>NC_135884.1:124582816-127334078 GCF_964194155.1 Cetorhinus maximus
CACCACTTCCCTCCCCGACTCTCTCCCACTCACCACTTCCCTCCCCGACTCTCTCCCACTCACCACTTCCCTCCCTGACTCTCTCCCACTCACCACTTCCCTCCCTGACTCTCTCCCACTCACCACTTCCCTCCCCGACTCTCCCACTCACCACTTCCCTCCCCAACTCTCCCACTCACCACTTCCCTCCCCGACTCTCTCCCACTCACCACTTCCCTCCCTGACTCTCTCCCACTCACCACTTCCCTCCCTGACTCTCTCCCACTCACCACTTCCCTCCCTGACTCTCTCCCACTCACCACTTCCCTCCCCGACTCTCCCACTCACCACTTCCCTCCCCGACTCTCCCACTCGCCACTTCCCTCCCCGACTCTCCCACTCACCACTTCCCTCCCTGACTCTCTCCCACTCACCACTTCCCTCCCTGACTCTCTCCCACTCACCACTTCCCTCCCCGACTCTCCCACTCACCACTTCCCTCCCCGACTCTCTCCCACTCGCTGCTCCCCTCCCTGCCTCTCTCTCGCCGCTCCCTCCCTGACTCTCTCTCGCTGCTCCCCTCCCTGACTCTCTCTCGCCGCTCCCTCCCTGACTCTCTCTCGCTGCTCCCTCCCTGACTCTCTCTCGCTGCTCCCCTCCCTGACTCTCTCTCGCCGCTCCCTCCCTGACTCTCTCTCGCTGCTCCCCTCCCTGACTCTCTCTCGCTGCTCCCCTCCCTGACTCTCTCTCGCCGCTCCTCCCTGACTCTCTCGCTGCTCCCCTCCCTGACTCTCTCTCGCTGCTCCCCTCCCTGACTCTCTCTCGCTGCTCCCCTCCCTGACTCTCTCTCGCTGCTCCCCTCCCTGACTCTCTCGCTGCTCCCTCCCTGACTCTCTCTCGCTGCTCCCCTCCCTGACTCTCTCTCGCCGCTCCCTCCCTGACTCTCTTCGCCGCTCCCTCCCTGACTCTCTCGCTGCTCCCCTCCCTGACTCTCTCTCGCCGCTCCCTCCCTGACTCTCTCTCGCTGCTCCCCTCCCTGACTCTCTCTCGCCGCTCCCCTCCCTGACTCTCTCTCGCCGCTCCCCTCCTGACTCTCTCTCGCCGCTCCCTCTCTGCCTCTCTCGCCGCTCACTCCCTGACTCTCTCTCGCTGCCCCCTCCCTGACTCTCTCGCTGCTCCCCTCCCTGACTCTCTCTCGCTGCTCCCCTCCCTGACTCTCTCTCGCCGCTTCCCTCCCTGACTCTCTCCCGCTCCCTCCCTGACTCTCTCTCGCTGCTCCCTCCCTGACTCTCTCGCCGCTCCCCTCCCTGACTCTCTCTCGCTGCTCCCCTCCCTGACTCTCTCGCCGCTCCCTCCCTGACTCTCTCTCGCTGCTCCCCTCCCTGACTCTCTTGCCGCTCCCTCCCTGACTCTCTCTCGCTGCTCCCTCCCTGACTCTCTCTCCCCGCTCCCCTCCCTGACTCTCTCTCCCCGCTCCCTCCCTGACTCTCTCTCGCTGCTCCCCTCCCTGACTCTCTCTCGCTGCTCCCTCCCTGACTCTCTCTCGCTGCTCCCCTCCCTGACTCTCTCGCCGCTCCCTCCCTGACTCTCTCTCGCTGCTCCCTCCCTGACTCTCTCTCGCCGCTCCCCTCCCTGACTCTCTCGCTGCTCCCCTCCCTGACTCTCTCTCGCTGCTCCCCTCCCTGACTCTCTCTCGCCGCTCCCCTCCCTGACTCTCTCTCGACACTTCCCTCCCTGACTCTCTCTCGCCGCTTCCCTCCCTGACTCTCTCTCGCCGCTCCCCTCCCCTGACTCTCTCTCGACACTTCCCTCCCTGACTCTCTCTCGCTGCTCCCTTCCCTGACTCTCTCTCGCTGCTCCCCTCCCTGACTCTCTCAACACTTCCCTCCCTGACTCTCTCTCGCTGCTCCCTCCCTGACTCTCTCTCGCCGCTCCCTCCCTGACTCTCTCGCCGCTCCCTCCCTGACTCTCTCTCGCTCCCTCCCTGACTCTCTCGCTGCTCCCTCCCTGACTCTCTCTCGCCGCTCCCTCCCTGACTCTCTCGCCGCTCCCTCCCTGACTCTCTCTCGCTGCTCCCCTCCCTGACTCTCTCGCCGCTCCCTCCCTGACTCTCTCTCGCTGCTCCCTCCCTGACTCTCTCCCACTCACCACTTCCCTCCCCCGAATCTCTCCCACTCGTCGCTTCCCTCACCAACTCTCCCACTCACCACTTCCCTCCTCGACTCTCCCACTCACCACTTCCCTCCCCGACTCTCCCACTCACCACTTCACTGCCCGACTCTCCCACTCACCACTTCCCTCCCCAACTCTCTCCCGCTCGTAGCTTCCCTCCCCGACTCTCTCCCACTCACCACTTCCCTCCCCGACTCTCTCCCACTCACCACTTCCCTCCCCGACTCACCCACTCACCACTTCCCTCCCCAACTCTCTCCATTCATCGCTTCCGTCCCCGACTCTCCCACTCACCACTTCCCTCCCCGACTCACCCACTCACCACTTCCCTCCCCGACTCTCTCCCACTCACCACTTCCCTGCCCGACTCTCTCCCACTCGCCACTTCCCTCCCCTACTCTCCCACTCACCACTTCCCTCCCCGACTCTCCCACTCACCGCTTCCCTCCCCGACTCTCTCCCACTCACCACTTCCCTGCCCGACTCTCCCACTCACCACTTCCCTCCCCGACTATCCCACTCACCACTTCTCTCCCACTCACCACTTCCCTCCTTGACTCTCCCACTTACAACTTCCCTGCCCGACTCTCCCACTCACCACTTCCCTCCCCGACTCTCTCCCACTCACCACTGCCCTCCCCGACTCTCTCCCGCTCACCACTTCCCTCTCCGACTCTCTCCCACTCGTCGCTTCCCTCCCCGACTCTCTCCCACTCACCACTTCCCTCCCCGACTCTCTCCCACTCACCACTTCCCTCCCCGACTCTCTCCCACTCGCCACTTCCCTCCCCGACTCTTTCCCACTCACCACTTCCCTCCCCGACTTTCCCACTCGCCGCTTCCCTCCCCGACTCTCCCACTCACCACTTCCCTCCCCGACTCTCTCCCACTCACCACTTCCCTCCCCGACTCTCTCCCACTCACCACTTCCCTCCCCGACTCTCTCCCACTCACCACTTCCCTCCCCGACTCTTTCCCACTCACCACTTCCCTCCCCGACTTTCCCACTCGCCGCTTCCCTCCCCAACTCTCCCACTCACCACTTCGTTGCCCGACTCTCCCACTCACCACTTCCCTCCCCGACTCTCCCACTCACCACTTCCCGCCCGACTCTCCCACTCACCACTTCCCTCCCCGACTCTCCCACTCACCACTTCCCTCCCCGACTCTACCACTCACCACTTCCCTCCCCGACTCTCTCCCACTCACCACTTCCCTCCCCGACTCTCCCACTCACCACTTCCCTCCCCGACTCTCTCCCACTCACCACTTCCCTCCCCGACTCTCTCCCACTCACCACTTCCCTCCCTGACTCTCTCCCACTCACCACTTCCCTCCCTGACTCTCTCCCACTCACCACTTCCCTCCCCGACTCTCCCACTCACCACTTCCCTCCCCAACTCTCCCACTCACCACTTCCCTCCCCGACTCTCTCCCACTCACCACTTCCCTCCCTGACTCTCTCCCACTCACCACTTCCCTCCCTGACTCTCTCCCACTCACCACTTCCCTCCCTGACTCTCTCCCACTCACCACTTCCCTCCCCGACTCTCCCACTCACCACTTCCCTCCCCGACTCTCCCACTCGCCACTTCCCTCCCCGACTCTCCCACTCACCACTTCCCTCCCTGACTCTCTCCCACTCACCACTTCCCTCCCTGACTCTCTCCCACTCACCACTTCCCTCCCCGACTCTCCCACTCACCACTTCCCTCCCCGACTCTCTCCCACTCGCTGCTCCCCTCCCTGCCTCTCTCTCGCCGCTCCCTCCCTGACTCTCTCTCGCTGCTCCCCTCCCTGACTCTCTCTCGCCGCTCCCTCCCTGACTCTCTCTCGCTGCTCCCCTCCCTGACTCTCTCTCGCTGCTCCCCTCCCTGACTCTCTCTCGCCGCTCCCTCCCTGACTCTCTCTCGCTGCTCCCCTCCCTGACTCTCTCTCGCTGCTCCCCTCCCTGACTCTCTCTCGCCGCTCCCTCCCTGACTCTCTCGCTGCTCCCCTCCCTGACTCTCTCTCGCTGCTCCCCTCCCTGACTCTCTCTCGCTGCTCCCCTCCCTGACTCTCTCTCGCTGCTCCCCTCCCTGACTCTCTCGCTGCTCCCTCCCTGACTCTCTCTCGCTGCTCCCCTCCCTGACTCTCTCTCGCCGCTCCCTCCCTGACTCTCTCTCGCCGCTCCCTCCCTGACTCTCTCGCTGCTCCCCTCCCTGACTCTCTCTCGCCGCTCCCTCCCTGACTCTCTCTCGCTGCTCCCCTCCCTGACTCTCTCTCGCCGCTCCCCTCCCTGACTCTCTCTCGCCGCTCCCCTCCCTGACTCTCTCTCGCCGCTCCCTCTCTGCCTCTCTCGCCGCTCACTCCCTGACTCTCTCTCGCTCCCTCCCTGACTCTCTCGCTGCTCCCCTCCCTGACTCTCTCTCGCTGCTCCCCTCCCTGACTCTCTCTCGCCGCTTCCCTCCCTGACTCTCTCCCCGCTCCCTCCCTGACTCTCTCTCGCCGCTCCCTCCCTGACTCTCTCGCCGCTCCCCTCCCTGACTCTCTCTCGCTGCTCCCCTCCCTGACTCTCTCGCCGCTCCCTCCCTGACTCTCTCTCGCTGCTCCCCTCCCTGACTCTCTCTCCCCGCTCCCCTCCCTGACTCTCTCTCCCCGCTCCCTCCCTGACTCTCTCTCGCTGCTCCCCTCCCTGACTCTCTCTCGCTGCTCCCTCCCTGACTCTCTCTCGCTGCTCCCCTCCCTGACTCTCTCGCCGCTCCCTCCCTGACTCTCTCTCGCTGCTCCCCTCCCTGACTCTCTCTCGCCGCTCCCCTCCCTGACTCTCTCGCTGCTCCCCTCCCTGACTCTCTCTCGCTGCTCCCCTCCCTGACTCTCTCTCGCCGCTCCCCTCCCTGACTCTCTCTCGACACTTCCCTCCCTGACTCTCTCTCGCCGCTTCCCTCCCTGACTCTCTCTCGCCGCTCCCCTCCCTGACTCTCTCTCGACACTTCCCTCCCTGACTCTCTCTCGCTGCTCCCCTCCCTGACTCTCTCTCGCTGCTCCCCTCCCTGACTCTCTCAACACTTCCCTCCCTGACTCTCTCTCGCTGCTCCCCTCCCTGACTCTCTCTCGCCGCTCCCTCCCTGACTCTCTCGCCGCTCCCTCCCTGACTCTCTCTCGCTCCCTCCCTGACTCTCTCGCTGCTCCCTCCCTGACTCTCTCTCGCCGCTCCCTCCCTGACTCTCTCGCCGCTCCCTCCCTGACTCTCTCTCGCTGCTCCCCTCCCTGACTCTCTCGCCGCTCCCTCCCTGACTCTCTCTCGCTGCTCCCTCCCTGACTCTCTCCCACTCACCACTTCCCTCCCCGAATCTCTCCCACTCGTCGCTTCCCTCACCAACTCTCCCACTCACCACTTCCCTCCTCGACTCTCCCACTCACCACTTCCCTCCCCGACTCTCCCACTCACCACTTCACTGCCCGACTCTCCCACTCACCACTTCCCTCCCCAACTCTCTCCCGCTCGTAGCTTCCCTCCCCGACTCTCTCCCACTCACCACTTCCCTCCCCGACTCTCTCCCACTCACCACTTCCCTCCCCGACTCACCCACTCACCACTTCCCTCCCCAACTCTCTCCCATTCATCGCTTCCGTCCCCGACTCTCCCACTCACCACTTCCCTCCCCGACTCACCCACTCACCACTTCCCTCCCCGACTCTCTCCCACTCACCACTTCCCTGCCCGACTCTCTCCCACTCGCCACTTCCCTCCCCTACTCTCCCACTCACCACTTCCCTCCCCGACTCTCCCACTCACCGCTTCCCTCCCCGACTCTCTCCCACTCACCACTTCCCTGCCCGACTCTCCCACTCACCACTTCCCTCCCCGACTATCCCACTCACCACTTCTCTCCACTCACCACTTCCCTCCTTGACTCTCCCACTTACAACTTCCCTGCCCGACTCTCCCACTCACCACTTCCCTCCCCGACTCTCTCCCACTCACCACTGCCCTCCCCGACTCTCTCCCGCTCACCACTTCCCTCTCCGACTCTCTCCCACTCGTCGCTTCCCTCCCCGACTCTCTCCCACTCACCACTTCCCTCCCCGACTCTCTCCCACTCACCACTTCCCTCCCCGACTCTCTCCCACTCGCCACTTCCCTCCCCGACTCTTTCCCACTCACCACTTCCCTCCCCGACTTTCCCACTCGCCGCTTCCCTCCCCGACTCTCCCACTCACCACTTCCCTCCCCGACTCTCTCCCACTCACCACTTCCCTCCCCGACTCTCTCCCACTCACCACTTCCCTCCCCGACTCTCTCCCACTCACCACTTCCCTCCCCGACTCTTTCCCACTCACCACTTCCCTCCCCGACTTTCCCACTCGCCGCTTCCCTCCCCAACTCTCCCACTCACCACTTCGTTGCCCGACTCTCCCACTCACCACTTCCCTCCCCGACTCTCCCACTCACCACTTCCCGCCCGACTCTCCCACTCACCACTTCCCTCCCCGACTCTCCCACTCACCACTTCCCTCCCCGACTCTCCCACTCACCACTTCCCTCCCCGACTCTCTCCCACTCACCACTTCCCTCCCCGACTCTCCCACTCACCACTTCCCTCCCCGACTCTCTCCCACTCGCCACTTCCCTCCCCGACTCTCTCCCACTCACCACTTCCCTCCCTGACTCTCTCCCACTCACCACTTCCTCCCTGACTCTCTCCCACTCACCACTTCCCTCCCCGACTCTCCCACTCACCACTTCCCTCCCCAACTCTCCCACTCACCACTTCCCTCCCCGACTCTCTCCCACTCACCACTTCCCTCCCTGACTCTCTCCCACTCACCACTTCCCTCCCTGACTCTCTCCCACTCACCACTTCCCTCCCTGACTCTCTCCCACTCACCACTTCCCTCCCCGACTCTCCCACTCACCACTTCCCTCCCCGACTCTCCCACTCGCCACTTCCCTCCCCGACTCTCCCACTCACCACTTCCCTCCCTGACTCTCTCCCACTCACCACTTCCCTCCCTGACTCTCTCCCACTCACCACTTCCCTCCCCGACTCTCCCACTCACCACTTCCCTCCCCGACTCTCTCCCACTCGCTGCTCCCCTCCCTGCCTCTCTCTCGCCGCTCCCTCCCTGACTCTCTCTCGCTGCTCCCCTCCCTGACTCTCTCTCGCCGCTCCCTCCCTGACTCTCTCTCGCTGCTCCCCTCCCTGACTCTCTCTCGCTGCTCCCCTCCCTGACTCTCTCTCGCCGCTCCCTCCCTGACTCTCTCTCGCTGCTCCCCTCCCTGACTCTCTCTCGCTGCTCCCCTCCCTGACTCTCTCTCGCCGCTCCCTCCCTGACTCTCTCGCTGCTCCCCTCCCTGACTCTCTCTCGCTGCTCCCCTCCCTGACTCTCTCTCGCTGCTCCCCTCCCTGACTCTCTCTCGCTGCTCCCCTCCCTGACTCTCTCGCTGCTCCCTCCCTGACTCTCTCTCGCTGCTCCCCTCCCTGACTCTCTCTCGCCGCTCCCTCCCTGACTCTCTCTCGCCGCTCCCTCCCTGACTCTCTCGCTGCTCCCCTCCCTGACTCTCTCTCGCCGCTCCCTCCCTGACTCTCTCTCGCTGCTCCCCTCCCTGACTCTCTCTCGCCGCTCCCCTCCCTGACTCTCTCTCGCCGCTCCCCTCCCTGACTCTCTCTCGCCGCTCCCTCTCTGCCTCTCTCGCCGCTCACTCCCTGACTCTCTCTCGCTCCCTCCCTGACTCTCTCGCTGCTCCCCTCCCTGACTCTCTCTCGCTGCTCCCCTCCCTGACTCTCTCTCGCCGCTTCCCTCCCTGACTCTCTCCCCGCTCCCTCCCTGACTCTCTCTCGCCGCTCCCTCCCTGACTCTCTCGCCGCTCCCCTCCCTGACTCTCTCTCGCTGCTCCCCTCCCTGACTCTCTCGCCGCTCCCTCCCTGACTCTCTCTCGCTGCTCCCCTCCCTGACTCTCTTGCCGCTCCCTACCTGACTCTCTCTCGCTGCTCCCCTCCCTGACTCTCTCTCCCCGCTCCCCTCCCTGACTCTCTCTCCCCGCTCCCTCCCTGACTCTCTCTCGCTGCTCCCCTCCCTGACTCTCTCTCGCTGCTCCCTCCCTGACTCTCTCTCGCTGCTCCCCTCCCTGACTCTCTCGCCGCTCCCTCCTGACTCTCTCTCGCTGCTCCCCTCCCTGACTCTCTCTCGCCGCTCCCCTCCCTGACTCTCTCGCTGCTCCCCTCCCTGACTCTCTCTCGCTGCTCCCCTCCCTGACTCTCTCTCGCCGCTCCCCTCCCTGACTCTCTCTCGACACTTCCCTCCCTGACTCTCTCTCGCCGCTTCCCTCCCTGACTCTCTCTCGCCGCTCCCCTCCCTGACTCTCTCTCGACACTTCCCTCCCTGACTCTCTCTCGCTGCTCCCCTCCCTGACTCTCTCTCGCTGCTCCCCTCCCTGACTCTCTCAACACTTCCCTCCCTGACTCTCTCTCGCTGCTCCCCTCCCTGACTCTCTCTCGCCGCTCCCTCCCTGACTCTCTCGCCGCTCCCTCCCTGACTCTCTCTCGCTCCCTCCCTGACTCTCTCGCTGCTCCCTCCCTGACTCTCTCTCGCCGCTCCCTCCCTGACTCTCTCGCCGCTCCCTCCCTGACTCTCTCTCGCTGCTCCCCTCCCTGACTCTCTCGCCGCTCCCTCCCTGACTCTCTCTCGCTGCTCCCTCCCTGACTCTCTCCCACTCACCACTTCCCTCCCCGAATCTCTCCCACTCGTCGCTTCCCTCACCAACTCTCCCACTCACCACTTCCCTCCTCGACTCTCCCACTCACCACTTCCCTCCCCGACTCTCCCACTCACCACTTCACTGCCCGACTCTCCCACTCACCACTTCCCTCCCCAACTCTCTCCCGCTCGTAGCTTCCCTCCCCGACTCTCTCCCACTCACCACTTCCCTCCCCGACTCTCTCCCACTCACCACTTCCCTCCCCGACTCACCCACTCACCACTTCCCTCCCCAACTCTCTCCCATTCATCGCTTCCGTCCCCGACTCTCCCACTCACCACTTCCCTCCCCGACTCACCCACTCACCACTTCCCTCCCCGACTCTCTCCCACTCACCACTTCCCTGCCCGACTCTCTCCCACTCGCCACTTCCCTCCCCTACTCTCCCACTCACCACTTCCCTCCCCGACTCTCCCACTCACCGCTTCCCTCCCCGACTCTCTCCCACTCACCACTTCCCTGCCCGACTCTCCCACTCACCACTTCCCTCCCCGACTATCCCACTCACCACTTCTCTCCCACTCACCACTTCCCTCCTTGACTCTCCCACTTACAACTTCCCTGCCCGACTCTCCCACTCACCACTTCCCTCCCCGACTCTCTCCCACTCACCACTGCCCTCCCCGACTCTCTCCCGCTCACCACTTCCCTCTCCGACTCTCTCCCACTCGTCACTTCCCTCCCCGACTCTCTCCCACTCACCACTTCCCTCCCCGACTCTCTCCCACTCACCACTTCCCTCCCCGACTCTCTCCCACTCGCCACTTCCCTCCCCGACTCTTTCCACTCACCACTTCCCTCCCCGACTTTCCCACTCGCCGCTTCCCTCCCCGACTCTCCCACTCACCACTTCCCTCCCCGACTCTCTCCCACTCACCACTTCCCTCCCCGACTCTCTCCCACTCACCACTTCCCTCCCCGACTCTCTCCCACTCACCACTTCCCTCCCCGACTCTTTCCCACTCACCACTTCCCTCCCCGACTTTCCCACTCGCCGCTTCCCTCCCCAACTCTCCCACTCACCACTTCGTTGCCCGACTCTCCCACTCACCACTTCCCTCCCCGACTCTCCCACTCACCACTTCCCGCCCGACTCTCCCACTCACCACTTCCCTCCCCGACTCTCCCACTCACCACTTCCCTCCCCGACTCTCCCACTCACCACTTCCCTCCCCGACTCTCTCCCACTCACCACTTCCCTCCCCGACTCTCCCACTCACCACTTCCCTCCTCGACTCTCTCCCACTCACCACTTCCCTCCCCGACTCTCTCCCACTCACCACTTCCCTCCCTGACTCTCTCCCACTCACCACTTCCCTCCCTGACTCTCTCCCACTCACCACTTCCCTCCCCGACTCTCCCACTCACCACTTCCCTCCCAACTCTCCCACTCACCACTTCCCTCCCCGACTCTCTCCCGCTCACCACTTCCCTCCCTGACTCTCTCCCACTCACCACTTCCCTCCCTGACTCTCTCCCACTCACCACTTCCCTCCCTGACTCTCTCCCACTCACCACTTCCCTCCCCGACTCTCCCACTCACCACTTCCCTCCCTGACTCTCTCCCACTCACCACTTCCCTCCCTGACTCTCTCCCACTCACCACTTCCCTCCCCGACTCTCCCACTCACCACTTCCCTCCCCGACTCTCTCCCACTCGCTGCTCCCCTCCCTGCCTCTCTCTCGCCGCTCCCTCCCTGACTCTCTCTCGCTGCTCCCCTCCCTGACTCTCTCTCGCCGCTCCCTCCCTGACTCTCTCTCGCTGCTCCCCTCCCTGACTCTCTCTCGCTGCTCCCCTCCCTGACTCTCTCTCGCCGCTCCCTCCCTGACTCTCTCTCGCTGCTCCCCTCCCTGACTCTCTCTCGCTGCTCCCCTCCCTGACTCTCTCTCGCCGCTCCCTCCCTGACTCTCTCGCTGCTCCCCTCCCTGACTCTCTCTCGCTGCTCCCCTCCCTGACTCTCTCTCGCTGCTCCCCTCCCTGACTCTCTCTCGCTGCTCCCCTCCCTGACTCTCTCGCTGCTCCCTCCCTGACTCTCTCTCGCTGCTCCCCTCCCTGACTCTCTCTCGCCGCTCCCTCCCTGACTCTCTCTCGCCGCTCCCTCCCTGACTCTCTCGCTGCTCCCCTCCCTGACTCTCTCTCGCCGCTCCCTCCCTGACTCTCTCTCGCTGCTCCCCTCCCTGACTCTCTCTCGCCGCTCCCCTCCCTGACTCTCTCTCGCCGCTCCCCTCCCTGACTCTCTCTCGCCGCTCCCTCTCTGCCTCTCTCGCCGCTCACTCCCTGACTCTCTCTCGCTCCCTCCCTGACTCTCTCGCTGCTCCCCTCCCTGACTCTCTCTCGCTGCTCCCCTCCCTGACTCTCTCTCGCCGCTTCCCTCCCTGACTCTCTCCCCGCTCCCTCCCTGACTCTCTCTCGCCGCTCCCTCCCTGACTCTCTCGCCGCTCCCCTCCCTGACTCTCTCTCGCTGCTCCCCTCCCTGACTCTCTCGCCGCTCCCTCCCTGACTCTCTCTCGCTGCTCCCCTCCCTGACTCTCTCGCCGCTCCCTCCCTGACTCTCTCTCGCTGCTCCCCTCCCTGACTCTCTCTCGCCGCTCCCTCCCTGACTCTCTCGCCGCTCCCTCCCTGACTCTCTCTCGCCGCTCCCCTCCCTGACTCTCTCTCCCCGCTCCCTCCCTGACTCTCTCGCCGCTCCCTCCCTGACTCTCTCGCCGCTCCCCTCCCTGACTCTCTCTCGCTGCTCCCCTCCCTGACTCTCTCTCGCCGCTCCCTCCCTGACTCTCTCTCGCCGCTCCCCTCCCTGACTCTCTTGCCGCTCCCTCCCTGACTCTCTCGCTGCTCCCCTCCCTGACTCTCTCGCTGCTCCCCTCCCTGACTCTCTCTCGCCGCTCCCTCCCTGACTCTCTCGCCGCTCCCCTCCCTGACTCTCTCTCGCCGCTCCCCTCCCTGACTCTCTCTCGCTGCTCCCCTCCCTGACTCTCTCTCGCCGCTCCCTCCCTGACTCTCTCTCGCCGCTCCCCTCCCTGACTCTCTCTCGCCGCTCCCTCCCTGACTCTCTCGCCGCTCCCTCCCTGACTCTCTCTCGCCGCTCCCTCCCTGACTCTCTCGCCGCTCCCTCCCTGACTCTCTCTCGCCGCTCCCTCCCTGACTCTCTCTCGCCGCTCCCTCCCTGACTCTCTCGCCGCTCCCTCACTGACTCTCTCGCCGCTCCCTCCCTGACTCTCTCTCGCTGCTCCCCTCCCTGACTCTCTTGCCGCTCCCTCCCTGACTCTCTCTCGCTCCTCCCCTCCCTGACTCTCTCTCCCCGCTCCCCTCCCTGACTCTCTCTCCCCGCTCCCTCCCTGACTCTCTCTCGCTGCTCCCCTCCCTGACTCTCTCTCCCCGCTCCCTCCCTGACTCTCTCTCGCTGCTCCCCTCCCTGACTCTCTCTCCCCGCTCCCCTCCCTGACTCTCTCTCGCTGCTCCCCTCCCTGACTCTCTCTCCCCGCTCCCCTCCCTGACTCTCTCTCCCCGCTCCCTCCCTGACTCTCTCTCGCTGCTCCCCTCCCTGACTCTCTCTCCCCGCTCCCCTCCCTGACTCTCTCTCCCCGCTCCCTCCCTGACTCTCTCTCGCTGCTCCCCTCCCTGGCTCTCTCTCGCCGCTCCCTCCCTGACTCTCTCTCGCTGCTCCCCTCCCTGACTCTCTCTCCCCGCTCCCCTCCCTGACTCTCTCTCCCCGCTCCCTCCCTGACTCTCTCTCGCTGCTCCCCTCCCTGACTCTCTTGCCGCTCCCTCCCTGACTCTCTCTCCCCGCTCCCCTCCCTGACTCTCTCTCCCCGCTCCCTCCCTGACTCTCTCTCGCTGCTCCCCTCCCTGACTCTCTCTCGCTGCTCCCTCCCTGACTCTCTCTCGCTGCTCCCCTCCCTGACTCTCTCGCCGCTCCCTCCCTGACTCTCTCTCGCTGCTCCCCTCCCTGACTCTCTCTCGCCGCTCCCCTCCCTGACTCTCTCGCTGCTCCCCTCCCTGACTCTCTCTCGCTGCTCCCCTCCCTGACTCTCTCTCGCCGCTCCCCTCCCTGACTCTCTCTCGACACTTCCCTCCCTGACTCTCTCTCGCCGCTTCCCTCCCTGACTCTCTCTCGCCGCTCCCCTCCCTGACTCTCTCTCGACACTTCCCTCCCTGACTCTCTCTCGCTGCTCCCCTCCCTGACTCTCTCTCGCTGCTCCCCTCCCTGACTCTCTCAACACTTCCCTCCCTGACTCTCTCTCGCTGCTCCCCTCCCTGACTCTCTCTCGCCGCTCCCTCCCTGACTCTCTCGCCGCTCCCTCCCTGACTCTCTCTCGCTCCCTCCCTGACTCTCTCGCTGCTCCCTCCCTGACTCTCTCTCCCCGCTCCCTCCCTGACTCTCTCGCCGCTCCCTCCCTGACTCTCTCTCGCTGCTCCCCTCCCTGACTCTCTCGCCGCTCCCTCCCTGACTCTCTCTCGCTGCTCCCTCCCTGACTCTCTCTCGCCGCTCCCCCCCTGACTCTCTCTCGCCGCTCCCTCCCTGACTCTCTCGCTGCTCCGCTCCCTGACTCTCTCTCGCCGCTCCCTCCCTGACTCTCTCGCCGCTCCCTCCCTGACTCTCTCTCGCCACTCCCCTCCCTGACTCTCTTGCCGCTCCCTCCCTGACTCTCTCTCGCTGCTCCCCTCCCTGACTCTCTCTCGCCGCTCCCTCCCTGACTCTCTCTCGCCACTCCCCTCCCTGACTCTCTTGCCGCTCCCTCCCTGACTCTCTCTCGCTGCTCCCCTCCCTGACTCTCTCTCGCTGCTCCCCTCCCTGACTCTCTCTCGCCGCTCCCTCCCTGACTCTCTTGCCGCTCCCTCCCTGACTCTCTCCCCGCTCCCTCCCTGACTCTCTCTCGCTGCTCCCATCCCTGACTCTCTCCCCGCTCCCTCCCTGACTCTCTCGCCGCTCCCCTCCCTGACTCTCTCTCGCTGCTCCCCTCCCTGACTCTCTCTCGCCTCCCTGACTCCCTGACTCTCTCTCGCCGCTCCCTCCCTGACTCTCTCTCGCCGCTCCCCTCCCTGACTCTCTCCCCGCTCCCCTCCCTGACTCTCTCGCCGCTCCCTCCCTGACTCTCTCTCGCTGCTCCCCTCCCTGACTCTCTCTCGCCGCTCCCCTCCCTGACTCTCTCGCTGCTCCCCTCCCTGACTCTCTCTCGCCGCTCCCCTCCCTGACTCTCTCGCTGCTCCCCTCCCTGACTCTCTCTCGCTGCTCCCCTCCCTGACTCTCTCGCTGCTCCCCTCCCTGACTCTCTCTCGCTGCTCCCCTCCCTGACTCTCTCACCGCTCCCTCCCTGACTCTCTTGCCGCTCCCTCCCTGACTCTCTCTCGCCGCTCCCCTCCCTGACTCTCTCTCGCCGCTCCCTCCCTGACTCTCTCGCCGCTCCCTCCCTGACTCTCTCTCGCCGCTCCCCTCCCTGACTCTCTCTCGCTGCTCCCTCCCTGACTCTCTCGCCGCTCCCTCCCTGACTCTCTCTCGCCACTCCCTCCCTGACTCTCTCGCTGCTCCCCTCCCTGACTCTCCCTCGCTGCTCCCCTCCCTGACTCTCTCGCCGCTCCCTCCCTGACTCTCTCTCGCTGCTCCCCTCCCTGACTCTCTCTCGCCGCTCCCTCCCTGACTCTCTCTCGCCGCTCCCTCCCTGACTCTCTCTCGCCGCTCCCCTGCCCAGTATCCGGCTTGCAGCTCTTTTCTCTCACTTCCTCCCTTTCGCTGCCCCCCTCCCTGAGTCCTCACTCACAGCAAAGATTCAGGAGAGAAAGGGATGAGTGGGAGGGTTGGGAACAGACGCAGTGAGAGAGAG
Source organism: Cetorhinus maximus (assembly GCF_964194155.1). NCBI lineage: Eukaryota > Metazoa > Chordata > Chondrichthyes > Lamniformes > Cetorhinidae > Cetorhinus > Cetorhinus maximus. The sequence goes on from NC_135884.1 coordinate 124,597,530, forward strand.
AGCCGGACTGCGGAGCAGCAAGAGTCGGAGAGGGAAGTGGCGAGAGTCGGAGAGGGAAGTGGCGAGAGTCGGAGAGGGAAGTGGCGAGAGTCGGAGAGGGAAGTTGCGAGAGTCGGAGAGGGAAGTGGCGAGAGTCGGAGAGGGAAGTGGCGAGAGTCGGAGAGGGAAGTGGCGAGAGTCTGAGAGGGAAGTGGCGAGAGTCGGAGAGGGAAGTGGCGAGAGTCGGAGAGGGAAGTGGCGAGAGTCGGAGAGGGAAGTGGCGAGAGTCGGAGAGGGAAGTGGCGAGAGTCGGAGAGGGAAGTGGCGAGAGTCGGAGAGGGAAGTGGCGAGAGTCGGAGAGGGAAGTGGCGAGAGTCGGACAGGGAAGTGGCGAGAGTCGGACAGAGTAGAGGCAGGTGGGAGAGTTGGGCAGGGAAGCTGCAGGCCGGATAGTCGGGAAGGAAAGCAGCACAGAGAAAGGCCCTTCAGCTCATCAAGTCTGCACCGGTCAACCATGCACCTAACTATTCTAATCCTATTTTCCAGCACGAGGCCCATAGCCTTGTATGCCATGGCATCGCAAGTGGACATCCAAATACTTCTTAAATGTTATGAGGGTTTCTGCCTGTACCACCGTTTCAGACTGTGAGTTCCAGATTCCCACCACCCACTGGGTGAAAAAATTCTTCCTCACATCCCCTCTAAACCTACTGCCCCTTACCTTAAATCTATGCCCCCTGGTTATTGATCCCTCCACCAAGGGGAAAAGTTCCTTCCTGTCTACCCTATCTATGCCCCTCGTAATTTTATGCGCCTCAGTCATGTCTCCCCTCAATCTTCTCTGCTCCTGGGAAAATAACCCCAGTCTATCCAATCTTTCCTCATAACTAAAACTCTCCAGCCCAGGCAACATCCTGGTAAATCTCCTCTGCACTCTCTCTATTGCAATCACATCCTTCCTATAATGAGGATTCCAGAACTGCACGCAATACTCTAGCCAGCGTTTTATACAGTTCCAGCATAACTTCCCTGCTCTAATATTCTATGCCTTGGCTAATAAAGGCAAGAATCCCATATGCCTTCTTAACCACCTTATCTACCTTAAGGGACTGGTGGACATGCACACCAAGGCCCCTCTGATCCTCGGTACTTCCCAGGGTCCTCCCATTCATCGTGAATTCCCGTGCCTTGTTTATCCTGACCAAGTGCATCACCTCATACTTATCCGGATTAAATTCCATTTGCCACTGATCAGCCCATCTGACCAGCCCGGCCATATCCTCCTGTAATCTAAGGCTATCGTCCCCACTATTTACCACTCCACCAATTTTCGCGTCATCCGTGAACTTACTGATCAACCCTCTAACATTCAAGTCTAAATCATTTATAAATACCACAAGCAGCAAGGGACCCAACACGGATCCCTGTGGAACCCCACTGGACACAGGCATCCTGTCACAAAAACACCCCTCGACCATCACCCTCTGCTTCCTGCCACTCAGCCAATTCTGGATCCAATTTGCCAAATTGCCTTGGATCCCATGGGCTCTTACCTTCGTTATCAGTCTCCCATGCAGGACTTTATCAAAAGCCCTGCTGAAGTCCAAGTAGACTACGTCAAATGCATTGCCCTCATCTACACACCTGGTCACTGCTTCGAAAAATTCAATCAAATTGGTCAGACATGACCTCCCCTTCATAGAACCATGTTGATTATCCTTGATTAATCTCTGCCTCTCCAAGTGTAGATTAATTCTGTCCCTCAGAATTGCTTCCAATAGTTTCCACACCACTGAGGTTAGATTGACTGGCCTGTAGTTCCCTGGTTTATCCCTTCCTCCCTTCTTGAATAACGGTACCACACTGGCTGTCCTCCAGTCCTCTGACACCTCTTCAGTGGCCAGAGAAGTATTGAAAATTATTGCCAGCGCCCTTGCTATCTCCTCCCTTGCCTCACTCAACAGCCTTGGATACATTTCATACGGGCCTGGAGATTCATCTGCTTTTAAGCCTGCCAGAACCACTTAGACCGTCCTCCCTTTCTATGCTAATTTCTTTAATTATATCACAGTCCTTCTGCCTGATTTCCATACCCACATCGTCTCCCTCACTTGTGAACATTGACACAAAATATTCATTTAGAACCCTACCTATGCCTTCTGGCTCCATACACAAATTACCACTGTGGTCCTTAATGGACCCTACTCTTTCCCTAGTTATCCTCTTACTCTTACTCTTAGGGCAGAATTTTCTGCCTGTCGGGCGGGCGGGCCCGACCCAATCTCTGGCATGTGGGGAGTCGACCCCCGCCGGAGAAGCAGGCCGCACCGCCATTTTACATGGGTGGGCCAATTAAGGCCTGCCCAGCGTGACGCCCGGCGGGAAGCGCTTTGCACTTCCTGTGTGGGTGGGGGGGACTCCCCAAAAGCGAGAGTGCGCTCTTTCGCACATGCGCACGAAAGAGTGCACATCTCCCTGAGGCTAAGTGCAGCCTCAGGGAGATTGCTTCCACTTTGAAAAAGTTCAAAAATAGAAAGAAAAAAAATTCCCTAAGATGTCCCCATCATGTGACAATGTCACATGAGATGGGACATGTTCATAATTTACACTATAACTTTATTAAACTTTTTAAAACCCTGCATGAAACATTATCCCGCCGATGGATGAGGTTTCATGTTTTTTCTACTTGCCACCGGGGCTCCTGGCCTGCTCGCCAACCTTAAGGTTGGTTGGGCAGGTCCTTTAATTGTTTAAATGATCCTGTCAATGGCCTCAGTTGGCCATTGACAGGTCGGCAGGCCTGCAGCTGATTTTGCTGCGCCCCCGCCTTCCTGAAAATTTAAATGGGGTGGGATGACGCCAGGGGTTCCGCCTAACATCATCCCGTGTCATTTTACGTGTCGAGCGAGCCCCCTGCTCGCCGACGGCAAAATTCTGCCAATGTTTTCTCATGCCCCCTTTTTGCTCTCCTAACTTCCTTTTTAAGTTCCCCCCTACACATTCTATACTCCTCTAGGGCTTCCACTGTTTTGAGCCCTCGGTATCTGCCGTACGCCTCCCTTTTTCTCTTTATCCAATCCTGTATATCCCTCGACATCCAGGGTACCCTGGATTTGTTGGCCCCACCCTTTGTCTCTACTGGAATATGTTGGCCCTGTACTCTCCTTATTTCCTTCTTGAATGAGTCCCACAGCTCTGGTGCAGATTTACCTAAAAGTATTTGCTCCCAGTCCACTCTGGCCAAATCATATCTGATCTTATTAAAATCGGCCTTCCCCCAATTTAGAACTCTGATTTCTGGCCCATCCTTGTCCTTTTCCATAACAACCTTGAATCTAACAGAGTTATGATCACTACCTGCAAAATGCTCCCCCACTGATACCTCTACCACTTGCCCTAAAATTCCCTAAACTTAAGTCCAGGACTGTCCCCTCTCTTGTAGGACCTTCTACGTACTGGCTTAAAAAGGTTGCCTGGGTGCATTTTAAGAATTCCGCTCCCTCTAAACCTATCACACTATGACTTACCCAGTTAATATTGGGGAAGTTGAAATCCCCCACTATTACTACCCTATTGTTTTTACACTTCTCTGAAATTTGCCTACATATCCAATCTCCTTTTTCTCTCTGACTGGGGGCCTATAGTACACTCCCAGCAATGTGATTGCTCCTTTTTTGTTTTTCAGTTCTACCCATATGGCTTCATTTGAGGAGCCTTCTAAGATGTCATCCCTCCTTACTGCTGTAATTGATTCCTTGATCAATATTGCAATACCCCTTCCTCTTTCACCTTCTTCCCTGTCTCGTCTGAAGACCCTATATCCTGGAATGTTGAGCTGCCAATCCAGCTCCTCTCTCAACCAAGTCTCTGTGACAGCAATGACACCATACTTCCAGGTGTTAATTTGTGCCCTCAACTCATCTGCCTTATTTGTCAGACTCCTTGCATTAAAATAAACACCATCCAACCTTGCCATCCCTTGTGCCTTAACTGGCCTATAATTTCTATGCCTGCCAGGCTCACTTGCTCTCTCTTCTAATTTTGGCTGTGCATCTCCCCCTGCTGAACCTCCTCTCAGGATCCCATTCCCCTGCCAAGTTAGTTTAAACCCTCCCCAACAGCACCAACAAACCTCCCCGCAAGGATGATGGTCCCATTCCGGTTCAGGTGCAACCCGTCCACCTTTTAGAGGTCACACCGCCCCCAGAAACAGTCCCAATGCCCCAGAAATCTAAAGCCCTCCCTCCTGCACCATCTCTCCAGCCACGCATTCACCTGGACTAACCTTCTATTTCTATACTCAGTAGCGCGTGGCGCCGTAAGTAATACAGAGATTTTTACCTTTAAGGTCCTGTTTTTTAATATGTTTCCTAGCTCCCTAAATTCTGCTTGCAGGACCTCATCCCTCATTGTATCTATGTTGTTGGTACCAATATGTACCACAATCTCTGTCTATTTTCCCTCCTCCTTTAGAATGCCCTGCAGCCGTTCAGTGACATCCTTGACCAGGGAGGCAACATACCATCCTGGAGTCACATCTACTGCCGCAGAAATGCCTGTCTGTTCCCCTTACTATCGAGACTCCTACCACTATTGCTCTTCCCCTCTTTTTCTTCCCACCCTGTGCAGCTGAGCCACTCACAGTGCCATGAGCGTGGCTGCACTCCCCAGAGGGACCGTCACTCTCACCGTTTTCCAACACAGAGAAATGGTTCTTGAGCGAGATGCACCCTGGGGATTTCCTGACTACCTGCCTGACATCTTTCTTCTGACTGATGGTCACCCATTCCCTCTCTGTCTGCACTTCTGTAAGCTGTGGGGTGACCACGTCAAAAAATGTGCAACCCACAAAACTCTCAGCCTCGAAGATGCACCTCAGTGCCCCCAGCTGCTGCTCAAGCTCCGAAACATGGAGCTCAAGTAGCTGCAGCTGTGGCACTTCCTGCACACGTGGTCGGTCAGAACGCAAGGTGCGTCTAAGACTCCCCGCTTGTTGCAGGCGGTACATAACACAGGACTGAGCTGCCCTGCCATGCCTCTAGTTGAAAAAAACCCTTTAAGTTAAATACAGTAAAAAAAAAAGTTAAATTATTGATGTACTTTAAGTAAAAACTAGAACCCTTACCTTTCCTTAGCTTAACCTATTTAAAACTGGAGAAAAATACTTACCCACTCCTCAACAATCAGCTCTCACCTTTGTGCTGACGTCACTTTTTGAAGCTGCTCCGCACTGGCGCTGGTTCTGATCTCTCCGCCGCTCTCTCGCGCTGTCTTATGATGTTTCTCTTGTTATTTTCAACAAGAACTGACTGCAGGACACTCTTCCCAGACTGCTTCACCACGATGCTGACTGCAGGACACTCTTCCCAGACTGCTTCACCGCGATGCTGACTGCAGGACACTCTTCCCAGACTGCTTCACCGCGATGCTGACTGCAGGACACTTTTCCCAGACTGCTTCACCACGATGCTGACTGCAGGGCACTCTTCCCAGGCTACTTCACCGCAATGCTGACTGCAGGACTCTCTTCCCAGACTGCTTCACCGTGATGCTGACTGCTCTTCCCAGAGAGTCGGGAAGAGAAGCAGCAGGCCGGATAGTCGGGAAGGGAAGCGATGAGAGAGAAAGAGAGTCAGACGGGGAAGCGATGAAAGGGAGAGTCAGTGAGAGGGAGAGGGACAGCCTGCAGGAGAGGCAGCGAGCGGATGGTAGAAAGAGTTAGGATTTTTTGGCCAAAAGTTGGAGGCTGGCTTTTACACGAATTATTCGAGTATTTTTGGTAGCTTTGGGCACCAAGTTGGCTGATTTTGTAGGTTTTTATACCCAATTATAATCCCGAAAGAGCTAGAGGCATAAACATTGAGGGTTATGCTTACCTTAACTTCCACTGGGAATACTGCTGTATGGTGCTTCCCTCTGAAACTGCCTGGAGTGTAAATTCTCAGTAACTGACAGAAAACTGTGCATGGATCTACAAGATACAGTTGGTGGCATAAAGGTGTGTAGCCAGTTCATTGCTGATGTCTTTGGCATCTACATGACAGCATACAAGAACTTGGTTGTTTAACCTTCATTGTCTTCATTTGTTGGATGTGGGAGTTGCTAGCAGGGCCAGCATTTATTACCCATCACGAACTGCCTTTGAGAAGGTGCTGGTGAACTGCCTTTTTGAACTGCTACAGTCCACGTTGGGAGGTACTCCCATAATATTGTTAGCTAGGACATTCCAGGATTTTGATCCGTGACGATAATGGAAGAATGATATATTTCCAAGTCAGAATGCCATGTGACTTGGAGGGAATCCTGCAGGTAGTGCAGTTAGCTCAGGCGTTCCAGGATTTTAGCCTGTCCAATCTTTCCTCATAAGATAACTCACCCATTCCAGGTATTAGTCTGGTAAACCTTTTCAGAACTGCTTCCAGTGCATCTACATACTTCCTGAAATAAGATGACCAGTACTGTACACAGTACTCCAAATGTGGTCTCACCAATGCCCTGCAGAACTGGAACATAACCTCCCTACTTTTGTATTCAATTCCCCTCGCAATAAATTATAACATTAGTTAGCTTTCCTAATTACTTGCTGTACTTGCGTACTAGCCTTTTGTGATTTATGCACTGGGACACGCAGATCCCTCTGTACCTCAGAGCTCTGCAATCTCTCACCATTTAGATAATATGCTTCTCTTTTATTCTTCCTGTCAAAATGGACATTTTCCCACAATAAACTCCATCTGTCAGAACTTTGCCCACTCACTTAACCTATATATATCTCTTTGTAGCCTCCTTGTAGCTCTCTTCACAACTTACTTTCCTACTTATCTTTGTGTCATCAGCAAATTTGGCAACCATCCCATCCATCCCTTCATCCAAGTCATTTATATAAATTGTAAACAGTTGAGGTCCCAACAATGATTCCTGTGTCATGCCACTCGTTACATCTTGCCAACCTGAAAAAGACCCATTCATGCCTACTCTCTGCTTCCTGTTGGCGAGCCAATCTTCTATCCATGCTAACATGTTACCCCCTATATCATGAGCTTTTATTTTCCGCAGTAACCTTTGATGTGGCCCTTTATCAAATGCCTTCCGGAAATCTAAGTACAGTACATCCAACGGTTCCCCTTTATCCACAGCACATCTTACTTCCTCAAAGTATGTTTATGGTGAGATAAGGATATGCACCAATCCAGTGGGCTGCTTTGTTATGGATGCTGTTGAGTTTCTTGTGTATTGCCTGGATAAGTCTAGCTCCAACAAATGGAGAATAGTACATCACACTCCTGACTTGTGCCTTGTAAGTCCTGGACAGGCTTTTGGAGTCCATAGGTGAGTTACTCACTGCAGAATTCTCAGCCTCCAACCTGCTTCTGTAGCCACAGTATTTATATGGCTGGTCCAGTTAAGTTTCTGATCAATGGAAACCCACAGGATTGGGAGGGGTTAGACTCTATCGCTGTATGGATCAAATGTTACTTGGCACTTATCAGTCCAAGCCTGAATGTTTTCCACGTCTCACTGTAGGTGGGCATGGACTGCTTCATTATCTGAGGAGGTGCAAATAGAACTGAGCACTGTGTAATCCACACTTTGGCCTTCAAATGGAATGAAGCTCATAGGTGAAGCAGTTGAAGATCGTTGGGCCTGGGAGACTAGCCTGATGAGCTCTAGCAGCAATGTCCTGGGACTGAAATTATTGGCCTCCAACAACAACAGCCTTTGTGCTCGGTATAATTCCCATCAGTGGAGAGTTTCCCCCATTTATTCTAATGACTTCAGTTTTAGTAGAGCTACTTGATGCCACAGACAGCCAAATACTTGGTTGATGTCAAGGATGGTCAATTTCACTTCACCTCTGGGAGTTTAGCTCTTGTCCATGTTTGGACCAAGGCTGTAAGGAGATGTGGAACCGTGTAGTCCAAGTAGAAAACAAAGTGAATATTGGTGAGTAAGTGCAGCAGATAATTGAGAGTAGGCTGATATGGCAGTAATTGGCTGGATTGGATTTGTCCTGTTTTTTGTAGACTGCTGTTCCTTCATTTGAAATTAGCACATTGCTAATACATGAAAGCAAGAAACTCACGATTTGGAAACAGTTTTATATGTGTAATGAAGTCCTTTCACATTCTGGGCTGGATTTCTATGCCTCCGTCTGTGTCAGAACGGAGGTGGCCGGACTTTAAAAATGGCGGGTGGGATCCTACTCTGGCATTCTCACCTAGTACAGGATATGGGTACCGAACCGGCACACAGCACTGCTGACCTTGCCGACTCCATTGCATGGTTTGGAATTTTAGACTCCCCACTATATTCATGGAGTCAGGCCTGTTTTGGCAGATGAGGTGGTTCATGGCACCCTCAGAAGAGTCATGAACGATAGATAAACCCTAATCTAGAGTCAGGACCCTTTTGAATTCAGTTCAAAAGGTGTTGTCAACTTCACATGATAATGTACTGGTGTATGATAAGTTAAATATGTTTTTAATACAGTGATTTATATTATGGTTTCATTTAGAAAAGGTAAGTGACCATTAAACTGACCAGCACCGTGAAAGTGCAAAAGTCTTCGGATACATTAGAGTTCATTATCCATTGGAGGAAGTGCTCTTCTGCATTGAACAGTGTTATTATTCAGATTTTACAATATCATTTACACCCTCTGCTTTAAATTGATTGACAGGTCAGCTATCTGTTCAGCTTTTGAATCAGTACAACAGATGGCCATCTGTTCCACTGTGTCAAAGGCTTTAATATATTCAGCTCTGGAGGATTGGTTCTGCAATAGGATCTCATTAAGAATGCTTGGTGAGCTCCAAACCTCACTAATGGATACAGCTCAGCAGGGGTTGTTGATATAGCTGACTGTGGGCTTTGTCTTGATTGAAGCTCCTCAGAGGATTATGTTTTAGAAGAGATTTTTTAAATGACTGTTTGTTTATTTTGACAGTTGTATGACCACTTATGATTTTTTTTTCAAGTGGAATTTAAATGGCTGTATGTTTGATTGACCATTTTAGAAGCTCCTAAAAGGATTAAGGTTTTTTCTCAAAGTGGAGTTTGAATGAGTGTTTGTTTATTTTGACAGTTTCATGAACATCTCAAAGACTTCCCAATGTTATTATAGGGCTCATGAGTTTTGTCCATAGTGGATTCTGGGTGAGTGGGCATGGGAGGACATGGGGAATGGAGGAAGCAGGGGTATATGGAGGGGGCAGGGGGTATGGAGAGAGTATGAAGGGGGCAAGGGGGTTATGGAGGCGACATAATGGGTGGGGGAGTGAGGGCTCGGATGCCTAATATTTGTGTACAGAATTGGGTCTATGTCCAAGTGAAGATAGGGGACCTTCTAACATGTGCACATCGGCATTCACCCGCCTTCTTTTTGGCCTCCACCCTAATTCAGGAAGTAGCAGTCCTAATTCCAGCCCATCCCCACCAAACCCGCGACAAAAATATTGTGGGCAGGCATTCCCAGGCAGGCAAAGGGATCACAATGCTAGGAATGGCTTGACTTGTGATTCCTGCCTCGCAGATGAAAATCCAGGCCTCTATGGTTGAGGATGTAAGACTGGCAGGCCATCAGGTCAGGAATGTTACATGAAGCACAGGGTGAGTGAATTGATAACCCTGGATTTTCCAGACCCAACGGAGACAGTTCATGCTGACTCAGGGGCTTTCACTGGCAGGAATTTCCAGGCTATATAAAGTTTTATTTTTAAACGGCTGTTCCATTTTAGCTATAGATTGTGTTACAATTCCATCCGCATTGCCACATAGGCATAAAATTTAATTCATCTCAGAGAGCAGGATAACAATATACATGTTGAATTGGCATTGAATTCTGGACAGAAATTTTTTTTGCAAACCATATATGAACCTAATAATTTAAAGACGACGTTTTTCTAGTTGAGCAATAATGATCAAAAATTGAAGAAATACAATACAGGTAATAGATTTTTATAATAAATGCTTTGAGCTCCAGTGTGAACTCCAGGCAGATTTGGGGCGGATGGGCATTAGGGTGAGTCAGAAAATCATCTGCTGTACCATTCAAGAAGGCCCGGGTATTTTAAATCCAGGATTTCATTAAAATTTCATGGGTGGGTGTCCCACCTGACCGCCCAACTCTGCGGATCCCACCCACTTGCAGGACGCAACCTCAGGCAGGTCACCTAGAGGCCTACTAAAAGCATGAATGTAGCTTTTTAAGGGAGGCTGTATTCTCATATGCAAGATTTCACTTTGGAATGGTGGAGGAAGGAAGTGACTCTGTGTAAGTCGCAGACAAACCACCAGTATTTCCGAAGCCAGCCTGCAGGTTCTGCCGGAAGAGGTCAGGGAGAGGAGGGAAGTCGTCTTCCCAGCCAATGAAGCGAGGATCCAATTGCACCAGGAGTGGAGAGAGATTTCTGAGATCATCAGCTCCAGAAGCCTTGTTCTCAGGAGCTGGATGCAGTGAAGGTGACATTTCAATAATTTGACAGGAGTAGCAAGGTTTTGTGCAGCTCTTCATTTCTCCATCTCACTTCACAACCTATGGCAACAGTGTTTTCACACCACCCCCTCTTCACCACTCTCATCAGCTTCCTCCCCTTCATCACATCCAGACTACCCCTGCAGCAGCTGAAGTGCTGAGGTCCACCATCGGGCCCCCAGAGGCAGCAGCTCCCAGGAGTCACTGACCATGAGCATGATGAGCAACAGAAGCCTTCCATCAGCTCTGCTGAAAGCCACTAGAGGAGATTCTCATATGAATAGCAGTTAGTAAACCTTTAATGAAAAATGGATTGATTACTTGGGTGTTAAAAATATTCACCATAGTATTGTGTTTAGAATTATTGTAATTATTTTTGTTACTGTTGACACTTGTGCCTATAACTAATATGGAGATTGGATGAATGGTTTCAGTGCTCTTTAATGCAGTATGAAGGAAGTAGTGAAGGTGTAACAAGAACCATTAAATCCAAGCATTTTTCTTTTGGTCACTTTTCAGTTGAGGAGATTGAGTGAGTCGCTGAAAGCTTTCCTTTACCATCTGCTCTCTGGAGCCACTCACTACAAAACATTGCGTTGTGTTCTCCTCTCATGCTCATCCCATTCGTCCCTGATTGAAAATACCTCCTCTTGTGGTGTATGCAGAATGCAGCAAACTGCAATGATACAATCCATTTTGCCTGGGTCTTTTGTGAGCCCTCAGAGTGATCAAAGCATCTGAAACTTTGCTTCAAGACATTAGTAGTCTGCACCATGCTATGCCTGGTGGCCCCATTGTTCTGATTATACCTCTGTTATTCAGACATACATACAGGCAGACAAAATAGGAGCTGAAGTCGGCCATTCGGCTGCTCGAGCCAGCTCCGCCATTCAATAAGTTCATGGCTTATCTGTTTGTGTTTTGAATTCCATATTCCCATCTACCCCTGATAACTTTTGATTCACTTGCCTAACAAGAATCTACCTCTGCCTTAAATATATTCAATGACACTGCCTCCACAATCTTCAGAGGCAGAGAGTTCCAAAGTCGCACAACCCTCTGAGAGAAAAAAATTCTCCTCATCTCTGTCCTAAAAGGGTAACCCCTAATATTAAAACAGTGCCCCTTAGTTCTGGACTCACCCACCAGAGGAAACATCCTTTCTACATCCACCTTGTCAATACTGTTCAGGATCTTTTATACTTCAATAAAGTCACCCTTCACTCTTTTAAACTCCAGTAGAAACAAGTCCAGTCTGTCTCACGTTTCCTCATAAAACAACCTGCTCATTCCAGGTATCAATCTAGTAAACTTCCTCTGAATTGCCTCCAACACATTTACATCCTTCCTTAAATAAGGAGACCAAAACTGTGCACAGTATCCGAGACGTGGTCTCAACAATGCCCTGTAGCACTGAAGCATAACATTCTTACTTTTATGTTCAATTCCTCACATAATGAAGGATAGCAGTCAATTAGCCTTCTTAATTACTTGCTGTACCTGCATACTAACCTTTTGTGACTCATGCACTAGAACACCTAGATCCCTCTGCAACTCGGAATTCCACAGCCATTCTCCGTTTAAGTAATACTCTGCTTTTTAACTCTTTCTGCCAAAGTGAACAACTTCACATTTTCCTACATTATATCCCATCTGCCAGATTTTTGCCCACTCACTCAACCTATATCTGCCTGCAACCTCCTTATGTCCTCTTCACAACGTACTTTCCTAGCTATCTTTGTGCCATCTGCAGGTTTAGCTACCACGCCTTCACTTCCTCTCATGTAAATCATTGATATAAATTGTCAAAATTTGAGGCCCCAGCACAGACCCCTGCCAGACTCCGCTCATCACATCCTGCCAATCAGAAGAAGACCCATTTATGCATACTCTCTATTTCCTGCCAGCCAGCCAATCTTCTATCCATGTTAATACATTCCCCTCTACATCATGAGTTTTTTTTTCGCAATAACCTTTGATATGGCACCTTATTAAATGCTTTCTGGAAATCCAAGATTTGCACTGTAGTGCTGCTTTGGGCTTCATTAGAGTGTTTCAGTTGGAGTTTGGTAAGAGAGGTGCTTTTAAGGGTTAATTTCTATCTAAAGTCTAATCTTTCTTTAATTTAGCAACTAACTATAAGTTGCTCTTTGGGTTGGGAGAAGGTCAGTTTTAGTACAGCTGTAAAAGAGGGGCTATACAGGCTCTGCTTGCAGCTGCTGCTAGTAAATTAGTTAACTGGCTTAAACAGGTTTTCAGAAGCTAGATTCAGACAGCTAAAAGCAAGCCATCTACAGTGCTGCTTTGGGCTGCATTAGAGTGCTGCAGTTGGAGTTTGGTGAGTGAGAGAGATCGCTGAAAAGGGAAGGAGGTGATCCTTTCATTTTCAACCTTACCCCAGTAAGAAGAGTGGCGGCCTTGGTAAGTAGGGCCTGGTGAGTATTTCTTCTGTCCTTAATATTCTCTAAACCACAGGAAATAAAAGTAAAGGAAGTAATTTAAGGGTAATTCATGGCAAGGCAGCTCAGCCAAGTGGAATGCTTCTCCTGTGTAATCTGGGAAGTCAGGGACACTTCCCGTGTCCAGGGCGACCATGTGTGCAGGAAGTATCTCCAGCTGCAGCTACTCGAATTCCGTGCTTTGGAGCTGCGCCTGGCGTCACTGTGGAACATCTGCAAGGATGAGACCTTTGTGGATAGCACGTACAGTGAGGTGGTCACACCACAGGTAAAGAGTGCACAGGCAGAAAGGGAATAGGTGACTGCCAGGCAGAGTAAAAGCGCTAGGCAGGTAGTGCAGGAGTCCCCTGGGCCCATCTCCCTCTCCAACAGATTTTCCATTTTGGATGCTGCTGGCAGAGTTGGTTTTTCAGGGGAATGTAGCAAGAGCCAAGTCCGTGGCACCATGAGTGGCCTAGCTGCACAGAAGTGGGGGAAGAGTGGGAGAGCTATAGTGATAGAAGATTCTATTGTAGGGGAACAGATACATTTTTCTGAGGCCACAGATGTGACACCAGGATGGTATGTTGCCTCCCGGGTGCCAGGGTCAAGGATGTCACTGAGGGGCTACAGGGCATTCTGAAGGGCTAGGGTGAACAGCCAGAGGCTGTGGTCCATATCGGTACCAACAACATAGGTAAAACGAGAAATTAGGTCCTGAAAGCAGAATATAGGGAGCTAGGAAATAAATTAAAAAGCAGGACCTCAAAGGTAGTAATCTCAGGGTCACTCCCAGTGCCATGTTCTAGCAAAATCAGGATTAGGAGAATAGACAGGATGAATGTGTGGCTGGAGAGATGATGTAGGAGGGAGGGATTTAGATTCCTGAGGAATTGGGACCGATTCTGGGGAAGATGGGACCTGTACAAGCTGGACAAGTTGCACCCCAGCAGGACCGGAACCAATATCCTTGCAGGGGTATTCGCTGGTACTGTGGGGGAGGGTTTAAACTAGATTGGCAGAGGGATGGGAACCTGGACGGGGAGACACAAGAGGGGTAACAAAGATAGGAATGAAAGACAGAAAAGTATAAAGCAAAAGTGGAAGGCAGAGAAAACAAGGGTTAGCAGCAAATAGGGCCGTAGTACAAAAAAAATGTGTAAAAATGTTAAAAAGACAAGTCTAAAGGCACAATATCTGAATACATGGAACATTCAAAATAAGGTAGATAAATTAACAGCGCAAATAGGTAAGGTAAACCTTAAATGGGTAAGGTAAGATTGCGATTACAGGGACTTGGCTGCAGAGTGACCAAGGCTGGGAACTGAATATCCAAGGGTAATTGATATTTAGGACGGACAGGCAAAAAGGAAAAGGAGGTGGTGTGGCGTTGTTAGTTAAGGATGAAATCAGTGCGATTGTGAGAGAGGCTATTGGCTCAGAAAATCTGGATGTACAATCAGTCTGGGTGGAGCTAAGAAACAACAAGGGATGGAAAACATTAGTGGGAGTTGTCTATAGGCCTCCAAACAGTAGAGAGAAGGTAGGGGATGGCATTAAACAGGAAATTGGAGATGCATGTAACGAGGGTGTTATAGTGATCATGGGTGACTTTAATCTACATATAGACTGGGCAAACCAAATTAACAATAACATTGTGGTGGATGAATTTCTGGAGTGTGTATAAGATGGTTTTAGACCAGTACATTGAGGAAGCAACTCGGGAACAGGCTATCCTAGATTTGGTATTGTGTAATGAGAAGGGTCTAATTAATAATCTTGTTGTGCAGGGCCCTTTAGGGAACAGTGACCATAACGTGATAGAATTCTTCATTAGGGTGGAAAGTGAAGTAGTCCGATCTGAAACTAGAGTCCTAAATCTTAACAAAGGAAACAATGATGGTATGAGGCATAGGTTGGCTAAGGGAGATTAAGGAACTTCATTAAAAGACTTGACAGTGGATAGGCAATGGGGCTAATATTTAAGGAACGAATGCATGCATTGCAACAGTTATACATTCCTTTCTGGCACACAGACACAACAGGAAAATCGGTCCAACCATAGCTAACAAAAGAAATTAAGGATAGTATTAGATCCAAAGAGGAGTCATATAAAGTTGTTAGAAAAAGCAGCAAGCCTGAGGATTGGGGGCAGTTTAGAATTCAGCAAAGGAGTACCATGCTGCCCTAAAAAAAACTATCTTGAAAGCATTCTATGAACTCCTCATCTTGGCTACTGCTGCCAGTCTGATTTTTCCAGTTTGTTTGTAGATTAAAATCATCCATGATTATTGCTGTCCCTTTATCACAAGCACCTAATGGGCAGAATTTTACACTGATCAGGTGGTCGCACGTTTGACCTGATCCAGCGTGAAATCACACGAAATGACGTCGTGCGAATGTCCCGATGTCACCCTGCGCTCGCGCAATATTTCGGTTGGTGGGCCCGCGCAAAAGTTGGAAGCGTGCCTGCTGACAATTAAGAGGCCAATTAAGGTCATTAGTGGTGCAATTGTGTGTAATTTTACTTTGCCTGTCAAACCTTATGGTTGGCGGACGGGCAAATCGGCCAGGCGGCCTTTATATTTTTCATGAAACCTCATCCCAGGGCAGAATGAGGTTTCCATGATGAAATAAAATTAAAATTAAAATCAGTGGACAGCATTTTTATCATGTATATTTTCAGGTGTCTGATTGGGATGGTTGGACATTTTTTTCTGCCTTTCAAAACTTTATTTGAAGATTTTTGGGTCTGCAGCTCCCTGAGGCAGCTCTCTGCTTTCATGGAGCTTTCTGTCAGCGCTCGCCCACGTTGTCGTCATCGCCTGCCCTCCTTACACCCGCACCCCAGCAGCGCTGAGCTTTTCAGCACACGTTTCATGCTGGGTGGCCGTTAATTAGCCAGCTAGCATGAAATTGTGGTCGGAGGCCAATCGCGGTCGGCGATCTGTTCCCCAGCCGATCCCAGGCCCGCCGATCGCGCCTGCCCGCCGACCTAAAAATTCAGGCCAATATTTCTTCTGAAGAAGAGTCATATGGAGCCGAAACATTAACTCTGTTTTTTTCTCCACAGATGTTGTTCGACCTGCTGAGTTTTTCCAGCATTTTCTGTTTTTGTTTCTTCTTGTATACTTTGCCCTACATTGTGGTTGCTGTTAGGAGGCCTGCAGAGCATTCCCTTTAGTGAGTTCTTTCCCCTACTATTCCTCATCTCCACCCAAACTGATTCTACATCCTGATCTCCTGAATCAGGGTCATCTCAAACTATTGCACCAATGCTATCCTTGATCAACAGTGCTACCCCTCCACCTTTACCTAGCTTCCTATTCTTCTTGAATCTCATATACCCCTCAATATTCAGGACCCAATCCTTGTCATCCTGCAGCCACGTCAATTTGCGCCATCAATTCATTTACTTTGTTATGAATGCAATGTGCATTCCGATGCAGAGCCTTTAGTCATTTGTAACACCTAGTCATTACTATTGGTATATTCTTAGGTTTTATCTCTCTGTTCCTTCCTGCTATTCTGTAATTCTCATTTCCCATATTATTATTATGGTCTCCTGCTTTGAATCTACCACTTGAATTGTCACATCTACCCAAGCTTGATCCCGCATCACCCAAATTTATTTTAAAATCCTTTCTACTTCCAATTGGAAGTCTTGCAATTCACAAGAACACATGTCCCAGCACAGTTCAGGTGTAGACCATCCCAACGGTACAGCCCCCACTTTCCCCAGTACTGGTGCCAGTGCCCTATGAACTGGCACCCACTTCTCCCACACCAATCTTTGAGCCATGCATTCATCTCTCTAATCTTAATTGCCCTATGCCAATTTGCACGTGGTTTAGGTAATATTCCAGAGATTATTACTTTTGAGGTTCTGCTTCTTAATTTGGTACCTAGCTTCTCATATTGACTATGCAGAAGCTCCTTCCTTGTCCTGCCTATGTTGTTGGCACCTACATGGACCATGACGACTGGATCCTCCCCCTCCCACTGCAAGTTCTTCTCCAGCCCTGAGCAGATGTCCCAAACTCTGGCCTGGGGAGGCAACACAGCCTCGCGGACTCTTGCTCTTTGCTGCTACCACTACATTCCTGTTTGCTCCCCCAGCTTGAACGGCTTCCTGTACCGTGGTGCATTGGCCAGCCTGGTCATCCACCTTGCAGGCCTCCCTTTTGTTCGCACAGGTTGTGAACATCTCAAATCTGTTTGACAATTGCAAAGTCTGAGGCTGCTCCACTGCTGTCTGCTCGGTCCCTTTACCTACCTCACTGATGGTCACATCCTCCTGTCCCTCACTGCTGAACAAAACAGATTCTAAGAGGCGTGGCTGTCTTCTGGATCAAAATGTCCAAGCATTTCTCCACCTCCCTTATGTTGCACATGTCTGCAGTTCGGCTTCCAGATCAATAACTCTGATCCGGAATTCCTCTAGCTTCTTGGACTTATGCAGACGTGTTTGTCATGGATCACCTTGGTGTCCAAAAGCTGCTAAATTCCACAGCTGCAAAATAACATCTGTCCTTCCATTGTTACTTCTGCTATTTAGTTAACTTAGTTTAATTACTCACTTAATTAACTTAGAATAATTCCTATCTATACCACACCTCTTTTCCCCTTGCACTGAACTCCCATGTGACCTAATTCGCTACTCACTCCGTCTCACTCTGGTGTAGTCACCTTTCTCTTCGCCTGCCCCTTACAGACCGTGCAATTTGAAAAGCCTGTCTCTTTTATAGAACCTGATGAGTCACTAGCTAGTTTAGCTTCCTGCTACAGTAATTAACCTGACTTGAAAAAATTGCTTCCAGACGATTGACAGATAACTGCCACTCCATGTAGTTCTCTGCTTATCAAGCTAACCTAATTTACTTGTAGCTTAGTACTATATCGGAGCTTGATTCTTAATCTATAGTTAAAACCCAAAAAGGGCTTGCCAGAACTTACCATGTGAACCTAGCTCACAGCTCACTCAGTCTCCGTCTCAGTCTGGCATAGTTGTCTGTATCCTCGCATGCCCCTCACTGAACAGGGTGGCAGGGTGGGAGCCCCTCTTATTGACAAAAGTTGATGGTTTGATTTCTGGTGCTGAGGTACATGAGTGCAGTCTATTATGCCCTAAAATCGAGGGAAGCCAACCACTGCTGCAAATCCCAGGACTCATGGCCTATGGAGCTTATGTACTAACAGGACCCCAGCTGCTATGAGTGCTCAATCAGAGTAAGGGGGCAGAAAATACGAAAAGGGAAAATTGCAAACACAAATCTTTCTTGGAAGTTCACTATTCACAGTAGAACACAGATCCTGATGATCTGAGTGCCTGCACCTGAGTACCCCTTCCAGTCACGTCAGTCAGTTCCAAAAGTGAAGCCCAGTCAGACTGGGCTTCTGACCACGTTAGGCTCCCAATGATGTCATAGCACTGCAACTTGAATTTATTAATGAGACATCTGCTTGTTTCTGACAGGTGTTTTTGCCACCTCTGGAGTTAAAATGGCACTCAGCAGGTTTCTGATGGGAATAGCGCCGCAAGCCGATTTTCTCAATTTTAACCAGTTGGCCACCCAGATCCCACTCAGCACTTCTAATTAAAATCAGGATCATGTGTGTCACATTACTATCAATGAAGATGAAATGCATGAACTTAACCTTTTCCCTAAACATGCGCCCTGTTGCTTGGTGTGCTTCGAATAGCTGTATTGCAATTGTAGTACTCTGTTCATCCTGCACAGATGTAAGCACCTGTTTGTGTGTAAAAGCTCATTCATAATGAACCATACAGTCACATACAAATAGTTTCCGCTATACTCCATGCAGAATGAATTCACTAATTGCTGTATGAAAATAGCATCTGGTCAACCATCTGCAAAAAAGGTGCATGTGTGAGCCATCTCTAAAAATAGCTCATTTCCTGCCCAGAAGGAAATTGTGTGCTTTTTCATGAACATACATTTTTTTTTACTGGAACAGTCCCTCAGAATGTCCACTTAACTGCCTGGGAGAGGACCTCTGGCCAGCTATGAAAGCATTGAAACCCAGTGTAAAGTTCTATCTATCTAATCTCCCACAACGTTGAAGCAAGATTGGAGCCCAAGGTTTATTTAGCAACAGTCTGAGCATTCACACCATTTATTTCATTCAGTTACAGGCAAGCAGTGGAGTGTTGAAATTTTGGACATGCCCATCCTGCAGCCCATCATGAGTGTAAATAATTGTACAAGCATCATGGAGCTACATTGCATTGGGTGTATTTTGGCTGAAGCCTTGTTAAGATGTTGGTGACATTAAGCTGCAACTCTGCCCTATTGCCGAATGAGCGTACATGTTTCATACTTAAGGAGCTGCAATGTAGTCTGACTGGAGGAAAATGGCATTTATAATTCATCTACCTGGTATAAGATCATAAGAGGGACAGGGGAGCACATCTGTAACTAGTCATTTCTACTTTCCTCTTGGCCTCATTAATCATGAGGAAAAATCTCCAGCATTTGTATTTTTGAACCCCAACAAGTGTTCAGCAATTTTTGATGTCTGTAAAGGAAAGAGCAGAATATGCTTTATTAAAAAATTGCTGCATCTGCCATTTCAATGTGAAAGAAGTAACTGACAGATTCCATAGATTTTTTTTTTAATTCCTGGATCTGCTGCTGCTTGTTAATATGTCATTTTTCTAGGAAAATGATTGGTGCTCATAATTCTCTCCACGTCAAAAAAGGTATTTCGGACACCTAAAATGAAGTTGCACAAGAGCCGCTTGTCACAATGATTATTCCACTGGCCAGGAGAAACTTGCACAGTATTGTGATGTTTCTTCACCTGATGAAGGGTATGCTACCCTCCTGTAAAGACATGTACCCTTTCTTCTACATTTTTTCTCCTCACACACACCTGCATCTGAAATATGGGCCTCTTGCTCTCAAACTTCTACAAAGCTGTTGTTAACCAGCTGCCAAGAGGCACAGAAGAATAACCTGGGGGGATTTCTGTTTTATTTTCATTTGTGTCCCCTGCTGCAAAAAGAAGTATAAACCTCAACTTACTGTTTTCTTAGAACAATGTGGTTGAAGTTGGAAAAGTTACATCCAAATACTTAGTCGTCTGAAATGTTAGTACATGCATGCCTGGTGCTACTGTGCCTGACCATACCTAAAAGAAAAAAAAATAACACGCAGGCATTGTGTGAGCAGAGCAGTCTGAAACTTATGAAAATGTGTAACAGTGCTCTAAAATATCTAGAGCAAACACAGACAAATTTAAGATTCAATACAATAAATTAAATTATTCACATCCGACGATTATACAAGTATGCAAATATCTAGCACAGATAACAGAACACAAATAAAGAGAAAAATCCTATTGTTTTATCTTTTATTTGTCAAGCAAGTAGCTTGCAGCTTTGTACCACTTGCCCAGGTTTGATTAATTACAGGTCCAAGTAAAGGACTTTGATTTTTATAAGGAAAGATGTATAAATCCCATCAGTCCAGTGTTGTTTTTGTTGATTTATTAAAATGCATCCTATGTTCTGCAGCTACGGTTTGTATATAATTTGAAAGTGTAACAACGGGTGGATTTTAATGGGCGTGAATAGCACAAAAGATTTCAAAAAGAAAGTTATTTTCACAACAACAATATGCATTTATATAGTGTACATAATGTAGAAATATCTTCCAAGGTATTTGACAGGCGCATATTCAGTCAAAAATGCATTCTTAGCCAAACAACGAGATATTAGGAGCGACAACCGAAATGCTTGGTCAAAGAGGTGTATTTTAAAGGAGGTTCCTAAAGCAGGAGTGAGAGATAAATATACAGTGTAGATCAGAGAGGTAATTCCAAATTCTGCGACTGAGACAGCTGAAGGAACAGCTGGTAATAGTGGGGCATTGGTTTGAGGGAGTGCACAAAGCTGGAGTCAGAGGAACACTGAGATTGAGGGGAGGAGGGTTACAGGGCAGGAGTAGTCTAAGAAATCGGGATGGACAAGACAGTGAAGAGATATGAATTTTAGATTGTAGGCATTGGAGAACCAGAGAAAGTGTGGCACAGCAAGAACAGAAGTGATGGACGAGGAGGATTTGGTTCAGGATAAAAAGACGATACTGGAGTTTTAGGTGAACTGAAGTTGAGAGAGCATAGAGGATGGGATGCCAGCAAACAGAGCATTGGAATACTTCAGTCTGTAGATGACAAAGGCATGGTAAGAGTTTCAAAAGCCAATGGGCTGAGGTAGGGGCCTGCATAGGCTTTGTTAGAAATGGAAGCAGATGATCTTAATGTTGAGAAGAATATGGAGTCAGAAGCTACTCTGGGTTGAATTGGATATCAGGACTGAAAACATGCTGATTCAACCTGAGACAATGGCCAGATAGAGGGATTGAGTTGTAACATGGGTACAGAATTTGTGGCAGAGGCCAAACTCAATGGCTTTGGGATTCCTAATATTTCTTATTCTTCTTGAGTTTTCTGCCTGGAGGCAGATCCTTGGCAATTATTCACCAAACCACAGCTTTTTACCATGGGTAGAGGAATGAGGTAGGCCCCAAATCTACCTCAGCTGGGACAGGGATCGAACCCCGTGTTGTTGGTGTTAGTCTGATTCACACACTAGCCGTCTAGCCAACTGAGTTAACCAGCTCCCCCATTCCTAATCTTTAATGGGGGAAAATTATGGCTTATGCAAGACTTTATATTGGACCAGCACTCCAACCTTGCAAAAGCAAGGGAAAGATTAAAATGGACAGGTTGAGCCAGATGTTTTCGATGGAAGCTGCCTCCATGTGCTTGCACACGAACAGGAGAGAGAGCACATCCTGAGTGGGGCACAGCCAGAGTGGGTATTGGCAATTTGGTGCAAAGCGGGAATTCGGTGCATAGGGGATGAGGTGCTCTTTGCATTTTTTCCTTGCTATCCAACTTCTTAAATCTTCAGAATGTGCTGCAGCAGTAGAGGCTACAAGGGAAAGGAATCACTGGTAAGTAGTGGGTAAAGTATTTACTACTTTAATCGCTTATAGTTTAAGGTCTTTTTGTGGTTTACAGTTTGTATATTCTACAGTAATAAGGATTAGGAAAGAAGGGCCCTAGGGTAATTGACTTAAAAGGTTTAATTTAAAGGGTTAAGTCGTGGCAGGAGCACTCAAAGCTGTGGTATGTGCCTCATGCTCCATGTGGGAAGCCAGGGACATTTCCAGTGCCCGGGACCAGCATGTGTGCAGAAAGGGTGTCCAGCTGCAGCTCCTGGAAGCTCGGGTTTCAGAGCTGGAATGGCGGCTAGGAATACTGGAGCATCTGCGAGTCTGAGAGCATCGTGGATAGCAGGTTTAGAGAGGTGGTCACACCGAAGATGAAGGGACTTGAGGAAGGAAGGGAATGGGTGACCACAAGGCAGTCCAAGAGAAATAGGCAGGTAGTTCAGGAGTCCCTTGGGGTCCTGCTCGCAAATCGGAATTCCATTTTGGAGGCTGAGGAGGGTACTGGTTCCTCCGGGGAGTGCAGACAGAGCCAAGCTTCTGGCACCACAAGCAGCCTGTCTGTACAGGAGGGGAGGAAGAGCAATAGTAATAGGGGATTCTATAGTCAGGGGAACAGATAGGCGCTACTGTGGCCGTCAACGTGGCTCCAGGATGATACGTTGCCTCCCTGGTGCCAGGGTCCGGGATGTCACTGAACGGCTGCAGGGCATCCTGAAGGGGAGGGTGATAAGGCAGAGGTCATGGTACGTGTTGGTACCAATGACATACGTAGAAAGAGGGATGAAGTCTTGCATCAAGAATTCATGGAGTTAGGCAGTAGACTAAAAAGCAAGACCTCTCGGGTTGTAATCTCTGGATTACTCTCAGTGCCATGTGCTAGCGAGCTAGAAATAGGAGAACAGCACAGATGAATACATGGCTTAAGAATTGGCGCAGGAGGGAAGGTTTTAGATTCCTGGATCACTGGGACCGTTTCTGGAGAAGGCGGGACCTGTGCAAGCGGGACGGTCTACATCTGAACCAGAGCGGGACTAACATCCTTGCGGGTGGGTTTGCTAGTGCTGTTGAGAGGAGTTTAAACTAATTCAGCAGGGGGAGGGGACACAGAATGTTAGCAGAATAGGGACACATCATAATACAGTAAAACAATCAAGTCAGAGGGAGTACAGCTGCATTAAGCTTCAAGGGAATAAGGCAAGTCAGGATGGCCTCTACTTTAATGCCAGGAGTATTACAGGTAAAACAGATGAGTTAAGGGTGAGGATTGACACATGGAATTGTGATATAGTAGCCATCACTGAGACGTGGTTGAGGAAAGGGCAGGATTGGCAGCTCAACATTCCGGGATATAGAATCTTCAGGCGAGACAGGGGAGGGGGTAAAAGAAGAGGAGGCTTTGCATTATTAGTTAAGGAGTCAGTTGCTGCAGTAAGGAGAGATGATATCTTGGAGGGGGCATCGAATGAAGCTTTGTGGGTAGAGCTTAGGAATAAAAAAAAGGGGCAGCCACATTGTTAGGTTTATTATAGACCCCCAGATAGTCAGCAGGAAATTGAGGAGCAAATATGTGCACAATTTGTGGAGGTGTGTAAAAACAATAACAATAGGGTAATTATATTAGGTGATTTCAACTTTCCCAACATTAATTGGCATAGACATAGTGTTAAGGGCTTGGATGGAGTGGATTTCTTGAAATGTGTACAGGAGAACTTTCTAGGTCAATTTGTAGAGGGTCCAACAAGGGATGGCGCAGCATTGGACCTAATTCTGGGGAATGAAGCCAGACAGGTGGCTGAGGTGGTGGTGGGCGAGCATTTTAGCGATAGCGACCACAACATGGTACAGTTTAAGTTTGTGATGGACAAAGAAATCGACAAGTTGCAAAAAAATGTTTTGGATTGGGGGAGAGTGGATTTTAGTAAAATAAGGCAGGATCTGGCCAAGGTAGACTGGTAACAGTTACTTGTGGGGAAATCTACAGAGGAACAGTGGGGGGTGTTCAAAAAGGAAATGGGGAGGGTACAGGCTCAACATGTTCCCTCTAGGGTGATAGGAAGGAGTAACAAGCCCAGAGAACAGGATGATCAGAGATATTCAGGATGCGATGAGAAAGAAAAGAGAGGCTTTTAGCAAGTACAAGGGAAGCAAATCAGCAGAGGCATTAGTGGAGTACAGAAAGTGCAGGGTGGAGCTTAAGAAAGCAATTAGGAGAGGAAAGAGGGGATATGAGAAAGCTCTGGCTGGTAAAAGTAGGGAAAATCTCAAGATATTCTATAAGTTTATCAATGGGAAGAGGATAACCAGGGAAAGAGTAGGGCCCATTAGGGACCAAGGGGGCAATCTATGGGTGGAGCCAGAGGATATCGCTAGAGTGTTGAACGAATACTTCACATCCATCTTCACCCAAGAGAACGAGGATGAAGGTATCGAACTTGGGGAGAGAGACTGCAAATTGATATAGGGAGAGACAAGGTATTGGAGGTGTTGGCAGGCTTAAAAGTGGGCAAATCTCCAGGTCCAGATGATTTGTGTCCCAGACTGCTGAGGGAGGCAAGGGAGGAGATCGCAGGGGCTCTGACCCAAATTTTTAATTCCTCTCTGGCCACGGGGGAGGTGCCAAAGGACTGGAGAACAGCTAATGTGGTTCCGCTGTTTAAGAAGGGTTGTAGAGATAAGCTAGGGAACTACAGGCCAGTGAGACTCACACAGTGGTAGGGAAACTATTGGAGAAAGTTCTGAAGGAGAGTAATTATCTCCACTTGGAGAGGCAAGGTTTAATCAGGGATAGTCAGCATGGCTTTGTCAGAGGGAGGTCATGCCTAACAAATTTGATAGAATTTTTTGAGGAGGTGACTAGGTGTGTAGATGAGGGTAGTGTAGTTGATGTAATTTATATGGATTTCAGCAAAGCCTTTGACAAGGTCCCACATGGGAGACTTATAAAGAATGCAAATGCACATGGGATACAGGGTAATTTGATAAGGTGAATTCAAAATTGGCTTAGTTGTAGGAGACAGAGGGTGAGGACAGAAGGATGCTTTAGTGACTGGAAGCCAGTGTCCAGTGGCTTACCACAGGGATCTGTGCTCGGTTCCCTATTATTTGTCATTTATATAAACGACATAGATGACTACGTGGGGGGTAGGATTAGTAAGTTTGTGGGTGACACAAAGATTGGCCGGGTGGTTAACAGTGAGGTTGAGTGTCTTGGGCTACAGGAGGATATAGACGGGATGGTCAAATGGGCAGATAAGTGGTAGATGGAATTTAACCCAGAAAAGTGTGAGGTGATACACTTTGGAAGGAGTAATTTGACAGGGAAGTATTCAATGAATGGCATGACACTGGGAAGTTCTGAGGAACAAAGGGACCTTGGCGTGTGTGTCCATAGATCTCTGAAGGCAGAGGGGCATGTTAGTGGGGTGGTGAAAAAGGCATATGGGACACTTGCCTTTATTAATCGAGGCATAGATTACAAAAGTAGGGAAGTCATGTTGGAGTTGTATAGAACCTTGGTGAGGCCACAGCTGGAGTACCATGTGCAGTCCTGGTCACCACATTATAGGAAGGATGTGATTGCACTGGAGGGGGTGCAGAGGAGATTCACCAGGATGTTGCCTGGGATGAAACATTTAAGTTATGAAGAGAGGTTGGATAGATTTGGGTTGTTTTCATTGGAGCAGAGAAGACTGAGGGGCGACCTGATCGAGGTGTACAAGATTATGAGTGGCATGGACAGGGTGAATAGGGAGCAGCTGTCCCCCTTGGTTGAAGGGTCGGTCACAAGGGGGCATATGTTCAAGGTGAGGGGCAGGAGGTTTAGGGGGGATGTGAGGAAAAACCTTTTTACCCAGAGGGTGGTGATGGTCTGGAATGCACTACCTGGGAGG
Source organism: Cetorhinus maximus (assembly GCF_964194155.1). Classification (NCBI taxonomy): domain Eukaryota; kingdom Metazoa; phylum Chordata; class Chondrichthyes; order Lamniformes; family Cetorhinidae; genus Cetorhinus; species Cetorhinus maximus. The sequence goes on from NC_135884.1 coordinate 124,623,295, forward strand.
GTGATGGAGGCGGGTTGCCTCACATCCTTTAAAAAGTACCTGGATGAGCACTTGGCACGTCATAACATTCAAGGCTATGGGCCAAGTGCTGGTAAATGGGATTAGGTAGGTAGGTCAGGTGTTTCTCACGTGTTGGTGCAGACTCGATAGGCCGAAGGGCCTCTTCTGCACTGTGATTCTGTGATGTCCTCAGATGATGCTGTCAAAGGGTTAGCATATAGAGCAGCAAGAAGAAGGAGCCAAGGATGGATCCTTAGGAACTCCCAATGTAATGGTGCAGAGGTCCATAACAGCAATATACAACGTATGACCACCTGCTTTTCATCAGAATATGATTTGTTCAGTCAATCCTCAGTAGAAAATTTGCTAATCTCAAGCATTGAATTCAGTGAAGTTAGTATCAGGTTTTGAGATTCTTTTTCTACTGAATGGCAGACATTGTTGTGCACATCTATGCGGGTTAAAATTAATTTGTTGATCAATCTATTGTGGCAAAATAGATTTTTCCTTGATTGCCTGTGTTGAACTTTTACCTTATAATGGGGGGAGTTTTAATGCCCCCAAAATGGGTGCGTTGTATCAAGTTTGAAATAAAAATGCAAAAAATCTTAAACACATACCCATTCCACCACAAACCGAGGCGTTTCCAGTTTTGAGAGAGGCAGGGCAGGGGCGGGTGATCAACTTACTAACGCTAATGTAAACATTTTAGAGTCGTTTGGCAATACAGGATGTGAGTATTGCTGAAAAAAGAGACATGCCTAAGGTTTTCAGCTTGCACTCACCAGGATACTTCGCAAGGCTACCAATATAAGGGGGGAAAGAACAATTTGTACTCTATGTGAAGTGTGCTGATTGATTGGCAAATGGTGTTGCCATGGAGAATGCACCAGTGATGGTGACTGACAGTTAACTGCCAAGCATTGTCTGAAATTTAAACTGGACAGCTTGACCCTGATTGATCAAGGCATTGCCCTGGGGATGCCCTCATCCCATGAACAAATAAAATAAAATCAGTACGCCTTCCCTAATGAGAGAACTCATAGTGCAGCTTTTGATGTGTCCCGGTAGTTGGTGTACAGAGAAGGCTTCTCTGTTACTATCCCTGAGAAATGCCATTGTTTATTTAGATATTGGGCAGAAAAAGCTAAACTTCAGATGGTAAGCATCATGAGATTTTCTCATGAGAATGACCAGTGACACTGAGATTATTTAGCATAGAGCCTTAAAAATTGTGACACCTTGGGCTAAGTTTTTAGGTCCCGATGGGGTCGGGCTCAGAGTTGGGTGGGTGGGTGTGGAATTTCATGTTCCTGGTCAACAGCCTGGTTCCCTGATTCCATCCCGCCCCCTGGGCCATTTTTCCAGAGGCAGGATTGGTGGGGGGGAGTGGTGGTGGTGCACAGCCGGGCTACCTGCCCACAAGCAGCAGGTAGCCAATTCAGTTTGTTAAAGGCTGATTAAGGCCTATTGTCGGAAGCTAACTGGAAATCCCCCATCCACAATAGTGACCCACTGCTGAGGTCATTTTCTAAGTTAAAGTTAAAACAAGTTGGAAAGATGGCCCGTCTACCTTGGAGCACCTTCTCTCTCTGAAAAGGCTACCTGCTGCTTCTTCAGTGCTGGAGGGTCTCCTTAATTGAACAGCAAGTCCACCCTCTAGCCATTAATTGGCCAATTTGAAGAAAATCACAGCCCACTGTTATTCTCAGAAGGCTGGATTTAATGGAGGCGATGGCGCCACTTCTTTCAGGGAAGGCCCAGTATATTAAATGCCACTGACGCTTTTGACAGGTCAGCAGCAGGCCTTACCCAGGATCAAGGACACCAGGGGCGGAAGTCCCGCCTGCTGAGAGTTGCCGGCTAATCAGAGGCTTACAGCTCTACCAAATGGCAGTGCCACCAGGCAAGTGGTGACTGCTTCCTGTATGACACCCACCTGAGGCCCAGGATCATCACTAGATCCCAAGCCAGTTGTGGGTGATGGCAGAAAGTGGGGTGATTGGTTGGCTTTTGCAGAGGAGGGGATGAGGCCACTGGGTGGAGGGGTCAGCAACAAGGGCAGGATTTTGGCTCTCAGTGCCACCCCCCCGCCCCCGTCACTCCAGGATCCAGCAAGCAATCCTGCATGGGTCTGCATGTCGTCCTCCTTGGCTGGCGAGTCACCCAGCCACTATTGGATTAATACCAGTGGCCTTAGGATGAGGCCATTATGTGTGCATTAATCACCTACTTAAGGGCCTCAGTTGGTAGTGAGTGGAGAAGGCCATTCGCGGGTCTTCACACCATGGACTTAATTGGGGTGGAGGGAGGAAGGTGGCAGGATCTCCTACCCACCACCTTCCAACCTGATTAAATTCCCCCACCACAATCAAACTCGCCACAGAGGAGAGCACAAGATTCTGCCCACAGTGTGTGTTCTTCTGATCCTGATTTGACCGTGACAGCAGGATTCTGAAGCTGGCAGGGAAAGTCCTCTCCTTATGTTACCACTGATTTTATATGTATATTATACATTATGTTCCCATGTAAGCAAATACATTGCACATAGTTGTTTTTGTGCTGCATGAATGCACCAAATTGCAAATATTACCAATATTTTTTTCTGTTTCATAGAATTTTGCAAGTGCAATCCATATCTTACTGTGGAAAATATGAGCTAGATTTTGCTCTCTTTTACCGTCCATTTTCAGGGATACTAGGCAAAATAGGAGAGAGACTGGGCTGGAGTGCAGTTCTGCAAATCACTGCCCCTTCCTGAGATTTTCCTCTGGAACTGATGGCAGGCATTGAAATGCTTACCTATATTTGGGCAGATGCATTTAAATGACCTGTTAACCATAATACACCACCCAATAATTGCAGCTTTGTTCCAACAGTCAGCATTGCTAAGGTAGGGTGGTGGTGCTGGCCTGAGTGGGGGTGTGGTGGTGATGATGGTGGGGTTAAAATTATAAATTACCCTAAAATTGATTCCATTGACTTTAAAACAATTATTTACACTTGGTTAGCACATCAAGATTGTTTGCAAATTTGATATCATATTTGACCCTGATATGAGCTTCTGACCACATATCCGTATCATCACTAAGACTGCCTATTCCACCTCTGTTACATCACTCAACTCTGCCCCTTTCTCAGCTGATCCGCTGCTGAAATCCTCATCCGTGCTTTTCTTACCACTAGACGTAACTATTCCAATGCTCTCCTGACCGGCCTCCCACGTTCTATCTTCGGTAAACTTGAGGTCATCCAAAACTCTGCTGCCTATGTCCTTACTCATGTCAACCCCTGTGATTACTGACCTACAGATCTTTCCATGGCCTCACCCCCTCCCTATCTCTGTAATCTCCTCCAACCACATAATCCTCTGAGGTATCTGTGCTCCTCTAATTCTGGCCTTTTGAGTGTCCTCGATTTTAGTTGCTCCACAATTGGTGACCATGCCTTCAACTGACTAAGCCTTGAGCTCTGTAATTTCCTGTATGTACCTCTCCGCCTCTCTAGCTTTCTTTCCTTTGTTCACACGCTAGTTAAAACTTACCTCTTTGACCAAACTTTTGGCCATTTGCCCTAATTTTGCTATAATTTGTGCCTTTGGAAATTTTTCCTATTAAAGATGCTATATAAATAGAATTTGCTGTTGTTCTATATTTATTCTCAGTCTGAAAGGCCTCAGGATATGGGCTTGTCAATCAAAACTACTATTAGAGATTTGTTGATGCACATGGACATGTACATGGCATCACTTTGTTTGAATACCAGGTGCTGCCTTGTTCAGGCCTTATGTACTCATCAATGCTTTGACAAGGCATAGCTTAGCCTGACTTGTAGATCAAAGCAGCCGGTTTATGTTGTGGAGACCGTTATGGTTCCGGCATCATGTTGTTAAAACAGGGCAAGAAAAGGCCGAAGTCGTTCCCATTTCCTTCCATGCAATAAAAGATATTAGAGAAAAAAAGAATTGACCTTTGGAAAGATGCACCAATTGATTAGTTACAGTACAAGGATTATTAGATTTTTAAACCAAACACGTATTTATATTTGCTCAACTCACCCCCAAGGCAACAGAATTCTTTTCCAGAAAGCAGTTAACAGAATCTATTTCACATTATTACAATACTCCACATAACTACAAATTAAATGGAAAGAATTTATATAGAATTTCTTATGAATTAAAAGGGTAGGTCCAAGATCTGACTGAACGTTTAAAGACATGTGCTCTAGCACGGAATTCTGAGACATAGCAGGGTTTTTTTCCTTCACTGTAATGCGGGTGCCCATCAGGAATTGTGCTTGTGCATGGGGTGCATTTTTTGAGACTACACTCACCGTGGGTTCTCACATGCAGTCAGAGTCAATTAGAAAATGTTGTCCATGATATCAATTAATGGAAAATCACCATTAGTGTACCTGCAATTTTCCAATGTGTACTAGCTGCATAAGGCTTGGTAAAATGTACCTTACTAGCAAATGGTCATGGTGAGTATTACGTTACAGGTCTATTCTGTTATGTATACATTACATATGTATCTTCATGTTAATGTTTCTGGCTGTGTGTTTTATCTGATTGTCTCTTTTGTTTTTTTCCCTTGTATTGTCTTCTTTTGTGGATGACATTTTTTGGTTTTACATTTGCTAAGTTTTGGTTGTTTTGCTTTTTCCTTTGTGTAATTTGGTAACTGAGGATTTTGGATTTTGCACCTATGAATAAAATCATGGGGGAACAGTTGTGAATGTGTGCTGGTCGCTGGAACAGCAGTGAAGTCTAAATACCTCCTGTTAAAAATGTGGTGCAGGCAGAAGTGTTCACTTTTTGTTATGTTTGCAGGTATTAACAATGTGGCAGACTCGCAATCCAGCTTCTTTGAGTGCAATGTGAGTGAGTGGAATGCCAATGTAGATCTTTTTTGTTTGAGCCAGCATTGCAGAAGGTGAGTTCAGAACCATGTCTGATACAATAAATTGTCATGAATTACATTTTTGCCATAAGTCTATATGAGTGGTTACATTTCTTTAATGGTAAGATGTTCTATCTATTACTGGGAATCAATAATGCTTTTGAAACACTAAGGCCAAGTTGACAGATGTATTATGTATGTAATATTGCAATGATAATTAAGTATTCACTTAATTATATAGTGCTCACAGTGATACCTGGTGATTGGTGTATTCAAATACATTTCAGTTCTGAGAATTCAGGTTGGTCAGATCCTTCAAATCTAAATTTTCATTACAGTCCACTGCTTTTCATACCTTACCCCTCCAGATAACCATCAGCATCTTTCCACAGTATACAATCATATCAAAAGATAGGAAGAACTGCATGCCAGTTATCAATAACCTATACATTATCAATAATTAACTAATTAACTGAATTCCTCACTCATAAATTCCTTCCCTGTTGTGATAATGAGATTGGTAAAACACCCTGTTTTGTTCTGTTATTGCATGCTTCTTGATTTAATTGTGAATGCACAGAATGTGGTTAATAAGTTTGATGAGTTACAGGCGCAGATTGACGTGTGGAAATATGATTTTGTGACTGTAACAGAGACCTGGTTCAAATAAAGCAACTGGGTGTTAAACTGGATACAAGGTGTTCAGGAAAGATAGGAAGGGAGGAAAAGGGGGAGGAGTGGTTGTACTGATTAAGGAGAACATTGCAGTGCTGGAGAGAGAGGATATCCCAGAAGGGTCGAGAACAAAATCTATTTGGCTAGAGGTGAGGAACAAAAAAGGTGCAATTACATTGCTTCTTGTGGCCTATTGGCCACCAACTAGTGGAAAGGATGTAGAGGAACAAAGTTGCAAGGAAATTAAAAAGAGGTAAGATAATTATAGTGTAGTTAGAATGGGGGAGTTTAATTATCCAAATATAGACCGGGATAGCGTAGTGTAAAGGGCAAAGAGAGGCAAGAGTTCCTAAAGTGTGTTCAGGAAAATTTTCTATGGCAGTATGTTTCGAGTCCAATGAGAAGGGAGGTACTGCTGGACCTGGTTCTTGGGAATGAGGTTGGCCAATTGGATCAAATATCAGTTGGAGAACATTTAGGGAACAGTGATCCTTGTATCATAAGGTTTGGGTTGGCTATGGAAAAGAGCAAAGAACAATCCGGAGTAACAATTATAACCGGGGAAAACCAACTGCAATGGATCTGGGCCAAATAAATTAGAATCAAAGGTTGGCCAGAAAAACGATAGGTGAGCAAGAAGAGAGAGTTCAGGCACAGTCAAGGCATAGTTCCTCAAAAGGGAAAGGCAGGGAAAACAATCCAGAGCTTCCTGGATGTCAAAAGAGATAGAAATTAAGATGAAGAAGAAAAAGATTAGAGACCAAAGAGAGGATTTACACATGGAGGCAGGGGAATAGCTGAGGTATTAACTGGATATTATGCCTCTGCCATTACCAAGGAAAAAGATGCTCTGCAGGCTGCATGAAAGAGGAGGTAATTAATATACCAGAAGGATTTGAAATTGATCAGGAGGAGGCATTGGATAGGCTGTCTACACTTAAAGCTGATAAAGCATCTTGACTGGATGAGATTCATCCAAGGATACTGAAGAAAGTAAGAATGGAAATTGCAGAGGCTCTGGCCATAATTTTCCAATCCTCCCTAGACTCATGGGTGGTGCCAGTGAGCTGGAGAATTTGCAAATGTTACACCTTTGTTCAAAAAAAGGTGTAAAGATAAGCCGAGCAACTAAAGGCCAGTCACTTTAATCTCAGTGGTGGGGAAACTTCTAGAAATAATAATTTGGGACAAAATGAATGTAACATTTACAAATGCGGGGCAATAAGGAAAACCAGCACTGATTTGTTAAGGGAAAATCATGTTTAATTATCTTGCTAGAGTTTTTTGAAGAGAAACAGAGGGTTGATGAGGGCAATGCTGTTGATGTGGTGTACATGGACTTACAAAAGGCAATTGTGATACAGTGCCATAAAACAGACATGTGAGCGAAATTATAGCTCATGGAATAAAAGGGACAGCAGCAACATACATACGGAATTGGCTGAGTGACAGGAAACATAGGGTAATAATTAATGGATGTTTTTGGGCTGGAGGAATGTTTGTAGTGGAGTTCCTCAGGAATCAGAGTTGGGGCCCTTGCTTTTCCTGATGTTAATGATCTAGACCTTGGTATGCAGGACACAATTTCAAAGTTTGCGAATGACACAAAACTTGAAAGCATTGTGAACTGTGAGGAGGGTAAGTGTAGAACTTCAAAAGGACATAGGCAAATTTATTTTTTGTTATTCATTCAGGGAATGTGGGCTTCGGTGGCTAGGCCAGCATTTGTTGCCCATCCCTAGTTGCCCTTGAGAAGGTGGTGGTGAGCTGCCTTCTTGAACCGCAACAGTCCATGTGGTGTAGGTACACCCACAGTGCTGTTAGGAAGGGAGTTCAGGATTTTGACCCAGTGACGGTAAAGGAATGGCGACATATTTCCAAGTCAGGATGGTGGGTGATTTGGAGGGGAAATTCCAGATTGGGGTGTTCCCATGTGTCTGCTGCCCTTATCTTTCTAGATGGTTGTGGGTTTGGAAGATGCTGTCTAAGGAGCCTTGGTGAATTCCTGCAGTGCATCTTGTAGATGGTACATGCTGCTGCTACTGTGCGTTGGTGGTGGAGCGAATGAATATTTGTGAATGTGGTGCCAATCAAGCAGGCTGCTTTGTCCTGGATGGTATCAAGCTTCTCGAGTGTTTTGGGAGCTGCACTCACCCAGGCAAGTGGGGAGTATTCCATCACATTCCTGACTTGTGCCTTGTGGATGGTGAACAGGCTTTGGGGAGTCAGGAGGTGAGTTACTCATCACATGATACCTAGCCTCTGACTTGCTCTTGTAGTCATAGTATTTATATGGCTAGTCCAGTTGAGTTTCTGATCAATGGTAACCCCCAGGATGCTCTGGAGCACAAGTCTTCAGTACTGTTGCTGGAATATTGTCAGACCCCATAGCTTTTGCAGTATCCAGCTGGTGGAACGGGTGGGCAGGTGGCAGATGAAGTTCAATGCGGAGAAATATGAAGTGATTCATTTTGCTAGGAAGAACATAGAGGGACAATATAAAATAAAGGGTACAACTCTAAAGGGGATGCAGGAGCAGAGGGACCTGGCTGTATATGTGCATAAGTCATTGAAGGTGGCAGGACAAGTTGAGTAAGTGGCTAATAAACATACAGTATTCATTAATAGGCTTTATTAATAGGGACTTGGAGTACAAGAGCAAAGAGGCTATGCTGAGCTTGTATAAGACACTAGTTCAGACTCAGCTGGAATATTGCATCTGGGTACCACACTTTAGGAACGATGTGAAGGCATTGGAGAGAGTGCAGAAAATATTCACAAGAATAGTTCCAAGGATGGGGAACTTTAGTTATGAAGATAGATTAGAGATGTTGGAACTATTTTCCTTGCAGATGAGAAGACTGAGAGGAGATTTGACAGAGGTATTCAAAATCATGAAGGGTCTGGACAGGATAGTTAGGGAAAAACTTTTCCCACTCATGAAAAGCTCAAGAAAGAGAGGGCACAGATTTAAAGTAAATGATGAAAGAAGCAAAAGCGACATGAGGAAAAACATTTGTCACACAGTGAGTGGTTAAGGTTAAGTGGTTAATGCACTGTCTGAGAGTGTGGTGGAGTCAGGTTCAGTCGAGGCTTTCAAAAGGGAATTTGACTGTTATCTGAAAGGAAGAATGTGCAGGGTCACAGGGTGAAGGAGGGAGAATGGCACTAGGTGAATTGCTCATTTGGAGACCCTATGCAGACACGATGGGCTGAATGGCCTCCTTCTGCACTGTAATAATTCTGTAATTCTGTGAATTGCTGCCCCACTAATTGAAATAGCTAACTCTAAGTCTATCCTTGACTCTTTACCCTCCAGCAGGGTCTAGTTTCATTGCAGGGAGTTTAACTAAAAAGATTAGATTTTCCACAGATGTTTTGGCCTTGCAATGATATAAAGGCTTACAATTCTCTCAAGCTTGAGACCAACACACACTGGCTCATTCCCAACTAACATATCCCATTGGCAAGTGATTACTTCACATTAACAACTAGCCGGTGCTGTGAGCGACAGCCTCAGTTTATCTGTCCAGTGGTCACCATTCTTGAATTGCTGTGTAGTTGTGCAATTGTAAGACATTCTGATTTAAGAATCATGCTTCCCTACTGAAGAAACAACTGCCATAAGTTAAAATTACTGCAATATTAAATCACTGCAAATTCATTTCCGAGTTCTAATTCTGTTGTCACACAGATTAATCTGTTCCTTACACTGATTAGTGTTTGTTTTATTTTCTGGCAGTACTGACCCATGGACTTGCGACCTCAAGTTTGTGATGTTAATGGCTCTGCTCAAGAACATTGGTATTTTCTTAAAATAACAAATATGAATTGACAAAGTTCTGCGTCATTATGTGTAATCAAACCTATTTAAGGTCACACACTCGTTCCAAAAACTGCCTGGCCTTTGTTAGCTGAGCATAGGAAGTTTTAGGCTGGTGAGGAAATAAAATGCCTACCATTAGTATATGGTATACTCGACCTTCCACAGTGCCATCACTTAGCTTGGAAATATGTCAGGATGATGATAATGCTTTTATGCATGAAGAAAGAAATTAAGCTGTTGCTGCTCCCATTCTTTCCTAAGCAAAAATGTCAGGCATTATTTAATTACGTAATATTTTTCCATTACTTTTTTATAAGTTTGGACTTTTTCTATTTCAAGAAAGTGATGAGCACTCATTTTAAAGGCATTCACACATGTTTCACAGGGGTAATTTCTATTGACCATGCACCATGTAGACTTTGTTTAATTTTTTTCTTTACACATTTGCGTCATTCCTCAAACACCTTTTGGACAGATGAGGCATAATTGGCATATGTTGGAATACGTGCACTTATGTCAGTAAATGCTTGAATTATATTGGAAGTATTTAGCTATCTATCAACTTAAACCATATGACAAAAACATTCAATGCATAGTTGTCAGTATTTTGAAATTGCAGAGAAAAAGAAAACTATAGACATTGGACGGAATTGTCCGTGCCCGCTGGTGTCAGGCATGCTCAGCAACGTGAGCGGACAATATGGCGAGGAGGCCAAAAATCGGTTTCACGACATTGTGAAACCAGTTTGCGATCATCTGCTCAGCCCGTCGATGGCAGGCTGTGTCCTCCGCCATTGGATGTCGGGAACTTTATTGTAATACACCTGCATACTATTATAAGGCCAGCCCGCCAGAATCACCACCCCACCCTAGCCCACCACGCCGTTGTCTGTCCATGTCGGCGTTATTGCATGCCAATGCAGAACACATCTTGACATGTGTGACGTGCAGAAGTCAGGGCTTACCTCCAGGGCCTTGCTCACATCGCAGACATCCGAGGAGCAGAAGATGCTGGAGCCTGACAGCAATGACACACTAAAGGAACATCCATGGCATGCTAGGTAGATTCTCATGGACATGGCTCTACTGTGAAGCAGCTCACAGAAGTTGCAAAGTCACCGTTGAGGGTCTGCTCACAATGGATGATGGTCAAGGGGGTGGGGAGGACGATGTAGCTGTGTTTGGGAGAGGAAGATGTATAGGGGGGTGGGAGAGGAAGGTCTGGGAGAGGAAGTGGTGTCAGCATAGGATGAGATGGCGGGGGCAGGAATGAAGGTGTCAGGGGAGGGAGTATGGGGGGAGGAGGGGGTAAGAAAGGAGAAGACAGCAACTGGAGAGGTAGGTGTAAGGGGGTGATGAAAAAAAACTGTTTTATAAGCAAAGGCCTGATGATTCACTGGAAATCACTTGATCGAGGAGCTTTATGTTTTGAACTTGTTGTTTTGAACTCAGTTGGAAATGAACTGAGAAGGGGAAAAGCTGCCCAGCTCACACTCGCCTCATCTTGCTTGAAATACAGTGTGGTTATCAGTATCCAGCTAGGAATCCTCATCTCAGGGAACTTGTCTGCATTTGGAAACTCGAGAGGCTAAGACGAGGAGGATTACTCCGGCTCTATTTTCCTCCACACTGAAGTTCTATTGGCGAGAACCTCCAGGCAACCACTGGGTCTAGCGACCTGTCCTCGCAAGAGGCAACACCTAAATTCTACTCCTGGTCCCCATGTTAGCTGATATTGTAAGTGGTTCTCTCTCTTCAGGTGTTGTCCTTCTCTCCTTCAAATTGCCATCATTAGCCCTCTTATCGAAAAACCAATCATTCAAGGCACATTCGTTGCAAACTACTGGCCCATCTCCAACCTCCTTTTCCTATCCAAAGCCCTTGAATATGTGGTCATTTCCTCAGTCTGTTCCTGTCTTTCTCAGAACTCTTTGTTTGATTCCCTCCAATCAGGTTTTCACTCCTGCTACAGTAATGCAGTAATGAAACCACTCTGATCAAATTCATAAATGACAATCTGGGTGGAATTTAATGCCCTCCCCTGTGGCAAATTTGGTGACAGTAACATTTAATCAGGCAGGAGTGGGGGGCAGGTGGGGACCTCAGCCCCTTCTCACCACCACCCTGGGTTCTTACATGAGCAATTAATGTCCAGTTAAGGGCCTCATCCCATTGCCACTGGTATTAACCCAGTGGCAGGCAGGGCGATCACCATGCAGGGAATATGATGAGCAAACCCATCGTTCAAAGGTGCCTCGGTGCCTGTTTGTGGGACCCAGCACTGGACTTGCTTTTGCTGCTGATCCACTTCCCCCATGACTTTCTCCCTGTGCCCCCTTTCCTGCCATCAAATGCTGAGTTCAAACAGACTCATTTTCATTGGATCAAGGTCCTTATCCCACAGCATGGGAGTTATGAATCTTTAGAGAGGCCAGCAGTGATCTTAAAGGACAGATAGCATTGTCAAGCTGTCAATTTATTTAATGGCCGGCCCTTTAAGAATTTAAAAAACTGCCTTCCTGTGTCTATGACAGTTGAAAAAAACTCTAGCAGTTAGGGTTATGTCAACATTATATCATTATCAATGCTTGACTGCTTTCTTCAACCAATCATTATCACAGAGATGAGGGGGTGGCGGGGGCTAGTGGGGGTTATAAGTTCACAGTTTGATTGACAGTTCAAATAGGTTATTAAAGGATTGGGTGTCTTTGATGTGGGATTATGTATACAAATGTTTGTTTTTATAAGGAATTAAATATCTGAGGGGATTTAAATTTATTGAACGAGCTTTCATGAATGGGAGTGTTTTTATATAGTGACGTCTGCACTAGATATTTAGAACATTATTTTATTTCATCTCAGAATGGCTCCTGAGATCTTCCTATGGTGGATGCTGGCTGGGTTAACATGGAGGGCGTAAGGGAAAAGAGTGATGGGTGGGGGCATGGGTTGGCATGTGTTGATACTAAGTTGGCAGAGGGGCTATAAAGGGCAATGTGGGGTGGGTGAGGCATGGGTTGACAAAAGTTGGCCTGTTTGGGCATGGGAGTGGCTAGGGTTTGAGCGGGTGCGAGGGTTGAGAACTGGAGGGCCTAATGTTTAACAGAACAACTGGGACGAGGTTGCAGAGAACCAAGGCGGGCCTTTTAAATTGCTGCCTTGGCACTTGGCAGCCCCTTTGGCCACCTCAAATCTGCGTCCAGGAGCAGCGAGCCTGACTGCATCCCACACCTGCCCCCTGCGGGAGCGGAATGAAGTGTAGCCTGCCACCCCTGGACACAGGTCGGAGGCAGCCAAGGGAGCTGCTGAGTGCTGAGGCGGGCTATTTAAAAGGCCAATCTCAGTTCTCTGGGACTTCATGCCAGTTATTTTGTTAAATATTAGGCCCTCTAGCCCTCACCCCTCATATCCCACACCTTCCCATCCATTCCATGCCAAATCATACCAACCCATGCCCCCCACCCATCACCAAAGGCCCCACCTAACCTCCTTGAAAAACCGCGCTCCCACCCACCCTCAAAGCCCCTTATTGTCCCAGGCCAAATTAATGCCAACTTGTGCTAACCCATCTACCACCCTTTGCCCTTACAGCCTCAATGCCAACTCACCCGGTGTCCACCATGGGCAGACATCAGAAGCCATGTTAAGATTAAAAAAAATAAAGTTCTAAGCATCTATTAAAGCCTTTATTATAGTAAAAACATATTCATGAAAGCCCATTCAAAACATTTAAATCCCCTCAGCTATTTAATCCCTCATAAAAACAAACAGTCTTGTATTCATAACTCTACATCAAAGACAGCTAATCTTTGAGCTGCCAATCAAACTGTGGACTTGGGATCTTCCACTGATATCATGATAGGATGTGGAACACAGCCAAGCATTATTAATGAAATAATGATAGCGCTTGAGGTAATGTCCACAAACAGCTAATGTAATCGCTAGATCAGATTTTTTTCCAAACCTCGCTGACACAGGCAATCTGTTTTTTTACTTTTGAAGGTCTGGTCATTTAAAACTTCACATCATGACAGTTCTGCAGACCTTATCGGCCCTTCAAGAGCATTTATGACTATTCTAAAAATTTGTAACTCCCACACTCTGGGTAAGGCCCTTCTTACAGTGAAAATGGGGTATGTTTCAAATGGCTGTGCTGAGTTCAGGTTTCCTGCCTGTACGAGCCAACCCCACAGCCCCAACCCCTTTCCCCCATTGTCAAAAATTGGACCTGTTGGAAATGGGGGTGGGACTTTCGGATCTGGGTCCCACCCATCAGTTTGGAAGTTCCGTGGAGTCTCTACAACTCTATGCAACTCTGGGTCCATGTCGTGACAAATTTCTCCAACTTACATTTCTCAAGCTCAGAATCTCAGAAATTGCAAAAGGGATGGAGACAATTGAATACATGGGGAGGAGGGCAATTTGGAGCAAAAGTTTGAAAGGATTGTCACACTATCAGGGAGAAGACAATGGAGAAGGAAAGATGGATGACTATATGAGGGAAAAGGAAAGGCAGAAGGGAACTGTTAGAGCAGGAGTCCCCAGATTAATTTACGCTCTCAAACAAATTTGAAGCCCTGACTTCCTGATCAGAGAAAGACGACATTGGCAGAATCATCAAATCAGTATCACTGGTATCAATGAATGACAGATGACTCTAGTGGTGGAGATTGGCAACGCAACTGGAAATGCAGTAGTGATGGGGAATTCACTAATTAGAAGAGGTGTTTTGAATTTTTGCAGTCCAGACTGGCCGTTCTGGCTTTGTTGCCTGCTAGGTGTTCGAGTCAGGAACAATTTGAATAGATTTAAAGATTGTGCAAGGGGAGGATTAGAAATAAGTTACTGTGGTGCATCTGGGAGCCAATAACATAGGTAAAAACCAGCTTGAAGTACTGTAAGATGAATTTTGGAGTTTAGAATTTCTATTGGAATGCTCCGCCAAATCATTGGCTTTTGCAACTTCATAGCAAAATCGTCTACAGTTTATATGTAATACTCTCACATTTCATCGCACGGTATCCTATTGCACATAGATTTCTAAATTAAACACCAGAGCATAAGTAACAAAGAAACCAAAGCAGCATTCTGTACACAGCAGATAAAGGCTGCCTACATCCCTATTTCCAAGATCAAAATCTCCACTGGTAACGTTTTTGCCCCTATCAGTAAGATGACCATCTTCTTCTTCTTAGCCACTGCTGCTCATGCCTGTACAGCTTTAATTTCAGTATTCATACCTGGCCTTTGTAGTAAATGTCACTTATGCTTTGAACACCACTCCCTTTCACTGCAAATATGCTTTTAGGAATGTCAGTCACTGCATTGACACAATTGTCAAAGGCCCTATTTTGACTTCCTAGCTGTATGCACCAGCATGCCTGGAATACCCAGGCACTTACCTTTAACGTTGTTTTCAAACAGTAGATATTCTCTTGAAAGCTACAATTCAAACAATTCAGCTCATTTCACCTTTTGCAGCCAGTAATGACTTTTTTTTCTGATTTAATAGGAATTCACACTTTTTTCTGACTACTCTATTAGGGAAAGAGTTAAACTGGGAGCAGCTGAGGACTGACAGCTGGACATAAGCAAATAGAAAAAGTGTGTCATGAACAAGCAGATGCATGATTTTTTTGGATTAGTGGTGCAGGATCATTTCAGGCAGTCAATAGGATATTCTTTAAAAAATTAGGGTGCTGTAAATAGGTGATTTTTTGGAACTTAAGTTTGACAAGCAGTACATCATATTAGATTTTGTTATGTACATATTAGTAATCTATTGGATAATACCTGTAAGCTTTTCTCAAGTCAGAGTTGCTTTAAGGTTAACCAAGAATCAAACTATTGTAGTATAACTGATGAATAACAACATAGTGCTCCCAAAGTGCAAAAGCAACAGATTAGAGTGTTTAAGCCCCAAAATGTAATTCCTTAGGGAAAGTAATAAATAATGAACAACTAGATCTTCACCTTGTCCATTCCTTTATGTGCCTCTTTTTCTTTGTACAGAAAGAGATGTTGAGGAAATGATGTTCAGAATTGGGCCTATTCCAGCTTTCCCCTTGTCCTAAACGCAGTTATTTCCCTTTGCAAAGAAAAGATCAGATTTGAAGAGCAAAGTTGTTTCAGATAGCAGTAGTGTTCTTTGAGTCTCTAACACTGTGACAGCAGGAGCAAAAAGCACAAGTAGATATTATGAGAACACGTTGAGATGTGGACTTGGAAGCACATGAGAATAGGAAAGATGGTTCAGAAGCAAATTGGGAGAAGAATTTTTTTTCAAATTACTGCTAATGCTTGTGTTGTTTGGGATCTGTTGGCACTCTCTAATACCAAGCTTCAAGCAGTGTTTCAGTGTAATTCCTGATTTATGTATAATATTAACTTGCAAAATGTTTAACCGTTAGTACCCAACCAGATTTACTGTGGTGTGAAACTCTTTCCAGGTGATTCAAAAGTATTAGCAGCTTTCTTTTTATGTGTCGTTGTAAGAAAATGTGAGAGAAAGTGCAGAAAATGTACATGAACTAGAAGCACCAAGTAGGAGATCCAAAGTTAGCTGTGTGTGTATATATTATCCTGAATTGAATTTCCACCATTATATGGATGCATTACTGGTGCAATCATCCTTGGAGTGAAGGCAGAAATAGGAGATGCTATAGACCCAAAGTGTGAGGGAAAATACAGGCACAGACTGTCTAAGCAATTTGCAATTTCAGCCAAGGAGTGTTAATCAGAGCCAAATGAGGAAGGAAGGGAGGAATTGACTGTGTAGAGCAGACAAGAGGAGAAAATAACAATCAATCAATTCTGTCACTTGTCATTATTTCAGTTGAATGTTGCAATCACAATTATGCATACACTGCAATGTTAAAACTAACAGCAGTCTGTCTTTGTAATTTGTCCTCCAGCCAATTGCTGTTTGTATACTGCTAATAGATTTCCCCTGGCATTGCTCATGGCATGTCAGAGGACAGAGTTTCATAATAACAGGAGCATTGCACCATTTAACACAAAATATAGCATATGCTTTATGCACAAGTATAAAGAGACTGACTTAAGGAAACCTTCCTGCTGCTTAAGTGGACCCATGTTTAACTCAACACCTCACAAAATCTGAATTCAATAAGAGGTTAATTGCTATTGGTGAGATCAGCAGCTGTTGGTAAATTTTTATCTCTTGGGACAAGGCCAAGTTACCGACGTTAGAAGAAATCACTAAGAGGTGACTGGATGCCTTTTTTTGGGATGTTACATTTTCATTGGTAGAATTCCTATCTCTTGGTTATTACTTGTTGCTGTTTTATAACTATGTAATTTGAGTAAATCATCGACAGGTATGATACTTTGCCTTGTGATATTTTGAGGTGTCAGTTTCAATAGATGCACAAGTGATCTGTTTCATAATAAAAAGAGTGTTACAACATACAATTTAATATTCTGCTGCTAGGTTTCAGCTGTATTCAACTTAATCCGACCATCAGTTTTAGAAAGTCTAATTTTACTTAGACATAGCCTTTGGTTAAGTACAGTTTGGTGAGGGACCTGTAAGTTTCCAGGTCCAGGTCAGAAAAGACTGGCAAGGAATTACTATTTCTCTTTTTTTTAAAACAGTTTCAATTTTGGAGCATGATGGAGACACAATACATGCTAATTATTTCCATTTCTCTGTGCAGATCTCCTCTGACATTGCACATGATGATTTACAATAGCTTTTTGTATCCTCAAGGGTTATCATTACGACCCTCTTTGAAACCTCCCTCTTTGACCAAGCTTTGTTCATATGACCTAGTATCTCCAGTTGTGGCTCGGTGTTATACTTGGTCTTGTAATATTCTTATGAGGCCTTGGACGTTTCATTATGTTAAAGGCTTTATATAAATATAAGGTGTTGGTGTTCTGGTGGTGAGCCACCTTCTTAAACTGTTGCAGTCGATGTGGTGTAAGTACACCCACAGTGCTGTTAAGGGGGGAGTTTGACCCAGTGACAGTAAAAGAACGGCAATACAGTTCCAAGTCAGGATGGTGTGTGACTTAGAGGGGAATTTGCTGGTGGTGGTGTTCCCATGTGTCTGTTATCCTTGATTTTCTAGGTGGTAGAGTCATGTGGTTGGAAGGTACTAATGAAGGAGCCTTGGGGAGCATTGGGGAATTGCTGCAATGCACTTTGTAGATGATACACACTGCTGCCAGTGTGCACTAGTAGTGGAGGAAGTGAATATCTAAAGACAGTGATGGGATGTCAACCAAGTGGGCTGCTTTGTCCTGGATGGTATCAAGCTTCAAGTGTTGTTGGAACTGCACTCACACGGGCAAGTGAAATGTATTTCATTACACTCTAGACTTGAGCCTTGTCGATGGCGGACAGGCTTTGGGGAGTCAGGAGATGAGTTACTCATTGCGGACTTCCCAGCCTCTAAACTGTCTCTTGTAACCACAGTATTTATGGCTGGTCCATTTAAGTTTTTGTTCAATGATGAGCCCCAGGTCATTGATGGTGGGAGATTCAGCAATGATAATGACATTGAACGTCATGGGGAAATGATTAGATTCCCCCTTGTTGGAGTTGACCATTGCCTGGCACTTTTGTGGTGCAGTTATTACTTGCAACTTATTTGCCCGAGCCTGAATATTGTCCATGTCTTGCTGCATATGGACATAGACTACTTCAGTATCTGAGGAGTTACAAATAATGCTGAACACTTTGCAATCATCAATGAACACCTAGAAATTGTTTGGGCAGAGTTAAGAAACAATAAGGGGTAAAAACAACAGTGATAGTAGTTTATAGGCCCCCCAACAGAAGTTGTAGTGTTGGGCTGAGTATAAATAAAGAAGTTAGAGTTGGTGCATGTAAGAAGTGGAACACAGTATTAATGGGGTCTTTAATCTTCATGTAGACTGGGAAAATCTAATTTGTAGTAATCTTCATGTAGACTGGGCAAACCTAATTTGCAGCAATAGTGTGGGAGCAAGTCCATGGACTGAATTCAAGATGGTTTTCTAGATCAGTATGTCAAGGAAGCAACTAGGAAACAGGATAATTTAGATCTAGTTTTGTGCAATAAGACAGAGTTAATTAATTGCATTGTTGTAAATGAGTCTTCGGGGAAGGGCGATCATAATATGTAAGAATTTTATATTGAGTTTAAGAGTGATTTAGTTAAGTTGGACTAGGGTTTTAAATCTAAACAAAGCAGATTAAGTAGATATGAGGGGTGATTTGGCAAAGATAGAGTATGAAACTAAATTTAAAAATATGACAGCAGATAGGCATTGATAAGCATTTAAAAATGAATTCAAAATTTGCAATTTCATCTCCTCAAGGAGTAAAAACCCCATAGGGAAAGTATCTCAACCACGGCTTTTAAGAGATGTTAAAGATAGTATAAGATTAAAGGAGGAGGCTTATAATGTTGTCAAAATGATTAGTGAATCTGAGGATTTTAAAATTCAGCAATGGTGAAAAATAAACTGACAAGGAAAGAGAAAATAGGATGTGAGAGTAAATTGGCTAGGTCTTAAATACTGATTGTTAAAGCTTCTATAAGTGTGTAAAAAGGAAGAGATTAGGGAGAGCAAATAAATAAGTTGGAGTATAGGAGTGAAGAAGTCTTACTACAATTATAGAGAGCTTTGATGAGACCACATTTGGAGTACTATGTACAGCTTTGACCTCCTTACGAAGGAAGGATATACTCGTCTTAGAGGGAGTGCAACAAGGTTTCACTAGACTGATTCCTGGGATGAGTGGATTGTCCTATGATGGCTTTATTCCTAAAGTTTAGAAGAATAAGTGATGATCTAATTGGAACATATAAAATTGTTAAGGGGCTTGACAAGGTAGATGCTGAGAGGATGTTTTCCTTGGCTAGGGAGTCTAGAACTAGGGTTCACAATCTCAGAATACGAGGTCAGCCATTTAGGTTCAAGATGAGGAGACATTTCTTCACTTGGATGGGTTGTGAACCTTTAGAATTCTCTACTGTAGAGAAAGGGGTCTTATGATAGTATCCTTACCCTGGGCCAGAAGCTGTGGGTTCAAGTCCTACTTCAGGACTTGATAGCCACAGAAGGTGCACACATAACATGGCTAAACAGGTCGCTTATTGGCCTGTAAATCCTTCAAATATGCCAGATGGCAGGTGGTAAGAATGGGAGTTTCCTGGTCACCCATACTGCAGAAGGCAATGGCAAACCACTGCAATACTTTGCCAAGCAAAATCATGGACTAATCCAATGGAAGTCCATGGTCGCCAAGGCCCTCTTCGGACATGGTACCTGAAGGAGGAGGACTGCAGAGAATTGTGGATGGCCAGTTAGTGAGTTAGAGATCAACAGATTTTTTTGGGTACTAAAGGAATCAAGGGATATGGGGATAATGTGGGAAGGTGTCACTGAAGTAGAAGATCAGCCACAAACTTATTGAATGACAGAACAGACTTGAAGGACTGAATAGCTGACTTCTGCTCCTATTTATTCTGGTCTTATAGTTAGATTACTGTTTGAAGTGATATGATATAGTGAGTTTCAGACTCTCCATCAGCAATATATTGAAATGTATTTCATTTTTCATTTTTTTAATAATTAGAAATACAGTATCACTTAGTACCATCCATACTATTACTTGATCTGCTAATCACATCCTGATGTATGTTAATATTGGAATGTGGTATATTCTTTAGGGATAGAAGTGAATTTTCTCCACCAAAAGTGTACCAATGACTTTAAAAATTTTATTTCAAGAGTACATTGAATTAAAGGACTGTATATTTCTGAAATATTCATACTTTGAAGCTCAGTGAGTTACGTAATTCAAAAACTGAGAAGACTGTTTTAATTCCAAAGGAGTTCATTGGCATGTTTGCTTGCCTGTACATCATTTGCAGGCTGCAATACCTGCACTCATTGTTCTTAGTGACTTTTCAGGTCACGCCAACAAATATTTAAAACTATCAGCCCCCTTTGTCTTTCTTCCCACTATGAGGTTAGTCCTGAGGGCTTGCGCGTCAGGAAGAAGATGAAAGGATTAAGAGGGAGGAAGGGAGAATAACAAAGTGTGTCAGATGGATTTAAACACAAAAAAGGATAAAAAGGCGACAAGAAAGAAATGGGGAAAAGTGAGATGGAACAAAAAACTGAAGAATGCAGAAAAATATAAATACAACAAATATATAAACATAACTAAAGTATACAATGAAAAGTGGTAATTGAATTAATTAGAACAAGAGAATAACAATATCATGAAAGAGCATTAAGGAAATAAGAAATGGGAGATGAAACTAATGCAACAAATTGAAACCACTAACAAAAAAAATTCCTCGTTTAGGTTGGTATCCATCTGATTTCCTACTTGATTATTTTCCACTTCTTTCTCTTGTTCTTTTTAGGTATTTATAGCAGCCAGTATTATTGGTGTCTTACACGTGCACTATCTTTTTTTAAGGTTAGCAGTAGAGTTTTCTCACAACAGCCTATCGATAGACTAAACCTGTGCTAGCATTTACTGTGCGAGTGAACCATTGAACTCCATCATAAGTTAGAAAACGTACTGTTAACTTGTGAAGGATATAATGATGTAGAGCTGGATTCTAACTGTGCTACCTGCTGGCAGCAGGGACACTCAGGAGCATGTGGGGAACCTGGAAATTTCAGAAGCACATTTGTCTATGCTTCTTTAAACCCAGCCATTGCATTTGCATCGAACTTTGGAGTTTCCTGACCAATTAGTGCAAGTAAGCAAGATTATGATCCTCATCAGTCTTTTTCAACTCAGCTATTTAAAAGAACCTTGCTAGGATAAAACTTGAAGGATTTGTACAAATGTTTAATCAGAGTCAGAACCTGCAGCAATGGACTCAACATTGCAAGGCAGCATCATGCTTCATTAATCCCTCCCTAGAAATGCTGATATGGTCTGTAAGTGCCCTCAGGAAGATCTTGAACCGTGTTGAAGGGAGGAAGAAGCCTGCCACAGAGATCAAGGATACATAGTTGGAAATTGCTGAGGAGATGAACAGCAGGTGTGGTGCCACGCTCTTAGATATACTGTCAGAAGAAGTTTAATGACATAATTGGGTCAGGAAAGGTGAGAGGCAATGCACATTTAAGTATATTCTGATGTGCCTCTAGCTTTCCCAAGCTAGCTCCTGCAAATCACCCTTCACATCACTCCTTATACCGCCTTACCTTATAGGTGCACCCATCCCTCTCACAACTCCCTCATCCTAATGCAATGTCTCACAGTGAACCTCTACAAATGTTGTCCACTCAACAAATGTTGTCCACTCAACAAATTCCATTAATCTCATAGGTGTGTTCTTCCCTTCCTTGCAAAAGTGAGCACAGAGTACTAGAGAGAGGCAGAGAATCACAGGTGAGCCCCCCCATCCCTCCACCCCCCAGCCATCTCCAAAATGACAGCCGTAGAGGAGGAGATAAGCTGAGTCTCAATGTGCCTGACCATCGCAGATAGAGATGGGAGTCTCCCAGCTACCTGGTGACAGAATTAAATATCACACAGCCACTTCACATACAACACTCACTCATGCTGTCGACTCGATGAGGGAAGATGGAGAAAAGGGCACATGGAAATGGGGCTCTGCCCAAAGCATGTAACTTATCAACTGTTACCCCTGTCAGCCAGAGCATGCTGCCTCCCTTCCCAGTGGCTGAGTCTGCCCCTGCACAGGTGCTGGCAGGCCAACCTTTAGCAGGGCCTTCACAAGCTCCGAAAATTAAAGGATGTTGGTCAAGAGCAGATAGAGCAGGAGTCTAAGCAAGTTGCCTCCACCTCTGCTAAAGCCAAAGGGATTGCACTACATAGAGATAGTAGAAAAAGGGAGAATAAGGAATTGTAACTGTACAAGGAGTATGCACATGGGTGTTTGGCATAATGTGAAATTGTTAATTTGCTGCTTAATTTTTCTGCATGATTACTATCATTGCCTCCAGTATTTGTGCCTGCTGCCTGACAAGTGGCCTTCTCCCTGTGAGAAGGCTTGCTGCTGTTCCTGCTGGTACTACGCCTGATGCTGGTGTTGTTGCTGCTACTGCTGCTCATTTTGTTCCTCATCTGAGGTCCAAGCAAAAGTTCCATAAGGAGAACCCATGTTGAACTGAGTGTTGACAGATTGGAAGTGTCCATCAAGCATGCTAAATAGCAAATCAGTGGAAACGCAGCAGTGAAAGCACACTCAAACCAAGGCTTGTGAGCAAAAGCCTTTTGCCTAGACAAGGTGTGATGTCTCAGTGTTTAATGGATTTTTTTGCCCGTCACTTGTTCAGACTCACCAAATACAGTTGTCCTCGCGCCTTGATCTCCATGGTCCATTCCACAAAACCCAGAAACCAGTACACACAGTTAAATCTGAAATCCACAATTAAAACAGTTGTTTAAAAACTCTTTGCATATCATAATTGCCAGCCTGCCTCTCCCACAGGGTTTCCTATGTGCAGCCAATCACAATACAGCTGGAGGCCAAAGCCGGCAGCTTGTTGCCGTGTTTCCGATGCACCACCAATTTCAACCCTTTTAGGCAACCATCTATGCACAGACCCACTCACCTTTTCAGTTTAAACCCCTCGCTCCACCCCTGCCCCCAAAAATGTCAGAAATAAAACAGGAGAGAAATGAGTCTAAGTTCCCCTATGTGTGTTGCCATGCAGTAAAAACGAATGTTAGCCGTCCTTGGACTTGCTCTTTGGGGAAAGGCAAATCTCTCTAAGAGTCAAGGCTTTGATCATTATAATTCTTTTCATACTTGCCTTCCCTGTATCCATCTACACTTTCTGTTCTGAATATCATCCTATTGGAAGTGCAGGTGATTTTTAAAATTTTTTTTGAAAACAGTGCCTCACTGGACTTGTTAAGTATGGATGAGAGCTGGGAATATTACAAGGGCGGAAATATTTCAGTCAGATTTTTCAGGAAATAGAAATATTAGCTGGCATAAAATATTGACCCATCACAAAAAACATTATTCACAGCATACATGAATAATTATAGCTGAAAAATACATAATGAGCTGAAAAAGCCCTTACAGCCCAGTAACAATTTAGAGTCCCAGTGCATAACACCATAATGTTGTGGGAAGCAGATTTGAGCTTTATTCCAGTAAACTCACCAGCTGAGAGAGTGTTGTAGCCTGGGGCTGAGTTGAGGTGAAGTGATTGAAATGAAATACAGTTAGTGCAGTTATATCATCACAGGTAACCCCCCCGTGAGTTTAATATCCTTACCATAGGAAAAGAAAAACAAAATTGAAGGAAGAGTTGTGTGCTAACCTCACCAGCCCCATAACCACCAATTCTGAGGGGCACTGGCTCTGGCCTGGAGAAGGCTGCCCCATCAAGTAGCAGGTTGCACTCAGTGCAGCTTCTTGGCAGACTAGAGGACTGGAGGGAAAATAGAACAATTCTATGCAATAAATTATAAATTGGCTGGAATATTCACTGAGTTCCCTGTTTTACACCATTTCTCTGAGGTCCCTGTTTGAAGTCTGGTGGGAGATCAGGGAACTCCTGTAGAAATTCTGTCCTATTTTCAGCTGCCTTGAAGAAATTTACAGTTTTTAATTTTATTGCAGCTGTTGTACTGAGTTTGACTTTTACTCTTCTGCAATGCTTATGGTCTCTAAATTGTGTGAACTTACACTTATATAGTCCTCGCAGTCATGACTCACCCTGCCACCACCCTTAACTGCATTCCAAATAAAATTATGTAATTTTTTTGTTAGAACTTTTCTGGAAGTGTGGTATCTTAGTTTCCAAAATCTTTCAGTATATTTTGATTACACCGTGCTTGTGAGAAGAGTACATTAATATGTTCAGATTGTGCTTGCACAACTAGTAATGTGGGTATAGGGGTTACAGCACTCTATTTGCTCTTGACCTCACGGCCAATTTAGTTGAACAGAGTTAAAACGGGAGTTAGGTTCGAACATGATGGGAAGGGACTCCATTTATTGTTAGTAATGATCAGTGGGCCACTGAGCTTCACTACCAATGAGTGAGCCACTGTAAGGAGAGGGCTGTTGGGGTTGCATGGAATGAGTCACCAAGAATGGGTCCCAGATTACCTGATATTTCTGCAGTCGCAGGCAGAGACCAAACATCAGTCTTTCTGATTGGGGTAGAATTGTGCTTCAGCCGCAATTGTTGTGGGGTGAGTTCTGCCAAAGTGGGGCATGCACCTTCTTACAGAAGTAGAGAGTGCTCTGCTTGTCTCCTTGTTGCAGGGTGCCCTTGCTCTCTATGGGTATGTGCAACAAACAGAAGAAATAGGCACAGGATGGACCATATGCTCCAACAAATCTGCTCTATTATTCAGCAGGATCATAGCTGAACTTTTACATCAACTCCACTTTCCTGTCTTATCCCTTTCTTACTTGGTTCCCTTAGTGTCCAAAGATCTGTCGATCTCAAGTCTTGAAAATATTCATCCACTGAGCCTTCTGGTGCAGGGAATTCCAAAGGTTCACAACTCCCTAATGAAAACATTTTTCCTCATTTCAGCCCTAAATGACAGACCCTTTTATTGTGAGACTTACTCTGAAGGGAGAATTTTGTCCCCGTCGGAGGTGGGGGGCGCTGAACTGGAGCTGGATCGGCTGCACGCTGCTATTTTACATTGGCCCGCCTAGCGTGACACACACCTGGAAGTACTGAGTGCTCCCTGTGCGGATGGTGGGGGAGGAGCCTGAATCGGGGCCTGCACTCTTCTGTGCATGCGTGTGAAAGAGCGCAGAAACCTCCCTGAGGCACAGAACTGCCTCAGGGAGATTAGTTTGATTATTATTATTTGAAATAAAGAGAAAAAAAATATTCAGACATGTCCCCTCACGTGACAGTGTCACATGAACTGGAACATGTCACTGATTTTTAATAATAATTTTCATTTGATTTATAAGGCCTTCATGAAACTTCATCCTGCCCATGGATGAGGTTTCATGATAAATGCGAAGGCCGCCTGGGCTCTTCGCTTGCCCGCCAACCTTAAGGTTGGATAGGCAGCTCTGTTAATCCTTTTACTTGGCATTTAAATGGCCGTAATGGCCCTTTGACATTTCGGCAGACGTGCAGCCAACTCCGGTGCACACCCGCTGAACTAAAGATCTGAATGACGCGCAGTGACGTCAGGACGCATGCCTGACGTCACTCTGCGTCATTTTATGCGTCGGCGAGCGGGGCCAGGAATGTTCCCTGGAATGAAAGCTGGAAGGCTAGAACTGAAGCTCTTAACACTTCTCAGAAAAGAAACTGAATGGTGCCTTTCTCAAACATTCAGAGAAGTGTACACTTACCCATTTCAAAATAAAAAGCTCCAACACAACTGGGTTTGGAGAAGCCAAGTGTAATTATTTTGGTTTCATTTTACAAAGCAAAATACTTTGGAAATCTGAAATATAAACAGAAAAGGCTGGATCTACTCAGCATCAGTGGTGATTTTTTTGTCAGAACTGGAAAATGTTACAGATGTAATAGTTTTTAAGCAAGTACAGAGGCCTAGAAAAGGGACAGGGAGGGGAGGAAGGAACAAGAGAGAAGGTCTGTAAGAGGGTGGAAAGCTGAAGAGGGACTAAATGATCAAAGTTGGGCTGGTAGTGGAGCAAATAAAGAAACAAAAGATAGGTTCAGAGGAGGTGTAAATGGCAATGGCAGAATCATCATCAACAACTGCTGTCCACAACAAAATTGGAATATTGGTGATCTGAAATTGTTAAACACGGTGTTGAGTCCAGAAGGTTGTCAAATGCTTAACCAAATGATTTGCTGCTCCTTGAGTTTTCATTGGCCAGGATTTTCCGGTGGTCGAGTGGGCTCGGCAGGCGAGCTCCGGAGCTACCGGGAAGCTGCCAATTAACAGCCAGCCAGTGTGAACCGCGTGCCACAGCGCAAAATGCCACTGGGGTGGGTGGGGGGGGAGTTGGGAGGGCCGAAGGAGCGCAAGCGTGGAAGTTCGCAGGTGCGCACAGTGAAAGCTCCCTGAGGTACACAGCTGCCTCAGGGAGCTGAAGATTTTCCAAATAAAAAAATAAAGATATTAAAAATGTTTAAAAAACATGACTCTGTCACATGAGCAGTGACATGCTAGAGATGAGTACAAAAAGGCTTTTTTAAAATCACTGGTCGAAACCTCATCCCACCCGTGGATGAAGTTTCGCCAAAAAGCCTGGCCTTTGTGCCCGCTCGCCAGCTGAACAGATGCAGATGGATGGGCAGCAAAAATTTTTAACCAATTACTTCATTAAGGGCCTTACTAGGCCGTTTAACTGTCGGCAGGCGCGCTGCGGACTCCCGCGCGCCCACCGACTAAAATATCACACGAGTGTACGACGACATTGGGACGCTCGCTCGCCAGGTTATTTTACACTCGTTCAGGTTGGGCATGCGCCCGCCCAATGAGCGCAATATTCTGCCCCATTGAGTTTCATTGGAACAGTGTAGGAGGCCGAGAACTGAGGCCAGAGTGGGAGTGAGGTAGAGAATTAACAAGCAGGTCATGCTTGCAGACTGAATGGAGGAGGCATTCATTAAACCAATTGCCCAACCTCACCTTGGTTTTCCCACTGTCCAGGAGACTACAAATACAGTAAATTAAATTGTCTTTTTTTTAATGCATTTACAGGACGTCGGCTTCGCTGGCTGGGCCAGCCTTTATTGCCCATCCCTAATTGCCCTGGAGAAGTTACTGGCGAGCTCCCTTCTTGAACCGCTGCAGTCCACGTGGTGTAGGTACACCCACAGTGCTGTTAGGGAGGGAGTTCTCAGACTTTGGGGCGAAAGGGATCAAAGGATATGGGGAGAAAGCGGGAGCAGGCTATTGAGTTGGGTGATCAGCCATGATCATAATGAATAGCGGAGCAGGCTCGAAGGGCCAAATGGCCTACTCCTCCTATTTTCTATGTTTCTATGTATGTTTGACCCAGTGACAGTGAAGGAACGGCGATATATTTCCAAGTCAGGATGGTGATTGACTTGAAGGGGAACTTCCAGGTGATGGTGTTCCCATGTATCTGCTGCCTTTGTCCTTCTACATGGTAGTAGTTGTGAATTTGGAAGGTACTGACTAAAAGCCTTGGAGAGTTTCTGTAGTGCATCTTGTAGATGGTACACGCTGCTCTCTCTTAGCCCAATCATTTTTTTCCCTTTCTTTATTTCTGTTTCTGTATCTGATTTGACTCTAATTTATCCTATTTCTTTCTCCATCTTTCGCATTGTATCTTTCGCTACCCTTTGATTTAATTGGTTAATAAGAAAGACCAGTGGTCCTATCATTTACCATGGTCCCAGATGCCAATTGATCTCACATTATAAATTAAACCACCAATAATTTATATTACACACCACACGCTCTGTTCCAACAAATTCTGGGCCATCGAATGAGGCTAATTCCTTACACAAATGAACAGTTTGAATTTAACTCATGCATAACTGTTCTCTCAAGTAAAATCAAATTTCCTGTTTGGAATCTATTGTACAGGACACAGATTGAAAACTCATTTATTCCAAATCATTGAACGTAGTCAGGTATAGATGCAAAATGGCTTCCCTGAATTATTAGATAAAAACAAAAAACTACTGCGGATGCTGGGAATCCAAAACAAAAACAGAATTACTTGGAAAAACTCAGCAGGTCTGGCAACATCGGCGGAGAAGAAAAGAGTTGACGTTTCGAGTCCTCATGACTTTTCAACAGAACTGAGCAATATCAGGAGAAGGGTGAAATATAAGCTGGTTTAAGGTGGGCGGGGTGGGGGGGGAGGGTGTGGGGGTGGGGGGAGAGAAGTTGGGGGGGTGGGTGTGGTTGTAGGGACAAGCAAGCAGTGAAAGGAGCAGATAATCAAAAAATGTTACAGACAAAGGAACAAAGGGGTGTGAAAGGTGGTGATATTATCTAAGAGAATGTGCTAATTAAGAATGGATGGCAGGACACTCAAGGTACAGCTCTAGTGGGGGTGGGGTGGAAAGACTGACAGGGCATTACAGGTATAGATTTAAAAATAATCGAAATAGGTGGGAAAAGAAAAATCTATATAAATTATTGGAAAAAACAAAAGGGAGTGGGAAGAAACGGAAAGGGGGTGGGGATGGAGGAGGGAGTTCAAGATCTAAAGTTGTTGAATTCAATATTCAATCCGGAAGGCTGTAAAGTGCCTAGTCGGGAGATGAGGTGCTGTTCCTCCAGTTTGCGTTGGGCTTCACTGGAACAATGCAGCAAGCCAAGGACAGACATGTGGGCAAGAGAGCAGGGTGGAGTGTTAAAATGGCAAGCGACAGGGAGGTTTGGGTCTTTCTTCCGGACAGACCGCAGGTGTTCTGCAAAGCGGTCGCCCAGTTTACATTTGGTTTCTCCAATGTAGAGGAGACCGCATTGGGAGCAACGAATGCAGTAGACTAAGTTAGGGGAAATACAAGTGAAATGCTGCTTCACTTGAAAGGAGTGTTTGGGCCCTTGGACGGTGAGGAGAGAGGAAGTGAAGGGGCAGGTGTTGCATCTTCTGCATGGGCATGGGGAGGTGCCATAGGTGGGGGTTGAGGAGTAGGGGGTGATGGAGAAGTGGACCAGGGTGTCCCGGAGGGAACGATCCCTACGGAATGCCGCCGGGGGGGTGAAGGGAAGACGTGTTTGGTGGTGGCATCATGCTTGAGTTGGCGGAAATGGCGGAGGATGATCCTTTGAATGCGGAGGCTGGTGGGATGATAAGTGAGGACAAGGGGGACCCTATCATGTTTCTGGGAGGAAGGAGAAGGCATGAGGGCGGATGCGCGGGAGATGGGCCAGACACGTTTGAGGGCCCTGTCAACGACCATGGGTGGAAAACCTCGGTTAAGGAAGAAGGAGGACATGTCAGAGGAACTGTTTTTGAAGGTAGCATCATCAGAACAGATGCGACGGAGGCGAAGGAACTGAGAGAATGGGACGGAGTCCTTACAGGAAGCGGGGTGTGAGGAGCTGTAGTCGAGGTAGCTGTGGGAGTCAGTAGGCTTGTAATGGATATTGGTGGACAGTCTATCATCAGAAATTGAGACAGAGAGGTCAAGGAAGGGAAGGGAAGTGTCAGAGGGTAAGAGGTAGAAGCGGGCTGTCCGAGGTTGGGCGACTATCAGGTTGGAAGCTGTGGGAGGAAGATCTCCAGAGGAGATGAGGTCAGTGACAGTCCTGGAAACAATGGCTTGATGTTCAGTGGTGGGGTCTCTCTGAACTTACTGCACTCCGTTCTCTCAGGTCCAACCCCAACATTGTCATCAAACCCGCTGACAAGGGTGGTGCCGTTGTTGTCTGGCGCACTGGCCTCTACCTCGCGGAGGCTGAGCATCAACTCGCAGACACTTCCTCCTACCTCTTCCTGGACCATGACCCCACCACTGAACATCAAGCCATTGTTTCCAGGACTGTCACTGACCTCATCTCCTCTGGAAACCTTCCTCCCACAGCTTCCAATCTGATAGTCGCCCAACCTCGGACAGCCCACTTCTACCTTCTACCCAAAATCCACAAACAGAACTGTCCCGGCAGACCGATCGTGTCAGCCTGTTCCTGCCCCACGGAAGTCATTTCTCGTTATCTTGACTCCCTTCTCTCTCCCCTTGTCCAGTCCCTTCCCACCTACATCCGTGATTCCTCTGACACCTTACGTCACATCAACAATTTCCAGTTCCCTGGCCCCAACCGCTTCCTCTTCAGCATGGATGTCCAATCCCTCTACACCTCCATCCCCCACCAGGATGGTCTGAGGGCCCTTAGCTTCTTCATTGAACAGAGGCCCGAACAGTCCCCATCCACCACTACTCTCCTCCGTCTGGCTGAACTTGTTCTCACACTGAACAATTTCTCCTTTAACTCCTCTCACTTCCTCCAAATAAAAGGTGTGGCTATGGGTACTCGCATGGGCCCCAGCTATGCCTGTCTCTTTATGGGGTATGTGGAACATTCCTTATTCCAGTCCTACTCCGGCCCCCTCCCACAACTCTTTCTCCGGTACATTGATGATTACTTCAGTGCTGCTTCATGCTCTCGTCGGGACCTGGAAAAATTTATTAATTTTGCTTCCAATCTCCACCCCTCCATCATTTTCACATGGTCCATCTCTGACACTTCCCTTCCCTTCCTTGACCTCTCTGTCTCAATTTCTGGTGATAGACTGTCCACCAATATCCATTACAAGCCTACCGATTCCCACAGCTACCTCAACTACAGCTCCTCACACCCCGCTTCCTGTAAGGACTCCATCCCATTCTTTCAGTTCCTTTGCCTCCGTCGCATCTGTTCTGATGATGCTACCTTTAAAAACAGTTCCTCTGACATGTCCTCCTTCTGCTTTAACCGAGGTTTTCCACCCACGGTCGTTGACAGGGCCCTCAACTGTGTCCGGCCCATCTCCCGCGCATCCACCCTCACGCCTCCTCCTCCCTCCCAGAAACATGATAGGGTCCCCCTTGTCCTCACTTATCACCCCACCAGCCTCCGCATTCAAAGGATCATCCTCTGCCATTTCCGCCAACTCCAGCATGATGCCACCACCAAATACATCTTCCCTTCACCCCCCCTGGCGGCATTCCGTAGGGATCGTTCCCTCCGGGACACCCTGGTCCACTACTCCATCACCCCCTACTCCTCATCCCGACCTATGGCACCTCCCCATGCCCGCGCAGAAGATGCAACACCTGCCCCTTCACTTCCTCTCTCCTCACCGTCCAAGGGCCCAAACACTCCTTTCAAGTGAAGCAGCATTTCACTTGTATTTCCCCTAACTTAGTCTACTGCATTCGTTGCTCCCAATGCGGTCTCCTCTACATTGGAGAAACCAGACGGACGTAAACTGGGCGACCGCTTTGCAGAACACCTGCAGTCTGTCCGCAAGAAAGACCCAAACCTCCCTTTCGCTTGCCATTTTAACACTCCACCCTGCTCTCTTGCCCACATGTCTGTCCTTGGCTTGCTGCATTGTTCCAGTGAAGCCCAACGCAAACTGGAGGAACAGCACCTCATCTCCCGACTAGGCATTTTACAGCCTTCCGGATTGAATATTGAATTCAACAACTTTAGATCTTGAACTCCCTCCTCCATCCCCACCCCCTTTCCGTTTCTTCCCACTCCCTTTTGTTTTTTCCAATAATTTATATAGATTTTTCTTTTCCCACCTATTTCGATTATTTTTAAATCTATACCTGTAATGCCCTGTCAGTCTTTCCACCCCACCCCCACTAGAGCTGTACCTTGAGTGTCCTGCCATCCATTCTTAATTAGCACATTCTCTTAGATAATATCACCACCTTTCACACCCCTTTGTTCCTTTGTCTGTAACATCTTTTGATTATCTGCTCCTATCACTGCTTGCTTGTCCCTACAACCACCTCCCGCCCCCCCAACTTCTCTCCCCCCGCCCCCCCCCCCCCCCCCCCCCCCCCCGCCCCCCAAACCTTAAACCAGCTTATATTTCACCCTTCTCCTGATATTGCTCAGTTCTGTTGAAGGGTCATGAGGACTCGAAACGTCAACTCTTTTCTTCTCCGCCGATGCTGCCAGACCTGCTGAGTTTTTCCAGGTAATTCTGTTCCCTGAATTATTGTTTGCTCTGATACTGATTGATGTTTAGCCATAAAAATGGAAAAACCATTAGAAGAATATAGTATACGGGTATCTTGCATAGCAAGGGTTAATGTGGGAATGGGAAACAGTACCACCCAAAGTATGATGTAAAGACACACATGACCTGAGACTACAGTCAGCTGTGGTCCGGACAGAGACCTGTGTAGAAGCAAGCATGGAGTTAGCTCATAGTTTGAGTTATATCCTGTGCATTTGCACGTAGTTATATGTGACCAAGAAGCACTTAGTGTTCAACCATACAAGACTCAGAACCTCTTCATGAGACCTACTGAACATACAATGTACAGCAAAGAAGTGAAAGACTACTGGAGTTATGTTGGCCAAGGCTGATTAGCTAAGTGCATGTACAAGAGAAAATGTATAGCAAGTTTGTTCTAAGCACACAAATGGTGGTTGCTTGGGATCACATAGCTAATACTCTAGGTGACTGCTGTCAGCACAGATGTTATTGATAAAGTAGTTTTTGGGTATTTCAAAATATAACATTCAGTATCCAGTCCAAGGGCAGGACTTTCATGTGGCCTTCAGGATCATGATGTCAGGACCAAATAGGCGTCCCGAGGCCACACTTGCCTGCAGTGAAGCTGACAACATAGTCCTCTGAGAGGAGACTTCTTAATTGACTGTCTCCTTGTTTGCTGCCCTGTTAAGGCCCACTGGCTTGCTGGAGAGATGCCACCTTTATTGAGCTGGCAGCCTTTGTATGCAGTGGGGATCGCTCTGCTGCTGGTAAAATGCCAGCAAAGCTGCAAAACCATCCCTAATTGTTGCCTTAACATTGTTTAATTTGCTGCCCACCTCCATGGTGTAGGCAGCTAATCCACTTTCCAGCCTGCTCCTGGGAAAGCCCCTCAGTGACCAGGATGTGTCAAGAAACCATTGGAAACGCGGTCCCCACCACCAACCCACTTTCCCCCAATGCCTCTAAGCCTAGCAATGCACAGCCAGGAAAATATAGCCCCAAATGACCAGAATGGTTTAAAACATAATAACTTTTTTGGGGGGGGGCTGGGTTTCATTTATTTTTATTCATTCATGGGATGTGGCCATCCCTAACAAGGTCAGCATTTATTGCCCATCCCTAATTGCCATTTCATATTTGTTTCACACATCAAATGGGGATATAATTCTCAACAGGAAAATGTACATTTGAACACAACCAGATACAATTTAATTGGTGTATCTATTACACAGTTTCTGAACAGAAAACTATGATCTGACACCCTGGGGGTGAATATACTACCAAAAAATATTTGCAGTAAAAAGAATGTAAAAATATGAACACACCTATTTATAACAAGTCTAGAACTGTGACCACTATCTGTATCTAATTGGTGTCACTGACCTCCATTTCACCCCAACCTTTCTTGCTGCATTACTTGCTTTCCAACCGAAACATGAATGGTCATGCGTAGTGCTAACGGTCCTTACACTGTTATTATCTGTAAGCATTTGGACCTCATAACTCACTGTGCCCTCCTTCTGCATATTTCTGTTGTATTGCGTCTGTTCACAGTTAAGTTCGGCACGCTACACTATACTTGCTGCAATTGTGAAATATTTTTGAGAATAAGGTATTTCTAGGAATAACCTGGATAAAGGCCTGTTAATGGTAAGGCCTGTCTCTGCAGGTTTCATTTATTCTTTAATGTTCTCCCTTCTGTCTTTCCATGTATTTCTCTCTGTAATGGGAACCGTGTTAATATAAATCCTTTGCATTCTGGTTTGTTGCTTTCTCTCTCATTTTTCTTCATCTGTTCTAACTCACTACATTTTTCTTGATTTTTTTGTTTGCTGATACATCTCTCTTTCATTTTCTTTACAATCAGAGTTTCGTTTTTCTGGATTCACAATTCTGCATAGTTTTGTGGCAGTGATACTGCATAGTTATTAACTAAGGAAAAACTTCACATAGATTGTAAGCTTAACTCATTATTTTAATTATGTTTGAAATGATTGAGAGTTTCTAAAATCAATATCAATATTTAATATTAGATTGAATTTTTCAAGCTAAATCGAGCATAGATGTTGTTTGAAAGAACTGCAGAGACCCAGTCCATTCAAATTTGATCTAAAAATGTAAAATTGTAAATTTTTGTGGGGTATTGGAAATTTCCAGGTATTAAAAAGGCTTACTTAAATCTTTCATGAAACCAACATTGTATAATGAAAAAGTCCTCACCCTGAAGCAAAGAGCTCAAAATGTGGCATATAATCTTTTAATCTGAGTTACTTGTAACTTCCCCTGCAGAAAGCAGTTACATTTTTACACAGTTGAGAAAGACTCGGAATTAAGTTCAAGAATTGAAAAAGAAACAGTGCATTGATGTTGTAAAAGTTAAACTGGCATGACAAGGAATTTGTCCTGAAACCTATGAATAAAAGTTCTACAATTAACTCCTGGAGTTTATTTAGAACTGCATCCACCATTTGCTTCTAGTTAAGATATAATTAGACTTTAATTATGTGTAATTCTCAATGTCCTTTCAGAAAACTTAGTATCCTGTTAGACAAATGGATATAGGACATCTCACAATTGATTTAGACCCATTTTATACATCTTCTAGCAAATCTGTCAAATAATGAATATGGAAATTGCCCTGTGGGCAGTAAATGGGGTAAGATTTCTGACTTAACTGAGTTGCCTGTTTTTATTCCCTTGAGATTGCATGTCTCAAGTTGCTTGTGAATACATGCTGTAGCAAATGCCCAAAGAAGCCTGAAGGATAAGTAACTAAGCAGGTGTGAGTGGAAAAAGTGACCTTGCGGAGATTTTTTTGGTGAGCTTTTTGTCTTCCTTCTCGTGTAGATGTTGCTGTCTGCCTTGCAGTAATAATTCTGTGGGTTTGTAGCTTGGTGTGGTTCGTAGTAAAACAATATCAACTGTCAGCCCCTTGATGAGTATTTTTTTTTAACAAAATTGAAATCATCTACATAATTTATATAGTGCTTTTTTGAACAGATCAATGTACTCATTGTTGACAAAAATATTGATTTTGAATGTACTAATGACTTTAACAGGTTGAGTCTGGTATTTTAAATGCAGTATCTGGGGAAGCTGCAGTAACTGTGGCAATGGCAGCGTTCATGACCATTTGAAATGACATCATTAAGGCAAAAAGACTGGCTTTTTGTGAGTTTTGTGCTCATCAAGGTGAGGAATAGATTTTCATTTTAAAACTGTATCCGTAAGAATGTGAAATATCATAAATTTAATGGCTGCTCAAAAAATGTACTGTCCCCACAATATCACTCAAATTTTATAAGCTGTGTAACCATTACTATGAATAACAAATGATTCTGTGATGCTTAGGCGTATTAAATCTAACAAGGGCAACTTTGCGGTAGGAAAATGACAGAAAAATAGAAATATTATTTCTCACCATAGTTACACAAATCTGTTTGTTAAGCATTTTTAAAAAACAAACCTCCATCTGATATTGCGTTATCCTTTTGTAAATTCTCAGTCTCACGTGACCACATACAGTATGAGTAATGATAGATTGAGCTGAATCCAGTCCCACTGAGCTCAATTCAGTGACTGCCCTCCAGTCAGTTCATGCCCCTGGAGATGTTAAATCATTTCTTTAACACAGTGACAATTTTCCTGATCTTAAGGATTGAGAGAGCTTTATGAAGTTGTTTGTGCTGACAGTAGATGAGTTTACAACTCATTCTGAATGTAAGGCAGTATTCGTAGTAATTGTAGAAATAGGAATATGTATCTACAACAGACTCATACATTTTCATGGCTACAGCACAAAACAAACAAAATGATGATACTCTATCGCAGTTATCTCCACAAAATCCTGTGTTTTCTTTGCATACATTTATTTAGCTTATTATCTGCAATGTATCTATGCTTTAGAAGAGACTATACTATCATTGTACAAAGAGTTTTTTTTTAATTGTCCCGGCTTCATCAATTTTCAAATTGAATTATGTTTTCTAAAACTATTCTTTACATCTATATTTTCCACTGGCTGTGACCTTTGAATGGAGAATGCAACCAAATTTCTTGCATCAGCTGTCTCCTCAACTCCTTGGTTTCCCAGACTACTATCACCCTATTCCACCCCCACCCCACCCCCCCACCACCCCACACCCCCACCACTGCCACATGCCCATGCATGAGTGCAAATATGCCATGTTTTCTTTGCAGTTCACAGGACTTACTAAACATTAAAATTTAATTTATACAAATGGACAATATAAAATCATGCGCACAGGTGATGCTTGTCTTTGTGAGGGTCACGAAGGTGCTGTCATTACTTCTGTTCTAGAATCATAGAACCATAGAAAAGCCATTCAGCCCACTGCGCCTGCGCTGGCTGAACTAGTGCAAAGAAAAAGTGTGATAAGGCTTGTTCAACACAGTAGTTAGAAACAATTACCCAACTGTGAAATCCAGCAAAGAACAGCTGGTTGCACCTAACACTGGCTCCTTGATTTCCAGGAAAGATGGGTTATTATTTTATTTAACTGAAAATATTGAGAGGTTTTAAGCTTATTCAGCTGGTGTTGTGCAGAAGCTTGATGGCATGTCAAGCAGCACTTCTAAGAAATGTTAACAGGTTTCTTATGCTGTTGGTTTATGAGCTGAGTAAATTTAGATCTTTCTTTTGAATGTGTTGTAAACAAAAGCCAGTACCACACCATCCATTGTTTATTTATCACATTTTTTGTTTAAAAGTTATGTTTTAGGACGTAAGAGATGAGGTATGTTACTCCAAAGTAGCTATTTTTTTCCCATGTGGTGCACGTTAGATGTTTTACTGGAAATGGTGCAACATTTGAAAATCAGGAGTTGAGCCAGTGATGACGTGATACCAGTCTCGGCTTTGCTCTTGTAGCCACACTGTCGATGTGGCTTGTCAGTTAACTTATTAATCAATGGTGATCCCCGTCGTCCAGGTATTAATGATGGGGGACTTGGCAAAGGGACTGTTGCTAATGCTTAAGGGGAGGTAATTAGGCTTTTTGTTGTTGGAGATGGTCATTAAGTGACCCTGTGTGTCATTTGTCAACCTAAGCTCAACTGCTGTCCAAGACCTGTTTGTAACCTGGCATTGGGCTATCAAGCTTCATTATAGGAGGAATTGTAAACAGAACTAACACCGTAAAGTCATTAACAAACATATCTATTCTTTCCCTTATGTTAAAGCATTGAAAAATAAGTGGACAAAGAACGCTTCCCAAGAAACTCCTGCAGTTACTGCATTTGTTTTGTTGTCAATTCTGGAAGTAACAGGTAACAAATTTAGAGGTAGAGGTGGTTAAATATCAGCAACCTAAAATGCAACGGTCCTTTAGTCTCCAAAGAGTAACCTGTCTATTTATGTATTCATTTACACGGTTCTCAAGCAGCATTGCCCACAAGGAGTTGGGGCAAGCTTTGTCATGTAATGTACATTGTATTATCAGGGCCACTGACTTACAGTATCTGGTTATGTCAAATTCTTAAAGCAGCATATGGACAGATTGGATTTAAAGAGATAGCCGAATCTTAAACTAGTTGTCACATTCCCTAAGCACAATATCTCATCCTGCACCTTCATTTTTCTTTCCCATTCCTCATAAATACTAGGAACCACTCCCAGTGCTTTGACAACTCAACTTTCCCACTTCTCCTTATATCCTGAGGTTCCCTCTGTCTAATGTTCCACAATCCAGACCCTCTGCACTACCACTTTCCACAAGGTCCCCCTCAGTATGTTAATTCACAAAATCAACCCCACTACTCGAAACTCCCACAGCTCATCCTTGAACTACCCTCTAATCACTGTCACACCCTATAATCACTCTCCAGCCCTACCAAATCTTTGCATACCTTTCTCACTATTCCCAGAGCAAGGAAACCTTCCCAATTCTATCCTACAACAGCCCCCACATTCGATTATCGGCTAACACAGAAACAATTCTCTATGAATGTCGCAGTGATGTGTTCCTTGACAAAATCTTTGTGCTTATTTTGAGCAGAACATTAGCTTATTCAGTCACTGGAAACTCACTTAAATTCCATTCACTTACACGGAGTAAAAATCGGGCCCAAGTTATTCCCAAGCATTACAGAGGTGAATACTGGGGACAACATAAACAAAGCATTGAGTAATTTTTGTCAGTTATATAATTAATGTTACGGACAGGAGGGGGATTAATTTAAACAGTCCTGATTTCTCTTCTCACTACCCATCCGCAAACAGAAAGGTGTTTCTGTTTTCTGATTTCCCCCTTTATAAGTGGTGGTGTATTTTCCCTAACTCTTCAGTTTGGAGTGATCCAACCCTCTATTAATAACCCCTCAGAAAACTCGAAATAAGGTAAAATAAGAGGGTTGGTTTATTTTTACACACACAAAAAACACGGGTAGAGGTTTTGCAACATCTGCCCCTCTTTGCACTCATACAATAAAAGAGGGGTAAGGGAAAGAAGGGAGTACGGGGCAAGACCACGATAAAAATAAGAGTTATGGTTTCACATGAGTCCAGAGTCCAGAATCAAATGTCCAGTGGCATATTCCTTCAGAGGTTGGCAGGCTGACTGTTGTAGGGTGATCTGCCTTTCCAGAAGTGAGGACTTCCAAGATGGAAGAAGGTACATAGAGATGAATGAGTCTTATAGGTACAGATGCAGGAGGTCCAATGTTCCAGTAGTACACAGTGTAGATGAGGGCCAAGCAGTTTACCTGGACAGAGCTCTTTCTGCTGCGACCTGTTAGATGGTAAGATGGTGGACTACCTGGGTTCAGTTCCACACAGCAATGTTACAGGTTCAAGCAGCTTGAGGATGGTCAGGTGACATACCTCCCACTTCTTCTCCTGGGTGTTGGACAAAGGATGTATTTCCCAGGTCTAGAATCTTGAGGTGTTTAATACAGGAGTCAGGGTTCCTTTTGTCTTTTGCAGACATACCGTCTCCATTGGTCGGAGCTGTGCTTTAGAAATGTAAAGAGGGTTGGTTTCTGGAGGTTAGAAATTCCTCTGGTATGAATCATGCCTAGTCAGGGTAAAGTCTTGTCTATTTCTAAGATAAAAATAATAATTTCATAAAGCAGCAGGTTGACATAGATATTACATATGTATATTTATTTTCCTTCTTGTCTTCTGGCCGGGATATTAGTGACATAACAGCCAGCCTTTTCCTTTCTCCCAATCTCCAAATGCATGTCACACTGTCAGTCAAACATAAGTAAAATTCTATGAATGGTGGTAATCTGAACTAAAGCACAATGTGTTGGAAACACTCAGCAGGTCCGGCAGCATTGGAGGGGCAAGCAAGAAGTAGAGTTGATAGTTGGTATTTTAACCACTCCCAACTCAGGGTGGGTGTTGGAGAGGATTAAAAATTTTAAAAAAGAGAAATCCAACCTCAGACTGCCACCAACTCACCAGCTTCTGGTTTTAGCGGAAGCAAGTCAGGGTACAGATGATTAACCAGCTTTCGAGAGGGGGTGGGGTGCAGTCATAAAAATATTTAAATGAGGCTATATGCCCAAGATTCTGAGCCGGATTTTTGCAGGGTCGGGATGAATCCTGGAGCATTTAAAAATGGCAGCCGGGACCCGGTTCCTGAATTCCAGCACCCATTCAGCTTCCAGATAGTCTGGATTGAGGAACCAATTGAAAGGTATGTTCATAAGGTCTTACCCATGCCCTCCAGCCACTCCCCATGGCCCCTCACACTCTCCAGGCCAACTCATGCCCCACAGCCAATCCCCATGGCCCTCATACAGTCCGTGCTCACTCAATTCTAATGCATGCCCATTCACCCAGTGTGCACAACCTACATAACCAATGAGCCCTGTAATAATGATTCACTTCGCTTGTCAAAACAGAATCCTTGCTGAACTCATAGGAAATAGGAGCAGGAGTAGGCCATTCGAGCCTGCTCCGCCATTACCTCAACACCATTTTCTGTACTATCCTCATATCCCTTGACATCTTTAATATCTAAGGGCAGAATCTTCTGCCTGTCGGGCAGGCTGGTCAGGAGCGGGCACTGGCAAGCGTGGAGCGGATCGCTGCCTGCTATTGGCTGCACGCCGCCATTTTACGTGGGCGGGCCAATTAAGGCCCACCCAGCATGACACACGCCCGGTAGCGTCAGCGCTACCTGTGCGGGCGGGGGGAGGAGGGAGAGTCGGGGTCTGCGCTCTTTTGTGCGCAGTGCCGGAATCTCCCTGAGGTACGGAGCTGCCTCAGGGAGATTAAGTTCAAATTGAAAGTTTAAAATAAAGACAGATTTAAATTATTTAGACATGTTGCCTCATGTGACGTTTATGGAATGTGTGAAAAATATTTATTAATTTAATAAAACCTTTGTGAAACCTCATCCCGCCCGTGGATGAGGCCTCATGAAAAACGCGAAGGCCGCTTGGTTCTTCGCCTGCCCACCAAACTCGAGGTTGGATGAGCAACCCTGCCAATTATTCAAATTACTCTTCTAATGGCCTTAACTGGCCTTTGACAGTTCGGCGGGCATGCAGCCGACTCCGGTGCGTGCCCGCCGAATGGAAGGTCGGAATGACGCGCAGTGATGTTGGGATGCACGCCCGATGCCACCGTGCGTCATTTTACGCATCGGCGTGTGGGGCCTTCCCCCGCACAGCGAGGAGAAAATTCTGCCCTAGAAATCTAGCAATCACTGCCATGAACGTGCTCAATGGCTGGGCCGCCGCAGCCCTCCAGGGTGGAGAATTCAAAAAAATTCACCACCCTCTTAGTGAAGAAATTCCTTCTCATTTCAATCCTAAATGGCCTACCCCTCATTCTAATACTGTGTTCCCTGGTGCTAGACCCCCCCCACAGCAAAGTGAGACATCCCCCTTGCATCTATTCTGTCGAGTCCTGTAAGAATTTTGTATATTTTAATGAGATCACCTCTCATTCTTCTGAACTCCAGAGAATACAGGCCCAGTCTCCTCAATCTCTCTCTCCTCAAAGGACAATCCCACCATCCCAGAAATCAGACTGGTGAACTTTCATTGCACTCCTTGTATGGCAAGTACATCCTTCCTTAGGTAAGGAGACCAGAACTCAGTACTCCAGGTGCAGTCTGATCAATTGCAGCAAGACTTCTTTGCTCCTGTACTCAAATCCTCTTGCAATCAAGGCCAACATACCATTTGCCTTCCTAATTGCTTGTTGCACCTGCATGTCAGCTTTCAGTGACACAGGAACAAGGACACCCAGGTCCCTTTGAACATCAACGCTTCACAATCTCTCACCATTTAAGAAATACTCTGCATTTTTATTTTTCCCACCAAACTGTTTACAATATATTCCATCTGCCATGTTCTAGACCAGTCACTTAACATACGAACATACGAATTAGGTGCAGGAGTAGGTCACTTGCCCCTTTGAGACTGCTCCGCTATTCAATAAGATCATGTCTGTTCTGATTGTAACCTCAACTCTACATTCCTGCCTGCCCCTGATAACCTTTCACCCCCTTGCTTATCAATAATCTATCTACCTCTGCCTTAAAAATATTCAAAGACTCTGCTTCCACCGTCTTTTGAGGAAGTGAGTTCCAAAGATCCACAACCCTCTGAGAGAAAACATTTCTCCTCATCTCAATACTAAATGGCCACCCCATTATTTTTAAACAGTGGCCCGTAATACTAGAATCTCCCACAAGAGGAAACACTCTCTCCAAATCCACCCTGTCAAGACCCTTCAGGAGCTTATATGTTTTAATCAGGTCACACCTTCTCTTCTAAACTCCAGCAGATCCAATCCTAACCTGTCCGACCTTTCCTCATAAGACAATCCACCCATTCCAGGTATTAGTTTATTAAGCCTTATCTGAACTGCTTCCAATGCATTACATCGTCCCTTAAATAAGGAGACTCCAGATGTGGTTTCACCAATGCCCTGTATATCTGAATCATAACCTCCTTACTTTTGTATTCAATTCCCCTTGCAATAAAGGATAACATTCTATTAGCTTTCCTAATTATTTGCTGTACTTGCATACTAGCCTTTTGCGACTCATGCACTAGTATCCC
Source organism: Cetorhinus maximus (assembly GCF_964194155.1). Lineage (NCBI taxonomy): Eukaryota > Metazoa > Chordata > Chondrichthyes > Lamniformes > Cetorhinidae > Cetorhinus > Cetorhinus maximus. Next base: position 124,665,324 of record NC_135884.1, read on the forward strand.
TCTGCATCTCAAAGCTCTGCAATCTCTCATCATTTTGATAACATGCTTTTTTTATTTTTCCTGCCAAAGTGGATTTCACACTTTCACACATTATACTCCATTTGCCAGGTCTTTGCCCACTAACTTGACCTATCCATATCCTTTTGTAGCCTCCTTGTGTCCTCTCCACATCTTACTATCCTATATTTGTGTCATCAGCAAATTTAGCAACCATACCTTTGGTCCCTTCATCCAAGTCATTTACATAAATTGTAAAAAGTTGCGGCCCCAGCACTGATCCCTGTGCCACTCCACTTGTTACATCCTGCCAAGCAGAAAAAGACCCATTTATGCCTGTTTCCTGTTAGCTAGCTAACCTTCTCTCCATGCCAGTATGTTAACCCTTACACCATGAACTTTTATTTTTCACGATAACCTTTGATGTTGCACCTTATCAAATGCCTTCTAGAAATCTAAATACAGTACATCCACCAGTTTCCCATTATCCACAGAACTCCAAATAAATTGGTTAAATATGATTTCCTTTTCACAAAACCATGTTGACGTTGCCTGATTACCCTGAACTTTTCCAAGTGCCTTGCTATAACATCTTTAATAATAGCTTCTAATATTTTCCCTTTTACAGATGTTAAGCTAACTGGCCTGTAGTTAGCCTATCTAAATCTCCTTGCAACCTCTTTGCATTCTCCTCACAACTTACATTCCCATCTAGTTTGTGTCATCAGCAAACTTGGAAATGTTACATTTGGTCCCAGATCCAAGTCATTGATGTAGATTGTGAATAACTGGGGTCTAAGCACTGACCGTTGTGGTACCCCAGCCTAAGAATGACCTGATAATTCCTACTTTCTGTTTTCTGTCGGTTAACTAATTTTCAATCCACGCCAGTATATTACCCCCAATCCCACGTGCTTTAATTTTGTTTACTATCTTTCTATGTAGAACCTTATTGAAAGTCTTCTGAAAATCCAAATACGCCACATCCACTGGTTCCCCCTTATCTATTCTGCTAGTTACATCCTCAAAAAAGTTTTTTGTATCTTCCTTCGTGAAGACAAACCAAAGTATCTGTTTAGTTTCTGTGCCATTTTCTCCTGTCTCTGCCTGCTTTGGGCCCACATTTGTCTTTGCTAATCTTTTCCTTTTTACATACCAAAACATACGTTGTTACAGTCCATTCTCACTAGTTTACTTTCATATTCTATTTTCCCTTTCTTTATCAGTTTCTTGGTCCACCTTTGCTGAATTCTAAAATGCTCCCAATCCTCAGGCTTACTATTTTTTGACTTTATAAGCCTCTTTCTTTAATCTAATACAATCTTTAACTTCTCTTGTTAGCCATGGTTGGATCACCTTTCCGGCTGGGTTTTGGTACCTCAAAGGAATGTATATTTGTTGTAAACCATGTATTAATTCTTTAAATGCTAGCCATTTCCTGTCTACTGTCATTCCTTTTAATGTAGTTTTCCAATTTATCTCATCCAATTTGCCCCTCATAGTTTCTTTTGTTTAGATTTAAGACCCTAGCTTTGGACTGAACTACAGCACTTTCAATTTTCTTATAAAATTCCATCCTACTATGGTCATTCTTCCCCAAAGGCTCCTTTACAATTAGATTAATAATTAGCCCTTTCTCATTGCATAATATTAGATCTAAAATAATCCATTCTCTAGTTGGTTCCTCAGCATACTGTTCTAGAAAACCATCTCATAGACATTCGAGAAAGGTGGAGGAAGAGGTAAGGGTGGAGGAAGAAGTAAGGGTGGAAGAAGGAATCAGGAAGGGGGAAGGAGTAAAGTGGGGGAAGAAGTTCCAAAGGGAGAAGGAGTTCAGAGGGGGGGAAGGAGTCCAAACCAAGGGAAGGAGTTGGGTGGGGGTGGATGTCCAGGTGAACATGCAAGGGAGGGGTCTGTGTAGTTGTTGACTGTTTGCTCCCAATAGGCAGAGAGTTGGCGTGCTTGGAGGGAATGGTGAGAATGAGGGAGGGCAGAGCGAGCCGATAGGGTGGGAGGCAAGGGCGCGATGGTATCAGTAGAAGGGACGGTAAGGGTGGTTGGTGGAGACTCGTAGGCAGACATGGAACCTGAGGGTGGGAAGGATGAGATCGGGGAGGTTAGTGTGGATGGGGGTGAGATTTTTGGGAAGGAAGGGAACGTGCACATTTGCCTGGCTGGTAGATGACACTGGGGAAGTGGAAGGTGATGCCGGGGGGGTCGACAGTGATGGGTGAAAGGACATGGGTGAGTGGGGGAAGGGAAAGAACAGGGGAGCTAAAGAAGAATGTTAAACGCATCATGCTTGTAAATCCGTAAGTGAAAGGAGACTCGTGGTAGGCGGGAACAGGTGCTGCATGGGAGTGCGATCAGTGGGTGGGCGGAGCTGCAGGTCAGCTCAGCTGAACAACTGAAAGAGAACCCCAGCAGGCAGCATTGCAAATGCTCAGGACATTGAGATGAGTATGATGGAGGAAGGATCAGCGTGCGTGGGAAAGTACTTGTACAAGGCTCCAAAAGGCACGCACACACACATGCGCACGTGCTCACATGCACACACACACACACACCGACCTCCCTCCTGAAACACTTGTGGACCAGCTGCGTGCAGCTGAACTGCTAGTGTGGGGGTGATGTAGGAGGAGGACTCGCAAAACCTGTAAATGAAGCTAAAAGACACCATTACACATTATTCAGTGAAAGTGAATATAGTTTCAGATTTTAAAGTGACAAAATGTGTTCACCTATGCAAAGAACCGTGATCAGAATTTCTTAACTTTTCTAGGCCTGACACTATGTGCTGCCCTGACATCCGCATCAGGGGTGGAGACAGCCTGTGCAATGTTTGGCCCTGTTGCTTCTGATGACTTTGGCATGGATCCTCTGGAGAGCTGAGGCCTTGGGGGGCCTGGCTTGCTTTGTCTGTCCTCCTGTGAGCCAGCTGCTCCCTCTGTGGTAACAAAGGACAAGGTTGAGGGGATCACAGGCAAAGGGGACTCAGAGGGAGAGGACAACCTCTGAGATTCCTGCGTGGATGACAGAGGGGTGCCCAGCACTGCTCCTCCTCCCTTCGGGAGCCCAAGGGCCCCAGCCTGACTCCTTAAGGGGAAGAAGCACCTTGAGGGACATCAAGGTGCCCTGTTTCCCTCTTGCGTTACCACTGCAGGAATTCACCATGGCTACCGTGATGGAGTGCAGGTCTGCACGCATCTCCGTGTTCTGCTGGACCAGGCTCTCCATGGCATCTGCCACCTTCCCGTGGAGACCTCCATCCCCCACCACTTCATCAGAGAGCAGGCGGACACACTCATCTGACTCGCATGCCACTCTGTTGAGGGTTTCCAATGGCTCTGCGTGATGTTCCCACACCTTCTGCTGACTCTCCTGGATAAGTTGGAAGGTCAAATCTAGAGGCTCATCATATGGCTCGGACCTCACAGATGCCTCTTCCCCCAACAGTCCTCCAAGTGTTGGGAGCTCGGCTGAACCTGCCTCCTTCTGCTGCGGATATGTGTCCGAGCGGTGACCACCAGATTGTGAACCCAAGCCTTCTCTAGTTCTAGGTCCCACAGAGGCGTGTGTCTCTGTGCTGGTGGAGGGTGTGGGTAGGCACTGTGTTGGGTCTTCCAGGCTGCTTATTTCCAGTTCTTCAATGGAGGAGAGGACCTGGATGGAGCTGAGGGATTGGCTGGCTGAGGTCATTGGTCGCTTGGCAGAGCTCCCTGTGAACCAAAGTAGAGATAGTTAGTACATAGCAGCAGCGTCAAAAACAGGAGAGAGAGCACTCTCAGTTGTGTTGAGAGAGGGATGATGTGGTGCAGGAACCTCACGTGGGTGTTTGCCGCTGACCTCACCATCGCCATAGGCACAGTCCTCATCTTCACCAGTCAGCGTGATGGCACACTCCTCAAAGTGAGTGAGGGGCCTAATGTGGACCACTCCACCCCCCCCATCTGGGACATCTCCCTGCTGATGTGAGCCAGCTTCTCCTGTATGAAAACAGATGGAGAGTGTAAGCAGGACACATGGTACTGCATGGAATGTTTGTGTGGTGAGCGGAGACATGGACAGGATGAGAATGCAAGCTCCAGAGGATATGAGCCTGATGGAGATGTGAGGGGGTGTGTGAGAGTTAATGCTGTTGTCCCTTGAGGTGTAAGATCCCTGTGGATGTGTGATGGGTTTGTGAATGTGTGGGTTGAGGGTGATGAGAAGAGTAACTTACTCTGGCGGAACAAATGAAACTATTCATCATCCTTCGGCACTGGGTAGCTGTCCTCTTTTGCAAGGCATTGACACTGACCACTGCTGCCACCAACTCCCATGCTGGACTGGTGACCTTGCTTGTTGGCCTACGCCCAGAGCGGGGGTAGAGAACATCGCGCCAGGCCTCCACGGTGTCCAAAAGGTGCATGAGGGACACATCACTGAATCAGGGGTGGCTGCAGTCTTCTTGCCTTTCAGGGCCATGTTTTCTGTGCTGCAGCCCTGGGCTGGAAGCACTGAGAGGTATGCGCGCGGCTCCATTTTAAAGATGGTGCCCAGCGTGAGGAAGCAGCGAGGTGACGGCGTCGCCATCGAAAATGGCATGTTTCCCGGGAATACGTGATTAATGAGGCGGGTTTGTGATGATATGGCATGAAAAGCCACCATTGTGGCTGGCAGGTAAAACATTCTTTTTCCCGCCGGCTACCACACTTAGTGCAAATCTGGGAGAATTCCGCCCAATGTTTTGAGTCCGTATGACTCTTGTTGAAGTGTTGGTCAGCAGTTGCTGGTATACCTACATGTGTGTTCATTGGTGTCACTTTTCTGTTTGCCACAATATATTCTCATGATATCTGACTGTTCAAATTATTAGCATTAACGGCAAGAATAATTCTGCATTTGCAAGCTCAACTCTGTTGACAACTGAATCAAGATTGATTGAGAGAAACTTATATAGGGTTAGAGAATTCTCTGTGTGTCTGTACTGGCATTATTTCAAAACCAAATGTGTATATATACAGGTAAAATTGCATATAAGAAGAAAGATAATTCTTTTGAAATGCTTTAGAATGGTGGTTTGCAGTTTCATTTAGCGAGTCCACGGGTGAAAATGATAGAGATTTTATATTTACGTTCTGGTAGTGTGCTGTTTGATTGCAGAATCACAGTGCTCACCCACTAACACTTTATAATATAAGCAAGAGAATTCCATCCCTTTGATGACTTCAGAGAGTGGAGGCATGAAATATAATCAGCTCCTACTATTGGTCATTCAGTAGCTTACAGAAAACATAGACGCAGTAAAAGGCAGAGATGTGCTCAAATGGCCATCAACCTCTATTCAACAATGACAGCTTGTATTTATATAGCAACTTTATCGTAGGAAAAAGTACAATGGCATTATCAGAAAATAATTGACACTGAGCCACTTGAGATGTTAGGACAAGTGACCAAACACTTGGCCAGGTGGTCGGTTTTGAAGAGTGTCTTAAAGGAGGAGAGTGAAATAGAGAGGCAGAAAGGTTCAGGAAGAAATTCAAGAGACTAGGGCCTAGACAGCCAAGCACCATTTGCCCAAAACCACAGCAACAAATGAAAAGTGTATTATGCAAAGTCTACAACCATCTCACACAGTATACCATCTACTAATAAGTTCCATAAGCACAATATTTCAGTCAGTTCAGCAAAGAAAGTATTTTTAGAATAGTTCAAGATGTTCCTTAGGGTGTGTAAAATAAACAAAACATGCAAGTAAAATGGAAAATATAAAATTAAAACCATCAGAAGTTTCTATGTATCCAACCTTCAATTTTTATTATCTGTTTTTATTTTAAATATAAGTAGTCTTGTATTGAATCCACGGCTGGATCTAGTTTTGTGTATCTTTGCACTAGAGTGTTGTGTGCATTGTGCAATTAAAGTCAAAGCATTATTTTTTACTTTTATTCTTGACCAGAACCAAAATTAAACAAAGACCTAATTTATAGCAGAATTTTGCCTGCCTGAGTGGGATCTGAGAATTTGGGTACATAATCCAGTCGCCTTTTCATGTTTACTAAAGCGCAGATCCACAAAAAATGATAACTTGAGCTTTCAAATAATTTTAGCTTTTACCATTGTGGATCTGTTCATTAGCATCAAGGGATAAACATGTGCCTGAGCACTTTGGCCCCAAATATAATGGATTGCAGTTCTGCCAAAATTTAGACTGCTTTCTCTGTGGACAGGAACTTGAGCCAAATTTTCCTGCAGAGCTCATTTACTTTTGCCAGAACATCAAACTGGCGTAAAGCAAAGACAAGTAAAACACCACTAATGTGGCTAATAGCAATTACGTTGCTACCTTCATTATTGGTGCTTCACTATTAGACATTTACCTTTTGGAACAACAATTTACTATTTAAAGCCAGAACATAAACTCAAGTTATTGTTGTAGTGAGGCTGAAGCTTCCCAGGAATTTCTGGGCCTTGAGTTGAGCTTGAATATTTTGCTAGTTACCTGCTTCTGTGGGCCATGGACTTGCAAGAAAGACTCCCTCTGAAACCTTGACAACTGATGGAGAGAAGTCACAAATGAAAGGAATGATGCCCACCCATAGAAGTCACTGCTGTGCTTGTCTGGTTTGAACGCTGATAAGAGAATCTGCAGCGGTAATGTACTGAACATGTTATTGTAATTTACTTTGGGATCTAAGCATTTCAAATTTAATAATGGAATATCACAGTTGTAAGAAATAAAAATAAAATCAACCTTTGTTACTGTAGCAGTAGGGTCTGGTACCTGGTTAATGTGTGACTGAGTACAATACCGCCCACATAGTGATGTAAGAAGGCACATGACCCAGAGCCAGGGTCAGTCTAGAAATGGACAGAGATGTGTATGACATAGGATGGAGTCAGCTCCACACCTATACCCTCTGTATATATATCTAGTTATGGGTAGTTAATAAAGACTTGCTGTTAATATATTCAAGACTATGAAGCCTACTTCATAGTGTCCGAAATAAGATTCTTCAGTTACATTTACCTATTTTCTTCTTCTGATGCACAAAGAGTAAAGAGTGACAAAATATGTCTTGGCCTTAAAGCAGATAAACAGTTAAAAACAGTTGTATCAGTCAAGAAATAACTGGAGAAGGAAGTGCAATATGATGATCATTAGAAATTATGTTGTAGCAGTCAAAGTATCCCAGTGACTGAATTCTGACCTACATTCTATTATGTTTTTCTACATCTATTTCATTTGATATATGGGTCAGAGGGTAAGTAATAATGTATGGATTTGCCAGCAGTTTTTAACCAGCACCGGATCACTATGTCATGTCTGCAACTGATCCAGGTTAATCTGAGTGTTTCTTTAACAGTTTGAACTTCAATGAGGAAGAAAATGTTTGCCAGATTTCCTTTACATTCATCTGGATCAGTGCTTGAAGGACTTAACTTCTAGAGCAGGATTTTAGCTACTGAGACAGGTAACTCAAGTTGGGCAATTTCCCGACTTGCTGGACCTGCCTTGGTAAAAAGTACCCTAAAACATGTGCTTTTGCTCTGAGTGGCCAGGTATGGGGTAGAGTAGGGTGCGCATGGGGCAGAGTAGGGTGCGCTGAGCCCAGAAGCAGAGCATAGGCAGCCACAGGGTTGGACAAATCCCGAGGCAATCTGGTTAGAAGACCTGCCATGGATCTCTGGGACTTCATCCCAGTTGTTTTGGAAGTTGTTAGTCCCTCTAGACCTCACACCACACACCCCTCACCCCCCACCTCCCCCCACCCCACACACCCCATGGCCCCTCATGACTTCCATGCCAACTCAATGTCAACCCCATTGCCACTTACCAAGTATCCACTATGAGAAGATCTCAGAAGCCATGTGGATAAAAAGAAAATAAACTTCTAACAATCTCAGGACTTGAACCCAAAACCTTCAGACTCAGAGGCACGAGCGCTGCACACAGGCACAATGGCCCCCTTCTGTGCTGTAAAATTCTTTGATTCTACACTAAATATTGTAAATACAGTAGCAAAAGCATACAAAATGTGTTCCTCTTTTAGAGCTTTATGGATCCTCCCCAGGGCTCTGCTGGACAAAAAGTGCAATACCAGGTCAAAACCTGAGAAATTGATTGAGATCTCCATTTAAATAATTTTACATGTATCCCTGGCTTTTACTGAGGGGACAGCTACAAATGTCCATTAGCCCATAAAAGAAGCCCGCTGGAAAATCAGTGACAGGCAGAACCAGAAACAAAATATGCCTGAACTCCACTTACTCAATTTTCCAACAACCGCTCTAGCCACTCAAATGGTGCAGCTGATCGTATAATCTGCCTTGTAGTGAGAAGGCACATGGTCTCGTGTCATTTTCAAAACTTTTAAGAGTTAGTGGCCCTTACTAGTGAAATCATTTTTTTAAATTAAAGATTGCGTCCCAAATCCAGTGACCCAAATTGTTTATAAAGTGCTGTCCATAAAGACTAGCAATCAAACCAAATAAAATCAGCGTGTGTAAACAATGTTTTCCTCACTAAAATATCTGTGATACAGCCTGTTCAAGGGCTGTACAGAATTTCAAAGGACCTTTGTAAGTTTTGAAACAAATTGTATAAAGCTGTAAAGAATAAACAATTGTAAATCACATTTTTTTCTGCTGGACCATGTCAGCAGTTAGTCAGTAATTGAACTGCTGGCTTCAGCAGCTGATGATTCATCAGCCATAGCTTTCCCTTTGTGCAAGCTGAAGGGGTTGATTTACTTTGTATAGCGTTTTTCTTAAAATTTATTGATAGCCATTTGATTTTGTTTTACATTCTTGTTCAAAGTGGAAGCTAGTTGAAGTCGATCTGAATCATCTCTATTTAAACTCCAGTGTTTCTCTGCGCAGATCCACAGCATCAGTGAGAGGCATTTAATGTTGTCAGTCAGATGTTAATGAGATGATGTCATCAGCATACGCGATCCATGGTCTTAATGCCTCTTTGACACATTACCCGACCTCAGTAACATCTTCACAGGTGTGCCTGCAGTCAATCCTGGTTCGAGTCAATGGGAAACTCGACTGAAGCTGACCAGCCTCCCCAGTCTTATTAAATGAAAGACAAAATCCCTGGCAGGAATATCTGAGCTGCATTTCCACCGCATTGTTTCTTTCTGGTGCATGACTGGATTCTAATTTATCTAACAGGACTGAGAAGCCGTGTAAAGATTTGCAAATAGGATGAGGCTAGTAGGACAGCATTATGCTTAAAGTGACAGAAACACAAGGTGAGGGAATCTTTAATATAATAAATACCTTTTTGATTTGTTGTGGAATGTTGGAAATGTGTCAGTTGTTATTGGACATTTCAGTGTGATTTAAGTTGTTTTACCAGCCCCTCAGAAATTTAAAGCTGTTTTCTTTTCTACTTTCACTGCTTTTAAATCTGTAGATGCGGCAGGGCTATAATCCCGTACTCAGAGATAATATAAGTGTGGAATAAAACGGCACATGCTGTCCAATACTGTCCTCCAAAGTATAGGAATGCACAGCATGTTAAGCATATTGCATATGAGTAATCTTTGAGGAAACAATCATAGTGATTGAGATCTAGTGAATAGGGAGGTCAGATGTACTCAGCTCAGTATGGAAGAGATCAGTCTGTGGGGAACATTTCTCATGATGCTAGCTAAGGCTGGAATGCTTATTTGAAGCGAAGCCCCATATTGATCTGGCATAAAATAAATCAAAATTAACAATTAACGCGATTAATCACAGGTGATTAAGGGTGGTGTATTTGCCAGGTGCCAAATTCCTTTTTATCTATACAGTATGCTATAATATTTCCATATATTGCTGTGCCAAAGATTTTCTTTATATGTACTCATAATGTCTTAAAATAAAGCAGAACATTGTGCATGATCTTTTGTTGTGTATGAAATTATAGTTGCTGGTGTGCTGCTTCATATTCTGACATGTACCATTAGTGATACTGTTGTGTATTCTGCATGTTGGCCCGGAATGACATTTTGCTTGTATAACAGTTAATGCTCACTTGCTTGAAATAAGTCAACAAATAAGGACAAAACATTGTTATGGCTGTATTTTGGGTAGACTCTGTGTGAAAATGGTTAAGAGATTATCAGGTGATGATTGAGTATTTTTTAATCATTTCAGGATCCTCATTCAAGAGCTGAGACTATATTATAGCCTCTAATAAATTGATTGGTGATGGAACTGGACATACTACTGCCAAATTTAAAAAGTGTTGTTCAGAAGCCACAACTAGCCAGTGAATCAAAATGTGTAAATTGCAAAATCTAATGTCGTAACTTCACTCTGATTTGCATGAACCTCCTTTACTGTAAGCGAATTGGAACACTGTTATACATACTTTAGACATTAAGAAGGCACACATTGGCAACCACATTCTGATCTTTGCATCCAAAACTCCATTCATCATGAATGCTCCACCATTTTTCTGGGATACAGTATTATTATTTCACTTGTGCTGAGAAGCCTATTCAGGCACTCTTACCTAAGTTAATTCCAGCCAAATATTCAACCTGTTTACCGGTGCCTCAAAGAAAAGACATCAGATAGAAAAATACATCCAGCCATAGATTATTTTGAATAAGCTCATTCTTTTAATTATTGGTATAAATATCTGTGTAATCTTCTCCTGTAGAATAGCATTATACTGGCCCAGTTGTGGAGGAATATAATTGTTGTTTGGTCACTAAAATGTTCAACTGTAAAAAAAAAAGATTGTGGAGGAGATTTTAACAGGTGGGGCAATTAAATTGCTCTGGTTACTTATCCAAAAAGCCACCCATAACACAATTTACAATTTTGATACATGACTATGAACAGGCAGATAAGCCAGTTGCACAAAGCTGATGGGATCCTGATTCAGAAATGTTACTCAGAGTCCAATACCAGCATCGAGCCCTGACAACAATTTTAACTTTGACCTGAGTGGCTTTACTATGGAAGTTTAGGCCTCCCCAGTTTCAGACTCTCTGGCTTCTCTATCATGAGACCCTCACAGAGCCCCCTTCCCCACACTTTTCTGGCAGGCAGTTGATGACCACTTGATCTTGCAGAGATTGGCAGCCACTTTCCGCTCACTTGGAGCAGCAGCATGTTAATGAAGCCTGACAGTTAAAATCACCATGTCCTAATACTGCCACAGGTGGGTGGGAAGCTAAAATCAGGGGTTTCCCACTAGAAACCCACTGGGAATTATAATTCCACCCCCCTTCTTTTTGATAACGTAGACCGAGAAGTACCGATTGGGGTCGGGGAAATGGCTGGTTTGTATAGTGCGTGCCCATTTCCCCCTGATGCTGTTGTTGAAATGATCACTTTGGTGCCCAAAGGCAGCAGTAGTTATATTTCAGCCTATTTTTTCAAGAGGTGCGGTAAGTCAAAATAACAGTTTAGCACAATAGTATAAATTAACCTTTCTATTGCTGTTGCAAATAATAGCTCTGAATGGAACACAGGATGTAATTAGAAATGTCTCTTATCCACATTGGTAGAGCAGTTTGATTCACTGTGGAAAATGGTTGGTTTTTTTGGATTCAGATAATGAGTTTCAAACTATTCAGTAAGAGAATGGATTTGTTGCTAAATATACAGAATCACACAAAAACCAGAACAGTTCCAGGTTCAATAATGCTTCTGAACTGAGTTTGTTAATTTCAGGTAGACAGCAGTGAGGCTGTTGTGTATTATCGTTCCCCCCAACCACCTCCCCAACCCCTGCAAAGGAGGGAAATGTCATTCAAACTTTTTATTGGTCCCCAGTGGCTCCTGCTGGGCAGTGCATGTTTGTCATGTCTTTGAGCAGGATCAGGCTTGCAATGATGCCTCCCTCATCCAAATGCCAACATTTACTGATTGTGCTCATACTTGAGGAATGTCCATTTGCATAAACGTACTGGAGAACTGAGCAGCCTGTTGAATGAGCAGTGCAAGTAAGGGCTTTCAGAAATAGAAAAAAATTGTTAAAATACAAATGATAATTTAATCTTTTAGTGGAAACATCATTATAAGTAATCTGTGACAATACAGAAGACAAACAATGAGTTTCATAGATTGTTTAAGAATAGAGCTTTCACTGTCTACACCAACACATTTGACAGGATGTTAAATACAGTTTGATGATGCAATAGGTTACTTGTTCCACCCACCTCTATAAAGTCATGCATTGAATTCCAGGTTTAACTGCAGCCAACCTACAGTGCAATGTTTTTTCTTGGTATTATAGTATTGTGTGGAGTCATACTAATATATATATATATAATATATAACCTTTTGAATACAAAAGTCCCTCTTTAAAAAGTGCACTTTTTCCCCCGTACCCCAATTCTGCATGTTACTGCACCAAACAGCATAATTCAGAGGGCAGACAGCTAACCTGCTCCCTGAACGTTACCTCTCCCTCTCTAGGGTCAAACACCCACCTTTGCTGCTACTTGCCTACAATTGACTGACTAGGGCCATGAACTGAAAATATTGGATTTCACAGAAGTAATGCTCTCATCTCATGGTGCTGTCCACAAACTAATATTAAAATGACAACATATTATTCATGTACGGTTTGAATACCTATACAGCAAGTAGCAAGTGAAATTAAGGTGACCATGTATTCACTTGAATGTAGGAATGTGTGGAAATCAATGACAATATTAGTGAGGGTTAAAAGTCTAATTTGTCCAGGAAGAGCTTTCAAGCACTTTTAAATTAGTTGACCTGAGTTTATTTCACTGTTGCGACTGGACATGTCACCTACGAGAATCATGCCCAGAATGAGCATTATTGTAGAATTGGATGTTTTTTTTCTCCCCATATAAAGTCCTTAACTATAATAAGTATTTCTCTTGGTAAAGGTAAAACCCTTCCATTACAATTCTTTACAAAATGCAAAACATTGTGAGACAGAACATCATTAAAGTTAATTCTGATAAAGAACACAAAATCCAGTTTAATTAAAATTAATTTCCAGGGTATTGGTGGTTACAGCTCAATTGCAGATTATCCTCATATTACTAGTTTGTTGTGGTTCCAGCAGCAAATAAAATTGCAAGAGGCTTCTAATGCTCAATTTGGGCCAGTGCTACACTAAATCCTTTTTAACATCTTTAATATTGGGGGATTGTCCCTGACAAATTTATGAATTGTCATTATCCAAGAATCCAGTGGGTTTAAGTAGTGCATTTTTGAAAATGACTTTTCCCAGTTGACTGTCACAATTTGCTGATGTATTTGCTGCAATTCTGTCTGCTTTGTAAAATTGATAGTCACCTCATTAACATCCACAGCGCGTATTACTTACTGAGATGTAGATGGCTGAATGTCATCACAATTTTGTCGAAAATAATGGTCTTGTAGAAAGTTACAACAATTAAGCTGTGCAATTTTGAAAATGCTGTCTTTGTTCAGTGGGTTTCACTATGATAATCTGTAAATTCCTTTGATGGGAGTAAATTTAATCCTTAGAGCTTTACTATAGTACTTGGACAGCCAAATGGAAGCTGTGATGTGACTTTACAATGTTTGTTTCAAGAATATTTTGATTTTGAAACTGTACTTCAGTGACTTCAGGCTAATTTTCTGTTTTCCAAAAATGTTGTCTTGCTTCAGTTTTATAAGCCATATATGCAAAATAAAGTTGTTTCATGAAAACTATGAATCAAGCTAAAACTGTTTTGAGTAGTCAATGATTAATATAATTAGACTAATCCAAGATATGTACAGGGGCTAATATTTCATGTACAAGTAGAAGGGCTGAAATCAACATTCCATTTTGTCAGTACATATCCCCTTTAGGCTGATCACTACTGCAATTTAAATGTTACTTACTTTCAGTTAATAACCTACGTTTGTCAATAGTCACCATAACTGGTATTAAAATCGTACTTGGTATTGGAAAGCTGATGTGAGGCTAGTGAATGTAGCTGAGCACTATATAATGAAAGAGCAGAACATTGTAACAATGTGTATAGAATCTTTATAATGTTACAAACCCCATGGAGACTGACAACTTTTAAAAAGAAATTTGAACTTCCAGTTAAAAGCTGAATGGATGTCACAAGATTTCACGTTTCAAGACGTTTAGTATAACCAACAGATTAAAAGCACTATTGACTAAACACTACTTTTGTCGGCAACATATACTTTTAAACTACAGAACAGAGCTTTTAACATAACCGAAAATCCCACTATCAGGTATACATTACACTACTCTTTAAGTAGACATTCAATTCTACCAGAACCAGTCCAAAATGATTCTTAGTTCCCAAAGGTTTACTTCTGACCTGTGCCTTTCTCAGCCTGGAAACTGTTAACTCTAGGGCTATCTGTCATGTGTGAGCTTTCCTGGAGACTTCTCCCTCTAGCTAAAGCTAGCAAATCTTCTAGCCTCATTTTAACTCCTCACAAATTTGTTCCTTCCAATCCAAATGCTAGCTTCCATCTGCATTCCTGTGTGGTGAACCATTGAGTCTTTTGGTCTCTAGTTACTATCTCTCACACGGACCCTTGCAGAAGAACCTATCTGTGATATTCCGTGACATTTTAGGAAAGCCTGTAACTTTATATCACAATGGCTTCCTCTATAGCCTTCCCATCTCAAAGCCCAACACTACGGTTATGTGAATCACATGGGCCTTGTATCTAGGTAGATATGCTGATTAGATATCCTTTAGACCCCCAACTCTATCCTATCCTGGAATCAATGGACAATTCAAAGTATACCCTTTTACAACCTGACATTTTTAACATTTACCTGGGACTTTGAGACCCACAATCTGTCCACCAGCATCATAGCTACCTTCACCACTGTTTGCAAGTGTGAATACTTTGCACCTTCTTCACAGTAAAATAATCTAGGTCTTGCTTTAGTTTTTAACAGCCAAATTACCCAGACTTGCTGTTAGGCAGATTTCAGAACAGGTCACATGTCCCTCCTTCCTTTTACCTTAAATCAAAGACACAGTCTCAAAACATAACAATCTTATAAACCTCATAATTTTAACAAAAAAGTGATTTAATTATGGGGACATATCGCAGAGAGGAACTACCCTCACCTTACCTTGCTGTCCAGATGGGAGTACTTACATTATAATTGCTGCAATTTCTCTGGGGCGCACCTGAGTATACAGAAAGCATAGAATGGTTACAGTCATGTCATGTCTGTACTAGCTTTCTACAAGAGCAACTCGGCTAGTCCCTACCTTTTTTTGCTTTTTCCCTGAAAATATTTTCTCTTCAGATAATTATCCAATCCTGTTTTGAAAGCCACAATTGAATCTACCTCCACCACACTCTCAGGCAGTGTATTCCAGATACTAACCACTCACTGTGTAAAAAAATAAAAAAAAGTTTTTCCTCTGATTCTTTTGCAATTGAACTTAAGTGAGTGCCTTCTGGTTGTCGACTGTTCCGCCAATGGAAACAGCCTTCTCCCTATCTACTCTGTTCAGATCCCTCATGATTTTGAACACCTCTATCAAATCTCCTCTCAACTTTTGCTTCTCTAAGGAGGACAGCCCCAGCTGTTCCAATCTATCCATGCAACTGAAGTCCCTCATCCCTGAAACCATTCTTGTAAATCTTTCCTGCAACTTTTCTAAAGCATTCAAATCCTTCCTAAAGTGAGGTGCCCAGGACTGGACACAATACTCCAGCTGAGGCTGTACCAGTCCTTTATTAATGTCCAGCATAATTTCCTTGCTTTTGGACTCTTTTTCTCTATTCATAAAACCTAGGATCCTGTATATTTTACTAACTGCTATCTCAACAGGCCTGTCACATTCAACAATTTGTGCATATGTACACCAGGTACCTCTACTCCTGTAGCCCTTTAAAATTGTATCCTTTATTTTATATTGTCTCTCTGCGTTCTTCCAGCCACAGTGAATCACTTCACACTTCTCTGCATAAAATTTCATCTGCCACATGTTTACTCATTCCACCAGCCAGTTAACCTCTTCTTGAATTCTCCTCTTCACATTTCACAATACTTTCAAGCTTTGCATCGTCTGCAATTTGTGAAATTGTGCCAAGTCTAGGTCATCAAAATAGATCAAGAAAAGCAGTGGTCCTAATACCAACCCTGAGGAACCCCACTATAAAGCTTTCGCCAGTCCAAAAAAAACAGTTCACTACTACCCTCTATTCCATGTCACTCAACCAACTTCGTATCTGTGTTGCAATGGTCCCTTTGCTTTAATTTTGCTGATTATCCTGTTGTGTGGCATTTTATCAAATGCCTTTTGGAATTCCGTGTATCCAACATCAACTGCATTGCTCTCATCAACTCTCTGTTACCTCATCAAAAAAGCATTAGAGCAATGGAATTAATATGAAAAGTCTCAACAAAGGATGTGGCAATACATTAAAAAATAATCATGGGACTGGACAGTGTAACTATTTGGTTAAGCCGAGTTTGGAAACCATTTGAGCTTCATTCATATAGTGTCCCATGATTATGTCACAGCCTTGTGCCATGCTCCAAAGCTAATGCCGGCAGTATTTCTAGCAAGTTTTACAACTTTCATTACATTCCTTTTATTTTTTAGAGAAATACTGCATTTATTGATAGTATATAAACAGCATTTGAGAAAAATGCTCACAATATGTAGAGGCACTCTCCTACTAACTGAGCAGTTTTGTCCTTCTTGTCCTGTACAGTGTCCCATCCCTTGTGTTTGTACAATGCTTCCAAGGTGTCCTGTGCGGTTTTTCCAATATCCCCTGTACATGTTTATCCTCTCCAGTGTGTCCTCTGATTGTATCTCCTCCAGATGTCTTGTACAGTATGTGCTGTGAAATCCATCTTGCACAATGTTTCCTCTCCAACATATCCCGTGTACTGTATAAATATGCTGCATCTTTGAATAGTGGGACAGAAATTGACTGTACGATCCTGCATAATGAGTTTCTGTTTTCTCTATCTAACATGGCGAGTGGAGGTGTGTACTTCACCACAGGGAAGGAGGGCTATCCAAAAACACCTTCGACATACCTTTTCCTATGAAGGTACAGCACAGTTTGAAGTGTCTTTGCAATTGTGTCATTAAAGCAGCTTGGACTGCAGTCAGTGGAGATGGTCTTTCAAAATCAATATTTTTGTCAACAAAAACAGTTAACTTTTAACAGAAAATTCCCAAAGGCATCTTAATGAGATTGCGAACTACAGAATCTTGAAAGTTACAGCTTGTTTTTTTTTAAGTATTCGCTTCACGAATTTGCGTGTCATCTTTGCTCAGGGACCATTATAATTTTCTCTGTATCATAGTGTACAATAGCTATCTATAGTTCTATGAACATGTATTGCACAAAATTCTTGTCCCTCAGGTGCTGCATTCTGCTATACCCTACATAGCTGAAGAGATTTCAAGAGCACTCCCAACAAACAATGCATGATGGGCTGTGACAGGAGCCATGAATGGGTTATTTGAGTGGAGCAGCTGGCCTGCCCTTGAAATAGTGCCTAATTCCTTTTGTTACAAAAGTAGCCTAAACAAAATAAGGCCCAATTTGCTGATCAGGTATCAGAGACAGGCCATGGTGGAGCAGATCATGCAATGAGATGCAGCTCTTTGTGAAGAAGGCAACAGTTCAGTTTCAAGAAGTTAGATTCATCGCAAATGTACATGGAATACTGAATTATGGGGTTTTTCATAATTTCCATGTATATCAGGTCTAACCTTGTGAAGCACTGTATCAGTGTAAACATTTGGATTATGGTATATGGACAATGGGCTCAAGTTTGACTCCCAGTAAGTGCAAGGAATAGGCATTTAACATGCTATAGTGCTACAGGCACCATGCACATACTATTGACTCAATAATGTAGTTAAAAGAAATGCCTTTATAATTAAATTTGGGATCTCCCTAAAACAATGTTATTTTTCAACTACTGCAAGTAACGGTCACTGCGAAGAAAACTTTGAAAATTTACACAGTCCAGCAATAAAAACAGCACAGCTCACATTTGGGATAGTTTGGTGTGTAATGCCCCCATCTGTCTGCCACATGCAATTCCATAGAATAGCATAAATCACACATTTATTCAACCATTAAGTCCTGATTTCAAGAAAAGAAGTAAAACCAGATGTTTGGTTTCTTATTAATAATACTGTAGTCTCGAGCACAGACGTACTAATTGTTGTGCAGACAAAAGAAAGAAATTGCCCGCTGCTAGAGACAGTCCACCATTAAAACTTGAACAGGAACATCTGCACAATTTGCAAATTTACCATATTGTGCATTGACAGGTAATAATACAGCTTAAATATGTTCAACCTAATATTTGTCATCACTGAATCAAGGTCAATAAAAACCAGTAAAATACTATGAATACTTAAAGAGTGCCTATATCTACGATATGATCTATTCATTTTTAAATTTCCTGCATTGTTAGCATCTAAATTTTTTATTTCTAAAAATCTGCACTGCTTAAAGTAAGGAGGGACAATATTTTAAAGTTTGATCTGTTTTTATACACTTCCTGTGCTAGAACTGAGAGGAGTGCTTGTTGGAGGTGGGGTTGGATGGGGGCTATGTCACCCTGCTGTCTGGTCTGTTTTACACCTCTGATGTGTTGGAACTTGGGGATTATATTATAATGCTGTCTGATGTATTCAGTCTAAATCCCTGCTGTTCTGGAACTGTACCGGGGCTCCATTACAATATTGTCTGATTTGCTTTAAATCTCTGCTGCACTGGAACTTGGGGAAGTTATACAACTTGGCGATATTACATAGCTGTCTGATCTGCTTTAATCTGCTAGAACTGAGTAGTAATAAAACTGGGGAATTATAAAGTAGTACTTGTTTGTAAATTTTTGTCTGTTTATAAATACAATGTCAGCATGCCAATAACTCAAAGATGGTTTATTATACTTTCATGATGAGGAACCACCTCCCTTTATTCTGTTGGGGCTAGATTTCCTTCTTTCTGCATTTTCTGTCAGCCTTAGCAAGTCCAAGGACTACAAAAATAAGTTGCCCCATTGGAATGGAGAATGGTATTATGACCAGTCCCCAGGCGAGGTTCCCCAATTTGTTAACTTCCCGAATGGGACCCCAGTTTTGTTATGTTCCCAGGTGAGGAGGAATGAGCTGGCTCCCCTTCTTTATTCAACACTTAAGTTGGTCACAACAGGGTCAATTTAAAATGGATCCCTTCTTCCCCCCGTGGACACCTTTTCCCAGTCCAAATGTATTTATTTTTTGGAAGGAACCAATTTATCCAGGCTTTCTTGAGTCAAAGAAAGAGTAGGGTTATTAGTTACTAAAACCTGAGAAAAATAATAAAAATGCAATATACGCACAGATCAGAAATGAGAAATTAAGAGTCCAAATAATAGTTTTTTTAAAAAAATATACAAATCAGTCTTTGGCTTGTCCTTGAGACATAGAAAGCAGTACATTGCGGCCATTAAGTTGAGTGATTCCAGTAGAGCTGACTTTGGCAATTTTGCAGTTGGTTTGAAGACACTTGGTTCTGCAGGGTAGCTAAAGAGGCTGTCCTATTTCCTTTTTGATTGTGGCTTCTGCTGAATCTTGCCCCCAGCAACAGAGCGAGAGACTTCACCAGCAACTGTTGCTGGGTCAATATCCTGGAACTCCCTCCCCAACAGCACTATGGGTGTACCCACACCACATGGACTGCAGCAGTTCAAGAAGGCAACTCACCACTACCTTCTCAAGGGCAACTAGGGATGGGCAATAAATGCTGGTCCAGCCAGCAAAGCCCGCATCCCATGAATGAATTTTTAAAAACTGCAGGAGTGACTAGTTGGTCATCATCGTCTTGTCTCACACGTTGCACTGCTCTGCAGCTAACTTTTTAACTGATTTTCCCTGTGGATTCCATGAGGGAAAATAGTCATCTTGCATTCATCTCAGAACTATTTACACATTCTTTGATATAAATCAACAGGAGATGGATATTTTGGGTGACTGCTGAGATGTGCAAATTAAGCTTTTGTCTCCACAACCACAGGAGATTAAAGTTCAGTCTTTTGCATCTTTCCTGTTGCATCTTTCCTATCTCCCTTTCAAGTGCCTCTGCTTGAAGATCATGACACCTTGCGACATTCCATGTTATCTCAGGACAGGTCTGTCGGTATAATCCACATAGGAATTTTCCAAAGTGGTCACTTTACATTATCAGCCATCTTTTGCTCAGTGTCCTTGCTTGTATTTCTTTAAAAACACACAAGTCTTCCTTAAAAAGTTCAATATGCCCGTAAGTAATTAATGGCTTTTCGGATTTTCATGGCTAGCGGCATCTATGCTATGCTGCCTCTCTCAATCAGGAGACATTAAAGCCATTACCGACGCTCTCTTAGACCTACAGTCATCATTCACATAGTGGTAAAAGGAACATGTGGGAGGGAAATCTGCTGGGAACCTGGGTCTGTCGTCTCATTGGGATTTAGAAGAACCTGGGGTGGGGAGAAGCAAATTCAAATAGGAATGGGGGAAATCGTAGGCCCCGCTGTCCATTTTTCTGCCACTACCCCACTCAAGGTGCGGCAGGAGACTATAGGGAAATACAACCCCAGCTCTTTTAATAGCAGCAAGTTAATATTCATCTTTCTGTCCTAAATGTTGTAGAGTCATGGGCTGTAATTTAACACTGAGGCAGTTGCCCCACCTACTGGTGGAAAGTTAGGGGCATGCCTGCTTCTGCCGGCCCTGAAGCCACAACAGATTTTACAGTCGTTAGGCAATTAGTTACCTGAGGTAAACAAAAACAGAATTACCTGGAAAAACTCAGCAGGTCCGGCAGCATCGGCGGAGAAGAAAAGAGTTGATGTTCCGAGTCCTCATGACCCTTCAGGACTCGAAACGTCAACTCTTTTCTTCTCCGCCAATGCTGCCAGACCTGCTGAGTTTTTCCAGGTAATTCTGTTTTTGTTTTGGATTTCCAGCATCTGCAGTAGTTTTTTGTTTTTAGTTACCTGAGGTTGCAGCTTCTGCTCGCCACTTCCGCCCCCCCACCCCCCCATCACCCCGACCCCGACCCCAACCCCAACCTGAGACAGGCCATCCTGTCTCTTACAGCTGCCAGCTAATCAGAGGGTTGGCAGCTCTTCAATCGCAGCAGTCCCAAAAGTGGTGGCTACTGCTGGGCTGCATTAGGCCCCAGATTAGGAGCATTGCTGGAGGTCTGGAGATAAGGTGAGTCTGACAGCTAATTCCCTTGTCTAACATGAAAGTTCTTTAAATAAAATATATTTTATGTTCTTGTGTTGTGAATGGGGTAGGCGTCTTGAGGCCTGTCAGGCTTGCCCTGTCAAGGCAGAGTTAGGGGACCAATTGCGAGGCCAGAGGGGGTGGTCCTTGTAGGTGGAGGGAGCCATCCAGCCATCCATGGAACGCAGGGTGTCCAAACAAGAGGGACCTACCTGCCCCCACACACTCCCCTTCCCCCCCAACACCTCCAACCAAAACCTGCACTTAGGCCACTGGGGTAAATCTTGTGTCCTCACCATGTGGCGTGGGCCCTGCCCCACTGCTTGTAAAATACCAGCTGTGGCAGGAAGGGGTTAAGAACCTCAATTAGCCCACAGGGGGTTGCCTACCACCTCCCCTGCAGCGATAAAATAGCAATGAAGGGGGAAGGCAACTGCCATCCTACCCCATTTTAACCACCTTGAGTCTGTTCTTGGCTGAGGGGGTGCGCAAGTCATTAGGTCACAGGTCAAGGCCATTCAGTCCATCAGCCCATGCTGCAAAAGTGTAGAGAAATCCAGTCAGTCTTATCCTCCTGCTCTATCCCCATAGCTCTGCAAGTTTATTTCCCTCAAGTGCCATCAGTTATCTTTTGGAAATCATTAACTTTGTCCCCTTCCTGGGCAGCGTGTTCCAGGTCATAAAAAAGGTCTTCCTTACATTGCTTCTGCATCTTTTGCTGAAACGTTAAATCTGAGTCGCTGCAGTCTTTTGTACCATCAGCTAAGAGGAACAACTTTTCTTTGTCTACCTTATCAAGCTCTGTCACAATCTTGTGCATCTCGATCAAATCACCCCTCGATCTCTTTTGCTCCAAAGAGAACAGCTCCAACCTCTCCAACTAACCTTGAGTTAAAATCCCTCATCCCTTGAACCGTTCTGGTAAATCTCCTCTGCATCTTCTCAAGGACCCTCACTTCCTTCCTGAACTGTGGTGACCAGAACTAGATGCAATAGACTAACCAGAGCTTTATAAAAGTTCAGCATAACTCCTTTGCTTTTATATTAAATACTTCTATTTATCAAACCCAAGATCCCAAATGTTTTGCTAACTAATCTCTTAACATGTCCTGCCACCTTAAAAGAATTGTGCATACTTTTTAGAACTATGCCTTTAAGCCTCTCCCTGTCCCTCATACCAAAGGGCTATCCCTACATCATGTCACTCTTCTCTGTTTTAAATTCCGTCTGTGATTTGTCTGCCCTCCTGCTAGCCTATTTATGTCCTGTTGCAGGCAATTTGTATCATCCTCCACTTATCATCAATGCTATACTTGACAAATTTTGAAATTTTATTCTCTCTTCCGATAGTCAAGTCATTTTAGAAATATCAAGAAAGCAGTGCCCCTAGCACTGACCCTTGAGGGGGGACGCTATCTACCATCCTCCAGTCTGAAAACAACCGTTTACCACATCTTGCTGTTTCCTGTCCTTAAGCCACTTTTTAAAATTAGGGCTGACACTGATCCTCCTATTCCATGAACCACAATTTATTAATCAGCGTTTTATGCATTTTGTCAAATGCTTTCTTACAATCTATATAGACAACATCCACTGCATTCCCTTCATCAACCTTCTTTGTTACTTAATCAAAAATTCAATTCATGTGATGTAATCATGATAACATCCAGTTTGAAAATGATTAATTCCCGTGAATATAATATTAGTGACATTGGAAAATTAATAGACAATCCTAGTACTCCTACAAAAATGGTTCATCCATATGTTTAAGGCAGCACTGGTATAACCATACGAAAGTTTGTTAATCTTGCTGTGGAGTATACAGCGTTGATGTAAATATCTGAATGCCAACAGACAGAAAGCCAATTCAGTAATGAAAACCTTCAAATGCTGGAAGACAGGTTGATATGAGCATATTGTTTTATTGTGAGCATATGTTTTGTAGGAAAAACAGTCGCTTAGCATGCAGAGTGTCAGGAAGCACAGCAATAAGTAACAGAGAGGGCAAACATGCTCTGGCTGGAATGTGATGCATTCCTTTTCTCTCTCATATACGCACCTAGGTCCACTTCCCCAATGTTTCTGATAGATAACTCCTTTGTTTTACTCACTGCTCTGACTGCAGTGGTGACATTTTGAAAGCTTTTCCCTTAAGTTCTAACTTAGAGTGACATATACACTTAATGATATGGAATATCACCTCTGTTATCGTTAAGGGCATTTAGTTCCAAACAAGCTAATTTTACCCTTTTTCAACCTTCTTCAGTCTTTGTCATGCCATTTTTAAGGTTTTTATGTTTTAATGTTCACCGTGGATAAATTGTTCATTGGCACCTTGTCTCAAAATTCACCACTCCTCACATTTCTAATGTTTTGCTAAGATTAATGAATAAAGAAGGGTCAATCTTTGGATGAGCTGCAAGCAACTGTACATAAATATTTACTTGTGACTTTTATTAAGTATTAAGAATGAATGGTGCTTTCAGGTTTGGCTTGTGGGTGCTAAAAAGAAGTTATTTATATAGCTGAAAATTGATTAAGTTTCTAGTGACTTGTGTTCAGACTTTCCTGCATCATCAGGAAATCATTCCCCCTCTCAGTAGACAGGTAACAATGAAACAGCTATCCAATGTATTAAGCACTCAACATGTGTCATTGTTACAACAGCTCTGTCATAGGCACAATCTGCTCATTGGCAATCATGGCAGGAAACTAACAGCAGGTTACAAAATGGCACCACAGAGGCATACACACATGCATTTTGCAACCCAGATCTAAAATTACCCAAATTAGCAGCTGCACATTGACCTGAAATGACATCTGCTCCAGTCTTTTTGCTCAGGAAAATAAAGACCAAATTTGAGCAAAACTTGATAGTTTTCTTGAGTATGATGCCCAATTAGTTTAAAATTGAGCATGGCGCAAACTTTTTTCTGCACATTTTGTTCTAATTACACTCTGTGGTTAGATCTAAGCTTCTAAAATTAGAATTTAGAGACCAGTATTGCAACTCTCCAATGACTCAGCCACACAAAACAGCAAGGTTCCATTCTGTGCAATTTGCCTGCTGTCGTCTGGGTGGCAGTTACAGTTGACCTCAGTTTTTCTCATGTAAGGAGGGGAAAAGAATGCCAGGGTTGATTTTTCCCTGCTTACTATTTAGCAATTCCTACTGGAGCTCCATATATGTGGATAGGGTAAAAACCTGATTTATCCCAGCTGTGATCTAGTTCAGAGTGATGTCCATTGAGTGATGGAGGTCTGTTGAACTATGCTTCTTTGCAACTCACTGGCTTCAGAAGAGACAGGGAGATATCAGAAATAGAACTGAGTGAGTGGAGAGGTACAGTGATGTATTGGAGTTGCGGGGCACAGAACAGATATTGTCTTGCCGTGAAATAACTTCAGCATACTTCGTAAATAGTATCTGCTTGTCACATCTGGTGCCAGATCATCAGAGTACTGTGCTAACTCAGTAAAAGCACTACCATTATTGCACAAACAAACTAGCTGCTTTGGATGACTTGAATTCTTTCTATTTCACCTCCAAGCACACTACTCCTACCACCGAGAAGGACAAGGGCAGCAGGCACATGGGAACAACGCAACCTGAAAGTTCCACTCCAAGTCACTTACCATGCTGACTTGGAAATATATCACTGTTCCTTCATCATCACTGAGTCAAAATCATGGCATTCCCTACCTAACAGCACTGTGGGAGCCCCTTCAATACACAAACTGCATTGACTCAAGAAGGTCACCACCACCTTCATGTGGGCTGCCTGCCACAACCAGAGTGGTGGACAATTAAATAACTAACAGGAAGAAGAGGCTCGACAAACATCCCCATCTTCAATAATGGTGGAGTCGTGCACATGAATGCAAAATACAAGGCTGAAGCATTTGCGACAATCTTCAGCCAGAAATGTTGAGTGGATGGTCTTTCTGGACCCCCCCCTCCTGAGGTCCTCACACATGCCAATCTTCTACAAACTTAAGTCAATCCACAAGATATCAAAAAATAGCTGAAGGCACTAGATACAGCAAAGGCTATGGGCTCTGACAACATCCTGGCTGTAGGACTGAAGACTTGCACAACTAGCCAGCTGGTTAGTTGCAGGACAGTTTGTCATCATTGGTTTCCCCTCGTTATCGAAGATGGCCATTTCTTACGCATGTAGAGTCGTCATCTGTCCAATCTAACGTGGCTGTGTAGCCCAATTGCAGACCTGCATGGCTTTCCACCATTGGGCATGGATGAACTGCCTATATTCTTTGTTGCTCAATGGAAACAACGCCACTACTTAAGATTGCTTCCTGGGTAGTTCCTTCTTGTGCACTTTTCTCCCAGTCCATTGTGGACATGCCACATTTCCTGAGCTTCCTCTTCAAGGGGTCCTTTAATCTTAATCTTGGCCTACTTCGCAGGCGCAGTCCAAATTTGAGCTGCAAATACACGATCGTCTTGGGAATTCTATTATTAGTCAAAGGTACTTGAGCTGGGATCTGATGATGGGAGATTCAATTTCATGTATCCCTGCTCTTTGAAGTTCCTCAGTGTTGGGTACTTTGTCCTCCCATTTAATGCCCATTATGTTCCAAATGCATCACACGTGGTCTCTGTCCAACTATTTAAAATGTCTGGAGTGGATAGTCCATGTCTCACAGGAATGTAAGAGGGTAGACATTACTACAGCTTTGTACACAGCAAGCTTTGTTGTAAGTTTGATACTTAATTTCCTCCACAGTCTCCTGCATGAATGGGCAAATGCTGAGCTTGCTCTGGTAATTCTATTTGCCACCTCGCTGTCAATGCAGACATTTCTGGAGATTGTGCTTCCGAAATAGGTGAAGCTATCTGCAGCCTTCAGGGTTGTGTCACTAATAGTTAAAGAAGGTGGGATAGAGTCAAAATTTGGTGGTGTTTAGTGGAGTCTCTCTGTCTTCTTTGAGCTGATACTTACTCATAGTTATCAGAAGCTTTTTAAAAAACAGTCCATGATCCAATGAAGGCCATGCTCACAGTGTGACATGAGGGCAGAGTCATCAGCAAGCAGCAATTCCTGTGTCATCATCTCTGATACCTTAGTTGAGGATTTCAATTGTCTCAGGCTAAAGAGTTGTTATTACTATTTAGCAATTCCTACTGGAGCTCAGGCTGAAGCAGTCTATGTCCAAATGCAGCAAGACCTGGACAATATCCAGGCTTGGTTTGATAAGTGGCAAGTAACATTTGCACCACACAAGTGCCAGGCAATGACCACCTCCAACAAGAGAGAATCTAACCATCGCCCCTTGACGTTCAATGACATTAGCATCACTGAATCCCCCACTATCAACATCCTGGGGTTACCATTGACCAGAAACCGAACTGGACTAGCCATATAAATACTGTGGCTACAAGAGTAGGTCAGAGGCTAGGAATCCTGTGATGAGTAACTCACCTTCTGACTTCCCAAAGCCTGTCCACCATCTACAAGGCACAAGTTAGGAGTGTGATGGAATACTCTTCACTTGCCTGGATGAGTGCAGTTCCCATAACACTCAAGAAGCTTGACACCATCCAGGACAAAGCAGCCCACTTGATTGGCACCACATCCACAAATATTGAGTCCCTCCACCACCGACGCACAGTAGCAGCAGTGTGTACCCTCTTCAAGATGCACTGCAGGAATTCACCAAGGCTCCTTAGACAGCACCTTCCAAACCCACGACCACTAACATCTAGAAGGACAAGGGCAGCAGATAGATGGGAACACCACCACCTAGAAGTTCCCCTCCAAGTTACTCACCATCCTGACATGGAAATATACCGCTGTTCTTTCACTGTCGCTGGGTCAAAATCCTGGAACTCCCTTCCTAACAGCACTGTGGGTGTACCTACAGCACATGGACTGCAGTGGTTCAGGAAGGCAGCTCACCACCATCTTCTCAAGGGCAATTAGGGATGGGCAATTATTGCTGGCCCAGCCAGCAAAGCCCACACCCCGTGAATGAATAAAAAAAAGTTTGCCATCTGTTCTGAATTGGATGTGTATTCCATCAACATTTCCATCAAATGCCCGAGAAACCATGGCAGCAAAGAAAACACTGCAGAGCACAGGGGCCATGATGCACCCCTGATTCACATCAGTTATTATGTCAAAGGGATTAGTGTATTCACCACATTCAGTGATTCCGCCCGTCATTCCATCATAGAGCTGTAAATCTGATACAGCAGCTTTATTAGGACATCCAAGTTTGGCTAAGACTTTTCACAAGGCCCTTCTGTTTACTGTGTCAAAGGTCTTCATCAGGTCAGCAAAGACACAGTAGAGTCCTATCTGTTGTTCGCAGCATTTCTCTTGTATTTGCCAAAGGATGAAAATCATGTCGCAAGTGCCTCTGCCTTTCCCGAACCCACATTGACTTTCTAACAGTCTACGTGTTCTGCTATTTGCCTTACCAGTCTGCAGAATAGAACATTTGCTAGAATCTTACCAGCTGTCATAAGCAGCGAGATTCCTCTGTGGTTTTCACACAGTCCTTTTCCTTTGTAAATGTGAACTATCATGGCATCCCTGAACTCCTGAGCAATGGTTTGTTGATCCCACATTCTGTGATATAATTGTGTGAGTTTGATGACTGGCTGTGGTCCCCCAGATTTGTAAATTTCTCCTGGAATTCCATCTGAGCCTGGAGCTTTCCTTGAGGATAGGGATCTGATAGCTTTGTCAACTTCCACAACAGAGAGTTTTCTGTCCAAGTTTTCACAGTTAGTTCAGTCTGAAAGTTTGTCTATAGCTGCCCCGTTTACAGATTGGTGGTTAAACACACCCTTAAAGTGCTCAGCCCAGCGCTTTTTGATAACAGTTCTGTCCATCAGGAGCAATTCCCTGTCTGCACTGAGAACAGGTGAGTAGCCATGTGTGGGAAGACCATACACAGTCTTCAGGGCTTTATAGAAATTCCTCATGTCATGCTGATCACCATAGACTTGAGGCTGCCTGGCTTGTTTGGCCCATCATGCATCTTGTATTCAATGCAGCTTCTGCTGCAGGTTTCTTTTACTGTCCTGGAGTGATTTGTTAGCAACGACTGTATCTTTGTTTCCCAGCCATGCTGCTTATGCTACATTTTTCTCCTGTAGCAATTTCTTAATTTGATTGTTATTTTCATCGAACCTATCTCAGTAGTTTCTTTTGTGCTCCCAGGACATCATTGGCAGCTTCTAGAACTGTTGATTTAAAGGTTGACCATGCCACTTGAACATCATTAGTTGAGTTTTCTTTGGAGGATATCTGTTCCTCAAGTCTGAGCCTGAATTGTTTGTAGGACTCTCTGGATGCCAGTTTCTGCACCGGTTTTAACTTCTTGGGGTCTAGTGCATGTTGTTGTTCTTTATGGTGAGACAGTAAATTTAATCTTGAAGCATAGGATCCTATGGTCAATAAAGCACTCTGCTCCTCCCTTAACCCTGATGATCATAACATCTTTTATGCTGCTGAAAAAAAAGAGACATGCTATCAAAGCTTTTCATCTTGCACTCAACAGGATAGCTCAAAAGAAATTACCAACAGTAACGGGGGAACAACAATTTATACTGCATGAGAAGAGAATGCTGAATGGTTGGCAAGTGGATTCTGATTGTTGGAGGTGTTGTCATGGAGAATGTAGCATGGAACAGTTAACTGCCCAGCTTTGTTCAAATTCAAACCAGGCAGTTTGACCCTGGTCAAGGCATTGCCCTGGGGAATGAACCAGGGAATGACTGTTCCTTAAGCTTTTGTTTAGATGAAAAAGATGCAAAGTGTGCATATGTTCCTTCCATCTGCAAAGGACAGGGCCCTGTGTATGAATATAT
This sequence comes from Cetorhinus maximus, assembly GCF_964194155.1. Taxonomy (NCBI): domain Eukaryota; kingdom Metazoa; phylum Chordata; class Chondrichthyes; order Lamniformes; family Cetorhinidae; genus Cetorhinus; species Cetorhinus maximus. Next base: position 124,694,343 of record NC_135884.1, read on the forward strand.
GTGGCTTCCAGTATACGTAAGTGAGCCATACTGCGAGCTTGACTGACAATCTTAAATTGGTTTTCAGTGTAATTCTTAGCACAATCAGGAGTGGTTAGCAGGTGTTGTCCAATTGCGGAATCACATCTAATGATGGACATTGTTTTAAGTTTTGCAAACATGGGCTGGTTGGCTACGGTCAGTACGAATAGCCGAAGGGATGTGCTGTTTGATATGATCCACCAGTCTTTGGGACATATAGCCTATATACCTGGCATCACACCGGCATGAAAATTCATATACCACATTGCTCATTTTTGTGATAGGCAGAACATCTTTTTGGCTTGACGGCAGCATCCTGTTATTGGAGAATACCACGCATGTTGCCACTGCACAGTAACAGCCTGCAACGGCTAGCTTCATCTGTTGTTCAAATTTTTGAGACATCTTACCCTTTCAGGGTAATCTGAGGTAGACTGGGCACTTCTCAGGACCAAAAGTGGCAGCCTTAGTCCCATTCATGAGTTTACACGATATACAGTGAGCGATGATCTGATCAGGGTAGCCATTGTCCCGCAGGATGGCTTTGATGCGCCAGCATCGAACCTGCACAGTGAGCAAATGGCTTAGGCTCTATTTATGAGGTGGCTGATAAAGCCAATCTTATAGTATGTGAAACTGTAGGAATCCTAATGTGTATATTGACCAGTGAAGATTGGCTTGCGGTAGACAGTAGTAGAGAACCCTTTGGCAAATTTCTCAACGAGCACATCGAGGAAGGGGAGCTTGTTTGACTGCTCCATTTCAAAGGTGAATTTGAGTGCAGGGTGAAGCCCATTAAGGACTGTAAGGAAGTTTTTACATGCAGCCAAAGATTCAAATATAGCAAACGTATCATTAGCCTTTGGAAATATGCAAGGGGTAGGAGGCTGGGTGTCATTCCATCAAAGACACAGTTCTCATGGAACCCAACAAAGGTATTTGCAAGAGCTGGGCCTAGAGGGGATCCCATGGCAACACCATCTATTTGGGTATACATGGTGTTGTTAAAACTGAACTCAACTGCATGAGTTCCTGAATTCATAAGCTCAATGAATACAAATTCTGATATTAGTGGTGCGTCTAGATCATTATGATGTGACACAGTGCAAATGTCTATGGCTTCCTTGTGGTACATTTGTGAATAGGCTAGCAATGTCGAATGAGCAACTGGATATGGTATTACTATTGATATGAAAGTCCTGTATGGCCTTCACAAAGTTGAAGGAATCCTTCACCGTGTTTGTGGAAATCTTGCTTAAAAGGTTGTAGCAACTCGCCTAACTATTTGGCCAATTCATGTTGTGCAGAACTCATCATAGATAAGATAGGGCGTAAAAGGACATCGCTTTTGTGTAGTCTTGGGCAGCGCATACATATGCGGATGCAGTGAGCCGTGAAGACGAATTCTATCTTATATACCACCTGGCATCTCGTTACTCTTACACAAGTCCAACGAGCGTTTTTGTAACAAAAACAGAAAGTGCTGGAAAAACTCAGCAGGTCTGAGAGCATCTGTGGAGCGAGAAACAGAGTTAACATTTCGAGTCTGCTTTACGGCAGGTCCCATGGAGCAAATTGGACCCGTCAGTAAGAATGGCGTGCGTTTTGTTGATATAGTCACACTTGTTGAGGATGACTATTCCCATCGCTTTGTTGGGTTTGGAGATATATATGTCCGGGTGGAGCTTGAGACCTCGCAATGCTACCAGAAATTCACGTTGCATGTGAAAATCAGCCAATTCACAGAATCACAGAATCTCACAGTGCAGAAGAGTCTGCACCGACATGTGAGAAACACCTGGCCTACCTACCTAATCCCATTTACCGGCACTTGGCCCATAGCCTTGAATGTTATGATGTGCCAAGTGCTCATCCAGGTAATTTTTAAAGGGTGTGAGGCAACCCGCCTCCACCACCCTCCCAGGCAGCGCATTCCAGACCATCACCACCCTCTGGGTAAAAAAGTTTTTCCTCACATCCCCCCTAAACCTCCTGCCCCTCACCTTGAACTTATGTCCCCTCGTGACTGACCCTTCAACTAAGGGGAACACCTGCTCCCTATCCACCCTGTCCATGCCCCTCATAATCTTACACACTTCGATCAGGTCGCCCCTCAGTCTTCTCTGCTGCAACAAAAACAATCCAAATCTATCCAACCTCTCTTCATAACTTAAATGTTTCATCCCAGGGAACATCCTGGTGAATCTCCTCTGCACCCCATCCAGTGCAATCATATCTTTCCTATAATGTGGCGACTAGAACTAGACACAGTACTCCAGCTGTGGCCTCACTAAGGTTCTATACAACTCCAACATGACCTCCCTACTTTTGTAATCTATGCCTCGATTGATAAAGGCAAGTGTCCCATATGCCTTTTTCACCACCCCACTAACATGCCCCTCCGCCTTCAGAGATCTATGGACTCACATGCCAAGGTCCCTTTGTTCCTCAGAACTTCCTTGCGTCATGGGGCAGAACTTTGCCCTTGGTGGGTGGGCGGGCCCCACCAGCTTGATGGCGGGCGCCACCAGCTCGATGGCGGGCAGACAGCCGACCCCCGCCGCCGAAACGGGACCCGCTGCCATTTTGAGTGGGCGGGCCAATTAAGGCCCGCCCAGCAGCCTGCCCACGCTTCCTGTGCGGGGGGGAGGGAATCCCCAAATATCAAAGTGTGCTCTTTCGCGCATGTGCGCGAAAGAGCACACTGCTCCCTGAGACTAAGCGCTGTCTCAGGGAGATTAGTGACAGGTTAAAAAACTCTAAAAATAGAAAAATAAAAACATTATTAACATGTCCCCCTCATGTGACAATGGGACGTGTTAATAAGAAGCACTGAAACTTTATTAAAGTTTTTAAATACGAACATGAAACCTCATCCCGCCAGTGGATGAGGTTCCATGTTTTTTCAGAAGCCCGCTGGGGCTCCTGGCCTGCCCACCAACCTTAAGGTTGGACAGGCAGGGTCTTTAACGATCTTAATTACCCTGTCAATGGCCTCAATTGGCCATTAACAGGTCGGCGGATGGACACCTGATTTCGCTGTCCGCCTGCCTTCCTAAAAATTTAAATGGACCAGGATGACGTCGGGGGTTCCTCCCGACGTCATCCCGCGTCACTTTCCCATCAGCGAGTGGGCCCCACCCCCAAATCGCCAACAGGAAAATTCTGGCCATGCTGTTCATTGAATACTTCCTTGCCAAATTACTCCTTCCAAAGTGTATCACCTCACACTTTTCTGGGTTAAATTCCATCTGCCACTTATCTGCCCATTTGACCATCCCGTCTATATCTTCCTGTAGCCCGAGGCACTCAACCTCACTGTTAACCACCCGACCAATCTTAGTGTCATCTGCAAACTTACTAATCCTACTCCCCACATATCATTTATGTTGTTTATATAAATGACGAATAATGGGGGGACCCAGAACTGATCCCTGTGTTGCACTACTGGACACTGGCTTCCGGTCAATAAAGCAGCCTTCTGTCATCACCCTCTGTCTCCTACAACAAAGCCAATTTTGAATCCACCTTATCAATTTACCCTGTATCCCATGTGCATTTGCGTTCTTTATAAGTCTCCCATGTGGGATCTTGTCAAGGGCTTTGCTGAAATCCATATAAACTACATCAACTGCACTACCCTCATCTCCACACCTAGTCACCTCCTCAAAAAATTCAATCAAATTTGTTAGTATGACCTCCCTCTTACAAAGTTATGCTGACTATCCCTGATCAACCCTTGCCTCTCCAAGTGGAGATGGATTCTCTCCTTCAGAATTCATTCGGAATTCCACAGTATGTGTGTGCTAGATCAGCTTGGCACGCTTTCAAGGGTTCAGCACCTTCAATGGATGCTGGTTTGTGGCAGGTTAGCTGGGAGTAGAGGAGTTTTAACTCAGCAAATACCTTTTCCAGTTTGATGTGGGGTGAAGGCACGCCAAAATTGAAGCCATGCGCAAAAACAAGCTCCTCGCTTTGAGAGTTCATGGTCAGAGAGATTTACTAGAGTAAATCTAAAACTGCTTGTTTGGCAGAGTCATTAATTGCATTGCCAAACCATTTCCACAGAAGGACAAGCTCTGGTCACACATCCCACACCTCCAGTACAGCTATACCAGTGGCATCTACCTTACAGTGTGGAAAATTGCCCAGGTATGTCCTGTCCACAAAAAGCAGGACAAATCCAGTACAGCCAAATTTTTTCTATTCTTTCATGGGATGTGGAAGTCACTGGCAAGGCCAGAATTTGTTGCCCAACCCTAATTGTCCTTGAGAAGATGGTGGTGAGCCATCTTCTTGAATTGCTGCAGTCCATAACAGTGCTGTTAAGAAGGGGGTTCCTGGATTTTGATTCAGCAACAGAGAAGGAACGGCAATATAGTTCCAGGTCAGAATGCTGTGTGGCTTGGAGGGAAACTTGGTGATGGTGATGGCATTCCCCTGCATTAGCTGCCCTTGACCTCCCAGCGGTAGAGGTTGCAGGTTTGGAAGGTGCTGTCGAGGGAGCCTGGGTGAGTTGTTGTAGTGCATCTGTGTATAGTGCACACTGCTGCCACTGTGCGTCGATGGTGGAAGGAGTGGATGTTCAAGGTGGTGAACGGGGTGCCGAACAAGTGGATTGCTTTGCCCTGGATGGTATTGATCTTCTTGATTGTTGTTGGAGCTGCACTCATCCAGGCAAGTGGAGAGTATTCCATCACACTCATGATTTGTGCCTTGTAGATGGTGGACAGGCTTTAGGAGTCAGGAGGTGAGCTACTCACCACAGAATTTCTAGTCTCTGACCAGCTCCTGTAGCCACAGTATTTATATGGCAAGTCCAGTTCAGTTTCTGATCAGTGGTAGGATGTTGATAGTGGGGGATTCAGTGATAGGAATGCCATTGAACATCAAGGGCTGATGGTTAGATTCTCTCTTGTTGGAAATGGTCATAGCTTGCCATTTGTGTGGCATGAATGTTACTTGCCACTTAATCAGCCCAAGCTTGAATGTTGTCTCGGTCTTGCTTCAAATGGACACAGACTACTTCAGTATCTGGGGAGCTCTGAATGGTACTGAACACTGCGCATCTTGAACTCAGGAGTTCAGCTCTTTTGTCCATGTTTGAACCAAGGCTGGAATGAGTTCAGGAGCTGAGTGATCCTGGTGGAACCCAAACTGAGCGTCAGTGAGCAGGATATTTCTCTGTATGTGCCGCTTGATAGCACTATCAATGACACCTTCCATTGCTTTGCTGATGATCAAGAGAATACTGTTCAGGCCCTAATTCATCATTAACAAAGTGATGGAAGGTGTCATTGGCAGTGCTATCAAACAGCACTTAACAACAGACGGTTTCCCGATGCTCAATTTGTGTTCTGCCAGGACCGCTCAGCTGCAGGCCTCATTACAGCCTTGGTCCAAACATGGACAAAAGAGCTGAAATCCGGAGGTGAGATAAGAGTGACTGCTTTGATATAAAGGTAGCATTTGAACAAGTGTGTCATCAAGATGACCTAGCAAAATTGAAGTTAATGGGAATCAGAGGGATTACTCCCCGCTGGCTGGATTCATACTTAGCACAAAGGATGATGCTTGTCGTTTCTGGAGGCCAGTCAGCTTAGCCCTAGCGTGTCACTGCAGGAGTTTCTACTGGCAGCAACATAGGCCCAACCATTGGCTGTTTCATCAATGACCTTCCATAATGTCAAAAGTGGTGATGTTTGCTGATAATTGCACAATGCAGTTCCATTCACAACCCGTCAGGGAACGAAGTCCTTGCCTGCATGCAGCAAGACCTGTACAGCATACAAATGGCCAGACCATCTGTATGCATATGACAGCCCATCACTGATAACGCAGTCTCAGGAACAAACACAATGACACAGGCAAGGGTGGAGCACACATCAGATTGTACAGACAGTGAACAGGCAATCTAGTCTAGGAGCTCAAGTGGGATTACCAGTGGTTATTATCTCAAGCGTCAGACCACTGGAGAAGGCGTCGTTGCTGAAAGGAAGCAAAACTCTTACAGAATCCTTGCTCCAGGTCCCTGCCAATCAGAAAAGCTATCAGCAAGTAACATTTGTGCCACACAAGTGCAAGGCAATGACCATCTGGAACAATTGGGAATCTGGCCACCTGCCCGGATGTTAAACAGTATTGTACCATAACTGAATTCCCACCATGAATATCCTGGGGTTCACCGTTGGACATAAATGCTGTGACTATAAGAGCAGGTCAGAAATTGGGAATCCTGTGACGAGTAACTCCTCCTGACTCCCCAAAGCATGTCCACCATATACAAGGCACAAGTCATGAATATGAGGGAATAATCTCCGCTTTCCTTTGTAAATGCAGGTCCAACAACACTCGAGAAGCTCAATACCATCCAGGACTAAACAGCCCACTTGATTGACACCCCATGCACCACCTTAAACATTCATCGTCTCCACCACCAATGCACAGTGGCAGCAGTATGTACTGTACTTAAGATGCAGCAATTAGCTAAGACTCTTTCAACAGCATCTTCCAAACCTATGACCTCAATCACCTAAAAGGTCAAGAGCATGGGAACAGGCACTGCCTGCAAGTTCCTCTCCAAGTGCCTTACTATCCTGATTGGAACTATATCATGTTCCTTCATCATTACTGAGTCAAAATGCTGGAACTCCCTCCCTAACACCACCACCACCTTCTCAAGTGAAACCAGGGATGAGCAATAAATGCTGGACTTGCCAACAATACTCACATCATAGATGAATTTTTAAAAAATAATTTAATTGGGCCAGAGAATATGGTTAGATTCAACGCTGATCTACATCTTGCCAAAAATATCCAAACATTTAATGCCGATGTAAACCACACTTCAAAATTATACATGCTAACTTAGCAAAAAATGTATTTCAAGTTACAATGTGCTTACATTGACACAAATGTTTTGCAAATCAGTGTCCCTTTACAATGATTTTGTGTATGTTTCCTTCTGCTTTTTAAATTACTTCTGCAATTTATGAAGACTTGTGGGTGGGAGGTAGCAGCAGAAAATATTTTGATCATATCTTATTATGACTAAGGTGAAATCCTGTTGAATAAAGCTGTTACTATCCAATGCAAGATATCCACTGAGTAAGGTGAAAGCCTTGAACAGCACTGGTGAATTTTATTTATTCCCCTGCCTCCCGCTCAAACAAAACCAAACAAAATTTCAGACTCATCCATTTATCGTCCGTTTGCTAAATTTAAGATACAATAATGTATAGTTTTACTGAAGGAAAATGAAGGTTGTCTGAAATATTGAAAAACTGTTACCAGTATGAAAGAGATTTTAGGGACAATAATAGTAAATATGTTTAAGTTAACTATTATGCTGCTGCTTGATGAAGAAGAAATAGTGAATAATTGTTGAGACCGAGAAAATATGATCAAAGCTGAGTTGTCACATTAACTTGAAGCACAACAAAGCTATGCCTTTGGAAGCAGAGGTGACTAGTGAGAAAAATGTGAAAGCTTGGAGTGGCAAAGCCACATACCCTTTTAACCAGGAGCAAGAACTACTTGAACACGTGAAGTATTAGGTTTTCTGTGGGAATGCAGAGCGTCCTTCCATAACGCTGTGATTTCTGCTGCACAAAAAGTAAAGACGAATAGAATTTTTTTGGTTTTACCAGCTGGTTTAAATGTCAACACAGCTGGAAAACACATGCAGTCTCAGTTGTTTTACAACTGATTTGACTTCATAATTATGATTGGTTTGTATGATCCAGTAGCTGAAATAGTCGAATCCACCTTGTAGTGAGCTGAAAAGGCAATAATGCCATGGAAGTCATCGGTCTGATTATTTCCTTTCACCAACTCTTTATTGATGGATCTGCAGCATTCCACCAAGGAATAATTTGAAGTTGAAAAAGGCATTCTGTCAAGGTCATTTGTGAATTAAGTGCAAAATAAATGTAAAAATGCTTATTGTGCCATAATAGAATCAATTTCAGCTTTTCATTTTAGAAATATTCATTATTAATACATTCTTCAGCTTTATAGTTTACCAGGAGTTCCCTTGCAGCCTGTAATTAATTGACATACATTACTATGTAAAAGTTTTGTGTAGAATCTTAACCTAACAGATCTGCATGCAGAGGAGGCCAGCTGCATAAGAAGTCAGGAGCCTTTTTGTGGTTGAAATAGGCTTTACCGTGGCCGTTTAACTCAGCCATGGTGTTAGCATCATGCTTCCGTGTTCCCCCACCAATCATAGAGGATGCTGCAGCTACCGAAGGAAAGATTTCTAGTTAAAGGAACCCTGGCAGAAATCAAAATAGCTGAACCGTACATTTATTTTTGAGACTTCAGCAACCATAGGAATGGAAAGGTGACCCGGGGTCTCTGATACTTACCTGGAGGTCTTGCTGCGGGACCTGAGGGACTGAAGTGAAGTGATGTTTGCCAAGGACAGGAGGAAGAGAAGCCTCTCCAGTCAAGCAAGTGTGGATGAAAGTGGCTGAGGAAGTGAACAGCAGCACGGCGGTCCCTAGAACTTGGATTCAATGCCTGAGAGTTTCAAGGACCTCAGGAGGGTGGGAGGGATGAGAGGCACCACACTTTCAGGTGCCAAGCTGCACAATTCGACCTTCCCAGCATTTTCCTGCACAAGATTCCTCAGAACAACACATCTGCAGCTCCAGTCACTCCCCTCTCTCAAGGCACCAACTTACATCTCCATCTGAAATGCCAAGACTCAGGTTCACCTTTATGTTTTGTCATCTTACACCTATGCCTCACAGTCACCCTCCACAAATGTGACTTTCCTTCCTCTCCACACAATCCATTTCTCACACATAACACTCCTCTTTCTCTCTTTGTAAGAGAAGAGAGCAAAACACCATGGTGAGGCAGGGGTCTAGGGAGGGACCCTCCAGCGTTATCCACCTTGACTGCCACTGGCAATGCGTGCCCACCGGGTCCACTAGATCTTTTCTAGGAGGCTGCAGATACCCTGCTTGGAGAATTGTTGCTTGGTCCCCACGAGACCCACAATACTATGGGTCATATGGTCAGTGTGGACTTGTCATGTTCTGTCCTGCCTCAAGCCCACCAGCCAAGATGATCTGCTATGAAAACCCAAGCCTCCTGAGGCACTGGTGCTCGGACATGTTGAGAGACCTGATCCTCTGCCTGCAGAGCCTGTGTTTGGGATCTCTCTTCCTTTGAGCTGGATCTCTGTGTCCACCCACTCTGTCCTGCGGAGACGCATGTGGCTGAGATGAAGACATATGCAGCAGACATATGCATCAATTGGTATTTGTGTCTCGTGTTCCTCATCAGAGTTCCAATGTGGAGCTGCATAACCTGTTTTCGTGCTGCAGGAAAGATCAGATCCGAGGTAAGTGAACCCCAGGACAAGTGAAATGACTTCCAAAAAATTGGAAATCGCCTGTCAAACAGTAAGAGCAATTCCCGGAAAAATTGCTGTAAATACCAGCCTCTCACCTAGGCTTGGATAGAGCTATTCATTTTCCCTCTTTGACGGCTTCCCATCCTGTCAGATACACTGAACAATCACTCCCCACTGTGTCCTCACCTGGTTGATCCTGGCGAGTTCCACACAGCTCAGGAAACCAGTGTGCTGGCTTTTAAAGCCCGAATTCTGAGTTAAATCCCGAGTTAATTGGGGATTTGAATACTTCGCTAAATTACCCGCAGACCCAGAGGGATTCCTTGCTTGCCTACAAACTGACCCGCTGACCTGGAAAAGTATGGGACCATGTCAGGTTTTTGACCTGACACCACTTCCTGGGGCTTTTACTTCCCTGCCTGCACCCCAGCTCAATGCCCATCTTGCTCAAACTAAACTGCCCTTTATGTCTTTAGGAATGTGATTATGAGGTGCAAATGTTAAACCTCTTGGAGGATTGGTGTTTGGTACCCATGAAACCCACAATATTATGGATTATATGGTCAGCGTGGACTCTTCACACCCTGTCCTGCCTCAAGCCCATCAGCTTTCACACCTCAGCGTATGAGTGTGACTGTGGGAACTATATTATTAATATCAAAAAGTGATATAACTATACTGTCAATTCACCCTACTTCCCGGAAATAAAATGACAAAATATAATTTGTGTTCTCCCATCGTTACAAATGTAGATTTAATGTCAACAATCAAGATGATATTTTGTTTTAATTTGCTAATAAGCTGCGTTATTATCAAGATTCTAGCCTCCAATTTATTATTTTTTGTAACTTTTCATAAATAAGTATATTTAATTAGAAACTAAAACAGGCATCAAGTTTTAAAATATTTTAAACAAATTTATAACACTGAAAGTGAAAATGCATGTAGCAGCTGAAAATGACATCAACAGTGAATAAACAATGAAGAAGGGAGAGTAAATAACATCCAAGGAAGAGTTAAATAAAGACTGGTTGTAAAAAGTCTGTTGTCCTGTCTCCATGGTGACACAGGCCCAATTATAGTTGACTAATTCACTCTTTCCTACCTAAAGCAGCCAAAAATGTCTCTGCATTCCTGTAAAGGAAGATTGAAAAAGGTTTACACCCTGCATTAAGTGACTGAAACAGCGATTTATGTTAATACACAAAATGTATAACGTACAGACATTGCTCATATCTTCACCTTGAGGCTAGTAACATCTGTTTTGGAGTGTCTTTTTTTCCGTTGTGAGAGGTACAATATTTTGGTTATATATTTGTTAATAGTCTGCTATCAGATCTTTATGTTGAATACTCTGACAGCTTTTAAAAGCATATACAAACTTGAGATAAAAGTTAACTTTTGACCTACTCCTGAAATTTAAACAAATTGTTTTCAACTTTCATCTTAAAAGTTCCAGTTTACAAGTAATATTTCACATTCTGATTGAGTGATAAGGATTCTGGCTATTTAAAGAATATTGCAGGGTAAAATGGAAACGGTGACTGACAGGAAAAACTGCAATGGAATAAATGGGGATGTTATGATCCTTGACCAGACTCCTAAGATTCAGTTAGGGACCAATAACATTTTGTTTGAAGTCGGCAAAGTTTGAGATTCAAAGCACTTGTTAATAAAATAAACCCGCAAGATTCCATGGGTTTTGAACAAGCAAAAATAAACTTTACTATAAAAGGTCAGAAGGACAAAGCAATTTACAATATCTATCTTGTATTAACCCTGCATGTGCATTAACAAGCAAACTGTGGTTGAACACACCACGTTGCGCAATAAATGACAGGTACAACCAAGACAGAGTCCATGGATTTCTCAACAACGCACTGCTAGTCAGCCAATCTCACTGAAGCTTTTCTCTCTTTGAAGAGGGATTCTAGTCATCACCTTTGAAGATCAAGCCTTGGAATTCTTTCCAAAAGTCGCTCTAATTCCGATGGTGTCAATGACAACCCACCTCGTAAATTTTAATCTCATCTCCCGAGATTCCTGAGTATGCACTCAAACACTAAATCACAAGCACAACTTCCGCGTTTTGGCTGCATCGAGCAGAACACTACTGCCCCAAAGGGCTACCTTTACCCCAACCAACCTCCTGCTGCCTTTTGGGATCTTCATGGATTCTCCTGAGCCCTCTTCAATTACTCTATTTGATTACTGGAACTTCTCCTCAGCCCTGTTTGATTCCTGGGACTTGCCCTCAGCCCTCTTTGATTACCAGGGCTTCCCTCAGCACTCTTAGGTTACCAGGGATTCTCCTAAGCCATCTTCACCTGAAGTCTGCTACCTGCAGCTCTTTTCCTGTTTAGAGACAGTTTTGTGGTTTCTCACTTTTTCCTTTAACTGGGATCTCTTCCTGTTCCTGTCCCCTGTCTGGGGCTCTTCTTTTGAGACCTCTCCCTGTCCCCTGCCTGAGGTACTTGATCCAATGGTGCTCTGCTCCCAGGGTCCCAGTAAACCTGGGTTTACTTGCCATTTTCCTCCAATGCACAGATGCGCTGGGCCAGTCCTCAGCTCAAAGAACGTAAAAAAAAAATTTAGAAACTCCGATATCTGTTGGCACTTGAAGTTCCTGACCTCTGCTCTCAACGTTAAGGTAAGTCTGGCATTCGTAACAGTGATCTTCAAGGAAGGGATGCTTCAGGTACAGGCTAGGTACGTTCCAACAAGGGAAAAGGGTAAGGGAGTCAAAAACAGGACACCTTGGACGATGAGGAAGATAACGATTATGAGGAAACGAGAAAGAAGGGTGTATGATGCATGTCAGGTGAATTCTTCAGGTGAGAACCAGGCCAAATACATAGGCTTAAAGGGGAGGTGAAGTGGAAAATAAGACTGGCAAAGAGAGAAAATGAGATGAGATGGGACAACATAAAAGGGAACCCAAAAGTCTTCTAAAAGTAAGTGGGTAGTAAAAGGTGTCATGGATCCTGACAGGGACAAAGAGGGTGATGGATGTTTAGAAGCCCAGGGCAAGGGTAGAATACTTAATGAGTTCTTTGTATTAGTGTTCACTAAGGAAGAGGAATTTGACAAAATCTCGATATACGCAGAGATAGTGGAGGCAATGGATAGTGTGAAAATTGAAAGAGATTAGGTGCTGGAAAGGCTGGCTATGCTTAGGGTAGATTAGTCACCTGGTCCAGATGGCTTGCCTTCCAGGTTGCTAAAGGAAGGGGGGATGGCGATAGCGGAAGGACTTGCCCTAATCTTTCAATTTTCCCTAGACACGGGGAAGTGCCAAAGGATTGGAGAGTCTCAAATGTAACACTCTTATTCAAGAAAGTGTGTAAGGATAATCCTAGCAACCACAGGCCAGTTAGTTTAACATCAGTGGTGGGTAAGGTTTTGAAATCCATAATCAGGAAAAAAAAATCAGTTATTTAAGAGAGGATTGAATTAATTAAGGAGAGCCAACATGAATTTGTAAAACTAATCTAAATGAATTTTTTGATGAAGTAACAGAGCAGGTTGATGAAGAGAATTAATGCTCTTGTCTCTATGGATTTTAAGAACGTGTTGACAAGGTACCAGATAAAAGGCTGGTTAACAAAATTGAGGCTGATGACATAGAAAGGTCAGTGTCCAGTTGGATTAAAAAATTATCTTAAGCACAGAAAGAGTGAGTTGTGGTAGATGGTTATTTTTTGGATTGCAGAGTGGAAAACAATGGTTTTCCCCAATAGTCAGCACTGGGAGCACTGCTTCTTTTGCTATATATAAATGACTTGGGTCTTGGAATACGGAGTAAATTTTAAAATTTGCTAATGATACCAAACTTGGAGAGGTGGCATACAACAGGACATAGATAGGCTAGCAGAATGGGCAGAAGTGGCAGTTGAAATTTAATACAGAGAAGTGTGAGGTGATGCATTTTGGCAGAAGGAATAAGGAGTGGCAATATAGACTTAATGGCACAGTTCTAAAAAGTGTGCAAGAACATAGGGACCTGGGGATGCAATTGTGCATCGATCTTTGAAGGTGGCAGCACTTATTGAGGGAGTGGTTAGCAAAGCGTATGAGAACTTGGGCTTCATAAATAGAGGCATTGAGTGCAAAAACAGCAAAGTTATGCTTAACCTTTATAAAATTTTGGTTAGGCCCCAACTGTAGTACTGCATTCAATTCTAGTCACCACACTTTAGGAAAGATGTGACAGTCCTGAAAGGTATAGAGGAGATTAGCCAGCATGGTTTCAGAGATGGGGCGGTTTTAGGTACAATGTTAGATTGCAATGAATGGGGTTGTTCTCCTTGGAGCAAAGGAGATTGAGGGGAGATTTAATAGGTGTACAAGATCATGACTGGCTTAGATGAGATAAACAAGTAAAAGCTTTTCCAATTAGCTGATGGTACAAGGTCCAGGGGATGCAGATTTAAGATTTTTGGCAGGGGAAATGCGTGGAAGAACTTTTTTATGCGGCGAGTGGTAATGACCTGCAACTTGGTGCCCATGAGTGTTGTGGAAGTGGAAACAATTAATAATTTCAAAAGGAAATTGGATGGGCACTTGAAGGAAATAAACTTGCAGGGCTAGGGGGATCAAGCAGGGGAATGGGACTGATTAAATTGCTCTCCTGGGAGCTGGTTTGACAGGATTGGCTGAATGGCCTCCTCCTGTGCTGTAAATGACCCTGACTCTATCAAAGATGTGATTGATTTGTTCTAAACCGCCAACTTAAAGAGAAAAAGGTGTGATTCTTCAACATTTCCTTGAATGAGCTCTTTGACTGAAATTGTGACAGAATTGGAAGCACCTTTAGGGCAGTCACAACCTTTTTGCAAAGCATTTATCTTTTACGTTTTTTTAACTCTCATTCATTCCTGAAGTGCTGACTCCTACTATGAAAAATATGTCATGTACATCAGTGACCCTCCATTACCATGCCCTGGTGCCATTGTCCATGCACAAGCTTATACAGTGAATATCTGCAAGGTGTTTATCACTTGGATTAAGGAAATATGAAAGCCACCTTGGAGTATGAGTGAATGGACTGTATTTGTCTAAGATTGACAGTTGAATAGTAGGGTGGGATTTCTGCCCACCTATGTGATCCTGCTGTCACTTGACATTTTCCTTATGGAGGGAGGACTTCATTTATTATGCAGGATTAGGTCTCATCTGCTGGTAGGGTGGAAAATCAGGCTTACTGAGGTAGTTAAAAAGCTGCTGCAGCTGAAAAGGCCAGACACACAGCAGGTGACTCAGAAATGGGGGAGAGAATACTTCTGGAACTAATGTTTGAAGGAGGAACACTATCTTCACCCTGAATTTGCGATGAGCAAGGTCCCAAGCTTCTCGGGAGCAGCTGCAAAATAATGCTGCAGTGATAAGAGTAAGAAGAGGAATTCGGGCTGAATTTTACCGGCCCTCTGGAGACGGACTGGGAGGCGGGAGGCCTCATAAATAGCCCCGGAAAATGTCAGGAAGTGAGCCCAATGCCTTCCTGGCGCCATAGGATGGGCTTCATAAGACCATAAGACATAGGAGCAGAAATTAGGCCATTCGGCCCATTGAGTCTGCTCCGCCATTCAATCATGGCCGATAAGTTTCTCAACCCCATTCTCCCGCCTTCTCCCCGTAACCTTTGATCCCCGCTAACCTTTCCCTCGATAAGTCCTGCCAACTTCCATAGGATATTGTCAGCGTTGGGATGGCAGCGACCATGCTTACAGCTCTCAGAGGCAGGCCACATCTCTAACTGGACAGCAGTCCTCTTAGTTGGCTGCAGCCGGTAAAATCCCACTCGGGATCCTGGCATCCGCTGGCTGGAGTCTCTTGGACGCCAAAGTGACAGGCCCTGGAAAAAGGGTGCGTAGGTGACCTGTAGGGAGGTGACACTGATGGTCAGTGCCAACTCTGCAATTCCACAAATATCCCATTTGGTGTTGGAAATATTTAAATCTCACCATGTGACCAAGGTAAATGGAGGCGCTGAGACGTAACTGGAAATGGGACTCACTCCACACCATCAAGAGCCACATCATGTAAAAAGAGACCAATAGCAGGTACGAGACCTACACCATCCCCCACTATTGGTACATGTCTCTTCTACCATTTCACCGCCCCGTATTACATTTTCTGCAATGTTGCATGAGAAGTGAAGAGATTAATGCAGTGTTTGCACCTAATAGCATAATTAGGAGGAAATACCTGGTAAAAAGAAATTGGGGTTGATTTTTGGATTACAAGCCCCAAACCGGCGATTTCACACTGGCTGGCCTATTAACGGCCAGCTAGCGTAAAAGGCACACTGAAATGCTCAGCACTGCCGGGGTGGGAGGAGAGTGGGCGGGCGCTGAAGTCAGTGCGAGCTCTGGGGAGCCACTCTCAGAAAGCTCCCGGAAGGCAGAGAGCTGGTAGAATGTAGAGAGAAGGTAGAAGAATCCAAAAGCCACAAATAAAGATTTTAAAATGCCGAAAAAAGTGTCCGTGCATCAGAATGAGTCACCTAAACATATGGATGCTGAAAAGCCTGTCCACACATTTTCATCTTTTGTTTTAGTTAATCTTGGAAACCTTGCCCCGTCCTTGGATGAGGCTTCCTCAAAAGGCAAAGGCCGCCTGGGCCGCAACATTGGACGGGCAGCGAAAAATCCCCGGTAATTGCAACATTAATGGCCTTCATAGGCCTCTTAATTGTCAGTGGACACGCTGCTGATTCACGCGCACACCCGCCGACCTTAGTATCACGTGAGTGCACGATGACGCCGGGACGCTCACCTGATATCATCATGCACTATTTCACGCTCGGGCATGTCAGGCGCATGCCCGCACGCCAAGCAAAAATTTCTGCCCCATGTTTGGACCTCGTTAAAATAGAATTGATGCACTGCCAGCACTTAACTAACAACTGACTGCCTACCAATCTGAGGGGGAATCCACTGGCTTCTCTGTGGAGTTAAGCTTCCAGTAGCCTCTGAGGGCTGACATGGAGGAACCAGCAGCACCTGGGAAGATTTTCATGCATCTAGGTGGAGAATTTTTGGCCCCACAAAAATCAGTGGCATAGATTTTTCTTAGTGTTTCCAAAGTGTTACGTTGCAGCTCCTTTAATGACCGCATGGCTCATCTGTCCCACGCTCATGACCCCTGGGAACATGGAAGAGCAAAGTTGCATTTGGGTCCGAGCAATGCTGTAGCACCACAATTTAAATATCTTAATAATCTTATAATGCTTGTTTTGGGCAGGAGTGCAAGATACTTCCCTTGAGGCCTGTTTGAAAATCAAGTTGGGCGGTGGGTCTTGGGTAGGCAGTGAGGACTAGGTTCCTTTAGTTAGTTTTCCATCTATCGATTGCTCTGTTTTTTCAGTGCATGTAACAAGGTAAGCAAAATAAAATAAACCCCATTATAAATTAGTTTGTAGCATGCCTAAATTTTTTTGTCCTTTGTTATGGAGGAAGAGGCAAAAAACTGTCACAGGTAGAGAAATGGCAAATGTAAGGCTCTCAGTGGGCATGAGAAATAAGCTGTGCAACTTAAAAAGGAGGCTGTGGGAACTTGGGAAGTTAGAGGAGATCTTTCAGGTTCAGCTTGATAATGAGATGCAGAGTTTACGGAACTGAATGTCTTTGTCTTTGTTTGTTGCCTACAAACGTTCTGAAGAATTAAAAGGCTTTCTGCTGTTGCTACATCACACTTTCTGATTTACTAGGTCAGAAAGACTCTTCTAAGATGCAGGTTCCTTGTACCCCTCACAACTACTGAATGTTTTCAGAAAGAAGCATCTGTTGAGCAACCTAGCAACTTCAGCGGGATCAGTCTTTCCCTGATTTACCCACTCCAATAAAATGCCTCATTTACTCAAGTAGCAGCCCAGAGGCACCCAGTTATAAAAACAACACAACTGAGACAGATGAATCACAGAGCACCATCTAACAGGGGAAGCCAGGAGAGAATGTGGAGGAAATTGTTGCCTCTTCATGGCAGGGACAGAAGAGGAGAGGAGCCCAAGGGCAAAGATTACTGTAGTTCAGACTCTAAAAGACCTATGGATAGAAATTATGTGCAGGCAGTGGAAACGGTTGACTCTTGTGGTGATGATTGGAATAGTTGGAGGAGCCCACTTTTGCGCCAAAAGATGTGGTCATGGTAATAGCATTAGTAACCTCAGTTCTGGTGTTCTGAAGAAGAGTCAGATTTGATTCAAAACATTAACACTGTTTCTCTCTCCACAGATGCTGCCAGGCCTGCTGAGTATTTCCAGCATTTTATTTTTATTTCAGATTTCTAGCATCTGCAGTATTTTACTTTCATTTGAGAATTTTAATGGCCTGCTCTACCATGTTCCAAATATGCTCAAGATTTCATTGAATTTGTTTTAAACTCCTGTCCTCAGATGTCAAAAAGGAATTCCCTGGGTCTTCTGTAAACCACAATGCACTGGTTGAGCAGTGCAGTTATCCTCGATTGCCTTAGAATAAAGAGCCATAACTACTTCCAGCATAAAATGCATAACTACCTGTAGATGATCATACTTTCACTGTAACAACCTATCTGGGATTTGATTAACTCAATTTTCCTAATTTTCAGTTTTTGCATAAAATGAGCCATTAGCAGCGCTCGTTATCTCAATATTAGAGGAACATGTTCACTTTTTGTTAATAGGTCTTTAAAATGGGACCTTCATGACATAAATGGCATCCTGCTCTTAGAGTCTGCAGCCACTTAGGAGAAGTTGGTGGCTCACACTTTCTGTATTCCTGGCTCCTGGCAGAGAATCTATGACTTGTTGAATACATTGATGATTTGCTGAATTTCTCATGTGATTCCTGTTACCAGAGACCACCTGGTTTCCTTTGTTAAATCCAAAAATAAATATGCATGCTCTAGAAAGAACAGAGAGTAAATTGGAGAGATTTTGAATTTAAAGAGCTGCATTTGTGCCTTGATGTTCATACAATACCTGCAAAGTTTTACATCTTTCTTACATGGGTATGACTGAATGGAGTCAGTAGCCCTTAAACAGGTGGGCATTTAGGACTGTATACCTGGTTGGTTAAATGCACAAGTTGCATTTATCTGCGACTAGGGGCAGAATTTTATGAGTCGGCAAGCGGGGGCGGGGCCCGCTCGCCGAAGCGTAAAATGACACACAGTGACATCGGGGGGGGGTCGGGGGGGGGAACTCCCGACATCACCGCGCCCCATTTAAATTTTCAGGAAGGCGGGAATGCAGCAAAATCAGCTTTCCCCTATTTCTGTGTCACTGTTTCCTAAAGCAAACCTTCTATATTTTCATCTTCAAAAGCTTTGCTTGGACTCAGTCCAGCTGAATTGACTCAACTTGGATTTGCCTCATTCTTGGTCCTCATCTATTTACGTTCCTGAAGAAACTCCCCCTGTGGTTGTGTCTGCAGTCCATCACAAAGCTGTTCTCACTCCTCAGATAACAGTACTTTAAAAAAATATAATACTGGTTATCAGCCAAAAGAAAGCCATAGATTTTGCGCGTCTAGTACTGGGAGTTGATCCCAATGGCACTATACTTGTACGGATGTCTCAAACACGGTGCTTAGTCACCCAGGTGACATTAATGTTTATTTAAACACATGTTCTGAACACACGCGTTGAAACAACCATTTTGTGACCTGAACAAGGAAACAAACATAGTTTTGATTTAGTAGACTGAACAAAATGAAATAAACCTCATTGAGGTCTAACGAAGGAAACAAGCTAGTACATTTATTTGGAGCAGTCAAAGTATGTGGAAAATGTTGCCTGGTCAGTACTGAGCAATTAATACAGCTTATGAAGACTGGAAAAATGTCTAAGGCTCTGGAACTGTACAACCTACTTATTTCAGAGCTGGACCTGAAAATTCTTGAAACAAAAGTACAGTTTCTCTGGTTTGATTTTGATGATCTAAAATTTTAATAAAACCACACAAGGCTCATATTAATTTTGACATTAACAACTCTGTCCAAAAGCAAGAAAGCCTAGCCTGACATTAGTACCTAGATGATGAGCAAGTACAAGACAAACAACCAATTAAGAAGAGGCAGTATTATGCTGGTGGATAATTCTTCAACAACAAGACATTTCTTCTGTGAAGACATTAGCTCTGATTATGAATATGATGTCCACAATCTAAAAGTGAAGTTCTTCATCCTTTAGCATATCTTTATATGATAGCATTTCAGATTATGTAATTGTATACCTTTTCCAGTTACATTGCACCCACCCGCACTTGGCAGTTAAAATTCTGCCAGACTGTGGTGAAGGGGCGGTTAGAGCCCTCAAAAGTGCTGGGGGTTCGGAAACATGACATGATTCTGCCGACCTCTGGCTTTCACCTTTGTGGATTTGCAGGTGATCGGGAAAACCCCTTGCGGCTGTTGAGTAAATAATCAAAATAGACAACTAATTGTGGAATTAACCCAGGATTCTGGCTTTAGCAGCCAGTGCACTGGCTTCCTGAACTGTGTGGAATTTGCCGAGGTCAAAAGGCAAGAGCACTGTGAGCCATTGATCAACAAAACTGACAGGCTAGAAAGTCTTTGAACAATTAAACTGCATAGCTGCTTTCTTGCCGATGTGAAAGATTGTTGATCACAGCATTTGTTCTAAGACAAAAATAAAAATTTCTGGAAAAACTCAGCAGGCCTGACAGCATGTGTGGAGAGAAAGACAGAGTTAACGTTTTGAGTCAGTATGACTCTTCCGCAGATGCTGTCAGACCTGCTGAGTTTTTCCAGCAATTTTTTTCTGAGAGCCTGATTTCTCAACTTGACAGGTGACTTCCAACTTTCTGGGAGTCATTTCACTTACTTTGGACTTTTTTCACTCACCTTGATCTAATCTTCCATGCTGTTGGCCTTCACTGCATCACAGGAACAGCTTTGCAGCTCTACCTTGGATCTCTGAAGAGGACCAAGAGGAGAAGCACCAGGTGCAATACCAGCAGCAGCATCAGCTGCCTTCTCCTCAGCCACATGATGCTTCACAGGACAGGGGGGAATGAACACAGAAATCCAGCTCCGTGGAGGCGAGGCCCCAAACACAGGGTCTACAGACAGAGGATCAGCTCTCTTTGACATTATAAAGCCCTAGTGCCTCAATGAGCTCAGGCTTTCATGGCAGATTGTTGCTGACATCCACCACTCCTGGGGCAAGATTTCATATGAACATGCAAATTAGGAGCAGGAGTAGGATTAGGCCACCCACCCCCCATCGAGCCTGCTCTGCCATTCAATAAGATCATGGCTGATCTGAATGTAACCTCAATCCCGCGTTCCTGCATACCCCCGATAACCTTTCACCCCTTTGTTAATCAAGAATCTATCTGGCTCTGTCTTAAAAATATTCAAAGACTCTGCTTCCACTGCCTTTTGAGGAAGAGAGTTCCAAAGACTCTCAACCCTCTGAGAGAAAAAAATTCTCCTCATCTCTGTCTCAAATGAGCAATCCCTTATTTGCACTTGGACACCCAGATCCCTCTGAATCTCAGAGCTGCTCAATCTCTCACCATTTAGCTAAAAAGCTCATTTTTTATTCTTCCTGCCAAAATGAACAATTTCACATTTGCCCACATTATACTCCATTTGCCAGATCTTTGCCCACTCACTTAACCTATCTATGACCTATCTATTTCCTTCACTGTGGGCCAGGTGGGGGCATACATTGCAAGTGGCCATTAAGATGACTATCACTGGAGCACCACCCCACATTCCCTGCCTCTCCATGGAGCTGTGTGCTACCTTCTCTTGTAGGGAGAGAAAGCAGAGTGTTAGGAGTGTGGAAAAATAGACTGTGCCGAGAGGAAACAGTGACAGCATTTATGGAGGGTGACTGTGAGGCCGTGGGTGTGAGACATCAATAAGATGAAGGTGTGTGTGAGCGTTGACTGTTCAGATGGAAATATGAGGAAGTGCCTTGGGAGAGAGGAATGAGTGGAACTGCAGGTATGTTGTTCTGAGGAATCTTGTGCACGAAAATGCTGGGAAAGTTAGAGTGTTGGGCTTGGCACCTGGAAGTGTTATGTCACCCCCCTTTCCTGCCCTCATGGCATCATCGAATCTCTTGGGGCAGTGACTCCAGGTTTGCAGGAACACACCCCTGCTGCTCACTTGCTCAGCCACTTCCCATCCACACCTTTATTTTACTTATTTGCTCACAGGATGTGGACCTTACTGGATAGACTAGCATTTATTACCCATCCCTAATTGCCCCTGAAAATGTGGTGGTGAGCTGCCTTTTTGAACCGCTGCAGTCCATGTGGTGTAGGTACACCCACAGTGCTGTTAGGAAGGAAGTTCCAGGATTTTGACCCAGCGACAGTGAAGGAACGGCGATATATTTCCAAGTCAGGATGGTGAGTGACTTGGAGGGGAACTTCCAGGTGGTGTTCCCATCTATCTGGTGCCCTTATCCTTCTGGGTAATAAAGGTCATGGGTTTGGAAGGCCTGTTCTGTTTGAGAGGCTGGCCTCTTCCCCCTGTGTGCGGGAAATACTACTTCACTTCAGTCTCTCAGATCCCACTGCAGGACTTGCAGGGGAGAGTTCGCGACCTGGGGTTGGGTGGGGGGTGGTGTGGAGGCAGCCTTCCTATGTCTCCTTCCATTGTTGTTGCTGAAGCTCAGGAAACAATGTAGAATTCAGCCACTCTGACCCTGTCAGGGACTCTTAAGTGGAAATCCTTACTTTGGCAGAGTGCAGGTCATCATCATGCACGCAGTCTGTGATCAAGAAAACCAGAAGCAGGATGCTAATGCTATACCTGAGTTAACAAGTCATGATAAAGCCCCCTCCTATGACAAACTGGTCCCTAACCCATTGCCAGCAACCCCACCCCCCACCCCACTCCACGTCAATAAAATGCCGCCCACTGTGTCATAATATGGTTCTTGTAAATGTGCATGGGATTTGCTGAAATACTTCAGTTGCGAAGATCTTTTTCTGTGACAGATTTATTGATGGTGTGCAGCTCTTTGTACCATTTTGTGACATTCAGCTAACCTAATTCCATTGACATAGCAGTGCAACAAAAAATGTTTCTGACATAAATATTGCAGCTGATCCTGGTAGGAGTGGGCAATGATGCACATGATTGTCAGCATTCTCCTGATGCTGGTGAGCAGCCTACAAACCTTCAGCTTCCATCCACCCCTACTAGGCAGTGGCAACTCTCTATCGGAAACAGCTAAGTAGGTGGGATTTAACTGAAGTGCAGCAGTTGAAATCTGCTGGTCTTCCCAATAACTACACTGAGCGTGATTGCCATCTACATAAGTTAAGTCAAAAATGAAGATTAGTTTTTGAAGATAAAGCAAACTGTGATTTAACAGGCTAGAAAAGATTTCTAACATTTTTAAATAATTGTAATTAAATACATTTTTTAAAGATTTTTGAAAATAAGTTTGACTGCTTGAATCTGTTGTGTCTTCACGATTCGAATTTCAGCAATTCATATTTTTGTTTGTTTACAAACGTACACCTTGGTGACATAAGTCATGCTGAACCATATTGTGACATTTTGTGACTCTTGTGCATGACACTCTCAGGGCAGAGGTGATGTCCTACAGACAAGATAGCCTTTCTGATTTATTCTCTCTCTCTCAAAACAAAGGGAAAAGTTTGTCAAACGCTTTTTTTGATGACAATGCCCTTAAGTATTTTTTGTGGGCCGTCATACCCTTTATAACCTTTGTATGGACAATGATCGTATATCAAAACTGGGTTACAAGGAAATTACGATTTTGAAGAAAGAGCGTCATCATCGTGTCACTGATTCCTGTAAGTATAGTTCCCTTGAAAATTAACAAAAAATTTGTTTTGCAGATGCTAAATATATTTTCTTAACTAACCTTTGAAAACTTTAAGAGATTCAAAGGCGCATAGATCATGTACCACATGTTAGGGTATTTTTTAGGGAAGGAAATCTGCTGTCCTTACCTGGTCTGGCCTACATGTGACTCCAGACCCACAGCAATGTGGTTGACTCTTAAATGCCCTCTAAACAAGGGCAATTAGGGATGGGCAATAAATGCTAGCCACACCCACATCCCATGAACAAATAAAAAAAAAATTACAAGGAGTTACAGGTTAATATATTTTTAGCCTGATATTCTATATCTACATGTGAAATACAAAGATGGTGTTTGACGAGCATGAGGCGCTCAATGAGAAATTAAGAACAGCGAATGTGACTTAAGTAATTTTTGACCAACAAATTCTTTGCTTACTGACCTGTATTAAGGACTCTTTGTACTGAAAGGCTTTATGCTTCCTGTAGGAACTGTGCCAAAGGAAAATGCCCTGTGTCAACTGTTTGAGAAATACTGTGTGTAAAAAAAGCTGGCACTGTTACTGAAATGGCACGTGTAATTAATGAGTACTGTTTATTCAGAGTAGTGGCTACACTTTAATTATGATCTGTCAGTCTGGGTTTTCTTTGACTGAAGCATATCCAGTTTTTAGCAGTCTCATACAGAGCTGATTCATGCATAATGGCATGTTTTCAAGCAGGAGTCAACCATATTTGACTGTCACCACAATGTTAACATATTCTTAGAGCAAAATAGATGTGTGATCAGAACAGAAATCCATTTCTGAATACGTTGGGTGTCATTTCGCAATTAGTTTGTAAACTTTAAGTAGTAATGTAAACATCCTGAAAATGTTGAGGAGAAAATATTTATTGTTAAAATATGAACTGCTAAGCTGTCAGCTATAAGCTCCAGGTTTTCTTTTACCATTAAGACTCAAAGTCAAAAAAAAGGGTCTTTGAAATTCCAAGTGATATTTCATGAGTTCTTCAGCATAAAACTGGACAGTTTGTTATCTGCCCAGCAAATAGAGAAGGAAACTAGTTCCACCAGTTCTCCATGCCAGAATCAATCTGCCTAATTTCCAATTGTGATTTGGCTGGTTATTTAAATAAGGGTTAGTGAGGATGCAAGCCCCAAATGTATTGTATTTACACTTGCAGTGGAGTACAGATAAATTGGAATGAGGAACGTAAGGTGTAGCTATTGTCAGGATTAGCAGAGACTGGTGTACTGAGGAGCTTTTTCATCTGGAGGCTGCTGAAAGTTTGAGTAGCAATTACTGCAACTGGAAATGACTTGTTTTGGAACAATTAATTCTTTGCATTAAGCGTAGAAAGTCTTGTATTTGCTTATGATAGCTTGTGGGATTTTTAACTCATCTCTTTCCCACTGCTCAATGTTTAGCTTCTCGGGAACAGGAATGGGCATGCTTTCTGCGTCTTGGAGGGAGAAGATGAGAGGGTGGAGGAAAGTAAAGTGAGGCAGCATTTAAAGACCCAAGCCCCTGCCCTGCCCCGCCACACTGTTCAAAAGAGATCTAGGTCAAGACATGCATATTGGAAGAGTTCACCAGCAAAGAAGCAAGTTCTGGCCACCTACTGGAGGAGGACCTACAGCCAAGCTTATTAGCCTACATTGTAGCTGTGATGGTAATGACTACACTCAACCCTTGTGGCAAGGATAATTTGAGTGTACCATTGTAGATCTGTGACATATCAGCCACAGTGACCTACAGGCAGGCATTCATTATTTGTCTGGTACTGTTTTTAGGACAACTGGAAAATTCATCCAGTTTGGTGTCAGGGCAAGACAACTTTCAGCTTTACAGGGTTTCTGGCCTACCCAATGTCCTGGGTGCAAGAGGTGCAAGTTCTTATAATTAACCACTTCACTTTTCCTCAACACAAACGCCCTCCACTCCCCGAAGGTACAGATTGTTGAGTGTGACAACGTGCAAAAGATCCGGCATGTCAATGTGAGATTAGCTGCAGGTTATATTGATGCATTCTGTGGAATTTTGCACCCCTTGAACTGTTTGAGAGAAAATAAATCACTAGATGATGGGTAATGAGGTATAACACCATGTCAAACCCCCTGCAACCAGCATGCATAATAACCCCACTAAAGGATGCCAGAACACCAGATCAGTGTGACATTGAGAGATAGTACCATTCCATTGGCCCTGGATCTGTGCCCACTTTAACCAATGAGATGGCTGTGACGTGCTATGAGTATCTTTCTTTTGAGGGACATATACATAAGTTCTCCATTGCACAGCTCCAGAATGATAAGCAACCTTCTGTTTGACTGCTCCTTCTCCAAATCCCATATCCTCTGCTGACACTAGTTCCTCCCTGGTTGAAGCTAGTGTGTGGGAATCAAAAAGCAAATGACACAGTGGGTGAAATGTTAAGGAAAGCGAGGACAGTGGGGTAGGATTTGTGGATGAACTTGAGTTCCACAACCTCTCTCTGCGTTATTATCATCTCCTTAATCATGGAGGAATAATTTCCTTCTCTGTTGCTCCCCTTCTTCATTAGGATTAATGAGACCGAGAGGGATGTGGAAGGTTATGGTTGGAATGCCAAATTGACTGTGGACATGCATCCTTTAACATGATAGTGGTGCTGCACCACCAACGTTTCCAAATCCCAGAGCTAGAGCAGGTTGCTTTCCCGTAAGCTCCAGAATCTACTCTTCATAGGGATGTGAATTTCTTGATGTCTCAGGGACACTGTGGTCAAGTTTCTCCAAGATTGAGTGTGTTGGTTAAAGGCTAGCAATTTACTGATATCAACCAGGTGACATTCAACAGTTGGTGTAAGAGATCTGATGATATCAGCCAGTCAGAAGAGTTAAGGTTAAAATATGTTCTGTTCAACTCTGCAGAGCATCAGAGAACATAGCTCCAAGTGCGGTGGGGAATGTTCAGAGGGAGCAGTCAATGGTGTCAATGCTGGAATCTTGGGGGGAATGCGAATTGAGGGTACTGGCGGTGGGAGGGCACTGTGACTGTGAGAGGGGGCTGTGGGATGCAGTAGGGTGGAGAGTGAGAGTCCGAGTGTGGTGGGAGTAGGTCTCATCTGGGGCATTGATGGAGGAGATGAGTTTAACACAGATATTGGGAGTGGGCAATGTCAAGGGAAAGGGTACTGTGATAGGTGTGGGCTCATTGAGGAGGGAAGGCATTTGAAGGGTGAGGATGATGTGCTGTAGAGTGATGGGAGGAGGTTCAAGGGTGGCCGATGGGAGGGTCAAGGTAACACTGGGGGAAGGGGTTGCTTACAGGAGGAGGGTAGAAGGTGTCGGAGACGGTTTAGAAGGTAACGCACACCATCCTGAGGCAAAGGCTAATCAGGCTGTTGACGCCTTTGATGTCCAACAGAAAAATTGCCATTGGAGGGCCATTGGGTGGGTGGGGCTGAAGGCCAGCTCAACTGGCCAGCTGAAGGAGAACCTTGATAATATATCGTGACAAGACATGGGTCTCTATAGGATCCAAAGGGCAGTGGAGGGAAGGGGAATAGCGTGAGTGGGAGGCTTCTGGCACTTGGCTCACAAGAGCCTTGGCAAATAATGATGCCACTATGCACAGGCATGATTAAAGGGGAACATAGACTTGGTCCCCCCGGGAGTGTGTGGGGGGGTGAAATGGGAGTGTGCACAGCCAATAACACAAGCAGCAGCAAGAAAAACCCATGAGACCTCCATGAATTGCAATGATTAAAATATTAACAAAGGTGCAACAACTATATACAATGATCGTACACTCATGCCACCAGTGTGAACTTAATGCTTCTTAATTTTTCTTACCCAACCACTACATCCAGATGCTTCCCTGAGACAGAATGCTGACTGCTGTGCCCTGTTGCCTTTGATTACTTTGGTGGGCATTCTCTGGAGATCCGAGGGCTCGAGGGCCCCAGCCTTCTTTGGGTGACCTGCTCTGGGGCAGGCGCACCCTCAGCGGTCTCAGAGGCTGCAGATGAATGGGTCACAGGCAGAGGGGACTCAGAACGCATGGAGACCCTTGAAGAGCCCTGGGAGGAAGCCCCAGGGGTGTGTGCCTGATGCTCCTCCTCCCTTTGGGTGCTTGAGGGCCTCTCCTGACTCTTTGAGGAGACAGGACACCTGGAGGGAGATTGAGGTATCCCGTCCCCCTCTCGCATAGCCTCTGCAACACGGAACAGTTAACTACCAAGTTATTGTTCAAATTCAAACCAGGCAGTCAGATCAATCAGAGTCGACTTGCCTGGTTTGAATTTGAACAATAGCTTGACAGCTAACTGTCCCCTGCTGCATTCTCCATGGCAACATCTCTACCAATCCGAGTCCACTTGCCAACCAATCAGCATTCTCTTCTCATGCAGTGTAAATTGTTGTTCCCTTTACTGTTGGTAATCTTGTGATTTATCTTGATGAGTGCAAGATGAAAAGCTTAGGCAACATGTCTCTTTTTTCAGCAACACTCAAGTTCTGTACTACCAAACAACTAATTGTGCAGTTGGGAATCTAAAACTACTATGAAGTTTCAGAGAGAATGTAGAGGGATTGGATTGGATTTTATTGGATTGATGACCAGTTGGATTTACTTATAGTTTTGTATTTTGACAGATTATTATTAAGTATTTACTGTAAATCAACTTCTAGTGTACTTTGTGTTGGTATACCAGCATTTCAAAGGTATAACAGTAAATAAATGGGTTTAAGCACTACAATTAATATAATATCAGTTCCCTGTGGCTGCAAACCCTGAAAAATCAATCATTTCATCAGAAACCCTTGAAATAATGAAAATGGAATTTTGGTCTTTAATTTTTATGATCCTAGATAAATTTATTCTGAATCTAAAATGACATCTGTGTTTCTGAAATGTCTATACAGAGATATCCTCCAGATTGTGGCAAAGCCAATTGGCTGGATTTTCAAATCTGAGTAAGTGAACCTGAAGCCTGGATAATTTCCAGGTCCTGATTCACCGCTGTGTCAGTATCAATTCCCGGCGCTATTTTCAAATGTGAAATGCTTAATTTACCTTGCCGAGTTTGGTACCCAATCAGCGGCACCGGCAGTAGCCTGGTGGAGAGTCCTTTGAAAAGATGAGCAGCAGCCATGACTTGGACATGTCACAGGAGCGTGCTGATTGGGCTGGCCCTGGCATGGGCAGCAACAAGGTTTTCAAATGCCTCTCTTCAGCCATTGACAGAGACAGTTGCGAGAGGTAACAAATTCCTTTCCTGGATCCAGCAGAAGAAAACCATCTCATGAGACCGAAGGGGCCTAGTTGGAGGTCGCTACTTAGGTCAGCAGTAGAGGTGTCACACGGAGGGCGTGGGTTCAGTGTCACAAGTGGTTCAATGCTGGTTAAGATCTGGGAGGTGAGAGCCAGGCAGCACCTGGGTGACGGCCTCTTATTTTATGCAGCAGATTGAGTGCCCATACTTCCTCCTAACATTTTCAGCACAAGTGCCTGGTTGCATCATTGGGATGTCAGCTACCACCACATAAGGGATGTGACTGAGAAGGGGGCATCTCTTCTCTTCCATCTCAGGAGGCACCAGACTGCTCTGCAGTATCACCTTCGTTCTCCTCTTCCTCTTCTTCTTCTTCACTCTCACTGTCTTCCTGCTAGGAAGAGTGGCATACCATGCCCTCCTTTTCATCCAACTCCAGTCCTCTTTATGTTATTAAGTTGTGCAGCATGCAGCAATGATCACAATGTGAGATACCTTGGCTGATTTATACTGGAGGGCACCACCTGACCAATGAAGACAACGGAAGCGCACATTCAAGATGCCAATGGCCTGTTCAGTGCAGGTACATATTAATGGATGTCTGGTTGTAGTGCCTCTCTCCATGCATATCTAAGTGGCAGCTGAGAGTCAGGAGCCACCCCTTCATGGGATAATCCTTATCCCCCAGCAGCGATGCACCGAGCCTGGATGCTGGCCTGAAGAGGTAAGACACCTGGGACTCTCACAGGATGAAGAAATCATGACAGTTGCCTGGTAATCGAGCGCAGACCCGCAAGATGAGCTTCCCGTGGTCACAGGCCAGTTGGACATTCAGTGAGTGGAAACCTTTTCTGTTCAAGAATCTGGCAGGCCAATCTGTTGGTGCCTTGATGACTACATGGATGTAATTGTTGATCCCCTGGATCTCAGAGGACATTGGGCTTTTCTACCATTGATGGATTTCCTGTGTCTGCGCTGGCCCATCTGTCTCAACATGGATGTATTCCCCCCCACCCTCTGGAATAAGGCAGGCGAGACCTGCCTGATGGTGTGATGAGCTGGTGATGTGAGATGCCATCAAAATCCACAGCTGATTCCTGGAACAACCTCAACATGGTTGACAGTTGCGGGTAGGGGAGGGCCCTGGGATTCACGAAACATCAGGTCATTGTAGACCAGAGCCCAAGACCATCTGCCTGGATAGGTGCAGTCTCCTGTGACACTGGCACTCTGTCAGTTGTAGGTAGTTGAGTCGTGAGCGGTACACTTAATGTCTTGCGTAGCACCTTCTTCCCTTTGCAGCCCCTCCCTGTGCTCTTCTGGCTCCTGTCTGACTAGGAGGATGCCTCTGCTGAAGCTGCTTCTCGCTACCCTATACACTGTCAGTAGCCTGCTCCCACTTCCACTCCCTCAGCTGGTGCTCATCTGTTCACTAGGTTTTCCTCTGCCAGGCTCTGCTGCCCAAGTGATGCCAGTAACCTGACACCACTCTTGGGACACTCTCTCTCACTGTCACTAAGTATAATCCTCACAATACCAGTGATGACAACTCTGTGACACTGGTTGTGCAGCAGAGCTTCATTCTCTCTCTTTTAAATGAGTTGACCAGTGTATCCACTGGCCTTGGTGGCACCCCACTGTGTTCACACCAGCTGCACCCTGGCCTGTGCCAGACACTGTGTGTTCCCATGCCTGTTGATTGAAATTTCAAGAATGCTTCTCTGTGGCCTGTTACAAGCTCATTACTGAGCTCAACGAGCACTTAATTGGACGTATGTGGGTTTTGGAATACTGCCCCCCCCACCACAACTTCCACCCTCCCTTTGCAAATCGCATCATTATCTGGATCAGCAGGATTTAGTGCTGCCCTCTGGGAGCACAGTTTTCAAATTGCTCCTGCACCCATTCCTGCCCCCACTAGCATTTGAAAATCCAGCCCCTACTGTAGTTGGTCAGCAAATACCCCGAAGGGCCTAGATGCTTAGCTGGTGAATATATTGAAGACTATAGATTTTCCTGCACTAAGAGATATGGGAAAAGGACTGGAAAGTAGAATTGATAAAGAAGTTCAACCATGACCTATTGAATGGTGGTGCAGACTTGAGCAGCTGAACAGCCTACTCCTGCTCCTATTTCTTATGCACTTATGTATTTATGTTCCAATGTGACTGGCTCTATGTAAATAGCTTACATCAAGATTCTAATGTGAATTTCTGCTCTCAGTGTACTTTTGGTTGGATGGTGTTTCTTTTGAGCTACCAAAAAAGTTTGTTTCCATCAGGTTCCTGTCAGGGTCATTTCATATTGATTCATCTTTGTGATGGCTTCCAAAACTGTAATTCTTCAGCAAGTGATTTGTCCAAATTCAGGGTGATTTATTAGACTTGGGCTACACTATGCCTGTTAGCAGAACAGGATAAAATCCAGTTTCAGCTGCTCTGCGTATTTTTCTCCTCTTCCCATCCATTTCCAAATGATTGTTTTCACTTTGGACTCCCTGCATCATTGATGACCTGACCAACATCAGAAACTCACCGTGTGGGAAATTGGCATAAAGCCATATCCTGCTGCCATGTAGTGCGCCAGTGTGCCAATTTATATACTAGCTGGTCCAGCTGTCTAGCATTAACAGAACTTTTAAGCATTATACTTCATTGCATTGGTTTTAGTCCATTAGTTACAGTGGGGCACTCTGCCTGTGTGCAATTATGTAAATAAAATCGAAATGTGGGAGAGAAGTGGCGTAATGGGCTAGAATAGGAATGCACAGCATCAGTACCGTTGTGTTGCTGAGATTCAGAAGAGTGGACCGAATGAAATACATTTTATTTCTACTATTTTCAACCTCGGTTTTTCAATTTGTACGCTTAATTAGCCTTATGCATGTTTCAGGCCGGGGGGAGGTGGTGGGCAGGGCAGGCTGCTTGCACATGTATCTGCCAGTTGCCTATGTATGGACCTGTGTGAGTATTGCATGATGGGCCTTGCGGGTAAAGGAAGCTTCTGAGATGCCTGGCACCCCCACCCCCGCCTTTTTCAACAGCAGTTTATATTTATATAGAACATAACGCAATAAAATGTCCTAAGGCGCTGCTTCATAGGAGCGTTATCAGACAAAATTTGGCATCAAGCCACATTAGGAGGTTAGGACAGATGACCAAAAGCTTGTTCAGAGTGGTATGTTTTAAGGAGTTTCCTTAAGAAGGACAGAGAGGTGGAACTGAAAACATATCTTTCTATTCACACACTCTTCTTGTCTCTTAAATGTTTAATTTCTCTCATTATGCTTCCTATTTCCTCTTGTTAATAGCACTTTGACCATCTTCTGTCTTCCCCATTTATGCACTTTACAGACCAGCAAGGTACAGCAGGTAGAAATGGAAAAGCTGGAAAATGGAACCAGATCCCATCGCCTAGATACCTCGGAGAGAGACAAAGCGGGTTAACCCCAGGAATACAGAGTGATCTCCAAGCATTGTGTCTGATGGAGAGTCACCACCTCAAACACAAAGCTATCTCTTTTGTTTCTCCCCTGCAGTTGGGGGGGGGGGGGGGGGGGGCACGCATCCCACCTCGCCATCATCTCCTGCCATAGAGAAAATGAGAGCTAACTTTAATATATGACGATATTAAAATTAATAATAAGGCTAGTGGCCTGCAAAGTGCACGATAGAATGCTTCTCAAGTATTGCTGAATTTTTCCAGCACTTACTTTTGTTTTTAAGTTTCCAGTATCTTCAGTTATCTTTTAAGCTGTTTGAGGCTTGTATTTTTGCATAGATTTTCTTCAAGTAGGTGACATAAAAAGTGCACTCAGTTCACGGTAGTAACATATGTGGATTCTGTTTAACGTACTCTACCTGTAAATTAAGGGAAGTTGGCCTTCAGTTCTCTCTTCATCAATCCAATGCTTGCCCCAGAGGGTAGACCTGGAATTCTTGTGTGCTACTGCCATTACTGGGCTGTACTGAAAGACTTTATTCATTGCCCAAAAGCTTTGACTTCTTGAATTACCACACCCCAGACTTATACTTGCAAACTCTTCTGTTTTTCTTTCATTACCAGGATTCCCTGAGTGAGCAGCTCAGTAATTCAAAGGCCATTTTGGCTGTTGAAGCCCACAGCAATCTGCAGACAATGTTTCCAGAGGGACACACGTGCTGCTCGCAGGCTACTTTCACTAATGGACAATTATGTCTCGAGTATTTGACTGAGCAGAGGGCAGAACATATTTCGACATAACTTTTTTTTTAAGAAAGTATGTTTTTTTGAGCTTTCTGAAAATCCTGTTTTCAGAAGGTATTATATATTTGTTCATACATCGCAATTTGTTTGGAATCCTTTCTGTTTGTTACAATAGGATTCACACTGGTTACCTGAAGGTTTTAAAGTACATCTGTTCATTCAGTTTTTTTTTGAATGTATGAGATTTCAGGAATGAGACAGTCATTGTATACCAGACTTGAGCACCTCTGAGACATTACAGTAAATGACCTGTGTATTAACCTCCATTTGGAAATTGGTAAGACATTGCTCTGTTCCTTCGCCACTGATTGACCATGTCCTTCTTGGCAATTGCCTCTCTCTTAATCTCACACAAAGTGGTGAGTAAACATTAAAAAGCAGCTCAATCAATGCTGGCTCAGGAGCCTATATTTACGCTTTATTTGGGCATCTGTTTACATTGATTATCCAAGAAGTACACGACAGAAGTCACGAGCAAATTAATATATCTACCTGAATATATGAAAATATATTGGGAACTAGGACATATCAGTTACATAATATTGCATTTTGAACAATCCTCCTGTTTCAAGATACTTAATGACATTTCCCTGCGACTAGAATATGCTGAATTTCGTTTATGTTGAGTGTAAGTTGAAACTCAAATAGTTTTACTATGAATTTGGAAAGTGCATTGTGAAAAACTTGAAAAGTGATTAATTGGCTCTGGA
Source organism: Cetorhinus maximus (assembly GCF_964194155.1). Taxonomy (NCBI): domain Eukaryota; kingdom Metazoa; phylum Chordata; class Chondrichthyes; order Lamniformes; family Cetorhinidae; genus Cetorhinus; species Cetorhinus maximus. The sequence continues at coordinate 124,727,750 of NC_135884.1, forward strand.
TCTGAACAGCGTTGAACAAAACATGCCTAATTCGAAGGCCAAATAAATGAGATTCGGTATTTGAATTAGTATTCTGGCAGGCTATACTGTAAACACATGTAATATGTTAAGGTGCAAGTTTATTAATCAGTTAACAAAAGTGGTGGTACGTTTTTAAACTTAAGTAATTTTGGCACCTGCTGCAAATGGTCCAAATGTCTTTACATTTTGTTGCTGTTACTCCATTCAGACATTTGGAAAAATTATTCTAAAAAATATAATTATCGTTCGAAGTCTATTAAGTGAGCTGAAGTCAGTTTGTTGCACTTGCCAGCAAATCTGGAATAATGAATAACTGAGATGATCTAGAATGACTCTCAACCTTTTTACTGTATGACAATTTACATTTAATTTTTCTTCCTCATGTCATTTTAAGTGACAGTGCTTTTACATTGAAACAACATTGACAGAATGCTACTACTGCATGGTTGGTATTGTCATTTTAGAGAGGTTCATGTTGTTCTTACACTAGCAATGGGTAGGAGTAAAATAAATGTAAACAATTTGTTTAATGCTGAAATAAACATGGTGCTGAGATATCCTCAAATCTGATCTGTTTCCTCTTTCAATCATGCAACGAAGACATTGTAATTTCATATCTCCTTTTAACCATGCGTTATTTGACTTTTTTGTAACACTTTTTAAAATTTAAAACCTTCCCCAGAGAGTTAATTAAAGCAGCACTGTCGGTACTTGGCAAGACTGTCCATTTAACATAGGCAGCAAGTCTTTTGTCAGTTTGTTGCCAAGATTTGGGCTGGATTTCAGGCAGATAAATCAAGTTGTCTTTGCTTGGCTTCCACTTCCATGCAAAATCCTGTGCTACTGGCTGCAGAGGCTGGGGGGCGTGAGCTTCATTCTTGTGGTTGTGGTCACTAATGTAGACTTCTTTTTCACAGACTGCTGAAAGGCTGTGGAGGGCAGGAGTCCTGCTAGTTCATTACATTCCCAACATAGAAATGCATCTCTCACATCCAGCCGGCTAACAGTGAGGTAAGTGCATTGCTTTTTTAAGTTTTTAACTACCGATTGCACTGAACAGGAAATATTTTTAAAAGTGCTACAGCATGGTCTATAAATCCTGAGAGTTTGTTCGGCTGAAAACAGTTCAGTTAAGCTTGGCAGTTCTTTCTGCTTTTGGGAAAAAATGAAAATTACTTAATGGAAAAGATTTGAAATATTTCTGGTTTTTACATTTGTGATGTCCTGCCACATTATGGTGTCCTTGTGATAATGTTTAGATAGTAGTATCAGCTTCATCCTTCCTGCAGGTTTATACTAGCAGAGTTCTTAAAACTTTCCTGTTAAAGCATGAGCCACAGAAAGTTTTATTCAGCTGCTGCATAGCTAGTCTTTGATATGACTGCTGTCATTTTTATTCAGCTCCGTGGGTGCTTTCTAGCATTGCAACGGAGAGCTTTCAATGTATCCCATTCCATGTGCTGGCCAAAATAGACTTCAGTTCAAATATTAAACTCCTGATTGGCAAGGCTCTTCCAGTGCACTGGTGTGCACTAAGTACGTCAAGGTGGCATGATCATGGCATTTCAGATTGTAAATATCTACAGTGCTCCAGTTTTGTTGGTCTAGTCAGTAGAATGGTGACTCTGCAGAGCTTTGTCTGTTCCTGGGCTTTTATTTCTCCTGGTACTCTGGCTATGCAAGAGCGGGTAATAAAGATCTAAATCCAAAAGTTATTACTGCTCCATTAATAATGATCAGAAATTATTATGCAGAATAATTAGTTCTTAATCCACATTTAAAAATAAACATAGTGTTCATCCACTATGGCTTTTGTTGGATTCCAAATCTATTCTTTGTGTTTCTTGCTGACATTTCTTATTGTTTGGTAAATATCTCTTGTTTATTTTGCTGGGCCAGCACAAGCATGTGCTTAATTTCTCTTTGCCTTTTTAAGTGTAAGTTAAAATTCCCAGCCCTTATTACAGGACTGGATGATGACAGCTCTGGTTTGATTGAATGATCATGTCTTGCCTGCTTTTCATAGGTAATATTGGTTTTGTAAAAATGTATAGCACTAGAAATGCCAGGTCAGATTTAGGGTTTTGTGCCAGTGTGTTTAATAATTAAAAATTTTAAAATCTTGCTCTAGACTAAAAACTTGGAATGCAGACTACACCTAGAGCTATCCTTGCATCTCTTCCAGAGTCAAAATGTTTAATTAGCTGAACTGAGAGTCTGTCATATCTAATTATTGCCTCTTCAGCAGCCTTCAAGATTCACTGTGCGCTACGGCAATATACTCTTCACATTTTGTAACACCGATTTTTTTTTTAACTGCAGACCCATGAAATGTTTTTTTTCTCTAAATGGCAAACTGAATGGGGGAAAATAAATCAGTATCTAATATGTACCTTTTATCATCACATGCCTTTTTATAGGGTGTCAAGTGGGTGTGGAGGTGCATGACATTCAGATTATGCAAATATACCAATCTCTTGGCACTTCTCCAGTACTTCATTATTATGACTGCTGTAATTCCATGTATTTGCTGAATTTGCAGCTCAAGATTGAAACGCATCATGTCAATACTACAAATGTGTTGCTCCCGATGAATAGTTGCAAATTATTGTCTGCTCAGAATGAACTTCATGAAATGAGTGAGAGTCATACTAATGCAAAGAGACCACATTTTCCCTCGTGTACTGGACAGTTCATTTACTGTGTTATGCTTTACTACAGGCAAAGTAGGCCTTGGTTTGTAGAGAAGTGGTGAGAAATTGGGATGGTTAGCGCCTGTTGTATGGTCACTATGAGCGAAATTTTACGGCAGCAGGATTTTACGTTCCCGCCGAAGCCAATGAGGTTTAGAATGTCTCGCCGCATTTTACGGCCCCATCCCCGCCAAAACGGGGCTGTAAAATTCTGCCCTATGACTGTGTTAGAACTCATGGGTGAATGGAGGCGGATGCCGTATTGGTGCAGGCACACCCAGTGAATGGCTGGCAAATGTATACAGAGGAGGCACATCATGATGTAAATCAGCATGCAATGCTGGTTTGATGCCACTGTTGTCAATTTGGAACTCAACCCTCCAGAAAACAGCCTCTTTCAACCCCACGTAGCTGAACACAGGCTTAGCAACTGGAAGGTACCTCCACCCAGCCCACCCTCCACAGGCACTGTTTAGAGAGATCAGCAACTACGTATATATTAATCGCTGCTTGATTTCTTCTCATTGTTGTTATGGTTCTTCCTATAAAGTAGCATCTTGGTCCCAAGAGTCAGCTTTATATTATTTCATGTATGTTTTGTGAACCAGTCAAAGGTGGTAGCTGCTTTCCCTATGGGTGTGTCAAATTCTGCATCAAGAGTCAGATTGTCTGTCACTGTGGACCCAAGGTAACAGAATTTACTAACCACTTCCAGCGGGGTGTTAGTTAAGTGTGATCAAGGGTGGAGATGGGACACCCTGTCCCATGACCATGGTTTTCTTCTCACTTATAGTGAGGGAGAATAAATTGCAGGCATGGGAGAAACAATCCGTGAGTTTTTGTAGCTGAGTCTGCATATGTGCGACTAGCACTGTGTTCTCAGCATCTCACTGTATGGCTATGAAACACTGACGACTTACAGCTATCAAGAAAGGAAGCTCAAAATGTTCATCTTGTCTGTTTGCGGTACATTCTAGGCATATCATGAAAGGACAAAATCACAAATCTGGCAGTTCGCTCAAAAGCAAACCCCTCAAGATATGTTAGCACTTATCACGTAGAGGTGAATTCACTTGCTCAGGCATGTTCGCAGGTTGGAAGATGGTCGCATACCCAAGAATTTCCTGCTTGATGAGGTAGCCGGAACCAGATGACCAGTAGGTCGCCCAAAGCTCAGCTTGCTTGCAAATGTGACGTGAAGGCTCCAAACATCGCTTTTTCAGCTGGGAGACACTAGCTGATGACGGAAGGAAATGATGACAGCACCTGTGGATTGGAGTGTGTCACCATGACAATCAGTGGCTGCAGTGACTTTGCAAAAGGCACCAACACCGAAAACAACTGCCCGCCAACCACTTCACATGTGGCACTTGCGGCAGAACCTGCTTCTCATGGATTGGTCCTTTCAGCCGTTAGCAAAATTGCACCACATTAAGCTATCCCATCCCCACCGGGTTTGACTTGCTACATGTCTGTCACCTTTCACTGATGGAAGGATGCCGATGGATGGTTGTTCCTATAGGCCAAAATTTTATGTTCAGCCTGCGGGCGTGTTCCCATGCCTGAGTGAAATATGACGCATGGTAACATCATGTGTCCCGAATTCATCGCATACTCACGCGATATTTCATTCGGCGGGTACGTGCCGGAGTTCGCTGCGCACCCGCCGATACTTGAAAGGCTTATTAAGGCCATTAACAAGCTAATTAAAATCAAATTAACGCAGGCGAAAAGGCCAAACGGCCTTTACATTTTTTAGGAAACCTCATCCATGAGCGGGATGAGGCTTCCTAAAGCAAATAAACATTAACTGAAAAGGGAGATTGAAGCGCTCTTTCGCGCACATGCGCAAACTGCGCGTTAGGCCCGCTCTCCCTCCTCCCCCCGCCCCCACAGGCAGCGCTCAGCTCTGCCATTCGAGATCCACGCAGGGTGGGCCTTAATTGGCCCGCCTGCGTGTAATCGCGGAGCAGAGCTGATTACAAGTGGCAGTCGGCTTCCCAACCACTCCCGCCGAGCCTGCCCAATGAGGGAATAATTCCGGCTATAGTTAATTTAAAGCCCAGAAGTCTATAGGGAGCGGTGTGGTAAGTGCTGAGGACATTATGCTGACTTCAAAGCTTCAGCACAAATCAGTTGCTACCAGAAATGTGTGCAGTAGTAGGAATTGCCCTTGCAATACAGCACAACTTGGAGGATGAACAAAGGTCACACAGTGCAGGATGAGCTGCTGGAAGAGGGTGGAAGGGTCTTAACAAGAGGCTATATCTGTCTAGAGTGTTCAGGGAATAATTTTGCTACCTGAACAAGGAACAATGTGTGAGATATCTGCACTTCAGTAAGGATGCCCTCGCTGAAATCTGCCACTTGTTGCAGCCACAACTGCAACCTCAGAGCAGGGTAAGGAGTGCCGTGAAGGTGACCTTGACAATGATCTTTTATGCACCTGGATCCTTCCAAGCTGGATCTGGAGCTAATTATAGCATCTCGCAGTTTGATGTCCATTGTTGCGCAGGGGAGGTCAGTGCGATTCTCTAATAAAAGAGAGATAATTACATTTCATTCTCTCTCCCCAGAGACTAGCAGGTGTATCTGGCTTCAGTAGAATTACAGGCTTACCAATGGTGCCATAATTTGCAGACACACTTTGCGAGCACTGTATGCCAATTTTGCCCTAAATCAGAACCAAAAGAGTTTCCACTCCCTCAATGACTAGTTGGCGTGTGGGCACTGAATCATGCAGGTCGATATCCTGACAGCAGTCATGATGCCTTTTTTCTGTGGCAGTCGGCTGTGCCAGCTGCTTTTGAGCCACAATGGCAAACCAAAGGGTGGCCACTGGGAGATGAGGATGATCCACTGACCACATGGCTGATGATTTCAGTGCACAACCTACACAAACGTGTGCAGCCTACACAAAATGTGACACAGAAGACCATTGGCATAGCGAGACGACACTTCTGCAGACTGGACCACTCTGGAGGAGCCCAGTGGAACTTGGAAGAGGTGTCAAACCAGTACCAGTACCATACCAGTAAAACACAACTCCAACTCCCCATTCACTAACAGTCCCACACCTTTCCTTCCCTCTGTCTCTGACCATCACACCATCCACTTGGCCACAATAGAAAAACAAAGCCACCAGAAAATAAACATTCAAAACCAAATTTATATAATCGAATCATGCCTATTGTTACAAAAGTCTCCTTTGTGTAAATCACAGGGTTACATAGGATATAAGGCACACATCAAGCCATTCGGCCCAACTAGTCCATGCCAGTGTTAATGCTCCATTCAAACCTCCACCCATTTTTCCTCATCTAAATCTCTGTGTAACTGATATTCCCTTCTCCTTCATATGCTAGTCTAACTTCCCCTTAAGTATATATTTTTTATTCACTTCAGCCACTCCCTGTGGCAGTGAGTTCCGCATTCTTACCACTCTTCGGGTAAAGAAGTTCCTTCTAAACTCCCTACTGGATTTCTTGGTGGCTGCCTTATCGTGATGGCCTCTGGTTATGCTTTCTCCCACTAGAGGAAACATTCTCTGTATCGACTCTATCAAAGCTTTTCAAAATTTTAAAGACCCCAATTAGGTCACCCCTCAGCTTTTTTTTTTGAAGAGAGGAGACCCAGTCTGTAATCTTTTTCCTGAGAATTTATACACATGTATTTCATCCTTGTAAATTTTCTCTGCGCCCTCTCCAATGCCTCTATATCTTTTTTATATTATGACCAGAACTGCATGTAGTACTCTAAATGTAGTTTAACCAAGGTTTGATTCAGCTTTAGCATAATTTATCCACTTTCCAATTCTATCCCTCTGAAAATAGAACCTCGTGCTTGGCTTTATTTTATTTTATGATCTTGTAACCTGTCACACAACTTTTAGTGATTGGTGTTTTCTGAACCCTGTTCCATTGTCCGTCCTCTACCCCAAAAAGGTTCACACCTTCCAAGTGTTAAATGACCTCCCTATTCTTCCTAACAAAAATGTGCCACTTCACATTTAACTATGTTAAATGTCATTTGCCAATTATTTGCCCATTCTGCAAGTTTATTAATGACCTCCTGTAACATGTTGCAGTCCTGCTCAGTATTGACTATTTCCACCCCTGCCAACCCCCTGCTTTGGTGTCGTCATTCACAAATTTAGAAATTGTGTTTTTGATCTCAAAGTCCAAATCATTAATGTAAATTGTGAGCAGCAGTGGTCCCAGCACTGATCATTGTGAAAAACCTTTTCCCACCTTCTGCCACTCTGAATAACTACTCTTTACTCCCACTCTCTGCCTTGAAGGCAGTAGCAATTCATTTTGCCATTTGTCCCTGACTCCACATTCTCTGACCTTATTCATTAGGCAATTATGGGGCACCTAATCAAAGGCCTTTCGAAAATCTACTCTCTGTTACCTCCTCAAAAAACTCAATAAATTTAGTTCAAACAAGATTTCCTTTTTGAAATCCATGTTGATTATTCAGTATTATATTTTTATTTTCTAAATATCCTTCTGTTCTTCCCTTTGGTCGGAATTCTATTATTTTACCTACCACTGATGTTAAGCTGACTGGTCTATAATTCCTTGGGTATTTTCTGTTCCCTTGAATATAGGAATTACACTAGTTGTCAGCCTCTGGTACTACACCTTTTTCTATCAAATTATTAAATATGTGTATTAATACCTCTTTCATTTCTTCCCTAGATTCTTTCAAAATGTATGAATGCAATCCATCCAGACCAGCAACTTTGTCTTGTTTGAGTTTGATCAGTTTATTCAATACATCCCTTTTTTATTTTAAATGCACTTATCTCATTAGTCATCTCATCATACAATGTCAGGCCCATCTGCTCTATCTCCCGGGTAAATACTGAAACAAAATAATTATTTAATATTTCTGCCATGCCTCTGTTGGTACCTGTGGGGTTATCCTGTCTATCACTTAATTGTCCTATTCCCATTCTAGCTTTCCTTTTTTATTGATGTGACTTTACTATTTTGTTTGATGTTACTTGACAATTTAATTTCATAGTTCCGCTTTGCCTGCCTAATTGTTTTTTGACTTCTCTCTAACCTTTTCATATTCTCTCTTATCATGTACTTCTCTGTTGTATACGTACTTGATGTATGCCTCTTTCCTCACCCTCAGTTGTTCCCTTATGTCATTTTTCATCCATGGAGTCTCACTGATGTTTAGTTTGTCCTTTCTTTTCAGTGGAATGTAGTTTTTCCGGCACTCTGTTGAATAACATTTCAAATGTTTTACATTTTTGTCCTACATCATTGTTTGCCAATATTGTTACTATTCTGTTTTCCCAAGTTCTACTGTCAGCCCCTCAAGATCAGCTTTTCTCCAATCTATTAACCTGGTTTTCATCTATTATTATCTTAAAATGCACTATATTATGGTCACTATTGCCTAGCTGTTCCCCTACTTTTTACTTCTCTTATCTGCTGTGGTTCATTCCATATTCCAATAGCGAATCACCCCTTGTTGGACTTCTTACATACTGGGTTAGAAAGGAGTCCTGTACACATTGTAGGAACTCCATTCCCTTGTCCTCTCTACTTGCCTCTTTTGTCCAATTAATATCAGGGTAGTTGAAATTTCCCATGATTATTCTATGTTTTTTATTCTGTTTTTTACTCAATTCCCTAATTTGTCCACATCTCCTTTCACTATTATGTCTATAGACTCCACCTATTAATGGGATTGATCCTTTATTATTTCGACTCATATAAATTCTAGTTTTGTCTTACTGCTGCATCGGCTTTTTCTACTGCCATTATGATATCCATGTCAATGTATCAGCAATTACATTGTCAAGGTCCAATAACAATCCAAAACAAAAACAGAACCACCCGGAAAAACTCAGCAGGTCCGGCAGCATCGGCGGAGAAGAAAATAGTCGACGTTTCGGGTCTTTTCTTCTCCGCCAATGCTGCTGGACCTGCTGAGTTTTTCCAGGTGGTTCTGTTATTGTTTTGGATTTCCAGCATCCGCAGTAGTTTTTTGTTTTTATCCAATAACAATCATCTTGTTGACTGGCAATTACATTGTAAAGCAATTACATTGTTAAGACAATTGCATTGTTAAAACAGGTAATGAGCATTGTCTCACCCATAAATGGGTAAATCTATAACACTTCAGGGGAGAATGCAACTGGGAGTCTGTCACTCTGTTGAACTGGCTGAAGAATAAACCTGCTTCAGGTAAAAGACCAGCTTCAGACTCATTCTTCCCTTATATACAATTATTGGAGTTAACAATCCCTAATAAGTAGAGCTCCCTTTTCGCTCTTTATATAGGAGCTCTGGGCCTAGAAGGCCTGGCCGCGGACTGCATCAACTCAGCACGGGCAACAGCAGTAGGGGTGGTTTGGTTGACAGGCACTGGCTGCGTGGCAGTGGTGGAAGAAGGAATGCTGTCATTCTGAGAGAGGATAGCAAGATTGTACTCCATGGAATCGCTGGCACTCCCCTGGAAAAGCACTTTAGCAATCCATGTAATCTGTTGGGAGGACAGATTCCTGGATTGCTGTGACACCCTGCAATTAGTCCCTTTACACGATGTAACCAACGGCTGTCATGTCAGCAGTCTGAGTTTCCACTGCAGCACACAGGCGTTGGTGGCAGGCTTTTGTGCTGCAATGGAAGATTGGCCTTCAAACACTGCATCATAGCCCTGTGCCAAATTGACACTGGATCCTTCCATGCTCCCTGACATTGAACGTAGGCTTTCTGACAGTCTTTGCAGTGCAACAAAGATTTTGTTGTGCATACTCATCAGCATTCTTCTGTAGGCCACCCCCTGTGCCAACCCCCTCACCAATCAAAGCCCTCGTCTGAGTCCTCTTTAGTTGAATCCATATGTGACCTCACCCTCCGAGGAGCAACACCTGTGCTACCCACGCCCCATGCTGGTTGCAGCCTACTCATCATTGTTGTCCATCACCTGCTAATTGCACCAATAATCTGTCTTCTCTGACACATAGTCAGTATCTGAGCTGGAGGCTGCGAGTATGAAATCAAATGATGGTGCTGTGTGCTCATTATCACTCTCTTCATGCTTTTCCTCCATTGCCTGGCCAGGTGACATCTTTTGGGTGTTTTAAAGGAAAAAGGCACAATGGGAGTTTGTGGTGCATGGGGGAGTGAAAGAAAGATGCATGTTGACAGCATGTGCAGCTTTTAAATCAGAAGGAAGTGTGGAGGGAGGGAAATGTGAAGAGGAGAATTAATTATGAGAATACCAGCATCGTCATCTGTTTCACCTTTGCCACAGGCTACCACTTCAGCAGTGGACATCCCAATAATGGCCAATACCATCTCCTCCACGGATGTTAGGACATGCAGGCATATCTTTCCACCTCTAGTTGGCTCCTAACAACTCTGGTTGTGGGCCACCTTGTCCTGCAAGAATTAAGAAAGTGTGTCAATGAGTGTCATGATATCAATCTGACTGCTGTGGCTGACAGTGTGTGCAGACTGAGACCTGAGAGTGAGACTTAGAGCAATACTAAATCTGTGAGGAAGAGGTGAAGCATATGAGTGGCAAGGATAATGCCTGCTTAATAGACATTGTTGGCAGTGAAAAAGGGACTGTGGTAATTTGGGCAGCACAGTATCTAACGCTTTTTAAAAAATTATTTCATGGGATGGGGGCGTCACTGGCAAGGCCTGCATTTATTACCCATCCCTAATTGCCCTTGAGAAGGTGGTGGTGAGCCGCACCATATGGTGTTAGGTACATTCACACTGCTGTTAGGAATGGAGTTCCAGGGTTTTGACCCAGCAATAGTGAAGGAACAGCAATATAGTTCTGAGGGAGGATGGTCTGTGGAGGGCCACCACTTTGGAACTGTGGTTTTTCCATGCGTCTGCTGCCCTTGTCCTTCTAAGCAGTACAGGTCGTCGGTTTGGAAGGTGTTATCAAAGGAGCCTTGATGAGTTGTTGCAGTGCATCTTATATATCGTACACATTGCTGCCACAGTGCACCAGTGGTGGAGGGAATGAATTTTTAGGTTAGTGGATGGGGTGCTGATCAAGCGGGCTGCTTTGTCCTGAATGGTGTCAAACTGGAGCATTATTGGAGCTGCACTCATCCAGGCAAGTGGGGAGTATTCCATAACACTCCTGACTCGTGCCTTGTGAATGGTGAACAGGCTTTGGGGAGTCAGGAGGTAGGTTACTTACCTCAGAATTTCCAGCCTCTGGCCTGCTCTTGTAGGCACAGTATTCATATGGCTGGTCCAGTTTATTTCTGGTCAATGGTAAGCCCCAGGATGTTGATATTGAGAGATTCAATGATGGTAATGCCATTGAATGTCAAGGGGGGATGGTTAGATTCTCTCTTGTTCAAGATGGTCATTGTCTGGCATTTGTGTGGCGTGAATGTCATTTGCCACTTATCAGCCCAAGCCTGAATGTTGTCTGGGTCTTGCTGCATATAGACACAGACTGCTTCAGCGTCTGAGGAGTTGTGAATGATGCTGAATATTGTGCAATCATCAGCGAACATCCCCACTTCTGACCTTATGATGGAGGGAAGGTCATGAAGCAGCTGAAAATGGTTGGCCCGAGGACACGACCCTGAGGAACTCCTGCAGCGATGTCCTGGGACTGAAATGATTGAGCTCCAATGATCACTACCATCTTCCTTTGTGCCCATTATGACTCCAACCAATGGAGAGTTTTCCCCATGATTCCCATTGACTTCAATTTTGCCTGTGCTCCTTGATGCCACACTCAGTCAAATGCGGCTGTGATGTCAAGGGCAGTCACTCTCACCTCACCTCAGGAGTTCAGCTCTTTTGTCCATGTTTGGACCAAGGCTGTAATGAGGTCAGGAGCCAAGTGGCCCTGGTGGAACCCAAACTGAGCATCATTGAGCAGGTTATTGCTGTGTAAGTGTGACTTGATAGCACTGTGAACGACAACTTCCATCACTTTACTGATGACCGAGAGAAGGCTGATGGGCTGTAATTGGCCGGATTGCATTTGTCCTGCTTTTTATGAACTGAACATACCTGGACAATTTTACACATTGTCAGGTAGTTGTCAGCTAGTAGTTCATTTGGTAGGATATGGCACTTAAAAATGAATTCACTGACCTTGATCACTCTGGTGAGATTATTGAACTTCTTATGGCACTGCAATTGAACATTGACTCCTGGCATTGCCCTCCAGGACAGTCTGCTCCCACCATCTTTTGATAGTGGGTCCGGAGGATCTCCTGCAAATACAGGTCATCTCCCTACCTTTCCAACTTCTCCACGTAAGGAAACTCTTAAACTCAATTAAGTGATTCCTTGTGGTTCAGGCTTGAAACTGCTGTCCAAATTCATGTTTATTACAGGTGTCCACCACTTAAATTGTGTTCTAAAAGCATGTTTTTGTTCGGTAAATGGCTGTCGCCATTTTCACTTTTGCACAATTACTGAGCATGCTCAGTCATGTTGGAACAAACCGCCACTTCCCAACCCTCCTGCTCACTGCCTCTTCCAACTTGCTGCACCTTGATCCTCCCACTCGTGCTTCCCTCCTCAACCCTCCCACTCACCACCTGTCCTGACTTGTCACCTCTCCCCCTCCCCCTCACTGCTTCCCACCCGATCCTCCAACTCACCACCTCTCCTGCTCGCTGCCTTGCCCACTCGCTGCTTCCCTCCTTAGACTTTCCCACTCGCAACCTCTCCTTCTCGCCAAGCCTCCCACTCACCACTTCACACTCCCTCCCTCCTCCTTGCCACTTTCCCGACGCCCACGCCCTGCTCCTTCCCTCCCTCTTGCTGCCCTTCTCCTGAGCCCCCGCTCACAGCAAGGGTTTGGGAAAGGGAAGCAGTGAACAAGAGGGAGCAGCAGAGGGAAGTGATGAGCAGGAGGGTTGGCAAAGGGAAAGTGGGGGGTGTCATGGGGAAAAGGCTGGAAAGTGAAGTTGAGGATTATCAGATCAGCCATGATTTCATTGAATGGCGGAGTAGAGTCGATGGGCCGAATGGCCTATTCTGCTCCTACGTCTTGTGGTCTTATGGCCTAAGTGGGAGGGTTGGCGGGTGAGAGGGTGAGAGAGAGAAGTGGCGAATGGGAGGGTTGTCCAGCAAGAGAGGCAACGAGCCAGGAAGTTCAGGGAAGGAAACAGCAAGTCAGGAGAGGGGGTGAACAGGAGGGTCGGAAATGAATGTGGTGAATGGGAGAGGTGGCAAGCTGGAGGCGGAATTGGCGAGCAGGAGTTAAGTTGATTGTACCGTAAGTCATTAAGAGTCAATAAGAGGATTTTTGGGCCAGTTAGGTTCAAGGCAGCCAATAGGTTTTTAAGGTAAAAATTACAAGTCAGGAACCTAAAGTACACATCTTGAGCAGAATCTTCTGCCTGTCGGGCGGGCCGGTTGGCAGTGGGTGCGGGCGGGCGCGGAGCCAATCGCTGCCCATGATCGGCTGTACGCCACCATTTTACGTGGGCAGGCCAATTAAGGCCCCCCCAGCATGACACATGCCTGGTTGTGCTCAGCGCCACCTGAGCGGGCAGGGGGGAGGAGGGAGAGTCGGGGCCTCTGCTGTTTCGCGCATACGGACCTTTGTGGGAATTGCCTGGGAAGTTTCAATTTCCAATGGGCAATTTCCCTGCTGCCTGGGACCCTCTGTGAGTGTCACCAACTCTGAACTACAGATGGAGACTTCGGACAGATTCAATGTACTTCCCTATATTGTTACCCAGGAAATGTAAGAGAGATTAAAACCTAGTTTAATTCCTGGGTAACTACACAACTAAACCCCCAATCACCCCCCGACCCCCCTGACTACCCACCCGACCACCCGACTAGCCTCCCAACACCCGACTACTGCCTCCTCCGATCACTCACACAACTACCCTCCCAACCTGACCTGACTATCCCCCTGACCTGACTACCTACTTCACCCACCTACACCTCTGTACACTTACCCACATACCCACCTCACCCACTTGCCCACATATCCAACTCACCCGCCCTACCCACCTCAGCCACCTACCCACCTATCCACTTGCCCACCTCACCCAACTCCCACTTGCCAACCTCACCCACCTACCCACACCCCCACTTCAGCCAGCTACTCACTTACCCACCTCACGCATCTACCCACCTAACCCCTACCCACAAAGCCACCTCACCAACCTACCCACTTCCCTCACCACTTACCCACCTTCCCCTGATCCACTTACTCTCCTCACCCACCTGACCATTCACCCACTCATCCATTCACTCATCCATTCACTAACATTCAGGCTGGACATTTAACCTTACCATGGCAGTTTGTGCCGTAAAAAGGGGGCGTGTCTTGTCTTCCCTATCACCCCCCGACATTACTACGATCCAATGGAGTTCCATATTTCTGAGACAACTGAGTTCAGAAGATGCCGGTAAGAATGCGTCGGGCCGGGTTAATTTCTGGACGCAGTGGCAATCCGATGATGATTGCTGCTCCTTGGGGATCCAGGCCACCATTGCTTCACCTAACCACCGATGTTAACACAACTTCAATGTCATTATCATATAAGAATTTAACTTTGATGGGCCCCAACGCAAATCCTATCACTCCATCAAGGCCTCCAGCACAGCCTCCAAAAACCTGAGAGCCTGTACTCTCCCCTGTTGTGCCATTCCTCACTCTTTCCCTGGTCAAATTACCTTCAACTATGATTTCCAGCTCCTGCTCCAGCCACAATGCACCTCCCTTTTAAGCAGTGCAGACTAGTCTTAAGCAGTGCTTACAAGTCATGATATTTGCCCCTTGCTGATGTGCTCAGCCAATCAAAAGGGCAGTTAGTGCCAGCTGGATACAGAAATCATGGAAATGGGGAGGCAGCATGAAGTTAATGTACACTGCCTGTGTTGTAATCAACAGGTGCAGGCAAATCATGCATAATAATCCCCTGTTGCACCCTGTTTTTGGGCACTATCCTCTTTAGCCCCAAAGTGTCATGTAAACATTTAACATGTTATATTTACCTTGGGTAATGCAATCCAGACGGTTCGGTGTCCACAGAAAATGACAAAACTGAAGGTATTCACTTGAAGAAATTACTGTGAAGGTTGTTATTATACAAATGCTAAATGTTCTACTTCACAGTGGTAATATCACAGTTTTAGACAATATACAACTGCATGGAAACTTGGGTCATAAATGGAACAGTAAATTACCAAGACTACAACATTTTTATACTCTACAACTGAAAGTGGCTAATATAATTCACTTTTCAAGTAAAACATGACTGCAACCTGATCACAGCTACATCATGAATCTCTACACACTTTTGTAACATTTATTTTAAGCCTGCCTGGCCTAATACAGCTCCAGCTGAGAACAAATCCATTAAGCTAAAGTAGCATGGCTGTTTTGTCCTAGCTTTAATCTGGATCAGGAGCAACAAAAAATTGTCAAGTTTATTTAAAATAGGTTAAAAATGCATTTGCCATTGTTAAATTAATCTCCAGTGCTTAAATTTGTTGCGACAATCTCTTGTTCCCAGAATGAAATAATGAATGCAGTATTAACAGCAAGTCTGCTCCCTCTATTCTGAGTTTATTTCTGCAGTGGTTTATTTCTCCTTTATCTGTCTTGGACTGTTTCTACAAAGCTAAATTGCACCTCAGAGTATACCTACAGTGTTTACTTGCTCCTCCAGATTGTCTGGTTCCTGCAATGCATCTTTGTCCCCTTTGCTCTATCACCACCCATTTCTATAACATTCTCATTCCACTATTCAACATTGGGCAAATTTGAGATGTGAGAATTTTCAGTGATAAATGACCAACTTACCTTGGACATTACCTCTGGCCAAAATGAAACAAATGGTTAAAAGCAACATGCAGTAACCCCCATACATTGGGCAAGATGCGTTGTCTGTGCTTCAGTGAAAATCATTTAACCTATTCCTGCTGACTTAACTGATGCAAAGTGTTTTACTTCAGTTATTGTTGGAGCAAAAGTCTTGTTTCCTGGTGACTACTGGAGACATTCTCAGTCAATCACCTATCAGAAATATCCTTAACAAGAAGCTCCCATGCCAAACAGGAAGAGGGACGTTGGCTGCAGTACAAAAGCAACTATTAAAAAAAACTCCATCAGTTACGTTTTAAATTTAAAACAAATTCTGGTGCACCCTTGTAATACAATCACATTACCAGCCATTTGTAATCGTCCAAAATCAGATGGATGTTGTTGATTGGCAAACTGTGCTCCATACATACGTTGGAGGATCATGCATGGATACTTCCGCAAAAAATATCCCAAATTCACTTGAGGATGCACCCAATTGTTTGCTTGAACTTCAGTGGGCGATTTGCATAAATCTTGGGTAGATATTTTAAAGGGTTTTCCCAGTCAGTTTCTCCACCTGAAAATGGCCAGAAGTGGTGGGTGGGAGTGAAATGGGCACCAAGAGATTGCTAGCCAGGACCGAGGAGCAGCTCCCACCACTCAGGTAAATGGCTGGTGGTGTGTGTGGTACGTGTCTGGAGGACTCTGTGGGCATTGGAGGCCTTACATTCCCTTGTGGAGGCCAGAGGAACACTCCTGCCCAGGCCACTAATGAAAACAGTAGTTGTGCTCCAATAATGTCACAAGAGCCTGATGTGCATATGTAAAGATGATACTACTGTCAGTTTTCACCGGGAGTCCTTGCTGCCTAATGGGAAGAACAGGATAAAATTGAAGACCAAGGTAAGAGAACAGAGGGTCAATGGGTAAATGTCCCAGCTGATTTTGACTGCCTGCCTGCCCGATTTCAGTTGAATTGACAGGGTTAAAATCAATCCTACTGTTCTGGGAGCCCCTGTGAAAATCACTTTGGCATCATTACGCTGTATTTGGACTCCCTATTTGCCATGTGACAGCAATTTTTATAACAACAAGTGAAACCTGTGGTTTTGAAAGGAAAGGACTGAAGAAATTGGCTGCACACCTCTCTTGCAGTATCCATACTGTCTGTATTGAATCTTGGCCCATTCTTGAACTGTTTTCCAGACTTCAGCTCAGAACTGCGATTGATGGACACTGTTTTAGAAAGTTCGATGATCATGCCAGATTTCTCTCTCATTCTCTGTGGTTTTCAAAACCAGCTTGGCAGATAGCAACAATCTGCCTGCAGTCATTGGTTCACTTAGCAACTTTACTGGTACAGTTGACTTCCAGAGTGCTGAGTGGATGATGGAATGAGCTCTCCCATATTGGCGTGCATTTGTGGTGCTGAGCAGTATCATCAAGAAAGATCTTGGCTGAAGCAGGATTGGAGGTACTCCAGTTGGCCTGCATGTACTGCAGTTGGCTATGGCAAGCCCTGAGTGGAGGAAGAGAGAAATCAGATAAAGTTCCTGCTCTTGCTGGCTATCAATTAACCCCTGTTGGAAGGTGTAGGGTGGGGTAGTGTGACAGCAATTGATGTACCTTTTGGAAGAGTCAAATGTTGTTATATTATTGATGCATGAGAGCAGGAGTAAGCCATTCAGCCCCTGACTCTGTTCAGCCTGGAGGAATACAGTAGGAAAAACATGTAGTATTTTACTTCACATGTAAAGCAGTTACATTTTTCTACTGGTACAGCATTTGACATTTATATATTTTTCCAAACATATACTTTATTCATAAAATTTATAAAAGCACTTTACATGACTGTTCAAAGTTGACATTACATAAGGTGCACATCCAATTAGTTTCTTCCTATACTGTGTGTTACTCACTACATTTACCATTACAGTTAACACTTAGAAGATTCTTCACATGCCAGAAATACAGCCCAAGGGTTTCCAAACCCCTCAGTGTACTATGGCTGAAAGGCCTCAGACAGCTTCAGTGCATCCCTCAACATGTTGTCCTGCACTCGGTCATGGACAACTCTTTGCTCTTGAAAACCAGCTGGCTTTGAGCAGACTAACCTAGTTAAAAGCAAAAAACTGCGCATGCTGGAAATCCAAAACAAAAATAAAAATAAAAATACTTGGAAAAACTCAGCAGGTCTGACAGCATCTGCGGAGAGGAATACAGTTAACGTTTCGAGCTTATATTTCACCTCTTTTCTATTTTTCCTTAGTTCTGTTGAAGAGTCATATGGACTCGAAACATTAACTGTGTTCCTCTCCGCAGATGCTGTCAGACCTGCTCAGTTTTTCCAGGTATTTTTATTTTTCTTTCGCCTAGTTGATGGCCCTCCTGTTGCAGTTAATGTTTATCTCAGTGTGCATTCCTGGGAACAGCTCAAAGAACATAGAGCCCTGCGCCACGGAGGATGAACCATGACAAAATCCACTGCATCTCTTTCCAGCCCTCCTTTGCAAAGGCACCTTCCAGAAGGAGGTGAAAAATGGTCTCTTCCCCAACACAGCCCCCTTCTCACCATGCACCAGTCAAGCTGTGTCTTGGTGCTTGTTTGAATTTTCTGGTCCTGAGGCACTCTGCCAAATGACTTTGACAGTCTGCTAAGGGAACCATTTGACAGGATCCATGATCTCCATTTCCTGCAGGGCCTCACCCATGTTATGTGTAGATCATTGCCTGATGGACTTGTGGTCAAAAATGTTTTTACATATGATCATACAAATTAGAAACAGGAGTAGGCCACTCGGTCCCTTGAATCTGCTCTGCCATTCAATAAGATCATGGCTGCTCTGATTGTAACCCCACATCCCTACCTAGCCCCGATAACCTTTCATTCCTTTGTTAATCAAGAATCTATCTAGTTCTGCCTTAAAAATATTCAAAGACTCTGCTTCCACCGCCTTTTGAGGAAGAGAATTCCAAAGACTCACAACCCTCTGAGAGAAAAAAATGTCTCCTCATCTCTGGCTTAAATGAGCAGCCCCATATTTTTAAGCAGTGATCCCTAGTTCTAGATTCTCCCACAAGAGGAAACATCCTTGCCACATCCACCCTGTCAAGAGCTCTCAGAATCGTAAAGGTTTCAATCAATCATCTCTTAGTCTTCTAAATTCCATTGGATACAAGTCTAACCTGTCCAACCTCTCCTCATAAGACAACCCACCCATTCCTGGTATTAGTCTAGTAAACCTTCTCTGAACTGCTTCTAATGCATTTACATCTTTCCTTAAATAAGGAGACCAGTATGGTACACAATACTCCAGTATGGTACACAATACTCCAGAAACGGTCTCACCTGTACCCTTTACAGCTGAAGCATCCCTGCTTTTCTAATCAATTCCCC
The DNA here is from genome assembly GCF_964194155.1 of Cetorhinus maximus. NCBI lineage: Eukaryota > Metazoa > Chordata > Chondrichthyes > Lamniformes > Cetorhinidae > Cetorhinus > Cetorhinus maximus. The sequence continues at coordinate 124,746,659 of NC_135884.1, forward strand.
TCACAATAAATGATAACATTCTATTAGCTTTCCTAATTACTTGCTGTACCTGCATACTAACCTTATGTGATTCATGCACTAGGAAACCCAGATCCCTCTGAACCTCAGAGCTCTGCAATCTCTCACCATTTAGATAATAAGCTTTTTTATTCTTTCTGCCAAAATGAACGATTACACATTTTCCCACATTATACTCCATTTGCCAGATCTTTGCCCACTCACCTAACCTATTTATGTCACTTTGTAGCTTCCTTATGTCCTCTTCACAATTTACTTTCCTACCTATCTTTGTGTCGTCAGCAAATTTAGCAACCATTCCTTTGGTCTCTTCACCCGTGTCTTTTATATAAATTGAAAGAAGTTGAGGCCCCAGCACTGATCCCTATGGCACACCACTCGTTACATCCTGCCAACCAGAAAAAGATCCATTTATGCCAACTCTCTGCTTCCTGTCAGCTAGCCAATTTTCTATCCATGCCAACATGTTACCTCCTACACCATGAGCTTTTATTTTCTGCAATAACCTTTGATGTGGCATTTTATCAAATGCCTTCTGGAAATCCAAGTACAGTACATCCACCGGTTCCGCTTTATCCACAGCACACGTGGCTCCTTCAAAGAACTCCAATAAATTGGTTAAACATGATTTCCCTTTCACAAAACCATGTTGACTCTGCCTGATTGCCTCGAATTTTTCTAAGTGCCCTGCTATAATATCTTTAATAATAGCATCTAACATTTTTCCCATGACAGATGTTAGGCTAACTGGCCCCTAGTCTCCTGTTTTCTGTCTCCCTTCCTTTTTGAATAAAGGAGTTACATTTGCTATTTTCTAATCTAATGGAACCCTCCCCAAATCGAGGGTATTTTGGGAAATTCAAACCAATGTATCAACTATCCCACTAGCCATTTTATTCGAGTCCTTAGGGTGAAGTCCATTCGGACCTGGGGATTTGTCAGCCCACAGCCTCAACAATTTGCTCAATACCACTTCCCTGGTGATTGTAATTTTCCTGAGTTCCTCCCTTCCTTCCATTTTATAGCTATTTCTGGGATGTTACTTGTGTCCTCTAGTGAAGACAAGCAAAATACCTGTTTAATTCATCTGCCATCTCCCTGTTTTGCATTATCAATTCTCCAGATGCACTTTCTATAGAACCAACGTTCACTTTGTTAACTCTTTTCTTATTTAAACATCTATAGAAACTCTTACTATCTGTATTTATATTACTAGCTAGCTTTCTCTCGTACTCTAATTTTTCCCCACCTTGTTAATCTTTTTGTCATTCTTTGCTGTTCTTTATACTCTGTCCAATCTTCTGACCTGCCCACCCATCATTGCCAAATTATATACTTTTTCTTTAAATTTGATATTGTCTCTAACATTTTTGGTTAACCACGGATGGTGGGCCCTCCCCTTGGATTTTTTCTTTCTCATTGGAATGTATATATTCTGTGTATTCTAAAGTATCCCTTTAAATGCTTGCCACTGAATCTCTATTGACATACCCTTAACCTCATTTGCTGGTTCATTTTAGCTAGATCTGCTTTCATGCCCTCATAATTGCCCTTATTTAAGTTTAAAATACTACTTTTGGACGCACTCGTCTCTCCGTCAAAATGAATGTAAAATTCAATCATATTCTGATCACTGCTACCTAGGGGTGCCTTCACTGGGAGGTTATTAATTAATCCTATCTTGTTGCTCAATACAGGTCTAGTATAACCTGCTCTCAGGTTGGCTCCAGTTCTAAGAAACTATCCTGAAAACATTCTATGAACTCCTCATCTACGCTACCTTTGCCCATGATTTTTCCATTCTGTAATGTAGATTAAAATCCCCCATGATTATTGCTGTACCTTTCTAACAAGCTCCCACTATCTCTTCTTTTATACTCTGCCCTACCATGTAGTTGCAATTAGATGGCCTGTAGACCGCTCCCACAAGTGACTTTTTCTGCATAAATGTTTCCATGAGGGATAGGTGGTACAGCATGGTCCAACTGAATGGAATGTTCCATGTCAAAGTGGCCAGACCCATCCTTTGCAACACAGGGGACAGGCAGAACCTCAGCACTTAGTGATGCTTGGTGTTTGCGTACCGAGGGTCTACATACAGCTTGGTGTAGCCGCACACGAAGGTGGCCATCACGATGAGGGTGATGTTGGGTATGCTTTTCCCTCTTTTATCTGGTTTTCACATTGCGTCCCTGTGGGCACAGTCTATTTTTGACCTCCAGATAAAGTGGAAGATGGCTGGGAGAACTGCCACAATGCAGGAGTGGGTACAGGGCAGACCACCACATACAACAACACAGAGAGCGCTTTGCACCTGATGGGCAGGTTCTTACCTGAAATGGAGAAAGAACATTGCTCCTACATGCCTAGTTTTTGTTGTACGCTCCTTCCAGGTTTTAGAGCATGCCCCTGCTTCTCCTAACCATATCCCCAACACCCTCGGGTAGTCTGATCTGATCTGATGGGGAAGATGGTGATGTACAGGGATGGTCCATATACAGGGAGGCTTTGACCTGAGTACCTTCACTGCATGGGATTGTCATCCCTCTTACACCCACATCCTTCCTGATGGACTGGGCAAAAGGCTTGACATCGGTGGATCGGATGGTGACTATCCTGAAATAGACGGACCCATCTGGCCTTGACCCGGTGTATCCTGTGCCGTGCTACGTCTGCAGGGTTGCTGAAGATGTCCTACTGCTTGGCATCTTTTACTGTTTCCATCAGGAGTCCAGACATAGGGTCCAGTTAGCTGTCAGCCCTGCCAGATCGTCCAGCCGCATTGCTGATGCATTTGAAGTCACCGGCTAGAATGACTGTCCAGACATCGGCAGAAGCAGTGGGAGCTGCTGAAGGACAGTCAGCCACTTTCTGTATTGAGCTGGGGAGTACACATTAATTAATTGGAGTAGAGCATTTTTGTATATCAAGTCTGCTACAAGGAGGCGTCTGCACGCCACCTCCTTAACTTTGGAGATGTTGATGTTGCCTCCGCAACAGAATACCAAGGCTGAAGAAACAGTAATCACTTCCTCCTGACCAGATCGATGACCCATGGGACCACCATCGAAACCATTGCCTGTCAGAGCTGAGGTGTGGGGGGTATTCCACACTTCTGCAGAAACAGCTGGTCAGTTTTGACCTTGGCAAGGTCATCCAAAGTTGAAATGCATTGCAAAGTAGGTAATGCTGTGCACATTAATGGAAACAATCTTTGGACCCATTTTAAAGCTATTTAAAGTTATTTATCAGACCCATTATCTTTGATAATTCCAGCCCTTGAGTATGCTCCTACATATCGATTGTGTTCACAAATAGTCTCACCTTTGTTGGTCTGAGAAAGCTTTCCTGGTCGGCCCTGCTGTATTGTTCTGCCTGGATGACATTGTGGGTGGTCATGCAAACAGCAAGGTTTGAGCTGGCTTCTGCTGGAGCAGTCTTTCCAATCTGTTCCTTCTCCTCCAACTCCCTACTCTTTGCTGCTTCTTCTGCAGGTGCTGTCCTTAGCCTCCCTCATCCGAAGAGTGGTAGTCCCTGTTGGCCCTGACCGATGGGAGTTGCCTCTTGCCACTGGTTTGCGAAGTGGCTTGGTTCCTTCTTCGCCCCTTTTTTTTGACCTTCTTTAGCAGCTGCCACTCTCCTGGTTTTCCCTCTGTTGGCTCCTTTTTCATTGATTCAGTGATTCAGTCTGCTGAGTAATAAGCTCGGAGGACAGTGCTGGTGTCTGGCAGCCTGTTGCTGCACCTTTATCCCCCTCCTTGTCCCCCCATGTCCTTCTTTGTCCCATCCTGCTCTGGAGGACTTGGTGGGTGGAGGGTTGCAGGTCTCCTTCATGGTTGCCATACTTGTCGTTTCCCTCTGCATGCCCCTCATTGGTTCTTGCCGTCAGTGTGTAACTGAGGTAGCATTTGGAGCAAGTCTTGTAGAGGTGGCCTGACCTACCACACAGGTTGCAACACCCAGCCTGCTTACAGTCCTTTGTACGATGGCCTTCCTGCTTGTAGTTCTTACAGATGGTGGTGTTGCCATTAGCTATAATGTGGCCAGATTTGCCAGAGGTGTGACAAACTCTGGGCTGCCAAGATAGACAAGGTAGCCCTGGCTTCCCCTAGTAGCAAAGCTGTAGGGACGGTGGAGGATTGCTCCCTTGCCGCCTACCTTCAAAGTCACTTTGTCCTGCTGTTTGCTGGTCCAAATCCCAAAGGAGTCCATGACCTTCATGCTGTTCCCCACTGTGTTGACGTAAGTCATGACAGGAACATGGGGGTTGTAAAGATGCATGATCACAACACTGTTCTATTGTGATGGCAAGGTAAACAGTGGCTCTGCCATGAAGATTCTTAGCTGTGACAGGTTTCCTTTCTCCTTGAACACTTGAGGAATTTCATAAATGCAGCAACATTCCTGAAGGTTTTTGTCAAAGTATCCAGCACTGGAGAAATCCTGCAGGCAGTGGATGTCCTCAGCTTCAATCCCCAGCATTCCAAAATAACTCTCTTAATAAAGAAGGCATGGTCGATTGGTGTACCTCGTCACAATCTTTCACTGCCACCCTAATGATATTACGCACCTTCTGGTTTGGGGCATGGTTGCTGGTGACAGCATCATCTCTTTAAGTTTTCCTAGTTAGGCACTAATGTCTCACCAGAAGCAAAACAAACAATGGCAGTTGAGCTTGAAATACCGAAGAGCAAAAGGCCGAACCCTCTGCTACACCCTCAAAAATAAATCAAACCCAAAAAACCACAAACTTACATTCGTGCTGGGAGAACCACTTTCTTGATCCTGATCTCTCCCTTGCTATGTGATGTAATATTTATTTAGATATTTATCGTGGAGGCTGAGTGCACTGTGGTTGGAGACTGAGCTGGGAATGACCTGTTTTGGTCATACATTCTGCCCCCAATAACATAAGTCCCATTACACTCACATCATGTGTTTACCACTGACAGCAGGGAAAATTCCTTGAATACAAATGAATGAATAAGTAATTGGCAGGATAAATCAGCAGTTGAGCCCCTTTACATGGCATTGAATTGTGCCTTGACTTTTTTCTTCCAAAATTTATGCAACATTTGCTAACAAGTCTGGGAATAATGGCCATTTTTGGAATCTTGTGACATTTGGGGATATTATGGTGCCTTTTAAAGAGGACTGCGTAATAGCATACTTTGGGAACACGGAAGTTTTGGATATTTCATGTTTAAGTTCTCATGGACCAAGTGCCCTGATATAGAAACCATCAAGTTGGTCAAATTGTTGTATAGCATGCAGTGCTGTGTCCTGCAGGACTGTCCCTATAGTTAGTCCAGTCATCAATCACCATTGCTATTTGCTTAGGAAGTCACAGTCATGTAAGTGGCAAGCTTATCAATCCACCAGCGGAAGGAAAGGTGCTTAGAGATGAACAACTGTGGAAGGAAATGAAAGAAAACTGGATGGAATTATGCCATTGAGAAATGACTTAATCCGCAATCTGTTTATATGCTACACAATTGTGCTTGAAGCTGTCGCTGACAACTTGTTTCCAGTGGTGTGTGTGATGGATTTTAATGAAACTCTGTCACATTGTTGGAGTTCTAAAGTACAAAGGAAAACCATTTTCTAGAAACTGCTTATGTTGAACATGTTTTATAACGAGATTTTCACAAATCTGATTTTCTGATCCAAAGAGCTGCTAGACATGATTTTATAAAAACATATGGAATTGAGTGCTTTTTTGGTGTGGTTCTTTGCAAATAATGCCTATCCCCTGTGTGGTATTTTAAGTTCATTGTTATTTGCTAGGCTGTTGTGCTGTTTCAAAACCAAATGGCAAGAAACCACAAGAATAAAATGTGTAGGGTATTTTTTTTAATTGATTTCTTTGGGCCTGTGGTGAGGCTTGGTTTTTATTACATGATAGTGTTCCATAAAAAAAGTAGTCTTCTGTTTTTCCTTACTAAAATCCTTTGGATGAAGTAAATCTTATTTGAATATGAATAAATCTGTAACAGTTGCTTTTTCCAGATTTCCACAAAAATGGTAGTTAACACTTTACACACAATGTGAAACTTAGATATACAACAGAGATGCAGAACATTTACACACAAAAGCATACAATGTATTGCTGGATGCTTATGAGCAGTAGGAGTGCAAAGCTTGTGTATTCTGCAAACCTGTGAACAGTCTTCATTTTTGGTTGCTTCTTTCACTGTAAGAGCATAGGTAAGATTTCAAATCTGACACAAATCAGATTGTTTAACCTGCTGCCCTAAAAATGATTTGAAAACGAGATTGAGGTCTTCAAAAAAAATTGACCCAGGTTGTCTGTACATCAGGCCTGCCACTCTCTGTTTCAGCCTTACTTACAATAAAGTCCTTATGTTCAACTCAAATGTGTTCAAGGAACTTGTGACTAATAGTGTCAAATATTGACTTATTTCTGTGAATGACCCCAGCTGTTCATTTAGTTGGCTATCTTGCTGTCTGAAGTGATTGATATTAATCATTTCCTGAAGTGACAAAATACAGAATGGAAATCCTACGTGTAACCCAATAAGCAAAAACAAGTACGTTGTTTGCTGAGGACATTCCAGATTACTGTAAACAGTGTCTTGCTTCAGTCAATAGAGAGCAGGGACTTGTCTGTCAAAGCTGCCTTTTGTGTTGGTGCAAGAAAAAAATGCCTAGAGAAACCCAAGTTGCTACAAAGTGCTTATGACCTTAAAAGGAATGGATTGTGAATGGCTTCTTCTTAACAGAACAATAACATATTGTCATATTTTTCTACTGTTCCAATACTTTTTCAACTTCATTTTCATTTTTCGGTGAATTCCTATTGTGGTGATCATTTGAAGTGGACACAGGCACTCATATCATACATACACGTGATACTTAAATAAACACACACACACACACACACACACAATTGTACTTTGCTAAATAGCTAAGCTAATTATTGGTTATCCAAACTTTGAATTAATTCAAATGCTGTTATGGTGTCACATTGTATGCTGATTAATATGTTTGTTTTGCTATTTTATTGGCTTTGAGATTTTTTAACAGTGGCTGGCTTGTGTTGATGTAATTTGCTGCTCTGTACAGTGAATGGAAATAAAGTAGAAATTGCACTGATTTGGATTTGATGAGGAGATCATCTCACATGATTTACTATACTGTTTTCTTTTTCTAAAGCAACAACATTGAATTTTCCTGAATATGATCTGTGCCATATCTGCACTTTTTGCAAGTTATTTCTTCTCTGTCTCCCAGTCCAGACATAGAGAGTAGATGAGCAACTAACCTGCTACCAGCCCTGCACTATTGCCAATCTGAGCTTGCTTCTGGACTGTGTCCTGGCAAAGCACATGTGCTGATTTTTCCAACACCCACGGGACATTGCTAAACCTTTAGTCAATGTATCACAGAATTGTGTAATTGAACAGGAGTTTCCCATCTTGTGGTCCTGTCTGTTGGTGGTGTAGCTTCTTACAGTGGTCTCAAAATAAAATATATTTAAAAGAATCATTGAAATGCGACACGGTCAGTTTCTGAGCAGAGGCTAGGTGTTTGCCAACAAAGAGTTAAATTGGAGAGCAGGTGAAATTATGCAGGCTAGATTTTCCAAACTCTTTCGAGTTATCAACAGTCACAGATTGCAACTCTTTTCGAGTACAATCACAGTTCTTGGTTTCCGGGAGTGGGACATGAACCCACAAACCTCTGATTCAAAGGCGAGGGTGCTATGAACTGAGCCACAGCTGACAGCATTTCACTGCTAGTGTTAAAATGACATCAATTGAATGATCTAGGCTTGTGTGTTTTCATATTGGATCAGGAACGTCATCAGTTAGTTTGGCAGTTGGTTGCTAATCTGCTCTTCAACCAAATGTGGTGTGGGATGAAGGAAATGTAAAGGAGGAGCATTAAAACTAAGTTTACCAAAAATCTTTGAAATTGGAAAACTGACAGATTTTTGTAATGGTTATGTACAGAGGATAGAGGCTTCCAGAGGTTAAAGCACAAAATAATTGCTGCACTCAAACTTTACAATCTTCGGCATTTATTCATTACAGCAGCAGCATTTCACCAATTTGGGAACTTTTTTTGCTTTTTAGCCTTTCACAGGTCAAGACACCTGAAATTCTGTGTACATTTATCAAATTGAGTGTTGTACTAATTATGAAAACATATTGAAAATCTGTTTTGCAGACATGATACAAAAAAAAAGCTGAGGAGATATCTTAGACTATGAAAGGTTAAGCACTTTGGCGTTGAGAGGAACACAATCAGACACAATTGTTTACAATAAAAACAGTAACAGTAACAGTTGAAGTATAAAGTGACAGCTGATCTGGAAACTATTTGCAACGATTTTTTTATAAAGCCATCTGGTTAAAATGTTTTACCACAAACATTCTTAAAAGTCTGTGGGAAAATCTATTCATTTATCCCTTGGAAAAATCCAGCAATAGGTACACTGTACTGAATGAAAACTGGCTACCCCACAGGAGGATATAAAGCCCTGAGGACTAATGCAACCATATTTTTTCAATGGAGTGAGCACATTTTGTACTTTGACCATTTTATGTTTTGAAAGGAGAATGTTCATTATTGATGAGCATTGGGCTGGCAGTGGGCAGTGCACTCATGCTGCCAGCTTGATGTTTCAGCGAGAGACCCAAATCATTGTGATACTCAGGCCTCATTTCCATCTGATGAACAAGTAGCCAAAATTCAACTAACACTCGCAGCCGCTCATCAGTCGTAGGGAGCCACAGGAAATATAGTGGTTCCTCTGCATAACCAAACCAGAAGTTGGAACTTAAAGAAGGCAGGAGGCAATTGTAGGATGGTGTAACAGAGAGACTGGCAGTGGGTGAGAAGATTTATATGGACCAGAGTGGGAGCCATCATTCTTCTCTTGCCCCATCAAATATAATTTTTAACAACAGAAGTGTAACATTTTTGCAGGCAGCCTGAAACAGTCCTTTAACCGCAAGTTAGGTCGCTCTATGCCTACTGCCAGACCATTTGGAGTACACATTTTTACCATTAGTATATTTTGAAAATTGCGTCGCGGCACCAGGTACATTGTAGGGCCCCAATTTGCACATCTTAATGGAATGGTCTGCTGAAACAAGCAGATGCGCTGGCCACCCATTTCTAGGACTAGTTAGAAATGGTGGCGGGTGGAGCGGGAATGGACCAATATGACAAGCAACACAATTTTTGTTGCGCTTCCATTTCTTTCCCATGCAGCAGAGGTAATGAAGGTCAACCCCATACTCTTTTACTGTGTGTACCTGCAGCTGTTTTTGTTCCATATTGATTTGTTTTGCATGTTTTCACACATTTTTCTGCTAAACTGCAATGAAAGATTTCAATTGAATGGAGTATTGGCTTTTTAAATTGCTGTCCTTGAGTATAAAGTAACAATCCAAAAAAAATACCATTTTAGTCAGAAATTGCTTTTACATTATTTTCTTCCAATGCATAAAACCTTCATTTCTATCCTGTGAACTGATTTAAGGGGCTGGATTTAATGCAGCCCTCTGAAGTGGGTACCATGGAAGCTGGGCCAACTTACTCACTGGAGAGGCAATTCAGATATGTTAATTACATTGTTAGGATACGTAAGTGAAGGGCATCATTTAATTAAGTACTTGGAGCACATATAAATAGGGGCTGAAACACTGGGTGTGTGTGAGTAGAGCTGTGAGACGAAACAAAGCCAATAAACTCTCTCCATAAAGACAAGCTCAGTGTCTTGGTTCCAACTTCACCAACCGGCTTGGATTCTAATAGCATTGGTAGCAGAGAATGGTTGGCCTAAAGGTGAAAATTGTAAACTAAGATTTCTTTTCAGACAGAAGGCTGTAATTAGAGTTACTTTGGAGAGGAATGGCTGAACCAAGTGTAGAGTATCAGGGTATGATTTCCCACCGTTGTTCTGTAAAGCTGAACCTTATGACCAATGAAAGAATGAAGGGGCTATGTTGACATGGGTTACGTCCTTATCAAAGAAAAATCAAGGTATGGCCTCAGCACTTTCGCTTCCCACCAAACGCAGGTTAAGGCACAGGGTATTTTTGTAGCTAGAGGCTCATCATTTGGACACTGAGAAAGGTTTGGATGATCTCTTAAATTTTATAGACAACATTTGTAAGAAAGACGATCTATTAAATGCAAATGAGGTATGGTCAGACTTTGATAAACTTAGAAGGATGACAGTTATTCCATAGAAGATTATATCATGGAATTTAACAGGTTATAATCAAGATTGCAGAAATTCTCTTTGGGGATTAGCTGGGAAGAGTGTCCACTGCAGTCACCGTTGCCGTGAAGCAGTCTGAGAAGAGTGTCCTCTGCAGTCACCGTTACCGGGAAGCAGTCTGGGAAGAGTGTCCTCTGCAATCACCGTCGCCGTGAAGCAGTCTGGGAAGAGTGTCCTCTGCAGTCACCGTCGCCGTGAAGCAGTCTTGGAAGAGTGTCCTCTGCAGTCACCATCACTGAGTGAAAAAAAAAACAGAGTGACATCACAGGAAAACCATAAGTTCATTGGTTGGTAAATAACTGCCAGTTTGAACTATCTATTCTAAATTGATTTCAGATTAAAGGTGACTACTAGGGTCCAGGATCGGAGGCCTAACACTTCAGCTTCAACTCAGCGGAGAGAGTGAGTTCTAGTTGATTTTAAAAAGTGTATTTTGAACCTCTATTCTAACTTGCTTTCAGATTGAAGGTAAATAGGAGAAATATTTTACAGGTTGATAAACTAAAGACCAGTAGGAAATTTTAAAACAAATTGAAAAACTAATTGAATAAAATAGAGCTGCAGGGCCAGCGCTGTGTTGTAGCTGCATGAAGTTGGAGCTGGTGGGCCCCATTGTGGTTCCTAGTGACCACATCTGCAGCAAATGTTGGTTGCTTGAGGAACTCCAGCTCAGAGTTGACAAGCTGGAGTCTGAGCTTCGGACACTGCAACACAGGGAGGGGGAGAGTGTTTCAGGAGACAGTCACACCCCTTAGATTGACTACCTTAAATTAGGCCAGTGGTCAGGGACAGGAGGGTGTGACTATGAATGAGGCAGGTAGAGGGACCCAGGAAGAAGCACTGCAGGAGCCTCAGCCCTTGCCCTTACCAACAGGTTTGAGATTCTTGCTCCCAGTGTGGACGAGAGCGGGGACTGTAGGGAGGATGAGCAAACTGATCATAGCACCGTGGTATAGGGAGCCATTCAAGTGGGGAGAGAAAAGAGAAATGTAGTTGGAATCAGGGATAGTATAGTTAGCGGAATAGATACTGTTCTCTGTAGCCAGGATCGAGAGTCCCGAAGGCTGTGTTGCCTACCTGGTGCCAGGGTTAAGGATATCTCATCTGGGCTGCAGAGTAACTTGGAGTGGGAGGGGAAAGATCCAGTTGTCATGGTCCACATAGGTACCAATGATATAGGTAAAATGAGGAAAGAGGTTCTACTGAGGGAATGTGAGCAGCTAGGGGCTAAATTAAAAAACAGGACCAAAAGGTAATAATCTCCAGATTACTACCTGAGCCACGAGCTAATTGGCACAGGGTCAATAAGATTAAAGAGGGAAATGCGTGGCTCAGAGATTGGTGTGGGAGAAATGGGTTTGAATTCATGGGACATTGGCACCAGTACTGGGGAAAGAGGGAGCTATTCCATTCGGACGGGCTCCACTTGAATTATGCTGGGACCAGTGTCCTGGCGAATCGCATAACTAGGGTTGTACATAGGGCCTTAAACTAAATAGTGGGGGGGAGGGTTCAGTTGCATGGAAATATAAAAAATCAAAGTTTAAGGAGAGGGTAAGAGTGCAGGTTAGTGACGAGGCTGATTGTTACCAAAAAGTGAAAGGAAGGGACAGAGTGTGTGGACGCCATATTGCACCAAAGAATCATATATGAGTAGGGAAAATTGACAATAGGGCAAACTTAAAGGCTTTGTATCTGAATGTGCGTATCACTTGGAATAAAACCAATGAGTTAACAGTGCAAATAGAGATAAATAGGTATGATTTGGCGGCAATTACTGAGACGTGGTTACAGGGAGAACAGGTTTGGGAGTTGAATATCCAAGGGTACTCAGTGTTTTGGAAGGATAGGCAGGAAGGAAAAGGAGGTGATGTAGCTTTGTTAGTAAAGGAAGAGATCAGTGCTATAGTGAGGAATGATATAGGCACTGGAGAGCAAGACGTAGAGTCAGTCTGGGTAGAAATAAGAAATAGCAAGGGAAAGAAGTCCCTGGTGGGAGTAATCTATAGGTCCCCAAACAGTAGTTCAGCAGTAGAACACAGTATAAACCAGGAAATACTGGGAGTATCGAAGAAAGGCACGGCAATAATCATGGATTTTAATATGCATATAGACTGGACTAAGCAAATTGGCAAGGGTAGCCTCGAGGGAGAGTTCATAGAATGTATTAGAGATTATTTTTTGGAGCAATATGTTGTGGAATCAACCAGGGAGCAGGTTATTCTGGATTTGGTTTTGTGTAATGAGATGGGTTTAATTAATGATCTCATAGTAAAGGATCCTCTAGGGAAGAGTGATCATAGCATGCTAGAATTTCAAGTTCAGTTTGAGAGCGAGAAACTTGAGTCCCACACTAGTCTTCTGGAGTTAAACAAAGGTAACTACATAAGCATGAGGGCAGAATTGGCCCTAATGGACTGGGCAGGAAGACTACAAGGTAGGGCAGTTGATGAATAGTGGCAGATATTTAAGGAAATATTCAATTCCTCCCAAGTAAAATATATTCCAAAGAGGAAGAAAGATGGTAAGAGGGGACAAAAGCATCTATGGCTAAGCAAGGAAGTTAAAGATAACGTAAAGGCAAAATCTAAGGCATACCAAATTGCAAAGGTCAGTGGCAGGCTGGAAGATTGGGAAACTTTTAAAGATCAACAAAGGGTTACTAAAAAAAAATAAAAAGTGCAAAGGTAAATTATGAAAGAAAACTAGTGCAAAATGTAAAAACTGATAGCAAAAGCTTTTACAAGTATATAAAAGGAAAGAGAGTAGCTAAAGTGAATGTTGGTCCCTTGGAGGATGAGACTGGGGAGTTAATAGTGGGGAACGCAGAAATGGCAGAGATGCTTAATCAATATTTTGCCTCAGTTTTCACGGTGGAGGACACTAGTACCACCCCAATAGTAACAGGTGGTGCAGAGGGTATGGAGAAGCAGGAACTTAGAAGAATCACCATCACTAGGGAAAAAGTACTGAGCAAACTATTGGGATTAAAGGGTGACAAGTCCCCAGGACCTGATGGCCTACATCCCAGCGTCTTAAAGGAAGTGGCAGCGGAGATAGTGGATGTATTGGCTATAATATTCCAAAATTCCCTCGATTCTGGAAAGGTTCCAATGGATTGGAAAAATGCTAATATACCGTCCTTATTCAAAAAGGGGGGGAGGCAGAAAGTAGGAAACTATAGACCAGTTAGTTTAACATCTGTCGTTGGGAAATTGTTGGAATCCATTATTAAGGAAGTAGTAATGGGGCATTTGGAAAGTCAAAATGCAACCATCAGAGTCAGCATGGTTTTATGAAGAGTAAATCGTGTTTGACTAATTTGCTGGAGTTCTTTGAAGATGTGACAAACAAAGTGGATAATAGGGATCCTGTAGATGTAGTATATCTGGATTTCCAGAAGGCCTTTGATAAGGTACCGCACAAAAGATTAATACCCAAGATAAGATCTCACGGAGCTAGGGGTAATATATTTGCTTGGATAGAGGATTGGCTAACCAACAGAAAGCAGAGAGTTGGGATAAATGGGTCTTTTTCTGGATGGCAAGCTGTAACTAGTGGGGTGCCACAGGGTTCGGTCCTTGGGCCCCAACTATTTACAATCTATATTGATGACTTGGATTCGGGGATAGAAGGTACTATAGCTAAATTTGCAGATGACACCAAAAATAGGTGGGAAAGTAAGTTGCAATGAAGAAATGAGAAAGTTACAAATGGATATGGACAGGTTAGGTGAATGGGCAAAAATTTGGCAGATGGAGTTTAACGTGGATAAGTGTGAGGTTATTCATTTTGTTCAGAAGAATAAAAAGGTGACTTATTATTTAAATGAAGAGAAACTTCAGATTGCTTCAGTGCAGAGGGATCTGGGTGTCCTCGAGCATGAATCGCTGAAAGCTAGTGTGCAGGTACAGCAGGTAATAAGGAAGGCAAATGGAATTTTGACATTTATTGCTAAAGGAATAGAGTATTCAAATAGGGAGGTGCTGTTGCAACTGTACAAGGCATTGGTGAGACCGCACCTGGAGTACTGGGCACGGTTTTGGTCCCTTTATTTGAGGAAGGATGTAGTTGCATTGGAGGCAGTTCAGAGGACGTTCACTAGATTGATTCCAGAGATGCGGGGCTTGTCTTATGAGGAGAGATTGAGCAGTTTAAGGCCTATACACGCTAGAATTTAGAAGGATGAGAAGAGATTTAATTGAAGTATATAAGATGCTAAAGGGGATAGACAAAATAGACGTGGAGCGGATGTTTCCCCTTGTGGGGCATTCTAGAATGAGAGGCCATAGTTTTTGGCTAAGGGGTGGTAGATTTAAATCAGAGATGAGAAGGAATTACTTTTCTCAAAGAGTGGTGAATCTGTGGAATTCACTACCTCAGAGTGCAGTGGATGCCGGGACGCTGAATAAATTTAAGGAGGAGATAGACAGATTTTTAATTAGTAATGGTTTGAAAGGTTATGGGGAGAGGGCAAGAAATTGGAGTTGAGGCCGAAATGAGGTCGGATTGAATGGTGGGGCAGGCTTGAGGGGCTGAATTGCCTACTCCTGCTCCTAGTTCTTATGTTCTTATGAGATTCCTACTTCAGTGCTTGCTTTAAAATTGTTGGCTTCTTGTCTTGACTGGAGCTAGATTCTCAGAAAGAGATATGCTTTTGGAACAGATGTCTGAAGCTTTAAAAAGCATTTCTGGGAAACATTTATTTCCAGCCGTTTTCATGGCACAGATGGGACCTTCAGCAGTAACACAAAAGATGGAGGATTCAATTCTAGCAGCATTTTGAAAAAAAACACCACAAACAAAAGGAATGATTTCAGAGACCCCTTTCGCTGCTCTAACAGATGACAGGAATTGGGTAACTGCAGCAGGAGAATAACCAGGAATAACCAAAGAATGGTCAACAGATGTTTCAGATGTGAGTCAAAATATCTTTATGTAATAAATTCTCTGAAATGCAATAACAGGGTCTTTGAAATGACACATGACATGGAAGGTTCGGAAGGGGAAGATGATGATACTGATCAGTCAAAAGGGATTGAACTGGCCACCAGAAGTTTTAGTCCGGTGATGGTATTCTAGTTGTGGACTCTTTCAATTATGCTGTGTTAGACAGTGGATGCACATCCACAGTATGTGGAGTTGGTTGGTTAAAGTGTTACCTGGATTCTCTAAATAGTAAAAACTGAATTAAGGCTAAGGAATATGAAAGTTCTACTTACTTCAGGTTCGAAGACAATAACATGTTAAAGTCACTAAAAAGATTGGTGATTCTTGTAAAATAGCTGGGAGCTGCGGGAGGGTAAACCGTTTTATAAGCACAGTTGTAGTATCCTGTAAAATATCCTTACTGTTGAGTCAGCCATTTAAGAAAAAGGCTCAGATGAAATTAGATATGGTGCACGATAAGGCAATTGTTTTTGGGAAATCTGTTGATTTACAGTTTACACAATTGGAAC
This sequence comes from Cetorhinus maximus, assembly GCF_964194155.1. NCBI lineage: Eukaryota > Metazoa > Chordata > Chondrichthyes > Lamniformes > Cetorhinidae > Cetorhinus > Cetorhinus maximus. Next base: position 124,762,394 of record NC_135884.1, read on the forward strand.
ATTATTGTTTCCCCTTAGCAAGACCTAACATTTATATTCACAATGTTAAAGAAGCGTTGATGACATCAGGAGGTAGGAGCTTAAAGGAAAAATGGCAAATTGTTTTAAAACTACATCAGCAGTTTGCCCATCCATCTTGTCAGAAGTCAAAAATTCTACTAAAGGATGTAGGGGTAATGGATGATGAATATACTAAACTTATAGAAGAGATCAGTAAGAAACTTTTTAGTGAAATTATAGTAATGGACTTGAAGGTATGGGATAAGGACAAAAGCATTTTTCTCTTACACTTCATAGATATGGCAACTAGATTCAGTCTGCCAACAGTAATATATAGTGAAGGCAAAAAGGTAATTGTGGACAAGATAATGGAAAAATGAATAGAACTGGACTGGGAGCAGCGGCTAAATTCCTAACTGACAATGGTGGGGGGGGCGGGGGTTGGCGAGGAGTTTGCCAACAATGAATTTAAAAGTATGTGTGAAAATATGGACATAATAGTCATGAACACAGCAGTGGAAAGCTCCTTTAGTAATGGGGTTTGTGAAAGAAGTCACGTAGTAATTGATGAGATGCTTCACAAAATCTTAGCTGACCAACCCAGCTATAAACGGACATATGTCCTGGCATGGCCAGTCTGTGTGAAGAATTGACTTCAAATACTTGGGGGCTACAGTCAATATCAATTAGCTTATGGGAGAAATCCAAAAATACCTTCAGTGATGTGGGATCAATCCCCGGCTTTCAAAGGGACTACGATTAGTTCATCTTTTTTCTGAGCACTTGAATGCCCTGCATGCAGGAAGAAGGGCATTTATCAAGGCTGAAGTTTCTGAGAAAATTCAGAGAACCCTACAGCAACACATAAGACCATTAGAAATAAATTTTAATCCAGGGGACATGGTATATTACAAAGAGAAAGTCAGAGGGAGTGGAAAGACCTGGGTAAGGCTATAGGCAGTGATGTAAAAGCAGCACTTTTATAACATGGCAATCAAACTGTTAGGGCACATTTCTCGAGGTTAATTGCCGCTGATTATACATTTACAGAATCTGAACAGGTAATAGAAAGTGGAGCTGCACCATGCACTTCACATACACATATGTTGGACAATTACAAGGAGCAGACTATGGCAGATAAAAGGCTGACTGAAAATAGACAAAGTGATACTGAAGCACATAATAAGGCTATTTATCTGAAAGGACAACTCACAAAGTTTACACTGGAGTAACATATATGTCGGGAGGGACCAGTGAATGGGAGGATGGCGTAATGGTATTGTCACTGGACTGGTAATCCAGAGACCCAGGATAATGATCTGGGGTTCGAATCCTGCCATGGGCAGATGGGGGAATTTGAATTCAACAAAAAATCTGGAATTAAAAGTCATGAAACCATTGTCGATTGTCATCATCTGTTTCATGAACATTCATGAACCCATCTGGTTCACTAATCTGCTGTCCTTACCTGGTCTGGCCTGGCCTACATGGTCCAGACCACAGCAATAAAGCATTTAAGATTTAAATGCTCTTAACCCTGACAAATGGGCAATTATGGGCAATAAATGCTGGCCTAGTCAGCGATGCCCACATCCCATGGATTAAAAAAAAATTATAGGGAGAGCAAGAAAATCAACCAGCAAATGCAAACATTGACTGAATGTGCAAGATGAGGGACAGAAAATGAATAAAGACGTGGAAGGCCAGAAAAAGCAGTATGAGTTCTGGAAGTGAACTGATGTTTTCTTTTCTGGACTGCTTTGATTGACTGCTGAAGGTTAGAAAAAACAGTCGCATCTGGTTGTGCATTTTCAATAGACTTCTTTGTTGACATTTCCACATGGACAATTATTATGTAATTATAAAAGTTTGGTTGAGTTTCAAAACCACAGTTACCTCAGCAGGGGGTGTGAGTTCACAATTTGATAGACGGTTTAGAGAGTTGATTAAAAGGATTAGCTATCTTTGATATAGGGCCTGAATAGAAGCTTTTTTTAAATAAGAAATTAAACACTTGAGCCTGAAAAGCTTTGAATGGGTTCCATGAATAAGAGTTTTTTTTCAATAGCAGGTGTATATGAGTGAGAGCTGTTTTAGATTGTTAAAAGTTAATATTTTTCATCTCCACATGGCTCCTGAGATCTGCCCATGGTGGATACTGGAGAGAGGCTATGGAGGTATGAGGGGCCATGGCGGGTGTGTGGGGGGCATTGAGTTGGCATGGAGAGTATGAGCGGCCATGGGGGAATGGGGGTGGGGGTGGGGGTGGGTAAGGGCCAGAGGACTTAACAGCTTCTGAAACAACTGGGACAAAGTCTCAGAACCAACTGGGCCTTCTTACCAGCCTGCCTTAGCACTTGTCCATCCTTATGGCCACCTACGCTCTGCTTCCAGGGTCAGCGGTCCTGACTCTATCCCTCTCCTGTATCCCTGGAGTGAAAAATCGCGCAATTTGTGGTACTTTTTACCAAGGCGGTTTGGTGAGTCTGGAAATTTCCTGACCCACCTCAGTAGCAAAATCCGTCCGGCCCTATGTTTTCATGGGTATGTTAAATAGCAGAGATGAGTGGACGTTCAAGTCTGGTGAATCATGAGAAGAGCAAAGGCTATTCTGGAGTATGAAAAATCTTTGAGGATACCACTTTGAACTTTGGATATCGGAAAGCAATATTCCAAACCCAATGTTAGATATTGGATTCTGAGGGTCTAACGAAGAAATACTTGCATTTGTATAACACCTAATCATATCTCTGAGAAACTTTTCAAAGTACTTTATAAAAGTTAGTCCATGTAAATTACAAATGGTGCAGCTTCCAATGTTTTCTATGGTGTGGTCATCCTTTCTTATAGTGCAGATTTTGTCTAAAGTCTTCATTGCTATGACCTGGACTAATTCAGAAAAATCAATTCCAAATGTATGTGGATTGCCCCAGTCCATGACAAATTACATTCTGAAAGGACTTCACAAACCCCCTCTATCATTTTGATTTTTTGTTTTGTTTTGTTTTTCCAAGGATGCCAATATTAGGAAAAAAATCTTGATTTCACCAATGGCATGATGCATAGAACAGTTCAAATTAAGAAAGAAATCAAACTTTATGTTGACAACCTGAAAAATTTTCCAGCAGGAATGTATACCTATATTTGTAAATTGAGATACACTTCTACAGCAGCTCTCCTTATTTAAAATGTTCAACTATTTATGAAAGCCTTGCTGAGCCTCACAGCCAAAGTAAATCGTGTAGACTCAGGGGAGAGGGTGGAGAGAGGACAGGAGGTGTAGTTCTTCTTAATGAGATTCATCTTCTGAAGAACTCAGCTACTCTTGTGATTTGAACTGCGTAAAAAGAAGCTCATACAATGTGAGCTCTACAGTTGGTTTCCCTTAATGGGTCTGAATATGTGTATTAGTAAAACCTCAATTGTTAGCTTTTAGTCAGGTTCAATTGTGCCAGAGCGACTCAATTAATCCTAGAGTGAGGAAGTCAATTTTTTAGTTTGCATTCTTTAAAGACGCTGTCATGAATGGACTTCAGGAAGCCTTAGAAGAAAATTCCTACAGTTTAAAATAAGAATTATTAGAGCAAATGATTTGCTTGTACAGTAGCTCCATTGAATTTCTAAAACACAGTGTGTTAAGCTTAATAACAAACCACTTAATAATATGACAAATTACTGAGCTCAAGTTCATAAAACCTATTGAAGAAAGTCTCTGAAATTACATGTCAGGCTAAATTAGAGGTTTTCAAAATGCCAGTGATGGCAGGGAGGCTCTTGTGGTGCAGTGGTAGTGTCCCTCCCTCTGGGCCAGAAGCTCTGAGTTCAAGTCCCACTTCAGAACTTAATGGCCATAGAAGGTGTATTCGTAATGTGGACTTAAGGGGAGGAACTCTGCCATCCTTATCTGGTGGATTCTTAAATGTCCTCTGAAATGACTTAGCAAGCAACTCAGTTGTATCAAACAGCTATAAAGACTAAAGGAATGAAACGGGATGGACAGCCCAGCATCAACCTAGGCACCGGAAACGACAATGGCAAACCGAACCCCTTTGACCTTGCAAAGTCCTCCTTACTAACATTTGGGAGCTTGTGCCAAAATTAGGAGAGCTGTCTCACAGACTAATCGCACACAGCCTCCAAATCATACCTTAAAGGCAATGTTCCAGCCACCACCATTACTATTCCTGGGTATGCCCTTTCCACCAATAGGACAGGCACACCAGAGGTAGCAGCACAGTAGTATACAGTCAGGATGGAGTTGCCCAGGGAGTCCTCGACATTGACTCTGGAGCCCATGAAATCTCATGGCATCAAGTCAAACATGGGTAAGGAAACCTCCTGCTGGCTACCACCTACCACAGCTCTGCAACCACCCCCCCTCCACCCAACCTCCCCTCCCCCCATCCCCCCAACCTCCAGATGATGAATCAGTACTCCACCATGTTGAACATCAATTGAAAGAAGCACGGAGGGTGGCAAGAGTACAGAATATACTCTGGGTGAGAGACTTCAATGTTCATTGACAAGGGTGGCTCGGTAGAACCACTGCTGACTGAACTGGCTATGTCCTAAAGGACATCACTGCTGGACTGGGCCTGCAGCAAGTGGTGAAGGAACCAACAAGAGGGAAAAACCTACTTGACTTCATCCTCACCAATCTACCTGTCACATGCATCTGTGACCACCGCACGGTCCTTGTGGAGATGATGTTCCATCTTTGAATTGAGGATACCTTCCATCGTGTTGCGTGGCACTACCACCATGCTAAACGGGATAGATTTTGAACAGATATAGTAACTCAAAGCTGAGCATCCATGAGACATTGTGGGCCACCAGCAGCAGCAGAATTGTACTCAAACACAATCTGTAACCTCGTGGCCTTGTATCTCCCACTCTACCATTACCAGCAAGCCAGGGGATCAACCCTGGTTCAATGAAGAGTGCAGGAGGGAATTCCAGGAGCAGCACCAGGCATGCCTAAAAATGAGGTGTCAAACTGGTGAAGCTACAACATAGGACTACTTGCGTGCTAAACAGCAGAAGCAGTATGCGACAGACAGAGCTAAGCAATCCCACAACCAACGGATCAGATCTAAGCTCTGCAGTCCTGCCACATCCAATTGTGAATGGTATTGGATAATTAAACAACTAATAGGAGGAGGAGGGTCCACAAATATCCCCATCCTCAATGGGGGAGCCCAGCACAGCAAGGCAGAAGCATTTGCAACCACCTTTAGCCAGAAGTACCAAGTGAATGACCCATCTCGGTCTCCTCCTGAGGTCCCTAGCATCACAGATGTCAGTCTTAAGCCAATTCGATTTGCTCCACGTGATATCAAGAAACAGCTGAAGGCACTGGATACTGCAAAGGCTATGGCCCCTGACAACATCCCAGCAATAATATTGAAGACTTGTGCTCCAGAACTAGCCGCAACCCGAACCAAGCTGTTCCAGTCCAGCTACAACACTGCCATCTACCCAACAATGTGGAAAATTGCCCAGTTGCACCCTGTTCACAAAAAGCAGGACAAATTCAACCAGGCAAATTAACACACCATCAATTTACTCTCGATCATCAGCAAAGTAATGGAAGGGGTCATCAACAATAATATCAAGCAGCAGTTGCTCAGCAACAACCTGCTCATTGACACTCCGTTTAGGTTATGCAAGGGCCACTCAGCTCCTGACCTGATTATAGCCTTGGTCCAAACATGGACAAAACTGAACTCAAGAGGTGAGGTGAGAGTGACTGCCCTCGACATTAAGGCAGCATTTGACCGAGTGTGGCATCAAAGAGCCCTAGCAAAACTGGAATCAATGGGAATCAGGGGGAAAACTCTCCGCTGGTTGGAGTCATACCTAGTACAAAGGAAGATGGTTGTGGTTGTTGGAGGTCAATCATCTTGGTCCCAGGACATCACTGCAGGAGTTCCTCAGGGTAGTGTCCTAGGCCCAAACATCTTCAACTGCTTCATCAATGACCTTCCCTCCATTATAAGGTCAGAAGTAGGGATGTTCACTGATTATTGCACAATGTTCAGCACCATTCTTGACTCCTCAGATACTGAAGCAGTCCCATGTCCAAATGCAGCAAGACCTGGACAATATCCAGGCTTGGGCTGATAAGTGGCAAGTAACATTTGCACCACACAAGTGCAAGGCAATGACCATCTCCAACAAGAATAATCTAACCATCTCCCCTTGATATTCAATGGCATTACCATCACTGAACCCCCATGATCAACATCCTGGGCGTTACAAATTGACCAAGAAACTGAACTGGACTAGCCATTTAAACACAGACTACAAGAGCATGTCTGAGGCTAGGAATTCTGCAGTGTGTAACTCGCCTCCTGACTCCTCAAAGTCTGTCCACCATCTACAAGGTGCAAGACAAGAGTGTGATGGAATAAACTTCACTTGCCTGGATGAGTTCAGCACCAAGAAGCTCGACACCATCCAGGACAAAGCAACCCGCTTGATTGGCACACTATCTACTACCTTAACCATTCATTCTGCGCACCCCCAATGCATAGTGGCGGCAGTGTGTTCCATCTACAAGATGCACTGAAGCAATTCACCAAGGCTCCTTTGACCGCGCCATTCAAACCCGCAACCTCTACTACCTAGATGGACAAGGACAGCAGATGTATGGGAAGTGCCACCTGCAAGTTCCCATCCAAGCCACACACCATCCTGCCTTAGAATTGTATCACTGTGCCTTCACTGTCGCTGTGTCAAAATCCTGGAACTCCCTTCCTAACAGAACAGTGGGTGTACCTACACCACATGGACAGCAACAGTTCAAGAAGGCAGCTCACCACCACCTTCTTAGGGGCATTTAAGCATGGGAAATAAGTGTTGGCATTGCTAGCAATGCCCACATCCTGTGAATAAATAAAGAACAAAAATGTGTTTATCTCAGCCTTAAATACATTCAACAATGGAGCATCTACAACCCTAAGACATGGAGAATTCCATACATTCACAACTCTGAGTGAAGAAAGTCCCCCTCATCTCAGTCCTAGATGATCAACCCCTTATCCTGATACTGTCCCCCCCTCTGTTTTCTATATTCCCCAGCCAGGGGAAACAACCTCTGTGTCTCCCCTGTCAGCCCCTTCAGAATCTTGTATGCTTCAGCGAGTTTATCTCTTATTTTTCTAAATTCCAGAGAGTATAAGCCCAATTTACTCAGTCTCTTATCATGGGATAACCCTCTCTACCCAGGAACCAATCTTATTGACCTTTGCTGTATCGCCTTCAGTGCAAGTGTATCCTTCCTTAGACATGGAGACCAAAAACTGCTTACAGTGGGGATATGCTGGCATAGTGGTAATGTCACTGGTCAAGTAATCCAGAGGCCAAGGCTATGCTCTGGGGACACAGGTTCAAATCCCACCACGGCAGCTGATTGAATTTAAATTCCATCATAAATCTGGAATTGAAAGTTACTGTCAGTAATGGTGACCACAAAACTATCAGTGATTGCTGTAGAAACCCATCTTATATCCTTTAGTGAAAGAAATCTGCCATCCTTACCCCATCTGGCCTACATGTGACTCAAGACCCACAGCAATGTGATTGGCTCTTGACTGCCCCCTGAAATGACCTAGAAAGCCACTCAGTTCAAGGGCAGTTAGGGATGGGCAACAAATGCTGGCCATGCCAATAATTCCCACACCCAAGAACGAATAAAAAAAATTCCAGGCATCTTCTCATGAAAGCCCTATACAATTGTAGCAAGACTTCTTTATTCTTGCACCCTAAACACTTCACAATAAAGGCCAAAATTCCTTTTGCCTTCCTAATTGCTAACTGTTCCCGCATGCTAACTTTCTGTGTTCCTTTTATGGGTGTACCCAAGGGTCTTTGAATACCAATATTTAGAAATTTCATGCATTTCAAAAAATATTCTGCTTTTCTATTCTTACCATCAAAGCGAAGAACCTCCGCTTGCCCACATTATGCTCCATCTGCTACCTCGTTGCCCATTCACTTAAACTGTCTGTATCTCCATGCAGCCTCCCTGTGTCCTCCACACAGTTTATATTTTCACCTAGTTTTGTAGTATCAGAAAACTTGAATACATTACTCTGTCTTTTCGTCTAAGCCATCATATAGATTGTAAGTAGCTGAGGTCTCAGTGGTCCTTGCTGCACTCCACTAGCTACAGCCTGTCAATTTGAAAATTGCCCATTTATCTCTACTGTCTGCTTCTTGTCTTTTAACCAATGCTCCATTTACTAATCTATTACTCCCAACTCTCTGAGCTGTTACCCTGATATTAGCCCACAGCACTTCATAGATGCTCAGTTCTGAAGTGCTAGATCTGTTCTTAAGCTATTCCATTGAGCACGGTAGTGTCATATATCAACAAGGATGTCAGGGACAGACAAATCTACCACAGATAGACTGTTGAGAATGAAGTCAAGTAGGTTATTCCTTTGTGTTGGTTTTTCTCACCACGTGCTGTAATCCCGGTCTAGCAGCTTCGTCTTTCAGGACTCAGCCAACTCAATAATGGTGCAATGGAGTCATTCATCATGACGGATATTTCATTCTCCACCCAGAGTACATTCTGTGCAATTGTTACCCTCACTGTTTAATCCAAATGGTTCGACATGGAGGAGTAGTGATTCATCAGCTGAGGGAGAGTGGTAAGTGGTAACCAGCAGGAGATTAACTTGCTCACATTTTACCTGAGGTCATGAGACTTTGTAGGTTCAAAGTCAGCATTGAGGATCCCCAGGGCCACTGCCCCTCAACTGTATGCCACAATGCACAGTGGGACAGGACATGCCCAGGGATGGTGATGGAAGAGTCTGGGGCATTGCTCGAAAGGTATCATTCTGTGAGTATAACTATGTCAAGCTGTTAAAGCTGCTGTTGTTTTTGTTTTTGTTTCAGATTTCCAGCATCTACAGTATTTTGCTTTTATGTCAAGCTGTTGCTTGACTAGTCTATACTGCTCTCTCACTTTGGCACCAGTTCCCAGATGCTGGTGTGGGGAGGACTGGGCTGACTGTTTGTCGTGTCCTGATTCAATGTCTAGGTTTCAGTCAAGTGGGACTTTCTAACGGTCTGACATGACTGAGTCTTTTGTCAGTGATGCCTAAATGTAATCAGCTGCCTTTGTCTACAGTGGTTTCAGTAAAGAAAGGAATGAGCTTGAAAACTGCACCTCATTCAGGCCATAGAAGAATATCTTGGGTTTTGTTGGTTCTCAACCATGTTTTGTTATATAATTGTCCGCATAAAGTAACCCAGTGGCAACAGTGTAAAGATTGGTCATTGTAGTGGGGTAACATGTGTGTTGATAAGCCAAACCAAAGTTTGTGAATTGTGGAGACTGAGGAGAGATCATAGCAGAAAGTAAAGCTTACTGGGAACAGTGAGATCAATGCGTGGATAACAAAGGCTTATTTAGCACCATTGAAAATAAAACAAGATATAAAAATAAGCAATAACTACTTTGCAGAATAAACCAAAAAGAGTCATTATAAGTAAAATATTATAGAGTGTAAATGGGACCCATGGAGATTGGACTCACCACAGATTGACATTAGTTCAGCTGCTTTCAATTTATAGTTAGGGCTTCATGTGGGATTGCGAGAATCAAAACGACCAAAGATTTACAGTTAGCAAGTTTACAGCAAGCGAAACAATTGCCTAGTAATTATCAGGAAAAATCTTCAGCCCTGAATTTTTGAGGCCCTGTGAACAGCTCAGGGCCTTGCATGCAGTGGACAAAGCTCATAAAATCAGATGTGTGACAAATATTTCTGGCTTGAAATTGAGCCTGTGTGGACCTCATATAAATGTTTAAATTATGGAAATCATTTCTCATGCTGAATTTCATTTGGGCGAAGTTCCACCCTCAGCCACAGTTAAAATATCTGAGTGCACCAGTGCTGAGCAGCCAAGGGCAATTTAATGGCGTCTCTTAAATTTTGGGGGCAGCTTTCTCGGTGGGCTCAGGAAAATCTGACCTGCGCATTTTTGCGTCTTCCAAAATGCGCACAAGACCCAAGTGTGCCTTTGCCCTGGATTTTTAACTTTTCACACAGGTTGGGTTTGCAGTGCATTTTGCGAGCCATGATGAAGTGCAAAAGGAGTGTTGGTGCGGAGGCAGGCTGATTAGAAGGCCCAGTTCGGTTCTCCAACACAGAATCCCAGCTCCCAATATTGTTTAAAGGTCCCTTAAAACCACTCCACACCCACCTCCCTTGCCCCCTCAGATTGCTAATGTCAGCTCCATGCCCTCCGTGTACCGTCCATAGTCACTCGCCCAGTATCCACTAGGTACAGTCCTGTGGAGTCATACAATAGCAATGGGAATTATTTAAAATCATTGTAAAGAAATTAAACCTCTAACAATCTGATAAAACCCTGAGTTCAAATCCATGATCATTGACGTGGATAAAAACTACTCCAGTGTATTTTTTAAAATTATAATCCTTTAAGTGATTCTTAGGTTTGTAAAGAAACAATAAACCACATCAAAGGCATATTTTGTTCTTACAGCATCTTAAAAGTGTCAATCATTCTTGGATTAACAAACCACCTGCTGAGCTGAAGCTGCTATTGATGTTTGAAACCTAGTCAAGCATTCATAATAGCTATAACTGTCGTGACAAAAGTTTCCAGCTACAATGCCTGAAACTGCTGGAACAGAACAGAATGGTGCCCCATATCCATTTCAAGTCAGAGTGCCTGTCAATCAATAGAGAGCATCAGTTGCAGAGACTTTGTCTACTTTCAAAAGCACTTTTTTTTTAACGGCCAGAGCTGTAAGTCGATTTAAATCACAGTACAAACATGATAGCAGAAACTGACAGGACATTTTTTTTACATTTTAATGCATTATGGCACTTTCTTTCATGGAACTATTAATGTAATGCATGATAACATACAGTGTAAGGGTCAACTTACCTTTGCAGGACAGATCCCTATGATGAATCACTGCATTAAAAATTCATCTGCATTATAAGGCAGCTTCTAATCGTGTCATTTAAAGGTGTCAAAACATTTTACACTTACATTTCAGAATGTTCCCAACTCCTCAGAAGGCTTCCCCAGTGGTAACAAACTCTCCAAATAGGTGTATTATTTTAGGGCTTCCAAAGCCCACACCAGCACATGAAAATTGTGTGTAGGAAGAAATGCAATTTTCCTGTGGTCCTCAAAACTGACCTTGGAGGAAGTGCATGTACATTTTTCACCCGACACCTTCCTGACTTGCACAAGGGCTGCATGAATATGGTGTCGGTTGGGTAGGCAGAGGGAAATTGTTTTTCCAATTTAAAAAAAGTTCAGCATTTTGTGACGCGACTCGCACTAGCATTGGGAAAACCCAGCCCCAGGTGTTTTTGGCTTTATTGTCAATACATCAATTTTTGTAGTGGAGCATTTTCAAATTAGTACACAAATGATTTTGTGAAGATATTTTGAGTTTCCTTTATTCCCACACAATTATTTTATTATTTTTGCCATGCTACTCCTGCACTGAAAGTGCCACATATCCTGGAGCTCGTATTCCTCCTGCTATCAAGATGGGAGTCCCTGTATCAAGTTATCCTTGGCTCAGTTGTAATATGCTGGCCTCTGAGTCAGAATGTTGTGGTTTTAAACAACACTCAAAAGACTGGAGCCCATAAAGTAGCCTAACACTTTAGTCTAGCATTGAGGGAGTGTGTGCTATCAGAGATGCCACCCTTTGGATGACACATTAAAACAAAGTCCTTTCTGCTCTCTCTAATCAATGTAAAATATCCCACAGCACAAAGGGTGAATGAGTTTGCCTGATTTCCTGGTCAACATTTAACCCTCAATCAGTATCACTAAAATAGATTATTTGGTCCTTTTGCTTACTGCTGTTTGGAGGGCCTAATTGCTTGCAAATTGTTTACTGCAATTCCTGCGTTACAGCAGTGACTATCAGAAGTGTTTCATTGACAGTGATGCACTTCGGGACTCTTGAGGTTGTGAAAGGCACTATATAAATGCAAATTCTTTTTCTTTCTATTGAGTTGCCTGATCTAGGCCATTTCAAGAAAGGATATCATTTGTAGGAGCAAACACTTCAGGTACCATGTGCCATTACCACAGAAATTTTGTAGGTGCAATAATTGGGATTTGTTAACTGTTACAACCTGATTTACGGGCTGGAAATTCGCTCTGGCTTATTTTCTGAAATAGGCAATGTGCTGGGAGCATTGCCAGAAGCCCGAAGCTCACCCAAAATTAGGCTGTGTTCCTCATCAGCATATTGCAGCGAGCTGCAATACCAATTGGGTTCTTGTCGGGTTTTCCTCTAAGGTGAGCAGATTTGCTAATTAGCTGTACCTTCTTATGTGATCACACATATGTAAACAGTACGGAATTTAAGTGGATCTTGGTAACAATTCTGAACTTCTCATACTCAGCTTAGTGTCTTAAACATTCTTCCTATACATGTGACTTTTCAAAATATTGAATCGCCAATGTTCCATAACTGTTGGACAAAAATTTGGCCCGGATTTTTCATTAAGAATGATGGTGAGGCTATCATGTGACATAATAAGGACATTAATGATTTTCTTGTGCATTTTGTAATATTTAAAGTTGCCTATGCAGTAATATTTCAGTGTTTTAAATGTATATATTGATGCTTTCTGATGGCGACTTGCCTCCTTGAGAAGTCTGATGCTTGATGTAGAATAAGTCTGGGTGGGGTTAAGAAACAACAAGGGGCAGGAAATACTGTTTTGAATAATTGTGGGCCACCAATAGTAGTGTCAAGCAGAGTATAAAGCAAAAAATGAGAAGTGCATGTGGCAAGCGTAATACATTAATAATGGGGGATTTTAATCTTCACATGTGCTGGGCAAACCAAATTTGCATTGAGAGAATGGAGGATGAGTTCATGGAATGTATGCAAGATCATTTTCTAGATCGATATGTCGAGGAACCAATTTGGGAACAGACTAATTTAAATCTGGTATTGTGTAATGAAAAATTAATAACCTTGTAGTAAGGAACCCTAGGGAAGCATGATCATAATATGTTAGAATTTTATATTCTGTTTGAGAGTGATTTAGCCAAGATCAAACTAGGGTCTTAAATTTGAACAAAAACAACTGTGCAGTAAGAGGGGTGAGTTGGCTAAGGTATATTGGGAAACTTGATTAAAAGGTATGAAGGTAGATAAGAAAATGGCAAGTATTTAAAGAATTAATTCACAGCCTGCAACAAATTTATATTCCATTAAGGAAATAAAACCTTACAGGAACAGTAGAGGGAGGGTGGGTGGAGGGTGGTTGGGTGGGGGGGTTGGGTGTGGGGGGAGCAGGGTGAAGGAAATGGTCATACACTTGGAAAAGCTTGTCAAAAGTGAGCATTCTCCTGCAGCTGAGACCGTTCAGCAGCAGCTCCATTGACAGGCTTGGAGTCGGGCCTCTGAAGCATTTCTGCCCACTCGAGCAACACAAAAACATGAAAGTGCAGGTGGAGCACTGCAATATAGTCGCCAGAGGGTGTCGCGCATCTTCGTCACTTACTGTGCGCTCCACAATCTGGCGCTACAACAGGGGGAGGGCCTAGTTGAGGAAGAAATGGAGGAACTGCATGGATCCTCCGATGAGGAAGACGTCAAAGGGGAAGATGGTGATGAGGTCCTTGTACTGGCCAGATGAGGGAGGCGCGCTTGGGAGGCCCTCATAGCTGAAAGATTCGTGGAGGATGATGACAGGATGCAGTGAGTCCTGACAGCCTCACCTTGCATCTGTGAATGTTTGACTTCTGTGTGGCTGAAGGCAGCGCACATACCCTCAGTGCTCAGGCTCATGTCATCGAGAGGCAGCGGAGAACCTAATGTCACTAGATTCCAGGAGGATGGTGACAACATGTAGTGAGGACAGTCCATAGATGTTCAGATTGCCTCTATGAATGTCCCTGCCACTACATCTTGGTGCTCCCTCAACATCGCTAGCAGAGGTGGAGACAGCCTGTTGACTGTTATGTCCTGTCTGTGATGACCTTGGCGGGCGTCCTCTGGAGGGCCGAGACCTGGAGGGTCCTGGCTTACTTTCTGGTTCTGCTGTGTGACAGTGGCACCCTCCTCAGCCTGTAGAGCTGGAGCTGCTATGGTCACAGGAAGAGGGGATTTGGATGGGCTGGACACTCCCGGAGTCGCCTGGATGGATGGCCCAGGGGTGTGTGCCTACTGATCCTCCTCCCTATTGGTGCCCAACGGCCCCTGGCTGACTCCTTGAGGAGAAGGGGTAGCTGGAGTGAGATTGAGCTGCCCAGGACCCCTCTCGTGTTGACACTGTTGGAGGCCAACTATGGCGTCAGCGATGAAGTTCAACCCGTGCAACAGTGCAGGACCAATGCCCTGGACCAGGGTCTCCATGGCAGCTGCCATCCTACCAGTGTTGACCTCGGTGCATTAGCATGCTGGTGCTATCACCTCAGAGTGAAAGCGGACAAACTCCTCCATTGTGCCTTGCAACCTGAGGGATGCAGTGGACATCCCTTCCTGAAGTTCCTGAGCTTGCCTTTCCAACTGAGACATGACCGCGTCCAGAGGCTCGTCATCTGGCTTGGACTCAGCAGATTTCTGGGCACCAGCAGTCCTCTGAGGACCAGAAACCTGGGAAGTCCCTGCTGCCGCTTGCTGTGGATCAGACAGTACGATGTGCTGACCAGATTGTGACACTGAGGCTACTCTAGAACTAGGTCCCACTGAGATGTGTGTCTCTGCACTGGCGAAGTGTGTGGGTGAGTGCTGTATCAGGTCTTTAATTATGGTGTCATCAGGTGTTTCCGGTGCTTGGGTTGAGGACCTGGCTCGTGAACCCCCTCTGCTGCTTCCCAGATGTACCTGTGAAAGCAAGGAGAGATAATTAGTGCGTGGCAGTGGTCTGTTAAAGAGGACACATCACTCACAGCATAGTTGTCTGATGGATGTTGCACTGCTGGATTCTCACTTGGTTGAGCACCGCCAACCTCACTGTCAGCACAGGACCAGTCCAGATTGTCGTCAGCCAGCTGGATGGCTGTATTTTAAAAGTCTGTAAGGACCTTGATGTTGGGCATTCGTCCACCAGCCTGCGACCTCTCCCTTTTGTTGTGGGCCAGCTTGTCCTGCAGGAAGACAGGTGGAGAAAGTGTAAGCAGGAAACCTGGTAGGCCAGATGAGAAGAACGCCCGGCATGTGTGGGTGGTGAGTGGTGCCATGGACGGGATGAAGACACCATCCAGAGGGCAGATGAAGGTGTGTGTGTGAGAGTGACTGGTGATGTCCCTTGAACTGGCAGTGAGTGAGATCCCTGTGGATGTGTGATGGGTTTGTGAGTGTGCGAGTTGAGAGTGGTGAGAAGAGTGATTTACTCTGGTGGAATGGAGAGGATCATTCGTCCTCTTTTGGCACTCGGTGGCTGTCCTCTTTTGCAGGGCGTTGGCGCTGACCACCGCTGCCTCTGCCTCCCATGCTGGATTGGTGACCTTGCTTGTGGGTCTTCGCCCAAAGCAGGAGTAGAGGACTTCATGGTGGGCCTCCACTGCGTCCAGTAGGGAGGTGTCACTAAATTTGGAGGCAGAATGTTTCCTCCCTAAGACAGCCATGACTTTGCAGCAGCTTTTGATCTCTTAGAGAGCGCTAGCTCTGTGCAGAGGCACCCTTTAAATATGGTGCCTGTGATGATGGCGGGGCAGGCGAATCCGAGGCCACCCCGCCAACGATCCGGTGTGTTTCCCAGGAATGCATTATTAATGAGGCAGGACGCACCGGGAATGGGACAATATGGCATGAAAACCCGCCATTGCGGCCAGCAGGTAAAATGGCCTTTTTGCCACCCGCTACCGCACTTCGTGCAAATCTGGGATGATTATGTCCATAAAGAAAAAATAAATTATAATTGAAAGTGAGGAAATGGCTGAGGCATTAAACAAATACTTTACATCTGTCTCCATGAAATAGTGGGGAACTAAGGATCTTGCAAGAATGAAGAGCTTAAATAAATTAGTTGTAATTAACAGTACTAATGATTGGAGTGCAAGTTTGAAGGCAAAAGGAGGTGTCAGCTGTGGCTCAGTCCTAGCACCCTCACCTTTGAATCAGAAGGTTGTGGGTTCATGTCCCACTCCTGGAAACCAAGAACTGTGATTGTACTCAAAAGTGTTGCAATCTGTGACTGTTGATAACTCGAAAGAATTTTTGAAGGCAAAAGGCCTCATATTCCTACATCTCTTGAGTTGCTCATCTTGGTGAGGGCGGGGTCATTCCACAGAGGAGAATAGTTAATTCATCGCTTTGATATTGCTGTCTAGCAAATGTGCTTTCAATTAGGAAGAAAATAACTTACATTTTACATTGTGCCTTTCATGACCTCAGGCTGCCTCAAAGTGCTTTATAGCCACTTGAGTAAGATAGGGGTGTAGTCATTGTTGTAATGTAGAAAAAGTGGCAGCCAATTTAAGCACAGCAAGGTCCCGCAAACAGCAATGTGATAATAAGCTGATTGAAGGATAAATTAGTTTTGGTGATTGAAAGATAAATATTGACCATAACACCGAGGAGATCTCCTCTGCTCTTTTAGGAATGGTGCCATAGAATCAGCTTTTATGTCCATTTGAGAGGGCAGACAAGACTTTGGTTTAACGTATCATAAAAGATGGCACCTCCAACAGGACAGCTTCACCACAGTACTACATTGGAATGTTAGCCTAGATTTTGTGTTTAAGACTCTGGAGAGGTAATGAACCCACAACCTTCTGACTCAGAGATGCGAATGGTACCAACTGAATCACAGCTGACTGACTCAGTAATAGTGGTTTCAGTCTGCATACTGTCTGCCAGATGATGGCAAATGGACACAAAGGTAAACCAATGATAGATGGTGAGATTGTGTGGGAACTGAAAAAAAGAAAAAAAATTTGCATTTTTGTCATAGAGTCACAGAGGTCTACAGCACAGAAAAAGTCCTTTGGCCCAATGAGTCTGCGCCAGTCAAACAAGTGCCTAACTATTCTAATCCCATTTTCCACCTCTAGGCCCATAGCCTTGTACGCCATGGCATCGCAAGTGCACATCCAAATACTTAAATGTTATGAGGGTTTCTGCCTCTATCACCCTTTCAGGTAGAGAGTTCCAGATTCCCACCACCCTCTGGGTGAAAAAAGTCTTCCGCACATCCCCTCTAAACCTCCTATCCCTTACCTTAAATCTATGCCCCCTGGTTATTGATCCCTCCACCTTAACCACTTAACCACCTTATCTTCCTGTCCCACTACCTTAAGGGACAGCCTCAAGATCATATTAAAGCACTTCACAGACAGTGTGGTACTTTTAGTAGAATAATCATTGGTATAATGTAGGGAAACGAGTAAAAAATAATCAGATCCATAAACATATTATTTCTTTCAGGAGAAGTAACTATAATGTGTTGGATTTAATCTAATATTTGATGGCATTGAACATTGGGATGATTTGACATAAATTCTTTGAATGTTTCTTAAAGATGTCTTCTTTGTTTAAGTTTGTTACAGAAATCTGTGTTATGAAACCATTGCCTATGCAAGTAAGGTAAAACAGCTGTAGGAGGAATGAAGTAGAAATTCTTACGCATTCAACATAATCCTACTAGAGTGCTCATTAAATAGACCCACTCTAATTGCTGCTGTATGCTAACCTCATGCCAAAACAATTGAAGGAACCTTTGGATGAACTCAGCTCTCTGATGAGGCATTGTCATTATTAATTATTCCCAATAAGCTGTGGTGTTGACTTTATTGAAGAACCAGGATTACATTTGTATTCAAGTATTGAGTGTATTCGGCAGCTGGAGGTTTCTTTACTCTTGATCATGTGATATTTGGTCATGTGGTATTCAATCATGTGACCATTGATCATGGACACTTAGCCACTATTTGTAAATGTTATTTCATTTACCTTAGTTGTGTCTCAGTATCACCAAGAGCCAAATAAAATATTTCATTCTTTTTGTTTGTAGAGTTCAGTCAATTATAAACTAATTTATAAATCAACGCAAGTCTTGGTTCTTGAAATGTTTTTGGATAATTGCCAAACTTTTTCTTTCTCCAGCAAAAGAGAACCTGCCTCAAATTTCATGTGTTTCTCTTGTTTTCCCTTTGTATTACCTGTTTTTTCCATTAGACTCACTACTGCCACCCTTTACTTTGGCAAGTATTCTAGGGCCCCTCCCCACACTTCCTGTCAATCAATTGCTGGCAATCAATCTGGGCAGTTGCATTTTCAGGACTTCACGTGGGTAACAAACTGAGGGAAAAATTGGACAGAAGGTTAATTTATTAGCTTCAAATCTATACTCCCCGACCTGTGCAGGGTCTTTCCTGTTCTCCATGCTCCCCCCTCCACCCCCCATCCCCGCCTTAGGTATCAGATTGATATTGCCATTTTTGCAGTGATATTACTCAGGTTTTCTCCTGTCTTGAGTCTGTAACCATTTCTGGGAAACTCCTCTGGGAATCTAGGAGGATAAGCAACCCTACTGAGGACCAAGAGAGGGTACAGAGAATGGCAATAAGAATGACACAGAAACTTAATTATCTTGGTTGAATTCACAATATGACTACAGGATTGGTCCATAGTGGTTTAGGTTTTGATACAGTGTGAATGCTACCTGAACAGGGAGCTGTGGCCTGACCTGGCTGTAAAGGAGTGAGATTTCCTGAAGGAGATAAGTCTCGCTCTGTTTTACTTAGTAATCGGGCTGAGACTTGACATTTGGTTTAACTCCCTAAATTTAGTGAAGCTGAAAACACTTCAAGCAGATATTACATTTGTAGTGTGAATAGTAAGTGACGAGATAGTGATGATAGATAGTGAGTGATGATAGATAGTGAGTCATGAGACTGGTCTTACAGGGTTGAGATTATCCACATTAAGGAAATATCAGTTACATTGAATCTACAGCATAGAACAAAGCCATTTGACCTCACATTGCCTACTTTCAGGAAGGGTCCCCCCCCGAATAAAGTACCAATCTGGCACTTAACGGGGCAGCTTCTGGCCTTCCCCGGGATCAAGGACCCCAGAGGTGGAAATTGCTCCCCCGCCCCCCACCGCCTATTCCTGAGAGCCGCCTGCCAATCAAAGTTAACAGAATGGGCAGGGGTGTTGGCTGTGAGCACTCCCTCTCCAAAGCTGGGTCCCTCAATTAGGCACAATGTGCCTGACAACAAGGGACCATCCCTGCCGCCCCCCACCCCCAGTAGGCCTGCAAGCAACTCCGACAGGGTTTGCTTTTCGGGCTTCCCAGATGGCAAATCCCCTGCCCATTCCTGCGAGAATACTAGTGGTGGCAGAATGAGACTTTTAAGTGAGCACTAATATTCCACCTAAGGGAAAATGGAAGGCCATCTATGAGCCTTCCTGGCCTGGACAGAATTTGGTCAGAAGCAGGAAGGTGGCATGGTCATTACCTGCCACCCTCCTGCCCAACTAAATGTTGGCCCGGCCACCAAACTTGCCTCTGGAGAGGGCATTAAATTCTGCCCAAAGCGTGGAATTTTATGCCCTCTGAAAAATTTCAAGGGTTGGAACCATTGCCTGATCTCGACCTCACATAGTATGCTGACTGTTGGAGTCTGCCAGGAGGTGGCCAATTAACAGGTTGCCTTTGCACTCGCTGCCCAGTTAAGGACATGGAAGAGTTTCCGAGGCATGAGGTCCAATCAGATGGTCTGGCAGCCTCACTGGGATATGGGTGCTACTGAGGTAGGCTGGAGACCATAAGGGTGCCTTAATGAAGCTTGATGGAAGGTTAAAAATAAATAATGCCCACAGCTGTCAGGGCTATTGTCACTGGAATGCTTCTTTGGGCTGCAGTAGAGTACTTTAGTTGAAATTCGGTGAGAGAGAGAGTTCATTGAAGACGAAAGATGGGATCCTTTCATTTTCTACCTTTCCTCAGTAAGAAGACCAGCAGCCTTGGTAAGTAGGACCTGGTAAATATTTCTCCTGTCCTTAATATCCTCTAAACTAGAGGAAGTGAAAGTAAAGGGATTAATTTAAGGGTAAGTCAGGGCAGGGCAGCTCAGCCAAGTGAAATGCTCCTCCTGTGCAATGTGGGAAGCCAGGGACACTTCCAACGTCCAGGGCGACCATGTGTGCAGGAAGTGTCTCAGCTGCAGCAATTTGAAAGCTGCATTTCGGAGCTGGAGGTGTGGTTACAGTCACCATGGAGGATCTGCAAGGAGGAGATCCTCGTGGATAACACTTACAGTGAGGTGGTCACACCACAGGTAAAGAGTGCACAGGCAGAAAGGGAATGGGTGACTGCCATACAGAGTAAAGGCACTAGGCAGCTAGTGCAGGAGTCCCCTGGGTCCATCTCCCTCTCCAACAGATTTTCCATTTTGGATACTGCCGGGAAAGATGGTTTCTCAGGGGAATGCAGCAAGAGCCAAGTCTGTGGCACTCTGAGTTGCTCAGCTGCACAGAGGGGGAGAAAAAAAGAGTTGGAGAGCAATAGTGTTAGGGGATTCTATCGTAAGGAGAGCAGGTAGACGTTTCTGCGGCCACAGACATGTCACCAGGATGGTATGTTGCCTCCCTGGTGCCAAAGTCAAGGATGTCACTGAGTGGCTGCAAGACATTCTGAAGGGGGAGGGTAAACAGCCAAAGGTCATGGTCCATATCGATACCAATGACATAGGTAAAAAGAGGGAGGAGGTCCTGAAAGCAGAATATAGGGAGCTAGGAAATAAATTAAAAAGCAGGACCTCAAAGGTAGTAATCTCAGGATTACTCCCAGTGCCACATGCTAGCGATCGGGAATAGGAGAATAGACCAGATGAATACGTGGCTGGAGAGATGGCGTAGGAGGGAGGGATTTAGATTCCTGAGGCATTGGGACCAATTCTGGGAAGATGAGACCTGTACAAGCTGGATGGGCTGCACCCCAGCAGGACTGGGACCAATATCCGCGCTGGAGTATTCACTAGTATTGTGGGGGAGGATTTAAACTAGATTGGCAGAGAGACGGGAACCTGGACAGTGAGACACAAGAGAGGGAACTAAAGATAGGAATGAAAAACAGAAAAGTATAAAGCAAAAGTGGAAGGCAGAGGAAACAAGGGTTAGCAGCAAATAGGGCTATAGTACAAAAAAGGATGTGTAAAAATGTTAAAAAGACAAGTCTAACGGCACTGTATCTGAATACATGGAGCATTCGCAATAAGGTAGACAAATTAACAGCGCAAATAGATGTAAATGGTTACAATATTATTGTGATTACAGAGTCATGGCTGCATGGTGATCAAGGCTGGGAACTGAATATCCAAGGGCACCCGATGTTTAGGACGGACAGGCAAAAAGGAAAAGGAGATGGCATGGCATTGTTAGTTAAGGATGAAATCAGTGTGATAGTGAGGAAGGATATTGGCTCAGAAAATCTAGATGTAGAATCAGTCTGGGTGGACCTAAGGAGCAACAAGGGGCAAAAAAAATAGGTGGGAGTTGTCTATAGGCCTCAAAACAGTAGTGATAAGGTAATGGACAGCATTAAACATGAAATTAGAGATGGATGTAACAAGAGAGCTACAGTAATCATGGGTGACTTTAATCTACATATAGACTGGGCAAACCAAATTAGCAACAATACTGTGGCAGATGAATTCCTGGAAAGTGTACGAGATAGTCTTTTTTTAGATCTGTATGTTGTGGAACCGACTAGGGAACAGGCTGTCCTAGATTTAGTATTGTGTAATGAGAAGGGGCTAATTAATAATCTTGTTGTGCAGGGTCTTTTAGGGAACAGCGAACACAACATAATAGGATTCTTCATTAGGACGGAAAGTGAAGTAGCCCGATCTGAAACTAGGGTCCTAAATCTTAACAAAGGAAACTGCGAAGGTATGAGGTGTGAGTTGGCTAAAATGGATTGGGGAACTTCATTAAAAGGCATGATGGTGGAAAGGTAATGGCTAATATTTAAGGAACAGATGTATACATTGCAACAGTTATACATTCCTTTCTGGTGTAAAAACACAACAGGAAAACTGGCTAACAAAAGAAATTAAGGATAGTATTACATCCAAAGAGGAGTCATAAAAAGTTGCTAGAATAAATAGCAAGCCTGAGGATTAGAAGCAGTTTAGAATTCAGCAAAGGAGGATCAAGAGATTGATTAGGAGGGGGAAAATAGAGTATGATAGTAAACTAGCAAGGAACATAAAAGCAGACTATAAAAGCTTCTATTAGCATGTAAAAAGAAAAAGATTAGCGAAGACAAATGTAGGTCCCTTACAGTCTGAAACAAGAGAATTTATAATAAAGAACAAGGAAATGGCAGAGCAATTAAACAACTATTGTAGTTCTGTCTTCACAGAGGAAGACACAAATAACTTCCCAGAAATGCTAGGGAACAAAGGGTCTAGCGAGAAAGAGGAATTGAAGGAAATTAGTATTACTAAAACAATAGTGCTGGAGAAGTTAATGGAACTGAAAGCCGATAAACCCCAAGGGCCCGATAATCTACATCCCA
Organism: Cetorhinus maximus; assembly: GCF_964194155.1. Classification (NCBI taxonomy): domain Eukaryota; kingdom Metazoa; phylum Chordata; class Chondrichthyes; order Lamniformes; family Cetorhinidae; genus Cetorhinus; species Cetorhinus maximus. The sequence continues at coordinate 124,784,908 of NC_135884.1, forward strand.
GGATAATAAAGGGGGTGGCCAGGGAAATAGTGGATGCGTTGTTTGTCATCTTCCAAAATTCTGTATATTCTGGAACAGTCCTGGCAGATTGGAGCATGGCAAATGTAACCCCACTATTTAAAAAAGGAAAGAGGGAGAAAACAGGGAATTACAGACTTGTTAGCCTAACATCAGTAGTAAGGAAAGTGTTAGACTCTATTATAAAGGATGTGATAACAGGACAGTGGTGTAGTGGTACAGTCGCTAGACTAGTAATCCAGAGACCTAGGCTATCCTCTGGGTACATGGGTTGAAATCCCACCATGGCAGCTGGTGAAATTTGAATTCAGGGGAGATGGTGCTGTCGTGGTAATGCCACTGGGCTAGTAATACAGGGGTCCAGGCTAATGCTCTGGGGGTATGGGTTCAAATCCCACCACGGCAGCTAGTGAAATTTAAATTCAATTAATAAATTTTTGAATACAAAAGTAGGGAGGTTATGCTTCAGTTGTACAGGACATTTGTGAGACCACATTTGGAGTACTGTGTGCAGTATTGGTCACCTTGTTTAAGGAAGGATGTAAATGCGTTGGAATCAGTTTAGAGAAGGTTTACCAGACTAATACTTGGAATGGGCAGTTTGTCTTATAAGGAAAGGTTGGATCTTTATAAAGCTTGTATCCGCTGGAGTTTAGAAGAGTAAAAGGCGACTTGATTGAAACATATAAGATTCTAAGGGGTCTTGACAGGGTAGATGTGGAGAGGATGTTTCCACTTGTGGGAGAACTAGAATTGGGGGTCACTGTTTAAAAGTAAAGGGTCGCCCATTTAAAACAGAGATGAGGTGAATTTTTTTCACTCAGAGGGTTGAGAGTCTTTGGAACTCTCTTCCTGAAAAGTTGGTGGAAGCAGAGTCTTTGAATATTTTTAAGACAGAGGTGGATAGATTCTTTGTAAGCAAGGGGGTGATAGGTTATCTGGGGTAGGTGGGATACGGATCTGAGGCTACTATCAGATCAGCCATGCCTTATTAAATGGTGGAGCAGGCTCGAGGGACTGACTGCTCCTTGTTCGTATGTTCATATGCCGCTTAGAAAATATCAACAGGCTTAGACAAAGTCAATAAGTATTTATGAAAGGGAAATCATGTTTGACAAACCGAATGGAATTTTTTGAGAATGTACCTAGCAGAATAGGTAAGGGAGAACCAGTGGATGTGCTGTATTTGGATTTGCAGAAAGCGTTTGATAAAGTCCCACATAAGAGGTTAGTGTGTAAAATTAAAGCACATAGGATTGGGGTAATATATTGGCATGGATTGGGAATTGGTTAGCAGACAGGAAACAAAGGAGTAATAAACGGGTCTTTTTCGGAGTGGCAGGCAGTAACTAGTGGGGTACCGCAGGGATCAGTGCTTGGGCCCCAGCTATTCACAATATATATCAATGATTTGGATGAGGAAACCAAATGTAAGATTTCCAAGTTTGCTGATGACACAAAACTTAGTGGAAATGTCAGCGATGAGGAGGATGTTAAGAGGCTTCAAGGTGAGTTGGGTTGAGTGAATGGGCAAATACATGGTACATGCAGTATAATGGGGATAAGTGTGAAGTCATTCACTTTGGTTGGAAAAACAGAGTGGCAGAGTATTAATTAAATGGTGATAGATTAGGAAATGTTGATGTACAAAGGGACATGGGTGTCCTTTTACACCAATCACTGAAAGCAAGCATGCAGGTGCAGCAAGCAGTTAAGGTAGCAAATGGTATGTTGGTCTTCATTGTGAGAGGACTTGAGTACAGGAGCAAGGATATCTTACTGCAGCTGTACAGGGTCTTGGTGAGACCACACCTGGAGTATTGTGTGCAGTTTTGGTCTCCTTACCTAAGAAAGGATATGCTTGCCATGGAGAAAGTGCAGCAAAGGTTCACCAGATTGATTCTTGGGGTGGTAGGATTGTCGTATGAGGAGAAATTGGGCTGACTAGGCCTGTATTCGCTGGAGTTTAGAAGAATGAGGGGGGATCTCATTGAAGCGTATAAAATTCTGACAGGGCTGGACAGACTGGATGCAGGGATGATGTTTCCTCTGACTGGGGTGGTCCAGAACAAGGGGGTCACAGTCTCAGGATACGAAGTAGACCATTTAGGACAGAGATGTGGAGAAACTTCTTCGCTCAGAGAGTGACGAACCTATGGAATTCTCTACCACAGAAGGTTGTGGAGGCTAAGTCACTGAATATATTTAAGAAGGAAATGGATTTCTGGACTCTAAAGGTGTCATGGGGTATGGAGAGAAAGCGGGAGTGTGGTGTTGAGATAGAGGATCAGCCGTGATGATATTGAATGGCGGAGCAGCTCAAAGGGCCGAATGGCCTACTCCTAATTTCTCTGTTTCTACGTTTCTATCAGTACGGAGGAGGAACCCCTCCACAGGATTGCCTGTGCCAATGGTTCTAGCCTTCTTATCCCAGTGGCTCAATGATTGGACAATTGTGAGGAGGGTCTGATGGCCCCTTGGCCTGCTGTCAGGAGGTCGCCTTCAGGTAGCTTCTGGGCTCTGGCCTCAGTGGGGGGCCCAGCAAAGTTCAAGATAATGCCAACGGGTTCTGGAAATGGTATCTAAATGGGGCTTGAATGGCCCTAATTGGCAGCCCATCTGTTTGGCATGGATTGCCGTTTCTCATGGAAACCTGATACCAGTAAGGTTGGACCAAGGCAGGAACGTGTTGTGGAGCAAACCTAATGCACAACTTTCAAAAACTCCCCCACGCCTCCAAAACTGCCTTTACTGGCCTGATAAGGTTTTACCCAAGATGTGCTACAAACTGGCTTCAGTTTGACATGTCAGTATATTTCGAGGAGATACTTGGACACGACTTCAAGGCACTTGCAGCAGTATATCTGGAGTAAAATGCAAGTTTTATAATGAAAGTTTGTAAATGATCATGGGCTGGAAGTAAAAAAGACTAATTAGGAGAGATCATATATAGACAGAAGTACTGTTGTATTCCCTCCTCCGGTTCAGATATCTCACACTGCGCTGAACTTATGTTTTTTCCAGTGTCAAAATGCAAAGGCATCAAATATTTCACATATTGCTCTGTTCATTCTGTTTAAATTCTAGTGGCCCTTTATCCTTCAATGGCTCAGGATTCTATGCAGAAAAATCATTGTAACCTCTGCCATCTCATCACTTCAGCAAGAAGAAGAAATTAATCTTGTGGTCTATCATATTACACTGATGGTTTTTACATAACTATTAATTGAGTAGACTGCACCAAAAATTACACTGTTCCACTCATACACTCTAACCGCAGCGTGGCTGAGGTCGGGGGAGAGGGTGGAAAGCACTGGTACCTAAATACAGAGTTGGAGATCTGTTCGTGGATAGTGAGGATTTTGATTTTGCTGGCTTTGTTTTTAAACCATCAGTGTTTCAATTTCAGAAGTTTAAAAAAATAGTTTGGCACTTGGCTGCAGCTATACTGCAGCTGCTCTGAAGCTGAAGTGATCTGGGACAACTTCATTGAGTTGCACTCAGCTTTGAAGAAAAGCTCTGAATAGCAATTTGCTGTTGCTCCACTGCAGGTTTTGAGTCCAGCTGTGGTCTCTGGCTATTGAGCAAGAGCAGAGGCCACGTTTGATCTCCCCCACTCCCTCCCTATATGGAACTGGTGAGGCCAATAGTCAAGCCCACACTGCTTAGATAAAGTAACTTGAGTACAGACCAGGGATTGAGTCTATTGTATGTTCTTGCTGTCTATGACTCAGCCTTCTGCTGAACTTATACATTGAACAGTCAGGCCAAGCATCTCAAAACTGTCTATGCAATGACAAATTTAGAAATGCATATAGATTAGTACATATGCATTACTTGAATTGTGCTCTCATCTCCCCAAGTTTGTACTACGGAAGTACAGAACTTGAGTATTGCTGAAAAAAGAGACATGTTGAAGCTTTTCTTCTTGCACTCATCAGGGCACTTCAAGAATACCAATATAAGGGGAAAACAATAATATAAACTGTATGAAAAGAGAGTGCTGGTTGGTTGGCAAGTTGGTAGAGGAGATGCCACGGAGAAAGCACCAGTGATGGTGACTGACAGTCAACTGCCAAGCGTTGTTTGAAATTTAGCTTGACCTTGATTGGTCAAAGCATTGCCCTGAGGAATAGGTCAGCGAATGGCTGTCACTTATTTTGCTTAGCTGAAACTGGCGCAATGTATGTACATGTTCTTTCTGTCTGCAAAGAACAGGGCCCTGTGTGTTAATATATGTAGCTTCCAGTACACGCAAATGTACCACACAGCGAGCCCGAATGACAATCTTAAATTGGTTGACAGCATAATCCTTAGCACACTGAGGATTATTGAGCAAATGTTGTCCAATCAGGGAATCATATCTAATGTTGGACACTGTGTTTTGAGTTTTGCGAGTACAGGCTGGTTGGATACAGCCTGTACCTTGCTCGTTGCGAACAGTGATTATGACATGCTTTTTGATATGATTCACCAGACTTTTGGACATATGACCTACATACCTAGCATCACACTGGCACCAAAATTCATATACCACATTACTCATTTGTGTGATAGGCAGAACGTCTTTTTGGCTTGATGACAGCATCCTGTTAATGGCGAATACCACCTGTTGCTACCTCATCGTAGCAGTGTGAAACAGCAAGCCTGATCAGATCATTTCACGCTTTATATAACACAAACTCATGAATGGGTCCAAGGACGTCACTTTCGGCCTTTAAAAGTGCCCAGTCTACTTCAGATTACCCTGGAAAGGCGAGATATCTCAAAAATTTGAGCAACAGGTGAAGCTAGCTGTTCCACGCTGCTACTATGCAGTAGCAACACAAGGGGCATTTCAAGCACACTGGAGATATACAAAAGATAGAGTAAGTTAACATCATGGATCATTTATTATCTGCATAATGAATAATGCTGTGGGGATCTGATACCATTTTCTGAGTGTTCCCAAAGGGAGCCTCTGACCTCTGGCAGCGAGTATTGGAAATTCAGATGCATGGTTTGTCTGATAGCCATTTGCACTTGCACTATCCCAGGTGCGCTGGCAGCACAAATATGAAAGTTATCCATAACATATCTGCTTTTCTTTGTTTATTCTTTCATGGGATGTGTGCATCACTAGCAAGGCCAACATTTGTTGCCCATCCCTAATTGCCCTTGTTAAATAAAAAAAAATGCTGGTCTGGCAGCATCTATGGAAAGAGAAACAGAGTTAATGTTTCGAGTCCGTACGATGCTTCTTCATAGCTAAGGAGAGACTGAAATGTGATGGGTTTTGTATTGTAGAAGAGACGGGGTGGAGTAGGTGGAGCAAAGTAGAAGGTCAAGAATAGGCGGGAGCTCAGGAGAGATTTGACAAAGATGTCATGCACACAAGGCAAAGGAAGTGGTGATGATAGTGTTTAAGACTGAGGCAGGTGCTAATAGTGGCATAAAGGTCAAATAGCAGAATGTGTTAATAGCAGAACAATGGCCAGCACTCTGAAAGCAAAACACAACAACAAGTTACAGACTGGCCCTGTGGGGGAAGGGATTGGGAAAAAAATCAAAATGGAGAACAGAGTTCATGGTCTGAAGTTCTTGAATTCAATGTTGAGTCCAGAAGGCTATAAAGTGCCTAATCAGAAGATCAGGTGCTGTTCTTCCAGTTTGCATTGAACTTCACTAGAACATCGCGGCAGGCCAAGGATGGACATGTGGGCAAGAAGAGCAAGATGGTCAATTGAAAAGGCAAGCAACAGGAAGGTCGGGTCATGCTGGCGGGCCGAGCAAAAGTGTTCCGCAAAGTGGAAAGTTTAGTCACCCCAACGTAGAGGAGATCGCATTCTGAGGCGTTTGTGAGCCTAATTGAACTGAGTGGCTTGTTAGGCCATTTCAGAGGGCAGTTAAGAGTCAACCACGTTATTTTAGATCTGGAGTCACGTGTAGACCAGACCAGGTAAGGACAGCAGATTTCCTTCCCTAAAGGGTAGAAGCAAACCAAATGGGCTTTTACAACAATCAATGATAGTTTCATGGTCACCATTCCTGAGACTAGTTTTCCATTCTAGATTTTATTAATTGAGTTTAAATCCCACCAGCTGCCATGTCCATGAAGCATTAGCCTGGGTTTCTGGATTACTTGTCCATTGACATTACCACCATGCTACCATTGCCCCACCTCTGTTCTTGGAGGAACATTGTGGACTGAATAGTTGTGGATGTGCTGCCTATGTCAGTCAGTAACCAGGATGGCACTGCGAGCATTTATTTGAATATACACTTCCAAACCTGGAAATTTAAATAGTTGCATGAAAAATTAGTGAATATAATGATGTGCTCCAACTTTCTAAATTCAATTTGCACTTGGAGAGAGAAGAAAGACCTTTATTTAAGGAAATTAGCAGTATTAATTACCCTCATCACTTAATCCTCATTTTAATTATTGACATTACATTTGTTAAATTATATTTTAGATCTTTTTATGTAATTGGACTGCTCATAATTTCGATGGTGATATAGAATATAAGGAGAGCTCCAATATCATTTTTTTAATTGCCTTGATCTTGAGGAATTGAGCTTGCCACTTCCCGCTTCCCGCAGTCTTTTCATGGGCTTGTGGATGGCAAATTACAGTATTTTGAGACCCTTTTCAGCATGGTGCCCTTTACAGGGGACCGTGAGCAGTGTGTCTCCTCAAACAATCAGATTGAAGAATCATCACTGAGACATGCAGAGTCTAAACCAGGAATTATAAATTAGAATATTTAATGAAATGTAATGTACATGAAGGAAAGTGAGGGAAAGAAAGATGAGGGTAGAGAGAGATAAAAGACAGAAAGAAAAGTTAAAGATAACATTTTATTTTAATTTTCAATTGTTTTTATATATCCAACAATAATTAAATTTTGAAGCAATGAGTCCCCATATGTGTAAAGTTAGATTTTCAGGGCCAGAGATGCTGTTTGATGATAATTAAGACTTATGATGCTGTTAAAAATTCATTTACACCTGAATGCACTTGTCCTAAAATTTTCTGGCATGTTCAGTGAGTAACTAGTGAGTGAGTACAGCAACCTCATGTTATTCACATAATTTGATGCTGAATCTATTGCCGTGATACCAATGTAGCGAAGAAGGGGCAGGGCAACTCAGATAGCAGCTTGCAGATTTCCATGTTTTGCTGCATACATGCAGAAGGCAGAAGTTGCTGACCAATTTACTCCTTAATAATGGTAAACTTTGAAAACTGCTTCATTATTATTACTGCAAAACCCAAGCTATAGTGTCCGGGTGTTGTACAGCAACCACCTCAGACCTATATCAGAGAGCTTTATTTTGTTCAGATAACCAAATTGTACACTATAAGGTTTTTTTATTTTCACAGATTATGAGTTATTTGTTTTAGAAATATGAAATGGAAATCAAAATGTTCTAAATACAATCAAGTTGATTTTAGCTGGTTAAATGCCACTTGAATTATGATTGAGCTAAGTCCTAATAAATGCGTAAATAGTTTGCTGAGGAGCTTCATTCGCTTTCAGATTATGGTTGCATAATGATTTAAATAAACAGATAAAAATAAACAATTCTTGTACTATATCCGATTTATGCGAGTCAAGTTAAGCAGAAAAATAAAGCCACTAATGAACAAAAAGTGAAAAGTAATTTTAAAAAAACCCCAGAGACTTGCAGAGTAAACTATAATCTCCAGGTAAAACTTGACAGGCTTGATCTTTTTTGAATAACTCAGAGTTGGTTATTTATCCAGAAATCCCCCAATTTTATGGCTTCAGCTTGGGATCTCCCAACATTGCATCACTTCAGTTTTCTTATTATAACTTGTTCTTCTCAGTGATCTGAAAGAATAGTGGCTGGAGCTAGGTTAAAGTTGAAACAGGTCACTTGAGATGCCTACTGTAATTGGAGGCAAATAACGGCTGGCAGAACAAAGGTGTGATCATTGGAAAGGTAATACGGAGTCCCAGTTAAGACAGCTACCATCTTAAAATTAGACGCCCAGTGATGGTAACGTATTGCACGGCACAAAAGAAATAATTGAAGAACATCTATGCTTGGATTCTTAAGTATTTTTCAATGTTATGCTTGGATCCTAAATTTTTATATAAATATCATGATTGGATCAGAAATCTAAACAATGGGACTGAATGGGACATGAAATGGCATTCTTTGCTCAGATCAGAATTCTGCCTTTCAAACAATGCCAGAATAGTGTTTTTGCACTTTTTTGTAACTACTTGTTAGCTATTTCACTAATACCTTAAGCACTACTTCCAAATACCTGTGGCTCACAAAAAACATTTGATTTCAAGCCAGTGAAATTATTATTATTAATTATTACTAATTATTTTCTAAAACTCCAGCCAACCGAATGCAAAATGACTTCAATTCAGAAATATAAATATTTTAATGGAGCATATGAGTCAAGGTTTTTAAAACTATGCCATCAGAAAATTTGTTCAATTGACACCAATGTAATTTTTATATCGAATTTCTTAGATACAGCCTGTCAACACTAGAGACACTAATATTTAATTTTAAACAGGTTTTAATTAAAGTTAACACTGGTGAGTGTGCCAGATTGACATCTGGGGCCTGCATATACCAAGACTTGTGCCTGAGATTCTGGTGGCCTGCTGTTGAGCCTCTGACTACTCTAACAAGACCACTAATGTAGCGAGGGTGCGGACTGCTGCACCAGGGTCCCCATTTTCTTCAGGCTTTCAGAGGCCTGGTGCATCTTTGGAAGCCAAGAAGGAAGAGGTGTAGCGGGCTCAGAGTAGGCCTACCTTGTGAATCTAGGTCGGAAAGGAAGGTGATTGATTTTAAAATTTTAATTCGCTTTCATTTGCCCCCTTCCAAAAAGGTCCATGCAGTATGTTCATTTCCGGGAACGGTAGGCTTTCCCAGTGCATGTAAGGTGCTGGTTGGTGCAAGAAAGTATTGGGCTGCACTGTCTGCTAATAGGCAGTGTCTCAAATGCTGTTGCATGATGGGAGGAATAGTCTTGATTCAGGAACAATTAGAGCTTCTATTTGATTAATAATGTATTCAAAAAGATTCAGCAGCACTCCCATCTCTACAGGGGCTCCTAACATATAGGATTTTCACCACTTATTAAAACCTAAACTTCTGTTGCATTGTGGCTGTGTGATATTAATTCCTTGATTCTGCTCAGCAAGGAATTATGGACTTTCCTGAAGTGCTTTGGGTATAGTTCTCTGTTGGACCTTTTCTTTCCAAGTGATATTTTCTTCTTGGTCAATTTATGAGTTCTTCTTAATCCCATGTGAGATGGAGTTCAATTTAATCTCCAATAAACCGTAAATTGAACTAGAAATAGAAATGGACTGTTACTTCTCAGCTTGATCCAGCATTGAATAATTCATGTTACAGTGCTTAGCAGTTTAAAGCCACTGTACATGGTTGTTAAATACAATAAAAACTAATTGTTTGCTGATCCCCAGACTTGACAAAACTCCATCTGATGATTTGCATAAAAACAAGGCAACTTGATTCAGATGTCAAACATGGTTTAATCATTAAAGAAGAAAAATAAGTTAGAAGATCAATTATATGATTTGGTTCTGCCTCATGTATCTCATTTGCAATGAAGCGAATTTCACACCATAATTATTTGGGCAGAAAAAAATTGATTGTGGAGCTGGCTATTTTGAGCCAGCATCAATGAACACCACTAAGTTAAATTCTTCTTGGCTGGCAAGCTATAGATACTGGCTGTTGCATAGTTTGAACTGGAGTATTGGATTCTGATGTAGATGTGTGTGTGGAGCCAGAAGATGTAGGTAGGGTTCTAAATGAATACTTTGTGTTGGTGTTCACAAGTGAGAGGGACGATGTGGGTATGGAAATCAGGCAGAAGGACTGTGGTATAATTAAAGAAATTAACATAGAAAGGGAGGCGGTTCTAAGTGGCCTGGCAAGCTTAAAAGTAGATAAATCTCCATGCCCGGATGAAATGTATCCAAGGCTGTTGAATGAGGCAAGGGAGGAGTAGCAGGGGCACTGGCAATAATTTTCAATACCTCTCTGGCCACAGGAGAGGTGCCAGAGGACTGGAGGACAGCCAAAGTGGTACCGTTATTCAAGAAGGGAGGAAGGGATAAACCAGGGAACTATAGGCCAGTCAATCCAACCTCAGTGGTGGGGAAACTATTGGAAGCAATTCTGAGGGACAGAATTGAACTACACTTGGAGCGGCAGAGATTAATCAAGGACAGTCAGCATGGATTTATTAAGGGGAGGTCATGCCTGACCAACTTGATTGAATTTTTCGAAGAGGTGATCAGGTGTGTAGATGAGGGCAATGCATTTGACGTGGTCTACTTGGACTTCAGCAAGGCTTTTGATAAGGTCCCACATGGGAGACTGATAATGAAGGTAAGAGCCCATGGGATCCAAGGCAATTTTGTAAATTGGATCCAGAATTGGCTGAGTGGCAGGAAGCAGAGGGTGATGGTCGAGGGGTGTTTTTGTGACTGGATGCCTGTGTCCAGTGGGGTTCCACAGGGATCGGTGTTGGGTCCCTTGCTGCTTGTGGTATTTATAAACGATTTAGACTTGAATGTAGGAGGGTTGATCAGTAAGTTTGCGGATGACACGAAAATTGGTGGGGTGGTAAATAGTGAGGAGGATAGCCTTAGATTACAGGAGGATATAGACAGGCTAGTCAGTTGGGCTGATCAGTGGCAAATGGAATTTAATCCAGCTAAGTGTGAGGTGATGCACTTGGGCAGGACAAACAAGGCACGGGAATACACGATGAATGGTAGGATTCTGGGAAGTACCGAGGATCAGAGGGACCTTGGTGTGCATGTCCACCGGTCCCTTAAGGTAGCGGGACAGGAAGATAAGGTGGTTAAGAAGGCATGTGGAACACTTGCCTGTATTAGCCGAGGCATAGAATATAAGAGGAGGGAGGTCATGCTGAACTGTATAAAATGCTGGTTAGGCTACAGTTAGAGTATTGCGTGCAGTTCTAGAATCCGCATTATGGGAAGGATATGATTGCACTAGAGAGAGTGCAGAGGAGATTTATCAGGATGTTGCCTGGGCTGGAGACTTTTAGTTATGAGGAGAGATTGGATAGACTGGGGTTATTTTCCCTGGAACAGAGGAGATTGAGGGGGGACATGATTGAGGGGTATAAAATTCTGAGGGGCACAGATAGGGTAGACAGGAAGGAACTTTTCCCCTTTGTGGAGGGGTCAATAACCAGGGGGGCATAGATTTAAGGTAAGGGGCAATAGGTTTAGAAGGGATGTGAGGAAGAATTTTTTCACCCAGAGGGCAGCGGGAATCTGGAACTGACTGCCTGAAAGGGTGGTAGAGGCAGAAACCCTCATAACATTTAAGAAGTACTTGGATGTGCACTTGCGATGCCATGGCATACAAGGCTATGGGCCTAGTGCTGGAAAATGGGATTAGAATAGTTAGGTACTTGTATTACCGGCGCAGACTCGATGGGCCGAAGGGCCTTTTTCTGTGCAGTAGACCTCTATGACTCTCTCTACTTAATCCTGTACCCTGGTTATGGTAATCTGAGGTGTAATACATATTTTGACACTGAGCAGATTGACCACGTGACTTTGAGACCCAATAGCTGTGTAGCGTGGGCTACCGTGTAAATGTTAGTCTAGAAGCACACATTATGTTAATGCTCTGTTGTTTGTGTAAATAAAGAGTCTGTGCTTCATTTCATATTAGTCTCTGTGTCTGACATATATATTAATCAACTTGCCTGTCGACAGATAAGCGTGCAACCAGTTCGCGAGCAAAGCGACCCATAGTTAAAACATAACAACTGGCGACGAGGCAAAACACCACCAGTGGACAACACCAAGGAAAGCTGCGAAAACTCAACTGTACTGAAGTAGCCGTGTCTGCGAGCTGATTTTAAGTACATTACAATTGTAAACCCTCATCGTAGTCGTCGAAGCTATCGCCCTCCAACGTGCCACAATTTGGCCGCATCGTACCGTTTGACCAGACCACTGACGACTGGTCACATTATGTTGAATGCCTCGCCTTTTTTTCTTTTTGGCCAACGAAATAGCGGGAGAGGAGAAGAGGTGGGCGATCCTCTTGTCGACATGTGGCAGTAAAACGTACGGCCTAACTTATAGTCTATCGGCACCCAACACCCCAGGTTCCAAGAGCTTTGCTGAGTTGGCAAATCTAGTAAAAGGCCATTTCCAACCGAAACCCTCAGTAACAATGCCGCATTTTAAATTCAATTTGAGGTGTTGCACTCCCGGAGAGACAGTCGCTTGCTTTATAAGCAGCCTTATAAGAATTGACAGAGCATTGAGAGTTTGGGACATTGATTAATGACATGTTAAGAGACCGATTCGTGTATGGGATTAACGGAGACGCCATTCAGAAAAAGTTTGCAGTCTGAGACAAATTTGGGTTTTGGCAAAGCCCTGGAGTTGACTCTTGCAATGGAGAGCACAGTCAGGGACTCAGAGGAAATCAAGGGAACACAAAATGGCACCGTTCTTCACATCGGGTGGGAGGCACTGGTTAGAAATGGTGGAGAAGCGCAGCGCTTTGCGAAAAGACGGGAAATAGCTGCCATTAACAGACCAGCAAAAAGCAATGGTAAAAACCACATTTATAATAGCGAAATTGGGTCCAGACAGCCTGTAAACGAACGGCAACTTAAAAGAACCGAGTGCTTCGACTGCCATCTCGATGGGCACATTTTGCAATATTGTAAAGAAAGATTGAGGCCAAAGTTCAAATAAAAAGGCAGAAGTCGTGAAATTTATATAAAGGAGGAGCCAGAAGAAACTGAGTCAGATATACACTCCCTGCACAATTTAAACATGGGTAAAACAGAGCCAATCTACGTGACAGTAGAACTCAACTGAAAGCCCCTTTGAATGGAGGGTGGATACAGGCGCATCCACGACAGTCATAGGAGAACACACGTTTAAGCATCTGAACGGAGGAGGCCATTCACTAAAGCTGGGAAACTCAGATGCCAGACTAAAGACATATACATGTGAGTGAAAGGTATATGCAAGGTTCCAGTACAATATGGGGGCTAATTTACTAACCTACCCCTGATAGTGATAGTAGGGGAGGGTCCAACTGTACTTGGTCGGAACTGGCTTAAGGAAATAAAGTTGGAGTGGACTGAGATTTTCCAACTCAGAATGAAAGATCTACAAGAATTATTACAGAACTATGCCCCTGTATCCAGGGAAGTGCTCAGTAAGATTCAGGGACTACAAGCTGCTCGGGATCCCGGAGCAACCCCCAGATATTTGAAGGCGAGGCCAGTCCCTTATGCTTTACGAGAAAAAGTGGATATTGAATTGGACAGGCTGGAGAGGTTGGGAGTCTTACAACCTGTACAATTTTCTGAATGGGCAGCACCCATAGTTCCAGTACTAAAGCCTGACCAGAGTGTGTGAATATGCAGGGACTACAAGTCGACCGTTAACAAAGTAGCCAGACTTGATAGGCACCCTATACCAAAAATTGATGAATTGTACTCCAAACTGGCAGGGGGAACAGCATATATGAAACTTGACATGAGCTACGCTTATTAGCAAGTCGAGCTGGAAAAGGCCACTTGGGATTTTGTGACTTATCAACACACATAGGGGGTTATACCAGTACACCAGGTTACCCTTCAGAGTCTCATCGGCTTGTGCCATTTTCCAACAGATTACGTAAAATTTGCTCCAAGATCCACTCCATGTGGTGGTTTATCTCAATGATGTCCTAGTAACAGGACTAACTGATGAAGAACACCTAGCTAACTTGGAAGAGGTATTGAAGCGTTTCTCACAAGCCGGAGTACGCTTGAAAAAGAAGAAATGTATCTTCCAAGCAAAAGCAGTGATTTACCTGGGTCATAGGGTCAACTCGCAGAGCCTCACCTAGTAGAAGACAAGGTGAGAGCTATTCGTGAGGCACCAATCCTGAAAAATGCCACAGAAGTCAAGTCCTTCTTGGGGATGGTTAACTACTACGGTCGTTTTCTCCCAAATTTGTCAACAGTACTGGCTCCATTTTACGGGTCACTCAAGAAAAACCACAGGTGGACTTGGCAAGCCCCACCACAACAGGCTTTTATGGCAGCATAGCAGTTACTATGTTCACCGGCCCTATTGGCACATTTCGACCCAAAGAAACAATTGATTTTAACATGTGATGCAATCCCCTTACAGAGTAGGGACAGTACTTTCCCACCGGATGACAGATGGCTCCGAACGGCACATTGGCTATGTTTCAAGGACAATCAAAGAGGCAGAAAGAAGATACTCACAAATAGAAAAAGACAGATTTCCATCGTATTTGGCATTAAGAAATTCCACCAATACACCCATGGTCACCACTTCACCGTGGTATCTGACCACAAGCCACCACTAGACTTGTTTGGGGAAGATAAGGCAATACCCCCTATCGCCTTGGCACGCATCCAAAGGTGGGCACTGATCCTAGCTGCTTTCGAATATACTTTTATCCAAGGCCGGGAAGTCAAATTTGCCAATGCTGACGCGCTGAGCAGATTACCCCTGAAGGACAGCAATGTGAATGTCCCCATCCCTCAAGAACTTGTCTTATTATTACATTTTCTGGATTCATCACCAGGAAGGCCAAATAGATCAGAGAATGGACCAACCGTGAACCAGTTTTGTGTCACGTCAAGGAACAAGCCTTGCAGGGATGGTCTAACGAGCCAAAGTCAGATGAAATGAAGCCCTATTTTAACAGGAGATACGAGCTCACCTGCCAGGTTGGCATCTTACTGTGGGGAGTGAGAGTCATTGTGCCTCCCAGAGGAAGACAACCATTATTGATAGATTTGCATAGCGCTCACCCCAGCATTTCCAGAATGAAAATGTTAGCAAGCAGCTTCTTATGGTGGCCAGGGATGGACACTGAAATCAAAAACATGGTCAAGAGCTGCATGCTGTGCCAAAAGGTGCAGAAATTGTCTCCTTCCACTCCACTGCATCCTTGGGAATGGCCAGGAAAGCCATGGGTCTGCATCCATGTTAACTACATAGGACCTTTTTTGGGCATGATGTTCCTCTTACTTATTGACTCCCACTCCAAATGGATGGATGTATATGAGGTGTGATCACCCACATCAACGGCCTCCTTAGACAGATTGTGTCAGAGTTTCGCAGTACACGGTAATAGTGTCTGACAATGGAACGGCATTCACTAATGGAAAGTTCCAAAGATTTACAACTCTCAATGGCATAACACATGTCAAGACCTCGCCATACCACCCTGCATCCAATGGGTTGGCCAAGAGGGCAATCCAGACCTTCAAGGTCGGAATGAAAGAAACTAGAGGGAGGACTCTATAGCAAAGAAGTTATCATGCTTCCTGATCAGCTACAGAACTACGCCACATACGACCAACGTATTGCCCCCACAGAGTTATTAATGGAGAGACGTCTCAGGACACGGTTAAGTCTTATAAGGCCAAAGGTACGGGGGAGGATAGAGGGAAGTCAGAAGGCCCAGAAAAATGAACAAGATTACCATAGTCATGAAAGCATCTTCACTGTAGGGGAAGCTGTCTTCGCAAAGGAGATGGGCCCAAATAGCTATCAGGTGAAGTCAGTGCAGTGACAGGACCCATGCTCTATCATATATTGGTTGAAGGTCGGATAATCAGGAGACATATAGATCACTTCAGGAAAGGGGAAACAGGTCCACAAGAAAAGGTACGCCAAGCATTCCCATTGGAGTCTACACCACAGGTAGAAGGAACTCCTCTTGCTTTGGAAGTACCTGCAGAACCCATTGAGTCTGAGAGAGCTGAAGAGGCAAAACTTGCAGGTTCCTACTGGGGAGCTTAGTGGACAGATAACTCCTGAGTGGGAGGCCTCAGATAAACCATCTGAAGTCGTAGAACTACGACGGTCGACATGTTTGAGGAAGCCTCCTGAATTTGTAAATAGTTCATTTTTGTAAATAGTTAATATAATGTAAAATGTACTTTCAAGTAAAGGGGAAGGGATGTGGTAATCTGAGGTGTAATACACCTTTAAGAGACTGTGAGCAGATTGACCATTTGACTGTAAGACCCAATAGCTGTGTAGCATGGGCTACCATGTAAATGTTAGTCTAGAGTAGGGTCTGGTTGTAGAAGCACACATCACATTAATGCTCTGTTGTTTGTGTAAATAAATAGGCCGTGCTTCATTTCATCTTGGTACCTGTGTCTGCCATATATTGTAATCGACTCGCCTGTTGACAGATAAGCATGCAACCAGTTCACAAGCAAAGCGACCCATAGTTAAAACATAACACTGCCCTTTCATTTTTTTCAGATGTTTATTCATTTTTGTGGATTCTGCTTCCGCCCTTGTTACTAGGGCATTCCATGTCTAACATCCCTGTATGCTAAATAAACTAAAAATGGATAAATAAAAGATAAGAGAGGTTAAGAGGTTTATTTTTTGACTTCTGCTAATTGCTTTAAAGAGAGATATGTATGAAGATAATAGCTTTAATTCTTTCTTCTAGAAAGCCCTTGTTGCTAAGATTTGGCACTTTCTGAACAAATAAAGCCATTAATATCTGACATCGAGTCTCTCAGGACCATCACAGCCATCTCAAATTTTAGACAAATAAGCTTGTTGTCTGTTTGTGGCTGCCCTTAAAGAGACACAATGTGATGTAGATTAACGGGCTATTTATTTCAAATCTACTTGGATTACAAAACAGTTTGTTGGTTTTCTTGGCTTGAATGTTTTGTGACTGATATCAGGCCTTCATTCATGATTATATTTTGCACAGCTGTGTAAATAAAAAAAATGGAAGGAAAGTATGATTCACTCAAACTAAGACAGAAATATGGCTGAAGAGTACTGCTGAATCTGGAATACCATGAAGACATTAATGGCAGCGTTACTACTAGCTGAGGTCTGACTCAGCTGTGTGATGCTAGGAGAGTTTAAATGCAGTAATTCTAGCACTAGGTCAGGATATGGCACGTCAGATGAGCAATGAATGGTTGCTAATAAAAGAACAAGGGAAGATCCCTATTTACGCACATTCGCGTTCATTCAATAAGACACTGCTGTCATCTGCTGGAGCAAGATCTCTACTACTGCTTCATGAGTTGTATTACCCTCTTATTTATGGATCAGTCCTTATTAACTTGCTAATCATTTATTTATCAGTTGGTCAATCCGGTTCTCTTGAACACTATTTTCATTTCACCCAAGGATGGATTTTGTATCAACAATACTTGAAACTGCCATGAAGAAAATTTAATAAAATTATACATTTTTTGGCAATCTAATATTTGATAATTATCAACATCCTTATCATTTTAAGAATGATATGTAAACTTGGATGGAAGTACTGCGAACGGTATAACCTAGTCCGTAGATTTTGACATAAACATGAACAAATGCTTTTAGCTTTCAGTGGGAAGATGTCCTTGGCGAGAGGTCTGAGGCTTTTGTTTGTTTGGGCCTCATTTACATGGGAATGCTGGGTGGAAAACATTTAGCCAGCATTCAGAAGAAGCTCACCAGTCAGGTCAAGGGGGAATTGGGCAGCTGCTCCACACCAAACCAGAGGTTAGCGGTTAAAAGGGGTAGAAGCAATCACAAAGCAGAACAAAAGGACTCAAAGCGAGCTGGAAGATTTCAGAGGCACAATTTATTTTCTGGGTATCTGTGAATGGCCTGCAGTGATCCCCACGAAGCTGCATACCATGGACCAATGGGCAGTGTCCCAAGAATTGTGCCAGGGCCCTAAGTGTGACATTTCATTCCAATTTGCAACCTTTAACTAAGTGCTCATCTGAAACAAATGGACACTGTGGTCTCCTTTTTCAATGCTGAAAAATGGTGACAGGCAGATCAGGAGATGGAACAGGGCAGTAAAATCTCTAGCAACAATTAACTGCATGTAGGAAGGAGATTGAATGCTTTAAATTGTTCCTGTTCTGGTCCAGAGAGGTTGATTGGCACTGCATTGACAATTATCACGTTGTTAAGCTCTTAGCTACCAGATGTAACTTCCTATGGCATGATTATTGGACAATTAATGAGAAAATCCAGTGTGTTCATAAAAATAATGGGAGGCTTAAGATGCAATGCTGTTTATATGAAGCAATTGGAGTGGCGAAAATCAACCACCATATTTTGGAGATTTGCTGGACGATTTACATATTAATAAGAGGTTGTGTTGTTTACACACCATTACTTTCCCAGCAAAATCCAGCCCAATATTAATACTGATAAACAAACTGGAAATTTTCACCCCCAACCATACCTTCCAATGATATGTTGATGACAAGCACCAGAGCAGTGTACATTGTGTATCATTTCTCTGATGGCTGAACTTATTTTCACAGAACAAGACTGATTTTCATGGAGAGGTGATTGTACCAGAAGAAGGGGAAAAAAAAGAACTGCGATAAATTCTTGTAAGAAATGTATCCCTCACGTCAATAGAACTTATAAAAAGAATAGATTTTACTGCAATTTCCTGTCATGAGTTTTGTGTGAAATACTATAAGTAGCTGAAGAATCAGATCACCTGCATTTTGAGACTTGCACTGTGGGACAATTGCTGGACACTGATTTGGATTTGTCGACTGGTGAAAAAGAATCCATTCACCACAACTTTGAGCCTTTATTGTGCCAATATGGAAAATGAAAGCACTCTGAAGAACGTGCAGGATCCTGAACATTTGCTTCTCACGGGATTAACCAGCATACGGAAGTAATTAAGCTTCTTTCTATTGTCTGTGGTTGAATTCCCAACTAAGTACCGAGTGAGTATCCAGACCCATGAGATTCCTTAGGAACAGACAGAACTCGAAACAAATTTGTTGGTAGTAAAACTTGCAGCCAAAATATTTTTCAAACACGTTCCTAAGCTGAGGATCAATGAGTGACTATCTGTACATTACTAAATGTATCATAACTGCATTATAAATCTGCCTTGAGTTCTCAACCACGATATCAAATACATTATTTTTCTTGTAATAATAACACAAAATGCAGAGCTTGAGCTATATATGCCAACGTACAAAACTTGGAAAACTAATTGCTTCAAAAATCAATACACAACCATAAAACAGCCCTGAATACACACCAATAACTAAAGCCACTTCTTCAAGCAAATTGAATAAGTTAAATTCCTTTTTATCACATTAAATTTCAGGAATTTGATTAGTATTTTGAAATCACTTACTGTAATTCAGTTGTTTTCTGTGTAACTTGAGAATCTGTGGGCTGGAGTTTCCTCTTTGGGCGCAGCCCAAAAGGTAGACTCGAGAGTGCGCCCAAAGCATGCCGATTGTCAGGTTATGCTCAAGCATGCAGCCAATTTCACCAGCGTGCGCTTGAACATAAAATGGCTGTGAGTCAGCATTAGTAATCGGAGTACAAGGAAATCGCTGAAACCACACCATGGGCAGAAATTTAACGTTTGGACCCACTTGCAGCAGGAGAGGCCGGCAGCGGGTCAGCAACTTGAAACCCGAAAGGGAGTGGAGCATGCTTTGCCGTGGCTTTCAAACTCAGCCATGGCATGAGCATCTTTCTTCTGGGACCAATAAGAACAGGCAAGTGCGATCACGACACATACTTGACTACTAAAACTTCAATATTTAAAGGGACCCTGGCAGAGGTCAGAATGGATCCATTCTACATTTGTCAGGACAGATATAGCAACTGTGTTGATGGAGTCTCAAAGTGAGAAGGCTGCCCCCCTCAAGTTCTCTGAGAGTCCTGTGGTCTGTAAGGACCTGCAGAGAAACATTATTCCAGGCGGACAGGAAGAAGAGGCCAGCTCCTGAGAGAAAGCAGGCTAGCTAGAAATTATGAGGGAGTTGAGCAGCAGGTGTATGGTCCTAATGGTTCAGTGACCTCCTGAGGGCAGGAAAAGTGAGTGTCATGCCACATTCAAGTGCCAACAGCCCACACTCTGACTTCCCCTGTCTTCTCTTGAACAGCACTCCTTAGATCAATGCAACTTGCTGCTCCATCCATTCCCTTCTCTGGAGGCACCTCCGCATCCCCATCTGACCAGCCAGCACTGGCAATCACTCTCATCTATTGCCATTGCACACCCATCCCTCATAGTCATCCTCTACAAATGTGCCATTCCATCCTCTCAAACATTCCATTTCTCACAGTCAAGCCCCTTGTCTTTCTTCCCTTGCAGAAGAAGAGAGTTCAAAACATCAGTGAGAGGAGGAGAATTGGCAGTGGCCCCTACAGTCATAGTCACCCTGACCACTGCTAAAGAGGAGGCTATGGGGATTAACAAAGTGATGAAGTGCATGGCCATTGCAGATGGAGAGTTGGGGGTGACAGAATTAGCACGCAGTCACTTGGCACACAAATCATTCAAGTTGACTTGGCAGGGGTCATAATGGATCCTTTAACTGACCAGTAACTGAAGTATGATGACTTTGAACACTTTTCCTTGTCAGATTTAACTCATGGTTTTCATCTCTTATGGGTCTATCAAGTGCTATGCTGGGGAATGGTGTAGAAGCAGGTCAAGGAGTCCTCAGAGGAGGGCATACACTCTAAGGAAGTACTGGCACATGACTCATATGCATCCACCACCAGCTCAATTAAGCATACCTCTGTGGGGCTTCAAAGGCTGGGAGTGGGGTTCTCACATGGTGTCTTGCACATCACAAATAAGTAGGAGAAGGTGCTGGAGGTGAGGGCAGCAGTGCAGAGTCCTGGTTGGGCAGTGCAGGACACTCCAACCTCTGTTCAGCTGGATGTCAATGCTCAGCCTCAGGACTTGTTAATGATGAGGAGTTTGCCTCTAGCCATGGTTTCTCAGCCATTGTGCTGATCTGGAACTCCATGGAAGAAGTGAACAGCTGCATGCAGCATCAGATGTGGCAGGCATCCGAGTGCATGCTGGCCTGGCCTGCACACTCAGTTCAGCACCTCACTGAAACGCAGCAAAGTGCTGTCCACCTCTTGACTAGCAAGGAAATGCAGGTGGGCCATGAGATAAAAGATGGAGAGAAAAGTGGGAACTCTGCTTAAGGCACACCTATTCCTCCCACCTTGGTTCCATCCCCTCCACGCCCTTACCACCACTGGTCCCTCAATCAGAGCCCTACACCCTGATGCCTGTCTCGATGGCAGAGTCTTGGATCTGCAGTTGGGAACCTCATGGGACACCAAAACCCAGAGACCTCCACCACAGGCACCTCAGCTGTCAGTTCAGGGGAGTGAGCAGCCTTCCTCTGGTTCTGCAGAAGCCACTTAGGTAGCACCACATGGAGTCCATCACCAGCATCTCTACAAGCGAGGTGAGCAGCTGCAGGGACCCTCGCCACATCAGGCTGCCCATGTTGTTGGTCATCTTCCGTTCTCCTCTCCTCCTGCTCTGAAGATGCAGAGTAGTCCTCATCTTCAACCATCCTCTGCTCCAGTGCTCTCTGCAGCACAAAGTTGTGTAAGGCACAGCACGCCACTGTCATTCTGAGTGCACTTGCTGGTGCATCTGTCCAGGAACTTGATTGGTATCTTTAGCATCCCAATAGTTTTCCAATGGCCACTCCTGTGCTAATGGAACTTCAGTTGTACCTTTCCTATATATATGTTGTAGGGCTCTTAATAGATGTCATCCACCATGACCTTTGTCTCCAAGGAGCCATCTGCTAACTGCTTGGAGATGCAACTATCTGTCGGAGGATTGACTGATGCAGAATGATGGCATCATATCTTGCACAGACATTGGTGATAGTCTTTTGGTAGCCACATACCAGCTGAACATTGAGAGAGTGGAATTCTTTTCAATTGGATGAATACTGCTGGTTGATTTGATGGTGCCTTGATTGTGATCCCTGGACCTGTGGGAATCCAGCCATTGCAGCAAACCTGTGCTCCCTCACATTCTGACTGGCTCTGGCAAACATGATATCGGTCACCTGGGAGATTGTGAAATTGTGCAAATGTCACCAGCCAATCCCTGGAAGGAGCCAGAGGCAAAGAAATTCAGGGCTGCTGTATTGACTGATGCAGTTGGTAAAGCGGAGTTATTTAAAAATCCCAGATGGAAACTTTAAATAACTGTCATAACCTATACTTTTAAGTGTTATGTTTGAGATGCAACTCTAAATTCAGGAATCAGACCATCAGTTCTTGAGGTTTTACATTAAACTAATTGAAACATTTTATTAATTTACACAGGTTAAAAATATATATATGCATGGCTAAAAATTACTACTATCATAACTTTTAACAAATTTCCAAACTAATCTCCATTAAGGCAACAGCAACTTATGGTGTTAACCAAACACCAGGCAAAGCATTTCCACCTCACAACTTCAAAATTAGGTTCTTTTCACTGTGGAGCCAGTTGGAGGCTTGCAGCTGCCTTTTGATCTCACATTGCTTCTTTGAACTTTACCTTTTAACAATGAAACCCCATTCATTGTACCAATTTTATTAGTAATATAAACATATTGCTTGGTAGCTGCTAGATAGGCATCAAGTTTTCACCACACTTCTTAAATGCTCTATTCAAAAAATGCAAACGCACACTATTGCTCTTACAAATCTAAACTAGTACATATCAAAGCACCCAGACTAGCAGACTTTAATCCAATTAAGACAGACCCGCAGACTAAACCTCTATTTTAAAAGAAAAAAATGTTTTCCAAAATATTATATACATTAATAACTTCATGACAGCTACGTTAAGCTTGACTGCCACCGGCAACGGTGGGAGGTCTTGTTCCAGGATGGTATAGATGTTAGCAGCAATCTGACATGAAGGTCTGAGCCTTCTGAGGCACTAGTGCTCAGTCATGTCCCGAAAGCTAACTCTTTGCCTGTATAATCTGTGTTGGGGTTATTTCCTCCTGTGAGCTAGAGTTCTGTCTTCATCCCTCTGTCCTGTGGAGTAGCAAGTAGCTGAGGAAAAAGTAGAGGCTGCTGCTGCTGCTATTTTGTGCTGCTGTTGGTGTTTCTGAAACCGTTCCTCATCAGAGGTCGAAGATAGAGCTGGGTAAGCTCACCCTTGCTGCCAAGAAGGCTGACAGGTGGAAAGTGCAGATTCAAGTCATCAAAGTTCAAGGTAGCAGACATGATCTCCAAAATCTTGCAAACACAGTGAAAACACACTCTCGGCAAAACTAAGACAAACTCTCGAGCAAAAGCCTTTCACTCAGGCAGAGAAGCAGCTGTCCTGGTTGAGTATTTAAAGGCTTTCCAACCTGTCAGTTTCACAGCCCCATCAATCCCCGCCTGTGTTCTTGCCTTGTTGACCCTGGTGAGTTTCATACAGCTTGCAAAACTTGTCCACTGACAGTAAAAGCAGAATCCTGGGTTAAATCAGTTAAGTGAATTGTCTTTTTGCATAATTAAATTGCAGTCTTGCTGGTTCCATAGGGTTTCTTGTGTGTCTTGTAAAATACCTGTTATATGTAGAGGTCGGTGGGGTTTCTGCTGACTTCCAGGCACCTTGCCACTTTTGATGTTTTAACCTTTGGCACACGCCAACACCCACGCCTCCTTACAGGTTTAATCACACACACACACCAGCCCCGCGCTCCCATATATTTTTTCTCTAAGTATAGTAAGTCCTCGCTTAAAGTTGTGGTTGCATTCCTGAAAATCGTGAGTTCAAGTGAAACGACTTTAAGTGAATCATGACTTCCCATAGGAACATAGGAATCAATGTTAAGGCCGGGGTTAGGTTCCTTTGGAGATTTCTTGCCCAGAAAAACCAATGTACAAATTTAAATTCTGTACCGTACACGTGCCGCACTGTACACTCCTAGCTGGAATAATTTTCAAAATAAAATAAATCACAGAACATAACAGAAATACTACATAAATTCAAATTAGATAACACTAAATCACCCAAACAAGTCCTGAATAGCACAGCTTCTGTGTCTCATCCACAGCACTCCTAACTTTTTCCTTTTTCTCCTTTCCCACTGTCTCTCACTTTCTGTCTCCTTTCCCACTCTCTCTATCTGTCTTCTTTCCCAGTCTATCTTTGTCTCTTTCTCTCCCATTCTGTCTCTCTTCTTCCCCATTATCTCTGTCTTGCTCTCTCCCCTTTCCCACTCAGTCTTTGTCTCTTTCTCTCCAGAGCCTGGACCCCTTCCTGACAGTTTGCAGGGGTTGAGCCCCTTCCCAGGGGATGCCTTTGATGTAGCCGGGGGTGCAGCAGAAGAGTCGCAAGCCACGCTCCCTCCGCCACCCGCCCCGGGTTACTCACACTTCATTACTTGATCAATGGTTGGTAACTTCCTGTCCCTGCCCTGCGCTCTTGCTCCTGGATCTCGGGCCTCACTCTCTCCCCACAGCCTGGGCCACTGGTGACTGTGGCAGTTGCTCCAGCATCAGAACATGGTGGCCCAGCGTTCAGAGCGGGGAGGCAGGGCCAGAGTGCTGATGCCGTAAAACCAAAAATGGCGACGTAAAAAGGCCCGAAAGAATAAATGACGTTAAAGCGAAACGACTTTAAGTGGGATGACTTAAAGTGAGGAATTATTGTATGAGAATATAAGTTTCAACACATTTGAGGCACAGTATGTAAAGGAACCTGCATGATGGAAGCTTTTCAGTGACTTGTTCTCACCCTATAAAATTCAATTCAAAGAAACAGAAAATACAGAGCTGAAGTCAGTAAAAATGGGTTTTTAAAATGCCTAAAAAAGGCAGTTAAACATCAGAAGAATTGTTTTCTTTCCTGTTGCTCATGAAAATCTGGTTGCAATGTGAAAAGACACCCCCTCACTCCCACATATGGAACAAATGGTATTGGAGGATACTCACATGTGAGAGTTTTGCGGACAGAGATAATGGTTTGGATGAACAGCTTAATGCATGGACATAAAAGATCAAGGAGACTTAGACAAGTTGTAGCTACATGCATAACTCAATATTTGACCCTCTCTTAAGCCATGCAATTGGTTTTAACCCAGGGGTGCAGATGACGTAAAATACATCTCTTTTGACACAAATGAGGAATGAAACTCTAGACTAATGACTTAGGTACGCATAGTCATATGGTTTGGGTGCAGACAATCAACTGATGGGATGGAAGCTAATTGTTGCACACATCTCCTCCCCCACCTCAAGTAATCACACACAGATCAACCCTGAGATTTCCCGATCCATATGGCTCTTCCCTTACTGAAGGCGAGCCTGTTGTTCGTAAATGCAAAAACAGAGCTGTACTCTGCTATTAATAAATATAAAATATGTTTCTGCATATTTGTTGGCCTCTGGAGTTTATTTATTCCTTGGAAAGGCTGTTATGAGTAGAGATCTGTTCTCAATATTGTGCCTGAAAAGTAGACCCATAATTCAATACAAGTCGAAGGACACCATGCTGCCCTTTTGCAGGTCCTTGTTGGACTGCAGCTGGAGCACTGCACTTTAGTTTTGTCATCTCATACAGTATGGGATATGCTGGTCTTGGAAAAGATTCAGAGAATAGCTGCAAGAATGATTCCCAACATAAAGAACTACAGTTACTCGGATAGGTGTAAAGAGTGTGGTCTGTTTACTTTACAACAACTCACATTTGTATTGTCTTTTTAACATGGCAAAACATCAAAGGCATTTAACAAGAGCATTATCATTTTTGACACCAAACCACAGGAGGAGATAGCGGACACATGACAAAAAGTTTGGTCAAAGATTTAGGTTTTAAAGAACATTTTAAAGGAGGTAGAGGGGTCAGAGAATTCCAAAACTTTGTGTCAAGGCAGCTGGAATTGATTAAAATTGGGTATGCTCCAGAGGCCAGAATTGGAGGAACATAGAGATCTCAAAGGCTTCTAGGGTTGGGGTAGGTTACAGTGACAAGAAGGGGTGAAGCTATGGAGGAGTTTGAAAACAAGGATGAGAATTTAAAATTGAGTTGGGACTACATGCCAATGTAGGTCAGGAAGCACAAAATTATAGCTGAGCAAGGTATAGTGCCAGTTAAGATATAAGCAGCAGCATTTTGGATGAACGCAAGTTTATGTGGGGTGGAATATTGGAGGCTGACCCAGAAAGCATTGGAATGGTCAAGTCTGGAGGTAACAAAAGTGTGGACGAGGATTTTGACGATGGATCAGTTGAGACAAGCACAGATTTTACTGATGTTATGGAGGTAGAAATGGGTGGTATTAGTGAAGGAACAGATATGTGGTTGGAAGCTCATCTCCAGGCCAATGCAACACCAAGTTGTGAACTGGCTGACTCAACTCCAGACAATTGCCAGAGATGAAGACAGTGGCCAGGGATTGGATTTAATAACTGGTCCAAAGACAATGGCTTGTATATTTACTGGGATGGGTTACATATGTGGGGGAGGCGTAATTGTGGATGGGAAGCCCGGAGGTCTGGGTTTCCTTGCAAACTCTGAAGTATTAAATTTTGGGGGCTTACTGTGCACAAATTGGCTACTGTGTTTCCAATATTAAAACAGTGACAACACTTCAGAAGTGCTTAATTGACTGCAAAGCTCTTTGGGATATGCTGAGGTTGAGAAAGGCGCCAAATAAATGCAAGCGTTTTTAAAATATCTTCAATAAAATTTTATAAAATTTCTAATTGAAATCAAATGCTTTGATGCGAAACATGCTTTTAGAAAGTGAATGAATAATACTGCAGTGTTGTACGCTCAATGATGTGATCATACACTTAACGGATCCACAAAGCGCGGAGTCATAAATTTGGTACCAGGAAATACTTCCTGCACGGGTTAAGTTCAATTCTGTACCTTTGGTGGCATTAAACTAACATTCTATCACTTAAATAAAAGATTACCATACCGCATAAAAATTGCTTTGAACCCATGACAGAAGTGTGGTAACATGCTGTCACTGGTAGCTTTATTTTTCAACTGCAACTTTAATAAAAGATAGAGCAGAAAATTGTAAAAATATTTTAAATGCACTATATATTTAGCAATTGGAATTGTGAGAAATGCTAACATAATTCTTAAGGATTTCTATGCAGTTGCTGCATACTGTGTGCGTGGGGATGCAAGAATACCTTCTGATTATTCTGCAAGTGGAAGCATTACATTTAATTTGCGTTGGTGTGACCATAAGACGTAGGAGCAGAAGTAGGCCATTCAGCCCATTGAGCCTGCCCCGCCATTCAATGAAATCATGGCTGATCTGATAATCCTCAACTCCACTTTTCTGTCTTTTCCTCATAACCCTTGATTCCCTTACTGATTGAAAATCTGTCTATCTCAGCCTTGAATATACTTAACGACCCAGCTTCTACAGCCCTCCGCAGTAAAGAATTCCACAGGTTAACTACCCTCTGAAAAAATAGATTGGTTTCACTTTTACTGAATAGACAACTTTTTAAACCCTTTTATGGTACCCTCATGGGTGCTGAGGCAGTTTTTCTTACTGTTTAGTTTTGTATCAAGCAAATTTCAGTTAATCTGTGTTCTAGTGTTAACAATGAGTGCATGGGAGGAATGGCAACTTCTGACTCGGGGCACATATTACTGTACAGAGTTCACTGCAGTGATGTACCAGTTATCAGCAAGGCATGGAGGTTGTCTCAAACAATGACCAAAATCTACCAGGCAGTGGTTCTTTTGGCACTTCTCCATGGCTGTGAGGCATGGACAACCAATGGGGTCACTATATGTTTTCTACCTTTGCTGCTTAAGATCTATCTGCAATATCAAGTGGCAGGACAAAATTCCTAACACAGATGTTTTTGCAAGGCACTGCATACTTGGTATTGAGAGCTTGCTCATCAGGGTTCGGCTTCACTGAGTGGGTCATGTGGTTTGTGTGGAGGATTTATGCGTGCCAAAAGCAGTATTCTACAGCCAGCTGAGCACAGATACCCGCACCATAAGGTGTCTCAAACTTCGTTGCAAAGACATTTTGAAAGCCAGCCTCAGAGCCTGTAATGAAAACAGAAAGTGTTGGAAATACTCAGCAACTCTGGCAGCTACTATGGAGAGAGAAGCAGAGATACCATTTCATGTCAAATATGATTCAAGTTTGATTTGAGTCAAAACGTTAACTCTGTTTCTCACTCCACAGGTGCTGCCAGACCTGTTGAGTATTTCCAATTTCAGGTTTCCAGCATTTGCAGTATTTTGCTTTTATCTCTGAGCCTGCTGAGTCAGATCCCACGACATGGGAAAAACACTTCTCCATTTGGATCTGTCCAGGGCTGTATCTGTCATCAAGCATCTCAACATTTGAGGAGAACAGAGTCAGGTCCCTACAGCTCAAGTGAGTACACTGAAAAGCCAGTGCCTTCATCCACCCCATATGTAACATTTGCAATCAGATCTGCAAATCATGATTTAGCTTAACATCGCATATGAGATGACACCAACCTAGACAGTGAACAATTTGTCTCCTTGCCAGCAACTGATCCATCGAAGCAACAGGAGAATCCATTGACAATGCTGTATGATTCTACCACACATATCAATGTTACGACTTTAGTGCTATTAAAAATGTTTCTACAAGGCACATATGCACAAAATAGCAACTGCTGCATAATAAAAATTGAAAAAGTAGTTGATTGTTGTGACATTCTACAAGATTTCTTGAGAATTTGATCAATTGCTCGATAAATTTGTTTGCTCTTTTTAATCCCATGGAATAACTGTTCTTAGTGTCAGTTTACTGCTTGAAGAAAGCTAAGTACAAACTTTTTTTTTATTCTTTCATGTAGATATCACTGGCAAGACCCATCCATATTTGCCCTTGCAAATGAATGGCTTGCTAGGCTATTTCAGAGAGCAGTTAAGAGTCAACTACATTGCAGTGATCTGGGGTCACATGTTGGCCAAACCATGAACAGCAGATTTTCTTTGCTAAAGGACATTACTGAACCAGATGGGTTTTTATGATGATTGGTGATAGCTTCATGGGCACCATTGCTGTTAGCTTTTAATTCCAAATTAATTGAATCAAATTCAACCAGCTGCTATGGTGGAGTTTGAACTTGTGTCCCCAAAACCGTAGCCCAGTGGGCCTCTGGATTACTAGTCCAGTGACATAACCACTGCACCACCAACCCGCTCCCGCTATTTGTGAACAGTTAAATTAGCCAGTGTTTTTGTCTGTATTTCATTAAACTCCTAAAATTTTGTGATTTGTCTTTTATGTTGAACAGACATTTTATTAATTTACTGAATGACTCAATTGTGTATCTATATAAAGTTGGTTGCTATAATTATTTTTGATTAATACCCAAGTGTTTAAGTCTTTGTAGTTGAAATATTTACTTTTATTAGATCCTTGGAATTCACATTTTAACATCTGAAGATAATAAAGCTGAAATAATTGTGCTCCGTTCAACTTTCAACTTGATACCACCTTTAACTTCCTTATGCACAGATGGTGCATCCTTCTGGTAGAGTCTTTCTTCCTCAATGGAATATATCTTTGTTGAGAGTTTTCTTGTGTGTTGTTGAAGTTATGAAATATCTCCTTAAATGTCTGCCACTGCACTGTAATGGCTATTTTGTCATTCTCATTTATTTATATTTGTGCTATCAATTGTTATGAATGCTGTGAACATTCAGACAAAGAGCTTTTAATTCTGTATTTTTACTGTTTTTGCTCACTCTGACCTTATTTGCTGGTGCACACTTATGTTTGTATACACTGTCCCCTCCTATCACACTACGGTTACCATTACCTGTATCATTGAAAAAACAGAACCTCAGCAAAGAAGAGTGTGTCAGATGCCTCTACCTCTATTGCACCAAGCAAGTCCTCTCTGAAGTCTGCCACCTGCAGCGGGCAGAACTGTAGCCACAGAGCAGGACAGGGACAGTATTGCCAATGGTCGTAAATGTGACTGTGGATCTGAACTTATGGAAGCCTGGTACTTACTGGCTTGAAGCAGAACAACAAATCAATCCTAATTGAAACCAATCCTAAAGTTACTACAGTACTGGAACATCACAATTATCTCATCTCAGCAGATGGATTATATAAGCATGCAGTTCATTAATACACTGGATTGCTTTGGTCTTGGTGGAGACATCCTGATAAAATACAAATGTGTACTGTGCATCAAAGTGATTAAAGCGGAATGAGATGCAGAAACAAGAAAACGAGTTTACTTTTTATTTGGACCATGTTTATCTTCTAAAAATCTGCAACAATGAAACATGTTTTCAGACAGCCTCCGCTTTCTAACCAGTCAAGTGGTTCTGTTCAATTATTTTTCTCAGTTTTGCTGCACGAACTGTGTGTATTTGCCTCTGGCATCAAAACGGAGCACAATTATTCCAGCTTTATTATCTTCACATGTTAAAATGTGAATTCCAAGGATCTAATAAAAATAAATATTTCAACTACAAAGACTTAAACACTTGGATATTAATCAAAAATAATTATAGCAACCAACTTTATATAGATACATAATTGACTCATTCAGTAAATTAATAAAATGTCTGTTCAACATAAAAGACAAATCATAAAATTTTAGGAGTTTAATGAAATACAGACAAAAACACTGTGGCTAATTTAACTGTTCACAAATAGCGGGAGCGGGTTGGTGGTGCAGTGGTTATGTCACTGGACTAGTAATCCAGAGGCCCACTGGGCTACGGTTTTGGGGACACAAGTTCAAACTCCACCATAGCAGCTGGTTGAATTTGATTCAATTAATTTGGAATTAAAAGCTAACAGCAATGGTGACCAGGAAACATGAAAGAAAAGATGTCCAATGCTGCGAATATTAGTAGCAGTGCTGCAATAGACACAAAAAGCATCTCAAGAGCAGTTGAAAATCAAGAGGCAAAAGGAAAGAAAGGAACTTAGAACAATCACTATCATGAGAGAGAAAGCAATGTGAATACTAATGGGGCTTAATGCAGACAAGTCCCCTGGACCTGATGGACTGCATCCTAGGGTCTTAAAAGAAGTGGCTGCAGAAGTAATGTATGCATTGATTGTAAGCTTCCCAAATTCCTGAGATCCTGGAAAGGTCCCAGCAGATTGTAACAACTGCAAATACAACACCTCTGTTCAAGAAAGGAGGAAGACAGAAAGCAGGGAACTATAGACCAGTTAGCCTAACATCTGTCATTGGGAAAATGCTGGAATCCATTATTAAGGAGGTAGTAGCAGGACGTTTAGAAAATCATAACACAATCAGGCAGAGTCAACATGGTTTTGTGGAAGGAAAATCGTGTGTGACAAATTTGTTAGAATGCTTTGAGGATATAACATGCAGGGTGGATAAAGGAGAACCAGTCGATGTAGCTTATCTGAATTTTCAAAAGGCATTTTATAAGGTGCCACATAAAAGATTACTATGCAACAGCATATGGTGTTGGGATTGATATATTATCATTGATAGAGGACTGGCTAACTGAAAACATAGAATCAGGATAAATGGATAATTTTCAGGTTGGCAAACTGACTAGTGGAGTGCCACAGGGATCAATGCTGGGGCCTCAACTAGTTTCGATCCATACCAATGACTTGGATGAAAGGGCCGACTGCTTGTAGCCAAATTTGCTGACAAAATAAAGATAGGTAGGAAAGCAAGCTATGAAGAGGATACAAAGAGTTTGCAAAGGGATATAAATAGGTTAAATGAGTGGGCAAAAATTTGGTAGATGGAGTATAATGTGGGAAATGTGAGTTTGTCCACT
Source organism: Cetorhinus maximus (assembly GCF_964194155.1). Classification (NCBI taxonomy): domain Eukaryota; kingdom Metazoa; phylum Chordata; class Chondrichthyes; order Lamniformes; family Cetorhinidae; genus Cetorhinus; species Cetorhinus maximus. Next base: position 124,816,555 of record NC_135884.1, read on the forward strand.
TTGGCAGGAAGAATTGAAAATCAGAATATTATTTAAATGAAGAAAGACTGCAGAATGCTACAATACAAATGGACCTGTATATCCTTGGAATCACAAAAAGTCAGCATGCAGTTACAGCAAGCAATTAAGAAGGGAAGTGGAATGTTGGTCTTTGTTGCAAGGGGGATGGAGTATAAAAATAGGGAAGCCTTGCCACAACTGTACAGGTAAGTGGTGAGACCGCACCTAGAGTACTGTGTACAGTTTTGGTCACCTTAATGGGATACTTCCATTAAAAGCAGTTCAGAGAAGATTCACTGGGCCGATTCCTGGGATGAAAATGTTGTCTTATAAGGAAAGGTTGAGCAGATTTGGCCTAGAGTTTAGAAGAATGAGAGGTGATTTTATTGAAACATATAAGGTTCTGAGGGGGCTTGACAGGGTAGATGCTGAGAGGATGTTTCCCTTTGTGGGGGAATCCAGAATTAGGGGGACATAGTTTCAAAATAAGGGTTCTCCTATTTGAGCGGGAAATGAGGAGGAATTTCTTCTCTGAGGGTCCTTAGTGTTTGGAATTCTCTCCCCCAGCGACTAGTGGAGACTGAGTTATTGAATGTGTTAGAGGTTGAGTTAGATAGATTTTTGATTGACAAGGGAGTCAAGAGTTATGGGGGACAGGTAGGAACATGGAGCTAAAGCCACATCAGATCAGCCATGATCTTATTGACTGGTGGAGCAGATTCAAGGAGCCAAATGGCCTACTCCTGCTTCTATTTCTTATGATTTTATGTTCTTAATGCACCCATATCTGGAAGCAACTGGCAACTGTGCAGAATCCTTGAAGTCAAGTCAGAAGTCCTTCAGCACATTCCACTCCCTGTAGACTTCAACAACTTAAACAACTTTGGACACCAAACCACAGCAAAACCCAATTGACATCAATCGGCAACTAACCTGATGGTAGTTGTTAATTCTTTAAATAGCATTGGGGCATTAAATAAGTGGAAGAGTCCTTCCTGCTGCTGAACAAAATGCAAAGATAAGAGAGGACATTAGCGGAATGTTAAGCTCCCAAATGGCAGTGCTGGTGCCAAACCATTGTTACACACTTTGCCTGTTCTGCATGCTTCTTATGGATACTTCCTGCATGTAGGCTAATGCCCTCACCAAAATGGCACCAGGTATGGCTGGCTTCAGAAGTTCTGTAGATGCTGTTTTGGATGCAAAATAACACTCGCAATAGCAAAAAAATGGATGCCATGGAGTTGAGTTTTGCAGCAAATGAGTTCTCAGTGTTGGAGTGTAGAGTAGTCCTAAGCTGATCCCAATGGACATGGTGCTGGGATCTTTACTATTTCTAATTTACATATATGACTTCAGTGCAGAAAGTCAATGCACAGTGATTAAATTTGAAGGAATTGGAATTAGAGGAAGCAGTTTAGAAATTACTAAATGCATTGGAGGAAGTATCTGAGTGCTTGGTACTAATGCATGCAAAATTTAAATGCAGAACTTACAGAGTAAATTACAGGGTAAAGTGATGCATGCAGGTAGGAATAATGGACAATATGTCATCATTTTATAAATGGTGTTGAAGTATCTAAGGAAGAAGTGGAAAGAAACTTGGAGATCGATGCTAAACATATCCAACCATCACAGAACAACAAAGCCAATATGATGATGAGTTGCACAGCCAAAGTGGTAGACTATAAGCCAGAGAAGGAAATGATCAAACTGAATGGGTCTCTAGTCTGACTGTACCTAGAATAAAGCATCAGTTCTAGCCACCAAGATATAAAATAGACATTCACATTCTGGAGGCAGTGAAGAGAAGAGCTACGAGGCCAATTTCCAGTGATGGTGGCATGAGGAATGACTAAAGAAATATGGGCTTTTCAACTTAGAAATGAGACATCCAAGAGATGAACTTGTAGAGCCATATAAAATTGTTACACACTTAGATTAAATTGTGGAATATTACTTAAGATTAACGCGTGGGCCAGGATTTTATGGCCCCTCCCACCCGGCAGGATATTATAGTCCCGCTGAACTGAATGGAGATTTAAATGGCTCGCTGCATCCACCGGGGGGAGACAAGCTGAGGCAGGGCCATAAAATCCTGGCCTTGGAAATAGAACTAGGAGAGACATTCAAACTGGTAAAAGATAACTTTGGGACGAACATCAGAGAATTATTCTTCACACAAAGAGTGATCAACACGTGGATTAAACTGCCAGATAGAGTACTAGAAGCATAAACTCTGGTATTATTTACAAATTAGGTGCCATAATGCAGGCACTAGGATCTCTCTGGATCAATTAAAATGGGCAAAATAGCATTCCTTATCTGTGATTATCTTGCGATCTTGTGTCAGTTGAAAATTATATTACTATCGATAGCCTCATTGCCCTAAATATATTTGACCTAAGACGTCCAAATGAGTCTGGCCTACTTAGGTTCTGCATGGAAGACCATTTTGACATATCAAGTGCTATTGGGAGAGCTCCTGAATAGCTCAGTGTCTGAATGCATCACCTAATGAGTGCAGAAACAGGAGGGTAGTGCAGCTGAACGTGGGGCTGGAGAGAAGGTGCAGGAGGGAGTTCTGTAGATTCCTGGGACATTGGGACCTGTTTTGGGGGAGATGGGAATTGTACAAGTCGAATGAGTTGCACCTCATTAGGGCCGGGAACAATATGAATCTTGGCGGGGAGGTTTGCTAGTGCTGTTATGGAGCGTTTAACATAACTTGGCAAGGGGGATGGGAACCTGAGCATTGACTCATAAAGAAGTCAAACTGGAAATAGAAGGAAGGAAATTAATAATTGAGTATGGAAGGTTGAGGAAAAAGGCTAGAAAATAGACAATGGGCAGAATTTGCCAGAGCAGGCCCGGAGAATTACCTGGGAGGCCGCAAATCCGACTCCCAGTGGCAGGAAAATTGTTCCATATTTCATGAGGGGCAGGAAAGGGCTGATGTGAGAAACCTGTATGCTGGCAGCAAAAAGGCAAATAGGCTTGTTAATGACTTAAAACCAATTATCCCTGAGTCCACCAGGATTTAATGGTGGCTCAGGGATTTACCAGGATTCTCACGGGTCTTCTGTGCCTCCAGAGAGCTGTCTGTCGGGTTTGCCGGAGGCCTACCTGGGGGTGGGGGGTTCGTTCTTTCTTTCTGTGGTGGATTGAGGGACCTGGCATTGGGAAGGGAGTGGCACTGAGAGCCACTCCTTCATTTGCATCTCCAAACTACGTTCACCACTCCTCACTGGCAACCCCCTCCCTGCTCCACTTAGTTCTCTCCAGGGATCCACTCATGTCATCCCTAGTGAAGGCCAGAGTGCCCCCTGCTGGTACTGGAGGGCGGCTCTCAGGGGCGGGATTTCTGCCCAACCCGGGTCCTGATTGAGGAGGCCAGACGCTGTCCAGGTAAGTGCCTGCTCATCTTGTAATTCCATTGGTCCACTCATGGAAACGTGACATGGGTCTCCCAACAGTGCTGAGGCACTTAAGGACCTCAGTAGGCCCAAGGGCAGACAGGCTGCCCATGCCTCCACCGCCCCAATAAAATGGGAGAAAGGCCAAAGGTGGACTCTGCATTTTAGGAGCCCTATCCCGCCTTCAAACACACCGGCAGGGGAGAATAAAATCCAACCCGTTTCTATGTATTGAGGCATGATAACCCAAAGAAATAATGGATTGAAATTTAGGTGTCTCAGCAATTTAACATTTTTAATTTATAAGCACCTATCTCTTTCAATTTCCTGTGGATTTCTGAATTAAAATGTCTAAGAGGCAAAATCTAGATTCTGAGTGAGAACCTTATTTAATATATTTATGAAGAGTAAGACATTACTTGAACATTACTTCTAACCCTCCAAATCCAGCAGGTAGGAGTTGTTTTTCCTGGAGTAAATACAGGAGGAATGGACATTAAAGAGATAGGGAAAAGTGTCAGCATGACAGGAGAGCATGGTCAGGAGTGGAGGAACGGGAGCTAATGGCAAAGGTAGCTGCGTGGATGTTTTCAATCTTAGAGATGAAGAAGTCCAGAAGATTCTCACCTTCAACATTGGAGGTCATAGTGCCATAAAGTCATTATGGCACGGAAGGAAGCTGTTCACCCCATTGGGTACATGCCGGCTCACTGAGCAATACAGCCAGTCTCACTTCCCCACTCCTTCCCTGTAGCCATGCAAATTTATTTCCCTCAAGTGCCTATCCATATTTCTTTTGAAATCATTGTCTCTGCTTCCACTGCCCTCATGGGCTGTGAGTTCTAGGTCATTACCATTTGCTGCATAAAAAAGTTTTTCCTTCCACCCTCCCTGTATCTCTTGCCCAAAATGTGTGTCCCATAGTCCTTGTGCCATCAGCTAATGGGAACAGCTTTTCTTTGTCTACCTTATCTAAACTTGTCATAATATTTCCCCGAGGAGAACAACCCTAGCTTCTTCAGCCTAACTTTGTAGCTAAATTCTCTCATCCCTGGAACCATTCTCTCAAGGATTTTCACATCCTTCCTAAAATGCGATGACCATAACTGGATGCAATAAAGATTCAGCATTAATTCCCAGCTTTTGTACTCAACACCTCTATTTATGATGCCCAAGATCCTATATGCTTTGCCAATTATTCTCTCAACATGTTCTGCCACATTCAAAGATCTATGCATATGAATCCTCAGGTCCCTTGGTCCTTGCACACTCTTCCAGAATAAATTCAATTTAAAGCTCCGGTCGTTATATTTTAGGCATTTCATAAATGCGTATCTGGGAACTAAAGGTCACTGACGATTATTCCAAATTTTATAAGTTGAGTGAAATGAATTGGGAACTTTCAACATTGGCAGTGCAGAAAATGTTGAAATCATTTTATGCATTACTGCCAAAGTTTATTTTCAAAAGAGCTATTAATTTGAATTAAGAATGGCCAACATGCATGAAGAAGAATGGCCATACCTCAAATATTTGTGTATTCTTTGGTGAGATAGCTCAGTTGATTGAAGAGGACAATTTGGTGTACATAATTTACTTAGATTTTCATATTTTTGATAAAATTACACACAGGTCTATCAACAAGATTAGGGCTCATGAAATTGATGGTAAATTAGTGAATTGTATTGAAACCTCTTATAGTAATAGAAAGTAAAAGGTGGTGATAAATGGGTAAAGCTCTATCCAGAAGGCAGTGATGAATGAAGCTTCACAGGAATTCACTATAATTTCCCTGCTGTTCATATTATGTATTATAAAGCTATCAGGTGAAAACCAATTATATCAGTAGGCGACAAATATGAGACCTATTTTTAGTGTGTGCTCAGGATGTGGGTGACTCTGGCAAGGCCGCATTTATTGCCCATCCCTTAAGAAGGTGGTGGTGGGCCTTTTCTGTGAAACGCTGTGGTGATGGTACTTGATCCCTCAGGTGGAGCTCTGCCCCAGCAAGGGTACCAAGAATTGTCACATGTTCTGCATACAGCACAACATTGCGCAGTGGAGGGGCCTATAAATCAATGATTTTGTGGTATACATAAATGATTTGGAGGAAAATGTAACTGGGCTAATTAGTAAGTTTGCAGACGACACTAAGGTTGGAGGAGTTGCAGATAGTGAAGAGGATTGTCAAAGGATACAACGGGATATAGATCGGTTGGAGACTTGGGCGGAGAAATGGCAGATGGAGTTTAATCCGGACAAATACGAGGTAATGTATTTTGGAAGGTCTAATACAGGCAGAAATTATACAGTAAATGGCAGAACCCTTAAGTGCATTGACGGGCAGAGGGATCTGGGTGTACGGGTCCACAGGTCACTGAAAGTGGCAACGCAGGTGGATAAAGTAGTCAGGAAGGCATATGGCATGCTTGCCTTCATTGGCAGGGGTATTGAGTATTAAAGCTGGGAAGTTGTGCTGCAGCTGTATAGAACCTTGGTTAGGCCACACTTGGAATATTGCGTGCAATTCTGGTCACCACATTACCAGAAGGATATGGAGGCGTTGGAGAGGGTGCAGAGGAGGTTTACCAGGATGCTGCCTGGTCTGGAGGTTATTAGCTATGAGGAGAGGTTGGAGAAACTCGGTTTGTTCTCACTAGAGCGACGGAGATTGAGGGGCGACTTGATAGAAGTTTACAAAATTATGAGTGGCATGGACAGAGTAGATAGTCAGAAGCTTTTTCCCAGGGTGGAAGAGTCAATTACTAGGGGACATAGATTTAAGGTGAGAGGAGAAAACTATAAAGGAGATGTGCGGGGCAAGTTTTTTACGCAGAGGGTAGTGAGTGTGTGGAATTCGCTGCCAGAGGAGGTGGTGGAAGCAGGTACGATAGTGGTGTTTAAGAGGCAGCTTGACAAATACTTGAATAGCATGGGAATAGAGGGATACGCACCCCAGAAGTGCAAAATGTTTTAGTTGATGGGCAATATGATCGGCGCAGGCTTGGAGGGCTGAAGGGCCTGTTCCCGTGCTGTACTTTTCTTTGTTCTTTCTTCTTGATGATGAGGCCACGTGCAGGGCTCAACCTCTGAGGAAGTCTTGCGTCACGTCAGGAGGAGAAAACCCCTGTCCATTCCAAAGATGAGGGGGCTGCCAATGGCAGAGCAGCTGGGAGGCAAGGCATGTAGCGAAGGCCAACTCTGTGCAGAAGAGGATCATCAAGAGATGGACCTTAGTACAAAATAGATTCTCATAAGGTTCTCTGATATCACAATTGCCATTAGCCAGTCCCTGGGTGACATAATTCTGCCTAAAGAACCCTGTACATTGACTCCACAATTACTCAAGGGAATGTCCATCCTCCACAAGAGAGAGAATCAACATCAAGGAGTTGGACTCAGTCACATTCCATATGGCTGAAGCCCTCACCATCATCACTACAGGCCTCAGCATATTGCAAACACACAGGGTGATAAATCATTCACAACCTGGCCCCCTCTCATGAATGCCCAGGGGCTCATGCCACTAACTTGCCTGTAATCAAACCATGTCCACAATGCTGAGAGTGACATGACTTAAGACTTAAAATCCTACAGGATTGTGTGTTCTGGCATACATGCAGATAAGGCATCTCGCACACGATCAGCCCATAACTGTCTGATAACAGCTCTTGGAAAGAACTCGTGCACCATCCATTTTGGCTAATGGTTCTGTTTCTGATGTGGACGCCACATGCAAAATTCCTGGCTTCCATATACCACTGCTTACCGCACAAAGCACATCCTGTGACACCTGAAATGCAAATGCAGCCAAATAGTGGGCACAGCTGACAGCCAATATTATCTCTCTCCCCTACAGCCTCTTCCGCACTGAATCCTCTCTCCTCCATTTCACGGTCTCTCCCTCTCCCCCCCACCCTTTACGCCTTCTCTGCCCCACCCCCTCTCCATAGCCCCTCGAGCCGCGATGCCTACGCCTAGGCCAATGTGTAACACTGCAGTGCGGATGAATGCCTTGCACCGAGCACTCGTTTTTGAGATGGACCTGCTGCTCAGCACCTCCTTGTGGAGCCTGATAATTGAGCCTCCCTTAAAGTCAAGCTTGGATGGACAATGTAAGATACAAGGAGCAGTTCAGATGCTCAAAACCTTGAGCTTTTGACCCCTGGATTCTTATATGATGCAGCAGAGAAGGAAGAAGCCCTCCAAAACATCACAAATTAGTGGACAACTTGGCTCCTGTTGACGATACATCGAGATGGACCTCAGCATGTCACCCTCATGATTACTGGTAAGAACCGCCTTCATAATATTTCCATTTTTTTTAGCTCTCTAGTGTCCAAACACAGTCATGTACAAGTGTAAGTACATATATTCAAGAAGTGCTCAAGTATAATATATACAATGTGAAAAGTGTAACCATGGCGCACCCATTAGTGCTGTAGGCGAGATGGCACCCTGTGCTCTTACATGAAGTGCCTTCCGTATTGCCTTGGAGGAGGTCGAAGCCGTCTGCTCACTTCTCAGTCAAAATGGCAATGAGGAGCGCGGTGGCCTTCCTCGTCATGCAGGCACCCGTTGGGGACCTCCTTCAGACTGCAGCCTCTGCATCTCTGCATGGGCAGCCATAGTCCCTGGTATATGTGGAACAGATGAGGGCTCTGACGGAGGGGCTGGCTGCTGGTGCACAGCAATCATCCATTCCAGCAACCACTGTGTCGACAATGCGACAATCCGGTTATTGGTCTGCACTGTATTCCATAGATGTCAGTGCTCATATTCTGAGTGGAATGATCCAGGCTACTGAGGGAGGCTTGCACACTTTCTTGGCCAGGACACTGCTCTTGTACCCACTCCGAGTGTTGATGCATATGTCTCTCCACAAGATTGGCCAATCTCTCATGGTCAAAACTCATGTGGTAATGTGGAGCTCATGATGGTGATGTATTCCTCCATTCGCAATCTAAGAGCTCCCACTGCCTCAGGGAACTTCACCAGACGTCTACACATCTGCTGCTGATTATCCAGATATCGTACCTCAAAGCTGACTCAAGGGCACATGTTCTGCCCACTGGAGCCTCATTGTGACTTTCCTTGCTTCTCCTAGGGAGACTGTCCACTGCAGTCTCTGAATCGGATACCTCATCCTGCACTTTGCTGCATTGATTTTCACCCTGTGCCACCGCTTCTACATGCACACTCATCCCTCCGATGTGCTGGTGGGAGTTGGCGAAATATGATGTGAAGCTCTGTCCTCAGATATCTCTTCCTCCTCTTGATGTCGGAGGGATGATGTGGCCTGGGCCTGGGTGGTGGGGGCGGGAGTATGGTGGCGCAAGGTGAGGGAGCAGAACTGGGATCTGTTTGAGACACAAAAGGAATTATTTAGGTATAGACCTTCTCATGGTGAAAGTACACTCTGATGCACGACATTGCATTTAACCATGCTCGCGCTTCCAGTATGACATAACCCCATCCTTGCACTCCCTCTCATGCTAACGTCCCCTTGTGCTCAGTGAAATGACAGCATCACCTCCATTATTACCACCATGTGCCAAGGTGATTTCAACACTGCCTTTATCATCTGCTAATGGTGATTCACCATCACCAATAGACAGCTGTTCAGGCACCCTGGCAATCTCCATGACCATCTGTTCAATGGATGATATGCGTTTCAGGAAGGCTGACCCATCCACAGTCTGGGCAATCTCCATAGGGTTCTTCACTCTTTTGGTCTGCAGCGACAACATGAATTTCTGTTAGCCTGATACATAGTGTATGGAAGGATATTGCTCTTCACTGTGTCTGTGCATCACAGCGCTGATTCACATGTGTTCTGTGCATACCTACATGAGCAGCTTACACATTCAAGCTTCAATGCTGAAGCAGAGGTTTGTGCCATATCTTGCACCTTAGCTGCAGCATGCAGATATGACTCTTCCCTTGGACTTCTGTGTGGATGAGCCAAGGTACCCACCTTGCTAGAACGCAGCAACCTTTGAACCTTTTCCAGCACTGAATCCTTGAGCATTGATGGTCTACTGCTCTGCTGATTGCAGTCGCAATTTGAGTTCAGGCCTTCTTGATTGTCGCAGTTGGATTAGGGCGGCCGGAAGGGTACAGCTCTGGTCTCCCCTCATAGATAAGTGGGAAAGTAAGCTGTGAAGAGGACATAAGGAGGATTCAAAGTGACATAGATAGGTTAAGCGAGTAGGCAAAGATCTGGCAAATGTAATATAATGTGGGAAAATGTGAAATTGGCCAGTTTGGCAGCAAGAATAAAAAAGAAGCATATTATCTAAATGGTGAGAGATTGCAGAGCTCTGAGATGCAGAGAGATCTGGGTGTCCTAATGCATGAATTGCAAAAGGTTAGTATGCAGGTACAGCAAGTAATTAGACAAGCTAATAGAATGTTATCGTTCATTTCGAAGGGAATTGAATACAAAAGTAGGGAAGTTATGCTTCAGTTGTACAGGGCATTGGTGAGACCACATCTGGAATACTGTGTACAGTAATGGTTTCCTTATTTAAGGAAGGACGTAAATACATTGGAAGCAATTCAGAGATGGTTTACTTGACTAATATGTGGAATGGGTGGGTTGTCTTATGAGCAATAGTTGGACAGGGTAGGCTTGTATCCACTGGAGTTTAGAAGAATAAGAGGCGACTTGATTGAAACATTTAAGATCCTGAGGGGTCTTGAGAGGGTGGTTGTGGAAAGGATGTTTCCTCTTGTGGGAGAATCTAGAACTAAGGGTCACTGTTTAAAAGTAAGGGGCTGCCCATTTAAGACAGAGATTAAGAGAATTTTTTTCTCTCAGAGGGCAGTGAGTCTTTGGAACTCTCTTCCACAAGAGGCAGTGGAAGCAGAGTCTTTGATAATTTTTAAGGCAGAGGTATATAGATTCTTGATAAGCAAGTGGGTGAAAGGTTACCGGGGTATGCGGGAATGTGGAGTTGAGTTTACAATCAGATCAGCCATGATCTTATTGAATAGTGGACAGGCTCGAGGGGCCGGGTGGCCTACTCCTGCTCCTATTTCAAAAATTTATATGGACTTCTTCCACCAAAACTTGAAGGTCCTGATCAGTAAAGCATGGGGCAGTTGGACTCATCCCTTACCCTGTGTCTCCTCTGTGTGACATTCTATCAATAAAAATCTAAGGTGAGAAGGGGCGTGAGCGATTCAGATTACAATGCTCTCATTCACTTTTATGTGCTTACGTGCAGTAACCATTTTCACTATATCATCAGTGATTACTGTTAAGGTGTGGTGGAGAAACTGGCTCTGCGCAAATGCTTGATGCTATTTATGCTGCCGCTGTGACTCCAAGGTAGCATGCTATGCTCCACGATCACTGACACCCTGAGTGGTTTCCTTTCTCTTAGTCACACTGTTTTGCCGTGACAGTGCGACTAAGGACAGTGTGATCTTGGAATTCACCAAGGCTCCTTAGACAGCACCTTCCAAACCCACGACCACTACCACCTAGAAGGACAAGGGCAGCAGATAGATGGGAACACCACCACCTGGAAGTTCCCCTCCAAGTCACTCATCATCCTGACTTGGAAATATATCGCCGTTCCTCCACTGTTGCTGGGTCAAAATCCTGGAACTCCCTTCCTAACAGCACTGTGGGTGTACCTACACCACATGGACTGCAGCAGTTCAAGAAGGCATCTCACCACCACCTTCTCAAGGGCAACTAGAGATGGGCAATAAATGCTGGCCCAGCCAGCGAAGCCTACATCCCTTGAATGAATTTTTTAAAAAGTGTGCATCTGTGAGGGACCTGGTCAAAGGTCAACAGTGTTGACACATGCTAATAGACGGGTGGTAAATGGGCAAGTGAATGGAATAATAAGCATGGCACTTTCATCATTCATCCACCCACTGAGTCTTGGCAGCTAATTACATGACTGCATAATATCTGTATGAGGTAGCGGTGGCAAGATGATGCCATCTCCATGGCTGCTTCTTGACAATCCACTCCATGCTTCTGTGGTTCAGTAGAGTGCATTTCTAATAGGTAGCTACAATGACAATTCTTTCCATGATGGGCCATATTCCAGGGTCAGCTAACATTTGGACAACATTTACAGCTTTGACACTCTCCTGACAAGGCACAATTCTGCTCCAGGCTCAGAACCTCTCACTGGACCTCTCTGGGGCCCGAATTTTACCTGTGCCCAACTCCAAATCCTCACTACTTCCAGGGTCGCCCGTCCTGATTTCTAATCTAGCCCGACCCTGCAGTCCAAAAATCAGTAGCTGGGGCAGCCATTTTTTGAAGTCAGGTTTGTGAAGCCAGGAACTTTCCCAACACGGCACACCTGAATCGCGGATGAAAATCCGGGCCCATGTGTTGATATGGCTGGTGTAATTAAGCTTCTGATCATGAGTGACAACCAAGGTTTGATGGTACTCAGTGATAGTAGTGAATTAAATGTCAAGGGCAAGATAGCTACCTTTGATTTAACTTTGCAGTGAAGCAAGGAGAAATATTACAGAAGTGTGGAATTAAATAGGGCCTAGCATATATAGTGTGGTTAGTACATGATCAGTGGAAGGAAAAGACTTTGAGTTAAATATTCTTTTCTTATTCCACGCATTCATATCTTCTCATAACACATCAAATGAACAGACTTACACAATTGCCCATTTGGCATAGTTATATGACCCAGTCAAATGGATAATCTTAAATAATCTCCTCAAATGAAAGTTTCAGGCATCCACTGTCAAATATAATGGCTCAGATAATCCCCAATCAAATGGGCAAATATAGATAGCCTAGTTAAATGGGAAAAATCAGATAACCTGCATCAAATGGGAAAGCACACATCATTCAATTAAATAGGGCCGTGCAGGAAAGGAAACCCTGCCAAAAGGCCAAACTGCTGGCCTTTTCATTATTCACGGCCAGATAACCCTTCAAGTAGCGTAATCGAGCATGATCTTCTCTAATAAACACTTACATTTGGACCTTATCTCAAATTAATCAAGATATTCATTGCTTTCCAAGCATCTACTTATTTACAGGAATTCGCCGCAGAGGAAATATTGGTAAGACGGTCATTAATTTAGACCCTTCTCTTTTCCAATCCTCAATTTGGCGAGGAACTGATTAGAATATGCTGTGACGAGCATAATGGTGAATCTGAAGTGATGCTACCAACGTATTGATCCTGTCTCCAAAGTGAATACACTAGAGGATGAAGGAGCAGAAAATGATTACCTTTACTGCTTTGTTTAACAACAACCAGAATTATATGAGATGGTTATACTTCTAGTTTATGCTGCCATGTTGGAATATGAAGATTTTTACTGTATTCACTGTTTCAGGTTTTTTTCCATTTTAATAATTGCAAAGTGTCTAATGTTTTAATAAAAACTTGTATTTAATATAATGCCTTTAGCATAATAAAAAGTCCCAAGGTATTTCACTGAAATGTTAGAGAGCAAAGAATGGCACCAATAAACATAAAGTAATATTGGGGAAAGTGGCCAAAAGACGGGTCAAAGATGTAAGTTTTGAACTGTGTCTTAAAGGAGGAAAGCTAGGTAGAGAGGTGGAGAGATTTAGGAGGGAATTCCAAAGCTTAAGGCCTGGGAACTGAAGGCACAACCATCAATAGTGGAGCAATTAAAATCAGGGATGCTGAAGATGCCAGAATTAGTTGAGCGCAGATAAATCAGAGGGTTGTAAGGCTGGAGAAGATTACAGAGATAGGGAGGGCTGCGACCATGGGCTGAATCTTATTTGCCCCCGGCGGGCGTGTTTTCCATGGGGGGGGTGGGGGGGGGGGCAAGTAAATTGGGGTGGGTGCCCACCCCGCCACTTTCCCACGCACCCCCAAGCTCACCTCCATAATACAAGGAGAGAGTGGGTGAGTGAGGGTGGGCGCCCAAATCAGCAGCCCACCCACCATAGTTAAATCAACAATTAAGGCTCAATTAGGCTTGTCAACAAGCCTGATAATATGCTGCCTGCACCATAATATGTTTGGTGTGGACAGCAGGGCAGGAGCGGGAAGCCCGATTTTTAACCTGAAATGGTTAAAGGGCAGGAAGGAGGGTTGGGGGGGTTTGCTTTTCAGGGGCTGCCATTTGCCGATCGCGGAGCGGCCCCCCTTAGATTGAACATCCCCTTCCTTCTTACCTGCTCCCTCCCTTAAACTCACCCCCCTCAGCCCACCACCCTCTTCCGCTACCTCTCCCTAACCTCCCCTAACCTTCCTGGGCTAACACCCCAGACTTACCTGCTCCGGGGATCCTATGCATTGGGCTCCGCCCCTCATCTGCAGTCCCAGTAGCTGCTACTGACGTTTTCCTGGCACTGCTGGGACTGAGGAAGCTGCCGGCCAATCTGATTGGCTGTCAGCTCCAGAGAGCGGGACTCTTGCCAAGGGGCGCACTCAGCCCTCATTAATGAGCCCTGCAGCACTTTATTGCTGCGATGCGCCAACATGGTTTCCAGAAGGGGCATGCCGTCCGCCCCCACGTTGCCCTATGGCAAGAGTTGAAAATAAGGATAAAAATTTTAAAATCGAAGCATTGCTTGACCAGAAACCAGTGTAGGTCAGCAAGCAAAAGGATGATGGATGATCAGGACTTGGGGTGAGTTAGGACACGGGCAGTAGAGTTTTGGATGTTTTTAGGATGTTTAAAATGTGGGAGACCAGCCAGGAGTGCATTGGAATAGTCAAGTCTAAATGTAACAAAGACATGGATGAGGGTTTCAGCTGCAGATTGACTGAGGCAGGGGTGATGTTATGGAGGTGGATTAGTGGTCTTAAGGTGGTCTTAGCGATAGTGCAGAAATGTGGTCGAAAGATCATCTCAAGGTCAAATATGGCAGTAAACCTGTGAACAGACAGGTTCAGGCAGATTGCAGACCACGCTGTGTCTGTCACCAGGTGAGGAGGAGTGAACTGGCTCCCCTCTATTCAGCCTCCTCGGTTGGTCACAATGAAAGTTTTTTAAATCTCTCTTCCCCGTGGATGCCTTTTCCAAATCCGAATGTATGTTTTACTATCTATGCAGTGAAAAATAAGGAGCCAATCATGAGGTTTTCTTGAGTCAAAGAAAGAGCACGTTTATTAACTATTAAACCCCGAGGGAAAAAAAAAGACGCCGCACACGCACGTGTATCAAGGGCAGAATTTTATGTCCCAGGGGCGGGCACATGCCCGACCTGATCAGGTGTAAAATAGTGCACGATGATGTCGGGTGAGAGTCGGCAGTGTGCCTGCCGATAAATAAGAGGCCTATTAAGGCCATTAATGTATTAATTAAGTGCGATTTTTCACTGCCCGTCCAACATTACGGTTGGCAGGCGGGTGAATCAGCCAGGCGGCCTTTGGATTTTTGAGGAAATCTCACCCACGGGCGGGATGAGGTTTCTGATATTAATTTTTTTTTAAAAATGTTTTGACATAATTTTTGTAATCCTAACGTTCATGTGAGGGGGCCTGGCATGTGGACATTTTTTCCTGTATTTCCAAATCTTTATTTCATGGTTTAAAATTCTTCAGTTTCCTGAGGCAGCTCTCTGCCTTCAGGGAGCTTTTATTGCGCGTTCCCCCGCGCCCGCACAGACTTCAGCACTCGCTCTCCTCCCACCCCCACACAGGCAGCATTGAGCCTTTCAGCACGCGTTTCATGCTGGCTGGCTGTTAATTGGCCAGCTAGAGTGAAACCACAGTCAGGGGCCAATTGCAGGCAGCAGCCCGTTCCCTGGCCACTCCCGGGCCCGCCCACCATGCCTGCCCGACAACCCAAAAATCCTGCCCCGGAAGTAAAGAAAGTTAGAGACCAGATAAAAGTTGATAGGATATATGGTTAGAAGTCTTGCTTGTCTCTGAAGTGTAGATTGTTAAATGGTACGGCTGGTTTAAGTTAGCTAGGTCCTTTAAAATCCCAAAGTCCATATAGCTGCATTTGTTGGAGACAATTTCCTTGTTTTTAATCTGTAGTCCTTCTTCCAGAAATTGATGAATTTCTCCTGAGGTTCTTTCCAATGGACATTCATTATCTCTTGTGTGGAGTTTTAGACTGTAGAGATCTGGCTTTACTTAAGAGAGAGTAAGAGAGAGAGGTTGTTTACTGCTCCATTAGCAGCTTCTCCAGATTCCTATTTCTGCTTGGAAAACTCTGTTCTTAAATTCCTGCTCACTGTATATACCAAAGGAATTTGATTACCATGTCTGCTGTAGTCATTGTTGTAGAACAAGTAATCACATTTTGATATTTCATCTCAGAAACTTTTGACACATTTCAAAATGCTAGAATCCAACAGGAGCTGTGGTTCTTTCATTCTCCACATGCTTGAATGTCTGTTGGTTGTATATCCCGGCTGGCTAGCAATTCCTCATTGTCTTGATGGACTCTTGGTCTCCGTTGGAGAGAGAATCTCATTAAGATGCAAATGACATATCCATTCCTTTCAGTATTCCTTTTTGAAGCGGCCCTTAACATCCCCAGGTGTGAATTTCCATGAGCAACATGTCAAGGCATGTCTGCAGTGCAATCCAAAAAGTAACTATCCAGAAGTGGTCTGCTTACAATTCCAGACATCAGGTGACTTGTGGCAGCCATCTTTGGTCAGTGTATTTTTTTTTGTATTAAAAAAAAGTTCCTGTTTCAACAGTTCAAGTGTTTTTGGTTCGCTGGTGAAGTTATAGGTAGATATCACTCAGTCACAATTTTCTGTTGTTGTGACAGCCGCCTGAAAGTCTCTGACTTTTTGGGCAGAATTTTCTACCAGTTGGGCGGGCAGGCCCGACCCAATCTCCGGTGGGCGGGGAGCCAAACCCTCCTGGAGAAGCGGGCCCCGCCGCCATTTTACGTGGGATGGGCCAATTAAGGCCCACCCAGCGTGACGTACGGCCGGAAGCGCTATGCGCTCCCTGTGCGGGCAGGGGGGAGGATTCCCCAATAGCGAGAGTGTGCTCCTTCGCGCATGTGCATGAAAGAGCGCACATCTCCCTGAGGCTAACACCGCTGACACTTTTAAAAATATTAAAAATAAAAGAAAAAAAATTTCCCTGACATGTACCCCTTATGTGACAATGTCAATGAGATGGGACATGTTTATAATTAACATCATAACTTTACCAAAAATTTTAAAACCCTGCATGAAATCTCATCCTGCCAGTGGATAAGGTTTGATGTTTTATCTATTAGCCACCGGGGCTCCTGGCCTGCCCGCCAACCTTAAGGTTGGACGGGGCAGGTCCTTTAATTGTTTTAATGATCCTGTCAATGGCCTCAATTGGCTATTGACGGGTCAGCGGGCGCACAGCTGATTTTGCTGTGCCCCCACCTTCCTGAAAATTTAAATGGGGCGGGATGACATCGGGGGTTCCACCTGATGTCAGCCCGCGTCGGCAAGCGAGCCCCGCCCCCTGCTCGCCGACGGCAAAATTCTGCCCTTTGAATATGTAAAGCACAGAAAGATACTGATTTTTGATATATGCAGGTACAAGGTATTATGATTTTAAGCAGGCAGCTCATGGATTACATTTTTTTTCAGACCCTGTGGTGAACTGAAATCGTCATCTATATATAGTAAATGTATTTGCTGTCAAGACAACTAACAAATACAATTGAATGTGAGATTAGTAAACACTCCATCCATTGCTCTGGAAATGACAGCAGCTGTGTGCCTTGGAATTCACCTCTTCTCACATTAAATCACATTAGTTCACATTCTTGTCATTTTCATATTGTTAAAATTAGATCAGTTTTGTAACTGGTGAATCATTTTTTTTTCTTTTAGATTATGACCATGAAACAATTTGCTTTCTCAATACGTGTCCATGAATCATGCTGCTGTCAGATCTCCAATACAATTACTTTTCAGTCTGAGTGACAGCCATATGAAGAATAACTTAAATTCAGCAAATTCGTGTTCACCATTGATTTTAATGGGTGTAGAGCTATTATAATGACATTACAATTCCAAGGGGTAATGATTGAATGACGCAAAAGTCCCAGTGAACAATGGCACAATTTAAGTAATGGCATAAGTCACACACACACCCATAATTTCCTGGAATGTCTGCACCATTATAATGGCATACACTGGAAATTTTTACCAAATTCAGTTCCATGGGCCAGAATTTTCACATCGGCGTGTAGGGGCGGGCCCGGCACACCGACGTGTAAAATGATGTGTGGTGATGTCAGGCGTGAGTCCCGACGTCACCGTGCGTCATTCAGATCTTTCGTTCGGTGGGTGCATGCCAGAGGTGGCTGCGCACCTGCCGAACTGTCAAAGGCCTGTTAAGGCCATTAAAAAACCAATTAAGCTAATTATCAATGTTGCCTGTCCAACCTTAAGGTTGACCTGACAGCAGGTGAAGAGCCCAAGCGGCCTTTGCGTTTTTCAGGAAACCTCATCCACGGGCGGGATGAGGTTTCCTGAAGGTTTTATTAAATGAATAAATATTTTTTTCACAATTCATAAGCATGTCCCAGCTCATGTGCCTCAGGGAGATTTCTGGGCTCTTTTGCGCCCATGCGCGAAAGAGCACAGGCCCCGACTCTCCTTCCTCCCCCCGCTCGCACAGGTAGCGCTCAGCGCCACCGACCATGTAACACGCTGGACGGGCCTTAATTGGCCCGCCCACGTAAAATGGCAGCGTGCAGCCGATCGCAGGCAGCAATTGGCTCCACGCCCGCTCCCGATTGGCCCGCTCGACAGGCAGAAACTTCTGCCCATGATTTATCTATTATGCTTTCATACAACCATAACTGCTAGAATTCATCATACAAGCTACTGCACAAGATGTAACTCTTTTGAGTCAACCAAATAAACTAAATCACCAACATTGGGGAGAAATTAAAAAGCAGCCACTTAAAGGGAAGCTGTAAAAACAAAGACAAAATTTAAAGGAAACTTACAAACATTAAACTAAGGCGTGATTAAGAGGGTCAATAAAACACCCCAGTCCCCACCGTGCCCACTGAGCACGAATGATCTCGACAGTGCCGGTAGACGCCACGTGCTCCCTCTCCAGGGACACCCGGCCACGAACATAGCTGCAGAAAAGGGACAGACAGTTGGGTCGGATGACCCACTCCCTCAATCGCCCGCTGCCAGGACCTGTTAATGACCAACTTGGCCAGGTCCAGGATCAGGTTCATGAGGAGGTCCTTCTCCCTCCCAGCCCCACTCCGCACTGGGTACTCATAGATCAGGAGCGTGGGACTGAAGTGCAAACAAAACAAAAGCAAAAAATTCTTCGAGTAACTGAAAAGGGGGTGCAGCCTCCAACAACTTACATACGTGTGGTCCACGGACTCCACAAGGCTGCAAAAAACGCAGGCATCTCGGGAGTCCATGAACTGACACAACTTACGGTTGTATGGGACTGCTGTGTGCAACACCCTCCACCCCAGGTCTCCGATGGAATGTGGGAGGACAGCCCTGTAGAGGGCCCCTCACTGGGGACCTCCGCCGCCAAACGGCAACAAGGCACGCCAAGGCATGTCCGGGCGGCAGGTGAGGGGCAAGGAAGTGAAGGGTGTGCAGCAGCAGCCCATACAGGAAACTCCACCGTGTCCTGCCAAAAGGCACGGAGCACATTTCTGTGAGACGACTCAGGTTGCGGGGCACCGGCTCCCAAGGGAGGGTTTGGGGCTTGGGGCCAATGTGAATTCCGTCCAAACAGGGGTATGCTTGGACGGAAGACCACCGCGCACCTGCGCCACCTTGAGTCCCAGTATGATGGCGGGGCTGAGCACGACCGTCCTAAAGTCTTGAATGGCATTGGCCATGAGGCGGATATCCACTGAAGCACGTTGCACCAACTCCTGGGGAATCATCCAGCCCACTCCTCCGCCACCCAGCACGTCCCCGATCCTGGTCACCCCGGTAGTCACAGCCCTCCTTTCCTCCAGCCACTGAAAAAGCCAGAGGTGTGAATTCCTGAGCAGCAGCAGCTCTGCCAATAGCCGCTACTCCTGACGGCGGAGAGCTGCGTTGCAAGGCGACCATGTTCCAGACTATTATCCAGTCCTGGTAAAAGACGGGCAATGCCTGCAAGGAGCCACAAAGGCCCCTCGGGTCTATAAACAGGAGCTGCACGTCATAATTCAGGCCGTGCGGAAGAAATATGTCTCCAGGGCACACCAGCTCGGAGGAGGCTCGACGTAAAGGTATCGCTGCAGGGCCTGAAGGCGGAAAGTAGCCACCTGGGTGCGGAGGCACAGCAGCGCCTGACTGCCCTCCCTAAGCAGGAGACTCAGATCCTCAGCAGCGACCCAGAGCAGCCTTTTGACCCAGAAGAAGTCGACAAGCATATTTTGTGACAAAATCCGGGGGAGGGGTCAAAGTGACCAGCCGGTACCACAGCATGGTGGCAATCAGCTGGTTTAAGACCAGCACTGGACCCCGGTAAGACAGCACTCGGAGCAGTCCCGTCCAGCGCCACAGGCGAGTGGTGAATTTGGCCTCCAGCTCTTGCCAGTTTGCCGGCCAGGGTTCCTCAGCAGGCCAGAGCTGGAACCCCAGGTAGAGGAAGCTGGTTCTGCTCCAGCTGAAAGGCCTGAGCTCCTCGGGTAGGGGATCCATTTGCCACTGACCGACCCGGAGTCCGGAACACTTGTCCCAGTTGATCCTGGCAGAGGATGAGGCACTCCTGGCACTCGCGCAATCTCTGCAGGTCAGCCGGTTCGGTGAACATGAGGAGCACATCATCAGCGTAAGCCGAAAGGACCACCCCGATGCCCGGTTACTGCAGAACCAATCCCAACAACCTCCTCCCCTAGAGGCGCCAGACAGGCTCCACGCAGATAGAATACAATTGGCCAGAAAGGGGGCAGCCCTGAAGCATAAACACTGGTGTCAGATCCACATACACATACGACTGCTGATGTCCTAACGAAAATTTTCGACAATTATAGCTTTTCAGGATACTTCCATTCTGTATTTCATACTGTAAGACAAAGCTACCCATTATAGTTTTAATGCACCTCAAGCAGCATTACAAAAATTGTGTCCAAACATCGGAAAATATCCATTCAGCGATTCTCATCAATGCATGATCGTTCTATACTCCGTCACCCCATTCTCCTTCCCCCACTCTCCTGCTCTGTGCAAGTGAGTAACCTCCTGCAAGAGGTGGAAAAACCTTCGAGCCCCTCGAGTCGAATTGAACATCAGCCCGTTACAAATACTCTGGTATTCCTCAAATGCACCCAATATTGCATACTTATTGAATGGCTGATACTTCAACCAAAGATGTGGCTTCTCAAATATCAGATAAATCGTTTAGTGATCTTTGTGTGACATTGTTATGCTTGAAAAAGTTGATTCTAATCCTGTTCTCTGTAGTTGCTTTTTCCTCCTCTGCTACATTGGGATTTTCAGATTATTCGATTTCACTGAAATACGGGCAAAATGCTGTTACTTCAAAGCATTGTTCAGCAGCATTGGCTCCAAAATGTTTTTTTTCACCTTTGATCCTTGGTAATAATCTTACTTGAAACTGACATCTGCCTAATTATAGACAGATCATGCATTAGTTCAATCCCAGTTCTACGTTCATCTGGATACCCTATTTGCAGCAAAAGGGATGGCATTTCCAGGCTTTCCTTGATGAAAAAAAAATGTGCTCTTGAGGTAGATATAACATAAAGGCATTTAACAGTTTACCTCTGTAGGTCTCTCTACTGGCTTCCTGCCAGGTTAAAAACCTTCAAAAAGAATTTTTTTATTTGCAAAATATGACTCATACTGTTTTTTAAAATTTAATATACTGAAGCCTAATACTAACTTTGTAAAGCTATTTCATGGAATTCAAGAAAAATGAATGGTGTTCTGTCCTGCGATTAAATTTTCCATTTTGATTTCCAGTTTTTCACACATAGCTAACACACAGAGCTGTCTGTTTGAGCTTCCATACCCTGAGGAAGTACTGTGGTAACATGATATATGGAACAGCACAGTGATTCTTTTCAAGGAGCTGGTAGGCAATGGTTAATGTTATGAATGTAAAATTCATCTCCTCATCTAATGCTGCCAGCCACTTATGGCGGTGTGACAAAAAATGACAGGTATGGCAGGGACTTGAAATGCTGAAGATTAAAGAAACAGTATCCTTTTTGTTACTTGTCACAGACCTTACTTTAAAATTCAAAAAATTGAGCTTTGCGCATACTTTATCAGCGAACCCCATTTGTCTTTATTTACATATTCTGTGCATTGAGATGTAACGTTTCTGTAGTACGTCATGCCTGATTACTGTCAGCGGTAACGTTAGCTGCCCAAATTTCCAGGTGTATCATATAAATAGGCCATGTTGCCCAGAGCTGCATTCCACATCATTTTCGGCATGACTAATGCAAGCATTGTCTGGATTTCTACCAAAACACAACAACCAACAATTGTAGCAGCAGTTTAAAAGGAAATGTAGTGTCTGTGCCACTGGGGCCATTTTATTTCGTTTTTAGAAATTCTGCCTCCCAGTTTCACTTCACAGCAGTAAAACAAGTAATCGCCTACATTTTAATGGTAGATCAGTGCAACAAACTGAAATAGACTGTTCAAGAAGGGGTGAAATGATTACAGAATTTCAAATCCATGGCAACATATCATTACTTGTTTTTAAAAAAAGGAATAGAATTCAATATTAGCTCATGAAGGCCAAAAAAAAAGTCATCTCAAATAATCAAACATCTTGCATCCAAGTGGTCAATAATCTATAATGTGTGAAGATGATGTTAAGGAAACCATACCATGCATAAAATTAAAACTGAGGAGCATTTGCGAAGAAATTAGAAGATTAAAATGGTAATAAATGTGGCACAGTTTAAATACAATAATCCAAGTGTTAAAATATTTGACATTGGACAGAATTCAAGCAGCTTGACAGAGCTCCTTTGAATTTCTATTCCAAGAGTTTAAAGTCGGAACACTCTGCTACATTCAAAGAATTAGGAAACAGTTCTTTGACTTACTACGTATATTAAGTAACAAATTTTGTAAAATATTATTTGCAGCAAATATATTTCTTTATATTTCTTTTAAAACCTGGATCTTGTAAGATAACATGGATAAACTTAATATCTCAGTACATTTTAAGTGACTTATATAGTGTGCTTATTAATGTGGAAATTGAGCACTAATTTGGGTGCTAGGGTTTTACATTGATTTTTGTTAATTATGATACAATAAATAAAAATGAAAGCTTCCAATCATTTTTTTTCATATTTTTAAACAAGAACAACTCTACTGATGAGATGCTGCTGTAAGTTTCATTGTATGGATAGAATCTGAGTCCTGGCCCTGGATATGCTTCTATTCAAATCTTTAGCTATTTGTACCACATGCATGGCTGATACAATCAATAGCGCAATAAAGTTATCCTTTGAACCAAGCAATAACTATAGTTAATATTTCAAGCAGTCCTAATGTCATCTGTCACTTCCCTTCAGTCCAGTTTTGCAGGACTTTAAATGGTAAAGAAGGTTCCCTCCCCCAACAGTGTGCAGCTTCATTTTAAACAAAGCAAGCCTTTATTTCAAAGTTTAGTTTTCAGAATAAAAAGTCAGGAACATTTAGTTAAAACAAACATCAGCCTCTGATCCAGAAAGGGAGAGTCTTCTCATACCTTTTCATTTCAAGTTGGTTGCTACAGTAAGTTTACTTGAATATCTGACTTTTTATTATATCAATTAATGATTCTGATGTCACTTTTATTAATAAAATAGTGGAAGCTGTAACACTCCATCTTCTATTTAGTGTTTCGTAAAAGTATACTATACTAAAACTATAAAAAATCTGAAATATAGCAACAAAGCTTTACTTGATATGGGGAAACTGAATGATGAGCAGTTTCAAGTGATTGAAGAAATGTTCAAGACAGGATTCTGGATACTTTGTGCATATACATAGCACCATCATAAATTACCAAATGAAATTAATGAAACAGTCACAATTTCAGTGACTCTCCTGCAATGATATGGATCAAGAGGTTGGTGGGGTTTTGGGGGGGGGGATGGTGTGCGGGTGGTGGGGGTTGGGAAACAGAGGAAGGAGATTTGGTCAAAATTAAACAGAAACTATTTATAAGTTTAAAGATAAAGTTACCTGACTATGATTCCTCACAAAGAAATTTCCTGTTTGGGGCTGTATTTTCAGGGGAAGTATTGAATGGAATGTAGATGGGCAGGAAAAATCAGAGACCAGTCATTCTGGTCCGGTGGAAACATGTCCTGGTGGAAAGTCCAAGGGTAGTACTGGCACAGGTCTGGTTAAAACGTGTTTGCCTGCTCTCTTGGTTGCAGATTAGTGTATAATGAAGAGAAATTAAAAAGTGAACTAATGATTGTGGGAAATTATACCTCTTCATATAACACTGAAAGTTAAAGACACTTCTAAAATGTGAAATTTACAACACATAAAAAAGAATTAAAATACAATTACTTTGTAATTCCTAGCCACAGTTTACAGAAAAGTAATAAGGCTATCAATATTAAAATTATCTTATGAACATAAATTGCCAGCATATGGTACCTCATCTGTTGGGAGCAGAAATCAGGATATCAGCACTCTGCTGCAGCTGAGCTGACCAGCAGAACAAATGCCTGGTGTGGATAGAGGAAGCCCATTGATAATCTATGGCATGGATATAGGAGTCACAGTTTGAAGACAGGTACCATCCCCAAAAGAGGAACTTGATGGCACCAAGGTAGGTTAAGGAAACCAGCCTTTGAGAGGAATCTGCCTCTAGTTGTGCAATTCCTCAGTAACACACTGAATCAGCTTAGGGTTATATGCTTAGACCGTGCAGTGGGACTTGAACCCACAGCCTTCTGCATAGTGCTAACAAATATACCAAGCTAACATTAGTAGGTGTTATGTCGACACATTGCTTTCTGTGGATAAATATTGCTGGCATATATATAAAAAGCTAACCCTATGCATAAGGATATTGTGGTTTCTACAGAATCTTTTAAGATTGTTTCAAGATGGTTTAAAGTAAGGGTGTTTTTGATCCTGCACTGCCATCATGGAAGCCTCATTCTAAGGGAGTATGAGACAGAATTATGGCTACATCATTGTGGCCTTGATTCTCTGATTCTTACTCATGTTGAGTGAGGCTACACACTGGGAGTGTGGGATGATTTTCAGTGGTTAAAGGGAAGGTTAGGCAACTGTTTGATGCTGTTTACACAGATGCAGAGCAGTTAGGACCTCAATCTGGAGTTATGTGTTTTGTATCATTGAGAGACAACCACTTTGCAGTGACATGAAAATGGCAGTATAACTCTACTCAGAGAGCTACATGTCAAAGTTCAATGCAACCACCAATACTGGCAGATACTGAATAGACGTAAAAAAGAAAAACTTGCATTTATACAGCACTTTTCATGACCACTGGATGTCTCAAAATGCTTTATACCAATGAGGTCATTTTAAAGTGCAGTCACTGTTATAATGTAGGAAGCGTGGTAGCTAATTTGCAGACAGCAAACTCCCACCAAACAGCATTGTGATAATAACCAGATAACCTATTTTTGTGATGTTGATTGAGAGATAAATATTGGCCAGGACAATGGATATAGTTCCCCAGCTCTTCTTCTGTACCATAGGAATCTCTTACATCCACCCGAGCAAATTGGGCCTCTGTTTGACAGTTCCTCTGGAAGCGGCACCTCCAACAGTACAGCACTCCCTCCATATTGCACTGGAGTGTCAGCCTTAATTTTTGTGCTCAAGCAATGGAGTGGGACTTGAACCCGGAATCTTGTGAGTCAGAGGCTAGAATGCTACCAACTGAGCCACAGCTGATAGAGATCAAGGCTTATAGTCAATTGAATAATGCAAGGTTCTACGTTTACAAATGGCTTTTGGCGCAAAGCTGCCTGAATTTAACTTGGAAATGATCCCCTTCCTGTGGATAATCCTGAAGATGGGGTTGAAAAAGGTGGTCGCAGAAATTGCAAATTATTTAAAATAACAAACATTGCAGAATGAGTTTGTCAGATTGGACTGGATGGCATGTTTTGTCTTGAAGCACAGCTTTATGCAAGGGGAGTCATTGACAGAAAAATTCAACTCATGGTAGACTGTTTTGGGCTTGCGAAACAGGCTACCTGTTGGAAATTGGAGTCGGCGTACATCAGTATCTCCATTGATGCCCAAAGCCCACCTGATTTTCAGGCAGTCCTGTTAAATGGCATGAGGCTGTCTAAATATAAATTAAGTTTGCAGCAGTGGACTGAATGCGCACCATACCTGTTCTGTCTAGTTGTACCAGGAATCGGGTGGCCTCAGCAATGGTTTTTGGGATCACCTGTGGTCCTCAAGCCCCACAATTACTCCACCTCCTACCCCTCTGGATGGGAAAACTATAACAGGATGCCTTCTTGCCACCTATAGTTCATTATTGGCATTTAAATGAGGCCCAGCAAGCTGGGATGGATTGGTGTGCAGAACAATCACTGGCAACTTTGTGCTCTTTTTGGACACAAGTTGAATTTCTGTCCTGTTTTATTTTCTCCTAATTTTCTTTAATGTTAGAACAAAATGGTTTGAAGCCTAACAACTTGAATCATCTTCTTATCGTGTCCTCGGAGAGTCTATACATGGCCCAGCCAGAACTGTCTGCAACTTGAATAAGTCCAGTTCTAGGTTTTAGTGTGATGTGCAGAATTAAGACACCTTAGGTGTGTAATGCATAAGTTAAGTTGCACTGTTTTTGCTAATGACAGCCCAAGTTATGTGAAGATACTTTCATTAGAGTTTAAATTAAAGTTGTGGATATAAGCGGGTGTTAAGATAAGTAATAAGATAATTAGTCATGTTCCATAAAGGACCATAGGCATCTCTCTCTGTTAGAGGGAGACAATTGGTTATACATGGCTGAAACAATAACATCCGCAATCATGGGGTAAGGTGAGGAGGTAGGCCTTCATGAACCAGCACAGCCAGTATAAGTTGGTGCCACTGTTGGTGTCATTCTGCATCACACACTAACCATCTAGCCAACTGAGCTAACCCAGCCCCAGGGGTGTAAAGATAAGTCACATCTGTAAATGGGCTCAATTAAAAATTTGCAGCTACAATCTTTACTGTTGCTAGAATATAATGGCCATTAATTGGCCAAATCTTCCGGTCTCCGGATCATTGGAGACTGGATGTACGACTGAAGCTGGGCGTCAGGCCCATCTGGAGGTCCTGACAGATGGACCTACATGGGTATTGCCTGGAAAGTTTCAACTTCCAATGGACAATTCCCCTGGTGCTTGGGACCCTCCGCGAATGCCTCCAACTCTGAGCTAAAGTCGGAGACTTTGGACAGTTCCACGGTACTTACTTGGGTAATTACCCAGGAAATGTTAGACAATTAAAATCTAGTCTAACACCTGGGTAATTACACAACTGACCGCCCAACCCCCATCACCCTTCCCTGACCTCCCAACTACTCCCCAAACCACCCAACTACCCTATTTACTACAGGATTATACCCCCCAACCTGGCTACGCTTCCAACTGCCCGACTAATCCCCTGACCCAATTACCCACTCACTCACCTACCACCCCACCCATCTACCCACCCTGCCAACATACCCTTTCACTCACTCACCCGCTCAACCATTCACCTATTCAGTCATCCCTTGACCATCATTAAGATTAGACCTTTAAACTTACCATACAGCAGCTAATGCCTTAAAAATGTCTTGTCTTCCCCTGACTCTACACCACTCTGATGGAGTTCCCCGAGAGACACTGTGCTGCGCATTTCTGTGAAAGCCGGGATCAGAAGATCCCAGAAGAAATGCACAGTGGCATCGAGTTAGGGGAATTTTTGAGCGCAGTGGCAATCCGACCACCATTGCTGCTGCTCAGAAGATCCAGGCCGATTTGCAACATTAAGCAAAATGGAATCAGGTCTGGGAGTGCATATTGTTAAGTTGATGCTCATCATAGTATATCTGGATAGCTAATAGCATCAAACTGAAGTTCTACAATCTAATGTGAATAACCTGCAAACATTGCTTATGTTTGTATTACAGTGCCCTGAATTACATCCTGAATAGAGGACAGGAATTACCAAAAGCACAAAGTTAAACCATTTCTCTGTAGCCTGCAGTAAAGTAGGGATGCGAAAGAGATTCTCATTTTACATAATAAAATACCCATAACTTTTATTTGGCATGTTAGTGCCACACTAGCATCTCTCAGAATGGTGGTTTATTTGGTGCCAGTGCTTCATGTCACTATACACCCATGTCCAGTGCGCTACTACAGTAACAAATTGGAATTTTGTCAGAATCAAAGTGAAGAACATATTGCTTCCAGGCAACATCTGATGAAAGGTCATTGTCCTAAAAAGTTTATTTAACTCTGTTTCTCTCCACAGATGCTGCCTGACCTGCTGACTATTTCCAGCATTTTTGCTTTTATATTGTTCCCAACATCGGAGGTGCATGTCATTTTCAAAATCTGGGAATGTCTGATCAAAGACTATTCATCAGATTGTGAGAGGAGTGGGTCCTACATCCAACCTCCTAGTGACACATTAGAAACTTCAGTTCCTGCAGCAAATTGGGGTGGTAGAAAGTACTGTAGAAGATGAGGTTGTTCCAAAATTGTGCAAGTAACACAGCTGAAGTGAAGAAAATCAAAGTCAGCTTAGTTGATGAAGATTTCTATAGCGCTTAGCTCTCGTGCCATTGAAGCTCTGTTTCTTTTCACTGTCTTGCAATCTTGCATAACATTAGTAACTTATGTTCTCTTTGCTTGGGTTCTATTTGCACCAGATGTTATTAAAACACCCTTCTAGTTAGCAATCTTATATTGATGCAGTGGATCCATTTTTGTACGTCTGCAAAATATCCACAGGAGCTAAGTCTGCGCATATTTTCATTAAATTACCATTTGAGTATATTCACTCTCCCTTTCAGTGCTCTCTCTTTTCCTTCAATATTGCAATGAAGATGGTGATTTATACTGGGCACACATCCACACCGAATAACTGATTGCAATGCCCTTATTGACATCTCATCAAAGATCAGACCTTCAGTTCTTAAATTATCTTTTAACTATCTATTTGCTCATGATAATTTTTCGGTTCAATGAAAATAATGCCTGAGGTTTGAATTGTTTTATATCCATTTTACCTTCATATATGCCACATAAATAGAGAAAGAGCAACAGAGGGACTGAACAAGACTGCTGGGTGGGGCACTTCCATGTTGCTATCAACCAAAGTGAACATTATTGGTGGCTAACCAACCTTGTTGTTAAATCATTACTATTATGATAGTTATATATCCCTCAGGAAGGATATATTGGCTTTGGAGAGGTGCATTGCCGATTCACCAGAATAAAATCAGTCTTAGAGGATTAAATTATGAGGGCATGTTGCATAAGCTTGGCATGTATTTTCTTAATATAGAAGATGGAGGGATGATCTGTTTGAGATATTTAAAATGTTAAAAGAATTTGATAGGGCAGGAACAGATAAACTATTTTCTCTGGTGTGTTCTCTGTCCCAGCTTTCAAGACTGAGGTTTTTGGTAGATAAGGGTATCAAGGGATATGGAGCAAAGGCAGGTAAATGGAGCAGAGGTGCATATCATCCTGACCTAATTGAATGCTGGAACAAGCATGAAGTACTGGGTAGTCTACTCCTATACCTAATGTTTCTATATCCCATATAAACTCATCATATAGTTGTTGTTGCCAGCCCTCTGAATTGACCAGAGATATATTTTAACAGCACTCTATGACACCAGAAGCCTGACATCATATATTTCACTAAAGTCGGAAGTAAATGTACTGTTGTCTTAGAGGTATAGTCATCTGCTGATGTGTGGTCCTCCCTCAGTCAGTCACAACTTCAGTTATTAACAACCCAACATTCCAGGCACCCATGGCACCATAAACTCACAAAAAGATGAATCATGTTGAGGCTGTATCTTGGAATAAACATTGGGAACAAGTCCCATGCATTTCCCTCTAAGTCTCCGAATCATACTGCAAAGCCCAGGGTGCCCAAAAGATCCCACCCTTGTCCAGAGTGTAAGAGGGGCAGAACAGTGCACAGAATTGCTGTTGCAAACCAGGAGCATAAGACCTGTTATGATCTTCTGTAGAAGATCTACGTATTCTTCAGTTCCAGTCCATTTTTCCAAAAGTATCATCACTGATCCTGTCAACATGGAATATAGAAACTGAAATTGCATTATCGGTACAATTGAGACTCCCAAGGCGAGAAAGGCCCCAGCTTGCCACATCAACCTCAGGAAAAAGTGCCCCCAATAACAGGATCTTCATTGCCAGGATAACATTGTTCCATTTGTGTGATTGAATATTAGGCCCTCTAAACCTCACACAACCTCACATGCCACCCCATGCCCCCACCCACCCCAAATAGCCCCTCACACCCTCTATGACAACCTGTGACCCCCCCCCCCCCCCCTATACCCATGGCCCCTTATAGCCCCTATGTGAATTTAGTGCCAACTCATGCCAACACGTAAGTCCTCATTTTTCCCCCATGGTCCTTTATAGCCCCTATGCCAACTTATTGTCAACTCTTGCCAACCCATCCCCCCCACCCACCACCTTTTGCCCTTACACCGTCCATGCCAACTCACCCAGTATCCACCATGGGCAGACCTTAGCAGCCATGCAGAGATAAAATAAAATAAAGTTCTAAGGCCAGAATTTTCCAGCCCTGTTGGTGTTGGTGTCATGGCAGGCTGGGCGGGGTCAATATGGTGTGAAGGCCAAAAATCAGTTTTACACCGCTGTGAAACCAGTTTGCGTTCGTCCACTTCACCTGTCAATGGCGGGCCACGTTTCTTGCTGCTGCATGTCAGGAACCTAATTTCAATACTTTAGCATCTCATTATAAGCCCTGCTTGCCAGAATCATCCCCCCATCCTGGATCATCCGGGCACCACCCTGATGTGTTTCACAACTGTACATAAGCGGCGTGCACTTGGCGGCCTGCACTTCGCTCAGGGCTTCGAAGTTTGTTTGCCTACCTTTCTTCATCAGCACTTGCAGTCATCAGTGCCAGGCATCACAGACAGCACCACATCACTTTCAGGGGAACTCATGGGCAGGTCTCTACCTACCAGACCAGCCATAAGGCAAGGATGGCTTGCTTGGGGAAAGGGGAGAAGTGGCCTCAGGCAAGGGAAGAGGTTTCAGGGCGAATATTGTACTGGGGAAGAGGTTGTATCCCAGGGTGTGTGTTGGGGCACATGTTGATCTGTGCAAGTAGCCGCAAGATGGTGAGGGCTGAAGTTGCAGTCTCCAGAGAAGATGAAGTCAGATGGAGATGTGAGGGTGTGTGAGAGAGTGAGTGGTGATGTCCCTTGAGCTGGCAGTGAGTGAGATGCCAATGAATGTGTGATGGCCTTGTGAGTGGGTGAGTTTAGAGCGATGAGATGGTTGCCTTACCCTGGCGGCATGAATAAGATCATTCATCTGTTTTCTGCCCTGAATGGCTGACCTCTTGTGTGCAGCATTGGCACTGACCACCTCTGCTACCGCCTCCCAAGCCAGAGTGGTGAGACTGATGGGCCTCCTGCAGTCAGAGCGGGGGTAGAGGATATCACGGCGGGCCTCTGTGGTGTCCAGAAGGCCACCCAGGAATGCGTCACTGAATCGGGTCTGCACTCTTCTTGGCTTTTGGGGCCGCGTCTTCACTGGAGCAATCCTCAGCTGCAAGCATTGAGAAGTGTGCGCATGGCTGCAGTTTAAATATGGCGCCTTGCTTGAGGAAGTGGCGAGGTAATGCTGTGGCGGGCAAATCAGAGTCCGCCTACCAGTGAGGTGGCATGTTTCCTATGGCTGGATAATTAATGAGGTGGAAATGGGACAGCATAGCCATTGTGGCCAGCGGGTAAAACAACCTTTTTCCCGGCTGCTACTGCACTTTGTGCAAATCTGGGATGATTCCATCTAAGTATCTATTACAGATTTCCCTGTACATATGAAAAAGAACTCTCATTGATAAAACCCATTCAATACATTTAAATCCCCCGCTGTGCTTCATCCCTTACAAAAACAAACATTTATATTCATAGTCCGCATCAAAGACAGCTAACCCTTTAATTATATCTTGGAGCTGTCATAATGACAAGTTGTGGAAGCAGTAATATTAATATAATGTTAACCCTTAGAGTTATGTCAACAAACAGCTATTGAAATTGTGAGCACTGATATTTTTCACCTCAGGTCGCAGCAGACTGATTTGTTTTTTAATCTAAAGGGCAGGGAACTTAAATAACTTGACAGCTTGACAGTTTCACAGACTTTATCTGCCTTTTATGAGCATTCATGTCTAAAATCATAAGTCACACACTGTTGGAAACAGATCTAACTCCAGTGAAAATGAGGTATTTTTGAATTCAACACTGAGTTTAAATGTCCCTGCTAGGTTCAGGTGTCCTCTATGTGTGAATCACATCCCACCCCCTTGCCCCTAATGTCAGAAATAGGAGTGGAATTTCTGGATTCAGGGTCCCAGCGCCATTTTGCATAAGACGCAGGGTCTCCAAATCTCTGCGAAAATCCAGGTTTTTGTGTCATGTTGCTGGTGCAAAGCATGTCGGCGGAGCTGTGCCATAATACCACAAATTGTCCTTTTCACTATGTGAGTAATTATAAAAGGCTGTCACTGCAGGTTTCAATCTTGTGCAGGAAAGCAGTCCATGCCCATATGCACTAAGGACTGGATAATATCCAGCTTAGGCTGACAAGTGGCAAGTAACAGTCGCATCACCCAAGTGCCAGGCAATCACCATCTCCAATCATTGCCCCATAATGTTCAATGGCATTATCTTCGATGAATTCCCCCACTATCAACATCCTGGGGGTTACCATTGACCTGAAACAGAACTGTACCAGCTATATAACTATGGCTACAGGATCAGGTCAGAGGCTGGGAATTCTGTGCAGAGTTACTCACCTCCTGACTCCCCAAAGCATATCCACCATTTACAAGGCATAAGTCAGGAGTGTGATGGAATACTTTCCATTTGCCTGGATAAGTGCAGCTCCAACAATACTCAAGAAGCCATCCAGGACAAAGCAGCCTGCTTGATTGGCACCCCATCCACCACCTTCAACATCCACTCCCTCCACCACTAATACCCAGTGGTAGCAGTGTGCACCATCTACAAGATGCACTGCAGCAACTAACAAGGCTCCTTCGACAGCACTTTTTAAAACTGCGACCTCTACCACCTAGAAGGACAAGGGCAGTCAACACATGGGAACATTATCACCTGCAACTTCTCCTCCAAGCCACATGCCATCCTGACTTGGATTATATCGCTATTCCTTCACTGTTGCTGGGTCAAAATCCTGGAATGTCCTCCCTAAAAGCACTGTGGATGTACCTTTACCACATGGACTGCAGCGGTTCAAGGAGAAAGCTCACCACTACCTTCTCAAGGACAATTAGGGATGGGCAACAAAAAGACTGGCCTAGCCAACAAAGCCCATATCCCATGAAAGAATAAAAAAAAGTGGAAGTTGCAGGGATCAAATCCTAATTAAAGGGGCATGTACTCTTAGAGGTAAGTATTTTTGTATGGAGATAAATATTTATTCCTATCTTTATTCAGCATCAAAACCAATTTCAAATATTTTTCAGTCTTGCCCAAGGCTGGGGGGGGAATACAGACAGGGAAGAAGCATAAGTTGAGTGTAATGAACCCCACTGTGAAGACACAAAAGAGATTTTGTCAGCAACTAACAAAGTTGTGCTTTGCCCAAATCCTATTTGCTAGATGCTAAAAGGTACACAGCTGCATGAGGTGGCTGAAAGGAAGCTGACTCAATCTGGCCTTGTTACGATTCCCATAGAGACCGATAACTTTTAAAAAGATAGTTGAATTTTCAATGACTGACTGGAAAGGTCAGACAAGATTTCAAGTTTTATGACTTTTACTGTAACAAACTAAAATCAACATTGACTAAACAATATTTCAGTGGGCAACTTATATTCTAAACTACGGAAAAGCTTCCTCATTTAACTTATAAAGCAACTAACATTTCATTTATAACCTTCCATGGTTGTACTTAACTCTGTCCCTTGAGTGGACACTTCATTCTCCCAGAACCGGCCCAAAGCTATCCTCAGCTCCCGATCGCTTGCTTCCTTTTAGCTTTCCATTCAGATAACTTCTAATCCCTAAATTGACTTTCGTGGTGAGGGTTACCCTGGAAACTCCTCCCTTTAGCCAAAGCTAGGAGAATCTTCCAGCCTCATTTAAATCCTCACAAACTCTACTCTGCCTCGTGAATAATAGAGACCGGCTGCCTCTATCTCTTTGCTCTCTCTCTCTCCTCTTTTCTCACTCCTCTTTTCTTTCTCTCTATCTCTCTCTCTCTCTCTTAGGTTCTTCAGACTGACCTGTTCCTGTCAGGTTCAGTGATATCTTAGAAAATCCTGTAAGCCAGTACTACATCAGTCTGCTATGAACTCCTCTCCCCTCAATGCGCATCTCCATGGCAGTGTGAGCCACATGGGCCTTGTATCCAGATAAAAATGCAGATTAACTACCTTCTCCCCAACACCCCAAACTCCTCTATCTTGGAATTAAATAGACAATTTAAAGTATAACCATTATAAAACACGACATTCCTAACACCTTCCTGTGAGACTTGGAGGCAAACATTCTATCCACCATCAGCACAGCTGCTCTGGTCATTGTTTACTGGTATGAACATCTTGCACCTCCTCCCCAGTAAATCAGTCTGGGCCTCACTGTCCCAATAGCAACCAAGCACCCAGGCTTGTTCCGCAGGATTTAGAGCAGGTGCTATGACCTCATTCACTACTCCATTTTACCTTAAACAGACAGTTCCAAAACATAACAAACTGATAAACTTCGTATTTGTAACAAAGGAGAGCTTAGTGCCATTCCTAGTAGGAGGTGGTAAACAAGTTAAAGATGGTGTACATTGCGTGCTGGATGGGGAGACAGATGGAAAAGAAGACAACACACTTAAAGGAATCAGCAAACAAACAGTATCCAATAGTCCCTTGTATCACATGGATGGTAAGGATAGCTTATTATAAAGTACAGTCAGCACCACATATACTGTTCATTAACACCAGGTGCTCAAACAAACAAACAAACAACTCATTTATTGCATCTCATGCATACTGTTACAATCCCCATGGGAGAGCCTTGAAGCAAAATAACCAAATTTACCAAATGACCCCCAAAGAAGAAATGACCAACAAGATTCTACTTTTTGTAACTTTTACTTTAATGCAAATCACAACCAATGCAAATTAAACATGAATTAGTGGAAAAATGATAAAGGTAAATTTCACTTTAAGTAGTTGATGCAACAAAGATACGTCCTATGCAACCACAAACATTCACATCACACCTTGCACAAATGTAGCGCTATGTAGCTACAGAGCTCCATAATATGCTGCTCTTTACTCACTCAGGGTAGGTTAGGAGCGTTATCCAAAAGCAGATTTCACCTTCGAGTTTCATGGGTGTACTTATCATCATCTCTCCCTTGGGGCATGACAGTCCTGATAGTGTAGGTTTCCAGAGTTCCTTTTCAAACGACCAACCACAGATCACGGCTTGGCCACTTCAGAGAAAACACCCGGCCCCTAAGTTTCTCCAAACTATTTGCACAGCTTGCCGGGTTTTAGATCTTTTTAGCCAGCTTGCGCTGTTCCTCCAAGGACTCCTGTCTCCTTTTCTGCAAAACAGAAAACCGACCTCTTCCTAAGAGAAATTTACTACTCCTCTTCACAAGAATTCTCTGCGTTCATCCTTCTATCTCTGTCTGCTTTCTCTTTGTGTCTGCATCTGTGCTCTGATCACCTTCAGCGCCTGCGCTTGTAGCTCTCCCTTGTGCCTGCAGTCACATGGCTTCTTTCTTAATTTCCTTCCTGTTTGTATTGTTTCCAGGTCAAGGATCATCAGGTCATATGGACCAGTATTTCTTATTCTCCAAGTTAGTTACAATTTATCCCTTTACAATTGATGCAAACCCTTAAAAGTCCTTTTCAAACATCCTTGAAAATAATCACAAATTTCACAGATCTTTTAAAGAAATTACAAATTCTCCTCACTGTACTACTTACGAGTCAAAGGTCGTAACAATTCCTATTCCTCATTTGGACAAACTTCAAGAAGCAAACTGGAATTAAAATACTCCCACACTCTCACATAGAACTATGGAAAAGTTACGGTGCAGAAAGAGGCCATTCAGCCCATTGTGTCTGTGCTGGCCAAAAAGAGAAAAAAAAATAGACTAGCCGCTCATTTTAATCCCACTTTCCAGCACCAGGTAACTTTTAAATGAGTTGAGCGTTTCAGCCTCAACCACCAACTTAGGCAGTGAATTCCAGATGCCCGACACCCTCTGGTTTTTCCTCGTGTCCCCTCTAACCCTTCTATCAATCACCTTAACTCTATGCTCCCTGGTAATTGATGTCTCTGCTAGGGGAAACACATCTTTCCTGTCTACCCTATCCAGGCCCCTCTTAATTTTGTACACCTCAATTAGGCCACCCCTCAGTCTCCTCTGTTCTAAGGAAAACAATCCTAGCCTATCCAATCTGTCCTCATAGCTGCAATTTTCAAATCCTGGCAACATTCTTGTAAATATCCTCTGCACTCTCTCCAGATCAATACTGTCCTTTCTGTAATGTGGTGGCCAGAACTGTACACAAAATTCCAGCTGTGGCCTAACCACATTTTATACAGTTCCATCATTACATCCCTGCTTTTGTATTCAATACTTCACCCAATAAAGGAAAGCATTCTATGTGCTTTCTTGACCACCTTGTCCGCCTGTCCTGCCACCTTCAAGGGCCTGTGGACATGCACTCCAAGGTCTCTCATTTCCTTAACCCCTCTCAATAACTTCCCGTTTGTTGAATATTTCCTTGCTTTGTTTGCCCTCACCATTTGTATTATCTCCCACATTTCCAGATTGAATCCCATTTGCCACTTCTCCACCCACTCAACCAAACCATTTATATCATTCTGGAGTCGACAGCTATCCTCTTCGCTATCAGCTACACAGCCAATTTTTGTGTCATCTGTAAATTTCCCAATCATGCCTCCCACATTTAAGTCTAAATGATTAATATGCACAACAAACAACAAGGGCCCCAACACTGAACCCTGTGGAACGCCATTGGAAACTTTTTTCCATTCGCAAAAACGTCAGTCGATCATTACCCTTTGTTTCCTGTCACAGAGCCAATTTTGGATTCATTCTGCCACCTTCCCCTTTATCCCATGAGATCTCACTTTCTTGACCAGTCTGCCATGTGGGGCTTTGTCAAATGCCTTACTGAAAGCCATGTAGACAACATCCACTGCATTACCCTCATCAATCCTCCTTGTTACTTCCTCAAAAAATTCTATTAAGTTAGTAAGACACGAACTTCCCCTAACAAAATCATTCTGACTATCCCTGATCAATCCCTGCCTTTCGAAGTGACAGTTTATTCTGTGGCTCAGAATTGTTTCTAATAATTTACCCACCACCGAAGTCAGACTGACCAGCCGATTTTTTTTGGCCTTTTTAAATAATGGTGCAACATTTGAAGTTCAAGGCATACCAAATCATTTAGAACAACCTAGTTACACGATGCCCAAGCACTTATTCACACCAGAACTGACATGCAAATTGTACAAGTCTGTCACTGCGCTTGACTCCTTCAACTCACAACTTCTCTAGATTACTTAACCTCTTGTAGGGTGCAATTCTAACCTAGGCCCAGACTTTTGTCCCCAGGTTGGGTTTGCAGAGTCAGGTGATTTTCCAACTCAGCAAACCCAACCTTTAAAAATGGCCATCTGCAGGTTGGATTTTCGGTTGGTGTTGCGGGGGGGTGGTGGTGGTGGGGGGGGAGCTGAAATAGGAATCGGGGAGGGCGACCCCAGAACAAATGAGAGGCTGCTGTATTTGGAGACGAGCTGGGGGCAAGGCCTTCCCCTGTGCTTCAGTACTATGTTTAAATAAATAACAAATAATAATAAAACAAAAAGCATCACTCACCCCCTCACACACTCCCTATGCCTTATTCATGCCCCCCACTCACACCTCTATGGCTCCTCACACACTAATGCCAACTTAGTACCCCTCTACCCACCCCCATTTCCCCTATACCCTATGCCAACTTAGTGTCAACCCATGGCTCCAACCCACCACCTTTTGCCCTTACGCCCTTTATGGCCAACTCACCGAGTATCCTTGGACAGTTCCTTGGCAGCTTTGACACTTCCTGGACAGCTTTGAAACTTGCTGGATAGGTTTGACAACTTTGACAGCTGAACAGCTCTTTAACAGTTCATTGACAGCTGGACAGTTTCTTAACATTTGGACAGTTCTTTGACAGCTTGACAGTTCCAGTGAGTTTGTGCATAATCATATTTACTTTGGACAATCCCAAAGAGTGCCTCATCTTTCCAAAATGTGTCCCAGAACCCTATCCAAACGGGTACCTTACCTCTCCAAGGGGTGCACTGGCTATCTAAATGAATCTGCCAAGTTTAGCCTTCCTCTTACCTGTTCTAATCTGCACACTCTGGATTCCACACTCCTGG
Source organism: Cetorhinus maximus (assembly GCF_964194155.1). Taxonomy (NCBI): domain Eukaryota; kingdom Metazoa; phylum Chordata; class Chondrichthyes; order Lamniformes; family Cetorhinidae; genus Cetorhinus; species Cetorhinus maximus. The sequence continues at coordinate 124,854,557 of NC_135884.1, forward strand.
ACTTCCAAAATCCCACTTCAATGGAGGCAGCTGGTAATTTAAGTGTCCAGTCGCCTCCGTGAATCGCACATGTGCAAACCCCAACCCAACTCCGGTCCTGACTCTGGGAAGATGGGGGATGCCGGGCTCAGTGTGGGACTTAGAAATTTCAGTCATTTCCGGGATTTTTGCCATGTTGGTTTCCCTTGTCACGGGTCCTGTGACATGTCCAGTGAGTTTTGCAGGATCTGTATACCTGCCTCCTTTCTCAAGTAAGGACTTACATACCTCTAATCCTCATAAAAACTTTCTTTCCTCCAACTCACAGTGGGCAAGAGAATTTCCAAAATGAATGGCCATCTGATGAACAGAGGCTGTTGCACTTTACAGTGAAATACGCCTGACAGGTGGTAACAGGGGAAAAAGAAAAAAATAATGAATGAAACTCAAACACAAAAAAAAACTCTTAAATAAATCATTGAAAGAAACCCAAAAATGAAAGAAAAATACCATTCATAGCATGTAGAGCTTTATTTGAAAGGGGCAGGGGGTCTCTTCTCGTGACCATGTGCCTAGTTGAGTGCAAAGCACAGAGTGTCTAAATACATCAATTTTAAATGTTTAATGAGGAGCAGTGTGAGTCTCCTGCCCTTCCAGCACTCCCCAAATGGAAAACCAGCATGCATCTGTCCCACTGACACGGAGGAGCAGAATGCCAGCTGCAGAGTTTCCTCAGAATAGAGTTGGCTCGAGTTTCTACCTGTCGTTAAAGTGAAATTTGTTAAGGATAGATATTTTCAGCTCTCCCCCCACCCCCCCCGCCACTTCCACCATCCATATCCTGCATCCAGCCGACCCACACAATTTTGGCCAAAGTGCTCAGTTCAGGGAAGACGGTGGCATTGTGGTAATTTTACTGAATTAATTATTCAGAGGCCAAGGCTAATATTGAGGGGACATGGATTCAGCGGCAGCTAATGGAATTTAAATTGACATAAATCTGGAATATGAAGCTAGTCTCGGTAACAGGCACCATCCACTGTTCTAAAGACCCATCTGGTTCACTAATGTCCTTCAGGAAAGGAAATCCATCCTTACCTGGTCTGGCCTAATTGTGACTTCAGACCCACAACAATGTGGTTGACTCTTTTCTGTTCTCTGAAATGGCCTAGCAAGCCATTCTGTTCAGGATGGGCAACAAAAGGTGGTCTTGCCAGTGAAACCCACATCCCATGAATGAATATAACAAGTTGACATTTGTACTTGTATGCAATTTGCACTCCTGTGGAGTATTATTTTATTCCTCTATTGGCATTGGCTGCCTGGTAGTGTGTGCCCATACATGGCATAAGCAGGAAGTGTCTCAAAATCCAGAAACCTGGTTTCATTCTAGCAAATGGACGATTAAGAAGATTAAATAAATTTTGAAACTGAAAAAAATTGTATTCACAGAGCAAATTTTAAGACAGAGAGTCAGGAAAATATGAAGAATTTAACTGGAAAGCTACAAAAGGGAGATTAAAAAGACTAAGAGGGTGCGTAGCAGAAAATTAGCTAAGGCTAATAAAAAGGAATTCTATAAGCACTTGAGTAATAAGAGGATAGCTAAAGTAGAACTACAAAAAGGTGAAGGAGGCTTGTAGTAGTGAGTGAAGGAATGACAGAAATACAGAATGAGAATTTTGCCTCAGTTTTCTCAGAGAAGGTGGATGTTGGAAGGGTAGAAATAGTAGAGGTTGGTATGAAAAGAGTTGTTCAAACTTAGGTCCTAGTGAATTGTCCACCTACGACTAACCACTTACATCTGAGGATTTTGTGGAAAACTAGGGAAAGAAATGGTGCAGGCTATAGTTAATTTTCCAAATTATATAGAAAGGAAAATTTTACAAGAAGACTAGGGAATGGCAAATGTAACTCCCTTCTTCAAACAAGGATAAGCCACAAAATTATAAACCAATTGTCTTGCTTCAGTTGTTGGTAAACTGCAGGAGTCCAAATTATGAATTTGCTCAATGGTTGGGACTAATCAAGGCCAGCAAGCAAAGAATTCTAAAGGACAGATTGTGCTAGACCAATCCTGAATAATTATTTGAAGAAATAAAAGAGGGTAGATCAAACCAATACCAAGGATCTGGTTTATATGAATTTTAAAAATTTATTTGAGAAGGTACCACATAAGAGACTGATAACGATAATAGCACATGGAATCAAGGGAGCCATGGGTAGAGAAATGTTTGAAAGGCAGGAAGCAAAGATAAGGTATAAATAGTCACTTGGTGTTACAGAACTGGAATATTGCTGGAAAGAGAGACATGTTGCCAAAGTTTTTTGTGTTGTACTCATCAGGACAAACACAAAAATGCCAAATTTCACATATTCACAACATTTCATACTACAGGAGAAAAGGGGCTAATTTGTTTGCAAGATGACTCTGATTGGCCAAGGCATTGCCATGGAAAAAGCAACGGGCAACTAAAGGCTCCCCAAACTCCTTGGTAATTCAAAAAAGATGCAAGGCTTGAACATTTATTTGCAGAGAACAGGCCCCTGCATTTGATTGTATGCCACTTCTTGTAAGCATAATTGAGCTGCATTATGAACTCAACTGATTATCTTAAATTGGTTGTTCATATAACTATTAGCACACTCAGGATTGTTCAGCATTTGCTGCCCAATCGGGGAATCACGTCTAACAGCAGACATTTTGTTTTGGGTTTTACAAGCATGGGCTAGTCGAGTACAGTGTATATTCTGCCTGTTAACAACCGAAGGAACATGCTATTTGATTCAATCAGCCAATCACTGGGATGCATGGCCTATGAACTTAGCATTGCACCGGCACTGAAATTCATGAATACACCAGCAACCAATTTAAAATAATCAGTTGAGCTCGTATCATGGCTCATTATCATGAGGGGAGGCGTAGTGATATTGTCACTGGACTGGTAATCCAGAGACCCTGGGTAATGCTCTGGGGACTGGGGTTCGAATCCTACCATGGCAGATGGTGGAATTTGAATCCAATAAATATCTGGAATTAAAAGTCTAATATTAAACAATTGTTGTAAAAGCTCATCAAACTAATGCCCTTTAGGGAAGGAAATCTGCTGCACTCACTTGGTCTGGGCTACATGTGACTCCAGACACACAGCAATATGGTTGACTCTTAATAATGCCCTCTGAACAAGGGCAATTAGGGATGGGCACTAAATGCTGACCTTTCCAGCATACATCCCACAAAGAATATTAAAAAAAAAATTATGCTTGCTAGAAGTGATATACATTCAGGGAAAAAGGAATATGTTCAACTCATCCAGGAGCTTGGGGAGCCTGTGCTTTCTCCATGGCAAAGCCTCAACCAATCAAAGTCGACTTGCCAACCCATCAGCGGCCTTTTCTCCTGCAGTATAAATTGTTGTGATTATTTGACCGGCCAATCCAAACCCCTCTTCCTGTGACCCCAGCAGCTCCAGCTCCACAGGCCAAGGAAGGTGCCACTGCCACAGAGCAGGACTTTGAAAGCAGACCGGGAGCCTCCAAGTCTCGGCCTTCCAGAGGATGCCCGCCAAGGTCATCGCAGACAGGGCGTAGCAGTCAGCAGGCTGCCTCCACCTCCGCTGTGCATGTCGAGGGAGCACCACGACTTAACGACAGGTTAAGGAAGGTTAAGAAGATGTAACTCTTTCGAGACAAACCAAATAAACTAAACTAAGAAATCAGGGGACAAATTAAAAGGCAGCCCCTTAAAGGGAAACTGCAAAAACAAAAGACAAAAAAAAGCCTACCGCACCTGGTATTCCCAGGCAGTCTCCATCCAAGTACTAACTAGGCCTGAGTCTGCTTAGCTTCTGAGAGCAGACAAGATTGGACATTTTCAGACTAGTATGCCTGTAGGCTCAAATTTCACCATCTGCCATGTTGGGATTTGAACGCTGGGTCTCTGGAATACTAGTCCAGTGACAATACCACTTTGCGACCACCTTATTGCACAGCCTGAGCATGGGTATTAATCACTTGTACGTAATTTTCACGATTGTAAATAAACTCCCAACAATGTCCCCCTGCCTATGGCTTCTCATTCTGATGAGCCGTGTTCATGTCACTCAGATGTGAAAGCTTGGTTCCTGCACAAGATAAAGGCAGGTATCTCAGTCCAAGGCCTCTTCCGTGTGCTTTATGCAGCCTTCAGACCAAAGTGATGGTCCAGCCTCACATTCATTGGACACATTACTGATGCCTGAACCTCGATGGAGCTTGTCATTGCTGCCAGAATGTCGTGGGCAGGTGTCACAGAGTTCCGTCATTCTCTCTGTGTGTTCTCAGCAACTTTAAGGTGGGGCTGGCCCCCATCTCATCAGCATCTGTGACCAGTGATGCTGTGCTCCTGAAGGGATCAGGTGCTGAAGGCTGAAAAAGGATCAGGTGCATTTAAAGTTTCACGGCTGCGTCTCCATGATATGACCCTGATCACAGAGCGCAAGCGAGCTGCCCTCGGCCAGACAGGAGTCAGACATTCTCAGAGACTACGTGAAGATCTATGGAGTCTCCTCACTGCATGTTTGCATCATCCTCCTGGAATCGAGTGACTATTAGGACCTCCACTGCATCTCCATGGCAGGAGCCTTATCACAGAGCGTATGTGCGCTGCCATCAGCCAGACTGGAGCCAAACGTTCACAGGTGCAATATGAGGATCTATGGTGTCTCCACCCTGCATATCGTCATCATCCTCCACAAATCTAACAGCTATGAGGGCTTCCCAAGTGTGCCTGCCTCGTCTGGCCAGTGTGATGGCCTCATTACCATCATTTTAATGATTCAACAGAGCAGATAGGTTTCAACAAGAAACAGATAAACTTATTACAAAGAGCTTTTCAGGTGCTACACGCTCAATCAGGACTCTCGTCAGGAAGCCCCACCCCCCGGATTGCATGCGCTTAGGGCTCATTGGTCGGAGCCTCCCAGAACATCACATGACCCCTGATAGACAGCAGGAGAGGCTACACCTTCAGTTACTACATTTCCTCCCCCTTTAGTTTTTTTTACAATTTCTATTTACAAAGAAACAATGGACTATCCAACAACATATATATATATATGTATATATATATGTAAAATTTCTGGTGATTAAAGATCGAGTCTCTGACGTGCTCTCCTTGTACGGCTAGAGCGGAGTAGCTCTACCACTTGAAGTTCCTCAGCAGGATCAACAGAATCTGGAACTGCAGCACAAGACACATCATTAGAAAGTGGCAGCTCTGAGTTTGACAACTCTACAGAGACATTGAGCATGTCTATTCTAGGTCGATCTTTCACCTCCAGAATTGACAGTTTGACGTTAATCAGACAAAATAGTTGGTTGTTGGAATGTCTCTATAGTATGAATGTGATCTATGTGCTTACGGACGATTCTATCTTCCACTTGTACTTGGAAAGCTAATGGACCAGTCTCTGAGACAATGGTTCCAGGAACCCAACAGGGTCCACTGCCAAAATTTTGCACGAATACCGTATCACCTAGACTGTGAGAGCTTTGCTGTGTATAAAGTGGTTCAATTTTTGGTAACTCTGATTCCGCTCTACCTTCCCCTTTAAATTTGGAAACACCAGGCTTAACCATGTATGTAGGCGGTATTTCATCAATAATTCAGAGGGTGTTGAACCCGTAGTTGAATTTGGCGTAGTACGATAACTGAAAAGAAAGTGGAAAAGTCGAGATTCTAGAGCAGGAAGTATTAATCAAGTATTATTATAAGTACCTTCTGATAACCTCTTCATACCAGACTTGAAAGTTTCTACAGCTCTCTCAGCTAAACCATGCGATTAAGGATGGTAAGGGGCTTTTTTAATATGTCTGAGTCTATTCAGATTCAGGAATTTATGAAACTCTGTGCTGGTAAGGGCTGTCCCGTTATCAGAAATGATGATTTAAGGTATGCCATGTATACTAAAACAGTGACACATCTTCTCGATAGTTGGGCTCGATGCTGGCGCTTTGACTTCATATACATCCATTCATTTAGAATGTGCATCTAACATCAACAAAAACGTGGTACCCAAGAATGGTCCTACATGATTGAAATGTAGTCTAACCCAGGGTTGACCAGGCCTCTCCCACTGATGCAATGGAGCTGAAACAGGCAATTTCTGTTGTTGTTGACGATGGAGACAGTGCTTGACCATGGTTTCAATATCACTGTCAATGCCTGGCCACCGGACATAGCTTTGCGCAGCATTTTCATCTTCAAGATGCCTGGATGTGCATTGTGAACTCTGTCAAGAGTAGTTCTCTACCTTGTGATGGGGTGACAACTATTGACCCCCACAACAAAATTCCATCTTGACAGCTTAACTCTATATTTCCGGCATGGAATGGTCTCAAATCTTCAGATACAGGCAAATTTGACCATCCCTGCAAAACAAGGTCTCTGACTTTCAACAATGTTGGATCTCTTTTCATCCAATTTCTAATCTGCTTCTCTCACACAGCCAAAGAATCCAAGAAATTCAGTAATAGCACAACTTCTTGTGGAATAGGAGCATGTACAATGCTATCGGGTAACAGGAGACGACTGAGTGTGTCCATATTTGCAACGTGTAAGCCAGGACGGTAAATAAAAGTATACTCATATGCAGATAATATCAAAGCCCAACATTGTATTCTTGCTGATGCTATTGGCAGAATGACCTTATCCTCACTGAATGGGTTATGGTCTGACACAGTGGTGAAATGTCATTCATGTAGGTACTGGTGGAATTTTTTCACTCCGAATAACACCGATAAACTTTCCTTTTTTAATTAAGAATGACCCTTCTCGACTGTGGAGAGGGTTCTCGAGACATAGCCAATGGGCCTTTCTGATCCATTTTTCATTCTATGTGATAACATGGTTCCTACACCATAAGGAGAGGCATTGCATGTTAATACCATCTCTTTCGATGGGTCGAAGTTTACCAATAAACACAACAAATGCAACAGTTTCTTTACTTTCACAAGGGCTTCTTCCTGTTGTGATTCTTTTTTAACAAGTGTAATGGTGGCAACACAGTTGATAAACTAGGCAAGAAGCAGCTATAGTAATTGATCATACCCTGGAAGGACTTGAGTTCGATTACATTGGGCAGTGAGGATGCATCTTTTATTGCCCGAACTTTCTCTTCTACTGAAGCAAACCCATGGCGTCCACCCTGTGACCCAGGTAAGTAACTTCTGGCACTTGAAATGTGCATTTTTCCTTCTTTAACCATTCGCCGGCTTCCATGAATCTTCTTAGCGCCTCCTCCAGGTTGGCCAAGTGTTGGGTCATGGTTGACCCTGTGATCAGAATGTTATCTAGGCATACTACCACTTGGGAAATCCTTGTAAAAGACCCTCCGTTGTTCTCTGGAAGATGGCACATGCAGACGATACTCCAAAGGATAGGCAAGTGTGTTGATAAAGACCCTTGTGCATGTTAATAGTCACGTATTCTCTTGACATGCTATCCAGTTCTAATTGTTGGTGGGCATGGCTCATATCCAATTTTGTATAGGACTTGCCTCCAGCCAGCTTTACATACAAGTTGTCTATCCTTGGAATGGGGTACTTGTCTAGTTTTTCTGCCTTATTTACAGTCAATTTATAGTCCCCACAAATGCGTATGGTTTGGTCAGGTTTAACCACTGGAACTATGGGTGCTGCCAATTCCGAGAATTGGACAGGGTGGATGATGTCCAGCTTTTCTAACCAGCACAGTTCTGCATCCACCTTCTCCTTTAACGCATAAGGCACAGGTCTGGCCTTAAAGAAACACGGTGTCGCCTGAAGATCCACATATATCTTGGCCTACACACCTTTTAACTTCTCTAATTCACCCCCAAAAACCATGTCATATTTAATTAGCAGTTCAGGAACTCCTCCTGTTTTCAGGTGAAATATCACAGACCAGACAAGCTTGATCTTCTGTAACCAGTCTCGGCCTAAAAGACTGGGTCCTTCTCCTTTCACTATTATCACAGGCAGCTGGGCTGTCTGCTGCCTATAAAACACTGTACTGTGACGATGCCCTTTACCTGAATAGACTCTCCAGTGTATGTCTTTAATTTAGCAGATGTCCGCTCCAGGTTTATTGGCTGTCTATCTTCATTAAGGTATTTGAAAGTGTGCTCTCCCACTAATGTATCGAGGCACCTCTATCCACCTCCATTATTAGTGGCTTCTCATTAACTTGGATTGTGACAGTGATAGGTTCTGTTTTTACAGCGATTACGTTATACAGGGAATAAACATCGGTGTCGGCAGCTTCAGGTTCTGCTGTATTTTTTAATTCAGTCATGTTGGTTTGCCGCTTTATGGGCTGTTTCGATTTTGCACTGCATTGCCTTCTTACGTGGTCTTTCTTATGGCAGCAATGTCATTCTGCCTCCTAAATTTACAGGTATCCAGTCCGTGGTCACCTCCACATCTATAACAACTTATGTTGAAGTTGCTGCTGAAGTGTTTCTACTGGGCTTTTTCAGCAGACATTGCATCTCGCTTCGATGCTGCGGGTCTGGTTTTCACGCCACGCTCGGCAGTAGGTTCCCACCCCACATGAAGAACGGCGCCATGTTGTATGCATTGCAAAGCCTGCGAGTCTCTCAGAGCATCTTCCATGGCGAGGGAGATTTCTAGGGCGCGCTTCAAGTCGATGTCGACCTCGGCGAGTAAACGGAGCTGTATGGCATCGTCCTGAACTCTACAAGCTAATCGGTCCCGGCGCATAACATTTCATGTGTCCCTGAAGTCGCAGTGTTCTGTCAACTGCTTCAGGTTCACTACATAGGTTGCGATGGATTCTCCCGGGGCCAAACTCTGGAATTAAATTTAAAACACTGCTTTATTTCAGCTGGAAATGCGTTTTCACAAGGTCCACTACTTCATTATAGCACTCAGAATTGGGCACGCTCGGGACCGTCAAATTGCGAATGAGATTGTATGTTTCCTGCTACATACACTCAAAAGGATGGCGTTCTGCTTTTCCTCCACGGTAATTTAATTCACCACGAAATAAAATCTGAGTCTCTCTACATACTGGTTCCAGCCTTCCATAGTCGCCTCATAAGGATCGATGGTGCTGAAGAGTAGTATGACTCCTGAGTAGCCCTTTCTTTTCCTGAAGATTCGATGTACTCACCACGGTAACAAAGTGAGCTGCAGAGTCGGAGCAATTTTACCCTCGTCGCCAAATGTAATGACTCGACAGAGAGGACAGGTTTCAACAAGAAACAAATAAACTTTATTATAGAGAACTTTTCAGGTGCTACATGCTCGATCAGGACTCTCATCAGGAAGCCACACCCCCCAGATTGCCTGTGTTTAGGGCTCATTGGTCAGAGCCTCCCAGAACATCACGTGACCCCTGATAGACAACAGGAGAGGTTACACCTTCAGTTACTACAGTCATCGTCGCCTTCGAGGACCTCCTTCATCAGAGGAGACATCCAGTTCCTCCATCTCTCCTCCTCAGCCATCTCCTCTCTCCATTGCAGTGCCAGGTTGTGAAGGGTGCAGCAGGCGACGATGCTGCGTGACACCCTCTATGGACCATATTGCAGGGCTCCACCAGACCGGTCCAGGTACTGGAACCTCATTTTCGGCATCCCGATGGTTTTCTCCACCAAGGTGCAAGTTGCAGCATGAGCCTCGTTATACCGTCGCTCTGCTGCAGTCTGAGGCCGTCACACGAATGTCATCAGCCACATCCTCTGCGGGTAGCCCTTGTCCCCAAGGAGCCAACCCTGCAGCCTCTGTGGACCCTGGAAGACATCAGGGATCTGAGACCAATTGAGAATTTAGGAGTCATGGACACTCCCTGGGAACTGTGTGCAGACCTGCAGGATGCGTTTGTGGTGGGTGCACACCAGCTGAACATTCAGCAAATGGAAACCCTTGTGGTTGACATAGTTGGCCACTTGTTACATTGAAGATCTGAGCACCACATGAATGCAGTCGATGGCACCCTGCACCTGTGGGAAACCTGAGATCTGGGCAAATCCAAACGCTCTTTCATCCTAGCTCTCCTGGTCCCGGGCGAAATGAACAAAGTTGTGTGCCCTCACAGAGATGGCGTCTGTGACCTCATGGATGCATTTGTGGGTGGAGGCTTACGATATCCCACAGAGATCACCTGTGGAGCCCTAAAAGGAGTCATGGGCGTAAAATTGAGCAGTGCGATCACTTTCACAGCCAAGGGCAGTGGATGCCCTCCATGTCCATGACCAACCAGTTCCCTGCACATGCGCAGTCTTTGGCGACACTGGTTCTTGGTCATCTGCAGGAATGAAAGGCGGCATCTATAGACCCTGGGTCTAGCTAGGCACCAAACAGCGACAGCTTGCTGAGGCTGTTCAGTAGCCTGTGCGGGAGCCCCAGCTGCACCTTCTTCCTGAGGGTGCTGCTCCTCCCTCTGCCCAGCCAGGCACCTCCGTCACTCTCTTCTCCTTCATCTCCACTTTCTGCCGTGTCCGCTTTCTGTAAGCCATGAGGCATACAGCCAGATCACCAGGCTCCTAATGTACTCCTCCTACAGGATGAAAGAGAGACGCGTGGCTTAGCTTGGGTGTTCTGAGAACCTCTCTTGTTTAAGTCTGAAGGTAGCTTAATGCATCCCGGAGAGTGCTGGCCACCACTTGGCTGGTCAGAGTTTAGTGTGCTGCATGGCTGCCCGAGACCCCACCCACCTCCGCCCCACTCCACCTGACCGCTTGACAGCAGCTTTGCCCATTGGACTGCATGCTGTGCTCTCAACTCAGGTGCAGGCATTCCCCTAACCCGCACTGCAAGCTTGAACCATGGGGGAGATCGTTACTGTGCATGTACCTCTGGGTGCCCCTCGATGTCCAGCAAGTGAACGCCTTATATATGCTGGTGTGAAACACGTCGATGTGCTTGGATGATCCAGCGTGGGGGATGATTTTTTTAAAAATTCTTGGGATGTGGACGTCGCTGACTAGGCCAGCATATATTGCCCATCCCTTGCCCTTGGGGGCATTTAAGAGTCAACCACATGTGGAGTTACATGTAGGCCAGACCAGACTAGGTAAGGACAGCAGATTTCCTTCCCGAAAGGACATTAATGAACCAGATGGGTTTTTACAATAATCAACAATGGTTTCATTGTCATCACTAGACTTTGAATTCAAATTCTACTATCTGCTGTGGTGGGATTCAAACCCAGAGCATTGTCTTGAACCTCTAGATTACCAATCTACTGACAATACCACTACACTACCGCCTCCCCCTATGATTCCAGCAAGCCAGGCTTATAATGATATATAGATGTATTACAATGAGGTTCCTGACGTCTGACAGCAGGAAACACGGCCTGCCATTCATGGGAAGAGGGAACTTTTGCAAACTGGTTTCACGATGTTGTGAAACCGATTTTTGGCCTTCTTTTGGTCATATTGTCTGCTCATGCCACCAAACACGCCCAACGTCAGCGGGCACGGAACATTCCACCCATTATCAAAACTCAACGATGACATCCCATTGGGACTGGGAAAATTGTGACAACGCTTGTGAAAAACAGCTTAAAGACAAAGATGAGCTTGTAGGGTGGACAAATAGTGCAATGTTGGAAAATGTGAAGTCGCACATTTGAAAGGTAATAGAAATACACCTTACCTAATAAGATTTCAATTGAAGTAGACTTGGTGTTCAGATATACAAATCATTAAAGATGGCAGCACATGTAGATGAAGATCATAAAAAGACAAACTGACGGTTGGTTTTGTATGTGTAAACATAGATATACGGAGGTACTGTTGAACTGATATATGATGTTAGGCCACAGTTGGAGCATTGTGTGCTGTTTGGGAAACCCATTATAGGAATGATATTAAGCAATCAAAAAGATACAGCGATAGATTGTTTTTACTGGGCAGCAAGACAGTAGTGAAAAAGCACAAATTTACAATTATCACAAAATAAATTAATGATAACCAAAAATAAACAGGTACTAAAATAGGGGGATAGCTTTTTTGGGTATAATTTTTTTTCCCCCCATACCTCTATATGGCTAAAATAAAATATAAGACATCAGTGGAATGTGAAATCACCCTTCTGGCAATTCACTACTGCTCCTTGCATGCACATGCTGAAGTTGAAAAAAATCTGGCACAAAATCCTGATCCACGTGGCTGGATTTAGTGAGATGCTGGGGTCCCTGCTCACCAAAAAAGTTGGAGGGTAAGCCAGACCCCGCTTTGCCAGCTTCCTGCAGCCCTGTCTGGCTGTTAATTGGTTTAAGGCAAGAGCTCAGTCCCCATCCGTCCAATCAAATGACTGGTAGCTCGCTGGTCTTGGCAGTGCCACTGGGAGTGGTGGCCACTTGTGGGACTGCATCCAGTCCCCATAGGTGAGGAGTCACGGAGCCATTAAAGGTAGGTTGCGGGTTTGAGGAGGGGTGCGTCTTTGTGAGGCCAGGCTAGCAGGCCTCCGGCGCGGAGGTTATGTGGTGGGCAATTGGTGTAGACAGGCCAGGGTGATAGAGGAACTAGGATGGGCAAGGGAGGGGGCCCTCGATGGGCTCAGGAGGCCTGACCCCCTCTTGCTTACCGCCAGCCCATGCAGTGGAAGGGGTGAGCACATGGGCAGTGTGGCTCTCAATTTTACAGGTTCCCGCCACCTGCCAACCCATTCCCAGGGGCCCATGGCGTCAAGGTAATCAATAACTGAGACCAGCTTTATATTCCAGGCTTTATTAATTGAATTCAAATTCCACCAGCTTCCATGGTGGGATTTGAACCCATGCCCCAGAACATCAACCCCTGGGTCTCTGGATTACTGGTCCAATTACATTACAACTATGCCACTGTACATAAGCAGGAAATTGGAAAGGGGAGGTTGTGGTGAGGGAGGTTGATGGTCCATGTTCACACTATCTGCAGCTTGCTTATCATGGCAGATAGTAAGCTCAAGGTGAGCTGGGAAATTTCTTTATACAGATTCTGAATTAAAAGGCCAGGAGCTAGAAATTTGTTCACACTGCTTTTTGAATTCAGGGGTTGAGATTTGTGATGCCTGTTGCCATGGAGATAGGCAGCTCACAAATTTGGTGCTGCCTTCTGGTTTACCTGATAATAGCGTTGGTCTGAGCAGAGCCCACACTGTCAGCTGCCTGTGCACTCAGCAAGGGGCTGAGCAGCGTCTGCTAATAGCACCCGGTGCACTCAGCCGACTCCTCCTAAAGGTAGTCTGTCCCTCTTAGAGGGGAGCTGTACTGAATTATAGGAGGCTGCTGTTGCATGCTATTGCTGCAATTCTGAAGAAGGAACATCAAACACCAAGGAAGAGACAGGGCTGCCAGGTCCACAGAAGTGGTGGTTGAGGCCTTAGACATGGAAGTGGACAGGAGGAGAGATGCCATGGTATTGATGTGAGTCAGGACACATTTAAGATCACCCTCAGAAGGGATTGGGAACAAGTGGCCAGAGAGGCCAAGTCCCAGAGCCTAGCCCCAAGGATCTGGCAGGAGTGCCACAAGAACTCAAATTACCTCATATGGGTGGTCAAGGTCAATGAATGCATCTTGATATGATATCTCCTATCCATCACACCCCCATCACTTACCCATTAGCAGACCCTGACACTCAGAGCTCACACGTAACATCCAAATACCTTACCTTACCCTCACACGCATTCCTATGATGCCAGTCACACACTCAACTTCCATTGCTTCACCATACCTCCAAGTATTCAGCTGTGACAGGCACATCACCCAAGCGCAGAGCATCACAGTAACTGACATTCTGTGTCCTCTCCCTTGCAGGCCTAGGTCGCACACAATAGAAGGGTGAAGAACAAAACTGGTGTGGGACAAGAACGCCTGCATCCCCTGAGACCTACAGAGGAGAGAGCTCTCTGCCCCATGCAACTGACTGTGACAGAGTCTGTGCCATCCAATAACATTGAGAGCATTGAGGATGATGGTACAGTGCTGCCTTATGCCACTCCTCAAGTCCCAGCTTACCCTAACCTTACTATCTGCCATGATAAGCAAGCTGCAGATAGTGTGAACATGGACCAACAACCTCCCTCACCACAACCTCCCCTTTCCAATTTCCTGCTTATGTACAGTGGTGTAGTCATAATGTCGCTGGACTAGTAATCCAGAGACCCAGGGCCTGATGTTCCCACCATGGCAGTTGGTGGAATTTGAATTCAATTAATAAAATCTGGAATGTAAACTTGTCTCAGTTGTTGATTACCATGGGCCCCTAGGAATGGGTTGGCAGCTGGGGTGAACCTGTAAAATTGAGAGCCATGTTGCCCACATGCCTGCCCCTTCCACTGCTAAGGCTGTTGGCAAGCAATAAGGTGTCAGGCCTCCTAAGTCCATCGAAGGCCCCCTCTCACATCACCCCCCGCCCCCACCTCACCCAATCATGGTTCCCCTATCCCCCTGGCCTGTCTACACGAGTCGCCCAACACTTAACTCCTCATCGGATGCCTGCTAACCTGGCCTTGCAAAAGTGCATCCCCCTCCCCGACCCCACAACTTACCTTTAATGGCTCCGTGTCTCCTCGCCTGTGGGGACTGGATGCAGTCCCACAAGAGGCCACCACTCCCAGTGGCGCTGCCGAGACCTGCGAGCTACCGGTCGTTTGATTGGACAGATGGGAACTGAGCTCTTGCCTTAAGCCAATTAACAGCCTGACAGTGCTGCAGGAAGCTGGTGAAGTGGGGGCTGCCTTGCCCCTTAATTTTTTTGGTGAGCAGGGACCCCAGCATCTCACTAAATCCAGCCACGTGGATCAGGATTTTGTGCCCAGGTTTTTTCCAACTTCATGTGCATAAAAGGAGTAGTAGTGAATTGCCAGTAGGGTGATTTCCCATTCCACTGACGTCTTATATTTTCTTTTAACCATATATAGATATGGGGGGAAAAAACCTACACCCAAAAAAGTTATCCCCCTATTTTAGTGCTTGTTTATTTTCGTATTCATTACTGTTTTTGAACACCCTCCATCTGTTTTTAACCAACTGTTTACTGTATGTATCACAAGGTCTATTTGGTGGTGGGGCTGATAGAAGAACATTGAACTCTAAACCTGTGGTTTCTCAGGTTGAATCCCAACCTTACTATGAATTATAAGTTCCAATTTCACTTCAGGTTCAGTCCCACTGCCCTTATTCCCATTTCTCAATAGAACTATTAAAAAGATAGAATAAATTGGAGTCCGGCACAGAGAGTCTGTTTTCTCTGAGACTTGAAGTCAAAAAATACAAGATTATTCCTGCTGTGTTACCAGGCCTTTACACAGCAGTTGTATAGAAATCTTTGATTTAGGCAGTCCTATCTTTACGGCTGCAGAAGGAAGTGTAGCAGTGGGAGGCAGTAGGCAACATAAAGGGGGAAAAAAAAAGCAAAGAACAGTATGTAACCATTGGCCTTAGTACACAGATATTACTGGAACCAAAACGAAAAGAAAAACAGTTACTCACAGTGGGAGAACTCATACTAACACAAAATACAGGGAACTGCTGCTTTTCAAAATACCTCCTGAGTTACTTTTTTTATCTGCTCAAGTTGACAATAAAGGTTTCAGTATTGCTAGTAATTATTCTCAAATGAAAATATTTCAAGGTGACAGGAAATTAAGAGATGGAACGTGATCATTTAGCTTTCTCTGTCCTTATTTTTGGCTTCAGAGGCCTGAAATGTTGGAGAGTCCAAAGTCAATGCCACAACGCCCCTGGACCACCAGGAAACAGACATTTGCTTATTACTGAACAGGGAATAAGAGCATCAGCGTGGATCAGAAATTTTTTATAAATGAATCCTGTTACACATATTTCTCTATGTCACATAAGTGACAGCAAGAAACTAAAGGCAGGACACACAAAACACATTTAAGTTGCTATCCCTCTGTGAATTCATGCCACTGTGATAGAGGGTAAAATGTTTGTATGAGTGTATAGACTGATATTTGTGCTTTCTGTGCATTTCTGCCACTGTATTTACTTAAAGGGACAGGCGCATTTAACCATGCATGTAATTTGAAATAAGCCAAACCCACATGTTTGCAAACAAATTGGAAATGGCTAAATTTGTAACATTCTGAACGATGTATTAGTTGAGTGCTTATCTCTAGTTATTAGGCAATGAAAACATTGTGAGTTATGACGAGACCAATTAAATTCCAGTTACAAGGTCAGCCACATCATTTGGATTTGTGTTATGTACATATATTCTTTCAAAAGAGTAGGTAATAAAACAATGAACTCGCAGTATTTTGCCTTTTGTCTAAGCTCTGTGTTAGGCTTCTGTTCTGATGGCTGAAGTAATCTGTTCAGTCTGTAAATTCTAAGTGCTGCAGTAACATTGCACCATGAGCAATGCAGAGCAAAATATTTTGAAGACATGTACATCTTGGACTTATAGCAATTTCTCAAAATTCAAAATGAAACCTATCCAATGAGCTCCAGGCAGGGACTGCCAATACCATCATGTCAAAAGATCTTATTAACTGGAGGGTTCGGGCTTTACTATAAATTGACTTCAAGGAATGTATTAATAATACATATGTATATTCAGCGATTCATTCTCTCACTAACTTTGTGCCAGATTCTGACCCCAAACAGTGATCCGATTGGACAGTGGAGTCACTCGGCTTCGGTTTGTTACTGTCAGGTTCAGCTTGGCTCGCACCTTTCATGGAGCATTCGTGTTTTTGCCGTCAGAATAGTTTTGGTGTTTCACTCTTTCTTTAAGTCTTCGGAAATAGTATTTCAACATTTTTTTGAGCTTGTAATTGGAGGAAGGGACCTGAAGCCGGTACAGAAGTTACCCATTTGCTTTGCCATTAAGTTACACGGTTATACTAAGAGTTTCCGTGTCTGTTCCTCACCAATATTAGTTTAAAAAATATTTCCTTCATTCCATCTAAATTGCTTCCCTGACCTCTGTTTTTACCTTTTGAGCTACAACTTTTGGCTGGGGTCAAAGTAAGTCATATTTTCATTGTCTACTTTACAGACTCGGCATGAAGGAACAGTGCCTCTCTATTGTATCCAAGTATATTTCCAAATCTGAACACGTCAGGAAAGGAAAATATTTATGTAAAAAATTCAGACTTAAGATATTCCATTTTCATATTTTTCTCACTGATGAAAGAAAAATACACAAACGAGATTTATCCTGGCATTTGATTGTAATGCACCTTCCCAACTAAACAGAATATGCTTTGTCTTATTTATGTATATTGACTTTACTTAATCATGTTCACTCCCTGATAGGGATGTTTGAAGTGGCCTTTCATTTAGGCACACTCTTCTAGTCCTTAGAAATGCACAACCAGTAGCTTCCATTGTTGTAAGATAGCTCTCTTATGAAAAGAACTGCCTGTCCTCTCTGGACTGACCTGGCAGCCATTGCTTTTAATGACGTGTGGTTTCATGCTGTGGTTACAGTTACTGCAGGAATGTTTTGCTAGACATAATTGTGGCTCTTTCTTCTCTCTTTCTTGACTGAGTAGGAAAGAATGAAAGCTTCCTGGAGGAACCAGAAAATCCATAAACGCCATTGCTGTTCTCATAAAACTGTTAGTGTTTCCAGTTCTCTCAAACCATTGGTGAGAATTTGATGAAAAGAATGCAACCCTGATTCCAAATAAAAATGCTTCTGACTTTGCTGCACTGTTCAAAAGTATATAACTACATTCCACATTTCAAATTTAACAAAGACAATTCCAGAAGAATTTTCCAGGGTCACTAAACTGTGACAAGCAGTCCTTCTTAGCATCTGCATTGGGTATTGTTTTTGGCCTGCTAATTGATACACATGAAACACGTCACTATGTTTAAGAATTTCCGGGTCAAATGATCAAGGAATTCACATAATAGGGTTTGCCTGATATGGAGTGAAATCCCTCCCCATAGTAACACACGCACTTGCTGAAGCCTAAAGAATCTAAGCACAGGCTGCCAACAGAAAAGATTTAGAGATCCATAAGTGTTTGCAAGGGTTACAGCGGAGTTTTCCCAAGTAAAATTGCACAACTTACCTATTTCTGCGCTTCCCAGCGCTTGTTAACCTGGATCACCCTACCAGTTAAAGCATTACCTTACAGAGTTATCTGGTGCCAGCTGGGACAAATCACAAATTCCAGTGATAGTTTCACCCTATTAATGAATTATCTTGGCTCGTCAACAGAGTATGTGGTGTAAACAAATGAAAGTTTTAAAAATTTAATGCAGCATTTCTGGCACTTGTTCTCTTCTGTGTATTTTTTAATACTTGATTCGATTACCATAAGCAAAATACATTCACATAGTTTACCTCATATAAAAATTACTTAGCTGATTTTCTTTTGATCTGTCAACCATTTTAACCATTAGATCTCAGTGGTCAACAAAGCTCCAAACCTGAAGTGACTTGGATTAGGTCAGTTCAGGTTAATTTGCTCAATTCATGAGTTAGAGCCAATTTGGGTACCTCATTGCTTATACCATTTCCTGTTTAAAAAAAAAAGTCTGCCACATTTACACAGAGAAAAATAACACTTTGTAGAAGTTAAGAAATGTCCTGTATTCTGCAGTTAGTTTATTTCCATAACAGCTGGCAGACAATGACATCTGTATTGGAAATCACAACAACAAAGGTAAACATTTAGTACCTCTATTGCCAATGTACAATCCTGAATAATTCAGTGGCTGTCTTTTTCTCTAGTGATGAATATATGACTGGTTGTGAGAGGAAAAAGTGCATCTATATTCCTTGGAATTCCAGGGATATGTTCATGCTGGCACTCAGTTGGTGGAAATAGAATTTAACATTGGGAAACCAGGGGCTCTAAAGTGAAACCTCAAAGCCAACCCTTACAGTTTGATATATGCATCTCCAAAACTGGCAAAGTTTGCCCATCTGAAATCCTTGTGACAACTAGGGAAATTTCTGACTTCATTTAGTATAGTTTTCATCCCTTCACGCTGTTTTTCTGGGGGCAGGACACCTGACAAACTCTCCCAGAATTTCAGGATTGACACATCTATGACAAAGAATTTTGAATACAGAAACCAATTAATTTAGAGTCACTTTAGTGACAGGGATAGCTCATTTCAAATTTTAATATATGCAGATTGATAACCTGTGAGTTAAATGGATTAATTAAGATAATTCATTGTAAAAGGTAAAACTGCACTGAGCAATAAACAAAGGAACCGGCAATCTCTAGAAACTGAAACCACACTGCACAAGGTGTAAAACTGGTTAAACACCACTTTTTTTTTTTACTTGGAAAGAAATGGCTTTCATATGAAATGACCCATAGCAAAAATTGGAATTTGGACCATCTGTTGCAGTTCTGACTAAAGAATCTGAACTTTGTAGGCAAACCCTTATATTGTTCAGGTTCAATCTTGAAGGGCGACCAGGAGACACATCTGATTTTCCCCTCATGAACCCATTGTTCATCAAAATTTGACAGGGCATTTGATAAACAAGTATATTAACCCCTTGTGGATTTATTCCATCTTTTTAATTTAAGTTTAATGTTTTAATATTTTTAGCCTGTTATTATTGTTCTGCTTGGGTTGTGTTATTTTCCTTCCTGAGTGGAGAGGATGGTGGGTAACCATATGTTCACCAGTGAACAATATACCATGATTATGGTTTAATTTCTAAATCTCATCATGCTATCCTACTTGCCCATGAATAATAACGTTATAGGTTCAATTCCTGGTCTGTGCAATTCTTAGCTGATCTCAGGAAGGAGTGTAGTGAGGAGAGGGAGGTGAGGGAGGGTGGTGGTGACTGAGTGCCGCTATAATTAACTTCATCATTGCCGGGCTAGGGACAAGAAAAATTGGCCAGGTTTCCTCCAATTGTTCAACCTCTCATTGCACCTGCTACAAAATATGTATATGTGGATTGGACATATACATGGATAGATATGGTACAAATTGGCTCTGGCATCTTCAAAGAGCATAAAAAGACCAGTACAGTTTGTACCTGGGTGATTAGAGTCAACTCATGCTTGAACAGTTTGGTTTTCCTTTTAATATTTTTATAAATGATATACATTCAGTGGTAATTGACAGATATCAGTTCTGAGAATGAAGAACTGAATTTTTAGGCCCCAATGGGGATGGGCATGCATGCAGGCAGCACAGAATTTCACACTGCCGGCCCCCTGGGCCATTTTCCCGGAGGTGAGATGGGCAGGGATTGGGCAGACGGCAGGGCTACCTGCCCATCAGCAGCAGAAAGCCAATTTTGCTAGTTAAAGATGTATTAAGGCCTACAGGTCCCCAAAGGCATTGAGGAACAGTGTAGCTCCTGGAAGGCTTTGAGGCCCTTTGATGTTCACTCTCCACAATGGTGGCCTGGCTGCTAAGGCCATTTATTAATTTATTGTTTAAAAATGTTGGAGAGAGTGCACCTCTATCTTGGGGTGCCCTCTCTTTCACATACCTGAAAAGGGAGCCTGTTGCTTCTTCAGTGCTGGAGGGGCTCCAGTTGGCCCTCCAGCTTTGAGAGCCTGCCCCTGTCCTTAATTAGACCGTGATCCCACCTGCTGGCCAATAATTGGCTAATTTGGGAAAACCACAGCCACTGTTCCCCACACTATCCGGGCTTCTGACCCCTATTTGGCATGACAGCAGTGCTCTGAAGCCCCATAGAAAATTCTGCCCTGAAGTGATTCCATGTGGCATCTGGTGAAAATACTAAATGTCATCAGATGCAAAGTCCATTCTAGCTCAAATTAGGTGAATACAATTAACATGAATTTATTCATTTATTGCACCATTCATCCCCATGGCTTCTATCAATGCCATTGCCAATTCAGTCACAATTTGTATGTGATCTTACAGCGGACGGTCCAAATGCCTGATTATGATTCCCTCATTCTTGCTCTCCTCCTCTTGAGTAGTGTTGGCTTTTGCAATTCTGAAGAAGTGGAAGAATCGTCTATGAAGATATTAAGGATGTTTTTTTCCCTTTGTAAATCCCAGATGCTTTTAAGAAATGACTGATATTCTGCTTCCTAGAACAGTCATTCATTTACTTGCTTAAAGCACAGTAAGTGAAGTTGGTGGACATTCTTTATACCCTATCTTACAATTAGTAAGGCGCTACTGCATTTTGTTGACAAAAACATAAGTCCTTATGACTGTAGCATGCATATGCACACAGTCATAATCACTGTCATGCACTAACAAATCCAGTCGTAATGAGCCTAAGGCAATCGGCAGGTGATGCTTTGGGTTATAAAGACTCATGACAGATGCTGGATTAGGGGTGCACTATTTTGGGAACAGTTGCTTTCCAGCTTTCCCTGAGTTGGCAGTTATGGTTTCTATCCTTTACTGCCAGCTTTAAACGCTGTATTTAAAGTCACTTGGCTTATTTATAAATATTACAGGAACAAGGCTCAATTAATAGCAGAAAGATCTTTCCAGTTCCTGTGCCTGGGACGATTGCACCATCTGTGTGCAGAAAATACAGGAAATCTGGATGACAGGAGCACAAGCCCATGAGGGA
This sequence comes from Cetorhinus maximus, assembly GCF_964194155.1. NCBI lineage: Eukaryota > Metazoa > Chordata > Chondrichthyes > Lamniformes > Cetorhinidae > Cetorhinus > Cetorhinus maximus. The sequence continues at coordinate 124,876,045 of NC_135884.1, forward strand.
GCCTGCTAATGTTGCATTTATTTAAATTAATGAGCAGAAATCGAGATAGGTTACCATGCAGAGCATTGAAACAACGCAGTCAACCATGGAGGCTGTGGTTGCCTCCATGAATCCTGCAGCAAGACAGTCTGCTAAGAAGGTTTTTGTTACAGATTTGGTGGAAGCTCAGTCTTTTTTATACTTACACGGGATGTGGGCGTCACTGGCAAGGTCAGCATTTGTTGCCCATCTCTAATTACCCTTGAAGAGATGATGATGAGCTGCCTTCTTGAACCCCTGCAGTCCACCTGGTGCGGGTACAGCCATAGTGCTATTAGAGAGGGTGTTCCAGGAATTTGATCCAGTGAATGTGAAGGAACAATGATAAAGTTGCAAGTGAGTATGGTGTGTGGCTTGGAGGGGAACTTCAGGCAGTGGTGTTCCCATCTGTCTTCTGCCTTTGTCCTTCTAAGTGTCAGAGGTCGCGAGTTTGGAAGGTGCTGTCGAAGGAGGCTAGGCAAGTTGCCGCCGTGCATCTTGTATATGGTGTACACAGCTGCCACCATATGTCGGTGGGGCAGAGAGTGAATGTTTAAGGTGGTGGATGGGGTGCCGATCAAGAGGGCTGCTTTGTCCTGGGTAGTGTCAACCGTCTTGAGTGTTGTTGGAACCATACTCTTCCAAGCAAGTGGGAAGTATTCCATCACACTCTTGACTTGCACCTTGTAGATGGTGGACAGACTTTGGGGAGACAGGAGGTGAGTTACTTGCTGCAGAATTCGCAGCCTCTAACCTGCTCTTGTAGCCACAGTATTTATATAGCTGGTCCCGTTCAGTTTCTGCTCACTGGTAACCCCAGGAAGATGATGGCCTGTTGCAATGCAGACTCTAGGTTCCAATGTCTTGCAGATTTCTAACCATGAAGGAGTGCATGAGTAGGGAATCTGAGATCATAAGACTACCAGAGTACAACAGACCAGACTAGAGCAATGAAGTGAAAACCCTGGAACCATTCAAGAAAACGGATACTGCAATGAAGGGACTTTAGAAGGCTTTTGGGCCAATAATAAGAGATGGACTAAATCACCTCTGCCATCCATATTGATATTGCAATTTGGTAAATAATTGGACAGTTGGATGTGGTGATTGGACCATTAGTTTCTGTGGAAGGATGAACTAGATGAGCCATGTGGTCTCCCGCATTTGTTCTCCTTTTTATAAATTTCACAACATTAACCTCAAGATGATGGGCCTGGACTTCCTTGGTCTGGCAATCAGCCTTGGATTGCCACTCTGTTCCTAGTTTCTTAACTGAAATGTTTTTCCATCCTGTCTCGCCCAACCTTCTGACTCAGGCCAGGTGAGATCCGGGCACTGCAGAGTGTCCCTGGGGCCTAACACTGAGTGCAGCTCTGTGGGATGCAAAGAGACCACATCCCCTTTTCATGGCACTAGCTGCTGTAAATCAGGAAAGTTAAAGGTCCAGTGAAGTTTAAAGGTCTTTGACAGGCCAGGGACAAGCCAGGGAGAAGGTAAGTGTAATCGGTAAATGGGCAGGATTTGGGGCTGGGGGAAGGTGGAGTAGGATTTGGGGGAGGGGGTGTTGGGTCGGGCCTCGGGTGGGTAGGTGGGATGATCGGGGTGGGGGGGGGGGTTGGGCCTGTGGTGCTCCGGTGAGGATGAAGGGTTGGGTCAGGCCTCCCGGAGGGAGCGGTGTCAGGTTGGGCCTCCAGGGGAGTGGGTGGGTTCAGGTTGGGCCTCTGGTGAGGGCCGGACCTCCGGGCCTCGTTGTAGGGAGATGTCAGGTCAAGCCTTGGGAGAAGGGTGGGGTGTTGGACCTCCGGGGAGTGTGTCAGAATGGGCTGGGCCTCAGGGTGCTGTGGGGGACGAGGGGTGCAAGGTTGGGTCGAGCCTTGGGGGGACAGGGGGTGTTGGGCCGGGTCAGGCCTAGTGGTGGGAGGGAGGTGAGAGCCGGGCCTGGTCGGTTGGGGGGGCGTATGGGGTGAGAGTTAGGCCTGGCGGGGTAGGGTGAAGAGTCCCCATGGGGCTGGGGGGAATCCCATGGGTTGGATGTTCCTGTTGGAGGGTGTGGGGGGTAGTAGTTGGGGGTGCAGTTGGGGAGAGGCGACTGGTTGGTTGAATCCAAAATGGGGGAGTAATCAGGTGGGTGGGGGGTTTCCCTTGCAGGGTGGGGAGTCCTGTGGGGATTGGTGTGGGCCTGTGCAATAGTTACCCAGAAGCTTGAAGTGGTTTTAGTTCTAACTTTATCTGGGTACCTATTAATGTAACCCAGACGGAACCACCCAAAGTTTATGGTTTAAATTGCATTTTCGGATGGTTCCCAGTGCAGGGTAATTGCCCAGGGGAAGCTTGCACTTCCAGGCAATTGCTGTGCAATCCTTACCTGTGAACGTAGGAGTGGGGGTGGGGGGGGGGGATTCCCCTGCGCATCTTTGGGGTACCCCCCAAATATGATGTCTGGAGCTGGTAAGTTACGGCCCGATATGATGGATGAACACTGCCTGGCCAACTTTAACATATCCTTCCAAAATTTTAAAATCTTATGCTCCTGCGACCTGTTTCTTGAATAACTCTAACAATTTTGCTTTCATTACCTTACATGGAAGACAATTTAAAGTGAAAATATTTTTCCTTAGATAGATATCCTTTCTTTGTTCTTTTATGGGATGTGGGCGTCATTGCCAAGGCCAGCATTTATTGCCCACCCCTAATTGCCCTTGAACTGAGCGGCTTGCTAAGTCATTTCAGAGGGCAGTTAAGAGTCAGCCACGTTGCTCTGGGTCTGGAGTCACATGTAGACCAGAACAGGTAAGGATGGCAGATTTCCTTCCCTAATAGTGAACCGGATGGGGTTTTGCAGCAATCAACAATGGCTTCATGGTCATTATTACTGAGACAAGCTTTTAATCCCAGTTTTTATTAATTGAGTTTAAATTCCACCAGCTGCCATGGTGGGATTTGAGCCCATGTCCCCAGAGCACTAACCTGGATCACTAGTCCAGCAACATTACTACCATGTCACCGTCTCCCCAAAATGCTGTCTATTCAAGCTTTAATCTATGCCACTAGCTCTAGTATTCTGGCATTTTTAAAAATAGCAAGTAATACTAATCTTAGTAATGCATCATAATATCTTTCATACTTATATATAAGATTTCTCCAGGCTTGCCTCAGCTTTGGCTCAGTGGGTGTATGATCACCTCTTGGATGAAAGGTCACGGTTCAAGCTCCACTTCGGAGACTTGAATGGAAATTTACCTCACTCCACCCAGCCAAATACCAGATGGCACAGGAGTTAAAACTGAGCGATATTTTTTGCCTCTTGGATATCGTCAGGTTGACGTGTCTATAAATATATGCAAACCTGCGTCCTACTGCTCAGATAGGATCCTGTTGCAGTTTTTACGACCTACTGCCAGATTGCCACGGACACTTGACCTTTAGAAGCAGGGGCTGGAAAAAGTAGGTAAACTTACCCCTTTGGAGTCAGGGGTGGCTGTCTGCCCTATGCAAAGTTTGGGCCACTATCATACCGGCGCGGCCCTCAAAACCCTCTGCGACTTACCTGAGCTGTTGTCCCTGGATTGCCTGACTTTGAAAGGATAGCAACCAGCTTGCTTATCTGTTTTTGCCTGTTTCTGGTGGGAAGCTGTTGGGGGAATGTTAATGAGGCTTGGTCATTAAAACTGGCTAGGTACCCTGGGGTCTCTCACCCGCTTTTTGTTTGGGAGTTAAAATCTCCTCTTTGAGCTCATAATCTAGGCTGATGTTTCATTGCAGTGCTAAGAAACTGTTGCATTGTTGGAAATGCCATCTATCAGATGAAATGTTAAAACATTGCTCCATTTACCCTCTCACATGGGCGTAAATGATCCCATGGCACTATTTGAAGAAAGGCAGGGGAGTTTTCCCCAGTGTCCTGGCCAATATTTATCCATCAACCAGTATCACTAAAAGAGATTATCTGGTAATGTATCTCTTTTAAGTTTGTGGGACTGTACTATGTGCAAATTGTCTCCCATGGCAGTGACTATTCTGCAAAAGTACTTCATTGGTTGGAAAATACTTTGTGAAGTCCTGAGAGACACGTTTTAAATGCAAGCTCTTTGTATTCTCTTTCTTTCAAAGAGACAAGCAGTTGCCTGAAGCATTTGTCAGGATTGATTTTTATCCCTCTGCAGCATGGCTTCAGAGGTGGAAGTCTCGCCACAGCACAGGGTTCCTCCGTTTACACAGAAAAACTTAACACATGCCACAGGTACAGAGCAGTGGTTAGAAAATGGCTAATGGAAATTTTTGCTTGTTGAATATGGTGCACTTGCTTTCAAAAATGAAGATCTGCTTGGCCAAAAGAAAGCCAGGGAAATAATTTTGCTTTCAGCGTTCTACAGTATAGATGGCAGTGAGTAAATGCAATCTGTTAGTAGTTGGCAAGTTGTAGAATCCTCGCTGTTTCAAAGGAGTTCACCACCTTGCAGTGGTTTATTGTGTGAGTAGAATTATCGAAATGAACAGCAGACATTTTCTTTGAGTAAGTATAGTGAGAGAAATCAATGTTTTTTTGTCCCTGTGTTTTTGTAATTTTGCACCTGTGAGCTGTTACCCTTGCTTGATGGAGATTAGGGTACAGACTGTACTAAGGATTGATGCATTCGACCCTGCTTCAGAACAGTGGGCGAAACCCCGTATTTACAGGGCAGATCAATTCAGGAGTCTGTTGGTCGGGAGCAGACAAAGAGGAAGGTCGGCTCCACACAGCTGAAATGTTTTCATGAGCTCCATGCTGCTGAGGGGGCTGGGATTCAGAGAAGCCCTGGGAGCCAGCGATAGCTCCGTGCTGCTGACAGTTGGGGCTCGGGGAGGCTAGGGAGCAATGGCATTCTGCTCAGAGCAGTTGGAATGCTGGCATTATGTTGGTGATTCATTGATAGCTCTGTGAAGTTGGTGGTTTGCGCACGAAAAGGCAGGAGATTGGCACTAAGTTAAAATGCTCAGAGAGCCGGTGCAGACATGATGGGCTGAATGGCCTCCTTCTACACCATAACAATTCTATGATTCTGTGATAAATAATTGAGGCCCCAGCACTGGTCCTTGCAACACACCACTAGCTATAGTTTGCCAATGTGAAAATGATCCATCTTGACTCTGTTTCCCATTAGCCAGTCCTCCATCCATGATAATGTGTCATCTCGAACACCATATGCTATTATGTTGCATAGTAATCTTTTATGCGGCATCTTATAAAATGTCTTTTGAAAATTTAAATACACTACATCTATTGGTTCCTCATTATCCAACCTGCATGTTACATCCTCGAAGAACTCTAATAATAAATTTGTCAAACACGATTTCTCTTTCACTAAATCATGTTAACTCTGCCTGATTGTCTTATAATTTTCTAAATGTCCTGCTACTACCCCCCTTAATAACGGATTCTAGCTTTTCTCAATGATAGCTGTTAGACTAATTGGATCATTGTTTCCTGCTTTCTATTTTCCTCCTTTCCAATCCACTGGGTCCTTTCCAGAATCTGGGAACTTTTGGAAGGTTACAACCACTCTCTGCATCCACTCTCTGCAGTCACTTCCTTTAAGACCCTAGGATACATGCCATGAGGCCCAGGGGACTTGTCAGCCTTTAGTCACTTAGTTTTCCTAGTACTTTTTCTTTAGTGATCATGATTGTTTTAAGTTCCTCCCTCACTTTTGCTTCTTGATTTTCTGCTATTCTTAGGACACTTCCTGTGCCTTCTACTGTGAAAACAGACCCTCTAGGGGACCAATGCTCACTTTAACTACTCTTTTCCTTTTTATACACTTGTAGAAGTTTTTAGTATCTGTTTTTATATTGTTTGCTAGTTTTCTCTCATACTCCAATTTCTCCCTCTTTATTTTGTTTAGTCATCCTTTGCTAGTTTCTAAAATTTTACCAATCATCTGGGCTATTACTAATCTTTGCAGCATTGTACATCTTTTCTTTCAATTTGATACCATCTTTAACTTTCTTAGTTAGCCACAGATAGTACATCCTTCATGTAGCATCTTTCTTTATCAATAGAATATATACCTTTGAGAACTATGAATCATCTCCTTAAGTGTCTTCCACTGCTTCTGTATCATCTTACCTTTTAGCCTATTTTCCCATTCCACTTTAGGCAACTCTATCTTCATACCCTTGTAATTGCCTTTACTTAAATTTAAGGCTCAAGTTTCAGTTCTACATTCCTCACCTTCAAACCGAATGTGAAATTCTATCACATTATGATCACTTTTACCTTGGATCCTTTACTATTAATTTAATAATTTTACTCCTGTCCCATTAAATATTACCAGGTCTAAAATAGCCTGTTCCCTGGTAGCTTCCAGAATGTATTGTTTTAAGAAACTGTCCCGAACATGTTCTATCAACTCATCCTCCAGGCTACTTTTGCCAATTTGATTCGTCCACAATTATTCTTACAAATCCCCATTATTTCTTTATTTATACTCAGTCCTATGATGCAGCTGTCAGGGTCCCTATAAACCACTCCCACCAGTGACTTATTTCCTTTGCTATTTCTTATTTCCACCCAAACTGATTCTTCCTTTTGATCCTCCGAACCAAGATTATTTCTCACCTACCGTACTGATCTCATCCTTTATTAACAGAGCCGTCCACCTCCTTTTCCTTTCTTCCTATCCTCCCGAAACGTCAGATACCCTTGAATATTCAGGTCCCAACCGTGGTTACTTTGCAACCATGTGTCTGTCATGGCTATCATATCATACTCATTTATTTCTATTTGTGCTATCCATTTTGTTACTAATGTTGCATTGCTGCACAATGAAATCAATCAACTCTAATTTCAAATTAAATATTTATCCATTTGTGGAATCTTATCTATTAACAAAAAAAACAAAGCATCATAGTTTGGATCAAGAGGCCAATAATTCACAGGCTTTTGTTCTAGAATATGCATTATTGACAACAATTTGTATTTATAGGATCATGCCCTCCTGTGCTGATCCCACTGTCATTTGCAGGGTAAGTGGAAGGACTTCATTTGCATTGGACCAGTGGTTACACTTTGAGCTTCTGCATGCACCATGCTGCTATAAACCCTGGTACTTGTCAACTGTTTGGGGTGGGGGTGTTGATGCTGAGTGGGGTTTTGTCCTCTTTCAGCCAAATGTGTGAGGGGCTCAATCCGAAATTTTAAAACTTTATCCACCTTCAGGGCTCAAGGCCTTTGCCCTGGCCTTGAAATCGCAATGGTGCCCATTTCTGTCTGAAGTCTGGCACATCTCATCAAACAATTTTAACCTGGGAGGAAATTTTGCCCAAAATTATAAGAAATCAAAAGCATATTTCTCCTTGTCCCAGCCTCTAAATTAAAAAAAAACATTAGGTTTGTTTCTCTTCATGACTGAACCGGTTTTTTTTTGTCCTTAGACCTGGTATATCTTTACTATACCCATCTGGTTCACCAATGTCCTTTAGGGAAGGAAATCTGCCACCCTTACCTGGTCTGGCCTACATGTTACTCCAGACCCATAGCAATGCGGTTGATTCTTAAATGCCCTCTGAGGAAGGGCAGTTAGGAATAGGCAATAAATGCTGGCCTAGCCAGTGATGCCCGCATCCCAGGAACAAATTTAAAAAATTACTTGCCATGAGAGTCCCATTTTTGTACATACAGCTCTACTCTCACTAATATCTATCAGTATGCTTTTCCAGTGATGAATTTCAAAAGTTCTAGGTTTTCTACACTTGGATCAAAATGTTGTTCCTCGGTGAAATTTCATAGAGATTGTTTGAATTGGCTGAAGATTTTTTTGCCTCTCCCAGGAGAATGTATGCCTAAGAAATAGGTCAGTGATGTGTATCATTGTACCACATAGCTTGATGGGGTGAGCTTTATTGACATGATGGTCCTTTCCCACTCTTCTTTCCTTATATGTGTAGAATACTAGAACATTGTGATAATCAGAGAGTAGGGTGGGTATTCTGGAAGAACAAACTCAAATTAATTAAAGGGCTCCTTTCAGTATAACCTAAATCTCATCTTCTGATGTTCTCTTCCTCCACTTCTGCAATCACAAGAATAACCTACTTATATCTACATTCTCTAACTCTTTCACAATTTTAACAACTTTGGTCATGCCAAGAGCAGAAGTTTAAGGAGGGAGTGATTGGGCACAGGGTAAGATGGGTATCAGCTGGCAACACAGAAGTATAACATAGGGACTGAAACTAGTCACCCTATTGATTGGTGGGGGTGGGAAAAGACTATAGGACAGCTTGTAGTATGTTAAAGATCAGGAACTGGACAGAGAGCCAGTCAGGGGTTATGAATGGGGTGGCCAACTGGCGGGGTAGGCAGTTTTTAAAAATTTGTTCATGGGATGTGAGCGTCACTAGCTAGTCCAGCATTTATTGCCGATCTCTAATTGCCCTTGAGAAGGTGGTGGTGAAATGCCTTCTTGAACCGCTAGTCTGTGTGGTGTAGGTACACCCATAGTGCTGTTAGGGAGTAAGTTCCAGGATTTTGACCCAGCAACAGTGAAAGAATGATGATATATTTTGCAAATCAAGATGGTGAGTAGCTTGGAGGGGAACTTCCAGGCGGTGGTGTTCCCATTTATCTGCTGCCCTTGTCCTTCTACATGGTAGTGGTCATGGGTTTGGAAGGTGCTGTCTAAGGAGCCTTGGTGAGTTCCTACAGTGCATCTTGTAGATGATACACGCTACTGCCACTGTGCGTCAGTGATGGAGGGAGTGAATGTTTGTGGATGGGCTGTCAATCAAGCGGCTGCTTTGCCCGGGATGGTGTCAAGCTTCTTCAGTATTGTTGGAGCTGCACTCATCCAGGCAAGCGGAGAGTATTCCTTGTAGATGGTGGAAAGGCTTTGGGGAGTCAGGAGGTGAGCTACTTGCCACAGGATTCCTGGCCTCGGACCTGCTCCTGTAGCCACAGTATTTATATGGCTAGCCCAGTTCAGTTTCTGGTCAGTGGTAACTTCCCCCCACCCACTCAGGATGTTGATAGCGGGCGATTCAACAATGCTTAATTCAACAGCATTGAATGTCAAGAGGCAATGATTAGATTCTCGCTTGTTGGAGTTGCTCATTGCCTGACACTTGTGTGGCGTGAATGCTGCTTGCCACTTTTCAGCCTAGGCCTGGATATTGTCCAGGTCTTGCTGCATTTGGACATGGACTGCTTCAGTATCTGGGGAGTCGCGAATGGCGCTGCACATTGTGCAATCATCAGGGAACATCCCCACTTCTGACCTTATGATGGAAGGAAGGTCATTGATGAAGCAGATGAAGATGACACTACCCTGAGGAACTCCTGCAGCGATGTCCTGAAACTGAGATGATTGACCTCCAAAAACCACAATCATCTTCCTTTGTGCTAGGTATGACTCCAACCAGTGGAGAGTTTTCCCCGTGGTTCCCGTTGACTCCAGTTTTGCTAGGGCTCCTTGATGCCACAATCGGTCAAATGCAGCCTTGATGTCAAGGGCAGTCACTTTCATCTCACCTTTGGTGTTCAGCTCTTTTGTCCATGTTTGAACCAAGGCTGTAATGAGGTCAGGAGCTGAGTGACCCTGGCAGAACCCAAACTGAGCGACAATGAGCAGGTTATTGCTAAGCAAGTGCCGTTTGATAGCACTGTTGATGACCCCTTCCAAATACTTACTGATGATTGAGAATAGACTGATGGGGTGGTAATTGGCTGGGTTGGATTTGTCTTGCTTTTTGTGTACGAGACATACCTGGGCAATTTTCCACATAGCCAGGTAAATGGCAGTGTTGTAGCTGTACTGGAACAGCATGGCTAGGGGCACGGCAAGTTCTGGAGCACAAGTCTTCAGTATTATTGCCAGAATATTGTCAGGGCCCATAACCTTTACAGTATCCAATGCCTTCAACCATTTCTTGATATCATGTGGAGTGAATCGAATTGGCTGAAGACTGGCAAATATGATGCTGGGGACCTCTGGAGGAGGCCAAGATGGACCATCCACTCAGGACTCCGAGCTGAAGATTGTTGTAAATGCCTTATCTTTTGCATGGGCTCCCCCATCATTGAGGATGGGAATATTTATGGAACCTCCTCCTCCAGTGAATTGTTTAATCATCCACCACTATTCATGACTGGATGTGGCAGGACTGCAGAGCGTTCATCTGATTCATTGGTTGTGGAATTGCTTAACTCTATCACTTGCTGCTTATGTTGTTTAGCATGCAAGTAGTCCTGTGTTATAGCTTCACCAGGTTGACACCTCATTTTTAGGTATGCCTGGTGCTGCTCCTAGCATGCCCTCCTGCACTCTTCATTGAATCAGGGTTGATCTCCTTGCTTGATGGTAATGGTAGAGTGGGGGATATGCTGGGCCATGAGGTTACAGATTGTGTTTGAGTACAATTCTGCTGGTGCTAATGGCCCACAGCACCTCACAGTTTCCCAGTCTTGAGTTGCTAGATTTGTTCAAAACGTATCCTGTTTAGCATGGTGGTACTGCCACACAGCACGCTGGAGGGTATCCTCAATGTGAAAGTGGGACTTCGTCTCCACAAGAACTGTGCGGTGGTCACTCCTACTGATACTGTCATGGACAGATGCATCTGTGGCAGGCAGGTTGGTGAGGATGAGGTCAAATATGTTTTTCCCTCTTGTTGGTTCCCTCACCACCTGCTGCAGATCCAGTCTAGCAGCTATGTCCTTTAGGACTCAGCCAGCTCGGTCTGAAGTGGTGCTACTGAGCCACTCTTGGTGATGGACATTGAAGTCCCCCACCCAGAGTATGTTATGCACCCTTGCCACCCTCAGTGCTTCCTCCAAGTGGTGTTCATCATAGAGGAGCACTGATTAATCAACTGGTGAGGGGAGCAGGTTGGGGTACGTGGTAATCAGCAGGAGGTTTCCTTGCCCGTGTTTGGCCTGATGCCATGAGACTTCATGGAGTTCGGATGTTGAGGACACCCAGGGTAACTCCCTCCCAACTATATACCACTGTGCTGCTACCTCAGCTCCTACTGAGTGGGACAGCACATTCCCAGAGGTGGTGATGGTAGTTCTGGGACATGATCTGTAAGGTATGATTCCGTGAGTATGACTATGTCAGACTATTGCTTGACTAGCCTGTGAGACAGCTCTCCCAATTTTGGCACAATCCCCTGGATGTCAGTAAGGAGGACTTTGCAGGGTTGACAGGGCTGTTGCCGTTTCCGGTGCCTAGGTCGATGCCAGGTGGTCCGTCCGATTTCATTTCTTATAGGCTTCGTAGCAGTTTAATACAACTGAGTGACTTGCTAAGCCATTTCAGAGAGCCACAAATAGACGATAGTGTTGCAAAGATGGGACTGAGTGGCTTGCTTAGCAATTTTGGAGTCTCTGGAGATTTCCCTAAAGGGCATTAGTGAACCAGATGGGTTTTTACGTCAATCGTTTCATAGTCATCATCAGACTTTTAATTCCAGATTTTTATTGAATTTAAATTTCACCATCTGCCAAAGTGGGATTTAAACCCAGGCCCCAGAGCATTACCCTGGGTCTCTGCATTACTACTCCAGTGATAATACCACTATACCACCACTGCAGATGTACAGTAGGTTTGAATCTGTTGGACGACTAAGGAGGGAGGAGGATGCAAACCAGGCTATCAGTAGGAGCTGTGGCAGTTGGCACAATGGCGTAAGGGGCAGCAACAGAGCGGAGTTCTGTCCTTGTGATAGGAACAGCAGGGCAGGAAGAGGGAAACAGCTACAAAGTTGGAAAGTTTACATTTTCACGTACATAAAATTAAAAGTAAATTTTAAACTTTAAGACTTCAGCATGAACTTGCCTGTGGAGAAAATGGATTGTGAGATGATCTCAGCTGGATCGAAAAGCCTTGAGAAAGACCACAAAATCTGCTCCACACCACTACTCAGTGGCTAGAGCCTGTAACTTCATGCAAACTCAAAGTGCTTAAGTATTGCAGTGTCATACCATTCATGGCAAAAGCTTGTAAAGTATGTCACAGTATTACCAGAAAAGCCTAACAGATAGGTATAACAAGATTTCAATGAAAGACACAATTGATGAACCAGTTTTAATTTAATATATATTATTTATAAATTCCCAATGAAAAAGCAGAACTTGTAGCAATTTGTGAAGCAGAGCAATAAAGGTGATTGGAGTTTCTCTACAATACACGCTGAGGAGCAGGGCAACACAAACCTAAGGTGTTTCAGCACCATCGCTGCTGAAGGAGCATAATTACGTAATGGCAGGTTTACACAAGCAGTTTCTATCATAGGTACAGCTAGACAAAGGCAGGCGTAGATGACAAAATTCATCATCGACTCCCATGTGTCAGCTCAGCCTTTGGCCAACTGAGGAAAAGAGTATTTGAGGACCAGGACCTCAAACCTGTGATGAAAGTCATGGTTTACTGAGCAGCAGTGATCCTTGCACTCCTACAATCTTTGGAAACTTGGACAACCTGCAGCATGCACTTCAAAGCACTGGAAAAGTACCATCAGCAGTGCCTTCACAAGATCCTCCAAATCTGGTGGCAAGAAAGGCGGTCCAACAGCAGCATCCTCTTCCAAGCCAACATGTGCAGCATTAAGGCACTAATCACTCAAAACCAGCTCCGCTGGGCGGGACATGTTGCTCGTATGCCTGACACCAGACTCCCAAAGCAGCTGTTTTACTCGGCACTCAGTTGCAACAGGAGACTCCCAGGAGGACAGCAGAAATGCTTTCGGAATGTCCCCAAAGAATCCCTGAAGGGATCAAACACCCCTGCTGACTCCTCAGAGCCCGTGGCTTGTGACTGACCAAAATTGAGAAGGCTTATTCGGAAAGGCACTGAGCACATTGAGCCACTTCACGGGAGCACACAGAGGCGAAGACTAGGCATCAGAGAGAACGCACAAATCCCTAAACGCCTCATCTGCCCGAACCTTCAAGCACCACCTGCCCTGCATGTGGCAGGGTCTGCAGATCACGCACTGGACTTATCAGTCATCTCAGAACGCACTGAACCGGAGTGGAAGCATGCCATCCCCAATCCGAAGAGATTGCCCAAGAAGAAGACGACTTCTACGTATCCCACGTTATTTTATGCCCCGCCCTTGCTCGCCGATGGCAAAACTCTGCCCAGAGTTGGGATAAATGTGTCGTTTTCAGGTTGACAAACAGTAACTAATGGGGTGCCACAGAGATCATTGCTGTGGCGTCAACTATTTTCAATCTATATTAATAACTTTTCCGATAGGAAAGCAAGTTGTGAGAAGGACACAAAGGGATATAGAAAGGTGAAGTGAGTGAGCAAAAAGTTGGCAGATGGAGTGTAATGTGGGAAAATGTGAGATTGTCCACTTTGGTAGCAAGAATAGAAAAGCAGAATAATATTTAAATGGAGAGGGACTGCAGAATTCTGTGTTACAGAGGGATCTGGATATCCTCATTCATGAATCGCAAAACGTTAGCATGAAGATACAGCAAGTAAGGTAACTTGAATGTTGGCCTTTATTGCAAGGGGTATGGAACATAAAAGTAGGAACATCTTATTACAACTGTACAGGGCCTTGGTGAGACCACAGCCTAGAGTACTGCGTACAGTTTTGGTCTCTTATATAAGGAGGGATATATTTGCATTGGAGGCAGTTCAGAGAAGGCTCATTAGGTTGATTCCTGGGAGGAAGGGGTTGTCTTATGAGGAGAGGTTGAGCATGTTGGGTCAATACTCATTGTAGTTTAGAAAAAGAAGAGGTAATCTTATTTAAAAAATAAGATTCTGAGGGGCCTTGACAGGGTAGATATTGAGAGAATGTTTCCATCATTGGGAGAATCTAGAATTAGGGAGCACAGTTTCAGAACAAGGGGTCTCCCATTTAAGATGGAGATGAGGGCAAAGTTCTAGTGTTGCTAATCTTTGGAATTCTCTACCTCAGAGAGCAATGGAGACAGGGTCATTGAATATATTCAAGGCTGAGTTAGACAGATTTTTGATCTACAGGGAGTCAAGGATAATGGGGGCAGGCAGGAAAGTGGTGTTGAGGCCATGATCAGATCAGCTATAATCTTATAGAATGGCAGAGCAGGCTTGAGGGGCTGAATGGCCTACTCCTGCTCCTTTCTTATATTCTTATGAAATGTGTTCAGCCAAAAGTGCTAAGTGAATAATCCCATGCAGCTCTGTCCCAAGGCCCTAAACATCACAGATACAGTGGCCTGCTAATTCAGTTCATTTCTCGTGGCAGTAAGACATGGCTGAGTGAACTGGACACTCCCATGGTTGTGCATTATAACTAGCCATTCCATTTATCAAGGTGTTCCAGTGTAACTATCATTGGCATTTACATAACCATTTGAAAAGTTATCCAGGTACTTCTACCCACAATGAAACCTTACGATTGGAAAACTAGAATTTTTGTGGGTTAAATGTAAATTTGCAGCTGAAGTATTGCATAAAATGTATTCATCATCTGCAATTTAAATTAGATATTTGTTTTGACTTATCAGAGAACGCACTTAACCTTCTGAAAATCTAACTTTCACAGGCTAACAAAATCGTCAAGGTCAATTTTTTTCTGTTTGTTTCCACCAAACCAGGTGACTTTGTATATGTTTGTTCAATGGGTGACTGCCATTTTCATACAGGATGTGTGGGTTAATGTTATGTTTATTAATCTGATACAATGCATTAATCTGGAGAAAGATTTACCTGCAGCTGTATTTAATAGCAATACTTCACATGTTCAAATATACAATTGCCAACTCAAGCAACTTCAAGCAGCATTGGCAATATGACAAGAAATGTAATTATGTTTAATTTCCTGATTAATAAACAACACTTCAGGAAGAAATCAGAATGGATTAGTTAAATAAAACCATAACCACTGCTAGCTTATCAAAGAGCAACAGTTGCAAATTGGAACTTGGCAAATTGAAGTTCACTGTATGAAGGAATTACTTCAGTAAAGGATAGCTGCGTTCCATGGGGATGCTCAGTATACTTACAGCCAAGGTAGCTTATAAATGCAAGTAGTTGTGCCGGCATGCTGGATTCGCAGTTGGCCTATGTCTGTGCATTCTGATGGTTTGTATGTTTGCTAACCACAACGTGACTATAACCACAAACGTGCTGGCTGTCAACCCCTCACTGATCAAAACCCTTATTCACAAGAACTATAAGGTTGGCATTGCTGCCTGAGATGCTTGAAATTCATATTTTGTCTGCACAGAGTCAAATTTCATCTCATTTCTGCTTTATAATTTTATTGAAATTATAAAACTAATGTTAGATTCTCAGTTCTAATAGCACTGTTTGCCTTTATAATCTGGTTTTAGGGTGCAGCATCATCACCTTTGTAAAAGGTGTATCAGTTTCTTCTCAAATTAAACCTTGACTTTACACTTTTTGCTTAAGTATATGTTCTAATTAGATACCAGTATTGAGGCATATCCATAAGAACTTTCATGTGATTATGATTAAATTTCCCTCAAGGAACACCTACCTGCCCTGAGGGTAAGGATCACAGTCTGCACTCAATTAAAATTAAAACATAGTTTTTGCTTGATTACAATCTGCACCCCCTACCCATGAAACATATGATGTGTACATTAGCAACAGCCTTTTTTTAAAAAAAAAGTCCAGCTATGGAACTGCCTCACACTAAAAAATTCCACAGAATCCAGCCACCTTCTAATTTGAGTACTGA
The DNA here is from genome assembly GCF_964194155.1 of Cetorhinus maximus. Taxonomy (NCBI): domain Eukaryota; kingdom Metazoa; phylum Chordata; class Chondrichthyes; order Lamniformes; family Cetorhinidae; genus Cetorhinus; species Cetorhinus maximus. The sequence continues at coordinate 124,891,750 of NC_135884.1, forward strand.
TAATTTTGAAAAATAAACTGGTTTCAGAAACCAGTTGTTCTATGTAGCCCTGGCAATTGAGTCTTATATACTTGGGGCAATAAGGCATTAACTTAATGTTTCAATATTCTGTAAATAATCACTCCCTGTCTTGCCCATTGAGCACTCCATCAATCTTCCAGTGTTAAGGCTATTTATTGAACATTATATTTTAAACAAAGCTCTTGCTTGCTAACCTGCTCTCATTAATTTTTTTTGTATAATTTGAGACCTTTTACATCGTAAAAACGTGTTCTCAGGCAAGATCTTATATGCATATATCTAGTCAGTAGTCACTGGGATGATTGGGAAGGGGTGGCGGGTGGCAGTGGAGGGGATATTGAAATGCCCTCTACTGCTAACCATTCAAGGTGGCCACACAATATGAGGAAATGCCCAGCCAGACACTACCCTTTGAAGGTGAGGTGTGAACTTGCTACGTTTATGTCTAACTTCTTGCTTGCAAGAAAATAGTAGGCAATCTTTTAGAGCTCCATTTAAATGTTTGAAATCAAGTTATCAGCGGTATGACTGTTGCAGAGCTACTAATATTGTGTCAAAATGAAACAGGTATAAACTCTCAATTATTGTAATTTATTAAAGGTTATAGAAAACAGCAAGGTTTTGTTTAGTGGTAATTTCTGACATGCTGCTGTGTTGACCTCAGTTCAGCCTCATGTTTTGTTTCTTTTGTTCGTGGCTTCATATAATGGATTTCAAACTTGAGTCCTTCACCAAATATGTAACCAGTAATACATGAACAAGGGATAAAATTTACAATTTGAATGAATTTAATTTAGGAGATTGACTGTCTATAAGAACTGTCTATGAAATCAGTTTGTTGGGTGTAAGGCAAGTTTCATTATCTCATGAAAATATCTATTTCATCTCTTAGTATTTTCTAAACAAATTATGGGACATTTTTCAGGGAAAAATGGCAACAATGGAGGGGGAAAAAACATTTTTAAATTTGTGGTAATCCTGCTGTGTTGATAAAGAGGAAGAGTGATAAAGCCATGCTTCTGAAAAAGTGCATTTTATTTTATTTATCCAGGAGAATTTGGTTTTACTTGAACAATTAATTGAATCATCTGCTATGTGATCACTCTATCAAATTGTGCATTTCAATCAAATATGCCTATGGTTCCTTGTTTGTACACACCTGTTTACATTTGGGTCGATTAAAATGTGTGTTGCAGAGAAATATAATGTCCTATAGTATCACCAAATATTTGCACATGGCTCCAAAACTATCAATATTGCACGTGAGATGTTCAGTCAAGAGTTAGTTTCATATGTGAGGGAATGCCCTATGCCTGAAATGTAAGCATAAAAGCTACAAACTTTACCTTGAAAACACCCAATAGACTAGAGTGTAAAAGCAACTGGTGTGAAGCTAAAGAGTGAGCTGTTACAATTAAATCAAATTTTACCAAACTGCTGTGCCAGTTTGTTTTTGAATGGTTCTAAATCACCATCAAGTATATTCACCCATTAAAAACCAAAAATGGGAGCCCATTGAACAGCACTTTCTATGTTTTTTAGCAAATGCATGGAACCCTACTTTGTCAAGCACGGTGTTGCTGATGGGAATTGTAAATCTTGTTCTTACTTACATTTCTATTAAAATCAAACAAATAATGCAGCTTTTAGTGCAGTGTGAACAGTCAAAATTATTTGTTATATGTCTCAATGTCTCATCAGTCACTTCTCCTGTTCATTTTTTCCTTTCCATTTTTTATTTCTGCTTGCATTGCCTGCTTGGCTGCAGCTAAATGTACTACTACCAAAGTTTCTTTTGCATTGCTTTTGACTACCGCTGAGAGAAAGAAATACAAAGGTTCACTATCCCAGCATCCACAATGATAGTGCAAGTCCTCTATTAAAACTACGGCCTCTGTAGTTTTAGGGTTGTCATCATTTCTATGGATACTGCATAAATGTCAACCATCTGCATTCTGTGCCCACAGCTTGTGTTTCATGCAATATGTCGACTCATCCACTCTTCCAGTAATCAATCATGGGTTACACAGATTTGGAGGCAAATCAACAAGAATCATAAGAATTATTGTCGTACAAATTAGTGTCAAAGGAGTAGAATACATTTTGACGTTGGTGGCAGAAATAGCAAGGGTGAGAAAAACTTTGAATAAATTGGCTTCTGGACACGTCATTGTACAAGTTTTGATATGTCTACATTGTGAATCTGCGGTTAATTCCCAGTGGAAGGAATTGGACCCAATAAAGCTGTCTTGAAGACTTACAACTAAATTTTCATAATCGGAAATATCTGTCACCCTACCACAGACTTGGCTAGAAATGAAGAATTACGGGATGCTCCAGTGTTCTGGAAAAGTAATTAAATAAAGCGTCAAAAATCAAATTGTTTTTGCTGGAGGATGCTCCAGATCCCATAAGAAATAAATTCCACACTTCAGCATTGAAACCCCTCTTTGGAAATGCCTACATTAACCACTGCAGGAAACCATGCTTATTTTTTACTTTTGCTTTCCTGTTCTAATAGAAGAGATGAAATGTTGGACCATAAGTTATGTTTTAATAAGCCTCTGCCCTACTGCAATGTAACTATTTGTTTTGACATATCGGAGGCTTATATTTGGAGCTATTTTTGAGTTGTGTTAGAGCCAGTTTTGAAGGTGTTCTTGACATTTGCTGGTTTTCTGTGTTAGCATATGTAATGCTGGAATATCCATCTCCATAGAATTTACCGTAGCAACAAAACCGTAATGGTAGGATTTATTGACCACAGGGAGGCTGTGAGGTTGTAACATGTTTTAAAAAAAAAGTACCAGCCATTGCTCAGTTGGTAACACACTTGCCTCTGAGTCAGGAGGATGTGGGTTCAAGGCACGTAATCTAGGCTGTCACTTCAGTATTGAAGGAGTGCTCCACTGTCAGAGGTGCCAGCTTTCAGATGAGACATTTAAATGGAGGCTTCGCTTGCTCTTCAGATGGTTGTAAAAGATCCCATGGCACTATTCAAAAAGGGCAGGAGAGTTCTCCCAGGTGTCCTGGTTAATATTTATCTCTCAACAAACATTACTAAAACAGATTATCTGGTCATTATAACATTGCTATTTGTGGGATCTTGCGCACAAAATGGCTGCTGCATTTCCTACATTACAGTAGTAACTACACTCTGTAGGCTGTAAAATGCTTTGGAATGTCATGACATTTTGAAAAGCACTATATTAGTGCAAGTTTATTCTTCTTTCTTTGGTGGGGAAGAGATCGCAATCCCACACTTGTGAATTCTGCCGATTATGGGAAAGTGGTTGACCTGATTGTTGTTAATAGATGACAACATTGCAGCAAAGTGACTTTTGTGTTGTCATAATTTCTGAGAGTAAGGTATAATTGAGATTACAGATGCAATTGTTCATACTAATTTGACTTGTAATTGAACACGCGTATCAGTACCTAACATTGTTTTTGAAACACTGGCTGAGCCGGTCAGCAAGGGCAGTGGTTCTGGCCCAAAGTGATGTGTTACTGTGCAATCATGCCATGTAAGATGGTCACTCTCTAGCCCTAAATAATTCTTCAGGCGTAAATAACAAGATAACTTGCTGCTTAAATAGGTTAATGCAATCAGACCAATTATGGACAATGAGAATAAAGAATCAGGGTTTTGTTATTCTGTGTCTTGGTAAGTATACTTAAGTTGACTATCAGCCAAAAAAGAGGCATGAATTGTCTTCTGTGACCAAAAGACACCTGATAAAATTATCAGCCACAGATTTAGTTCAACTTAAAGAAATAATCATTGAAATATAGTAATATAATTTTTACTTCTAATGCTTGGAGCAATGAGTAAGCTTCTATACTTTATCTATGCTTTAGGCTACGTCTACATATTTAGTTAGCTGAGGTTTCCAATTATTGGATAATTGTAAATTATTCCAAAGTGACTCAAGGTTATCTGAACAAAAATGTGACCAACATTCATTTTACTCAGTATATTTGAGTCAGTTTTTTCTCTCCTTAAGAGAGATTCAGTTGCCTAACTCTGCAAGTTCCCTCCTGAATTGCCACAGTTAACTGTTGCAAATTTCCCAGGAAAATATATGCTTTATTATAGCAATTCAAATAAATTTTGGGAATACTCAAATTTAACAATTAAGTCCAATAAAATTGTAGAATTTTAGACCCCAGCAAATACATGCCCTCAATGTTCAGAAATTGCTGAGTAATTTCCTATGGTAAATTGATGCTTAATAAGTGTTTATGCCTGCCACGCTTCATTCACATTATCAAAACCACTAATGAGTTAAATAGATTAAAATAGCTGAAAAACCCTCAACTGGAATTAATTAAGGTTTGGCAGTTCCAAATCTCACAGTGCTGATAGTTTACATTATAAACCTACCACTTAACAGTTTTGGCTTTTATGACTGTAAAATGTACATCATTCTGCTTTTAAAGGAGTGACTGAATTAATAGGAAAAATATTATTTTTTCCTGCAATATAAAATAAAAATTTGTTGCACCTTTAGTGACACATTGATGATATTGTACAAAGTTAACTTAATTATTCTGCTTCTTTGACACTATCCATGGCTCAGGAAATCCTACAAGTCTGTCAAAGGTTTCAGGCCTGGATTTTCATGGAGCGGTGGAGGCTCTGTGCCTTAGTCAAAATGGCACCAGGACCCCAGATCTGGAAGTCATGCCCCCATTTCCAACAGATATTATTTTTGCCAGTAGGGGAAAGGGCTCGGGATGCGATTCATATACAAGGGAAACCAAATCCAGCAGTGTCATTTCAGCTCAGTGCTAAGTCCCAACAGACCTCATTTTCGCTGGAGCAAGGTCTGTTCCCTGCAGTGTGTGACTTACGATTTTTAAGAGTAGACATGAATGCTGGTAAAACATGGATAAAGTCTGTTGAATTGTCAGGTTGTCAAGTCCTTTAAATCCCCTGCCCTTTAAATTTTGAAAAATAATAGCCTATTGCCTCTCCAAGTTGAAAGAAATCAGTGCTTGCAATTTCAACAGCTGTTTATTATCATAACCCTAAAGGCTATCATTTTATTGTTACTACTGCTTGACTGCTTCCACAACCTATCATTCATAGTTCATCAGTTCATAGTTTGATTGACAGGTCAAAGAGGTTATTGAAGAATTGATTATTGTTAGAATCATAGCTCAGGACTGAAGTTTTTTACTTTACAAAATGGAAGGATTTGGCATGATCTAGACATATGGATGCTATTCTGGGATTTTTTTTAAAAGAAGGCAATAAATTCACCTTGCACTGTCAACAGAGGAGGTGGTAGCATAGTGGTATTGTCACTGGCCTAGTATTACAGAGACCCAGGGTAATGCTCCGGGGACCTGGTTTCGAATCCCACCATGGATTCAAACTTAAAATTTGGTTCCATCCTTATCTGTTGACTCTTAAATGCCCTCTGAATGAAAAAACAAGCAGGCCTCTTCTAAATCACCTTGAGAAGGAGTTGTTTGCTTGTATTGAACTTCAAAACACTTTAATTAATGAAAAGCTGGGAGACAAAAAGAGAGAGTTGTGACCCAGCTTGATTTGAAGGCTATCTTGACTGGCTCCCTCTGTCCCTAAAATTGTGTGTGGCTATCAACCTGTAGCCAGAGAACCCTCACCTGAGTGTAACTAGTCTGCATTTGGATCTGCAAAGCTGAGACCAGTGTGAGAACTTTCAGGCACCTACTGGGACCAGTGGCCTGTCTTCATGCGAGAGAACTCCAGGTCGACAGCGTCGAGACCCTGTGGACCTCATTCTTTATTTTATAACGCCCATCCTCCAAAGCCCATCTCTGCAGAGAGTTTCTATCTGTTTGTCCTTTGTTTGCCTGTATGTGTGTCTGTGTGTGCACTGGGGGAATTCTTTAGGAAGGTATAGATAGTTATACTTCCTAATTACAATTGTGTGTTAACCAGTACTTGCAACTTGTTAAAAGAAGTTAAAATAAATTAATCATTGAGTTTTTGAAAGAAGCCTGGTCAGAGTCTCTTTTCTTCTGGGTACTAGAGGTACAGGTAAACAATTGGCCATTTTGGTGAGAAAAGTAAACATTTAGATTAATGGTACGGCCTGCGGAGTAGTGGGGCTAGATAATTCTTGCACTCCTCCTTTTCCAGTCATAACACTGTCTTTGATGTGAGGCTATGAATACAAATGTTTGTTTTTATAATGGATGAAGAGGGGATTTAAATGTATTGAATGGGCATTTTATCAAAGGGAGATTTTTTCATATATAGTGAAGTCTGTAATAGATACTTAGAACGTTATTTTATTTCATCTCAGCATGGCTCCTGAGGTCTGACCATGGTGGATACTGGATGCGTTGGCATGGAGCATGTGAGGGCAAAGGTGGTCACATGTTGGACTGAGTTGGCACTGTTAATGGCTATAAAGGGCCATGGGGTTGAGTTGGGGGCTATGTGTTGACACGAGTTGGGACTAAGTTGGCATAGGGGCTGTAAGGGGCCATGAGGATGAGTGGCTGGGCATAGGTTGGCATGGAGGTTATGAGGGATCATGGGGGTGGGTAAAGGGGCATGGGTGGCATGTAGTACATGAGGGCAGTTAGGGGTGGATGGAGGAATGGTTGGCATGAGTTGGCATAGATGGGGCATGGAGAGTAGGTGGGAGTTGTGACGGTATGAGGGGTGAGGGCTACAGGGACTAACAATAAATAAAACAACTGGGACAAAGTCCTAGAGCACCATGGCAGGCCAGGAGGCTCAACTCCACAAAACCCAGGCCTCAATATTGTAAATATTACTTTACAATAATTCTGGCCTTTTCTCTCACTTTTTTTCTTTTTTAATCCCTTTCTATGGCAAGATTCTTCTACAAATATCAGTGGCAGGAAAGCTTATTAGCAGGGCTCGATGGTCAAATACGTTGGAGTGATTTCAACTGTCGGCTGTCTGGACAGTTTTATGGGCAGGTCGGACACCCAATTTAAGGGATGAGCATTCTGTTGCATCATGTGGTTCCGGAATGGCACAATATCAGACGATCCATAAACCAAACCAGCCAGTTAGATGGTAGATCTGGAGAGGAGAGGGTCTGACCATGACTGGAGGGGTAGCCTGGGGCTGCAGCAGCACAAATTATTCTTGTGGAGTTTGGAGAAGCTCGACATCCAATACAAAAAAAAATATTCTAATCTTACCCTTTTGGGGCCTCTTTCCTCTTGACCGCCAGGTTTTATAAAGCGGAACATCTGTGGTGCATTTCCCCACCCTGTAGTGTCTCAAAACTACAGAAGGGCAAGTGGGGAGAGGCGGTTCAGTACTTTATAAAAGTCAGAGAGTAGTGCTAAACGATAACCGCAGAAATAGCATATATTAAAGGTGGGACATGTAGTTTAAGGGTATCTGGCATAGCAAGAGTTAATGTGTGACTGGGAAACAGTACGTGTGATGTAAAGAGACACATGACTTGAGACTAGAGAGTTGTGGACTGTACAGAGACCTGTATAGAAGCAAGCATGGAGTTAGCTCATGGCTTGGGCTGTATACATGCACATAGTTATGTGTTATCAATAAACACTTAATGTTCAACCATACAAGACCCAGAACCTCTTCATGAGACCTACTAAACATGCAACATGGTGGCAGCGAATGGAAAAACCCAGAACCTCAGAAGCTGGAGCAGAAATTCAAATGCTGGAAAATGAAAGGAGCAGCATTCTGACCTGACTGAAAGCAGCTGAAGTAAAGACACAGAGGGAGATTGCCTGAAAGAAGCTCCATTGCAGAATTGGAAGCAGAAAGGCAGAAGAAAAAACTCCACGTGCAGCTGTGGACTCCACAAGATCCTGTGGAGGTCCACTGTGAATGCCCACAGAGTGCCGAGTCAAAGGATCTAGCAGGGGTGAGTAAAAAAGCTCAGTTCTAAGCCAGGACCAGTTTAAAAAGTTTCAGTGCTTTAAAAGAAGTCAGAGCAGCCTGTTTCTGAAAGCACCACGAACAACCGGGTTCAGAGCTGGCGCCTAAGCTCATTGTAAGAAAAGAAAGAAGCTGAAGGTTCAAAAACCTCAACCAAAGCTGAGAATCGATTGTAAAATGCCTGAAAATCCTCTGATACTGCAGGGAAGGCCCCAAATCGTTGACTTAATAAATTGCTGTAAAAAAATAACCCCAAAGAGGTTGGGACCACCATCGCTCCAGGACCCCACCAAAATGCACCAAGCACGGTCAGACTTTTTGAAAAAAACGGTTATTGAAGCGCTATCTTTAAAACCTGCACAGCATTTAAAGCTGTACTCCTCTGAACTTTAAAGCAACCATGGACATCAAATCAACATTACCAGACCAATTTGGACTGATCCCAGGGCCGGAACAAACACAAAATTGTGGACATTGATGGAAAAGATTCTTCAGATACATGATAGCTTCAGGATTAAATAAAAAGACAGAAGCTGAACAAGTGAATACACTACTTTATTCAGTAGGCCTGATAGCTGATGATATTATTGCGAGACAAGGATTAAACAAATCTTCAGATAAATCTGAAGAAGTTCTAAAATCCTTCAATACACGTTTAATCTAAGAAGCAATAAAATTTTAGAGAGCATGAAATTCAACAATTGTGCCCATCAGCCTGGAGAATCGCTTAATTCTTTTCTTAATGGACTGTTCAGATTGGCTGAAGGCTGTGACTACAGTGACCTTAAGTCAGAACTCAAAGGGACAGAATTGTTGTTGGAATGATTGATGATGTCCGTTCAGAAACACTACAGCAAAGGAAGAGCTGACTCTATAAAAGGCCATCCAAATAGTCAGCCAATCTGAAATCCACTGACAGCACTGATCTGTTTTATGGGGTGAAAGGTAGCCATGATACAGAGCAACCCCAACTATCCAGCTACTGAAACAGCAACGAAAGGGCAGAGAGACTCCAGTCCAAGGAAGGCAGTACCCAAATAGACCATAAGAGCGTGGGCGACCATGTCAACGTTATGAAGCCAAATGACCTCAGACAAGAGCAATGTCCAGCAACCTCAGTGTAGTGTTTCAACCACAACTGCCTGGGACACTTCAGAAAGCTATACAAAGTTAAAACACCCAGAAGGGTGGAGGATCCCAAGACAATCCATGAGATTGAGGCACCACACCAGGAAGAGACCCAGCTGTGCATCTTGGGTGAGGTCAAGGATCCTGGATTCTGTTTTGGACTATGGACATCTCAGTAAACAGTCAACTCACCAACTTCAAATTGGACATGGGAACCAGTATTAAGGTCATCTTGGATAAGGAATCGTGGCTGAAACACATTACCTATGAACACCACAGCATAAACATTACAACCTACAGCCAATGCGCAAAACTGCAAGATGATGCTGGAACAAGGAACTAGCAACCATCAACTCACCAGAGCACACCTCAGTGAGGCACAGAGACACCCGGAAGAACACAGTGTTGTAATAAAAGCCAAACTGCAAGGTGAGCCCACTGATGTGCAACATCCAAACGACAGGGAGAGACACCTTCACCTCTCACAAAGACCATGGTGGGCACACGGAAAATGAAAAACCAGGTCCGTGCCACAAATGAACGGAGTGAACACTCTCTCTTTGAAGAACAGGACAAGTCGATGGTCCCTGAGCAGAGCAGATAAGGAGTGATAAAGAGAAGTTCAACTCTTAAGGAGCAGAAAAAGCATATCAGAAGAAGACAACCAAAGGCCAGGAACATGGACTACAACTCAAACTCTGAATCAACAATGGTTGCCCAAATTAACAGAGCCTACCACTCCTCTGAATGTGACCAGAACAAGATCTGGAAGGATTGTCAAGCCTCCAGCCAATCTGAATTTATAAAGTCAGAGACTTGAGGGGTTGGGGGGCAGAAGGGCTAGCACGATTGTAATGTAAATATATTGGATAAAGACCTGGGGGAGGTGCTGTATAGGGGTATCTGGCATAGCAGGGGTTAATGTAGGACTGAGAAACAGTATCGCCCATGGAGTGATGGAGAGAGACACTTGACCTCAGGCTAGAGTCAGTTGTAGACTGGGCCGAGACCTGTGTAGAAGCAAGCGTGGAGTTAGCTCATAGCTTGGGCTATACTCTGTATATATGTACATAATTATGTGTGACCAATAAACACTTAATGTTCAACCATACAAGACTCAGAACCTCTTCATGAGACCGACTGAACATACAACAGGATCTTTTCTGTGTTGTTCTGCATAGTAATCCTTAGACAGAAACCCCAAAAATTGGAGCCTTGTGTGAAATTTCTGCTGAATGTAGTAGGATTCGTTGGTTCTCTAGATTTGTATTTCTAAAGCATACACATTTTAAATTAACACTTACTTAACGATAATGTGTAAACGATAATGTGTTTATTGTCTCTAAAGACAGAAAAGCCGGAAAATTTGATGTTGCATTTTCAAACACTTTGTTATTTACTGCCACTTAACAAGTGGAAATAGATTTTTCAAGCATATATTCAAGAGAGCGGTACCTCAAACAAAGATGTTTGTCTGTGAATTGAATTGCGGGTAATTGACAATCCTATTGAGATCCCAATCATATTTACAAGGCTGGCAAAATGAGTTGCTTCAGGTAACAGTGGGCCTTTAAATCTATGGAACTTACTCCACAGCGACTCCAGTTTGCACAATGAACAAGTAAACACTGTAGATCAGGAAGGCCCCATGTCCGATAAACAGTTTGATTTAGTTAGCTGATCTGAACTGAATAGTAGTAAGGGTGCCTGTGTTTCCAGTAGTGAGGAACAAAATAAAAATCAACCAGGTTTTCCAGTTCTAATCACTATTCGATGCTGGAAATGAGTGAAGTTGAGCGACTTGACTGTGGTTTCCAGCCATTTTGCATCTGCCTTCCCTCCCCACCCCCAACACTGCATTGAATTGCCTACTCAGATTCACTGCCTAGATGTGAATTAATAGCCACTTGCCAAGTATACTTGAGATTTACCAGTGGAACAGTTCCCTAAAACTATCAGAAGAACAATGAGCAGAAAAATAAAAAGAAAGAAGGCTATGAAAGCTCACTTTGTGGCATGTAATTTTCTAGCTTTGGACTCTTTCAACCAGCCAGATCACTGTTGTGTGAGGATTTGGGAAGTTAACTGGTACTGAAGAGGTGGAGTTTCATTTTTAAATTTGGAAGCAATTTGGGAAACATGTAATTCAAACACTAAAACTTGTTGGCCAGAGTATTCTAAGCTATGAAATAATCCAGGAAACTCAGTCAAGAAATTCTTAATAATAATAAATAAAAACAAAAACTGTTGGAGAAACTCAGCACTGGCAACATTTGTGGAGAGAGAAACAGAGTTAACGTCTTGAGTCCGTATGACTCTTCTACTTCTCTTTAGTGCTGAAGAAGAGTCATACGAACTCAAAATGTTAACTCTGTTTCTCTCTCCACAGATGCTGCCTGACCTGCTGAGTTTTTCCAGCAATTTTTGTTTTTATTTCATATTTCCAGCAACCGTTGTATTTTGCTTCATCCAAGGAATTCTTAATGTTCAGATATAATTTTTTCACGGGAAAAGAAATGAAATTTCCCTGAAGAATTAATTATTTAACTCTTACTAGTATCATAAAATGGCACTGAGTGGATTATGGAACCAATTTGTCCCTTTTAAAATAAAACCATGTCACAAGGATATCTTAAAAGGTCCATACTGAGCAGAAGTCCTGAAACTTTATAAACCATTGGTGTGATCGTGTTAGAATATGGTTTAGTTCTAGTCTTCTTTGTACAGCAGGGATATTGTTGAAAGGACGCAATCAGAATGATTGAAGGGATAAAGGGACTGGATTTTGGGAAGCAATGATACGTATTAGACATGTTCTCACTGGAAATGAGAAAGTTGACATAAAATGTGATTGCTACATTTAGGGTTCTAAAGTAATTAGATAAAATAGATCATGATGAACTCTTTCATTTTGTCAAAGCAAGCCTACAAAAACATTGGCCAGGATTCTGTCGAGCTCACCAGGGTCTCACCCACTGATTGGAGAACCAGCAGGGAACCCCCGTTTCATGTGGGATGCCCAATGCAATCAAGAGCCCTACAGGCACTTAAGAGGCCACTGTCAGGCCTTCCCCGCAATTGAGGTTTCCGGTGGTGCAAGTCCCACCTCTCCTCGTCACCAGGGCCAGCGGGTGAGGGGTTGGAGGCAAGGGTAGCAGGCTGGCTTTCAGCTGCCCCCTCCACCCCCTTTGATGCTGTGTCCCTCGATCAGGCACAGAGTGCCTAGTACGAGGGGAGGACCCTGGGAAACCCAACAGGACTTGCTGGGCAGATTTCGGGAGGCACAGTAAAGCCACATAATAGGCAGCTGAGCTCAGTTTGAGAAGGTAAAGACCATTTGCAGTAGATAACAATGGAAATGTGGAATTGTCCCACATTTGTACTAAGTGCCTGCAAGCAAACATGCCAGGGACTACTTGTCATGCTCCCCACATGGTGAGCCCCTCACCCACCGCAGGCCTAACACGAATGGTTGCAGGATGAGGCCCTTAAGTGGGAATTGACTGGCTACTTAAGAGCCTCAATTGGTGGCAGGGCAGGAAGGCAATCCCTAGGACTTAATTGAGGTAGAGGTAGGTAGCCTGCGGGGTCCCCACTCACCACCCTCTCTCCTGATTAAGTGCCCCTCCGCCATTCCTCGCCTGATTAAATGTCCCCTCGCGCCCCCCTCCCCCGTCCCTGCCACCAAACTCACTATGGGGGAGGGCATAAGCTTCCGCCCATAGACACACAAAATGATTATGAATCCCAATCTCATTTCATACCAAATGTTTAATGAATGGTGTTTTAGCAACGTTTACTCTGCCTTTTAATATTTGGGCAGATTTGTGGATAGAATTTCCTGTTGGTATAGACATTGTTTTTTTACTGTAAACAATCTTTTCCTTCTCAAACTGAGCTCAGCTGCTTATCATGTGGCTAGTTCAATGGCTCCGTGCCACTGAATACCCATTTTCATAGAGTTTGTTTAAAACTGGGAAAACTAATTTTACAAACATTTTGTACAATGGTCTGTGATGCAGTAGCCTTATTAATTTATCCGTGATCCATGCAAAGGACTGTATTCCCCATGATCAATTCTGTGTTGTTTCCCTTGTTGGGGGATTTCTCAAATTAAACTTCTTGGGGTCTATTAATTTGCTGAGAGCTTCCTGTCAAATTTATGTGGTCTAGAGAAAACAAGAGAAAGCCACGAGACCCTGGCTGGAGGTGAAATCACAGTTAATTTTATTATCGTTGCAACAAGAGATGTGGACTACACAAGAGTCACACCTAACGAATACAAGCATGTATCCAGGTTTTATAGTAAGACAGTTTCATTCATTGCTATGGCTAACAATACAACGGAGATAGTAAACAATACGCGGAGATTGCATCCCATTTCATATTAAGGATTGTACACCGTCAAGTTCATGTTACAATGCAGCCAGAGGGCAACTCTGATAAGTATCGATAGCCTGTTAATGATCGGAGGTGAATTCCAATGAATATTGATAGTCTACTATTATCTACTTACAGACATCCATCTCTCTTTAACTGCCCTCCCGTAACAAGGTTATGGGTGTTCACAATGCCCAGACGATTCCGATTATTTTAAACACACAAAATACACATACGACCCACGTCAACGTCTGTCCCTATCTTATACAGATTTATATTATTAACTAACTCAGCCTGTTACCTTTGTTCTCAACTGACCCAGGTTGGCTCACAAGCAGCAGGGGCCCGAGCACCAGCACCAAGGGGTTGTCCCTACATACCTTTTTGTCTAGCTAATGTCGCGGGGGACCACCATACAGCCAAGGAACCACGTTCCCGGACTGAAAATTCCCCACAACACCCTGATCAGTTTAACAGTTCTCTAGCCCAGCCTTCAAACTTTGTAAACAGCACCATTGATTGTTTCTGTTTGTTATCAGTGCTTGTGCTTAGAGCTGTTCATATGCCAGTCATCCAATCTGTCTGTTCTGCTCCCTTATTAAGCAGTTTTACAGTACAAGGATTGTCATGTTTACAAAAACAACTATTTTATTTTCACATTGTGGTTAACTTATATGGTTTAGCAAACAATTTTGTTAAACAAGGTTAAAAGACAATCCATCATATCGGTATAATACAGCTGTTTAGCTGTTTAGTTAGACACGCACTCAGTTACTCTTCCACTACTGCAGGAGAATCATCTGATCATGCCCTGTCTCCTGGGTTATTGGTTCCTGTACCTGGTGAAATTGTCATGTAACAAAATACTCATTCCACTTGTTTCTAGTGAAACAAAGCTTACAGCATTATTCTAATCCTTTACTTTATTCCAAGTTAAACATCATCTATGTATATTCTATGCATATTCTTAATTTCTAACATATCTTTATTCATGCTTAAAATTATCACATTAAAACCTTACAGACTTCTTCACAAAACAAATTACTTTTGAAGTTCAGTGACTGTTATTGCTGCTTATTATTTTGTTCATTAAATGTATTTTTTGTTAATTTATTATGTACTATTTGCTGATCCTGTCAGTTTTCATTAGCTTTTGTACAAATGTGTGGTCTGATCACCTTGTAAGACATTTCCTCTGATTTGTATTCTACTGTCTTGGCTATGCACCATATTCTCTAGGGCCAGGACTTTACGTCCCATTCCATGGCATCTCTTCCCCCGGCAGATGTGGTGAGCCATTTAAATCTCCATTTGGTTCGGCAGGACCGTAATATCCCACCGGGCAGGAGGGGCTGTAAAATCCTGGCCTATGTGTATTGATTTGACATATTGGGCATCGAGTCCATCAGGATGCCTAACACTCTTTCAACTTTATCCTTAGCTAATTCAACATCATTCAAAGATTTTGTGTATCACCCAGTTGTCAGTTGTGGCTCAGTTGGTAGCACCCTTGCCTCTTTATGGGTTCAAGTCCTTCTCAGGGGCTTGAGCATAAAAGTTAAACTTAACACTCCAATGCAGTGCTGAGGTAATGCTGTACTGCTGGAGGTGCTGTCTTTGTCATAAATTATAATAATTATCATAGTATTATTGTGATTTATTGTAAAGGTAGGTTAATAGTGGGGTTTGGATAGTTTTTCTGTGTGTGTGTGTGTGTGTGTGTGTGTGTGTGATTTAATTGAATTGGAGACAGCTGGTCTGGAGGCTTTGACTCATTAACAAGAAGCCAGGTTTGAAATGCTAAATACGTAAACATGGCTGAAGTTTTAGAATGTGAGGTGTAAGGAAAACTTGCATTTTTAGATAAATTAAACTAGTTTGAATTTCAAAGAGATTGTAAGATGTTACACCTGGTCAGAGGAAGCTAAGCCAAACAGTGTGTTTATTTTTCCCAAAGGTTACTGATAAAATTAGAACCATGAAAAGATTTATATTATGAGAAAGGTAAAGTTCCAAAGACATATTGGAACAATGGAATTTGCATTAAAAAGGGAGAAACATGTATAAAGAAGATGAGGCTATGTGTCAGAGGAGAAGGAATTCTAAGATCTAAAACAAGTGTGAAAAGCCTCCAGCCTCTGTGCATCAAGTTGCTGTCTAAAGGAACTGAAGCTGAGAAAACTCACTTTGAATATCACTGTCCAGGGTATTGTGTTGCTTTGCCTGGGTCTGTTTGAATCTATTTGTTTTTCTACTGTTGCTTTAATGGAGGTGTAACAGGGAGCCAGATTAATTAGGGATTTTGGGAGTTATTATAGTAGCGATTTGTAGACCTATGTATATGCTTGAAATCTCTTCTTTTGTTAATAAATGTTTAATTCAGCTTTCTAAATGCCTCTGGGTCAGGGTATTCGGGTCATTGGGTGAGTGTGGCAGGTGGGCCCAGGAACGGCCAGGAAACGATCCACCGTCTGTGATCGGCCCCTGATCACGGTTTCACGGTGGCTGGTCAATTAATGGCCAGCCAGCGTGAAACACGAGCTGAAAGGCTCAGTGCTGCTGGACTGGGGGCAGGAGGAGTGCGAGCTCTGAAGTCTGAGCAGGTGCAAGGGAGCGTACAATGAAAGCTCCCTGAAGGCAGGGAGCTGCCTCAGGGGGCTAAATAATTTTAAAATCAAAAATAAAGATTTTGAAATTCGGAAAACAATATCCCCACATAGGACTCACTCACATGAACATATACATCATAAAAATTATGTCAAAACACTTTTTTTAAATTAATGTTGGAATGGTTGAGGTTTCCTCAAAAATGCAAAAGTCGCTTGGCCGATTCGCCACCCGCCAGTGATAAGGTTGGACAGGCAGTGTAAAATCTCTCTAAATTAATACTTTAGCAGCCTCAAAGGGCCTCTTAATTGTCAGCAGGCACGCTGCCAACTCTTGGCGCGTGCCCACCGACTGAAATATTGCACGAGTGAGCAATGACTTCAGGACACTCACCCGAAGTCATCGCGTGCTATATTACGCCCGATCAGATCAGGCGCGTGCCCACCCACTTGTTACTTCTGAATTCAGGGGACACATCTCAAAATAAAATACAAATTGCAAAACAATTGTGACTGCATGATTATGCTTCCCTCGTGGATTTAATCCACCTGGCACACATCAACTGCCATGTCATAACAAAATTGGGGGCTCATTCAAGATATTTGAAATTCCTTGATTGGTTTGGAATTGGTGAGTCTTAAGGTTATGAGTATGAAAGGCACTTTGAATTCAGGAGTTGCTGGTGAGGTATTTTTAAAGTGGTGAGAATGCAAACGACTGTATCCAGGTCTAACATGTTTTTGGAAGTAGAAGATATAACACTGATTGAGCTACAAAAAGTATCTAAGGGTAGGTTAACAGAGTTATCGGATAAGTTGCAGTTGAGGTTACCTGTAGGGGCAAAGAAAGCAGCCATAGCACAGCATTTGAAGTTGGGAATGATACCTGTCACGAGTGAGTCACAGCTGGAGGTAGAGAGACTTCAGTTAGAAATGAAGAAGATTGAATTTGAACAAGCAAAGGAACTGAGAAAACTTGAATTGGAGGCAAAACAAAAAAGGAAACAGAATTAGAAATGAAGAAAACTTGAACTAGAGGCAGCAGAAAAAGGACATTCCAAAGGGCGGGAAGGCAGGAGAAAGGAAAACGGCACGAAAAGGAATTTGAGATGGTAAAGTTAGAAAAGGAAGAGAGAAAATGAAGGAAAGAGACAAGAGGGCACTGGCTTAAAAAGCTGGATTTTAAAAAGGAGACATCAGATGCTGAGGAAAGTTGTGATGATGAGAAAAACCTTTAACCTAAAACCTAGTGGGGAGATGTTTAAATTTGTGCAAGCTCTTCCAAAGTTTGAAGAAAGATATGTGGAGGTGTTCTTTATTTCATTTGAGAAGATAGCTAAACAGATGAAATGGCCACAAGAAAACTGGACATTGCTGTTACAATCTAGGTTGGTGGGTAAAGCACATAAAGTTTATGCTTCATTGTCAGAAGAAATGTTGGTGGACTACGATGTGGTAAAAAAAAAAAGCTTTTTTGAGTGCATATGAGTTGGTTCCTGAGACATACAGACAGAAATTTAGGGATGCAAGAAAACAGCCTGTCCAAACTTACATCGAGTTTGAGAGCGTAAAAGTAAGTCATTTTGACCAGTGAATATGGGCATTAAAGATAGAGGCAACATATGCAGCTCTTAGAGAAGTAGTTCTCTTGGAAGAATTTAAAGATTCCATTCCTTCGGTAGTGAGAACTCATGTGGAAGAACAGAGAGTTAAAATGGTAAGACAAGCAGCAGAGATAGCTGATGATTATGAGTCAGTTCATAGACCTAAACCTTTCTTTCATCATCCTTTTAAATCAGAGAAGGATAGAAAGTAGGAAGGCGAAAGCAAGGTGAGTAGTCAGGGAAGGGAAGGAGTAGGTGGAAATTCCCAGTAAGTTTTTTCACAGAATAAAAAGGAAGGTGCTGAGGTTAGAAGTGACGCCTGAAAATTGAGGTGGTTTCATTGTAATAAAGTTGGGCACATTAAGTCAGTGTGTTGGAAATTACAGGGAAAATCTGTTGGAATTATTGGGATGCACAGAAGTTAAAGAAGTAAAAGTGCTGTGGCTCCTGAGGTTCAGGTACAGGAAAAACCAGTGGTCTGTGTACAGGTAAAACAGGAAGAGTCAATGATAGGTAAAGAAGTGGGAATGTGTTCACAATTTACCAAAGGGAGTTTGGAGGAGCAAGTTGCAGAAATGATTAAAGATTTTATATGTGAAGGGGAAGTCTTTCCATGTGTACAGGGAGGAGTAGGTAAAGATATTAAAATTTTAAGAGACACAGGGGCTAGTTAATCATTAATGTTGTAGGATAGTGATATCTGTTGTTCAGAGGGAGTATTGCAAGAACAGGTGATATAATAAGCGGTGTTCATGGAGATGCTAAACCTATTCCATTGTGGAAGGTAAATTTAAAGAGTAAGTGGAAAACAGGTGAGGTGATTGTTGGAGTAGTGGAAAAATTGCCCATTGCAGGGGTTCAATTTACTTTAGGTAATGATATAGCTGGGTCACAGATATTGGTGATGCCTATGGTAGTTGAGCAGCTGTAGAGGTTTTTTCAACAGAAGTGTTGCGGAGAGAGCATCCTGGATTGTTTCCAGATTGTGTGATAGCAAGATCACAGGCTCACAGATTGAAACAGGAAGAACAGGAAGTTAAAAGGCAGGGAGAAGGTGTTGAGGTCCAATTAACTGACAATGTTTTTGATAACATTGTTCAGGAAGAAAGAATGAAGGATAATGCAGCTGACGCATTTAGCTCAAGGCAATTGGTAGATTACAGAACAAGGATACGCAAATAAGACAGTTATATCTAACAGCTTGTTCAGAAATAAAAGCAGAATATATTCCAGAATGTTATTACCTTAAAGATAATGCTTTATTGAGAAAGTGGTGGCCGTATCATGTTTCAACAGATGAAAGCTGGAGGGAAATGCACCAGATTGTTTACCATTTGGATATAGAAATGAGATGCTGAAAATAGCTCATGAAATTCCAATGGGGGGACATTTAGGAATTAGAAAGACACAAGCAAAAATACAAAAACATTTTTTATTGGCCTGGATTTAATAGAAATGTAGTCAAGTTCTGTAGACACATGTCAGGTGATAGGGAAACTACAAGCAGTGAGTAAGCCAGCACTTTTAATTCCAATTCCAGCATTTCAAGAACCTTTCACTAGGGTCATGACTGGTTGTGTATGATCCCTCCCTAAGACTAAAAGTGGAAATCAGTACTTACTGACAATAATGGATGTGTCTGCGACGTTTCCTGAAGTGATACCTTTGAGAAATATTACAACAAAGAAAATTGTGGAAGAGTTAACTAAATTTTTTACATGATATGGTTTACCAAAAGAAATACAATCAGATCAGGGTTCAAATTTCATAGGCTGGATTTTCAGCTCCGTGTGCGGGTGCACGTCTGACATGCATGAGTGTGAAATAACAGCAGGCGTGCAGGAGTCATCAGCACGCCCGCTGACAATTAAGAGGGCTGTTAAGCCCATTAATAAATTAATAAATTAATTGAATAGAATTTTTCTGTGCCCATCCAACCTTACGGTTGGCGGGTGGGCGTATAAGCCAAACGACCTTTGGACTTTTGAGGAAACCTCATCCATGGGTGGGTTGAGGTCTCCGACATTAATTAAAAATCAAATAAAAGTTTTTAGAACTCATTTTCAATATGTCCCTGCTCATGTGACAGAGTCACATGAGGGGACATGTTTTCGTTTTTTTTTGATAACTTCATTTTTAATGTGAAAGATCTTCAGCTCCCTGAGGCAGCTTTGTGCCTTCGGGGAGCTTTCTGTGAGTGTACCCACACATATGCACTGACTTCCGCGCTCGACCTCCACCCGCATGCCCCCCCCCCCACCGCATGTTTCACGCTGCCTGGCTGTTAATTGGCCAGCTAGTGTGAAATCGTGGTCGGGGCCCAATCGCAGGTGGCGGACCATTGTGCGGCCACTCCCGGGCCCGCCTGCCACGCCGGCCCGATGAGGGGAAATTCCTCCCCCATGTCACAGCTCTTTAAGGAAGTAATAAACAGTTTGGGGATAAAATAATTTAAGCCAACAACTTTGCCTTTAACGAGGCACCCAGTACTGGTAACAGAACTAACACTTTTTCCCCAGCAACAAAACTACGAGCTGTAGCTTTCCTATCTGCCTTCACTTTCATCACTTGTTACAATATCTTTACATGTTCCCTAGCTAACTCATATGCTCTGTTCAATCTTTCTCTGAAGTTTGAAACATAATCCAGGAGAGTAGTTTCTGAATCCTGAGTTACAAGGGGCTTTGGAAAGACGACATCAAACTTTAAAAACTATGATGAGGGCGTATAGTCAGGACTATCCACAGGATTAGGATAGCGGAATTTCATTCTTGTTATTCGCTATTAGGGGTGCTCCTAATGCGTCGACTGGTTTTAGTCCTTTTGAACTAGTTTTTGGTCATGAGGTAAGGGGACCACTGAAATTGATCCATGAGAAATTGGTGGGTCAAAATTCAGAAACTACTCTCCTAGATTATGTTTCAAACTTCAGAGAAAGATTGAACAGAGCATATGAGTTAGCTAGGGAACATGTAAAGATATTGTAACAAGTGATGAAAGTGAAGGCAGATAGGAAAGCTACAGCTCGTAGTTTTGTTGCTGGGGAAAAAGTGTTAGTTCTGTTACCAGTACTGGGTGCCTCGTTAAAGGCAAAGTTTAGTGGGCCTTACAGGATTGAACAGAAACTGAATGAATTAAATTATTTAATAAATACTCCAGATAGAAGAAAGAAGCAGAGGGTGTGTCATGTAAATATGCTTAAAAAGTACTTTGATAGGGAAGAGGACCAAAAGGAGATATTAGTGATAATAGATAAAGAGAAAGAGGTAGAAGTGAAGGATTCTGAAATTGATTTTCCTCTCACCAAATTGGATAATAAGGGGATACTTGAAAATTTAAACGTGATATTGAGTTACCTTCCAGACAAGTGTCAAAGTGATCTGAAGAAGCTGCTGCAGTCATGCAAAGCTATGTGTGGGAATAAACTGGGGAGGGCAAATTTAGCTATACATGATGTGTGTGTGTAGAAGTTTTATCTTCAATAAGGCAACATCCTTATAGATTAAATACAGAGCAAAGTTATCACAAGTACAGAAAGAAATTGAATTTGTACTTCAAAATGACATCATTGAGTCTAGTTGCAGTAACTGGAGTTCACCTATTGTGCTGGTACTGAAATCAGATGGAACAGAAAGGCTGCGTGTGGACTATCGAAAGGTGAATGCAGTGGCAAAAGCGGATAAATATCTTATACCATAGTTGGAAGATTGCATTGAGAAAGTGGGACAATCAAAATTTATCACAAAGATTGACTTGCTAAGGGGATATTGGCAAGTTCTGTTATCGGATAGAGCAAAGGAGATATTGGCTTTTGTGATGACAAGTGGACTATGGCAGTTTAAAATCATGCCGTTCGATATGAAAAATGCACCTGCAACATTTCAATGACTGACAAACAAAGTAATTGCAGGACTGAGCAATTGTGCTGTTTATATTGATGACTTGATAGTTTTCAGTCAAACATAGGAGGAGCATTTACAACATCTGGAAGAATTATTTTGTCGACTGCAAGGAGCTAATTTGGTGATGAACTTGGCTCACAGTGAATTTGAAAAAAATCCAAATTACGTATCTAGGCCATACAATTGGACATGTGTAAGGTAGCACTGAGAGATGTGAAAGTCAAGGCTACTGTGGATTTCCCTGGCCTACAATAAAACAAGAAGTTTTGAGATTTCTGGGCATGAGTGGGTTTTGTCAAAAATTTATACCAAATTTTAGCAGTGTAGTTGCTCCATTGACTGAGCTATTAAAAAAGAACAAGACATTTCAATGGACACAGGAGTGTCAGAAGGCATTTGACAGTTTGAAAACAGTATTGACTACGATACCAGTTTTGGCTGTACTCAATTATGCCAAGCAATTTAAGTTGGCCGTTGACGCAAGCGATATAGGCATTGGGGCTGTACTGTTACAAGAAGATGACACTGGAATTGAGAAACCGATAGGGTATTTTTCATAGAAGTTGAATGTACAACAGAGAAGATATTCAATGATCGAAAAGGAGCATTGCAGCATTTTGATATTTACATTGCAAACAATTCATCAGAAACAATTGTTTATACCTACCACAATCCATTAAAGTCTCTGGACAAATTTCAGGACAGAGGTGCAAAACTGTTCAGATGGAGTTTATTACTGCAACCATTTAATCTACAGATTATACATGTGGGTGGACGAGAACATCCAATAGCAGATGCATTGTCAAGAGTTTAAAGCTCAAAGGGAAAATTGGACAGTCAAAAACCTGGACACTGGACTGAATGATTCCTGTTGATACCAAGAATTTGTATATGTATTGTTATGTTAATGCATGCATCTGGTAATGTAATGCTTTGGGTATATAGATAAATATAGGAGGTAATGTAAGATGGGTTAAGGAAATGAAGCCGTCTTTTTAAATTATGACGGTTCATTTTCCAGTAAGGAGGGGGGTGTCATGAAAATATAAAAATTCTCATATTATTGTAAAAGTGGGTTGATAGTGGAGTTTGGATAGTTTGTGTGTGCGTGGGGGATTTAATTGAATTGGAGACAGCTGGTCTGGAGGTTTTAAGTCATCAACAAGAAGCTAGGTTTGAAATGCTAAATACATAAACAATGCTGAAGTTTTAGAATACGAGGTATAAGGAAATGTTGCATTTTTAGATAAATTAGAGTAATTTGAATTTCAAAGAAATGGTAAAATGTTACACCTAGCCAGAAGAAGCTGAGCCAAACAGTAGGTTATTTTTCACAAAGGTTACTGATAAAATTAGTACTATGAGAAGATTTATATTACAAGAAAGGTAAAGCTCCAAAGGCATATCATAACAATGGAATTTGCATTAAAAAGGGAGAAACATGTACAAAGGAGATGAGGCTATCTTCAGAGGAGAAGGTATCCTAAGATCTAACTCAAGTGTGAAAAGCCTCCAGCCTACGTACATCAAGCTGCTGTCTACAGGAACCGAAGCTGAGAAATCTCACTTTGACTATCACTGTCCAGGGTATCGTGTTGCTTTGCCTGGGTCTGTTTAAATCTATTTGTTTTTTCTACTGTTGCTTTAACGGAGGTATAACTGGGAGACAGATTAATTAAGGGTTTTAAGAGTTATTATAGTAGCAATTTGTAGACCTATGTATATGCTTGAAATCTTTTCTTTTGTTGATAAATGTTTAACTTAGTTTTCTTAAAAACCTCCTGAAGTCATGGTAGTCTTATTACTTCTGAATTCAGGGCGTGCATATCGAAATAAAATGCAAATTGCAAAACAGCTGTGACCGTGTGATCAAGTTTCCCTCGTGGATTTGATTGGCCTGGCACACATCATCTGCCACATCATAACAGTCTTTCAGGTGAGATGTTAAAACAAAGCCCCATCTCCACTCCCAGGTGTAAGAGATCCCATGGCATTATTTTGAAGAAGAGCAGGAAATTTATTTCTGGTGTCATAGCCAATATTTATCCCTCAATCTACATCACAAAGACAAATTATCTGGTCATTATCACATTGCTGTGCGTGGGAGCTTGCTATGTTCAAATTGGCTGCCAAATTTCCTACATTACAACAGTGACTGCACTTCAAAAATACTTAATTAGCTGTAAAGCAGTTTGAGGTATTCTGTGGTGGTGAAAAGTGCTATATAAATGCAAG
Source organism: Cetorhinus maximus (assembly GCF_964194155.1). Classification (NCBI taxonomy): domain Eukaryota; kingdom Metazoa; phylum Chordata; class Chondrichthyes; order Lamniformes; family Cetorhinidae; genus Cetorhinus; species Cetorhinus maximus. Next base: position 124,915,523 of record NC_135884.1, read on the forward strand.
CTTTTCTTTCTATAATGTACAGAACTTTCCATTTGTTGTTTTGATTTTCATTTATCATTGTTCAGCCCACTAACATATTTTGTTTAACTCACTCTGTAATTTCTGGACTTTCCGTCAATCCCACTGCCACCTCCTAGTTTGGTATTGTCGATAAATTTGATCAATTTACATTGCAATTCTGAATCCAAATTGTTAAAGTAAATTAGATACAGTAATAGTCTGATCATTGTTCCTGGGGCACCTGATGGTATGCACACCCTGACATTTCTCTACCAACATGTACCCATTGGCCAGAATTTTCCCGTCGGCAATTTGGGGGCGGGGCCCGCTTGCCGACGGGAAAATGATGTGGGATGGCGTTGGGAGGAACCCCCGACATCATCCCGGTCCATTTAAATTTTTAGGAAGGCGGGTGGACAGCAAAATCAGCTGTCCGCCCGCCAACCTGTCAATGGCGAATTGAGGCCATTGACAGGATAATTAAGATCATTAAAGACCCTGTCCGTCCAACCTTAAGGCTGGTGGGTAGGCCAAGAGCCCCAGCGGACTTCTGATAACACATAAAACCTCATCCACTGGCGGGATGAGGTTTCATGTTCGTGTTTAAAAACTTTAATAAAGTTTCAGTGCTTCTTATTAACATGTCCCATCTCGTGTGACATTGTCACATGAGGGGGACATGTTAATAATGTTTTTATTTTTCTATTTTTAGAGTTTTTTAACCTGTCACTAATCTCCCTGAGACAGCACTTAGTCTCAGGGAGCAATGTGCTCTTTTGCATACATGCGCGAAAGAGCACACTTTGACAGTTGGAGATTTCCCCCCCACCCCGGCACAGGTAGCGCATAGTGATTCCCGTCGGGCAGCCCACTGGGTGGGCCTTAATTGGCCCGCCCACTCAAAATGGCGGCGGGCCCCATTTCAGTGGTGGGGGTCAGCTGCCCGCCCGCCGCCGAGCCGGTGGGGCCTGCATGCCCACCAAGGGCAAAATTCTGCTCTTTGTTTTCTGTCATTCAGCAACTTTTACCTTCGATCTCTGCAGCCTTTCACAAGCAGCTCTCACAAACAATTTTTGTAACTCTTAAGCATGTAACATCACAGGGTTTACCATGGTCAACTTGGCTCGTCATCCAATAAACATCTTTCCGTGCAGCAGTGGTCATTTTTTCCCTTATATTTCACTTTTAATTTGTTTATAAAGATGTTAACTTGTCAGCTGTTTGAGAAATTACTTTAAAGCAATCTCACCAATTTATAATCATAGGCACTGGTCACCGCTACAGGTAATACTCAGCATGCATGAGACTTGATACACTGAAAAATCTGAGTAACTTTTAATACTCAATTTGTCAAGTAACTCTGTCCATTAATGATTTGCTACTCAAATGCAAATCTGATTATATTTATGCATATCTATTAAATGCTTGTGTGTTTAACTTAAGTTTTAATTTATTATTTGTAAGCAACCAGTCATGCTCAGTGCATGACTTGTGGCCTAGTTTATTCCTTGATGATTTGATAAGAAAGAGATAATTCATTGACCCATTAACTTGAGGTAACCTAATCGACGGTTAGTGACAAATTCATTTTAATCCAAACTGGCTAGTGTAAGATGGCTTGATGTGCTGGGAGGGAAAACTCTAGAGGATTCCTTAGTCAGGAGTTAAAGGAGAGAAGGAAGGACTTGTCTGCTTCCTCTTTGTGTGTTGTCAAGATACAAAACCCAGCTTTCATAGAGATCAAGTAGCACCTGTAGAACGGTATAACAGTAAAGAGTGAGCTCCGTTAGGGCTGGTGAGAACATGGAAGAAAGAAATATCTCTGCTAGGTCCTGATGGACTAGTTGAGAAAATGATGCTGTGCTTCTTTAGATCCAAGCAATTTTGTTTCCTGCGTAAAGATAAAAAAATCTCTACTCAAAATTCAACGTTAATTATAATTATGAAGGAATTTAAAGATTAATCCTCATTATGATTATGTTTTGTCCAAAGCCATCTTTGCAACATGCTTCTGTCATGAGAAATGTGTATGGAGTTTAAAGGGTTTGACGACCTTGTTGATTTCTGTTGTAAGAATTCAATTTTAGACTAAGGTTTCATCTGCAAACGCTGTATTGAAAGCTGTGTTTGGCTCTCCAAGTTGTATGAAGTGCTCACACAAGAATATTACTGGATTCTGAATGAATGATAATGCAATTTAAATGAACCTGTGACAGACCTTTATGGAAGTTCTGCTGATTATTAATTTTGGCTGAGTTACTTCTTAAATAGGATCATTTTATAAATTTTCTGAAACTGGCTCAAATGAGATATTTTGGTGACATGAATATTTCAAAGCAATCCTATCTTCAATAATCAACTTAACAGAGACTAGCTTTTTGTTGTTTTTAAAAGTGAGATTGGAATATGATGGAACATCCTGGGGGTTACCATTGACCAGAAACTGAACGGCACTAGCCATATAAATACTGTGGCTACAAGAACAGATCAGAGGCTAGGAATCCTGTGGCATGTAACTCACCTCCTGACTCCCCAAAGCCTGTCCACCATCTCTAAGGCACAAGTCAGGGGTGTGATGGAATACTCTCCACTTGCCTGAATGAGTGCATTTCCAACAGCACTCAAGGAGCTTGACACAATCCAGGACAAAGCAGCCCACTTGATTGGCACCACATCCACAAACATTCACTCCCTCCACCACTGACATACAGCAGCAGTAGTGTGTATCATCTACAAGATGCATTGCAGAAATTCACCATGGCTCCTCAGGCAGCATCTTCCAAACCCATGACCACTACCACCTAGAAGGACAAAGGCAGCAGATAGATGGGAACACCACCACCTGGAAGTTCCCTTCCAAGCCACTCACCATATTGACTTGGAAATATATCGCCGTTCCTTCACTGTCGCCTGGGTCAAAATCCTGGAACTCCCTTCCTAATGTGGGTGTACCTACACCACATGGACTGTAGCCATTCAAGAAGGCAGCTCACCACTACTTTTCAAGGGCAAATAGGGATGGGCAATAAACCCTGGCCTATCCAGCGATGCCAATATTCCATAAATGAATTTCTAAAAACCCAGGAATACGTCTTAAAAAAGAGATTCATTCAAGCATAAACCTAAGGTTTTTAGCTACCTCATTAATACATTTTGCACATCAAATTATAAAATTGCAGCCACATCTATTGTATTTGTCCTAAACGTTGATGGGATGATGAGAAGAATTTGAATAGTTGAGAACTGATTTATTCTAATAATTCATAGAAGTACTTCGTGCATATATTTACTAACAGTGGAGATGTGGTGTTGTGGTAATGTCGCTGGACTAGTAATCCAGAGACCCAGGTTAATCATCTGGGGACATAGGTTCAAATCCCATGGTAGCTGGCGGGAATTGAATTCAGTTCATAAATCTGAAATTGAAAGCTAACCTCAGTAATGGTGACCTTAAAACTATCATCAATTGTCAGAGATATCTATCTGGTTCACTAATGTCCTTTAAGGAATGAAATCTGCCATCCTTACCTGGTCTACATGTGATTCCATTCCCACAGCAATGTGGTTGACTCTTAACTGCCCTCTGAAATGACCTAGCAAGGTCATAAATACTGGCCTTGCCAATGATGCCCACATCCCATGAAACAATAAAAAAAAACTGTTGTTTACTAACTTGATGAAAGCGGGATAATATATTTCAGATTTTTTTTGTTTCTTGATGCTACTACCAAGGCAGTATTTTTTAAGCAGTATAAGTCCAAAAAGCTGGCTTTTACAATGAAAGAAAAATCATAAGCATATTCATAGCACCCAGTATTTAAATGCTTTTGAATATAGCGAATAAAACCTAACAAATTCAGTTTTAATAGCTAAAACCCTGAAGCAGGCATGGCCAGAATTTGAACCAGATTAAACGAAAGTATTGTTTATTTTTACTCAGCTAGGAGGCATGTGGTTGTTACTATTCACAGTGCCTCTGAAATTGTGATGTCCAGATAGCTAGATGTTATTGGAAGAATGTGCTTGTTTTTACAGTTCGCAGGCCTGAGTTTTACTGCACTCTCATTCTAAATGATTTTATTGTCTTTGCACAAACAATACAGCCTGTGGATAAGCAAGGAAAGCTTTGAGTGTAATATGAGAAGGAATTTCCAAGAAGTTCTTGCTACAGGATAAATTCAACACTCTTGCCTTTGAACTACTCTTGCAGGGAGTAGGAATCTGACAATTGGCACAACTGTACTGCAGCTGTATCACCAACCCACATTACCTCTGAACATGACACCTCACTGGAAACAGAATTTTCTGCATGTTTGAAGCATTTCCTAAATGGTAATTAGGGGCTTTTCTGATAGTCACACTTTTTGAATTGTGCATAACTATTATTACATTAGGCAGGAATAATATAGTCTGCAGAACTAATTAAAAATCTCTGCCTATCTTGACATGTGTGGATAGTCCGACACATGAGAGATAATACTTGTCTGGTCCAAGAAGGATCAAATATTCTGTCCTAGTTTTGCTTAATTTTCAAAATGTAATTCTGTGCTAGGATGCGCTTCAGAAGGAATGTGAGTCTCTCCTAAATATCAAGCCTGATTATGAATTTGGTCTACTTTATCCAACTGAGAATCTCAGATAACACTGTATCCCTCGGGCAAAGGGGAAGCAGTGGTGTAGTGGGATTGCCACTGGGCTGGGATTCCAGGGACCCAGGTTCAAACCCCACCATGGCAGATGGAGAATTCCATAAAAATCTGGACTGATAAGTCTGATGATGACCATGAAACCATTGTCAATTGTTGTAAAAACCCATCTGGTTCACTAATGCCCTTTAGGGAAGGAAATCTGCCATCCTTACTGGTCTAGCCTACATGTGACCCCAGACCCTCGGCAATGTGGTTGACTCTTAAAATGCCCTTTGAACAAGGGCAGTTAGGGATGGGCAATGCCCATGAACAAACAGATTTTTAAAAAATTCCACCTTTTGTTTGGAATAGATTTTAAAAGGAATCTTTTAATGTTTCAAAACCTTTATGTATCAAAACTCCTTACTGCAGTAAGGAGAGATGATATTTTGGAGGGGGCATTGAATGAAGCTTTGTGGGTAGAGCTCAGGAATAAAAAAGGGGCAGCCACATTGTTAGGTGTTTATTATAGACCCCCAGATAGTCAGCGGGAAATTGAGGAGCAAATATGTGCACAATTCGTGGAGGTGTGTAAAAACAATAACAATAGGGTAATTATATTAGGTGATTTCAACTTTCCCAACATTAATTGGGATAGACATAATGTTAAGGACTTGGATGGAGTGGATTTCTTGAAATGTGTACAGGAGAACTTTTTAGGTCAATATGTAGAGGGTCCAACAAGGGACAGCGCAGTGCTGGGCCTAATTCTCGGGAATGAAGCCGGACAGGTGGCTGAGGTGGTGGTGGGGGAGCATTTTAGTGATAGCGACCACAACATGGTACAATTTAAGCTTATTATGGACAAAGAAATAGACAAGTTGCAAAAAAACATTTTGGATTGGGGGAGAGAGGATTTTAGTAAAATAAGGCAGGATCTGTCCAAGGTAGACTGGGAACAGCTATTTGTGGGGAAATCTACAGAAGACCAGTGGGAGGGCGTTCAAAAAGGAAATGGGGTGGGTATAGGCTCAACATGTTCCCTCTAGGGTGATAGGAAGGAGTAACAAGCCCAGAGAACCATGGATGACCAGAGATATTCAGGATACGATGAGAAAGAAAAGAGAGGCTTTTAGCAGGTACAAGGGGAGCAAATCAGCAGAGGCATTAGTGGAGTACAGAAAGTGCAGGGTGGAGCTTAAGAAAGCAATTAGGAGAGCAAAGAGGGGATATGAGAAAGCTCTGGCTGGTAAAAGTAGGGAAAATCCCAAGATATTCTATAAGTATATCAATGGGAAGAGGGTAACCAGGGAAAGACTAGGGCCCATTAGGGACCAAGGGGGCAATCCAAGGGTGGAGCCAGAGGACACCGGTAGAGTGTTGAACGAATACTTCACATCCGTCTTCACCCAAGAGAATGAGGATGAAGGTATGGAACTCGGGGAGAGAGACTGCGAGGTTCTTGAGCAAATTGATATAGGGAGTGACAAAGTATTGGAGGTATTGCAGGCTTAAAAGTCGACAAATCTCCAGGTCCAGATTATTTGTGTCCCAGACTGCTGAGGGAGGCAAGGGAGGAGATCGCAGGGGCCCTGACCCAAATTTTTAATTCCTCTTTGGCCATGGGAGAAGTGCCAGAGGACTGGAGAACAGCTAATATGGTTCCACTATTTAAGAAGGACTGTTGAGATAAGCCAGGGAACTACAGACCAGTGAGTCTCACGTCAGTGGTAGGGAAACTGTTGGAGAAAATTCTGAAGGAGAGAATCTATCTCCACTTGGAGAGGCAAGGTTTGATCAGGGATAGTCAGCATGGCTTTGTCAGAGGGAGGTCATGCCTAACAAATTTGACTGAATTTTTTGAGGAGGTGACCAGGTGTGTAGAAGAGGGTAGTGCAGTTGATGTAGTTTATATGAATTTCAGCAAAGCCTTTGACAAGATCCCACATGGGAGACTTATAAAGAAGACAAATGCACATGGGATACAGGGTAATTTGATAAAGTGGATTCAAAATTGGCTTAGTTGTAGGAGGCAGATGACAGAAGGCTGCTTTAGTGACTGGAAGCCAGTGTCCAGTGGCATACCACAGGGATCTGTGCTGGGTCCCCTATTATTCATCATTTATATAAACGACATAGATGACTATGTGGGGGGTAGGATTAGTAAGTTTGCGGATGACACAAAGATTGGCCGGGTGGTTAACAGTGAGGTTGAGCATCTTGGGCTACAGGAAGATATAGACCGGATGGTCAAATGGGCAGATAAGTGGCATATGGAATTTAACCCTGAAAAGTGTGAGGTGATACACTTTGGAAGGAGTAATTTGATAAGGAAGTATTCAATGAACGGCATGACACTAGGAAGTTCTGAGGAACAAAGGGACCTTGGCGTGTGTGTCCATAGATCCCTGAAGGTGGAGGGGCAGGTTAGTGGGATGGTGAAAAAGGCATATGGGACACTTAATTGAGGCATAGATTACATAAGTTCTACAGAACCTTGGTGAGGCCACAGCTGGAGCACTGTGTGCAGTTCTGGTAGCCACATTATAGGAAGGATGTGATTACACTGGACGGGATGCAGAAGAGATTCACCAGGGTGTTGCCTGGGATGAAACATTTAAGTTATGAAGAGAGGTTGGATAGACTTGGGTTGTTTTCGTTGTAGCAGAGAAGTCTGAGGGGCGACCTGATCGAGGTGTACAAGATTATGAGGGACGTAGACAGGGTGGATAAGGAGCAGCTGTTCCCCTTAGTTGAAAGGTCAGTCACAAGGGGTCAAAAGTTCAAGGTGAGGGGCAGGAGGTTTAGAGGGGATGTGAGGAAAAACTTTTTTACCCAGAAGGTGGTGACGGTCTGGAATGCACTGCCTGGGAGGGTTGGTGGAAGCGAGTTGCCTCACATCCTTTAAAAAATACCTGGATGAGCACTTGGCACATCATAACATTCAAGGCTATGGGCCAAGTGCTGGTAAATGGGATTAGTTAGGTAGGCCAGGTGTTTCTCATGTGTTGGTGCAGACTCGATGGGCTGAAGGGCCTCTTCTGCACTGTGTGATTCTGTGAAAACCAAAACTTAAGTCCTGCGGTGTAGAAGTTCTCAGGTAGATTTAATAATACTCAAATAAAGACACAATCAACAACAGAAAACTGTTGTTGCTAATATAATGATGCATAGACTGAAGATATAACTATTTCTCAGGTCTGCGTTGTGCTTGTACAAACAACTGTTCGATGGCACAATCAAAGGAACAATGGTACTCATTAAATCAAAGAAATGAACTGCCTAAAGTTCTTGTGTAAACTGAACTAACTGTAAGCCTTGCTGCAGCAACATACAATTTAGTTCATCATTTTCTTGCGCATTCTGAGAAATTGGGAAACAAGATCTTTCCTGCCTATGTCTTGTTGGTTTGTTCTGATATGAACAGTGCCTTGCTGGTTTCGTTTGCCTCTTACTCACTAAATACTTAGCAACCGATATGGTCATTGCAAATGCAATTGATTGCAGTTGGAAGCAAATTATTGATTTGGCTGAATGAGTACTAAACTTGGTTTGAAGTTTATTTTCACAAGTATTTTCGGCAGACAGCAAAGTTAAAAGCACTTTATCCTTAACTTTTAGTTTTAAATTTTCAAGTAACGGAATATGGGTACAGTACCTCGGGTCCGGGTTCGTGCCAGATTTCAGAACTTGCTGGTTTTCGTGGCTGGTGGTTCAGGTCTGGTCGGGTCGGGCATTTAGCATGCTGAGGTTATGTTTTTAAGTTAGCATTGTAAAGGGCAGTTCTGAGAGAAAGAGAGACAATGCTGAAAAATAAGCCAGGAAATTCTGCTCCAGATCCGTCAGTGTTACATGCTGGGGAGGCAGTGGTATTGTTACTGGTAACCCAGAGACCCAGACTCTGGGGACCCGGGTTTGAATCCCACCACGGCAGATGGTGGAATTTGAATTCAATAAATATCTGAAATTAAAAGTCGAATGATGAAACCATTGCCGATTGTCATAAAAACCCATCTGGTTCACTAATGTCCCTTAGTGAAGGAAATCTGCCACCCCTTACCGACAAGTGACTCCAGACCCACAGCAATGGTTGACTCTTAAAAGGGCAATTAGGGATGGGCAATAAATGCTAAATGCACATCCCATGAACGAATAAAAAAAATATCGCTGGAAGCGTGGCAGAAACTCTGTTTATGCATGTAAGTGGGGTTCCTGCTGCACTTCAGTGAAATGTTGTTGGTGGAGCGGGAGCAGCTCCAAGGAATTTCCCAGCCATACAATTAGACCAAAGATGTTGGTGAGGAAGCAAAGTCAGATGATGGCAGCTTAAAAAAAAATCCAGTTTTCTGACATTACCGGTTTTTGGATAGCTGGATTGGAGACACTGTACCTGTAAATGATTCCGATTGAATTTAGATCAACGATAAAATATCATATATATAAACTTGTAAAATATATGTGGATTTTTTTTTACCATGAAGGAGACATTTGACATTTCACTAATATAAGATTAGTTTCTCAGGGCCAGTGAGGGTGTTTCACAGTAATTATGGGGAGAATTTTCTCCCCATCTGGTGGGGGGTGGTGGGGTGGGGGTGCTGAGCAGGAGCGATCGGGCTGCGTGCCGCCATTTTACGTGGGTGAGCCAATTAAGGCCCGCCCAGCGTGACACGCATCCGGAGGCGCTGAGCACTCCCTGTGGGGGCAGGGGCGGAGGCTGAGTCGGGGCCTTCGCTGTTCCGCGCATGCGCACGAAAGAGCGCAGAAATCTCCCTGAGGCACGGAGCTGCCTCACGGAGTTTAATTTAATTATTAAAAACTTAAATCAAGAAAAAAACATTTTCAGAGGACACTGACAATGAATTTTAATTAAAAAATTTATTTGATTTATGAATCCTTCGTGAAACCTCATTCCGCCCGTGGATGAGGTTTCTTGATAAATGCGAAGGCCGCCTGGCTCTTCGCCTGCCCCCCACCCCCAACCTTAAGGTTGGACAGGCAGCCCCGTTAATCCTTTTAATTAGTTTTTAAATGGCCTTAATAGGCCTTTGACAATTCGGCGGGTGTGTAGCCGACTCCAGTGCGCGCCTGCCGAACTGAAGATCTGAATGTCGCGCGGTGATGTCGGGACGCACGCCAGATGCCACCGCGCGTCATTTAAGGTGTCGGAGAGTGCAGGCCCCCCGCCCCCCCAACACGCCGACCCGAAGATTCTGGCCTATAAAGTCAGCCAGCCAGCCAGTATAAACTCAGTTACATCTCATTCAACAAGCAATAGCTTTTTCAAGGGCTTTTACAGCAATACATAGCTGTCAGCCAATTTGTAGATTTCAAATTGATTGCCGTCTGGGGCTGATCTTCGACAGCGCATCCTCTAGAGAAGCCTGGAATCACGGGCAACTTCTAGATTTCCAAGGTATTTTGTCCATTTGCAGGCTCCCAAAGTTGCTGCCAGTTTCGGTGAAGTAATGACAGCGAATGCTGACAGTTTTGCTGTCATCAACATCGCAAAATCTGGGCCATTATATTGAGCACAGTTACATTCCTTAATCGCTTTGTTCTGGTTTATTTAGATTTCTCAGTTGTTATTTAAAAGACTTACTGCAAAATGGTGCATTTTATGGAAGCTGTTTTCTGTGAAGTAATGGTCATATGACTGAGTGCTCCACCAAGCACCATCTGGTGACAGACTTATATGCTACATACAAGATCGATGCTTTCTGTTCTGCCTTTTGTAAAGTTTTATTATTTATAGCTCCAAAAAAATGGCTGGAAAATTAGATGAACAAAACATTTATATATATCTACGTGTAAATGAAACTTCTGAATTTTCACATTTTCAAAGAAATAGTTTTTAATCTCGGTGTTCTTCAGACGTCAAGAACCTTTGAGAATGAAATTCTGGGGCAGAACGTTTTGTCCGACAGGTGGGCACCCGCCCGACCCGATCGGGAGTGATCGGGATCGGGATGCTCGCCTGACGTCATCGCGCACTGTTTGGCCCGCGCACCGTGGAATTGCGGTCGGAGCCTGATTGCGGGCCACTTCGCGGCCATTCCCGGGCCCGCCTGACGGAGGGAAAACCCTGCCCCTGGTCTGGTGAATACAGGATCAGTGGAGAAAACGTTGGGTGCAATGTTGTGGAGGTAGTGGGGATCTGGGCTGCTCACTGGAGAGCCAGTGATAACCCCGTCTCGCCTCTTTTTGGGAAGGCACTTGAGAGGCCAGCAGCAGGCCTTCTGCCAGGATCAAAGTCTGGGGGGTGGGGGGTGGGGTGGTGGAGGTGGTGGTTGGTGGAGGGGGAGGGGGCCCTGCCCATCGCGAGCAGCTTGCCAATCAGAGGCTGATGGATCAATTGAATGGCAGCGCCAGCAACGATGTGGTGGCTGCTGTTGCTACAACATCCACCCAAGGATCATTGCCGGATCCCAGGCCAGAGGTGAGTGATGGCAGGAGGGGTGTCGCGGGGTGGGAGTTGCAGGGGAGGGGGTGGGAGTCGAGAGCAAGGCAGGCGGTTCTTAGCGGCCACCCCCTTCCTGATGCTGGGCCCCTAGTTCAGGCGCCTTTGAACCAAGGCCCCCAGGGCGCCCACAAGCAACCTCATATGGGTTTGCTTTTGTGCTCCATGCATGACAAGTCCCCCGCCTGCCACTGGGTTAATACCAGCGGCAGTGGGAAGAGGCCCTTAATCGCCCACTTAAGGGCCTCAATTGGCGGTGGGGCAGGGGCCATCCACAGGCTTTCCCATGACAGACCTAATCAGAGTGGTGATGGGAAGGAGGTGGGGTCCCCACTGGCCACTATCCCACCTTATTTAATGCACCTCCATCCCCAAACTCACCATGGGGGAGGGCACAAGATTCAGCCCATTATTATTAGAACATAGCATTGCAGATGCAGCAGCTTCTATTTATATGCGCCTTGAGTGTTGAAATTCATTCCAAGGTGCTTCACAGGAGTGTTATCAAACAAAACTTGACACCAAGTCACATAGGATGACGTTAGGTCAGACAAGCAAAGCCCTAATCAAAAAGGTAGTTTTTAAGGAGGATCTTAAAGGAGTAGAGAGAGATGTAGAGAGGCGGAGAGGTTTGGGAAGGAAATTCCAGAGTTTTGGATCTCAGCAGTTGAATTTATGGCCGCCAGTGGTGAAGTGATTAAAGTTGGCTCAGAAGACAAGATGTAAAGAAGCACTTCTTTCCTTTTGCACTTCCTGTTTCACATTTTGTGGGCTGGCAGCCTGAAAAAAATCACTACTGAACCAAATCTGAATGTTCCTAAAATAAAAGCAAAATACTACAGATGCTGGAAATCTGAAATAAAAACAGGAAGTGCTGGAAATACTCAGAATGTCTGGCAGCCCCTGTGGAGATAGACACGGAGTTAACATTTTTAGTCGAATATGACTCTTCTTCAATACTGGAGCTCGGAAGAAGAGTCACATTCGACTCGAAACGTTTCTCTCTCCCTAAATGCTGCCAGACCTGCTGAGTATTCCAGCATTTTCTGTTTTTATCTCAATGTACCTAAGTCCTGTAACTGAACCTTGACCTGCTGGGATAAGAATTTTAAATTTGATGTTTACTACTCAGAACTCTAATTAAAACAATTAGTGATCACTGAAATCTTTGTAACTCATTGCTAAACTATTTGCCTCAGATTGGCATTGAATGTCCTTATCACTCAGAGATGGTTTGAGAGTGGTTCATGTGAAAAAAGGAACAATTCACACTAGTGCAGTAGAATGTGCTGTTCTGAAACTGAGATTGAGAGGCACTAGTCTGGGGCTGTAACTGTTATGGTACTGGACCAGCATCCCAGAGACAGTGGTGTCACACTTATTCCCTTTATAATTAAAAACTTGGCGGTTGTAGGTCTAAACTTGCATCTGAAACAAAATGCTGACATAATGCTGGCTGACTGCCTTGTTCCAATATTTGAGTAGACAGAGTTATGCAGCCAGAGCGCCGAATAGGAATAGTGGGAAAAGAAAGAAAGACTTGCATTTGTATAGCACCTTTCACAACCTCATGCCATCCAAAAGTGTTCTACAGCCAGTGGAGTATTTTGTAAGTGTTGTTATTGATGTGATTGCTCATTCATGCACAACAAGCTTCCACAAAGAGCAATGAAAAATTTACCAGATAATTTAGTGAATGCATGCAAATCAAGTCAAACAAATCTGTTAAGATGCTCAACGTCATTTTTGTCTCTGGCTGCGTTACTCCTGCTAGTTTCTGATTCCGGTGGATCTGGAGATGGGGATGCAGTGGGAGGTGAGTTGCAGCACAATACTGAGCGTGAGAGTGAAAGTTAATTAGAAGGAGAAAAAAAAGGCAAATTATTGAAATACGCTGATCTGTGTGGACCCCAACCCTGGCGGTTTTCAATGTTGTGTACTACTCTCTGCCAATGATATTGAAGGCAGCCTCTTCAACTGGTGTCAATGTCTGTACAGAGGCAGGATCTCCACCTGTCCTGCTAGTTTCTGGTGTGTGCCCTGTTCACTTGTAAGAAGAGTAAAGGTGGGTTAGTATGTGGCCTATATGAGGGTTTTTAAGCTGTCTGAGGCAGCTGAACATAGTCCGCATGATGAGAGGAAGAAGTAGCCATAATGGTCAACAGGGGCAGTAATTGTGAGGGCGGCATGTCTAAAGGGTGGGGATGCAAGCAGAGGGAGGTGTAATAAAATTGTTTGTTAAAGTAGAGGCATGAGAAGCAGGGGAGGTAAGGATTGAGAGTGCTGGAGCTAACGTAGGATGTTGCATCATTGTACAGAGAGCAAGAGAGGTGTGAAGGGGTTCCGTGCCTTGGCAGACTGGTGAGGTAATTAAATTTTTTCCTACATTGAAGAAAGAACATTTGAAGCCAGAAAAAACAACTTCCAACAGCTCCATGTGCTTTTCAGCTAAGTGGTCTTAACTCATTCCAAACTAATAAACTAGCTGTTTTGATTCAACTTTGTGACTGTATCAGCCAAGAAGTCATTTAAACCAGAAAAAAACAAAATGTTAACTGCCAAGAATGTGACCAGAGATAGTAAGTAATCTAGCCAGCAATTGGAAGAGCCTCAAGTGAACTTGAAGTAATTATGTTATTGTATCATGTCTCATTTAAACAACCAGAAGATGAAAGAACTGTTACATTCATTCCCAGTTTGGTTAGAGAAGCGCTGAAAATACTTGTGCTGGGAATTTCCTCAAGGGTTCTATTGATTGTCTAACTAGCTTTCTCACAATTAGTCTATCTTTAAATATTATCTTGCCAATAGCTTTTCAATTTTGTATTTCAACCATGTTTTAGTGAACTAATGCCAATCTTGATGTAATAATTCCCTGGTCCCTGGGGCAGTATATTTCAACAGTAGTCTCATGCCAATAAAATTAAAGATGGCTGTTCCCACCATTTTAATTTCAGTTTTCCTTTAACGCCTCAAGACATCCCCTGTGGGATAGCATTAAATGTAATTATTCTAAAGTTATTGTTGTTAGTTGCTATATGAAAAGGGGAGTGCTTAGGTTGAGGCACTGTGTCCTAGGTAGTGAACTCTAAACTGATTCGAAAACGTCAGCATTTCAACAGGAGGAAATGCTGATGTCTGCATTTAGTGGAGGAGTTTGTTTTTCCATGTGTGTGCTGGTCCATTTGTTTTACTTTGAGGTTGGCTGGAAGAGAATGATGGGTAATTTAAATAAATGCAAGTCTGTTTCATTTGGTTCATCCTATTTCCATGTTGATCTCAACAACCTTTGGAAACTTAACCCAGCAGTAGCATCAAAGGCATTTATTTTTTAGCCTTACTGGTGGGATGGATTACATATTTTGAAATTTTCATTTCCAGAGCAACATAGGGAACTTGTACACTGGCATTTTGTAAAAAATTTGAACAGCCTGGGGGGTTTGGGTGAGATTAGAGATGAGAATATCCATCGCGAAGGTCTGCATTCACCTATGTTCTTGCTCCTAGTTGTTTCTACTATATTAGCTTGAATGGCACCTTACATCGTAACTTGGTAACAACCGATATAGATGAGTGCAAACTGGAAATTATATTGGCACATCTCCTTGATGAGCTCGATTAACCATGAAAATTAGATCACATCCCTCACCCCATCATGAAATTGAAGATGGGTCCTCTTCCTTACTGTTTTTGGTATTTCATTCATAAGTTGAGGATCATTAACAGACTTGCATCAAATGACTGTGTACTTGTTTATATTTGAGATCTTGGAAGTAGAAGGTGGAAGAGAATTTTGTAATCAGCTGGATCTGTCTCATTCATTATATTGTGCATGCTGCTTCCTTCATTCCAATCATCACTTTTCGAGAAGAAGAGCCTTTAACATGTATTATGCTGGCTCTGTTAGCTCCTCTACAATACTCCACCTACAATGATAATTTGAAGTAATAACTCAGCATAACAGTAAATTGATTGAGTATTTTGATTCAATACTTTAGTTATACCTTTATTGTTTATCCAGAACCAGAAATCAAATTGAATTAACTTTTGATGTTACCAGGTTAAGACAAATCGTGATTTATATTTTCCTAACTCTTACCAAACATTGTTCATGTAAAAGATTTCTAGCTACTTCAGTCTGAGTAAAATGATGACAAAATTCAAACCTAGTGGACTATTAACAATTTCTTGTTTCACTAATGATGTGCTGTAAAGTAAGTTGTGTAATTAAAATAAAACTCACTGTCTTCCAGTGCAATCAATTTTTATGTCAGTTGCAGAAAAACCACAAAAATAGAGTAAATCAGACACTAAGCCTGGCCCATACAATTGCAGGATCTTTGCTTATTATAATCCCTGCTCCGTTAGCTTTGCTTTTAAATGTTGCCATTCAGATGAAGCCAGGTGCTATGATAAAATAGGCAGGAGAGTTGGCAAATACTATTTTACAGTTGAATGAGCCGGGTGCAGAGCTATAAAGCTGTGCTCAGGAGTTGGATCTTAGTGATATTTATAATAGCTGTTTGGCGTCGATCCTCTAACTGCTGTGATGAACAGTCTGTATTCTGCAGTAACTTTTGGTGCTAAAATTAATGATATCACTGAGTGCAGTTAGACTTCTCAGAATGTACATTAAAAAGAAGTAACAATGATTTACACAGATGAACTGACCTACCCTCTTGACCCATGGAAAATATAGCTGTTTACATTTCTAACAGAGACACAAAAGATGGAATAACTACAATGGGAAGTAAAATAGGGCAGGGTGAATAATTCACAACCAGATTTTCAACAGAATTTCAACCATGCCCAAACTGAAAATGACCACCTCTGAGCATAGCTTGATATTAGTGACCAAAAATACACCCTCCCTCCCCTACACCCCCCACCTCAACAAAGCTTCACAATTAACAGCAACATTAACTGGAAAAATAGTAAGTTGTGTCAGTTGGTGTGTTTTTTTTTTCATTTTTTTTGGCATCTGTGCTTCATGAAGTAATGGACCATAAGTAGCTCAATCATTGTCCTCCTGACTGACCTGGATTGGTTACCTAATACAGTAGTTGATTTCTTAACTTGATTTATTCAGTGTTGCCCTGAACTGATCCACTAACATTTTTAACTATCAGCATGCTGGCCAATTAAGAGTTCCATTTTGTATTTTTTTTAGAAAATAATCTGGGTCTTCAAATTTGTTAAAAACATTTAAGTAAAAGTACAAAAGCAAATTGGAGAATATATCAACCTTAATCATTTGAAGTTTGAAAATGGGCACATCTGGCATTTGCTCTTAAAGATGTTTAAAATTCTTGAGAGGGAAAAATATGTTCACGTCACACTGCTTCTGGCCACTACCCGAGCGGTTTTCTTCATTATTGAAGAACATTGTGTAGGTAGAGGCTGTTGGTGCTCCCTGCACCGGGGGAATCTACTAGGAGTGGCGCTACACAAACAAATTTCTCCCCATTAACCTTTATTTTAGATTCCTATCACAGTTCACACATGCTAAGTTTTGTCAGTCTCTCAAAAATGGCTCATTAGGAAAGAATTGTGTACCCAAAGATACCTTGACGATGTGCTGGGGGAGAGTCTTGTTTATTTAGTTATGCACTGAGCACAAACCCAAAGGTAATCGGGACATTAGTAGTAATTCAAAATTGTTTAGAGTTATGCTTTGAAAACGCTTTGAGAATGTAACAACTTTGAAATGCTGCTGGCAATCTCAGAAAACTGGCACAAGTTATAAAGTTTCCCTGAGGTGCCCACTGAATTCCCACTGAATATATGGTGGGAGACCAGTGGCTGCCCTGCAGAATTTTTAAGCCAACTTGCTTTTTGCCAAAAAGAATTAATTTATGGAAAAGGAATGTAGGAAACTGGTTGATAGTTCTGATTTTTTGCTTGCTGTCAGCTGCAGTTGCATGTGTTGCTGCTCACAAGTCAAAATCAGGAGTGTCCTTTCACAATTATAAAACAGACAGTATTGCCTCAATGTTCAGGTATTTGGTTGACTGACAGGTAATTGTGGAATCTGATGTCTGGAGTCTGGTCATTTAAAACATACTTTTTTAGAGGAACATTTTAGTCCCTGTGTAAATTTTTACTTTATGTGAAGCATAGGACCACAAAAGCCCATTGTGTCTGTGCTGACTTTAACAGAACAATCCAAAACTGCCCTGCTATCCCTGTAACTTGCTGCTTTCCCTGCTTCACAATTTGACCATTTTTTCCTTAGAAGAAGTAATTCCCCCTGCCTCAACAATTTCATGTGGCAAATCATCCTATACTTCAAAAACCCTCATTGTAAATAAATTGTTTTTGACCTTTCTCATCATTCTCTGACTGATGGTTTTAAATTGACCTTCTTGTCACCAACTCCCCAACCAGAGGAAATCCTCTTCCCTATCAATCCTGTTCGACTAGTCATGTTTTAAAATTCCTCTAGTAAATGACCTTCTTTGCCTCAATGGAAATAGTCCTAATATCTCAAGACTCTCTCCCATCCATGGCATTATCCTGGTGTATCTATGCTGAACACCTCTCATTAGTTTTAATGTCTTTCCTGTTAAAGGTACCCAAAAGTGCAACTGTACATTAATGATTGCCTGTCCAATATTTTGTATAAATACATTATTGCTTTATTCTTCCACTATATGACCCTATTTATGTAAAAAAATGCTGTTGGCCTTTTTTATGATTTTATCTGCCTGCAATTACCGCACAAGTGCAGATAGATAAAGCTATAAATAAAGCTTAAGAGAGCTAAGTTACACATGATGAATATCTTTATTGTTGTGAACATTTAGAAACTCTTGAGATCAACGTTGATGGGACTTATGTGTTTTAGGTGACGGAGGTGATTTAAGCAAACAGGATATCACCAGGACCTGCAGATATGCCAAGGTCAGAAAACACTGAAAATCACTTTTTTATTGTGAAGTGTATGGCACTGCTTGCTATCAGAAAGAAGATGTTTTTAATACAAAAACTCAAGCAAATATATTTAATCAGAATTCTTGTGTGTTAGTTCTAACGTTCAGTCATATAGATATGATTCCCATCGGACTCTATTTCTTCACTGATATTTTAAGATGCTTCTATAAATATGAAATGCATGCTGTTGAACAATTTCCAGTGGGAAGGTGGTTGGTGCTTCTGTTGTTAAATTGTGCTCAATTTGTCATTTATATTTAGATAGCATCACACATACTTGGGCAGATGGACAACAGTGGCACATTTGTTTGAGCAAACTTTGTGTCATCTCTTCTTGTTACCAGAAACAATAGACTCAGTCTTGTGGAATCCAGTGGGCCAATTCTAAGTTCAAAAGTCACTTTTAGGGCCTTTCATCACCTAATGTTACAAATGAGGAAAGACTTTATTAATAAGACTTGATTAATTGGAACATTGACAGTGTTTACTTGTTGGTAATCGTATCAAGTGAGTGTTTTGATCACTGCAAGAGTATTATTACAGTAAAAGATTTCAATTTCACTTTCCTTTTGGTTAGCTTAAATACAACTAACCATATGACATTAATAATATCAATTTGTACAGCATGAACTACGGCTAAATCATTGTAGATATTTTATAATCTCAGCACATATACGTTTATATGTATACGTTTGATAAATAGGGCTAGGATTACTTGAGTGCAAACTGATGAGATTAACAACTGGAACATGGTGATGCATGTGCAATGAATTAATAAACGTTACAGTTTGGTTAGGCTCTTTATGCACACAAAATATGTATGAAAGAGCAATGGCATATTTTAATAACTATTACTTTTAACCAATAAATGCTTAGTTTTATTTAAACCATATTGAACCTGAGCTGAGCATTCCTGTTAATGACAACAATATTTCCCTTTTTTTCGTCTCTCTCCCCTGCAAAATACTCACACCAAGGATCCTCTCCTGGGACTTCTGCTGCTCTGTCACTGTAATTTGAGCAGAAACCCCACTTACATGTATAAACAGGGTTTCTCCCAGACTTCCCTTGAAGTTACAGCGACGAAATGGGAGAAATCCCAAGGAAATTGACGGTGCAAGTATCTCCAAGGAATTAGAAATCTCACTGCATACAACCCAGGGACAAGTAAATAATAAACTTACTTTGCTATAAAAGGATGCTAAGGTAAATAAACCCACACTTCGTAAAATTTAGAAATATTACTTAGAAATGTTACTTAATAACATTCAATGTAAATCTGGTCGAGTTTTTACAACTCTCTAGCAAACGTATGTTCACTTTACAAATGCACAGACATGCTCATGTTTTATTAGTGCACTCTGCATTGCTTCCTTCCATCTGTCCATCTGCCTCTCCCTCCGTCACTCCATCCCTCCTTCCTTTCCTTGTGTCACAGATGACCCTTTCTTGCAGATGACTGGGAGGAACTGTGATGCCAGCATTGGGTGTGGGTTTGCAGGTGTCTTATGAGCCTTATTTTAGCCTTGCAGGTTCTCTCACAGTGAAGACATGGGTTGTCAGCAGAGGGAGGTGGTGGTGGATTTTTGGCTCGAGCGGCTGCCCTTTCATTCCATCTCTCTTGCCACTCTCTTTCAGTAGCCTCTCTTGTTGATTGGAAGTCTTGACCATTTTTGATGATGAATTGCTACCATCACAACAGGCTTGTTCTATGGCCCATGAAATTTGGGAAGGAGCAAGCACCAAGCCCATTGTCCATATAAGAAAGAGACTGCACATAACTGTCACAGCACATAAAGACTGAAGGGGATGTCAGCCAAGGTGTTACCCATGACTTTAAAGATTCTGGACATGGTAGTAGTAAAAAGAATGTAGTAAAGTAAGTAAGAGTCACTGCCAAGCTCATGACTAGCATCTTGATTTGTTTTTGATTCTTTACCTTCTGCATTCATTTGCTCATTTATTCTTTATGCACAAGAGTACTCTGCAGCTTAATGTGTGACAATGTCCTGTAAAATGCTGCTTCAAAAGGGCATTTCACTACCCGCATTCGACATTATGTTGTTCTTGTGTTAGCCTAAGATTCAGAACGTGGCAGAGCCCAGTGACCAGTTTCAACCAAGAACCTCACATCACCCTGCATTCCCCACTTCCACCACCACAGATATATCCACTAGGATGGGGGAATTCAGTTAGTGAATTGCAGGAGAGAGCACTGGTAAGCCTGAGTGAGGAGGAGCAAAATTTGTGAATTTGGAAAAACTGCCCCTGCAACCCAGAGGGTGTGTGTGAGAGCTCCTTCAGCTGATGAGCGTAGGATTTCAGACTTGACTGGGGCTGCCTAAAAAACCATCTGTTTGGCGTAACCCTTATGTTCCTCCTTGCAAAACTTTAAAAAGTGGTGTTTCTCAGAAACTTACCTACATAGTGAAGTATCCCTGAGGAAATGTCAAGGTACAAGTGGTTGTTTCCCCTTGTCTAAATTAGCCATATCGCAAAGTGGAGACGGAGTGGCACAACAATAAACATAGGCTCACAAAATATAAAGGCCTAATAACTTTCTGAAACAAGTACAGGCACAGCAAAGCCAGTTATAATTTAGAAAACAAAACAGAAATATCTTGGCAATACCAGCCTGTCTCTTAAGACTGTTATGATCTCTGTAAAGCCCAATAACTTTTAAAAAGATATTCAAACTTCCAGTTACTAGCTGACAGAATGACACAACAAGATTTCACATTTTGAAACTTTTATTGTAACAAATGACTAAAAATGCTATTGACTAAACAGTTTTTCACTATTTCACTGCTCGCATTCAACATTACGTTGCTCCTGTATTAGCCTAAGATTCAGAACATGGCAGAGCCCAGAGATCAGTTTCAACCAAGAACTTCACATCACCCTGCATTCCCCACTCAAGCAGCCTTTTTCTTGGCTGACCACACAGAACTGCTGTCTGTCTGAGATCCATTGATTTGTAGGGAAATCTTGACCTCAGCTCTCATCTTAGAACAGTTTACACCATAACTATTTACAACGATACCTTCAACATCTTTTTGGTACTTTGGAAGAGTGGGGGTATACTCATGGTAAACTCAGAGATTGCTGCCAATGGCTCCAAGCGTACATACCTGGCACTATTTTCCTGTTAAAAACAATCTAAGCCTTCTTTCGATCTCTAACAATCAAACTACTCAGGATTCAGTTAGGCCGACTTCAGAACTGGTCAAATGACCCTTAAATTTAAATACACAGCCCCAAAAGATAATAATCTTATAAACTTCACAAGACAGTGAGCACTTGGAAAACAGCTATGGAATCATTAATGCCATGTTTTTTCTGGGAGCAGATTGCCCTGAACTGCAATTGGTGTTACAGGAGAAAATTTGAGGGCAGAAGTCACACTGGTCTCTCTGGTCAGCCGAGAGAAAGGCTGCTTGGCTGTGTGAGCTACCGCAGCCAGGTATAGGAGGGAGACTGTCTCTTGTCCAAGAGATGCACCCTGCAACCTTCTAAGGATTCTGGGAAATTTGTCCTTGCATGACCAGGGAGAAGTAGAATCATCGGAACAGGCTTTACTGCTGGTGGTGAATTTAAGAAACTCTCCAAAAACTAAGGAAAGCGCATGGAGGCAGTCAATTGGAGTTACTACTTGGCAACATGGGGAGATGTGACCTCACTGGAAGCTGGGAGCAACTGTGAACTGTTTTCCATAAGGATTGTAGTTCTGCAGATACCAGAAAATCCATTAAGGATGCTTGTATTCAGTGCTAATCAGGAGCAAATGGGGGCAAAGAAATATCAGCCATTTTTCAGGCACTATTTTTATTGGCTCCATGTTTTCATTAGCATTATGTGGCTCTCTTTTCATAGAACTATTCATCCAAATAGTCTAATAACTAACAGACACTCTCAGGAGATGGTTAGGATTTATTCTGTGACTTCATGTGGAAAAGTACACTGAAGAAAATAAAAAACACAAATTTGAAAACGTTGAAAGTTTATACCACCAATATTTATAACCTCTGAATATCGTTACTTTACTTTTGTTTAATTTATTAAAGAATTTCCCATTTGTATTTCAGACATTTACTGTGACACATGGGTTGATGCTGGAAATGTTCTTACAGTCAGCATTTGTGCAGTGTTGAGTGCCCCTCTGTGCGCTGAAAGACAACCTTTCTATTTATACATTCAACTTAATAGCACAGTACCAAACTATGAAAATGCAGTTGTGACAGCTACAAAGCTCTAAAGTATGTTTATGTTAAATAAAGTCCTTTATAGAACCTCCCCACCCAACCTATAGCAAATGCGCACACTTCCAGTTGCTTTGCCTAATGCATCGCACATACAGCCAAAATTGATTAATGACTGTAGTTTATCTTATGGGCTATGCTTAATACCAAATGCAGGAGCACATAATATAACTGGGCTGCTGGTTCACTCAGTTGGCTAGATGGCTAGCATGCGGATCAGGTTAACATTACAAGCAAGAGGTTCGCTCCCTGTTTCGACTGAGGTCGACTCAGGGCTTGCTTCCTTATCCTACATGTAGTAAAAAAAATCACAGCACTTAGCCATGGTTCAGCGACTAATTGCAAAGTACCTGCCTTCAGCCAGAGAACTGAAGAAGACGATAGCATAAGTAAGATTAATGCCATCACATTGAATATAAAATCTGGCTCACTTTGTTCTCCCCTCCCCCAACACCAAATGGGAAAGAATAACAATGATTTGTAATAAGAGGGCAAGATTTAATGATCACTGACAAAAGAACCGAAAAAGTATAAGCAAAGGTAAAAAAAAAGCAATAACTTAAATCAGTTGAGTAAAATGTTCATGTATACAAGGCCTGAAATGTCTTGGATTGGATTGGCAAAAAATATGTCTAAATTTCCGCTAGTTTCTACGTTACTCATTCTAACTGATGTTTTCCCCACGATTTCCTGCAAATCTCATTAGCATATACCACAATATCAAAACCAGTGTAACAAGCATAATAAGCAACTAGAACCTGAGGAAAGTGTCAAACTTACACCATATTCTTTCTTTAAGTCAGCCTTTAAGTTTGAACCTTCATTTAGAACACTTTGATGCCATAAAAATTGAAAGATATGGTATAGATAAGAAGAATTAAGAAAAAGTCCAAACAAATCGTCAACAAAACTTCATAAATAATGGGGAGAATTTTCTCCCCGTCGAACGAAAGAGCGCAGAAATCCACCTGAAGCACGGAGCTGCCTCAGGGAGATTAAGTTCAGTTTTAAAGTTTAAAATAAAGAAAGTTAAAAAATCATTTACACATGTCCCCTCATGTGATAGCATCACATGAGCTGGGACATGTTTATGAAATGTTAAAAAAAATATTTATTAATTTAATAAACCCTTCATGAAACCTCATCCTGCCCGTGGATGAGGTTTCATGAAAAATGCGGAGGCCACCTGGGCTCTTCGCCTGCCTGCCGACCTTAAGGTTGGACAGGCCGCTCTGTCCAATTGGCTAAGTGGTTTATTAATGGCCTTATCAGGCCTTTGACAGTTTGGCGGGCTCCAGTCTGCGCCCGCCTAACAAAAGATCAGGATGATGCGCACGCCCAACGTCACCGTGTGAAATTCCGCCCGATGACTTTGAACCCTTTAGCACCTAAATTTTTTGGGTTAAATC
Source organism: Cetorhinus maximus (assembly GCF_964194155.1). Taxonomy (NCBI): domain Eukaryota; kingdom Metazoa; phylum Chordata; class Chondrichthyes; order Lamniformes; family Cetorhinidae; genus Cetorhinus; species Cetorhinus maximus. The sequence goes on from NC_135884.1 coordinate 124,939,212, forward strand.
TAGACCTGCAGAAAATTAACATAAATGCAGGAAATTCACACGAACTGCTCATGTATGAGGGTGGAGCTATATTAATGATGGCAGAGGGTTAAGCAGAGGTCTTGTGGGACCAGCACAAAAGATCAAGGAAAACTGAGCATTGTGTAAAAATGCATGTATTTCGTAAAACTTGTTTCAGCACACGTTTCCAGGGAATTCCAAGCCAAACTCTCAGGATGTGATTTATTTCCAGTACACATGTAACATTATGGCCAGGATTTTGCAGTCAGTGACGAAGCAAGGGCAGCCACTGCTGCCCTTGAAGAAAGCCTCACTGAGCGACCTAACAACCTCTGTAGTGAGAATGTTAACTCTCTCGATTGTGGTATTCTTTAATGGGGATTCCCAGTGTCAAGCTGCAGTGCCATCAAGCTGTGCATGCAGCCAATCTCATTAAAGAATTCTCACAAATAGCCAACCAGGGAATGAAAAATACTAATTGTTGCATTACTTGCTTACTTCATGCAAACTCACCAATCAAACACAGTGGACTGGTGAACAATAACATAGGTTATTTTATTTGAAGACTAATACTAATATATACAAGTTACAGGAGAGCCCAACAAACACATGAAACCTAAGGATTCAACAATTAACACACAGGCAATAGGCAGCTGGTCACATGCTGTCTTATATCCTGCTTCAGTGATCACAGATGTACACAATTTGCTTACTCTCTTCAAGCGATATTGCAACACTAATAGTCAAATAAATTTTTAAAACTTTTACATTGAATAAAATAATGATTGGTATATAACAGAGGAAAAGGTGGAAGCCAAAATCTCATGAAAAATTTATAAACTGGGGTGGTGGGGAGGAGATCCACCGCACAGCCTGTGATGGATCAGTAAATGACAGACTGCTATTCAGGATGTCTGCGTTAACCTGCACTTGCACAAAATCCTGAAGCTGCAATCAGATTTCTTCATCAAAAACCCTGCAAATTCTGGGCCAACAACTGAATGCCAGAGCTGTTCCACAAATATATCCAATCACCTCATTGCAGTAAATCCCACTGTATTGGTGTAATGCCCATCATGTGGATTTTAAGGCTTCGACAGCAGAATAGAGAACAGTTTCAAAACTGATGTTTCTTACCTTCCATATTCATTTATGAGCTGTGTCTGGTAGTTTAACTGCGTTGTATTTACTGCTAGATTAGAATTTCAGCAAAACACAAACTACATAGTGTTATGTAACTGCCACCCTCTGCAGAGAATAATTCCTTTGCGACCCATGTCAGGAAACACGCCGGCGTTTATCTTTTAAAGCTACACAACAAATTGACTAATTACATGTCTGTTGACATGCTTTTGATCTTCAAATATCAGAAAGTTTTTATTTGAAAGCACTATTTCACTATTCAGAGTAAAAAAAAATCTTACCTGTTGGATATTAAGTTCACTGTTTGCAATCCAAATATGACAAGTTCAGATCACAGCATTTGTTAACATTGTACACCTGTTGTGTTATTGGCAGGGTATTCATATTCTCACCAGTACAAAGATACTATGAGAACTTCCAGTTACAGATTCAATACTTCTCCCAGTTTTGCAGAATTCAGTGGTTCCAGATGATCACATACCATGTAAATTAAAGTGAGGTGCAGGCGTGCTCAGGATAATAGTAGAAATGCATGTTTGTTTTACACATTAGGAAATAAGGTATTCATTTTAGTTTATCATGGACATACATATTATTTTAGTTTATCATGAACATACGTATTATATAATATTGAGTGAACCAATATTAGTTCCAGAAATCTCGGGAATTTAGTTTTTCTTCATGTCTGGGCATTGACTCTAAACAGGCTAACAAGTTGACTACCTCAGCAGGTCTGACAGCATCTGCAGAGAGTAACACAGTTAACGTTTCGAGTCCATATGACTCTTCATCAGAACTAAGGAAATATACAAATGAGGTGAAATATAAACTGGTTGAGGGGGGTGGGACAGATAGAGCTGGATAGAGGACCAGTGATAGGTGGAGGCAAAGAAGAGATTGCCAAAGATGTCATAGACAAAAGGACAAAGGGGTGTTGATGGTGGTGATATTAGCTAAGGAATGTGCTAATGGTGACATTAAGGGTAGAAAGGAGGACAAGCAAGTGACAGATAGCCCTCGTGGAGGTGGGGTGGGGGGAAGGGATCGACATTGGCTAAAAAGTGGAGATAAAACAAAGGATGGAAATAAATTTAAAAATAATGGAAATGGGTGGGAAAAGAAAAATATATATTTAAAAAAAAATAAATTATTGGAAAAAGGGGAATCGGAAAGGGGGTGGGGATGGAGGAGAGAGTTCATGATCTAAAATTGTTGAACTCAATATTCAGTCCGGAAGGTTGTAAAGTACCTAGTCGGAAGATGAGGCGCTGTTCCTCCAGTTTGCATTGAGCTTCACTGGAACATTGCAGCAGGCCAAGGACGGACATGTGGGCATGAGAGCAGGGTGGAGTGTTGAAATGGCAAGCGACAGGAAGGTCTGGGTCATGCTTGTGGACAGACGGAAGGTCCTTATTATTAATTAATTTGAAACTTTTTTTTACACTAGATACATTTTAGATGACAGAAACAATTTTTTTAACCTGTATATGTATCCTGAGATTTCATAATAAAAAGTATGAAGAGAAACTAAAACAGAAATGTGAACAATGCTTTAATTCACCTATTTGCTTTACTGGCTGAAGAATTAGAGTGCATAAAGATAGTTATTTCCTTTCTCTGAGATAGTATACAGTGAGGGATTCTAAACAGAAGAGGGCACAAAAGACCAGCTTTCATTTATGTAGCACCTCATTACAATCAGCAATATCTAAAAGTGCTTCATATACAATGGAGTTGAGTAGGCAACTGTGTACAGAACAAGTCTCTACAATAGCAGTAACTGGAATGGTTGCCTGGCTAATCTGTCTTTAGTTGAAGGGACATTGGCCAGGGTACTGTGTCTGCTTTACTTCAAATAATGCCAACTGCACCTGGCAGACAGTCTTAGCTTAACGTCTCACCCAAAGTTTGGCATGTCTCGCAATGCAGCCAGCGCATGTTAAGAATGCATTCAAGTGTCATCCTGGATTATGAAGTCAAGTACTGGTGTGGGGCTTGAACCCATTAACCTTTAATCACTCCCCAATGTATCCACATACAGAAATTGATTGGGGGTGTGTATTTTAAATTGCAGACGGCGAGGACACCCACCCAAAACAACAGGGTCCTTCTTAAAATATGCAGATTGGGCCTGAATGCTATAATCAGGAATTGACCCTGAGACCCTAACAGGGAGCAGTGGTAACTTCCTTGGCAGGGCCAAAGCTATGGGAAAGTGGATACCAGGCCTGCAGAAGCCAGAAAGGTAAGCTTAAAAAACATTTTTGAGGTTTCCTTGTAAGCCAAGAAGATAGGAGTGCTCCTTTGAGCCCCATGGGGAATCCTTGTGCCTCCCTGGCCCAGGGATCCTTTCTTCTCCTCTAACTCCTGACAGACCTCATCCTGATGATTTACCTTCATGTTGAAGACCATTTCCTCTGGTTACCTGTGGCAGAGTCTTATTGTTCAGTGTGTCCTAACCTCAGTAGAGCACCCCCTATTTTAATTCCCACACCAGCCATACCATGGTCTCTTTGAGTTAAATTGTTCGATAGTGCTGAACCAACTTATGCCTGAATTGAGATTGTCCCAAACTCATTCCACAAAACACCTTTACAGCCAATAGGCCAAGGACACTTTCACCCTGCCAGTCTGGTCTAAGTTTGAATGTAGAGTTCAAAATTGTAAGGGTCAGTACCTAACATAATGTACAATTAAGTTTCCAATTCTGAATTGAGGTGAGAATACTGCTCACTGATTCAAAGTAACACTGAATGCAACCTTTTGCACTTTATATTTTCCATTCTTTTCCTGTGCTTTTCTTATTGCCGCTGTAAGTATTGCATTTTACACTATATTGCTTATTCCAGATTAATAGCTTTTTCAGTGAATCATTCCAGAGGGTTATTGTCTATGGTGGTTTATAACTAATGTGACCACAAACAGTCCCTCCATGACCAGACACTCTAATGTATGGATCAGTGTCTTCTTCTTGGATGATATATAGTGCTGCTGAGCCATGAGTGTCGTTCTGTTGATCGCTGATCAACACTGTAGGTTCATAAATACAGAGGAAAGAATATTTGTGGTAAAGTCCAAAATATAGGGAAAAGAGAAAATCAATACATTGTGCAAAAATGGATGCATTAGAAATGAAGAACAATCATTCCTACAAACATACAAAATTGACAAGCAGGAAATACCCAGTTAGCCTGTCAAACCTACTCCAGACATTAGGCAGAATTTCTTGCCCTCCTCCGTGGCTGGTTTGGTGGCGGGAGCAGCCCACCCTAGCTCTGGGAAACCGGGAGCAGCAACGGCCTTGATGAGGAACAGAGTAGAACAACAGCACAATCTGAGGACAAACCAACCCTTCCCAGCCACGAACACGTACCCCACCCCCCACCCCAACAACCCTGATATCACCCACATGGAACAATACTCCCACGGCAGAGCAGGACTGGTATCTCAGCCCTCTGAGAGTGCAACAATTTGCAAATACCATGGGTGTGCAGGAACACACCCAGGAGCTTGGACATGTAGAGAATTTTGGACTGGTAATCGACAATCTTTAAATGGGATTAAAAATTGCCTCTGTTAACGTGTGTAACATCAAAGGATGTGTTTCACCAAAGATGTGTTTCGACCTGGGGTTAACTGGCCAACATCAAGGCTCTGGCCGTTCCTGCAGGAGTATGGGATACTGCACCTCAGCAACTACAGATGATTGTCGAGCTGCTGTTCCCACAATCTATCGATCTGGTCCGGAGAAAACGATTGCTGTTCCTCTGGCCTAGGTATTCTGCTGCAGGAGGCAACTTCACCATCACTTAAGTTAAAGAGTTGGTGGGCTGTTGCCCCCTCATAGCAAACATAATGTACAAAAATGCTCCCCTCCAGTTAATTAATTTGTATGCCCTGGCTAATGAGTGAGCAGTTGGCATCCTTCAGCAGCTCCCACTGCTGCTGGCGACTTCCAGGCCAGTTGTTCTAGGTGGTGACTTCAACTGCACCATCGATGTGGCTGGACAATCTGGCAGGGCTAGTAGCAAACTGAACACCATGTCCAGACTCCTGATGGAAATGGTAAAAGACAGCAAGCTGCGTGACGTCTTCAGCAGCCCTGTAGACAGACTGTTGTGTTCATACACCTTGTCAGGGCCAGGCAGGTCCGTCTATTCCATGATAGACTTCCTGTTTGTGTCCCGAGCATTCACAATCACTTCCACCGCCATCAAGCCAGTGTTATTCTTTGACCACTGCCTCCTACTGGCTGACTCACTTTCAGGAAGTCCAGCTGGGTGGCACAGTGAGATGGAAACTGAACGTGAAACTGTTGACCTCAGAAAACATTGAGGAACTCAAAAGGGATAACAAAGGTTGGAGAACCGTGAAACCCCTATTAGAGACCTCAATACAAGGCGAGCATCAAGTGCTTCTTCATCCTCAAAGGTATTCAGAAGGCAAGGGAGAGACGCGAGGGTTGGGGGGTGGGGGTGGTCATTGTCCTGACTCCAGGATAGCATGCAGAATCTGCTTCTGCTGCAGTCGATGGAGTTCAATATCAAGGAGCATGTCCAAGAGGTGAGGAGCCAGCAGGCCTCACCCTTTGCCTCAGAGCCTCCAAAGTAATTTTCCGGTCCAGAGTCAGCTTGGTGGATCAGGATGAGACGTGCTCACGTTTTTTCTTTTAAAAAGTATACAGAGAGAGCTGTGATCAGCAACCTGCAGAAGATGGCTCAGTAACATCATCGCAGACTGACATATTGACGTTCAGCATACCCCTTTTATGCTGGATTGTACAATGTGAAGTATGACTTTAAATAGTGAATCTTATTCAATGAACTTTGTTTTAAAAGCTAAATATTATCACTGATAGCGTCTGGAGCATAGTATAGTGGGACAAAGAGGGACTTACAACCTCTTGACACCTTTTAGTTGGGAAAAGATTGCTAATATAAAAATGTAGAGTTAGCTTTGAAGTCAAATATTTAAGACACTAAGTTATTTGCTTTTGTGGTAATAAATTATATTTTCCTGTACTAATGATTTTGAAGTAACAATTTACAAGTATTTAAGCTCTTCTGACCAGAATTCTTTCTATTTGTGAGATTTCATGCTTTTATCTGAGAGAAGATCACGTTCTTGCAATTATATTCAAATCAGAAGCTTTTGAGAACTTGACTGGAAGTATGAGGACAATATTGACCAAGTAGAAGCCTTAAAAAATAGTGTCACATCTTTGCTAACTGAGATATCTTGTTGAGTAGCATGAAGTAATTTTAGAAGTAATTTTAGGCAGGAATATCAATGAGGATTGTCAGAATTTCTGAAGCATGTAGAAAGAGAAAGGAAGAGTTGGGTATTTTGGGCTTGGTTAGACTCAAGTGTTAATGTAATAGCCTTTACAACTAAGCCATTGGGGGTGCAAGCAGTAGTGACAGATTTGAGAGATTTATGAATTAAGAATCCTACATGTTGAATAAATGTGTGGAGATGAAGCAAACTGTCTTGCGACCTCTGGGTGCAGACTGCCAGAGGCAGTCAGTTGTGAGTGTCGAAGCTCACTGCAGTTTTGTTAGCCTTCAGTCTACTGTGGTTAGAGGTAAGGGAAATATCTGCGGTAGTGGTTTTGGATAATCTGTAGGAATGTGACTGTACAGTAGCTGTCGTCTGGGATATTGTGGTTTCGTTTTACAATAAAAAAGGGTAATTGTTTAATCTCTTTGCTCTGAATATTTGGAATCCAGTGTCTTATCTGTGCCAATAGATATTTAGCATTCATTCTAAATCACTTTTAAAAATATGCAAATAGAACCATGGGTGAAAAGAATTTACCCAATAAATCCTTCTCTAATTTAGATCTTGAATTTGGTTCATATTGTGTCAATATTTCTGTAAAAATAACCTGATCCTTTTAATAATCTGTGGCAAGTCCCAATATAACAATTAGAATATCCAAATCCAAAAATGTTTAGATACTGAAGCTTTTGAATAGATTGTTAAAAGAACCAAAAATGAATGCATTAAAATGCAAGTCAACAATAAAATGAAACCTGGTGGGTGGCATATTGACATCTCAAAACAGCTAATCAAAAAGTACACACAGCAAATTTTACTCATAAATGCAACTGGAATAGAATTCCATTTTTATTTATAGTTTAAAATTAGAAAGAACATCAATATTGCAAATTTAGAAATTGAATTGATTTTGTTAGTGTTGTAAATACAACCCAGTCCAATCCTGTAATTGCAGAGAGAAGAATGATGTTGTGACCACTGCCATTTATTGTTCAATACTGTGGCCTATCATTCTAATCACTTCAATGTAAAGTGCAAGCTGATGATGGATAAAGGGATGTATCATTCCCATGGTTATTACAGATTAGACTTGTGATATTCCTAATTGTCAATCAGGCGACTATCTGAAAAAAATCCACTTCTTGGATACATTTCAGACATCATTTTGTTTCTGAGCAGATGCACTAAATAATCTGAGGTAAAACCAAATAGGATGCAGTCAATAACCTGACACAAATTAACTTAAAATGAGAGCTATGTATTTGTATTTCAGTGTTAATCTGTTTATTCAGTTGGAAAATTTCTGTTGCTTTTAATTACAATATTTATAAAGTTTACGAAATTCAAGGGTTTTTTCTGTGCTAGAAAATAATTTAATAAATGTATGTTAAGGTATGATGATTCCAACATTTTTTAGTCTCCACATAGGAGATTTTCTCATAGACACAGGCAAAGCCTTAATGAGCCCTGAGCTCCAGATGAAGTGTTTCAGAAATGTGCCGTCTGTTTTTGATGGTGTGGAAGGCAGCTTTCATCTGGAGTTGGAATATTTGCTCTGCCAACATTGATACTGGCTTTATGAAAAAAAAACTCCTACTCGATAATGTAAAGCTCTATTTTATTTGCATTTCATTACTGTTGAGCGAACAGTAAAAGGGTGTGTGGGCTACCTCCTGTGAAAGAAGTACACAGAAAATTGGTGTCGTTCATCAAAGATTTCTTTATACATAGTGTTCAGTATTTACACACAATGTTCAACCAGACGTTAGTGCTTGTACTGAGTGCCTCATAGGGAATACAAGAGCCCATGATAGCAGTTTTAGGTTAATATTGCTTTAAATACCAGCTATAAAAATAGCAATGAATGGACTCAAAGCTATGAAAATGCCAACTGAAGAAAAACTCTTCTTATGAAAACAAGTTTTATTAAGGCTCCTTCAATGACATCAGAGAAAGGAACTCAAGTTTTAAAATCCTAAGCCAATTTACTTTGTATAGCAATTACTACTCTCAGATTTGCCACAAAATTGACTTTGAGATATGTAATTACAGTTACTGTTTCATAACAGCAAATTTGAGGTTGCAGGTTACTGGCAACACTTCAGGGTTTGTGGATAGAGATAGGCCAGAAATGCTGCACGTTTTGTGTCGTCGTGAAGCAGTTTAACTTGAAGTCACCCAGACTGAATTTAAGCAAGTGGTGCAAAAGCATCTCAAGGAGACAACAGTGTAACTGCGACGGCTGCAAGATAAGCTTGAGAATTCGAGAGGCGGTTTGAAATGTCATTTTTAACTGGTTTAAAGGGAACTTACTACTGACTGTCCTGTCAGCCCTCTATTAAACCTTTAACATTTAAGTGACTTTTGAACTTCAGTAAAACATTTTCTTGACAAATTCTCCATGCCACAATAATGTTGTTGTCTATACATACTAATGTTCCAGGAGTGGGCAGGGAGAGATTCTGAGCACATTTTTAAAATTTCAGCGCCCTTATGCTTGTTGTTAGTAATATCTGTACTGCATTTCCGTAGCATTTTCAGTGTGAATATTCATTGTGTGTGATAATTATACAGACAAGCAAAGTAATATTCTTTGCAGAATCATTGAAACTAACAGATTTGTGAAAAAATCACAAGTAATTTCTCAAAGTTTGTACTACTTTAGAAAATTTATCCCTTTTCTTTACGTCAAGAACTAGAAACATTTCAATCTTTCTGAACCAAAATTGATCTAGATTTTAAAAAGCAAAATACCACAGATGCTGGAAGCCTGAAATAAAAACAGAAAATGCTGGAAATTTTCAGCCTGTCTGGCAGCATCTATGGAGGGAGAAACAGAAAGGTCATCAGCCTGAAAAGCTAACTGTTAACCTAGATAAGGTACTTTCAGAACTAATTTTAAGATGGCACCATTATACCTCACAGGAAGCCATGGTAACAGATTTGCACTAAGAGGAAAACATTTGTCTAATTTGAAATGTTCATAATTATTGGAATCAGTTTTCTGTAATTTTGTGTGTCTTAACATGAAACTTTTATCTTTGATTGTATGAGACAATTACTAGGGAAATCAAGGCCATATCATGCGGTTGATTGTTTTTTCATATGTGAACCACTTTCTGAATTTGAAAATCTAAAGTAAAGAATGCCTTATAAAGAAATTACTGATGAAGCCAGGAAAAAAACATCTAATTTGAGATTCTTAAAGATTGTTAGCAAACAATATTGAGAGGATCAGGTGTCATTTTTATGCATACTATCTTACTGTTCAAGTAATTAACAAACTCACTGTCAGTACCAGCGGATCTGATTACTTTTGCTTTGCAAAGTGATGACTATGGAATTTCTAGAATGAATGGAACCTTACAGTAGTCGGATGAATCAATAAACAATCATTCATATTTTTCCTTCCTTTTAACACTGGAACCTTTATTTCACATGGACTCTGTCCGAGTACACTGGAACCCAAAGGTAAAAATGAGGAATGCACTGCAGGACTTAAATATTTCTAATTGCTGAAGGTTTGACAGGTTGGGATTTGGTGCTATTTCTGCAGCGAATCTGTGAGTCTGCACTAACTTCTTTGTTCTGGGTTCTGTATCAATGATTTCCTATTATAATTTTAGTTCCTTGTAAAGCCTTATATTTACTTCAACTCGATGCATATTTCTGGTTGTTGACCTTAATTGCCGCATCAAGCAGAACTGGTAGCTGTGGTGTGTACTGAATGGTTTCACAGTTAACTGAATGCCAATATGATTAACGGAAGTTTTAACAGTTGGCTTTGAAATGACACTCGCGGTACTGTGCTATTTTTCACAGCAGAGCCAAAGTTTGGCTGGCGGAAGTGTCTGCTGGCAATTTAACTCTGCATTTGACCAGCCTCGCAATGCCACAACTACTTTAAGCATTCAGTAAATACTTTTGTTACATTTCTTCAATTTGGATGTTAATATAAATATATTCTGCTACTCCAATCCTTTCAGTGCATTCGTTTATACCACAGATAAATTGTTGGTTAAAACACAAGTTTTACAACCTTGTTGAAGTATTTGTTTAATTTTCAGCTGCTGTTGTTTAAAATCTTCACAAATGTATCGTCTTCATTAGTTGACTCTAAACAAAAAGATTTCAAACATATTTGTGGTATAGGTGGGTTGATCAGCTAAGGACTAAATACTGTGGAGATCTTCATATTCTATTCATTGAAGTCAATATTCAAAATCACATTTTGGAACATTCTGAGATAATTAGGCAATTATGATCAGAGAGTGCAATGACTAAACAACATTTCAGAGATGGGCTTTTAAATAGGGACCAGTGAGCAATTTTAAACTTGTAATAAATGACTCAGTTACAGGGTTTACCATATGCGTTGTAAAAATGTAAAAATACTTTTCATGGATGTTTTAGTTTCCTGAGCTCTTTGATAAACTCAAGGGCCTGTAAAGTAGGTTATCCAATAATTTAGAATAAGAAAACTCTTACCTGCCCCATCTAGGAGGTTGTTAAAACTTGGTGATGTCAATCCAAGATCTCACCTGATCATTAAACTTGTATTGCTCTGCACACAGCATTCATTAGCAGTGTCCTTAAGGTTCAGTAGGTTTATTCCTGGATGAAGGGGTTGTGTGGAAAGGTTGAGCAGGTTGGACCTATACTCATTGGCGCTTAGAACAAGGAGAGATAACCTTATTGAAACAGATAAGATTCTGAAGAGAAACAAAAGTACCTGGAAAAACTCAGCAGGTCTGACAGCATCTGCGGAGAGAGATACAGTTAAGGTTTCGAGTCCGAATGACTCTTCATCAGAACTAAGGAAAAATAAAAAAGAGGTGAAATACCTCGAAATGTTAACTTTATCCCTCTCAGCAGGTGCTGTCAGACCTGCTGAGGTTTTCCGGGTATTTTTGTTTTTGTTCTAGATTTCCAGCATCCACAGTATTTTGCTTTTAAGATTCTGAAGAGGTTTGACAGAGTAGAGAGTGGGAGAGTTGGGGAGGCACTGGCATAGGGGTACTAGTGGGGCTAGTAATCCAGAGGGCCCGGGCTATTGCTCTGGGGTCACAGGTTCAACTCCCACCATGGCAGCTGCTGGAATTTAAATTCACTTGATAAATCTGGAATGAAAGCTAGCCTCAGTAATGGTGACCATGAATCCATTGTTGATTGTTGTAAACACCCATCTGATTCACAAATGTCCTTGAGGGAAGGAAATCTGCCATCCTTCCCGGTCGGACCAACAGGTGACTCCAAACCCAGAGCAATGTAGTTGACCCTTAAATGCCCTCTGAAATGGTCTAGCAGGCCATTCAGTTGTATCAAACTACTACAGAAAAGTCAATAAGGAATAAAATTGGACAGACCACCCAGCATCGACCTAGGCACCAGAAACGAAACCAGCAAACCCATCACCGTTGACTCTGCAAAGTCATCCTCACTATCATCTGGGGAGTTGTGCAAAAATCAGAAGAGCTGTCCCACAGACTAGTCAAGCAACAGCCTGACATAGTCATACTTACAGAATCAGTACTTATAAGTACTTACAGACAATGTCCAGACACCACCATCACCATCCCTGGGTATTTCCTGTCCCACCGGCAGGACAGACCCACCAGAGGTGGCGGCACAGTGGCATACAGTCGGGAGGGAGTTGCCCTGGGAGTCCTTAACATCCACTCCGGCTTCCATGAAGTCTCATGGCATTAGGTCAAACATGGGCAAGGAAACCACCTGCTGATTACCATGTACCTCCCTCAGCTGATGAATCAGTGCTCCTCCATGTTGAACACCACTTGGAGGAAGCACTGAGGGTGGCAAGGGCACAGAATGTACTCTGGGTGGGGGAATTCAATGTCCATCACCAAGAGTGGCTCGGGACCGCCACTACTGACTGAGTTGGCCGGGTCCTAAAGGACATAGCTGCTAGACTGGGTCTGCGGCAGGTGGTGAGAGAACCAACAAGAGGGAATAGACTACTTGACCTCATCCTCACCAGTCTACCTGTTTCAAATGCACCTGTGCACGATAGTAATGGTAGGAGTGACCACTGTACAGTCCTTGTGTAGATGAAGTCCTGTCTTCACATTGAGGACACCCTCCATCATGTTGTGTGGCACTACCACCGTGCTAAATATGATAGATTTTGAACAAACCTAACAACTCAAGACTGGGCATCCATGAGGCACTGTGAGCCATCAGCAGCAGCAGAATTGTATTCAACCACAATCTGTAACCTCATGGTCCGGCATATCCCCCACTCTACCATCAATATCAAGCCCGCGATCCACCCTGGTTCATGAAGAGTGCAGGAGGGCATGCCAGGAGCAGCAGGACTACCTGCGTGCAAAACTGCAGAGGCAGCATGTGATAGACAGAGCTAAGTGAGCCCACAACCAATTGACCAGATCTAAGCCCTGCAACCCTGCCACGCCAAATTGTGAATAGTGGTGGACAATTAAACAACTAACTGGAGGAGGAGGCTCCACAAACATCCTCAGCAAATTAATGCACAGGACAGGGCTGAAGCATTTGCAACCAGCTCCAGCCAGAAATGCAAAGTGGATGATCCATCTTGGCCTCTTCCTAAGGTCCCCAACATCACAGAGGTGAGCCTTCAGCCACTTTGATTCACTCCATGGTGATATCAAGAAACAGCTGAAGGCACTGGATACTGCAAAGGCTATGGGCCTTGACAACATTCCAGCAATAGTACTGAAGTCTTGTGCTCCAGAACTTGCCATGCCCCTAGCCAAGCTGTTCCAGTACAACTAGAACACTGGCATCTACCCAGCAATGTGGAAAATTACCCAGGTATGTCCTGTCTACAAAAAGCAGGACAAATCCAACCCGATCAATTATTGCCCCATCAGTTTACGCTTGATCATCAGCAAAATGATGGAAGTGCTATCAAACAGCACTTACTCAGCAATAACCTGCTCACTGGCGCTCAGTTTGAGTTCCGCCATGAGCACTTAGCTTCTAACCTCATTACAGCCTTGGTCCAAACGTGGACAAAAGAGCTGAACTCAAGAGGTGAGGTGAGAGTGACTGCCCTTGACATCAGGGCAACATTTGACCAAGTGTGGCATTAAGGAGCCTGAGCAAAACTGGACTCAATGGGAATTGGGGGAAAACTCTCCACTGGATGGAGTCATACCTAGCCCAAAGGAAGATAGTTGTGGTTGTTGGAGGTTACTCATCTCAGCCCCAGGACATCGTTGCAGGCGTTCCTCAGGGTAGTGTCCTGGGCTTAACCATCTTCAGCTGCTTCACCAATGACCTTCCTTCCATCATAAGGTCAGAAGTGGGGATGTTCACTGATGATTGCACAATGTTCAGCACCATTTGCGACTCCTCAGATACTGAAGCAGTCCATGTCCAAATGCAGCAAGACCTGGACAATATCCAGGCTTGGGCTGATAAGTGGCAAGTAACATTCGCACCACACAAGTACCAGACAATGACCATCTCCAACAAGAGAGAATCTAACCATCTCCCTTTTGACATTGAATGGCATTACCATTGCTGAATCCCCACTATCAACATCCTGGGAGTTACCATTAACCAGAAACTGAACTGGATCAACCATATAAATACTGTGGCTACAACAGCAGGTCAGAGGCTGGGAATTCTGTGGTGACTTCCAAAGCCTGTCCACCATCTACAAGGCACAAGTCAAGAGTGTGATGGAATACTCTCCACTTGCCTGGATGAGTGCAGCTCCAACAACACTCAAAAAGCTTGACACCGTCCAACACAAAGCATCCCGCTTGATTAGCACCCCATCCACCAACTTAAATATTCACTCCCTCCACCAGCAACGCACAGTAGCAGCAGTGTGATCTACAAGACATACTACAGGAACTCACCAACGCTCCTTTGACAGCACCTACCAAACCCGCAACCCCTACTATCTAGGACAAGGGCAGCAGATGCATGGAAAGACCACTACCTGCAAGTTCCCCTCCAAGCCACTCACCATCCTGACCTGGAACTATATCACACTTCCTACACTGTCGCTGGTCAAAACCTTGGAACTCTCGAATAGCATTGTAGCTGTATCTACACCACATGGACTGCAGCGGTTCAAGAAGACGGCTCACCACCATCTTCTCAAGGGGAATTAGGGATGGGCAATAAAGGCTGGCCTAGCCAGCAATGTCCACATCCCATGAAAGAATAAATAAAATTTTTAACCTCATAGGGAAATCTGGAACTAAGGGGCACAGTTTGAAAATAAGGGGCAGAATGTTTAGCTTGGCGGGCGGGTGCACGCCTGACCCGCTTGAGCATAAAATGAAACCCGTTGACGTCGGGCAAGCATCCCGACATCAACACGCAACTGTGTGATATTTTGTTTGGCGGGCACGCGCCGGAGTCGGCAGCACGCATGCCGACAATTAAAAGGCCTGTTAAGGCCATTAAATTATCAGTTAAATCGAACTTTTCACTGCCCATCCAACCTTACGGTTGGCAGGCAGGCGAAAAGACCAAGTGGCCTTTGCACTTTTTAGGAAACCTCATTCACGGGCAGGATGAAGTTTCCTAAAGCAAATAAAAATAAAAGAAAAATTTTAAAACTTAATTAATAACATGTGACTCTGTCACATGAGCAGGGACACGAGGGGACATGTTTTATTACACTTTTAATTTCTTTAGTTTTGTATATAGCTCTTCATCTCGCTGAGGCAGCTCTGTGTCTCAGGGAGATTATCAAGTGCACACTCGCACGCATGTGTGAAGTTCACGCTCGCCTCGCTCACCCTCCACCCCCCCCCCCCCCCCCAGCCCGCACAGGCGGCGCTGAGAGCTGCCGCTCATGTTTCCCGCTGGGTGGGCCTTCATTGACCCACCAGCACGAAATCGCCTTCCAGCCCCAATCGCAGGCGGCGGTCGGCTTCCTGACCACCCCCGCTGAGCCCGCCCGACAAGGGCAGGATTCTGCTCAAGGTGTCTCCCATTCAAGACTGAGGTGAGGAGGAGTTCCTTCTGTCAGAGGGTCTTTAATCTTTGGATTTCTGTAACCCAGAGAGCAGTGGAGTCTCGGTCATTGAATATATTCAAGACTGAGTTAGATAAGTGTTTGATCTTCAAGGGCATCAAAGGCCATGGAGGACAGACAGGAAAGTGGAGTTAAAGCCACAGTCAGATCAACCATGATCTTACTGAATGTCAGAGCAGGCTCAGGGGGCCAAATGTCTCCTATTTCTTACGTCATTAAACTGCCATTTGATTTCGATGTTCTTGAATTTAGGTGAGCATTACTGTGGAATATCTTTTGATTTTTTTTCCCCTATAATGTTCCAGGGACATGAAATCTCTTACAGGAACTGGCAGGTTCAGTAAACTTTGGAAGCAAGCACAATTGCATATGAGCTTCACTTTTTTTTCTTCTTTAATTATGATCAAATAAACAAAAAAGTTTGTTGCAGTTATGAAATAACAATCCCTTACTTGTAAAATGGATATTTCTTTACAAAAAGAACTTGGATATTAGTAATTGTTATCAGTATCAAATATTTTAATAAATATTAATATTAATATATAATATATATTATTAATATTGTTTCTTGTGAACTATTCAAGATAAGCACAAAAGGAAAGAAAAAAAAGACTTGCGTTTATTTACCACGACCACCGGACATCTCAAAGCGTTTTACAGCCAATGAAGTACTTCTTGCAGTGTAGCCACTGTTGCAATGTAGGAAACATGGCAGCTAATTTGTGGTCAACAAACTCCCACAAGCAGGCAAATGGGACCCTGGTTTCACATCTCATTGACAGACAGCACCTCTGGCAGTGGAATGCCCCCTCGGTACTGCACTGAAGTGTCGGCCTTGATTTTTGCACTTAAGCTGTGGAATGGGCTAGATTTTCACTCCAGAGATGGGTAGCTCGGAATTTCCCAGCTCAGCGCACCCACATTGGGAAAAAATGCCTGAATGTCGCAATTTTTGCTCCAGGGTGAGGGGTGGGGTGGGGTGGGAGCTTGGAGGGTGCAGATGCAGGCACAGATGGAGGGTGGAGTTGAGCCCATGGCCCCTAGACACAGATCGGACGTGGCCACGGGTGCTGCCACCTCGGGCTGTTTAAAAGGCCTGACTTGGTTCTCTGGGACTTCATCCCGGTTGTTTTGATAAATATTAGACCCTGCGCCCCATCCATGCCAATTCACGTTCACCACACATGGCCCCTTATAGCCTCCTTACCAACACATGTTCCTCATCCGTCCCTCCAGAGCCCCAAATAATCTCTGGGCCAACTCATGCCCCTCATCATCCCCATGGCCCCTTATAGCCCCCATGCCCACCACCCTTTACCTATACACTGTCCATGCCAACTCACCTAGTATCCAGCAGGGGCAGGAGCCATGTTGAAATTTTAAAAAAAAATCTAAGTATCTTTTACAGTTTTCACCATAATCAATAGCCCTATCGATGAAAGCCCATTCAAAACTTTGAGCCCCTCAATTACTTAAAATCCTTATCAAAACAAACAGACTTGTATTCATAACACCTCATCAAATACAACTAATCCTTTCACCTCTTTAAGCTTCTAATCAAACTGTTAACTTGCAACCCCCGCTGGGATAATTGTAGGGTGTGGAAAACAGCCAACCATTAATAATGATATAATGATAGCCCTTGTGGTGATGTCAACAAACAGCTATTGTCATTGCTAGAACATTTTTTTTTAAATTCTCACCGACACAGGAGGCCTTTTTTTCCCCAAACTTTTAAAGGGCTGAGGATTTGAATAACTTGTTCTACATACCTTATCAAACATTTATGTCTCCTCCATAAATTCATGACTCCCACATTTTGGACTAAGGTCCTTGTGACAGCGAAAATTGGGTCTGTTCGAAATCAGCACTCAGCCCTGCTCAGTTCAGGTTTCTCACCTGTGAGTCACACCCACCCCCTTTACCCTACCAGCAAAAATGGAATTTGTCAGAAATGGGGGCAGGACTTCTGGACCTGGGTCCTGTCCTCCATTTTTGAAGATACGTGGAGTCTCCACAACTTCATGAAAACCCATCTGTATTAATCTATTATAATTATACAGTTTATATGCATACAGGAAATTCACAAAAAAAATGGTTTAGAAGCAACATATTACAACAACATTATAATCAATTTCCCACATATCTTTCCTGCATTTAGTCCACTTTATTTTTTGTTTGCCTTTCAGTCTCTTTGATTTTCTTTATGCAATAAGTCCAGTGCCTTTTAGCAAACTTGGACATGTATCTCTGCTTCTGGAGTTTGGGGAGGCAGAGACTGGTATGCTCTCAAACCGCTGTCAGTTCTCTCTTTGGCTGCCTGATAGGATACAAAAGAGGTCTACCTCCTGCTTGCATGGCATCACTTTGCATGGCATCATCGTCCTGAAGTCTACTTTGGGGCATGTGAGTGGGGGAGAGATGGTGGAGAGAGAGGAGTAGAGAGAGAGAAAGAGGGCAGAGGGGGAGAGAGTGGGGTGGGGAGAGAGAGGGGGTGCAGGGTGTGCAAGTGGGGTGGGGAGAAAGAGGGAGGGGGGGATGGAAAGGGTGGAGGGGAGGGGATGGAGAGAGGAGGAGGGGGTTGAGCGGGGAGCAGGGGTGGGCTGGAGAGTGGAGGGGGTGGAAGGGGGAGAGGCTGGTGGACGGGGAGCAGGGGGTGGAGGAGGGGAGAGTGAGAGGGGGTGGAGGAGGTGAGGAGGAGAGGGGTGGGGTAGGGAGAGGTGGAGGGGAAGAGAAGGGTGGGGGAGACAGAGATGGAGGGTGAGAGGAGGGTGGGGGTGAGAGAGGGTGGGGGAGAGAGAGGGAGAGGGGTGTGGGGGAGAGAGGTGGAGGGGGAGAGTGGGAGAGGGGGTGGGGAGAGAGGCGGAAGGGTAGAAAGAGGCGAAGAGGCTTACCATTTTGGGGGAATGGTGGGGGGATCAGATGGAAGAAAATTGCTTGGTGGTTGGGGGAGAAAATTTCTCTTGGGGGGGAGGAATGGATGGTAGGGGGTAAAGTTGTTCCAGTGGATTGTAGTGGTGATGGTGGGGGAGAAAGTTGCTGCAATCTTTGAGGGGGGAGGTGTTGTGGGGGTGCTGGCTGGGTTGTGCTGTACTAGGAAAAACATAAAACTAGCTTATTAAAACTTGTAAAAACCGAATCTGCTTTTTGTAAAGTTAGCTCAGTTTTAGGATTTTTGAAACTATGGAAATTCAGAAATATGGAAAATAAGCTGATCGTTTCTGGTGTCCAAATGCTTAAGTGATGTTACTAATCGCAAATGTTTAAACGCTATGGTTTGGGGCAATTGATAACATTGATGTCAGTTACATTACTTGCAATGTTAAATTATAGCTGAATGATTACTTTTGAGCGTAATTGATGTCAAATGATAGCTAAATGATTGCTTTTGAGTGCAACTGATATCAAATGACTGCAAATGAATCCTGTTGAATGTCAAAATCTGTGGGTAGGGGTAGGGGAACGAGTAATTCTTGTGACTCAGTCTGCCATATCAAAACAATTATGAATGTTACTGGATAGTGGAGGATATCCTATTCCTGAGGGATCAGCTCACATATTTTTGATCAACTGAAATAGTTATAGTTATAACTGTTATAGTTTAAAGACACCTTAATATAAAGTTATTAAGTGAGATGTACTGCAGAGAAAGATGGGAATGCCTAATTCCAAAGCAATCATATTGGAAAAAGAGTTTTAAAAATGATACCTTTGCTCCCAACCATCCATTTAGATCCCCCCAAGGAAACAGAAAGAAATGGGATATGGCGTGATTTTGATTTTAGTCTTTGTTCTGTTTACTAACACTGATGAGTCTGTACTGTGAGTAATACTTCATGGCTGCATGCTGTTATTTTTCTAGAGTAGTTCTTGAAGAATTTGTTAATATTCAGTGGCTTCTTTATGCAGTTTGAAATTTTTAGGTCTGATAAACTAGTTAAATGTAACACTGACCCAATGCAAATATAATAACCAATATAAATGCTTTTACATTGTGGACTTCTTATAGGCAGTGTGTTATAAATCAAAATTCATAGACTGCCAGAGCCTTTGAGTTTGATCATGACAGCTTCAGAGTGGCCATGATAAAATCCATGCATGAAGATAACTTCAAATAGGGGTTTATTTTAATCAATACAGAATATTACTGGTCTACATTAGCTGAAAAACTTTAGTATTCTAATGTAGCTTGCCCAGACATTATGACACTATCATTCAAGACCAAATATCACTGAATATTCTCTTTAGATTTTCCTAATATAGTGACAAAGTCTATTGAAATATGTTGTCATTGAATAAGTCATGGATTTTCACCGCGTAACTAAATATTGGGAAAACAAAGGCCAGTGTCTTCAGTGTTCACCACAAACTATATACCCTAGCCACCAACTCCATCCTTCTCTCTGGAAACTGTGTCTGAGACTATACCAGACTGTTCTCAACCTTGGTGATATATTTGACGCCAAGGTGAGCTTCTGACCAAAACAAAAACAGAATTACCTGGAAAAACTCAGCAGGTCTGGCAGCATCGGTGGAGAAGAAAAGAGTCGACGTTTCGAGTCCTCACGACCCTTCAACAGAACTGAGTATAGTTAGGAGAGGGGTGAAATATAAGCTGGTTTAAGGTGGCGGTGGGGGGGTGGGGTGGGGAGAGAGAAGTTGAGGGTGGGGGGGGGCGGTGGTTGTAGGGACAAGCAAGCAGTGATAGGAGCAGATAATCAAAAGATGTCACAGACAAAAGGATCAAAGAGGTGTTGAAGGTGGTGATATTATCTAAGAAAATGTGCTAATTAAGAATGGATGGCAGGACACTCAAGGTACAGCTCTAGTGGGGGTGGGGTGGAAAGACTGACAAGGTATTAGTTGTAGATTTTAAAATAATGGAAATAGGTGGGTCACTTGCATTTCCCCTAACTTAGTCTACTGCATTCGTTGCTCCCAATGCGGTCTCCTCTACATTGGAGAGACCAAACGCAAACTGGGCGACCGTTTTGCAGAACACCTGCGGTCTGTCCGCAAGAAAGACCCAAACCTCCCTGTCGCTTGCCATTTTAACACTCCACCCTGTACTCTTGCCCACATGTCTGTCCTTGGCTTGCTGCATTGTTCCAGTGAAGCCCAACGCAAACTGGAGGAACAGCACCTCATCTTCCGACTAGGCACTTTACAGCCTTCCGGGCTGAATATTGAATTCAACAACTTCAGATCTTAAACTCCCTCCCCCCATCCCCACCCCGTTTCTTCCCCCTCCCTTTCGTTTTTTTCAATAATTTATATAGATTTTTCTTTTCTCACCTATTTCCATTATTTTAAAATCTACAACTAATACCTTGTCAGTCTTTCCACCCCACCCCCACTAGAGCTGTACCTTGAGTGTCCTGCCATCCATTCTTAATTAGCACATTTTCTTAGATAATATCACCACCTTCAACACCTCTTTGATCCTTTTGTCTGTGACATCTTTTGATTATCTGCTCCTATCACTGCTTGCTTGTCCCTACAACCACCCCACCTCAACTTCTCTCTCTCCCCCCCCCACCTTAAACCAGCTTATATTTCACCCCTCTCCTAACTATACTCAGTTCTGTTGAAGGGTCGTGAGGACTCGAAACGTTTACTCTTTTCTTCTCCACCGATGCTGCCAGACCTGCTGAGTTTTTCCAGGTAATTCTGTTTTTGTTTTGGATTTCCAGCATCCGCAGTAGTTTTTTGTTTTGAGCTTCTGACCATGCATTTGTGCTAACACTAAGAACACATATCCGTAACATCGCCCGACTCTGCCGCGGCTCAGCGCATCTGGTACTGAAACCCTTATCCATGCGTTTGTTACCTCTCGACTTGACTATTCCAATGCGCTCCTGGTGGGCCTCCCACATTCAAACCTCTGTAAACTTAATATCATCCAAAATTCTGCTGCCTGTGCATTCCGTTCACCCATTACCCCTGTGCTGACTGATCATTCCACCATTGGTGGTTGTTCCTTTAGCTGACAAGGCCCTGAGCTCTGGAATGCCCTCCCTAAACCTCTCCGCCTCTTTATTTGTCTTTCCTCCTTTAAGGTGTTCCTTAAAATTGGTCTCTTTGAGCAAGCTTTTGGCCATCTACCCTAATGTCTCCCCATGTGATTCAGTGTTAATTGTTGTTTTATCATGCTCCTGTAAAGTGTCTTGCGATGTTTTACTATGTTAAAGACAGTATATCAATACAAATTATTTTTGTTGCATGATCTGAACATTGCAATGTATGTAAGACAATTTTTTCACATTATTTCAGCTTTTACCTTCACCCCATGTGTATATCCCGATATTTATTTTGTTCTGTGTATTTATTTAAATGATCTGATTATTAGTGCTTTTCATTTCCTGATTGACTGGCTGTGAGAATTCTTTAATGTGATTGGCAGTTCATATGTTGCTTAACTTTGGGAATTCCCATGTTCTACAATCAATTGCAGGTTGAAAAAGCTAAAGTTCTTGCTACAGAAACCACTACATCTCTCAGCAAGGTTTTCTTTGAGGTCAATGGGAAGTGCTCTTGCTTCATAAGAACATAAGAATGTAAGAAATAGGAACAGGAGTAACCCACATAGCCTCTCGAGCCTGCTCTGCCATCCAACATGATCATGGCTATCATCAGCCTTAACTCCAATTTCCCATCTGCTCCCCATATTCCTTGATTCCCTGAAAGGCCAAAAATCTGTCTATCTCAGCCTTAAACATATTCAATGATGGAGCATTCACAACCTTACAGGTAGAGAATTACAAATATTCACAAACCTTTGAGTGAAGAATGTTCTCCTCATATCAGTCCTAAATGATTATCCACTTAACCTAAGACTACGCTCCAGTGTTCCAGATTCCCCCAGCCACGGGGCAAAACCTCACAATGCCTTCCCTGTCAAGTCCATTCAGCATCTTGTGCATTTCAATGAGATCACCTCTCATTCTTCTAAACTCCAGAGAGTATACGCCCAATTTACTCAGCCTCTCCTCATAGGACAATCCTCTCATCCCAGAAACCAACTTAGTGAACCTTTGCTGCACTGCCTCCAATGCAAATATATCCTCCCTTAAATATAAAGGCCAAAACTTCACAGCATACTGCAGGTGTGGTCTCATCAAAGCCCCATACAATTGTAGCATGACTTGCTTACATTTGCACTCGATCCTCTTGCAATAAAGGCCATGATGCCATTTGCTTTCCTAATTGCTTGCTGTACTTGCATGCTAATGTCCTGTGTTCCTTTTATGAGTGCACCTAAGTTCCTCTGAACATCAACAGTTACAAGTTTCACACCTTCTAAAAAAATTCTGCTTTTTCATTCACACTACCAAATCTCGCACATCCCCACATTATACTCCATCTGTCACCTTGTTGCCCATTCACTTAACCTATTTCTATCTCTTTGCAGCCTCTTTGTGTTCTCCCTACAGCTTACATTTCCACATAACTTTGTATTAACAGCAAACTTAGATACAATCCTCTTAGTCTCTTTGTCTAAGTCATGGTAAATAGCTGTGGCCTGAGCACTGATCCTTGTGGCTTTTCACTAGTTACAGCTTGCCAACTTGAAAATGCCCATTTATCCCTACTCTCTGCTTCCTGTCCATTAACCAATCCTGTAACCACGCTAATATATTACCCCCAAACTCCATGAACCCTTATTTTCTGTAGTAACCTTTAAATTGGCACCTTATCAAATATTTTTTGAAAATCCAAGTACACTAAATTTCCTCGCTCCTCTTTATCTATCCTATTAGTTACATCCTCAAAAAGCTCTAATAAATTTGTTAAACACCTTTTCCCTTTTGTAAAGCCACGTTGACTTTGTCTGATCATACCATTATTTTCTAACTGCATTCTTAAGACTACTTTACTGAGAGATTCCTGCATTTTCCCGGTGACTGATGCCAGGCTAACTGGCCTGTAGTTCCCCGTTTTCTCTCCCTCCATTCTTGAATAGCAGTGTCACATTTGCTAACTTTCAATCCGCTGGGACCATTCTGGAATCTAGGGAATTTTAGTAAATCATAACCAGCTCATGTACTATCCATGCAGCTATCTCTTTTAGAATCCTAGGATGTAGGCCACCAGGTCCTGGGGATTTGTCTGACTTAACTTCCTTAAATTTCTCCAATACTTTTTATTTTCTGATATTAATTATCCTAGGTTCCACACTCTTTTTATCTCCTTGGTTATCTTCTATTTCTGGCATGTAACTTGTGCCTTCTACTGTCAAGATGGGCACAAAATATTTGTTCAATATCTCCGCCATTTCCTCACTTACTATGATCATTTCTCCTGTCTCTGTCTCTAAGGGACCAACATTTACTTTAGCTACTCTCCTCCTTTTTATATTCTTATAAAAGTTCTTACAGTTTGCGTTTTATATTCCTGGCTAGTTTACTCCCATTCTACTTTTCCCCTGTTATCAACTTTTTGGTAGCCCTTTGTTGGTTTCTAAAACACTCCCAATTCTCAGGCATGCTACTATTCTTTGCTACATTATAAGCCTGCTGTTTTAATCTAATGCTATCCTTAACTTCCTTAGTAGGATGGATCTTTCTTGCTGAGTTTTTGTTTTTTCAATGGAATGTATTTTTTTGACCATTTTGTATTGTTTCTTGAAATGTTTCCCACTGCTTATTTGTTGCCATACCATTGTGCTGACCACAAAATCCAGGATGTTATGTTACTGTAATTGGAATTTGCTTTCCTAAGTTAAAGCGAGGGCAAAATCTTGAGGAAGTGTAAAAAAAACTTCAATTGCATCAGAACATGAGATATCCATATTGGATGTGCTTGATTGGAAAAGGGGAAACTTCTATTTCCCACAGCATGAGTCAGATTGATGGTCACAAAAAATCATCCTCTTCCAAATAAACTTACAAGTAAATGTTTGATGATTATTTTGGGGGCACAAAGGGAGTGTTTCATTTCAATTCTCTACTCACGAGGGAAACAATCAGAATGTGCATAAATTCTGTTTGCAGCAGGTTGGAAATGATCATGAAGGAGTTTACTGTTTTCATAAATAGAGACTTCTAGTCTCTTGTATTCCAGTCCTCTAGATATAAAGATCACCACCTCCGTCAATCCCTCCACTGTCTCTAAATCCTTAGGCTGATGGTCTGGCATCCTGCAATTTCCTTGAACTAAATATTGGGAAAACTAAAACCATTGGCCAGAATTTTCCCGTCGGCAACTTGGGGGCGGGGCCCGATTGCTGACGGGAAAATGATGCGGGATGACGTCAGGAGGAATACTGAATATTTGCTTAAATTGAAATGTATTTATCTTTTAATGAGGTATTTCTCAGTGTAAGTGATTTGTATTCACAAGTTATTCTTAAATCCTACTTCAGTGTATTAAGAGATGAATTCCAATGCCATAGATATGACTTTAGCAGAAAGAAGAAAAACACACACGTTCTGGTTTTATAGAATCTTATCAAAAAATAATTTACTTATAAAAGTAATTGAATTCTGCATTACTCAGTTCCATTTGATCTCCGATAAAACAATCTTTAGAAGCCATGCAAAAGGTATGCTATGACCTCCTCCCTGTACAAAGGGAGTGTTTCATTTCAATTCTCTACTCATGAGGGAAACAATTAGAATGTGCATAAATTCTGCGTGCAGCATGTTGGAAATTATTATGAAGGAGTTTACTGTTTTCATAAATAGAGCTGTCTATGAATTTTAATGAAACAATACAAAATGTATGTTGAGGCTAATTTATTTTTGTACCAAAAGCATGGTGACCAATAGGTACTCTGCTAGGTCACAAAGAATGCAAAGTTTAATTTCTTGTCATCCAGCTGGATGGGACTGCACTCATCTGGTTCTATTCTTATCTATCCGGTCTTAGTTAGAGAGTCACCTATAATGGCTTCTCTTCCCACAACAGAACTATTATCTTTGTAGTTTCCCAAGGATTTAGCCTTGGCACCTTATGATTTCCCATCTACATGCCAACCCTCAGTGACATCATCAGGTTTCAGATGTATGCTGATGACATTCAGTTCTACCTCACCACATGTGAACTGGGGTTGACTACTTAGTCCCTTGAGCTTGTTCCATGCCATTCCTTGATTTGTGATTGAGCTTCATATACTCGTCTTTGCTCCATATTCTGAATACAATTGGTTAGCAAGTAACTATCAATTACAGATCTAAAATTAAAAATTAATTTAGCATCAACTTCCTCTTAACGTCTTGAAAACTTTGTTCAAATCATCCTTTAACCGTTGAAATTTCATGGGATACAACCTTCATTTGTATAATCCCACATTGGAATTTAACCCGTGGAGTTTAGGTATCATTCTAGTAAATCTCGCTGGACCCCTTCCGAGGTCATTGTATCCTACCTAAGGATTGATGCCCAGAACTGAAGATAATGCTCCAAATGTAGTCTAACTAGACTTTTGTACAGCTATTGCATGACTTCTAGTCTCTTGTATTCCAGTCCTCTAGATATAAAGATCACCACCTCCGTCAATCCCTCCACTGTCTCTAAATCCTTAGGCTGATGGTCTGGCATCCTGCAATTTCCTTGAACTAAATATTGGGAAAACCAAAACCATTGGCCAGAATTTTCCCGTCGGCAATTTGGGGGCGGGGCCTGCTCATCGACAGGAAAATGACGCGGGGTGACGTCAGGAGGAACCCCCGATGTCATCCCGGTCCAGTTAAATTTTTAGGAAGGCGGGCGGACAGCGAAATCAGCTGTTCGCCCTCTGACCTGTCAATGGCCAATTGAGGCCATTGACAGGATCATTAAGCTCATTGAAAGACCTGCCCGTCCAACCTTAAGGCTGGCGGGCAGGCCAGGAGCCCCAGCGGGCTTCTGAAAAAAGATAAATCCTCATCCACTGGCGGGATGAGGTTTCATCTCAGTTTTTAAAAAGTTTATTAAAGTTTCACTCATATTTATTAACATGTCCCATCTCGTGTGACAGTGTCACATGAGGGGGACATGTTAATAATGTTTTTCTTTCTCTATTTTTAAAGTTTTTAAAACATTCGGCGCTCTCCCTGAGACAGCACTTAGTCTCAGGCACACACGCGAAAGAGCGCACTTTGACAGATGGGGAATCCTTCCACCCTCCGCACAGGAAGAGCATAGCGTTTCCTGTCAGGCAGGCCCCTGGGCGGGCCTTAATTGGCCCGCCCACTTAATATGGCGGCGGGGCCCGCTTTGGTGCCGGAGTTCGGCTGCCCTCCAGCCACCAAGTCAGTGGGGCCCGCCCACCCATCAAGGTCAAAGTTCTGGCCATTGTCTTTGGTTCCCACTGCAAACTCTGTTCCCTAGCCACCGACTCCATCCCTCTCCCTGGTAACTGGCTGAGCCTGAACCAGGCTACTGTGCTTGACCCCAAAAAGAAGTTCCAGCCACATATCCCCATTATCATCAAGACTTCCTACTTCCACCTCTGTAACATTGCCTGACTGAACTCTACCTCAGCTCATCTGCTGCTGAAACCCTCATTCATTGCTTTGTTACCTCTAAACCTGACTATTACAAGACTCTCCTAGCCAGTCACCATAGACTTGAGCTCATCCAAAACTCTGCTGCCCTTATCCTAACTCGTACCAAGTCCCATACACCCATCACCCCTGCGCTCAGTGACCTCCATTGTCTCCCAGCCATATAATACCTCAATTTTAACATTTTTTAATCCTGTTTATCAAAATCCCCATGGCCTAGTCCCTCCCTATCTCTGTAACTTGCTCCAGTCCCACATCTTCCAAGATTTTTGCGCTGCTCCAATTCTGGCCTTTTGAGTGCCCCCACTTTTAAATGCTGCATCACTGGCAGATGTGTCTTCAGCTAATTAAGCTCTGAACTTTGGAATTCCCCCCCTAAACTTCTCTGCCTCCACACTTTTCTTTTTTCATTTAAGATGGTCCTTAAAACCTACATTTTTGGCCAAGTGCCCTAATATCTCGTTATGTACCTCATTGTCAAATTCTGCTTGATAATAAAAAAACAAAAACAGAATTACCTGGAAAAACTCAGCAGGTCTGGCAGCATCGGTGGAGAAGAAAACAGTTGACGTTTCGAGTCCTCATGACCCTTTGGCAGAACTGAAGTATAGTTAGGAGAGAGGTGAAATATAAGCTGGTCTAAGGTGGGGTGCGGGGGGAGAGAGAAGTTGAGGGTGGGGTGGTTGTAGGGATAAGCAAGCAGTGATAGGAGCAGATAATCAAAAGATGTCACAAACAAAAGGATCAAAGAGGTATTGAAGGTGGTGATATTATCCAAGAAAAGTGCTAATTAAGAATGGATGGCAGGACACTCAAGGTACAGCTCTAGTGGGGGTGGGGTGGACAGACTAACAAAGTATTAGTTGTAGATTTAAAAATAATGGAAAAAGGTGGGAAAAGAAGAATCTATATAAATTATTGAAAAAAAAGAGGGGAGGGGGAAGAAACGGGGTGGGGATGAGGGGAGGGGGAGTTTAAGATCTAAAGTTGTTGAATTCAATATTCAGCCCGGAAGGCTGTAAAGTGCCTAGTCGGAAGATGAGGTGCTGTTCCTCCAGTTTGCGTTGGGCTTCACTGGAACAATGCAGCAAGCCAAGGACAGACATGTGGGCAAGAGTACAGGGTGGAGTGTTAAAATGGCAAGCGACAGGGAGGTTTGGGTCTTTCTTGCGGACAGACCGCAGGTGTTCTGCAAAGCGGTCGCCCAGTTTGCGTTTGGTCTCTCCAATGTAGAGGAGACCGCATTGGGAGCAACGAATGCAGTAGACTAAGTTAGGGGAAATGCAACTGAAATGCTGCTTCACTTGAAAGGAGTGTTTGGGCCTTTGGACGGTGAGGAGAGAGGAAGTGAAGGGGCAGGTGTTGCATCTTCTGCGTGGGCATGGGGAGGTGCCATAGGTGGAAGTTGAGGAGTAGGGGGTGATGGAGGAGTGGACCAGGGTGTCCCGGAGGGAACGATCCCTACGGAATGCCGCCAGGGGGGGTGAAGGGAAGATGTGTTTGGTGGTGGCATCATGCTGGAGTTGGCGGAAATGGCGGAGGATGATCCTTTGAATGCGGAGGCTGGTGGGGTGATAAGTGAGGACAAGGGGGACCCTATCATGTTTCTAGGAAGGAGGAGAAGGCGTGAGGGCGGAGAGCAAACGCAAACTGGGCGACCGCTTTGCAGAACACCTGCGGTCTGTCTGCAAGAAAGACCCAAACCTCCCTGTCGCTTGCCATTTTAACACTCCACCCTGTACTCTTGCCCACATGTCTGTCCTTGGCTTGCTGCATTGTTCCAACTTTAGATCTTAAACTCCCCCTCCCCCCATCCCCACCCCGTTTCTTCCCCCTCCCCTCTTTTTTTTCAATAATTTATATAGATTCTTCTTTTCCCACCTTTTTCCATTATTTTTAAATCTACAACATACTTTGTTAGTCTGTCCACCCCTCACCCACTAGAGCTGTGCCTTGAGTGTCCTGCCATCCATTCTTAATTAGCACTTTTCTTAGATAATATCACCACCTTCAACACCTCTTTGATCCTTTTGTTTGTGACATCTTTTGATTATCTGCTCCTATCACTGCTTGCTTATCCCTACAACCACCCCACCCTCAACTTCTCTCTCCCCCCGCCCCCCACCTTAGACCAGCTTATATTTCACCTCTCTCCTAACTATACTTCAGTTCTGCCGAAGGGTCGTGAGGACTCGAAGCGTCAACTGTTTTCTTCTCCACCGATGCTGACAGACCTGCTGAGTTTTTCCAGGTAATTCTGTTTTTGTTTTGGATTTCCAGCATCCGCAGTAGCTTTTAGCTTTTTGTTTTTATCTGCTTGATAATACTCCTGTATAGCACCTTGAGACATTTTGCTACATTAAAGATACTGTATAAATGCAAGTTGTATGGTTTTATGTTATGAAATAAAGGATCTAACCTTTAAGAAGGAGCTGTGGCACTCTCCAACCACTGTGGTACCACTTTGTACTGCAGTGATGCATTATATTTTAACGATAAGATTATTTTCTTGACTTCAGTTTGATAGTCTTCCAAAATTCACGTATATCGTAAGAGTTTACTAATTTAACGACTGTTTTGATCGCAGGTTTGTTGATATTTGAGCTCTTGGGTATTGATAGTTTGAGATTAACATCAATGGCCCAGCTGCTGCACAGTTCTGTCCCTAATTTCACACAGTTAAATTGCCTTGAATTATTGGCGCAATACAGAAACTGTTAATTCATTCACTAAACTCTCTTTAGTGTTGACTGATAGAAACAACATTGCTTTAACCTTCGGGTTGCTTTAAATGAAACATTTTCTTCTGTGGTATTTTCATTTCTGCTAGTCCTGCTCCAGACATCCTTCTGAACTGTTTGCATTATAATTTGTCATTATTGATACAGCTACAGAAAATATTCAGAAGTAAAGCTGGTGCAGTGTTGGTAAATATGCATTATTTGAGCAAATATTTACTCAAACAACAGAAATGAGCACTACAATGATTTTTATAATCCTATTTATGTGTATTTTATTACATAGCACATCTGTGTTGAAATCATGTGTGTTCCTTTTGTTGAATTACTTCAAAAAATATAAACCGATTGTATTTTCTGATTCTGAGTGTTCTGATCAAGAGTATCAGGAGCTGTTGCTACCTTGGCAAGAACATGTGGGTAAGTTTGTCACACTGCAGATCATTTACAGCTGGGTTTTAGCTGAATATTTTAGAATTATTTTCTGTGGACAGTCCTTCCTGAAATTTTAGGAACTTTACACTTGGGGCAATGATGTGATCCTGGCACATAGAACATGCTGAATTGTGACTGCCATAAAGTTAGGAGCTGGATTATCGAAAAATCTTAAAGATCACCCTTAAAGCTGTCTTGCCACTGCAGCTTGGGTGGGGCTAGGGGCAGGGATAATGGTTGAATGCAGACAAGGTAGGAGAATTACACCATTCATTGACATTGCTTTGGAGGTCCAACTTTAGAGGTTCTGAGGTGAAGGGTGACTCCATTTGGAGGTGTTGGCTAGCCTTCAGTATGAAGCAGCTAGAGCGCAGTCAAAGAGAGTGAATACTGTTTCACCTGTGCCTCAAACTTGGCAGCAGGTGTGCAAGAAATTTGCTAGGCAATGCATGTTTGCCAAGGTAATGTGCTAACATGTGGCTTGATTTTATGATCTTAACTGCACTCCATAACAGCACTTCACTCCAAATCTGGTGTTCCAGATGGAGGATGCACTACACTCCATGTTACGACCTGTTTTCTCAATGCGCTGTCATTGAGTCATATCCTGTGCCCAAATAAATATTGTGTGCAACAAGCACCATGTTTTAAAATTTATTTTCAACGGGGTTGCAGCATCAGAGAA
Source organism: Cetorhinus maximus (assembly GCF_964194155.1). Taxonomy (NCBI): domain Eukaryota; kingdom Metazoa; phylum Chordata; class Chondrichthyes; order Lamniformes; family Cetorhinidae; genus Cetorhinus; species Cetorhinus maximus. Next base: position 124,969,986 of record NC_135884.1, read on the forward strand.
TAATGAAATCGCAGTGTGTGGTGACTGCACAGAAAAGCCTTGAAGACACAGGCCAAAGTTAAACTGAGACTGAATCACATGACACACTTCCCTTCTAGTGATGTCATGCTGCTATCCCTTACAGGCATATTACAACACTCCTTTCTCCCACTCTTTTCTTCTCTCATATTCCACTTTTCAGCCGATATCTGTCGAGTACTAGCACAGATGAATGCACTCCACTGATTACGGAGAAGTCAGTTAATCAATATCAATGTGGAACAGTTAAAGTAGAGGCATGACTGAGGAGGAACAATTGCCGATGAAATGGAGGAAACACAACCTACTGACTGGAGAGTCGCCTGTAGGCCACCTGCAGCTGGTAAACCCAATGATTACAATCCCACAAAGCCTGCCCAAAACACTGTTTGTTATTCAGCATCAGCACTCCATGTGATAGTTTGGGGAGACTGTGGAAAAGCCATAATTGCATTTGTATATTGCTGCATGACCACGATGGAAAACTGGCCTGTCCAGGCACCTCTGCAGAAGAGCAACCCCCCCAGCTTGGCTGAGACATAGAACAGCTTTGATGGCAGGCAGGAAGGCGGGGGGGGGGGGGGGTGAGTTGTTTTGGAAATGGTGCATTGAGTCAACCATCTGACGTGTTTCTGCCTCTGGCCAGTCTCAGTGAAGGCCAGTGACCAATGGAAGTGGCTACCCCACAGACAGCTGTGGGAAACAAATTAGTGCCAGTTAACTGGCCATTTGGGGCCCGTTGGGAAGGCCACTGGAATATTACCAGCAGCGGACAGGCCTTTGCCTGGAGGTGGCAGGCCAGTAGAGGAACAGCAAATTCCCACCTTTACCTATCAGCTCCCACACCACCGTCAACACCAATTCCACCCTCCCCACCCCCTATCAGACCTTTATCTGCCATAGCCATAGCTGTGATCACAGGCCACCCTGTGGAGCGGGTTCCTGTTGAAGGCCTAGCACCCGTGACCACAAATAATTTTGAAATTTTCCTAGATCTTTAGAGGAAGCCTCCATCATGAGGCGCCCTCACGTTCTCCTGCCTGTTATAGCAGTGCCCACTTCTTCCAGTGGGGCTGCTGGCAGGACAATTCTACAGGCCCTTTCGTTGGTACACGAAGCACATGTCCCACTGGTCCTTAATTGGATGGCGCTTCCAGAGCCAGCCTCTTAATTAGCCTCCTCTTGTAAGATCATGCGGGACAGCCAGGCAACACCAACAGGGTCAGGGCATGCGGTCCATTGGTCCCGACCTCTGAAAATGTTGAAATACAGTAAGGTTCCACTTCTAAGTTCAAAGATAGCTTTCACCACTTTGACATGGCACTGTCCAGATTTTGGATTTCAATCTACAGCAGCAAACCTTGTCCGGATTCACCATATTGATGAGTAAAAGTCAAACAGCTTGTAAGGCAGGAAATCAGCAACCTCAGAGCTGCCTGAAAGTCTGCCCACACACAAATCACCAGGCTTTCTAAGAGATTTCCACAGAGCGGGGAATTACAGGAGCTGGCACGGATGTTGAAGATGTCTCTAAGGATGACCAAAAACCCAAAATACTTCCTCCTCCCACTGGGGAACCACTTGGAAGAAGTAACCATTTAGGAAATAGAAGATCCACTTTCAAGGAAGAAAAGCATTGGGGCAAAACATTGCACCACACATTGTTACAATAACTAAATTCTGTTCAATTATGAACGTAAAATGTCAGACAATTACATTGAGACGGTGCAAAATATGATAGTGTGCACAAATGCTACTACATTCTTGAGTGCTAGTAGTAGGCGGTGGATAATGCCAGAATGATTCGGGTAAGCAGGACAATGAGCATGATGACGCCTATGGTCACACTATCTTCACATTCATAAAGCGGTGGCGGGGGGCGATGGGGGGCAGTACCTGTACAAGGGATTGAGGCCAATTTGGCGTGAGTGCTACCAATAGTGCTACACACTTTAGGGAATTCAGAAAGGTAGCTTTCCTAATAAATAAATGAAGTGACTAGCTCTGGCAAGCAAGACACCTACAAGCAAATAGATTGTGCAGTAAAAGTGAAGAGATTTGCCAGGATGGTGTTTAAAAGGCTGTAATGATGCATAAGTTCAAGGTTAGCTGTCACGTTTGATTCCTGTCATGGAATTACTTTTTGGATCTGCTTTCTGGAATGTGTGTAGCTTTGGAGTAGTCTCCTTCAGGATTGATAGGGATGATTTTCCTCCCTGTTTTCAGATGGGAACAGAATGGCAGTGGGCCTAAAATGACTATTCACCACTTATTGCCCCATTCCCAAGTCCACCCTGATCACTGTGATCTTGGACCGAGCCCCACTTGGTGAAGTACTTGGAAGTCCCTCATCCAAAATACATTTTTCACTCTTGCTATCCTCAGTGCTTCTTCCAAGTGCTGTTCAACATTGAGGAGTACTGAATCATCAGCTGAGGGAGGGCGGTAGATGGTAATAAGCAGGAGGTTGCTTAGCCTGTGTTTGGCCTGAGACTTCATGGGGTCAAGAGTCAACATTGAGTACTCCCAGGGCGACTCCCTCCTGACTGTATGTTGCCACTTCTAGTGGGCGTTACCATTATGTGGTTTATAACATTGTAATGTTTAGGGACTATGTCTTTAATTAAAGGTGAAATGAAAGGTGTCACGTGACTTGTTCTGAAGTCTGTCTGACAGCAAGTCTGGATGTTTTGATTGTTAGCGATTAAAGGTGGACCAGATTGTTTTACTGGGAAGAAGGTGCAAGGTGTTCACACTTGGAGACAATGGCAGCAGCCCTGTGTGTTAACAATGGATAGACTGTCAGTCTCCAAAGTGTTGAGAATGTCAGGTTGTAACCAGTTGTACTTTAAATAGTCCATTCAGTTCCAAGATGAAAGAGAGTTGGGCTCTCAAGGATAGCTAAGCAGCATTTCTACTTGGATACATGGCCCATATGTTTCACATTCCCATTGGAAAGGATGCAAAGGAAACCGATGTAAAGATCAGGATCCAGGCTTTCCTAAAGTATCACTGAATATCACAGAAAGGTTGGATAGTCTGCCAGTTTCCAGGAGAGAAAGAGGGAGAGAGCTGGAGGTAGAAAATCTGTATGGTTCACTGTGCAAGAATGTAGGTGGGAGCTTGCACTCAGATTGGAAAGACCAAATTCATGAGGAATTAAAATGAGGCTGGCAGATTCACTTAGCTTGCATTGGAGGAAGAACCTCTGAATGTATCTCACTGTGAAAGACAGTTCTGAGATTACAAGCTGCCAGGCAGAGAAAGGAGGAGAACAAAAGTAAACCCTCGGGAGTTACGAATCACTTTGGACCGATTCTGGGAGAATTGTATGTCTACTTAAGGGACAGTGTACAGTATACCTGTAAAGTGTGTTTTCTCAATTGTGCTGAAAGAAAAGAGGGAAAAGTTCTGTTCTGTTGTTTAAATTATAAGTTGCCTTCAAAAAATGGTGTTTAGTCCCACTGGGGTAGGACACACCTAGGGATGGTGGTAAAGGTGTCTGGGACATTGGCTGAAAGGTGTGATTCAGTGACTGTAATAACTGTGTCAGGCTGTTGCTTGACTAGTTTGTGGGACAACTCTCCCAATTTTGGCACAAGTCCCCAGATGTTAGTGAGTACAAACAGTTGAAAAATGGCCAATTATGCTGGTTGTCCCAGGCTTCCAATTTCTCTCACCAAAGTTTCAGTAGGAAATTTCTGGGACAATTGTTCACAAAACCCTCAGGGCAAATAGCAGCAACGCACCTCTGATTTTTAGACTGGAAGCCTATTTCTATGAAATTACATAATTAAGCTTTTGACAAGAAGTTTCAGAAATTCTCCGGAGGCCCAGTTCGGGACTTTTGGCGCAAAATGTAGAGTTCCAGTGCAAGATAGGTGAATAGGAGCAGAGTGGCAATCCGACGGTGATTGTCACTCCTCGGAAGATTCAGCCCTTTATTTCCATAAAGTGAACCAAACAAATGTGGCTGAAAAAACCATTATTGGGAGGTCTTCCTCAACGATTCTCACTCCACATTATGATATCACAAGGTGCAGGACTAGAGGACGTTTATCCTTTGTGCAATGCAAGACACACGAAAAAGCATATACAAGCTTAACACTGAAAGGACTACAGGTATCTTAACTAAATATGTCATTCATACTATTAATTTTCAGTGGTATACGTATATAAATACATTTATAAAGATTCGTCCATAACCCAAGAAATTTGGAAGTCTGCCATATGTGGAACAGTGACAAAGCTTATTTTCCTCAGTTATTCTGGATACATGGTATAATATCTTCTGTAACTAAAAACCTGATTGTATTTACTGTTTTAAATTTACCATTTTCCAAGTATCCTAGATTAACGGTCATTCACTTATGTGCTATCTCTATTGTTTTTGATTATAAGGGCAGTTGAGGCTTAGCTGGCGTCTGTCTCCATGTCTGGTATTGAGACAGGCAGTGTGTCACTTATTCCATAGTGGGATTCCTACTCCGCAAAACCAGAAGCATGGTACACAGCAGGCTACAACTGAACTTCTGAACGCTTAGACTGGTAAACCTAAATCTTTTCCTAAGATCATGAATATATTCATTGTAGAACCAATCAAAAGACGTTATCACCACCTCAAAAATGAATGAGTGAAAATGTCAATGTTTGCAGATCATGTAAGGGATTAAAACCCAAACAAACAATGGGCCTCACTAACCATTTCTGGAACTAGGATTGAATTTTACTGGAAAATAACATTTAAATTTTATTAATGTTTGGTAGTTTAGTTATATTTTTGATATTGACCTTTTGTTGTCTGTGTTGGGACTAGAAGGCAAAATGCATCCTTAATACACAAACAAAACACAAACCTGGCAGGCTCCAGGATTGTACATCATGAAATGAGCACTCCAGTCATTGAATGTACAGGTTTGTACATCATGAAATGAACACTCCAGTCATTGAATGTGCAATCTGGAGTTTGCTTGTTGGGAAATTAAAAGGCAGGTTGCTGTTTAGTTATTGGATACAGCTGTTTTTGATATTCACTCTGTGCTCTTATCACATTCACACCAAGAGTCTGAACAATGAAAGCACGTATACTCTGCTACTCTAGGATAAGCTAATATTCAGTCAGTGGGCATAAGAGTCATCCAGCTGAACATTGTAAAAACAAAGTCATTGCACAGAGAGAAGAATGAGTGGAGTTCTGGATTTTTGGTACTGGCATTAAATGCTGGTTGACTGAATGTAGTTTTTTTTTTAAGCACGGGACTAAAACCAAAGGAAAATATCTGAACAAAGCTCTTTGTTTGAGGATGTTTTCACACTCCGTGTAACTTCTGAAAAAAAATCAGGGAATAATGATGTAATAAATGCTGGACTATTTTAGTGCATCTTTGAGTTAAATTCTCAAAAGGAAAGGAACTAATGAGTTTGCCATGTGTCGTTGAATTTACTTCCATGCAAAGTTATTGTTAGGTTCAGATGAGGATTATTTTCACTGAAATGGTGAGGAATTTTTTTGAGTGAAAATACTATCTGTGGTGATACCTAACTGATTAATTCCTTCAGGAAAGGATTGTGTTTGACTATAGAAAAAAAAGGAGAGATGAACAGCACTAAGTCAAAACCAGTTGATTTTTATGAAAGTAATTTATTTCTAAATAAATTTACTTTTCAAAATATCCATAATTATTATCGGTTTCCTTTTTGTGCAATCTTGCACTGGCCTGTGAGATGATTGTGAACATGTATAGTGTTAATCACAGTTCTCTTGTTGAAATATTTGAAAACTATGATGAGGCCCAGATGCATATAGTTCAAAAGTTCTATTAAAACTGGATGGCAGATTTGATGGATACAGTAAAACAAATGTTGTTGGTTAAAAGCAAAATACCGCGGATGCTGGCAATCTGAAACAAAAACAAAAATGGCTGGAAAATCTCAGCAAGTCTGACAGCATTTGTGGAAAGGAAGACAGAGTTAACGTTTCAAGTCCGTATGACTCTTCATCAGAACTAAAGAGGAATAAGAAATATGGTGAAGTATAAGCTGTTTAAAGGGGGGTGGGACAGGTGGAGCTGGATAGAGGTCCACAGATAGGTGGAGGCAAAGGAGAGATTGCCAAAGATGTCATAAAGAAAAGGACAAAGGGGTGTTGGCAGTAGTGATATTAGCTAAAAGATGTGCTAATGGTGACATTAAGGGTAGAAAGCAGTATGAGCAAGTGACAGATAGCCCTAGTGGGGGTGGGGTGGGGGGAAGGGATCGAAATAGGCTAAAAGGTGCAGATAAAACAATGGATGGAAATAAATGTTTTAAATAATAATAGAAATAAGTTGGAAAAGAAGAAAATATATATTAAAAATATATATAATAATTATTAGAAAAAAGGGGATCAAAAAGGGAGTGAGGATGGAGGAGAGAGTTCATGATCTAAAATTGTTGAACTCAATGTTGAGTCCGGAAGGCTGTAAAGTGCCTAATCGGAAGATGAGGTGCTGTTCCTCCAGTTTGCGCTGAGCTTCACTGGAACAATGCAGCAGGCCAAGGATGGACATGTGAGCATGAGAGCAGGGCGGTGTGTTGAAATGGCAAGCAACAGGAAGGTCTGGGTCATGCTTGCAGACAGACCGAAGGTGTTCCGCAAAGCGGTCACCCAGTCTGCATTTGGCCTCTCCAATGTAGAGGAGACCGCATTGGGAGCAGCGAATGCAGTAGGATAAATTGAGGGAAGTGCAAGTGAAATGCTGCTTCACTTGAAAGCAGTGTTTGGGCCCTTGGGCGGTGAGGAGAGGGAAGTAAAGGGGCAGGTGTTGCACCTTCTGTGGTTGCATGGGAAGGTGCCAAGGGAGGGGGTTGAGGTGTAGGGGGTGATGGAGGAGTGGACCAGGGTGTCCCGGTGCGAATGGTCCCTACGGAATGCCGACAAGAGGGTGAAGGGAAGACGTGTTTGGTGGTGGCATCATGTTGGAGTTGGCGGAAATGGCGGAGGATGATCCTTTGAATGCGGAGGCTGGTGGGGTGATAAGTGAGGACAAGGGGGGCCCTATCATGGTTCTGGGAGGGAGAGGAAGGTGTGAGGGCGGATGCGCGGGAGATGGGCCGGACATGGTTGAGGGCCCTGTCAAGCACCGTGGGTGGAAAACCTCGGTTAAGGAAGGAAGGAGACATGTCAGAAGAACTGTTTTGGAAAGTGGCAGCATCGGAACAGATGCGACAGAGGCGAAGGAACTGAGAGAATGGGATGGAGTCCTTACAGGAAGCAGGGTGTGAGGAGCTTAGTCGAGGTAGCTGTGTGAATCGGTGGGCTTGCAATGAATATTGGTGGATAGTCTATCACCAGAAATTGAGACAGAGAGGTCAAGGAAGGGAAGGGAAGCGTCAGTGATGGACCATGTGAAAATGATGGAGGGGTGGAAATTGGAAGCAAAGTTAATAAATTTTTCCAGGTCCAGACGAGAGCATGGAACATGAATGTTGTTGGTTCATTGTTTGTTTAAATGACAACAACTGCTGTAACATATTGTTTGCCACAGTAATTTATGTGGATTTTATTTGACACAGTAGGAGTGCAGAGTGTGAGTAACCAGGCATAGGGCTCTGCTTCAGGCTAGTACATTTTGAATCTATTGAGAGCATTGGTGAGAGTGCCTGCAGTCTCAAAACGATTCAGCAAATTCTGCTTCTATTTAGAAAGTTTGCAAAAGGTCCCAAGGCCCCGAGCTAGTAAGTTGTGCTTGGCATCACATTAGGTTTGTACTTTATTTAGTGTTGAGCAGAAATGATGTGGGGCAGCCTCCTCCAGGCAGTCTCTCATGGCAGTACCTAGGTGCCAGTGTTGTAAGGTTAGGAGTGAATGTTTAAGATGGTGGATGGGATGCTGATCAGGTGAACTACTTTGCCCTAAATGATGTTGAGCTTCTTGAATGTTGTTGGAGCGCCACTCATTCAGGCAAATGGAGAACATTCCATCTAACTCCTGGCTTGTGTTTTGTAGATGGTGAACAGGCTTTAGGGAGTCAGGAGCAAATTGCCACATAATACCCAACTCTAACCTGCTCTTCTGGCCACTGTATTTATGTGGTTGGTCCAGTTAAGTTTCTGGTCAGTGGTGACCTCAGGATGTTGATAGTGGGGGATTTTGATTATGGTAATGCCGTTGAATGTCAAGGGGTGACGGATTCTCTCTTGCCAGCGATAATCATTGCCTGGCACTTGTGTGGCGTGAATACTACTTATCAGCCCAAGCCTGAATGTTGTCCAAGTCTCACTGCATGCAGGCATGTTTTGCTTTATTATCTGAGAAGCTATGAACATCCTCACTCCTGACTTTATGATGTAGAGAAGGTAATTGGTGAAGCAGCTGAAGAAGGTTGGGCCTAGGATGTCCTGGAGCTAAAATGATTGGTCTCTAACAACCACAACCATTTTCCTTTGTTTTAGGCACATCCCAGTCAGTGGAGAGTTTTACCCCTAATTTCCATTGACTTTAATTTTACTGCAGCTCCTTGATGCCACATTCAGTCGTATGTTGTTTTGATGTCAAGGGCAGTCACTTGCAGCACACATCTGGGATTCAGCTTTCATCCATATTTGGACCAAGGTTGTAATGAGGTCTGGAGTCGAGTAATCCTTGCTGAACCCAAACTGAGCATTGGTGAGAGGGTTTTTGGTGAGTAAAGCGTAGCACTGTTGATAATTCATTCCACTACTTTGCTGATGATTGACAGTAAGTTGATGGAGCTGTAATTGGATTGCATTTGTCCTGTTTATTTTGAACAGCACATGCTTGGGCAATTTTCCATTTGTCAATTAGGTCTCAGTGTTGTATCTTTACTGGAAGAGCTTGGCAGGAGACACAACTATTTCTGGAGCATGTTTCTTCAGCACTGTAGCTGGCATGTTGTTGGAGCTCATGGCCTTTGCTGTATCCAGTGCGCTAAGCCATTTCTTGATATCACATGGAGTGAACTGAATTGTCTGAAGACCGGCTTCTGCAACGGTGTAGAACTCGAGAGTATCTGAAATTAAAGTCACGTTTGCTCGTGAGCTGTCTGGAGATGTTAGTCTAATAAAGTCATGTCTAATCCTTCTCTCTGATACAGGCGTTAATCCATATATTTTAACAAGTTGATAATTTGCTCAAAATAACCAAAGAGAGGACTTTGATCCAAATAAGCATTTGGAGTTGAGCAAGATAACATTATTCACATATTTACGCTTATCCACTTTCTAGCTTCTGCATGATCATTTTGATTACCTAGATTGTCTTTCACTCAGATTGGATTTGTGGCATTTGCCTGAAGTGTTTCCATTATAGCCTTGTTTTCAGCCAAATCTGGTGCACATCAACATCCCTAGACAGCTAAGAAGCATTAGCAATGAATGATGTCTAGAAATATGTCACTTTTCCCACAACTCCATCTCACCAACTCTGATTAGGGCAGATTTTTGCTCAAAATAGAAAAGCTGCTGACTTTTAAAACCCACAGTCAAGAAACGTTCAAGCTTAAAAACATAAACATCATGAAATTATTATATAAGTCAAGATTAATAATTAAAAACAATGAACTATCTTCTATTTTCAAATTACTTAATAAAATTCATAAGTTTTGTGACGTATTTGGTTTAAAAAAAGTAAGAAAAATCACTACTGGGTATATTCTATTGGCCTCCAACTAGTAGGAAAGATATAGAAGCAGATTCAATCATAGGTTTCAAAGGGAATTGGATAATTATCTGAAGAGAAAATATTTGCAGAGCTATGGGGAAAAGGCAGGTAGTGGGACTAGCAGAGTAGCTCAGTGTCGGCATGGATGCAATGGGCCAAATGGCCTCCTCCTGTGCTGGAACCATTCTATAGCTCTATGAAAAACAAATGATCTGCCTGTTCCATTACTCCAGAGTTAATGGATGTCATCTCTACAGTGTCCTGTAGATGTCCCCATTTGTACTTGGAAATGGCACAGTGTACTATTGTGCAGAGAGTCGCTTCAGAAAGTTCAATTAAGTTGCATGTGTATGTAAATACATTAATTTTTGTTTCCCTATTTTTTGCTGAACCTCTTACTCGCACCTTTCCTTAACCAAAAAGATATAAAGGCATTCCTTTCTTGGCCCTTTATCAATTCTGTTCTATAATCAGCCATCCCAGAGAGTTCTTCCATGAACTGCAGCTTTAATTATTTATTTCTCTCTCATGGTTTGTTTAATTTTTCCCAGATGAGCCAGCTGAGATCAAGAACTGACTAGTTGGTGATCACTGTGACAATTTCGCCACTTATCAGTACATACTGACCTGTGCTACACTGTTCATTGCCAGAATACTGGGAAGAAAAATAAAACAATGCACAAAATCAATTATCTTCAAACAGATGAAATACCATTACAATGCAGCCAGTCAGTTTTATTTATAACCAAACACCCTGAGGTTATCTTTTAGTTACTGATACACAATACTGATGTTCGTCCAAAATTCTCATCACTTCAGCAAACCTGTTTTGTTTAAAGAGACTGTTTTTATGAAAAATCTATTCAGAAAACTTTTTTGTTTGGAGAAAGAAATGATCCAACAGGGCCATGCATCATTTGACATGGTTTACCTCATTGCACGTGTGTTTGCAAACAAACAGGGAAAAATATTCCCAATTACTTTTCTTGATGAAAATAAGGCCAAAACTTGCAAAGTAAAACTACACCAAAACTTGCACCAGCTTTTGCACAGATCTTGTCAATGGGAACTTATGTCCAAATTTCCCATGGAACTTATTTGCATAACTAATGGCAATAAACAAGCTCGGTCAGGGAAATATATTGGGCTGCTATCTTCTGCATGAGGGGCTGTTACTGCTCCTCTTCTTCCATTATTATACAGAACAGGGTATATCCATTCGGTGGGTCATTTCAGCTACTGTGTCCTTTGAATACATGGGGCAGTGGCAGGGGTTGGGGCACAGGGGCTTGAGAAACTGCAGGTGCACTAAGATGTACAACAGTTTTGTTAAGGTTTCAGTAAGGATTTTTTTAAATGTGAAGAAAATTGCTATCAAACTCCAGAAATCTCAGTATCAGGTGACCATAGGCCATGCTGTCCCTAAACTTGTTTTATTCATTGATAGGTTATGAGTGTTACTGGCAAGGCCAGCATTTATTACCCATCCCTAATTGCCCTTGGGAAGATGGTGGTGAGCTGTCTTCTTGAACTGCTGGAGTGCTGTTAGGGAGGGAGTTCCAGGATTTTGATCCAGCGACAATTAAGTAGTGGCAATATAGTTCCAAGTCAGGATTGTGTATGACTTGGTGCAGAACTTGCAGGTGGTGATGTGACAGATGCTCTTGTCCTTCTAGGTGGTAGAAGTTGTGGGCTTAGAATATGCTGTAGAAGGAACCTTGGTGAATTGCTGATCTGTATCTTGTAGATGGATGTAAATCTAGACCAGCACACAACTTCAGGAAACATACTCAAGCTAAGATTTTTTTAATGGGAGTGTGGCTATGTTTCAGGCAAATGCATTTCAAAGTGGCATAAATGATTGTTACGTGCAAATTTCCCCAATGTTTCGGCATAAAATTTTTGTACAACAGTTATCTGCAAATTTGCTTGGAAAAAACAGCACAATTCTGCTCTTATGGCCAAATTATGCTGCAACCCTGCACGAATTCCTGCACTGATGTTCCTTTAAAATGAAATAGCAGTGTTTCTGCTTTTGTGCTAAAATGTATTTCTTAGAGTCCTCATTATCATGACATTTCACTGTTATGACCATTTGTGACTTAATGGAACCCAATGATAAAAAATGACAGATTTTGCTATGGTGAGATTTACTGTCTTATCAGTGTGTATGAGAGCAGTTGTAGTGCTGAGAATTCAGTTTTACGGATGCGATATTGTTAACCATGTGAGCTTTAATCATGCATTACATGTTTCATGTCTGAAATCCAACATTTTTTCTTCTTTTTCAGATACATGTGACAGCAATGATGGAAGAGATGGAGTTTGTCCCTGAAAGATATCCGTTTCTTTTTACAATGAGCTTTAAAGTGCTTCAGTCATATTTGGCTTGCAGAATGTTGTTACCATTCATCAAGAATAACTGACCATGCCTCTGAAGGAAGCTAGAATCAATTAGTGCAGAGGTGCTGAGACAATAATAAACTCCTGTTTGTGGTGTTGATATCATGACGGGAGACGCACAGCATGTTTATGCAATTAAAGATTCGGACACTGACCCCAAGCAGCAGCAAAAGGAAGATGTTTTCGAACATGCTAGTGAAAAAGATCCTGGAAAATTGAACAGCAGTGACAACAGCATATCTGAAAGCTGCAAGACTGTGCTGAATAATAGTTGTTTGAACAATTCTCATCTCCATAAAAAGAACAAGGAAAGCTATAACCAGAGAGAGGCTGTAATTAGGCCACAGCAAGCTGGAAGAATTGACTTTAAGTCTCTGCAGAACAGACCAAAGTTTTCAGGTGAAAGAACATGGTCTTCATCCAGCAGTTCATGTGGCAAAAGCAGTCCGCAGTCACCTACTGGGAAAAACAAAGGAAGAGACAGAAACAAAAGGTATGGGAAAGGGCCTCCTCATCTTTATAAACTTAGTATTGTTAACTCACGATCCAACCCCACTATTGGAATAGCATATCCACAACAAAAGGTTACATCAACAAAGAAACTAGAAGGAAACAGAGAACTCGTAACAGGAAGCTATCGCTTTAATGTGCCCAGCATACCAGAAAGAGAGGCAGAGCTCCAACAAGAGGATCTTAGTTACAACAGACGCTTTCTGGAGGATTCTGCAAACCATACCTCCACAAGTTATACCTCACACACTACAGTGGTCACATGTCAACACCAAACATTAAAAGCACAATCGCAAGCAAATATTAATGTTTCCAGAGACAATTCAAACTCCAATAGCCAATTACAATGTCCAGAATTTCATGGAAACAGGAATAACTCTAGCATTTCACCATTTTCAGTGGATTGGCATTCTCCAACAGACAAGACATTTCCAGGCATGCCCTCTTATAAACAAAGCACTTTTCCCGTAGCAGCAGAAAGCAATAAACCTAATACACGGGGCTTTAGGTCGATACCATTTCAGTATCCACACCCACAATTGCAGGAGGCAGCTACTGATCCATTCAACATTGAACACAATAGCCAATGCCATTTTCAACAAGATTACTTAGATGTTCCACTGCCAAACAGCCAGGTAGCACATAGTGGTTTTGTTTTTCAGCTTTCAACTGATGGACAAGATGAATCTTTGAGGAATGGTCGGTATCGTACTTCGTCAGATGGGAGAAGCTACACACAGCCTTCCCACCAAACTAAGTTTGTGCATCCATCCAATCAAGGTACTCAGCTTCAGTCACCTTTAACTCATTACAAAGGAAGAGCAGATCATCCAAATGATGCAAGTGGCATTACATCTGCTACTGGTACTATATCATCATCTTCTGGTGCTATAAGTGCTTCTGTTGGTGCTATATCATCATCTTCTGGTGCTTTGCCATCTTCTACTGGTGCAAAATCAATTTCTACTGGTGCTATATCAACTTCTTCTGGTGCTATTGAGCAAAATCAGAACACTTTCCAAGAAAACCAAACAGTTTGTTCATCAGACACGTTCAATTTGCACAATAATGCTGTCGGGTTTGTACCTATGAACAAAAGGTGCTCATCTTTAAAAGATAACCGAAGCACTGAAAGAATGGTCACTCAGGGAAAACCCCTGAGAAGAAATATAACTCTCAATTCTTTGCCCCAAATGCACTTTCAGGACAAAGTTTACGGTGGTTCTTCCAACTGCAGCGTTCCTGATGGTTTAGTGCCTTTTGACAAGAACATTGCAAATAAAATCCACAGTCACCCCAGGGCACCACAAGCTTGGGAAGGAAGCAACAAGATGTTTCCTATGAAGGACCAAAATTCTGCACCTTACTCTTCATCAGTTGCAAACCAATTTTCATATCCATGTCAATCTGTTACTAATTTGTCACTTGCTGACCACAGGCAGCATGTCCCAAGAAATGGTGTTTTCAGGTTGCCATGGCAGCAAATTCACCTTACATCTGTGATGCCTAACCAAAATAGAATAGAACTTTCTAGACAGCTCAGTAGCCAGCAGCTTGCTTTTCCACTAGACAGCTCAGAGTGGCAAGAATGTAAAAAAACACAGAAAAGTGCACCCATTTGTAATCCAGCAACTTTTCATAACAAGAACCATGGCCACAGTGAAGAACTTCAAAATGCTAGAAATGATGGGAGCAGACAAAACCTCAGCACAGCTACTGCTTTTCCATTTCAGAATGGTCTAGACAATACTAATCCTTCACTTTGTGAGTCAGGAAATGCAAACACATTCTGTGGCTTGAACCAACCGGTCGTACCAGTTTCTACAAGAACTGGTGGTCACACAGCATTATCAATGCCAAACGTTAGCTTAATGTCAGCCTCTCCATATCAGTCGCCACCATCTTCACCAGCTCTCAATCCTGGATCCACTAGCACATGCTCATCTCTCTCCCCAGTGTCTACTGTGTACAGTGTTAACAGTCCTCTTAACCTCAATTCAGAAGAAAGTCAACTACCCATTGTAGCCACACCATCCAATTTCTATCATCAGCACTGCCACACTAAGGATGGGAAAAACCTGGGTTCATCTGAACAGATTAATGCTGACCTTCTGCACCATGATCCCATCAGAGCGTTCACATTTTCCTCAGCTGATCATTCCAGGGGAACCAAAGACAATCATCTTTTATATATCCAGGACAACTCATTTTCGCAGCAGAATGTTGAAAGCAATGGATGCACTAGTGCCTTTGATACTGAATCACAATCCTTCTCAGAACAGCAGCTTTTTGCTAATTCTCTCAGCAGTGCAAACCTTGACCAACTTGACGTGCTCCTTACATGCAAGCAGTGTGACCAAAATTTTAGCAATGTTGCTTCATTTCTTGATCACCGTCAGTATTGTGGACTCCATTCATCATGTCACACGGAGCTGCATGAAGCACCCAGAATGGTGGAGAGTAGAAGGTTCCAAGCAGAATCAGCAAAAGCAGCAGTTCTTCATTCAACCCGAGGTGGAGTTGATCAACATCCACCTTTACTTTGCTTAAACAAGCCTTGTGATTTGTTGTTAGATAGCGAAGCAGCGAGTGATCCAAAGGATGACCCATTTAAACTTAATATTTTTAGCGGAGCAGGATCCAGCTCGATATCACTAACAGCTTCCGATTTAGAGATTGACGATGCAAAACTCGATAGTTTAATCAATGAGACTCTGAATGGTCTTGACTATCAATCCGATAATGCTGAAATTGACAGCAGCTTCATAGAAGCTTTTGCAGATGATGAGCTCTCGATAACAAAAAGCACAGGGAACGGGCCATCTTTCAAGACCAAAGACTGTATACCACTAGAAAGCAAAATTATTAACAAGCTTACCGAAACAGAAGATAAGCAGGCTGTACAAATGAAGATTATACATAATAATGGGATAGCTGATAGAAACATACAGAGAAAGGAAAGAAACAAGCATCCTAACAGAAAAAGTGTGGCAAAAGACTCAGTGACAGCTCCTTCACCGCGGTCATATTCCAAAAGGGCGGATAAATTCAGTATTAAAAATTTCTCTCGTGAGACTTCTTTTGAGCCCTCAAAGTACAGCAAACCCAGTGAACAAATTGGAAAGCTAAGAGGAAGAAAACTTAGTACCGATGCAACACTTCAACGCAGAATAAGAGAGGTTTTATCTCAGCCAGCACGAAGTGTGAGAAAGAATGCTGACAGAGACAAACACAAAAGTAATTCTGCTCTATCGGGTGGAGTTTGTCCAACTCCTTTAGAGGTTGTTACTGTGAACAGCAGCTCCAGGTTATGCAGACCAGCTATAAAGGATATTAATAAAAGAAAGCCAGGTAGCAGAACTTGGAGCAAGGAATTAATTCAAAAGATTGTACAGCAGAAGAACAAACTGCACAAGCTACATGTGAAAGGTAACAAGAATTTGCAGCTTCCGCTGGTAACTGAGCGGTTGATTTCACCTCAACACAACAGTAAGTTGGGAGAATATGACTATATTTCAGATTCAGATCAGGAAGCAGAACCTCCGAGCAGAAAATATCGAACCCCGTGCCTAAATCGACTAGCTAAATATAGCATTGCAAAGGAGTGCAAAACCAAGTGTGGAAGGGTTAAGGCTGAAGAATCCTGGAGATTTATTAAAATCAGAAAAACTTCAGAATGTAGCATAGAAACACAAAGTCACAATCAAACAAAAGGACACAATGGCAGTAGGTTCAGAAGGAGAAGCAGCAGATCTTACACCAGCAGTGACTGCAGCAACATTACTAGTAGTTCAAGTGAAAATACCAACAGCCCTAATAGCTTTGAGAGGACAGACTCAGATAGTGAGAAAGACAAAAATACTGCTGAAAGCAAGCCTTCTACTTTTACTTCCAATACTGATCAGACCATGCATTCAACTTTAAATGTAACATCCACTTGTACAGGTAAACCAGCAGGAACTGCAAAAGGAAGTCTCATTAATGACTCAATCCATTCAAGAAGTTCAAAAAACTTTGGTTCAGCAAAATTTTTACTTTCAGGAAGAAGATCCCAAAGAACCAGCCATAACATGATGCATTTGGGTTATTATAATGAGTCAGATATAGCACACAAAAGGGAGGTGGAGGACCAGTACATTGCAGGTTCTAACACAAGTCATGTGGAGCTTGGTTATGTTGAAAGCAGACCACAGACCAGCAAGTCCTTTGAAAAAAATGATGGAATGACAAGTACTGCCACTATTATACCAAATACTGAATTAACTTTTGATCAAAGAGTTATGGAAAATTTCTCTTCTTGTGAAGACAGCATTGTTGAATATCCTAAAACCAGTGTAAGTCAAAACAGTTCAACACATATCACTGAACTGACTGCTGACATGAAGGATGAATTAACAGATATCAGCAAAAAAATAAAAGGCACTCTGGGTGGATCCATAGTTGTCTATGAGCCAAATGCTGGATGTTTCTGTGATAATTCATCTGGGTTTAATATTGAAGCTCATGATGATACTGCTCAGAACAGCATGAATACAATTTTCTGTGGGCACAAAGATTTAGAAAATCAGCACCATTCAGATATTTTTTCAGAATCCCTGCCTGATGGTTCTACACATCTGGAAGATATTCTTTTCTATCAAAATGAAAGCAGTGACAATTACTTACAGAAGAATCATGTCAAAAAGTACATTAATGCATATTCAAGAGAAAAATACCATGCCAAAGTTAAGTCTCCTGTTTCTTTTAATACAGCAGGAATATTTGGAGACATCCCAATATCAGACTTTGACAGTCAGCTATACACAGATACATTAGTCAATAAAGAAAACTATTATGCATTTTCTTGTAATACAGAAGAAGACAACAGAGCAGACTATCATCTGCAATATCCACCATTGCTAGAGCACAAGGACTGGAATTTGTTGCAAGACGTGACCACAATTTTGCCAGAGGAAATTTCACATTTTGAGGATCTCTCCATGCAGCCAGCACAGAATAAAAAAAATTCCCATACTGCAGGAACTTCTCCTATTGATACTCTTCCCCTTTTACCTGAGAAGGTTAATAATCAAAATAGTTCCTTCACAGCCACTTTATCAGATGATGATCTAGAAATAAAAAGGTTAGTGACAGAGTTGGAAAATCACCTTCAGACACCTAGGAGGAGTGGTGAAACTACTGTTGCCCAAGTAAGCACTGAACAATACATGAATGTAAATTTAAAAGATCAAAACGCTCTGCCAATATCTGTGCAGCTAGAGCAAGATAATGGCAGTAGAAAGAATATATATATTCCAAGTAATCACTTTAGTAATGGAAGTACTGATATGCACACTAAAGAATATTGTACTGATCAAGTATCCAATACCCCTCAAGCTGCAGACCAAGGTACTGTTGGGAGCATTGAAGATAATGAAGACATTTGGGCCTGCTCTTTCCAGATTGTGTCATTGGATGCTGAGCCAGATTTCCAAACACCTGATAAAGTTTGTGAAAATCCACCTTCTCCTCCTAAGGACAATCAACCCCATTATCAGATTGGTCTTAAAGACTCAGATAACGCAAAAGAAAATGAGTCTCGGCACAGTCATCAAGAAGAAAGTAGTGCATCTCCTGGGAGTTACTCAGAAAAAGTAGAGGAAAAATTAGAAAACCAGCATTACACAGAAAATCTAATTGCAAGTCTTGCAATAATGTCAGATACTGTATTAGGCAACAGTTCATTGGAACAAAGTCCAGATGGGGATGGAGAATCTCACACTCCAAGCAAAAATGAAAACTGCTCCAATTATAGCAGCGCAGACCATGACAAGTCATTCAAACTCTCTCCTCAGTATGGATTTTCTGAACATGATGTTGCAGAGAAACAACCGAAGTGTGAGCATAATGAAGGTGTGCTCACATTTGCAAACAACGCACCCTCACCTTGTGTGAAAGCAATTGTCTGTAGAACAGAAAATGATTTCAATTCTGTTCAGGCTGATGATTCACAAGAGAAGTTATTTTTAAACCATAATCAACAAAGTACAACCAGCAACCAGTTAAATAGCAAAACTGAAATATCTGCCTTGCTCTCAGAATCTGAAGAAGCTGAACCGTCACTGATCATTACAAGTCCGATTATTTCTTCTGAAAGTTCTCCACTGACAATATATAAAGGAAGGACAAATGATAATGTCAATCCATCATTTGTTGTAACAAGCTCTCCTGAACAATATAGTAATGCAAGGAAAACTGTACCTGTTTCCCAAGATTCAAATGAAAACCCCTTGCAGCAACTTCAACTCTTTGTTGCCCGAACAGTCCCATGCAATGAAGAATTGATGATGATGCCTTGTTACCCATTACCACATGTTCTAACAAACCAGACTTCAAACAGTAACAGCAGTCCTGAGCAAAATGAAGAAGTCTTCAACAGCACTCACAATACAGAAAATGCCATTAATGCTGAAGAACAAACTATGTATTTACAAGGCATAAGCAAAAATGAATGTCAGACCTTGGATATCGATACAGGTACCAAAAAGCAAGACTGTTTACCAAGTGTAACGCGTGTGTCTGAAAACTTTGCTGAATCAGTGATTGAAAAGGTCAAAGAAGATTCTAATTCATGGGAATGTGCTCATAGTGAAGTACACTCTATGGTTACAAGTCATCCATTAACATCACAGATGCCTGGTTCCCAGCATTTAAAGAAAATTTCAGAATCCAAAGATGGTGTTATTAGCAAACTTGACCATGCAGAGGACCAGGGTGGCTTGTTACCACTGAATGTGATGAATGAAAACCCAGCAACGATGCCAGGAAAACATTTAATTGAAAATACAGAGAATTCACAAAATTCTGATCAAAGCTCGGTGTTACTGGTTTTTAAAGGACAGGCAAAAACAGAAAAAGTAACTTCTGCTATTTCTGCTGACACTATAGGGCAATCAGCAGAAAACGGCAAACATTGTTTGGATGCTTTAGAGAAAAACGTGCAGCCTGATCAGCCAAATTGTCCTCTGCCTCAGTCATATGCTGATGAAAATAACTGTGATGAGGAAAAACTGGTCAAACATTTAACCATGGATGACATTCCTCAATGCATACCTATATTAGGTATTACTGACCCAATGAAAAACCCAAAATTTCAGTTCTGTACAAATGAAATATTGCCATCCGTTGATGGGCATTTAGCAAACTCTAGCAGAAATAACAATTTGCCTAAGGTTTGTAATTTGATGCAATCTTCTGAATCAGACACAGTTTGTTCCAGCAGGAAAAACATTTCAGAACAGCCAACTCTGAATTTGCCAGGAAATTATTCTGATGTTGCACTTATGCAAAATGATAAATGCAAGCAGCAAAAACTATCAAACAATTTTCTTCCTAAGGACGATAGATGTAAAGAATCATTATCATTTCTGCATCTGCCATGCAATTCTGGAGATACAAAGAAAAAATCTATTGGTTGTACAACTGAATCTCAGGAAAATGTAATTAAACATGACTTTGAATTTAAACTAACAGAGAAACAAGGTCAGGATGGTCACCCTGCTTTAAAAACTGTCTCAATAGAAGAAAATATTTCTGTTGAAATAATTCTGTTGTCTAAAAGAGGTGAAGAATTGCCTACCATTGTAACAACCAGTAATTATGCAGCAAAGGGTTCAGATAAAAATGTTGCTGACAATGACAATCGATCATTTTCTGGGAAAGATATTACAAGTGATAATAGATTTTCTGAACAAGATGCATCAATGCTTACCAATCTGCCCATTTATGTGCAAAGCAAATCTAATGATTGTACTATGTTAACCAAACCTCCCACATCAGATCTAGCCTGCAGTGTAAATTTGGAAATCAATAATTTTTGTACGCCTTCAAATGATTCAAGTGCTTTGGTAGAAAGTGAACACCATTCCAAGTGTCCCTGTAATGTGATTTTGTGCCCACATTATAATGAAAGTGTTCTCTCTTCTTTTCATGGCCAATTGCTTCAGCTACCATCACCTCCCCAGAATGTTCCAGATTTAAGTATGAATTCTTCACCCCTTGTTGATTCTTTTTCCATGGAAACCTTAAGTAATCACTCAAACAGTAATAATAGTGACAACTCTGACAAAAGAAAATCAGGTAATGATTCAAATGCCAAAATAGACTGTCATACAGAGAAATCCCCCTTAAAGCTTGAAGAAAACATACAAACATACAAAGATGAATTGTTTTCCAATAGAATTAAGCAGAAAGATGGTAATTTATTCACTGACAATAGGGTCATGCTCATCAATTCAGAATCTTTGACTGAAGACGATAAACTTGGTTGTACAGACCAACAGAAGCATGAAGCACCTGAGATTACAAATAATGCTAAACAATTGAAAGAGTGCTCAGATGGCAAGACTGCTAACCAGTTAGCAGAGATTTCTGAAGAGTTTCAAGATGAAGTTATTAAAGAAATTGATGTCAATGGGAACCTAGGTTTATTTCACCTGAGTGAAGAAAGATCACAGCCAGTAATGAACATATTGGGAAGGGATGAGAATGGTGAAAAAGATGGTTTGAGCAGGGATGATGCACTGAGCAGTTTAGTATTGTCCAAGGTACTGAGTGATTTGCCCAGCAGTAAGCATTTAGATTTGGTGACCAACCATTTATTTTCAGAAAATGCTTCAAGAAATGATTTAAAGAAATTAGGCGAGCTTTCAACATCTGCAGTAGAACATAATCCACAAACAGTCTTAATGTGCAATGTATGTTCAGCATCATTCAGATCTAAACAAGGCTTAGTGAGACATAAAGCCATCAAACATCACTTAAAAGATAATGCATTAAGTCAAAACAAAGTGAACACAATTAAAGCAAATTGTATTCTTACAGAGGAAGCAAATTTACTTTGGAAACAAGACAAAACAAATGTCTCATGTTGTACATCAGAAAAAAAAATCCACACAGAGGACAAAGGAGCACCATGTACTTTGGATAATTCTGTAAATAAGGAAATTGTTCAATTGGACCAGCAACATTTCTTAAAAAGAGACAAACACATCAAAGGAAATAGTCCTACTTTCACATCAGATGAAATTGTGTTAAATTGCAAAGAAAGTCAACATCTTAGAAAAGCAGCTGTTAATATGGATGAAATCCACAACAGCAACATAAAGGAAGAAGTTAAACCTTGTGAGCTACAGTCTGGTGAGGATACTGGTGGAATTGCATACCTAGAACATTCTGAAGTAAAGCAAATTGATAAATTTCCCTCAAAATCTAAAAAAAACATTGGATATTCTGCAAAGCCATATTCAATAGGCACAAAAAGCAATGCACGACAAGGCAAGAAACATAACAACAGCATACCCAATCTCACAAAAGAAAAGAGCAAGAACACTGAAAAAGATGATCCAGAACTATTTTTCAATGATATTACCGGTCTAGATTTTTTGCAGCCAGTTGCACAATCTGGACAGCAGGATGGCAGCCATGGAGAAGAAGATAGTGAGGCCTGTCCTCTGCTACAGCTTCAGGTAATGGCAAAATCATGTGACGGTTCTGTAAGTCAAGGACAAACAGAAGATGCATTATTGTCAAGCAAAACAGTCAAAATGTGTATTACATCAAAAGAATGGGTGTCACGAGAAAAGTTTTCAAATAATGAAACAATAATTGTAGAAGAGAAAGAATGTAACCTAATCAGTGTTTTACTGAAAGAAAAAGAATACAAGAAAGAGTGGAATGGTGGGTTTGAACCCCAGATTGATGTTACTGGAAAGTGTTCCTTGAATAAAAGCACTCAGAATGACCATATAAAAATAGAGCAAGAAACAAATGAAAATGAAGTGAAATTACTGCAAAAGAACATTGAATGCCAACATTCCGAACAAATTATTCCATCAGTATTTAACAATTCAGTGCCCAAACAAGTTAATAGCTCTCCATTAAAAATTACAGAGATGGGCCCAGATGCAGTGGACCATGAAACTATAACAGGTGGAAGCAACAACGAAAGCTCTTTTGATGAAATGCAGGACATTACACTATCAAAACCCTGGGATGAACCATATTCTACTGATCTGGAGCTACCTGTTTTAGAGGTAATTCATCCAAATTCAGAATCACAATGTCTTTCAAATATGACCAACGCAATATCACAAATATTTCCAGAAGAAAACACAATTGTCAGAAAAAAATGTCAACGGGTTTATGGAAAAAGAAGCAAAAAATGTAAAGTGGATATGGAACCAAATACATTTGGAATGTTTACTGCAGATTTTATGATGGAAGGTACTGAGCAAGTTCCTATGCCCTATAGAGATGATCTTCACAATATCAAAAGACCAGATCACTATGAGGCCATTTCAATGGATGATACCATCATGTTGCATACAAGCCATAACAACAAAGTGGTAACCAATAAAAGTATTTCTGTCTGTGATGAACTTGAAAGACTTAAAGGTGACACACATGAATGCAGAAATCAAGATGACCTAGAAAGTACAGAAATATCTGAAAATGATAATAGTAATATAATGGGTTTACTGTATCAAAGCAGAATAGAAACCGTGTCTGATGCTGTTCTAAATTCTACGATATGGAGCAACCCTCAACAAGTAGTAGGCGTCTCAACACATGGTGACATTACCTCGTTTGATGTGTCTTCAGAAAATGTGCCAGAAACATGTAAGCAGATTTCAATCATTCATAGTCAACAGGAATTATCAGAATCGTTATCCTCCCAACTGTTAGAACCTTATGATAGTTTGACCTCTGATCAGTGCATTCTGTCAAGTTTAGACGCTAGTGATATCCAAGTCTTAAACCGAGGTTATGAACTTCCTGATAGGCATCCATTTAATTCCACTGAAAATAAGTCTTCTGTTTCAAATGTTGTAGACAGTATGAGTGAGGAAACAGGCCAGGATGTAAAATTATCCAAGGTTAGGTCAGAGGAGGGGAAAATAACGAAGAACCGCAGTGACATCAGTATCAAATCCAAAGATAAGCAGTACAAGTGTAAAGTTTGCTTTCAGTGGTTCCTCACTCTTGGAGAACTCGACTTCCACAAACTCTCACATAATCCTACCCCTCCGCCAACATGTTATATGTGTGTTCAACGTAAGTTTAGTTCCAGAGAACAGCTGAGGGATCATCTGAAGGAAAAACACGCTAAAAATAAAGCAGGAATATGGACCTGTGGCATGTGCCTGAAAGAAATCTCTGATGTGTGGATGTACAATGAGCATTTACGTGAGCATGCCACACAGTTTGCCCGGAAAGGACAAGCTCAGAAATCAGTGATTGGATTGTCCAGCTGTTTTAGTGAAGATAGTGCTATGAAAAGTTTTCTGAACACACTCCTAAATAAAAAGCATGGGAAGCCAACAAAAACAGTTGATTCAGTGACAAGGTCACTTATTAAAGAGACCAAGGTCCTAAAAGAAAATCAAGAACAAACTTGGAAAGCCAAAGAGCAAAGTGAAACAAGTGTTAAAAATAAACTGAATTTTACAAGTGCACTTAAACTATCAACTGCCTCAAATCCAGAGCTTATGCAGAAGACTGAACCAATACAGAAGAATATTTCCATACATCCCGATTGCAAGGATCCTTCAAGAGATTGTCATCATTGTGGGAAACAATTTCCCAAACCATTTAAACTTCAGCGGCATTTAGTAGTTCACAGTTTGCAGAAAATTTATCTATGTTATAAGTGTCCCATTTTCTATTTGGAAAATAAGGAGCTGAGAGCCCACCTTAAAAGCGAACACAGAGTAGTAGAAGAACCTGAAGTTAAACATACAACGTTATATACATGTGAGCTGTGCGCTGATGTTATGCATGTCATAAAAAAGTCTTTTATCTGCAGTACTTGTAACTACACCTTTTCAAAAAAAGAACAGTATGATAGGCATATGGAAAAGCATCTGGCAGGAGGAAGTAAGACCCATAAATTCAGAGGAGTGATGAGACCACATCTTCCTATGCAGGATGAAAATCCTGATCCACAGGGCAGTCTAGCCCAGTCTTACTCAAGTCCTCCTTTGTCTCCTAATAAAAAACAGAAGATCAACCACAATGATCTGATTGAAATTAGTACAGAAAGTAATATCCCGACTATTCCTTCCATTCATTTTGAGCACAATATTTGTGAAGGATCAGTGCATGGGCCTCCAGATTTTTTACCAGACATAGTAAATGATACAGCAACAAAACTAAATGATTTGACACCAAAACGCACAGATATTGTTGGCGACTTTTCTGAGCTTCTAGTGGAATTGGAACAATCGCAACCAAATATTGCTAATTCTCCACCATGTCTGTCCCCAGCTATTAGTCATCCATTATCTAATGACCTGCATTTAGTTGATTTAGACATTCCACCCGTGCCAGATGTGCACAATCAGCTCTACAATATGAATTCAGTGAACGCGTGTGCCTTTAAACCGAATGTCGATGTTGTTCAAAGTGACCATGCAGCGCAGGAAAAGACAAAACAAGTTGAATCATACGATAGTTCTAAACAAACAAATGACCTCCAGAAAATACCTTACAGTAGTCATATCAAAATAGCCGATGCTGAAAAGGCAAAGCAAAATTCCGGTGACCATAAGCTTTCAGAAAAACAGGACGTAGATTTAGAGGCAAAACTTGGTCAAAAAAAGCGAAAAGAACACAAGCTTTCTAATATCAAAAACTGCAGTAATTACAGGATAACTGTGGATGAGGGGAGCAAAAAGAGAAAACAGATGAGAACTGACAGCATGAGGAAATCTGACATTCCACAAGACAATCAGGGTATTACTGCTTCCAGAGATGAGACAACAGGCAGCCATCTGACCTCCAGAGCAAAACCATGGACAAACAATTCTCAGTCTAAAAGAAATGGAATGAATTTCTGTCCACTTAAGCAACTAGAAATGCGATCATTCAATGGGGAATTCAGGCACAAGAAAGAGTTAATCTCAAAACCTCTCCCTTATTCAAAAGGAGGAGCT
Source organism: Cetorhinus maximus (assembly GCF_964194155.1). Lineage (NCBI taxonomy): Eukaryota > Metazoa > Chordata > Chondrichthyes > Lamniformes > Cetorhinidae > Cetorhinus > Cetorhinus maximus. The sequence continues at coordinate 124,995,552 of NC_135884.1, forward strand.
CAGTCTGTGAGCAGTTCAATTAGAAAACATAGATTGATGCAAGGTATAAAGCCTATTGAATCACATAATTATCGGACAGCAGAATCACAGAGTAATCTTCTCAGCCAATTATTCGGACAAAAAATAACCAGCTTCAAGATTCCTTTAAGAAAAGACACCTCAGAGTGAATTTACGTAGCTGACTTATGGGGCTATTGATAATTGAATCTGATTCCCGAGAATTGTGGAAAAGATCATCAAAGCCTTAAATTTCTTCAGCTTTAATTTTGCATCTAGCTGGAATGGTCTTGCACAGATGTCTCCGTGAAATAATTTACTTTGTGTCCATAATATCATACTTTGATTCACCTGCTTTGCCATGTATCTGTTATGTCTTTGATGATGAGAAAATTTAATCGCTTTGGACAGATTGAGTTCTGATGGGTAATTGCCTTAAACATTAGAGTATCACAAGAGTACTGAGAAAATGTGTTACTTCAAAATGCCAATTCTTAAGACTGTGTCCATTTTCATTGTGGGTGTCATAAAGGAATAGTGTAATTTTCAGTTATTCTGCGTCATGTGAAACACTTAAATTCTAATGGACTATTTTTTCCAACTCAAGGCTTATTTTGTTAAAATAGCTACCTAATTTGTATTGGTTGTTTGATTGAAATTGATACAGTTCAAAAGAACAATGGAAATCCCCAGATATAAAAATGGCTGACAACATTTACAGTATGCTAAAAATATGGCGACTTTGAGTACAAGGTCTTTGGAAATCTATGTAATTTTGTAAGAAACTAAAGTAAGGCATCATTCAGCATTTCTTATACAGAATTGTTAAACTTTTCTCTTTTCCCCTTGTTTTCCTTCCCCGTTCAATCAGTCGAAGTAACCAGACTAATCATCACATCATCATGCTGTCATGATTGTCAGCTACTGTGGCTGTCTGACCATTGTCAATCTTTCATTCAGGCCTTCCTGCACTTCCCACTATTACCATGTCAACTTTGACCTTTTCCCATCCATCACTGGCTGAAAATATCTATTGTCTGCACACATACCCACCATAATTTCACTGTGCCATGCACTACAACTCCATACAGGCTACTCTCTCTTCTAACTCCAGTGTTGGTCACATTCTCCTCCAAGTTGAATCCCCCAATTTTCCTCAAACAAAATATTCCAAGAATATCCAACCTCTTCATTGTGTTCGACAGTGATCAGCTCTCAGTACTGTACAGAAGTGTTGTAACGTTTCTTTTCTCCTCCAAAGTATTTCCTTCAGTCCATCAAGCATGCCTCCAGCCTTCACAAAATGAAAAGTCTGAAATACTTAACAAATCAGACAGCATCTGTGAAAAACAACACCAGAGAAAAGATTTGTAAAATCTGTGGAACTCTGGGTGAGGACGAACGTGTAGAAGTAAATACCACTTTGAAGTAATTCTTAATAGTGCAATGTATTAAACCAGCATCAATCAGTTAACTAAAGGTTGAAGAGATAGATAACTGTTACGACACTTTTTGTATGTACAGGTTTGAACATAATTTTCACTTCTGTAGTACAATGTCTTGTAAAACAGTTGATAATGAGTTTGGTAATCCTCATGCATATGATTGAATAATAGTACTAAAGCTTTAAATTCACTGCAGCCCCAAATTCCAGGTTAGTACATTATAGACACACAAACACTGTTCTTGCAAATATGTTCCATATATTTGCTTCTCCCTAATGAGAGGAGTGGACTTTACATCAGCTCTGAACAACATAAGCAGTAATTGGTGCTATTTTTGTAATGTGAATGCTGCCTTCCTCAAGCAAAACAATTGGAAAGTCGCTTTACCTGTTGGAAACAAATATGCTGTTATGTTGGATAGAAATTTTGTATACTGGTTTTATCTCGTGTAAATCTTAAAATTGTATGCTTATTCATTTGGAATACAAACTCAGGTGCAAGAAAAGATATTTGATGTTATTGACGAACTCCTTGATCAAGGAGATATAATGTATGCACTGAAGTTATGATGCAGACATTTGGAGTATGTTATGGCTGTTCTGCAAATTTTAGATCAAAGGTGCTTTATTCTGTTTGATGTGTATCTTTATATCATATTGTAAAATATTTAGGTAAATTACTTTTGGGTGCAATGCATATTTCAGAAATTTATTTTAGTATTGTTCAAAAATGTTTGCAGTCTTAATTCATAAGTGTATTGCAAAAGTGCCTTTCAGTATCATATAAATGTTGGTTATTGTAAACCAAAGATGCGTTTTACAATATTGTATACATATATGTATTGACTGAGTTTTTAAAATCTTTATATGGAAAGTTAAACAATTCACAGTACGCTTAAAAGCAATACATTGTGTATATATTGCAACAGTAGTTTGCTGACTTGACACAAAGCAGACATGCTTAAAAACTACTTATATTGGACTTATTGACCAATTTGCCTTTGCAGCTTTCTGTAAATTTGCAGATGATATTTGCACGTGCACTTAAATAAATATTTTCAGCATGTTTAATTCTAGCAGGATGCAAGTGTGAATTAATGTACTTTGTTGTTTTATATATTTTATTGCTTGGAAAATGTTAAATTATTGATATTTTACAAATGCTTTAAAAGTGGGTTACGATGATAATCCACAGAAGTTACTTTACAACCTTGTACTCCTAGTCTTTGTCCTTGCACATCGGGAGCTTATTTTGGAAATTTGGGTACGTGCTGCACATGGCTTTCAAACCATTTAAATTAACGGTTAGACAATCACGCACAACAGCATTCAAATTTCCAACATATACTGCTTGGCATAGGCGTCTGACCAAAAAGGGAGTAGTCAGAAAGTTACCATTTGCATGTTTGTCAAGAACAATTAACTCTGTTCCAAAAGTCTTTACGTTGATGGCTTTAACATGTGTAGTTTACAAAGGTTAGTGAGCTGGAGAGACCTGTTTCTGTGAGTGCCATTTGTTCGCTATCTGTTTGTGTATCTATCTATATCTCTCCAGTGATAAAATTATTTAATATGATAGCCTATAACGTTCGTCTGCGTGTGTGTGTGTGTTTGTGTGTTCGAGAGAGGGGCCAGGATTTTATGGCCCCTCTCACCCGGCAGGATATACGGTCCTGCCGAACTGAATGGAGATTTAAATGGCTTGCCACATCCGCCGGGGTGGGGGAGAGACACTGTGGCGGGGCCATATAATCCTGGCCAGAGGATCTGAGTACGGAGCGCTCTCTTATATCTCTTTGTCAGATTCCTCTCATTGGGCCATAGTCCCTGACGAGCATCAGAAAGTGCTGGCCCGCAGAAATTAGAAGAGATAAATGCACACTTACCTGGTCTCAAAAATTGCTTTCCCACTTCCGTTCACCGGAGCTGCTTGGGGCCTGTGTCAAAACTATCCTCGCAGGCCCCAGCGAAGTCTAGATCCAGCGAATTCAAGGAGGCCACACCCCCATTTTATAGCAATAGCTGCTGTAAAGCAGGTAGGTTTAAAGAGCTAGGGAAATGGACTGGCCAGGGGAAGGTAAGTGTCTAAGGTAAGTAGATAGGATTTGGTGGTTGGAAGTGTCCGAGGTCTGAGGTGGGGGTGTCTGGAAGTCGGGGGAGGGGAATATGTCCATAGGTCAGGGGAGTCGGGAGGTCGGGGTGTCCAAGGTCGGTGGGGGGGGGGGGTCCAGAGGTCGGGAGAGAGGTGGGCTGGAGGTCAGGGGACTGGAGGTCGGGCGGGGTTCTGGCGGTAAGGGGGACGGGTCCGGAGGTCAGAAGGCATGGGGGTCCGAGGTCAGAAGGGGTTCCAAGGTCAGGGAGGGTCCAAGGTTGGGAGAGCTCGGGGTCCGATGTCGGGAGGGAAGGGTGTGTCCGAAGGTTGGGGGAGGGGGATATGTTCAGAGGTCAGGTGGTCCGGAGCTCGAGAGTTCAGTGGTCTGGGGGATTGGGGGGGGTGTTTCCGGAGGTCAGGGGGATGCTGAGGTCAGGTGGGGGAGGAGAGGTCCGGAGGTCGGGGAAGATGGGGGGTCTGGAGGTCAAGTGGGGTTCCGGAGGTCGAGGGGATGGGCTGGAGGTCAGGGGGCCAGAGGTCGGGGTGGTTCCGCAGGTCAAGGGGCAGGTCCATTTACAGAGGGGTCTGGAGGTCGGTGGGGGGAGGGGTCTGGGGTCAGGGGGGGTTCCGAGGTCAGTGGTGGGGGAGTGATGGCGGGACTGTTGACGGGGGGGTGGGGGGGGCTGAGATCGGTGGAGGGGGGCGATGGGGTTGTCAGAGGTCCGGGGGAGATGGGGGAGTCCCATGGGGTTGGTCTGGGTCTTTACAATGTTTACCCAGAAGTTAGAAGAGGTTTTAATTCTTCTAACTTTTTCTGGGTAACTATTGGTATAACCCCGGCGGAACCATCGAAGTTTGTGATTTAAATCACATTTTCAGATGGTTCCCTGCGCAGCGCAATTGTCCAGAGGAAGTTAGCACTTTTGGGCAATTGCTGTGTAAACCCTTGACTGGGAACTTGCCAGAGGGATTCCGCAGCACATTTTTGGAGTACCCCCCAAATCTGACACTGGGCAGGGTGGAAGTTATGGGCCATAGTCTTTCACCGAATGGCTTCCTGATCCTATTATTATTTCTTTATTTTTTCTCTTCTACTTGTCTTGCTGCTCTCTTTCTATTTCTGTTTTGCTACATTTTTTTCATTTTATAGTTTCACTTAATATTTCCTTTCTCTCTATGTTTCTAGGTTTTTCCTTTTCACAATTTTCCTTCATATTTTTGTCTTGTTTATTCTCTTTCTTTATGTTCTGGTAAACGTCTTTTTTCTACTCTTCAACTCTTAAAATGCAGTCATGTTGGTCTTGAGTTAACTTATCAACACTGATACATGTTCTAGAATACTGTTGTGACTGCTGCCATTCCCACCAAACCACACTGCTTTATAACCTTGGGTTTAGATTTCATTTTATACATGTTTGAATATCATCACAGCTTAATATCAATTTTTACACTACAGACACTGGCATAAAATTTTTAATTGATTATTTAGTTAATATATGCATGTTATTTGAAACTGTTACAGGGGCACACAGGTAAATATGCAAAAGAAATTTTCATGTCACACCAAATATCATCAACAGCATCGCGAAAGATGTAATAATTGACATTACAGTTATGAGATTTTTAAGATTATTACGCTTTGGGACTGTCTTTAAATGTAGGGTAAAACGAAGGGGGGGTCATGTGACATTTTCTGAAGTCTGCCTGACAGTAAGCCTGGGTAGCTTGATTGCTAGAGATCAAAGGAAGGCTTAGATTGTTTAACTGGAAAGAAGGTGCAAGGTATTTACATTTGGAGTCAATGGCAGTAGCCTATGTGTTAACAGTGAGTCTCCAAAGTCCTAAAAAAGTGTTGAAGATTGTCAGGTTGTAAGCATTTATGCTTTAAACTCTCTATTTAGTTCTAAAATGAAAGCAAATTGGGCTCTCAAGGATAACTAATTAGCATTTCTACCTAGATACAAGGCCCATGTAATTCAGATTGCCATGTGGAAGGATGCAGAGGAAACCACTGTAAAGATCATGTTACAGATTTTCCTAGAATATCACTAAATATCACAGACAGTGTTTGGACGTCTGCCTAGATCTGGGAGAGAGAGGGATCCGCTAGAGGCCAAAAAAAATTCTATGGTTCACTGTGCGGAAAGCGGATGGAAGCTCGTATTCATATTGAAGAGGCCAGGTTCATGGGGAATTAAGACAAGGCTGAAAGAGTCATCCAGCTTGGGCTAGAGGGAGAGAGATTCCAGGAAAATAAAACCTCACTGTGAAAGACAGTTCTAAGATTGCAAGTTGCCAGGCTGAGAAAAGAGAAGAACAGGAATAAATCCTCAGGAGCTAAGAATCACTTTAGATTGATAGTGGAAAGGCGTAAAGGATAATGTAAAGTATACCTGTGGAATATGTTTTTTCAGTTGGGCTAAGAATAAGAATGGGGCTATTCCGTCCTGTGGTTTAAAGTATGAGCTATTAACTGGAAGTTTGAATCTTTTGTTTTAAGTTATCGGTCTCTATGAAGATCGTAACATTCATATATCCAGCTGTTTGTCACGTGAGTCACTGAGATTAGTAGTGTGTGTGATAATTCTGCTGGCCTATAAAGGTCACAGCTGTAGACTGCAGGATATCAATAGACTGGTCGAGTGGGCAGAAAAGTCGAAAATGGAATTCACTCTGGAGAAGTGTAGCTAATGCGTTTGGGGAGGACAAACAAGGTAAGGGAATACACAATGGTAGGATACTGAAAACTATAGAAGAGCAGTGGAACTTTGGAGTGCACGTCCACAGATCCCTGAAGGTAGCAGGGCAGGTAGTAAGGTGGTTAAGAAGTCATGTGGAATACTTTCTTTATTAACCGAGGCATAGAATACAAGAGCAGTGAGGTAAATCTAGAGCTGTATGCAACACTAGCCAGGTTACAACTAGAGTACTGGTCACCATTCTAGAAGAAGGATATGATCACACTAGAGAGGGCACAGAGGAGATTTGCAAGGACATTGCCAGCACTGGAGAATTTTAGCTATGATACAAAGTTGGGTAAGCTAGTGTTATTCTCTTTGGAACAGAGAAGGCTCCAAATCTGAAACAATGAGGAGAAATCTTTAAAGATAAGCCAATCAGGAGTGAAATCGGGGAGCACTTTTTCCACATTAAGGGTAGTGAAAATATGGAATTCTGTCCCCAAAAGGCTGTGGATGCTGCGTCAGTTGAAATTTTCAAGATTAAGGTCGAGAGATTTCTGGTAGGCAAGAGATTTAACTGCAGAATGGTCATCAAATGGATATGGATCAAAGGCGGGAAATGGAATTGAGATACAGATCAGCCACCATCTACTTGAATGCCGAAATAAGCTTGATGGGCTGAATGACTCATTTGTGTTCATATGTTCCCCTTAAGTATGTATTTTTCAATCTTTTATAAGATTAATGTCACAAAGCTAAATAACATCTTTCATTGTCATAGTTACATTTGTCTTTTCCTCTTTAAATTCAAGCGGAATGACAGAATATCAAAAGTGGAGAGATTATTCTAATGTGAAGTGGGAGAATATCTGTTTCATCAATATTTGATAACTCGCAAATGAAATCGAGAGAATGCTGTGATATCTGAAAACGCAAAAGAAGTTGCTTTCATGTTTTGGATTCTAGTGGATCAGCACCCTTCAGCGACTGTCAACGTTTACACTCCAAAAGCTGACTCCCTTATCCCTATAAAAAAAAATAGGATAAGAAAGTCAGTTAGTGGATGCTGAAGCACGATCATTCTTCAGTATTTTATTATAAGAGGAATTTCACTGCAATGATTCTAGGAATAAGTTCAATGAAAGTTGGATTTCACAACGCTTGGAATGACTTTGATACCATTCTGTGGCTGAAAACATAACATTTTCATTCATCTTGTTGTCTTCATTTAAGTAAAAAATGTTCTCAGGAAAAGCTGAATGTACCAGAATGATAAATAACAGCAGCCGCAGTTGACTTCGTGGTGTACTAATGTGCTGCAACCACACACACGGTTCTAATCTCTGCCTCTCATCTGGGTGGGACAGAAAGTTAAAGGACGACTCAACCTCTATATTTATGTGCTGCCAAACCACTGGATCAAAAGCAGAACAGCCCTGGGAATAGGCTGCCTATCAAATGCGAGGATTTATTATAAACTTCAGCCAAAAAAATCGCAGTGAAACATAACATGCTGCAATTCCAGGCTCACCAACTGCAGATGCAACAGAGAGGGGATGATTTTCATTTCCACCCAGTTTGCACCTGAAAAGAGGGGGAGTGGGACCAAAGTCATAACGAGAGTTGAAGGAGCGACTTAGCATTTGTTGTCCACCTGTTCTGATTATTTTGGGCAGACAAGGTGTTACAACTCCCACTGGAAAGAAGTGCTGTCTGCATTAATAAGTGCAATTTGGGGCTAGGTGATGTAGTTATGAACCAATTTTTGTACCTACTTGTTTCACTACTTGCATTTCCTTATACCACTCAAGCCTCAGTTGGGAGGCAACTATTTCCAGTGATAGTTAAAGGCATCCTCAGCTGCTTTCAGCTGAAATGGTGGAAAGTGCAAGGTGATTGTTTACTTGTTACTTGCAGTTCTGTTGAAGGGTCATTCGGACTCGAAACGTTAACTGTGCTCCTGTCCGCAGATGCTGCCAGACCTGCTGAGTTTTTCCAGGTATTTTTGTTTTTGTTTTGGATTTCCAGCATCCGCAGTTTTTTTGCTTTTATCTTAGTGATTGTTTACTTGTATTACATATATTTTTTGCATTTAGATAATTTCAAAGTGCTTTTAGATGCTGCAGATTGTTCTGAGCCCTTAATGGTCCTTCTGGCAAAAGGAAGAGGAGCAACAGCAGGAATAAACAGAGCTGCAGGTGCAGGGAGAGCTATTAGAAGGGCACATGCTCACAGGAACCCTTAGCCACCCTACAATTTAAAGACTTAGGGCAATGTGGAAGGGTCCCAGCAGATTGGAAAGTAAAAAAATGTTGCACCTTAATTCAAGAAAGGAGGTAGACTAAAAGCAGGAAACTATAGGCTATCTAGCCTAACATTTGTTGTAGGGAAATTACTAGAATCCATTATTGAGGAGGTTAGAGCAGGATATTTAGAACTTCATAATAGGATCAAGCAGAGTTAACATTTTTATGAAAGGAAAATCATGTTTAACTAATTAATTAGCATTCTCGAGGAAGTTTACAAACAAGGTGGACAAAGGGGAACCTGTAGATGTGGTCTACTTGGATTTCTAAAAGGCATTTGATAAGGTGTCACATCAAAGGTTACATGGTGTAGGGGGTAACATATTAGCATGGGTAAAGGTTTTGTTACCAACAGGAAGCAGAGATTAGGGAATAAATGGGTCTTTTTCAAGTTGGCAAGCTGTAACTAGTAGAGTGCCACAGGGATCAGTGCTGGGGCCTCAAATATTTACAATCTATATCAGTGACACGGATGAAGGGGCCAAATCCAAGGCAGCTAAATTTGCTGATAATGCCACAATAAGTAGGAAAGTAAGTTGTCAAGAGGAAATAAAGAGTCTGCAAAGGGATATAGATAGGTTAAGCGAGTGGGAAAAATTTGACAGACATAGGAAAATGTGAACTTGTCCCCTTTTGTAAAAGAATAAAAAAGCAGTATATTATTTAAATGGAGGAAGATTGCAGAACTCGGCAGTACAGAGGGATCTGGGGTTCCTGGTACATGAATCATAAGTTAGAATGCAGGTACAGCAAGTGATTAAGGAGGTAAATGGCACCTTGGCGTTTATTGCATGGGGAATGGAATATAGAAGTAGGGAACAAAAGCAAAACTACCTGGAAAAACTCAGCAGGCCTGACAGCATCTGCGGAGAGGAACACAGTTAACGTTTTGAGTCCGGATGACTCTTCATCAAAACCTGTTCTGATGAAGAGTCATTTGGACTCGAAACGTTAACTGTGTTCCTCTCCGCAGATGCTGTCAGACCTGCTGAGTTTTTCCAGGTATTTTTGTTTTTGTTCTAGATTTCCAGCATCTGCAGTATTTTGCTTTTATTTTTATGGAAGTAGGGAAGGTTTACTGCAGCTGTTTAGGGCCTTGGTGAGACCACATCTGGAGTACGGTGTACAGTTTTGGTCTCCTTATTTGAAAAAGGATATGATTAAGTTAGAAGCATTTCAGAGAAGCTTCACTCGACTCATTCTTAAGACGGAGGTGTCATCTTATGAAGAAAGGTTGAACAGGCTGAGGCTATACCCATTGGAGTTTAGGCAAATGAGAGGTGATCTTATTGAAACAAATAAGATCTTGAGGGGACTTGATAGGTTGCATTCCAGGAGGGGTTTCCTCCTCTAGGGGAGACTAGAACTAGGGGACATGATTTAAAAATAAGAGGTTTCCCTTTTAAAAGAGAGATGATGAGAATTTTTTTCTCTTGAGGGCCATTAGTCTGTGGAATTCTTTTTCCCAGAAAGCAGTAGCAGCTGGGCTGTTGAACTTATTCAAGGTTGAGTTAGATAGGTTCATGATAGACCAAGGAGTCGAGGGTTATGGAGGGAAGACAGGAAAGTGGAGTTCAGACCACAATGCAGAGTTTTTAGAATGTTTTTAAGGCGGAGGTAGGTAGATAGGCTCTTGTTAAACAAGGGAGTGAAGGATTATCGGGGGTAGGCGGGAGGTTACAGTCAGATCAGCCATGATCTTATTGAATGGCGGAGCAGGCTCGAAGGGCCGAGTGGCCTACTCCTGCCCCTATGCCTGATGTTCCTATGTAACATATTTGCAGTCCTCTGAGAAGCAGTGCACAAAAAGACTTTGCTTCTCTAAGGGGACTGTGATTACCACAACTAGTACAGCATTTCATGTTTGTTAAGCTTACATAATCATAATTTTCTGTTTGAACAACCAGAGGCAGCAGGATAGAACATTGGGGTTTTCAGATTGAATTCTCCCCATTTCCAGTTCCTCATTGACTGCACCTGCATCATCTTGCAGATGCTTCCGCACAACCCCACCACCTACATGAATCTGGAAAGTTTTTACTCTGCTAATGTGCGACTGGTGTTTGATGAGCAGCACTGTATCATGCCAGTGTGTGCCTGGCAGTTCCCGTGAAGCTTTAATATTGTAGGATCCCTCCATCCTCTTCCGTTTCCCCACTCTTTGTCCTTGCACAGCAATTGAGAGGCTGGTGGCTTACAAGGGCTATCTCCTGCGTACTTCACTTATTACTCAGGAAGCGTGCTTAGTCATCAAATTGAGCTGCAAGCAACTCGGTGACTCGATCACAACCCTCATCAAGCAGAACATTAGAGTCCTTGAGTAATGATTCTGATCTGGTGGCACTCAGAGTGTTTCAGCATTGTCACATCAAAGGGCACTTTGGCTGAACAATTCTTTCTCCCTGCATTAACCAGCAAATCCAACATCTTTCCCAGTTCAAAAACAGAATTACCTGGAAAAACTCAGCAGGTCTGGCAGCATCGGCGGAGAAGAAAAGAGTTGACGTTCCGAGTCCTCATGACCCTTCAACAGAACTGATATTACTCAGTTCTGCTGAAGGGTCATGAGGACTCGAAACGTCAACTCTTTTCTTCTCCGCCGATGCTGCCATTCCTGCTGAGTTTTTCCAGGTAATTCTGTTTTTGTTTTGGATTTCCAGCATCCGCAGTAGTTTTTTGTTTTTATCTTTCCCAGTTCTTCCACCTGCAAATAAATTGCATCTGCCAGGTGGCCAATCTTGATATTCCTGTTGGCTGTCATTGCAGGATCCCCAACTTCTTTAGGAACACACTCCAAATACACATTGTAAAAACAAATTCAAATTTTATAGCCTTATACAAATGCCTAACACTAATTATCACCCTGGGGTAAGCCTGCAATGTCTGTTTGAAGTGCTCTCTTACCTACTCAAATGCTTGGGCAAGGTTCAATGCATTGAACAATAGCTAGTGCACAGGAATCACCTCTATATTAGAAGCAGAAAATGCTGGAAATACTCAGCAGGTCAGGCAGCATCTATGGAGAGAGAAACAGAGTTAACATTTCAGGTCTGTGACCCTTGATCAGAACTGTTCTGATGAAGGGTCATAGACCTCAAATGTTAACTCCATTTCTCTCTCCATAGATGCTGCCTGACCTACTGAGCATTTCCAGCATTTTTTGGTTTTTATTTCAGATTTCCAGCATCTGCTGTATTTTGCTGTTTTATTTTAAAAGCTGGGTCACTGAAGTCTGCATTTGTGTCCTCGTCTGCAAAGCTAGGACATAAGTAGACCCCCTTGTGAACTGATTCCTGGGCCGTCCCTTCCACTGTAACTGCTCACTTGTGTTCAGTGAATCCCTCTGTTTAGGTCCCTCTAATGTATTACCTACACTGCAAACGGTGCAATTTCTGTGCATTTGTGCTGGTGTTTAGAAGGAGCAATGCAACTGTGGAATGGTTTTCCATAGTCTGCGTGTCTAAGTTGTCTGGACTATGTAAGCAGGAAACGGACAAGATTTAGAACAGAGCGTTAAGAATAAGCAGTAGCAGATGAGTGACAATGCAATGCACCACCAAGTTATTGTAATGACTGTGTGTGTGTAAGAACTTTAAGTAGGAGAAGCAAGATACCCAAATACTCTATTGTGCCTGACCTCTAGCCTCATTATTTTCAATGCTGTGAGTCCATTCTCTGCCAATGGTGGCCTTTTCCATTAGTTTTGGTGTCTGCAGTGTAGCAAGACTTCCTCCTGTTCCCTTACTTTCCTTTCTGTTGTATACGAGATTCATTTGTGAAAGAAAGAGTGGAAGTGGATTACTAGGTGTTGCTAAAAGACTTTCAAGATGTCTGAAGCAAAGGTTCTTTTGGCTGGATTTTGCCATTAATGGTGAAATTCTGTCCCCAGGGCCGAAAGCTGGAGTTAGCCCCGCTTTGCCCTGTGGCGGGACCAGAGGGTGACATATTGCTGGTGGCAGCCAATTACGAGGCTGCTGTCCAAGAGCTGCTGGTCCAATCAGAGGGCCAGCAGTTCAGTAGCTTTAGCAGTGGCCATTGTCGAGGCAGCAGCTGCAAGGAGAGGAATAACCAGCCACTCTCAAAGAGTGGTAAGTTGGGTTGGGAGATACCAAGGCCAGGTAGACCTCCACCACCGACGCACAGTAGCAGCAGTGTGTACCATCTACAAGATGCACTGCAGGAATTCATCAAGGCTCCTTAGACAGCACCTTCCAAACCCACAACCACTACCATCTAGAAGGACAAGGGCAGCAGACACATGGGAACACCACCACCTGGAAGTTCCCCTCCAAGTCACTCACCATCCTGACTTGGAAATTTTTCGCCATTCCTTCATTGTCACTGGGTCAAAATCCTGGAACTTCCTCCCTAACTCACTGTGGGTATACCTACACCACATGGACTGCAGCGGTTCAAGAAGGCAGCTCACCACCACCTTCTCAAGGGTAACTAGGGATGTGCAATAAATGCTGGCCCAGCCAGCGAAGCCCACATCACGTGAATGAATAAAACAAAAAGGCCCCTGCGATTGGATGTGGTGGATGGGGCGGAGGGCACTGAGCACCAGCAGTTAGTTTGGCCATTACCGCTGAGGTGCTCCTCCATGAGCCATGGAGTACTCACTGGGAGGCCACAAGGCTTCACCGAACAGTCTCCCCATATTGCAGCAAGGTCTGCTGACGTGGGCAAAATACCTATAAAGGTGGGAAGTGGCCCTTTACGGGCCACTTAATTGACTCATTTGGTCCCCCAGCAGGCATCCTAGCCACCTACATTCCCACCATTGTTAATATAGCTTGGCAGTGGGAAGAGTTTGGACTCCCTTCCCAACACCTGCCCCTGCCATTTTGTCAGCCCTCCCGCCTCCCAGCCTATCACCAAAGGGCCCAGGAAGTTCCGAGCTTTGAGTTTAAAACAAAATGGTGGACCATAAAACTATATCTAGAGCATTGTGGATTCCATTGCTCATGTTGCTGGTAGAATGTAGAGAGGGGTGCAGTAATTGTGTTCCTATACTACCTTAATTCCCAATTCCCATCACCAACAACACCAGATTAAAAGGCTTTACTGCCCACTGCGCCACAGCCTCCACCGCGGGTAGGCCAAGGAGGCAGGTCCCTAATCCACCCCAGCCAAAACAAGGATCGAGCCCCATGCTGTTGGCACCAACATGATCCACACCGGCCAACTGAGCCCCCCAGAGTCCTAGTTGCTGTGGCGACATACACTTTTGTGTGTTGGAGCGTGGGGGCTATGGATAGTGATGGTAGAAGCTCCAATTTCTTTCCATCACATGGCTGACCAAGACTCTCTCCCGCTCTTACTGCCTGCCACTGGCTCATGTTTGAAGGATTTACAAGTTGATACTCAACTTGTTTAGCCACATTATGAACACACCTCCCTTGGCCATCAAGTCCTGGAGACTTCAACCCAGAGCATCTGGCTCAGAGGCTACCCACTGCACCACAAAACTTCTTTAATGCTTAGTCAGCTGTATTATTTGATTGACAATGATCCTGATCTTTGAATAATAAAACAAAATAGTGAGAGTTGTAACTTCTTAAACCTTTATATAGTTTGTGCGCCTGTGTACGTTTTCACTGATATGTTTCAGAATGAAAACCCAGAGACTAAACATAATCAGAATACAAAATATTTAGAGATTCTAGAAACTGGATTTTACCAGAAGCTTGAAGCCACTTTAGTAGAAGACAGTCTGGATAAGGGTTGCAAGTCTCTATCTAACCTGTTCTCAGCTGTGCCACTAGGGGGAGGTGCTGAGCAGGGTCTTCACTGGAGAGTCTGAACAAGATGATGAGTCACCCATGCAGCTCTCATGCACCTCCTAGTGGCTGATCATGGAGCATCCGTTGCAGAACGGTCTGGGCTTATGTTCCCACCTAGATGTGTAGGGACAGTAAATAACCCCCAAAAAAGTAAAAAAAAACTAACACATCTTAAAATAAAGTTATACTAAAGTTTGGAACTTAGGTTTATAAAATTCTCAGAATTAACTCCCAAAAACTAAGTACAAATAACTCTAATCAAAATTAAATGCATTCAGGTTGGCATTGCATTCAAAGTAACTGTTATTGAATCAATCCTTTTTGCAGATGAATGTTTATTAGTTTTTCTTCATACAAAGTTCAAACTTTGTTCAGCTGATCAAGGCTGCCTATACCAAAAGAGGCCTGAATCTTACATTCAGGGTCAGAATCCCAAAATACCCACTTACCTTTCCAATTTTTTTTTAGCCAATTTTCCAAGGGGGACTCCTGGAGAACTCAGTCAGTACAGGAAACCTTGGAAAGAATTCGCTCAGAAATCACTACCCTCCCCCCCCCCCCGGCCTTTTTACGCCACTGGCTGCCATATTCTGGTAAGTAAAGAGTTTAAATGTCCCAAAGCTTCTTTGGAAAGCTGTGAAAAGAAAGTGAGGGGTAGGGTGAGTAGGGTAAATGGGTAGGGGGCGTAGAGTGGTAATGTCAAGTCAGTCGGTGGGTCGGAGGGAGCTGGGTGGTGAGGTCAGGTCGGGGGTAGGGAGTCAATGTGTCAGAGGGAAGTCGGGTGGTGGAGAGGTAGTCCGGTTGGCTCGAGGGTCAGGGGAAGTCAGGTGGTGGGGGGGTAATTGGGTCGGGTTGGAGGGGTTTTAGGGGAGTCGGGTGGTGGGAGTTTTCAGGTTGGGTCGGAGGGAGTTGGGGGAGTCGGGTGATGGGGGTAGTTGCGTTGGGGGGAGTCAGGTGATGGTGGGGTAGTTAACTCAAGTCGGGGGGTGGTCAGGGGCAGGGGTTGTTGGGTGGTGCTGTGGCACTCAGGTGGGAGTCAGAGTCAAGGGGGATCAGTATGAGTGATCTCGGGGGTGGGGTATCAGTTGTATAGTTACTTAGGTGTTACATTAGGTTTTAATCTGTCTAACTACCTGGGTAACTATCCAGGTAAGTAAGTCTGAACAATGGAGTTGGAGACTTTTTCAGAGGGTCCCGGGAAGCAAGGGAAAATGCCCATCAGAAGTTCAAATCCCCTGGGAAATTTGCAGAGTCATCGCGTCGAGACTTCCTAGGGGTCGCCTTACATATCTTGAGCTGGAGGACTATGTCCAGCTTCCGACTATTTGGAGACTGGAAGACCTGGGGGCATGTGATCCTACAGCCTTAAAAATAATGGGCTTGAACATACAAACATAAATTGTACTGATTAGGTTAAAGTTCAAGTTTCTTGTAAAAAATTCATATGCAAAATCACAAAGGTGATATCTTCAAAGAAGCAGCAAAATAGAACATAATCGCTCTTTCTTTCTCCCATTAAAAAGCATTCCTCGATATATTTAAGACAGGTAACCTGGTGCAGTTTTATAATACAGCTAAAAATGGATTT
This sequence comes from Cetorhinus maximus, assembly GCF_964194155.1. Taxonomy (NCBI): domain Eukaryota; kingdom Metazoa; phylum Chordata; class Chondrichthyes; order Lamniformes; family Cetorhinidae; genus Cetorhinus; species Cetorhinus maximus. The sequence goes on from NC_135884.1 coordinate 125,011,446, forward strand.
ATCAAAAAAAGTAAGCTTTCTAAAGAAGGTATCTAGTCCCCAGCTGCAAATAACCTGATTTAAAATCACTGAAAGTGACTAAAAATTATACTGAACCGTTTACTAGCTTCATTGGTGTACATCAATCAATTTCTTAGTAAACTACTTTGCCTGAAAGCACACTGATCTGAAACGTTAGCTCCGTTTCTCTCTCCACAGATGCTGCTAGACCTGCTGAACATTTCCAGTATTTTCTGTTTTTATTTCAGATTTCCAGGATCTGCAGTACTTTGTTTTGTACCAAGGACTCATGAAATGGGTCTCATGGATAAGATTAAATCGGTGAGCCCATGATATTTGAACAATGACCAACATTGGTTCCTGTTATACAAATAGCTCAAATTTAAGAATCTGTTCCTTCAAGGGCCTGGATCTTAGTCCAGATGTGCATTCCATGCAGGGTGCCGGGGGCTTGGTGGGTGTGGATAGGTGGTGCTAGTTACTGTTTTGAGATCAGGAAACAGTAAAACAGGTTTTGAACTGCAAAAGTGCTTTAAGTATTTTCTACCCTGATTGGCAGGCTAAGACCAGTCGGGTGGAGAAGCATAGAGCTCAAGGCCGCAGCCGAGATCAGGTGGGTCTAGTGAGGGGGCTTTGGGGGGTGATTGGTTGGGATGGTGGAAGAGATCGTTGGCCTAGAAGGAGCATTCTTGCTCCTTCTGACCCACAAGCAGTTCTGGTAAAGGCCCTTACCTCATGCGTTCAGGTCTTCTCACCTTTTACCTGCCAGGTTTCCTGAGGTCTGGGAAACCCAGCCAACATGAGTGAAAAATTGAATGACTGTTGAAATGAAGGCACATAATATATACATTACATGACCAACCCGCCTCCCGCAAGCAAATTGGTCGCCCGTTAAAACTTGTAGTCAGACGGGTTTCAGGCTGGTTGAATTTCAGACATTTAAAATTTTAACCTTTGGCCTGACCACAACCCATTTTTGAAAGATAAGATTCAGCCCAAGATCTCACCTCTCCTTTTGTCTGTAACCTGCTCCAGCCCTCTTTGCCCCCACCTCCCCCCCATCCTGAATGCTCCATTCATCTGACTCTGGTCTCGTGCTTCCCTGCGGCATTCACCACACCAGATGGCCATGCTGTCAGCCATCTAGGCCCGAAACTCTGGAATTCTTTCCCAACACCCTCCAACTCGGCATTGTCTTCTCCTCCTTTAAGACCCTTCTTAAAACCCACTTGGTTTTTAGGTACGCCTCCTTATAGTCCCATCATTGACTCAGCATCTGTTTTCCTCTTGCGCTTCTGTAAAGAAGCTTGAGATGATCGCTCTAGATTAAAGGTGCTATATAAATGCAGGTTCTTGTTCTGAGACTGGCAGCTAAAATAAAAGGGGATCCCAATGTCTTCCATTGGCACATAAATAATAAAAGGATGGTAAAAGGAGGAGTAGGGGTGATGAGGGACAAAGGGGATTTACACATGGAGGCAGGGGGCATGGCTGAGGTGTTAAATGAATATTTTGCATCTGTCTTTACCAAGGAAGAAGATTCTACTCAGACCATAGTGAAAGAGGAGGAAATTTAAGTCACCACAAGGGTTTAAAATTGATAAGGAGGCGGTATTAGGTAGGCTATTTGTACTTAAAGTTGGCAAGACACCAGGACTGGATGAGATCCATCCAAGGATACTGAGGGAAGTGAGAGTAGAAATTGCAGAGGCAATAGCCTTAACTTTTCAGTCTTCCTTTGAATCAGGGCTGGTGCCAGAGGACTGGAGAATTGCAGACATTATGCCCCTGTTCAAAAAGGCTGTAAGGATAAGCCCAGCAACTACAGACCAGTCAGTTTAACTTCAGTGCTAGGGAAACTTCTAGAAACAATAATTCAGGACAGAATTAATAGTCTTTAACAGTCTCAAACCCATCTGACTATAAGTTTTAACAGGTGACCAGTTTGCTCATGGGAGGTGGATTGGTCATGTAATGTATATATTGAGGCTGAGGATTAATTAAGGACAGCCAGCATGGATTTCTTAAGGGACAATCATGTTTAACTAACTTGCTGGAGCTTTTCGAAGAGGTAACAGAGGGTTGATGAGGACGATGGTTGATGCAGTGTACATTGACTTCCTAAAGATGTTTGATACAGTGCCGCACAGCAGACTTGTGAGCAAAGTTATAGCTCATGGAATAAAAGGGACAGGAGTAACATGGATGCAAAATTGGCTGAATGACAGGAAACAGAGGGTATGGTTAATGGATGTTTTTTGACCTGGAGGAAGGTTTGTACCAGAGTTTCCCAGGGATTGGTACTGGGGCCCTTGCTTTTCCTGAGATATATTAATGATTTAGATCTCAGTGTACAGGGAACAATTTCAAAATTTGTGGGTGATACAAAACTTGGATGCATTGTGAACTGTGAGGAGGATAGCGTAGAACTTCAAAGTGACGTGAACAAGTTGGTGGAATGGGTGGACAGGTGGCAGGTGAAGTTCAATGCGGAGAAATGTGAGGTGGTATATTTTGGTAGGAAGAACATGGAGAGATGGTATAAAATAAAGGGTACTAATCTAAGGGGGGTGCAGGAGCAGAGGAATCTGAGTGTATATGCGCATAAGCCATTAAAGGTGGCAGGACAGGTTGAGAGAGCAGTTAGTAAAACATACAGTATCCTAGGCTTTATTAACAGAGGCAAAGAGTACGAGAGCAAAGGACATTATGTTGAACTTGTATAAGACACTAATTAGACCTCAGTTGGAGTATTGTGTACAGTTCTGGGCACTGCATTTCAGGAAGGATGTGAAGGCATTGGAGAGAATATAGAAGAGGTTTATAAGAATGGTTCCAGGGATGAGAAACTTCAGTAATGAAGATTGATGGCAGAAGTTAGGACTGTTTTCCTTGGAGAAAAGAAGGCTGAGAGGAGATTTGATAGAGGTATTCAAAATCACGAAGGGCCTGGGCAGAGTAGTTGGGAGAAACTGCTCCACTTGTGAAAGGATCAAGAACAAGAGGGCACAGATTTAAAGTAATTGGCAAAAGAAGCAAAAGTGATATGAGAAAAAGATTTTTCACACAGCGAGTGGTTCGGGTCTGGAATGCACTGCCTGAGAGTGTGGTGGAGATAGATTCAGTCGAGGCTTCAAGAGGGAATTAGATTAATTGAAAAGAAACATTGTGCAGGGTTACGGGGAGAAGGCAGTAGAATGGCACCAGGTGAAATGCTCATTCAGAGAGCAGGTGCAGACATGATGGGCCAAATGGTCTCCTTCTGCGCTGTAACAGTTCTGTGTTTCTGAGATTTTTTTTGGAAAAATATACATTATTCATAAAATATCTGAAAGAACATTACAAAACATTTCTAAATGACACAATTCTGTGTTTCTGTGATTCTAAGGTGGCCTTATTCACCATTAGCTTCCAAATTCCTGGACTTCTAGAATATGCTGCACTGGACTACACTCAGCAACACCTTAAGGCTCAGCTATTTTGTCACTGATCTGTTGCTTAAATTTTAAATTAACATTAATTAGTTTATAGCCCTTCCCCCTTTGTAACTGTTGCCTATTGAGCCTGTGACTGGCAATTGTTGCTACTAGTTTTTCAGCTTCGGCTACAGTTTTTTCCATGACACCCCTCCTGGTTTGACTCACTCTAAGAAAAGCTTACAGCTTCCCTCTGAGCCTCTCCAATGGACTCATCAAGACACTCGGTGCTGCCTTCCTAGCAACTCCAACTATCCTCCACTGCTCCCTTAATCTGTCCTTCCATATAAACTCCTCACCCCATATTCATGACCACCCCATGCCATCTCACATGACATCACAACTCCTGTTGTACCAATCACAGATAAGTCTATCTCTGATCACTTCCTTGTATCGCTCTCCACCCATATCTTCCTACTGCCCAGCCCAACCTAACTTCCTTCCGACACATATACATCTGCACTTTCAAAATCTCAATTGTCTAGCCTTTGGTCCCCCATTTACCAGAATATTTTCAGTTACCAATCTGCTCGACTACACCGTCAGCATGACCTTTCATGCCCTAGTCCCCATTAAAACCATTATCCTCTCTCACCCTGGCTATTCCCCTGGTACAGTCCTCATTTCCACTCCCTTAAGTCCAAGGGACATGGATTTGAATAAATGTGGTGGACAACTGGTTTAGCCATTCATCCCCAGGCCTGGCTGAACCGCATAAAGCACTTTCAGGTCCTTCTCTCATCTTCCAAAACAGGTCACTATTCCAGGATCCTGGAAAGCAAAGATAACCTCTGTCTTCCTAACTTCCTAAACCCCTCTTCCAACATCACCTCCAACAACTGCGCCGAGCTCACAGACTTCTTTGTCACTAAGAGCAAGACCGACAGATCAATTGCTTTTGCAGCTTCCCTCCCTCTCACTAGCCCGCTGGGCCAAACTCCCTCTGAAGCTGCTCCCTCCCCATCCTCTGCCCCAGCCCTGAACTTACATCTTTCTCTAGTTTCTCTCCTATCTTCCCTCATACCCTTTCCAAGCGCACCCTATCCATGAGACCCACCTCCTGCTCCCGCAATCCTCTTTTACTAAGCTGCTGACCGCCCAACTTCTCTTCCTGGCTCCCATATTAACTGACGTACCTTTCTCCTCCGGTATTGACCGCCTCTCCTTCAAATCTGCCACCATCACCCCTTTCCTCAAAAAAAAACCTTGACTCATCTGTCCTTACAAACTGCTGCCCCGTCTCCAAACTCTTCCCTTTCGCAGTTCTTGAACATGCTGTTCCCTCCCAAATGTCTGCCCTTTTTCTAGAACTCCATGTCTGAATCCCCCGATCAAGTTTCCACTCTGCCATAGCACTAAATGTCTCTCATCAAAGTTGCAAATTACATCCTGTGTGGCTGCGACAAAAGTAAACTATCCCTCCATGTCCTTCTTGACCTGTCTGCAGAATTTTGGATGACTCCTTTGATACAGTTGACCAGACCACTCTCTCCCAATGCCTCTCCATCATTGTCAAACTGGGTTGGACTGCACTCACCTGGTTTCATTTTTATGTCACCTATCGTAAGCAGAGAATCATTTGCAGTGACTTCTCTTGCTGCTCCCGCACTATTACCACAAGTGTCTCCCTAGGACCAATCCTTGGCCCTCTCCTAGTTTTAATTTACATGCTGCCCCTCAGCGACATCATCCCAAAACACAGCATCCTCTACAAGATTGATACCCAGCTCTCCCTCACCACCACCTCTCTCAATTCCTCCAATGGCTCTAAATTGTCACACTGCTTGTCTGACAGCCTGTATTGAATTGGGAAAGCTGAAGCCGTCGTCTTTTAACTCTAACACAAAGTCCATTCCCTCATCACTGACTCTAACCCTCTCCCTGGCAACTATCTAATGATGAACCAGACTGTTCACAGTCTTGGTGTCATATAAGACTCTGAGGTGAGCTTCTGAGTGCATACCTGCACCGTCACTAAGCCAGCCTATTTCCATCTCTGTAACATTGCCTGGCTCTGCCCCGCCTCAGCTCATCCACTCCTGAAACTCTCATCCATGCCTTTGTTGCCTCCAGACTATTCCAACAACACTGCTAGCTGACATCCCAGATTCTGCCCTCCATAAACTTTAGGTCATCCAAAACTCTGCTGCCCCATCCTAACTTACACTAAGGCCGGGATTTTCTGGCCCAGCCAGCAGCAGGCTTCGTCGCAGGCAGGACGGGAAAATTTGGAGAGCGGCCGAAAGTCATTGGCCATCATTGCGTTCACCTGCCCTCCACCAGGGCAGAGACACACACCTCGGCGGGTCCTGGATCTGCATTAGGCTTGGGTTCACTATCCGTAGAACACCTCACGGATGTGTCAGGCAGCAGTCGGAAGCAGTGACATCCCAGGTCTCTGGCACTCGGAGGGCTGCTAGGAATCAGGCCGCTGCTGAGTCTGAGTCAGATGATGAGCCTCTGCAGTCGGCCATTGCACACATGCTGGAGATGCAAAGACAGGCAGGGGACCTCAGGCAGATGAAAGCAAGAAACATTAACTCTGTTTCTCTCTCCACAGATGCTGCCAGACCTGCTGAGTTTTTCCTGCAACTTTTGTTTTTATTATTAAACATCAGGCAGAGTTGTCCAAGGCAGTCATCAGACTAGAACAAAGGATGGAGGAGTCCGTCTGCTTTCTCTCTGAGAGCATGGCTCGAGCATGTGAGAGCATCGAGGTCTTCATGGGCAGGGTGGCGGCTGTCTTGGAGACAACGGTCCCACAGTTTCTGTCGGATTTGTGTGCAGACCCGCACTCCAACACTCCTGTGTCTTACAAGGTGACATCTAATGTGGCATCAGCATTGAGCTGTGTTCCTTGTGAACGTGAAAGCAAATTTCCTGGATGCATTATGTTCACTGCAACCAAGTCAAAATGTAAATGGCCGCTGAAAGTGTCCCATGCTGGTGGCAAAGACTGCACAATGTGCAGCTAACTCAGGCTGCATGCTAGTGTCCTGCCTGCCACATTGCACAGATGCCACATGCTGCATTTAATGCAGACCTTTCAATGCTGATACCTTCGTGATCCCTGAGGGTTACTGCTCCCAGGCTGAAAGGTGAACTTGCTTCAGATGTGTACATTTGGAAAGGACTTCCAGATCACTTCAATGCCTGTAAGGGACAGGCAAGATGCGCAGTTTTCACTTTGCGAGTGAGAACTCCTATGGAACCTGGCACACACACGCATGATCTTCTGATGATCACACACCAGCTGCATGTTGAGGGAGTGGAACTCTTTCCTGTTGATAGAAACATAGAAAATAGGAGTAGGAGTAGCCTGCTCCGCCATTCAACATGATCATGGCTGATCCTCTATCTCAACGCCATACTGTCGCGCTCTCCCCATACCTCTTGACGCCTTTAGAGTCCAGAAATCTATCTATTTCCTTCTTTAATATATTCAGTGACTTGGCCTCCACAGCCCTCTGTGGTAGAGAATTCCACAGGTTCACCACCCTCTCAGTGAAGAAATTTCTCCTCATCTCAGTCCTAAATGGTCTACCCTGTATCCTGAGACTGTGACCCCTTGTTCTAAATCCCCCAACCAGAGGAAATATCCTCCCTGCATCCAGTCTGTCGGAATTTTATACGTTCCAACGCGATCCCCTCTCATTGTTCTAAACTCCAGTGAATACAGGCCTAGTCGGCTCAATCTCTCCTCATACGACAATCCTGCCATCCCAGGAATCAGTCTGGTGAACCTTTGCTGTGCTCCCTCTATGGCAAGTATATCCTTTCTTAGGTAAGGAGACCAAAGCTGTACACTTTGACCCAGGGGACTCCTACACTAGTTGCCTAGTGCTTTTAATGTGTCTGGTGGTCACCCATTCCCTTTCTGCGTGTGCACTCTTTACCTGCAGTATGACCACCCTCGCTGTGCATGTTATCCATGAAGATTTCATCCTTGTAGATGCTCTACAGTGATTTCAGCCACAGCTCCAGCTCCGAAACTGGAAGTGTCCCTGACCTCAAACATCGCACAGGAGGAGCATTCCACTTGTCCAAGCTGCCTTGCCAAGACTTACCCATAAATTACTCTCTTTACTTTTAATTTGCTCTAGTTTGGAGAATATTAAGGACAGAAGAAATACTTACCAGGTCCTACCTACCAAGGCTGCCACTCTTACTGAGATAAGGTAGAAAATGGAAGGATTCCTCCTTCCTTCTTCACTGAATTCCCTCTCTCACCAAACTCCAACTGAAACACCAGGAGGGAAATGGATAGCAATGAAGGTGAACAGGGCAAAAGAGAAGAGCGGAAATCCTGTCGGAGAGAAGAGCAGTACTTCTTCAAGCTAGGCATTCCTGGAAGAGAGAGTGGCAGTGAATTAAACACTAAGATAAAAGCAAAATACTGCAGATGCTGGAAATCTGAAACAAAAGCAAAAATTTCTGGAAAAACTCAGCAGGTCTAACAGCATCTGTGGTGAGAAAGACAGAGTTAACGTTTCGAGTCCAGATGACTCTTCTTCAGAACTAAAGAGAAGTAGAAATGTGGTGAAATATATACTGTTACGGGCGGGGGGGGGGGGACAGATGAGAAGCCTTCCAGACTTAACATTGAGTTCAACAACTTCAGATCATGAAGTCTCTCCTCCATCCCCACCCCTTTTTGATCCCCTTTTTTCAAATATTTATTTTTAAATTTTTATATATACATTTTTTTCCCACCTATTTCTATTATTATTTTTAAAATTTATTTCCATTCATTGTTTTATCCCCACCTTTTAGCCTAATTTGTTCTTTTCTCCCATACCATCCCCTCCCCCGCCCAACCCATCCCACTGGGGCCATCTGTCACTCGCTCATCCTGCTCTCTACTCTTAATGTCACCATTAGCACCTCCTTTAGCCAGTTTCACCACCATCAACACCCCTTTGACCTTTTGTTTATGACATCTTTTGCAATCTCTCCTTTGCCTCTACCTATCGCTGGCCTTCTATCCAGCTTCATCTGTCCCACTCCCCCCCCCCCCCCCCACTTTAAACAGTATATATTTCACCACATTTCTACTTCTCTTTAGTTCTGAAGAAGAGTCATCTGGACTCGAAACGTTAACTCTGTCTGTCTCTCCATAGATGCTGTCAGACCTGAGTTGTTCCAGCAATTTTTGTTTTTGTTTCAGATTTCCAGCATCTGCAGTATTTTGCTTTTATTCCCATTTCAATATCTTTTCAATAAGTCTTCATCACTGTTTTCAGCTGAACCTTGATCTCAGTTCTCTTGTGCAAAAAAATAAGGTGCCCCTTGAATGGGCCCATGAGTCCAGTCATCGACTCCCCCCACATGGCCTCTGACCCCTCCCCTGGCAATTTTTGTCTCAGGGACTTTTGAAACTACATCCCTGTCCCCACCCCCCAACCCGTATTACGTGTTCCCCATCCGCAGGCTGCAGATACCTTCCCTGACCACGACAATACCATCAACACCATCTGCAGCCCAGTACCCAGCCACACACCCCGAGGAGCCCCCCCCACTCCTCACCCCCCCTCCCCCGCTGCTGTGTGTAAGGCACTGACCACGCCCTGCACACCTTTTCTGTGCACCACCCCCGCACAGAGTCTGCATTCACCCCCTCCATGTCAGGCTCCAGTTACCCCAATCCCAGTCATTCCTCTGCCTGCTATCCCATCACTCCCTCCCTTGGTCATCTGAAACCCATATCCCTTCTCCCATCCCACCATGACTCTGCCTATTTCCCCCTTCCTTCCCCAGTCTGCCAGTCTGATCTCTCTGGGTAGAGTGCAGCCCAGCCTGTGCCCCACAACAGTGCCTCTGGGCACAGTGTAGCCCTGCCTGTGCCTCACAAGTCTTGCTGGCTACAGTGCCTCCCTGGCAGCCCACCCACCCTGGTCTCACCTGAGAGAGCAGCTTTGCCTTTGGTCAGGAGTCGGAGCAGCGGTGAGAGATGGCAGCAGCGCAGTGCAAGGTAAGCGAACGCTGTGTTTACGCACCTCGAAGTCACGAGTGAGGAGAAGGTGAGCGCCACCTTTATCCGGCCATAAATCAGACCTGCCAAAGTGGCATGAAATTAGGAGGGATAACATGATTCCAGCGAGTTATAATTTTAATGAGTATTCATAACATGCTGATGGATACAGATGGGGTTCTGGGCATAGAACAGTGGGACCTGCTATTAGGTCATCATGGAAGTCCTGAGGAAAAGATTCCAACCTATTTTCCTGCCAGCGGATATGTGACTTTTGGCCTTATGCCCAATTTTGCATTCCCATCCACCATGATTCCCGCCACTGGCAGGGGCAGAAAATTCCGCCCAGAGTATTATCCATCTACCGCTCCTGTACCTCACTGACCTACATTGGCTCCCAGTTATGCAATGTCTCAATTTAAAATTCTCATCCTTGTTTACAAATACCTCCATGTCCTCGCCATTCTGTATTTCTGTGATCTTCTCCAATCCCATAGCCCTCCAAATGTTCTCCAATTTCTGGTCTCTTGAACATGCCAGTTTTCTTCACTCCCTTGTTAGTGACTATGGGCAGGACTTTCCCGTCAGTGAGCGGGGGGCGGGGTCCGCTCGCCAACGTGTAAAATGACGCGCAGTGACGTCGGGCGGAACTCCCGATATGACCGCCCCCCCATTTAAATTTAACTTTTCAGGTAGGTGGGGGTGCAGCAAAATCAGCTGTGCGCCTGCCGACCTGTCACTGGCCAATTGAGGTCATGGACAGAGTCATTGAAATAATTAATGGACCTGCCCATCCAACCTTAAGGTTGGCGGACAGGCCAGGAGCCCCGGCGGGAATTAGAAAAAGCATGAAACCTCATCCACGGGCGGGATGGAGTTTCATGTAGGTTTTAAAAAATTTAATTAAAGTTTTTAAAAAAGTTATGGACCTGTCCCAACAGGGGACATGTCAGGGATTTTTTTTTCTATTTTTAATATTTTTTTATTGTAGAGCCGATCTCCCTGAGGCAGCACTTAGCCCGCATAGGGACCGCTCAGCGCTTCTGTGCGGATGTCACGCTGGGTGGGCCTTAATTGGCCCGCCCACGTAAAATGGCGGTGCGCCCACAACTGGGGGTGCCGATCAGAGGCGCGCCTCTTGCGCGCCCGCACTTCAACTTCCCCCCCAATGGGGGGGAAAACCCTGCCCTATATCTTGTGCTGCTAAGGCCCTAACCCCTGGAATTTCCTCCCTGAGCCTCTCCAACTTTTTGTTTCTCTTTCAACCTTTAAGATGCTCCTTAAAACCTACTTCTTTGACCAAGTTTTTAATCATCCACCCTAATATCTCCTTATGTGGCTCAGTGTCAAATTCTGCTTGATAACGCTCCTGTGAAGTATCTTGGGATGTTTTACTATGTTAGAGTTGCTACGTAAAATACAAGTTGTTGTTCCCCCAGTTCAACAGATAGAGGTGGAGAAAAATTTGAGATTGTAATAGCTTAATAATGTCACTGACTGGGCCATCCTAATGGTACATGTTAGTTGCAGGGTCCCTTGCAGAAGGTAGTACAGTTCTGCATCTGCTAGTCTAGCGCCTGTGAAGTCAAGTATGTATTCTAGGCCTGTGGGTGTGGTGAGCAATACTATGGCGTATGTGACCAATCGAGCATTGCTGCATATTAATAGTGCTGGTATTCCTTCATTTATCCAGTACCACTTAAAGCATCAATGGAATTCTGCTCATCCTGCTCCCCAAAAATAATAAAATTTGGGACCACTTCTTGAGTGGCAATTCAGTGGTCCTCTTTAAGGAGTACATATGAACATACATATGAACATACAAGCTAGGAGCAGGACTAGGCCACTCGGTCCTTCAAGCCTGCTCTGCCATTCAATAAGATCATGGCTGATCTGATTGTAACCTCCCAGCTACCCCCGATGACCTTTCACCCCCTTGTTAATCAAGAATCTATCTAGCTCTGCCTTTAAAATATTCAAAGACCCTGCTTCCAGTGCCTTGTGAGGAAGAGAGTTCCAAAGACTCACAGCCCTCTGAGAGAAAAAAAATGCCTCATCTCCGTTCATCTCTGTCTTAAATGAGCGACCCCTTACTTTTAAACAGAGATCCCTAGTTCTAGATTCTCCCAATAGAGGAAACATCCTCTCCACATCCACGCAGTCGAGACTCCTCAAGATCTTAAAGGTTTTGATCAAGTCACCTCATACTCTTCTAAATTCCAGTGAATACAAACCTAAGCTGTCCAACGAATCCTCATAAGACAACCCACCCATTCCTGTTATTAGCTTAGTAAACCTTCTCTGAACTGCTTCTAATGCATTTACATTTTTCCTTAAATAAGGAGACTAATACTGTACACCAGGTGTGGTCTCACCAGTGCCCTGTATAACTGAAGCATAACCATCCCACTTTAGTATCAAATTCCCCTTGCAATAAATGATAACATTCTATTAGCTTTCCTAATTATTTGCTGTACCTGCATTCTAGCCTTTTGAGATTCATGCACTAGGACACCCAGATCCCTCCGAATTTCAGAGCTCTGCAATCTCTCACCATTTAGTTGATAAGCTTCTTTTTTATTCTTCCTGCCAAAATTGACAATTTCACATTTTCTCACATTATACTCCATTAGCCAGGTCTTTGCCCATTCACTTAACCTATCCATGTCACTTTGTAGCCTCCTTACGTCCTCTTCACAACTTACTTTGTGTCATCAGAAAATTTAGCAACCATCTGTCCCTTCATCCAAGCCATTTATATAAGTTGAAAAAGTTGAGGCCCAGCACTGATCCCTGTGGCACACCACTCGTTACATCCTGCCAACCAGAAAAAGACCCATCTATGGCTAACCTCTGTTTCCTGTTAGCTAACCAATCTTCTATCCATGCCAATATGTTACCCCCTACACCATAAGCTTTTATTTTCTGCAATAACCTTTGATGTGGCACTTGATTAAATGCCTTCTGGAAATTTATGTACAGTACATCTACCAGTTCCCTTTTATCCACAGCACCTGTGACTCCTTCAAAGAGCACCAATAAATTGGTTAAACATCATTTCCCTTTCTCAAAACCATGTTGACTCAGCCTGATTGTCTTAAACTTTTCTAAGTGCCCTGCTATAACATCTTTAATAATAGCTTCTATCATTTTGCAAATGACAGATGTTAAGCTAACTGGCCTGTAGCTTCCTGCTTTTTGTCTCTCTCCCTTTTTGAATAAAGGAGTTACATTTGCAATTTTCCAATCTAATGGAGTCTTCCCCGAATCTAGGGAATTTTGGAAAATTAAAACTGACACACCAACTATTTCACTAGCCACTTCTTTGAAGACCCTAGGATGAAGTCCATCAGGACCTGGGGATTTGTCAGCCCGCAGCTCCAACAATTGGCTTAATACCACTTCCATTGGTTGGGCTGCACAGCATCTCGTACAAGTAGGTGAAAAGTATGTAGCACAATTGTAATTGAGGTCCAACAACTGATGTTGACCCCTAGTTTATAGATATAATTAGCTTCCTGCCCAAGATAAATGGACATTCTGCTCAATCATTTACAGGTCTGCCTTGGATATTAATGAATTAACCAAGGTGCCCCTCCTTCACACAATTTTAATTGCTGACCGCCTGTTTATCAGGCATGAAACTGGAGGCCGCCAACTGAAAATCACCCATTCTCTCCTGATCATATCAAAAGAACAGCGGAAATTGGAAAAAAGAGCATGAAAGAAAAGTTGAAAATGGCAATCTTTAGATAAGGCACTTAAAATCCTCAGTCACTTGTATTTGTAGTCAGCAATCCTAGACAACCATGTTCAATAGTTGGGAAAGTGAATCAGCGTTATGAGAATAGGAATGCCAGAAATTTATGTTCCTGACTAAATTATTCCTGGTGGTCGATGTCAGGAATCTAGCCTGAGCATCTTATTTTCCAACTGGTAATGTTTATTTTAGACCAGGAAATTTGGCATTACCAATTGGAAAATCTACACTTTTCAGGCTAGTATCAAATATTCCCCTGATGCACACATGCAACAAAGTTTTGTTGATTTGGATTAATCTGTATAATTTTCTTCCTAAAGCCCTGTTCAAATTGCTTATTACAGCAAAATGCGCTCACCACGATGCTGTTTTTTCCAATGCTTCGAGTCAGGATGAGGGAATCCGTTGATCTCATAAGGTTCTGAAACAGAAAATTTATATAAGTGATCTATTACACTCCATTAGTAAAAGCACAAATTCTATTAAAAGCAAAATAAATAATATATTGAACCTTGAACTGAGAAAAGCTCAATTTTATCTCAACTGAACCAAATATACCAAATCCAGATTTATGGCTTAGATCCATGTTTATATTTTCAAAATTGCATTAATCTTGGAACAAATATCACCGTTATAGTTCAATATCCCCCTAGGACATGCAAATCAGCCAAAACTGATCTGGGCACAAAGCTTACTTCTGTTAATGGAAACGTTTAAAAGATTTGACAGATCTGATGTAGACGTAAGGAAGCCATAACATTTTGTTTTTCACTATAGGATATGTCTTGGTCATTATACAGAAAGCTGATTAAAGTGTAATTTTATTTTATACCTAAAGTTACTTGGAGGCCTGTATGTGGGGGAAAGTAACCAAGAGTGACATTGAAGAATAATCAGAATGTTTCAAACTTGGAAAAAAGTGATTCATAATATTGATACAATATAATGGTAGCTCTTGAAAGAACTGTGGTGATTATTGAACTAAAAGTTGATGGCCACAAAATTTGATAAGACTCAGAAATGGGCATGGGGGTCATGATGCAGGATTAATCTGCACTCATTTCTTCCCATGCAGGCAGAACACAAGCTTCAAGCTGCCTGCTAATTTAAATGTTGTGGCATAAAGCAATCACTAGGCGCACTGTTGACTGGCTGTATCCCTGAGCAGGGGGCACAAAATATTGGGAAGTAAGCAGAAGTTAAATCCAGCCTAAACTTCTTAAAGCCAGCCTGTACCTCTTAAAGGTGAGGTGCATTGTGGCTGTACCAGAACCTGGAAGTCATTCTAGGTTAGATTATGAAATGGAAAAGACAGAAAAATGGGCACAGCATGGCAAAGAGTAGGCTTCAGGATTTTCTGCTGCTGCTCCTTGGTGCAGGATGTGGGAATGAGGGCAGATGTCATCTATCGACAGGGTTTCAGAAAACCCTCCGGACAAACCTAGCAAAGTCACTGAGATCAGATAGCTGTGGCAGTCAATGCCATAAGTCTAGCCTGAGCACCTGGATGCAGTGCCACAGAAGTTCAATGATCTCACTCGAGTGGTCAAGGTCAGTGAACACATCATCAAATACCATATGCCTTACACACACTGCTCAATGCACCACACCCTCCTCACACACCTGCTAAAAATCCCTATCAATCGTGATTCATGCCTAAAATTTTTAGCTTAACCTCACATACTTTTTTCTTTTCATTGATAGGATTTGAGCATCATTGGCGGGGCCAGCATTCATTGCTCATGCCTAATTGTGCTTGTGGTGGCTTTTGTTTCTGCATTTTGGCCAAGAGGATGCTGTGATGAACTGTAACAAAGGGAAGGGAAGGTTTGGGACTGTTGGTGAATGGGGAATGAGGTTGTGGTTACTGGTATCGCAGTCAGCTGAGTCGATCTGGAACCACCTGGCCAGAAAGGGGCTGTGTTGATTTCTTCCTCTCTCCCTCCTCCTCTTCAGCTGGTTGCGGTTCTAGCCGGTGGCCAGGGCTGTATCCTCGTGATGACGAGGTTGTGCAGCATAGAGCAGACCATCACAAATCTTGAATCGCATTCTGCAGGGCTTATCCAAAACGGCGTAGGCAGTGGAATCATTGTTTGAAACCCCCAGTGGTCTGTTCTATCACGTTTCATGTGGCAGCATAGTTTTTCTTATAAAAATGCTACCCGAATATGCATGGTTTACACACCAGAGTCATGAGACATATTGGAAAAGGTTAGCCTTGTTAATCAGTAGCCACACTCTGGGCAGGATTTTCCTGAGCAGGGGTCCGCTTGCTGACGCGTAAAATGACGCGCGGTGATGTCGGGCGGAACTCCCGACATCACCACGCCTCATTTAAATTTTCCGGTCGGCGGGAGCACAGCAAAATCAGCTGCATGCCCGCTGACCTGTCAATGGCCAATTGAAGCCATTGACAGAGTCATTTAACTAATTAATGGACCTGCCCGTCCAACCTTAATGTTGGCGGACAGGCCAGGAGCCCCGGTGGGAATTAGAAAAAGCATGAAACCTCATCCACGGGTGGGATGAGGTTTCATGTAGGTTTTTAAAAATTTAATTAAAGTTTTTTTAAAAATTATGGACATGTCCCAACTCATGTGACAGTGTCACATGAAGGGACATGTCACGAATTTTTTTTTCTCTATTTTTAATATTTGTGACAGAACAGCCGATCTCCCTGAGGCAGCCCTTAGCCTCAGGGAGATGAATGCGCTCTTTCGTGCGCATGCGTGAAAGAGCGCACTCTCGATTTTAGGGATTCTGCACCCCCCCCGCCCCACCCCCCCACCTGCACAGGGAGCGCATTGCGCTTCCGTGCGGACGTCGCGCAGGGCGGGCCTTAATTAGCCGCCCACGTAAAATGGCGCCACACCCCCGATTGGGGGCGCCAATCAGAGGCGTGCCAATGCGCGCCTGCAATTCAACTTCGCCCCCGACATGGGGGAAAATCCTGCCCTCTGGCTTGTCCTGAGGCTCAACAACAGATGACACAATGGACTGATGCAGAATGAAATCATCATGACTGCAGACAGGATACTGCATAATTGACCTGCATAATAAACTGCATATGGTCGCACATCAGCTGCACGTTGAGTTGAAGGAATGGAATCCTTTTCAGTATATCTCAGAATTGGCATGCAACACCCACAAAGCAACATGTGTACAGTCAATGGTAACCTGCGCCATGGGGAAGCCTGCAATGCTCTCCCACCTACTTCTTTTCAGCAAGAGGGACTGAAATATGTTCTGCTCTCAGTGACGTCCCTTGTGCAACAATGTGTGACAAACTGGGGAATGGTGCAAATATCACCTGCTCCAGCCTAGAAGGAGTCAGACACGAAAAACATCATGGCCATGATCAACTTCACAGCCACTGGCAATGCTGTCCTCACCCTGCTCAAGGCTGCAGTTGTGGCTGCAGCAAGCAGCAGGTTCCAATGAGGATATCCTTGATGAAGCAGAGACACCTGGCACACCATTCCTTGCTGAGGTTCAGCTTGGAGATTTGCTCCATGAGCTATTGTGCAAATATGGCCTCCTGCTGAGACTTCTTCTCCCCTCTCCTCCCTCTTCCAGTAGCATGTCCTGCCTGTGTCTCCTCAGCTTATCTCCCTGTCATACTGTAGGCCAAGAAAATGCAAATTACTGCATGCATGTCTGGGAGCTCCAAAATGACAGCACTGGGGTCAAATCAGCATATTGCCATCACAATCTGCCCACTCTTCATACTTGCAGGGGACACTCCCATACATGCGCTAACACCTTCAACAAAATGGTATCTGCCATGGCTAGTACCAGAAATGTGTGTGTGCACCATGAACAGCATTTCTGGGGCTAAATGGCAACAGGAGCACCAAAAGATTGGACACCATGATGCCGAATTTCATGGCGGATATATTAACTGAAAATATGATGCATTAAGCTAGCAAAACTCACATTTAGCTTTACATATCATAAAATCACAAGATTTAGGAGCATGAAGTAGGCCATTTGGCCCCTCGAGTCTGCTCTGCCATTCAATAAGATCATGGCTGATCTGATTGTGTCCTTCACTGCACTTTCCTGTCTGTCCCCAATAACCCTTGACTCCCTTGTTGATTAAAACGCTAACTTTTATATCAAGAATATTTTTGCCCACTTGCAAGTGTTCAATGCAATTTCCAAACTGAAAATGCTAAAATCATCAGTCCTTTTTACTTTTTTGTGTCAAGTGAAAGGAATATAGCTTAATACATCGACTGATATTAGTAAGTCAGAAAATAATAAAAAAATCTTTTGATTTACAGAGCACCAAAGAATTTTATCATTCCTTGCTCAAACTTTGATATAGATAATTCTTTCATGAAATGTTTTGGAAACTGGTATCACTCGCAAAGATTCCTACAAGGCAGACTTAATTGTGTGCACTGGAACTGCAGGCTCAGTTTGTAAATAACAGTGAATGTTTAATTTGATTAATTGATATGATCATTTGGCCTGCAAAGGCTTTTGTTTCTGCAGCCTCAAATGATTCACAGGTTTTTGCCATCAGCAATGAACTGCAGAGGAAAGATAAAGCACCATGTTCTGTGAAAATGAATAATATGACAAAACGAGGCTTAAATCGCTGTCCAACTCCTCCTCCCTTTGCAGAGATTATGCTGCTCTGCTGTTGAGCAAGCTGGTGTCCTCCATGCTTTGAGTATTGTGCAAATATATCTAATGCATCTTTGGGTCAGCCCCATATTTATGAATATTTATTAGACCAAGGTTCCAGCAAACAGTGTTTTCCTGCCCTTAGTCTGTTCGGTTATCAGGCTCTTTCATCGTAACTTGCCTATCCATGGAAATGATTCAACAAAAATATCTCAACTATTTTAGTTTCAAATAATACAAATTGAATATTTTTAAACTAGTTCATTTTGAGCATCTGCAATATTAGTTGTTTCGTACCTCTCGAACTTGCACGGTTCCTGGATATGCTAGATATCTGTGGCAAAAGGACTCAGCTCCTATGAAGCACACGTTTATTTATAGTAAGTACATATTACATGTCTAAAAACAATAAGAGGAAAGCTAAATCTCCACATGCTGTTCCTTATCTCCTGCTCCTACTTTTAAAACACCTGTACCTGCTCTTGTTTTCAAGGTCGGCCCCAACCCCATTAGCTTTTCCAATTAAAATTGCTTTCTGCCATTTTATTATTGCATTCTTTTGTGTCCTCTGTGCACTCCTGCATTTTATATGATTGGCTGAAGGCCCCCAACTTTCTGTCCAACTTTTTAAAGGAAAATGGAATTATCTCTGAACTCACGAATCCATTGCCTCCCATCTGATAGTAAAATAGAAACCCTTTTCTTTTCTGGCTTCTCCACCCATCTATCAACTCTATCATGATTTGGCATTTACCCAACAGTTGTGTTAGTGGTGAAAATGCAATTTCCATAAGCAGACTAAGCTTTCTGGTGATTCAAAACCTATGCTATTATACATGTCATGTCGAGACTAATATGCCCAGATTTAACAATTGATCCCTAATTCTAGTATATCATTCATTGCACTTCATGGAGACCCCATTCTCCAGTATAATACCATGCTATCAGACCAATGCATACAAGTCAAACCCAATAGTCAAACCTATTTACAAAATACAGAAGCCAAATTACTCAGTACGTCACTAAATCAGCACTTAAGCAAGAAATAAAAGAAACAATAAAAATACATTGAGCAAAAGCAGATGGACCCCACTAAAGAGCTTCAAGCCAGGAAACTAAGCTCCAGGAGAAAAGGGAACATTTCAAATATATATACTTTGATTGGCTGTGAAGGTGTGGATGGGATCTTGGCAGCCTATCTGCACCAAACAGTGGGCAGAAGCTGGATTTTCCAGCCGTGTGAGACAGGCAGGCACCAGAGGTGTTCCTCTAGCAGCAATTGCACCTATCTATCCAAATAAAATTGCATTCCCCAGCTGACCCTGGAAACTCTGATGTTGCAGCATTTCACATTTAATTAAACTTTTGGTTCTTTTACAAATACAGATTTTCTCTGTGTACTTCTTTTTTTAGTTATAAACCATTGATTAGATCATTGTGATGCGGGAAAGTGTTCTTGGTGGCAGCCTTCTGACTTGTAAATGATAGTTCACACTGTGGTCAGCTCTGTATTAAGCATCACCTGGTGTGGCTCAGGAATCCTGCTCTGGCATGGCAGTCTCTGCCACACTTGATGCAGATGAAGGCAGTAGACTCAGAAGCTGCAGGATTCACTGGCCTCTGTTTTCTCTGGGCCCTCGTCTCAGCCAGCTCAGCTTTTTGTTTCCACTCGCCTCTTCCAATGCCCTTCCAAACAGTCAGCCTGCAGAGGTCAAAGCTGTCAGCGGTTGTCTCCCAGTTGTCGGTGGCAACGTCTCCCATCTTCATGTCTCATTTGCAGGCGTTCTTGTAGCAGAGGTATGGACGCCCAGGAGGTTGTGACCCAGTGGCCAATTCACCATACAGAAGGTCTTTGGGTATATAGGTCATCCACCTGATGAACTTGGCCGAGCCAGCACCGATGTCATTGGCTTAGCAATGAGATTATGCTGATGAAATTGGCACACTCCAGGACCTCCAAGTTGGTGACCTTGTTCTGCCAAGATATGTCAAGGATATATTTGAGACAGCGAAGGTGGAAACTGTTCAGCCTTTTCTTCTGCCCAGCATATGTTGTCCAGATCTCACCACTATAGAGGAGTGCACTGAGAATGCAGTTTGAAGTTCTCACTCTTTTACTCAGCTTGGACAATACAGCTGCAACTTTTACGATGTGTGTGCTGATTTCAGCATCAAGTGACAGATTGCTGGTGATTGTAGAACCTAGATGTATGAAACTATCAACAACCTCCAATGTCACATTGTCAATGTGGATAGATGGCAACACCCTGGACCATGACATTTGTCTTCTTGATGCTGATGGTCAGACCCAATTCTTTACAGGTGTGAGACAGTCTGTCCACTTGCCACTGAAGGTGTTCCTTGGCATGGAATACTAGTGTGGCAGTCAGGGTAGAGCAACTCTCTGATGAGGGCTTGGTTATCTTTTGCTTGTATCTCAGGTGAGCAAGGCTGAACAGCTTTCTATAAGTTCTGGTGTATAAGTAGACACCCTCTGTAGATCTGAAGGCATATTACAGCAGCAAAGAAAAGAACATGCCAAAGAGTGTGTCCCTACATGCTGGTATATCACAGGCTGCTCCTTCATGTATTCCATGTTACTTTTTTTAAAACATGGTGCCATTGAATTGCTCTTTGACAGGAAATAAAAAGCAAGAAAAATAATCTGAGATTTGACAAGACAAAACAAAATAATTAGCTGTAATGTAGAGGGGAAGAGTGAGCCTGATAAGAACTGATATAGCAAACAACAGGAGCAAAAACCAACACACACACTGAGATACAAATGAAAAGGGTAAGAGAGAGAGATATTGATGCAAACAGACTCAAGGTTAGTGCATAGCACTTCCTTTCAGACAGCCTAAACACAGTGCCATGCAAGGCTTCCTCTTTTGGGGAAAGGCCTCCGCTTCAAGCTCCCTCAGCTTGAACAATGAAATAGTATAGAGAAATGTACTAAATTATTACTTGAATTGCAGAGTACAATGATGCATTGAATTCTATGGAAACGCTAAATAGTAGCCCCCATCCAACGGAATCATCCCACTGAAGCTAAATACAAATTACGTCTGCAATACATTTGTGCATTGTTAAAATCACCATGCCATTTAATTTCAAATCATGGAATAATGTAGTTGTAGAAGCATGAATCGCAAAAGGTTAGCATGCAAGTACAGCAAGTAATTAGGAAAGTTAATAGAATATTATCATTTATTGCAAGGGAAATTGAATACCAAAGTAGGGAGTTTATGCTTCAGTTATACAGGGCATTGGTGAGACCACATCTGGAGTATTGTGTACAGTATTGGTCTCTTTATTTAAGGGAGTATGTAAATACATTGGAAGCAATTCAGAGAAGGTTTACTAGACTAATACCTGGAATGGGCAGGTTGTCTTATGAAGAAAGGTTGGATAGGCTAGACTTGTATCCACTGGAGTTTAGAAGAGTAAGAGGCAATTTGATTGAAACATAGAAGATCCTTAAGGGTCTCGACAGGGTGGATGTGGAAAGGATGTTTCCTCATGTGGGGGAATCTAGAACTAGGGGTAATAAAAACAAAAAAAAATGCTGACTAAACTCAGCAGGTCTGGCAGATCTGTGGAGAAAGAAACAGAGTTAATGTTTCGAGTCCGTATGACTCTGTTTCTCTCTCCGCAGATGCTGCCAGACCTGCTGGGTTTATCCAGCATTTTTTGTTTCTATTTCAGATTTCCAACATCTGCAGTATTTTGCTTTTATCTAGAACTAGGGGTCACTGTTTAAAAATAAGTGACCACCCATTTAACACAGAGAAGAGGAGAAATTTTTTCTCACAGAGGGTTGAGTGTCTTTGGAACTCTCTTCCTCAAAAGGCAGTGGAAGCAAAGTCTTTGAACATTTCTAAGGTAGAGGTAAATAGATTCTTGAAAAGCAAGGGGATGAAAGGTTATCAGGGGTAGGCAGGAATGTGGAGCTGAGGTTGCAATTAGATCAGCCATGATCTTATTGAATGGTGGAACAGGGCCAACTGGCTTACTCCTGCTGCTAATTCATATGTTTGTATTTTCTTAAGCCACTTTATTGTTGTAGCAGCAGAATGATTATTAAAAGGATGACTGTGTAAAGCCAGTCTTTGTGATCATCACCTCTCTGCATGATTTTATATAGGTTATTTAGCACTTACATAAGTATAAGTGCACAGATAAGTTCGATATATTAGAAGGGATTCTGGGATCCCAATGCTTTCAGTGGAAAGCCACACTAACAGGCATCTGAGAATTATGAATATGGCTCCTGCTTGCAAGTGCAGGGTCTTGGTCATTCATATAATCATTCCTGAAAATTAAACTTGTCTTCACAGTGATTATGCACTGTGGACAATATAATTTGTATGGCTCTGTTGTTAATTCTGATACTAAGGTTGCCTCAGTTTGTATGATCAGATTAGGAGTTTCAGAGAAGGTCAGCATGAAGCAGTTTGAGTGAAGTTAACTGGAAATAGAGTGAGGCAAGAACAGAGTGAAAGCAATACTTCCATAAAGGGAATTTTCCTAAAGTGGAAAGTCGGAGAAGAGAAGGGAGGAGGAGCAGAGTAGTTTGATTGAAAGTTAAGGAGATAAGCATATAAGCATAGCTAACATTTATAGTAAGAATGGCAGCACAGGAAGGGACAGTGACGTGTGGTTGCTGCAGGATGTGGAGTTTCAAATAGCAGACGTTAACCCAGATAAATGCACCTGTGGGAACTGTCTCCAAATGTGATTAACTGAGCTCAAGATGTCAGAATTTAAGGCAGAGCTGGAGATAGTCTGACACATCAGGCTGGGAGCTAATGTTTCAAAGGGTAGCCACTCCCACTTTGAGAAAGGGAATGGGCAATATAGAGGAATGAATGGTGGCTATCTATGGGCCAGGAAAAGTGTGAGGGGATAAGCTAGACTAAGGAATGCCAGAGCAAATTATTCTTGTTAATAAATTTGAAGCACTGGCTTTTTGTGGAGAGAATGACTACTCTGGGAGTTATACCAAATGGATGGCAATAGTACCAAAAATTAAGAGGTGGCTCTAGGGATGGGGGTGAAGTGATCAACCTCAGGCCTTAGCTGGAGAACTGTGTCCAATCCTGCCCTTTAGGAAGGATATCTGAACCTTTGAGAGGGTGGAGAGAAGATTAACTAGAATGCTACTAGGGACAAGGGACTTCAGTTATGTCGCGAGACTAGAGAAGCTAGGACTGTTCTCCTTAGAGCAAAGAAGGTTAAGGGAAGATTGAAGTGTTCAAAATTTTGAAAAGCTCAACAATTGGAGCAGGTGTAGGCCATGTGGCACCTTGAGTCTATTCTGCCATTTAATAAGATCATGGCTGATCAGCGACCACAACTCCACTTTCCTGCTCAATTCCATATCCCTGATTCACTTAGATTTCAAAAAGCTATTAGTCAGCCTTGGATATACTCAGTGACTAAGCATCCAAAATTCTGGCTCTAACAGCCAGCACATGGTTTCCTGGGCTGCATGGAACTTGCCAGGGTCAATTAGGTGGGAACACAGTGAGGACTGTTTGTTTAGTTACATTGACAGTCTGGGAAGCCTTCAATGTTAATGTACCGCAATAGAGTACACGCTTTAAGTTGGTAATCAAGAGCAGCTGTCCCCAGCTGGGGAAGTATTAGGGCTTCATTACAAGAGTATAAAAAGATGTTCACACTGGGTATTGAAGGGAATTGGGAGCGCCTGTGTTTTTACTCTGCAGGCTTGGAAATAAACCTGTCTTAAGGTACAGGCTGGCTTCACACTCATTCTTTCCTCAACATACGATTATTCGAATTAACGTGGTAGCAGAGGATGAATATTAAGCTCTGGTGATTGGTTGTTGAAAAAGAAGTTTTTAGTCTCTATCATCTGAGAGAAAAAGAAGCAGACCACTCCTGACAACCTCAGTTACAGAATGACAGAAGGACGAAGCAAAATCTCAGGCTTTGACTATCCTCTGGTTTTTTTTGGAGGTGGAACCATATCAGCAATGGAGAAATGAAGTTGAAATGTGGACATGGGTGACTTGTTATCCGGAGGAAGCAAGGTTTGACCTTAGCTTTGTCATTACCAGCAAAAAGTCAAATATTTTTAGAAGTCGATGTTGATGACTTGGACATCAAAGAGGGATTAACCCTTCTATTACAGATTTTTGTTAAGTATTACAAAAAGGATGATTTGTTGGAAGGATATGAAGTATGGTCAACTTTTGATAGATTTAAGGAAACAGACGACCAATTCATGGGGGAGTACATTATGGACTTTGATAAGTGGTATAAGAGCCTGAAAAAGTGTAACCTTGAAATCCTAGCATCTGTGTTCACTTTCAAATTACTGAACCATGCACGCATTTCTCATCTCGATAGACTTATGGTTTTGACGGGGGTTCAATTTCAGGGCAAAGACTCTTTCCTAGACCAAATGGCTGCTGTCCTAGAAAATTTGGGGGAAAACGGCCACTACCAGCTATTTTCCTATCAAATTCAGACAACTCTGCTGTAAAGTGAAGGATGGAAGACTCCATGGTTATAGAAATTTGAGATCACAAAATTATTAGACGCAGATTTCAGTACAAAAATGGGGTTGTTAATAACCGGTCTGAAGATGGTTGCACTTTTAGCCAAATTTGAGAATCGAGACAAAAAGCGGGCCTGGAATGGCGACCATCGACGCTTGAGCCCGACAAATGCATGGGGAATGATTAATCGGTATTATTGATGTGATTTTTAATGTCGCTATGCAATGAACTGCCCTCAGAAAAAGAATCGTGTTTTCCGACACAGAATGATAATAGTGATTGCCATGAAGGAACTGTGTTGATAACTGGGAGTTTGAATCCGGTGGTGAGTATTTTGGTTGCTGATTCATTCAACTGCACAGCGCTGGTTAGTGGTTGCACTTCCCTAGTATGTTGGGTGGATTGGCTTAATTGCTACCTGAAGTCTCTCAGTGAGGCAGATTAGCAGAAGGTTAAAGAGTATGGAAGCTCCACCATCTTTAGGTTTGGGGATGATAACACGCCACCATCTTCCAGGATAGTAGTCCTCTCATGTAAGATAGCTGGGATCTCTTCCTCAGTACTGATGTGGCCTCTAGTGAGATACCTCTATGTTGAACATATCCTCGATGAAAAAAGCACAGATGAAATTCAACATGGAGCACGACAAAGCAATTGTGTTTGGGAAAACCATAGATCTGCATTTTACATGATCAGGTCATTACGCCTACCATTGAGAAAGCCAGATATTTCTCATCAGGGAGTCCACGCAGTATTGTTAAATTCTGGGGATGAAAGTTCAGTGGACAAGAAAAGGATTACCTGGAAGTTACACAAACAATTTGCATATTCAGCGTCACAGAAATTGAAAACTCTGTTGTGAGATGCTGGAATAGTTGGTCAAGGATACAACACTTGAATTGAATGAGCTATGGCTCAATGTGACATTTGTGTTAAATATCGAAGGACACCACCACGTTCTGTTGTGAGTCTGCCACTGGCCAGGGAATTTAATGATGTAGTGGCAATGGCCTTAAAAGTATGGGACAAAGATCAGGGTATTTTTTTTGCTACACTTTGTAGATATGGCAACGAGATTTAGCCTGTCCATGGTAACAAATGGCAAGGACAACAGAGCATTGTAGATAAGGTCATGGAGAATGGGCGAGTACCTAGATTAGGAATACCAACAAAATACCCTGACGGAAAGGATAATGGAGGAGAATTTGAAAATGATGAATTTTGGGTCATATGTAAAAATCTGAATATCATAGTCATGAACACTGCGGCTGAGAGCCTGTTCAGCAATGATTTGTGTGGGAGGAACCATGCAGTAATCGATGAAATGTCGTATAAGATACTAACTGGCCAACCGGATTGCAGATTGCAAACTGCACTGGCATGGGCAGTGCATGCAAAAAAATTCTTCGCAAATTGTTGGGAGGTATAGTCCATACCAGTTGGCATATGGTAGGAATCCAAAGTTGCCTTTAGTGCTATTGGATGTTCCCTTGCTCTTGAAGGAACTACCATTAGTTCCATTTTTTCTGCTCACTTAATTGCCTTGTATGCCGGCAAGAAAGCCTTCATCAAGGCCAAGGTTCTGGAAAGAATTAGGGGAGCATTGTGCCACCACATAAGACCAGCTGAGGTAGAATTTGGTTCAGCTGATCTGGTATATTATAAGAGGGAGGGGCAAAGGGAAAGGAAAGACCCAGAGAAAGTTAAAGGATGTGAAGGAAAAACTGATTGTTCAATGTGGGAATCAAACAATGAAAGTCCATACCTCAAGGTTCATCAGAGTGATTCATGAATTTGAAAATACTGAGAAGGTAATAAAAGATGATGAAGCACCATGTGCATTGCATAATCATATATTTTGTGGGGCAGAATCAAAGGGACAAAATATGATGGATCAGGAGTTAGATATTTTGTAGAAAATGTTAAGCTCCAATAGCTAAAAACAAAATACTGCGGATGCTGGAAATCTGAAACACAAACAGAAAATGCTGGAAAACTCAGCAGGTCTGACAGCATCTGTGGAAAGAAAGACAAAGTTGACGTTTTGAGTCCGTATGGCTCTTCCTCAGAGCTAAAGAGAAGTACAAATGTGGTTAAATTTATATTGTTTAACAGGGGGGTGGAGCAGGTGAAGCTGGATAGAAGGCCAGCGATAGGTGGAGACAAAGGAGAGATTGACAAAGATGCCATGAACAAAAGGACAAAGGGAGTGTTAATGATAGTGGTAAAGGCTAAAGAAAGTGCTGATAGTGGCATAAAAGGTTAGAAAGCAGAATGTGATAATAGCAGAACAAGGGTAATCATTCTGAAAAGAACAACATGAACAAGATAAGATGGCCCTTGTGGGGCTGGGTTGGGGGGAGACTTATTTAAAGCACACCAGAGCACAGCCTACTTCATACAGACCAGGACTGCTCCAGATGATAGATGGCCCCGAAAGCAAAGAAGACGGCAGCCCCCAAATTTAGTGACACTTCTCTGATGCGCCTGCTGGACGCAGTGGAAGGCCAACGCGATGTCCTCTACCCCTGCTCTGGGCAAAGACCAACCACCAAGCTCACTAATCCTGCATGGGAGGTGGTGGCGGTGGCAGTGAGGGCCAACACCCTCCAAAAGAGGTCAGCCATCCAGTACCACAAGAGGATGAATGATCTCCTCTATTCTGCCTGAGTAAGTCTTTCTTCTCATCACTCTCAACTCTCACACTCACAAACCCATCAGAATCCACAGGGTTCGCACTCACTGCCAGCTGGAAGGGCCATCACCACTCACTCTCTCACAAACACCCTCATCTTCCCTGCCCATTGGATCCTCATGCTGTCCATGGCACCACTCACACTCCACACATGCCAGGCATCCTTCTCACCTGGCCTGGCAGGCATCTTGCTTACACTCTCTCCATCTGTCTCCATGCAGGATAAGCTAGCACACAACACAAGGGTGACGTTCCAGACTGGGGAGGAATGCCCGACATCAAGGTCCTCACCGCCTTTTAAAATAGAGTGATCCAGCTGGCTGGCGAGGATGTGGACCATTCCTGCGCAGACGGTGAGATCGACGGTGCTCAACCAAGTGAGGATCCTGCACTGCAACATCCATCAGACAACCATACTGTGAGTGATGTCTCCTGTTTCACAGTCCCCTGCCATGCACTAATTTTCTTTCTTTTCTCTTGCAGGGCGGGCACAAGTCAGGTCCTCGACTCCAGCCCCGAGGACACCGCAGAAGAAGATTCTGCAGACACGCAAATGGAAGACCCGTCACAGCGCTCACCCACACCCTCACCAGCGCAGAGACACACACCCCAGTGGGACCTGGTTCTAGATTAGCCTGGGGTCACAGTCTGGTGTGCATACTGCACTGTCTGATCCACAGCAGGCGGAGGCAGGGAAATACAAGGGTGCCGGCACTCAGAGGACTGCTGGAGGCCTGGAATCTGCTGAGTCCAAGTCAGATGATGAGCCTCTGGAGTCAGTCATGTCACAGTTGCTGGAGCTGCAAAGGCAAGCTCGGGATCATCAGGAAGGGATGTCCGCTGAATTCCTCAGATTGCAAGGCATGATGGAGAAGTCCATCCGGCTTCTGTCAGAGCTGATAGTGCCGGCATGCCAACGCACCGAGGTCAATACTGGTAGGGTGGTGGCTGCCCTGGAGACCTTGGTCCAGAACAATGGTCCTGCAATGCTGCAAGAGCTGCACTCCATTGCTGAGGCAGTTGCTGGCATCCATCAATGCCAATGCAAGAGGGGGCACGGCATCTCTAACTCATTCCAGCTGCTCCTTCCTCTTAAGGAGTCAGCCAGAGGCCCTCAGGCACCCAAAGGGAGGAGGATCAGGAGGTGCACACCCCGGGATCATCCATCCAGGTGACTCCGGCAGTGGCCCATCCAATTCCCCTCTTGCTATGACCCCTGCAGCTCCAGCTCTGTAGGCCGAGGAGGGTGCCACTGCCACACAGCAGTACTCCAAAAGCAGACCAGGGCCCTCCAGGTCTCGGCCCTGCAGAGGACACCCGCCAAGGTCAGCACAGACAGGGCGTAGCAGTCAGCAGGCTGCCTCCACTTCCGCTATGGATGTCAGGAGAGCACCAACACATAGTGGCAGGGTTTAGAAGGTGAAGAAGATGTAGTTGCACAGCCTGGGCATGGATGTTAATCACTTGTACATAATGTTCACTATTGTAAATAAACTCCAACAATGTCTCCTTGTCTACGGCTCTTGTTGTGATGAGCAGTATTCGTGTCACTCAGGTGTGAAACCTTGGTCCCTGCACGATAGAGGCAGATGCCTCAGTTCAGGGCCTCTTCCCTTGCAGTGTGTAACCTTCAGAGTAAAGTGATGGTCCGGCTTCACAGTCTATCAACATATCAGTGATGCCTGCACCTCGATGGTGTTGTCATTGCTGCCAGAATGTCGTGGGCAGGTGTCACAGAGTTCCGTCATTCTCTGTGTGCTCTCAGCACCTTTGAGGTGGGGCTGGCCCCCATCTCTTCAGCATCTGTGTCTGGTGTGGTCCTGAAGAGGTCAGGTGATGAGGACTGCCAAAAGATCAGGTGCTGTTAAAGTATCACTGCTGCATCTCCATTACAAGACCCTGTTCACAGAGCGCAAGTGAGCTGCCCTCAGCTAGACAGGAGACAGACGTTCACAGATGCAATGTGAAGATCTATGGAGTGTCCTCACTGAATGTCATTATCATCCTCCTGGAATCGAGTGACTATCTGGGCCTCCGCTGCATCTGCATGACATGAGCCTGATCACAGAGGGTATGTGCGCTGCCATCAGCCAGGCAGGTGTCAAACGTTTACAAATACAGTGTGAAGATGTCACGAGTGTCCTCACTGCATCTCGTCATCATCCTCCACAAATATCACGGCTATGAGGGCCTCAGGAGCACACCTTCCAGTGCAATGACCTCATCGCTGGCATCCTCGCCTTCCAGGACCTCATCACCCTCATCCCCTTCAACGCCCTCCTCATCGGAAGAGACATGCAGCTCCTTCTTCGCCTCCTCAGCCAGGTCCTCCCCTCCGTTGTAGCGCCAGGTTGTGTAGCACACTGCAAGTTACGATGATGCATGACACCCTCTGGGAACTGTACTGGAGTGCTCTACCAGACCTGTCGAGGCACTGGAACCTCATTTTCAAGGTGCCTATCGTTTGCTCCACCAAAGTCCAGGTCACAGCATGAGCCTCATTATACCTGCAGCTCTGCTGCAGTCTGAGACTGCTGCACAGGCGTCATCAACGTTATCCTCTGTAGGTAGCCTTTGTCCCCTAGAAGCCAATCCTGCAGCCTCTATGGACCCTGGAAGATGTCAGGGATCTGAGACCTGCTAAGGATGTAGGATTGTGGATGCTCCCTGGGAATTGTGCTCAGACATGTAGGATGTGTTTGTGGTGGTCGCACACCAGCTGAACATTCAGTGAGTGGAAGCCCTTGCAGTTGATGTAGTTGATTGCTTGTTGCCATGGCGATCTTAGCGCCACGTGAGTACAGTCGATGGCACCCTGCATCTGTGGAAAACCTGAGATCTCCGCAAATCCCAGCCCATTTGCTTCCTGGCTTTCCTGATCCCGGGCGAAATGCACAAAGTTCTGCGCCTTCATGAAGATGGCGTCTGTGACCACCTGGGCGCAGTTGTGCGTGAAAGCTTACGAGATCCCATACAGGTCACCTGTGGAGCCCTGGAAGGAGTCACTAGCG
Organism: Cetorhinus maximus; assembly: GCF_964194155.1. Taxonomy (NCBI): domain Eukaryota; kingdom Metazoa; phylum Chordata; class Chondrichthyes; order Lamniformes; family Cetorhinidae; genus Cetorhinus; species Cetorhinus maximus. The sequence continues at coordinate 125,041,524 of NC_135884.1, forward strand.
TAAAAATTAAGCGCCTTGGTCACTTTCATGGCCACTGGCAGTAGACGCCCTCCATGTCCCCATGGCATCAGATCCTCCAGCAAGTGGCATATGTGACCAACCAGTTCCTTAAGACATGCGCAGTCTTCGGCGACACTGGTTCTCAGTCCTCTGCAGGAATGACAGGTGCCTTTTATAGACACTGGGTCTAGCAAGACACCTACAAGCGACCGCTCTCTGTGGTTCTTCAGCTGTGTGCGCAGTAGGCCCTGCCGCCCTTTCATCTTGAGGGAGGAGCACCTCCACCACTCTCTTCTTCTCCTTCTTTGCTTGCTGTAAACTATGAGGCATACCACTGAATCACCAGGCTCCATGATCCTGATGTTTTCCTCTGCAGGATCAAAGACAGAGATGCATGGTTTAGACATATGTGTTCTAAGAACCTCTCTTGGTTAAGTCTGAAGACCCCTTTACGCATGCCAGAGAGTGCTGGCCACCACTTGGATGGCCAGCATGTATTGAGCCTCATGGCTGTCCGAAACCCCACCCACCTCTGCCCACTCCACTTGACTGGTTGGCGGCAGCTTCGGCCACTGGACTACATGCTGTGCGCTCAGCTCAGGCGCAGGCATTCTCCTAACCCGCACTGCAAGGCTGTGCTGTTTGCTTGGACCATGGGGGAGACTGGTCCAAACCTGAATAAATACATTGCAAGGGGTTCTGAGCGCCTCCAGCAGTGACTGTTCCATGCCTACCTTTCACAAAGGGATTCAACAACTTGCCCAGTCAGCCAGTTGCTCTACTGCCGCCTAAAATGCATGTTAATTTGCGGTCTGCGCACGGCAGGGGGGGTGGGGTGAAAAGTTCTGGAGCATTTGGTGGTACTTTCATGCTTTTCCATAGCTTGAGTGGTCAGAAAAGCTTCAGAGGCCCAATTCCAAGCATGTCAATGGAGCTGCTGGTGAACGGTCTCAGCTGTGGAAGAATGCTCACTTTTGACAAGCTTTTCCATGCGTGTGGCCGCTTCCCACCATGATGCCCACCCCCAACGGGACCAGATGATTCCGCTCAATTATTTTGTGTGTAAAAAGTGCATAATCGTGTTAACATTTACAATCCCAAAGCGTGCCTTACTTTTCCCAAAGGGTGACTTCCCTTTCCGAAAGGTGTCCCAGAACCCTATCCAAAGGGGTACCTTACTTCTCCAAACACAAGGATATTAGGACATAAGGATATTTTAGGATAGATAAACAAAATCTTGGTCAAATAGGTAGGTTTAAGAAGTCTCTTAAAGGAGGAGGGAGGTGGAGATGTGGCAAGGTTTAGGGAGGGAATTATGGAGCTTCAGGCCCAAGCAACTGAAAGCACAGCTGGCAGTTGTGGAGCAATAAAAATTGGGGACATGCAAGAGGCCAAAAGTGGACAAGTGCTGATATTTTGGAGAGTTGTGGGGCTGAAGGAAGTTACAGAAATAGGCAGGCGCTGAATGACCTACTTCCTATTCCTATGTTCTAACTGCTTCCATTGGCAGGTGGATCAGTAACCAAAGGACACAGATTTAAGAAAATTGGCAAAAGAACCAGAGGGGAATCGAAGCAAAATCTTTTTATGTAGGAGTCGCTAAGATCTGGAATGCTCTGCCTGAAAGGGTTAAAACAGATTCAGTAGTAACTTTTAAAAGGAAATTGATAGAAACTCGAAAAGATATAACTTTCAGTTCTATGGGAAAAGAGCGGGAAAGTGGGAATAACTGAATTTTCTTTCAAAGAGCCAATACAGGCGTGATCGGCCAGATAGGCTCCTTTTATGCCGTATGATTCTAAATTGGATTAAAATTTGCTTAGACGGGAAAGAACAAAGTGTAAGAGTTAAGAGCAGTCACTCAGTGTATTTGGAATTGGATAGCAGGGTCTGCTTTGTTCATTGAACAGGAGTGAACTGTTCACTGTACGTATCTATGATTTAGATATAGATCTAGAGGGAATGATGTTTAAATTTGCCGCCTAGTCCATTTTGAGGGCCACACCTCATTAACATACATCCAGGGAACTACACATTAAAACCTGCTTCAGTTCACTGGCGAAAATACAAGTACATTGTCTCAAAACTGGCAACCTCGGGACCGAGGCCATGCCGGATTTCAAATCTCGCCAGGTTTTGGGTCAGGCGCTTCAGGCCATAGGCGGTTCAGTTCAAGCCAGTTCAGTGGAGTCAAGGGTCGCACGGAGCACAGGAATAGACCGGCATGCAAGTGGTGCAGAGGATAACTAGTCAAGCGCCACAACGCACAGATGCAGCACCTAGCCAAATTGTCCAAGTAAGTTTTTTTTAACTCAATTAAAATTGATTTTGTCCAGATTTTGGGCAACTCTGGTTTTTGGACAGCCGGATTTGAGATGTACAGGCATAAGAGCCAACAGTAAGGTTGGTATACTGATGTTTATACTGTACATGAGCTTCCTGCCACTTGAATTCCTTTCTTCCTCAGCTTTGCAGCAAGCCTCCTCTTAAATGCACCAAAGCTATATGCTTCAGCCACTTCATGTAGCAAAGAATTCCACATTCTCACCATTCTCCAAATAAAGGAATTCTTCTTATGTTATTTATTTGATCTATTACTGGCCATCTTATGTTTATATCCCCTGTTCTGGACTCACCCACAAGTGGAAATGGTGTGGGGAATTTTCCCTGACCATTGGAGGCAGAATCAGAAATAACGGGCTGGGAAAGTTTGGAAAAAATGCCGATGACCAGGTATCTTGAGGTGTTCCCGCTTGCTTCCACCTTTCCTAGGCACGGGATGCGTTGTGTGAACAGCCACCCATCCATCAGGGGCAGGAAGCCAATTAAGGTAATTATGGAGGTAATTAATAGGCATTTTTGAAAGGCTATGGAATTTTGTCAGTGGTGCATGGTTTGGCTGCAACTTGTCTACTCACAGGATTCGAGAGCAGAGCGTCATGACATTAATACGCAGTGGTCACCTTAAGGACAAAGTTGGCAATTCTCAGGACATCTGTAGGTAAATCATTGCAACTGTTTTACTTGGCACCTGCAGATGGATCCACCAGAGAGTGCTGGGTGTAAAGAATTGGCTGCCATTAGCAGTTTGGTGCCTGAATTTTATGCCATCTTCTCCTTCTCCATTTACCTCAGCAGCACACAGCATTCACAGAGGGTCTGCTTCAGGCACTCAGATTCACCCTCCTGGATCTTTAGACTGCCCGCCATCCCTAATTGGATGGTACTCCCGGGAGGGCTCCTTAATTGGCCTCCTCCAGGAAGATCCTGTCGATCTCCCCCACATGTAAGTCCAGATTTGTGACCTGGGAATCAACCCGATGTTGGGCTTTCAACTTGAATGGGAAAATTCAGCCCATTTTCAATATATTCACCCTACAGAATTTATACATAATTTTAAAGGCCTCTATCTGTTTCCCACAATGTTGCTTCGCATTTTTGCCAACAACCAAGCGCTTCCTCTTTAAGTTGCTGTAAATCCTCAGGAACCTGTAAGAGGGCCCAGTTTCATGCCTACTAATTACTGAGCTGCTTAAAGGGAGTGTTTTCCACACTGGCAGTTTTCCTCCTCCATGCTAAGGAGGAGCAAGCCTGAAACTATGATAGGCACCCCCCGCCCCCCCCCCAACCCCCAATTGGGTCCTCCAACCAGCTGTTCCTCTCACCCTGCCCACCCTTTTCTTGCTGTGATTGCCTGTTTAAGTACCGTAGAATATTTCATATGAAATATTCAGAAACAAAGGCAGAATTTTAGGTCCCGGGGGCGGGCGCGTGCCCGATCCGATTGGTCGTAAAATAGCACGCGATGATGTCGGGCCAGCGTCCCGACGTCTTCGCGCACTCGCGCGACATTCCAGTCGGCGGGCGCGCGTGTGCGCCTATTAAGGCCCTTAATCGATTGATTAAAAGCCATTTTTCGCTGCCCGTCCAACCTTACTGTTGGCGGGCAGGCGAATCGGCCAGGCGGCCTTTGGGTTTTTTTATGAAACCTCATCCACGGGCGGGATGAGGTTGCCAACAGTAGTTTTTTTAAAAATGAAAAATTTTCAGGCCTCATTTTTTTAATATGTCCCTGTTCACGCGACTGATTCATACGGTGGGGACATGTTTCTCTCATTTTTAAAATCTTCACTTCTGTTTCTACAAATCTTCAGCTCCCTGCCTCCCGGGAGCTTTCAGTGCGCGCTCCCTCCCCCCACCGGCTCCTCCTCCCCCCCCCACCTCTGCAGCGCTGAGGTTCTCATTGCGCCTTTCACACTGGCTGCCCGTTAATTGGCCAGCCAGCCCGAAACCGTGATCGGCCCCCCCGACCACGGGTGGAGGACCATTTCCTGGCTCCCCGGGCCTGCCCTCTGCACCCACTCGAGGACCGCAAAATCCTGCCCAAACTTTCGCTGCGATGCATAAAAAAAAATTTAAAATGCAAAATTCCATGCTCAGTTTAACATTTTCTTTTCATGCTGAATTGAAAAATTTGTTGCCAGTAAATGCCGGAGCTCTCACCCTTAGCAGATGTGTGTCATAAAACAAATTTATATTCCACTCGTATTCCATGTTCTTGTCTGATATTAGCAATTTGGCTCTGGATTTCAAGTCTCAAAATTTAACCAATGGTACATATAATTGAATTAATTGCCAATATGGAGTCAGACTTCATTAATGTGCCATGAGCCCAGAGGCTCAATGGTTTCATTCTTACTATACACTATCGTGATATTTATTTCAGTAAAAATATCCACATTCAAGCCAAGATTCCAGATTAGGGCATCACCTGCACTTACTGCAAAAATAAAAACAAACTGAGCAGTGTTTTCATTAGCAATCCGGTACAGACAGTCGCAGCAGGTGGTTTCAATTTTAGCTGAGCACAAATATTCATTGTTGCTCCACATTGAGAAGTGGTAGAAAGTAAAGATGCAGAGAGCACCCCACTCAGGATTATGTTAAAGGCCATCTAAATGTAATTAAAATAACAGTGGGCCTTGACATTGCTACTTGCAGTCAGTGCTATATAATTGCATTCCAGTTCATTGCGCTTGATTTTGCCCAGAATATGCTTTAAGTGATAATTTTGTAACATTGTAGAATAATCACAGTTAAAACTGTTGCAGTGGGTATTGATTCACAGGTTTATAACTTCAACTAATTAGAGTTTGAACTAAAATTAGCTAAATTTCAACCAAATTTTGAAACATTCTTCCATAAAATGAGATCTTTGGAACAATTGTGTTTCCAGTTAATAAGTAAATCAATGTTATGCCAATAGACCATGGGCTCAGTGTTTCTAATAAGCCACATATATTTTGAAACAAAAACAGAAAATGCTGGAAAAACTCAGCAGTCCTGACAGCATCTGTGTAGAGAGAAACAGAGTTGATGTTTTGAGTCCATATGACTCTTCTTCAGAGTCATGTTTCAGATTTCCAGCATCCACAGTATTTTGCTTTTATCCACATATTATTTTGATTTGAATGCAATCACTTAGATTTTTAATCCATGAAAAAAATTCAAGGTTTTCCTTATAGATTACCTTTGTTTTTTCTGATAGAAAAGGTCCAGCCAATAGACAGGAATGACCAACAAGCAGGATTGAGGAAAACCTCACCTTGGCCACACAACACTTCACTGAAGTGCAGCAAAATCTCTCCCTTCAGCTCTTGATTAGTACCTTGAGAGGGAAGGTTGAGAAAGAGGACATGGAAGCACAGACACTGCTCCAAGTGCTTCTACTTCTGATCCCTTTTCCCCCTCCCCCTCAGTCAGAGTCCAGATGCTGCCTGTTGTTCCAATGGCTGAGCCTACCCCTGCACAGGTGCAGGTGGGAAGTTTTTAACCATGCCTTCCAGGGCTCTAAAAGACCCAGAGGACAATGGGCAAGAGCATCTGAGCAGTCGGAGCGGAGATATGAGCAGCCTATCTCTCACTCTGCTGAAATCACACGGGTAGCCTCATGCAGAAGTCGTAGAAAAAGGAAAACAAAGGATTTATAATTGCACAAGGGTGTCCCATAAAATGTTGCAGTGTTACTTTTATGTTTCATTTTTATGCACCATAAATTTATTTCAATGCTCCATTTTTCCCTTTTTGCCCATTTTTGCATCCTGCAAACCGACTGGCCTTCTGCCTTGTCAGGAATGGTAAGATAAGAGTTAAAGATGAGTAAGGGGGTTTGTGAAAGGGATGGATTTCAGATTTTAGGACTGCTTTGTGCTGGGTGTTCAGTGGGTTCAGAAATCATGTATCAGATAGCTACACTGCCTCAGTTTAACTGATTCGCTGAACCAGCCTTTCCCAGGCAGCCCCAGTAGTTATCTGTGTGGCTAAAGGCACCCTCAGCTCATCACACTCCTCCTCCAAAGAGGCATTTTTGCACTCAGCATCCATCTCTTCCTGGAGCTCCAGTCCACGCTGTTCAATGTCCTGCAAGGTGCAGCAGTCCACTATTATTCTGAATCCCCTGGCTGGTGCAGACTGAAGGGTGCCCCAAGATCTGTCCGGGCACCAGAAGCTCATTTTCAGCATCCCAATTGCTTCCTCTATAACAGCTCTGATGGCCAGGTAGCTTCTGAAGCACCCTTCATGGGCATCATTGTCTGGGATGCTCATAGGTGTCATCAACCATGTCTATTAAGGGGAGGCTGTGTTTCCAAGGAGCCACTCACTTCAAGGTGTGAATATTTTAGAGAGGCTTGACTGATGCAAGATGAAAACATCATGGCAGCTCTCTGGGAATCTTGGAAAGACATGCCTGATAATCTTGTGGTAGTTGAAGGTAAGCTGAACATTGATGGACTGGCAGCCATTTCGATTGATGAAGACTCCAGGGTGAAATGGCAGCTCCTTGATTGCCACATGTGTGCAATCGATGACTCTCTGGATCTGGGGGAAAGTGGCAAAGCCAAGCGGCCACTCATTCTGACTGGCCTCATCGATTGAGAAGTGCACATAAGTCCCGACCCTGGTAAACATGATACCGGTCACCTGCGAGGTGCACCTGTGGGCAGGAGATTGAGAGATTCTACAAATATCACTTGCCAATCCCTTGAAGGAACCAGAGGCAAAGAAGTTAAGGGCTGTGATGAGTCTGACAGATGGTGGAAATTCCTGCCAGTTTGGTCCAGTTGGCAGGAGGTCTGCCTCTAGGAGGCTGCAATGTCAGTGACTAGGGAAACTCTCAGCTGCCTGAGGCACTGCTGTTTAGTCATGTCCAGGAAGCTTATCCTCTGTCTGTATAGTCTGTGCTGGAGGTATCGCCTTCTGCAAGCTGAAGCTCTGTGCTCATCCCCGGTATTCTTTGGAGCAGGAGATGGATAAGGAGAGGCCAAAGCTGCTGTTGCTGTTGATGCTGCTGCTGCTCCTCTTGTTCCTTGCCAGGGGTCCAGGGTAAAGCTGCATCAGTGGTTCCCATGCTGATCTGAAGGTTGACAACTGGGAAATGAAGATCAATGGATATAAGCCCCAAAGTAGTGGAAGTGACCTCCAAAGTATTGGAAATTACCTTCAAGCAGTGAAAATTCATTCTCCTGTGATCCCATGAGCAAAAGCCTTTCACCTAGGCAAGGAAGCACGAAAGAGATCTCAGTATTTAAAGCATTTCTTGCTGTCAATTTCTCAGCACCATCAGCTCCCACTGTCTTCTTGACTTGTTTTCTATAGTGAGTTCCAGGAAGATTGGAAAACTGTGCGCGCACACAGGCCAGGATTGAATGGAGTTTGCCAGAACGGGCTAGGAAGCAGGTAGGCCTGTATAATCTTGGGAAAGCTACACATCTCTGGTGCAGGTCTCGCTGTATTACCAGCAGCAGCCACTACGTCTGGTGGTACTGCTAGCAATGGAGAATTGTCGGCCTCAGATGGGCTGGCTGTTCGCAGTGGGAGGGAATTCCGACGCCGGGTTCCTAAAACCCGGGGGGGCGGGGGGGGTGGGTGAGGCCTGACGCTGGCCAATTTAGTGCCTGACAAGCAATTCATTCTCCTGTGATCCCATGAGCAAAAGCCTTTCACCTAGGCAAGGAAGCAGGAATGAGGTTTCAGTATTTTAAATCATTTCTTGTCATCAATTTCTCAGCATTATCTTTCCCCCCAGTTCTCCAACATTCAATCCAGCCCAAGGTTGTAGTAAAGATTCAGGGTTAGATAAGCATAAAATGAACCGTTTACATTTTGAATTGCTGAACCCACTGTATCACAGAGAATTTCCAAATGCTTCTCAACATGCTGGCAATTTCTGCTCTGTCATCTGCTCTCACAACCCCCCCACCACCCCCAAACCACCCTCACCCTTCCCCAACATTAGCTCGTTTTCTCTCCATGTTCCTTGGCTTGCTGAGCATTTTCTATTTTAATTCAGATTGCCAGCTCCTGCAGTATTTCGCTTTTGTCAAACATGATGGTGTTAGGTACATATGGACGTGTGAATTAGGAGCAGGAGTAGGCCACTCGGCCCCTCAAGCCTGCTCCGTTATTCAATAAGATCATGGCTGATCTGTAAACTCAATTCCACATTCCCGCCTACCCTGATAGCCTTTCACCCCCTTGCTTATCAAGAATCTATCTAGCTCTGCCTGAAAAAATATTCAAAGACTCTGCTTCCACCACCTTTTGAGGCAGAGTTCCTCTGAGAGAAAAAATTATCCTCGTCTCTGTCTTAAATGGGCGACCACTTATTTTTAAACAGTGACCCCTAGTTCTAAATTCTCGCACAAGAGGAAACATCCTCTCCACATCCACCCTGTCAAGTCTCCTCAGGATCTTATATTAAGGAATTGTAAGGTAATGAATTGTTAAGATTGAACTAAGGCTCATTTATTGCTTGCTTTAGTCCTTTGGCAGTATTGAATTATAGGGCTCATCGTGGTCATCAACTTTACTCTCATCATCAACTTGTTCTGATTTAGAGGCAGTTGGCTGTTCATTTTCTGGCGCTTTCAGCACATGTTTTTGTTCTGCTGGTTGTGGCACTGATCCTCTTGCATTTTATCTGCCAGTATTGCTAATGCATCTTTAGAGAGCTATTCCAAATGTCGTACTACACGACTCTCATGCTTTGCAGGCACAGATCAATGAAAGTTTCAATCAATAGTGTACCCCTGCTATTATCATATCTATGACATATATCACATCTGATCTTGAACTTGATTTACCGGACCCATATATTCTCAGTTATCACCAAATTGATAGGACCAGGACCATATATAATGTAAAATTGCAAAATAACCAACTGTATATGTTTTAATTGGGAGGGAAAAGATCCTATTATAGCAAATTTACTGCCTTTAATGGTTGCAGAGCATGAGTGAAATCTTGAACACCAAATAGCTGACTATTTGTCACAGTAAAAAAAATATTAATTTCCTTGTGATCTCAAATGAAGTATTGCATACATCGCTGATTGGTGCTGCAAAACATTGCATAGTGGGCATCATCAGAATAGTAGTTGCTTGTGTCAAGTCCTGAATGAGCCATTGAGGGTAAATGCCAAATTCATTAAGTATATGGCTGTGGATGGATTGTAAGAGATTTTCATTCCATGCTGTGTTGTTTTCTCTTCATCTTAGATACGGGTTAGGGAAATTTAGTGACAACATCACTCTTTCTTAGTTATGCAGTCAATCTTGTGCAGAATCAAACTCTATGGGTGATCTGCAGGCCCGGGAGTGGCCAGGGAATGGACCGCCGACTGTAATCGGCCCCTGACTGCGATTTCACGCTGGCTGGCCGATTAACGGCCAGCCAGCGAGAAACGCCCACTGAAAGGCTCAACACTGCTAGGGTGAGGGCAGGGGGAAGGCAAGCGCTGACGTCAGCACAGGTGTGGTTGAGTGCTCACAGAAAACTCCCTGAAGGAAGAGAGCTGCCTCTGGGAGCTGAACACCTGAGCAGCCTAAAATAAAGGTCACAGAAACCAGAAAGAGTGTCCGAGCTTCATAATCAGTCACCTGAAAATGTAGGTAATTAAAATGCTGTCCACAGAAATTTATTTTAATTTTAATTTATCACGGAAACCTCATCCCGCCCTTGGATGAGGTTTCCTGAGAAATGCTAAGGCCGCCTGGCCAATTCGCCCGCCCGCCAACCTTATCGTTGGACGGGCAACGAAAAATCTCTGTTAATTGCACCATTAATGGGCTTAATTGCTCTCTTAACTGTCGGCAGGTGTGCTTCCGAGTTTAGCGCGCACCTGCCAACTGAAATATCACGCGAATGCGCAATGACATCGGGCCACTCGCCTGCCGTCATCAGGCGCTATTTTATGCTCGAGCAGGTTGGGCGCGTGCCCGCCCACGCAGCGAAAAATTCTGCCCTCGCCACTCTCGCCACTCAGTGTGTTCTGTTTGTTTTGCAATGAAGGAAAATTTATCATTTATTCATCCTTTGAAAAAATGGTAGAAATAGCTATAGAGGTGCATAAGGTTAAAGGTCATATCAAAATGAACCTTTTCACTAGCATATGCCTCTATATGTTTGAATAAAAACTCTCAAGGTTAGTTTCGGACTTACCTTTAGATTTTCATTGTTACTGTTCTGATTTGTTTGTACAAGTATGTTTCATTGTCTGTCAGCAATCCTACACAAAATAAATGAAAGGTAATTGGGAATTGACGCTTTACCCTCTAAAGGGGTTTTAAACATTCATAAAATGTTTAATAATCACCAATTTCTGTCTTTGCCCCTTCCCCGCTGTTAACGTTTGCACTCACAGCTTGATCAGATGAGCAGACAGTATGTTCTTCCATGACTTCCAAAGCCTGCTGATGTTATCTCATGTGATCCAACTATGTTTTTATATTTAAAACCAGTTAAATGTCAAAAGATTTTGCCTTAAAGGCCAAGGTTTTATCTCTACCTTTTAGCCTTTTTTGATTCCTTCACCCCACCCCACCCCCGCTAGGGCTATCTGTACCTTGCTTGTCCTGCTTTCTACCCTTAATTAGCACATTCCTTAGATAACCACCTTCAACACCTCTTTGTCCTTTTGTCTGTGACATATTTTGGCTATCTCCACCTATCACTGGCCCTCTATCCAGCTCTACTTGTCTCACCCCCCTTAAACCAGCTTATATTTCACCTCTCTTCTATTTTTACTTAGTTCTGTTGAAGGGTCATTCGGACACGAAACGTTAACTGTGTTCCTCTCCGCAGATGCTGCCAGACCTGCTGAGTTTTTCCAGGTACTTCTGTTTTTGTTTTGGATTTCCAGCATCCGCAGTTTTTTTGCTTTTATCTCCTGATTTCTTATAGTTTAGTCAGCTTCATTTTCAAAGTTTTTTAGGGAGAAAACACTTGAAATTTTACTTACAAAATAAGTCACCTGGCAATTTTCTTTCCTTGTTAAAGGTATATTCACAGGCCTACTAGAAGCAGAAGGGGAGGCAATGTGATTGAAGAGCAATGAACAATGGGAGAATAATGAATAACATGGTTCAGAAAGTTTTGCATGCTGTAGTAACCGAAGGTATAACCTCTCCTGCTGTCTATCAGGGGTCATGTGATGTTCTGGGAGGCTCCGACCAATGAGCCCTAGGTGCGGGCAATCCGGGGGGGGTGGGGCTTCCTGATGAAAGTCCTGATTGAGCATGTAGCACCTGAAAAGTTCTCTGTAATAAAGTTTATCTGTTTCTTGTTGAAACCTGTCTACTCCGTCCAGTCATTACATTTGGTGACGAGGGTAAAATAGCTCCAGTGTTGCAGCTCACCTTGTTACCGTGGTGAGTACATCGAATCTTAAGGAAAAAAAGACTACTCACCAGTCATGCCACTCTTCAGCACAATCAATCCTTATGATGCGACCTTGGAAGACTGGAACCTGTATGTAGAGCGCCTCGGATTTTATTTTGTAGTGAATAAAATTACTGCGGAGAAAAAGCAGAAAGCCTTCCTTTTGAGTGTATGTTGCAGTAAGACATACAATCTCATTCGCAACCTGACAGCCCCGAGCACACAATTAGTGGACCTCGTGAAAATGCACTTCCAGCCGAAGCCATCCGTAACAACGCAGCGTTTAAATTTAATTCCAGAGTTAAGGCCCCGGGAGAGTCCATCACAGCCTATGTAGCGAACCTTAAGCACTTGATAGAACACTGAGACTTCGGGGACACATTAAATGAGATGCTGCGGGACTGACTAGTTTGTGGAATTCAGGATGATACCATTCAGCACCATTTACTCGCCGATGTCAACATCGACTTTAAGGGCACCCTAGAAGTCTCCCTCGCCATGAAAAGTTCTGCGAGAGACTCGCAGGCTTTGGAACACATACAACATGATGCTGTTCTTATGTGTGGCAGGAACCTGCCGGGCGTGGCGTGAAAACCAGGCCCACAGCATCGAAGCGAAATGCATTGTCCACTGTTAGAAACCTGGAAATGCCCAATAGAAACAGTTCAGAAGCAACTCCAAGATTAAGTTGTTATAGATAGGGGGGTGACCACGGACCGGACACCTGTAAATTCAAGAAGGCAGAATGCCATTCCTGCCATAAGAAAGGTCACATAGTAAGGCAATGCAGGGTAAAGTCATATAGCTGCAAACCAACATGACTGAATTAAAAAATACAGCAGAACCTGAGATAAAAACAAAAAACTGCGGATGCTGGAAATCCAAAACAAAAACAGAAACAGAAATACCTGGAAAAACTCAGCAGGTCTGGCAGCATTGGCGGAGAAGAGCACAGTTGACGTTTCGAATCAGTTCTGTTGAAGGGTCATGAGGATTCGAAACGTCAACTGTGCTCTTCTCCGCCGATGCTGCCAGACCTGCTGAGTTTTTCCAGGTATTTCTATTTCTGTTTTTGTACAGCAGAACCTGAAGCTGCAGACATCGATATTTATTCCCTGTATAACGTAATCGCTGTAAAAACAGAACCTATCACTATCACGATCCAAGTCACTAGGAAGCCACTAATAATGGAAGTGGATAGGGGTTCCTCGATACAGTAGTGGGAGAGCACACTTTCAAACACCGTAATGAAGGTAAACAGCCAATAAACCTGGAGTGGACAACTGCTAAATTAAAGACATACACTGGAGAATCTAATCAGGTAAAGGGCATCGCCACAGCACCAAGGTCTTATCAACAACAGGCAGCCCAGCTGCCTGTGACAATAGTGAAAGGAGAAGGACTCAGTCTTTTAGGTCGAGACTGGTTACAGAAGATCAAGCTTGTCTGGTCTGTGATATTTCAACTGAAAACAGGAGGAGTTCCTGAACTGCTTTGGAAATATGACATGGTTTTTGGGGGTGAATTAGGGAAGCTAAAAGGTGTGTAGGCCAAGATATATGTGGGTCTTCAGGTGACACCATGTTTCTTTAAGGCCAGACCTGTGCCTTATGCATTGAAGGAGAAGGTGGATGCAGAACTGTGCCAGTTAGAAAAGCTGGGCATCATCCAACCTGTCCAATTCTCGGAATTGGCAGCACCCATAGTTCCAGTGGTTAAACTTGACCAAACCATACGCATTTGTGGGGACTATAAATTGACTGTAAATAAGGCAGAAAAACTAGACAAGTACCCCATTCCAAGGATAGACAACTTGTATGCAAAGCTGGCTGGAGGCAAGTTCTATACAAAATTGCATAAGAGCCACGCCTACTAATAATTAGAACTGGATAGCACGTCGAGAGAATACATGACTATTAACACACACAAAGGTCTTTATCAGTACACTCGCCTACCCTTTGGAGTATCATCTGCATGCGCTATCTTCCAGAGAACAATGGAGAGCATTTTGCAAGCACTTCCTCAAGTGATAGTATGCCTAGATGATGTTCTGATCACCGGGCCAACCAAGATGGAATACTTGGCCAACCTGGAGGAGATGCTAAGAAGTTTCATGGAAGCCGGTGTATGGTTAAAGAAGGAAAAATGCACATTTCAAGTGCCAGAAGTTGCTTACCTGGGTCACAGGGTGAACGCCATGGGTTTGTATTTGGGAGAAGAGAAAGTTCGGGCAATAAAAGACGCACCCTCACTGCCCAATGTAATTGAACCCAAGTCCTTCCTGGATATGATCAACTACGATAGCCACTTCTTGTCTAGCTTATCAACTGTGTTGGCACCTTCACACTTGTTGTTAAAAAATAATCACCGTTTGTCATGGAATTCACAACAGGAAGCAATCTCTGCGAAAGTAAAGAAACTGTTGCATTTGTCATGTTTATTGGTAAACTACGATCCATTGAAAGAGTTGGTATTAACATGTGATACCTCTCTATATGGTGTAGGAGCCATGTTATCACATAGAATAGGAAATGGATCAGAAAGGCCCATTGGCTATGTCTCGAGAACCCTCTCCACAGATGAGAAGAGTTATTTCCAGCTAGAAAAGGAGGGTTTGTTGATGGTGTTTGGAGTGAAGGAATTCTACCAGTACATGCGTACATAACAAAGTGAAGGGAAGAAAAATGGGCTTAAACTAGATTAGAGACAGAAAAACAAAGTTAAAAAAACTTACAGTACTTTTTTAATCACTCCAACAATAATAGAAATCTGAAACACTGACACTCTTGTAAAAGTTAATTTTCAGTGTTTGGTAATAATTAAGACTAATCACGCTATTAAAAAATTACTTACGCTGGAATGGACAAGCTTCAACCTTTTCTGGTGAGTTTAGTGTCTATCTATCACATAACAACAGCCACTCCACACCGATCCAGGTGTGACAATGTTGGAGTCTCTGAGTGAGACACTGTGATATCAAAGCTTCTGGAACAGCAGGACAACTTGGACAGCACCTTCCTAATTTCCATATTTAACTCAAATGGTTCTGAATCTTTGAAATCTTCTACCACAGAGAGCTGTGGAGACTCAGTCGTTGGGTATATTTAAGACAAAGATCAAAAATCAAGACAAGAGAAAGAACAAAATTTTGGATACGAAGAGATTTAAAAGATAGTGCAGGAAGATGGAGTTAAGTTAAGGTAGAAAATCAACCATGATCTTACTGAATAGTGGAGAAGGCTTAAAAGGCTGAATGGCTGCTCCTATTTCTTATGTTCTTATTGCCGCAAATCTGAAGTTACAAATAACTCAGGAAGTGGTGGAGTGTGAATGTTGCAATGTTGCAGCAGAGGGTGCTCTGCTGAGCTTACTGTTGAGCCAAATTGTTCAAGCAGTACAAATGAACCGTCTGTTGATTTTAGCTTAGCAGTGTTTGATGTGGCAGGCAATGCAAATAAAGGGAAATGGTCCCTTTCCTCCACATTAGCACATTATAATGGCAAACAGAAATATTAAAAAATTGGTTCAAGTAAATGTCTGCAAAGTGTGGTACAGATTCTTCAATATTGATCAATATAAAAAATGATTTAAAAATCTATTTATGCAAGGATTTTTTCCTTAGCTCAGTTCAATTGGTTACCTTTAGTAGAAAAATTCATAATGGTTTAATTTATGCAGCACTTAGAGTTCTTAAATATACTTACACAGAAATCATTCATTAGAATTTCACTTTGCTACCTCTTCAGTCTATCTCTGTTAGTGTAGCTCTGGGAACCAACAGGAAGTTCCTATGCCAGTGTCTTCCAGCTGGGCCTTTCTCATAGTAAAGTATACTGCAGCAAGAAATCAGTTCTAATGAGAAAAATCAGCAGTGAAAATCCTCAAGGTAGAGATGCTGTAGGAGATCAGGTTGTAGGAAGCACTTATATAAGATTCCCAAATATTTTTGGAGAAAAGGGGAAAATGTCATTGTGAAAGCAAACCTACTTAAGATAAAAAATACAGTTTCTCTTTGGGCAAAAGAACAGAAGCAAACTAGAATGACTTGATTACTAATGGAATAAAACAAACTGTCTGGGTTCAATCTTTATTTTTAATGCATATGGACCTACATGGACTGCAGTGGTACAAGAAGGCAGCTCAATGCCACCTTCTCAAGGGCAACCAGGGATGGGCAATAAATGCTGGTCAAGTCAGCAAAGCCCACATCCCATGAGTGAATAAAAAATATATATTTTTACAATAGAACCACTTTTTCTCTGTCAGTTTTTAGGCTTACCCTTTATGCAGCTTATTCCTTCTCAGAAGATAAGGCTGAAGCATTCGCAATAATCTTCAGCCAGAAGTTCCAAATGGATGATCCATCTTGGCCTCCTCTGGAGGTCCCCAGCATCACAGATGCCAGCCTTCAGCCAATTGGATTCACTCCACGTGATGTTAAGAAATGGCTGAAGGCACTAGATACTGCAGAGGCTATGGGCCCTGACAATATTCCGGCAATAATACTGAAGACTTGAGCTCCAGAACTTGCCACACCCCTTGCCGAGTTATTCCAGTACAGCCACAACACTGGCATCGATCTGGCAATGTGGAAAATTGCCCAGGCATGTCCCAGACACAAAAACCAGGACAAATCCAACCCAGCCAATTACTGCCCCATCAATCTACTCTCGATCATTAGTAAAGTAATGGAAGAGGTCATCAACAGTATTATCATGCGGCACTTGCTTAGCAATAACCTGCTCATTGACATTCAGTTCAGGTTCCGCCAGGGTTGTTCCTGTCCTCATTACCGCCTTAGTTCAACCATGGACAAAAGAGCTGAACTCCAGAGGGGAGGTGAGAGTGACTGCCCTTGACATCAAGGCAGCATTTGACCGAGGGTGGCATCAAGGAGCCCTAACAAAACTGCAGTCAATGGGAATCAGGAGGAAAACTCTCCACTGGTTGGAGTCATACCTATCACAAAGGAAGATGGTTGTGATTGTTGGAGGCCAGTCATCTAAGCTCCAGGATATCACTGCAGGAGTTCTTCAGGGTAGTGTCCTAGGCCCAGCCATCTTCAGCAGCTTCATCAATGATCTTCCTTCCATCATAAGGTCAGAAGTTGGGATGTTCAGTGATGATTGCATAATGTTCAGCACCATTCGCGACTCCTCAGATACTGAAGCAGTCCATGTCCAAATGCAGCAAGACCTGGACAATATCCAGGATTGGACTGACAAGTGGCAAGTAACATTTGTGCGACACAAGTGCCAGGCAATGACCACCTCCAACGAGAGAGAATCTAGCCATCACCCCTTGACATTCAATGGCATTACCATCATTGAACCCCCTGCTATCAACATCCTGGGGGTTACCATTGACCAGAAACTGAACGGGACTAGCCACATAAATACTGTGGCTACAAGAACAGGTCAGAGGCTGGGAATCCTGCAGCAAGTAACTCACTTCCTGACTCCTCAAAGCCTGTCCACCATCTACAAGGCACATGTCAGGAGTGTGATAGAATACTCTCCATTTGCCTGGGTGAGTGCAGCTCTAACAACAGTCAAGAAGCTTGACACTGTCCAGGACAAAGCAGCCCGCTTGATTGGCACCCCATCCACAAACATTCACTCCCTCTACCACCAACGCACAGTCACAGCAGTGTGTACCATCTACAAGATGCACTGCAGGAATTCACCAAGGCTCCTAAGGCGGCACCTTCCAAACCCATGACCACTACCACCTAGAAGAACAAGGGCAGCAGACACATAGGAACACCACAACTGGCACATTTCCTACATTACAACTGAAACTACACTTTGAAAGCACTTCCGTGGCTATAAAATGCTTTGGCACTTCCTGAGCGTGTGAAAGATTGCTATAGAAATGTGAGTCTTTCATTTTTCTTTTGTTTGTCTTCCCCGTGTAAAGAACCATTCTGCATACTTTCCCATGGATATGCCCAATATCATCACCGTGGGAAGCTTATAGCTGGTTCTGGCATTCTCCGTTGTTGTAAGTTCCTCACTAGTTTTACCCGCTGTTAAATCACATAGCATAATTCATTACAAAAGCAAAGTTCCACGTTAGGTTTGCAGACAGGAAAAGGAGTGTCTGATTTCATTTTGGGTAGTGATCATTTTACAACACAGGGTGGTGCTGTTTGTATTTTACGCTGTTGATTGTCCGAGCTGACCATGGTTAAGTTCTGTACTGGTCCAAGAATATAATTAATATCATTACTTCAATCGAATGAATGGAATTCAAACACACTGGAGCACTGAAAAAGATGGAAGGGTTGGTTGCCTGTCTCAAAACAACACCCCTGTGATAAATCTTCTTCTATTCTTTGCCCACAGCACCACAACCTCCACCACAGGTAGGGTAAGGAGGCAGGTCCCGAGCCCACCCAGAACAGGGGTCAAACTCTGTGCTGTTGGCATCAATCTGATCCACATCAGCCATCCAGCCAGGGATGTGAGGCTGTGGAATGCACCTCAGGAGTTAGTAAATGAAGCAGAGACTGTTAATATTTAAAATTAGATTAGATAGGTGGTTGAAGGAAAGGGAAATAAATTGATTTTGGAAGAGTGATGTGGAATTAAGACTACAGCTTGTGTGGAAGATAAACATTAACATGAATTGGTTGGGAAAACTCGTTTCCATGTTGTAATTTCTATGTAGTCCTATGTCCAAGGATCACAGATAAATAATGACCATTTAGCTGAAGTATTGGAAGATATCCAACACCAATGGAATGGTATCCCAGCAATATCACCTTCAGGACAAGTAAGTATTTTTCAGAAGGAGATAAAGCAGTCAAAACAGAATAAGTTTTTGAGTAAGGTAAATTTTTCATGAATGTTTTGCCATTTCTGTTCAAAAAGGGTTTGGAAGGGCTTATTTTGAGTCATGTAGCTGTCTCAAGTAGGTCTAAAATTCTGTTTCCTGCCATGAGCTGTAGTTGCTGAGGTAAGGAATTTCTTTGTTAATGGGCCAAGCATTGAAGGTATTTAGTAAATAAAACCACTTGTAAAATATTCCAGTTCACAATTTACTTCAAACTTAGACAATGAGACACAATTGACTCATCCCAAACACATTAAGTCATGGAGTTCCCATTCATTTTGAGAATATTAGGAAATGGATTCTTGAGGGACTTATACACCATCAGGACAGTGGATGCGACAGAAAATGGTTTTATTGACAGGCCTACTGATGACTCACTGAACAAGGAAGAAAGCATAGCCACTTCCTTTTCACTTTAGGAACATAAGGACAGAAGTAGGCCATTTAGCCCCTTGAACCTGCTCGGTCATCCAATGAGATTATGACTGATCTGCATCTAATTACAAATGCCCGCCTTTGTCCCATATTCCTTAATACCTTTGGATAACAAAGGTCTTCAATCTCAATTTGAAATTATCAATTGATTTTGCATCAATTGTTGTTTGTGAAAGAGTTTCAAACTTCAGCCACTCTTCTGGCTCTAATTATTAGACGGTGGCCCCAGTGCTAGACTCCACAGGCAGCGGAAATAATTTCTCTCTATCTACCCTACCTGTTCCCCTTAATATCTTTCGGAAAAATATTAGTGTTACACCCCCAAGTTATGCTATTGTATTGTTAGATATTGGGCCTTGTGTACACTCTTGAACATAAGATACACAAACTACTTACAAGAGTGACTGAGTATATGATCAAAAATTATGAATCCAAGAAGCGATGCTTATAGACGTATGTGATGCCAGTCAGCCAGCTAAGTCTGAGAAGGAAACTTAGTTTATAGATGGGAAACTTGCCCATTTTTAACTCTGAGCCAGTAAAAATTAAAGATTGACAAGGATAAATTAAATAAGTCTACTAACAAGTATGATATGGTGTAAGTTTATTACTTTAGTGTACTTTTTTCTTGAGGAGGGATATGACGTTAGGTGGCTCAAGATGAGAATTGATTAAAACTATTACTCTGGACTTTACTTATCTATGTGGAGTAGCTTTGTGATTTATATGTGGTCTCGTCTCACTGAAGTGTTTTAGTCTGTTTATTGAAAGATTGGAGAAGTGTACATAAGGACATTTGTGAAAGACATAATATCCAGTGCAGATTACATGGGGTACTGTTGTTACGTTCCCAGGTTAAGCTATTGTATGATTAGATACTGGGGCATTTGGTACACTCTTGAACATATGTTCAGACCATTTACAGGCGTGAGTCAAGAGCATATCTAAAATGTGTAATAATTGGCAGTAGCTATCTGGGATAATAATTTATACTTGTGAAAAAGATGACAACATAATTCATGTTTAAAAAAACAAATAGGAACAAACATCTAAAATCAAAAAAGGCAGAAATTGAAATGACATGTTTAGTGGTAGTTGAGAAAATGGGAAAATACTTCAAATGAAGGAGGATAATTTTAACCTAGAAAACAAGATCTTTAGCTGAAGAAAGTGAGATTAATATGGCAGGAAGAAGAGCAAAAAGCAATACAAATGGAGAGGAGAGCAAGACAAGAACAATGCAGACTCATGAAGAAAAGGAACAATGCAAATTCAGATCAAAGGGAAGGAGAAAGAGTTTTGCTTCACGTTTTAACTAGCAGAGAAATACCTATCAGCAGCAAGTCTGGTAAGTAGAGTCACAAACTTGTGTGTCATTGTTTTATTAAATCAAATCTTATTCCAACTTTTAAACAGGAAGACAATATTGATAGTATTATCTGTGTGTTTGAACAATTAGCTAGACAAAAAATGAATGGCCATATCAACTTGCAATTTCATTAATCAGAAAGTGTTGTGATCTTGGTAGAGACAAGTAAGGTTTTTTTTATTAGTTTTTGTTTGGAAATCTGAAAACCCAGGTAGTTACTAAAAGAATGAAGCCACAATGTTCACATTTAAATAAGAGTTTTACTACACAAAAATCAAGGAACATAAATACTAATAACTACACTATCTTAACTAGTCAGTTACACTAAAAATATTAAAAGTACATTGAACACAGTCACTTATATTAAAACATTCAATGGCATTACCATTACTGAATCCCCCGCTATCAACATCCTGGGGACTACCATTGGCCAGAAACTGAACTGGGCTAGCCATATAAATACTGTGGCTACAACGGCAGGTCAGAGGCTAGGAATCCTGCAATAAGCAACTCACCTCCTGACTCCCCAAAGCCTGTCCACCATCTGCAAGGCACGGGTCAGGAGTGTGATAGAATACTTCCCATTTGCCTGGAAGAGTGCAGCTCCCACACTCAAGAAGCTTGACACCATCCAGGACAAAGCAGTCCACTTGATTGGCACCACATCCACAAGCATTCACTCCCTCCACCACAACGAACAGTGGCAGCAGTGTGTACCATATACAAGAGGCACTACACAAACTCATCAAGCCTCCTTAGGCAGCACCTTCCAAACCCACGACCGCTACCATCTAGAAGGACAAGGGCAGCAGATACATGGGAACATGACCACCTGGAAGTCCCCCCCGCCAAGCTACTCACTATCCTGACTTGGAAATATATCACCATTCCTTCACTGTCACTGGGTAAAAATCCTGGAACTCCCTCCCTAACAGCACTGTGGGTGTACCTACACCACATGGTCTGCAGTGGTTCAAGAAAGCAGCTCACTACCACCTTCTCAAGGGCAATTAGGAATGGGCAATAAGTGCTGGCCTAGTCAGCGGTGCCCGCTTCCCATAAATGAATAAAAATAAAGCTCCTTAGCTCAAATTTCCTTCTACACCCATTTGACTTACGCTTCCAAAAACTCAAGTCAGATACTGACCAGAAATTGGAAGATGAACTGTTTGATCTGACTACTGTTTCAAAGATTCATACAAGGGTTGATATTATTTGGACATTCTGCTTACTACCAGTAAGGTTCTTCTTTCAAACCTTCTCCAACCACCTCATGGTTGTCGACTCCCCATTCAACACAGGCATCGCTATTGTCTTAAGCATAGCCACCTTGGGTCAGAGCTCTCCTGGTTCTAATATTCCTTAAACACTGAAATTTTGCATCCTTGACTCTCTCTCTTTTCAGCTTGGCCACCCCAAAAGCCCAATTTACTGTTAGTACAACCTTCCAGTTAACCAGACTTTAAAAACCTTTTAGTCAATGCACAGAATTTCAACTGAATCCTGCTTGTAAGAAATGTTCTATCAGCTTGTTCTAAAATAAATACAAACTGCTTGAACACAGAACCATACCCAGGAACATACTCAACCCGATAATTAACTTCTGGTTGACCCTTTTTTCCTACTGCTTATCTCCCAGGCAGTTTGGTCACATGCTCAGTTACTGGCAGCAAGCTGCTTTCTTACAAAAAATCTTGCAGAGAAATCTAGTTCCTAAAGGGACAATTACCCCAATATAAAACATAGTTTATTTTCCCTCCAAAAGCACTTGTGCCATCACAAAAGTTGCCCGTTGCATCTTTTTTGTCAATCCTTCTCTTTACTTTTTGCCTTCATCCTGTCAGAATGAATGCTACCCATGCAACAGTATGGTTCAATATGTATATCATTATGAAAGTCCTAGATGGCCACCTTTTGGGAGAAAGCACATTGAAACAATGGTACTTATCTTGTATTATTTTTGTAATTGTTGATGAAAGATTTTGGAGGATCTTGGATATAAATTGAAAGTTCTTTCTAATTGCTTTTGAGTGTTTATTTAGACATAACACGGACCATAAAATTATCAGGTGTTCTATACTCAGTGCTTTTGATATAATCTCTGGAGTGCATATGCAGAAATTTTAAGAACCTGAGGAAAAATCAGTTAAGAACCCAGTTATCTAGCTTGAAGATACAAGGTAGATGTGACTAGAAAGTGAAATCATAACGAACTATGAAGATTTTTTAAGGGACAGATTTCTGGAAATAGTTCCAGATGATTTGATAATTTGGCAGATTGTAAAACTGCCGAGCAGCTAGTCACACACACTGTTTATCTTATTACCCTTAAGAACAGGTTAGCCGTTGCACAGATGGGGTACCAGATGTCTCGCACTGTTCCATAGCAGAACTGCTGAGTACTCTGGTGGCACATTAAGCCTAGACAAGGCTAGAGACAACCATAGATCTAAGGACTGAAATCTGGGGCAGAATTTTGCATTTGACGGGCGGGTGGGCCCGACCGACTCGACGGTGGGCGGGCAGCTGATCGCCGCCGCCGAAATGGAACGCGCCGCCATTTTGCGCGGGCAGGCCAATTAAGGCCCCATGTTCATGGGGAAAATTAAATCAGCAGCGGGCATGTTCAGACCGCCGGTTCCAATGGGGAACCAGCAGTCTATATAAAGAGCGGCCAGGCAGCCTCCTTTAGGCTGTTGACCATGGCCAGTCACAAGAGGTGAGGACAAAGGACGAGGAGGGGGGCAGGCTGCAGGGTAGGCCAACGGGGGGGCCATTGTGCCCCTCGGTTCTCCAATGCCTGCCTTGCTGTCCTCCTCGAAGAGCTGTCCAACCACCTGGAGGTCTTGTTTCCGGAGGATGGGAGGAGGAGGGCCCCCCCACGTGACCAGGCAGGCATGGCAGGAGGTGGCGGAGGCTGTTAGCTCCCATGATGCTGTGCGTTGCACAGGAACACAGTGCCACGAGCGCTTCAATGATTTGCTGCGCTCTGGAAGGGTGAACACCATGTCAGCCTTGGCCATTTTACCCAGCAGGTAGCCATAGCCTTTGAGGATCCCCCCCCCCCCACCACCACCAGCCCCACGTCTTGCTGTCATTACTGCATTGGGCATTTGGCGCATGCTGGGTGGGCAAACAGATAGTGACCATGCTTACATCAGCCTTAGTGGTTGAGGAGAAGGTGGATTCTTTCCGCTGCATATGGTGGTGTTTGTCACATTTGAGTAGTCTGGGGGCAACCTGCAGGGGAGGCAGCTAGACACATACTCAGAACTCCAACACATGTCTTATTGATGGTGATGAGATGGTGGAAGGGGAGCCTCAAGGTGTTGTGGCCAAGAGCCATCTGCTGGCCTCAGCGCCGCACCTAGTTGCGCCTCCTTGTCATGGCCGCTAAGACCCGTGTGTTATTCAAAGTGATGGACGCCGAATGTGTCCAAGGTGGCCGTTGGGGGAGGGGGTTGGGAGCAGCCGTACTATCTTCTGGGGACTGATCACCAGTAGTGTAGACAGGAGCCGCTGGAGGCCTCAGATGGGCCACTGTGGTTGGGGTGCGGCGTGTGTGTGCAGAGTACATGAGCGATCAGCCCCAATAAATGCCCTTCTATGTTCTGCAGGCAAAAACTAAGAGCAATATCCGGGAGCGTCAGCGGACTGGTGGTGGGCACACTGTGCTGCAGTGCCTCACTACGTATGAGGAGCAGGCCATGGAGCTGAGGAGGAAGCAGGCGGCCAGGTCGGCAGGTGTCGGCGAGGCTGGGGTGCAGCGGCCAGGTATTTGAGGGCCACAGTCCCATCCACTCTGTCTCCCCACCATCCAAAGCACTGATGGTTGCTGCAATCGTTAACGCAGCAACACTGCTCATTCACAGACTGATACAGTCAGACGTGTGGGTCATACACAAAGGTCCCTCGGCCCCTTGAGGATGCGTGTCTCTAGCACCCTCCAAAGTCGCCTTATCCCATTTGTGACCACTATCCCCATGGCCTAACATGCCATGGCATTGCTGCTGCACATCCAAAGACTTATTGCATCTTAGGAGGTTTGTACATCCACCACCCTTTCAGCCAGTGCGTCCCACGTTACTCTGTCCAAAAGATCCTCAGCACCTCACCTCTCAACCTCATGGCACTCAACTTAAATAAATGCCACCACGTTAGTCATCCCTGCGCCAAGGGGAAATGTTGCCTTCTGTCCACCCGTTCTATGTCCCTCATAACGGTATGAAGGTCAATAATGTGTCCTGTCAATCTCCTGTGATCCACGGCAAATGTCGCAAGTGTTTGCGATGTTTCCTCATCACTCCAACTCTCCAGGTCAGGAACCTCTGCACTCTCCCCACTCCAATGCCATCCCTCCCATGAAGCGCAGGTCACAACTGAACACACAAGTGTAGATGTGGCCTCGACAGCATTTTCTGCACTTGCAACATGACCTCCCTTTTCCTACATTCTATTCCTCGGCTAATAAAGGCAAGTCTGGCTTCGACCTTGTTAAACGCCTTATGTTCCTGTTCTGCTACCTTAACGGGTCTGCCCAGCAAGCTCCCTGTAATCGTCGTGACTTCCCACAGTCCTACCATTACTCATGTATTCCCATACCTTGCTTGTCTTGACCAAGTGCTTAACCAAACACTTATCCACATAACATTCCATGTGGCATTCCTTAGGCCATCTGACCAGCCTGTCTGTATGCGCGTGTAATGTTTGGGCCTCCTCTTGACTATTTACCACCCCACCAATGTTCGTCTCCTTAGGTTCTTGAAGGGTGAGCAACTTATGAAGCTGGGGGGGAAAGGGATGAATGGTGTTACTGACTGAATGCTAACTGATGCACTGTCCTTGCTGTTAATTTTAGAACCACCACTGCATGGCCGCCACCAACACGTCCAGAGCCCCCACTCCACACCTGAGGACCAAGACTTGCAATTTGCGTCACATCCTTTCAGTGAGCCAGGCACCAGTGCAGCGACAAACACTTCAGTGGGGATTATGACGTCAGCTAGTGTCCCAGGGCACAGTGGAGAGGGCACTTCACAATCACTGGAGGAGATGGCACGGACAGAGAGTGCCGATGGTGCCAGCAGCCGGAGGACTGCAGGGGACCAGGCACATACTGAGTCGGGCAGTGATGATGTGCCTCTGGAGATGTCAGCCATGCAGCAGCTGCAGGACAAGCGGCAGGATTCGTGGGAGTCTCTGGCAGGGTTGCATGAGGGTGTGCTTCAGTTGGTCTCTGTGATGGCGGAATCCAGGCAGAGTGTCAGTGATGGTATGAACCTCAGGGCAGAGCTTCAGGCTTCCTCCACTGAGAGATTGGCGACTCTCATGGAGAGGGGCTTCAATCAGATTGAGAATCTTCTGATTGGGTTACACTCTGACCTGCAAGCCCTCACAGCGCTAATGGCCACAGGTGGTTATTCGCAATGTGGGAGATGTTGTGGGCACCAAGTGTCGCCGCTCGGTGTCCATCCATCTGCGGTGAGCAGGGAGGTCCAATGTGACCTCACGTCGGTGCAGCAGCTGCCTGTCGTCGCTGTGAGCTCCTCTCAGGATGCTCCGGATGAGGGCAGCAGCTCCTCTGCCCCTCTGCCAGTGACCGTTGCATCCGTTGAGGCTGCGACAACTGGGGAGGTGCCAGTTCTGGAACTGGCCACTCCCTCCCAGGTGGGGCCATCACAGGCTCCACGGGCCAAAGGACGGCCACCAAGGTCATCGAGGCCAACAGGACAGCAGAGTCAGCAAGCTGTCTCACAAGCCACTCCGACCGATGGGGCTGCACCTAGACGTAGCACCCACAAACTAAGCATAAGGCACGTTAGGCACTCCACGGGTTTGTCACTGGTGATTTTGTGTTGGCCCTAGATTAGGGAATGTTTCATCATCTGCGTCAGAGCGATGTTTGTGCTTTATTTTGGTGGGAATAAAGTCCACTTTTCTGACCATGGCTGAGGGTGTTTCCTTTGTGCTGTATTTGTATGTTTCACAGACATCTCATGAGTGTTTGAGTGGACATTGATGTTTCTGTACTAAGCCCTTAGTTGCAGCTGATGAGGTGGAAGATGTAGCATCTAAGTGCCACGTGTGGAAGCGCCAGGCAATGCTGGTCCTGCTGATCCATGTATGTGGAGCTAGCTGAAGGTTCGCTGGATTAAATTGTCCCGGGTGTCCCTGCCTCCTCGGTGTAATAGCGGGTCGGTGTGCTGCCCCTCATCATTGCCCTGTGCTTCCTCATCCTCTGAGCCACTGCTGGATTCATCATGTGCAGCCTCATCCACTGTGTCAAGGTCTTCATCGTCAACTGCATCCCACCTTTCCAGTGCAAGATTGTGCAGAGCGCAGCATGCTACCACTATCAGAGAGACCCGATTTGGGGGGTACTGGAGTGCGCCCCCTGAGCGGTCCAGGCAATGGAAGCGCATCATGAGAAGACTGATGGCTCTCTCCACCACAGCCCTTGTGGAGGCATGGCTCCTATTGTAGCGCTGCTCAGCTTCTGTTCTTGGATGGGGGAGAGGCATCATGAGCCACCTTCTGAGGGGATAGCCCTTGTCATCCACCACCCAACCATCCAGCCAAGCCAGAGCACTGAAGAGTCCCGGCACCTGGGAATGCCTGAGGATGTAGGCGTCATGGGAGCTGCCTGGGTACCTTGCACAGATTTGCAGAATCTGTATCCTGTGATCACACACTATCTGCACGTTCATGGAGTGGAAGCCCTTCCTGTTAACGAAGGCACCGGGCTCATTTGCTGGCGCCTTGATGGCCACATGTGTACAGTTTATTGCACCCTGGACGCGGGGGAAGCCAGCAATGGCTGCGAAGCCTCTGGCTCGCTGTGTCTGACTTGCCTGGTCGCAGCGGAAGTGGATGAAAGTCAATACCCATCTGAACAGAGCGTCTGTAACCCGCTTGACACAAGTGTGCACAGCTGATTGGGAGATACCGCAAAGATCACCCACCGAGCCCTGGAAGGAGCCAGATGTATAGAAGTGGAGGGCAACTGTGCGCTTCAGAGCCGCTGGCATGGGGTGTCCTCCCACACAGTTAGGAGAGATCTCAGGGCCAATCATCTGACACATATAGTCGTCTGTCTCCCTTGACAGATAGAGCCTCTTTCGGCACTGCACCTCAGTCATATTGAGGTAGCTGCTTTGCTGCCTGTATACCCTGGCAGCAGGATAGTGGCATCTTCTGCAGCCCCTCCCACCTTGGACAACCTCTTGGCCCTGCGCCCCTTGTGCCTGTGCCTAGTCTCCCAAAGGTGGCTGCCCTGGAGGCTGATTGTCCACTCCTGACCTCCTCCTTATTCTATCCCTCCCTTCCTCCTCAGAGGAGCTTCCTCCAGTGGAGATGTCAGAACCCATACCCAGGCTAAATGGAGGCCTCTGGAAAGCTGCAGGCCCAATAAAGTTTACAGTCTGCAGACTGCTGAGCTGAAAGAGAAAGCTATTGGAAATTGATCTGAACTGCTAACAATCACACAGGCAAGTTTAAAACACTTTCTGCATTAAATACTTCAGAAAAAATATTAACAACCCCTCTGAGCCCACATATCCCACCCGTGGATGAGGTTTGTTAAAAAATCAGTTACCCGCCTGCCCGTTGGGCCCGTGCGCCGAGGCGAAGATTGCACGGGCTCCTCAAAATCGGCTTCAATTGCCGAGTTAAGGGCCTTAATTAATGGCGGGTGCGCGTCGCACTTCATAGCGCGCCCGCTCACCTAAATATCGCGATGCTGCGGCGCGCTGACATCAGGACGCTCGCATGACATTTTAAGCGCTGACATACGGGCTCCGCCACCCGCACATCAGCCATAAAATTCTGCCCCAGGTGTTTTAAATGTGGTGAGCTATGCTACAAGGTGAGCCTCTGCTGATCTCTGAAAAATCCTGCAATGCAATCCAGGAGGTTACATGAGATTGTGAAGCATGAGATGGCCAGTTAAAGAGTCACTGTTGTGCTCTTATAGTGATATGAGTCCTTGAGCTTATTTGCTCTATAAGACACAAGGCATCAATCACTCATAAGGGTAGAAAGCTTGAAGACATCAAAGTTGTGTTTGTGCGCTCTGCTCAAAGCAAAATTGAAAATAAGCCTGGATCGCATGACACACTTCCCTTCTAATGACATCATGCTGATATACCTTAAAGAAATGTTACAATATCCCCCTTTCTTTTTAAAGATACTTCCCCTTTCCAAAGAAATATAACTATTTACAATACATGTTTATGTTTAGTTACCATTACATAAGTACAAAGAACTCATGAATCTATGAATCTCTAAAGAATAAAGGTAATCTGCTGGTACACCCAGAACTTGGATGTCTCTTTAATTGCTCACAGTGATCTGTGGGATTGTCATTCTTGGATGCTGTTCCTGGTTGCATTTGGGATCTTTGCCTCGATGCAATAGGACTGTACAGTGGTTGATGAGCTGGAATGGATTTGATTTGTCCTCGGTTATGCCTCACGGTTGCACCTTTGTGTGCAATGGCTTCATAGGACCTTGGTTCTGAACAAATCCTTGTCACCTTGGCTGGTTGCCAAGTACCTTCTATGGGATCCTGGATGCAAACTTGTTGTCCCAACTGTAAATTTAGTAATTCTGTATCTGCTTTTTACTGTGCATGGTGGTCATCTTCTCTTGTTGTTTCACAAGTTGCTCTCTAGTTTCTGAGAGAGTAGAATGGGTAAGAGTAGGTAAATTGGTATGCACTAGTCTGTCAAACATGAGCTTTGCCAGTGAAAAAATAGTTGCACTTAAAGGTGTTGCTTTGAGATGTAACTTTGCAATGTGTGGATCTTGCTCGGTCTGTCTACATTTGAGAATTAGGGATTTCTCACACATTTCCTAAAATGGCTTACCAATAAATTGCGGTTATCCGTAATGATCTCTCTAGGCACACAAAATAAACTGGAAATAGCACTTAGAGTATGTGCAAGTCGTGCTCGACGCATTGTGCAATTGTCAAACAATGGGGTACTCAGTAAAGTAGTCAGCAATGATGATGAAGTCAGTGCCATGGACATGAAAGAGGTCAGGTGCAATTTTGGACCAAGGCTGGCTAGGAACTTCATGTGGAATCAATGGTGTTTTGTGCTAACTTGGTATATGCTCTTGGCATTTCTTGACGACAACTTCAATGTCATTAACCATACCCAGCCAATAGACTGTCTCTCTTGCGTGTCTTGTCATCCAATCTATGCCCTTGTGTTAGAGATGAAGTTGGTGAAAAATATCATGTTGCAAAGATTTAGGTATGATGACTTGCCTGCCTTCAAAAATTACTCCCTGGGAGATGCCTTGCTTGTCCCAATAAGGCCAAAATGGTCTGACGTGTTTGTAGACACGCTGAATTGAATCAGGCCATCCTTCGATGATGGCTTTCCACAGTTTCTGTAAGGCAGAATCTTTCGCCATTTATTCTTTTAGCTGCTTGCATTTGCTTTGCGCAAAATGTACCAGATCAATTTGGAGAACATCTTCAAGTTAGATATCAATGAAGTCAACTTGTAGATCTGAGGATATGTCTGTTTTCACTGAGTTAAGTAATCTGCTAAGTTTATCCGATGTGATCATCAAGTTACCTGGCTTTTCAAACACCTCATGTTTCTGGCGGGATATCGGATGGTTATTCTTATTGCTTGAAGGTACCCATTTTGTATGGTCTGTTTGGACCAGTGCACAGCTCTTTGTAGCTGCACCAGCCCTTGTTGTAGTGCACTCCTGCTGCAAAAGCCCTTTCTGCCACCTGCCTTGCAGAATTGTTGGAAAGGTGGGCATTTCCTTGGTGCATGCAGAAGTCCACATCTTCCACATATCTTGCTAGGTGTGGATGTTTCAGTGAGTGCATCAACAATTGGGGTTGTATTTAGGACTTATAAGCTTTCTGACCTGCGAGGATTGTTTTGAACTTACGTCCATCCTTAAATAGCTCTTCAATGCTATACATTTTGGGCTTGTCTAGCAGATCATTCTGGAATGCTTCCATGGGAGTGGATGCAATCACCAATTTAACAATTCTGCCTGCTAGCTCTGCGTTTGAAAAATCACAGTATGTACCCTTTACTCTGTATCTGCTGACGAAGTGGCCTATGGATTGTGTGGGCTAATGTCGAAATAACATGAACTCTAGTCGATGAATAACGAGGTCTAACCTGACTCTGAACCAGTCTTCCAATGTAGTCATATCTTGTGGGGATCCTTTAGCTCTCCTTCTGTTAATCCTGACGTGTTCAGCCTGCGCATATCTTCATTCCCAATTGATAGGCAAATTTTTATGGCTTGCTTGTCTGGTTCAGACACACCTGAATCAAAAACCCTGGCTACGAATGCTGTTTAAACATTTTGAAAGGATAATAGGTCAGCTGCACCCCAATTCAACCTGGGAAATTTTGAGGACATTCTGACAATATCTCTTTAGCCCTCCTTCCTCTGTAGTATCTGGGTGTCTTTGTAGCCACTTCTGTGTGCTTTTCCGAAGCTCCACCCACGAAGACAAGTTTTGGCAGGAACACACCATGGAGTCATGGCACCTTTGCTTATTATTCAATTTATTATTCAGCAACTCCCAAAGCCATTTGTTCTTATCACAACCTTCACTGGCCCAATTTTTATTACTTTTTATTATTTGACTCTTCCCTGCTTGTTATCGATGCAGCCC
Source organism: Cetorhinus maximus (assembly GCF_964194155.1). Classification (NCBI taxonomy): domain Eukaryota; kingdom Metazoa; phylum Chordata; class Chondrichthyes; order Lamniformes; family Cetorhinidae; genus Cetorhinus; species Cetorhinus maximus. Next base: position 125,072,549 of record NC_135884.1, read on the forward strand.
ACGCCCTGGTCACTCACCTTTCCTGACTGAGCTAACCCGGTGCTGGTCCTTTCGATTCGCTGTCCCACTCATGAAACTGACACCGCTGATGCGCTGCAATCTCACCATGAGTGATCCGTCTGCTTACCAGCTCTTTATTTGAGCACTATCTTGGCACTGAGTCATCAAGGCTTTTTTTCGCAGTCATGGCACTGCGTCTTTGTTGCTGTCGGACCAAAACATCGAAATCTCCTCATGCCATGTAGCACAGTGTAAGGCTGTTCACCATGTTGTACCTGTCCCTCATCTTGTTGCCACCTGATTTATCACCATTGATCACCATGTCATGTTATTATAATGATACAAGTCCTTGGGCTTATTTGCTGTTGCAGACATAAGGCATCAATTGCTCATAAGGGATTGGGTGAACACACTGTGGGTTCATTTATTAAGACTAGGCACATGAGAACCATTATACATAGGTAAAGAGCTAGAAGACATCAAAGTTGTGCATGTGTGCTCTGCTCAAGCAAAATTGAAACTAAGCCTGGATCACATGATACATTTCCCTTCTAGTGATGTCAGCTAAAATCCCTCAAAGGCATATTACAACAATCACCACCTAAGCTAATAGGTTGACTCTTTACCATTCGCAATGAATGGTACCCATCCAACAGAGTTGTGAGACAATAATTGCTTGTTCACAATAGGATTTGACTGGCTAGTGAAGGGATTACCATTAATATGCAAAATTGTTCATATTCAGGGACTGTGAATGATCACCAAAGAACCTGTGGTCAGAGTTTGGCTGGAATATTTTTGCAATGCACTCAGGTTATCAACCCTTCTGGAATAACTAGGCATTTCCTGGAATCAGGGGTTCCTCCTACAAGCGCTGCCTGGTAGGTCAGTGATTTAAACTTCTAGGTGAAAAGCTCCTCCCACCACTTGTAATGGGCCAGGACTGTGTATAATGCAGTTTGGGGCTGGAGAGTCAGTAATCTGGGAGTCTTGGCATTCGAGGGATTTGTGAAATAATGAACAGGTTTGAGAAAAAAATGTTGGGGCCTCTGAAATAATGGAGTGTCTCTGAAATACAGCAGAGGGTTCCTTGGTTTCTCTTTTCTCTGCCCTCAGGTTCTCCTCTTCGCCTGCTCACAGGTGGCCTCCTGGTTCTAAGAACTTGTCACGGAACAGCGGCTGGCATGAAACCACAGTCAAAGATGGTCAACTACAGCAGTCCCGACCATGATCAGATGTCATGTGACCAGGCATCACATGGTCAGATGTCACAGTGCCAGAATGTCACAAGATCAAACCTCTAGGAATACCTGCAACCTGGTGCGCAGGTGTCACAGGAGTGGAATTTATTTATGCTGTCCATTGTTTTGATAGAAGAAGGTGTAGATACTGAGAATGATACAGACAGTTCAGTGGAGATTAGAATGGCACAGTACAGGCCAGCCTTGTTGGACTAATGCAGGCAGCTGCAGAAGTCACTGGCTGGACTGCACAAGGTCAAGGAATCAGCTCACCTGCAGAAACACAGAGAACTGTGGAGTTGCTTGTTCACTACATTGGTGATAATGGCAAGCTGTGCACAGAATGATTTTAGGGGTTTCATGGTCCAGGGAGGCCTTGAAGGCACAAGTTGAGTGGGGAACGAAATGTTGCAGATGGCCAACTATGACTAAGGGCCCAAGCAAAGGCAGAGAGAGACAGTTCACATTACAGACTGAATTTAATGAGGTAACATACTGTTTGTAGGGAACAGTGAGTGTTTAGGAAGCACCAGACATTTTTTTTATTCGTTTATGGGATCTGGCAACGCTGGCTGGGCCAGTATTTATTAACCATCCCTAACTGCCCTTGAGAAGGTGGTGGTGAGTTGCCTTCTTGAACCAGTGCAGTCCATGTGGTGTAGGTATATCCACAGTGCTGTTAGGGAGCGACAGTGAAGGAACAGCGATATAGTTCCAAGTCAGGATGGTGAATGGCTTGGAGGGGAACTTCCAGGTGGAGGTGTTCCCATGTGTCTGCTGCCCTTGTCCTTCTAGATGGTAGGGGTTGTGGGTTTGGAAGGTGCTGTCTAATGAGTCTTGGTGAGTTGCTGCAGTGCATCTTGTAGATGGTACATACTGCTGCTACCTTATGTCAGTGGTGGTGATAGTGAATGTTTGTGAATGGAGTGCCAATCAAGTGGGCTATTATGTCCTTGATGGTGTCGAGCTTCTTGAGCATTGTTGGAGCTGCACTCATCCAGGTAAGTGGAGAGCATTCCATCACACTCCTGATTTGTGCCTTGTAGATGATGGAAAGGCTTTGGGGAGTCAGCAGGTGAATTACTTGCTGCAGGATTCCTAGCCTCTAACCTACTCTTGGAGCCACAGTATTTGTATAGCTAGTACAGTTGAGTTTCTGGTCAATGGTAACCCACAGGATATTGATAGTGAGGGATTCAGCGATGGTAATGCCACTGAATGTCTAGGGGCAATGATTAGATTCTCTCTTGTTGGAGATAGTCATTGCCAAACACTTGTGTGGCACGAATGTTACTTGCCACTTGTCAGCACAAACCTGGATATTGTCCAGTTCTTGCTACATTTGGGCATGGACAGCTTCAGTCTCTGAGGAGTCACTCAGGCAGGAAGAGATGATGCATGAACAGGATAGGCTGTTTATCTGGAGCAACCAGATATCAGATAAATTACTGGTGGCAATCTGCCAGAATCCAGGGGCAATACCCAGCTACTACCCCGAGGTGAAGAAGCGGTGCCTAGTGCACCAGTCACTGGGGTTACACAAGCAACTGAGACCCAGAAGATGGATTCGACATACTCTACCACATAATATTTGCACAATAGGTTAGAGGTGCCTGGCACAGGAGTGGCACGTCTCTCAGTAAGACTTACATGAAACTTGTGAACTCCTAGTGTCCTTGAGAATTTATAATTGAGTTGATCTGCCTAATTTAGGCACATGTGCCTGGATATTTACTGGAGTGTTAGGCAGGTGGGAGGTGGAATTTTGGAGGGAAAAACCTAAAGTCTGGAATTCCCCTAAAGCTGTAGAGTTTTGTGCACATCTTTTGGACCTGACAGACTCCCCACCTTGATGTCAACTTAATTGACAGTGTTGGCTTCAATTCAGGTAAGGGAGATGTTGGGGAGCACACCGGGACATGCCACAGGACCACGTTAGTCTGATCCAAGACCTTGGTCATGGGGGTCCAATCACTGACTACATGGTGGGGGGAATGCAGTGCAGTCCCTGGTTCTTGAAGGAGGGGTTCCAATCCCAGACCCCAGTGGGAGGTTGGATCCCTAACCACAAGGTGGAGATTCCAGTCCCAGGGGTCTTTGCATAGGGCGGGACCTGATCGGTGACCAATGTGTCGGGTGCGGGGAGGATGGTGGTGGGGGCGGTGGTGGGGGTGCAGTGCTTGAACTGTTAGTTTTCCTGACACCTGGGAAACACGTTCACCTAGTGTAAAGCATGCAAAGCAGATTAAATCAGAGGCTTCCAGTCTCACCCTGGCTAGGTGTAACATCCTACCATCTCTTTGCAATTCAAACAACCCTGATTTGTCTAAAAATGCAAATTCTCCTCACCTCACATTCTAAAACTTCAGCCATGTTTACGTATTTAGCATTTCAAACCAAGCTTCTTTTGATGATCCAAAGCCTCCAGACCAGCTGTCTCCAATTCAATTAAATCCCACGTACACACACACAGAGAAACTATCCAAATCCCACTATTAGCCTATTTTTACAATAAATCACAATAATATTACGAGAATTATTATACTTTCATGACAATTCAAAAACCCAATGTCACATCTATACATTACAGCATGCTGTCCACAGAATTGCCTTTACAGGTCTTTACAAGAAGCAGCCCGAAGTTAATCTCAGCTTCCAACAGGCTCGCTTCTCCCTGTTTCACTGAGTCATAACTTCCAATGACAGTCAAAGGTCTTTTCCCTCAGTCTTCTGAGAAATCTCAAACCGACTTCCAGCAGCAAGGCCCACTTTGCAGAATCTTCCAGTGTCCTTAAATTTCCACGGGTTCCATCTCTTCGACCAGAGAATATCTTCCCACTTACATTCTGTCCAGCAGCTAACAGAGAAACATGCTCCAATAATTTTTTTCTCTGCTGACCACAGCAGCTGTTGTTTCTCTCTGTCTCTCTCATTCGCTCTCTCTCTCTCTTTTGCTTGCTCTCTCTCTCTCTCTGATCACTTGTTCCCAGCGGAACTTTTACTGAGATTACTAAGTAACCATGCCTCATTACACAATACTAGATCTAAAATAGCTTTATCCCTAGTTGGTTCCACAACATATTGCTCCAGGAAACTATCACAAAAACATTCACAAACTCATCTTCAGGACCACCCTTGCCAATTTGATTGATCCAGTTTATAGGAAGATTAGTGTCCCCCATAATTATTATATTGCCTTTATTACAAGCTCCAATTATCTTGTGAGTCTCTAGAGCTGTGTTTTTGAGACTCACGCTCCAAAGGAAGGGATGAGACATTGCCAGTTTTGTTTACCAGTTATATGGGGAAGATGCCAGAGGGAAAGTGCTCCAAATCCTGGAAACACAGGAATAAGGGTAAAAAGACACAAAAGAAAGTAAATCACCACAGGAAGGAAAGGAGCCAACTGCAATGATGGAAAATTGCTCATCTTTAACCCAGAACTGGTCAGAACCAGAAAGCTGACCAAGATAAGTTAAGTTTGCCAACCAACAATGTAAATATTGTGTTTTAAAATTATTATTCTTGTTCTTCAGGACAAGAATTAAGTTAAGACTCAGATGACATTTGATTAAAGTTATTACTCTACACAATCACTTGTCTGTAAAACAAACATCTTAACTTTTCAATGAGGTCAGATACAAATTGTTTTCAGCCCATCTACTGAAAGATTGGAGAACTGCACGTCAGAACATGTGTGAAGGATTCTGGTGTGAATTTACACTTCTCTGAGGATGCTGCAGCATTTGCCTTGAAGTTAGAGCAAATGAGTGGGAGCATCCCTGTGGAAATTCAACCCACAATATTCTGTTCAGATTACAAGGGGACATTATTGTTACTATTGTTATGAGTTTAGCTGTTGTACGATTAGATATTATTGGGCAATGAAGGTGCACACATGAACGTAAGGCATTCATATTGCTTACAAGAGTGGCAAGTAGTGCTCTATCTAAGAAAATTATGAGGAAGACTGAAAATTTAAACAAGCATGTTGCCTACTGTGGCAAGAAGGGCTAAGAGTAAGGTATTTGCTATGGTACAAACATTTACAATGTAGCTTCGCATTTCATTTTAGCCTTAGTGATCACAATCTAAAATAAAATATGATAAATACATAGCAACAAATGGAATTAGTAATGCAATGATGTTATCACAAGGATCATTGCATCATTGTTAACCACCTCTGTATAAACACTGAAGTGTTTTGTAAACCAGGCAAACATTATCCTTTTGAATTAAACTCTTCCACAAAAAAACATGTAATGTGGTTCTTTAACCAGCATTTTACCCAAAAATATACACTATTTTGTCCAATATAGGAACTGGTAATCATTTTAATTTTTTAGTTTACAAATTTTAATGAGCATTTTTCCCTCATTCTTCCTTTTAACCTGTTGTCTGAACTGAACTAGCTACATTAAGTCATTGCATGAGAATGCTATCTTTGTCGCAAGAGAAAGCTGTCATGGTTCACCGATTCTGTGAGCTATTAATTATAGAATTAATTCAATTAATTGAAGTTTAAATGGAATAAATTACAATCTTGGCCTCATTAGCCAGCTTCAAGCTACACCTCCTGTTGGGACTATGTGGGGGTTTATATAGCTTCAGAACTCCTAATGTTCAAAAAGACAAATCTCATTATTGCAGATGACCTGAGTGTGGTGCAAAATGGCGCCAACGGCATGTTTTAAATTTCTGTACCGACTGTGGTAGCTCATGGAGGCCTGCCTCCTTGCCTTGCCCCGTGCTTGATGTGGAGCGGTGCCTCTCAAGCTATATAACCAATTGTCTCTCTCTAGCGAAGGGTGATGCCTATGGTCCTTCGTGGACCACGGCTAATTACCATTACAACTGCTGCAAACTGCTACAGAATACAGACACCATTAACAAGTAATATGCATATATATTGACCAATGCAGTGGGAGGTCAGATACAGACTTTGCATTTCTCTCTGTCTCAACAATCCTGGAAAATATGCACTCACATCTACTATATAATCATCACTTAGTCCACTTACACAATTAGTTGGGATTTTACCTGGTAGTCCATGCCTCACAAGTGAGCACAAACAATCACTGATAGCAGGAACACCAGTGGATGGCCCACATCAGTGGGGAGGGGGGAGGTGCTGGTGGTGTGGTGCAATCTTCTCCAAACTCTGCTCAACAGACATAGATGCTAAATCCCGGAGCTATTATCGAGAGAGAAAATGCTAGAGGTTCATCAGGTGGCTGATATGCCACATACATTCTCCTCAAGAGCAGTGACAATTGTGGAGTCCAACTCAACCGCTAGTAGATTGATGGTGCAGGGAATTGCAAGAGTGTTTGCCATGGAGAGAATCTGCCTCCATTAAGCTACAAGCAAGGCTCTCAAATGAGTGCATGCAAGCCATCCACGGCTGTGCAGACTTTGAATGCCAACTTGTTTGCCAAATAAATGTAAATGTTTCTGCACATTTCCAGTTTAAATTACTAAATAAAATTTGTGAGCTAAAATGTTTTTCTGGATTTAAGAGTCTTCTGTGTTGCTGAGAGATAGTAACATGTACACTAAGACAGGAGAGGATTTTTATGAGGTCCTTTGATATCAAGCTCAGACACAAAAGCCAAATTCAATCCATCAGTCAGTCAGGTCTGGAGCATATTGAGCTTTCTGTTCATGGTACTAGGTACTGAGAATTTGATGATGCCAAAATGATCTGTCGGCAGGGCTACACCAGTGACTGCTTTAGTAAGAACTACAAATCCACCATGGAAAATTAGCGGGAGAAATATATATTCTAATTGCTTCTTGTTGCTTCTTTTCCTCAGTGATTTACAAGGTTAGAAATGGAGAAGAGGAAAATAAACATATAGAGCTGAATTTTAACTCTCTTGACCAACTTGCAGTGGTGATGGTCAGCAACGTGTCAGAAATCATAATTGTGTTTATTCATGGCTTTTTAACCCAGCCACTGCATTTGTACCTGACTTCCGGGTTTCCTGACCAATTAGAGCGGACAGGCAGGATGATAGCCTACAGCAGTCTGTTTCAGCTCCATTATCTGAAGGAGCCCTGCAAGGGTCAGAATGGAAGCATTGTCAAGTGTCAAAACAGAACCAGCAACCTGAGAGATTGAGTGTCAATGTGCAAAGGCAGTTCCATGCTTTTCAAGCGTGTCCCTGGACATCATGTTGCAGGTTGTAAGGGCCTTGAGGGGGTCCGTGGATGGAAGAAACCTACCGTAGAGAACTAGCAGGCAAGGAGGTCAGCAGCAGCAGTGTGGTATCTCGCTCTTGGTTACAGTGCCACAAGAGATTTAATGACCTCATCAGGGCAGGAAAGGTATGTGGGGTGGCACATTCAAGTACAAACTCCTTCACTCTGTCTTACCTAATCTTCAGTCGTCATCTTCCCTAGTTACACATTCCTCAGACCAACAGCCCTTGCAGGTGCACCATCCCTCTCTCTCAAAGCACCTCCTCACCTATCCATGTGACCAGCCAACACCAACACCCACCATGTCTTATAACAATGTCATCCCAATCCGTCAAGTGACCCTCCACAAATGTTGCCTTCTATTCTCTCAAAACATTCCACTGCTCAAATCCATAGCCTCTTCTATTTCTCCTGCGAGGGGAAGAATGCACAGCGCACCAGGGAAAGGCAGAGAATCTCAGGTGGCTCTCCAGTTATCTCCACTTTGATCTCTGCAGTGGAGGGGATGTTAAACATAAGCCAGGTCTCCACATGCCTGGACATTGGTGGTGGAAATCTGGGGTCTCCTAGCTACCTAGTGACAGAATTAAATATAACACTGCCATATGGTGCAGCTGCTGGTACAGCTCCTCTTGTTTCTCATCAGAGGTCCAATTAAGATAGAGCTGCAAAAGCAGTTCCCATGCTGCTGAGAAGGCTGGCAGCTGGGAAGCACAGATCAAAGGCAAAAAAAAAAACCCTAGGTAGCTGAAATGACCTCCAAAATATTGGCAATCACCTCCAAAGTAAAGAAAGCCCCCTCTCAGAACAAGTTCTATGAGCAAATGCCTTTGACTTAGGAAAGGAAGCGGCTGTCCTACCCTAATATTTAAAGTCTTCCTTGCTTGTCAATTGCTCAGCCCCTTCAACCCCCGCAGTCCTCTCACCTGTATTTACATGGCGAGTTCCAATAAGCGCAAAATACCTGTGTGCTCAGAGTCCTGTGTTAAAACTGCCATTAATTGCCATTTCACATATTTAGTCTCAGACCTGTGTGCCCGGAGTGTTTCCATGAGCTAGTGAATGCACTCCGGCTAAATGCAGAAGTCAGTGAATTCCTGCTGACTTCCCGACATGCTGGCAGTTTATGCTATTTAAACCTGCTGCCCAAACAGAAACCCACCCAACCAGGCAGGTTAAACACCGCCCCCCCCACCGTAGGCTGTGAAATTCCACGGAATCTCCTGAGGTGCTGCTGTTTTACCTTAGCAGAAAATCATTGGAATCCACAGAGAATTGATGGTTCTTAAATATTTTCCCTTTTTCTCCAAGGGCTCTGCTAAAGTTACAGCAGTAGATCAGGAGAATCCCACAATTACATTTCAGTAGCACAGCAAATCCACAGCGGGAAGCAGGCCAAATAAAATGGTTTTCTGAAAAAATGGCAGAGAATAAGAGGGTTGGAGAATGACGCAGGTTTTGTAAACCTTTGGGGCCCTGTATCTTTCAGTGTCAATATATCCTTCCATTTTGTCAGCCAGGTGATTAATGGTTCAGAAATCTGGGCTATCACATTTGTTTCAGGGGTACATTGTAAACCTCTCAAAACTCACTCCAGCTCCTTGGCCATCTGGAGGTCTCGCAATTGTATTGACAAAGTCAAAATGGCTCAGGCTACCTGTCCCCCTAGTGTGTCAGATCTTAAATCCTCATCCTTATCTTTCAATCCTTATATTGTCCACTCTATGTCCAGAACTTGCTCCAGTCCTATATTTCTTTCCAAATGCTGTATTAGTGTGACTTCAACCTCTTGTGCACTCCCCCTCCCTGTTCTTCACCACTGGTTCCCTCCATCTCTCCACCTCTTCCCCTGTTTCTTTAAAAACCTTCTCAAAAGCTATTGCTTCAAACAAACGTTTTGGTCTGCTCTTCCTAATCCCTCCTTCTCTAGTTCAGCATCCATTTTCTTTATGTCTATCAGCGAATCACCTTGGGATGTTCTTTAAAGGCACCGTGTGCCTTTACATTAAATGGGAGTTGATGTTGGATATAAAACAGGAGACCCAACTTTAACTGGGGTTTAGCCAATGGGTAGCAAGGTGAAGAAACTGCGCAGTAAAACATCCCATTGTCCAATATCCTACCTGCTCTAAGTGGGAAGAAAGTGAAAAGAAACAGAAAATTGCATGGCCTAGAGGCCAATAGCTGACACACGATAAGTAGTGGGATTGGTTTCTGGGGCTTCCTTGTGAAAGTCTCGCATTCGGGAAGGGGGAGATTCTAGGCCAAAGCTTCACTCCTGCGCCTCCCAGTCCCAGAAATATAATAATAAAAAGCCTACCTGTTTAGTCCTATTCTGCCCCTGGATATCCATCCAGCTATCGTCACCTAGCAGGAAAGCCACAATGGCAACCCAGCTCAGAACACCTGTTAGAAACTGCATTTGGGTCCTAATTGGGTCTTCATGCCATCAGGACACAACATGAATATGCAAACAAGGACCCTGCTGGCTTTGGCTTGGTGTCTTTGCCACCTGTTCAGTAGAGTAGATTAATATCTTTGCAGCTTTCCACTGATTAAGAAACCTGGTCAATTTTAACTGCCCACCCATGCATTTTCTGTCAGAAGCATAGGGTTAAAATTCCACTTTATCCTCATTATTAAAATTAAGAGGAATTTCCTCAAAGCTGAAATGATCAGTAAAATGGCACTGAAACATGACTTGGATTTGTTTGTTATCCTTCCTAACCTCACTCCTACTGCACATAGCGACCACAGTATTAAAGCTGAAATCAGCTCCCTAGGATTCTTTTACCCTTCTCCAGGTAATTTCCAGAAATGCATTTTTCTGTTTCTTTGAACTTCTGTGCTGCATCAGGATCCCTGCCCCAGCATAAATGTCAGGAGCGAACCTGCCCTGCTCTGGCATTCATTTAAGGGCTGGTGGACCATTAATTGGCTCAAGCTGAGCCTTCCACCCCCATCTGGGGAGGAAGTCCCCCTCTGAGAGCTGCCGGACAATCAAATGGCCGGCATCTCTCTGGCCCCAGCGGCGCCACTGGGAGTGGTGGTCACTGCTGGGACTTCATCCAGTTCCCAACAGACACTGAGGTAAGTGGGAGGGTGTGTGGGCGAAGTGGGGTGCGGTGGTAGGGGTGGGGGTGGGGTTATTGCCAGAGCTAGGCTGGCAGGCCCTGGTGAGGGGGTACATGTGGGCGGGGGGCAGGAGGGTAGGGAAAACATGGGGGATTAGACATGAGGGGGTGCGGGTGGTCAAGGGACTTGTTAAAGAGGTATCACCTCCATCCCTTGCCTGCCACCAGCCAGCACTGTGAAAGCTGCCAGGCTTCCCACTTGACAAGGCCTCTGCTCAACACAGGAAAAATTTCAGTGGGGGCAGGAAGAGGCCTTCAAGTGGTCACTGATTGGCCACTCAAGGACCTCAGTTGGCCCATGGACAGACCTGACACCTCCCCACCGTGTGTAAAATTGCGGTGGGGTCGAGCCGGGCAGATGGTACCAGGAACAATGCCCATGGCTTTACACACAATTTTACGTCCTCAGCCTAGTAACATTGCAAGCATGGTACTTTGGACCAAATTTGAATTTTTTCATGTCTTTTTTGCAGGCTTTCTTGTATCCTAACACCTAAATAAAAATAGTTGGGTGCTGTTTATTCATTGTTTTTATTTGATTTTCTTGAAGTTATTTACATTCTATTCCAAAAGTATTGGAAGTATTATTTTGTTCTATATTCTGGCAATTTTCTAATTAAAAGAAGTATCTAGAGATTTTAAAAACATTAATAATTGACTTATCTGACAGTTAAGATGGGAAATATTTACATTGCTTGTGATCAATGTTGAAATCTGAGTTATTTTTTTCGAGTTAGAAATTAAAATGTTGTATTCCATAGAATTAATGTCGGATAAATTGGCATCAGGAGGCAAAGTGTCACCAGATCCTGAGGTGAGTTTGTTACAATGTTTTTGGATATTACAAATCACGTTCTTTATTGTTATTTTTTCATAAGAGGCAGTAATGCCTGTCTCGTATGGTAGTGAGTATATTTCTTGTCAGCTGTACGATAAGTCATTGATGTCACTGCTGTGCTTCTCCCTTCTAACAGCAAGACAAAATTATATGGTGATGAATGATCTTGATGGGAAACCAACTAAAAAGAAAAAGATAAATAGGAAATTTACATCATTTAACACATTCACCCACCACTTTCCATTTGCAGATAGTCTCTGGATTGCCTGTTCAAGAAAGCATCACTGTGCATTATTTTCCCCATTGTATGTTTTACTATATTAAAAAAAAACATTACGGGTAATTTATTTGATTGAAGTCAACAGTAATGTGACAGCTCAATCGCGAATTATTCACAGAAGTGTAAATTAAAAGCAATAAACATTTGCAAAATACTATTTAATTTTTCGTACCCCCGTGGCAATTTTGCATGTGTCGGGTGGAGGCCGGTGCCAACTGGGAAGCCTAGCAACTGTCACTGCACATACGGGTGGCAGGCAAGGTGGGTGGGGATGGGTAGGGGTTGGAGGGAACATCTTTTACATGCTCCCTAACAGCATATGGAGATCAAATTTAAATGCCAAAATCTCTCTCTCTCTGATGAGGTGTGCAATTCTTTCAGTACATTCACCATCTCCTGATATTTTAGTTCTATGTGTTTTGTGTTCATTAAACATCAGCCATAAGTCACTGTCTTAAGTGAGATACTTCTTACTTATTCTGTGACTGTCTGTATTTTCAAAGCCATTGAAAGTGTCTGAAATGGTATTCACAGACATCATTTTTAAATTTTCACCAAAATATGCTAGAATAAACAGTTTATTTCCATCTTATTTATTTAGAAAAATAACTTAGCATTCATGAGTGACTATGAAAGAACAGTGGAAGAATATACTTATACAAAAAATGCCTTAATTCCTAGGCTCCAGATGCTGGGCTCTCCTTTCATTACTACCTTTAGGCCCAACATGCTCCAAACTGCCAGATCCCTAGTCTCTTAAGATTATTAACAGATCCCCGCTTCAAGACCTTTGAACAGTTTCCCCACTGCGCTACACAGTGCTGCCATACACCAGAACATCGCCAGCATTGCTGCCAGGCCCTAGCACATGTTTCCAATACTACTAGAGCACAAGACAGTGTACCATATAACTATACCTCCCAATATTACCCACTTACTTCCCATTGCTGTCACACTCCAGAACTCTCCTCTTTGCTCTACCCATTGACATGCTCCTCATTGCTGCCACCTCCTGTGTCTGCCACTTTACCATCAGTACTAACAAACCCAGGGAACTCTCCCAGACTGACCCCCCCATCCCCTCCATCTTGCCAACAATGCTGTCATACCACAAGACAACCCACTATTGCCAAGCTGCATTCTACACTTCCCACCACTGCTAGACATTACGAATTACACTGCAAATCAAATCCCACATTCCATTTTCCTGTGCTACTGATTTTACACGGCATTCTCAGCTCCAGAATTTGGCAGCCACTGCACTTCCAAGGAGATCATGCGCAGGAGGCTGAGGACACAAAATTTGTTGCTCAATAAAATGGCCCAACAATGCCCAATTTTTTCCCTTGTGTGCCAGAGAAAGACACATCATTAAAGTGTTAGTTTCCTTTCTCACCCAGTAGAACTACAAATCCAAGTACATACCATAGAGTCATATGCCATAAATGACATGTAGAAATTATTCTTTGGTCCAGGAATTTTGGCGACTGCCATGAATGAGAGAGAGTGATATTTCAAGAAATTTGTGGTTTTCAGTCTTTTTGTAGAAATACAGTACCCAAAAGGGCTGATAATGCAATGTTTGGCATCTGTTTGATTGATGGACTGATTGCTTGTTCTCTGTATTATCAGCAACAGAAGCCTGAGGCCTACTCCAAACCAATGCCTAGCATCGCCAACTCTGGTTAGAGGCATATCTGGAAGTTTGATCATGTGACATCTGGCCACATGACATCTGTAAATGTTACTGCATTTACCCTGAAAAAGTTGAATCCTTGTGGTTGAGTCTTTACCTGTGGTTTTGTGCCAGATGTTATAGTGCGAGAACCCAGGAAACTATCCACAATCAGGTGAAGAAAGAAAACCAAGGATGTGGAAAAGGAGAAACTGAGGGTGGGGGAGAGATTTGCAGGGGGACCCAGAGGTTGCAAGGTATTTTCATTTCACCAATAACTAATAGTAACTCACTGAAAATATACTGATAACTAACAGTAATACTTGCAGTATACAGGTTTTTTTCATAACCAACAGTAATATAATAACTCACTGAAAGTCTATACGTGACTGATAGTAAAAATATGTGGCAATTCAATACCCAGTAAATGCAGTAACTTGCCAAGGCATCCTTGACAGCATCTCCCACATGCTCGACTTCTACCGCCTAAGAAGACAAGGGCAGTAGACGCATGGGATCACCACCACCTCCAAGCTCCCCTTCAAGCAACACACCATCCTGGCCTGGATCTTTGTTCCTTCGTATTTGCTGGGTCAAAATTCTGGAACCTCCATACCTCACACCGCTATGGGAGAAACCCCACCACATGGATTGTGGCAGCTTAAGAAGGCAGCTCATGACTGCCTTCCCAAAGGAATTGTAGGCAGTACAGCAATGCCCACATCTCATGAATGAATAAATAAAACACCCTAGCTGCAACTAATAGTAATAACAAAGCCCACTGATTCTGACCTTGAAATTACTGCCAAAGTTCCCTGCACTGCACAAGATCTGGTCAGTCCCCAGGTTTTATTCACCCCTTAATTAGCTCTCATGGTGCTGTTCCCACCCGCCACACTGTTGTTGCTCTTGGCTCTGCAGGAAATACTGATCCTGTCCAGTCCATTCCCCAGTCTCTTCCTCTCTCTCAGCCCCACCCTGCTCAAGCCCCAGTCAGAACACCCCTAGTCTCCCGCTCTTCCCCCATACCCCTAACCCACAATCCAATATCCTGGAAAATAGCACTGGGAGCTATATTTGAAAATGGGGATGGGATTTTCAACAAGGAAGCAGCTCTTTAAAAAGCTACTGCCTGTCCACACTGGGAGTTCTTTTCTCTCTGCCATTTTTTGAAGTTTCATTGGAGAGAAGGAACAAAGTAAGTGCAATTTCTCAGCAAGATGTATTGGAGGCCCTAATATGAGAGGGAGGTACTGTTTAGAACTAAAGGCTACCTTCTTCTGAATTTGGAGGTGAGAACTGCATGGATGGAACTGTTGAATAGGGTCAGTGAGATATTGCAAAGGACCTGGCTACAAATAAGGAAATGGTTTAATTGAATCAGGATGTGTACACAAATTTGTATATTTTATTATTATTGGGCCTTATTACACATGGCACAAACTAAAATTGAGAATTACAGGGAGGTACCACGTAAATCATCCAAACATACTTTCCTCTTATCTATATAATTGCAATAAAGCTGCAGGACACAATTTTTGGATGGCATACAAATAGCTTATACTGTGATCTTTAAAAGCTCAGTTTTAATCTGAACCAGCATTGCAATCCAGCAGCAGTACATTTAAAGTGCATTGGATTACATCCACAAAAAGAGGGATATGCACTTGCCACAGGGCTTGATGTCTGGATGTTCTGCCATCTTCTAACATCTGGATGTCTTGTGTGTACTTCTAAGTAAAGATGGTTCACAATCCACAAGTACGTACATATGCGTAATACACCAAAGCAATGAAGGAGACAGGGTTTGCAGACATGCTGCTACATATCCTTATTTTTGCTCTCAAATACTTATAAAAACATTGGCGATGGTTTATTACAAGGCAATATGTAAAGGTTCCTTACCAGTAATGTAATAGGTATGTAAAAAGTAGTAAATAATTTACACACTTTGGGGCATTACTGAGCCGGTCCTGCACTTCTGAAGGTACCATCTTTCAAATTAAATGTTAAACTCAGGCCCTGTCTGAGTGATCTGGCGGACAAAGAAGAAACCACGGTGGTTTTTCAAAGAAGAGCGGGAAATTCAATTAGTATCTAGGCCAACATTCTTCCCTCAAACAAAGCTACCAAAGCAGACTAACCAGTCATTTATTTCAGTTCCAGCTTTAAGTCAAAAGATCACGGGTTCAACACTTAGGTTGCATCAACACAGATGCAAAACCTGCCCTTTTATCTTCTCCCTTCTCACCATCCAATATCCCAAACACATTATTCTGGGTGACACAGTGATCACTTGCAATTCTTTCAATTTCGTATACTGCATTTGCTGCTCACATTGTGATCTTTTCTACCTTGGCAAGGCCAAATGCAGACTAGGGGCTGTATTTTCCCAAGGGCTTCAGGGCCCTGATGTCAGGGTTAAATGGAGGTCAGAATCCCGCACTGTAAGGAACAAAGTAAAAACAGAATTACCTGGAAAAACTCAGCAGGACTGGCAGCATCGGCGGAGAAGAAAAGAGTTGACGTTTCAAGTCCTCATGACCCTTCAACAGAACTGAGTAATATTAGGAGAGGGGTGAAATATAAGCTGGTTTAAGGTGGGGGGGTGGGGGGAGGGTGGTGTGGTTGTAGGGACAAGCAAGCAGTGATAGGAGCACATAATCAAAAGATGTCACAGACAAAAGGAACAAAGAGGTGTTGAAGGTGGTGATATTATCTAAGAAAATGTGCTAATTAAGAATGGATGGCAGGACACTCAAGGTACAGCTCTAGTGGGGGTGGGGTGGAAAGACTAACAGGGCATAAAAAGTATAGATTTAAAAATAATGGAAATAGGTGGGAAAAGAAAAATCTATATAAATTATTGGAAAAAACAAAAGGAAGGGGGAAGAAACGGAAAGGGGTGGGGATGGAGGAGGGAGTTCAAGATCTAAAGTTGTTGAATTCAATATTCAGTCCGGAAGGCTGTAAAGTGCCTAGTCAGAAGATGAGGTGCTGTTCCTCCAGTTTGCGTTGGGCTTCACTGGAACAATGCAGCAAGCCAAGGACAGACATGTGGGCAAGAGAACAGGGTGGAGTGTTAAAATGACAAGCGACAGGGAGGTTTGGGTCTTTCTTGCAGACAGACCGCAGGTGTTCTGCAAAGCGGTTGCCCAGTTTACGTTTGGTCTCTCCAATGTAGAGGAGACCGCATTGGGAGCAACGAATGCAGTAGACTGAGTTAGGGGAAATGCAAGTGAAATGCTGCTTCACTTGAAAGGAGTGTTTGGGCCCTTGGACGGTGAGGAGAGAGGAAGTGATGGGGCAGGTGTTGCATCTTTTGCGTGGCCACGGGGAGGTGCCATAGGTGGGGGTTGAGGAGTAGGGGGTGATGGAGGAATGGACCAGGGTGAGCCGGAGGGAATGATCCCTATGGAATGCCGCCAGGGAGGGTGAAGGGAGATGTGTTTGGTGGTGGCACCATGCTGGAGTTGGCGGAAATGCCGGAGGATGATCCTTTGAATGCGGAGGCTGATGGGGTGATAAGTGAGGACAAGGGGGACCCTATCATGTTTCTGGGAGGGAGGAGAAGGCGTGAGGGCGGATGCGCGGGAGATGGGCCGGACACGGTTGAGGGCCCTGTCAACGACCGTGGGTGGAAAACCTCGGTTAAGGAAGAAGGAGGACATGTCAGAGGAACTGTTTTTGAAGGTGGCATCATCAAAACAGATGCAACGGAGGCAAAGGAACTGAGAGAATTGGATGAAGTCCTTACAGGAAGCGGGGTGTGAGGAGCTGTAGTCGAGGTAGCTGTGGGAGTCGGTAGGCTTGTAATGGATATTGGTGTACAGTCTATCACCAGAAATTAAGACAGAGCGGTCAAGGAAGGGAAGTGTCAGAGATGGACCATGTGAAAATGATGGAGGGGTGGAGATTGGAAGCAAAATTAATAAATTTTTCCAGGTCCAGACGAGACCATGAAGCAGCACCAAAGTAATCATCGATGTACCGGAGAAAGAGTTGTGGGAGGGGGCCGGAGTAGGACTGGAACAAGGAATGTTCCACATACCCCATAAAGAGACAGGCATAGCTGGGGCCCATGTGGGTACCCATAGCCACACCTTTTATTTGGAGGAAGTGAGAGGAGTTTAAGGAGAAATTGTTCAGTGTGAGAACAAGTTCAGCCAGACGGAGGAGAGTAGTGGTGGATGGGGATTGTTCGGGCCTCTGTTCGAGGAAGGAGCTAAGGGCAACAAAGTAACCCAACAGTGATTTTCCCTCAGTTGGCCAATTAATGGCCAGAGCACAGACTTACCATTCAATTAAGGACAATAGGTGGGCTCTCGAAGCTGGAGGGCCAGTAGGAGGCTCTCCTGCTCGGAATTAAGCAGTAGGCTGCCTTTTCGGGTAAGGAAGAGAGCTGATTTAAAATAAAAAATTGCCCACAGCTGCTGGGCCCCCATTGCAGAGGGTGAATTCCTCCATAGACCGGGCTGCGGCTGCAGCTGAAGCCAAACAAGGAGGTAGGGCCTCGAAGCCTGCCCGAACACGGGCCCTCCGACGCCGATTTACTGCAAGGAGGCTGCCTCTAGGCAGTTGGCCTAGTTCCCAACACTCCTTCTTGACAATAAGCTTTTCAAAGAACCTTAATTTGATACCTGCTGCTTACAGCTATGCAGCTCTGCTCCCCACTCCGGCCCCCCCACTAAACACCCCCACAACCGCCATACTGCCTCCAGGAAAATGACCCAGGAGAGGGATGCTGCTGGCGAACCAGCATACTGGCTGGAGGTGTGGAATTCCACACCCACTGGTCTCCATTCCCTCTCCCATCAGGGCCTAATAATCCAATCTTTGGTCACCACTTTGAAGAGCAGCTCTGTTCAACACACAAGCTTGGCCCCAAGTTTCCGGTTGCCTGTCATTTTAAATCTCTAACTTGCTCCCAATTTGACCTTTCTGTCCAAAACTCCCTGCAGTGTCCCAGTGAAGCTTAATGCAAGTTCAAAGTATTTCACTTCAGGTGGAATTTTCCCAGATTTGCACTAAGTGCAGTAGCGGGCAGATAAAACAATGTTTCACCCACCGGCCGCGATGGCGGCTTCTCACGCTGTATTGTCCAAACCCGCCTCATTATTTATGCACTCCTGGGAAACACGCCATTTCCATGGTGGGCGGGCTCTCACTCACCCACCGGCCATCACCCCGCCGCTGCATCACGCCGGGCGCCATGTTTAAAGTCCAGCCGCAAGCACATGTTCATTGCTTCCGGCTCACCATTATTGCACTGAAGACATGGCCAGCAAAGGAAAAAAGACCGCAGCCCCCCCTGCTTCAACGATGGGTCCCTTGAATGACTGCTGGGTGTCATGGAGGCCCACTGGGATGTCCTGTACCCCCGCTCTGGCCGCAGGATGGACAGTAACATGACCAATCCAGCTTGGGAGGCGGTGGCAGTGGTGGTCAGCGCCAATGCCCTTCAGAAGAGGACAGCCATCCAGTGACGCAAAAGGATGAATGATCTCCTCTATTCTACTAGGGTAAGTCACTCTTCCCATCACTCTCAATTCAAACACTCATAAACCCATCACACATCCACAGGGCCCTCAGTCACTGCCAGTTCAAGGGACATCGCCATTCACTCTTTCACACACACCTTCATTGTCCTCAGCATGGGACCCTCACCACCCACACAGGCCAGGCATACTCTGGTCTGGCAGACTCCTTCTGCATCTCTGCCCATGCAGGACAAGCTGGCACACAACAAGACAGAGAGGTTACAGACCGGTGGCTGTATGTCCGAAATCAAGGTCCTCACGGACTTTGAAAACAGAGCCAAAACAACATGGACCGGTCCTGTGCTGACGTTGAGATAGGCGCTGCTCTACCAAGTGAGGATCCAACAGTGCAACATCCATCAGATAACAATGCCATGAGTGATGTGTCCTGTTTCACAGGCCACTGCCAGGCACTAATTATCCCCCCTTGCTTTCACAGGAACATCTGCCAAACGGCTGACAGAGTCCATGATCCAGGGCCTCCAATCAAGCCCTGAAGAAATCTCTGGCGAGGAATCTGAAGGCACCCTCCCCAAAGACCCATCACAGCGCTCACCCACACCCTCCACCAGCGCAGAGACACACACCTCGCTGGGACCTAGCTTTAGAATAGCCCCAGGATCACAATCTGGTGAGCACATCGCACTTTCTGATCCACAACAAGTGAAGGCAGGGACTTCCCAGATCTCCGGCACTTGGAGGACTGCTGGAGTCCAGAATGTTGTAGAGTCTGAGTCAGATGACGAGCCTCTGGGCTTGGTCATGTCACAGTCGCTGGAACTGCAAAGACAAGCTCGGGAACATCAGGAAGGGATGTCCGCTGCATTCCTCAGATTGCAAGGCATGATGGAGGATTCTGTCCGCCTTCAGGCTGAGGTGATAGCGCCGGCATGCCAACGCACTGAGGTCAACACTGGTAGGTTGGCGGCCGCCATGGAGACCTTGGTCCAGGATGTCGCTCCTGCACTGCTGTGCGGATCAACTCCATTTCTGATGCCATAGTTGGCCTCCAACATTGTGTACGCAAGTGGGGTGCCGAGAAGCTCGATCTCACTCCAGCTACCCCTGCTCCTCAAGGAGTCAGCCAGGCACCCATAGGGAGGAGGATCAGCAGGTGCACACTCTGGGCTTATCCGTCCAGGTGGCTCCAAGAGTGTCCAGCCAATCCAACTCCCCTCTTCCTGTGACCTCAGCAGCTCCAGTTCCACAGGCTGAGGAGGGTGCCACTGCCTCACAGCAGGACCCCGAAAGCAGGCCAGGGCCCTCCAAGTCTCGGCCCTCCAGAGGACGCGCGCCAAAGTCATCACAGGCAGGGCGTTGCAGTCAGAAGGCTGCCTCCACCTCCGCTGTGGACGTCCGGGGAGCAACAAGATGTAGTGGCGAGGTTAGAAAATTTAAGGAGAATGCACAGCCTGGGTATGGGTGTTAATCACTTGTACATAATGTTCACTATTGTCAATAAACTCCCAAGAATGTCTCCCTGCTTATGGCTCCCTGCTCTGATGAGCAGTGTTCTTGTCACTTAGATGTAAAACCTTTCTGCACAAGATAAAGGCAGGTGTCTCAGTCTAGGGCCTCTTCCCTGTGCTCTGTGCAGCCTTCAGACCAAAGTGATTGTATGGCCTCACACACTCCCTCGAAACATTACTGATGCCTGCACCTCGGCAGTGCTTGTCATTGCTGCCAGAATGTAGTGGGCAGGCATCACAGAGTTCTCTCATTCTATCTGTGTGCTCTCAGCACCTTTAAGGAGGAGCTGTTCCCCCATCTCTTCAGCATCTATGACCACTGATGCTGTGCTCCAGCTCCTGCAGGGCTCTGGTGCAGAAGGCAGACAAAGCATCAGGACTTCTAAAGTTCCATGGCTGCATCTCTATGATATGACCCTGATCATGGAGAGCAAGCCCTCAGCCAGACAGGAGTCAGACATTCTCAGAGGCTATGTGAAGATTTATGGAGTGTCCTCGCTGCATGTCATCATTATCCTCCTGCAATCGAGCGGCTATTAGGGCCTCCACTGCATCTCCATGACAGGAGCATTCTCAGAGGGTATTTGCGCTGCCATAAGCCAGACTGGAGTTAAATGTTCATAGATGCAATGTGAGTATCTATGGTGTCTCGTCACTGCATGTCGTCATCCTCCACAAATTTAGCAGTTATGAGAGCCTCCCAAATGCGCCTGCCTCGTCTAGCCAGCGCGAGGGCCATCATCGTCGCCTCCGAGGACCTCCTCACCCTCATTCCCGTCAGCATCCTCCCTATCAGAGGAGACGTGTAGCTCCTTCATCTTCTCCTCAGCCAGCTCCTCTCCCCATTGGAGTGCCAGGTTGTAAAGGGCGCAGAAGACGATGACGATGTGTGACACCCTCTACGGACTGTATTGCAGGGCTCCACCAGGCCGGTCCAGGCACCGGAACCTCATCTTCAACACTTGGTCTGCTCCATTAAGTTGCGAGCTGCAGCATGAACCTCATTATAGTGTCTCTCTGCTGTAGCCTGAGGCCACCACACTGGTGTCATCAGCCATGGCCTCTGCAGGTAGCCCTTATCCCCAAAGAGCCATCCCTGCAGCTTCTGTGGGCCCTGGAAAACTCCAGGGATCTGTGACTGACTAAGGATGTAGGTGTCATGCACACTCCCTAGAAACTGTGCGCACACCTGCAGGATGTGTTTCTGGTGGTCACATACCAGCTGCACATTCAGTGAGTGGAAACTTTGCGGTTGATGAAGTCCACTGAGTGTAGCGACAGAGACCTGAGCGCCACATGGGTGCAGTCAATCACACCCTGCACCTGTGGGAATCCCGAGATCCGGGAGAATCCAGTGGCCCTTGCATCCTGGCTGTCACAGTCCCAGGCAAAACGAACAAAGTTGTGTGCCCTTGAGAAGATGGCATCCATGACCTGATGGATGCATTTGTGGGCGACGGCTTGTGATACCCTATAAAGGTCACCTGTGAAGTCCTGAAAGGAGCCACTGGCATAAAAATTGAGCACCGCGGTCACTTTCACAGCCACTGGCAGTGGATGCCCTCCATGTCCTCTTGGCGTCAAGTCCTGCAATAAGTGGCAGATGTGACTGACCAGGTCCCTAAACATGCACAGTCGTCGGTGACACTTGGTCATCTGCAGGAATGACAGGCAGCATCTACAGAGCCCGGGTGTCGCTAGTTGCCGACCAGCCAAGGTTTGCTGTTGCTCCTGGGCAGCGTGTGTGGGAGCTCCTGCAGCCCCTTCTTCCTAAGGTTGCTGCTCCTGCCTTTGCGCAGCCAGGAGCCTCAGTCGCTCTCTCCTCTGTATTCTCCACTCTCTGTAAACCATCAGGCATATAGCTAGGTCACCAGATTCCATGCTCCTGATGTGGTCCTCCTGTGATATTAAAGAGAGAGAGAGAGACGTGGTTACCATGGCTGTACTTAGCACCTTTCCTGGCCCTGTGTGACCGCCCCTTAATGCTTCCCAGAGAGTGCTGACCACTCCTTGGATGGCCACAGATGAATGCGCTGCATGGCTACCCTGTCAGCCTGCGACATGGGGGAGACTGCTCCTAACCAGGATGCTGAGGTTGCAAGGGGCTGTGAGCACCTCCAGCAGTGACTGCTACATGGCCAGCCTTGGCCAGGAGATTGTACAACGTGTGCACTCCAACCGCTCCATGGTCCAGTAAAATGGTCATGGGCTCGCAGTCTGTGCCTCTGTGCCACTTTGGTGCCTCTGCGTTGCTTGCATCATATCATTGTGGCTGTGTCTGAACTGTCTCAGTTGCAGAGCAATAGTCAGTTTGTACAGGTGTCCCTACTGCCTGGTCACTTCCCTCGCCTACCCTGCCTCCCACCTCGATTTCTTGTGCACAGGATCCAATCCAGGGCAGCAGTTGCACTACCCCCCATCCTCCCAACAACAGTCGCCTCTGTGGCTGGGCAGAAGCTGCCCCAAGACACCCCACCCCTGGCAACAGTCATCTCCGAGGCTGGGCAACAATTGCCCCTGGACACCCCCCCCCCCCCCCCCCCCCCCCCCCCCGCCCCCAAACACCCAACCCCCCACCCCACCCCCCCCAAACCCCCCACAACGGTCACCTGGCAGGGCTGCACTTCACCCAGGCCCCCCGGCACCCCTGAAGCCTGCAAAGCAACAGGCGACCCTGGTGAGCTCTGCAGAACAATGCTGTTCACTCACCTCCAGTTCCCCCAAAGTGAAGGCCGCCAAGTGCACGTCACCTGTGTGCTGTTGTGAAACAGGTCGATGTGCGTTCCCGGCGACGTGGACGGATGATCCAAGTGGCGGGAGTCCAAGGGCCTGGTGGGATGGCCTTTTAATGATATGCTGATGTATTACAATGAGCTCCCTGACGACTGTTGACGGGAAACATAGACCGCCATCGGCAGGCTGAGCAGACGATCGTGATCTGTCTTCCCACCGTCGTGA
This sequence comes from Cetorhinus maximus, assembly GCF_964194155.1. Classification (NCBI taxonomy): domain Eukaryota; kingdom Metazoa; phylum Chordata; class Chondrichthyes; order Lamniformes; family Cetorhinidae; genus Cetorhinus; species Cetorhinus maximus. The sequence continues at coordinate 125,095,888 of NC_135884.1, forward strand.
AACTAGCTGCGCCATAATGTCCGCCAATGCCACCTATCACGTCCGCTGCCAGCGGGCATGGAAAATTCTGCCCTTCATCTTTTGACTGGGCACTTTATAGCTTTCCAGGCTCAACATTGGTTTCACAAATTTTAGATCATATCCTCTATCCTGTTTTCTTTTCTTTTTGTTTGCTGGTTTGGTTTTTATCTTCCTTTTCTTTGCTTTTGGGTGGCAACTGTTCATGATCTATCCATGATCTTGCCATAACACCTTTGAATTGCAATGAACCATGACTCATTGAAAACCTGCCATTCATCTTGCCATTCACACCTCCTCTTGACACATCTTCTGTTTCTTTATTTGTCCCATTCTCTTTGGCCTTGCACCTACATCCTTTTGTCACTTAATTGATCCTGCCCTCCACCCTATCAAAGACCTTCTCTTTTGTTCTTTTTCCCAACACACACCACCCCCTCCCCACTTTACTTGCTAAAAAATATTACATTTCTAACTCCTCCCAGTTCCGATGAAAGATCATAGATCTGAGACATTGAGCTGGATTTTCATCAAGTTGGGATGACTTGTGGACCCTTTAACAATGATGGCCGGGACTCAATTCTGGGATTCCTGACCCCATTCTCAGAGTTTCCAATTTTCAGGAGTGCCTTTTAAGGCTGTGGGCTGTTTTGGGTCAAAAGCCCACACCCTGCACTCTTAAATCGATCGGCTCCAATGCAGGGATAACCATGTCCTAGTCCTCCACAATTTTCATGGAGTCAGGCCAGGTTTTCAATGAGTCATGGTTCATTGCAATTCAAAGGTGTTATGAACCATATGTATGGGGGACCTTTTAAAAGGTAAGTTCAAAAGGCCTTCCTCATGCACCGCCCCCCCCATGCCAAGCTACACCCTCCCACCATCCCACATGGCCTTTCATGCCCCCATGACAGGGTATGCCCCTCGACCCACCCCATGATCCCTCATGCTCCTATGCCAAGCTATGCCACCAACCCAACCCCCTCCCTCCCATGGCCCTCATGCTTATGCCAAGCTGAGGCACTTCCATACCCATTGACCAATTATGCACTGTATAGAACCAGTGAATCCTATAGCGAGAATAGGATGTGTAAAACTAGCTTCAAAAACAGTCATTCATTCATAACTTTCCATTATCTTTAAAAATAATCATTTTACTACAGGGTACTAAAAGTGTTAATTAACCAGAGACTTTAAAGTTTCAATAGGTGAAACTGCAAGTATTTGAAACCTCTTAACCTTGTGTAAATAAACATTGTGCAATTTACAGCAGAGATCAGAAAGCCAGAGCTGTCAATCAAGTATTTTTTTTTCTGGGGCTCAGGTGTTTAGGATTCTACTTTAGTCTGGGCTCTTGGCCAAGAATACATAATGAGGCTGACCTGTTTTTATTTCAGATTTCCAGAATCCACAGTATTTTGCTTTTGGATCACGTGTTCAAGATCCACTTCAGGATTTGAGCACAGAATTAGGCCGGCACCTATACAGTTGGCATAGTACGAGGGACTGTTATATTGTTGGAGGTGGATTTTTCAGATGCAATTTTAAATTAAGGTTTTTTTCTACCTGGTCAGGCTCACGTAAAGATGCCACGTTATGACTTGAAGAAAAGCAGGAATTTCTTTGTGTCCTGACCAACATTTATCTCTTGCTCATGTCACTGTTGACAACTTAACTGTTGATTGCATTGTTGTGTGCAGGGTCTCGCTGTTGAGAAATGGGGTACTGTGTATACCTACATAATACAGTGACTGCACTTGCAAAGTAATTCATTCATTGTAAAGCACTTTAGGATATGCTGAAATTGTAAAAACACTGGCCTCCATGCCAAACTCACTGGAACCCCCAATCCCCTTTCTCCTGCAGAGCCTCCCTCCACTGGCTGCCGAGGAGCATCCCCCATGGGTCCTAGTCTGTGGCCTAAGTTTCTATTCCCGCCCACTGGCCAGGCAGTCAATTTGGCCAGGTGTCAGGCAGGAATCAGCAAAGAGTTATTTAAACGATGCCAGAGCCTCCACATTCCCTAGCCTTGCCAGGATCACTATCTGCTTTCAGGTTCTGCTGCAGCCTTCCTGCCCTTCCTTTACTGTTGGAGTCAGTTTCTCTCATTAACGCTGCAGGCACCTTGAATTCCAACTTACATGAGTTTGTGCTGTTAGATTTGACATGGAGCTAGGGGGGCGATGGTGGTTTGGCTCAACTGGTCCATGATGGCAGGCTTTGCACATTTTTTATTTATTTGTTCAAGTGATGTGGCAAGGCCAGCATTTATTGCTCATCCCTAATTGCCCTTGAGAAGGGGATGGTGAGGTACCTTCTTGAAGCATTGAATCAATGAGATATGGATACAGCCACAGTGCTGAGAGGGAGGGAGTTTCCGGGTTTTGACCCAGTGACAGTGAATGAACAGCAATACTTCAAAATGATATGGCCTGCTGTCATGTAGATTGCAAGTCATCCTGCACATGGGGCATGGAGGAGAGCAGATACATGAAATAGCTTTCTCTCAGGGTGAGTGCAAATTTCTCCAATCTAGTCCACTCCCCGAAAAGATTAACAAAGTGCCTATGAGCAGGCATTTGCTAGCCCTGCCTTCTTGAATCCGGACCCAGCCATTGCACGGCCAGCGCATGGCCCTACTCCCACACTTGCAATGCCACCTGTGTGCCTTGAGGCCTGCCACATTCGTTCCTCCCACTCAGGGAGCATTTATATATAATCGTAACTTAGGAGGTACTAGCAGTGCCTTGTGCTAGTCAGTAGAAGCACACCACTAGTCAAATATCACCCAAAAAAAACGCTTTTTGTTCTTCAGTGCAGACTGTTTTTGTTGGTCCAAGGTCTGTTTACAACAACAACAACTTGTATTTATATAGCGTCTTTAACATAATAAAACATCCCAAGGCATTTCACAGGATCGTTAAAAAGCTAAAGTTGACACCATGCCAGATGTATAGGGCAGGTGGCCAAAAGCTTGGTCAAAGGGATCGGTTTTAAGGAATGTCTTAAAGGAAGAAAGAAAGGTAGAGAAGTGGGGAGATTTAGGGAAAGTTTTACCCGAGCTTAGGGTTGAGGCAACTGAAGGCACGGCTACTAATGGTGGAGCGGTTAAAACATATAAAACTGTTCTATTATTAGATCATAGAATGTCACAGCACAGAAACAAACCAGTTGGCTCTTCAGGACTGTGCTGCTGTTTTCTTTCATGTGAGCCACCTAATCTAATCCCACCCTACTATTTGGTGTTCATTTCCTTTAATATTCTTTCTCAAGCAACAATTGAACTCTCACTTTAAAATGGTTACATTTTCTGCTTCAAAATACTCTGTGGCAAAACATTTCACATTCTAACCTCTGGGTAAAGACATTTTTTACAACTTCCCCTTTATTCTTTGTGCTCTCTTGTTACTGCCTTGCTGACCAATAAAAACAATCTACGGCTATTTAAGCTCCCATTACAGTTCATAATTATGGAAACCTATGTCGTCACTATCCCGAGCTGCAGTTAAGAAAGCTCTAATTTCTCGTCTCTCTTCAGAATTAACTTCTCGTCTGTGGTAACCATATTGCCTTTTAAATTATTTTGGGGTTTCCCAAACAGCAAAATGTAATGCAACTGTGGTTTAACTAAACTCTTTCATAAGTGCAACATTACCTCCCTGCTTTTGTTCTCCAGATCTCTGGATATAGAATCTTTTTGAAACACCACATTTTTGTAATCTTAGAAACTTCCTTTTGACCTCACCCCCACTCCTTGCTTTCTGCCCTCCAACCATCTTTCTTTCTATTTGACTATATTCTCTTACTTTTGTACGCCATTATCTTTTCATAAGTTTTTTTGTGTGTTACCTTATCAAATGCTCTTTTAAAAATCTATGTAAACACGTCATTCAGGTTCAGTGCTGGGGAAAGGGCAATTAAAAAAGGATGGTGAAAGATGACAGTTAAACTACTGTAGACGGAAATGGACAGGATATTGTTTCTTGATACATCGTGTGGCATTTCATTCACCTGCAATATTTGTAATTAGGCCAGATTAGGAAATTACTGGAGGCAATTAACAATTTCCGACAAGGCCAGTTCGCCCCTGGAGCCAGTGTTCGAAATCTAGCCTTGGATCTTCCTTCTAAAATTCAACTTGTGGGCTCTATGTCTTGGTTTTGTGATTTGGATCTGAGTGATCTTTTGAAACAACACCTGAATTTAGGCCTGAGGCCTCATTTCAATAATTTGCTGAATTGTCAGCAGCTCTTGTGCTCCCTGAGGCAGCTCACCCATTTGACACTGGTGTGAAGTGCAAAGCCTGCATAAACCACTCTTTTCCTCTTTTGCTGGTAAAGGCTAAATTGTTTAGAAAGTTTTTGGGTGGAAAATGGGTGCAAAAAATAATAATTTTGGGGGCAATGCCCAGAAGGATACCCAGTCCCATATTTGGTCAGCAGGTTTTTCAGGTGCCTCTCTTGGGTGCCTAAAGCAGTTGTTCAATCCCTTACATACTTCCAATTCCCTGTTTTAGAGCCTCTTCACTAAATTGGCTTGTGCTCATTGGAGCAGGCATTAACTGGGCCCGCTCTGTTCAGGAACCTTTAGCGGGCACTGGGGCTGAGCAGCAGCAGCCAACAAAATAACAATTATGTGGTTTTATAAAGGCTGATGCTCTTTCCAACTACATAGAAAGCCCAAGGATCGCTGCTGCTCGCAATCGGCACCATCCCATTGCCTGCACCCTATTTTGCCCAGGACTTACGTAAGGCCACTGCGCTGGTGTGACATGCAACCTGACGGTCATCTTCTCAAAAATGGCTGCGATGCCACAGCGAGCACAAGAGGTGCTGGCGGCTCAGCAAATTATTGAAATGATGCCTCAGGCCTAAACTCGGGTGATGTTTCAAAAGCTCACACCATCTCTGCTACCCAGGATCAACTGTATCGGGTAACTTATCTCTAAGTGACAAGCTAAGCTCTTACATTGGAAAGGCAGCAAACACATTCCCCTAATTGGCTAGACATGTCCTTCCTAAAATGTGGTGGGGCTGAACTGATGTTTTGTGTGGGTTCAGCATAACTTGTTGGCTTCTGCACTCCATAAGCAGGATTTTTTTGGATAATGGAGTTTCGTGGCCCACCACCCAAAGAGTTGGAGGTAACGCATCCCCGGCAATCACAGCAGCCCCACTGCCATTTAACGCTTGGCTGGAGATGGGACTTCTGCCCCTCACTCGGGAGGAAGTCCTGCCTCAGAGAGCTGCTGGCCAATCTGACTGGCTGATCTGAATTACTGTAGTACTGGGTCTACAAGTGGTCCCCAAACTGTAATCCTCAGAATCCAGGATAAGTGTGGGGGTTCTCTCAGGGGAAGTGAGGCCTGGGGGCGTGGGAGAAGGGTTGAGGGTCTTGATGGAGCGGCCGATGTTTGGAGGTGGGCGAGAAGGTGGTGGGAGGACCACCTGGGGAATTTTATGGGCACCCCCCACCTGCAAACCTGCCCATGGGGACCTAAAATTTCTGCCCTATGTCTATAATTATGAAGTGTAGGATACGCTTTATTAACTACTTTGTTAACTTGATCTGCCAACTTCAAATATTTATGCACAAACATCTCCTCCATCTTTGGACCCATTTAAAAATTGTCCAATAGGGCCAGAACTTCAGTGGAGTGGCAATCACAGCAGATTACCGCTCTGCTCCTTTTTACTTGCACAGGTCGGGAGCTGCACATTTCTCACACGCTCTTCTGACCCGAGCATGGTGAGAAATGTGCAGCATATCTGGTTCCTGAGGACTTCCAGTGCAGGGCAGCACAGTCAGGAGAAGTGAAGCCACACCTCATTTTTATGGCACTAGTTGTCGTAAACCAAGTAAGTTTAAAGGTCCCTGTGATAAAAAGTACTTTGAGAAGCCAGGGAGAAAGTAAGTGTATAAAGTAAATGGGTAGGATGGAGGGGAAGGGGGGGGGATGCGAGGGGGAGGTATGATGGGACAGGTGGGTAGGGTGGGTCAAAGGAGTTGTCAAGTGGTCAATCAGGGGGTGGAGGGTTGTCTTGGGGGCGGGTTGAGTGGTCAGTTGGGTGGGGGAATAACCTAGGGAGGTGGGAAGGTAGTCAGGGGGTTAGGGGCTAGTCGCAGAGTCAGAAGGGTTGTCAGAGGTGGCAATGGGGTGGGATAGTCCAGTGTGTTGGGAGGGCAATCAGTGGGTTCTAGGGTATGGGGGGTAGTCGGGGGGTTTGGGATGGGGGAGTCAAGGGAGTAATCAGAGGATGTCAGGTAGCCGTTGGGGTGTGTGGGGCGCAGTCAGGGGGTGGTCAGAGAGGATAGTCAAGGCATCCTGTGGGGAGTCAGGGGCCAGTACCATAGTTACCCAGGAGTTAGAAGTGGTTTTAATCTTTCTAACTTTACCTGCTAAGAGAGTCGGAACCATCTGAAGTCTCCAACTTAAATTCGAGTGTCGGATGGTTCCCAGTGCAGGGTAATTGCCCATCGCAAGTTTGACATCCCAGGCAATTCCTGTGCAGACCTTGCATGAGGACTTCCAGGAGATCCCCCAGTGCATCTTCTGAGTTATCTCCTGGGTATGAGCCTCCGGGGAGCAGTAGTTCTGAGCCATTGTGCCTCCTCAATCTTCCTACCAAAGTATACCACCTCACACTTTGTGGTGTTGAATTTCATTTGCCATGTGTCCACCCATTCCATCAGCCTTGCTGTGTCTTCTTGAAGTCCATTACTATTTTCCTCACTGTCTACTGTATTTCCAAGTTTTGTGTCGCCTGCAAATTTTAAAATTGTGCCCTGTCCTTCTATGTCCAAGACATTAATGTATATCAAAAACAGCAGCGGTCCTAGTACTGAACAATGGGGGACACTGCTGTATACCTCCCTCCTATTCAAAAACAAATATTCACTACAACTCTGGTTTTCTATCCCTTAGTCATTTTTTTTTTTACTTTCCTTTCATTTTAATTGTGTATGTAAAACTGAATACACGGAAATTCATCTGTCCTTCAAAAAACTCTAGCATATCACCTGGAATGAATGATTAATTCCAGTGCAGAAAATCATACTGAAAATTAATCTATTACAGATGGTTTTTAACTTGGCTGAGGAAGCTAATATTCTTTACTTCTCAAATCAAATTTAGACCATGTGAATTACCTATATTAGATCAGACAAGCAAACAGTTGTAACTGCAGTACCCATGTGAGGTCCTGCCAGAAACTGTATTAATTGCAAAATCAGTTTCAGTCAACCTAATTTCTGCTGGAAAGAAAATTAATCATAACAAGAAATTTAATCCCAAGTAATCTCCCCTTTTTAAAATGCTATACCACTACATGTCAGCAATTTATGTGCATAATGACATAACGAACAGTATCAAAATGTCCAGACACTCCTCTGCCAAAGCTGCTCACTATTCCTGAATCATTCTGGAATGCAAAGATAACCCTGGCTTCTTTATTTCACTTCAGCCTGTCTCCTAAACTCTTCTTTCCTATCCCATCCATTCTCACTTCCAACAACATGTACAATGACCTAATGGTGTGTTTGTTCCTCAGATTGAGACCATCCATTCAACTGTATCCCATCCTATTCTCCTTGGCCATTAAGCCAAACATCTACCAAAATTCTCTTTGCCCTAACTCGCATCTTCTCTTGTTTCTTCTCTTGAGATCTCTCTCAGCTCATCTTGTCCATGATATCTATCTCCTGCTCTCAATCTTATTCCGATCGAACTGCTGCTGACCCATGCTAACAGCCATTGTAAATGGTTCACTCTTCTCAGGTCCTGCCACTTTTTCCTTTTAAAATGGCTATCATTACCCCATTGGCTCACCTATAATCATTCTGTCCTTGGAAACCGCTGCCCATCTCCAATCTCACTTAGCTCTCCAAAGTATTTGAACTTGCCGTTGCTTCCCAAATCCATACCCATGAACTTTTCCAAACAGATTTCTTCCCCTGCCACAGCACTGAAGCAACTCTAATCAAAGGTGACTGTGACCATGGCGCACTATCCCTTCTGGTCCCAATCCACCACATCTCCTGACCCCTCCCCTGCCATTGTGTTGTCAGTCTGTTTGTCCAACATCAAGTCCTGGATGAGCCACAATTTCCTATAGATAGCTATTGGGAATACCAAGACCATTGTCTTCAGTTCAGGCTAAAATCTCTGGGTGGAATTTTCCAATCAACCCCGACCCCCACCCCCACCCCACCCACACGCAGTGGGTTTAATGGCAGGCAGGGGTTGTGGAACAATGCGGCCAGAGCTGAAAAATTCAGTTCCTGCCAGTGTGAAATGACGCTGGGAACATGCGCTCCCGCCCGCCATGGCCGGTCGCCATTCCCGCCGAGGCCGATGTGAAACTGTTTTTCACCCTGTTTATGGAACGCAAATGAAGGCCCAACCGGAATTTTTCTCCTTGCCCAATCATCTGCGTTTCCAATGGGATTTCATGCCGGTCCTGCACATGTTGGGACTCATTGATCCTGGAAGAAGCCCTGGGGCAGCCTGTGGAGATCGGGAGATGGAGGTCTCCAGCAGCTGTCGACCCTGGAGCACCATGTGCAGCAATGGGTGGTAGAGCATCAAACATGTGGATCTTCTTGCTGCAGCAGCTTCCAGGAGGTGGATCTTCAAGCTGCAGGTGGATGGCTGCAGGAGGTACTGTTGGGTGGTGATGGTCTGTAATGGTGGGGGGAATTAGACAGGGAGGAGAGGAATGAAGGGGTGGGGGGGTGTGTGGAAGCTGAGAGGGGCGCATGGAGGTTGGGGTGGTAGGGGAAAGAGAGAGATGCTGCAGGGGCCATGGAATGGGTAAGGTGGTATGATAGAGTGGGAAAGGCCGTGGTGGAGTGCGGGCAGTTGGGGATGGTGTTGTGCAGGTGTCAATGGGCATGGGGGCGGTGTGCAGATTTGAATGGGCAGAGGGGGGTGTGCACGTGTGAACAGGCATGGGGGGGTGTGCAGGTTTGAACAGGCACAGGGGGTTATGCAGGTGTGAACAGGTATGGGGGTGTGTGCACGTGTGAACAGACATTGGGGGGGTGTGCAGGTTTGAATGGGCATGGGGGGGTGTGCACGTGTGAACAGACATGGGGGGGTGTGCAGGTTTGAACAGGCACAGGGGTTTATGCAGGTGTGAACAGGCATGGGGGAGTGTGCACGTGTGAACAGACATGGGGGGTTGTGCAGGTGTGAACAGGCATGGGGTGGGTGTGCACGTGTGAACAGACATGGTGGGGTGTGCAGGTTTGAACAGGCACAGGGGGTTATGCAGGTGTGAACAGGCATGGGGAGTGTGCAGGTGTGAATGGGTATAGTGGGGAAGATGGAAAAGAGGTTCAGAGGGAGGCGTCTTTGGTGTCAACTGCTGAGTACTGAAGGGCATATTCAGGGAATTGGTGACAGGAAGGGATGGTGAGGGTTAAAAGGGACAGTGGGAGCGCGTAGGGTTGGAGGGTGAGGGTTCGGTGATGATGGGTGAAGGGGCGCTGGGGGTTGTTGGAGGGGATGCGGAAGTAAAAGTGGATTCTGGGGGTCAGCAGAATGAGGGGGGCAGATCTACTGTCACAGGGTTGGGGTCCTGGGGAAGGTGGGAAGATGAACATTCACCTGCATGGGATGGAGGGTGATGGGGGAGGGTAGAAGGGTAACCATAGGAGGGTCAAATGTTACACCTGGAGGGTCGAAGGATATGGGGGCTGGTGTGTGGATCACAGTGGGAGGGTAATGGTATTGGACTGGATATTGAACGTTACATGAAGAGCCCTGTGGTCGAGATCTCAAGATGCTGCATGGCAGTTGGGTCATCGGGGATGGTTAGAGATGCAGGTCATCTCAACTGGACAACTGAAGGGGGACCCTTCAATTGTACTTATAATGCTAGGGCGTTGGAACAGATGAACATGTGAAAGGCAAAGGCTCAGTGTGCATGGGAGACTTCTTGCACATGGCTCGCAAGGGCCCTAGCAAATGCCATTGCCTCCCTGCATGATTCTAGGGAACTAGGCCCAGCCTGGGGTGTCCCTCTAAAGATGGTGGGAGTGGGGGTGTGCAGGCTTGAGGACTACGAATCACAAATAAACCACATCAGATCTCATTAAAGTGCAAGTATAATCTATTTACAGAAGTGTCTTAACAATAACAATCATAGTGCACCTGTGCAACCGCATATGAAAGCAAAACTTTTTAATCATGCGTTCCCTACCACTTCTTCTAGGTGCTTCCCCAACATCTGCAGCAGGTTTGGAAGCAGCCTGCTGACCAGTTTGTCATGTTGTCTTGAATGGTGGCCGTCCTCTGGACACCTTAGGCCTGGAGGGCCCCGACTTAATTTGGTTGTCCTACTGTGGAGCAGCTTCTCCCTCTGCAGTCACAGAGGATGAAGCTGAAGGGGTCACAGGCAAGGGGGATTCCGAATGGCTGGACATCCTCAAAGAGTCCTGTGTGGAGGTCCCAGGTGTGTCTAACAGCCGCGCCTCCTCCCTTTGGGTGCCCAAGGGCCCCTGCCAGACTCCTTGGCCTCCCTCCAGATGCACCTTCCCCCTCTCATGGAGCCACTGCAAAAGCTCACCCATGGCTACAGCGATGGAGTTCAGGTCTGCGTAAGGCTCCAGCAGAAACTGGGTGTTTCGCTGGACCAGATTCTCCATGGCATCCAACACCCTCCCCATGGAGACCTCAGTGCATGCACATGTTGGCACCACTTCATCAGCCAGCAAGCGGACTGACACCCCCACCTCACATGCCACTCTGTTGAGGGCCTCCAACACGTCTGTCTGATGTTCCCCTGCTTCCCCAGCATCTCGTGAACGTCCCATCCCAGAAGCTTGTCATCCAACTTGGTTGCAGTTGCCTCTTCCCCAGCAGTTCTCCTGTGCCTGTGAGCTTGGCTGACCCTGCCTCCTCCTGCAGCAGACACATGTCTGTGCAATGACCACCAGGTTGTAAGACCCTGCCTGAACTACATCTAGTACCCTCCGAGGTGTTTGTCTCTGTGCTGGTGGAGGGTGCAGGTGGCTGTTGTGATGCCTCTACAGGTGCACTTTCTTCCTTCCCCCAATGTCCTCAGTCCTCTGTGGGCTGGAGGAACTGCCAGACAGGGCTTCCCCTTCTTCCCTTTTCCTCTTCATGCTGGCACCTGTGAGAGAGGAGATTGCGAGTGACTGCCCGAGCTGCCTCCAACATGGAGGAATGCAAGACCCTTTAGGTTTCTATGTTGCTACATGATGGCTGGATCCTTACTGGACAGAGGCCGCCTGCCGACCTTTCCACCCACACAGGCCCGGTCCAGCTCCTCCCTTGCCAGTTGGGCTGTCCGCTCCTTGAATTCAGTGAGGCTTTTGAGGTCAGGCCGGCCTCCTCCTGTCTTCTCTCTCTCCTGTTGTGCCTCAACTTTTCCTGCACAAAGAGAGATGGGGTTGAGGGCAATTAGGTATCATGTATCTTTCACATGCTTCCAGTCTTACAAATAACTCCCTGGATTGTGTGCCATCTGATTGATGCACTGTAGGTTGTCCACAAGGGTTATGGGGCAGCACCCTCTGGAGCAGTGAGCACATGCAGATGGAAGGATAAGGCTGACAAAGGCATGTCATTAGTGGTGCTTGCTGGTGCCCTCAATGCCTAACCCCTTTCCTCCTCCTGCCCCAACCCCCTATACCACATCTGAGCTCTGTGTGGAAGAGTCAGGGACCCATAGCGGGGCTATGAGGTATCACCTTATCATGTTGAGTTGCTCTTTTATGCATGGGCCGCATGGATGGTGCCTTTGCCACTGAGGCCCATGTCCCCTCGACCATTTAGTGAGGTGAATGTGAGCAGTTGAAGGTTCACTTACCCTGGTGGAGTGAATGAGGTCATTCATCTGTTTCCTACACTGCAGGGCAGTCCTCTGGTGGAGGCCCTAGGCACTGACCACACTGGAGACTTCCTCCCGTGCAGGGCTGGTATGACGGCTTGGCCTCCTCCTTCCATCCTCAGGGTAGAGGACGCCCCTCCTGGTCTCCACTGCATTGAGCAGCACAGCAAGGGATGCATCACTGAATTTGGGGGCTGGAGCTCTCTGTGATCTGTGGGCCATCTCCTCCTTCGACAATGGGTAAGTCGATATCTGGGCAGCCTTTAAATATGATGTCCAGACATGATGGCAAGGCACCCACCATCCAGCCCACCATGCCATGCAAACGTCAGGAAACCCCTTACTGCATAATTAATTAGGCCAGCATTGCGCTATGTGGCATGAATTCCCATTAGCCTCTGTGGAGGGAAACGCTCCCAGTTCCCATCCCTCACATCAGACTTAGGCCCGGAATGGAAAATCCCGTCCTCTGTAACCTCGCCAACCATTCCGCCTTCCTCCCATGCCATTGAGCTAACCTGTAAGCAAATTAGCATCCTATGTGACATGGAGCTGAGCTTCTGGCGCCATAACCTCTCCATCACAAAGGCTGCCTATTTCCACCTCCACAACCACTGTGTCCTGTCCACATCTGCCTCAGACCATCTACTGCTCAATTCCTCACCTATGATTTTGTCACCTCCAGACTCAATTACAAATCTCTCCTGGCCAGCCTCCCATTCTCCATCCTTTATTAACTGGTGCTCATCTGCTGCACATATCCTCATCTGCACAATGTTTCATTCATCCATCATCCCTGCGTTCTAAGACCTACATGGTCTACGTGGCTGTTGGCCTTCCTTCCCCACCTTCTGAAATAGATGCCTCCAGGGAGCTGGGCTTAGCAAGTCACTCTACTTCCCTGCTTACTAACACTGACTCTGTTAACAACAGGGACCACCAAAGGAAAGATAATGGTTGTCCCTGGGTTAGTAGCAGTAAGCATGCAAAGTCACTGCATGAAGAAATAGGGCCCTGTGGTGTTCTCCTCTTCCTCCATATGGCCCCCCTACACCTACTACTTAGGTCTTGGTCTGAACTGTGTCCTGATAAATATTCCATTTTCCTCTTTGCTGCTTTTCTTTCCCATTTTAAATTGTTGCTGCCTCTTTGGCTACTCCAGTGGCAGTATTACTACTCTACTGCCTCAGTATTTTTGCATGCCAGCTGTGGGCTCCCTGTATATGCATGTTGCAAATCAAACAAGTGAAGAGGGACTCAGTAGAGCCTATTTCTCTGCCGTGCTGTGTTAATTCAATGTCATTACAATTACGCAGCTCTTCCTTGAGAATTTTCCCTGCTTGGTTGATGCTCTGCAACTTCAAAGCTGAAAAAATAATTTATTTTATTAAGAGCTTCCATCTCACTGAGGAGGTTTCAGCCAATCCACATTCAATAACCTGCTCTTAAATCTCTGCTCACATTGCGACAACTGTAACAAATTCTACCACAGCAGCAGAGACAATCCACAACATCTAAAGAAATCAACAACATTCTGAATAAAACAACCCGAAACATTCTATATCCCAATGTTAACCATTAAAAAATTCCAAGATCCAGATCTGCATTTTCGCCAAAAACTAATCAGTTCTTCTTTGGCCATACCCTATCTGTGTACCAAGTTTCATTAAAATCTGTCCACTAGTTTTTGAGGTGTGTTGTTCACAGACAAATTGACTAACAAACGGGGGTGAAACCATTATCTTTGCCCACTTTCAGTGGCGGAGGGAATGAGCCCTAATCCATGAAAAAGGGCTGGAGTTACGGCAGGTCAAAATGGTGGGCACAAGTCCCACCCCACTGTTACCACACATGGGGGAGAAGAATACAGCCCTCAGTAGCAAAACACAAAATACTTGGCATTTTGGGCTTATAGTATGTTTTGTGCAAGAACAAATTCAGTAAGATTTTTGCTTATGGCACAATTACAAAATTGTAATGCAGTAAAGATAGAGGATGCAAGAAAGGATTAAGATCTGCTATCCAAGAATGTAGACAATTACTATCCAGCATAACAGTGAAGATCCTTAGGTGGAAAACATTACTTAGGCCCCCAAATGATTTTTAAGTAGTGATTTTGACATGGAGTAAACCTGCTCAGAGACATATCTTTCCCTTTGTTGAGAAAGGCAATTTGTAATTTGGATTTAATTAAAACATTTTAACCCATTCATCTTGTTCTGCTTTTAATTGGTTTAACTAATGTATAAAGAAATAGAATGAGAAAATGCTCTTTGGGTCAACAAGCTCATTCCTTCCATAGCCAAGTGCAATCAGTTTTATCACAAAGAGTAATTCAATGATCTGGAACTCTTAGCAGAAATTGGCATTCACAGGAAGTGGATCTTGGGAAATCACAGGTAGGCAGTTCGCAAGTAGTACTATGCTGCTGAGAGTAAATCACAGAAACAGCCACGAATTGGAAAGGTGCCCGCTTGTTTGGTGCGCAGACACAAAGCTCCATGATTGCACTGGGGGTGTGGTGGGAGGATGTCATCACAGATATATGATTTTAAAAAATGAAATGACACCATAAAACGAATGAAATTCTTAGGCAATTGTGATATTGCACTTCTTGTAAAACACCAGCTAGATACAAATCATAATTGACGCAATTCTGCATTTTTAATGGATACATCTACCAGGTGAGTCAGTGAAGTCTAAAGGCAACTACAAGTAAATTGTATCCTCTTACCATCATAGGAGACATTTCTATTCTATGTGAAATTTAAGCATGCATAAAAGAGGAAGTGCCAAATCCACACAGAAAAGATCATTTAAAATCTTACCTGACAGACTTCTGTTTACAAGAAGAAGAGATTGCCTGAAAGTGTTAGTGATAAGGTAATGATATAAGATCAAGCAATGAGCTATGTAATAGTGCTGGATTGTTAGGCTGACAGTGTAACAGGGTAGCTAATTAAACAAGGATGACATTTGTAAAATGCTCATCTCATGATCCAGCTTTTCTTGGCACTATTCCAGTGTCATTGTTTATCTAATGAGTGTTGTAGTCATCAATAAGCTTTCTGAAAGGGGAGCAGTTAAATCATATAAGTCAGATGATAAGTTCAAAGTTCTTTAAAATGTTATGCTTTAAAAAAGGATGAAACACTGTAGCAGGGAGGCACTGGTGGAGGCAGTGGCATAGTGGTATTGTCACTGGACTAGCAATTCAGAGACCCAGGCTAATGGTCTGGGGCCATGGGTTCAAATCCCCCCACAGCAGCTGGTAGAGTTTAAATTCAATTATAAATCTGGAATTAAAAGCTAGGCTTGGTAATAGTGACTATGAAATCATTTTCGATTGACATAAAAACCTATCTGGTTCACTGATGTCCTTTAGGGATGGAAATCTGGCCGACATGTAACTCCAGACCCCCAGCAATGTGACCTCTTCATTGCCCTTTGAAATGGCCTAACCAGCTACTCAGTTGTAGCAAACCGCCACAAAGTCTAAAAGAAAGAATGATGGACCATCCGGCATCGACCTACGCATTGGAAACAATGACACCCCCCAGCACTGTCAATCCTTCAAAATCCTCCTGACGAACATTTAGGGGCTTGTGCCAAAATTGGGAGAGTTGTCCCACAGACTAGTCAAGCAACAGCCTGACATAATCATATTCATTGAATCATACCTTACAGACAGACATCATCATCCATGGGTATGTCCTGTCCCATTGGCAGGACAGGCCCACCAGAGGTGGCAGCACAGTGGTATACAGTCGGGAGTGAATTGCCCTGGGAGTCCTCAACATCGACTCTGGATCCCGTGAAGTCTCATGATATCAGGTCAAACATGGGCAAGGAAACCTCCTGCCAGTTACCAGTTACTGCCACCCAGCGACCCACCACTCCCCACACAGCTGATGAATCAGTACTCGTCCAGAATGAACACCAAATGGAAGAAGCACTGAGGGTGACAAGGGCACAGAATGTACTTTGGGTGGGGAACTTCAATGTCCATCACCAGGAGTGTCTCGGTAACACCACTACTGACTGAATAGGCCGAGTTCTATAGGGCATAGCAGCTAAACTGGGTCTGCGGCAGGTGTGAGGGAACCAACAAGAGGGAAAAATCTGCTTGACCTCATCCTCAACAATCAACCTGTCACAGATGCATCTGTCCATGACAGTATTGGCAGGAGTGACCACTGCACAGTAGAGATGAAGTCTTGTCTTCACATTGAGGATACCCTCCATCATGTTGTGTAGCACTACCACCGTGCTAAATGGGATAGATTTCGAACAGATCTAGCAATACAAAACAGGGCATCCATGAAATGCTGTGGGCCAGTAGGAGCAGTAGAATTGTATGCAACCACAATCTGTAACCTCATAGCCCTGCATATCCCCCATTCTACCATCACCATCAAACCAGGGATCAACCCAATTTCAATGAAGAGTGCAGGAGTACATGCCAGGAGCAGCACCAGGCAGACCTAAAAATAAGGTATCAACCTGGTGAAGCTACAACACAGGGCTACTAGCATGCCAACCAGCATAAGCAGCATGCAAGAGACAGAGCTAAGCGATCCCACAACCAATAGATCAGATCTAAGCTCAGCAGTCCTGCCACATCCAGTCGTGAATGGTAGTAGAAAATTAAACAGCTAATTAGAGGAGGAGGTTTCACAAATATCCCCATCCTCAATGATGGGAGAGCCCAGCACATCAGTGCAAAATACAAGGCTGAAGCATTTTCAACCATCTTCAGCCAGAAGTGCCAAGTGGATGATTCATCTCGGCCTCCTACTGAAGTCCTCAGCCTCATAGATGCCAGTCTTCAGTCAATTCAATTCACTCCACATGATATAAAGAAATGGCTGAAGGCACTGGATACTGCAAATGAAGTGGGCCCTGCCAACATTCCAGCAATAGTACTGAAGACTTGTGCTCCAGCACTAGCCATGCCCCTCACCAAGCTGTTCCCAGTCCAGCTACAACATGGCATCTAGCGTGCAATGTTGAAAATGACCCAGTTCTGTCCTGTCCCTAATAAGCAGGACAGATCCAGCTCGGCCACTTACCACCCTATCAGTCTACTCGTGATCATCAGCAAAGTGACACTGCTATCAAACAGCATTTACTCAGCAAAAAAACAATGGAGTCTGCTTCACCTGTGCTTTGAAAGGTGGTTCATTTCTTTCTGACACTGAGCAACCAAATTGATGGCAGCCTCACAGCAGCAAGGCTGAAGGAAATATTGAAATGAAAACACAAATTAGCAGCCATATAAAATAAATCTAACAGCCATTATACAATTTGTGTATTTATTTTTCTTGTTGCTTTCTGGGTGGAGACAACTTGGAGTCTATTTGAGAAGATGGTCAGGTAACCATGGCATCACTGCCTCTGCCAATATAGCCAGCTGGTAAGGGCTCTTGAAGCACAACCCATGCATGATTTTTTTTCCTCTCTCTCATCAACTGTGTGCACCTCAACCATGCTCGTTGCTAAGCCTAAAACTCAAAACACCATTGTGCAAACAAAATTGTGTGTTGGCTGTATGTGACTTAGCAGAGGTGGTGGATGCCTGAGTTTCAGATGATACGAGTGTGCCCTATACATGTAACAAGTATAACTTGGATAATATGCATTCTGCTTAACTAGCAGTGCATTGTTTGTTGACAAAAAGAGTTAGATTCACTTTGGTAGGTTAGTATAAATGGTGGCAACGATAGCATGCATTGGATCCTAGGTGTTCAAATATCTCCTTGCTTACCGTTGAGATGTCACAGTGGCCGCTGCATAAAAAGACATTGAAATATCTTGGTGGAAGTGGCATAGTGAAGAATCAGTGGTTCCACAATGTGATTTTGGGACCATTTATTATAATTTTATTATCACCAGTGAATATATTCTGAACATAACTGTGTGAAGATGTGACTAGCAATGAAATATGCATGTACTAATTTGAGGTACAGTGCTCTCCGGTAGCACCTATAGCACCCATTCAACATGTCTTTTCAATTACATTGTTTAATAGAACATACAATGAAGTAGTGACCTAAAATGCCTTATGGACAGTAGCCTTAATTTTACATGTTGCATGCAAATGTTAGTTCTACTGGCACAAAGAATGAATGCATTTGGTCACAGTGTAAATAAAACATGAATGTTTAGAATATTATCAATGCACATTAGGGAAAAACTTTAAAACCCCCTGCCATATAATTTTGGCTTGCATTATAATTTTTGCCTTCTGTTTGTACCATGCACACACCATAGATACCAGTTAGTGGAGAAACTGGGGCCAACATTTTATTCAATTGTCAGTGGCATTAATTCTACAGTTCCTGATAGCAATAAATTACATCTGTGATGGTATATTGTATGAAATATTAACAGGAAGTGTTAATCATTAAATTGATACTAATTAAGTACTTCTATAATGAAGAAAAGTTCATCCCAGAATGAATGTAGGTTCTGACAATGACAAACTTTTTTGAAATGTTAACATTTTCCGTAGTTATTTTGTAAATGATCTTCTCTGTAGTAATTTTAACTGCCCAGTTGTAAAGTTTTCTTTTATATAGTGATTATTATTTTTCACATTGCTTGCTAGCCGTTCACAATGTTCAAACCCTTGAACTTCAGTAACTTGTCTGCTTAGTTGATTAATAAAAAAGAATCAAGTTTTGAGACAGTGCTAGTAAGGGGAGTTGCAGGATAGAGATCTGAAACCTTACCACATGAGAACCAAAATTCAAGAGCAACCTCTTCCACTTTGAGACATTTCCTAGTGGGCAACTGAGAGTAGTGTTACCAGAAGCCCATTAGCAATAACTTGCCTTCCATCGTTGCTATGACCCATGTGCGGCTTAGGAAAATCAAATGATATTGGGAAAAGAAAGGTCACACTGAAAAATGTGGACAACCTCATTCATACTTGTTCAATTGTTTTCAATGTAAAAGCCGTCCCAAGATTCTTCTCTGGTATGTCAAGCTGCTGCTGATCGGTTTGAAACTACAATGAAAAAGATACCATGCAGTCAAGCCTTTTATAGATTCATGGAACTATTATGTTGGGGTAAAGAAATCTCACCAACCAAGCTATGTCTGTGGTTGGATTGTTGGACACCATCTTGGTACCTAGACATGAACCATTAGGCAGCAATGCGACCATACTTCTTCAGATAACTGGACTGCTTTTTTTCTGAAATAAAACACACTTTAATGGCAGAAATCATGCAATGAGAGCAATTTAGCCCACTCTTGTTGAACCTGTTTGTTACATCATCTGCAAGAGAAGAGTAGTGGTGCAGTGTGTAAACTGCACACTTTTCTTCCTTCTCTCTTCATTAATAGCAACACATGATTCTGCAATAAGCTGCTAAGAAGGAGAATGCACAACTATCTCAGCTTTAATACAATTTAGAGAGACCACCAGCCTGGGCCATCACATTCCACAATAGTTGATGTAGGAGAAGTGCACCTTGAAGACCCTCTGTATACGGAATCCTGTTCAGTGCCCTCCTCCTCTTACCTCTGTGGTAATTTGCTTGCTGCCCTACCTTGTAATAAACCTCAATAGGCCAATAGAGGCCACATCTTCAGCCAAATGATTTGTGGCTCAAAGAGCAAAAGCAGTGCAAGGTCAGCAAAACCCCTCTCCGTGCAGACAAAGAATGATACAACACATCAAAGGCGCCTAGAAGTGAAGCTGGAGACAGAAATGGGAACCAACATTAGTAAGTACTGTGTGACCTCTTTAAATAAGGCTGGTGATGGGGCTTTCATGGCAGTTAGCTTCATAGTGTGCTGTACAAGATCAGCAAGTGGTGAGTGCAAAGCACAGGGGTGATCAAAAATGGGACATAGGTCCTGCAAGGAGCACCTGGCTCTAATTTACAACATTATTCTTGAACCTGAACGCTGAAAATGTGTATTCCTGCTGCCGGTATGAAATCCTTTACCCATATGGCAGATGATACACTTCCAATCAGAAGTGGACGTGCACTTTTTGTCTGTCATATTGGGGGCTTATTAGGCCACTTAGTGCCCAAAATACATGTGCTGGATGGTTGTATTTCTAGGCACTTGTGTTATTTTATACAAAATCTAATCTTGGAGCTGTTCTCTGACAAGGAAGGAAATGGGATGTCTAACATTCCTGTGCTATATGTGACTATTTCCTCTCTGGCAACCAGCATAATTCCATGAAATAATATGTGAGACCAGCAAAAGACATGTCATTTACATTATTTGAATTCATTTGATACATTGTTGCACTGAAAAAATAGATTTCAGGCTATTGTGGTTCTGAGGTTCAGGTTAAAGCACATATTAAGTGCGAGAGAGTATAAAAGGCCCTATTGTATATCCGGCCTTTGGTGTACCCACCCTTCAGCTTTTGACCCCGAACCATAGTAATCAATAGTGATAAATGTTCCATTCTCTCTGCCATTCACACTCTTTCCGTTGGTGAAAGAAAAAGTTCACTGACAAGAATCTCATTTATTTTAAAAAAACAAAATTTTGTCACCATTTCTTAAGTTGTTGTCCACCATGTGAAAAATGTGCAAATGTGTAGGAGTAAACTAAAGTTTTTTCACATTCTTAAAACTGATGCGGTAATACATTGAGACAGTAATTCATTGATTTTAGGCAACATTTGAAACAGACTCTTCACTTCGTGAAATTAAGTCAGTAGGAAACAGGGGAAAACTCGCCACTGGTCAGAGTCATACTTGGCACAAAGGAAGATGGTTGTGGTTGTTGGAGGTCAGTCATCTCAGTCCCGGGACATCTCTGCAGGTGTTCTTCAGGGTATTGTCCTAGGCCCAACCATCTTCAACTGTTTCATCAACGACCTTCCCTTCATCATAAGGTCAGAAATGGGAATGTTCATGGTTGATTGCAAAATGTTCAGCACCATTCATGACTTCTCAGATACTGAAGCAGTCCTTGTCCATATGCAGCAAGATCTGGGGGAGAATTTTCCACTCAGCGAGCGGGGGCCGACACGTAAAATGATGCGGGGTGACATCAGGCGGGTGTCCCGACGTCGCCGCGCATCATTTAAATTTTCAGTTCGGCGGGCGCGCAGCCGCCTCAGCTGTGCGCCTGCCGAACTGTCAAAGGCCTATTAGGGCCTGTTAAAAACTAATTGATATAATTAAATGAGCTGCCCATCCAACCTTAAGGTCGGTGGGCAGACGAAGAGCCCAGGTGGCCTTCGCATTTTCCATGGAACCTCATCCACGGGCTGGATGAGGTTTCATGAAGTGTTTAAAAATTCAATAAAAATTATTTTTAAAATTCATTGACATGTCCCAGCTCATGTGTCACATGAGGGGACATGTTTTAAAAGTTTTTAATTACTTTATTCAGGTGTTTAAAACTTAAACAAATCTCCCTGAGGCACCTCTACGCATGCGCGAAAGAACGCAGGCCTGGACTCAGGGAATCCCCCCCCACTCCGCCCGCACAGGGAGCACCCAGAGCTTCCGGGCGAGCGTCACGCTGGACGGGCCTTAATTGGCAGCTCTCCTGCCCGCACAACCCCCCTGATGGGGGGAAAATTCAGCCCCTCGACAACATTCAGGCTTGGGCTGATATGTGGCAAGTAACATTTGTGCCATACAAGTGCCAGACAATGGGCATCTCCAACAAGAGAGAATCTAACCATCTACCCTTGACATTCAATGGCATTACCACCACTGAAGCCCCCACCATTAACGTCCTGGGGGTTACCATTGACTAGAAACTAAACTGGGCCAACCATATGAATACTGTGGCTACAACAGGTGTTACAAAATGGACCATAGATTCACCAACTACCTACGGGCATATTGAACTTTTTAAGGAAGACTTGCGGTTTTTAAAGAAATGCAAGTAAAGACCCAGATCAAAAGATGGCTGACACTGCAAAGTGACCACATTCTGGAAAATTCCTATGTGGATAATGCTGACAGACCTGTCCTGAGAATATGGAATTTTGCACCTGAGGATGTGTCAAGGCCTAGTCAGAGACACTTGAATAAAGGTGTGAAAAATGAAAAGGCTGGACTTTAATCCCCTGAGGTTATGGAGACAATGGACTGTTTTCTGTACATCTCACCAGAAATCCAAAAAAACCATTTCCAGCTAATTTATATCTCAGAATGCGTAAAAAAAGTTCAGAGATGAAAGCAAAACGGACTGTAGATACTGACTGCATTTCCCCCTCTGGGGAATACACAGAGAAAATGGGTTAAAAACTGGCTGAAGGCCAATGAGTGATGGAGCAGAAGAACAAAGAAGAAAGAAGAACAACAAGAGGATCTCTCCCGCTCTTGCTGGAGGAAAGTTGTCTAGCAGGCAGCAAGCAGAAAAGAACAGAACAGCCTCTTCAGTTAAGCCTGCAGAGACAACCAGGTCATCTCTCTCTTTGAGGACAAGCCTACAAGTGTCTCCAACAGACTGCAAATCTGCCAAAATCAGCTCTACCAAAATCAGCCAACTTAATGGCCACAACATTCCACCATCTATGCCTCGAGGAGAAGCCGAGGACTGATTTGTATATATTTTTTAAAACTTTTATTTGGACTCTTATCTTCTCATCTTTGACCTGTGTGTGTGATGTCCTTATTATTTTTCCTCAGGTTTTAGTAACTAATAAACTCACTCTCTCTTTGATTCAAGAAAGCCTGATTAAATTTGCTTCTTTTTAAAAAGTAAATACTTTTGGATTGGGAAGAGGTGTACATGGGAAATAATTTTAAACAAATCTTTGTTGCGATCAACCAAGGAGGTTGGAAAAGAAGGGAGCTAGCTTATTCCTCCTTACTTGGTCGTAACATGGGTCAGAAGCTGGGAATTCTGCAGAGAGTAACTCACCTCCTGACTCCCCAAAGCCTGTTCACTATCTACAAAATGCAATTCAGGAGTGTGATGGAATACATTCCAATTGCCTGGATGAATGCAGCTCCAACAACACGCAAAAAGCTTGACACCATCCAGGAAAAAACAGCCCACTTGATTGGTATCCCAACCACTCAATAAACATTAACTCCCTCCACCACTGACACACAGTAGCAACGGTATGCACCATCTACAAGATGCACTGCAGCAACTCACCAAGGCTCCTTTCAAATCCGCAACCTCTAATGTTCAGAAGGTCAAAGGCAGTAGATGGCATGGGAACACCACCACCTGCAAGTTCCCCTTCAAGTCACTCACCATCCTGACCTGGAACTATATCACCATTTCTTCGCTGTGGCTAAGTCAAAATCATGGAACTCCCTCCCTAACAGGAGGGAGTGGGTGTCCCTACAAATCATGAATTACAGCAGTTTCAGAAGGCAGCTCACACCACCTTTTCAAGGGTGGTTAGGGATGGGCAATAAATGCTAGCCTAGCCAGCAAGGCCCACAACCCTTGAACGAATTTTTAAAAAAGTAATGATCCTTAGCCAAGGAGGCTGGAGGCAGGCAGATCACAGAAAGTACTGGTTTCAGAGAGGTGAGTCAAAATGAGATTTTCCCTCTTCCCTGTGGCAATGTTCTAACTTTCTATAACAATGCAGCAAGAACAAGAGTATAGTCTACTTGAAATACCAGAAAATACACTCTTATGTTGTCATGTAACACATACTGGTAGCATAGCAATACCCAAAAGTCCATGTAGTGAATTGTGCCAGATTTACTAAATTTGGTTGAATAGTTCATTTGCATATCCACTGGAAGATGCATTGGTGTAAATCCTGTGTAAAACATGATGCTTAAGTTAGAGTGTAGCCTTCAAAAAAAAACTAAGTCTGGCTGAAGGTTGTAACAGTTAGCTGAGGGAACAGCAACTAAGTTTTTGGATTATTCACCTACACTGGGGGGCTCATGTGTATTTTTATGACACTTTTCAAGCATGTCTGCCACAGCAGAATCTATCACAGTCAGCCAAAAAAAGGAACAGAAATGGAGTAGAAATTTTGTGGAATGACATCCAAATTCTCCTGGATGAGAGTGAACCAAAGCAGTGGCAAAGTGGTAATGACACTGGACTAGTAATTCCAGAAGCCCAGAATAAGCCTCCAGGGGCAGACATTAAAATCCCACCATGGCAGCTGGTGGAATGAAATTCAATTAATAAAATCTGGAATTGAAAGCTAGCATTAGTAATAGCGAAACTATCATCGATTGTTGTAAAAACCCATTTAGTTCACCAAGGAATGCCCTTTAGAGAAGGAAATCTGCCATTCTTACCTGGTCTGGCTTACATGTGACTTCAAACCCACAGCAATGTGGTTGACTTTTAACTTCCTTCTGAAATGGCCTAGCAAGGGCTGGGTAACAAATGCTGGTCTTGCTAGTGATGCCCACATCCCATGAAAGAATAAATTAGGTTGAGACAGACAGCTTGATCTCATGGGAGGAAGTTGTAACAAAATATATATTGGGGGAGATGACACTGGCACTGAGTGCTGTCTCATCCTAGAACTATAAACTAGCGCTTCAGAGGTTTAATATCCTGACCTGAGCAGCTTAGACAAGTAACAGGTAAACCACTCTTCCTTTCTTCCTTAGGTATCAGCATGCATTTCATTCCCTAAATTAAGGACTGTATAACAAACCCATCACACTACACTATGGTTAAGCGATCTCGAATTCTGTGCCAATATCTCCCCTAACAGCATTTACTTTCATGCAGAACATTAAAACCCCTTTCTCTACCTAAATAAGTTGCTACCACCATATTTCTTACATCAGCTTTTCAATATCTGAAGCCATCATCAGTTGTCAGGCTTCACCGCACTTCCTTAATTTTGAATTTTGATGCAAGAAACAACTGGCAGACTACCAAAGTAGACATCTCTGACAAGAAGCAGCTCAACTTCATGAGCTTCCTCATGGATTAGATAGGGAGGCACTCTTTTTTATTAGTAGGAAATAACAATGTCAGGGACATAGTGCCAGTATCATGACTTACAAGATCATTGTGTCATCCCTGTGAAACAGGGTACCATAACAAGCTTCCACCCCCTTCTTTGTCTCTTTTATTCCAAGGCAATAATTCTCACCAGATCTTAGCTTGCATCATTCTTTCCTGAAGATCTGCCACAACAATGGTGGTGCTGAGTTGTTGGGGGGGGTGTCAGAGGCTGAGGAAGATGATAAAGAGAGAGGAAAAGGAAGGCTAGAACTTCTTCCTCGTGGATTACAAAGGGGAGGATGAAGAAGAGAGAGGGGAAGTTGAAGTGAAACCCATTCATGAGTCCCTGTGTGAAGATCCTGCCCTGTTTTCTTCATTTGCATTAAGGTATAACGGACTTGGTGAACACACTAATTTAGTGATTTCCCTCCATCCAGGTGTGCTTTTATTTGGGGTTGGCCTTTAACTCCAAATAAGCCATTTAGTATACCTCCTGGGGCAGGACCACCAACTCTTCAATATCCAAAGGAGCCATGCTACTTACCCTGCTATTTTGAATAACAAATCCACTTTTTATGCTGCAGCTACAAATTCCTCTTTTATTGTATGATGCATCATTTTAAGAATTGCTGCCTTTCTGGATTATGCACCACCTGGAAAAAGATACTACTGACCAACATCTCTTGGCAAGTTTTTCACTGCCAGCAACCGAATAAAAAATTGCAATGGACGCAATTTAACCTGTGACCTGGCACAGCCTAAACTTATTTTTACCTGTCTTGCTAAGTTTGGACATACGTACAAGAATACTGGACAAGATTTTGATGTATTTTATTCCAGCATTGAGCTTGTTTGCATAAAATTGGTGCATGACGACTCCTGCTGCCTGGGCTGCTTATTTAATTTCTTAAAGGTAGATTATTGAGTCACAACTCTTATTAAGAGTTTTTTTTAAAAATCATTTTAATCAGAATTTGCTCTGTGCATTAATTATTTCTGCTACAGTGTGTGCAATTTTGAAACTGTTAGGTGTATTTTTTTCAGTGGTGAGTATAAAAATGTTTTAAGGTTTCAATTGCATTGTATGGTTTTGATTAGGAAGAGGAATTAATGAACAGAGGCTGAAGAAAACATTTACTAAGACCCATCTTGAAGCTTTATAAAGCCTGTAAATATATTATCTCCATATTCAGCAATTTACATTTAAGTGTGCACATGCTTTAAATTTGAGCTGCTAGTCATATTTTTGCATTCGTCAATTAGCCCAGCTGTCAGTGCAAGGCTAATGTTGTGTTTGGAACATATGATAATTATTCAAATGAGCTAACCTAGCAAAATTGGGCATGGTCAACTGAGTGTGCTGCCAGCCATTTCCAGCACAGATCTTGCTGATCTCTCAAAGTCAGAGCTATAATATTTGTGGCAGCTTCACACTTCATTTCACTCTCTGGTAAACGTTGTAGAATATAAAATCAGTAGGGCAGAATATCTCCAGCTGTTCCATGGGACTTCCAGCATAACTGTGGCTTGAAAAAAAGGCTGGAACCTGACTTAAACTTGGAATCATAGAGTGATGCAGGACAAAATTCAATCCATTGGGCCTGGGCCAGAACTTTGAAATATCTATCCAATTAGTCCCACTCCCCTGCCCTTTCTCCATAGCCCTGCAAATCTTTCCCCTTCAAGTATTTAGCCAATCCCTTTTGAAAGTTATTATTGAATGGGCTTCCACCAGCTTTTCAGACAGTGTAGTCCAGGCCATAACAATTCACAGTGTAAACACATTTCTCCTCATCTTCCTCTAGTTCTTTTGCCAATTACATCTAGTCTGTGTCCTCTGGTTGCTGACCTGAGCCTCATCGCTTTCAAGGTCAGCTGTGTCAGAGGCAGAGATTCCCCACACTAGGAGCTTCTTTGGTCAGTGTGCAGAGCTGCAGACCTCTATGCTAAGTCATCTGAGGCATGCGCATCTCTAGAAGGCGGGAAGTGGGCTGCGCCAGAAAACCCCTGAAGATAGGAACATTTGAAAAACAAGTTCATATCAGACTCCTTTGTTTATAAGAAGAGTCATACGGACTCAAAACTTTAACTGTATTCCTCTCTGCAGATGCTGTCAGACCTGCTGAGTTTTTCCAGGTATCTTTATTTTTGTTTTTGTTTATAATGCTTCACTACAGCAACTTTGCAGCAATAGCAGCAGAGAATAAACTCTTTGTTATTGTTAAGTACCAGAGCACTTCACTCCAAATTGGCATTCTGATGCAGCTCACTAGATTCAAGCTGCCCTTATGTTAGATGCTGGGTCATCAGTAAGGTGTTACAATCTGGTCATTTAAAGAGAAATCCAAATACCTCATACTAACCAATAGAGCCATACAACATGATTTCACTTCTTTTTAAAACAAAACACAAACTTTATTGTATATAGAACAAATGAAACAACCATATTTGTCAGGCCCTTAGGTTTACTTCTTACTTCCCTCAAGAATTCTCTCATAGGTTACGATACCTTAAAGTTATTTACTTCTATAGGGAACACCATAGGTGGGCCACATTCCTCCTTAAACTACCTTTAATTCTCCTTAGCTCCAACTATTCTCAGAGGTAAAACTTTCATTTACCATCTCTTGGCTGTAGGTGTTTGGTTCAGGCCACACTCCAGATACTTTCAGCAATCGGAGAGCAGCTGTGAGTACTAGTTTGGCACCTAGCAGGGGTACTGCGAATGATGGGTGCAAATGGCCATCGCCCCTCCTCCCACCACTCACCATCTTAAAGGGTAAATTTATCCTTGGCTGTA
Organism: Cetorhinus maximus; assembly: GCF_964194155.1. Lineage (NCBI taxonomy): Eukaryota > Metazoa > Chordata > Chondrichthyes > Lamniformes > Cetorhinidae > Cetorhinus > Cetorhinus maximus. The sequence continues at coordinate 125,123,458 of NC_135884.1, forward strand.
GGAGAATATACTCTGAAAATCGCATTGGGAAACCACCTCAGCTACTGTTTCTAGTAAGGAACACAAGAATCTTATGTGTAAGACTTGAATTAGGCACTGTCCCAGAACACAGTAATCCTAAACAAAAACAAAAATACCTGGAAAAACTCAGCAGGTCCGGCAGCATCTGTGGAGAGGAGCACAGTTAATGTTTCGAGTCCGTATGACTCTTCAACAGAACTAAGGAAAAATAGAAAAGAGGTGAAATATAAGCTGGTTTAAGGGGGGGGGGTATGGGACAAGAAGATCTGGATAGAGGGCCAGTGATAGGTGGAGATAACCAAAAGATGTCTCAGATAAAGGAAAGAGGTGTTGAAGGTGGTGATATTATCTAAAGGAATGTGCTAATTAAGGGTAGAAAGCAGGACGAGCAAGGTACAGATAGCCCTAGTGGGGGTGGGGTGGGGTGAAGGAATCGAAAAAGGCTAAAAGGTAGAGATAAAACAATGGATGGAAATACATTTAAAAATAATGGAAATAGGTGGGAAAAGAAAAATCTAGATAAATTATTGGAAAAAACAAAAAGGAGGGGGAAAATCGGAAAGGTAGTGGGGATGGAGGAGAGAGTTCATGATCTAAAATTGTTGAACTCAATATTCAGTCCGGAAGCTATAAAGTGCCTAGTCGGAAGATGAGGTGCTGTTCCTCCAGTTTGTGTTGAGCTTCACTGGAACAATGCAGAAAGCCAAGGACGGACATGTGAGCACGAGAGCAGGGTGGAGTGTTGAAATGGCAAGCGACAGGGAGGTCTGGGTAATGCTTACGGACAGACCGAAGGTGTTCTGCAAAGCGGTCACCCAGTCTGCGTTTGGTCTCTCCAATGTAGAGGAAGCTGCATTGGGAGCAACGAATGCAGTAGACTAAGTTGAGGGAAGTGTAAGTGAAATGCTGCTTCACTTGAAAGGAGTGTTTGGGCCCTTGGACGGTGAGGAGGGGAAGTAAAGAGGCAGGTGTTGCACCTTCTGCGGTTGCATAGGAAGATGCCGTGGGAGGGGTTTGAGGTGTAGGGGGTGATGGAGGAGTGGACCAGGGTGTCCCGGAGGGAATGATCCCTGTGGAATGCTGCCGGGGGGGGTGAAGGGAAGATGTGTTTGGTGGTGGCATCATGCTGGAGTTGGCGGAAATGCCGGAGGATGATCCTTTGAATGCGGAGGCTGGTGGGGTGATAAGTGAGGACAAGGAGGACCCTATCATGTTTCTGGGAGGGAGAAGAAGGTGTGAGGGCGGATGCGCGGGAGATGGGCCGGACACGGTTGAGGGCCCTGCCAACCACCCTGGGTGGAAAACCTCGGTTAAGGAAGAAGGAGGACATGCCAGAGGAACTGTTTTTGAAGGTAGCATCATCAGAACAGATGCGACAGAGGCGAAGGAACTGAGAGAATGGGATGGAGTCCTTACAGGAAGCGGGGTGTGAGGAGCTGTAGTCGAGGTAGCTGTGGGAGTCAGTAGGCTTGTAATGGATATTGGTGGACAGTCTATCACCAGAAATTGAGACAGAGAGGTCAAGGAAGGGAAGGGAATTGTCAGAGATGGACCATGTGAAAATGATGGAGGGGTGGAAATTGGAAGCAAAATTAATAAATTTTTCCAGGTCTAGGCGAGAGCATGAAGCAGCACCGAAGCAATCATCGATGTACCAGAGAAAGAGTTGTGGGAGGGGGCCGGAGTAGGACTGGAACAAGGAATGTTCCACATACCCCATAAAGAGACAGGCATAGCTGGGGCCCATGCGGGTACCCATAGCCACACCTTTTATTTGGAGGAAGTGAGAGGAGTTTAAGGAGAAATTGTTCAGTGTGAGAACAAGTTCAGCCAGACGGAGGAGAGTAGTGGTGGATGGAGATTATTTGGGCCTCTGTTCGAGGAAGAAGCGGAGAGCCATCAGACCATCCCAGTGGGGGATGGGGGTGTAGAGGGATTGGACATCCATGGTGAAGAGGAGGTGGTTGGGGTCAGGGAACTGGAAATTATTGATATGATGTAGGGTGTCAGAGGAATCACGGATGTAGGTGGGAAGGGACTGGACAAGGGGAGAGAGAATGGAGTCAAGATAGCGAGAAATGAGTTCCGTGGGTCAGGAACAGGCTGACACGATCGGTCTGCCGGGACAGTCCTGTTTGTGGATTTTGGGTAGGAGGTAGAAGCGGGCCGTCCGAGCTTGGGAGACCAACAGGTTGGAAGCTGTGGAAGGAAGATCTCCAGAGGAGATGAGGTCAGTGACAGTCCTGGAAACAATGGCTTGATGTTCAGTGGTGGGGTCATGGTCCAGGGAGAGGTAGGAGGAAGTGTCTGCGAGTTGACACTCAGCCTCTGCGAGGTAGAGGTCAGTGCGCCAGACAACAACAGCACCACCCTTGTCAGCGGGTTTGATGACAATGTCAGGGTTGGACCTGAGAGAACGGAGTGCAGCAAGTTCAGGGAGAGACAGGTTAGAGTGGGTGAGAGGAGCAGAGAAATTGAGATGACTAATGTCATGCCGACAGTTCTCAATGAAAAGATCAAGAGAAGGTAAGAATCCAGAGGGAGGGGTCCAGGTGGAGGGAGAATATTGGAGGTGAGTAAAAGGATCCGTTGAACGGGGAGAGCACTCCTGCCCAAAGAAATGAGCACGGAGACGAAAGCGGCAGAAGAAGAGTTCAGCGTCGTGCCGAACCCGAAATTCATTGAGATGAGGGCGTAAGGGTATGAAACTAAGTCCTTTGTTGAGCACTGAACGTTCAGCGTCAGAGAGGGGAAGGTCAGGGGGTATGGTGAATACACAGCTGGGGCTGGGATTGGAAGACGGGATGGGGACAGAGGGACAGGCAGGAAAGGAGGGTCCTGGATGGGTGTTGGTGTCGATGAGTTGTTGGAGCTTGCGTTCCTTTGCACCTGAAAGAAAGACACAAAGTTTCTTGTTGAGGCGTCGGATGAGACGAAAAATAAAATGAAACCGGGGGCACGCGCAGCTTTGAAAAGGGTGAGGCGGTGCTGCTGGAGGGAGAGGTTGAGTGTGTTCATATGGCGGCGCATGGCACTGAGTGTGGATCTCAGAATGCGACGAGAACAGCAGTCTGAGGAGCGTTGTATGTCCCGGAGATACCTGTAATCCTAAATATGCTTTTCACATGTAATTATCCTGCACATGGAAAGGTAAATACAGGAAGGCTCCTCTCTTGTTTTGGAGAATTGATATACAGGAGAACAAAAGAAATAGGAGTAGCAGTAGGTCATTCAAGCCTGCCCTACCATTCAACAAGATCACAGGTGATCTTCTAACACGAATTCATCTTCCTGCATTATCCTCATACCCCTTGATTCTTTTTGTATGCAAAAGTCTGTTGAACTCAGTTTAGCATACAATATACTAAACTACTGAGCATCCAACAGTCTCTGGGGTTAGAGAATTCCAAAGATTCACAGCCCATTAACTGAAGAGGTTTTCCCACATCTCAATCCTAAATGTTTGATCCCTTAGTCTGAGACTATGACCCCACATTTCCCAGCCAGGAGAAACATTTTCTCAGCCTCTACCCTGTCAAGCCCCTTAAGAATTTTATATGTTTCAATTAGGTCACCCCTCATTCATCTGAACTCCCAAGGAATATAGGCTGGTCCACTTAATATTTCCTCATAGGACAATCCCATGAGGAATGTAACAGGTAATTAGATCTTATGGTTATAGGCTAATCTCTGTCTTGTGCTCTTATTTAGCCAGGCTATGTGCCTGGAATCCTTCCCTGTACTCTGTTAAAGGTACAAAGCACCTTAGGAAGGACACGCAATAATGCACAATGAGGTTAAATAAATGTTATCTATATGTGCTCTATGACCACTAGAGGATATTAATACATGTTAATGTGGATGAGTTATTAGTGAAATGAAAGGCCAGAGTACCCAAGCATGTAGGACAGATAACTTTGAAGTAGAATCATGGGGCTGTAACTTCCGGGCTCCAGGGCGTCATATCTGCAGGGATATACTGGAACCTCCCATCACCCCCGCTGGATGTTCCCAGGTAAGGTTTGCATACAATTCCCTGGGAAGTGCAAGCTTCCCATGGACAATTGCCCTGCTCTGGGAACCATCCAGAAATTGCGATTTAAATCGTAAACTTCAGATGGTTCTGACTGTATTACATCAATAGTAACCCAGACATAATTAGAAGAATTAAAACCACTTCTAGTTTCTGGGTAATTATTGTACAGACACACACTGACCCCCCCACGCGACTCCCCTCACACCACAAGCCCCCGTGGGACTCCCCCCACCTCCCTGACTACTCCTCCTCCCATGGGACTCCCTCAAACCCTCCACTCCCCATGACACTCCCCCCCCCCACGGGTCTCCCCCCTCCAGGGAACTTCTCCGCTCCACAGGATACCCACGATGTGGGACTCCTCCCCCCAAGGGAGTTCCCCACTACCACCATCCCCCAACCTCTGACTACCCCTCCCCACAAGACCTGGCCTAAGCCTCCCACTTCCAAGGCCTGACCTGACTCGACCCAACCCGACACCGCATCCTCCCCCCTCCAAGGCCCAACTCGACACACCGCCTCCACCCCTGCCAGATCCTTCCCACTTACCTTGTACACTTTCTTTGTCAAAGACCTTTCAACTTACCTGGTTTGTGGCAGCTGGTGCCATAAAAATGGGTGTGGCTTACCTTCGATTCTACAATCTTCGATGCTAGGCCCCAGGGACGCACTGCTCTGCCCAGATCTCATCTGGCCTGAGTTGGAAGGTCGGGCGAGTTAGGATGACCTGGATTTCAAGGTAAGAACTTTCGAGCGGAGTGGCAATCTGACTCAATTGCCACTCCACCATAAGTTATGGCTCATAGAGTCATTACAGCACAGAAAGAAGCCATTTGGCTCAAAAAGTCCATGCTGGCTCTGTAGAGCAATACAATTAATTCCATTTCTTCCACTCTGGAAGTCAAAACAAGACAGATATATGATGGCCGATGTTCAGGGGGAAAAGTCACATGCCACAGTGCTTCTTTACACATGGGGATATATGTGCATGTCCTCATATTTCTCTGTTCTGGTTCCTGAAGTTTGTCAATCAATTGCTATACCTTTACCAATGACAGTGTTAGGCAGAATGCAGCACATTATTACTTTGGCCATTGTTTCAGAGGCATATATGAGGTGTTTGCCAGTCACCTGACGCACTGCTTGATCATTCCAAAAGTCTACCTGATCAGTAGGGCTGCTAGGTTTGAGGCTCAATGGTCTAGAAATTTAATGGTGCCATGCACCACTGACACCTAAGCCTCCATTCTGACAGGCAGAAAGCATAGGCTCATTAGAATATTGGAGGCGCCTTTGCTAGCAAGCTGCTCAAGGACACCCAGTAGGATAATTGCAGCTCACTGATGTAATTTACACCAAACCTAATAACGATGTCTCAGGCCTACTTCTTCAGATGCAGTGATCAATCTCTGCAGCTTGTTCAGACGGTTTGAACTAATTTCTAACACATTATATCACTCTCCAACCTTGATGCACAGGTTGTACAAAACAATGGTTGTCATGTACAGCCCATAACTCCCAGCCATCACATGTTGGATTACTGCTAGATCCATGAATCATGAGCATTCCCAGGGAAGTGAAAGTGGCCACCTTAGCTTTAAAATAATGAAAGTCATTTCAATTTAATACTGGCAATGGCTTTGCTGAAAAATATCCAAGTAACAATGTAGGTGCAAGCAATTCTTCTTTAAATTCCAGGAAACCATGCAAGTTGGTAGAAGCCCTGTTTGGTATTTGTCTATGCCAAACTTTAGTTGCTGGTGGTGCAGTACCCCAGTATCTACATGTCACTCTTCTGTGGATCTGATACATGAGCTAGACATAATCAAATTGCTATCAGAAGCGCCATTGTCCTACCTTATGTGCTGAGTGTATTTCAAGTGCAATTTCTAAACACGCAAGGTAATCATATTGATGGTTGTATAGCGCATCTAATATCTGACAGATCTTCCCTAAACACTGATCGCACTTTCTCTCAGAACTAAAACCAGTATTACAAGGATCACAGAAAATTGCTTAGCCGCTGCAATAGAGGTATGCACGTATCAGTGATTTTAGAAGTCAATACCCATTCAGATAAAGTAGGGGTGCTTAGATAAAAACAAAAATCTACTGCGGATGCTGGAAATCCAAAACAAAAACAGAATTACCTGGAAAAACTCAGCAGGTCTGGCAGCATCGGCGGAGAAGAAAACTGCCAGACCTGCTGAGTTTTTCCAGGTAATTCTGTTTTTGTTTAGGGGTGCTTAGATATGCTCTGGCCCATGACCTATATAACCACCTGCAATTTTTGCTGAAGAACATCCAAATCTACAGTTTCCTGCTCAAATTGTTGTTTTTCACTTCCTACACACTCGAAGGCTTAGCTGTGAAAAGTTTGCCAGTGTTCTGTGCCGGAAAGCTGTACAGCTTTAAACGTTTAAAGTTCTAAAGAAGTCACATTCGACTGGAAACGTTATCTCCGTTTCTCCCTCCACAGACGCTGCCAGACCCGCTGAATATTTCCGGCATTTTCTGTTTTTATTTCAAATTTCCAGCATGCGCAATATTTCACTTTGGTTTAACTGGTTAAAACTCAAGCATGCAATGCCTCTCTGAACACATTCGCAGGAGCCGAACACATTGTGTCCAACCGGCGCCTCAAGTCCTCAGATTTAAGTAGGGAGTATCGGTCCCTCTACAAGGGGTGGGAGAAGGTGCACTCCCCGACCCGGTAAGCCTGTGGGAACATCTCACTGGCTAGTTTTGGAGAGTTGTAAACATTGGAAATCCGCGTGTGTTAGGCTGGTGAAACCAAAAAGCTCGCCGAGGAAAAGTTAAGATTGCATCTGTGATGGCAAAGAATGTGACAGCTTGCAAACCCAGCCAAACAAGTGCTGTGCTTTTTAAAAGAGTGGTCAAGTTTTCAAAAACAAAACGTGAGCGACAGTGCACCTGACTGAAACTTGGCCCACCTATTAAAAAAAAGATGACATGTTTAAACAATGAACTGGCCCAAACGCTTCACCGAGTAAACCACTCGTTCGTCTCTTTAGGTTTTGCTTTAATCCCGCGAGGGGACACAGGTGGAGCACGTGATGTCACTCAGCCTTGTTTACATTGGTGCGTCCTGACGCACGGCTCAATGCTGCCCGGTTGCCATGGCGGCGGCCAGCGGCATGACGTCAGACGGCGGAGTGGATACAGTGTATCGGGTGAGTGTTCTCTGGATACTAGCGCGGCGCTTGTGAATGGCTCGCTGCGCTGCGGCTGCTCTGGGCTCTGCTCACTCAGTTCCGTGCTCAGACTGCGCTCTCTCTCACCGTAGTGCCATGCTGCGACTGCAAACCACGGCTGTCCACCCCTAAACCTCTCCCCCACCCCCTTCCCTCCTCCTCCTCCACCCCCACTCCCGCCCCCCCCCACCCCCCTCCTAGCCACGGCAACCGGCAGCCACAATGTCCAGGAGGAAACAGAGTAACCCCCGGCAGATTAAACGTGAGTTTGTCGCTTTGCCTGCTCTTCTGCTCACTTCACAAACTCTCTTGCCGTCTGTCAGCGCCGCGGCGTCTCTCCTCAGCTTTAAAACGACCGTTTCCAGGCAGGTGTTCATATTTCTGATGAGAAAGTAGGAGGCACAGGATATATATTTCACAGCCGACCTCGTCAGCGAACCAGAGTGTCTGCTCAATGCAAGCTAAAAATAATCGGTCATCATTTACTTATCTGGTGTTTTTTTTTATCGCAGGAACAATCGCCAGTTCTCTATATTCTTGACTTTCCCTGTTTTATACATGGGTTTGATTTTGTTTTACTTTTTTTAAAAAAAATATAGCCCCTTTTTCTGATGACGACTCTATTTTTCTGGTAAAGGAAACATTGAACAAAAGTGGAGCTTGTTTGACTGTAGACTGGGTGATGAGAAAACACGATAAGCCGGAGGCTTGATCTAGGTCCTGATATAGATTGCCAAGTGCGATAGCAGTTCTTATCAGTTCATACCAGACTGGAGAGGTACCGAGTGGGACGGTTATAGAAATACAAAGAAATAAAAAAAAGGCAAAAAAAAACAAAGTCTGCTGATGTAATCGATTCCATCGTTTAGCTATTAGTGCCGTTGATTTCTTTACATTTTAACATTGAGTTCATTACATTGGGAGAGGCGGAAAAGGGCACATGTAGACAGCTTTTTCATCATTACACCACCTGGAATTAGACTAAAACTATTTTTTCTCGCTTGCTAATCTCATTTGATTCTGTATAGGCTTCTTTTGACTTGCAACGATGCTCTGTGGCAGCCAGGACTTCGGTAGCAGTTTTTTTTAGAAGTTGTTTTGATCCCGTGGTGAAACTATATGTAGTGTATTACATAACGCTAGTAATTTATTGATTATTCGTGTGAAAGATACGTAACTAGTGGCTCATAAAGCAATAGAACATACTTTATTTTTGTTTTTTATCAATAAGGTTTAACAGCTGGATAAATGTTGCTAGTCGTTTGGACAGAATGTTTAGTTGTATATCAGATGAACGTTCATAATTTTAATAATTCATATTTGATGCAACATTTTGAGTTGGCAAAATTTGCCCTGGTGTCTGAGTGTCGCCCTAGCACGCTTTTATTAGTTTTTTTATTCCCCTTTTCTACCCAATCCTAATGGTGAGTGGAATAGATTCACAGGTGAAAGTTTCGAGAAAAATGACCCCACAAATGAGACAAAACCTGTTAGATTTCTGTTATCAATAATCCAATGTATTGGCCAATCATTTTAAACAATAGATCATGTTATTTGAAAACAGCAACAGCTTACAGAGTTTGGGGGTTGACTACTGACACTGACATGCTGAATGGAAATGTACAATTGTGTCTTTTTAAAATTGATTCTCTATTTGTTGGAGGAAGTTGATCTTGAACTAGATTTGAGCAGCTTACACTGTAGCAGACATTAGGGGATACTGTGCATACCTAAGAAAATCTGATGCAAAATCTATTTAGGGCAATGTAGGCTTTGGTGGGAAGTAAAAGAAACTCAAATGGGCTTCAGTTACCTTGCTGACTTATGTACATCATTATATAATCTGCAGTAAGAAGCTAATACAAAAAGAATCTTCTGATTACAGGAAGTAAAATTAGAAAGAATATATAACTGTGCAGATAACAAGAAGTGAAAATAAACCACCTATTTGGAACTATGAATTGGTACTGATTGTATAATGTCTGTTGTTCACAAATTACTGGATCAGTTCCCTCTGCCCAAAAGGCATCACGAGTTTTTTTTCAATAACAGTAATTATAGTAAGATGTAAAATGTACAAACTGAAGAAAATTGTTTTAATATTCTTGGCTTCTTGTGCATGCATTCTTGTATCTAGGTTGGCTTCTAGACTCCAAAGGCTGTATTTGAGATGTCCTCATGGTTAAGATACTGTACTTGTCTTTAATTGCAAGGCTAAAGCTAAATACTGTCTGGTAAGCTGGATACCTTTGATTAGTGCATCATTAATCATTGTTTATGTGCAAACTTTCAAGCTAATGACTTGCTATTCAGTGTTGTAGTTGAAGAAAATGTTTGGCCTCAACTGTCCTTTTTTGTGGAAATAATTTCACATTAGTCGTTAAAAGTTGCTGCTGATCATTTAGAAACTTTTAATAAGTATTAAAACAAACTTTATGTGGCGACTATAAGAATATCTAGTATCGGCTACATTGTGAAAGTAAAGAATGTAATGTACTCGAGATCATACGTTCTTCGTAATGTTTACAATGTGTCTTTTTAGTTTTTTTCATTTGCAAGAGCTTTGTTCTTTTTGTCTTATTTCTTTCCTGTTGTCTATTATATAATGTTACACAGTCTTTAGTCTGCCTGATTTCCCTCACTATTCACTTGAATTCTTCTATTCATTTGATTGTTTTTTCTACCTGGTTTCTTACTTTTAAATCCCCTTTCATTGCTTTTCTACAGTTACTATCTGTTGCCCTGTCTCCTTTTTGTTTCTCTTACTTCATGCATTTCATTTTTTATTACTCATTCCAGTTCCTTTATATTTCTGTGATTGTATATGTATTTTTTTCTGTTTTTCTCTCCCTCTCCCTCTATGCTTCCACCCTTCTCTGGTTCCACTCTTTGCTGCTGCTGCCATCATTGCTTTTCCTTTTTTTTCCTCTCTCTCTCCTTTTCTGAGCTGGATAACATTCTCCTGGTGTAGGCCTCTTGGGCAGGTTTGCTATATGATAATGCAGAAAGTTGAACTGGCCCCATTACTATGAAGCGATGGTTGCATTGATAAGCTTTGATAATGGTGCAGATAGCAAGTACTAAGCGACCAATGGTCGAGCCTTGTCTTCCATTAGCATTCCGCTCCAGTAATCTGCACAGCTCTGACAATCACTTCTCCATTTCCACTCCTCCACTAGATAAGAATGGAAATACTGACTTCATGGGAGCTGATTAGGGTGTCTGGATTTCTCGATAATACCTTGATAAATTATGTTTCCTTTTTTTTAAAGGGGGAGAGTTAGAACTTCACGTCTATTTTTCCCTCTCATGGTGTTTTATTAAAGGAGCTTCCAGTCTGGTTGTGTAAAAAAAAAAAGAACTGTGATAAAAAGCAAAGATAAGGGTTGGACTGTTTTGTGTAGGAGTGCATATCAATGTTATCTATCTCTCTTTTTTTCACTTTACTGAGCAGCCTGTTGTTTTTAGCCTTATCACACTCCACCAAAATGCCAGGGAAAAAAAACTGCCTGGATTATTCATTGCTTGATGATAACATTTTTTTTGTAATCTCTTTTTTACATAAAATTAAATTTTTCAAATTAGGTCTACGCAAATAAGGTGAATGTTCATGCAATAAGATAGGGCATGATTGACTGCCTGTCTTCAGGAGAATGAGCACACCATCTTCTGATGCCTTTTTTAAAATATTAATTTTGGACTGAAAGTGCTAATTGAGTCAGAGCTAAAAAAAAAAGAAAATTGAGGGTTTGGCAGTCTTCAGAATGGCCATGATCTGGGCATTTGCTCGTCAGCCCATCTTTCTTCCTTGGGCAAAGTAATGAGTTTATGCACTGTTTCTTGATGATCTGTTGTTCAGAGGAGGGAAAAAAATTGGCTGTCTGATCAAGGGAAATCTTGTACAGTTATGACTGCCTGCCTTTATTGAGTAGTGTTACTTGGATCAAAAAATAGCCCAAACACTTTCATAGGTAGTGCCACTCAAATTTGTAATGCAGCCATTTATACTTCTGACTTCATGAGCTGACTGGTTGTTCCTCCTGCATGCTCAGTAATGCAATGCTTTTCCCCCTCTCAACTGGTTACTCGATCATCCTCTGCTGCCTGCTTGTCATGGAGTTGCCCCTGGTACAAAAGGGAGCCCCCCTTTGTGTTTTTTTGTTTTCTTTTCCCCTTTGGAGGTGGCTTAAAAAACAAACCATTTAAACAAGGTGGAGGTGATCTTATCAGTTTTGTTCTCCTGTTTACCAAGGTGGGCAGACCAAAATTGGAGTTCCATGTCTGTGATTTAAAAAGTGATTTGAAATTAACTGGTGAGATGTTATCAGATTTTGACTATGGAGCAAAAATGACAATGAGTGGTATTTTGCTGAAAATTAAATCACTATCATTTTGCGCATAAAATCTGAGGCAAGAGGAAAATACTTTCACAGTATCAGAACTTCTTTTTGTGAGCTATTGCCATTAAATCATCTCTGGTTAGTATCACATAGCAAAGCCCTTTCACTTAGTTTTTAGTTTATGACTTTACTGGTATCATCATTGACCCTTATTTTGAAAAAAAAGTAAGTCATTGGTCCAGAAGTTAGTTTGTTATCAGGGAGCACCCACTTGGGAATTGATTGGGTAACATATGAATAAAGTCACAAGTATGGAGTCCATGATTTACATTAGCGTGGGATGTTTGGTAGAGTTCATGATTCACATTCTTTAGGAGTTATGAGACACTGAGAGAACTGACTGCTGCAGTTTGGTTCTACACTAAAAATAATTGTGTGAATACTTGCTTAAATGGAACAGTATCCTCTATAATTTAGTGACAGAGTGTCATGTTATGTTAGAAAACAATGCCTTGATTCTTTGTAGCACTGCTGCATATTAATTACCTAAGCAAATCGATTGCAAAGTGCTGTGTAGGCTGCTGACCCACTTTTTTGGTTTATGTCTTGATGTAATGAGCATTGGAACAGGAGTAGGTCATTCAGCTCCTTGAACCTGCTGCACCATTCAATTAGATCATGGCTGATATGCACCTCAACTCCATTTACCCACCTTTGTTCCATATTCCTTAATACCTCCAACTAACAAAAATCTATCTGAGTTCAAGATTTTAATGGAACTGTGAAGGAAAGGAGGGAACATTATGTTGGTGTGCCCTGATATTTGCATTAGTACATAGAATCCAATGGATTAGTTTAGTATATTGTTTAAGGAAATAGAACTTTATGCTACGTAAGAATCAGGATTTCAAAAGAAATTATTCCGTGGTGGTGGTGATTGGGGTGCACTAGTTGTTAGGCTCAAGGTAAGATATACTCTTCAAAAATAGGTGCTTAGTACAATGCACTTCTGGTGCAAGTGGACTGTGGAGAAGATATTGAATAGGATTCTCTGCTTTAGTTACAGGGCACTCTGATCTGCATAGTTGCAATCTTTAATTTCACCAGTCATCTATGTTACCGCTAAATGAAATTGCTTGGTTGAGATTGTTTTTCTAAACATTGTGCTATAAGTGTTAGATGTTAGTACTGAATTATTATGACTTAGCTGGTAGAAACAGTGACCAGGTGAGCCAATAAAAACTGGAAAATCCTTGTTTCAGTATATTGTCCATGCTTAATTAGTTGTCCTTAGCCATTTTCCTCAGCAGCCCCTGTTGGAATTATGCATGAAAATTATGGTGGGTATTGTTCCATTTACGTGATTATTCGCACAAGTATTTTAGCATAGAACAAAACCGAAAAACGTACATGATGACAGTGAGTTTTCTTAGCATCGCAATGGTTAATCAATGAATGTCAATCATGAACTCTACCACGCATACTGTATTTATGACATAGTGAGGACAAGGCAAGACATAAGTGCGTTCAAGGCTGTAGTTCACATGTGAGTAGTCACATGGGTGAGATACTGGAGAATGGTCAGTGCCTAACAAATTGTACTAGAGCAGAAAACTAGAGTAAATCTAAGGGCAAAAATGTGGCCAACTGCAAGGCTGCGTTTAGGATTTCACAGGCAACTGATACTGTATGTATCTTGCATCATGACCACAGCAAACAACAGTGCTTTTCTTAAATTGCCAAACCCCCAAGAGGTGGTTTTGCCCATTGTTTTTTTGGAAGCAACAACATTAGAACAAAAATGTGAATAGCTGCTGGTGTTAATTGTGGCTTCCATCATTCTCTGGCTTCAGAGAGCCGAGTCTCCATTTACATGAAGGAGCCAGAAGTCATGCTGTCTCACTTGCTGGTAATTAATGGCTTTCCAATAAATGCATCTGCTGAATATGCAGCAGTGAAATATTTTTGTTGACGTAGAACATAATATAGCCACGTTATTTGATTCCAAAAGTTGCTTGTTTAAATTAACTTCCACACAATGTAAACCAAACTGGATTAAAAATACAGTGGTAGCATTCATTGTTAGACAATGAATTTCTCAAAGTACAACATTCGGTATAGCAGGTGTTCTAAAATATTTAAAATCGCAAACTGTTCCTGAATTGTATGTTATGCTGTCAGATGTTTGTTTAATGATTTGGCTTAGCTCAATTGGCCTGAAAGAAAATACTCTTCTCAAAAAGGCATAAAATTGCTTGAATTGATTCAAGAAATAAACAAATTATTCTGAAATGTTCTTGTGCAAATTGAAATAAGGAATTATTAATTAATACTATACTTCTATTGTTAGGATAGATCAACTCAGGTTAATTTCTATTTCATATTCTTTGTGTTCTATTAATGAGGTTGGGTTCAAGGACTAGATTTATGGCACACTTCCATTGCACCACAACTAATTCTTCCTTTTCCGTTACTGTTGATTCTTTGGCCCACTTCTCCTGTACTTCTAATTTGCATTCACCCTGTTATTTTTTCGCCTTTCCCTCCTCTGCTTTCCCACTCTCTTTACAGTCTTTTTCTTCCCGACTATACAATGGATATCCCCCCTCCCTTCTCTTTTACTCCTTGCAGTTTTAAATTTAATTTCTTGCTTAGCTCTTCTTTGTAACTTGGTCTCTTCTTTTCTTAATTATTCTTGTTTCTGTATCATTCATTTCTTATCCTAGTCCTCTTATTGTCTCTTTTTTTCATTCACTTTCCTTCCCCAACCAACTGATGGGAACTATATTATGTGTTCTGGGAGCCACATATTCTCAAGTGAAACAATCTATTGTAATCTATCACACTTTTATCTGTACTATCTGAGAACTGAAAATGGCCTGGCCTTGCAATGGCGCCATGCTTGTAAGCTGATAAAGTTACAGAGTTCACTGGTGATGAATGTTAAGTAACTACACCCTCATTAGATAGGATATGGACTTGGCAGAAGGACTAGGTATTTGAAACTAAGCTACTCTGCATCTTAATCACTGGCTTTTTTCAGACTTTCTCTCAACAATAGTCCTCTAACACTACTGACTCATACAGCCCTCAGAAGAAATGTTTATTCCAATCAAAATGTGTTAATTAATCACCCATATCTAACTGAGGATCTTTTACTATGTGCTATTTCATCAGTTTAAAAATAAACTGAATGGCAGGGTTGCTATAGATACATGATGGAAAGGTCAAACTGAGTTTACCTTATCATGATATGGACAGTTACTAATTAGAGATAGGTATTGGATTGGCAAAGTCTAACAGCAGTTCCACTCATTATCAATGATACACACCAGTGTAATATTAAAATTATCTGAAGTCTCTAAAGGTACAAGTAAATTGAATGCACCTGGTGTTAGCTGTTAAGTGAGTCATTTGATGTATGTGATGTTTTAAGTTGAGAGCTCCAGAGATTGTCTTAAAATAGTTCATAACATGATGGCATATTTCACATTCAAAAGATTATACATCTAGTTTAGCTATTTTCCTAAACACAACGTTTAATTAATGCTGATTTTTGTACTTTATACATCAGAGATTTTATCTTAATTTAAAATGGCATAAATTGGAATGGTATCTTTTTTTTAAAAAAGCTTCACAATTGTATCCATTTGTAAACCATTATTTGAAACAGTGGCAGATGATGAATGCTCAGTATGTTTGATTTTTTTTTAAAGTCTTATCTGCTCAACACCTTTTTACACACCCTTATTTTCTTAAACTGAACTGTCAATTCATAGAAAATAAAAGATTGCTAACTTGTTATATTGCATATTTTGCACAAACAAAAGGAGTTATGATATGAAATGAAACACAATTTTAAATACATTCTCGTTACAGACCTACAACATTCAATATGGTGTTTAGGAGCTTGCAAAATGTACAGAGCTTCAGCATTTTGCGTTGTCCAGATAACACCAGAACTGAGTGAATGAGCAATTATTGTCTGCATCTATCTGTCCACTCTATGACTACAACACTTCCCCTAATATTGTTTTGCACAGGCCAGTAAGTTAATGGAAAAGCGATAACCATTGACTCTATTAAATTTAAGGGCTGCTACTTATGGAAGAATACAATAGGCTTAATTTACATCCATCATTGTGAAAAATTCCAATTTTCAAAATGGTGATTAATCAAATGTAAGTCTGCTTTAATTTTTGCATTTCATGTATTGACCTATGCCCTGGTTTTAACCGTTTAGATTAAAATGAATGCTTTTGGAATTGCACGGAAGAAATCTAGAGATGTTCCCCACACCTGTTCTGCAGTTTAGCACAGAAGATGATTTGTACTTAAACCTCTTAATCTGATACTGCAGGAAGAACTTCCTCTCCGTTTTTCTCTCTTTGCTTTCTTTTCTCAGCCAAGAGTTCATCTGTTCAGCACCTACTTCTAAAGCAGCTGTTTTGAGCCATAGCAAGCTCATTTGCTTATGGTGTACATCTAAAGTTAACAACAATATCAAATAGTATTCATTAGCATTCTTTTAGGGAAATAATTTGTTGCATTCAAAAGGAAATTACTTTGCAGGTTGAGAGCAAAGGTTGGATTTGGCAACAATCTGTATTAGAACATTTGTCATTTGGTGATGGTACACTTGACTGTTTTTCCCTGATCCCTTCACCAACTGTAGCTGAAATGGTGGAACTGTAATCTCCTCTCGGTCCTCTGCTATTGCTCTTTTGAATAGACCATAGATGCATGCGGAAAGCAGCCTGAGGGTGGTTTCCCTCCCCACAAGCAGTATTGAAATTCAGCTGTGCGCGGTTGAAATTCCATCTTATTGCTGCATATTGGATCTTGATGCTAAAACAACTTGTGCTACCTAATTGTTTCCATCAGCATTGATCTGATTATGCTTTAACAAATCAGGCAGTGATGTTGTGTCTCAGTGCATAAAGGGAATTAGCATGTTTGTTAAAATTAACTCCTTATTCCACATGCCACTTTTCCATCTAAGTGTATTTTTGGCTTTTAAAAGAAATGCATGAGAAAGTCATGATGTGGCTTGCCTGACAAATTGAAAATAATTTTTTTTTTTTGATTAGGGCCTGCTTGGTCAGTGCCTTGCTGAATGGCTTGACTGAAACCGAATATTCTTAGTGTAGTAAATTGCAACTATGCCAAATCAGTTTTTTGGGACGCTATATTGGTAAACCAATTGATGGAATGGACTTTCAGGTCGTAAAAATCAATTTAAAGATTGAATAATCTGCTCTTCTATTCTCATTTGTAAATTCACGAGTGAGAGTAATACAAATGGCACTCTCAGATATCATCACTTAGCTTAATAAAATACATGATGCATTTGGTCACTGACTTGGAAATCAGATGGACTACTTATTTGGCAATTTCTTCAAGCACCTCATGAGGTCCCACCCTTTACTTCACCTTTAAAATCTTCAATCTCTTGTTGCCCTCCCCAAGCCATGTTCCTCCTTGCTCTCCTCCCTCAGCTTCTGCACTGAGAAACCCCTCATCCTCAATGATTTCAATCTCAATCTGAATTCACTTTTCCCTTGCCTTCTGATTTCGGGCTCTCCTGTGCTCCCTGAACCCCCTCTTCCATATAAACCCATATCAATATTCATGGTAATCCCCTTGTTGTTGCCATCTTCTGTAGCCTCTGTACTCCCATGGCCTCAATTGTAGCTATGATCATTTATCACTTTTTTCTTGTTTCCTTCATCACCTGCTTCCCTCTACCCACTTTAACCTCATCTTTTTCTGCCCCAGGCATTCCTTGACTGTGGCCTTCCGTTCACCACAGTATTTATGCATCCCTTTGATCCGTTCGACTGTTCCGCACCTTTATCATTAATGCCCTTGCCTCCAATAAAACCTTCAATCTTTCCCACCTTTTTTTCCCCTTGGCATGGACCCCCCCACCCCCCCCCCCACTGCTGCCCAAGTTCAAGTGCATAGACTTGAGCATATCTGTGCGCAAATGGTTTAGCCATCCATCACCAAATCTGGCTGGACCAACAAGCAGCATCAGACCTCACTCTATCTGCAAAAACAGCATATTACTTCTCATCAACTGTCTCCGTGTGCCTCTCCCCACCCCCTCCACCATCACTTCTAAGAACATGTGTGCGGGACTCATGTACATCTATTCCACTAAGATTTGAGACTGTCCCTTCAGCTACCTGTATTGGTGTCCGTCCGTCCCCCCCCCCCACTGTCCTTTCTTGATCCCACATGTTTTAATAATTGCTGCCCTGTCTCTCCTCAAAGGCGTCCCCAAACTCATCTCACCCAGTAAACCTACTTTTTGCTCCCTTGAACCCATTTTCACTATTCCCAGTAAACTGCTAGCCACTCAGCTTTCCTTTCTGACCACAATAATTGTTATACACAGTAGGCAACTATTCTATTGCTTTCCTGGCAGGCTTCACATTCTCCATCCTTTGTAATCTTTAGCTCATCTGAAACCCTGCTTTTATACCACCCTATACCAATCCTGCCTCACATCACTCCTGTTATTGCTGGCCTACTTTGGCTTCCAGTCCTCCAGCATATCACATTTAAAATTCTCATCATCATCATGTTTAAATAGCCCATAGCCATTTAAAGACGGGCAACCTCTGTACCTCTGTCATCTCCTCCAGCCTTACACCTCAGCCAAAGCTCAACTTCTCTGACTGCCCACTTGTGCATTCCTCTCTCTTTGCTCCACCATTGGCAGGCATGCCTTCAGCCATCTTGGCCCCACGCTTTAGAATTCCCTTCCTAAATCCTTATGTCACTCTACTTGTTTAAGACCTTCTTTAAAATGTACCTTTTAAACACCTGTTGTGGAGAAGAGTAAGTCATGTCTGACTAATTTAATTGAATATTTTTGAGGATGTCACAAGTAAGGCAGTGACTATGAATATTATCTTTATGGACTTCGAGAAGGCATTTGATTAGATTCCACACAAGAAATTATGAGTGAAAATGAGAGCGTGTAGAATTGAAGGTAACCTTTTGACGTGGGTTGGAAATTAATTGGGAGGTGGAAAGCAGAGTGTGACGTTAAAGGATAGGTAGCCTGGCTGGATGTGGCAGGTGGCATTCCCCAGAGATCTGTTCTGGGGTCTCAATTTTTCATCATATTAATGACTTGGATGAAGAAATAAAAAGTTGAACATCTAAGTTTGTAAATGACAAGTTAGGGATGTGACAGTAAGTAGCCCAGATGGGAGCAGGAGATTTCAAAGGTACATAAACAGACTGAGTGGACAAAACTAGAATAAATGTGATGTCATTGATTTTAGACCCAAGAAAGATTAATTTAAGTATGCTCTCAATGGTGGAAAATGAGGAACTCTAGGGGAGCAGAGAGATTTAGGAATCAATGTAAGTTGTTAAAAACTAGCAGACTGGTACAAACAGCAATCAAAATTCTGGTACATTTTTACCTTTATCTCAAATATAAAGAGGTAGTTATACTTGGTTAAACTCCATTTGGAGCACTCCGTTCAGTTTTGAGCATTGCAATTCAGCAAGGATGTATTGGAATAAAAAACAAAAAGAAATGTTGGAAACCCTAAAATTAGAGCTATGCTATCCAGAAGTGAAATCACTTCAACCCATAAGTAAAAATGTGGGGGACACTTCTCACAGAAGGCTGTGGGTGCTAAGATAATTGCAAGGATAACTGAGATAGGTTTTTTGTCAGGTAAGGATATCAAGGGATATGGAACAAAGATAGGTGACCTTCACCAAATCATTTCAAAGACATGATGTCACCTAACACAACCTCTTTTGACCACCTCCACTGCCTGTGTTGTCAGGCTGTTTGTCCAATTTCCAGTCCTGGATGAGCCACAGTTCCTTACAATTAAACATTGTGAAAATTGAAGCCATTATTTTCAGTCCCCACAAATTCCATCTGTCTTCCTGGTCACTATCTCAGATGTAATCAGTCTATTTGCAACCTTGGCATCCTATTTGTCCTTGAATTAAGATTCTGACCCCATATCCTCTCCATCACGAGGACTGCCAACGTCCATCTCCATGATGTCATTCCTTTCTGCCTGTCCCCAGCTGCTGCTGAAACCTTCACCCATGCTTTTGTTACTTCCAATCTCTTTAAACTTGAGCTCATTCAAAACCCTGCTGTCTGTACCCACACCAAGTCTCATTCACCTAACCCCCTTCATTTGTTCAGGACTGAAGCTCTGGAATTATCTCCCTTAAACTCTTCACCTTGCTCCTCTTCTTTAAGAGGTATTTTAAAGCCTATTTCTTTGACCAAGTTTTTGGGCACCCACCCTAATACCTCCTCCTTTGGTTCAAGGTCAGTTATTGTATGATTACGCTCTGCTCCTGTGAAAGACTTTAGGATGTTTTACCCCATTAAAGGTGCTGTATAAATGCACATTGTGCTGTAGTTGTTTAAATGATTTTTGCATCTTTGCCTCTCATTTTTCAATGTTGTTTGTGTATATGGTGTAAACTTTGCACAGATATTTTGATAGCTCGCAAGAATCATTAATTAGCTGTTAATACCATAGGAGTTTAAATTGGGAAAATACAGTAAAACCCTGAGATGATCTGGATTTTTTTTGTCTAAAACTAAACTTTGATACTGAGAATATCTTATGTAAATGCAAGTCAGTTTTTTTAATAAGTGCTTTTCATGACTACTTTGTGGTGCTTTACAGCCAATGATGTACTTTTGAAGAATAGTTACTGTTGTAATGTAGGAAACCTAACAGCCAAGATATGCACAATGAGCTCCCACGAACAGCTATGTGATAAACACCACATAATATTTTTGCAATGTTGATTGAGGAATAAATATCGGCCTGGACAACGGGAATAGAACCCCTGCTCTTCTTCAAATAGTAGCATGGGCTCTTTTGCATCCAGCCAAGTAGGCAGATGGGACCTCATTGCTGTACTGGAGTGTCAGCATAGATTTTTGTGCCTACGCCCTGGAATGGGACTTAACCCAGAAACTTGTGACACAGGGGCCAGAGTGCTACCAACTGAGTCATGGCTAACGCTTGGTAATTGGATATATTTGCTTTTCAGTATCCCATCTAAATGATTAAGTGCAACCAGACTTTTCACAAGACTTATTGTGGAACAGATTTTTTGTAGGCAGAGTTTGTTTGTTGCCAGAATGTGAACAAATGAGCTGTTGTGAAAGTTCTTTTTAGGTTTCCTTAATGCTAGTTTGTGCTTCAAAATGCACTGTGTATGCATGTATTATTCATGGTTGTGGATTTGTACACACAGACTACATTTGAGTACTACAGCACATGATTCTGCTCAAAGGTTACCCAGAGG
Source organism: Cetorhinus maximus (assembly GCF_964194155.1). Taxonomy (NCBI): domain Eukaryota; kingdom Metazoa; phylum Chordata; class Chondrichthyes; order Lamniformes; family Cetorhinidae; genus Cetorhinus; species Cetorhinus maximus. The sequence goes on from NC_135884.1 coordinate 125,144,394, forward strand.
GGTTGGGAACACCTTGATCACTGGGATGTTTTCTGCTTGTGTCTATACCAATGATGAGCTTTCAGCTAGCTCCGAAAAGATAATGTGGAGAACTTGAGCTTATTTCATTGTACTCATAACATACTTTAAATAAGAAGTTGAATAAATAATACTATGATAGGAATATTGGAGTATCACAATGGCACACCAGAGATAGTGTTTTTACAGGAGACCAAACTGGAACCTGCTTGAGTATTGTGATTTTCCTTGTTTGGGAAAATCAAAACTTGTTTATTTGTATCACCTGGTTGACTTTTAAATATAATTTTATGCAGTCTTTTATTTACAAACAGTTAACTTTTATTTCTGATTTTTTTTATGCTTGCAAATGTGAGGAATATCAAAAAAATTGCCACCAATGAGCAAAGTAAAAATAGTTGGAACTGGGGCTTTGATCATCAAAAAAACTAGAAACAATGAAATTCTTGAAACTGTGAAGAGTATTTTAATGTAAAGTAATCTGCTCATCTATTCAGACTGTTTTTGTAATAGTTTCCTTCCCAGTAACAGAAATTAGATTTCTAATGTTAATTAACATGCCGCAGAGTAACTCAGCAAACATCATCCGTGAGTTTTATTAGTGGTTCCATTAGGTTCAGTAGACTAGCATTCTTTATTGTAATGGACAGATGCAGTTCAGAGATATCTGATATTTAAAAGTTAATTTACTAAGCATTATGGATGAATTTTGAAACATTTCATGATTAGCATTGAGGACCACGATGGATGGACTACATGGAACTCCTCACTGAAGTTTGGAGATTTCGATTTCATTTGGCAGCCTTGATTATGGCTTTGAATTTGCTAATTTGTGTACAGTTGCCTAGAATTTTATGTTGTAATCACTGCGCGTATGGAACAGTTTACTTTTAGTGTGTGTGTGTGTGTCTGTAATTTATCAACTATAGTCTTGTAAATGGAAATTTCAAAATACTATTCAAGCAGCAGAAAAAAATTGCATTATTAAATATTACAGACCACCTTGGCAGGTGGTCTGCCATCCATAAATACATTTTCTTTCTGTTCTCCTTTAAACCAGCATGTTCCAACCAATGGCTGCACCACATCTCCAGCATTGTGATATTTAAATGGCGACTGTCTCTTAGGACCTCAGTTCTGGCCTTCACTGCTGATTGAGTGCATTTTCCCTCTATCTATCTTGCTGGACCCTCTCCAATTTCAGCAGTGGGAGCTCGGACTGAAGCTGACATTCAGAATGAGGAGTTGTCATTAAAATATCAGTGTTGGAGGAGTGAAACTGACAGCAGTAGTTGATAGGAATTCAGTGCTGCTGCCGGGTCCATTGTCTTTGATAAAATTGCTTCACCAGGAAGAAGATCGGAGAGAGAATGTGACTAGTGTATAAGTCAAAACTGGAGCAAATTTTTAAAAATATGTATAGGAGAGAGAGTTTGTGGACTGATGTCTGGGGTGGGGAATACTCTGTTAGAGCATGGCCAGCTAGGTGGTCTGCTCTCCTAATGTCACCTGCCTTTTCTTCTTCCATCATACTTCTGGGGCATTGGAGTCTTCGCTGTATTGCCAGCTTTACCATGCTATCCTCCTTGTCTGCTACTCTGCTGCAACCATTTACAGATCCTCTGGATCTTAGATGCATCATTTATTTATTTTATTATTGCCTCCTTTTGTCACACCATTTTCACTTCTGTCATTTAATCAATTCCTGGCCTTGACCTCATCAGATATTTTTCCCCATCGCCTTTTCCTTGGCCGCTCCCTTTCTTTATAAGCTGTTCATCTGTAACATCTCAGGGTTTTGACAAAAGTCTTGAATCTGACATGTTAACCCTATCTTTCTCAATCCACAGATGTGCCTGACCTGCTGAGTGTTTCCTGCATTTTCTGGTTTTAATTTAAGCAATAATGAAGAATCTGTTACCAAATTTGGAGCACAGTCTCAATCACTAAATAGTGGAAAACAAAACAAGATGAGACATGTAGACAATTTAGAGAGGTTTGAAGAAGTAACAGCGTTATGATAATGGATGACTTTAATTGTCCTAAAGTCGATGACAAATGATAAGAGTTCTCAGAACTGTTAATCAATCAGCGTGTTGCATGTCCAACAAGAAAGGTTCCAGTTCTGTCTTCTGGTCCTAGGAATTAAGGTAGGACTGCTGAATAACTTGGAGGTTGGTAGTAGTCATAAATGAATTAGGATCACATAATAACAGGACTTGAAAATAAAGATGTTGGGCTGAAAATTGGTTAATTTCAGTGGTATGAAAAGAAACTTAGTCTGGATGAATTGGCTGCAAAAACAATGGAAGTTTAAATAGTAAGCCAGCAGTGGGAGATATTTTAAAAACAGATGAATGAGGAGCAGGTTAAATATATTCTGACTGAAGGGGGTTGAAGGTTGAATTTCGGAGGATAAGTGGATTAGAACAAAAATTACAGAAGAAAACTGAAATATGAATAAAAGATAGGTGCAAGAAAGTGGAATTGAGAATGTTAAGAGGGTTAAGAATATTAATTTTAATAAAAATTGTGGTCAGCAACAGGGACAAAGCAAGTAAAAAAAAAAAGCAAGAAATAAAAGGATAGTTAAAATACAGATGTGGCCACTGAAAGGTGAAGGAGGTCATTTTGTACTTGAGAGTAAAGGTGTGGCGATGATGTTTAATAACTATTTTGACTGTGCTTGCAGAGGAAAGTGAAATTATGACTTATAGGGAGCCCTGGGGAGGATGGTGAAGAGCCACTCATGGAGAAAAATAGCTAAAAGAAAACTGTACAGTATTTGAAAATAAAGTAGGGGATTAAAGTAAAAATATGACCAGACTTGATTGAAATACATTCCTGAGTACAGAGGTTAGAGAGGAGGTATCAGAGGCACTAACCATAATTTTCCAAAAAAGAAGAATTGTGCCAATGTGCTGGAGGATGGCCTTTATTTACATCCCTGTTCAAGAAAATGGAAGGGGACAACAAAGTAAATTATAGGCCATTTTGTCTCTTCTCAGTAAAGAGCAGGTCCTGCTTGACTAATTTAGTTGGAACTTTCAAAATAATCAGTATAGATGAAGGGAGTGTGATGATTTTTTTTTGTTGTTCATGGGATGCAAGTGTCACTTGGAAGGCCAACATTTGTTGTCCGTTCCTAATTGCCCTTTAGAAGATACTGGTGAGCTGCCTCCCTGAACCGCTGCAGCCCATCTGGTGTAGGTACAACCACAGTGCTGTTAGGAAGGGAGTTCCAGGATTTTGACCAGCAACAGTGAAGGAACGACAATGTAGTTCCAAGATGGTGTGTGACTTGGAGGGAAACTTTCAGGTGGTGGTGTCCCCATGCATCTGCTGCCCTTGTCCTTCTAGGTGGTAGAGATTTTTGGTTTGGAAAGTGCTGTCGAAGGAGCCTAGGTGAGCTACAGCAGTATGTCTTGTAGACGACGCACACTGCTGCCACTTTGCACTGGTGATGGAGGGAGTGAATGTTTAATTTGGTGGATGGGGGGAATCAAGTGGGCTGCCTTGCCCTTGGTGGTATCAAGCTTCTTGATTGTTTTGAAGCTGCATTCATCATGACAAGTGGGGAAAGTATTACATCAAACTCCTGACTTGCGCCTTTATTTTTTAATGAACAGGCTTTGCTTTCCACTTATTGAAAATATTTGGGCATAAGCACAGGAATAATATTGAAGTTGATGAGGACACAAAATTAGGGAGCCTGGCAAGTGCTGAGAACGCATGACAATATGCACAGGCTAGCTGAGTAGGGAGATGGGTGGCTGGTATACGTGAGTAGAGAGAAGTGTGAAGTAGTATATTTCTGGAGAAAGAACAGTAATAAGAGCTATATCTTAAATTGTTACGGAGTGAAGAATAGACAGGTCTAAGGATGCAGGTACTTAGATTTTTTTAGGAGTGGGAGTGCAGGTAGGAAAAAAAATGGGACTGAGAACTTTCTGCCTAGGGGCATTAAATACAAAGGTGATGTTGAATTTGTACAGCCATAGGTTAGACCACATTTGGAGTATTTCATGCTGCTCAGGGCACTTGATCATAGGAAGAACAGGAGCAAAGGAAAGATTGCAGTGAAGAATTACTAATACGTATGTTACCAGGAGTGAGAGGTAAGTGTTAAAAAGGCTTGAAACATTGCTGTCGCAGTGATTTAAAAAAAAACAATGTTAGGTTTTGAGATGGTAAAAAGTGAAGGGTAATTCCTTTGGCTGGTGAATCAGTAACAAAGGGGCCTGAACTCAGGATTATCACAAAACATTAATGGGAAAATTAAAATAATTATTTTCCATACAGAGGGTTAGTTCACCACAGTGGAAAATTGGGGCATAAATGTAGCATTTTTTTAAGGCAGTATGGTTAGATTATGGCAGGATCACCTTTAGAGCAAGGGAAATGCCAAGATCTTCCACAACAAAATGTCTCCTTTTAAGTTCTGCCTCTTGTCCCATTGATCCTCACATCTGCCCATTGAGAAGAGCTCATAGATTTAATTGGTTTTTAAGTTGAGAATATCCATTTTGCTGTCTCATCCTCCCCAACTATTTGTAGGCCACACTGCCCCAACTCTGGTGCATAGTATTATACATTCTCCCCTAGCTTGACTGAAGCCTTCAGCACACTGAAGTGATAGCACTCTTGCCCTTTAGCCCTACTCCAGCCCAACTTCAGAATTTGACCATATAAGTATTGATTTGCACTTCAAAGGCATACCAAAGGAATTGTTGCATTGTCAGCAGTGCCATCTTACAGATGACATTTTAAATTGGGAACCCATCTGCCTGTTCAAGTGTGCGTAAAACATTCCTTGGTACTATTTGAAGAAGCACGAGGGAGATGACCATGTGTCCTGGCCTGCATTAATACCTCAATCCTGTGCTATATGGGAGCTCCAAGATGCTTATTGTGTCCTGCATAACCATATGTGCAGGAAGTGTCATTATTTGCAGCAACTTGAACTCCAGGTTTCAGAACTTGAGCAGCAACTGGTGTCACTGCAGTGTACGCTTGAGGTTGAAAGCTTCATGGATAGCACATTTATAAATGTGGTCACCCCGCGGCTTAAGAATATGTGGGAATGGGTGACCACCAGGCAGTCAAGAAGGAACTATCAGGTATTGCAGGAGTCCCCTGAGTGCATCTCACTCTCCAACCAGTATTCAGTTTTGAATGTTGATGAAAGTCCATCTGGGGAGTGCAGCCAGATCCAAGTCCTTGGCATGGTTGGCTCAGCTGTGCAGGAGGGCACAAAGAAGGCGGGAAGAGCAATAGTAATAGGAGATGCAATATTTAGTGGAACAGACAGGCATTTCTGTGGCTATAGACATGAATCCAGGATGGTGTGTCTCCCAGGTGCCAGGATGTCACGAAACAGCTGCAGAGCACCCTAAGGCAGGAGGGTGAACAGCCAGCTTTTTAGTCCACATCAGTAACAATGACATAGGTGAAAACAGGGGTGTAGTCCTGGAGTCAGAATTTAGGGAGCTAGATAGGAAATTTAGCAAGCAGGACCTCAAGCCTTGATCATTCCCAGTACCACATGCAAGTGAGTATATAAATAGGAGGATAAAGCAGATGAACGCGTGGCAGGAAAGATGGTGCAGGAGGGAGGGCTTTAGATTCCTGAAACATTGGGAGAAATGGAACCTGTACAGGCTGGACGTGTTGCACCTGACCAGAGCTGGGACAAATTTCTTTGTTGGGCGATTTGCCAATGCTATTGGGGAGGGGTGTGGGAATCAGGAATACCAAAGGCGCACAATATTGGGAGAAACAGCACCAAATTAGCCAATGGTAAGTTATTAGGTGGGTTCAGAGTAATGGGAAAGTAATAAATTCTAAGTAAGGGTTACTGTCCATGCATTGTGAATGAACAGAGTGTGGTAAATAAGATTGGTGAGTTGCAGGTGCAGGTAGCCATGTGAAAATATGATGTAGCTGTTACTGAGACCTGGCTCAAAGATGACCAGGACCTGATATTACATATTCCTGGATACAAGGTGTTCAGGAAAGGAAGGAATGGGAGAAAGGGCAACAGATTAAGGAGAACATTGCAATGAGAGGATGTCCCAGATAGATCAAGCTAGGGCTAAGGAGCAAAAAAGGTGCATATACTTTGCTTGGTGTAGTCTATAGGCCACCAACTAGTGGGGAAAATTTTAGAGTCCATTTTAAAAGATTTAATAGCTGTGCACGTGGAAAACAGTGGCAGAATCAGACAGAGTCAGCATGGATTTATGAAAGGGAAATCATGCTTGACAAATCTACTGGAATTTTTCGAGAATGTAACTAGTAGAGTTGATGAGGGGGAGCCAGTGGATGTGGTTTATTTGGACTTTCAGAAGGCTTTCGACAAAGTCCCACATAAGAGATTGGCGTGTAAAATTAAAGCGCATGGGATTGGGGGTAGTGTATTGAGATGGATGGAAAACGGGTTGGCAGACAGGAAACAAAGAGTAGAAATAAACAGGTCTTTTTTCTGAATGGCAGGCAGTGACTAGTGGGGTACCACAGGGATCGGTGCTGGGACCCCAGTTATTCACAATATATATTAATGATTTAGATGAGGGAATTAAATGTAATATCTCAAAATTTGCAGATGACACAAAGCTGTGTGGGAGGGTGAGCAGTGAGGAGGATGCAGAGATGCTTCAGTGTGATTTGGACAAGCTGAGTGAGTGGGCAAATGCATGGCAGATGCAGTATAATGTGGATAAATGTGAGGTTATCCATTTTGGTAGCAAAACCAGGAAGGCAGATTATTATCTGGCTATAAATTGAGAGAGGGGAATGTGCAACGAGACCTGGGTGTCCTTGTACATCAGTCGCTGAAGGTAAGCATGCGGGTGCAGCAAGCGGTAAAGAAGGCAAATGGTATGTTGGCCTTCATAGCCAGAGGATTCGAGTACAGGAACAGGGATGTCTTGCTGCAATTGTACAGGGCCTTGGTGAGACCACACCTGGAATATTGTGTGCAGTTTTGGTCCCCTTATCTGAAGATGGATGTACTTGCTATAGGGGGAGTGCAGCGAATGTTTACCTGACTGATTCCTGGGATGGCGGGACTGACATATGAGGAGAGATTGAATCGATTAGGATTATATTCGCTGGAGTTCAGAAGAATGGGGGGGGTGGGATCTCATAGAAACCTATAAAATTCTAACAGGACTAGACAGGGTAGATGCAGGAAGGATATTCCCGATGGTGGGGGAGCCCAGAACCATGGGGATATGGGGTAGACCATTTAGGATTGAGATGAGGAGAAATTTCTTCACCCAGAGAGTGGTGAGCCTGTGGAATTCGTTAACACAGAAAGTAGTTGAGACCAAAACATTGTATGTTTCCAAGAAGGAGTTAGGTATAGCTTTTGGGGCGAAAGGGATCAAAGGGTATGAGGAGAAAGTGGGAGCAGGCTATTGAGTTGGATGATCAGCCATGGCCATAATGAATGGTGGCACAGGCTCGAAGGGCCGAATGGCCTACCCCTCCTAGTTTCTATGTTTCTAACTAGTATAAAAGATGTAGAGGAACAAATCTGCAAAGAAGTTACAGAGAGGTGCAAGAATTATTGAGTAGTTATAATGGGGGACTTTAATTATCTGAATGAAGACTGAGGTGGTATAGTAGTAGTGTAAAGGGCAGAGGGGACAAAATTTCCTCGAGGGTGCTCAGCTGATTCTTCTACAACAGCATATTTCCGATTCAATGTGAAAGTGAGCATGCTAGACCTATTCTTGCGAATGAGGTGCGCCAAATGGATCAAGTGTTAATAGAAGAACATTTAGGGGACGGTAATTATTGTATAGGTTTAGGTTAGTTATGGGAAAAGACAAGAAACAATCCAGAGTAAGAATAATTAACAGGGGGAAATCCAACTTCAATGGGGTAAGAATGAACCTGACTCATAAGTTGAAATCAAAGGTTGACAGGCAAAACTGTAACTGAACAATGGGCTACCTTTAAAGAAGGGAGAGTTGAGGCAGAGTTGAGGTCTATTCCCACAAAGGGGAAAGGTAGGGTAAACAAATCCAGAGCTTCCTGGATGAGAAAAGAGAGAGAAATTTAAGATAAAGAAGAAAAAGCATGCATATGACAAATGTCAGGTGGGGAATACAACTGGGAACCAGACTGAATACAAAAAGTTTAGAGGGGAATTGAAAACGCAAATAAGAGAAGCAAAGAGATGGCATGAAAAGAGCCTGGCAGCTAACATAAAAGGGAATCCCAAAGTCTTCTGTAGGCATATAAACAGCAAAAGGGTGGTGAAAGGGGGAGTGGGGCTAATTAGGGACCAAAAAGGGGATTTACACATGTAAGCAGGGGCGTAGTTGAGGTATTAAGTGAATATTTTGCATCTGTCTTTACCAAGGAAGAAAATTCCAGGTCATGGTGAAAGGGGAGGTAGTCTAGATGCTTGAATGTTTTAGGATTAAGGAGGTGGCATTAGATCGACTGTCCGTACTTAAAATTGATCAGGCACCAGGACTGGATGAGATTCATTCAAGAATACTGAGGGAAGTGAGAATGGAAAATGCAGATGCATCATTTTCCAATCTTCCTTGGACTTGGGTAGTGCCAAAGGACTGGAGAATTGCAAATATTACACCCTTGTTCAAAAAAGGGTGTAAAATCAAGCCCAACAACCAGTCAGTTTAACCTCAGCTTCTGAGGGGAAGCTTTTAGAAATAATAATTCGGGACAAAATTTAGTCACTTAGGAAAATGCAGGTAGATTAAAGAAAGCTAGCATGGATTTGTTAAGGGCAAATTGTGTTTAACTAACTTGCTTGAGTTTTTTTGAGATAGCAGAGTGGGTTAATGAGGATAATGCTGTTGATGTGGTGCATATAAACTTCCAAAAGGCATTTGATGAAGCGCCACACAACTGACTTTTGTGAGTAAGATTAGAGATCCTGAAATAAAAGGGTCAGTAGCAACATGGATACATAATTGGCTGAGTGATAGGAAACAGAGTAGTGGTTAACAGATTTTTTTCGGACTGGAGGAATGTTTGTCGTGGAGTTCCCCGGGGTCAGTGACCCCTGGTCTTCCTGATATATATTAATGACCTAGACCTTGCTGTACAGGGCACAGTTTCAAAGTTTGTGGATGATACAAAACTTTCAAGTATTGTGAAGAGGATAGTATAAAACTTTAAAAGGATCTAGACAGATTCATGGAATTTGTGGACAAATTGCAGATGAAATATAATGCAGAGAAGAATGAAGTGATTAGTTTTGGTGGAAAGAACGCAAAGAGACAACATAAAATAAAGAGTACAATTCTAAAAAGGGTGCAGGAGCAGAGGGACCTGGGTATATAACTGCATAAATCATTGAAGGTGGCAGGACAAGGTTGAGAATGTGGCTAATAAAGCATAGAACATCCTAGGCGTTATTAATCGGGGCAGAGCATACAAAAGCAAGGAAGTTATGTTAAACTTGTATAAAACAATGGTTCAGTCTCAACTGGAGTATTGCATCCAATTCTGGGTGCCACACTTTAGGAAGGATGCAAAGGCATTCGAGCGATTGCAGAAAGGATTCCGAGAATAGCTCTAGGGATGAGGAACTTCATTTATGTGGACAGATTGGAGTGGTTGGGACTGTTTTCCTTGGAGAAAAGAAGGCTGAGAGGAGATTTGATAGAGGTATTCAAAATCACGAGGGGTCTGGACAAAATACATAGGGGGAAACTGTTCCCACTTGTGAAAGGATCGAGAATGAGAGGGCACAGATTTAAAGTAAGTAGCAAAAGAAGCAATGGTGACATGAGGAAAAACTTTTTCATGCGGTGTGTGGTTAGGATCTGGAATGCACTGCCTGAGAGGATGGTGGAGGCAGGTTCAATGGAGACATTCAAGAGGGAATTGGGTTATTATCTGAAAAGAGTGAATATCAGGGCAATGGCTGAAGGCAGGGGAATGGCACTAGGTGAATCGCTCCTTCAGGGAGCAGGCACAGACATGATTGGCTGAATGGCCTCTTCATGCGCTGTAACCATTCTGTGATTCAATCAACTCCATCAAAACACATTATCTGTCCATTTACCTCATTACTGCTTGTGGGATTCTACTGTCTGCAGATTGGCTCTTACGTTTACCTGCATAAACTTATTACGATTGCACTTCACAATTAATTTGTTGGCTGTGAAACACTTGGACATCCTGAGGACAAGGAAAGTGTAATTTAAATGTAACTTCCTTTTGCTATCCTTAAAGAACTACCAACAGCTTCTTTGGGGCACTTTCTGACTCTGCTCCTAATTGCAAAGCTTGCCAACGTTGTCATTTGCTCGCACTCCTTGAGGATTGTTTTACCCCACTTTCAAAACTGCTGTAATTACCACATCCTTTAAAAGCTTATTCTTAGTACTCTGTCCTGTCCAGCTTCCACCACGTCTGTGATCTCCCATTATCACTATGGTTCAGGAACATTTCGTGCCTACTTCTTAATTTGCTTTCTTCAGTCTGACTTTCATTCTGTACATAGTATTGAGGTAATTCAGTGATGGCTTGTGTGACCATGGTACACTATATCATCTTCAATCTGTAAGTGGTCTTCCATATGGTTAGCTGCACTGTTTTCTTCCACTGCATCACATTTGTGGTCCATTCTGTGCCTCAGCCCTGGCATCTGTGCCCATGTCTGTGCCATCAGCATAGCTCCTACAGTGGTTTCTCCTGTGTATGCAGAGTCATTTACAATATGCAGTTTGATTCCTTTCTATTCTTCATTTGTTTGCCCCTTGACATCACTGGGATGACTTAAGTTTATTTGTATGTTTCAGATGCCCAAATTCATCTCCTCACCACGCCACACTTGGTTCAGTTGCCAAAATTGTGCTGTCTGACTGTTTACTTGATATCAGGTCATGGACTTTCAGCAACACAGCATTAGCACACCAGCATCCTGTCTGGCTCCTTCAGAAACTCGCCCTTAGCCCATGATCCCATCCCCCATGTTGGATCCCCACTCTAGCTATGATAAACAACATTTGTGTCACTTGAGCTGAATTCAAACCTCACGTCCAGTCCATCCTAAACTCAAGCATCTTCCACTACCATGAGCTTCTTGTCTTAAAATCCTCATTCTCATTTACAAATTCCTCACTCAACCTTCCTTTTGAGATCTCCTGCAACCTTGTGCCTCTGCTTGCGCTCTGCTGGCTGGCCTGCTTTTGTGCTCCACCCTGGCTCTACTGGATTTAGTAGAAGCTTCAGTCATCTTGCACCCCCATACTCTGGAATTTCTCTCTATATCCTCCAAGTTGTGACATCTCTACTCACCTGCAAACACTTCTTAAAAATCTACCTTTTCAACTATGCCTTCGGCCACCCCAGTTAATTGGGATGTTTTACTACAGAAATGAGTTGTTGTAGTTAACAGAACAAAGCCAACACTTTAAATGTTACATAAAGGAATTTTTTTCTTCACAAACCTGCATATAGTTCAAAACACTGGACACAGGATTAGACCTGAGAGCAAGGTTATTCAGACATGCTTGTGTCTTTTTGATGTGCGTTTCCTTTTAACATACCTAGTGTTTTACCTAAGACATTGACATTATTGATTTCGCTAATTTATTCTTAACATTAACATAGTTTTGTCCTTCGGCTGAAAATTCTGAATACGGTCTTGTTGTATATTTTTATTCTTTTTGGAGCTTGAATTTTGAACCTAATTTTCATCCGACCTTCAAAAGTGCACAATAATCAGCCACAAGTCAATCAGTTTAAAACTGAAGACCTTTTTTAAAAAAAATTCAGATAGTGATTTACTGGCGTTTGATGGTAAACCCGCTGAACTTGAAATGTCTATGATGCTATGTCGAACTTCAATAATCTTTAGATTTTTGGTCGCATATTGCAAACTTAGTCCTGATGTCACAGGATGTGACTTCCTTTCCAAGTGGTGAATGTTACCGTTGTTTTGCAAAAAAAAAGTTGTTCTTTGTTAAAGTAATTTGGCTATAGAAATATGTGTGACAGCCCAACCTCCCTTGGTAATGGGTCTGATTTTGTGCCATTAAACATTGTGGTTTCAGGAGCTTTTCAACTAATAAAAAACATCTGCAGCATGTTATTTTTCCTTCAGTTTTGAAGATGAATTCAGGGTCACAGACTAGATAATAGTCTGAAGGACAAAGAGATTATCTGTTTTATATCAAGTTCAGTGAATTGCGGGGGGACCTGTTTTGTGGCAAGTTCATTCCATCACAATCACTCCCCTTGCTCTTTCATGGTCAAGTTCAGGAAGGGAGCTGGTGAACGGCTGGAAGCTTTCAGAAGGGGTTAGTGGACTGATAGGCCAGTTGCCTTGTCTCAAGATTTCTGGATTGTGGGAAAGTTCGAATATGCTGCTATTTTCTATCTGTTATCAGGATGCTTATCATGGAACTCTTGTCTGCATACTTGGCTGGATAGTTCGTGCTTTGAGTCCTGCCAGAGTGTGCTTACATTTTGCTTTAGCAGGAGTGATTAAACTAGAATGGTTGAGATGAGTTAAATATTAAAATGCTGAAGTTGAAAGATTTTATTGAGTAATGCAAAAATTATAATAATTGTGAAATCATTAAATAACTCACCAGTTATATTGTTTTCTTGGCAATAGAATGAGGGTGGTTCAGCCTGAATTACATGTATTGCAAGTCTTTGTTCTTTAATGGTTGGCATGTAGCATTGTTGCTTAGCTGAGTTTTTAAAGTTTGCATTTCTACCTCCCACCTTTGGCTCAGTTTCATTTGCTTTGGGCCAGTACAATTTTACAAACAAGTTTTGTCTTTTATCATAATGTCATTGGATTTAAGGGAGCTATTAATCAATCCTTTCCTGGCCTTCTCGAGCTGTGAAAATGGGCATTTTGGTTGGGCCACTTTTTAGCTGGTACATGGTAGTGGTACTGTAAAACAAATGGCCTCATTTGCATTTGCTGAAGCATGGTCGATATCAAGAACTCATTGCACAGAGAATAGCAGGAGCACACCACATCCTTATGCTAGTTGATTAAAGCATTAGCATTGACCATTTTATGTTGCAGTCTTTCTCATTCCTGTTTGTCATGTGCCATCCATTGAAATAACTTAGCCCACAGTTCTCTCTTGTTTTTCTTTAATCTACCCACATGTGCTCTGAACTCATATTATCCATGACACCAACCTCTTCAGCCTATTTGCTCCCTTTACACCACTTCCACTAAACTGTTCGGCCTCCAACGTCCCTTCCTGAAAAATGGTTCCCTCCAATCAGGCACTTTCCCACCCCTTTCAAAACTGACAGTATCAACCTCCATTCTCAAAACCCCCACCCTTGACCCCTCTTAAATCTTTATCACCACATCTCTCTTCTCCAGTGTTCTTGAATGTATTGTCATCTACTAAATCAGCACACGTGCTTCCTGCAACTCCCTATTTTAATCTTTCCAATAGATTTTCATCCCTGCCAGAGCATTAAAATGGCTCTTGAGAAAGTCACAAATGATATTTTATATCTGTGATTTTGCATTATCCCTTCTCTTCCTCTTTTATCTCTCTACAGCCTTCATCACAGTTGCCTAGGCCATCCCCCTCCAATGCCTTTCCTCTGTTGTCCAGCTTGGTGGAACTGCTGTTGTTTACTTTGACTCTTATCTACCCTAACATAGTCAGAGCTTCTACTCTTTGGTTTCCCTTGCACTCCATACACTGTTGTCCCTGAAGTTCTCCAAATGTTAATTGTTGACCCCTTCAACTACAGGTTCCTTGGTAACATCATCTGCAGACATAGGGCCAAGCACACAGGATGCCCAACCCTGCCTCTCCAATCCATTGCCTTTATGCTGTCAGACTGCTTGTCCAGGATCCATTTTTAGATAAGCTACAATTTCAGCAGCTAAGTGTTAGGAAGAGTGAAGCTATCATCTTCAGCCCCAGCACAAACTCCATATTGTGGACACTGCTTCCACCTTTTCCCTCAGTCTTTTACTGAAGCAGACTGGTTGTAGCCTTGGAGCCCTATTCGATCTAGAGTTGCACTTCCCATAACATCTCCTTTTCATCACAAAGGCAGAATAATTCCATCTTTACAAGATCCATGAATGAGCTAATGCTAGTCCTGGGACTGGCCACAAGCTTTATTGCATAGACCTATATGGAAATTTTTTTTACAATGCTTTGCTTCATAAAACTTCAATTTTAGGTTGCAAAATGGGAAGCAAGATGTATTGTTGTGTCACTCATTTATTGACCTTAGTGATGGTATATTTTTTCTTTCAGTGATCAAGGTCCACAAGTTTTTAAATAAAGGTTGATTAGTACTTTTTACCTGGTGACAATACAATTTATTTGCTTATCTTGCTGTTAGCTGTGATTTATGATTATCTTTTTAAGTTTCTGTAGTGCAAGTCAATGCCTGTAATTGCAGACCTAACCCTTTGAAAGTCATCACATGCATCATGGTCCCATTCAAATCTGATGATCTGCAGACTGATGTATATACCATAGCTTTATTTGTGTCAACCTAAATTAAAAATACTACTGCATCAGAACCATTCTGTGTAGTATGTTCAATTGGATACAAGTTATTTATAGCGGCAATGGGCAGCTAAATGAACAAAACATGGTAAACATTCTTTTACCTTGGGTTTTATAGATTACGAGATTTGACTAAGATTTCAACGTATGTATGTGACAGTTACATTAGTGAAATCTAACAGTTGTTTGTGCACAGATAACTTTTATTTTAAAATTGCTGCAAATACAATCTCTTTACTAATACACAGAGTACATTCAAAAAAGTAAATACGTTTAAGACAGCTATCTGACTAGGTCAAATGTGCTTATCTCTGCTATTTTAAAGTTTTATCTCTGTTTGACCTATGTGTATTAATCTTATTGATCAGCCCCTTTTAAGCATAGTGCTTTAGTATTTAAAGCTTTTTTTCGTAGATATGTCCGTTTACACATTTAATAAAAGCTTGTTAAACTGGAACAAAACTGCAGTATTGACCATTTTAAGGGTTGGAAACTTCCTGATTCAAGTATATAAACTCTCATAAGTCACATTCATTACTTTCTAGCATGTAAAAATTTGAACCAAATATAGCCTTTCCTAGAATCAGCAATGAGATGGGATGGAGAAGAAAACAGGTTATTATCTACCTGAAAAATGAGCTGACTTTTGACATGGACTCTGCCAGGGCTATGGATTTGCATTAGGCTGGTATAAAACACAATGCCAATATTAAACAAGGGGGCAGAAGTGGAACCTTTATTCAAAAATTGAATTGGAGCCATTGCACATTCTCTTCTCCTTTCTCTTGCTTTAACTGTGCTGCAATTTTGCAACAAAACTGCACTTCCAGCAGAAGTACCAAAAGATGGAAATGTTTTGTTTTTGTTGAAGATACATTTTTAAAATTTGTTTCACAGAATAGTTTATAATTGAGGAAGCTCCCTGCTTACTGATATCTCCTGTTGCCCTTCATTTTTTTGCTGTAAAACTGAAGCTTGATGCCAGCATTTTGAAGAACAGTCTCCTTTCTGGCTCCTGAATTTTGGGAAGCAGCCCTTTTGTCACTGTATTGACTTTTAAGGAGAGTTCTTCATAAAACATTTCTCCTAGCCTGCCTTTAACCAACAGCTTCAAAGTATAAACAAGTTTTTTTTTTATTCTTTCATGGGACATGGGAGTCGCTGGCTAGGCCATCATTTTTATTGCCCATCCCTAATTGCCCTTGACAAAGTGGTGGTGAGTCGCCTTCTTGAACTGCTATAGTCCATGTGGTGTAGGTACATCCACAGTACTGTTCGAAAGGTATTTCCAGGATTTTGACCCAGCGACAGTGAAGGAATGGCGATTTTAGTTCCAAGTCGGGATGGTATGTGGCAACCAAGACACACCATTGTAAATGCATTTGACGCAACCATCCATGTTGGTATTTATCCTCCATATGAGCAATAGCCTTGTTCTCATTAGGTTAGAAGGTTGAAAGATTAGAAGTTCAATATTTTATATTGACTCCTTATATCTCTTCCTTATCTGCAGGATTCCATGAAGACCATAGTTTGAAAGACTGAGGTGCTTCTCTGAGAGGGAAGTGCGAGGAGAGAAAGATGTCTATAATTAAATTAAACAGCGTGTTTTAGTTGTTCCTCTTGTTTCACTGTTAACCAGGATAAATTTAACATTCTAGTAAATGGTTGTTGGCATTGTTTCAGAATGGGGCAATCATGTCTGATCAATTTCCTTAGCTTTCCGTAAAGAAGCGTTATTCCAAGTTGGCAGCAGAATGTACTTGGAATTCCAGAAAGGTTTTCATAGTGTTCTGCTGAAGTGCTGCTACACCAGCTCAAGGCAGTGCTGTTCGTGGTGAGACCTGTAAATGCACAAAAATTGGCTAAAAGTGGAGACTGGTTTGGGTCGTCATTAGGGCTGGGTGATGTACAAAGTAAGGAATGCCACAGCTTGTTTCTAGGGCTTCTTAATAATCAGAAATGAAAAGTAATTTTCTCAAAATCCAAAAGCACATTCAAAGGCAAGTGAGTAATCAAATCTGACTCTGTATCCATGGAACCACAGTAACTAGACAAGCATGTAGAACCGTGACAGATGAAATTCAGTATGAACAAGTATTACCCCTTTGCAATAAAGGATGTATGCAGAATTATTGAATGAACAGTGTTGAACTGACAAGATGCAATCAATAAGCCTGCCAAAGTTCTGAGCAGTATTGCCATATTGGTAGAATACAAGTCTGATGACATCAAGCTGAAGTTTTATGGTCTGGTCAGGCCTCTGCTTACGTACTGCCTTCCGTTTTGGTCACTAATATTTCCTTTGTATCTTGAAGCCTTGAAGGCATGGCAGGAAATATCCATGGAGCAATTGCTTGGTGTCTGAGGACTGAGATGTGAGGGCAGATAAGAAAATAGGAACACAGGAGCATAGGACTTAGGAGCAGGAGTAGGCCATTCAGCCCTTTGAGCCTGCTCTGCCATTCGATAAGATCATGGCTGATTTGATTGTGGTCTCAACTCTAATTTGCCGTCTGCCCCCATAACCTTTGACTCCCCTGTCTATCTAAAATCTGTCTAACTCTGCCTTGAATATATTCAGCAACCCAATCTACACCTCCCTGGGGAAGAGAATTCCACAGACTAACAACCCTCAGATAAAAGGTTCCTCCTTATCTCCATCTTAAACAGTAGACCTCTTCTTAAACTGTGTTCCCTAGTTCTAGTCTTTCTCACAAGTTTTTATTTATTCATTCATGGGATGTGGGCATCACTGGCTAGACCAGCAGTTATTGCCCATCCCTGATTGCCCTTGAGAAGATGGTGGTGAGCTTCCTCCTTGAACCGCTGCAGTCCATGTGATGTAGGTACACCCACAGTGCTGTTAGGGAGGGAGTTCCAAGATTTAACCCAGGAACAGGAATGGCGATTTATTTCCAAGTCAGGAAGGTGTATGGCTTGGAGGAGAACTTGCAGGTGATGGTGTTCCCATGTACCTGCTGCCCTTGCCTTCTAGAGGGTAGTGGTCATGGGTTTGGAAGGTACTGTCTAAGGAGCCTTGATGAGTTCCTGCAGTGCATCTTGTGGATGGTACACACTGCTGTTGCTGTGTGTCGTTGGGGGAGGAAGTGAATGTTTGTGGATGGGTTGCTTTGTCCTGGATGGTATTGAGCTGTTTGAGTGTTGTTGGAACTGCGCTCATCCAGGCAAGTGGAGTGTATTCCACCACATTCCTGACTTGTGCCTTGTAGATGGTGCACAGGCTTTGGGGAGTCAGGAGGTGAGTTACTCGCTGCAGGTTTCCTAGCCTCTGACCTGCTCTTGTAGCTACAGTATTTATATGGTTAGTCCAGTTCAGTTTCTGGTCAATGGTACACCCGGGTTATTGATAGTGGGGGATTCAGCGATGGTGATGCCATTGAATATTAAGGGGCGATGGTTAGATTCTCTCTTGGAGATGGTAATTTTCTAGAACTTGTGTAGCGCGAATGTTACTTGCCACTTGTCAGCCTAAACTTGGATATTGTCCAGGCCTTGTTGCATTTGGACATGGCTCCTCAGATCCTAAAGAAGCCTGTGAATAGTGCTGATAATTGTCATCATCTGCAAAGCATCCCCACTAATGATGGAAGGTGGTAATTGATGAAGCAGCTGAAGATGGTTGGACCAAAGACACTACCCTGAGGAACTGTTGCAGTGATGTCCTGTAATTGAAATGATTGACCCCCAACAACCACAACTATCTTCCTTTGTGCAAGGTATGACTCCAACCAGTGGAGAGTTTCCCATTGACTCCAGTTTTGCGAGGGTTCCTTGAGGCCACACTTGGTCAAATGCTGCTTTGACGTCAAAGGCAGTCACTCTCACCTCACCTCTGGAGTTCAGCTCTTTTGTCCATGTTTGAACCAAGGCAGTAATGAGGTCAGGAGCTGAGTGATCCTGGTGGAGCCCAAACTGAGCTTCAGTGAGCAGGTTATTGCTGAGCAAGTGCCGCTTGATAGCACAGTTGATGCCCCCTTCCATTACTTTACTGATGATGGAGCGTAGATTGATGGGGCATTAATTGGCTGGGTTGGATTTGTCCTGCTTTTTGTGTACAGGACATACCTGGGCAATTTTCCACATTGCTGGGTAGATGCCAGTGTTGTAGCTGTACTGGAACAGCTTGGCTAAGGACAGGGCTAGTTCTGGAGCAAATATCTTCAGTACTATTGCTGAAATATTGCCAGGGTCTGTAGCCTTTTTATTATCCAGTGCCTTAATCTGTTTCTTGATATAACTTGGAGTGAATCAAATTGGCTGAAGACTGGCATCTGTGATGCTGGGGACCTCCGGAGGAGGCCGAGATGGATCATCCACTCGCACTTCTGGCTGAAGATTGTTGCAAATGCTTCAGCCTTATTTTTTTGCACTGCTGTGCTGGGCTCCTCCATCATTGAAGATGGGGATATTTGTGGAGCCGCCTCCTCCAGTGAGTTGTTTAATTGTCCACCGACGTTCACGACTAGATGCAACTGGACTGTTGAGCTTAGACCTGATCCGTTGATTGTGGAATCGCTTAGCTCTGTAGGTCGCTTGTTGTTTATGTTGTTTGGCACGTGAGTAACTTCACCAGGTTGACACCTCATTTTTAGGTATCCCCAGTGCTGCTCCTGGCATGCCCTCTGTAGGGGGTGGTGGTGTGTATCAGCTTCACCTCTGACTTTTGAGTGGTCCGAATCGCTCCCGCTCCCTGGGTTCTAGACCTTGGACTTATTTGGGGGTTGTGACAAAGTGCAGCTGACAACTGGTTTTGGTGCAAGAAAAAAAAACTCGGTTTATTGAAGTTTATAACGTTAGGATTACACTGAGATTATACAGACCTACAAAGTACACTTAGTTAAGAATGGGGAACACACGGCATAATGAGGGAAAATCACGCTACTAATCCCCTTACCCTTGTCCCACCCCCAAAACCTAACTAAATTGAACTAGGAGAGGTCAGAGATCATGCTCACCAACCAGGGTTCCTTGACATTTTGAAATCCAGCCAGGTAAGCCGGTTGCAGTTTTGGGGTATGTTCTTTGTGTCCTCTGGGGCCTGCCGTCCCCACGTGGTCCTGGTCTGTGGAATCTGCGAAGGTCCTTCAGTTGGGTGGAGGGTGTGGTTGTGGGTGGTCAATCTTCGTGGAGGGCTGCGGTTGCGGCCTTCTCTTTGATTGAGCCTGCCACCCCGTGCCCCTCGCCGTGATGTTGCCTGCGGGCCTGCAAACCTCCAGATCTCCTTCCTCCGCTTGCCTCAACTACCTCTCCCTGCTTAAACTCTGCTTTAACTGCTCCAAAACTGCTCACCCTCCCCCTTCGTAACTGGTGGCCCAGTTATACTGTTTTTCGAATTTCTTATCTGAAACCAAATCAAGGTTAGTTCTTTGTCTGATTTTGGTGGGCTTCTTCAGGTGATTGTTGGCTCGTTTTTAATGGGCTCGCATGATGTTTATCGTTGTCTTCCTGTCCCCGTAACTAGTCTTGAACTGAAAGCCATTGTATATGTTGAGTATTGATGGGTTCACATAATTGCATTGATTGCTGCCTTCCTGCCTTAGTAGTTAGTAGCGATTATTTATGCAAGATTTTGATGGGCTTTAGTTTCGTGTAAGATGAAGTCTTTCTCTGGGTTAATTGTTTTAAAGGGAAGAATGCGTATTCTGTCTCCTCTGGTTGTCTGGCTTCAGGCAACAATCCACACTGCACTCAACAAGCCTGGGCATGTCCAGTCCCAGGCCTTCACGGGCCTAGGCTGCTGCCTGCAGGGTTCTACACTTAACTCAGCAGTTGGGTCAGCTGACATAAAAGTCCAAAAATCATATCCTTGTTGATGATATGAAAAATGTGGGAATTTTGAGAACCCTTCACCTCCTGCATTCTTCTTTGAACCGGGGTTGATCCTTTGCCTTGGTGGTAATGGTAGAGTGTGGGTTATGTCGGACTCTGAGGTTAAAGATTGTGGTTGAATGCTGATGGCCCACAGTGCCACATGGTTGCCCAGTCTTGAGTTGCTGGAACGGTTTGAAATTTATCCCATTTTGTATGGTGATAGTGTCACACAACACGATGGAGGGGATCCCCACAGTGAAGATGGGACTTTGTCTCAGCAAGGGCTGTGCAGTAGTCACTCCTACCGATACTGTCATGGACAGCTACATCTGCGACAGGCAGTTTGGTGAGGATAAGGTCAAGTATGTTTTTCCCTCTTGTTGGTTCTCGCACCACCTACTGCAGACCAAGTCTAGCAGCTATGCCTTTTAGGACTCAGCCAGGTGGATCTGTAGTGCTGCTACCAAGTCACTCTTGGTGATGAACATTGAAGTCCCCCACCCAGAGTACATTCTGTGCCCGTGCCACCCTTCATGCTTACTTGATGTGGTATTTAACATGGAGGAGTACTGATTCATCAGCTGAGGGGCAATGATACTTGGTAATCAGCAGGAAGTTTCCTTGTTGATATTTGACCTGATGCCATGAGGCTTCATGGGGTCCAGAGTCGATGTTGGGGACCCCCAGGGCAACTCCTTTCCAACTGTATACCACTGTGCTGCCACCTCTGCTGGGTCTGTCTTGCCGGTGGGACAGAACATACCCAGGGATAGTGATGGTAGTGTCTGGGACATTATCTGTGAGATATGATTTCGAGAGTATGACTATGTCAGGCTGTTGCTTGAGTAGTCTGTGAGACAGCTCTCCCAATTTTGGCACTAGCCCCAAATGTTAGTAAGGAGGACTTTAAAGGGTTGACAGGATTGAGTTTGCTGTTGTCGTTTCCGGTGTCTCAGTGGATGCTGGGTGGTGTGTCCAGTTTCATTCCTAGTGGAAACATCCTCCAGGTATCTACCCTATCAAGGCCCCTCAGGATCTTAAATGTTTCAATAAGATCACACCTCATTCTTCTAAACTCCAGTGTGTATAGGCCCAACCTGTTCAACCTTTCTTCGAGATAAGCCCCTCATCTCAGGAATGAGTCGAGTAAACCTTCTCTGAACTGCTTCTAAAGCAATTATATCTTTTTTCAAATATGGAGACCAAAACTGCACACAGTGCTCCAGATGTGGTCTCACCAAGGCCTTAATACAGCTGCAGTAAAATTTCCCCACTTACATATTCAATTTCCCTTGCACTAAATGTCAATATTCCATTTACCTTCCTAATCACTTGCTGTACCTGCATACTAACTTTTCCTCATTCATGTGCCAGAACACCCAGATCCCTCTGTACCACTGAATTCTGCAATCTCTCCATTTAAATAGCATACTGCTTTTTTGTTCTTCCTGCCAAAGTGGACAAATTCATATTTTCCCACATTATACTTAATCTTCAGTACCAAATATTTTGCCGATTCACTTACCCTGTCTATATCCTGTTGTAGACTCTCTATCTCCTCTTGATATCTTACTTTCCCTACCTATTTTGGTGTAATCGGCAAATTTAGCTACCATACTTTCGGTCCCTTCATCCAAATCATTGATGTAGATTGTAAAAAGTTAAGGCCCCACCACTGATCCCTGTGGCACTCCACTTGTTGCAGTTTGCCAACCCGATAAGACCCATTTATCCCTTCTCTCTGCTTCCTGTTAGCTATCCATGCTGATATGTTACCTCCTACACCATGTAATCTTATCTTGTGTGTAACCTTTGATGTGGGACCTCATCAAATACCTTCTGGAAATCAAAGTACACCACATCTACAGCTTCCCCTTTATCCAACTTGCTTGTTACTTGGTCAAAAAACTCTAATAAATTAGCTAAACACGATTTCCCTTTCACAGACCCATGTTGACTTCTGCCTGATCAAATTAGGATGTCCTAAGTGTCCTGCTCTAACTTCCTTAATAATGGATTTTAGCCGCTTCCCTATGACATTTGTTAGGCTAATTGGCCTGTAATTTCCTGCTTTCTGTCTCTCTCCTTTCTTGAACAAAGGTTTTACATGAGCTATTTTCCAATCCACTGGGACCCTTCCAGAATCTTAAGAATTTCGGAAAGTTATAGCCAAGGCATCTACTATCTCTGCAGCCTCTTCTTTTAAGACCCTAGGATGCAGGCTGTCTGGTCCTGGGATTGTCAGCCTTTAGGTCTAAAATATTTTACCTTTTGAAAGGATATTTGTGAAAGGGGGCCTTTTCAATGTGTACAAAGTGCATAAATAGAGCAGAAAAAGTAAATCTGGAGAAATACTTCAATTTTAGCCATGATGACAGGGCAACACATTTCAGTATAATCTGGGAAAAGGCAAGTTCAGGACTCCAATCATAGAAATATACAGCACAAAGAGACCATTCGGGCTACTGTGCCTATACCAGCACTTTGATAGAGCTATCCAGCTTGTCTCATTGCCCTGCTCTCCTAAAGCTCTAAAAATTTCTCCTTTCAAAGTATATTCCTAATTACCTTTTGAAAGTCACTTTTGAATCTGCTTCCTCTATGGTGTAGTGGTATTGTCGCTGGATGAGTAATCCAGAGACCCAGGGTAATCCT
Source organism: Cetorhinus maximus (assembly GCF_964194155.1). NCBI lineage: Eukaryota > Metazoa > Chordata > Chondrichthyes > Lamniformes > Cetorhinidae > Cetorhinus > Cetorhinus maximus. The sequence goes on from NC_135884.1 coordinate 125,167,415, forward strand.
CTGGGCCCAGGTTGGAATCCTGCCATGGATGGAATTCGAATTCAATAAAAATCTGGAATTAAAAGTCCATGAAACCATGACCGTGAAACCATTGTCGATTGTTGTAAAAACCCATCCAATTCACTAATGTCCTTTAAAGAAGGAAAATTGCCGCCCTTACCTGTCTGGCTTACATATGACTCCAAACCAACAGCAATGTGGTTGGCTCTTAAATGCCCTCTGAGCAAGGTCAGTTGAGGATGGGCAATAAATGCTGGCCTAGCCAGCGATACCCACATCCCATGAATAAATTACCATAATCTACACCTTGCTTTAGTATTCTGTGCCTCTATTTATGAAGCCAAGAATCCCATATGCTTTTTTTTACATTGTCTCTCTTCCTTCTCAAAATGCATCACTTCACACTTCTCCACATCAAATTTCAACGGCCACGTGTCTGCCCATTTCACTCTTCTGTTTGGTTCCTCCATAAGGTTGCTGGAATTGTCCTCATTATCTAGTACATTTTCTAGCTTTGTGTCAGCTGTAACCTTTGAAAGTATGCCGCCCCTATGCTCAAGTCCAGGTCGTTAATGTATACCAAAAGAGCAGTGGTCCTAACACTTCAGTCCACAAAACAACATTTTACCACTAATCCCTGCTTTCTGTCTCAGTCGATTTTATATCATGCTGCCACCTCCCCCTTTAATCCCATGGCTTCAGGAGGCATGTTTCCCACAGCAAATGTAACTTGGAATGGCCATCTAGGCAGGATGACAGAAACTGTAATTTTGTAATAGGATGTTCAGCTTGAACAGTCCATGTTATTTATCCTCCATATGAGCAGTGGCTCAGTTCCCCTATACCTTTATCTCTCCTACCTTCAACCACCTCCCTAACCTCTTAAATGCTGATGTGTTCTCCACTTCAATCACTAATTCAAATAGTGCATTCCAACAGCTGACAATCTATTGTAAACACATTTCTCTCGCAGTCAGTCCTAAATGTCTCATTTTCAATGTTTTACCTGTGCCCCTTGTTCTGGGTGCCTCCACCACTGGAAACTGACTGAGATTACCCTCCCCTATCCCTTTATAAATTTTAACATTGTTACCTAATCACCTCGCTTCTAATGAAAACAGTTCCAGGACTATGATACTGAAGACAAAATTTCTACAATCATTCTGAGACCTTGTTAGAGATTATGATGGAGAGGTGTTGAGTTCCAATGAAAGGAGGAACCAAATGGCCTTCCTCACCAGTATTAATCGTTTTGGTTACGTTTTCTTTTTATTGGTACAAGTTTGATAATAGGGCTGTCAAAGGAGACTGTATAACTGCAAGTCTGAATTGGAACTATTAAGATAGAGATGTGACCACTTCACAAATTGAGCAATCGTGTTTTTTTTTGCTTTTACTAGTGTACAAACTCGACAAATGGCTACTATTTAACTGTCAGACTAAGCTCACATTTTTATTTTTAAAACATTTTGCAAGTTTTGGTTTTGTTGAACTCTTAATTTTTGGAGGGTAATTAAGTATACACAGTTTTTGTCTAGGAGGAGTTATAATTCTTGTGCATTAATGACCTGCTTTTTAAAAGGAGTTTTTACAACTGGTCATGGACACATTTTTCCAATGTTTCCTTTAAAAATATTTCTATTTCTCTTGGAATTGTTCATTTAGACTAATTCCATTGATGATCCTAAAAGGCTTTATTTTTGAACTGTGATTACATCGACCTTAAATTATGAGTTTTTGGGAGGTATTATAGAAAGGACATTTTATCATTAAGTTGTCCTTTTTTTGCAAAAAAAATACTCCCATCTTATGTTGCAAAGAAATCTGCAGACGCCTCAGCTCAGTGATGCAATTTTTTTTAAAGCATGAAAAGAGTTGATGAAATTCCACTATAAGTCCTGAACCAATATGCAAAATATCTTGATGGAAATCAAATAGCTATTATGTTTTCATTTCCATTCCTGCGTATTTGCTTAATGAAGAATAGAAAGATCAGACTGCTTGGCCGTGCCTGTTTGACTTGATAACCAAGCAAGGCTTCCAGCAATCCGCAGAAATGATGCCACTAGTCAAATCAGTCTTAAGTGCTGGCTTAATTTTATCTGGGAAACACGGAGCTGTGAAGCTGTGCAAGCAGAGATGAGCGTATTGCTATTTCATTTACATGGGATGGCTCTTTATCAGCTGCCAATTGTTTCAGAATATTATCAGGAATTCTTTTAATTGCAGTCAAGCTGAAATTAACAGAATTAGAAAAATTACCTTCTCTTGCTTGGAGCCTCTTTATTCATGGATATTGTTTTGCGCTATGTACAGATTACCAGCTGTTTTGTTCTCGCTGTAAATATATATGCCTACAGTCACTGTTGAGCTAAAGGCAACAAATTATTGAAGTAACAGAAAATTCATGAATGTGCAAAAATGTTCCGAATCCTTAGAAGATCAAGTTCACTTGGCAGTTCCTTGGAAAAATATGCTCCATGTTTATTCAGTGTTTAAACTTAGATGTTTTATTTAATTTTCTCCTTTAAAGTTATGTCTTCATATTTATATGATAAGAATTTGCCTCCCATTCAAAGACTGATTTTGCACCTGATCTTATGGGACATTTTGAATTTGGCAGGGATCCATCCCATGATTGGACATTCAGCATGAGTTAGTTGATATATGACGGCATAGAGGTAAAGTGCCCCAGACATTCCTGCTACCACAGGAAGAGCAAAAAGTGCTGATGCTAATAATATTCTAAGTGACTACTACTCTTGATGCAGAAGAAGCAAATGGATGAGTGATTTTTACAAAGTAGTGTATTGTACCAATAGAATGATGAAATGACTACCCTTTTGGCAGAAGCATTGTGTAAATGTAATGGTAATAGGGAGAAGGAATTGAAAATCAAGACCATATTGCTGTTATAATGTATTCCTTTCTCTTAAACACTTAAGTTATTTTTGTGGTTCGGTTGGAATTCCGAAAAGATAAGCCAAAAAGTGTAGCAGAGAAAAAGGATATAATAACTATATATTTTACAAATTAAAGGATTAGTAACAATGCACTGGCAGTTTGAACTGGCGACTGTATGTGCGTGTATGTGTGTGTATATATATATATATATATATTTATATTTTTATATATATATATATATATATTTATTTATAAATATATAGATATATTTATTTATATATATATTGATATATTTATATATATAGATATATTTATTTATATATATATATTTATATATATATATATATTTATATATATATATATTTATTTATATATATATAGATATTTATTTATATATATATATAGAGATATTTATTTATATAGATATATATATATTGATATATTTATACACATATATATATATATATATAATAGCTTTGAGAACTGGGAACAGTTTTTTATTTGCCATGCCCTTTAACTCAAATTATTGTACTTTTAGTCTCAATTGCCTTCTTTTGGATGGATGAGAAAAGATAGGTTGAGTGACCTTGATCTGGATGCATTGAGCCGCAGTTCTTGAGCAAAAATTTGAGCTAGACATTGGATTCCAATATAGCATTCCAATTCACTTTCATTTCTGTAGATTCCCCTGTTTTTATCATTATTCAGCTGTATTTATTTGAATCAAACATTGATGCACACGAATGTTATTGTCATGTGTGAGTAAGCTACTCTTAGGACAAGCTATTTTTTGTGAGACCTTTGAGAATTAATCAACAGCAGACCTCTTTTTAATTCTTCTAAAACAGCTGAAAAATTTGATGTAAACAGCAACAATAACTCTCATTTATATAGTTTAACATAGTAAAACATCCCAAAATGCTTCACAGAAGCATTATCAGACAGAATTTGACACTGAGCTACATGAGTTATTATCAAGTGATCAAAAACTTGGTCATAGAGAGAGGTTTTAGGAAGTGTCTTAAAGGAAGAGAGAGAGTAAGGTGGAGAGGTTCCTGGAGGGAAATCCAGCGTTTCAAGTCATGACAACTGAAGGCATGGCCACCAATGGAGGGGCAAAGGAAATCATGGATGCATGAGACACCATGATTGGAGAGCGCTTAGAAAGTTGTGGGACTGAAGGAGGTTACAGATATAGGTTGTTGCAAGGCAATGGAATAATTTAAAGAATAAGGATGAGGATTTTAGAATTTGAGGCATTGCTAGACCAGTAACTAATGTAATTCAATGAGAGAAAGGGACAAGGAAAAATGAGTCAAGAGGTGGGCAGCACAGTTTTGGATTAGCTCAAATGAGCAGAATGTGGAAGATGGGAGACCAGCAAGGAGAACATTAGAATAGTTGAGCCTGGAGGTAACAAAAACATGGATGATGGTTTTAGCAACAGATGAGTTGAAGCAGGTATTGAGACTGGTGATTATTGCTCAGTGCAGTCTTGGTGGTGGATTGGATATGGGGTTGAACCCGAGATTGTGAATAGCCTGGTTCAGCCTCAGTCACACAGGCAGATGTTGGAATTGGTAGCTATGAAATGGAGTTTATGGTATGGGCCAATGTCCAATGGATTTGGTCTTGTCAGCATTTAATTGGAGTGCATTTCTGCTCATTCATTACTGGTTGCCAAACAAGAAGCATGACAGATCAGAGGCAGTGGAGGGATCAAGAGAGGTGGTGATGAGGTAGAGCTATGTGTTTTCAGTATACACCTGGAATTTGACATGTCTATGCTCAGCTGTAGAATTTTAGTTTTGAGACAGTGAAATAACTTGTGCTGATGAGTACAATTTTTTAATGTTTGATCCAGTCATATTTGTTGATGTATGGTAAATTTTAGTTTCTGTGTTGTAATCTGTCTGACAGTGGAAAATGAATTGCTAGGCATCACCTCGGAGGCATTGTACAAGCCTTCCTGGACCAGGGTGTCACAGAAGAGCAGGATGGATTCACTTCATGACAGAGATTATGCTAACGCTGCATATGTTGCGAGTGGAGCAGACTGTTTTGATATTTACATAGCAATCTGAGTAAAATTAGATCAAAAAACTATATGCAATGAGATCAAATCATATGATCATTAATGGCTGAGTTTAATGCAGATAAATACCAGTGCATTGACTTGGCACAATTATACTGGAAACACATCATGTCCGTTGAACAACTCTCTATTGGTGACTGATGGAATATGTGGGTTTTCAAGAAGTGTAAAGCAATAACTCAAACTATTGTCTTGAACTGTTTATCTGTTCTAAAGCATGATGAAATTGCTAATACATAGGACATTAGATTGTTTTCATATTTAGCATATGTTTCAATAAACTACAGGTGGATGTTCAATTCACAATAAATCTAGGTTAAATATGATTTTGTTTTCTCCTCATGTAAATTTTGCATATATTTAGACATTTATCATCAGAGCTGGTGGGATCACAACAAGCATTATCGGGCCCTACTCTCCTGTGTTAAATATCCAAGATAATCTTTGGCCTGTTCTCTCCACCATTAGCTCCTTAAATCCTTTCTCATGCTCCCTCCACCCTTGTCTTCAACAAGGAGTGTGAGCTGCCTTGTCCATTTAGCTGCTTCTGCCATATCACCACCTTCCCTTGCCCACCAAGCAAAATTCCCTCCACCTCACCATATCTCTCAACCTACATTCTACGCTAGTTCCGTCTCCTATTCCTATCTCCCTTTATGCTCTCTGAGTGCCTGCTGTCCATGAGCTCCCCCTCGCTTGCTCTTTTAACCCTATTCCCACTAAACTGGCAATGAAACAACTTCCTTTCCAATCCCCTATGCCATCTGTCATACATCTGACATTGTAAACTCTCACATGATGCTGTCCCCTTCACTTTCAAGTCTGCCATCATCACCACCTTTATTTAAATAAAACTCTCAACCTTGTGTCCTTGAAAGTTACCAACCCTTTTTCAATCTCCCTCACTTCCATGTCCTCAAACAGGTTGGTGGCTTCTAAATCCATGCCCATTTTTCCCTAAGCTCCATTCCCCATCACAAATATCACGTTCTCCTACCTATCATAGTTGTTCTCTGCCCCATCATTCAGCATGTCAACTGTCGAATTTCTCATCTGTGCTTGTCATTTCCTGGCTTGACTCTTCCAATGATCACCTGGCTGCCTTCGATGCTCCATTCTGCAGAAGCCTGAACTCGCCCGAAGTGCTGCTTCATGTATCATAGCCTGCATCATGATACACACCATCAAGCTCACTCATCATGCGTATGGATGCTAATCAAGAGTAGGTTTTAAATTCTCATACTCCAATTTGAAACCTTTCCCCTCTACCTTGGTAGCCCCCTCCAACTCTATATCCCTCAAGAATCCTGCATTATTCCTCTGACAAATTAGTTAAATCCTTGGCTCCAATATTGACCAAATACGTTCAGGTGCTAAGTCTCTCCTGAAAAATTTTGCAACTGCCCCTTGTTGGCCATTGAGGGCCCCATGCCGTTGTTTGAAGGCCCCCACCCAAATTGTTGGGGAGGTCTCCTCCCCTCCACCCTCATAGGGGACTCCCCCACCTGTGCTTGTTGGGGGGCTTCTCCCCACAGCCTTCGTAGAATGGGGAAGGAGGGTCTGCTCCCCAGCCCGCACTTGTGGAACGTGGGGGTGGTCGCCTCCCTACACTGCCATTGTGGGATGGGTGGGGCCTCTTCCCCACCCCACCCTCATGGGATGGTGGGGTCACCATCCCCCCCTGCCCTTTTTGGGCGAGGATTCGAGCCCCAGTGCCCTTGTTGGAGGAGGTCTCCCCTGACCACCCCCCACTCCCCCCACCCTCGATTGTGTGGTCTCTCCTCTTTCCACCCCCCCACCCCATGTTCTTGTTGGAGACCCCACCCTCCCCCATGTCCTCATTAGGATGTGGCCTCCTCCCCCCCCCCCCCCCCCCCCACCCCCCCCTCCCAAAGTCATCATTGGGGGAGTGGCCTCTCCTCCCCGCTGTTCTCGTTGTGTGGGGGGGCTGGGGGTGTCGTCGTCTCCTCCCTGTCCTTAATGGGGTGGGGGATTTTCTTACCCCCTGTCCTCAGGGGTGGGGGTGGGTCTTCTGCCCCTCCCGCCCTCGTTGGTTGTTCGGAAGGGATGTTCTCTCCTCCCCACCCCTCCCAACCTCATTTAGGGGGGTCTCTTCCCCTCGCACCCTTGTTGGAGGTGGGTCTCCTTTTCTCCCCCCCCCCACCACGAGCTACCGTTTGGGGGGGTGGGCTCCTCCCCCGCTCCCTGCCATTGTTGGTGGGGCAACCTTTACAGCCCAAACCCACCCACCCACCCACTTCTTCCATGGCCCTGCTTCTCCCTCTCTCAGCTTTGGTTTGGCTGAAATTCAATGTTGACCATTGCGCTTGTGAAGTTTCTTGGGACGTCTTCCTTTGATACATGTGCCTTGAACTTCTATAGTGTTGTTAAGCACCTGGGTTATACAATGTATTCTAGTACTGGTACAAAATAAACTCGCCTTGTCTTGGGAACTTTCAGGCATTGAGGCTGAACTCCATTACATGTTCTGATTGATTTTATTGAAGTAAAAGCAAAGTTTGTACAGTTTAGACGTGTATATGAAGGAAAACCTTTCTGCAGTAAAATCTGTCACTGTTTCCTATGAATGCAGAATAAAGTTTAATTTCATTGACCATGCTCACAAAATACACATTTACATCCCTTTTTTGAGATAGAATTGCTTCAGCACTGGTTGTTCCCACTTTATATTTACTTTATATTTTAGACTTCTAAATTTGAATTTCATTCTATGTGCTCCACTTGTGTTTAAATGGCTAATATATGTTTTTGCTGTTCAGAAATTTGTGGTGTTCAGTATGAAATTTGTTTGGTAGCTTTCTCACCTCTGAAACAGAAAGTTGGTTTGTTTAAGCCCCACTCCATGAGTTGAGTGCAAAATAAGGCTTACACTCTTAAGTGTAAGTGAGTGAGTGAGTGCTGCCCAGTCAGAAGGCTGTCTTCCCTCCTGAGGTGGATGTAAAAACCCCTTATTCAACACCACTAAAACAGTTCATCTGATTATAATTCCATTGTTCACGGAAGCTTGCTGTGCACAAATTGTGGCTGCCGCACGTCCTACATTACAACAGTGATTCTATTTTAGAAAGTATTACATTGGGTGCAAAGCAATTTGAGACATCACATGGTCGTGAAAATTGTGGCTGTAAATTGTATGTCTTTTTTTCTTTAACAAGTTATATCATGCTATATAATTACATTTGAAGAATCATGGTACTATTTCCAACTTTAAAGATAAATAAACCAAAAACAAAGCAACATTCGGAACTGGGAAAGAACCATACCTCAAATGTCTGTTATCTTCAGAAATGCTGTCTGATCTGCTCTATTTTGAGCATTTTCTGTTTTTATTTCATATTTCAAGCAACTACAGTATTTTGTTTTTGTGCAAAATAAGTGATATCAGCTTATCATTATTTACCTCCTTCAATGGATTAAACAAAGTCAGAACCAATTGAACATAGTCCAGCACCATAACAGCCCTAACAAATCTTGAATGATGTTCTCTGACATCCACCGTGGTGTATTAACCCTCCTAGTCTTTCACAAGCTTTCTAGTCTTTGATGTGGTCAGTTACACCACCTCCTTTGTTGTCCAGGTTTGTGGAACTGCTTATGTTCTCACCTAACAGATTAAAGTCAGCATTCCTCTACCCATTTGGGGAGGGGAAGAAAGGATGCCTCCTCTACATTGGAGAGACCAAACGCAAACTGGGCGACCGTTTTGCGGAACACCTGCGGTCTGTCCGCAAGAAAGACCCAAACCTCCCTGTCGCTTGCCATTTTAACACTCCACCCTGTTCTCTTGCCAACATGTCTGTCCTTGGCTTGCTGCATTGTTCCAGTGAAGCCCAACGCAAACTGGAGGAACAGCACCTCATCTTCCGACTAGGCACTTTACAGCCCTCTGGGCTGAATATTGAATTCAACAACTTTAGATCTTAAACTCCCCCTCCCCCCATCCCCACCCCGTTTATTTTTCCCCCCCCACCCGCTTTTTTTTTCAATAATTTATATAGATTCTTCTTTCCCCACCTATTTCCATTATTTTTAAATCTAAAACTAAAACCTTTAGTCTTTCCACCCCACCCCCCCTGTTTTCCATTCTTAATTAGCACTTTTCTCAGACAAAGACCACCACCTTCAACACCTCTTTGACCCTTTTGTCTGTGACATCCTTTGATTATCTGCTCACACCACACCCTCAATGTGTCTCTTCCCCCCCCCCCCCCCCCACCCACCTTAAACCAATTTATATTTCTCCCTTGCTGAAACTATGCTGCAGTTCTGCCGAAGGGCCATGAGGGCTCGAAACGTTAACTGATTTCTTCTCCGCCGATGCTGCCAGACTTGCTGAGTTTTTCCAGGTAATTCTGTTTTTGTTTTGTTTTCCTCCACCCATGCTTCAACTTCCCAAACCTGCACCACCACCACAGAAGTTACCTCAGGATTCCCTCCTTATTGCCATTCCTGATTTACATGTTTCTTATTTACAACAGCATCCACAAATATGGGTCGGCACCACACGAATGCTATTGCCACCCAGCAAAACTTAGTCTTGGGCTGAAGTTGATAGCTTTGATCTCTCCAATTTATGGGGCAGGTGATGGTGTAATGGTATTGTCGCTGGACTAGTAATCCAAAGACCCAAAGTGAACCTGGGGACCTAGGTTCAAATCCCGCCACGGCAGATGGTGGAATTTCAATTCAATTTTTAAAAAAAGAGTCTGGAATTAAAAGTCTAATGATGACCATGTAACCATTGTTGACTTGTTAAAAACCCATCTGGCTCACTAATGTCCTTTAGGGAAGGAAATCTGCTTTCCTTACCTGGTCTGGCCTACATGTGACTAGTCCCACTGCGATGTGGTTGGCTCCTAACTGCCCTCTGAACTAGGGCAACTAGGGATGGGTAATAAATGTTGGCCTGGCCAGCGACACCCACATCCCTTGAACAAATAATAAATAAAAATAATAAATTTTTAGTTCAAGGAAAATGCAGTTCATCCAATACTGGACTTTGGACAAGCAGTTTGGCAACACAAAGTGAGTGGAATGGGCTAGTGAGAAATGGAGTGGTAGAGGCAGAGGTAAGGGCTTAGAGATAGGAGTAGATAATCTTTATGATGGGGAGGATACAAGGTCAGCTCAGCTTGAGGTTGAAGAGGACTTTGAAGTTTGTCTTCATACCTTTCTGTGATAAATATTGCCCCATTGACCACAGACCCTATGCCTCTTCCCCTACCTCAGCCCATTTGTTGTAGACACCTTCGGTCATGCTTCCATCTTCAGACTTGACTGTTCCAGTGTTGCTTTGCTTTGCCTCCCACCACGAACCCTCTGAGCAAACTTGCTCATTCAAAGCTCTGCTGCCCATATCCTATCCTATACCAAGTCCCATTTGTCCATCACTTTTGCCGTTGTTGATCTACATTGGCTTCCTTCTCCCAAGTGCCATGTAAAATTCTCATCCTTGTGGGTTAATTCTGGTCCCTCTGTAGCTGTGTGACCACCTGCACCATTATACCCTCTCTTCAAACTCTCTGTCCATTGATCTGACCCTCATGCATTTCCCACCCTCCTTTTTTCCCTACTTAGGCCCCACATTCTGAAATTTTCTCTAAACCCATATATCTCTCCACCTCTTTTCCATCTTTCAGGCCCTCTTTAAAGCTCACCTCTTTGACCAAGTGTTTCGCTGCCATTTCCTAATATACCTACCTGTACTTTGATTTAGACTCCCTATTTAGACATATGAATTTGTGAAACACCTTGAGATGTTTTTCTGATTTAAAGGCACTGCATAAATGTATGTTATTGTTATTACTCTATATTGAAGTATGTATCAGTTTACTACACATTCTGATGCTCTGGAACAGTGCCTTTACACGTTTTTTGTCAGTTTTATTTTCTGTTTGACTGCCTTGAATATTTTTTTCATTCATTCACGGGATGTGAGCATTGCTGGCTAGGCCAGCATTTATTGCCCATCCCTAGTTGCCCTTGAGAAGGTGGCAGTGAGCTGCCTTCTTGAACTGCTGCAGTCCATGTGTTGTAGATACACCCACAGTGCTGTTAGGAGGGGAGTTCCAAGATTTTGACCCAGCGACAGTGAAGGAACAGCGATATATTTCTAAGTCAGGATGGTGAGTGACTTGGAGGGGAACTTCCAGGTTGGTGGTGTTCCCATGTACCTGCTGCCCTTGTCTTTCTAGATGGTAGCAGTCGTGGGTTTGGAAGGTACTGTCTCAGGAATCTTGGTGAATTCCTGCAGTGCATCTGTAGATGGTACGCACTACTGCTGCTGTGCTTTGGTGGTGGAGTGAGTGAATGTTTGAGTATGTGGTGCCAGTCAAACGGGCTGCTTTGTCCTGGATTGTGTCAAGCTTCTTGAGTGTTGTGAGGGCTGCACTCATCCAGACAATATCCAGGGTTTTACATCACACTCCTGACTTTGTGCCTGGTAGATGGTGGACAGGCTTTGGGGAGTCAGGAGGTGAGTTACTCGTCACAGGATTCCTGGCCTCTGACCTGCTCTTGTAGCCACAGTATTTATATGGCTAGTCCAGTTCAGTTTCTGGTCAATGGTAACCCCCAGGATGTTGATAACGGGGAATTCAGTGATGATAATGCCATTGAACATCAAAGGACAATGGTTAGATTCGCTCTTGTTGGAGATGGTCATTGCCTGGCACTTGTATGGTGCGAATGTTACTTGCCACTTATCAGCCCAAGCCTGGACATTGTCCAGTCCTTGCTGCGTTTGGACATGGACTGCTTCAGTATCTGAGGAGTCGCAACTGGTGCTGAACATGGTGCAATCATCAGCGAACACCCCTACTTCTGACCTTATGGAAGGAAGGTCATTGATGAAGCAGCTGAAAGTGGTTGAGCCCAGGACACTACCCTGAGGAACTCTTGTAGTGATGTCCTGGAGCTGAGATGACTGACCTTCAACAACCACAACCATCTTCCTTTGTGCTAGTTATGACTCCAACCAGTGGAGAGTTTTACCCCTGATTCCCATTGACTCCAGTTTTACTCAGGCTCCTTAATGCCACACTTGGTCAAATGCTGCCTTGATGTCGAGGGCAGTCACTCTCGCCTCACCTTAGGAGTTTGTCCGTGTTTGAACCAAGGCTGTAATGAGGTCAGGAGCTGAGTGGTCCTGGCGGAACCCAAACTGGGCATGAGTGAGTTATTGTTAAGCAAGTGCCGCTTGATAGCACTGTTGATGACCCCTTCCATTAATTTACTGATGATCGAGAGTAGACTGATGGGGCGGCAATTCACTGAGTTGGATTTGTCCTGCTTTTTGTGTACAGGTCGTACCTGGGTAATTTTCCATATAGCCGGGTAGATGCCAGTGGTGTAGCTGTACTGAAACAGCTTGGCTAGGGATGTGGCAAGTTCTGGAACACAAGTCTTCAGCACTATTGCCAGAATGTTGTCAGGGCCTATAGCCTTTAAACTATCCAGTACCTTCAGTCGTTTCTTGATATCATGTGGCGTGAATTGAATTGGCTGAAGACTGGCATCTGTGGTACTGGGGACCTCCAGAGGAGGCTGAGATGGATCATCCACTCAGCACTTCTGGCTGAAGATTGTAGCAAATGCTTCAGCCTTATCTTTTGCACTGATGTTCTGAGTTCCCCCATCATTGACGATGGGGATATTTGTGGAGCCTCCAACGTGTGTAAGTAATTTTCCCTGCTCCCATTAATCTTTGTTGTAAGCACATTTCTTGCTGACTTCTTGGTTGTTTGTTCTAGATCCAACATTAGCGTAACAAGTACTGTTTGTAATCCAGTATCTGGGCATGCTGAAAACTAGGGATTTTTTTTTGTTGAGTTCAGAAAAGTTAGCCAAGTCATAGGTACCTGATTAGGGCTTTTAAAATGTTTTATGAAATACGTTTCTCCCACAGACATGATAACTGTATACATTCTACATTATAATTTGTAGATTGATGCCACTATACATTATACACTTTGTAGATGCCAGCTTTTTCCAGTTAGTGTGACCCTCACTCGTGTGTCAGAAGGTGGTGGATTCAAGACCAATTCCAAGACTGAGTGTATCTGTTAAGCTGACTACGTATGAACATTTGAAAAGAAAAATGGGAATAGAGCTTCAAACACATGGAGTCTGTCCCATCCAGACATGGTGCATCCCTACACAGCATCAATTTAGGAATTTCTCTCCAACCTCTCCTTCAATCGTGCAAGATTCTAGAGACCATGTTAAGACCACTTATGGATATTCCTATTTACAGCTACTCTACAATCTATCACACATTGAAATGTCTTCTAGCAGGAGCTAATGCATCTCCCTTTTGATGGACTGCAGTGAAGGTCTCCCTCCTTGGAAAAACTGGTTCAAAAAAAGCAATAATTCTGTGAAAAAATACTCCTAGAAGTACTTAAATCTTTGTTAATAGCCTGTATTTTGCATAAGTCTGAAAGTGAAGCTATCAGCACTTGCTGTGTAACTATGGAATAAATTGGACGCAAGCTTCCTGAGTCTACAGCTGTGCAGTTAAATGCTGAAATCCAAACTTTGCTGTTCAATTTCTGCTGTTCCTCCACAAACTGCATTACACTGGTAATTCTCCATTAGACTGGATATTGAGATGCAAATAAGACCATGAAATTGCTCTACTTACACACTAGATACCTACTGAACACACCAGAAAGGGCTTGGTTTTGTTCATTCAATTGTAGGTAAATTTTTAATGGTGTGATAAGCCTTAATTACTGCCAAACAACTTCTCTGAGCCAGAAAACATAATTTTACAAGTGTGGAGTCTCATACTTCCAGAATATAATTATAGTTGAAAATTTTAAAATAACCATTTTTATGTTTTCTTTCTGCTCTCTTATCTCTCGTTCTCTCTATCTCAATCCCACATTTCTTTCCCTTGCTTTATTTTGTTTTCTGTACATGATTTTACACCGCGTTAAATATTCTATTTTAGATTTCCTGGTTTAGACTCTGTTCCTCAGTCAGGGTTGATCTGGTGGTTGATGCATGCAATTGCATGCTCTGCTCACACATGACTTAGAGAGTGCTCTGCTGAAAAGGCTCTCTAAATACCATAAAGTGACCATTCAGAAGCCCTCAAAGTCTGTAGGCAGCTGTAACTATGATCAATATTGAGCATAGTTCTTCACCGCTGACTGTAAAATCCAGCCACACCACCTGTTCCTTTTATCCCTATCTATTTCAAGTAATCTATCTAACAAGATAGAATCTATTCCCTTCATCCTTTTAAAAACATTTCTAAAATGTTCTTGGGATGTGAGCATTACCGGCAATGCCAGCATTTATTCTCTATCCCTAATTGCCCTTGAGCAGGTGGTGGTGAGCCACTGCCTTGAACCACTGCAATCCATCTGTCTAAGACCAACCACAGTGCTATGAGGGAGTTCCAGGATTTTGACCCAGTGACAGTGATGTATTTCCAAGTCAGGGCGGTGCATGACTTGAAAGAAGTGGAATTCCCATGCATCTGCTGCCCTTGTTATTCTAGGTGGTAGAAGTCACAGATTTGGGAAGTGCTGTTGAAGGAGTTTTACTGACTTCCTGTGGTGCACCTTGTAGATGGTACACACTGCTGCCACTGTGTATTGGTGGTCAAGGGAATGAATTTTCAGTACCCACAGAAATTTTTAATTATGATCAGCTCAAAAATTTGTTTTGTTTTAATGAAACAGAGAAAGTAAACAGTGAAGGGTTATTTTACTAGTTGATGAATCAGTCACAAGAGGCATAGATTGAACATCATCACTAGAAAAGCACAGGAGCTAGTTCACCATTTTTCATTACATTAGAATATTAAATGTTTCCCACAAGTTATCTAAGCAGACATAATGTAATTTAAATTGATTTGAATAAGTGGCCTGAAAGGAATGATTTAAGTAAAATAGAACATGAGATTAGAGTAGATGGGGATAATTTTAATCTCCTCCACACGCCCCCCCCCCCCCCCCCCCCCCCCCCCCTTACCCACTCACCCCCTCAAAAAAATGGGTGGGCTTTGTTTGGATGGGACACAAAAAAAATTGAAAATATCAAACCCAACCTTGAGCCTACCATTTCTGGTCTCAATGGAGGTGGGATAAGGGGCAGATTGTTCATTTAAATATTATAATGAGGCTGTGTGCCTCAGATTTAATCTCCATTTTAATTTTAATTCGGCTAAAGCGGGGCTGTAAAATTTGGCAGGACCTGAGGAAACAGTGTTCTTCCAAGTCCCCGAAATGCAAAACAATCAGCCCCTTTCCCTCTCCGTCTCCAAACTCAATGGGGCCTATGGCTGCAGTTGAAGAACTGGGACTGGCATAAGCACGATGACTTGCATGATGGCCTCTTGTGCTCCAATTTCTAAAGTTCCAAGTTAAACTGACACATTTTATGTTCCATGCATGTAGATATACCACCTCTTAAGTGTGAGAAGTTCGATCCTTAACTCTACATAAATTGCTTGTATTTCCATGTCTTGGTCAGTTTTTATCTCTGATTTTAAAAATGTAATGCAACTTTGGGTCTATATATGGAATTCCTTTGAAATCAGTGCTTTTTCTGAAAATATCTCGCCCTAAAAGTTTTGTTTTCCTCAGTGCTGTTAAATTGCAATTTATGATCAAACAATCTATCTGAAGGTAGCAATGCATGGATAAATTGACTAATGTCAAACAGGTAACAGCTGAATTGGAAATGGATAAAATAGCTGTTCTGATCAAGTAGTGGTATGGTCACTGGACTAGAATTCCAGAGACCCAGGGTAATTCTCTGGAGACCAGGGTTCAAATCCCACCACAGCAGATGGTGAGACTTGAATTCAATAAAAATCTGGAATTAAAAGTCTAATGAAACCATTGTTGTATCATCTCATGTAAAATTGTAAAAAAATTTACTGTGTAGCAAACCAGGCTAGTAAACTGGATTTCTGTTCGAATATTTTTGTACTATTTCCTAATAGTTTGTCGAGGTGGCATTACTTGAGAAATTGATATTCACTTCCTATTAAAAAATAATTAATATACCACTTAAAACATTAAGTCTCAACCAGCATGGCAGAATAGATGAGCAATCATCTAAGTGTCCAACAATCAGCAACATTTTAACTCCTACAAGTGGCATTGATTCAGTGAACCAGTTCGTAATCTGCATCACTGTAGAAATGTACAGTTCCATGCAAACCCATATTTAACCATATTTTTATATTAATTTAACAATATGTGAAGAGCAAAGAACAAGTTGTATGTGGGGCATGTGTATCAGTCAGCTGTGACTTTGCTTATTTGTTACCGTGTCAACCTTCTTGTGGTTGATAAATCTTATCCTTCGTCTCCTGATGCATTCTCAACATATAAAGCATTTTTTTAAAAAGTGTTACTTGGGTTGTAGCTAATCAACAACAACATGCATTTATATATCATCTTTAACGCAGTAACATATTCCAAGACACTTCACAAGAGCTTTATCAAACACAATTTGACACTGAGCCATAAAAGTGGATATTAGGGCAGTTGAGCAAAAGCTTGGTCAAAGCGGTAGGTTTTAAACAGTGTCTTAAAAAAGGAAAGAGAAGTACAGAGGCAGAGAAATGTAAGGAGGAAGTTTCAGAGCCTCGGTAGCTGAAAGCACAGTGCTAATGGTGGAATGATTAAAATCAAGGATGCACAAAAGGCTAGAATTGGAGAAGTGCGGATATCTGGGAGGCTGGTAGAGCTGAAAGAGGTTGCAGGGTTTTGGAGGCATTTGAAAATAAAGATGTGTGTTTGAAAATTGCAATGCTTAAATGGGAGCCAGTGTAGATCAGTAAGCACGAGGATAAATGAACGGGACTTGGCATGAGTTAGGATACAGGCAGTAAAGATTTAGGTTAGCTTAAGTTTATGGCAGGAGGAACATGATTTTGAAATCATGCTGATTATCACCAAAATAAATGGGAGTAACATGTCCAATGTTGTTGGTATACTAATGTTAATAAGAAATAACATTTCTGCTGTATGAAATAAAGTCAATGCAGTAAATTGTCCAGAGATTACATGTTCCGTTGTGGGACCTAGCCAAGGATTCCTTGTTCCTCACTTTGCGCAATATGTCCATTAGTTTTATACCCAAAGAACAAATATGTTGAAATAGCAGCGGCAATAATTTTATTGTTTGATGATTTAAATATGTAATAATGTTGCATTTTTTAACCTTTAAAAATGCATGATCCTGCAGTTCTTGTGTTCAAATATTGGAAATGCCAAATGTGAAATTGTGCCATACAAGTCAAGAACATACGAGGTGTCATTTTCTGGATCATGAGTTAAGCACCTTCAGTCAAGGTGTAAGTAGGGCTGTTATGATTACCCTGTCGGGCAAAGAAAGTAGTAATGGAGTCATTTATGTTTTTTGTTTTTGATTGCTACCTATGATTTCTGCTGGGAAGTGCATATTTATGAACATTGGATGTGAACAGGGTCAGGATTTGATGTGATGGCACCATTGGTCAAACAGCATGATAGCACTCATTGTGCACACCCAAGAAAAATAGCAGCAATCTTGGAAAAAACTTTTTTTCCTATGATGACAGGAATATATCTGTTAAAGCAGCTTTTTAATCGGGAAACCGCACAAAGCTGACCAATATCAAGTACTGCATTTCTCCTCATCTCTCACAGCAGCCCTCCTGTTGATTGCAAAATAGATCTACCAAATCACATTTTGAAGTAATGAGAATTTTTAAACATCTATCAAATGTTTTCAACTGTGAATTGGCAAATTTTGATGATCAGTATTGCTATAATGACGAGGGAAACTTGACTTCTGTGTCATGCATTGCGTCCTTTGAATGATGTATTTCTGGTTTTGAACCAAATACAGCATTGTGCCCTACTAAGAGTGGTAAGAGCATTTCTGCAACTATAGTAAATAATGGTCAAATTTGTTTAAATTAAGAAATAATGGCTCCCAAAAATGGAATTGCGTAAGCACCTGAAGGGAAAAATGTTTGCAGGGCTACAGGGAAAGGACTGGGGAAGTGGGCCCAGCTAAATTGCTCTTGCAAAGAGTAGACATGGGCTCAACAGGCCAAATGATCACCTCCTGTAACCAGCCTGTGCTTCTATGATAAATGCCCAGCAAAAGCTGTGCAGCTCCAAGCTCAGTAACTCCTCATTTGCTCGGTCCAAGGCTTTGGGTGTGTGGTATTGAGGATCAATATTTTTAACTTTAAATATTCAGAGCAATCTTAATCAAAATTAGTTTCAGATATGAAGGTTATGTTATATGTATGATTCTACATACGTTATCCTGACAGAGGAAGATAAATTTTCCCAGGCATCACACACCAGCTAGTGTACAGTTGAGGAAATTTAGAGTTTTGTCTTTGGGGTTAATTTTCTATAACTTTGGTAAAGAAAATACATTGCCATACAAAACTGTTAGCACCTAACACCTGTAATTATTTTCTCTGTTTTATAATCCTAATTATGGCATTCAAAAATTCAGTTGTGTTGTCCTCTATTAATCAAATTTACATAATCTGCTAATAGATATCTTTAGTTGAGAAGTTAGTACAAGCACAGGTGTGAAGTGCTCAGTGATCTCCTTCCATGCTGTCATTTTTGTAATCGGACATTACTGACTATATTTTTTGTGAAAATAATATTTTTCTTGACCTGATTTATATGGATCACCAGTTGTCATAATCAGTTCGTTAACTGAGGAAATTTAATGTTGAACCAAGGGAAGCTCTCAGTTGCTGTTTTCTGGGTTTTCTCTTTTTGATTTATCAAAGGGATTTCTTTTGTTTAAAGGTTCCGTTGATGAAATGGAGGAAGGTGAGGAGAATCTAACTGATGACAACAATATGTCTGAAAGAGAAGCAATAGCTTCAAGCCACGATGAATCTGCAGACTGTGATACATCAAGTTCTTTTTATAGTGAAGGTAATTTGATGCTATAATTATCAATTTCATCTAATTTCTTACAAGTTGAGCTTCAGGACCACAGAAGTATCTGCTTGAAATCCAAAATGCTACAATATTTAATATCCCTATGCTACATAGAGTATCAGAAAAAAAAATTATAATAGTTTTGAAACGTAAACCAATGGACCAATCCTGTCTCCCTTGCTGGAGACTGATCTCTCCAACCTCTATAGTGTCCTTCTCACCATGCCTACAACTTCCTCCACATTGCCCTCCAGAATGCCTGTTTAGTTACAAACATGTTAATTTGTCAAAATCAATTTATGAATTCTGTGTACACGTAGAGTGTTTTGATTGGCAGTGCATAATGTATTTTGTATGTCTTAGGATGTGATAAAGAGAAACACATGGACTGTAAGCTAAGAAACATTTAATATAATTTGGATACAAATATGGCAAAGAACATACTTAAGTATCTACAGTTGGACAGCATCCTATAGCTGAAAACCGACGAATGGCTGTGTTTTTCTCTTTCCGGTCAAATTTCCTTGTTGGCTGTGCAGTGTCAGGTTGATTTTGCATGCTCTGATTTAATAGTTTATCAATACACTGACTGTAATAAATCAAACCTTTTTCTATTGTCTGTAAAGCAGTTTGATGTTTTGAACATAAATTCTTCAGGGATCCATAAATCTATCTGATGTGCCATGCTTACAGTAAAAATTGAATGTTTCTAAATTGAAAGTTGTATTTCTAGCATTTGCTGTTTCTATCTCCAAATCATTTCAAATGATAGCAGAGTGTGTGCTGAAGGAGGTTGCACAGAATAGCTATTTAAATATTCATTGTTTCTAAACCATTTTTAAACTACCAATTACTGTAATAACAGTTTTAACATATTTTTAAAATTCTGTTTGAAGCATATGGACTCAGATGATCTGATCTCTGGATCGTCAGAGACTGGACATCGCCCCCAAAATGCGCTACAGGATCCCTTGGAAGCCCTGCCGCGCTAACTTTGTGGTAATTGCCCGGGAGGTTTGTCCTTCGGATGGGCAGTTCCCCTGCTCTCTGGGGCCCTCCAAAAAAAAAAGTCTCCGACTCTAAGGTAGAGTCGGAGACTTCGGACAGTTCCTACTTAATACCTGAAGAGGTATCCAGGAAATGTTAGACAGAAAAATGTTGGTTTGACTCCGGGGTAAATATACAACTGACAACCCCCCCCCCCGGCGTCAAT
Organism: Cetorhinus maximus; assembly: GCF_964194155.1. Taxonomy (NCBI): domain Eukaryota; kingdom Metazoa; phylum Chordata; class Chondrichthyes; order Lamniformes; family Cetorhinidae; genus Cetorhinus; species Cetorhinus maximus. The sequence goes on from NC_135884.1 coordinate 125,187,582, forward strand.
CCCCGAACTACCTGACTACCCCCCCATGGCTCTTTTCCACCCCTCCCACACCACCCAACATGACTCCCCCCACTTCCACCCCCACACCCCGACCTCATCTGACTAGACCCCACCTCCTGACACACTCCAACCCCACCAGCCTCACCACCCTACCCCCTTACCCACCCTACCCCCTTACCCACTTATACACCTATACATTCACCAATTCACTCACTCATACACTCATTCACTAACACACTGAGCAGTTTTGGGGTGTTTAAACTCTTATCAGAATATAGCAGCTAGTGCCGTAAAAAGGTGCACGACTTCTCTCTGCTGCTCCCGCCGAGGTTTCCTGCACTGAGTGATTTCTGCAGGATCCCCCATTAGAGGATTGGCCAGAAAAATTGGTGGAAGGTTTGTCTGATCAGGGTCAGAAACAGGGGGACTGACCCTAATCGGAAGATTTGGACCATAATGTTGTTAAGGAACACCATCTGAGCATAAATTTGTGCTATAGATATTTTAGCTTAAGCGATTTATGAATGTTTGGTTTCACATGGAATGTGATGGTGGCTATACGACCATAGCTATTATTCAGTGATGATGAACATTTTGGTGAGGTGCAGATTTGTAAGAGGCAAGCCATATCTGAAAAATGGGAAGAGTTATTTGAGGAAATTGTATTGATAAAACGAATTGGGCATTGTCAATGTTCTTCGGGGAAGGAAACTTGTATCCTTATCTGCACTGGCCTATACATATATGAACATACAAACATATGAAATAGGTGCAGAAGTAGGCTATTCGGCCCCTCGAGCCTGCTCTGACATTCGATAAGATCGTGGCTGATCCTTTTGAATTTTGAATTCCACATTCCCATCTACCCCCAATAACCTTTAGGTTCTTGTTAGGCAATGGAATCGATCTACTTCCGCCTTAAAAATATTCAATGAACCTGCCACACCTTCTGAGACAGAGAGTTAAGTAGACGCACAACCCTCTGAGAGAAGAAATTTCTCCTCATCTCTGTCCTAAAAGGGCGATCCCTAATTTTAAAACAGTGCCCCCTAGTTCTGTACTCAACACAAGAAGAAACACCTTCTCCACGTCCACTTTGCTGAGACTGTCCAGGATCTTATGCGCTTAATCAAGTCACACCTCACTCATCTGAACTCCAGTGGAAACAAGCCCAGTCTGTCTAACCTTTCCTCATAAGACAACCTACTCATTCCATGTATCAGTTTAGTAAACCTCCTCTGAACCGCCTCCAATGCATTTACATCCTTCCTTAAATAAGGAGACCCAAACTGCAAAGAGTATTTGAGATGTGGTCCCACCACTGCCCTGTATAACCGAAGCATAACCTCCCTACTTTTATGTTCAATTACTCCCGTAATAAAGGATAGCCTTGTTAATTACTTGCTGTACCTGCATACTAACTTTTTGTGACTCATGCACGAGAACACCTAGATCCCCCTGCACCTCGGAATTCTGCAGTTGTTCTCCGTTTAAGTAATACTCTGCTTTTTTATTCTTCCTGCCAAAGTGAATAACTTCACATATCTCAAGTCCCACATGAATAGGATTGACTATTAACTGCCCTCTGAAATGGCCTAGCAGCCCACTTGGTTGTTGCAAGTCACTATTAAAAAAAAAATGTAAAAAAAAAATGTGCTACAGTGGTGACTTATGCATCAAATTCAAACATGACAAAGGCACATCCAGCCAAAGTGATGCTGCAAAGTCTCCCTCACCAAAATTTGTGGAAAGGCCCTGAAATTGGGAGAGCTATCTAACTTGAGTAACAGACTGACAGGCATGATTTTGAGAGTATGACTATTATTCATTGTCTTTGACTCATCCATCACAACTCCTGGGTATATCCTGTCCCACCGGCAGGACAGGCCCACCAGAAGTGGGGGAACAGTTGTACCAAGTCTGCTCAGAGTCCTTAACATTGAATTTGCACTGCATAAAGTCTCTGGCTTCAGGTCAAACGTCAGCAAGGAAATCCCTTGCTGATTCCCACCTACTTCCCTCCCTCAGCTGATGAATCAGTAGTCCTCCATGTTAAGCATCACCCTGGAGGAAGCATTGAGTGGCTTGGTAGTGCCACTGCTGACTGTGCTGGCTGAGTCCTGAAGGGCATAGCAACCAGACTGAGATTGTGGCAAGTGGTGAGTACCAACATGAGGGAATAGTCTACTTGACCACACCTTCACCAACCTACCTGTCACAAACATGTCAGAAAATTTAAACCCTTGAATTAAAGGGGCAGTGGCTGTGGGGATACAAAATTGGATAAGGGACAAAAAGCAGAGTGTCATGATGAATGATCAGTTTTCGGACTGGAGGGAAGTGTGCACTGGTATTCCCAAGGAGACAGTGTTAGGACCACTCTTTTTTGCATATATTATTGGCCTAGGCTCGGGTATACAGGGTAATTTTTTTTTATTCATGGATGTGGGCTTCACTGGCTGGGCCAGCATTTATTGCTCGTCCCTAGTTGCCCTTGAGAAGGTGGTGGTGAGTTGCCTTCTTGAACTGCTGCAATCCATGGTGTCGGTACACCATGTTAGGAAGGGAGTTCCAGGATTTTGACCCAGCGACAGTGAAAGAACGGAGATATATTTCCATGTCAGGATGGTGAGTGACTTGGAGGGGAACTTCCAGGTGGTGGTGTTCCCATCTATCTGCTGCCCTTGTCCTTCTAGATGGTAGTGGTTGTGTGTTTGGAAGGTGCTGTCTAAGGAGCCTTGGTGAATTCCTGCAGTGCATCTTGTGGATGGTGCACACTGCAGCTACTGTGCTTTGGTGGTGGAAGGAGTGAATGTTTGTGGATGTGGTGCCAATCAAGTGGGCTGCTTTGTCCTGGATGGTGTCAAGCTTCTTGAGTGTTGTGGGTGCTGCACTCATCCAGGCAAGTGGGGAGTATGCCATCACACTCTCGACTTGTGCCTTGTAGATGGTGAACAGGCTTTGGGGAGACAGGAGGTGGGTTACTTGTTGCACTATTCCTAGCCTCTGACCTGCTCTTGTAGCCACAGTATTTATATGGCTAAAAACAAAAAGCTAAAAGCTACTGCGGATGCTGGAAATCCAAAACAAAAACAGAATTACCTGGAAAAACTCAGCAGGTCTGGCAGCATCGGCGGAGAAGAAATCAGTTAACGTTTCGAGCCTTCATGGCCCTTCGGCAGAATTATATGGCTAGTCCAGTTCAATTTCTAAAGTTTGCAGTTGACACAAAAGTGGAAATGTAGTAAACATCTAGATTACTACATCTAGAATCTAGTAAATATAGTGAGGAGGATATTCGCAGACTGGTGAAATGGGTAGTCATATGGCAGGTGAAAAGCTGTTTTAAAAAGTTGGAGGAATACATAGTTTATAAATAGAGACAGAGTGTAGAAGCAAGGGAGTAATGCTTAATCTTTAGAAAACACTGCTTCTGCCCCAGCTGCAGTATTGTGGTCAATTCTGGCCCAACACCTTTAGAAGGATGTAGAGGCTGTGGAGAAGATGCAGAGGACATTTACTAGAATGGTATCAGGGTTGAAAGACTTTGGTTATGTGGAAAGATGAGAGCAATGAAAACAACTTGTCAAAAGCGAAGTGGGGGTTAAGGGGAGATTTGATAGAAGTGTTCAAAATCATGAAATTTCTTGGAGTAAATAAAGAGAAACCTTTGCAGTGTATGTGTGGGGGATGGTGGAGGGCTTGTGGTGGGGTGGCGGTGCAGTGTGGAACTAGAGGACAAAGTTTTAAAGTAATTGGCAAAAGAGGACATGAGGACAAAAGAATTAGGTAGTGAGCAATGATGGGAATGCATTTCCTGATAGGGTGGTGGATGCTGATTCAATAATAACTTTCAAAGGGAATTTGATAAATATTTGAAGGAGGACAGTTTACAGGGCCATCGAGAAAGAGCAGTTGAGAAGGAATAGGACCATAGAACATTACAGCACAGAAAACAGGCCATTCGGCCCTTCTAGTCTGTGCCGAAATATTATTCCGCTAGTCCCATTGACCTGCACCTAGTCCATAACCCTCCAGACCTCTCCCATTCATGTATCTATCTAATTTATTCTTAAAACTTAAGAGTGAGCCCGCATTTACCATGTCAGATGGTAGCTCGTTCCACACTCTCACCACTCTCTGAGTGAAGAAGTTCCCCCTAATGTTCCCCCTAAACCTTTCCCCTTTCACCCTAAAGCCATGTCCTCTCGTGTTTATTTCTCCTAATTAATTCTCCTAAATAATTAGCTCTTCCAATGAATTGGCAAAGCTGTATCATGTTATGATTTTAAGACGAGCCTGTCTGTAATGGTATTGGTCGGCATGACCACTGCACAGACCTCATGGAGGTCAAAGCTCTATATTCACCCTTTACTGTGTCATGTGGCACTAACATTATGGATAGATTAAGAACAGATTTACTACCTCAAAGCTGGAGATTTGTGAAATACCGAGTGTCATTAGCAGAAGAATTGTATTCCACCACAAACTAACCTCATTGCATGGTATATCCTCACTGCTTCATCACCATCAATCTTGCTGGTCAGCCCTGGTTTAGTGCAGAGTGTAGAAGAACAAAACAGAACAGTACCAGGCCTACCTGAAAATCAGTGCCAACCTGATGAAGCTATACACAGGGCTACATGCATGCCAAATAGTGAAAGCAACATGCTACAGCTAAGCGATCCTGCAACCAATAGATCAGGTCAAAGATCTGTAGCCCTGCTACATCCAGTCATGAATGATGAAGAACAATTAAGCATCTAATGGCAGGAGGAGACTCTGAACATCCCCATCCTGAGTAATGCTGCAGCCAATGCTTGAATGCAAAAGATAAAGCTGAAACATTGCAACCATCTCCTGTCAGAAGTGCTGATTGGATGATTCTCCTGCAGTCCCCATCATAGATGCCACATGATATTTTGCAACAGTTGAGTGCACTGGACACATCAAAGGCTGTAATGCTGAAGACCTGTGCTGGACAACTAAACCTTATCACTGGTCAAGCTTTTCATTCCAGCCACAACACTAACACCTATCTGAAAATATACAAAGTTGCCCAAGTATATCCAGTTCACCGAAAGCAGGACAAATCCAAACTTTCCAATTAGCACCCTATCAGCTTATACTGAGTCTTCAGCAAAAGTGATGGAAGGGGTATCGACAGTGCAATCAAGTGGCACTTACTCACTGATTAACTGTTAAATGATGTTCAGTTTGGGTTCCGCCAGGATCACTCAGCTCCAGAACTCATTACAACTTTGATTCAAATGTGGATAAAAGAATTCAATTCCAGAGTTGAGGCAAGAATGACTTCCTTTGAAATCAAAGCAGCATTTGATTGACTTGTGCCATCAAGGAGCCCTAGTAAAATTGAAGTCGGTGGAGATCAGGAGGAAGTCCGCCAATGGTTTGGAGTTATACTTAGCACAGGAGCAGGAACTGTAGTTGCTGTGGGCAATTTCGGGCCCTGAGACATCGCTGCAGGTAGTTTCTCAGATGGCTTTCCTGGGTCCAACTACTTGTATCATCAATGATCTTTCACATATCATTAGATCAAAAGTGGAGCTGTTTGAATATGATTACAAAGTTTTCAGTTACATTTGCAACTCTGCAAGTAATGAAGCAGGTCCTGCTTGCATGCAGCCAGATGTGAACAACACTTGCATTTGAACTGCTGCTGAAATCTCCATCCATGCATTTGTTGCCTCAAGCCCTAACTAAATAGAAATTTCTAGATCACCTCGTGTATCAAATAATCACTTGATAATCTCGATAAGAAGCTGCCTTTTCTGAAAAAACAAGTTATTTGTTCACTTTAATTCTGCACTTTCCAGTATGAGCTTCTGGAGAATTGTTATGCATGGGTTTCCAAGTGTATAGTTGAGCATTTTAGTCCAGATTTCAAGTTTATTATCAGTGTTTTGACAATTTGAGACTTTCATTTCCCTTTGGCAGGAGGTTTGGTTGAAATGGCATTTCCTTAATTGCCTTGAAACCTATATTGCATAGATATCAGATTTGAAATTATAGAGATATATGCAACTGGTGCTATAACCATAAAACCTTGGCTTTTTGCTTTAAACTGCTGTTAAAATCATCTATTATACCTACCCGTGAGCCATATAATCTGCTTTATGGACATCAGTTAAGCTTTTGACTCTGAAGATGTACAAACTTCCTTCCATTGTTGCACTGCATAAGAGCTTTATCCATAGGTTAGCTCTCAACTCTTCATTGCTGTGGAATGCAGGAAAAAACCAATGTTTACTTCTGCTCTAGAATTATATAAGGTTTCTTGAGGAAAATCTTGTATTGTGGCAGAAATTAATTCTAACACCTGATATTTCACTGGTGTCCTCTTGGCTTAGCATTGGATGTTTTATGTTGTATTTTTTGTGCCAGAACATTTGATTTTTGTTGCATTACCTTGAATGACTTCCAAAATTGTTCCAGTTGGCACACCAATTTGCTGACTGACAAATATTTGACATTAGGGTAGTTGTTGACCATAATTACTTATTTTAAATAGATCCTTGAATGGTCTACTCATAACATTGCTTCAGTTGACAGGGATACCTGGGAGCACCATTAGAGGTTGTTGACATTGTCTTGAATTGTTTATTATAAGTATCTTTCTAAATCACTGGTTCAAGCAAAAGCTATCAAATGTTACAGGGCTTGAAATATTTTTTGAAGAGGTCTCAGATCAGAATGACCCTTTTAAAATCATTCATTGTGAAAGTCTTAGATTTAATGTTATTGAGGACTTGACATCTCACGTGGCTATTTTGATGCAGGCTGTACAGACCTTTGTTAGCCTTGGTTTCAGCAGGATCATTTCTTACCAGCCTATGCCAGTCCTTTAATGCAGATTTTGTTGTCAACACTTTCTGCTGCACACACTGTGGTTTAATCTGTTTCAGTGGGTGTGCTTGAGGATTTTACTGCTTCTGCTAACCACTTCAAGCCTATTATAAAGTGGAGGAACATATACTTCCTTCTGGCACTTGTATATTGTTACAATCCCATTAGCAACTCAACTTTTAAAAAGACACTTGAATATTCTCTCTCTCTTTTCTCTCACTCTTTTGCTCGTGCTCTCTCCTTTCTCTCTCACTCTCTCTCCTTTCTCTCTCACTCTCTCTCTGCTCGATAGCTCGTACTCCTCCCCCTCGCTCGATGGCCTGCGCTCCTCCCCCTCGCCCATCCACCCACCCTCCTCCCCCCTTGCTCTCAGCCTCTCTATCTCTTTGTTGCTCTCAGTAAATCTGCACAAAACCGGGACAGCTATTTCTATCTGTGTGTTCAGCTGTGAATGCTGGCACTTGGGTTTCAACAGGATTTGACCTGATCCTGATGGCAACCAGGCCACATCAGTTTATTGCTGGGCAAAACGAGTAGGCAGTCACATGCTCCATTTTTGCTTGAACTAAGAGACAGCTTAAAACTCAACCATCTTGTAAAACCTTGTACTTGTTACAATATTGATATCTTCTGGGCAGGACAAGTTCAACATCCAAACGGCATCAGATTTGGTTGCATCCTTCTGTGTTTCTTTAGGTTTTACTACTGGAGCTAATGGCAAACAATGAGAGTTTATGATATGAAATGAATTGCTGCTCTAACTATACACATAAATGACCTGGATTTATGACTTGTGTGGTCAATATTAAAATTTGTTGATCCTACAAATTTGGCAAGTACAGTATATTTTGAGATAGGCTGTGAAAGATTGCAGGACAGGTTTTTTCAGCAGGATGGTCAGATAGATGACAGTTGCTCTTTATTGTAGAAAAATACATTGTTGAATTAAAAATAACAAAATGAACTTTAAAAATATGTGACTTTTGCCCAAAGTCACTTACGTTTGTGTTTTCCATAACCTTTCACATTGGTTCAAGATTCAATTCACCTGAATTATGCCCTGCCCACAAAGCTAGCCATGTCTCCAGATCAAATTTGCAAGTATCACCAGTTGTGTTGGGTTAGGAAGGCTCTTTTAATCGCATTCATTTTCTTAGCTGCACAAGTAGGGACATTTTAAAAGATTTCTTTATATCTTTTTCTTTGCTGGGAAACAGGATAGCGTACACCAAGTGTTAAATTGTTCGCTATAGTCTTTTTAAGTCATTTTAAATCAGCTTACACTCGGGCAAAGGACTAAACACCCTTATTAATGTTAAGCCCATTTTCAGCTGTATTAATATAACTGCACCAAGTTACCGCTCTTAATTGTGTCAACAAATACTTTGTTTTCAGAAGAAAATTTGAAAAAAGAACAATTGCAATCTATTACGCTGCTTATTTGCACTGATCCATGGAGGGTTTTAAGTTTGTGATAATACAAATGAATTTTAGCAGAAACTTGAAGCCTATCCTAATCAAAACAATTTCAAGTGCATTTTGGGCACAATTTCACAATTGTACCTGAAGAAAAAGCGCAACCCAAAGATCCTAAGGTCCACTCGTTTTAAGTAGTGGAAGTATAAGCCAGTATAAGATAAGTGAAAGGAGCTGAACTACACAGTGGTGTGGTGGAGTTAATAAGCTTGCTTTCTGCTGCCATATCTTTGGAAATTTGCAGTAATTCGGTTTACACGAATGGGACAAGCTCCAAGGAGATTGATCCTGTGGAAATTCCTGTGCAGCCTTTTTAAAAAAAACATTTTAGCCTGCAACCCTCAGCAGCAGATTGGGGGAGAAACAAATAAGATAGGGACTGTGCTTGACTGTTTGATTTCACCCTCTAATAACTTCACAACATTTCTTAGCAAAATGCTTATTAAACTAGTATGGAATTCTGACCACTCAAGCACCATTAGTGCCCAGAGTAAAGGAAGGCATGGCACCAAGCCAGGGAATAGGAATGCATAACTTTACTCAATCAGAATTCGAAGCCCCCCGTTGAAGGGCTTTGAAAGTGGAACAAACAAATTCCATGCTGTGGATGCCACTAAGTCACTCAGAATGATCACTTGTCTTGCATGTAGAGTGGTAACATTGACTCCCAATTCCTTAACCTCCAGAATGCAGAGCAATGCTGAAAAAGTTCCACCGTCTCAGCAGAACAGGCAAGGTTACATACTGAGTCCCTCTCCCTTTTCCTTTTTGCTCACCCGAGTGACCAGTGCACTTTTAACCCCCTTAAAGCAACATATGGACAAATAAGCCTTCACAGTGTTGTTTGTCAAGGAATGCTAGAATTGGCATCTTGCGCTATGGTTATTCAGCTACCTTCCCTTCAGTTATTTATTTTGTGACAGCCTTTGTCCCAGGAGCAGGAACAGCAAGGAAAATTTTAAAAACAAAAAACTACTGCGGATGCTGGAAATCCATAACAAAAACAGAATTACCTGGAAAAACTCAGCAGGTCTGGCAGCATCGGCGGAGAAGAAAAGAGTTGACGTTTTGAGTCCTCATGACCCTTCTACAGAACTAAGTAAAAATAGGAGAGGGGTGAAATATAAGCTGGTTTAAGGTGGGGGGGGGGTTGGGGGGAGAGAGGTTGTTGGGGGGGTGGTGGTTGTAGGGACAAGCAAGCAGTGATAGGAGCAGATGGGAGGTGATAGACTGTCCACCAATATCCATTACAAGCCTACCGACTCCCACAGCTACCTCGACTACAGCTCCTCACACCCCGCTTCCTGTAAGGACTCCATCCCATTCTCTCAGTTCCTTCGCCTCCATCGCATCTGTTCTGATGATGCCACTTTCAAAAACAGTTCCTCTGACATGTCCTCCTTCTTCCTTAACCGAGGTTTTCCACCCGCGGTCGTTGACAGGGCCCTCAACTGTGTCCGGCCCATCTCCCGCGCATCCGCCCTCACGCCTTCTCCTCCCTCCCAGAAACATGATAGGGTCCCCCTTGTCCTCACTTATCACCCCACCAGACTCTGCATTCAAAGGATCATCCTCCGCCATTTCCGCCAACTCCAGCATGATGCCACCACCAAACACATCTTCCCTTCACCCCCCCTGGCAGCATTCCATAGGGATCGTTCCCTCTGGGACACCCTGGTCCACTCCTCCATCACCCCCTACTCCTCAACCCCCACCTATGGCACCTCCCCATGCCCACGCAGAAGATGCAACACCTGCCCCTTCACTTCCTCTCTCCTCACTGTCCAAGGGCTCCTTTCAAGTGAAGCAACATTTCACTTGCATTTCCCTTAACTTAGTCTACTGCATTCGTTGCTCCCAATGCGGTCTCCTCTACATTGGAGAGACCAAACGTAAACTGGGCGACCGCTTTGCAGAACACCTGCGGTCTGTCCGCAAGAAAGACCCAAACCTCCCTGTCGCTTGCCATTTTAACACTCCACCCTGCTCTCTTGCCCACATGACTGTCCTTGGCTTGCTGCATTGTTCCAGTGAAGCCCAACGCAAACTGGAGGAACAGCACCTCATCTTCCGACTAGGCACTTTACAGCCTTCCGGACTGAATATTGAATTCAACAACTTTAGATCTTGAACTCCCTCGTCCATCCCCACCCCCTTTCCGTTTCTTCCCCCTTCCTTTTGTTTTTTCCAATAATTTATATAGATTTTTCTTTTCCCACCTATTTCCATTATTTTTAAATCTATACCTTTTATGCCCTGTTAGTCTTTCCACCCCACCCCCACTAGAGCTGTACCTTGAGTGTCCTGCCATCCATTCTTAATTAGCACATTCTCTTAGATAATATCACCACCTTCAACACCTCTTTGTTCCTTTATCTGTGACATCTTTTGATTATGTGCTCCTATCACTGCTTGCTTGTCCCTACAACCACCGCCCCCGCAAACTTCTCTCCCCCACCCCCCCCTACCTTAAACCAGCTTATATTTCACCCCTCTCCTATTTTTACTTAGTTCTGTAGAAGGGTCATGAGGACTCAAAACGTCAACTCTTTTCTTCTCCGCCGATGCTGCCAGACCTGCTGAGTTTTTCCAGGTAATTCTGTTTTTGTTAAGGAAAATTTTAAGTTACTTTAAGCTTTTGGGGAATCCGTAATTGTTTTACATGCTTCAAAAGGACTTTTAAGAGTTTGCATCACTTGTAAAGGGATCAGTAATAATTTTTGAATAAAAATAAATACTGGTCCATGTGACCTGGCGATCCTTGACCTAGAAACAGTGCCAACAGGAAAGAAGTTAAAGAACAGTGGCAGAGGGGCAAAGAAGAAAGAGAAGAGCTGGCGAGAGGTGGCAGTCAGCAAGCCGAATTGGAGAGCTGGATTTCTCAGTAATTGGAAAATAAGTTTAGGACTGCTGTTTCTTTCACTTGTGACTGACTGAATTCCCAAAATTGGCCGTACCATGTGAAAGGTAGAGGCGGTTCTGGTAGATCCATGCTTCCATGACCGACGAGAGCTGAGAGTTGAGTGAGTCCCAGAAAGAAGTGCTCCATTCTGTTCAAGATAGCATCGGCAGAACCCTGTTAATGCGGAAACTGCTGCCAGTGGAGAATCAGCTAAGACCTTGAAGGGCAGGGACTGCCCGAGGAACATCGGAACTGGGAAGAATTTTGTGGCTGAAATTAGTGCCATACAGGCAGAATGGACTGCCTGGAAAATCCATGAGATCTATACATAGGCATTTGCACTGCAGCACTCTATCATCGTGATCTAGACTCACTGCCATTGTGTGCATCAGTATTCATTGAACTTATGAATTGGGCAAATTGTGCGGTTGAGTTCAGTTTCCATGACACCATGTATGCCCAAATATATGGTGTTGCCATGGGATCCCCTCTAGGCCCAGCTCTCACCTTTGTTGGGTTCCATGAAAACTGCCTCTTTGATGGAATTACATCCAACCTCCTATGCCTTGCATATTTCCAATGTGTAGATGATATGTTTGCTATATTTGAACCCTCAGCTGCATGTAAGAATTTCCTTGTACACCTAAATGGGCTTCATCTTGCGCTCAAATTCACCTTTGAAATGGAGCAGTCAAATAAGTTCCCCTTCCTTGATGTGCTAGTTGAGAAATCTGCCAGGGGGTTCTCTTTTACTGTCTATTGCAAGCCTACCTTCACTGGTCAATATATGCGTTGGGATCCCTACAGTTCCATGCGTTATAAGGCAACCTTGTAAATAGGGCCGGAGCCATTTGCTCACTGTGTAAGCCTGATGCTGAATAAGGGTTCATCAAAGCCATCCTGTGCGATAGTGGCTACCCTGATCAGATCATTTCTCACTGCAAGCTCATGAATGGGCCTAAGGCTGCCACTTTCGCTCCTGAAGAGTGTCCAGTCTACCTCAGATTACCCAGAAGAGTCAGGTGTCTCAAATTTGAGTAACAGGTGAAGCTAGCTGTTTCACGCTGCTACAAGAAGTAGGAACACAAGTGGTGTTCATCACTAACAGGAGGCTGCCGCCAAGCCAAAAAGACATTCTGCCTATCACACAAATGAATAATGTGGCATATGAATTTCAGTGCTGGTGTGATACTAGGTATGTCGGCTATACATCCCAAAGACTGGCGGATCGTATCACAAACAGCATGTCTCTTTGGCTGTTCAGAACCAGGCAAGGTACCGACTGTAGCTAGCCAGCCGGTGCTTCCAAAACTCAAAACAGTGTCCAACATTAGATGTGATTCTGCGATTGGACAACATTTGTTAAACAATCCTGAGTGTACTAAGAATTACGCTTAATAACTTATTGAAGATTATCAATCGGGCTCTCAGTATGGTGCACTTACATGTGCTAGAAGCTGCATTATTAATACACAGGGCTCTGTTCTTTGCAGATGGAAAGAACATGTATACACCTTGTGCCTGTTTCAACTAATCAAAATAGGCGACAGCCATTCTCTGGTTTATTCCCCTGGGCAATGCCTTGACCAATCAGTCAACCTGTCTGGTTTGAATTTAGACAAAGCTTGGCAATTACCTGTCAGTCATCAGCTAACTGGTGCATTCATCATGGCAACACCTCTACCAATCAGAGCCCACTTTCCAACCAATCAGCACTCTCTTCTCATGAAGTATAAATTGTTGTTCCCTTTACATTTTGTAAGATTTTGAGGTGATTGAAGGGATAGGCAAATAATAAGAGGGAATATCCACAAGATTGATTCCAAGGAAGAACTGGAGAATTGAGAGTAAAAGTTCTGTTTTAGAACAGATTAGAGAGAGATTGTGAAGAGTTATAGAAGAAATATTACCATTAAGGGTAAAAGACAGGCACCTAAGAGCTTGTTTACTTATTAATTTGCTATAAACATTTGTATAACTGAGGGTTTAGCACAGGCATATTATTCTTTAACCATGCTTTAAATTAAATGGTTTAGTTTGAATTTCTGTTAGTGAGACAATGGGCAGTCAAGATAGTTGGGACATTTTGCAGCTGTTGTGAAAAACCACACTTAATTGTTTTATGACTAAGTTGCGTGAGTGTGTGGATTCACCCGTCCTCTATTGTAATTAAGAGGGTTTTTTTTAATCAGCTTTGAAGGAATGGTTAAAAAGTCGTTTGAATTTTGGATGACTAAAACCCATGCATTGATTTAATTGATTACCTATATTTGTAGGGTAGAACATCTGTGTCAGAGGGAAACTATTTCTGTTTTGACATTGGTAGGAAATGTTTTTAACATTTATTCTTAATGATTTTAGTATTTGTAGGAATGGGTTAGAATATGTTCATGTGAATCTTTACGAAAGGTGCACTATTGACAAGAGGATGTGACTTTGTGACTGTTCTGTATTCAAAGGAAATGTATCATTTGTTCACAATGGAATGTAAACACTGGAGGTCCAGGGAAATGGGAAATGAATGTTGGTCTTTAGTCTATATGGCTCTAGTTACATAGGTGGGTGACACGAGATGACTTGCACCTCCAGCCAGTGGAAGAGGTGAATTTGGATTATTTCCAAGTAAAGGATTCTGGAATAATGAGAAGTGGGCATAAAAGTTGGAAAATTGGAATCTTTGTTGGCACGGTGTTCCATTGGCTTCTGGGGTATGACTCTTCTGGGCACAGTTCAACATCACTTCAAAGACAGAAAAGAAAAGGACATTGTCTGTGCTGGCAATGCTCAAAGAATCCTAGGAACTTGAGGGATCAGAGACTTCCATGTTGTCTTCCCTGTTTTTTGTTAAGTAGATGAAAATTTTGCTTAATGAATTTTACGTGACTCATAAATACTACTTATTCGTGCCTTGTTAGGTCAGGCACAACTGAGGACACTAGTGTTAGAAATTAAGAATTTGGAACATAGAAATTTTAATTAGAATGATTTTACACCTCAAAACCCTAAAATCTTACAATTTGGCATTCTTGCGAATTGTTCTGATAATTGCAAGATGAAAAGCTTCAAAAATGTCTTTCAGCAATACTCAAGATCTATCTTTGTTGTATCGACTATTTTATGTGTAGTTTATAATTCATACTGACCCTAATTTGTCTGCTAATTTATGCTTAATTTACATTGATTCTGATTAATGTCAAAGTAAAAATTGCAAAAAGTGAAATCTTGTTCAGTGATTTGTTCATTTGGGGGTTGTTCAGTAAATTTGGTTAATTTGGTTTATGGATCCCCATGGTGATTGTAATAAACGTTGAACTATGAAACCTGTTCCACTTCTTACCATCACATCTCTTACATGTGTGGTAAGGTGACAGTGACTGCCCTTGACATCAAGGCATTTGACCGAGTATGGCATCAAGGAGCCCTAGAGAAACTAAAGTCAATGGGAATTGGAGGGGAAAAAACTCTCCACTGGTTGGATTCACACCTAGCAGAAAGGAAGGTGGTTGTGGCTGCAGGAGTTCCTCAGGGTAGTGTCTGAGGCCCAACCATCTTCAGCTGCTTAATCAATGGCCTTTCTTGCATTGTCAGGTCAGAAGTGGAGATGCCCGTGGATGACTGTATCATGTTCAGCACCATTCGCGACTCCTCAGATACTGAAGCAGGTCTGTGTCCATATGCAGCAAGACCTGGACCAATTTCAAGCTTGGGTTGATAAGTAGCAAGTAACATCCATGCCACACAAGTGCCAGACAATGACCATCTCCAATAAAAGCAAACCTAGCCATCTTCCCATGGCATTCAACTGCATTACCATCTCTATCAACATCCCACTGTCAACACCCTGGGGGTTACTATTGACCAGAAACTGAACTGGACCAAACTTATAAAAACAGTGGCTACAACAGCAGATCAGAGGCTGGGAATTCTGCAGCAAGTAACTCATCTTCTAACTCCAAAAGCCTGTCTACCGTCTACAAGGCATGACAGGAGTGTTATGGAATACTCTCCACTTGCCTAGATGAGTGGAGTTCCAACAACATTTGAAGCTTAACACCATCCAGGACAAAGCAGCCCGCTTGATTAGCATCCCATCCATCACCTTCAACATTCAAATCCTCCACCACCAATGCAGAGGTGGAGGTGCATACCATCTACAAGATGCACTGCAGCAACTCACCAAAACTCCTGCAACAGCACCTTCTAAACCTGTGACCTCCACCCCACCTAGAAAGACAAGGGCAGCAGATGCATGGGAACACCACCACCTGCAAGTTCCCCTGCATGCCATACACCATCCTGACTTGGAACTACATCGCCATTCCTTCACTGTCACTGAGTCAAAAACTTGGAGCTCCCTTCCTAACAGCATTGTGGGTCTTGCTACACCACATGGACAGTGGTGGTTCAAGAAAGCAGCTCATGACCACCTTCTCCAGGAAATTCGAGGTGGGCAATAATTGCTGGTCTAGCCAGCTTGTCCACATTCCATGAATTAATAATAAAATAAAAACCTCAACCACTTGGCATGTGTTCTCCAACTGCTATCTGCCTGCTCATTCACTCACTTCTTGCAGGATCAATTGCTTTCAGTGGCCTTTACAGACAGAGTACTAGAAAGTGAGTTCCTCAGTCTTGCATCCTTCTTGAAATATCTGCAGCCTTTGACATGGTTGATTGCATCATCCTCCTTCAATGCTCCTCCTCCATTATGCAGCTAAGTGGGACTGCTTTTTGCCTGTTTCCATTCTTATATATCCAGTGATTGCCAGAGAATAATCTTCTCTTCCTGCTCCTGTACTGTATTGCTAGTGACACCGAAAGATCTATCCTTGGCTCCCCTCCTACTTCTCATTTACAAGCTACTACTTGGTGGCACCATCCACAAACATGACTTCAGATTCCAGGTGTATACTGATGACACAAAACCTTCCCTCACCATTATCTTTCTCAACTCTTCCACTGTCTCTGACTTGTCAGATTGCTTATCTGCCATGCAGTACTGGATGTAGAGAAATTTCTTCCAACTAAGTTTTGGGAAGATTGAAATCAGTTTCTTCAGCTCTTCCACAAGCTCAGTTTCTTCGTCCTGGACTCCATCCCCCTCCCTGGCAACTGTCTGAGACTGAGCCAGACTGCTCGCAACCTTGATGTGCTATTTACCCCCAAGATGAGATTACTACGACATCCACACCATCTGCAAGACAGCTTACTCCCACTTACATTACATCACCCAAATTGACCTGTTGCCTTAGCTCGTTTGCTGCTGAAACTCTCATTGATGCTTTTGTTAATGCTAAACTTAACTATTCCAACATTCGCATGGCTTGCCTTCCACTGTATAAACTTCAGCTCATCCCAAATTCTGACTTGCACGACGCGTTAGAACAATATCTATTTAAGCTGGATTTTTGTTTTTAAAATAGGGGGCGGTGCATTATTTGGACATTGGAGGCTGCTGAGAGTTTTTTTTAAAGGGTTCTAAGTTTACCTTGTAACGGTTGAGAAGGAGTTGTTTGTTTGTTTTGAACTGCAAAGTCTTTAATTAATGAAAAGCTGGAAGACAAAAAGGCAGTCGCATGGCAGAGGAAAACCTTAAGTTTGAACCTGTGGATTTGCTTTCAGTCTTGTTAGAGAAAGGCTGAGAACAGAAGACTACCCTGACTAGCTCGCTCTCGCTCTCTGCTTTGTGAAACCGTCTGTGGTTCTCGACCTGTAGTCAGAGAACTCTCATCTGATTGTAGTTTTTCTGCATAATTTTGGACTTGCTAGCTGAGACAGGAAGAATTGGTCCAGCTGTACTCTTCCACGCTGAAGCATTGTTGGTGAGCTTCCCGACATCACCTGGGCTCATCAAGGGAACTTCAGACTGACAGCATCGAAGCTCTGTGAACTATAATTTTATTTTCCCCTTTCTGAGATTTCTGATTCTGCAGAGACTACCTGTGTGTATTTTATTTGTGTGTGCTGAGGAAGTTTAAAAGGGTTAGTTAGTTATACTTCTGGATTACAATCTTGTGTCAACCAGTTCTTGAAACTTGTTTAAAAGGAGTTTTGTTTTAAAATAAATTAATCATTTTGAGTTTTTGAAAAAAGCTTGATCAGAGTCTCTTTTCTTTTGGTTACTAGAAGCATAAGTACACAATTGGCCGTTTCAGTGAGAAAATTCAACATTTAAATTAATGGTACAGCCTGCGAAGTAATAATTCATCCACTCCTCCCATCTCGGCCGTTACATAAATTGGGGGGGTTCTTGCGGGATTTGAACTCACTGATGTACATTGGCTCCCAATCTGGCAACACCTCAATTTTGGAATTTTCATCCTTGTTTTTAAATCTCTCTGGCCTCTCCCCATTCTATCTTTGTAAACCCCTACAGCCCTCTGTGCTGCTCCAATTCTGGCCTCTTGCACATGCTGCTATTTTAATCAGTCTACTATTCATGGCCGTGCTTTCAGCTACATAGGCCCTAAACTCTGGAAATTCCTCCCTGAACCTCTCCACCTCTATCTTTCTCTACTGCTTGAAAAGGTTTCCTATAATTTAATATCTCTTAATATCTCTGTGGTTGGTGTCAAACTTTGTTTGATGACACGTTTGTGGAACAACCTGGGGTGTTCTATTAAAAGTGCTACTTAAGTGCAAGATGATGATGTTACATACCTCACTTCAAGCAGAGGGCCATGGAGAATGTGGCACCTGCCTTTAAGAGATGGTGAGGTCAGTGGTATCTTGTCAGTGCCAGGTTGCTGACTGAACACATACACTATCATATTGACATTTCTGTGAAGCAGCACACCAAAGCTATCTTACACCCCCTTCCTTGTCTCCTTAATATTATGGGGACAGTGGTTTAGTGGTAATGGTCCTGGACTAGCAATGCAGAGGCCTCAACTAATGCACAGGAGATACGAGTTCAAACCCCATCATGGCAGCAGGTGGAATGCCCAAGTCATAGTGAAAGAGGATGCACTTGAGACACTGGATTAACTAAAAATTGACCAAAAGGAGGTATTAGATAAGCTGGCTGCACTTAAAATTGATAAATCACCAGGGTCGGATAAGGTGCATCCAAAGATATTGAGGGGGGTAAGAGGAGGGAAATTGCAGAGGCACTGGCCATAATCTTCCAATCCTCCCTTGGATAGAGGTGGTGCCAGACAAAAGGAGAATTGCAAATATTGCACCCTTGTTCAAGAAAGCGTGCAAGGATGAGCCTAGTTAGTTTAACCTCAGGGTTGTGAAAGCTTTTAGAAGTGATAATTCAGGATAAAATTAACAGCCACTTGGACAAATACAGATTAATTAACAAATCCATGCTGGCTTTTCTTAAAGGCAAATTGTGTTTAATTAACATGCTCGAGTTTTTTTGAAGTGATGAGGTAGATGAAGGTAATGCAGTTGACGTGGTGTACATGGATTTCCAAAAGGATTTCCATAATGTGTTACGTTAAAGGCTTGCGAACAATGTTAGAGCCCATGAAATAAAAGGGACAGTGGCAGCATGGATACAAAATTGGCTGAGTTGACAGAAAACAGCAGTGGTGAATGGTTGTTTTTGGACTGGAGGAAGGTTAAAAATAGGGTTCTCCATTGTCAGTGTTAGGACCCCTGCTTTTCTTGATATCTATTCATGATTGAGACTTGGGTGCCCAAGGCAGAATTTCAAAATTTGTGGATGACAAATAACTTGGAAGTATTGTGAACTATGAGAAGGATCATGATAAATATCAAGAGGACATAGACAGGCTGATGGAACATAAAAACATTGAAAATAGGAACAGGAGTAGGTCATTTGGCCCTCCAAGCCTACTCTGCCATTAAGTATGATCATGGCTGATCCTCTATCTTAATGCCGTACTCCTGTGCTCTCTCCATATCCCTCGACACCTTTAGAGTCCAGAAATCTATTTATTTCCTCCTTAAATATAATCAGTAACTTGGCCTCCACAGCCCTTTTTGGTAGAGAATTCCATAGGCTCCCCGCCCTCTAGAGTGAAGAAGTTTCTCCTCATCTCAGTCCTAAATGGTCTAACACGTATCCTGAGACTGTGAATCCTTGTTCTAGATGCCACCCTGCCAGCCAGAGGAAATATCATCCCTGCATCCAGTCTGCCCATCCCTGTCAGAATTTTATATGTTTCAATGAGACCTCCCTTCATTCTTCTAAACTCCAGTAAATACAGGCCTAGTTGGCCCAGATTCCCCTTGTATAACAATCCTGCTATCCCAGGAATCAGCCTGGTGAACCTCCGCTACATTCCCCCTTTGGCAAGTATATCCTTTCTTAGGTAAGGAGACCAAAACTGCACACAATACATCAGGTGTGGTCTCACCAAGACCCTGTACAGCTGCAGTAAGACATCCTTGTTCCTGTACTCAAGTCCTCTCGCAATGAAGGCCAACATACCATTTGCCACCTTAACTGCTTGCTGCACCTGCATGCTTGCTTTCAGTGATTGGTGTACAAGGACACCCAGGTCCCTTTGTACATCAACATTGCCCAATCTATCACCATTTAAATAATATTCTGCTATTCTGTTTTTCCTATTGAAATGAATAACTTCATACTTATCTACGTTGTGCTGCATCTGCCATGTATTTGTCCACTCACTCAACCTGTCTAAATCATCTTGAAGCCTTTTAACACCCTCCTCATCACTCACATTCCCACCAAGTTCTGTGTCGTCAGCAAACTTGGAAATATTACATTTGGTTCCCTCATCCAAATCACTGAGAAATATTGTGCCCAAGCATTGATCCCTGCGGCACCCCACTAGTCACCACCTGCCACTCTGAAAAAGACCCATTTATTCCAACTCTGTTTCCTGTCTGCTAGCCAATTCTCAATCCATGCCAATATATTACCCCCAGTCCCATGTGCTTTAATTTTACAGACTAACCTCTTACGTGGGACTTTATCAAAAACTTTCTGAAAATCTAAATACACCACATCCACTAGTTCTCCCTTATCTATTCTGCTAGTTATGTCCTCAAAAAAACTCCAGTAGGTTTGTCAAACATAATTTCCCTTTCATAAATCCATGTTTACTTTGCCTAATCCCATTGATTTTCTAAGTGTCCTGTTATCACATCCTTTATAATAGACTCTAGCATTTTCCCTACTACTGATGTTAGGCTAACCAGTCTGTAATTTGCTGTTTTCTCCCTCCCTCCTTTTTTAAATAGTGGGGTTACATTTGCCACCCTCCATTCTGATAGGACTGTTCCAGAATCTAGAGAATTTTGGAAGATGATAACCAAAGCATCCACTATAAATTACCCCATTTCAGACTGTAAGGGACCTACATTTGTCTTCACTAATCTTTTTCTTTTTACATATGGACGGATAAGTAACAAATGAAATTCAATGCAGAGAAGTGTGAAATGATTTTTTTTGTAGGAAGAATGAGGAGAAGCAAAACAAAATAAAGAACACAATTCCAAAGAGGGCACAAGAACAGAGGGACCTGGGGGTTTCTGTACACAAAGCATTGAATATACCAGGGCATGTTGAGAAAGTGTTTAATAAATCACTTGAGTTTGTGAGGATGGAAGGATCTGGTGGCAGGTTGATGAAGTGAGTACCAAAACAAAGTAGGTGTTAGTAACAGTATGACTTTCTCTTCGGACCATAGGAAGTTTCTCTTCATCCAGGACTTTATTTTGGACAGCCAGTTGATTTGTTCAGCAGTAGTCTAACGGTTAATAGCAAAAAGGTAGAGTTTGATGTCATTCGTATATGCAAAGTTTTCCATGTTCACAGATGTTGTCACTGTGCAGTTGAGTGTAGGAGGGGACCAAAATGGAGCCACAGGGCACTCCAGAAATGACAGGAGCCATATCAGGAGATCCAAGGGAAGGTTTTCTTGGCGAACTGAATCGCCTGAATACAATTTTCAGAAAATCATTTGGGTTGGAATACACACCTGTTTAGATGGAACCATTTCACAATGGACTTCCATTGATCCTGCTTTTATAGTAACAATGTAGAATGAAATTTCTGATGTATGTTTTTTGCAGTATAACTTTGTTTAGACTACCCTGGGAATGGTAGTTTGATTTAATTTTTAATAAGTGCTCAGCTGCCAGGAGGCAAGTTTCCCATCTGTTACTTCAGATTTCCTTCCTTGAGTTAAGACATTGCATTTTGCATTTTAAATATGTAAAAACTAAATTAGGTTCTAGTTTGTACTTTACCAACTTAACTTCTAAAAAGACTGTATAATGTGTTTTATTTAAATTTAACTTTGCTTGTTTCTTTTGAAATAACTTATCTGCACCTCTTCTAAGTTACCTAGTATATCTCTGACTGAATCACCCTTCCAGCCCAATGTGTGATTAAGTTCCCCCTCCACCCACTCTATTTTAAGATGATGATTTCCTCCTTTCTCATGCAGCAATCATGAATGTTTACCTGTGCAGCTTATCTTCTCACAGTAAAGAATAAAGTTGTTTTATGTAAACTTGGAAACCTTGTTCTGGGTGGAAGAAAGGTGAGGAAATTTCTAGAATCGAGATTCCCAGTGCATCTTTAAAAAAGGTCAGCTTTATAAATTAAGCAGCCTGGAAGAGGCTGCTATGTTGTCAGGAGGCTGCAGAGGTGTGAGAAGAGAACTACATACTGATACCCCAGTAAGGGGAGAAAATTATGGCTGTAAGAGCAGAGAGGCAAAATGTGGACTGGAAGCAGTGGATACAGGATTATGAGAACAAGGAAAATTAATATTCTAATTTGGAATGGTCCCATGGAATTCAAGCAATCGGCTACAAATACAACACACTCACTATCAATATCATCCCTCGTACCCAGAGTAAAGTATGCATTCCTTCCTTATAGACTTGATGTGTTAGCATTGTCTTTCATTTGTTATTTTTTCCACTATTAGGGCATGTGATCAGGAGTTTACATAGCCTTGATTCTGCAATTTCCTGAACAAGGTCAATTTACTTATGACCAAATGTTGTTTCCTCTCTGGTTGGGTTATTAGATTTCACCCTGCATTGAATGACCTGCACAGTTTGGATGCAGTTATTTTGAATCAGGCCATCATGCAAATAATTATATCCTTAATTTTGATTGTCTTTGATTTTCATTTCTGTTGATGTTCATTTAGTGACTTTTCATTACTTTAATAGATGGAAATTCTATAGAAAGGGACCTTCTATACTGAATCAGTAACAGAATCATCAAATGCATCTGGAACATCAAGCCTTTTGTCCAACTTTCTAAATCCTTACTGATTTTAATGTTACTTGATTTTTCTCTCTTCGTTCTTATGATGTCTTGCTTTTATGATGTCGTGGTAAAAGATCCTAATGTTATCGTCCTGTTGTGGTGCATCTTTGTTGTGTGTGCTCGTTCAAACCTGTCATCTTGGTATGAAGTAGTTTAGAGTTGGAAATCAAATTGAAAGGAGTGCTCCATATGTATGAGATACATTATCATTTTATCTGTACGATTTTACATAGCATTTGAAGCAATTACTTGCTGGTTGGATTTTTTGCGTATTCAGTATGGCTGGGGATCATGGGCTAAAACATACATTGACTGTTTTTTTTTCCTTTTTTTTGGTGTGATGGGTGAAACATAGAAACTATGAGCAGGAGTAGGCCATTCGGCCCTTTGAGCCTGTGCCGCCATTCATTATGGTCATGGCTGATCATCTAACTCAAAAGCCTGCTCCCGCTTTCTCCCTATATACTTTGATCCCTTTCACCCCAAGAGCTATATCTAACTCCTTCTTGAAAACATACAACGTTTTGGCCTCAACTACTTTCAGTGGTAACCAATCCACAGGCTCACCACTCTCTGGGTGAAGAAATTTCTCCTCATCTCAGTCCTAAATGGTCTACCCCATATCCTCAGACTGTGACCCCTGGTTCTGGACTCCCCCACCATCGGGAACATCCTTCCTGCATCTACCCTGTCTAGTCCTGTTAGAATTTTATAGGTTTCTATGAGATTCCCCCCCACCTCATTCTTCTGAATCCAGCGAATATAATCCTAATGGACTCAATCTCTCCTCATATGTCAGTCCCACCATCCCAGGAATCAGTCGGGTAAATCTTCACTGCACTCCCTCTATAGTAAGTACATCCTTCCTCAGATAAGGGGACCAAAACTGCACACAATATTCCAGGTGTGGTCTCACCAAGGCCCTGTACAATTGCAGCAAGACATCCCTGTTCCTGTACTCGAATCCTCTGGCTATAAAGGCCAGCATACCATTTGCCTTCTTTACCGCCTGCTGCACTTGCATGCTTACCTTCAGTGACTGGTGTGCAAGGACACCCAGGTCTCATTGCACATTCCCCTCTCTCAATTTATAGCCAGATAATAATCTGCCTTCCTGTTTTTGCTACCAAAATAGATAACCTCACTTTTATCCACATTGTACTGCATCTGCCATGCATTTGCCCACTCACTCAGCTTGTCCAAATCACACTGAAGCATCTCTGCATCCTCCTTACAGCTCACCCTCTCACCCAAGAGAGGTGACAATCCAAATGATCAGGTTGGAGCACCTAGAGATAAATCATTTGTATCAGACCTCAAGTACGTTCTATATAGCAATATAATATGCCAAACAGAAGACAAGTGGAACAATAAGCCAGACAAACCAAATGACCCAGCAGTTTCCTTATCACGATCTTGAATGAATAACCCTGAAACACATCTGCTAATAGTTCATCGAATCATTTTTTTAAATGAACCATGACATGCTGATCTTTTCTGCAGTTCTATCACCCTATTGCTTCAAATAAATTAACGACATTTCCTATTTTCTTTTTAACACCCATAACATTTTAAACTATGTCCCCAATGCTTCAGTTGTGTGGCAAATGGAAGAACTTTCCTGGATGTTAATTCTCATTACCAGTGAAAATTTTAAAGACCCCTTTCAAATTTCCCGCCTCTCCTGCCTTCCTCAATCTTTTCCAAAGAATGAAGTGCCATGCGGGACTATTTTTCCTCGGAAGTTCAGAAATCCGCCGTGTATGGACCCCTCTAAAAATTCTGCATTTTTCCTGTAGTACAGAGACCAAAACTGAAAATGTTGAGTATTTTGCTTTTGCGTGTTTTTTTCTGAATGCTACCTAACTAAGGTCATGTACAACTTCAACTTATAATTACATTCTCAGCTGTGCATTCCAACTTGTTCACTGTCTCTAAGCAAAGAAAAAAAGAATGAAATGTCAACTTTAACATATTATCTACTTAAACATCACATTTTTTCCTTTGTTACATCAAGCACATTACTATTTAATATGTATTCCACATTCCATGTCTTCTACCGATTCTCATGATTTTACACTTGGCAGCGATGCACCTTTTCCTCCACCTCTCACTCTCTCTGTGACCAAGTCCGTTTAGATCTCTTTGAATATTCCGATATTGGTTAGCAGCATTGATGACTGTGTTACATATGATGTCATCAGCAAACTTGAACAATACCATGTCCTTACAGTAACTTTTAAAAGTTTACAAACAGTGGCACCAGCACTGACTGTCCTATCAATCCACCAACAGTCTTACAATATTGTAGCACAAGAGGTCATTTGGTTTCTTGCGTCTGTGCCAGCTTTTTGCAAAAGAGCTTGTTTCTGCTGTTGGCACCTCCCCATGTGCCACCAGCCATGTATCAGTCCAGCCTAATACTTTGCTATCTATCCCATATGCTCTTATGCAGGACAATAACAGATACCTGTGGGGACAGTGATAGATGCTTTCTGATGTCCTGGTAAATCTCCACTGTCTCATTTCTAGCCAACAGATGTGTTAGACGCCCAAATCCCAGTCAGTTAGCCTGAACCAATGCAAGATGTCTCTAATCAGGTCCTATCACTCCAGATGATCTCTTCTGCTTTTTGTCGAGTAAAGTCTTAAAATATTTTTGGCTGCAATCAAGGTATAGATCACAGGTCTGTAATTTGAGTGTTAATCCCAAACCCCTTTTTGTTCCAAGATGGGGGTCACATTTGCTACTTTACAATCGATTAGGCTATTACCTGATTCCAATAAATTTTAAACGGATATTGGTTACTGTAATTAACTTATTAACTTTTTCTGTTTTGTTTAATCTTTAAAATCAGTAACTTTACGATCACTAGACACCAAAAGTTCCCTTTTTTTCAAAACGTCAACTGTACTCTTCTCCGCCGATGCTGCCAGACCTGCTGAGTTTTTCCAGGTGTTTCTGTTTCTGTTTTTGTTTCCCTTTTTTTCAATGTGGTCCACTACTCCTGGTTTGTTAGTTCAGAATAAATCCAATGTTGTCTTCATCCCTTTGGGTTCCCTCATGTTTGAGAAAAGACACCTAAATTCCCTTGTGCATATAGGTTGTCACCATTGTAACTTCCAGTTTGTCAAACAGATTGAAATTTCTTTGATGTGGCCTGAGCACCAACTTAATTTTCAGACCTCTCAGGCAATGCATCATCTCCTTTTCGTGTTGGCCTTTCATGTTTCAGTAATTTTGATGCTACATGATGTGGGGGGGCGGGGTGGGGCATGCTTGGTGAAATGCTGAGCTTTCGAGGTTAAATTCACAAGACAACAGAACTAGGAGATGTAGATCAGGGTTCAGCGTATAAACCAGCGTACTATGGTTAGTGAGATGTAGTATTTATTCAAGTGATTGTTGTGGCTGTGACAGTGACCGCGACAACAAAGTAGTGAGACTAGTAAAAAAAATTGTCCGGAGGTGCTTAATGGAGGTGTAATCAGATAAAAATGGATGTTGATCCAAAGCAGGGGATTATCAGGAGGGGTGATCAAAAGTTTAGTCAAAGTGGTGGGCTTTAAGGAAGGTCTTAAAAGAGAAAAGAGGTGGAGAGAATTTTAGAGAATGGATTATATAGGTGGCTGAAGGTGCTACTGCCAGCAGTCGGTCAGAAACCGGGTAGTTGAATGCCAGAGTTTGAGGAACCAAAACTTAGGAAGGGGTTAAATGCTGGAGACTATCTGAGAGAGAGGGTGGGATGAGCTACAATAAACGCACACTCCCTCCATCTCCGTGGCAGTAGTGTGTACCATCTACAAGAAGCACTGAAGCAACTCATCAAGGCTCCTTAGCACCTTCTAAACTCATGACCTCTACCACCTAGAAGGACAAAGGCAGCAGATGCATGAGAACACCACCACCTGCAAGTTCCCTTCCAAGTCCCACACTAGTCTGACTCTGAACAATATCGCTGTTCCTTCACTGTCACTGAGTCAAAATCCCTTCCTGACAGCATGTGGATGTACCTGCACCAGATGGACTGCAGCAGTTCAAGAAGGTGGCTTGCCACTACCTTCTCAAGGGCAATTAGGGATGGGCAACAAACGTTGGCCTAGATAGCAATGCCCACATCCCCTCAAAGGATAAAAACAAAGATTGTGGGTTAAAGTCCCATGTCAAAAACTGAGCATAAAATCTAGGTTGATATTCTGGTGCAATACTGACGAGCTGACTTTCAGATGCAACATCAACCAAATCCCTGTCTGGCTGCTCAGGCGGATGTAACGGATCCCATGGCACTACTTCAAACACCACCTGGTGTTCTCCCCTGTATCCTGGCCGATATGTATTCCAAGGCACAATTTTGAAGACCAGGTAGAGTTCACCCCGGTGTCCTGACTAATATTTATCCCTCGACCAACTCACTTTAAAAAAAAAGATTGTCTGGTCATGACCTCATTGCTCGCTGTTTGTGGAAGCTTGTTGAGTTCAATTTGGCTGCAACCAGCAATGTCTATATTGCAAAAGTATTTAATTGACTGTAATGTGCTTTGAGACTCTCTGAAGCTGTGACAGGTGCTTTTTAAATGCAAGTCTTTCTTGAACAGTGCAAAGAAGTGAATACTCTAACTCCAATTTGATAGGTAAGAGATAACCAAGTGAGGGTAGGCAGCAGAGGAGAGCTAATGGGGGACGGTGGTGTGCTCATCTATTTAGAAGGCTACAGCAAGGTCAAGGAGAATGAGGAAAGAAAATGTATCATGATGACAATCTCAGAGATTTGTGATTCTACTCATCAAAATTAAGCAAAGGTCATTGCCAAATTAAAACCTGTCACTGGAGCCAGGGTGACAGTCAACCATTCATGAGAGTGATTGACTCCATTGAACTCAAAGCCAGTACATGTGGCAGACATATTTTTTACCAGCCATTGCAAATGTTACACCCTTGTTTCAGGATAAACCCAGCAACTACAGGTGGGTCAGTTTAACCTTGGTGGAGGGAAAGTTTTTAGAAACAATAATCTGGGACAAAATTTACAGTCACTTGGATTAAATTAAGGAAAGCCAGCATGGATTTGTTAACCTGTTAAAGACAAATTGTATTTGATTAGCTTAATTGAGCTTTTTAATGAGGTAATGGAGGGGGCTGAGGAGGGTAATGCAGTGTTCATGGATTTCTAAAAGGTTTTTTATTCATTCATGGGATGTGGGCGTCTCTGGCTAGGCCAGCATTTATTACCCATCCCTAATTGCCCTTGAGAAGGTGGTGGCGAGCTGCCTTCTTGAACTGCTGCAGTCCATGTGCTGTAGGTGCACCCACACTGCTGTTGGGGAGGGATTTTCAGGACTTTGGTCCAGTGACAGTGAAGGAATAGTGGTATAGTTCCAAGTCAGGATGGTGAGTGGTTTGGAGTGGAGCTTCCAGGCAGTGGTGTTCCCATGTGTCTGCTGTCCTTTTCTTTCTAGATGGTAGCGGCTGGGGGTTTGGAAGGTGCTAAGGAGCCTTGGTGAGTTCCTGTAGTACATCTTGTAGATGGTACACACTGCTGCTACAGGTGTTTGATAAATTGCCACATAACCAGCTTGCCTGCAAAGTTGAAGCCCATGGAATAAAAAGGATGATGGCAGCATGGAATTAAAATTGACTGAGTGACAAGAAACAGAGTAGTGGTGAGCATTGTTTTTTGACGAAAAAAGGTATATAGTGGGGTTCCCCACAGGTCAATACTAGGGCCATTGCTTTCTTAATGTATATTAATGACCTACACTTGGGTGCACTGGGCACCTGTGCATTTCAAAATTTCAAAATTTGCAGATTTCCAGGCACAAAACCTGGAAGTATTGTGAACGGAGAGTATAGTGGTAGATTTCAAGAGGACGTAGGCTGGTGGAACAAGTGGACATGTAGTAGATGCAACTCAGTGCAGAGAAGAGTGAAGCGATACATTTTGGTAGGAAGAATGAGGAGAAGCAATTTAAAATAAAGGCTATAATTTTAAAGTGGACAGAGAAACACGGAGATTTGGGGTGTAAGTGCACAACTTGTTGAGGGTGGCAAGGCTGGTTGAGAATGTAGTTAAAAATTCATACAGGATCTTGGGCTTTATAAAAAGAGGCCTAAGTGTACAAAAACAAGGAAGTGAGGATGAACCTCTGTAAAATACTGGTTCAGCCTCAACTGCGGTATTGTGTCCCAATTCTGGCACTGCACTTTAGAAAGGATGTGAAGGCCTTAGAGAGGGTGCAGAAAAGATTTACAATAATGGCTCCAGAGATGAGGGGCTTGAGTGATGTGATTGACAGATTGGAGAAGTTGGATAAAAGGAAAATACTGTGGATGCTGGAAATCTGAAACAAAAACAGAAATTGCTGGAAAAACTCAGCAGGCCTAGCAGCATCTGTGACGAGAGAAACAGACCCTTCTTCCAGCATTTTCTGTTTCTGTTGGAGAAGTTGGAGTTGCTTTCCTCAAAGAGAAAGTTAAGAGGAGATTTGATATACATGCTCAAAATCATGAGGGACCTAGGCAGAGTAGATATGGAGAAACTGTTCCCATTGGCAAAGGGGTCGAGAATCAAAAGACATCAATTTAAGTTGATTGGCAAAAAAAAGCTAATGGAAACATCATTTTACACAGCGTTTGGTTAGGATTTGAATTGCACTGCCTGAGACAGAGGTGGAGGCAGATTCAGTTGTGGCTTTCAAAAGGGAATTGGATAAGTAGCTGAAGTGAAAATACTTGCAGGGCTCCAGGAACGGAGGTGGGGGAATTGGGATTAGTTGAGTTGCTCTTGCAGGAAACAACCATGGATACGACATGCCGAATGGGCACCTTCTGTGCTGTAACCATTCTGAGTCTTCCCGATCCACCCAAAAGACTCTGCTAATTCCAAGTTCCTTCCTCTTACAAAGTATAAACCTTTCCTGATGAATATGCCACCACACCCTTTTATTTCCTTTCCTATGCACACAGTTGTACAGATTTGTTCTCTGCTCATCCTTATGCATTAGATAGTTTTCAGCAAATATTACAATGTCTATTAGCACTTGACTTGCCATACTTCTAATTAATTCAATTTATTTAATTGTCTGACATTCATGTAAATACATCTTAGTTTATTCCTTGCCACATACACATGCTTCCTCATTTTGATTCACACTTCGGCTCCTCCTGCTTCCCCAGATTAAGTCCTTCCCAACTGTTTAATCTTGGCCAACAGAATAAATTAATGTGCAGCCTCTGATTGTAAGACCTTTCTTACTCCTCGAAGTGGTTGGAATGAGCCAATTATTTGAAACCCTTTGTCCTACACCATGCACTGATCGGCCTAACTTATCTGTTTCATTGGGGTCCATTCTGAGATTTACAGTTTTGAAGTCCTTTTCTTCAATATTTTCCCCAGTCCCTGAAACCTAATTACATGTTGGCCAATCTTGTTGGTTTCCATAGGGACCACAAGGTCTGGTTTATCCCCTTCGTATCCCATGACCTGATCCATCCACACAACTACTGCATCAAATTCTCGTACCTTGGGAGTAGCACACTATTTTTAACCATGCTGGCAACAGATTTCTCAAACCCTACAACTTCAGTATTGCCTTCAATCTTATCTGTTTCCTGTGTCATTGATCTGCTCATAATTACCGTCCCCTTTTGGTTCTTTGCTAATCTCTTATTGCCCATCATTTATACATTTCCTGGTCTACCAGCTGCATTTTAATTTTCTGCACTATCTCCCTTTAACTCAGTTCTGACAAACCTCATGAAACTTATCTGCGCACATTATTCCAGGTGTGGTCTCACCAAGGCCCTGTATAATTGCAGCAAGACATCCCTGCTCCTGTTTCGAATCCTCTCACTATGAAGGCCAACATACCATTTGCCGCCTTTACCGCCTGCTGCACCTGCATGCTTACCTTCAGCAACTGGTGCACGAGGACACCCAGGTCTTGTTGCACATTCCCCTCTCTCAATTTATAGTCATTCAGATAATAATCTGCCTTCCTGTTTTTGCTACCAAAGTGGACAACCTCACATTTATCCACATTATGCTGCATCTGCCATGCATTTGCCCACTCACTCAGCTTGTCCAAATCACACTGAAGCATCTCTGCATCTTCCTCACAGCTCACCCTCCCACCCAGCTTTGTGTCATCTGCAAATTTGGAGATATTACATTTAGTTCCCTCATCTAAATCAATAATATATATTGTGAATAACTGGGGTCCCAGCACCGATCCCTGAGGTACCCAACTAGTCACTGCCTGCCATTCGGAAAAAAGACCCGTTTATTCCTACTCCTTGTTTCCTGTCTGCCAACCAATTTTCTATCCATCTCAATACACTATCCCCAATCCCATGGCTTTCATTTTACACGCTAATCTCTTGTGTGGGACTTTGTCAAAAGCCTTCTTGAAAGTCCAAACAAACCACATCCACTGGCTCCCCCTCATCAACTCTACTAGCTGCACCCTTGAAAAATTCCAGTAGATTTGTCAAGCATGATTTCCCTTTCTTAAATCCATGCTGACTCTGTCCGATTCTGCTACTGTTGCTGGCCTTTATGCTCTACTCGAGCATCCTCCCATCTTTCCTCATCGAAATCAACCACTGTAACCATCTATTCCCTTCTCCCTCATATATCATCTAGTTTCCCCTTAAATACATCTATACTATTCACTTCAACCACTGTGGTATTAAGTTCCATATGCTTGCCACTTTGGTTTCTTCTGAATTCCATATTGGAGTTCTTTATGACTATCTTATATTGATGTATTAGTTATGCTTTTCCCTACAAGTGGAAACATTCTCTCTGTATGCACCCAATCAAAACATTTAATCAATTTAAAGACGTCTATTCGATCACCCAGCAGCTGCCTTTTTTCAAGAGAGGAGGCCCAGCCTTTCTCTCCTTTTATTGTTATCCAACCATTTCTGGTATTATCCTTGTAAATCTTCTCTGCACCCCCTTCAGTGTCTGTATGTTCTTTTGATAAAAAGTGATCAGACCTTCAAGCAGTAAATAAGTGTGGCCTAACCAACGTTCAATACAGGTTACTTTTCAATTCTACCCCTCCAAAAATAAAACCTAATGCTTGGATTGCTTTTTTGTGGCCTTGCTAACTTGTGGCGCAACTTTTAGTGATTGATGTATTTGTACTCTGAGGATCTTTGTTCCTCTACCCCACATGGACTTGCACCTTCCGAGTAATAGCCGATCTCCCTATTCTTCCTATCAAAATGTACTACCTCTGTTATCTGTGTTGAACTCCTGCAATTCTGCAAGGTTATTAATGTCCTCCTGGAATGCAGTCCTCCTCAGTATTGACTACCCCCCCTTCCAATTTGATGTCATCCACAAATTTAGAAATTGTGTTTTTGATTCCAAAGTCCAACTTATTAATGTAAATTGTGAACAGCAGTGGTCTCAGCATTGATTACTGTAAAACATGTACCACTTTCCACCTTCTGACACTGGGAATAACTATGTTTTATTCGCACTCTCTGCCTTCTGTCTTGAAGCTAGCTAGTAATCCATTCTGCCAGTTGTCCCCTGACTCCACACACTCTGACCTGATTCATTAGTCTATTATGGGGCACTTTATCGAAGGCCTTTTGAAAATCCTGATAAATTACATCTATTATGCTTTGGGCCCTGAATGCTCGGTGTTCACAACAGCCTTCTCAATTCAGGTGTATTGCAAAGAAAGGAAGAATTTACCTTTGTGTTATATCTTTCACTTTCTTCGAGCATCCCAAAGTGCCTGATAGCAAATGAATTATTTTTGAAGCGTGGTTGGTGTTGTATTGTCGGCACTTTGCACACCATCAATGTCCAACCATCAGCAGTGAAATGATTGCCGAGTTAACCTATTTTAATGCTGTCGGTTCAGGGAAAAATGTTGGCCAGTGCACTGAGTGAACTCCCTCCTCCTTTTCAAATACTGCCATGAAATCTTTATATCCACCTGATTAGGCTGATATGGCATGGTTTTACATATCTCATTTATGCATAATTATGTGGCTTACTGACTAGTTTTGATGCAGATATTCAAACTCCAGTACCAAGATGTGGAAGTATCCCCTCATGTTAGACCAGTTATTGGTATAGTAATCTGCAGAGTAGTAACAGAACTGAGGAAGATCTAGGGTGTCTAGCTTAGCCTTACATTTATACTTGAAAGTTGGGCCACACAATTTTACCCTTGCCCACTATCATTCATTTTTTCTTTCAGAGTATGCACTCAAAAAAAAAACAAGTTTAGGAAAATTATTTGGAAATGCTCCAGAAAAGGCCGTCTGTTTTTACCAGACTTTGCCCTCGCTGTATAAAAGGGAAGTGTGTACTTATCAGATGTGAGCTAGGACAGGGATTAGGGTTAGGGAGTTTGGAAGCAGTGTGTATGTTACACCTGGTACTGGTTTGTTTGTCAAAATGATAAGTTGATAACAATATTAAGGTCATGGAGGAAAGCTGTATTTCCAATCAACTTACTTTATACATGAGAAGATGAGAATTTAAAATTGGGATAGCATGTTTTCTGTTATTGCTTTTATAATTTATTTTAAAAAATTGAAAGCTTTTTGATTTATGTGATAATTTTGTTATCCATTCAGTATGGATAATCTGAAAGTTAATGACGTGGCAGAATAGCTGGTTATGACACATCAATTTGAAAATGTTAGTTATCATGGCTGCAATATAAAGACAAACATGCACTTTGGGCGATAATCTATAGCACTGTCATATACAGGCTAATGAGGTAAACTTATCAAAGAAATCTTGCTGCCATAAATATAGAATTTATCAAGTTGCTATGAAAGCATGTTGTGACAGTTGTTAAGACACACCATTACTCACTACATTAACCAAATAATTCCAATACATTATTTAGATAACTTTTCAGATAGCCATAGCATGACTCCCTTCCTGTGACCCACTGTACTTTGCATGAGTTTTGCTCATTAGTTAGAAATAATGGTTACAAAAAATACCAGTTAATGTAATTTATCTTCTCAACAGTGAGCTTTGGGAGATCTATCTGGGTAGAGTTATAGTGAATGGAATTATGGGAGTGTTGAAATTAACCCAAAGAAGATTATTAATCCAGGATATTTGTGATTTCAATTGTGTTAATTCATTTGGTTCTCTTTATAGTGATAAATACAAAACTAAGTCAACTTATGCAACATTATAAGTACCATAGACAAACAAAAACCTGTGGTTTGCAGGTTTCACAGGAATCTAACAGGAGTAGGCCATTCACCCACTAGAACCTGTCCATCATTCAACGGTCATAGTGAATCTGTACCTCAAACCCATACCTGCATTTGCTCCATATCCCCTTACCTAATGTAACAAAGCTCTTTATTGTTTTCAGTCTTGAAACTTCAGTTGATCCAGTATCCAGATCCTAATGGGGCAAAAGTTTCTACTGCACTTTGTGGAGAAGTGCTTCTCATTTCACTCCTGAATGGACTGGCTATAATTTTAAGATTCTGTCCCCTTGTTCTCAATGTCCTCACTAACCCAAGGAAAATTATTTCACTTTATCTACCCTAATGAATTCTTTCATCATTTTAAACACCTCAATTACACTACCACTCAATTTTATGCAGTCAGACAAATGAGCAACCTTTTGTGCAACCTGATGTCATATTTTAACCCTTTATGCCTCTGCTCCCTGTACTTTTGCTGAATTATTCGCTGATAGAAAATAGAACAATGATGCAGATGGCTCTGTGAGCCAAAAGCAGTTTTGCTGCTTGTGTTTTCAAGGTATTGTGGCAAAGGGGAAAATTGATTAGACTGATGATCCTAAAGTTGTTAAAGTTTATTTTTCCCAACAGTGTGATGCTGCACTTATGGGGCTGAGTTGAGGAAAAGTATGCATGTACTTCAAAAGTGCAGCATATTAATGATGTAAATGTAAAAAGCCATGCATTTGCATAATGCTTAATTGCCATTTGGGTGGAAAGTTTAAAAACTGTAATCTTGAATTCTTCTAGAATTAGTTTAAAAACTGTCCAGTCAGCATTTCTGAGATGGGTGTGATTTGGCGTTCATGCCTCATTTCACAGACACGGGCATTTGCTGAAGATTTTTCACCCCCAAATTTATGCCTTTGCCACAACTTTAGATTCAGAATATTTGTTCTACCAGAAACTAAGCTTTATGCTCGAAGGTAATTGAGAAGTTTCAGTTAAACAGTAATGTATTTAGCACAGAAGAGAATGGGTAAGCATTCTTACCTCGACAGCATCCAAGATAGAAAATTGGAAGGGAGATTTTATTAAGTGTGATTGTGTGTGACTTGGACATATATTGAAGGAACTTGGATGTACGCAAATGACTACAGACTTGGGAACGATGGCGTTCCCGTGCACCTGCTATCATTGTCCTTCCAGACAGTAGAAGTTGCGAGTTTGCATCACCACTTATAGCATGCACCCACAGCACAGCAAGAGGGTATGCATTCAAGTGGCAACATGTATTTAATTCCACTTGCTCCAGTGCTGGGCCCTGTCTGCATCTCTGCGACACATTGAATCAAATTTCTTGCTAATAGGGGGTTTCTTGTTCACGGGGCGATTCCCCAATGTATATAGAATTTGAATGCCCTGTGGTTTTAAGATAGAGCTGCTTTTGCCGGTGAAATATGTAAAATCAAAACAATATCAACTAAAGAAGGAACTTCATATGTCTATAAACTAGGTCGGTGATTTATGTTCGCAGTTTATTTGGCCTGGATATGGCAAAGGATATGAATTGCCTTCTGCACAATTAATAGATTGTTAATATATCAAAGTAATTATTTTTAAAAGTAACATTTAGAGAGTCCAATAAATAGGCCTGCTGAGGATACTTTCTGATCTTAATATAAATAATTCTACTCTACATTAAAGGATCTTCATGCTCATCACATCATTGTATTTTCAAAGAAGAATTTGAGTTACCAGGACTTCAGGCAATTAAAACTGCCAGCTATGTCCCTCAAAGATTTAGAGTCCTTCCCTGTTGTGGCACTACTCGAAAAATATTAACATTGATTTTTTTTCCCCCACTTAACAATAGGCAGTATAATGAACTGTTTGCTGCCATATAGCTATCTGCCTTGGTATTTCTCTACTTAAATCAGTAAAAAAATCTTCAGTGTCTATGGGATGGGTCCAAAGCTCTGGCTATGTGCAAAGTTTAAAAAAAAAATTTAAAAAGTTAATTCATGTGTGAAAAGCATTGTGCTAATTGGAAAATTATGAATAATATTTATTCCTTCTTTATGACATTAAAAATATTTTGATTCATTTAAACTCTCAGTAACAAGTGCCTTTTTAATTTTAGACCAAGGGTTGCAGGATGTACCAAAAACTCCTGAAGAACAGGAAGCGAAGTGGTCAACAGGCAAGAAGAAGGATTCAGAAGTGTGGCATATGCCAGGTAAGATCAATGGTTTTGCGCAGTTAAAGGTTCTGGTTATAGCCTGAAAAGAAATATCTTCACTTGAATAATTATTGCATTTCAGGATATTTTTGGCAATATTTCACAAAGACTTTGGGAAAAAAGTCATGTTTAAATATGTATTTGTGTATTTTTTTTGAAATCCACTGAGATTATGAGTGGACGAAATGCTGATGAATAAGCTTTCATCTTGTTCCTTCCCAGGTTGTAAATAATTAACCCATTAGTATGTCTCGGCAATCGATAAACACCTCACCCTTTGTGTCGGGAAGCTTTTGCTCTTGTGAACAGAAAAGCAGTCAGGTTTTGCAAACAGAAAGGTGCAAAGACAAATTTGACACGATAGGAAGAAGAATGCAGGGGGTTAATTAGAAGCTATTTTGTTTGTCAAGCGAGATGACTCGCTGATGAGCAGCAGTGTAGCATTATTTTGTAAAAACCAGCACTTGACCCCATAGTCCTCGCAAACTACTGTCCTATCTCTAAACTCCCTTTCCTCTCAAAAACCCTTGAGTGACCTCCAAAATCCATTCTCATCCTTCCTCATCCATGTTTGAAACCCTCCAACCAGCTTCCACCCCTGCCACAGTACTGAAACAGCTTTTATTAAACTCACAAATGATAGGCAATGTGACTATGACAAAAGTAAACATTCCTATCTTGTTCTTCTTGACCTGGTTGCAGCCTTTGGCACAGTTGTCCACACCATCCTACTCCAATGCCTATCCATGCATCCAGCTGGTGGTGGTGGGGTGAGGGGGCGGGGGGGAGGGTTGGGGTACTACTCTCATCTCATTCCATTCTTACCTATCTAATAGCCAGAGAATTACTTGCAACGACTTCGCTTCCTGCTCTCAAAACGAGCTTCTGACCCATATCTATGCCATCTCTAAGACTGCCTATTTCCATCTCTGTAACATCGCCTGAATTCACCCCTGTCTCAACTCATCTGCTCAAAACTCTCATTTGTTATCTCTAGATTTGACTATTCCAACGCATTGCTTACTGGTCTCCCACATTCTACCTTCTGCAAACTTGAGATCATCGGATTTCTGTTGCCTGTGCCTTAAATCACAGGAAGTTCCATCCCCCAATCATCCCTGTGCTCACTGACCGACATTGGTTCTCGGGCAAACAATGTTTCGATTTTAAAATTCTCATCCTTGCTTTCAAAGCCCTCCATAATCTGCTTCCTCCCTATCTCTTATCTTCTCCAGCCACATACCCCTCTGAAATATCTGTACTCCTCTAATTCTGGCTTCTTGAGCATCCC
Organism: Cetorhinus maximus; assembly: GCF_964194155.1. Taxonomy (NCBI): domain Eukaryota; kingdom Metazoa; phylum Chordata; class Chondrichthyes; order Lamniformes; family Cetorhinidae; genus Cetorhinus; species Cetorhinus maximus. Next base: position 125,224,787 of record NC_135884.1, read on the forward strand.
CAATTTTAATTACTCCACTATGCTCATGCTTTCAGTTACCTAGACCTGACCTCTGGATTACCATGCCCACCCCCCCATCCCCCGCATGGCTCTCTGCCTCTCTACCTTTCATTCCTCCTTTAAGACACTCTTTAAAACATGCCACTTTGACCAAGCTTTTGGTCATCTAACCTCATACCTCCTTATGTGGCTCGGTGTCATGCTTTGTTTTATAATGCCCCTGTGAAGTGCCTTAGGACGTTTCATTATGTTAAAAAGCTATAAAAAAATATAAGTTGTTGTAATATCCGAATGCAATTGTCCTGTGGATCCAAACATGACTGTTACAAAAACAAAATACTGCAAATGCTGAAAATCGGAAATAAAAACACAAAATGCTGGAAATACCCAGGCAGCATCTATGGATGGAGGAACAGAATTTAACATTTCAGGTCAATGGCTTTCATTAAAACATAACATTCTTTATGTTAATTTGCTGTGAAATAAAGCAGCTTAACACCTGATATCTGACATGTGTTTTCTTTGTCCACCTTCAAAAAGATTGAAGAAACACACATGTGAAAGACTTAAATACCCACTTCAGATCATAAGATCAGATCAAATTATTCCCATCTCCTAGTGTACATATTTGGCATGCATTCGTTGCTTGTTACACTCAGTTCTTGTTACGATTGTGTTACATCTAAGTGACCTATCCTAGTAAGACCTTTAAATATTAGGTATCTATGCTCAGCATTATATTTATCATTTAACTCTCCCAAGTATAGGCTCAAGTAAGCATGCTGTATAAAGTTTATTTAAATCTTAAATCTTTACATTTTCAGTTAATTTCACCCAAATTTTAAGTTTCGTTATTCAGCCTGTCCTTATTTCTCATCACCTTGAACTTTTGGTCAGCCCGTCCTTCCTTCTTTTCAATCTCTGATCATCCAGTTTTGAACCACTACATGTCCCTGACTGCTTTGGCTGCTGGCCTGTCATGCTTGGGACATCATTAATCCCTGCTGCAATGGGCTGAGGTCTCAATGGGTTGGCCTCCCCAGCAATGTTCCTGTGTACCATCAGCCCAACCTAGTCCCAATTCCTTTTTTGCAAGTTTACCATAAAATCATAGAAATTTACAAAACTGAAGGAAGCCATTCAGCCCATCATGACGGTGTCGGCCGTAAAATAGCTATCCTGCCTAATCCCACTTTCTAGCTCTTGGTTCATCGACTTGTAAGTTGTGGCACTTCAGGGGCCAGCTTTTTAAATGTGATTAAGTGTTTCTGTCGCTACCACCTTTTCAGGCAGTGAGTTCCAGACCCCCATTGCACTCTAGCCGAAAAAAATTCTGCTCAATTCCCCTCTAATCCTCCTGCCAATTACTTTAAATCTATGTCCCAATAAGGAAAATAGATTCTCCCTATCCACTCAATCTAGGCCTCTCATAATTCTACGCACCTCAACGAAGCCTCACCTCAGCCTCCTCTGTTTCAAAGAAAATCATCGTTGGCAAACCCTAGTGTCGCGGATTATTCTTTGTTGCAGATAGCTGGGCTTAAGTATGATGTCAGTGTTGGCTGTGGGTTTGCAGATAGCTTATGAGCCCTATTTTCACCTTGTAGGCTCTCCCACAGTGAGGATATTGACTATTGGCCGGTGGAGATGGTGATGGATTGTTGATTCAAGCAGCTGCCCTCTTTTTCCATCCCTCTTAGTGTTCTCTCTCAATAGCTGCTTTTGTTTATTGGATGGTCTTGATATCGTTTTTGAAGATGGGACACCATTTCAGCCACGATTGCTTCTCATGTGTTGATGTTAGTACAGCAGACCATCATAGAGACTTTGAGATTGGCTTTGCACGTTTCTTTTGGCTCCCATGTGAGTGTGCTCCCCGGCTAGAGCACCTGTTTGGGCGGTCTTGAATTAGACATTCTGACACCATGTCCCCATCCATATCGGCTGATGTAAGAATATCATGGCCTCTATACTTGGCATATCTGTATCTTGAAGGATGCTAATGTTTGTTCTTTTCCCCCCCCCAACTTGATTCACAAGATCATTCGAAGACAGCATTAATAATAATGCTCTACGGTCTTGGTATGGTGTTTATAAGAGATGAACAGCAATAGTAGCACGTGAGCTCTGACGCCCAGACACTAACATAGTAAGCGAAACTCGCAGAGCAGTTGAGGGACAAATGAAAGATCATAAGGCTATATTCTGTTCTGGAAAGGGAAATCATGAATGCAGAATTCATGTAGTTGACTTTGTGATCACAAACAAACTCACGAAGAGACTCCATGAACCCCCTGTTGGGATCAATCAGCGTCTTAGGACACTCGACCTTAAGCTTACAGGCAGTCAATCTTCCACCCTCATCAGTGGTTATGCACCTCCCTTGGACTCCGAGGACAGAGTTGGAAAGTTCAAATAAAATAACTGCAACCTATCCAATCTTCCCTTATAGATGAAATTCTCCAGTCCTGGCAACATCCAAAACAAATCTCCTTTACACCCTCTATAGCATGACTGCACCCTTCCTGTAATTCACTGACCAGAACTGTACAGAGTAGCTGTAGCCTAACTAGTCATTTGTACAGTTCCAGCATAACGTTCCTACTCTTACGTTCTATGCCTTGGCTAACAAAGGATAATATCATGTATGCTTTCTTAACTGCCTTACCTACCTATCCTTCTATCGTCAGGGATTTGTGGACATGCAGTTCAAGGTCTCTCTATTCCTCTAGAGTGCTCAGTGTCCTACTACTTATTTTGTATTTCTTTTCCTTGTTTTCCATCCCCAAATGCATTACCTCACATTTCTCTGCATTGAATTCCATTTACTGCTTTTCTGCTCACCTGACCAGTCTATTGATATTTCCTGCAGTCTACAGCTTTCTTCCTCACAGTCAACCACACTACCAATTTTTGTATCATCTGCAACCTTTTATTATGCCTCATTTGTTTAGGTCTAAATCATTAATATATATCACAAAACACAAGGAGCCTAATACTGAGCTTTGAGGAACCCCACTAGAAACAGCCTTTCATTCACAAAAACATTAATCGACCAGTAACTTACTGGCACTTCATTAATTTTGGATCCAACTTGTCATATGCCATTGGATTTCATGGGCTTTTACTTTTCTGACCATTGAGTCATGTGGGATCTTATCAATAGCCTTTCTAAAAAAACACATCAAATGCGCTACCCTCATCAGCTCTCTTTGTTATCACCTCAAAAAAAAATCTATCAGTTGGGCACACCCTTCCCTTAACAAATCAAGGCCGTCCACCTGAAATGTTAACTCTGTTTCTCTCCACAGATGCTGCTTGACCTGTTGAGTATTTCCAGCATTTTTGCTTTTATTTCCAATTTCCAACATCTGCAGTATTTTGCTTTTGTGTTGTTGCAGCCATGCTGACTGTTCTTGATTTATCTGTGCTTTTTTGAAGTGATGACTTATACTGTTCTCAAAATTTTTCCAATAATCTGCTCATCACTAGGCTTGTAATTAGTTGATCTATCCCTTTCTGCTTTTTTAGACAATTGTACAACATTAGCAGTCCTCCTCTTGCATTGAAGAATGTACCATTAAGCACCGCCAAATGCCTTTGTTGACTATTTTCTAGCCTTTGCTCCCTTTTCTCTCCACATTCATTTATTAATTTTCTGCCTTCCATTTTCCAATACTAAACTCAGAAACAAGTGACTCATTTTTTCCTAGTGTTTATAAGCTTAGAAGTTTCACTAACAAAGGAGGGATATGGGTAGGACAAAGAAATGGGAGCTGAGGGTTGGGTTAGGGGAGGGATGCATGGGTTGGGGATAAGCGTATTTGGTGTAGTCTCTCTTTGACTTGAACTGTTGACTCAATGAGCCAGAAACAAAAGTCAAATCTTAGCATTGTTGCAGCTTTTGTAATATTTAGTATCCGAACGTAACATTTCATAACACTTAACATCGATCCAATCCGGATATATTGAGTAGAATTATCATGGGAGTGTTTATATTTCTACATAATTAAATTTGTGCTCCTCGCCTATTTCACGGAACCCTTGATTCTAGGTCCTTTCTAATGTTCTGTAATGTACAATAAAGCTCTACAATACCTGTTGGAATTGTGAAGTATTCAAGATCCTATAATTTGACTTTAAATGGTCTATTGGTCTTGTCATTCTGCAACATTGAACAAAAAACACAAAAGAAGATAACTTAAGTTCAATTCCACAGGGAAAAATAACTATTTTACTGTTCATGAAAGCTATGCAAAATCCTTAACCTTATCATTTAAGCTTTGAAAGCTGTTGCGTCATTAGCCACTCTTTGAATTGATAAACTTGTGTGAAGTTCGTTTCCATTTATGGAGCCAAGAGTTGTGAGGGAGAGGAAAAGACTTCGACTTTAAAAAATAGTATGTGGCGAGGTGGTGATACATTATTTCAATTCAATTTTAGGAAATAAATTAGACACCTGCCATTTAAAAAGAAAAAATCTGGTGTGTGTAGTTTAGACTATGAGGGGGTCAGTGTTCCACTATTTATGAATCTTGGTGTAAACGTTGGCACGAGTAAGTAATGGTGAAAATTTGGGGAAAAGCATGCATTTAAATGCTGCTCTTTATATTCCAACGCCATATCAGGAGGAATGTTTGAAAAATAAAAAATACCAAATTTGTTTAAGAATAAGTAAGATGGACTGGAGTCACAGAAGAACAGTGACTAATGTAGTTTTTTGACAAGATCATGAATGTGACATCTCTTATCAGGAGAGGGAGGCCCAGAGAGCATTGGAAGCTTAGCCGTCACAGAAGGTATTACTTCAGACATTGCAGTTAATTGCATCAGTCAACTGTCTGGGCTTTATGGAGAGCGCTATGTATGCCTGAAGGAACAGTGGGTGCCTAGGGATTGTGATGTGTCACCTGGACCACTAAGTTCTGCCAGAATAGTCAGCCATCTGCACTGCACTACCAATGGGACTGAATGTCATCACTGCCATCAAATTATACAGATGACAGTTTTCAGGTGTCTGCCAGGGACATATGAAGATTCAACTGCTTTGCTATGTATTGCTCCATTTGAGTGGGCAGCCAGTGTTGGACCAGCCACTGGAGGCAGGGAGGCAATAGGATCTCATTGCCTGAAGTTTTGCTTTGCAGAAATGAGCTTGTAGTGAATTGGCAACCTATTTTGCATCATGCCAGGTTTTCTTTCCCACAATGGAAAAGGAAAATTATGTGAGATGCAGAACAGGCAATGAGTTCACTACAAGCCTGTTTCACATTACTGCTGAAATCACCACCCCCCCCAATTTCCCTCATGCACTTCACTAAATTCGTTTTGCTGCTTTAGAGGATGATGCTTATGCTACAATGACAAAGTTGCTTAACTATATTGTTGGAGTTACTGAGCAGGCATTTATTTTCCATTTAAAATGTAAACATTGAATCTTTCCAGGGGTGACTTTCTAATGTAAATGTAGAAATGTTGCCAATCTATCATTCAAAGCTGCTGTTTATTTTCAGTAACGTAATAGCAGAGCTGTCAGGTTTTCTAATAACCTGATTAGTTACACAACTAGAGTTTTGGGGGAAAAAGACAACAGATGCTTATTTACAATGATTCCTGGTTTTATGTTTATTTACTGTTGCTTTTGGAGATTATAATGTTGATAAGCATAAAATTTAATCATACTAATGTAGCTTGGGAAATAACATATGCTGAAGTTGGCCAGAAGGAGAGTTTTTTTCAATGTATTGCAGTAATATCTGTAAATTATTTTCTAGGTTGGGTGTAATTTTGTCATGTTTATTCTTTTCATAATACATATTTAATTCCCGAGTGTTCTTTCATGCACGTGGCATGTTCATTCTCGCTTGAGGGGTTGGCTAGCAGACTATTCCACACACTTTCAATACCAGTGCCCTTCAAACTTAATAGAAAATTATATTTTACTTTTTGGAGAAAGGCCATTTTGTTCTGTAATGTGCACTCATTAGTGTGATGTTCTTCAAGAAGGATACAATAATGAGCAGGCATTTCCTCTGGATGATCAATAACTTGCAAAATACACCAAATGCTCATGAACTGAGAACTTTCTTGAGTGAAACCAAAGAAGTAAGAAATTGAAGACTTTGTTAACTTGTGATTGCATGACTAATTTATAAGCCAGTAAATTGTATTTGTATCCAAACTATCAAACAGAGTTGTGTGTATATAATGAAGGGTATTAATAATTTGCCAACCAATGAGAACAACATTTCATATTTTCCATTCACTACCTCAAACCCTCTGAATTTTATAAACTTGTGCTATATCCAGCAACAGCCACACCCCCCCCCCTTGTCATTTTCACTTCAACATCTCTATTGTCAAAGCATTTTTTTGATGGTGATGATCACATTTCACTATCTTGTGATTCTCTTTACAGTCTAAATTTGATGGTCACTATAGTCACCATCTAAGCCACCTCTGATTCAGTGATTCCAGTATTTTATTCTTGCAGTTGTTTATGGAAATTCTGCTCAAGTTTCCTGGCCAAATTAATGCCAAACGCTTACAGGGGTTGACGATCTTGCAGGTTGCTAGGGTGCTAAACACTTTTTAAGTCGAGAGAAGGGGCTGCACTTTGGGCTGCACTTATTGAATGCGTTGACCTTTTTAGTAGGTGGTTGCTATTTTTGTGATGTGTTATTGCAGCCTGAGGGATACTGCCATGCATTATCGAACATTGTATCTAAATAACTTTTAATGCCTTCAACTCCTATTATTCCCATTCTCCGCAAATCCTTTGTAAGTTCTAAACAAGTGTAAATTGTTGCACAGAGATTTTAGCATTGCAGATCATCATAGAAATTGGGGAAGTGACCGAAGAGGCTGTGATAATGAGGTTTTAACGAGGCTTTTGATGATGGGATGAGATACAGCGTAGAGTGATTTCGGGGAAGAGTTCTAGCATGTTAAATACTTAGTAGGCCAGAATTGCAACAGCAGGAGGTTTGAGATACAAACAAACAAACATACAAACATATGAATTAGGAGTGGGAATAGGTCATTCGGCCCCTCAAACCTGCTCCGCCATTCAATAAGATCATGGCTGGTCTGATTATGGCCTCAACATCACTTTCCTGCATACCGTCAATACCTTAGATTTTTGACTAACAAAGGAGTCAATCTACCTCTGCCTTAAACATGTTCAATGACCTTGCCTCCACCACTCTCTGGGGAAGAGAGTTCCACAGGCTCATGACCCTCTGAGGGGAAAGGAATTCTCCTCACCTCCATCTTAAATGGGAAACCCCTTATTTTTAAACCGTGTCCCCTAGTTCTGGCTTGTCCCACAAGGGGAAACATCCTTTCAATATCCACTCTGTCAAGTGCCCTCAGGACCTTTTATATGTTTCAATAAGATCACCTCTTATTATTCTATACTACAATGGATACAGGCCCAGCCTGTCCAACCTTTCCTATGGGATTAGGACTGGAGGATGTTGGAGAACTAAAAAGCAAGGGGGACTTATTCACTCAAAAATCCCTCATCTTTGTCTTCTGTGTTGAGGGATGTGAGAAGAGATAGGTACTAGAACTTATTGTAAGACAAAATGAGGGATGGGTGTGGAAGTTTGGATGAGTTGGAATTATAGAGAAATCAAGTCTGGAAATGTGGAAAAAGATTTTGGTACACAAGTAGGGACAGAGGTTAGAATGATGCAAAGATGAAAAAAAGTAGTTTGAGGGTGTGTTTGACATGTGGTTTGAAGCTCCTCACTGGGTCATATAGGAAATTCCCACATGGTGTTGCACTTGGCACTTAATTAAATAGTCTCAGAGCGTGTTCTCCACTTCCATTAATAGTCAGTGAGCAGTATTGGGATGATGGGAGAATGGGGGGGAGGAGGCTTTATCAAACAAAAATTGCACCAGGTTCCAGTCAGGTATCTCCTGGCACTATCAGGGACTCCGTTCAATATTGTCAGTAAATAGAGACCGTTTAAGTAAGTTATATTGGTATTTGTGGGTGTTAGGAATGAGTTTTAGCTTTAATGTTTAAACTTGATTTGTATTTCTGTATCTCTGTGTTAAGAAAGGTCAAATTGAGTTTTATTTTCACTTTAAAAGATGCTTGCATTTCTAATGAGAGTTTTACAACTTAAGCAAACACAAGAGTAGAAAAAACAGTGCTTTTGCCTAGCAACAGGGGTGCAGAGAGGCAGGTCCCTCCCACAGACACACACACACAAGCTAGAAACAGTACTTTGATTTGGAAATTGTTGGAGTTCAGTTTTGAAGATAGCTGCTAAACAGAAGCCACCTAGAAGGGACAGATGGCCAGCACCAAGAGCTAAAAGTGGCTGGAAGTAGCTGCTAAAGAGAGACTGGAGGAAAAGGGACAGATAGCAAGTCCCAAACTAAAGAAAATAATCCAGGGGTGTGGAGCAGGAGAAAGTCCCAAGCAGGCCTTCTAGTCAAAGGAAGGACAGGAACCTGGGAAAGGTCCTTTAGTGAACTTAAGAGTGAGGGGCAGAGAGAAAGGCTCCAAACTTCAGATTTAAAGAGACAAAAGCTGCAGAAAGCAGATTTAAGGTGAGATCAGCTTGCAAGAGGCCAGAAGGTCCAAAGAGACAACTGAAGGTCTGTAACTCTTTGCTATGGGCATGTGAAGCAGTGTTACTGTTGATGGCTGAGTGAGTGAGAGGGAGTGCCTGGAAGACAGGCTGAATGCACATGGTGACCCACAGGAGAGGAACATTGGAAGGAGATTTTGAAACCCTGCAGGTGAATCACTGCGAAAGGCATCTGAGAGAAAGTGTCGGATTGGGAGAAAATTCCAAAGTGAGTTCTTGGAAAGTGGAGATTGGAAACCCTTGTGTGAAAGACGGCGTTCAGTGAGACTGGTTGGCTCATGGTGTGACAAGCATCTGGGGAAGTTGAAGAGAGATCCATAGCATCTCGTTGAGGTGGCATCTGCCTTTTGGTTTCAAAGTGTGGTGTGTCCGACCGCAGGGTGCCTATTGGTTTACATGGACTGTGTACTTACTGTGAACATTAGACTGTAAGATGGGTTTTGTAACTTGTGTTATCGTTACAAATCTGTATATACCTGTAAAGGCATAGTTGTGGGTAAAGGGGCATTGTAATATTGCTCATCTTTTCTTGTCCAATAAATGTTTTATTCTTTTGTTAGAAGTTCATCAGCTGACTCCTGTGTCTCTGTTCAGTAGCTACTCTTCATGTATCTAAGGAAACAAATAAAAGTTAGGACCTGTCAAGCTGGGTTCCGTTCTGGGACCTGGCTTGTCCAGGGGCAACCTCAGCTGGGGATCCTAACAATACACACTGTCAGGTTGGCAGGACAGGCTCAAATGGCCTACTCCTGCTTCTATTTCCTTTGTTCTGTAGCTATCTTGCACAGTTGTATTTTGCACCGAGGCAATATTGACCCATTCAGCAGTTTCCTGAAGCACATAACTGTTGTGGCACAAATGTATAATTATAAACATTTGTAGAAAATATAGTAAGCTGAAACTAGTAATGTGGCTCATTTATGCTTGCTAGAAACGACATATATTTATCTGCAGGAACCAGTTCTCTGCAAATAAAAGAAATATGTTCAACGCTTGCACTTTTTTGTTTGAATTACCCAGGAGCTTGGGGAGCCTATAATTCCCCGTTGTTTTCTCCAGGGCATTGCCTCAGCCAATCAGAGCTGACTTGCCAACCAATCAGCACCCTTTTTCTCCTGTAGTACAAATTGTTGTGACCATTTGAATTTTGGCATTCCTGCATTTGTCCTGATGAGTACAAGGTGAAAAACTTCGACAACATGCCTCTCTTTTCAGCAGTATTCAAGTTGAAACTGAGTTGCAATGGTCTTTTGGTAACCTGAACCTTATATGAAAATTGATCATAAATTTCTTAACCACTCAGGCATCTTGATTGTCCTTGAAGAGTCTGTAACTTGCATATCCTCTAATTTGACATAAATTGTAAGCAATAGCTTCAATGTCTAATGTGCATGTTCATCAGCATAATTGTAGTAGTCTGATACTATTTTAAAAGTTAAGAAATTAACACTTTTAGTTTCTTAAGTTGAAACTTACATTTCATTTTATTTTCTGGGTTTTGTTGCATTCCACATTGATTTCAAAGAGCTGATTTGTAGATTTAAATAGTTGGGCTCAAACTTAACAAAAGTTCAAAGTGTTTCTCAACAATCGGGATGGAATTCCATCACTGCCATGAAGAATGTGTCAGTGAAATGGTGTAGTGTTTATTAGTAAGATACTATATTGCAGAATCCTATCACTATCTCGCAGCCTGCCATTAGAGCAGCAATTGTTGTGAATATTAATTGTTCTGTGGTCTGGAGCTGAAGGCAGGATGACGATATGTGGGATGATTGTGGGTTTTTGAAAACTCCCCTCTGTGATAGACCGGCTATCAGCCACATTCCAGCCATTTTGCTTATCAGCTAAAGAGATTCAGGGAACGAAGAGTTGGCGCTTTTTGAGGTAGCTGTCTCAGCGCCTGCTGCTGTCGACTGGATAACCATAGCGATGGGAAGGATATAGATTGGCCACTTCATTGACTAAATATCATAGGCATGTTTCCTCATGATCTGTCATTGAGCTTCTACACAAGATGCGAATAAAAATTAAATGGGGGTTGCCATTTTGTTCATTGGATGTGAATATCCAATTTTCCTTTCATTGTATCTTTGCATGATCCTGGGAAACATCAATATTTTGATGCTTTTTTGACCTTTTAAAGTTTTCTTAAATCGTATATGTTCTGTCTAATATGGCTTTCGATGTGTACTAAATTGCTTACATACAAACAAAAATACGAATGAAAGTCAGCACTAGCGTTGATGTTTGGGTTATATGTACAAACAACAGGAACAAAACTCAAGCAGGTCATTACTTGATTTGAACCAATGTTTTGTCATTCCCCCCAGCATATACTACTTAGAACACAATCATTGGGTGATTGATTATATGGATAGAATAGCTATGCACAGATCTTTACTTAAAACAAACTTAGACCCATTTTACTTAGGTGCAAGACTGCATAATTTTATCTGCTAAACTCTATTATTGAGTAACGCGGGAGAAGGCAAAAAATGAATCAATTCAAAATAGATAGCCCTGGACAGTCACATGGTTGCACAGTGGTGCAGGAAAGACTTGACAATCTCCGGTAAATTTCAGGTGCCAAAATTTGATACAGTAACTATTTGAATACTTGAGAATTGAAGGAATATGGTATGTGCGCAGCAGCTATTATAGACCATTTGACTTCAGAGATCTTGTGGTTACAAATCTTAGCCTCCAGTAGCATTTGATGTCATCTATCTGTTATTCATCAACAATTCTTGGCTTTTTTCCTGTATTGGGTGCAGACCTTTGTAAAAACAAGAATGTTTCCTAGCTAATCTCGTCCCATCTCTGTGTAAACTAACTTGTTTGATTGCGGAGTGTCAGTGGCAGTAGCCATGAAGGAACACCAACCTTAAACTTCCCTTCCAAAGAGTGGTAGATATAGAGACCTAAAGAAAGTATTTAGGCAGGGAAAGAGAAAGCTATCAGTTTGCATTGCGACTGCTGGAGAGACTGATCTATGAATGGTCAGGAGTGATGTGCATGGTGCATATAGCTGCCTTTAATCTATGTTCTGCACTGGAAGCCTTTCTATTTTAGGGCAGCAATTTCCATTTTGTTCATTTGAACTCTCAACTTTGAGAGTTCATAAGTTGAGGTTTTTGATTTTCATTTTTATAAAACTTGACGTCTGTTTGTACACAACTTTTTCTGCATCTACAAAATACAGCTGATCATCTACTGAGAGCTGTCTCAACTTGAACAATGAAGAAAGGCTTAGCACTTTTGACAACCACCAGACGTCCCAAAGTGCTTTACAGCCAATGAAGTACTTTTGAAAATTAGTTACTGTTGTACTGTAGGAAATGCAGCAGCCAATTTGTGTGCAGCAAGTTCCCACAAAGAGCAATGTAATAATGACCAGTTAATCTGTTCTTGTGACTTTGATTGATGGCAAGTTTGGGCAACTACAAGCGATAACTCTCCTCTTTTTAAAAAAATGTCATGGGATCTTTTATATCGCTTGAGAGGGCAGACAGCTTTGGTTTAACATCTGTTCTGAAAGATGGCACCTCCCCCAGTACTACATCAGAGTGACGGCCTTGGTTTTTGTGCTCAAGTTCTGGAGTGGGACTTGAACCTAGAGCTTTGTGTCTTGGCTGAGCGTGCAGCTGAGCCAAGGCTGATGCCTTAAGTACCAGTTTGAGGGTGATGCATTATTGGAAGACCCAAGTTGTAAAGATGGCTATGCATTGACTTTAGGTAAGGGAAAAAAGATCTTTGCACCGTGACACAATCTGCTTTGTGCCAGCAATGGAAAAACAATGATTAAAAATGAACTTTGAAAAAGTGCCAGGTGTTCAGTGAACCAATTTGGAATTTTTTCTACTTCACTTTGCAGATAGAAGTATGACTGGTGATAGACTACTGCTTGTCGTTGGTGTCATACTACATGCCTAAATGTTATTTGGATGACACCAACTAAATTAAATAAGTTTGTGTTAGTGGAAGCTGAAATTCATCATATCAACTCACAAACCATGGGACAATTTTGAAATGCCAGATGTGTTTTTTCATTCTAGTACTGCATTTTAAATGTAGTATGTAATAAGGTGTTCCAATGTACTACTTAAATTTGTCCATTTTGGCAATATTTATTAAAGTTAGAAGACTGATTTTAAAAACAAATTGCTGACACCTTAATCAGTGAGCCAGTACAAGTTAAGTTAACTCAATTTTTCCTTCAATTTAAATGTAAAATTTTGTTTTCCTGTAGCTTGGAGGAAACACGTTCAATTAGAAAACTGCCTTAAAGTGTTAGTGTTCTCGCCAATATTTATCCCTTAACTGCTATCTCTGAAACAGACTTAGTCATTTTTCACCTTGCTGCTTGTGCAAATAGATTACAAGAGTGACTATATTTCAAAAATATTTCATTGGCTGTAAAGCAATTTTGGTGTCCCAAGGCCACGAAAGGCGCTATATAAATACAAGTCTTTTTTTCCATGTGAACTAGTTTACCATTAAAATTTATGCAGATTGGATGGTCCCAAATAAAATCATCAACTACCCCATGCCTGGGCCATAGATATAATTTACAGAGGGAAAATAACAATAGTACTTGCATAGATGTCTGGATCTCTCATCAGCTCCTCAATTGTTCATAGGCCATTGTTCATAATCCACTAGGACTATTTCCTCCTGCCTTAATGCTGAATGCATATTTTTTTCTAATCCTAGTTAAATCTAAAATCTGTCCATTATCTTTTTGAGAGCTTCAATCACATTCATGTTTGCTGTGCTGTGTTGTGGTATGTTTTGTAAGATGGCAATATTTAACTGTAAAGTAATTACTTTTAAGGTCTGTTTAGCTTGCAATTCTTTAATTGCTAACTGTTATCCTCTTCCAGTTCTCAATAAAGAATGTGTGTCTGTGAGTCTCACTGTTTTGATTATAAATGTGATTTTGGAGGATCGGTGTTTTTAACTAGTTCTGGCACATCCTATCCTCTATAGTTCAGTTAATGTCCAGTATCCATTTTTAATAAGGCTACTACTTCCTTTATAATGGACTTGAAGTTCAAGATTCATTGTGCTGTTGTGTGCACTGTCCAAGCTTGTTGCCTACACTCCTTATCATTATCCACGATATGATAGTGTTAAGAGCTTGAATCCAGCTGAGACTGATGGGATGAAAATCCCCTGTCTAGCGGTAAAGGTCATAATATGGCATGAGTTTGGATAGTCTCAATTCCAATCCCACTGTACATTTGCCTGTAACACAAAAACTGACCCTAATTCAGCATTAATTTGAATAGTTGCCTACTATCCACTTCTGGAGCTGTTGATAATGTATCATTTTTTAAAAAAAAATCAAGAATTGATCATGTACCAAATGGCCTCATAGCATGAGATATTATTCATCTGGTTTATCCACATATTTTGATAAATCCTTAGAGCCAGATAATTCCTATAATTCCCCCCCCCACACACTGCAATAACATTTCCTAGTTGCCAACCATTTGAGTTTCACAGGAGTAATCAGTCTTTTTGTCTCTGTTTGCACTGCTCAAGCTGAAATGAAAACATTTGCTTGTTCAAGGAGTCAGAGTCGTTTATGGCATAGATGGAGACCATTTGGCCCATGGAGTCTGTGCTGGCTCTCCGAGGAGCAATACATCCAGCCCCACTCCCCTGGACGATCTGTACCCCAGCAAGTTTATTTCCAATTGCTCATCTAATTTCCTTTTGAAATCGTCGACTGTCTCTGCTTCCGCTAACCCTCATGGGCAGTGAGTTCCAGGTCATTATCACTCACTGCTGTCCATGTGTGTGTTATGCGCTTTGCTCATGCACAGTGAGGTCCTCCAATCCCGGGGTGCGCTGTCATGCTGCTCACTGAGATGTTGCTTGGCCTGAATTTATGCACCGTAACTTCTGAGCTCCAGAAGGGGGGCTACCCCAAAGATCTGCTGGGGAACCCGCCTACCAAACCCCGGAAATTCCCGTGTAAGGTTTGCACGACAAATTCCTGTGAAGTGCAAACTTCCCACGGGCAATTGCCCTGCACTGGGAACCATCTGAAAATGCAATTTAAGTTGCAAACTTCGGATGGTTCCAACTGTGTTACATCAATAGTTACCCAGCAAAAGTTAGAAAAATTAAAACCACTTCTAGCTTCTGGGTAATTATTGTGCGGGCCCACACGAACATCCTCTCCCCCCAAAGGGACTCCCTTCACACCCCGGAACCCCCAAAGGATTCCCCTCACCCTTGACCACTCCACCCTCAAGGGACCCCTCATGAAAGTTCCCCTACCCTTGACATTCCACCCCACCCCACCGACTCAATTGCCACTCTATCAGAAGCTACGGCCCAATATGTTTGCTTCATCAGGGGTCTGGAAGTTGTCGAACAGCAATTGCACTTCTTGATATCTGGAGCTTCAGCACAGCTGACCTGGGCACCCTGGAACTTTTAGCATTGTTCTGAGAAAAGTGGAAATGAAATGGCAGCAACTAATTATACTTCAAAGTTACTAATAAATTACATCAAGCATGCTGACCAAAAGTAAATGAGTCAACCCTCGCAAAGTGTCAAAGTCCTGAACCAAACTGGTACTGATGGAGAAACCAAATCTGTGGGAGTCCATATGTGTAACTGACATCCTCGTCCTCCCTACCCTCCCAATGAACACACTAGCAATGGTGTGCATTGTGCAGCATAAAGCCCGAAAACTATGCAATATCAAACAAGGCACCTCAAAGAAAGCTATTAGTAACTCATTTTGTGCAGCCTATCCCATGAACTAGTCCTACTCAGCAATACTTAGACTGCATTTCCACCATGGCTATTGGTCTGTGGCACTGGGGGTTCTAGCTAAGCAGTACCATGTTTACACCTTGCCTGGAATGGTGACAGCTGTGCCAAGGATCGAGCTGTGTGCATTCCTGAATATTGGTGAATAAGACTCATTAAAGGAGAAGAGTGCAAGTTCAGGATTGAATTCTCGTGCGACAATAATTTTCCTCATCACTGCCCCTGCTGTAGCTGGAGGGGTGCATGTAGGTAAGAGCAAACTTGTTCAATTGTACTGCATCTCTCTGGGATTTGGTATTGAAATTGATTTGCTGTGGGAGTTGTAGAACTAAAACAAATAGACACGGATAAGAATAATTGTGATTCAATATACTGGGAAATGAGCCCAACTAAGTGTCAGAACCCACAATTTCTGGGGGAACATGCCCCCAGATTCCCCCCTCCTTAGAAAATAAATTTTGCACTATCAGAATCCACTTCCCCTGACAAATATTTTTTACACCTACCACAATAAAAACTACATTCACTTTTATCCATCCATAATACAAATGTTGCAATATTGGGTACAGCTACTGTTAATTCAAGACAGAGTGTGACTTACGATACAATGCCGGAGTTGAGCACTTCAGGGAGTTAAGTGGAGAAAGAGAAAGAGGCGTTTGGTTGCTTTTGCCTAAACTTTTCCAGCCTCCAGGAATTGATTCTTGCTCTGCTACAGGAGAAGAAGGTGGTTAATTGGTGAGTATTAGGCAAGTGATTAGGTTTATTCTATTCCTAAGGCTCAAAATAGTATATTTTGAGTGCGAGGTGAGCAGGAGAGGATAAAAGGTGCAGAACGAGAGGTCTACTTGCAGTGAGACCAGTGGCGAAATGCCGTTACAAATCACAATGTGATGTGAGTGCAGAGAAAATAGCTGATTGGTGAGTGTTTCTAGTCTTTTAAGTATAAGTAAGGCTTTTAGTTTGTGTTTAGATCTGTAGTCTTTTATTTCTCTTTTTCTTAAAAATAACTTCTTAAGTGTAAGATCGATACTGGTGTAAAAAAAATTAATTACAATAAAGTGTAAAGAGCGGGGGATTCTTCAAGTGTAAAGAGCAGGGATGCTAGAGTAATTAATTACTAAATTGGATAAAATATAGTAATGGCAGGACGGGTGATGTGTTGCTGCTGCAGGATGTGGGAGCTGCTGGACACCAAGGTGATCCAGAGCGAACACATCTGTAGTAAGTGTTTGCAGCTTGAGGGATCAGGCTGTTTTGGATCTGGTAACGTGTAATGAGGCAGATTTAATAAATGATCTCAAGAGAAAAAGATCCCCTAGGAAACAGTGACCATAACATGGTAGAATTGAACATTCAGTTTGAGAGTGAGAAACTTGGGTTGGAAGCAATTATGTTAAACTTAAATAAGGGTAATTACAAGGAATGAGGGCAGAGTTGGCTGGAGTGGACGGGGAAAGGAGTTTAGCAGAAAAGATGGCTGATGACCAGTGGCAGATGTTTAAGAAAATAGTTCATGACTCACAACAAAAATATATGCCAGTGATGAAAAAGGATTCTAGGAAAAGGATAAACCAACCATGGTTAACCAAGGAAGTTAAGGATAGTATTAAATTGAAAGAAAAAAAACATACAATGTGGCAAAGATTAGTGGTAAACTAGAGGATTGGGAAAGTTTCAAAAACCAACAAAAGATGACCAAAAAATAACAGAGGGAGAAAATAAACTTTGAGGGTAAACTAGCAAGTAATATAAAAATGGACAGTAAGAGCTTCTTTAAATATATAAAAAGGAAGAGAGAGGCCAACGTGAACATAGACCCCTAAGAGAATGAGGCTGGGGAAATAATGGGGAACCAGGGAATGGCAGAGGAGTTGAATAAATACTTTGTTTCAGTCTTTACGGTAGAAGACACTATAGCATTCCAAAATATTAAATAATCAAGGGGAAAAAGGGAGGGGGAGGGGGTGGGGGAAGAAATAAATACAATAACTATCACTAGAGAAAAAGTACTAGGGAAACTAATGAGGCTAAAGGCTGATAAGCCCCCTGGACCTGATGGGTTGCATCCTAGGATATTAAAGGAAGTAGCTACAGAGATGGTGGATGCACTGGCAGTAATATTCCAAGATTCCTTAGACTCTGCAAAAGTCCCAGAGGATTGGAAAACTGTCAATGTAACACCCTTATTCAAAAAGGGAGGGAGACAAAAACAGGTAACTGTAGGCCAGTTAGCTTAACATCTGTCATTGGGAAAATGTTAGAGCAGGATGTAATAGCAGAGCATTTAGAAATACGTAATATAATCAAGCAGAGTCAGCATGGCTTCATGGAGGGGAAATTATGCCTGACAAATTTATTAGAATTCTTTGAGGAGATAAAAAGCAGAATAGATAAAGGGGAACCAGTAGATGTAATATATTTGGATTTCCAAAAGTTGCTCGATAACGTACTGCACGTAAGGCTGCTTAATAAGATAAGAGCCTATGGGGTTGGGGATAGTATATTAGCATGGATAGAGGATTGGCTAACTAATAGAAGACAGAGAGTTGGGATAAGGGGAACATTTTCAGGATTGCAACCTGTAACTAGTGGAGTGCCTCTGGAATCAGTGCTGGGACTACAGCTATTTACAATATAGATTAATGACTTGGATGAGGAAAGTGAATGTACTATTGCCAAGTTTACGGATGACACAAAAATAGGTGGTAAGGCAAGTGGTGAGGATGACACAAGGAGTCCACAGAGGGATATAGACAGGTTAAGTGAGTGGGCAAAAACTTGGCAGATGGAATATAATGTGGGAAATTGTGAGGTTATGCACTTTGGCAGGAAGGGTAGAGGACCTGAATATTATTCAAATGGAGAAAGACTGCAGAAAGCTGCGGCACAGAGGGATTTGTGGGTCCTTGTACATGAATCACAAAAAGCTTGCATGCAATTTCAACAGGGAAGGCAAATGGAATGTCAGCCTTTATTTCAAAGGGAATGGAGTATAAAAATACATAAGTTTTACTAAAACTATACAAGGCACTAGTTAGACCACACCTCGAATACTGTGAACAGTTTGGGTCCCCTTATCTAAGGAAAGATATACTGGCATTGGAAGCAATCAAGAGAAGGATCACTAGGTTGATCCCAGGTATGGAGGGATTTTCTTATGAGGAAAGATTGAGTAGGTTGGGCCTGTACTCATTGGAGTTTAGAAGAATGAGAGGTGACCTTATTGACACATATAAGATACTTAGGGGGCATGACAGGGTAGATGCTGAGAGGTTGTTTTCCCTTGTGGGAGAGTTGAGGGCCAGAGGGCATAATCTCAGAGTGAGGGGATGGCCATTTAAAACAGAGATGAGGAGGAATTTCTTCTGAGGGTGGTGCATCTATGTAATTCTTTACCGCAGAGGGCTGTAGGGGCTGGGTCGTTAAATATATTCAAGGCTGACACACAGATTTTTAATCAGTAAGGGAATCAAGGGTTATGGGGAAAAGCCAGGAAAGTGGAATTAAGGATTATCAAATTGCCATGATCTCATTGAAAGGCGGAGCAGACTTGATGGGCCGAATGGCTTACTTCTACTCCTATATCTTATGGTCACACTCCTAGTGAAGCTAATTCTTTTCATGCATCAGGCCCGTTGCATTTGAGTTTTCATAGGAAAAGCAACTGAATTGTAGAACTTGATTACAGAGCACTAATAAAAATCCTGAACATATGAACATAGGATAGAATGTACTAAGGAACTTAACTGATTCAGTTACCTTGAAACAATAACCTTGGTCAGTCAGCCTTTATTCAGGGCCACTTTTCAATTGTGCATTGTTTTCAGGTGACAGTTTTTCTGAGTTTTGCACATATTGTTACCATTCCAGTACCAACTGCTTACATTTGAAGAGAAACTCAAACACCCAGTCATTAACTTAAAGAAATTATGCCACACAATTCCATGGTTTAAAGCAAATGAATTGTGCTATACAAGAAACAAGTAGAACGAACACTACTAAGTAAACATTGTCTTAGTTGAATACTTATACTTCACATCGATAATAAAGTATAATCACATATACATTGGGCTAAGAATCTCAACTGAACTCCGCCCCCCCCCCCCCCCAACCCCCCAACTTTTTCCTTGTGACATTTCCCCCCACAAAACCTTTGGCTACTCATCAGGCTCTTGAAGGTTCCTTCACTTCCTAGGACCAAACCAAAGTGCCACAGCTCTCAGGAATTCATTTTGACTCTCCCCATTGTTCCTGCTATCTTCCAAAATATTAGCTTTCTTGAAGTCCTTCCACTAGCCTCCAGCTAAGCGACCCTCTTAGGCATCTTGCAATTGTGGGCACTCCAGTTCAGGCATGGGCTTCACTGCACTCTGGCTTAGTACCTCCTTCTCAGAAATGTCCTTGATTTCTGAAAGCCCTTTTGATTCTGGTCTATTTTCAGCTCTTAGCAGCTCCTCTTTCTCTGCCTGAAGAACTCTTGGTTTACGCCCACCAATTTGGGTGCTTTTAGCTCCAACCCCAAAGACCTTCTGGAAAAATCCCACTGACAGCTTCCCAGAATTCCAACCAAGGCTCCACCTGAATCACTTATCTCTATGGCAACAGAGGTTGGTTGAGATGTCTGATAGATATTTACATGTTAGCTTCAAAACCTTTTAACCTCAGGCTTGCATGAATAATTTAAATTTGTAATGAAGTCAGGGAATTCTCTTCAGACTTACTGTCTGCAGTTCCCCAGCTAAAAGAAGGCCACCTGCTGTTTTTTATGGCTTTCACCCTCCTAACTCTGACCTTATATATGGAACCTTTTGAATTGCCACTACCCCAGGTGTTTCAGCAATTTCTAAAGTCCAGTATTTTAATTACCTTACCCATACAAACATAATCTTCCCAAAGCTAGAAGTTATTTTCTAAAGCATAGGAATTATGAACTAGATATTTGCAACAATATGAAATAATACTAAATTGGTAATGTTATCCAGGTTATGACATGGAAAGTGTGGGAAATAGAAAAATGATGCAGGGATGCAGTTGGTATGTTTTTGGACCAGATGTAGGTACACTCTTGGAATAGCGTAGTGGAAACTTTACATCAAGTTGTGCTTTATCTGAAAAGGAACTGCTTGATGTTAACATTGGGTGCCTACAGTGGTGAAACCTTCATTTTCTGGCATTGATATCAATTGGGTCATTGCCAAGCTCTTTGGAAGGTGTAACCGGGCAATGAGAGAGAGGTACATGAAAGTGTATAGGAGGTGTACATAAAAAGAACATCAGCAAAGTTTGAGGGGCACAGAATGGAAGCTGGGCACAGGACAGAGCATAAGGAAAAATAGATGTATAGAAAGAGGAAGGGAAAAAAGCGAAAATGTCAGATTTGGTAGGTACAGAGATTAAAATGAGAAAGATGATGACTTGCATTTATACAGAACTTTTAATATAAAAAAATTCCCAAAGCATAAGGAGCATTGAGCCAAAGGAGATAGATATCAGGGGAGGTAACTGAAAGCTTTTTCAGATAGTTGGGTTTAAGGATAGCTTTGAAGGAGCAGTGTGTGCTCATGAAACAAAGAGATTTAGGGTAGAAATTCCAAAGTGGGCTTAGATAGCAAATGGTGGCATAAAGGTGGGAGGGAGAGATGGAGGAATGTAAATATAGTTGGAATTGAAGGAACGGAGAACTTAGTGGTTGTAGGGCTGGAAGATGTTGCAGAGGATGCATAAGTGATGGACATTGAGGCATTTACACCCAAGGATGAGAATATTAAATTTGAAGCAATAAGTAACTCAGAGCCATTCTAGGGCAGCAAAGGAGGAAGGAAAAAAGCAGAGATGAGTGTTGAAAATAAAGATGATGAATTTTTTTGTCTCCACCTTAAAGAATGGAAGATGAGAGGAGAATCAATTCCAGGGAGAGATTTAAATTAAAATATTCATTTTCTGTAGTCACAAATGCAACTAACCCTTAACTGCGCTGTTACCAACAGCAGCTTTGACATTGGCAAGAGTGTACAAAAGTGAACAAGATGCTGCTGCAGACACCAAAAGGTCTGAACCTCAGCAAAAATATGTACCGTCATTGTTGCTCACAATAATGTTATCAACACTCTTATCTGAGATGAGGTAGCTATGTGTTTCAGTCGTTAGTGTGCTGAAATCTCTTAACCTTCCTATACAGGCCAATGAAGTGTTTTCTTTCAGACCTATGTGCAAGTTACTCTCCATAGCATCCATTTGGTTTTCTGTTCCAACTGTTGTTGCGTCTGCCCAGTTGCATAAGCAGGATTGTTTCCATAGGACCAAAACCCTGAGGCAATGCAGCAGGAAAGTTAAAGTATGATTGAGCCTGAGTGAATAATCCAGCATCTGTATATATCCATGAAAATATGAGCTTAGTTATGCAAACTGAATTGAAGTATTCCTTTTAATCTTCAAAATAACCTTGTATGCCAGAGGGTTCAATATTTTTCAGAACTTTGATATGCAAAAAACTGATAAGTATAATCAGCACCGTGAGAGAACTGAAGCGGCCTTCAGGACCATCTTATATCTTGGGCAGCTGAGGCTGATCTTTTGGCCTGTACAGGGAAACTGTTTTAGAACAAAGTAATTTTTATCAGAGAAGAATTTGATATAGTTGTATTATGTGATTATCTTCTAAGCAAATGTTTCTCTTTTTGGCATTTTTTTAAGTTGCACATCCATTGCTGTTTTCTCTCTCTCAAAACCAGGACAACTTATTTACAAATTAACTTAGTTTAAAACAATTATTTTATTCGTCTACGTAGTAGCCACACAGCAATTTGAATATGTGGCTGAAACAACATGTTCGCAGATGAAAGTAAAAATATGTAAACTGACAAGTAGCCAGAGTACAATTTAGCCAAGTGTGTTGGTTTGAATCTTTGTCCAGGGAGCTAAATAACAAGTTAAAGCGGATTAGCACAGCACTGTGCTCCCATTTCAAATTTTTCAAAAGGATGAGGGAGAATTTTATTCACTTCATTCGCACAATTCACTCTTGCACAACTGTTCTTTCAAGGACTCCCACATGAAACTTGTTTCTTTCGATTGTTTTACATCAAACATACTTTTCCAGTTTCTTAGTATAATTGTTCTCTCATTAGAAAACCAGGAGTAGCAAGCAGATCACAACTGGAGATACAATTAATGGTCAGACTTAGGTCCACAAAACAACTAGAGCTAAACACTTATTAAAAATTTTAAGATGTATTTCCATCAAATTATTTTTTTTTACAGACTCTGGAAACAGACGTGTTCTCAAAAAATTAACCTAATACTGTTTTAACTGTAAAAGTATCACATTTATGGAATGAAGTATTTGATCTGCATTATTCATATAAAGTGCAAACTCCTTTTTTCCTTGATTTACAAAAACAAATTATGTTGAATAAATCAGAATGATATGAAATGATTCATGCTTGAATTGTTCTATTTTGAAAGAGAGCTCCAGAATGGTCTAATGATCGTTTAATGACTGGATAGCTCACTGATAATGGAGGCACTGATTGAAAAATGTGCGATGTGCAAAGAAGGAAGAGAGCTGTATATTCTAGTTGGATAACTAGGATTCAAACTATTGTGCATTCTGCCTTCCTTAAATAGCTAAGTAGTATTATAAATGAGCTTTAATATGAAAATTTAATTGGGATTTAGATACCTGAGAATGAGATTTTTTTGCACATGTTTAAGTATGTGTGCACATGCTCTGCTTCTGAGAGCAGTGTGTAGCTGGCAATATAAATTAATGCTGCCAGTTGACATCACTCTAAAATAAAGTAGCACTCTTGTACACTTACTGCAGTGTAAATTTATCTGGGCGATTCGCCTTTAATTGTACTCTGTGACATCTTTATTGTGTGACATATTTAGTTTAAAAACAACTGTTACTGATATAGTTTCCGATTAGTTACTATCTGTAAGCTGAGTAATTTTAACTATTACACTTGTTTTTGCTCCCCCCACAAGCCAGTGATTTGAAAATTTTGCACATGACGGTTCTAAATCTTCCTTGGGGTTATATTTCAAGCAATAGGTTTGCTATGGAACTGTCGAGATACTGTTATTTATTTTCTCATAATTTCTAGTTGGGTACATATTGCGTTTCCACTTAATTTTGCTTTTAACAAGTTAGCTAATAGCTCTGTCTAAGACTGAGGACTGTCCCGGCAGACCGATCGTGTCAGCCTGTTCCTGCCCCATGGAACTCATTTCTTGCTATCTTGACTCCATTCTCTCTCCCCTTGTCCAGTCCTTTCCCACCTACATCCGCGATTCCTCTGACACCCTACATCATATCAACAATTTCCAGTTCCCTTGCCCTAACCGCCGTCTCTTCACCAGGAACGTCCAATCCCTCTACACCTCCATCCCCCACTGGGATGTTCTGAGGGCTCTCCGCTTCTTCCTCGAACAGAGGCCCGAACAATCCCCATCCACCACTACTCTCCTCCGTCTGGCTGAACTTGTTCTCTCACTGAACAATTTCTCCTTAAACTCCTCTCACTTCCTCCAAATAAAATGTGTGGCTATGGGTACCTGCGTGGGCCCCAGTTATGCCTGTCTCTTTATGCAGTATGTGCAACATTCCTTGTTCCAGTCCTACTCACCCCCTCCCACAACTCTTTCTCCAGTACATTGATGACTGCTTCGGAGCTGCTTCATGCTCTCGTCTGAATCTGGAAAAAATTATTAATTTTGCTTCCAATTTCCACCCTTCCATCATTTTCACATGGTTCATCTCTGACACTTCCCTTCCCTTCCTTGACCTCTCTGACTCAATTTCTGGTAATAGACTGCCCACCAGTATTCATTACAAGCCTACTGACTCCTACAGCTCCTCACACCCCACTTTCCTGTGAGGACTCTATCCCATTCTTTCAGTTCCTTCGCCTCCGTTGCATCTGTTCTGATGATGCCAATTTCAAAAACAGTTTCTCTGACATGTCTTCCTTCTTCCTTAACCGAGGTTTTCCCGGTGGTTGACAGGGCCCTCAACCGTGTCCGGTCCATCTCCCGCGCATCCGCCCTCACACCTTCCTCTCCCGCCCAGAACCATGATAGGGTCCCCCTTGTCCTCACTTATCACCCCACCAGCCTCCGCATTCAAAGGATCATCCTCCGCCATTTCCGCCAACTCCAGCATGATGCCACCACCAAACACATCTTCCCTTCACCTCCCCTGGCGGCATTCTATAGGGATCGTTCCCTCTGGGACACCGTGGTCCACTCCTCCATCACCCCCTACACCTCAACCCCCTCCCAAGGCACCTTCCCATGCAACCGCAGAAGGTGCAACACTTGCCCCTTTACTTCCCCCCTCCTCACCGTCCAAGGGCCCAAACACTCCTTTCAAGTGAAGCAGCATTTCACTTGCACTTCCCTCAATTTAGTCTACTGCATTCGCTGCTCCCAATGCAGTCTCCTCTACATTGGAGAGACCAAACGCAGACTGGGTGACCACTTTGCGGAACACCTTCAGTCTGTCCGTAAGCATGACCCAGACCTCCCTGTCGCTTGCCATTTCAACACTCCACCCTGCTCACGTGCCCACATGTCTGTCCTTGGCCTGCTGCATTGTTCCAGTGAAGCTCAATGCAAACTGGAGGAACGGTACCTCATCTTCCGACTAGGCACTTTACAGCCTTCCAGACTGAATATTGAGTTCAACAACTTTAGATCATGAACTCGCTCCTCCATTCCCCCCCACTTTCCAATTCCCCTTTTTTCCAATGATTTATATATATCTTTTCCCACCTATTCCCATTATTTTTAAATGTATTTCCATCCATTGTTTTATCTCTACCTTTTAGACTATTTCGATCCCTTCCCCCCACCCCACCCCCACTAGGGCTATCTGTACCTTGCTCGTCCTGCTTTCTATCCTTAATGTCACCTATTAGCACATTTCTTAGCTAATATCACCACCGTCAACACCTCTTTGTCCTTTTGTCTATGACATCTTTTGGCAATCTCCACCTATCACTGGCCCTCTATCCAGCTCTACTTGTCCCACTCCCCCCTTAAACCAGCTTATATTTCACCTCTCTTCTATTTTTCCTTAGTTCCGTTGAAGGACTCGAAACATTAACTGTATTCCTCTCCGCAGATGCTGTCAGACCTGCTGAGTATTTCCAGGTATTTTTATCTTTGTTTTTGTACCTAATAGCTCTGTTCATTTTATTTAAAAAAAAGACACTCTATCTGATTCTCATGGCTACCAAGTTGTAATGATTAAAAAAGCTAGTAATCAGAGCCGCCTTAATTTATTTCGAGTCACATATATTGTTTCAGATACTGAAAATAACATAGCTCCTACGCACACTTTGTAATGCTGAATTACTATTGACCCTTCAATATTAACATAATCTTTTGCTTGTTTGAGTATTATATTGAGATTTTAATAACATGTTAACACAATTTATATTTAATAAAACACTTGATAATTTATAATCAATAGGAACTTAAGCTGACAGTTGTTTGAATATATCCCTTAATTGTATGTGTGCAGCACAAATCAAAAGCAATCATGGAATCTTATAGCATAGAAGGAGGACAATCAGCCCATCATGCCTGTGCAAGCTCTTTGAAAGGGCTATCTAATTCATCCTACTTCCCTGCTTTTTCTCCGTAACCTTGCATTTTTCCCTTTCAAGCATATATCCAATTACCATTTGAAAGTTACTATGATATCTGCTTCCACCTTTTTTAAGCAGTGCATTCCAGATCATTAGGACTCTGAATTAAAAAACATAAGCATCCAAATCTCCTTTCTGCTTCTTTTGCCAATTATCTTAAATCTGTGTCCCTTGGTTACTGACTCACCTACAAGTGGAAGCAGTTTTTCCTTTATTTATTCTATCAAAAACCTTTCTAAAATTGACAATTGCTATTAAATCCCCCCCCTAACCCCCTCTGTTCAAAGGAGAACAATGGTACAACTCTCAGCTCTTCACAAAACAGAAGTCTCTCAAGCCTGGTACTATGCTATTAAATCTACACTGCGCCTTCACCAAGACACTCCAGGTCGGGATAATTCCCAGCTCCACAAACCTGTCCTGGGAAAATGTGCCTCGGTAGTTCAGGTTTTCGGTCTGGGGTGGGGGGATTGAGGGGGTGGGTGGTGGGGTGGGAGTCATGGCGGGTGACCCCAGAAAGAGCTTGGAGGCTGCCAGTTGTGGAAGTGAGCTGGGTAAAGGTTGGCCTTGGGGTTCCATGGCCCCTCATGCCCATCATGCCAATCTAAGCCTCTACACCCACCCCTATGGCCCCCATGTCCTCCATGCCAACCCATGCTCCTACACCCAATTCCCATGACCTCTCATGCCCTCCATTCCAAACTATGCCCTCCCCCAAAGCCTCTCATACAATCCATGCCAATCTAGGTTCCTGCACCCACCCCCCCATGGCCCTTCATGGCCGCTATGTCAACTTATTGCCAACTCATGCCAACCCATGCCCCCACCCACCACCCATTCTTCTTAGAGCTTCCATGCCAACTCGCACAGTATCCACTCAGGGCAGACCTCAGGATCCATGCTGAGATTAAATAAAGTTCCTAAATGTCTATTGATGAATTTACTGTTTAAAAAAAAACACTCTTGTTGATTAAAAACTCATTCCCTACATTTAACTTCCTTCAAATGGCTAATTCCTTATATCGACAAGCACTTGTCGTCATAATTCCGCTAGAAAGACTTTATAAGCACTTGGAGCTGTCAATCAAACTGTGAATTCACAGGCATCCCACTTTGATGATGATAGTTCATGAAATTAGTCATGCAGCACTAATACTATAATGGTAGCCCTCAGGCTTATGTCAACAGACAGAGCGAAAAATGATTTTTTCAAACTGCGGGCTGTTCAAATATTTAAAGAGTCAGAGATTTAAAGCCCTTTGACAGTTCCAATGACTTTATCCATGTTATACATGCATTCATGTCTAATTTTAACAACCCCAAAGGCCACCTTTCCTCTCCCAAAGGCCACCTTTCCTCTCCCAAAGGTGTCCCAGGACCATATTCAAAAGGGCACCTTACTTCTCCAAAAGTGTACCCTACCAGGTCTAAAGCGCACAAGTGGTGTTTTGGACATTCTACTAACCAAGATCAGATCATCCTGAAAGCAGCTGCACTTTAACGTGTAGTTGCCTCTGTGAAACAGGGATGTGCTATTTAGAACCTGCCCCCTCCCCACCCCATTTCCCTCCTCACTGAGAAAATGGTGGGGTCTGGGTTCAGGGGCAGGACGTCCAGGTTAGGGCTTCTGCCAGAAAGACAGAGAGCCCCTTCATCTGCATGAAAATTCAGGCCCTTGAGCCTCAGAATTGTTAGAGAGACAATTTGAACTGTGTGTCTAATTTGAACTTGTGTGAGATCAGTGCCAATGGTGGGAAGAATGCTGAGCTGACCTTAACATAACAGGTGGATGAAGGTGAAAATTACTTATCACCCAAGCAATCCTTTTCCAGCAGGGAAACTTACCTGCTGCCTCTCTCTATGTCACTCCTCTTGCGATCCTAGTTTGTTTGAGCCTGTCAGAAAGGAGATGTGCTGTTTTTTTTATATAATTATCTGGCTGGTGGCATGAGAATACTTTATGTGTAAATTTCTTTAGTGAAGGGTCATTGCATATGCAGGATGTGTAAATGGAAACATATACATTTAGTATTTTTATTCTTTTCCTTTTTCCCTCCAACTGTTTACATTCTTACCAATTTCAGTTGCTTGTTACAAGAATTGCCAAACAAAGTCATACAACTTTGTGATAAACTTTGCATCAAATAAACATATTATTGTTGCTAAGAAACTAATGTTTTATGTTATCATGTATTAATGTATGTATCTCACTGAATAGTGAAACTAGTTGTCTCTGCATATTTATATTAAAATATATATAGTAACTTCATGGCTAATATTTCCCTCCAAATTAACATGGTGATAAATAGGCTATCTGCTCACTCAATCATTTGTGGGGGTTTGTCAAACTTAGCTGTGTACAAAACTAGCTGCCATGTTTATCTGCATAGCAACAGTGACTACATGTTTAAAGTAATCTGTAGGTTTTGGGCCATCCTGGGCACATGTAAAATGCTACATTAACATAATTTCTTTATTTTCTAAATATACGGGTATTGAACAAGTAAAGCTGAGGTGAAAATATGTCTGTGCCAATAATGATAGATTTGCCAGAGCTATTTGTTCTTCACCTCAATTATTTTGAAAAGGATTCCCCACCTATTACGTCTGAAATTGGGTCAGCTGGAAATCACAACTGAGCCAGCATCTGTTACTATTCCTTTCTTGAACCTTAATCAGTCATAATTTAAATTAGGCAACATGTATGCATTTGGTCATCCTGAAGATTTCTTTTTACATGCATGTAATTTTGTATGGTGTGCTCATGATCAACTGTTGTAGTATTTTTGTGACAGTGTTGAAAAACATTGCTATACAATGTCCTGGAAGTGATTATTGCTGTATTTTGAGTTTGCCTCAGCCCCCCATATTATTTTCTAATGCATCCTGCATATCGGAGATTATTTTGTGCACTTTACATTTTAACCATTAAAAATTGTGCTTGAATGTGGGAAAGCACAGTACCCCAAACCAGAGGGTTCAAATTCAAATTAGAGGTTCATAGGGATTTGTTAATTTTATTTGCTGTATCTGGGAAGAAAGAAAGGTAGGAGCAGTTCCAATCCAATGAAGCATTATTCATTAGGCAATGCCAAGATTTCAGCAACTCCACATCCCACTATCTTAGCTGAAAGAGAAGACATGGTTGGTGGGCAACTATTTGGAGGTGATGACCTCCCCAGGCAAATAAGAAGAGTTTCAATGAAAAGTATAGAAATAGTCATTCACGCTTGATTATATTTTGATATTGTGAAGAAACCTTGTACAAGCAGATTGGTAGATTGTTCATTTATTCGTGCAAAGGTTATTTCCAATATTTGTCAGCTTGTGGAAATGTTGTTTTCTAAATCAACTTCTCTCACATCAGGATAAACTCTTGAGGGCAGTTTGAATAATATGAAGCATCCTATTTATTATCCTTTGCAGAAATTTTATTGAAAGATAAAAACTCTTCTGTTTTTCATTTTATCTTTTCACTCCCTTTTTTCTTCCTGAGATCTGTCCAATCCTAATTTTTTGAAGCCCAAGGTCTGCTATCACAGAGAACACTACAGTCTGTGGTAGTACTGGTTGTTCTGATGCAGCACAAGGGATAAATTATTTAGATTATTCAGATGTTTTTCGTTTATACGTTGCCAGACGTATGGTATGTGTGGGACGGAAATGAGTGAAGTAATTTCTTTTCATTTCGTGATTGTTTCCTCGGGCTTAAGTAAGAGTCAGACTGGAGAAATTAAAAAAGTTTCTCTTTTGTAGTTTATCTTTCATTTATCACTGGTTTACACTACAAGGGTTAAATAAAAAATCTATTGGCCCATAATCTCTGAATGTACCATGCTACTTTATCATGGTGTTTATAATTTAAAATGAATGGTTTAAGTGTGACACTTTCTTTATCAAATTTCATGGGCCATAACCTCGAAGTTCTCCAGCGTACAATTTCAGGGGTACCCCAAAGATGTGCTGGGGAATCCCTCTCTGAAGTTCCCAGGTAAGGGTTTGCGTGGCAATTGCCCAGAAGTGCACACTTCCTCTGGACAATCACGCTGCGCTGGGACCCATCCAAAAGAGCGGTTTATATCGCAAACTTCAGATGGTTCCGCCGAAGTTATACCAATAGTTACCCAGAAAAAGTTAGAATTAAAACTTCTTCTGACTTCTGGGTAACTATTGTAAAGAACCAGACAGACTCCCCCCACGGGACTCCCGCCTCCCCTCCCCCCAAGACAACCCTAACCCCCCCGCCAGGGTACTCCCCCGCCCCTGACTAACCATCCGCCCAACCCACCCCCCCCCCCCCCATGTTCGATCCGCACTCCCTGAAATTCCAGCACCCTGAATGTCTGATCTCCCCACCCCCCCCCACCAGCCCCCGATGTCCCAACCCTGCCGAGCTCCCCACACCCCCATCCCGGAGTCCAACTCCCCACCTCTCTGAATGTCTGGCCTGTTCCACCCCCCTCCCGATGTCTGACCAGCCCCGCCCCCCCAATATTTGACCCCTCCCAGCCCCCTTCCCAATGTCTGACCGACCCCGCCCCCCCCCGCCCCATCCCTCATCCCCATGAATGTCCGCCGACTGCACCCTCCTGATGTCCAACACCCGCCTCCTCCCCCCGCCATTCCTACCCGACTTCCGAACACCACCCCCAGCCAAATCCTTTTCACTTACCTTAAGCACTTGCTTTCTCCCTGGCCTGTCAATTTCAATGGGACCTTCAAACTTAGCTGCTTTACAGCAGCTAGGCAGCTAGTGCATTAAAAAGGGCGTATGTCCTCCTTCAATTCGATGGTGCTGGACTTCGGAGACAGCTATGCTGCCTGGATCTCGCCCGACCTGAGTTGGAAGGGCAAGACAGTCATGGAAGAAATTTGACGTAGGTAAGTGGGCATGGAGTGGCAATCCGACGCTGATTGCCACTCAGAGGAAGTTGTAGCCCCATGTTTTGGCCTGATCAATGAGTTGCTGAAAAATACTTAAATTATTTTATTAGCCTAGTATTAACATTATAGAAGTTATATCATTCTATTTTGGCATATTTGAATCTGAAGTAGGCATCCAAATCTGAATAATATTATGCATAAATTGTATAAAATGCATAAATAACTTATAAAAAGATACTTGGATTTTCAGCGATTGACTAAGAATCACACAACAAGATTTCAATTTTTACGATTTTTATTGTAATAAACAAATGAAAAACAACTTTGCCTAAACATTGGAAAAACTCAGCAGGTCTGACAGCATCTGTGGTGAGAAAGACGGAGTTAACGTTTCGAGTCCATATGACTCCTCTTCAAGAAGAGTCATACGGACTCAAAACGTTAACTCTGTCTTTCTTTCCACAGATGCTGTAAGACCTGCTGAGTCTTTCCAGCACTTTTTGTTTTTGTTTCAGATTTCAAGCATCCGCAGTATTTTGCCTTTATTATAATTTTGCCTAAACATTATTGAGTAGGCTACTTGCATTCTAAACAACAGACAAGAAATTCCCCATTTAGCTTTTAGCATGACTGAAAATCCTCTGCTATGGTTATACTTTACTTTGTCCCTTAAGTAGACACTTCAATCCTCCTGGAACCAGCCCAAAGCTATTCTCTACTTCTGCTGGCCCTGCTTCCTTTTCCCTTTCCCAGTCAGGTAACTCCTAACCCCTGAACCGACTTTCATGTTGAGGGTTACTCTGGTGATTCAACTCTTTAGCCAAATGCAGGTGAATCCTCCAGCCTTGTGTAAATATCCACAAACTTGGTGTCTTCAACCTGAGTGTGAGCTCCCACCTGCACTTTGCATGGTGAATAATGATGACAGCATTTTCTCTGCTTCAA
The DNA here is from genome assembly GCF_964194155.1 of Cetorhinus maximus. Taxonomy (NCBI): domain Eukaryota; kingdom Metazoa; phylum Chordata; class Chondrichthyes; order Lamniformes; family Cetorhinidae; genus Cetorhinus; species Cetorhinus maximus. The sequence continues at coordinate 125,256,684 of NC_135884.1, forward strand.
GTGCAGGACTAGCTACCTCTATCTCTCTGCTTTCTCGCTCTCAGATTCTTGCCGACTCCCTTGCCTCTGAGTTTCAGGGATATCTTAGAAAAACCTTGTAACGCAATACTACAGTGGCTGTTGTGGACTCTTCCCCTCTCAAAGCCCATTTCCATGGCAATGTGAATCACATGGGCCTTATATTCAGGTAGAAATACTTTATTAGCTATCTAGACCTCCCCAACTCCATTAAAGTATAATTGTTTATAAAACCTCTCATTCCTAACATCTCCTCGTGAAACTAGCAGTCTACACAAGGCCAACATAGATGTTCTTGCCATTGTCGTCAGGTGTGAATATCTTGCACCTTCTTCTCAGTAACACAACCCAGGCCTCCCTTGAACTTTTAATAACCAAACCACCCAAGCTTTTGATGCACAGAATCCAGAGCAGGTCAAATGACCCACTTCATTCCACCATTTTATCTTAAATTGAAGAGACAATCCCAAATCATAACAATCTTATTAGCTTCACATTTGTAACAAATGTGATATATTTTCAGATATTGATAGTTTAATTAACTTACTATTATGTGGAAGAATAAAAGCAATTAGTGTTCTCCCCTAAAAAGTACACCAGGCTCTGGTATGAAGTAGTAGAGTGATGGATGCTGTGGTAATTTGTGTTAGCACCAGAAGTAGCCATGAAAGCTGTTGAATTGGAGTAAAAAAAAACCTAGTTCACTAACCTCTGTTGGGAAAGGGAACCTGCTACCCCATATGCAGTCTAGCCTACATATGACTCCAGTCCCACAGTGTGGTTCACTCTTAATGCTCTCAGGATAACTTGAAATGGGCGATTGATGCTGCCTTGCCAGGGTTGCCTAACTTCAAAGATTTTTTTTAAAACTGTTGATATGTGAAAAGCTTCATATTTGCTAGTTGCTGGAGAGTTGCTGGTCACATGTTTATTTGCAATGAATTTGCTGGTTAAACTGTATAATATGCAATATTTATGTATTCCTCATTGAAATAGAAGCTGTAAAGTTTTCAATTGTTTTTATTAGCTTCAAATCAATCAAATTTGTAATTTTATTTTCAAATGAGAAGTTTTTTTTAAAAAGAAAGTTTGTACCGAATTACTTTTTCTGATAAGTTCTCTTATACGGTGTTGGAGATGTCACCAAATTTCTTATGTTGTTTCTGATAAAACAACACTGGAGGAGTGTGGGAGAGTATTGATAGGCTGTCAGTTGATGCCTGGAATTAAAATGTGATTGTGGTAGCATGAAGTATCTTATCTGCCAGATGGGATAATTAAAATGACTACATTTTTCTAAAGAAATTTCTTTCGAAAGAAAGATCTGTCTTTAACTGTATAATTATTCCTTGCCTAGTTCTGGAATATTGCAATTTTGCATTTTGTTCCTTGCTACCATTCTTCCCAGAATAATTTATGCTAAGTGTATAATTACATGCACTTGTAACACTGTAATCTTTGACTTGGCATTGGAGATGTTCTATTGTGTATGCTGAAGTATGTATAACCAATATGCATGTGGATCTCCAGTGACATCACTCATGGTTATGTTGCATCTGAATGTATGCATGCATTTTATATCTGGTTCTTCATGTAACTAAGATCAAGGTAGAAATTGTTCTTGGGCAGTGGCACAAAACAGGTGGTATTAGATCAGCTACCTGTTATGCTTTATTATTCTTTGACTACATGGTACTATTATGTGCTGTGTATAACAGGTGGTCAATCCCATACCATTGTATGCTGCCACTGAGAGGCATTTCTGCCTGATATTTAACAGCATTCTTACCAGGGGACAGAGAAAAGGCAGGAGAGAAAAGAATAGTTGCTAAATATGGAATGGGAAAATATTTGTTGCATGGAGATGTAAAGTGCACTTGTATCCATTTGAATGCAGTGCACTGTGACTGTCATTCTACTTTATACAACTTTCTCATCTCGCCGAGGTGCAGCTTTCTGTTTTGTGCTATAATTTCCTTTTCTTTGCCTTTTAAAAAGGAAGAAATTGAATTTGCCATCTGTACTTAGTCACTGGAGTAATGAAATAATTACTGCGGTGCTAGCTTTTTAATGAAAGATGGTTCAACAAAATTAAGTTTGACCAAAGGGCAGTGCCCATACAGAGAGCACTGTTTTTATCTTTATTACGAATTGCCCATCCCTTGCTAGCTCCAGATGCCCAGCTGTGATAGGAAATTTCATTGAGACTGGTCTATAGATAGACATTGTATCTTTGGTTAACTCGTCTGTTGTGCAGATAGTTAAAGACCAACCAGAAGGCTTCAAAACAGAACACACAATCTACAGACAAGGTCTTCTGACACAGCTAGCTCAGAAAATTAATTGTGTTATATTAATGAAGGTTGCCATAAAAACACAAATATATGTTCCTTTAGCAGCAGTTACTTTATAGGAATTATGGCTTCGGTTTCATTACTCTACTGAACCATTGGTACCTGTAATATTTTCTTCACTTTAGTACCTTCTCTTCAGAACAGTCTGAAAAATTAGAACAAATACTTTCAACAATTCTTTTGCACCATGTAAGACATATATTTTTTAAAATCGCATTATAATATTGCTGAGACAAGAGCCTTTCATAATAAAGTTCAACAATAAACAATCACCAACTAGACTTGTTTGGTTGAATGGCCAAATGTGCTTTGATTCTATATATTTATGTAACAATCTACATTACATCAAAAAGTTATTTTCTAAGTTACCATTCAGCCCTTTTACTGAGTACCATTTTCCAAAGAATAATACGACTCCTATTATATAATGCAATATTTCAACAAATATTATCGATTACTGTTACTGAGATTGCTGGTTATATGTAAGTTGTTGTGTTGCAAAACATCATGTGCAACATTTACCGTAGTCCTGCTTGAGTTTAAAGAAAAGCTTTATTCATCTATGGCACTGACCTACACCAAAAGGAAAACACATTGCAATAGCAAATGGCATTTTGATTTCTCAGTTGCTATTTAGATTAAGCTGCCTTTGGTTTTAAAAAACAGGTAATTGATGAGGTGCGACAAAGATAATGGAAAGGTGATAGGATGTTAAAAGGCCTAGAGCACACAGTTTCACTGAAAGCAACAACTACCTGGGATTCTTGAGTTTATTAAAGTAAAGTTAAAAGCAAGCAAGGGATTAAACCTTTGTCTGCCATTGAATGTGGATTTACACCTTATGCCTTCATTTCTACATGGGGCAATTGAGTGTCATAATTTAAGATTATCCAGTAAAAGTAGATATGCTGAATCAAACCACAGTACATTTATTAAGGGCCTGCTGTGAGTAATAAATTGATTGTGAATTCCTCAAAGGCATTTCAAAGGTGGAAAGTGATAGAAGAGTGATTTGGCTTCTAGAAATTATTTACCAGAAGTTCATGTTGCCTTCAATCTGCAGTAAAAGCCCATTTGTTCAAACTCAGGTTAGAGTTTATCAAGTTTAAATAATAGAAACAAACTTTAACTTCATCTATCTAACGGAAGTGGGGTAGCAGAGACCCTAACATACCTGTGTTGCATTCATGACCTTCTACCCCACACGGGTCACCCCGCGCACACACACACACCCCCGCCCCCCCCCCCCCCCCACCCCCGCCACTATATTTCCTGAGGTCTTCTGTTGGGTGGGCCTGGAGTCCATAGGGATGAGGTGGGGGCCTCATTGCTGCATGCAAGTTGGCTCCAATAATGCATGTAAGACCTGGATACAGTTTACAGGGACAGGAAAGTGGTAAATATAATACTTGGAGACAAAAAACCTGTATAGTTATAACCTCTATGCTCTACTGTTCTCAGAAATCAATGCCAAAAACAGATTTTCTATCTGCACTCGGTGTGACAAAGTTGCGAATCCATTTTTTCTTATGTTTTAATTACATGTAGCACATGACTACGATCTCTCTCCAACATATTAACAGCTCCTTGATGTTAATCTTCTCATCCACCGTCAGTCACAGCCAGGCAAGGCACCGTTGATGGTGAATGGTAATATCCCAGTGGCGCTGCTTCCCTTCCGAATAACTGGCACAACAGCCGGAGAGGGTGCAGTTCATCAATAGTGAGGGCGGGAGATGTAGAGTAGGTCTAGCCCCACTGTGTGTCTTAGCTTCAGCAGCACATTGTGGACAGAAGCCGAGGCTAGAGCAGCATCACTATTGGCGTTGGAGGGGGAGGGGGGTGGGAATTTGAGGAGTTGGTGGTAGAGAAGGGGAAAGAGGAGGCATTCTGGATGCATTGAGTAACAGGGCAGTGACGGCTCTTCCCCTCTCTCTTCCACACATTTTCCTCCCTTCGTATTGCAGACTCCATGAAACCTTTTCCTGAACCGTCAGGTTGAGAACACCACTTGAAATGAAGGAGCAGGGCAGTGTTTTCACTTTGCTTTGCTGTCCTGAGGGATGTTTGGACCTTCTAAATATTAACGTGTCTGTTTTCTGGTGTTACACATTATGATTTAGAAATTAAACTGTTGCAAAAAAGGTGGTGGATAGTTTCGCATCCCAGTGAAATAATTTGGAAAGTAAGAGACACTGAAGTAATTGATTTTTGGTTGGTGTCTGGAAAATAGATGGTGCTTTCCAAGTCAAGAGGCAATAGAAAAATCTGTTTTTCACACCCACTTGAGCTCTGTGAAATAAATATTGTAGATACTGCATTTGCTTCAATAAATGGCTACATGTCATATGGAAAACAACTCATTGTTATCTATCTGTTTGGTGTGTGGTTTTTAGTAGCAATCTAAGATCTTATTTGCGTTTTCACTTTTTCTGAAAAGTAAGTATATTTTAGTTGAACCTAGTCAAAACATTTGAAATTCAGGTTATTCAAAATTGCCTCCAAATATTAGTACAGTTATAATCCTTCCACAAGTTATTACTTTTTTCATTTATAGTAACAGTTCCTTGCTTTGAGCTCAGTATAAAAAAAAGACACTAGGGAGCTCCAGTAACTATTAGCAATTATATTGCCAATTAGAAGACTCCATCCTGAAATGTGACATTGTTTTAAAGTTTAATTTGTCATCTGTAACATGTGAACAATGGCTTGAATATAGCGATCTGAATTGCTTTAAGTATTTTCACTTTATGCAAATGGTTTAACTGAGAGGTACCAATTTGTCATTCTGTGTTGGAGTGGTGCAACTTGCAAAGAACAAGTTTCTGAATGCTATGTGAATGCCTGCTCTTGTTGATAAATTTCTAAAATCAGGTGGCATGCTGAGAGATGAAGCTTATGAATTTGAATCCCTTTGTCTAACTGTGATACCACTGGATGATCTTAAATCACAGGTTTCCCATGGGGGCGCATACATTTGACACATTTCAAATGCAAAGCACATTTGTTGAGATAAGTCATATCATCTTTCTGTAAATGTTGTGGTTGTCAGTAATATTGACATCCATTCCCATCTACCCAGCTTCTTCATGGAGAAAGCAAAGTTACTCAAAGCATCTTGGAAAAATATTTGGAGATATTTTATTGGTTTAAACACCAATTTCATCTGATTACTGCTCTTGTTTGATTCATTCTTGTTATTTCTTTAGCAAGTCATCACTCGATATTTATCTACATATATTCCTTCAATTTACTGCTTGCATCCCATAGCTATAAGTGCTTTTGTTAATGTACTATGAATAAAATGTGGAACCAGTCAAGCCCTTACACACACGTTATCATTTGAAAGATGACGCCAAAGGTACGATGGATACAGGTGCACACAATACATGTTCATACATACCATGTGATGTAGCTCACAATAAATAAGATGAGATGAACTTTATAAGTACAGAGAATTGTGCCATGTAATGCACAAGTTAATATCCTGTTAAGACGGACCTTGGTCACTTGAAGGCCATAAAGCCTAATTATATCAACAGAGGCTCAGGTAGATGAGTTTAATTGTTTGGTAATAGAATTTCACAAATTAGAATATACTTGTCATAAGATCACAATAAATAGGAGCAGTAGTGGGCCATTTGAGCCTGCTCTGCTATACTAAAAGATAATGGCTGATCTGATTGTGGCCTTAACTGCACTTTCCTTCCTGTCCCCCATAACCCTTGACTCCCTTGTCGATCAAAGATCTGTCCACCTCCACCTTGAATATATTCAATGATCCAGCCTCCAATTCTTTCTGGAGAAGAGAATTCCGATAATGATCTTCTGAGAGAAGTAATTCCTGAACTCCGTCTTAAATGGGAGACAACTTATTTTTAAACTGTGTCCCCCAGTTCTCGATTCTCCCACAAGAGGAAGCATCCTCTCAGCATCCACCATCAAGCCCCCTCCGAATCTTAGAAGTTTCAATCAGATCATTTCTCATTCCTCTGAACTCCAATGAGTATAGGTCCAGTGTGCTCAACCTTTCCTCATAGGATACCACTTCATCACAGGAATCAGCCTAGTGAACCTTCTCTGAACTGCTTCTGATGCAAGCATATCCCTCATTAAGTAAGGAGACCAGAGCTGTACACAGTACACCAGGTGCATTCTCACCAATGCCTTGTACAGGTGTGGCAAAACTTTCCTATTTTTATATTCTATTCCCCTTGCAATAAAGGCTAGTATTCTATTTGCCTTCCTAACTACATGCTATCTTTTTTTGTGATTCATGTACAAAGACATCTAGATCCCTCTGTGATGTAGCATTCTGCAGTCCCTCTCCACTTAAATGATATTCTTCCTGCCAAAATGGACAATCTCACATTTTCTTTCCACATTACACTCCATCTGCCAATTTTTGTTCACTCACTTAACCTATCTATAATTCCTTTGCAGACTCTTTGTATCCTCCTGGCAACTTGTTTCCTACCTATCTTTGTATCATCAGCAAATTTGGCTACAATACAGTCTGTCTGTCCTTTCATCCAACTCATTAATTTAGATCATAAACAGTTGAGGCCCCAGTACTGACCCCTGCGGCACTCCTCCAGTTACAATTTGCCAACCTGAACATTACCCATTTGTCCTGACTCTCTGCTCCCTGTTAGCCAGGCCTCTATCCATGCTAATGTAATATACAGTCACCTTTTATATGGGACGTTACGCCTTTTGGAAATCCAACTACACTACAACTACTGGTTGCCCTTCACCCACCCTACTTTTTATATCCTGAAAGAACTTTAATAAATTTGTAAAACACAGTTTCCCTTTCACTGAACCATGTTGTCTCTGCCTGATTGTATTATGATTTTCCAAACGTCCTGCTACTACAGTCTTAAGAATGGATTCTAGCATCTTCCCAATGACCGATAACAGGCTAACTGGCCTATAGTTCCCTGCTTTCTGTCCCCCCTCCTTTCTTGAATAGAGTGGGACCTTTCCAGAATTTAGGGAACTTTGGAAGATTATAACCAATGCATCCATTATCTCTGCAGTCACTTCCCTTAAGATCCTAGGATGCAGGCCATCAGGTCCAGGGGACTTATCAACCTTTAATCCCATTAGTTTTCCTAGTACTTCTTCTCCCGTGATTGTGATTATTTTAAGCTCCTATTTCCCTTTTAGCCCCAATTTTTCTACTATTCTTGGGATGCTTTTTATGTCTTCTACTATGAAGACAGATACAAAATACTTGTTCAAAGTCTCTGCCATTTTCTTGTTTCCCATTATTATTTACCCAGTCTCTCTCTCTAGGGGACCAATGTTTACTTTAGCTACTCTTTCTTTTTATATTCTCGAAGAAGCTTTTATTGTTTGTTTTTATTTTGCTTGCTAGTTCTCTCTCATACTCCAAATTCTCCCTCTTTATTTTCTTAGTCATCTTTGCTGGTTTTTAAAAATTTCCTAATCTTCTAGTTTAACAGTGATCTTCGCAGCAATGTACATCTTTCAGTTTGATACCATCCTTAACTTCAGTCAGCCAAGCAGGGTGAATCCTTCTCATACAGTCTTTCTTTTGCAATGGAAGGTATCCTTGAGAGTTATGAAATAACTCCTTAAATGTTTGCCACTGCTTTTCCACTGTCTTACCTTTTAACCTATTTTCCCATTCCACTTTAGCCAAATCTGTCATCTTAAACTTAAACAAAGGGAATTACAATGGTAAAACACTTGTTTTAAACCCGGATTTCTCACCCTCGCACTGAATGTGATTTTTTTCCATGTAATGATCACTGTTATCAAGAGGATACTTCACCATGAGTTCATGAATGAATTTTGTCTCACTGCACATTACCAACTATAAAATAGCCTGTTCACTGGTTGGTTCCAGAAATTATTGTTTTAAGAAACTGTCCTAAATACACTCTATGAACTCATCCTCCAGGCTACCTTTGCCAATTTGATTAATCCAATTGAGATGAGGATTAAAATCTCCTATGATTATTGTAGTATCTTTGTTTCAAGCCTCCATTATTTCTTGATTTATATTCTGTCCTACGGTGTCACGACTGTCAGGGGGCCAATAAACCACTCCCATTAGTGACTTCTTTCTTTTGCTATTTCTTATCTCCAAACTGATTCTACATTTTGATCCACTGAACCAAGACCACTTCTCACTACTGTGTTGATCTCATCCCTTATAAACAGAGCTACCCCACCTCCTTTTCCTTTCCCACTGCCCTCCTGAAATATTCAGGAACCAGCTGTGATCACTTTGCAACAATGGGGAGAATTTTCTCCCCGTCGGGGGGTTTGTGCAGGAGCAGGCACGGGCGTACGCGCAGCCGATTGCTGCTCACGATCGGCTGGATGCCGCCATTTTACGTGGGCAGGCCAGTTAAGGCACACCCAGCATGATGCGTGCCCGGAAGCGCTGAGCTTCCTGTGTGGGGGGGGTGGGGGTGTTGCCTGAGTCGGGGCCCGCGCTCTTTCGCACATGTGCACGAAAGAGCGCAGAAATCTCCCTGAGGCACAGCGCTGTCTCAGGGAGATTAGTTTAAGTTTAAAAAATTTTAATAAAGGGGGAAAAAAAATTTCTTAGGACACGCCCCCTCATGTTGAAACTGACACATGAGCTGGAACATGTCTAAGAATTTTATTAAAAATTTTTTCAAACCTTTAAAAGCGTTCATGAAACCTGATCCCGCCCGTGGATGAGGTTTCACGAAAAATGCGGAGGCCGCCTGGGCTCTTCGCCTGCCCCCCAACATTAAGGTTGGACGGGCAGCTCAGTTTATTGATTTAATCGATAGTTAACTGGCCTTAATAGGCCTTTGACAGTTTGGTGGGCACGCAGCCAATTTGGGTGTGCACCCGCTGAATTGAAAACCTGAACGATGCATGGTGACGTCGGGACGCTTGCCTGATGTCGCCACGCGTCATTTTATGCCTCGCAAGTGGGCCCTGCCCCCGTTCACTGAGCCGTAGATTCTGCCCCATGTCGCTGTAATGGCTAATATATCATACTCATTTATTTCTATTTGTGCTATCAATTCATGCATCATATGCCAATTTGCTTGTGGCTTGTGATAGTAATCCAGGGATTATTACCTTTGTTGTTATGCTTAAATTTAGTCTCTAGCTGCTCATACTCATTCAGCTATTTCCTTTATTTTTAAATGTATTTCCATCCATTGTTTTATCTTTACTTTTTAGCCTATTTCGATCCCTTCCCTTCACCCCACCCCCACTAGAGCTATCTGTACCTTGCTTGTCCTGCTTTCTACCCTTAGATATGAGTTTTACTTAATAGAGAATATTGGTAAATGAATGAAATGGGGTGTTGAATAGACCATTATATGAGGTCTGTCCGCAAGCATGACCCAGACCTCCCTGTCGCTTGCCATTTCAACACTCCATCCTGCTCTCATGCCCACAAGTGTGTCCTTGGCCTGCTGCATTGTTCCAGTGAAGCTCAACACAAACTGGAGGAACAGCATCTCATCTTCTGACTAGGCACTTTACAGCCTTCCGGACTGAATATTGAGTTCGACAATTTTAGATCATGAACTCTTTCCTCCATCCCCACCCCCTTTCCGATCCCCCTCTTTTTTTTCCAATAATTTATATAGATTTTTCGTTTCCCACCTATTCCCTTTATTTTTAAATGTATTTCCATCCATCGTTTTATCTCTGCCTTTTAGCCTATTTCGATTCCTTCACTCCACCCCACCCCCACTAGGGCTATCTGTACCTTGCTTGTCCTGCTTTCTACCCTTAATTAGCACATTCCTTAGATAATATCACCACCTTCAACAACTCTTTGTCCTTTTGTCTGTGACATCTTTTGGTTATCTCCACCTATCACTGGCCCTCTATCCAGCTCTACCTGTCCCCCCCCCCCCCCCCCACCCCGCCCCCCGGCCTTTAAATCAGCTTATATTTCACCTATTTTTCCTTAGTTCTGTTGAAGAGTCATACGGACTCGAAATGTTAACTGTGTTCCTCTCCGCAGATGCTGCCAGACCTGCTGAGTTTTTCCAGGTATTTTTATTTTTGTTTTGAATTTCCAGCATCTGCAGTTTTTTGCTTTTATCTTATGTGAGACTATTTGTAAGGGTATGGTATTTGGAGATGCATTCACTAAACCTGAGCAATCGCATGAGGTCATTAAACTTTCTGCACTGCACAGGTCATTGGGGTTAGACTGTTTGCATTGATAGCAATAGCTATGTGCTCTAAGTGCCTTCTCAGCATCTGCCAGGAGGGCTTCTTTTGTCCTGTTTACCTCCAGCACTAAGGCCTCTTGTGCTGCATCAGAGAACCTGGAGTATGGTATCTCCTGGAATGCACGTATTAGCTCTTCTTTCTGCTCATTTGGTCTTCTGCAACTAGTTCCAATTCCAGTGCCAGCTACTGAAATCCCCCACCTCCCCATTAAAGGTGCAGGATAGCTTTAGGTAGTGCTGGCCTCTCTCAAACCTGGGCTCCCTGCTTAGACATCCAGTGCATTTATGGCTGGGCTACAGGCTACTATTATTTATGGGTTACTGCATCAGAATGAAAAGGAATGGGTTAATCACGCATCGTTATCTCTGTGCTAATTTTCAAACCTTATCCATTTCCTGCCCCTGCCCCAATGTGTCTTTGCAAGCATTCTTCAATCTGATTAGTTCATGAGATACATCATTGCATAATCTGTTCACACACAACCTAGATCTCCTTCGAGTCACGCTGCAGAAACCTATGTTAAGCCTCTGATTATGTGCATATATTATTTGTATTTTGTTTCTCAGGTGGCAGTGTTTAAACTAGCTGTTTCTTTTAAGGCCATAAAGTCGAGTTGCTAATGAGAACACTCCTGAGGAGTAATTGTTCGTTAGATGATGCACATAAAATTAAAACGATGATGCAATTAAAAATAATGCTGTTAATAATACATGCTATTATTAATATGCAAATCAGACAGACAAGTTAAGGGGTACGCCATGACTTGTGACTTTGCCAGAACTTACTGGTGCACTTATGCCACCCTGTCATTTATTTTGCACAAACAACATTGCACCCTTAACGTCTCTGTTGTTTTGAAGAACTTGTTGGTTTTCCACATTAATTGTCCATTAAACTAATCACAGAAAGGTAGGCCTGGAATTTACAGCATAAGTACTTGTTTAACAACATGATAATTCTTAATGTAGTACCAAACAACCTCTCTGGCCCAGGGAACAATTTATACTGTTCAATCTCATCACTGCAAGTCGTCAACCCTTTAAAATTTCAAATTTTATTTTTTCTTTCTTTTCCTCCTGTCTCTCTTAATCCAATCCTTATTTTCCTCTCTTTATTTCTCTTTCTGTACCTGGTTTGACTGTAATTCACCTTCCTCCTCTGTTGTTTCTATTTGTTAAATCTCATTGTTTAAGGAGATACACTGTTGGTCTCGCCTCACAAGAGCATCCCAGATGTCCCATTTTCCTCTCCACATCATTAATAGCTCTCGCCTCCAGCAAATTACAGAACAAAAAACATTTTTGAACCCAGAGGTGCAGAGAAAAAGACTAACTTGGTGAGATGCCCTGTTTCAACAAGAGTCAGCCCATGGTCGTCGATAGTTAAAGGCAAGTTAATTTGTCTCTGAGAAATTAAATGCAATAGTTATAATATGATAATATTTCCTCACTGATTGTAAATATATACATAATCAAAACTGATTTTATTTCTCTGGATCTGTTTATTTATCCTGGAAGTGACACTTGATATCATCTGTTGGCATGCTTTCAGTGGTTACAGCTGCTGAATTGCCTAAAATTGGATGGAGGACAGTGAAGGGGAAGAGTCTGTCCATTAATGTTCCAGTAAATGATGCCAGACAGCAACAGATATTGCAGTGATCCTTGGGAAACTAATCATGGAATTCAGTTCCTCTCGTGATATAAGCGACCAGAAGGAAATGCCAGAATATCTATGTGACTTCCTTCTAGAGAGCAATATGCTCCATCAGATCTATAAACTGAGATTCCTCCCCCGCCCCCGCCCCCCCGGTTAATAGTATTGCGAACCACTGCCCATTTCAGTTTATTTTTGTTTTTCTAATGGTAACACTCCAGTATATTGTGAACTTTCAGATAATACTTTAAGATTTTGAATACAGCAGTCTAGTAAAATGATCGCTGAAAATCATGTGACCTTTAGCATTCCAAGTCAGACAACCCTGAGTCTCAAGCAAATGCCTAATTAAATCTGGACATTTACAGCCATCTGGGAAATTCACACATCCCTTTATTTAAGGATAGACCATCAACAACAGAGCTATAACATTCCAGCCAACTCGGCTTTCTGTTTTACCATGGGCAAAAGAAACATTGAAGCTAAATGTGTGCTAGACGGATGTGAAATGGGCACCATTGACCTTTCATTGTATTACAATGGCCCCTCATCCAAACACCCAGACAGCATGAATTTCAAAGTGTCAAACAACAACACAAGATATGTAATCAACACACCACCTTAGGAACTTTGAACTTGTACAACTCACATGATGAGCACAGCCATATTTTCTGTCTGCTTTTAAAAACAGCAAAAGCTTTTTGTGAAGAGAGTTCCATCCCAGTCCATTGGGAAAGCGATCGAACCAGCTGCAAGTCAACTATGCAGCCAAGGTAATAAACAGCAATACCTTGAAAGTGGGAGAAGGACTCTCACCAACCTGTTCCAACTCCCAAGTTCACCTGAGAACCAACCTCCTGGAAATTCAACTACAAGCAGCCTCACAGTGCACTGAGAATCCTCTGCTTACAAGACCTTAACTTCAACTAAAAGCATCAACTCATCTAAGAAACAACAGAGACTGAGACAATTAAATTTTTTAATTGCATTTTTTATTTTTTCTTCATCTGTTTCTAATTATTGTGTGAGTGATAGTGTGGGCAAGTTGAGTGAGTGAGATATTGCGTTTTTCAACTTCTGGGGACAAGTGTGTGATAATAAATAATCACCTTTATTTTAAAACAGTGAAAAAGCTTTCTGCTGGAATTATTTAAATTGGAACAATCACTCTTGAGGGTAACAAAATATACTCAGCTCACATACAAAACACGTTGATCACGAACAGTAAGAAAACACAAGTTTCGTCAATGATACTAATGAACACAATGGCAACATTATTGAGCTAAGAGCAACTGGGAGCATGATGGGCTAATAACCTCACGTTTGATCCTGGTGTTTTCTGAGAGATTTGGAGACAGTAAAATTTTATGTTGTGCATTGATAGCTGATGTGCTTTAGGAGTGTTGCATTTTAATTGCAGAAAGCTAAATGTTTACTTTAGCTTGTTTAATTAAAATATTTTGACTTTGCAAATCATTGCTTTATTCAGAAAAGTAATCTTTATTGAGGGTGGAAAGTTGCAATGTAGTCATCCACTGTTTGAATTATCCTGAGTAAATTTAAATATGTTGCCCACTAAATAAGTATAAAATTGCAATGAGTTTGGATTTTATGCCTGCTAAAATTCATCAAAGCATGATTTGTTGATGCCATTCTGCTTGCTGTCATCTTCTAAAATGACTAAGTGTACTTTTGGATCAAAGTGAAACATTTTTGGGTGCACATCAATTGAATAAGTTGAAATAAGTAACTCGGACGTCAAGCCCCAATTTGATTCCAGGCCTCACACTGCTTCATGTTGGCACTGGATCCCCTGCAGTGATGTGCAGTCAACAGGAAAATCGGAGCCCACTGACAGACTATCACCTTCTATAGATAACGGTTCCTCAATTATAACTACAGCTTTATGATCTCAAAATGAAAACCTCCTTAATTGTACTTGAAAGAGAACAGTGATCACCATTATGACACACTTGTGATTCACAGGAGGGCATAATGTAACCATTTGCAGACGGAAAGTAAATTAGTGGGGTAATTGAAACAATCTCTACAGGTTACAGATTTAATTCCTGGTTGCAGTTTGACGTCTATTTGCTGAAGAGAGCATTTTTAAGGGAAAGTCTTCAGCTGAATACATAAGGAAAATGTCACTTTTTGAAAATGTGTAATTTTCTACATCAGTGGAAACATACTATTATGATATTTATACAGTACAAGTATCCAAATTAAACTGCACCTCCACCCCACAAGTTTGATTGGCTTGTGCAACTTGTGCTGGCAACAGCAAGTTCCAATTGGAGTTGGCTGTTAATTCCTGTAAATCTACATAATTACAGTTCCATTTGAGGCTATATGAATTTTCATTGAAATTACTGTTGCATGAAATAACTTACATATAGTGGAACCTTATTTCACTAATTTACTTGCTCAAACCTTTTTTTTAACCTTCCTATGTATTCAATTTTTCTTCTGTTTCTCCACAATGGCCTTTTCTGAAAATTTTGGCTGATGATCTCACCTCAGCTATTAACAAAATTGCTCCATTATTGATTAAAAGGCATGCCAATTCAAATAAGGAAAACTGAACAATGGCACATCTCTCCTCCATGCTGTAAATCTTGTGACTAATAAGAATGGCCACACTGACATAGGCAGATCTAAGTGACACAATCTAGTTTTGCGGTTTCCTCAATTTCAATTCTGGTTTATTATACATTATGCTGTGGAAATATTTATTTTCAAGGTAAAAAAAATTATAAATAACTATCGCACCTAAAATGTTTATGAACATACAGAAATGGAGGACAGGAAAAGGTCAACTGAAAGGTCAACTCATCTAGCCTGTCCCATATAATTCTGATACAGTTTTTCACGTGGGGAAGCCCCTAATTGACATGGGGACGTGCTTCCTGTCCACTTAGAGCCTGTGAGGGCAGGAGCGGAGGCAGGTCAGATGATGTGGGTGACTGATTAAGACTCCTCATGGCAGCCATCACTGGGGCTGCTGGTTGGCCTGCAGGAGAGATCTGCGGTTTGTGTCAACTTTCCACTGCACCAGAGGAAAGTGAGATGTCACAGGGGAACTGGAGGCCTGGCACCTGGGGCGGGACAGCCCCTTGCTTCACTGATGTGACCTGGATCTAATGCCGGAGGCCATGAGGTGGTCCTCTTCCCGGAAGGGGTGGGGGATGATGGGGGCTACCCACAGTTGGAGCAGTTGTGGGGGTTGATGGGGTGGTATGGTATAGAGGGGGGCTGGTGGCTACTGGACTCAACATTGAGATTGCTGCCACCGTCTGGGACCCCAAACCCTGAACACCCGCTGGACACGCCCCAACCCAAACCACCAACCTGCTAAAGAGCCAAGCAACTCACATTGAAGAGTTCCAGCCATTGTTCCCTCATGGGTGAATGCTTGTGGAGTGGCACAGTGTGCATGTGCAGAGACAAAAGATACAGACACAAGAAAAGTCTGAGAAAAATGAAATCCTGGAAGGCTTGGGTAATGTTTGCCCTGCTAAGCAAATGGCAATGATTGTATTACTATTGTACCTCTGGGCTGGGGCTCCACAGAGGGATGAGTAGTCTACTCTTCAAGGGACTATTCCCTGTCCCCTAGGATCACATCTGTGCACTTTTGAGGCAGAGTAAAGATCTGACGTTGCCTGGGCTGGTGGAGGATGAAGGAATCAGGGCAGCTGCCAGGAAAACAACTACAAACATGGAACAAGCTCTTGTTGTGGTCTCAGTCTAGTTGGGTGTTGAGGGAGTGGAAGTTCCTCCTGTTGGTGGATCTCACTGGCCAGTCACTGGGTGCAATCAATTAGGTCTTGAAATTGGGGGTATTCAGCAATGATGGCAAAACCCAATATCCTCTATCCCTGCAATGCCATGTTTACCACTAAATTAATCCACTGTTCAGCTCTAGCAAAGAGAGTATCAGTGACCAGTGATATGCAGTGGTGTGCAGCTGTTCTTGAGAGACCTGAAATCCGCAGCTGATCCTTGGAAGGAGCCAGAAGCAAAGAAGTTCAAAGCCGTAGTGACTTGACATCCACTGACACGGCATGGCGACCAATGCTGTGAGATGCGAGATCTTTGTCAGTTAAGGTACAGATGCATTGTGCATCTGCCTAGAGTGTCAGTCTCCTGTGGCATTAGTTCTCGGTCATCTCCGATTAGCTCCATCTTCAATGGTAGATCCTTTCATTGAGAGTTTGGCCCCTGTCACCTTGCTGTCCCTCTTTCCTCTCCTGTGCCCTCCTGCTGCTCAGGGTTCTGCCCTTATTGGAGAGTGTTTCCTCTCCTCACCACCGGGCCCAAAATCTGACAGTTATGCCCCTGTTGCCAACGGGAACCTTCTTTCTGGGCAGATGGCTGTCCAATTGTCCTAGGCATCCTTGTCCCTTGCACTTTTGTCCCATAATGCCAGGGGCGGTGCAGACTCATTTAAAGCCCTGGGAGCTGAGTACCCACTCAACCTGCCACCTGTGCAGTGCGAAGGACACCCCCTTACCAAGGACTCAGTCCCCCTTTGCCCAACAAACCCTCTGTGGGTCCAGGGCGATCTTGTGGGCCAGCTGTAGCTGGCTGCCTGCTGTGTACCCAGCTGCCTTCAACTGGTCAATTTCTGAAGGTGGGGGTAAGCTGTCTGTCCCTTTTTTTAAAAAAAAGTGAGGTTCCAGCCTTGACAAGTTCTTAAGTGAACTTTTAAGCAGTTTTAATTAGCCTCAGTTAGGAGGAGAACAGGATTCCTGTCCTGTCCTCACCTGCCCTATTTTGATTATTGCCAGCACCGGGATTGGCATCTTGAAATTGACAAACCGACTGGCACCGATATTTTAGGGCCCCCTCCAGCTCCATTTCTGGCTTCGGGGTTCCTGAAAATTCAGCTGCTGAAGCTAGCTTCATCTGTATTGGAGCCTGATCTTTTCAATTTTCCATAATTGTACCATGACCATTTCCTGTGCACTGTAAAAACCTGTGGAATCCTATAAGAGGTGAAAATTGAATAATTACTACTGGGCAATCTAATTATCAAGCAGTGGGCATTAAAAGGCTGATTTTTTTTTAAATTAAAAATTTTAAATTTTTCTCTTGCTTTGGAGGGACCTTCGGGGCGAGTATGGATGAGTAAGCCTCTTGTTGAAGCCATACCAGATCTGAACCATTGGGATTTCGTTCTCCACTTCAACAGTGTTGTTTTGGTTATATTAAATGACAAACAAAATTGAAGGCTAAACCTATTTTTTAAAAAAGCTGTTTGAAAGGGCCAACCCCAAATGATTAAGTTCGGATATTTCTGGATTAATACTGACCCCAACATTGAAAAACACCAGAAATAATTATTTATTAAATGAATGGTACACCCACATTCTGCAAACTGTAATGGTTAATCCCACTTAAATTTATCCTTAATGGTCAAGACAGTTCTAAGTCCAGGATTCAAAATTGCGATGATACTGTACAAAAGAAATCTGTAGAATATAACTGTAAATTCATACCAGTAGGGGTTCAATTTGAGAGGTATTCTTTGGTCTGAAACTTGATAACTGCTACAGATCGGAAGCAGATGGACGGAGGACAAGAATAAAGCTACTGTTGTTCAACATGTTTCTCCCATTTTCTAGGGCTATAGATTCAGTTTTCTCCACATTGTTAAGAGATAGGAGACCAGATTCTTTGACAGACAGGGACCAAGGCACAAAGAAGCAGTCATCGTTTTGTAATGGATCGAGATCAAAATAGCAGTACACCCTGGTAGAGGATTCACTTACAGGGGAACTGCTGGTTTCAGACATAAGAATTTTTAATGATTTCTAGATCTCCATTATATTCGCAATCATATATTTGTACATTCTTCACATTTTATGGGCACATGCCAAGATCGTTAACAAATTCCCATTTTGACTTTAATAGCTTAAAATATCTTTTTAACGATTGTTTGTTGATCTATTGGAATTTATATGGTTCCACACAAGGGCCAATTTGTTCTTTCAGTGGTATGAAATAATGATCATATACAGAAAAATTCTGTTATCTGGCACTTTACCAACTGGAATTCTGGGTTCAGGTCTGTTTTTTGACTGGAGATGTCAAACTCACTGGTAGCTGTTATTGATGGCCTGTCCATGCCTCCCACTCCTCTGCAGTACCATCTCCCCTTGGCACCGCTCACTCAATTTGTATGCTCCCCCACCTCTTGCACAACCTCAACACCTGCCTGATCACCCTGGAGCTTTCTGATTGGATGAAAACATTCATCTCCTTACCTTACATCTCCGTTATCCAGCATACTTGATTAACCGGCACCTCCCATTCCCGAACATGCCAGATTACAGAGATTTTCCTGTAGATCTATCTTTCAACCACCATATACTTTTAAATAAAATATACACCATCAACAGATATAGAAAAACAAATGCCATTTTGTGTAGGCTAAACTGAAGTTCAAAGATTAAGTGTCAGCACATTTAGCTTAAAATATAAATTTAGTTTTGCGTTTTTAAAATTTACATAATTGAAACACTATCCTTTTTGACTCCTGTAAATGTAATATAACAATGTAATCTTGAGCAACATGTTTTAGTAATCTTACCAATATGCAATAGAATAATTGAAAATTGAAACATTCTTTGAAAGCCCATTTTGTCAGGATTGTGTTATGCTTGTGGGTTTTAAAATAGTCAGACCTTGAGTCATAGTCTTTACAAAAATTATTGCCTTCAGTGTTATGGGTTCTAACTTCCTATTTAATCGAGAAAGGGGAAGAAAGTAAACATAGTTACTTTAATATTAAAATTGATATTTTAACATAGTGACTTTAATATTAAACTTGTTGAAGCAGGTAAGAAGTTGTTAGCAATTTACAAGCTTTTAAAAAATTACTTTTCTGCAATTCTACTATCAACTATATTGCAACTCTTCAGGAGTGGGAGTTATGAACATGTTTGAAATTTTTACTTCAATAACTAAATTACAAGCCTTTTAATGAATTGAGAATTGTTTTGAGAAGTATACTTAACCATGTTATTTATAAATGTCTGTTCATCTCCTCTGTTATGTTTTTCTTCCTCTTCCTTTATTCCCATTGACATTCTATCTCTTCCTTCCTTGACGTGCAACATTTATCTTCCATTTCCTGTTTTTCTGTGATCTCAAGACTTCCAGACAATCCATGTCATAATATCTAACATCTGAGAATTTATCCCTGCGTAATACAAGAAAAATGCCTATGCATTTACCATAAATTGTAGTGGTCTACAAACTCAATAATCTAATGAGCAATTCTGTACATCTTGCTCTGATCCGGTTCATCAACAAAAGAGGCAGGAAAAAAAAAGTTATGAACTCCTTACTCTAGCTAGTGCAGTAACATTTTTGAGGATTGTGATTAGTTGATATTTTAAATTTTGAAAGTTATTAATCAAGTTATTTATTCGATTTGCACTGCTATATTTTAGTACGGAGTAACAGGCTAATCCTCCTTCACCCCAATCGGGTGTACTGTCACTTGTTAAAAAGAAATCCACAAAAGGCAGATTTCAGTGCCGATCATATTTCTTTTATTCTCTAGGGAAGTGGAAGAGAAAAAAGGAAGTTCCAGTTTCAGCAAAGTTCAGAAGCTACTCTAATAGTTGTACAGAGCACAATGACCTCAGGTGGCTGAAATGTCACTGACATTTTCATTCCCAGGAGTCTCGTCGGTGGGGGAGGGGTAAAGGGCAAGAAGAGGTTCTTTATTGCTACGCTTTGCTGTGGGCAGGGGTAGACAAAAGGGTCATCTGTCTTTGTTTAATTTTATATGTTTTTTTTTCAAAAATATCAAGCTTTCTATTTCAGCTTTCTGACCAGCTTGTTTTTTTTTGCCTTTTAACCCTCATTTCTATGAATAATCTTCACATTTTTAAAATCCCATGGCGAAACATTAATGTACTGTTAATGCAGAGTTACAAGCAATTTGTCATGTTACTTGCCAATCAATTCATCGATTATTGCATTGATGACTGAAGAAAGTTCTCTCCACGTTCATGGCAAAAGAAATTCTAAATGCATCCTTATACATTATGGCATAATTGAAACTTTCCAGTTTTGGGATTGACTTCTGCAAAGAGGGACATCCACCAGAGCAGCCATGCGAGATAGTGTCATTAACTCCATTGCTCGCAATAAAATTGACATTTTCACTGAAGCATCAGAGAAATTTTTGATATCCATGTGATTTTCTTTTTAAAAGGTGAGTGCTTTCAATAGAAAGTGCTCCCTCTAGACTTCTTGTATTTTTATAGTGCAATAAAAGTGTAAGTGAGGATCGTTGGACTCCAGAGAAATGGGCACAATGCCCAATAAGTACCATTCACTTAATTAACCATCTCTGGTGTGCTATATGGGCTTCTGAATAATCAGTTCCTCTGTTGATATTTTTACAAAAAAAGCACAGCCTGTTTTGACAACTGCATATATTGAACATTTTTTTCTAAACTGGCTCAAAAAGCATAACTTGTCCTCTTGTTCATGATGCACTGTCATTTTGTGAGGGAGTATAGCAATGTAACCACAGTTTCTGGCAACCGTTGATGGTTTTATGTTGCAGACCTGTAAGGGACTGAATTGAGAATATCTAAACTCATTGTGTGTCAGACTTTTGGAGAGGAAGAAAAGCTTTCAACCTATCTGTCAGGGGTAAATTCAAGCTCAGCTTATTGAGGCAAAAGAGCCTGTAGCACTCAGACCCCCTGCAAAATTTCAGATTTTATTGTCTAATTTTGTGGGGGGTTTTTTTAAACTGTAGGTCTCCTTTTGAGTTGAATAGTAAAACATTAGCATCATAATTGCTCGGTTGAATAAATCAAGTGAGTAGCTGAGCTAAGTAGGCGAGTCAGGTCTCAGCATAATCCCTTTCAGTTAGCTAAAATGAAAGGGGGGTAGTTGAGAGCCACTGTTGGTATAAGCACTCCTGAATTTAGGTAGAACAAATCAGCAAGGGTTTTTGTTCCCTAGTTACTATCCTGCCAAAAATGCACATATGTGAATTTTGGTGGAAAGTTTGGATCAACTGCCATGGTTCAATTGGTGAAATGGCTTGGCAACATGTGAGGCTCAAGCAAGATGAGCCCATTTGAGTGTAGGGTACTACAGGTGATCGGTGGCCATAGAATCATACCTTGTCAAAGAATCAGTACATTTGTTGGAAGAGGCATAGAAAAAGGTTAAATAGGATATTTAAAAGGGACAGAACTTATTTTTAAAATCCTCTGCTTTGGTTAATTTCCATACAGAGTATAATAACATTAATAAAATTAATCATTGTTTTCTAGAGAATTGTGACCTGTTTTCTGCCATTGTTACAACAATGTGTGAAATGCTTGCGATCTTTTTCTTAAAATGTATATTTCTCTTCATAGGTTTGATCATCTGTTAATAGTTAATCTAACTGACTGGTAATTACAATCATTACAAAGTAAATGTGGGGAGTGTATTTTTCTTTAAAGGCTATAAAAGGAAATAAAGATAGTGCTTTCATTGCAAACACTGATATCTTTGTTCACCAATGGATATTGCTCAAAATTGCATAGATTGATCGTGGAGATTATGGCTTTAAAAATGACTTGGTCCTTTTATTCCATTTACTTTACACCATTAGATTTGTCTTGGATAGGCAGGTGTTCCAAACATAGGCAGAAGGAACTATTTGTTATTTTACAGTAATCGGTCCAATTAGTGATTTTAAAACACAAAAATAAAATACTGCGGATGCTGGAGATCTGAAATAAAAGTAGAAAATGCTGGAAATACTCAAGACCCGGCAGCGCCTGTAGAGAGAGAAGTAGAGTTAATGTTTCAGGTCAGTAAACTTTCATGACTAATTAACTCAGGAACATGCAGATTTGATTTAAGCTAGCCTATGTGTTTTGTTTGACATCCAAGTTCATGATTTTGACTTTGTCTACAGATCTTGCTTTTGAATACTTTGCATTTGAAAGCAAAGGTTTATTGGAAGCAGCTAAAACTTTAGCGATTTGGTACCTGTTTGTGATTGGGGTGAAAGCAATGACTTTGGAACGTTGTTTTTTTAAAAAGAAGTATTTTATCAATACAGAACCAGTATTGGTTAAAACGTCAGTGGGGCTCCACAATTGAGCTTGCAGCAGCAAAAGTGTGTGGTTAAATGTCCCTGCCTTCTCCTTCATGGCTTATGCTTATTATTAAATTTGGCTCTTTGAATGGTTTTTATTTATGTCTTTAATTAATTATGCTACAAGAAGCAGAAGAGCTTGCATTTACCTAAAGCCTTATGTCCTCAGGGCTTGTCAAAGTGCTGCACATGTAATGAGGTACCATTGAAGCACAGGTGCTGTTATTTATGCGCAGATTGTAGCCAATTTGCTCACAAGGTCCCATGAAGAACAAGTGAGATGACTGCCCAGTTTTAGTTGGTATTTGTTGTCTTGGGCACTGAGATAAACCGCTTGTCCTTCTTCAAAGAGTACCACTTACATCCACTTGAACTACCAGTAGCACTTCCTCAGTAAAGGTGTGAATGGAATAAAAGAGACAGTAGCAACGTGGATACAAAATTGGCTGAGGGATAGGAGACAGAGTAATGGTTAATGGGTATTTTTCGTGTTTGGAAGAAGGTTTGTAGTGGAGTTCCCCAGGGGTCGGTATTGGGACCTTTGCTTTTCTGATACATATATAAATGATCTAGATCTTGGTGTGCAGGGGACAATTTCAAAGTTTGCAGACAGCACAAAACTAGGGAGAATTGTAAGTTGTGAGGAGGACAGTGTAGAACTTCAAAAGGACATTAACACATTGGTGGAGAGGGCAGATAGGTGGCAGATGAATTTCAATACGGAGAAGTGCAAGGTGATACACTTTGGTACAAAGAACATGGAGAGACAGTATAAAATAAAGGATACTATTCTAAAGGGTGTGCAGGAGCAGAGAGACCTGGGTGTATATAAGTCACTAAAGGTGGCAGGACAGGTAGAGAGCCGTTTCTAAGGCATACAGTATTCTAGGATTCATTAATAGGGGCATAGAGTACAAGAGCGGAGAGGTTATAATGAACTTATATAAGACTCTGGTTAGACCTCAGCTGGAGTGTTGTGTACAGTTCTGGGCGCCACACTATATGAAGAATGTAAACACATTGGAGAGAGTGCAGAAGAAGTTTGTGAGAATGGTTCCAGGGATGAGACACTTCAGTTATGAGGAAAGATTGGAGAAGTTGGGACTGTTTTCCTTGGAGGAGAAGGCTAGGAGGAGACTTGATAGAAGTTTTCAAAATCATGACGGGTGTGGACAGAGTAGATAGGAAGAAACTGTTCCCACTTGTAAACGGATCGAGAACCAGAGGTCACAGTTTTAGTGTTTTGCAAAAGAAGCAAACGCAAGGTGAGAAAAAACTTTTTCTCTCAGTGAGTAGTTCGGGTTTGGAATGCACTGCCTGGAAGTGGAGGCAGGTTCAACTGAGGCATTCAAAAGGGGATTGGATGATTATTTAAATAGAAACAATGTGCAGGATTATGGGGAAAAGGCAGGAGATTGGCACTAAGTTAAAATGCTCAGAGATCCCAGTGTAGACACGATGGGCCAAATGGCCTCCTTCTACACTGTAACAATTCTGTGATTCTGTGAAGTGCTAGTTTAGATTATTCACTCAGATCATGGAGTGAGGCCTGAGGCTTCTACTCGGACAAGAGATCATTCTTTTGTCAGAGAGGCAACTTTAATATATGCCAATACAAAAGCAGCAGTATAACTAAGGATGTGACCCTCAAACATACTAAAAACAATAATTTCTCTCAGTTTAGGCTTCTCACTTTATGGTGTATAACTCTAGCCTAGTGCCAAGGTGCTTGTTGGCTGAACAGTTAGTTTCAGTCACAATCTTAAACAGACATTTCTTTAATTGCTGTCAACCTAAGTTCAAAGGGATGTTATGAACTTTACTTGTGGTACTTAATGCAGACTTGGATCATGACTGTCACAATCCAGCCTTCACAAGGAAAACTGAGGTACTAATGCCTAAATAGGGGGGGGGGGGGGGGGGGGGACTTGAAGTGGATAAGAAAGATGACGATTAGAATAGAAACTGACCTCATGTCATTTGGCCCATTGAATATCTGTTGGCAAAAAAGACCATTCAAATTTATGCAGATATTTATTTTTATACTGTAGACAGAAAATAGACATTATCCACGTGGACGCCTGCACACTGCTAACCTGGGTGAAGTTGCATTGTTCCATATATTTTTGGCTGTGATCTGAGTTCATCTTTGAACATTTCACTTGGTGCAGCATTTTGTTTTTATTCAGTCTGCAGGTCAAAAAGTTGTTATATTTACATGAAAAATTGAAAATTTGCAAACCAAATTATTTACATTCAATATCGGCTGACTGCTCCAATCCTAGAGAAATTATTTATTATCTTTAGGTATGATTAAAGTTTAGATAAAATAACGTCTATTTGCTGATGATCTTTGCAAAGTATGTTCAATACATGTCTGTTGAATTTTGACCCTGGATTGTTCTGATCTTTTGTATGATTGCATAAAGGTGAGGGGAAATGGCTAACAGGGATTTATTTTGATATGTAAGATCCAAATTGTTTTATTTCCTTAATCCTGTGAACTCTCCATAATTTTCCTAGCTGAGTTGAATGGCAGTAGCCCTGTTTCCAAGCATTGGTTCACCAATGGTGTACCAGAAACTTTCTGCCAGAAATTGCAGAGGAATATTCATGGGTATTAATGGCTGACTTATTAGAAACGTCAGTTATAATGGAGGGAAATGATGAATGAACCCAAAGATGTGAGGGATCAGAATGACAGTGTAACTTCACTGAAAAGAACCCTTAGCAGATGAAACTAGAATGGACCAATGCTCAGTTTATGGGAATGGAGCAGGGAATAATGAATTGCTGGGTCACTTTGAAGGAGGTAAAATATGCATTCTATTATTTTGTACAAACAGTGAGGACCCATGATTGTGGATGCAAAAATATAATTTATTTCTCAGTTAAGGTGTTGTCAAGCAATGCAGCATGAAAGCTAAGCAGGATAAAGTAAACTGTTCAGAAGGTGCAGAGCACTGGGCAGTATATATTAACTGCCTCTCTACCTCTCTCTACTTCATTGAAATGGTCCTTTAAAACCTGTCAAACTGTGAAGCACCTTGGAGCCTTTTACTACATTAAAGGTGCAATATAAGTGCAAGTTTTTGCTATCGGTGGAAATTCAGCTAAAATTTGCTTAACTCTTTTATTCCCTTCAGCACATTATTGAGAGAGAACAGAGGGAACTAAACAGTGTACCTGGCTTGTGCTGCACCCTATCTAGGAGTGCTTGATGGCCACGCTGTCTGAAACGTATAAGCTGGTAACAGTCAAAAGACAAACCATGTCTGTAAACATGTGTCCAAATTCAAGCTCATCACACTTGAAAGTCTACATAAGAAAGCTGTGCCTTTGTGTGTTCATATTTCTAACCACTGACTCACGATACCACAAGATAAAGTGCATTTCAACTGTAGTAACTTTGCACTTTCCCTAATCACACATCAAACCAATTTATCGTGAGAATTTTCATAAGAACATGCAAAAACAAGACTCAGAACAGTTGCCACTTGTGGAAAAACTTAAAAATGAAATGCAAACATGATAAAAGCTAATCTAATATGAGTGAAATAAATTGCTAAATTTTAGGAAATTGTGTCCTTTAGTTCACAATTTAAATGCACCTAGTATGTTTTTTTTCTTGCAGACTTTCTCCCTGCCTCTACTGAAGGTGTTGACTGTGGAATGCATTCCATGAAAGCCAATTACAGAATCTCAGAATTGTTACAGCACAGAAGGAGGTTATCCGGCCTGTCGTGTCTACGTCAGCTCTTTGCAGGAGCTACGTACCTAGTGTCACTCGCTGCCTTCTCCCCGTGGCCCTACACATTTTTCCTTTTCCAATAATAATCCAATTTGCTCTTGACTGCCTCGAGAGAATCTGCCTCCGCCACATTCTCAGGCAGTGCATTACAAATCCTAACCACTTGCTACATCAAAAAGCATTTCCCCTCAGCTCATTGCTTCTTTTGCCAATTAAGTTAAATCTATGCCCTCTTGTTCCCGATTCTTCCATTTTCCCCAGATATTCTGTCCAGCCCCCTCGTGATTTTGAATACCTAAATCAAAGATGCTCTCAACCTTTTCCGAGGAGAAAACACTCCCAACTTCTCCAACCTATCTACATAACTGAAGTTCCTTATCCCTGGGACCATTGTCGTGAATCTTTTCTGCACTCTCTCTAATGCCTTCACATCTTTCCTCAAGTGTGGCACCCCGGAACTGAGCGCAATACTCCAGTTGAGGCCTTCAGTTACCTTGGGGAAAGTTGTTGTTATTCATTCATGAAGCTTGATTGTGACAGCCATCAAGCTGTTTGATCACATGCTCACTCAATCTAAGGGCACCGTGTCCAGCGTGTAGCCCTGCTGCCTTCACGGGCACAGATCAGGAATCGAGCTGAGGATCTTTCTGATAAACGTCACTTTTGCATTTATGTAGCATCTTATCATGTCCCTCCGAAGCATCACAGGTGCTTCACAAGCACTAATTTACTTTTGAAGTACAATGATTTGTTACGTAGATAAACTTACAAACATCAGCGTGACACTCTCACTGTGCAATAACGGGTTTTGCTATTTGAGTGAAGCCCATCAATTTCAGACATTTATATAATCACATATTAGGATTTCCTTCTTTGTCTTCTCTTCTTTTCACTTCTTGCCCAAAGTGGGAGGGGGAGAGGGTGGCCACATAGAGATCTTGCCTGAGGAAATACTGTTCATTTGTGAAGTAGATGCTGAATGTCAGCAAGGTATTTAACCTCAGGGAGCATGACAACTGTGTCGCCAATTTCCAAACACACACTTTGAGTTGAAATCATTGGATAACAATGATGACTGGAAACTCTGACTTCCCATCCCCCATTCTACTCCAAGTGTATTGTAGCACCCTCACTGCAGTCATGGCTCCCAATTGTGTATTGTTAATGGATAATTGCTATGGTTCTGATATTTATCATGAGAAACTTGAGCTAGCCATGGTCACTCCTTAAATGGAAAGGTGGGAGAAACTGGCAAATACATTATTCAGCATAACTGAAAGTGACAACACTTAAAGATACGTATCCAGCATTGTACTGAAATACAAGACGTTTCGATTTGTTTCCCTTGTAAAAGGCATGACCCATTTTAAGTGATATCTAACCTGACCCTGAGGTTGTTGTGCCCCATTTAATCTTGTCCCTTGATCTTTTTACATGTGAGGGCCTTAGAATGACTCCAAATGAACTTATCAGAAATATTTTTGTTGCAGAGAACTGAACTTGTGTAAGAACAAAAGAAATCCATTTGTTAGATAAATGGTGCTGACAGCAACTGTTATTTTCTGTGACTTTATCAAAAGCAAACAGCCTGGATACCTTACAGAATTTGGTTAATGATCCCAGTGATAGGAATTATTCTGATAAATTTAAGGTCATGTGACCAGGCGAAGTCCAATTGAATTGAGAGACTTGGGTGGGGGGGTGGGGGTGCTGATGAGACGATAAGATAGTCAAATTGCATTAACGTGGATACTGAAGCAAACAAAGCACAAATGCTATAGATACTAAGATAGGCAGGAAAATGGACTTTGTTACAGCTGATAAAGAAAGATCATTTGAACTATTAGTATCTAATAGATCATTGAGTTTCACTTCCAGAGAATAGTAAGGCATGAAAACAATTTGAAAGGTATAGAGCTGCTGTTTGCCAGGCATCCATGTTCCATAGAGGGAGCTAGAAAACCTTTTGATTTTATTTTCCCGATCACTGAATGAGTTAAATAGCTATTTGTAGAATTCCATGGATTAAATACTTGCTAATTTTTATTTATTCATTCGTGTTTTAGTTAGAATGAGCTTTGATCTCTGCCAAGACCAGTACAATCTGATTTCCTTGGTTAGACTGTTTCATAATTGTAACCTCATTTGTCGCTTATTCCTGAATGTAGAGGTGAAACCCTTTTTGAGTCCTTAACTCATGGTCGGACTCTGTAAAAGGTATTACCCCTCTTTATTAAAATGTTCCTTTATGGTTTCTACTATTTTCCAGAAAAGTCTGGCAACTCATTTCATTTAGTCACTCGGTCTCTGAGATATCATTGGTGCTGACTAGGGAAGGCCAAGAATTGATTACTTTGAGAGAGAGTAATCTGATTTATATGCTTTTGTATTTGTGTTGCAAAAAAGCTGCATACCCAACCATTCAAGTAGAACATAACATTTGCAATAACTTTTATGTAATCATATGCTGCGAAGAAATATTTTAAAGTTATGGTACCACCATTTTAAACCCTATATGTTGTACACACCTGACCTGAGCTGTTGACTTTTGATACAGGAAAAGTGAGCATTACATCCATTTGCAAGGGCAGCCCTGGATTAAGACAGTTACAGAAATCTGGAAGAATGTGGGAATTATTGGACAGGCAGTTCATCTCCTGATTGGTTAGCGATTCTGTACATTCTGCCAAACCTGTCAACAGGACTTAAAGTTTTGACCAGTTATCAGACTGCAATCCAATCGTACAGAGAAACTGCAGGCGACATGAGTATTCTAGTGTTGCAAATCCTCCAGAATTGTTCTGGAGCCCCCAGGAATTAGCAATTAAGCTTCTGGGCATTGCCGCTCACAACCCGGGGTTGGGTTGGGTGGGGTAGGCGGTAGTCACAAGGCACTGAGTCAGATTTTTATTTAACTATGAACACGTGTTTATTAATTGTAAATATATTGGTAATGGTGGAAAAAGGCTGTTTGAATGGCTGGAACAGTTGGAAGTGGGAGGTCATGCGATGAAACCTCCAGACATACTTTTATGCAGAATCAACAGCCCTAGATTATTCTGAGGCAAATGTCGTGCTAAGCTGTAGTTGAAGAATTTGTATCTTACTCAAAACATTGTGTATTTGGAAATCTGGATTGTTTTATTACATGTTGAAAATAGCGCAATATTTGTTTTTTTTAGCTTATAGCGCATTCATTTCAAACCTTGGTAACCTGCTTTTATTGTATTTTTGTCAAATTTAATAAGGCAACCTTTTGTTCTTGCTCTTTAACAAGAATGTGCTTAAAGTTGGACATGGCTTATTCTGTTAAACTTCATATATTTATATAGCCCTCGAGCCCAACAATGACTTTTTTTTTGAGATTTGGAATTGAAAGTCTAGTACTCCTCCATTGTCTGTCTGAAGAAAATTTGTTAACATTAGTTTAGCTGCCAAAAAAAAAATCAACTTCCTTGCCTGACAGAAATCTAGTGTTATTATTTCCCTTAGCTTCTTAGTCACTTGTGTATAATATAACACTGAGTTGATATTTTTGACTGGCCTAGGAGCAGAATTGGAACTTCCTAACGCTGCTAATCTTTACCGACGGACTTTGCAGCAGTGGGCTCAATCAGTAACTGACAATGACTGGACAAGTAATCTGCCCACACCCAATCTGGCTGGCTCTGTTGTGGGAATAGAACCATAGAAAAGTTACGGTGCAGGAAGAGGCCATTCAGCCCATCGTGTCTGCGCCGGCCAAAAAGAGAAAAAAGAAACTAGCCACTCATTTTAATCCCACTTTCCAGCACCTGGTCCGTAGCCTTGCAGGTTACAGCACTTCAGACGCAGATCCAGGTACCTCTTGAATGAGTCGAGCATTTCAACCTCAACCACCATCTTAGGCAGTGAATTCCAGACGCCCACCGCCCTCTGGGTGAAAAAGTTTTTTCTCATGTCCCCCCTAAACCTTCTACCAATCACCTTAAATCAATGCCCCCTGGTAATTGACCCCTCAGCTAGGGGAAACAAGTCTTTCCTGTCTACCCTATCTGGGCCCCTCATAATTTTGTACACCTTAATTCGGTCACCCCTTAGCCTCCTCTATTCTAAGGAAAACATCCCTAGCCTATCCAAACTCTCCTCATAGCTGCAATTTTCAAGCCCTAGCAACATTCTTGTAAATCTCCTGCACTCTCTGCAGACCAATTACGTCCTTCCTATAATGTGGTGACCAGAACTGTACACAATTCCAGCTGTGGCCTAATTAGCGTTTTATTATTAACCATCATTAGATCCCTGCTTTTGTATTCAATACCTTGTCCAATAAAAGAAAACATTCCATATGCTCTCTTTACCACCTTGTCCACCTGTCCTGCCGCCTTCAAGGACTTGTGTACTTGCACTCTAAAGTCTGTCACTTTCCTCAACCCGTCTCTCTGGCTTCCCGTTTATTGAGTATTCCTTGCTTTGTTTGCCCTCCCCAAATGCATTACCTCACACTTTTTCAGATTGAATTCCATTTGCCACTTCTCCACCCATTTATATATCATTGATATCATTCTGGAGTCGACAGCTATCCTCTTCACTATCAACTACACAGCCAATTTTTGTGTCATCTGCAAATTTCCCAATCATACCTCCCACATTTAAATCTAAATCGTTAATATATACAAAAAACAAGGGCCCCAACACTGAGCCCTGTGGAACACCATTCACAAAAACATCCATCAACCATTACCCTTTGTTTCCTGTCACTGAGCCAATTTTGGATCCAACCTATCACCTTCCCCTGTATCCCTGAGATCTCTCTTTTCTGACCAGTTTGCCATGTGGGACCTTGTCAAATGCCTTACTGAAATCCATGTAGACAACATCCGCTGCACTACCCTCATCAATCCCCTTTGTTAATTCCTCAAAAAATTCTATTAAGTTAGTAAGACACAATCTTCCCCTAACAAAACCATGCTGAATATCCCTAACTGACAGTTTATCCTGTCTGTCAGAATTGTTTCCAATAATTTGCCCACTACCGAAGTCAGACTGACCAGCCTATAATTTTCTGGCCAATCCCTTGCACCCATTTCAAATAATGGTACAACATTCGCAGACCTCCATACCTCTGGGACCTCCACAGTATCTAGTGAGGACTGGAAAATGATCCTCAGAGCATCCGCCATTTCCTCCTTGGCTTCCTTCAACAGCCTGGGACACAATCCATGTGGCCCTGATGATTTATCCAACTTCAAGGATGCCAGTCCCTCCAGAACTTCCCCTCTCACTATGCTTATTGTATCTAGTATTTCACACTCCTCCCCTTTAATGAGAATGTCTACATCATCCCTCTCCTTAGTGAAGACAGAGACAAAGTAATCATGGAGAACCTGGCCACATCTTCTGCGTTAACCCACAAGTTACCATTTTCATCTTTAATATGCGCTACCATTTCCTTAGTTTCTTCTTGCTCTTAATGTACTGGTAAAACATCTTAAGATTTTCTTTGATTTTACCTGCCAATATTTTTCTCTATCCTCTCTTCGTTTTCCTAATTTCCATTTTTATTTCACGCTATACTTTCTATACTCCTCTAGGCTTTCTACATTATTAAGTCTTATGTGACTGTCATAAGCTTTCTTTTTCTGCTTTATCTTAGCCTTTATGCTTCTTGATAACCAGGGGGCTCTAGATTTGGCAGTACCTTTTTCTTTGTGGGGACATGTCTACACTGCTTGTAGAATCTCGCCTTTGACACAGTTTTTCCTTCTAATAGCTGTATCCAGTCCACTCTCACCAGCTCACCGCTCAGCTTTGTAAAATTTGTCTTCCCCTCAATTTAGAACTTTTACAAAAACAGAATTACCTGGAAAAACTCAGCAGGTCTGGCAGCATCGGTGGAGAAGAAAAGAGTCGACGTTTCGAGTCCTCACGACCCTTCAACAGAACTTATACTCCTGTTCTATCTTTGTCCTTTTCCATAATGATGCTAAATCTAACTATATTATGGTCACTGACTCCAAAATGGTCCCCCACTTCTACTTCATCCACTTGCCTAGTTTCATTTCCTAAAACTAAATCTAGTTTGTGCCCCCTCTCACTGGGCTTGTTACATGCTGGCTAAAAAAGTTCTCCTGAATGCAGTTCAAGAATTTTGCGCTCTCTGTGCCCTCCACAGTGTTTGTGTCCCAGTTGATATTAGAGTAGTTGAAGTCTCCGATGATTACTGCCCTATGGTTTTTGCACTCAGAAATGTGTCTACATATTAGGTCTTCTAACTCCCTTCCACTATTTGGGGGTCTATAGTACAGCCATAGCAATGTGGCTGTCCCTTTTTTATTTCTGAGCTCAACACGTATAGCCTCATTTGATACTTCATTTAGTATATCATACCTCCTCACAGCTGTAATTTATTCTTTAACCAATAATGTTACACCCCCACCTTTTTTATCCCCCCCACCATCCTGCCTGAAAACTCTATATCCAGGGATGTTGAGCTGCCATTTTTTCCCCCCTTTAAGCCAAATTTCTGTCATAGCAATGATATAGTGCTGCCATATCTGTGCTCTCAGCTCGTCGGCTTTATTCACTATGTTCCTTACATTTACATATATACCTTTCAACACTGCCAAATTCCTGTGCTGTACGCTTTGTAACCTGTGCGGCTTCTCTCTTTCAGAGTTACTCACTAATTCTCAATCTCCTGTTCCCTGCTCTGAATTTGCCCTCAGGTTCCCATCCCCCTGCCAATCTAGTTTAAACAACCCCCCTAACAGCACTGGCAAATCTCCCTGCAAGGACATTCGTCCCGGTCCTGTTCGGTTGTAGACCATCTGGCTTGTACGGGTGCCGCCTTCCCCAGAATTGGTCCCAATGCCTCAGAAATCTGACGCTCTCCCTCCTACACCAGCTTTCCAGCCAAGTGTTTATTTGCTCAATGCTCCGATTTCTATACTCGTTTGCACATGGGGCTGGGAGTAATCCTGAGATTATAGCTTTAGAGATCCTGCTTTTCAATCTCCTCCCTAGCTCCCTAAAGTCTGCTTTCAGGACCTCATCCCCTTTCCTCCCTAAGCCTTTGGTACTAATGTGGACCATGACCTCCGGCTGATCACCCTCCACCAGAAGAAGGTCCTGCAACCGCTCCGTAACATCCTTGACCCTGGCACCAGGGAGACAACATATCATCCTGGGGTCACATCTACAGAATAGAAACGCCTGTCTGTTCCTCTAACTAATGAATCCCTTATCACTACTGCTCTTCCCCTCTTCTTTCACTCCTCCTGTACAGCAGAGCTACCTGTGGTGCCACAAACTTGGCCCTGACTGCATTCCAGTGAGGAAACAATGCGCTCACCGTTATCCAAATCGGAAAACCAATTGGTGAGTGGGACCCCAGGGGCACCTGCACGACCTGCCTAATTTTTGTGGACTGCCTGGCGGTCACCCAATCCCTTTCGGCCTCTGGGCTCCTAAACTGCAGTGTGACTACCTCTCTGAGCGTACTATCCATGTAGCACTCAGCCTCACGAATGTGCCACGGTGACTCTAGCCGCCGCTCGACATCCAAAACCCGGAGCTCAAGGTTCTGCAGCTGGTGACTCTTCCTGCACATGTGGCCACCTAGGACACTGGCAGCGTCCACAACTTCCCACATATTACAAGCACGCATTCCACACGACCGAGCTGTCCTGCCATGGCTTCAATTTACTTTCCTTGCATTAACTTTATGTCCTTCTCCTCTGCATGGAGTCAAGCCGGGTTTCTCAAGAGTCGTGGTTCATGGCACCTTTGAGATTACGGCCTGAAATTGTTGAACTCAATGTTGTGTTCAGAAAGCTGTGCAAGTGTATAATTGAAGATGAATTGCTATTCTTCAAGATAGTTGAGCTTCACTGGAGGAGGTTCCACAAATACCCCCATCCTCAATGATGGGGAGCCCAGCACGTCAAAGATAAAGTAAAAGATAAGGTTGAAGTATTTGCAGCCATCTTTAGCCAGAAGTGCCAAGTGGATGATTCACCTTGGCCTCCTCCTGAGGACCCCAGCATCACAGATGCCAGCCTTCGACCAATTTGATTCACTCCACGTGATATCAAGAAACAGCTGAAGGCACTTGGATACTGCAAAGGCTCTGGGCCCTGACAATATTCCGGCAAGAGTACTGAAGACGTGCTTCAGAACTTGCTGCACCCCTAACCAAGCTGTTCCAGTACAGCTACAACACTGGCATCTACCCAGCAATGTGAAAAATTGCCCAGGTATGTCCTATACATAAAAAGCAGGACAAGTCCAACCCGGCCAATTACCACTCCATCAGTCTACTCTCCATCATCTGGAAAGTGTTGCCGATAGTGCTATCAAGTGGCACTTAGCAATAAGCTGCTTGCTGACACCCAGTTTGGGTTCTGCCAGGGCCACTCAGCTCCTGACCTCATTATAGCCTTGGTCCAAACATGGACAAAAGAGTTGAATTGAAGAGGTGAGGTAGGAGTGACTGCCCTTGACATCAAGGCTGCATTTGACGGAGTGTGGTATCAAGTAGCTGTAGCAAAACCAAAATCAATGGGAACCAGAAAAAAAACTCTCCACTAGTTGGAGTCATACCTAGCACAAAGGAAGATGGTTGTGGTTGTTGGAGGTCAATCATCTCAGTCCTGGGGCATCGCTGCAGGAGTTGCTCAGGATAGGGTCCTAGGTCCAACCATCTTCAGCTGTTTCATCAATGACCTTCTCTCCATTAAGTCAGAAGTGGGGATGTTCGAAGACGACTGTGCAACATTCAGCACTATTTGTGACTCCACAGATATTGAAGCAGTCCATGTCCATATGCAGCAAGTCTTGGACAATATTCTGGCTTGGGTTGATAAGTGGCAAGTAACATTTGTGCCACACAAGTGCCAGGGAATGACCATCTCCAACAAGAGAGAATCTAACCATCTCCCCTTGACATTCAGTGGCATTACTATTGCTGATGCCCCCATATATCAACATCCTGGGGGTTGCCATTGACCAGACCCTGAACTGGACCAGTCGTATAAATATTATGACTACAAGAGCTGGCCAGAGGCTGCAAATTTTACAGGGAATAACTCATCTCCTGACTCGCCAAAATGTCTGCACCATCTCCAGGGCACAAATCAGGAGTGTGATGGAATGCTCTCCACTTTCCTGGATGAGTGCAGCTCCAGCAACACTTGAAGCTCAACACCATCCAGGACAAAGCAGCCTGCTTGATTGGCACCTCATCCACCACCTTCAACATCTACTCCCTCCACCACGACGTACAGTGGCAGCAATGTGTACCATCAACAAGATGCACTGCAGCAATTTACTAAGGCTCCTTCAACAGCACCTTCCAAACCCACAACCTCTACCACCTAG
Source organism: Cetorhinus maximus (assembly GCF_964194155.1). NCBI lineage: Eukaryota > Metazoa > Chordata > Chondrichthyes > Lamniformes > Cetorhinidae > Cetorhinus > Cetorhinus maximus. Next base: position 125,292,175 of record NC_135884.1, read on the forward strand.
AAAGCCAAGAGCAGTAGATGCATGGGAACACCACCATCTGCAAGTCTCCCTCCAAGCCATACGCCATTTTGACTTGGAACTATATTGCTGTTTCTTCACTGTCACTGGGTCAAAATCCTGAATTCCCTCCCTAACAGCACTGTGGTGTTCCACATGGACTGCAACAATGCAAAAAGATGGCTCACCACCACCTTCTCGAGGGCAATTAGGGATGGGCAATAAACGTTGGCCTCGTCAGCGATACCCACATCCATGAACGAATAAAATAAAACTGGAACAATGCAGTAGGTAGAGGACAGAAATGGCAACATGGGAGCAAGGTGGTGAATTAAAATAGCAGCCCACTGGAGCTCAGGGTCATTCTTGTGGACTGAGTGGAGGTGTTCTGAAAGGCGGTCGCCCAGTCTGCCTCAATGTCAGCCCAATGTGGTGGAAACCGCTTTGAGCAGCGAATACAATATACTAAATTGAAAGCAGTGTAAATAAATCAGTGCTTCACCTGGAAGGAGGGTTTGGGGCCTTATGTGCTGAGAGGAGGTAAAAGGGCAGGTGTAACATTTCCTGACCTTACATGGAAACGTGCCATGAGAAGGGGACAGATTGTTGGGTGATAGAGGAGTGGACCAGGGTGTTGTGGAGCAAATGGCCCCTTTTGAATGCAGAGAGGGGAGGGCAAGATGTATTTGGTTGTGATAGAAATGGTGGAGGATGGTCCATCGAAAATGGAGGCTGGTGGGTTTGAAGGTAAGGACAAGGGGAATCGTATCATGGTTCAGGGAGGGAGGGGAAGCGATGAGTGCAGAAGTGAGAAAACCGTGTCGGTTATGGTTGAGAGCCCTGTCAACCACGGTGGTGGGAGGAATACTTGGTTCAGGAAAAAGGAAGATATATCAGAGGTGCACTGGAAGATTACATCATCGGAAGAGGTGCAACGGAGAAACTGGGAGAGTGGAATGGAATCCTTGCAGGGTATAGATCGTGAGGAAGTGTTGTCGAGGTAGCTGTGGGAGTCAGTGGGGGTTACATAATGAATGTTTGTAGATAGTCTATGTCCAGAAATGGAGACAGGAAAGTCAAGAAAGGGAAGAGTTAGAGATGGATCATGTGAAGGTGAAAGAAGGGTGGAAATTGGAAGCAAAATTGAAAGAAATTTCAATTTGAGGACGAGAGCAGGAAACTACACCATTACAGTCATTAATGTAAGCTTATAGCCTGCATTGAAAGAGTTAACATAATACTGGACCTAGGCTAATTTATGATCTTAATCTGAAATGTTCTCTTTAACATTGGATTTTAACCAAACCTGCTTAATAAAGTTAAGATTTTATGTTTGTGTCATTAGTCTTATATTTCCTTTTAGAAACTGGCATCTTAAGAACTGTTTTCCCTGTTATCTTTTAATGGTTATCATGACATAATTCTAACTCTGTCCTTCCCTTCGCAAAACAGTTGAATATGTAGGCGTATTTTTGCATATTGTCATTCTGTATTTTGAGAAAAACAGAATTGGATGGCTCAAAGTTGGTAAAAATGGTAGTTAAAAATTTTGAAAGTACAGTTATGCTACTTGGTGTGGAGGCCAGTATTCACTGAAACAGTCCCTTTCCAGTATAAATTATGAAACTGAGAACTGTGTATTTGTACAGTCTTGCATTTTATCTAAAAATGTTTTGGTGTTGGTTAACAATTTGGAAAAACATCGAGAAGGAAAACATGGGAAGATATGACGTTGATCATTAGGTCATCATCAAAAGGTGGATTAGCTAACTGCCAATTTCTTCACTGCCAAGTTGAAATAATACAATTTGACATAAACGTCTTTGCTGAGTCATTACCAAATCTTGCTTACTTGTTTGCTACATGTGTAGACTGTCCCTTTAAGAAACTTCACTAAGTTACAGTATAATATGGAGACAGACTATTTGATATTTTTTAAAATATTGATGTCACTGTTGCATCCATTCCAGTGAAAATGTTTTTAAGATCACATTTAGAGTACTCCATTTGTTGTTCACTGTTATCCTGTTTGATTACTTAGAACAAAGGCACATCAGGAGCCATAAAATATTTTGACAATTAGGTTGGGGAAAGTGGTTAACGTGTCATTGCAGTAGCTGCAGAGTAGTTCGCTGTTAGCTGGGAAGGTTTGTTTATCTTTTGCAGAGCATTTTGCTCTGGTGGGGTTTGATGTATGGAAGATAGATTAGTATTTTGACATGGAGCATGTCGAACAAACAGTCTTATCTCTGCACCATGGTATCCTGACCTGGAATGAGTGATGAACTAAGGACAGGGCTGGGTGCAGCACATGGGAGGAGATAATGCAGCTACTGGCAGTTGAAGGGTATGTTATTTTGTTGAACTAGTCAGAAAGAGTTAACCTTATTTCAACTTTCTTATCCTTTATATAATAAAGTGCAACCCTGCAAAATTTTAAATATCATTCCTAAAGGTGCACATCCAAACTGGTGAAGTCGCTAGTGTTTGATTTTTTGACACTCATGCTGTGGTGAAGTAATTATAGTGCAACAAACAATTTCTGGAGTGGAATATTTGTTCACTGTAACTAATGGCATGGTGCAAGTTTCCTTGCCTTCCTTTCATTGTGGTGAGTTTACAAATAGTGTCTGGCTAAATAAACTGCTGGCTGCTTTTTCCACAGTGCTACAGGCAGGGGATTGGAACAGAGGCAAGGCCAAGATCTAGACCCAGGAGTGGAGCACAGGGCAAGGATGATTTATGGAATGATTGAAGCACTTTGGGGAGAACATCTGGATATACTACTGGGCCATCCACCCAAAAATAGATAGCTGCTAACAATTTTTTTGGTAGACTTTTTGCCCATTCCCATTGATTTGCGTTCTTTTGGTAGGGGTTGAGCTCTTACATTTTGCATAGTATTGGCTTAAGTCCTGTCAATGAAAGATTTTTTTTTTATCGTGGTGTTACACAATCCTATCAGCATATTTGTTCATGAGCTGTGTTCTCTCATTTAAGCTGTATATGATCAGGAAAGGATTTGGAGGCAGTGCCTTTTTGGTAAAAAAAACAGAATTTATACCAACATGAAGAAAAGAAATATGGGCATGTTGGCAAAACCAAAGTCCTAGCTACAAGTAGCCCACCTGTTTCTTTTTCTGGTTTTAACAGGATTTGCACTGGAATGTTCTTGTCATTGCTAAAATAGAACATGGAATAATGAGACTTGGCAGGCACTTTTAAAAATAAAAAGCTTTTTTTTTGAAGCACCAGGTCACAGATCAACAATGATTCATACTTCAGTTTAAGTGCCTGGCATGATAGTTATTTGTTTTCATAATTACAAATTTGGTGGTAGTTTAGCCAACTTTTATGTTGGTAGGGACGGTACATTTTGATTGTTTATAAAAAAAAAAGGAAAAGAAAGGCTTGAATTTGTATAGCGCTGTTCATGACAACTTGGCATTTCAAAATGCTTTACAGCCAATTAGCTACTTTTGAAGTGTAGTTGCTGTTGGAATATAGAAAACATGACAGCTAATTTGTGCACAGAAAATTCCCATTAAAAGCAATGTGATAATGACCAGATACTCTGTTTTTATGGTGCTGATTGAGGGATAAATATTTGGCCAGGACAACCCAGGGATAATTCCCCTGCTCTTCGAAATAGTGCCAGGGGATCTTTTGCATCCACCCTAGCAGGCTCAGGGCCCTTGGCTTGACATCTTATCGACAAGACCGCACCTCCAACAGTGCAGCACCCTCTCAGTGCTGCACTGGAGTGCCAGAATAGATTATTGTGCAGATGCCCTGAAGTGGGACTTGAACCTGGAACCTTGTGCCTCAGAGACGAGAATGCTATCAACTGAGCCATGGCTGACATATAATACACCATACAGGGAGTATTATACCATCTGGAAATAATTATCTTTGTGACACAATGTACCTCAATTTGACTTCTGTGAAATTGAAATGTGAATTCTATGGAATTGCAAGGTTTCAATTCTATGCTGAGCAAAGAGAAAAATGTAAAGTCATTACTACCCCAGCAAAGGAGTCATTTTCATTCTACCTTGGTGAGGGCACCACATTGTGTATTTCTACGCAGGTGCAGGTCAGTTAATTTTCATGTTGATGTATCTGCCTTGGAGACTGGCAGAATGGAGGTGAGAATTGTTGAGAGTGATCTGGTGCATTTGCCAAGGATTTAATTTTTGTTTTCAATTGAAGAGTTCTTTATTGTACTGTTATTCTCAGATACACAAATGCACGATATTTAGAGTAGAAGATGGAAAGCAGAGCTAGCCTTTTAAATTAATCATCATGCAAAAATTGTAAGCAACCTCATTAATTTCATTTTATCCTTGGTACACCATATCTTAAATTATTGAGAAGTATTTAACTCAGTTTTTTTAAGTGTGTTTTAAGTACAGTTGGTCAGCTGTAATAAAGATCTGTACATGATGACCCTAGGGGATTGTTTTTCTAGTTGCCATAATCCTCTATTTTGAAGATGATATGAAAGTGAAACTTTAATTGGAGTACTGCACGTTAAAACTTTTTTTTAGATTAATTTGGTATAATTTGATTGAAGAGAAGTTGGCCATTTATGTGAAATTAACCAAAGTCATATGCAGAAACCGAACCAAATGGTGTGACCAGCACTTCAAAAGAAACATTCCGTAAGTGAAAGGAGCTGTTCCATTATATTATTCTTCTCACCTCTTAACTGCTGTGTATCTTCACTGAAGGATTCATCATCATTGCTGAAGACTACCATGCTCACATTTGTTATCATTGCAAATAACTATTTAAAAAAAATATGAACCTAGCAGAGGAGCAGAGATCTGTTTCTGTATCGATGAAAGTGATATAAAATTGGACAACCTTTACAGAAGAAGGACAGTATTCTGAAAAAAGCAATGAGCTACTGATTAACTTCTTTAGGTTTGTTATCTCAAGGTTCACTTCCAGGTGAGCATTTTTTTCAAATCACTGGTTTCTATACAGGGGCTGACAAGACAACATCAAAGTAAATTTCTGTTACTCAAATCTCTTAGTAAATCCTTAATTCTCATGACGAAGGTGTTAAGTAGGGTGGTGGTGGTGCTGGTGAAAACAACTGGTAGTGTTCTTTTATGGGACCTACCAGCTCTCAAGTTGGTTGAAAGTGCTGGTCCACCAAAGTGTATGGATGTATACCAGGGTTCACATGGCTCAATTCAATAACTTGCACCATCGGAATGGTTGATGGCAGTGAATGGGAAGAGACACATAATGGTGAATCTACTTAAGGCAGCTGCAAAATGCTGTTTTGGTCCAGGCTGTTTTTATTTTAAGATAAGATGGAGTGGAGTACTTTTCCCAGCGAATTTGTTCTTCTCACACCGACTTTTCTTGCATTCGAAGTTGCTTCGAAGGGAACACTCATCTTTGTTTTGTTTTTGGCGAATTTTGTAATGCATGGTACAGGCAGCCTAAGAAATATCTCATATTTAAATTATTCTATTTAAATTTCATTTCATCAGGGTCACTGGAGCTACATCACCTGGACAGTGAAATGCAAGTGCGTGCATGTCAAAGCCTGGCAAAAGGATTATCCTGGGGTCCATATGAAGGTTCGATAAACAGCAAAAACAAAAGAACACTGGAAAGTGATAACTCGGTAGGATGTGATTTTTTTTTTGGGTACCACGGTTCATATCGTAAAAAAAATGGATTTATTAATCTGGCAAGAAATTAATTTTGAAATCGTGAGCTTTGCATACACAGAATAAGTATTGTCAATTATAATTTAGAAATAATTTTCTTTATTCTCTGTTGGTTCTCCTTGAGTTTGACTCACTATCTCCAACAACTACAAAGCTCCTGCCATTTGCTTTGTACCGGCAACTAACCAATGAACACCTGAGTATGCTATGGTCAATAAATTGTTGGTGTCGTGCTCATCTGAGGAAGATGCTCAAAATCCTAGTGTTTCCATTATACTTAAGATTGATTATTTTACTATTTTATTTCCAGTTGAATTAAATTTCATTTTCAACCTAGTTCCTATTGCCTGATGCATAGCATGTAGTTGCTCACAATTTGGCACTCAGTATCCAGTCACAGGGTGTAGGAAATAACATGCTGCTGGTGGAAGGGGTGTTTTTCTGTGGTTGAACCGTTGTAACAGTATACAGGAGAACTTCCGTTCAAAAAATAAAATTGCAGTGCTTGACGCAGTTCAGCCTTCTTTGCTATTACTGAATTTTGAGCAGCCCCTTTGACTCAAAGTACTTTGACCTTTTCACTGGCCTCATGAGTTGCAGTTGTATGGGTATAGCATGGATTTATTTTTCTTGGCAAGTTTTTATATAAATCATATTCAAATGTTGATTCAACGTGTCAAATGCACTTTAAACTGAAATATACTTCTGTGCCAGAATGGAACAATACATTGCTCCACTTGAACAATTATAGCGTTGCAATCTCTCAAAAGTCTAATGTGATGGTAGTCAAAACGCAGATTACAATCCAGATTTCAAGAACAGGAACTTGATTTTCCGACCAGTGGGAAGCTGCTAAATCACTTAGTAAAGTGATTGTCACTGCATTGTACATTGAGCAGGAAGGCATTGATTTTCTCAGTCTGCAGAGGATTGAGATCTATTGCATATGTTGATTAAGGGTGGATGCGAGAATTACTGAAACCAATTTTAATTGAGTTGGAAATACTTTTAGAAGTCCTAAAAAGGCCAACCTCAACTTTTTAAGATTCTATGACTTCTAGTAGCACAAATGCACTATTCAGTTTTGATTTATTCTATAAAACTGGCAAATCTACAATGATGCTTCTCATTGCTTAAAAAAAATTAGGAAGAAAGAAATTAATCAAACACATCACTGATATAATCCTCAGTGGTTACAGTTAAGTAAAGACATTTTATGTTTTTAACATTAGTTAAATGAATAAATCAGTGCATATAATCACAGAATCATGAAATCACAGCATTGTTACAACACAGGAGGCCATTCAGCCCATCATGCCTGCCCCGGCTCTCCATAGGAACAATTTACTTAGTGCCTCTTGCCCGCCTTCACCCTGTAGCTCTGCCCATGCTTCCTTTCCAGATAACAATTCAATTCCCTCTTCAATGGCTCAATTGAACCTGCCTCCACCACACTCTCGGAACAGGAGGAGCCAGATTTAAGGAAATCGGCAAAAGAAGTAAAGGCAACATGAGGAAAAGCTTTTTCACACAGTGAGTGGCTAGGACCTGGAACACACTGTCTGAGAGATAATGCACTGTAGTTGGTTAAATAAACGCATTTTGCTTATTTACTGCATTTGCATAAATGTTAAGAAGTAGAAAATTCACTACAAAATTCAGTACAGTGCACATAAAATTAATTTAAACACATTCTGATTTATATTGACAAAAGCAAGACATTTCAAGATGAGGTAGAGTTGTATGATTTAGAATGATTAGATTTTAGACTCTAATACATTGGAATAGCTATATTTTAAAAAACGATACAGCAATAATTGAGTGTTGGACAATCATGGCAATCAATCCCTATTAATTACTGCAAACTCAGAAGAAAACCCCAAAGATGAAAATCTTTGGAAACCAAAGTCACCTGTCATTCCCAAGCATGCTATACGTAACATTCGTCATGTCTCAAATTACTTGTATTTATATCTCAACATGCTTTCTGAAAGAAATGTATCTAATTTGTCATTGAATGAATCAGAAGTTTGTTCTTCCACCATCTCCCAGAGCCTGCTCCATAGTTTTACCACTCACTCACTGGAGTAATGTTTCTACAGATTAATTTTGAATTTACTCTCCTTCAAGCATAAGCCATGTCCTCTGGTTCTATAGCTCATCATGGTTTACGTTATCTTTCCCGATTAGAGTCCTAAAAATGGCATTCATGCTTTCTCCCAGCCTTCTATATTCCGGCAAGAGCATGTACAATTTACGTGATCGCTTCTCGTAATCCAGTTCCTCCATCCCCTCAATCAGTATCATTTCATCTGTTCATCATTTCATCCCTCTCATCTGTATCATTTCAATAGCTGCTATATCCTTTTTGTACTGTATGCAGTATTCTAAGTGTGATTCCACCAATAATATATAAAGGACTTACCTCATTATTTTGGCTCAGTATTGACCTTAATGCATTCCAATCAGTTTTTTTGTAGCGTAAGAGCTATTGTTTAATTGCTGGGTCCTTCAAATTCATCGAGCTCATCTGTCACATCATCAGATAAACCCAATAAATTAGATTGATAAAATTACCTTTTCAAAAATCCATTTGAATATCATCTTTGACTTTATTTCTATCCAAGTGCTCTCATAATGTAGTGTAAGAGCTATTTGTTTAATTGCTGGGTCCTTCAAATTCATCGAGCTCATCTGTCACATCATCAAATAAATCCAATAAATTAGGTTGATAAAATTACCTTTTCAAAAACCCATTTGAATATCATCTTTGATTATATTTCTATCCAAGTGCTCTCAATGAATTCAGTGACAGTTATTGCTCACTTTACTAATTGATTCAGTAGCTTCACATTAGTTTCACGCTGTCAGGGTTTCCATATTTTTTACCAGCAATGGGCATCAAACTCTGTGATATGTAGTTTACTGCATCACTTCTACTTGATTTCAAATGTGCCTTTCCCCTGTCCTCTCCAGTATTCAGTTTTCTCTGAAAGGTTTGTGTCAGAGTTTCTGTAATTTCCTTCCTTACTTGTTCAGATGCACCTTAATCAAACTATGAGATTTAAGTATTAGGAACATGAGACCATTTAGCCCCTCAAGCCTGTGCTGCCTTTCACTGACATCATGGCTGATCTGCAACCCAACTCTATATTACCCACTATATTATTCTATTTTTCCTTAGTTCTGTTGAAGAGTCATACGGACTCGAAACGTTAACTGTGTTCCTCTCCGCAGATGCTGTCAGACCTGCTGAGTTTTTTCCAGGTATTTTTGTATTTTTGTTTTTGTTTTGGATTTCCAGCATCCGCAGTTTTTTGCTTTTATCTATATTACCCACCTTTGCCCTATATCTCTTAATACCTTAATTTAAAAAATCTATCACTCTCATTTAAAATTGACAATTGCTCTAGCATCAGTTGCCATTTACAGAAGAGAGTTATGAACTTCCACCATCCTTTGTGTGTAGAAGTGTTTCCTAATTTCACCCTGCAAGATCTGGCTTTCATGTTTAGTCTATGCCCCCAAGCCTTAGATTCCACAACCAGTAGAAATAGTTGCTCTTTATTTACCCATCTATCCCCCTTAATATTTTGAAAAATTAAATCAACTCACCCCTTAATCTTCTAAATTTCGGGGAATACAACCCTAGTTTAATCTTTAGAGTCTGGGTGTCATTCTGGTAAATCTACATTGCACTCCCTCCAATACCAATTTATCCTTCCTAAGGTGTGATGCCCAGAACTGCTCAGAGGACTCCAGATGTGGTCTAATCAGTCTTTATATATAGTTGAAGTATAAATTCTGCCCCCTTGTATTCCAGTTCTCAAAAGGCCAGCATTCCATTAGCCCTTTTGATTATTTTCTGTTCCTGCTGAGTACATTTTAAAAGTCTCTGTACCTAGACTCCCAAGTAACTTTGGACTTCCATTGTTTCTGGCTTTTCATCATTTAGGAAGTACCCTGTTGTATCCTTTCTTAGATCTAAAATGGATGTGTTCACGTTTGCCTGCATTGAAATCCATTTGTCATAGTTTCTGTCCATTCACTTAACTGTCAATTTGTCGTCTTAATTTTATCCTTCCATTTACACTGTATACAATGCTACCACCTTTGTGTCATCAACAAACTTGGATCTGTGGTTTTCTATCACATCAAATAAGGTCAGTAATTGAGACCCCAAGAGAGATCCTTGTGGGATCTGCCAATCAGTCTAGCTGCCCATAATTCCTATTCTCTGTTTCCTGCTGCTTAACCAGTTTCCAACCAGGGCAATAATTTGCCTTCAATTCCACGAGCTTCAACTTTAGCTGAGAGTCTCTTATGAAGTACTTTATCAAATGCCTTATGAAAGTCCATATAAATAATGTCCATAGACATTCCACTGATGATTATTTTACTCACACACCTCTTCAAAAAATTGATTCATATTTGTCAGGCATCAACAACCCTTGGATACGCAGCTGATCGATAGCCATGCTGGTAGCAATGCCAAGTGTGTCACAACTTACCCCTGCAGCATGCTGTAGTTCTTTCCAGATCGGATAAGATGACTCCTTTCTTGCTTAAAAGCTGAGGCAAGAAAAACTTATTTAGCATTTTTGCAGCCTGTGTACCATCCGTTGTCATGCCCTCATCAGATTCCATTTTCAGTGGCTTCACTCAATCTCTGGCTTTCTTTTTTTCTTAATATAAAAGAAAGCATCACCGTGCCATTTTACAGCACAGTTACATTTCAGACCTTAAGTTTGTGTCATCCTTGAGGCATGACTCAAGTCATTTATCTTCCAATGTGTCTCAGGAACTTATTTAACATCTCCAGTTCCAATATTAATTCATCACGAAGTTTATGCATTTACGAGGTGTTTTCCATTGGTTCTATTGCCAAACAAGAATTATTTTGGAGTGAGTTTTATCTGATTCATTTCTGGCTTTCTTTCTCGGCATGGTCAACCTAGTTGAAAACATATTGTTAAATTATTGTTGTGCCATGCCAATAAGAATCATTGTTGGTGCACTGTTTTTTTAACTCTTGATAAATAATCCAAGTGATTCTCCTCCTTCCTCACCCCTGAAAAAAGCATTTAATCATGCAACTTGTGAAACTTCCTTGAATTTATTTATGAACAATTAGCTACCTGGCCTTCATTCTATATATTTGATTCTATGCAGGAACAGATCATTCCATCTTGGCAGAAACTTTAGCAATTAGGAGCAAAAATCTACTTTTTTTAATATGTCTAGTCATCTTCCCTTCTCCAGAACACCCCTCCCACACTTTCATCACATTGCCAGTAATTGTGAACCAAGTTTACATCAATGTCAAATTGCTCTTAATCTATCATCCTGTCTTTTTGCTTTCTGAATTATAAACATCAAGCAAAAGTTTACAAAATCGAAGTCAAAATAAAATTAGATCAATGAATATGTAGGAATCCAGAGTAATAGGTTTACTACTTTTTATAAAAGAAACATAAATTTGACTGGTCTGTGATCTCCTGTCTTCACTGCTTGGGGCTCAAAAAAGAACAGTCCTTTCCCCATTCTGGGGAGCTGTGACTATTTGGAATTTATTTGCACCAGAGATGGGGTGGCTGGATGGCAGCAGTGAAATATTTTGAGGAGTGAGGGGCAGGAGAGACCCTGGAAAATAGTCCTTCAAAGACTGACACCACGTTGCTCAGACACCAGATGAGTTGCAACATGCTGTTTGTGGGTGGAGGAGTGAAATTGTTAAGAACCAAATCTGCGGAGAGGTTGTGTCTTTTTGTGAATTTTATTGTGCATTTTGAATTTTATTTTTAGGGTTAGATGATGGGATGAGTGTGGATCTGTCACGAAAGCCATGTCTCTGCAAAGGTGTTTTTTGTGTTTCTGTGTGTTAGGCAGAACTTGTTTTAGTGGAATTTGAATGTGGAGATTTTTTTTGACAAAATTGCAATTATGGAAAAGTAATGAAAAGAGAATCGCACAAGAGACTTGAATATTTAACCAATGAAGAAGGTGACAATTGGCCAATGTTTTGATCATCACAAAGTAGATGGCAGATGCAACATACATGACAAATGCAACTGATTTTAATATCTCCTTTGAGACATTTTAGTAAAGCTATATTTTAGTTGGCAAACAATCCAGTTATGAAAGAGGCACTTAGAATGAATTTACTGAAATGGAGATCCTTTGTTTTTAATGACTCTTTTAGTATTGAACAATTGCAAAATAATATCTCCGAACATGATAGAGTGTTTTTTCTCTTTTAACTTACCGGTAGTACCAGTATAACATTTAGTAATTTAACATCTGAAATGTTCACATGTCCTAGATTTTTTGGTGCTCATCAAAGTGAGGGATGTTTATGCTGGGGAATGAAGCTCTTCCAATTTTAGATAAGCCTGCCATCAGACACCACCAGATCAGGTGTAGCATAACCAAATGTAGAGTAACGGTCTTCTACTTTTTCCCAACCATGTAACTCAGCCAAAACCTCCTGAGAACCCTATACTTCAGTAATGTGACATTGTTTTTCCCACACCACATAAGTTGTGATTTCTTTGAGATTGCATCTTAGTGCTGTATTAGGTAGTTAGGCTCATGTTCATGAGAAACTGGATTGAGATTCCTAAGCCCACTTAATTTAGGTCCCTAATGCTAGCTGTCAGAGAAGACTGACCATGACGCATCTCGCCTGTAGTCAGGGGGAACCAAGCCTCTATTTGCAGATCTGAAATTGTTGTAAGAGTGGGAACCATACTATTTTTCCTCAAATTGACTGATAACCAAATTGCAACAAAATTCCTCTGATGGGCAAGAAAACCCAGCTCCCATAAGCATGCCCTCCATTATTATAATCACCATTAGCATTAGTTGCATTTCTGTGGACCTTCTGCTCATGTGGAGCTGTGAAACCTAACTATTCTAATGACGTAACATGAGAAATTGCAGTCAATGCTCAGCATTCAGGTTCTCAAAAACAAAAAGACTTCATTAAGATGAACGATGCTAATAGTAGGGAATTGAACATTTTCAATTTTGGGTAGCCAATGTTGGGCTCAAGAATTAATGTCAGAGATAGCATGACTAGGTACAGAATATGGCTTTCCAACCTCTGAAGGTCACTGTTACAAAAATGCATTTCAGCCCTAAATCCCATAAAAGTATCTCCCTGCCCCCACCAACCCCAATTTAGGAATACATCTCTGTGCAAATTAGCTGTCCTGTGGCCTAGTGTTCATACCAGGACCAGTGGAAATTTCATCCCCTCTGATCTGGATTTGAACTTGAGTCTGACCAGCAACTAACCCATTGTGTAACCCGGTTTTAATATTTTACACTTACAGCATTGATTACTTATTTTCAATTGTGTGAGCATCATATTGCATCTTTCATGCAGATAAATCCACAATGATAAATATTTTACCTCTTGGGATTTTATCAAATTGACATAGGCAAAAATTAAATTGCTGGCACATTTTGGACAATATGGAAAGACAGGAAAGAATTTAACACTTAGTTAAAACTATAAACAGTTAGCCTGTATGATAATGTCCAGTGAGTATGAAAAACATCAAACTGTTTTTTCCCTTGTATGATTTGGAAGCATTTTAATGTAAATTCCGGTCAAATAAGTGTTTCTGATAAGAGAAAATTGTTAAGCTGGTAATTAACGTAACCGCACAGTTGTCTGGTTTATGAGAACATAACATGATTACATAAAAAATCTATATTTCTGAGTTCATTAAATGTCCTGTTCATCATCTCCTCGAATTAAATACAGATTAACCCTTATCTCTCTAGTCTGTGCTTTATCTCCCTCAGGCGCCATGCTTCTGGGAGGCTGTTGGTATACCAAGTCGAAAATGATTGATTTCTGGCTGATACACATTCATTTCCAAGATTTTAACTTCTATCTACATATTTGTTGAGTTCCGGTAGTCTGCTTATCTTTGTTTTATATAATGAGCAGCAGCATTTTCAGTCCAATGAGGATGTGGCTGAATTAATACTCATCAATCGGTTGATTAATAAAGATACACAAATCTTTTCAAGCTCCATATTGTTTTTTAAAAATATATTTCTAGAGCAGGGCTGATATTTGAAGAGAAAGTTAACCCTTTTTGATCAAAAAATAAGTTTCAAGTTCTAACATTAAATAAGATGCAAAAATAACACTTTATCAAAGTGTTTCTGATCCTATGACACAACAGTGACAACACTTCAAAAGAACTTCATTAGCTGTAAAGAGCTTCAGAACATTATAAGGCCATGAAATGTGCTATATAAATGCAGGCTCTTTCATTCATTTCTTTTACATGCTGTAACCTGCTTTGATCCCACGGCGCCTGTTAGTACTATAATCCCCTTCACCCACCCTCTCCCCACACACCCACAATGTTTCGTTAAAATAGGGTTTATAAAATCGCTGTTTTGGAAGATAATTTAATATTTAAATTGGTAAATGATCGACTTTGGAAGTCAGATTGGGCTATTCTGTTAATTGACAGACCATAGTATATCTGCTGGAAGTAGCTTTTCAATGGATTGTTATTCTGGCACGATTGTTGGAGCCAGTCACAGTTTCAAGACTATTTCAGCCATAGTTTAATTCTACAGTGACAAAATATTCTTTCAAGCCATCTTTCCTGCTTGGTCTGAGTTACCCTCAGTCATAACAGGTCCTGTTAATCTATACAAACCCTTATCAGCTACTTGAAAGTTTCCAAACTATCACTGCAGAATCATTGGGTCAAGGGCAAGAGTCAATAGGCCTGTGTAGCCACAGAAAAAAAAATGAGCTGCTTAGGAACAAAACGGGTTTTGATACATTGGTCTGTAGGATTTTAAAATAACTTTGAAACATTTCACTTTTGAAAAAAATATATTTTTAAGGTCATCAATGACCTCATTGCCCCTCTAATAAACCAAATGAATAAAATGTATTTTCTTTTAACCAAATCAAACAGCTGATGCATGCCTTCAAAAAAAAACTAAAAGATTGGATTTACTAAAACAGCTTGTTAAATGCTTCATGTTGTAATCCCCATTAAATTGAAGAGCATGTGTAATGTTACAATGAGAGGGTTCTTTTTTTTATTCCTCAAATAATTTTAAAAGTACTTATATCAAAAGAAAATCAGTGGAGTAAAATTCTTTTGCAGTCGAGTCTTATTCAGCCTATTTTTAACATTGATTGTAATTGCGAGGCTTCAAATCAACCATGGCCAAATTAGAAATTTGAGAGCTTTCTTAAACTTTCTTGGCTGCACATTTTGACCCTGATTTAAATATGTTACCTGTGTTTTACCTCTTCAGCGCAAATAGTAAAATTATTTTTTGGATTTTTCTTGTCCCATATGCCTAGAGAAATTGCATTTTGGAATTAATTGCAAACATGACATCTGGATCTGTTTTTAAAATAAATAAATTAGTTCTGTTCCAGCATTGTATATTTTTAAAAAATGCCTTGTTAGATTTTGAACCTGAATGCACATCAGTATCTTATGGTCAACTAATCCTTTTTAAAAAATTTTGATTGCTATCACTATAAATTAGAAAAAGTGTTTTCTTAAATTTGAGGGCATGAATGTCATTGAATTCATTTATATTTGGGTGGATTACCATGCTATGTTGATCATCTCTTATGCAGTCAAAAGAAATATTTTCTACAAAAAGCAGCAGTTGGCCTGGGAATTATAGGCCTGTGTCTTTCCCTGTCATTTTTGCCCTTCCCCATTTCTCCTGAAGGTATTGATTTCTTGCTGGCGTGAAGTTGAACACAGGTGTCCAACTTCTGTTAAGTGACCAATATTAGCGTGTACTGTATCAATGAGGTCAGCAGACAATTCAGTGGTGGGAGGCCATCACATTTGTCTCGCTTATGATTTGGCTTTCCAGTTACTTTTTTTCTCTTTTTCCAATGGAAAAGACCATTTTCATAGCCTAATTTCCCGTGAACGGAACTGAAATGGCAGACTGCAATGTAAACAGTAAACCTTGTTGTTGATGCACTGGCAATAAGACAGGTACCATCATGCACTCCTGCTCTCCCTAAATTTGGTAGAAAATAAAACAGAGGCACAATATAATTCAGACTGAAATCAGTTTTTTTTTATAAAGGGAAACAATAACACAAAATGAATCAATCCACAGAAAATAGAATAGAGTACTTGACTGGAGGGAGGGTGGGTTGGCCCATTTAACCGGTATTTTGGAGGCGGGTTTGTAGGCAGGGGTCATGAAAATGGATAACAAATCGTCGGCATAAGCTTCCCCGGTGCGTTTCCCCCTCCGCCTCACCCTCTTAACGGCTTCAGAGCGGTGGGGGCGATCTACAGAATCAGTGAGAGGCAGTTAATGGAAATGTGCTGGCAGCGCATGGAACCCCCACTGAGCCTGCTGCTCGTCCACCCGCAGGAGGCGTGAGCAGAGCACAAGGTTCCAGCGCCTTGAGGTCCATGGGCCGTGGTCACTTTTGAAGGACATCGTTTTCAATCTTCGGGACATGCGGGTTTGCTTGTCGCCTGCAGACGGATCCGCCGGATGGTCCTGCGTATAAGGAATTGGCTGCGTATAATTCATTCACCGTCACTAACTGGATGATGCTCCCCGAAAAGGCTGCTCAGTTGGCCTCACCCAAGGGAGGTCGTGTCCGATGGCCTGGCACTCTCACGTCACCCAGAAATGAGCCTTACACCCGGTTCGTGACTTGAACAGGAAAAGCCAGCCCTTGATTACTCGCCACTTTCAAAAATAGAGATCCTCCCCTAATGGTGGAGCGTAAGTTAGTTAAGACAATATTTTGTGTGGATAATATCTAACCTAGCCAATTACTAGTTTATCAGCTTTCTGCCAATAATCAGCAAGCAAAGTGATGGAAGGAGTCACAATAGTGTTATCAAGTGACACCTTCTCACCAATAATCTGCTCATTGATGCTCCATTTGAATTGCACTGACATCACTGCAATGGCATTGACCCAGAAATGGACTGAAGAGTTGAAAGCCAACTGAAAGGCTACAGTTGCTGCCTGTAACGTCAAGATGACATTTGACTGAGTATTCATGACAGAGCCCAAGCAAAGCTGAAATCAGTGGGCGTTCAAAGAGAACCATCCGGTTTCTGTTCTACCTGAGAAAAATCAGGATGGTTGCGGCTGTTGGAGGCCAGTCAGCGCTGCCGCAAAACATCAACGCAGGTATTATTCAGAAGCAGTCCGTGTCCAAATGCAACAAGACCTGGACAATATCCAGGCTTGGGCTGACAAGTGGCAAGTAACATTGCGTGAATGACCGTCTCCAGCAAGAGAGAATCCAACCATCGCCCCTTGATGTTCAATGGCATTACCATCGCTGAATCTCCCACTATCAACATCCTGGGGGTTACCATTGACCAGAACTGAACTGGACTAGCCATGTAGATCCTGTGGCTACAAGAGCAGCTCAGAGGCTAGGAATCGTGCGACAAGTAACTCACCTCCTGACTCCCCAAAGCCTGTCCACCATCTACACAGCACAAGTCAGGAGTGTGATGGAATACTCCCCACTTGCCTGGATGAGTGCAGCTCTCACAACATTCAAGAAGTTGGACACCGTCCAGGACAAAGCAACCCACTTGATTGGCACCACATCCACAAACATTCACTCCCTCCACCACCAATGCACAGTAGCAGCAGTGTGTACCATGTACAAGATGCACTGCAGGAATTCATCAAGGCTCCTTAGCACCTTCCAAACCCACGGCCACTACCACCTAGAAGGACAAGGGCAGCAGATAGATGGGAACACCACCACCTGGAGGTTCCCCTCCAAGTAACTCACCATCCTGACTTGGAAATATATTGCTGTTCCTTCACTTTCGCTAGGTCAAAATCCTGGAACTCCCTTCCTAACAGCACTGTGGGTGTACCTGCACCACATGGACTGCAGTGGTTCAAGAAGACAGCTCACCATCACCTTCTCAAGGGCAACTAGGGATGGGCAATAAATGCTGGCCCAGCCAGCGAAGCCCACATCCCATGAATGAATAAAAAAAAACTATGATTAGCTGCTTCATCAACTATTTCCCTCTTTCTTGTGGTTAGAAATGGGGATGGCCTCTGACAGTTCCAGTGTTCAGTTCCATTCCTAATTCCTCCCTGGAAAACATACAGTCTTGTGCTGACAAGTGACAGTTATGCTCGGTAATGACCATCTCGAACAAGAGAAAGCCCAGTCATCCCTGCTTGATGTTCAAAGGTACCCACCATGACCCAGTCCTCCATTATTAACATCTTAGGAGGCAGTATTGAATTGAACCATGCATATTGACACAGTGGCTACTACAAGAGCAGGCCAAAGACTGAGAAATCTACAAAGAATGGCTCACCCCCTGACTCCTCAAAGCTTCTCCACATCCACAATGCTCAGTACTTGAGTATGCTGGAATGCTTACTCAGATGCTCTAGAAGCTTTCCAGCATTTCACTTGATCAGTGCTCCTGCCACTGGACTTGGTATCCACCCCCACTTTCACTGGTGCACTATGATGCATGACCTACAGGATATACTACAGCAACTCACCATGATAATTTCAACAGTAGCTCCCTCTCCATGGTGTTTATGATCAAAAAGGACAAAAGCAGCAATATTGTGGGAACACAACCTTCAAATCACACACCATTCTAACTTGGACAATCAAATCACACACCATCCTTTCAGTGTTGCCAGGCCACTATTCAGGAACTTGCTATCAAGCACCATTAGCGCTAGGACTGGAATCATTCAAGAAGCCCCACTATTACCTTATCGGGGAAACTAGAGATGGGCAGTAAACCAGCAAGCCTTTCTTGTGTTACTCATATCCTGACAAATAAGCAGATAGCGCAGGGACAGAGTGAGAAGGAAGCTAATAATGTGGGGCACATTACTAGTTTTTAAGCCTCTCTTTTGTTATTGAACCAATCCAAAAGGAAGATAAAATGCTACATCCACAATTAATCAGAAGTATTAACCAAAAACAGAATACAGGAGGGCACTATGTTAGCTTTTCAAAATCCTGATAAACAATTTGTAATTTCATAACCAAGCAAAGCTGCAAGAATCTTGTTCCTGACAAGGCAATTACAGAGTCTATAGACTGTAAGTATAGGTACATGACATCCTGGTGATAGATATTAATTATTTCAATTACCTGAACAGGCATAGCATCTACTGCCTTTGTTAGATGATACAACTTGCTTGGTCCTAAATTATTATTTACCAAAAGAGTTGAGGTGTTTTGTCTTGATGTGGGTGTGCAGCCTTCAAGCAATTGACATAACAGCAATGAATCATTTCCTTTTTAAATTGCAGACCACTTTATGTATTTCACATCTTATCCTACTCCTGCCTTCCCATAAAACAGTCCAAATTAGAATTGTCACAATATTGATCAGCTACAAATTCCTAATTAAGAGCAAATCTGCAATATAGTGATTCATCTAATCTGAAACAGGACTAATAGTTCTGTTATAGATGTTACCACCTGTCATCATCTGTGCATTTCCAGGAAGATGGCTCAAATGGGAATTCTGTGCAGTTTTCCTTTTCTCATACGGTAGCGTTAATGCCAGTTACACCACATCTCTCTGTTGGTATCAGTCAACATAGTATAGACTTGGAATTGAATGTTGGAACTTCCAGGTCTGCAGAATTCACTTACTCATTGGATAACCTAACTGGGTCATTGGCAGTGCTTTCAGCTTCATCTTTAAGTCCACTTTTCTGCTTGTGTGAGCGAGCTAACGAGGAAATACAAGCTAAGCAGAAAGAGGAAGCCTTGAAATAACTTGGATAAAACCAAAACAGGAGTAATTAAGGAATGAAAAGATCAGTAAAAGTTTGGAAAGTGTGGGAAAGAGAGGACCGAATGTAAAGGGGTAACAGTAGAACACTCCCTAACTCAAGTATGTAAGTAACATGCAGACGATGAGAGACTTCCCTTTTCCTTTTATCCCATTGAGAGGGGAGGTGGTGGTATAATGGTAATGTCGCTGGACTATTAATCTAGAGCCCAAGCTAATGTTCTGGGGACACTAGTTCAAATCTCACCATAGCAGCTGGTGGAATTTAAAATTCAATTAATAAATCTGGAATACAAAGCTAGCCTCAGGGATGGTGACCATGAAACTATCATTGATTGTCGTAAAAACCTGTCTGATCCACTAATGTCCTTTAGGGAAATAAATCTGCCATCCTTTCCTGGCCTGGCCCAGGTGTGATTAACATTGCAACCATAGCAATGTGGTTGACTCTTAACTGCCATCTGAAAATGGCCTCACAAGCCACTCAGTTCAAGGGCAATTAAGGATGGGCAAAGATGCTGGCCTTGCCAGCAATGGCTCACACCTCATAAATGAATATTTAAAAAAAAACAGATAATTGGTTCTATAATGAGGCCCATTGTGTATTTAACTTTGATTGGTATATAGTGGTGAAGTAATAAGGAAAGAGACAACTTACCCTGGCAAAGTTTATTTTCTAAGTATGCGTTCTATTTGAAACACAACTGACTTTTCCCATGCCGGGCTGTAGTCTCGTTTATAGTTTAATGTAAAGTAATTCCTTCTGGGTGATTTGCTTTGTAACTTAATACAAATTTGCTATTATATAATTGAAATCTGAATTTTTAACCACTATTATAGTGTAATTCTTTTAATCGGGTAATTTCATGTAGTGTTACTGATCTAAATTATACCATTTTACTTTTGGAATGAAACCACTAGCTGCCAGTGCATTAATATAAGTAGTACATTACTTGCTGCTCAAAAGAAGGAAACATAAGGCACTTGTGTTAATTCGGCAGCTATGACTTTTGAGGTCAAAAAATCTTCTGATTATGTAATGGAGTAATTAATGGCAATTTTATAATTTTTTCTCCTATGGACATTTCATTTTCATCTCAAATGTGTTACTTCAACAGTTTTAAAGATAATCTACTTTCAAGTTTGATTGTTAAAGTTCTCCAATCATCACATTGTAGTTTTTGGCAACCTATTTTCCTCTGAGTTGCTTGATTGTGCAAGTTGCTTCATATCACAGCTTTCTGATATTACATTGCAGTTAAATGTTCTTTTCATGTTATCTGTGAAGTTTCCTAAAAACTCTTAAAAATTTATTTTCCTTCTAAAGAAATTCAACTGTTTGATGGATGCTTTCCAGAACTACAAAGTGTGATAAATTAAGCGGCTCAGCAAGTTTTAAGTATCTGAGGCTCTAGTGCATCAGGAGAAACCTGATAAATTAGTGATAAGCAGATGATAAAGATGTGGTATGGAACATGTTTGTGTATGATATGCATTTGAGACGGCCTGGTTAATATTACCAGCACTATGTTCTTGTCATAGTTTTCCTTCAACTCTTGAAAAATATGGAATCTTTTGTAAGCCCGGATACCAGTGGCCATATTTTGAACCTAGAGAATAATTTGACTGAAGAGCTGATAGTGTTAAATGTACTAGAAGTTCCAAATTTTGTCAAAATTAAAAGATGCACTTAAAATAGACATACATTTATAGATAATTTTTCATACTGTAGTTTGAGAAGTCACTTTTGCTTGTTGATGTAAATTTTTGTAACTTCCCAAGTCATGACTGTATATCTTGAAATCTCTGTTATTTTGGGCAATTTTTGGTAACCTGCACTATTTCAGCAGCCAGCAAGGTTTGCTTGACACGCTCTGCTATGACCATTATACGAGATTCTTGAACAATCATGTTAAAAAATGTAACTTAGGTTTTTAGTGAACATATTGCTCTTTATGGTAAACTCAGTTTTAATTCTTATGCAGTTATATGCTGTAATTTTTAAAATTGGATTCTGGAAAATAATTTACAATCTTAGTTAAAGGTGCCTTTTAGCAAGAGTTCAATGATTCACTATAGTCCATAAAAGAGCTGGTAGCTTTGAAAGACCATTACTGTGCTAATTGAATAACTTCTGTGATGTTGTGATGAGCGAGGTTTTCCCTCTTGCCTTGCACAACCAAGTAAATTTGCATCTGCGCACTGACATGAAATTGATATTCACAGTGCCACTAATAATTTGCACTGCCTTTTCCTATATTCCTTCTGTGATTATGTGTGATAGGTGCTGCCTTTTTATAAAAAGTGGCAATAAATTTCATTGTACAGACCTTTTGTTGGGGCGCATTGTCATTTCTCAGTACTCCCCTTACACTTATCTCCCCCACTCTCCCCAAAAAAAGGGCCACCAACCTTGGCTGGGTGGAATTTTCCCAGGCTGGAGGAGGCAGTTTCAGGGTCAGGGAGCCAGGAAAATTGCAGAAAATGGTATCGGAATAGTATCTGTTGTGTTCCCACCTCCTTCAATCTTTCCCAAGGTCATGTTGGTCATGAAGATCCCCCACCCCCGGCCAACCCATGACTGAAGCAGGAAGCAAGCTGAAGTACTTAAAGTGATTAGGAGTGATATTGCACATGGTGTTCCTCTTCCCAACTGCGGAGTAGTCCCACGGTCTTCAACATGGCACGTTGGGGGAGGCGAATGCACAGTGAGCTTCGTTGGTGAAACTGACAAGCTGGGAAGTCTTTAATCAGCCACTCAGAAGAGCTCCAACCATGGCCAGGTGAGATGTTGCTGTTTGTAGCACTCTTTCCAGGACATATCTCCATTCGTGTTCGTGCTGAGCCCTGAAAAGTCCAAGTGCTGGTGAGTTTTCCTGAAACGTGCTTTGGTCACTTTAATTAGAAACCCTTCTACTGAGAGAATGACTGTGCTACCCCCACCCCTCCTTCCTAATTGTTCCGGGAGCTGGAGCTGGCAAAAAGCAACTAGAACACCTTCTAATCAAATGGAGGTTGGGTTCTGAACCTGAAAATGGCCCCGCCCTTTCACCAGAAACTATGGCGGTAAGATTCTGCCCATTAACTCTGCTTCTTTTCCACAAAGGCTACAGATCTGCTGAGTATGTTCAACATTTTCTATTTTCATCCCATATTTCCCCTCTCCCAGGCCTTCAAGTATACTTTACTTTTTTTTGAAAATGTTATCTCCTGGCCGCTAAGAGATTTTTTTTAGCCCAATGGGTTCATTTGACCTTCCATGAAGGCCTTGGGATTCTCATGCCCATTGCACCCTGCATCATGGAAGAAGCCAGATTAGAAAACAATTGAAGATAGGCTGGTAAGAGCATTGCATGTGAAAATTGAACTACAATCAAAAATCAAGAAAGCCCATATCCATAGTGGGCAATAAATAGACTATCAGGCTATTTTGTTATTTAATGATGAACTAATGTTTGGTAGCTAATGTAAATGACAAGGAAATTCATTAGGATGAAAATGTAGATAATGTTGTATAACTAGTTTTGATGCATCTAAATTGTGACTCTTCTAATTAGAACCTTGCTGCAGTGGCCTCTGGAAATCCAGCAGCAGGCAGAAGGAGGCTGTTAAGATGCAAGATGTTTGGTGCATAACTCTATGTAGATGGACCTACATCACATCCACAAAAAACCTCAGACTACCAGCAGACCCTACTGTGTACCAGTGACTACAGCATCAGACAATGGGCAGTGTATCTGATTTCATGCATCCACGGTTGTTCAGTTTCTTCTAAAGTAATAATGTACCTTTACAACAAAAGTCTTTGACTAAACTGAATTTCTTTTCCCTCCCATCCTAATCACCCCCAAAGGGGTAAACGATTAAGAATGGCCAAAAAGGTGGTTGCAAGCCAATTACCAATTTTCTTGACTAAAGTTTGGTTTTAAAAATAATGGAAGGTTCTCTCGAGCATCCGCTGTAATTTGGTTTTTGAAATACAAGTTGACAAACGACATTATTTTTGGTAAAAGGTTTAAGTTGTGCGGTGAATGTTGGATATTACATCTGGCTTTGAACTCTGGCTACTGCACTGACGAGTTCTCAGAGATGACTGTAGCTCTTGGTTTGAGGCTGAATAATTAGATTTCATATCAAAAGCTCAGCAACAGCTCAGGGATCATCCCAGATTAAAATTTTCACAATCATTAACATTCATAGGAAAAGGATGTGAAAGATTTCAGGATTGCAAATGTCAGCATCATTGTCAAGCATTGAGTAATTTCAGAAGCTGATAGAAGAGCAAGGCCAGAGACTAGAAAATAACTAGGTTTGCAAAGTATAAAGACATATTCATTTTGATGCATTTTTGGTGAGGGGAGTGTTTATTAAAATCTATGTATTTCACAGCTAACCAAATGCTGCTTATGTGCACTGCTCGATGTACCATACCTTAGAATCATAGATTTTTTTTTTTGTTTATCAGATGTGGGCAGCTGGTGTGGTCAGCATTTATGGTCTATCTGCAGTTGCCCTTGAGAAACTATTGGTCTACAGCTGCAGTCAGCTGATGTCAGTGCTTCCACAGTGATGTTAGAGAATTCCACGATTTTGACAAAATGGTGATATATTTCAAAGCCAGATGATAACATTGGAGAGCTGGGGAGAGGTGGTGAGTCACTTGTCGCAAAGTGCCCAGCCTCTAACCTCTTATAGCTACAGAAATTATACAGCTGATCCAGTTAAGTTTCTGATTAATAGTGACTCCCAGGAAATTGCTGGTGGGGAATTTAGTGATGGTAATTGTTAAGGGGAGGTGGTTAGATTCTTTATAAGCTTAGGAGGCTATTCAGCCCATGGTGCCTGTGCTGGCTTTCTGAGTGAACTACCAACCTGGTCCATTTTCCCTGTAATTTTCCTGTAATGTTTTATCGAATCAAAACTTGTCAAAGATATTATTTGCATTACTATATATTTTTTATGTAAATGTGTGGTTTAATGGAAGGTATAGTTAGCTTCTCTTTTTAACATTTAGCTTCCATACATAATAACGTAACATATATGTTGATGGGAGCTGTCTTTCTGGAGGTCGAATTCAGTACCTAGTACTACATTTCTTTTTATTACTATTGTGATACTGTTAAAACATCAAACTTTTGATCTGTTTCTTAAATTGCTGCTTCGCCTGGGATAAGATCTGAATTAAAATGGTAGAGACATAAAATTTATTTTGCCACTAGAATCCAATCGTAGCCTGTAAGTATCAACGCCTTCGTTTTGTCTGGTGCCCCACCAGTCCCAGCATAGGCCTGTTGTGGTCCAGTAGGACCATGTTTGGCTGTGCCTTTGAGAGGAGTCGTTAGGATCCATGAGAACTTGAATCCAGGATGCCAATAGGTATGGGCTGACAACATTTACACAAAGTGCAGGAATACTTGAAGTGCTGCCGTTGTAAAACTTTAGGGTAATAGCCTTCATCATTGATGCTGCAACTGTTATTTTTATAAATCATATCATTCAGATCCCTCTTGTGGTATGTTTTTGTATTTTTTGCACAATAATTTACCAAAAAAAACTCATTTCAATATAGTATAGTGTATAAGTCGACCAATGCCATTTTTTTTTTGCCCCAAAAATCATGCTTTCGCATCAACTCAGAGAATAAGTCGACAGCCCCCTTCCTTTTCAGCCATACCATGTTATACTTGCATTAGTAGGCAGCTTCAATTTTTCACCCCACAATGTATGTTTTATTTATCAGTACCTTATAAATGGGTGCAAGGGATCAAATAGGCGATATGGGCTGTGTTGCAATGATGCATGGGAGCAGACCCGCCGTGACGAAAGACAGAGATGGCAACCATCAGCACCCACACTGGCGGCTCACTTCTATACTCGGCATATAGGCCTACCCTTGTTTTTGGAGGGATTTTTTGAGGCATCAAAGATCAACTTATATGCCGACATCTACAGTAAGTAAACCTAATCTTGCTGTATAGAAATCCTTGTTCATTCCAGTCCGATGACCTCAACTTAAAAAGCATTCTCTGTTTTTATTTTGTTTTGAAATCGAGATCCATTTATTCCTTTTACTCTGGCTGAAAACTGTATTTCTGAATTGTGAAATTTTGTAACAGTTATCTTGGACAGGAGAAAGAACTAAACTAAATCTAAGGAAAAATCCGTCATTGGTGCCATCTTGTGGCTGAGAGTTTGGTCCTGTACTGTGAAGGGTTTTTATTTTGTTATTACAAATTACTTCTATCAAAGATGGAGAATCTCATAAACTCTGTTGTGTGGCACTTTTTTATTTACTGGGCTTTTTAACTAAAAATCTCTTTTCAATAATCATTTCCCAGCACAAAGATGCATCCAGGTGGGACCATTTTAGTAATAGTGGCAGGTAAACCAGGTTTTTTTTTTAAGATATCGAAAGCACTATGAGAGGAATTGTGCACAACATGATTCTATAGCACATTCTGATACACTGTCATGACTTGGAATTTTTACTTTCTGGCCAAATTAGCCAGTCATTGAAAAATGAAGATCATCACATTTTCATGAGTAGGATGAAGCAATAGAGTGCATAAGTTATTCAGTTTTTTAATGCAATATTTTCTAAATCTTTGTCCCTAAGAGCTGACATATATAGACAATTTAAAAATAGGCTAAGTATATTTCAAATAGAATATGTATTGATAAGATGCCCCTGTCATTGACTGAAAGCATTGACTTGAGTCAAAGTTTCACAAGAATGTCATAAGATGGTGAAATTGAGCCTCCAAAAAGAATTTGCTATAAGAGATTATACTATTTGGCTGATTTGACTTGATTTCAGGGTGCATTTACACTAAAGTCTTGACAATGATGGAAAGCGACCTCCTCTTCACACTGATTCTAACTCAGTGGTCAGACTCAGTCTGACTTCACAACAAAGTGGAGGGAAACTCCTGCCTTCAATTTGGGTGTCCAGTACTTTTGAGCAGAAATTCTCTCCAGTTGAAAATTGGGAAGACTGAAGGCATCATTTTTGGTCCCTGCTCCAAACTCTGTTCCCTAGCTGCTGACTTCATCCCTCTCGATGCCTACAGTTTGAGACAAACCAGACTGTTCTCAACCTTGGTGTCCAATTTGACTCGGATAAGCTTCCAACCACACGTGGACTATCGTTAAGAATGCTTATTTCCATCTCCGTAAAATCGCCCAACTTCACTGACCTGCTGCTGAAACCCTCACTCGTGTTTTTGTTCCCCAATGATAGACTTGACTATTCCAATGCACTCCTGACTGGTCTCCCATGCTCTACCCTCCATAAACTTGAGGCCGTCCAAAACTCTGATGTCCATGTCTTCAGACCATCAAGTGCCATTCGTCTACCATCCCTGACCTATATTGTTTGACTGGGGGTCAATGTCTTGATGTTAAAATTCTCATCTTTGTTTTCAAATCCCTCCATGGTCTCACCTTTCCCAACTTTTTGTAAACTCCTCCAGCCCTCCACTACCCTCGAAGATGTCTGCACTTATCTAATTCTGGCCTCTTAATCATCACTGATTTTTAACCACTCCACCATTGGTGGCTTCAGTTTCCAAGGCCGTAAGCATTGCCTTTTCCTCCTTGCACCTCTCTGTGCCTCTACCCCCCTTTTCTCCTTTAAGGCACTCTTTAAGACTTAACTCTTTGACTAAGCTTTTGGCCATCTGCCCTGATATCTCTATGTGGTTTAGTGTCATATTTTGTTTTATAATGCTCCTGTGCAGCGCCTTGGGATGTTTTATTACGTTAAAGGTGCTATATAAATGTAAGTTATGTTGTTGGTACCTGACTCTGGACTTTAGCCTGTGTTTACACAAAAAGTTTAGCATTAGTCCAAAATAAAATTGCTTCAAACAGATGCTAAAGTCGTATAAATGCCCTAAATTGGCTTATGGTCATAGACATTGTATGAACAAAATTGGCAACCAATGCTGTATTTTGTGCAATCTGTCAAATTTATGTCAAAAACTATTGTCAAATAGGAAAGCAGTTTCCTAAACTGGTTATTTTCTCCCCTCACAGTATGTTACTGCAACCCTGCAGTTGAAAGACGAATGTTGCTGGTTAAGACAACTGAAAGTAACGATGAATGAAGAATCGGCTAATTGCACCATCTACTGCAAAGGTGTGTGTTCTTTCCATCAACACTTAAGAGTATAATATATTGTCTAAATTTAATTTTAGTTAAACTTACTGCCTTTCTGATAGTTTGAAAACTTGTAGGAAGGAAAACTTTCAATGATCAAGTCATTTGGAAACAAATTGCATTACGCAATTGAGAATACGAATTAGCTTGCTGCAGAAGCTAACTCTATACATCGGAAGGGGGAATGTTCCAACTGAAAATCTGCCCACCTGCCAACATTAACTTCATGCATCAGTAGGCTAGATTTTGCTCTCAAAATAACAGTGAGACTAATGCAACTTGCCATTGTTTACACATAAACAGTAAAACAACTTCAGGTGAATCACAAATGCACGGTTAAACTCAAATATCCACATGTTGCTGTCCAAATTGCACCATCCCGCTGTTAGCTTTGCAAAAATATCATCTTGCTGTCTGAAGTGCAGTAAAAATAGAAAACGTTGGAAATTTGCTCATTAGGCCTGACGTCCGTGGAGAGAGAAACCGAGTTAAAATTTGGGGTCGATCTCCTGTCAGAACTGCTGTTCTGGTGAAAGGTCACCGGCCTGAAATATTAACTGTTTCTCTCTCCTCAGATGTTCCCACACCTGAGTATTTTCAGAATTTTAAATTTTTATTTCTGATTTCCAGCATCCAAAATGCATTGCCCTTGTATTGAAATGTCTTGGATGGCGTGAAGTAGCTTTATTTATACGGGAGATATCAACTAAACTTGCCACAAAGTTGAGTCAGATGATTTTGAGTTAGATGACATGTTAAGTGTTAATTAATGCCAATCAACCCCTCAGGCACTGAAAATTAACAATTGCAAGTGTGGAGTTTCATTTTGTCAGGTTTAAATTGTTCGAAATTTTTGTATTTAAGTTTTCTTTTTCTACCTCTTTTTCACTCATTCTCTTTTCTTTTCCCCTCCTTATTTCTTCTTCTATACCTGATTTGATATTGGACTAGATGTTGCAGTGAATGAATGGCACATGCCATTTGTTATATTTGCACTTGCCCACAGAAATTCTGTGGGATTGTGAACTGAAATTTGCTGTAATTGGAGAACCAAAAAGCATTCTGCTCTCTACAGGGCTCTGGGATACTCTTTCGAGTTACCAACAGTCACAGATTGCAACTTCTTTCAAGTACAATCACAGTTCTTGGTTTTCCAGGAGTGGGACATGAACCCACAACCCTCTGATTCAAAGGCGAGGGTGCTATGAACTGAGCCGCAGCCAATTGTGTATCTCCTTAATCAAATTGCTTGAAGAATGGTTAACGAGCAGCACATTCAGGAAGTGGCAGTTAAAATATTTAATTCAGTGTCAAATCAGTACAGAGAAAATAAAGAGATGTAAAGAAAGTGGGATTGTAAGAGAGAGATAGAAGAGACAAAGATAAAGTTAAATATATGTATTTATTTTAATTATTTTAAATCTCTAACAATAATGCAAATTTGAAGGAATGGCACAGCACACATGTATATATGAGTTTTCAGTGCCAGCAAGGTTGTTTGACAGCAGTTGAGGCTTAACATTGCAATAAAAATTTACTTATACTAAAATGGACAAGCCATAACTTTTTCAGCAAGTTTATTGGGTATCTATCACTCAACACTGTACCCATATGTTTCAATGACGAGTCTCAGCGCGATACCATTCTCATGCAGCTTCAAGAGCAATGCAACTCGGACAGCTTCCTCATTTCCATGTTTAGCTGCACATGTGCGGCCACTGGAAGTTGCTATCCAGTTTAATAATGGGATGTGCTGCTAACCTCATCGTTCTACACCAAAATCTGGCTGATTGAATTGACCCATTCTAATTTGCACTTTCTTCTCTGTCCTTGTGCTGCTTATTTTCACAACCTTTTGATCGAAATAATTAATTGTTTGCCCTATTCACCTGGGTCGCAGATGCCCGTTTTCCCTCACTGTCACATTATCAACTCGCATTTTCAGCAACTTGCTATGCAGAAAGATGTTAAAACCTAAATGTGCAGGGGCAAATCTAAGTAATGGCATACACCGTTAGATGCCATATTACAGCAAATTATGGCCCAATAACTTTTAAAATCGCCAACAAGAGGCAGATGTTCCAGCCTCTCTTCAGATACTATATTTCTTTTTAGAATAGTCATTGTGTTTTGTGTATCTATATATGCATAAGCACTATCTTAAACTAATAACTTTCTAACTGTCAAGAATGCTTTTACCTGTATAAATATTTTACCAGATTTTATGAAAAGCTTTTTCCAAAAAAACCATGAGCAGGAGTCAATACAAGCATTGGTTTGCTCTTTCTTAACGGGGAGATCAGAGGTGCTTGCGCATCATTAGATGCTTAGTCTGAGTGCTCCTCAATCTTTCCACATTCACTTGATCGTCTACCACCAAGCATTGAGCATTGTCCACTTTTTGTCAGCAAGTAAGTGCTGACAGTGCCTAGATAGCTCAAATCACAATAGGGTGGTTTGTGTTTGGGCAAGTTCTCCAACCAACACCAATCAATTTTATTTTGAAATTAAAGGTTTTTTTGACCATTTCAAACAGCCCATTGTGATCTTTCCAGATAACCTATCAGTCTGGGGCTTTCCATTATCAGGTGCAAAAGACTTTCCATCACTTCCCTTGACTACTGGATGGATGACCTTCCTGAGGATTTATACAAAACAACCTCTTTGTTCTTTGAAATGTATACGCACATTGTGTAACTTCCCTTTATTGACATTCAGGTTCCTTTTGAAAGTCAGGATAGAAAATATGGTTTGCTGCTGCAGGCTAATGATGGACCTAATTCAAATGGGAGAGACAAAAATGCATGGATAGCAAAAGATGAGCCCTGCTTATATGTTAAAAGATGTTTTAGTTTGTAATGGTTAATTTATTAAATTATTAGTGTTTCTTGTATATGCCTCATGACAAGATTAGTATCTAAATTCAAGCCCTTGATCTTCAAGAAGTACAGTTTTTTTAAATGCATTTGTTCATGGGATGTTGGCATCACTGGCCATCTCTAATTGCCCTTGAGAAGGTGGTGGTGAGTTGCCTTCTTGAACCGCAGCAATCCACATGGTGTTAGGAAGGGAGTTCCAGGATTTTGACAAAGCAACAGTGAAAGAATGGAGATGTAGTTCCAAATCAGGATGACTTGGAGGGGAAATTGCCGATGTTGGTGTTCCCATGCATCTGCTGCCCTTATCCTTCTAGGTGGTAGAGACCCTGGGTTTGGAAGATGCTGTTGAAGGAGCCTTGGTAAGTTGCTGTAGTGAATCTTGTAGATGGCCCACACTGCTGCCACTGTGCATCAGTGGTGGAGGGAATGAATACTGAAGGGGTGCCAGTCAAGCGGGCTGCTTTGTCTTGGATGGTGTCAAGCTTCTTGAGTGTTGTTGGAGCTGCTGGAGAGTATCCCATCGCACTCCTGATTTATGCCCTGTAAATAGTGGACAGGCTTTGGGGAGTCAGGAGGTGAGTTACCTGCTGCTGAATTTCCAGCTGATCACAGTATTGTAGCCACAGTATTTATATGGTTAGCCCAGTTCAGTTTCTGGTCAATGGTAACCCCCCAGGATGTTGATAGTGGGAAATGCTGTAATGGTAATCCCATTGAATGCCAAGGAAAGATAATTGGATTCCCTCTTGTCGGAGACGGTTATTGCCTGGGGCACTTGTGTGGTGTGAATGTTGCTTGCCACTTATCAGTCCAAGCCTGAATGTTATCCAGGCCTTGCTGCATATGGACCCAGACTGCTTTGGCATTTGAGGAATGATGAATGCTGCTGCAATCATCAGTGAACATTGCCAGTTCTGACATTATGATGGAGAGAAGGTCATTGATGAAGCGGCTAAAGCTGTTTGGATCTTGGGCACTACCTTGAAGAATTCCTTGCAGTGATGTCCTGGAACTGAAATGAGTGACCTCCAACAACCACAACCATCTTCCTTTGTGCTAGGTTTGACTCCAACCACCTGTTAGGGCTGCATAATGCCACACTCGGTCAAATGCTGTCTTAATGTCAAGAGCAGTCACTCTCACATCATCGAGTTCAACTCTTTTGTCCATGTTTGGACCAAGGCTGTATTGAGGCCAGGAGATGAGTGGCCCTGGCAGAAACCAAACTGAGCATCAGTGAGCAGGTTATTGTTGAGTAAGTGCCACTTGACAGCACTGTTGATGACCCTTTCCATCACTTTGCTGATGTTCGTGAGTAGACTGATGGGGTGGTAAGTGGCCAGGTTGGATTTGTGCTACTTTTTGTGGACTGGACCGAATTGGGCAATTTTCCGCATTGCACGGTAGATGCCAGCGTTGTAGCTGTGCTGGAACAGCTTGGCTAAGGGTGCGGGAAGCTCTGGAGCATAAATCTTCAGTACTGTTGCCGTAATGTTGTCAGGGCCCATAGCCTTTGCAGTATCCAGTGCCTTCAGCCATTTCTTGATATCACATGGAGCGAATCGAATTGGCTGAAGACTGGCATCTGCAATGTTGGGGATGTCAGGAGGAAGCTGAGATGGATCATCCACTCAGCACTTCTGGCTGAAGATTGTTGCAAATGCTTCAGTCTTCCGCACTTGGTGCTGGGCTCTCTCATTATTGAGGATGGGGATATTTGTGGAACCTCCTCCACCTCCTGTTAGTTGTTAAATTGTCCACCACCATTCACAAACTTACCTATTGTTCTTTAAAGATTTACACATTTCAGAATTAGTCTGTGATACCTTGTTAAATAAATCAATGCAGCAGTTAGCACATTTGCTTACAGCTGGTAACTGCTTCATTTCATTTATTGGAATAGGCTGCCTCCTTCCTTTACTATACTATGGATAGCAAGATCTTTTTAATTAAAAAAAAATCCCAAGTTTTGTTTGCTTTTTGTTCTAAAGTCATGAAAGGAAAGGCTGTCAGGCCCAGGAATGTTCATTTGCCTCAGCAATTGTGCACACCATCTTTCCTAACCAATAGTAATGCTAACTTGTGAGAGAGGCAAAAACTTTTCACGACCAGTTTGGGAAAATGCGCTCTGGGGAATTACCTCCCTGACTCCTTAATATAATTAAATAAGCTCAAGAGACCAGGGTACCTGTGATGTATCAGTAAACATACTCGACTCCCACCCCTCCACTGCCTCCAGCACCACCACCCCACCAAACACCAAATGTTCTGAAACTTGCTGTGGAACATAGGACTATATGATACTGGAAACAGTTGTTTCCATCACACTGAATCAGTCCCAAAACACTCCCCTGCACACTTATCTTCCATGTCCTTTGGTAGCTTTATCTAACAGAAATGTGTCCATCTCTCCTTAAAATTTCTAATCTCCTCTACTATGATAAGCTATACCTTTATGATATACATGCATAAGGAAATGTCAGAATCTTTAACCACTGCATTGTTTTCTATAAACCACTAATCTACTAATAATAAAGAATCCTGATGTCAATTAATAGCTTTGTTTCCATGTTCTCCATGTCCCCTCTCATGCTGATGGTAATTCCAATTCAGTTATGGATCCATGGATCTTGGGTGCCCACTGGTAATTTGCCCATGTAGAAATTCTTAACCTGTGAATTTAGGCAGAGGGTTGGAAGGATATTTGATAAGGCTTCATAGGCGTATTCAGTTTTATGTTTACCTGATGCCTGTGTAGCTTTTTCCAGCGGGAGTATGGATAAAACCTATGGCTGGAATTTTACACTCTCTTTTAACCCCGCGCCGCCAACCTTGGGGAGTGGGCTGCCAGATCCCAGCCTACGAATGTGAACCCTGGATGATTATTCTTTTCTCCCCTCTCTCGCTGAGATACACTGAGACCAATTCTGGCATCTCTGCTGGGCTGTAAGTTTCAGGATTGTTGTAGGAAACTTCTGGTGCTTGGCGAGCTGGAGAAGAGATTCCTAATCTGATGGGGTCACCTCCTCGAGAATGATCCTGAGTGTGATCAATGGATCATAGGAATTCTTAAGGAAGCTAAATTAGCTATGTTTAGTATGCAACACAACAGGACAATGCTGCATATGTCCAATATTAAAATCAAAGTATGAAGAATTTTTTTTAAATGACTACTTACTAATTTCAATATTACACAAAATCTATTTTAAATAAGGAAATAGCAAAATTTGGGAAATTCAAATTGGAGTGGTACATTGTGAATAAGAAATAGGCTTCTAAAGAACATAAGCAATAAATGCCTTAAAATGACAGAATAAAACTCAGTGAATCATTTCTGGTTTAAAAAAAGTAAACTTTGTTTCAATTCAGTTGTCTGATTCACAGATATTTGTGGTTTCCTTTTCATTCTAAAACTGATTAACAAAATGATTATTTAGTTTTTTACATTGCCTGGTAAGATTTCTGCTCAGTCCTGTAGAGAATATTTGCTTTTTGAAAGGTGCAACCGCCAAGCTTGAGCAGTGGTAGCAGTGGGATGCCTCGTAGATAGGTGTGATAATGACTTATCAGAGAAAAAAACCCTTTGTGGTTAGTAACAGATGTGGTTATGTTGCTATGTGGTAGTGGTTCCCTCAGAATTAAACATGTTTCTTTGTTTATACATGGTGGAAATTATAGAACATTATCTCTCTTAAGACTTTATTTCCCCTCTTGGTGCCCAAGTTAGCCAAGTGTACTTTCAGGTCGGCATGGCATAAAAAGCCTTGTTCTAAATATTTTTTTCCTGCTGTCCCTAATAATGATATCCTAAAGCTATCCTATACAAGCAGCAAGGTGGATAGTCCGCTATGATTAATCTTTTATTTATCAATTAAGTAGTTCCCTTAAACTTGGAAGCAATGCATCTCCCTTGTTGCCAGATCAATCAGAGACATCACTGATGAAAAATCATGACAATGGAAAATCCACGGTTTTAGCTTGTGGCTCTGTGGCTTTCTGACCCATTCAAAGTTGCGCCACAGCCCCAACTTCTTCTGAAAGAGTTGTCCCCAGGATGCTATTGCGAATAGAAGCTGCTGCTGCCTCCCAACCACCTTGTCCCCATAGATTCTCCTTCCCTTTTAAAAAAGATGTGCATTCTGCAGTCCTGTTTAACCACTGTTACCATAATTTATGCAAGCACTTGATCTTTGTTTGCTGATATAAATTTCCAAGAAAAGCAATGTACTGCAGAAAGCGTTTGCACATTTATAAAGCATATGTTGGACCTTTATCCTCAACTAAAAATCGGTTTGTAACGTGGCCTGACAGTCATTTTGTACAGTTGTAGTATTTTAGTGAACCTTGCTGTTGATGAATTCTCCATTTGACACAATGTGTTATTTTTCTTTCCCTAGTTAATCCTTCACCACAGGTACTCTAGCTAGCATTTGCTCCCCACCAGACCTCTGCCTAGTCAAGTTCCCCAGTTGGACTCCATTTCTCCCCTTCCACTGATTCTAGCTAACTGTGTCTTTATACCCTTCCTCCCACATTAACATGCCCCGAATGCTACTTTTGCTTCCCCAGTGCAATAACCACCAACCTCCATGCTAGAGACTGCTGGCTTTGGCCCTCAACACTGCAGCCCACTTTCCCCTAGTCTGAAATGAACTTCTTTCATGCTCTCTTATATGAAATGACTGACCTCAACTACATTCTAGCCCACTTTTTAGTCATTGGTTGCATGTCTTTTCTCTTACAATGATTTTGTGTTGATTTTTCATTGTTTTCTTCAATGCAAGTGTTTATTTTTCAGCACCAGTTCTCTGACTCTGTTTTTTTTAAAACACTATTTTGATGGTTAATGTTAATATCCATCACCGAGATGACTGTGTCATTCAATGCCAACAGTTCAGTTTAACAATTCTGTACCTTGTTGGCATTTTCCAGCATTACATGAGTACCAATGGTATCTTGCTGCCTTCCTACATTACAGAGCACAGCATTGGAAGAGGGCTTGTTAATATTTTGAAAGTTGGCAAGACATCCGAAAGCAAGACTGGTTCATCTTTATCCCTTAAAATTCTACAAATGAGTCTTGAATCCAGTTTGCATTCAAAGCACATGAATTCTAATAAAGGCTTCTACATATGCAGGATGCTATAGCTAATCTTTGAAATACATTACTTTTAAAGTCACTGTGTGCTTCCCATTTAATATTTACCTAGAATGTGAAAGGGAAGATATCTGCTGTTCTGTTGCTCTAATATCTTTCAGTTGGTACTAGATCATCCTCAGGGCATAAGTATTGAATTGACTTTCCATTAGGGAACTTAAACTGTTATTTTGTTCAGAATGATCTCAGTCAACACTGCACCCACCCCCCACTGCCCCATTAGAGTCCATTAGTTATGTAAAGTCAATAGCAATCAACAGAAATTTCACTTTTATTTGTCATGGGTTTTGGCAATTTTTGATGCCATGAAAATCCCACTCTGAACTCAGATGGGTAGGTTAGAGTAACGCAAAAAGTCAATGGAATAAGATGCTTCCAAACAGTTTTTCAATTTGGTTAGCTAATTAGCAGTTAATTTTCTGCACTATTGGTCTACTTATTATATGTGAAAATTGCTGAATGGGTTACAATATTCCATTTTACAATGCTTTGGAACGTCTTATATCCCAATAGGATCCCAATGCATGATAAAAGTGTCAGTATTTATCTGTAGTACCAGTTATGCTTGTAAAGGTGCTGCGGTAGGGTTTGTCAACATTAAAAGTCACAATGTTAGGTGTTAAAACAATAGCAGCTTCATACAATATTGACAGGTAACACTAAAACAGTTGCTAGTTTTGGTCACCAGGCATCGCTGTGTACTAACTTTAACCTTTGGGCCTACATTGCCTCAGCCAACAGCCATGTTTGTACCAGTAGGTTAAGGAAGGCAAGTGTTGGTAAAAAATATCCTCCCATTTCTTCACCACCTTGAGGATTCTTGGTCCATTCCCATGATCTCCATTGGTCCACTCCCAGTTGACTGGTGTTCCAGTTAGCTAACCCTGAAACTCTAGGGTGGGTAGGATAGGGATCCCCAATCTCCCCTGTGAGCAAAATCAGAGCCAAGGGAGACTTCTGATAAGGAAGGTGACTTCTCCCCTCAATTGAGACCAAAATTGAAGACCTGGAGGTGGAGGGTCGGGGGGGAAGCAATGTTCACTACAAATTAATCCCTCTACTCTGAGGGAGCAAAATCAGAACCTGGATGGGGGGGGGGAAAAATAGAAATATGCTCCATATCTTTTGCTTGCTAGGGTACTATCTGCTGCAGATTTATAGAATCTTTTTGTGTGTTACCAACCTCTGGCACTGTTGGAACACCTTCGAATTGTTTCTCAAAAGTGTTTTGTTTTCCTCTACAGATAATCAGATCTGGTGCAAAACCACAAAGCCCATCACAGAAGGAGAATATTTAACAGCGATTGTTGGTCAGAGTAACAGTTATCCTGTGTTAAATCTAAGTGTTAAGATGGAGCCACCAGAGCCTGCGGAGTGCTCGGAGCAAGCCACCACATACCCCGCTTCGTTACATTCTGACATCCAGCTTCTTCCTCAGCAAGCAGGCATGGCTGCGATATTAGCCACTGCAGTTGTCAACAGTAAGGTCCAGTGAAATAAAAAGCAAAATATGTAATCGTTACAGTAACAAATTCTTCTGGCATTTCGTTATTTACTAGAGAAGATTAAGCTAAGTGAATGACTTTTGAAGTGTCATCACTTGTTAATTAAGCAAATACAGCAGGGTCTTAGTTTAAGGCCTTACATAGAAGGTGGTGCTCCCCAACAGTCCTCCATCAGTACTCAAGTAATGAAGCAGTTGAATATTAAGTGCTAGAGCTGAGACATTCTCAGCAGAGGTTAATTGGAAAACTAATTAAAGGATGGTGGGCACAGATATTGCATTTGGGGTTTTGTTTTCGAAGAGAACAATGGGTTAGTATTCTATATAAAATACTTGCTGCTATCCTTTTCATTCTTTCACTTTTTCGTAAGTCAGTATTTGTACTATAAAATGAATTTGTTTCATTTAGCAGCTCATTATGTGCATGCCATATTATATTTCAGAGTAGCAATAGTATCAGTATTTATCAAATGATTATTGATAAAATAACCTCCTTGTGCTGTGTTGAAAATGTATGCAAAATCTCCAATGAGCTTTATCATTGAGTGGTAGATTAAACCTATATGTGAAAATGATCCATGGCAGAATTGTAGCAGGGTATTGGTTTGCACTGATAATTACCCCCACAGCTGTTGAGTTGACTACCACAGCCATGTTGCTGTGATATAGGTGCTTTTCCTTAGGGAAGAAGGAATCTGTGGGAGGGTCAGCACAGACTTGCTTTTTCTCAACAGCAGCTTAACATATTGTTAATTGGTGTCTAGGATCAGACTACATACACATCCTCTTTCTCATGGTCCAGAGAGATAAGAAAATAGAGAAATTGCTCACCGTAAAAATCAAAAGCAAATTTTTGGTTACTTATCAAAGTGTGTTGTTCATAGCTCTTCAGAATATTTATTTTAAACCTGATTATTCCAGAGGACATCTTTCCTTGTAAATCTTGTGGGATTTGGTATCGGAGTGAAAGAAACCTGCAAGCTCACCTGATGTATTACTGTGCCAGCCGGCAGAAACCTGCATCCACTCCTACAGAGGAAAAGCTCAAGGATCCTTCACCACATGAGCGTATCTGTCCCTTCCCACAATGCAACAAAAGCTGTCCCAGTGCCAGTTCACTGGAGATTCACGTTCGTAGTCACAGTGGTAAGTAAATTTAAGCCGATGGTTGAATTATTTTAATATGGCAGGTCTCAATTTGAAATATTCTGGGAATAGAATGGGATATCGGAGCTGGATTGCCATCTAATTTGACAACAAAAGAAATAGCTTGGAGACTTCACATAGTGAGACAGAAGTGAATATTAATTCAATCAAATCTTCATTACATGAGTATGTACACTTTACGGAACTGCATGCTCTAATTTGGTGTTGTTAATTTGAAGTCAAATAGTAGTCAGTACCAAATAATCAAGTCAAAGTTTGTTAGCACCAGGGAATGGTACCTGCCAATTGTGTCTTTAGTGCACACTTAGGAAGTGTTTCTGCAGCCAGCCTTAAGCGATCCAAAATAAAGGCTCTAGCAGTAACAATTCAAAATTCCAAACACAAGTTTGTTTGTGCAATTAACTACAGCATATTCCAAGCCTGGCAATAAAGGCCTGTGTTCCAGAACAAATAATTTGTGGTTCTGGCATTATGGCCACAGATAATACAATTGACTTCCACGACATGGCATCAGCAATGAAAATACATACCATAACGACCAGAATTTGGCAGTCATTCTGAATGTCCAATAACTCTGTGACAAATAGCAATCCAGGCTTCGGGTAATGATGAATTCCTGAAAAGTCTGAGTTGATGCATTATCTAAAATGTGACTGGGATTGCAGTTAGTTAGTATAGATAATTGAAACAAATTTTTACTTTCCTTTTTAGCTTTTTACTTTCTTTTGCTTTGATATTGACCAAGTAATGATGTAACATCTGTAATTGTAGAATAATGCACTTTTCTGCATTCTAAATACAATACAATACAACTAATTTCTTTGCTATGTTTAATTGCAAAATGTGAAATTTATGAATGGTTGCTTACATATAATTGAATGTTTTGGAATGTTCGAAACAATAGATGCCAATTTGCCATCATCCAACGAAGTAATTTCTGAAACCAAGTACGCTTAAATTAAAAACTGTAGGAATTCCTAAAGTGATGTAACTTACACCTCCCTGATACCACATGACTCCCCTAATAAATGTCTAAGGCTTTGTACCTGTCAGATTATATATGTTCCTAAGTAAAATATTGTAACCCCAACACTTGAAACTTCAGTAGCTGCCTTTTAGTTGGTGTCAGCCTTGGTTCAGTCATTGCACTATCACTTCTGAATCAAATTTGAGCACACAAGCACATGTGCATTGACAGTTTAATGGAGTGCTGAGGGAGTTGAATGTTGAAGATGCCTTATTTTGTATGAGATGTTAAACCATGGAAATGTTCAAAGTGGGACAGATGTATTCTCCCGATGCTTCATTCAGTTTCTCGCTCATCAAGATCACCAAAACAGATTTTCTCATCACTTACCTTGAAATTTGTGGCCTCCTGCTTTGTGCAAATTGGTTGTCAATTTTCCATACAATACAAATGTTAATAGACGAAGTGATTAATTAGCTGTGTATATCTTTGGAACACTCTAAGCTTGTGAAAGATGCTATGTAAATGAAAGTTAAGTATTTTTGTTCTTATTCATTCACGGGATGTGGGCTTCGCTGGCTGGGCCAACATTTATTGCTCATCCCTAATTGCCCTTGAGAAGGTAAGCTGCCTTCTTTAACTGCCACAGTCGCTGTGGTGTAGGTACACGCACAGTGCTGTTAGGGAGGAAGTTCCAGGATTTTGCCCCAGCAGCAGCGAAGGAACGGCGATATGTTTCCAAGTCAGGATGGTGTGTGGATTGGAAGGGAACCTCCAGGTGGTGGCATTCCCATCTATCTGCTGCCCTTATCCTTCTGGGTGGTAGTGGTTGTGGGTTTGGATGGTGCTGCCTAAGGAGCCTTGGTGAGTTTCTGCGGTGTATCTTGTAGATGGTGCACACTGCTGCTACTGTGTGTCAGTGGTGGCGGGAGTGAACGTTTGTGAATGTGGTGCCAATTAAGCAGGCAGCTTTGTCCTGGATGGTGTCCAGCCTCTTGAGTGTCGCGGGGGCTGCACTCATCCAGGCGTGGGGAGTATTCCATCACACTCCTGACTTGTGCCTTGTAGATGGTGGACAGGCTTTGGGGAGTCAGGAGGTGAGCTACTCGTCACAGGATTCCTAGCCTCTGACCTCTTATAGCCACAGTGTTTATATGGCTAGTCCAGTTCAGTTTCTGGTCAATGAATCTTGATTCATTAGAATCTTGACAGTGGGGCATTCAGTGATGGTAATGCCATTGAACATCAAGGAGCAATGGTTAGATTCTCTCTTGTTGGAGATGCCTGGTACTTGTGTGGTGCAAATGTCACTTGCCACTGTCAGCCCAATCCTGGATATTGTCCAGGTCTTGCTCCATTTGGACATGGACTGCTTCAGTATCTGAGGAGTCACGAATGGTGAACATTGTGCAATTATCAGCGAACATCCCCACTTCTGACCTTATGATGGAAGGAAGGTCATTGATGAAGCAGCTGAAGATGGTTGGGCTGATGACACTACCCTGAGGAACTCCTGACGTGACGTCCTGGAGCTGAGGTGACTGACCTCCAACAACCACAATTTGCCGTGCTCCTAGCTAAGCTGTTCCAGTACAGCTACAACACTGTGGTATGTAGAAACTTGCCCAGGCACATCCTGTACACTGGGTGTCCTGTAGGTATGACTCCAACCAGTG
Organism: Cetorhinus maximus; assembly: GCF_964194155.1. Taxonomy (NCBI): domain Eukaryota; kingdom Metazoa; phylum Chordata; class Chondrichthyes; order Lamniformes; family Cetorhinidae; genus Cetorhinus; species Cetorhinus maximus. Next base: position 125,333,191 of record NC_135884.1, read on the forward strand.
GAAAGTTTCCCCCCTGATTCCCATTGACTCCAGTTTTGCTGGGGCTCATTGATGTCGCACTCAGTCAAACGTGGCCTTGATGTCAAGGGCAGTCACTCTCACTTCACTTCGGGAGTTCAGCTTTTTTATCCATGTTTGAACCAAGGCTGTAACGAGGTCAGGAGCTGAGTGGCCCTGGCGGAACCCAAACTGGGTGTCAGTGAGCAGTTTATTGCTAAGCAAGTTCCACTTGATAGCACTGTTGATGACATCTTCCATTACTTACTGATGGAGAGTAGACTGGGGCTGTAATTGGCCGGGTTGGATTGGTCCTGCTTTTTGTGTACAGGACATACCCAGGCAATTTTCCACATAGCTGAGTGGATGCCAGTGTTGTAGCTGTACTGGAACAGCTTGGCTAGGGGCGTGGCAAGTTTTGGAGCACAAGTCTTCAGTACTATTGCCGGAATATTGTCAGAGTTCTTAGCCTTTGTACTATCCAGTGCCTTCAGCCATTTCTTGATATCACGTGAAGTGAATTGAATTGGCTGAAGACTGGCATCTGTGATGCTGGGGACCTCTGGAGGAGGCTGAGATGGATCATCCATTCCGCACTTTTGGCTGAAGATTGTTGGAAATGCTTCAGCCTTATCTTTTGCACTGATGTGCTGGGCTCCACCATTATTGAGGATGGGTATATTTGTGAAACCACCTGAGTTGTTGAATTGCCCACCACCATTCACAACTGGATGTGGCAGGACTGCAGAGCTTAGATCTGACCCGTTGGTTGTGGGATTGTTTAGCTCTGTCTATCACTTGCTGCTAATGCTGTTTGGCACGCAAGCAGTCCTATGTTTATAGCTTCACTAGGTTGACACCTGATTTTTAGGTATGCCTGGTGCTGCTCCTGGCTTGCCCTCCTGCACTCTTCATTGAACCAGGGTTGATCCTCTGGCTTGGTGGTAATGGTAGAGTGGGGGATATGCTGGGCCATGAGGTTACAGATTGTGTTCGAGTACAATTCTGCTACTGATGGTCCACAGTATCTCATGGATGCCGAGTCTTGAGTTGCTCGATCTGTTCAAAATTTATCCCATTTAGCATGGTGGTAGTGCCACACAATATGATGGATGGTAGCCTCAATGTGAAGGCGGTATGTCGTCTCCACAAGAACTGTGCAGTGCTCACTCCTACCGATACTGTCATGGACAGATGCATCTGCAGCAGGCAGCTTGGTGAGGATAAAGTCAAGTATGTTTTTCCCTTTTGTTGGTTCCCTCAGCACTTGCCGCAGACCCAGTCTATGTCCTTTAGGACTCAGCCAGCTCGGTCAGTAGTGGTGCTACCGAGCCACTCTTGGTGGTGGACATTGAAGACCCCACCCAGAGTACATTCTGCACCCTTGCCACCCTCAGTGCTTTCTCCAAGTGGTGCTCAACATGGAGGAGCACTGATTCATCAGCTGATGGAGGGCAGTACGTGGTAATCAGCAAGCGGTTTCCTTGCCCATGTTTGACCTGATGCCATGAGACTTCATGGGGTCCAGAGTCGATGTTGAAGACTCTCAGGGCAACTCCCTCCTGACTGTATACCACTGTGCTGCCACCTCTGCTGGGTCTGTCCTGCCGGTGGGACAGGACAAACCCAGGGATGGTGATGGTGGTGTCCGAGACATTATCTGTAAGATATGATTCCATGAGGATGACTATGTCAGGCTGTTGCTTGACTAGTCTGTGAGACAGCTCTCCCAATTTTGGTACTAGCTCTCAGATGTTAATCAGCACTTTGCAGGGTTGAGTGCTGAGTTTGCCATTGTCTTTTCCGGTGCCTAGGTCGATGCCGGGTGGCCCGCCCGGTTTCATTCCTTTTTTTTGAGACTTTGTAGCGGTTTGATACAACTGAGTGGCTTGCTCGGCCATTTCAGAGGGCACTTAAGAGTCAACCACATTGTTGTGGGTCTGGAGTCACATGTAGGCCAGACCAGGTAAGGACGGCAGATCAGTGAACCAGGTGGTATTTTATGACAATCAACAATGGTTTCATGGTCATCATTAGGCCTTTAATTCCAGATTTTTATTGAACTCAAATTGGTGGTGGGATTCGAACCCGGGTCCCCAGAGCATTACTAGTCCAGTGACAATACCATTATGCCATCATATAGATATTTGTCAGAGGCTTTTTAGAAGTACACCACATCATGGGGCCTCCCATCATCCAATTCATATTAGCTCTTCAAAAAAAGTCAGGGAGATTGTTGGGGTCTGTCCTTGTGTTTCTGAGTTCACTGTTTTTTGCCACTTTATTATCACATCACGTTTACTCCTGGTAATTGACTCCATTTTTTTACATATTGATACAGAAGGCAGGAAAATTTCACTAGGTGAAGTGGACAGCTCCAGGACAGCAATAGGAAAGTTGCATGATTCGATTTCTAGTTTATAATGTGATTTGAAAACCTCATGATAGATTAATATTGTTCGCCCAATGAATGACTGGGCACATTTTGGTTTAACTTGAGAAAAAGTCTTAAAAATTATTAGATAAATTGTTTGCCACTCGTTTTGGACTGTTTTGGAAAAAAAAGCATGCTAAGTTAAACACCTCGAATGGAGATGTTTGTAAGAAATAGACAAATGGTAAAAGTTACATAGTCTCGAGTTCTAGACAATGAATGAGTCGCTTATTCACTACAGTGTTCTCGGACCTCATTACTTCAATGCATTGAATTACATTGAACATAGTACAAAAACAGGCCATTCAGTTAAGCCAGTGTTTATTCTCCACGTGAGCCTCCTGTCATCCTCCTTCATCTAACTGAATCAGCTTAATCCTCTAATCCTTTCTCATCTTTAAATACATTTATGTTAGTTGCCTCAACTAATTCCCATAGTGGCGAGTTTCACATTCCAACCACACTCTGGGTAAAGATGTTTCTTCTGAATTCCCTATTTAATTTCTTGGCGACTACCTTATATGAGTGGCCTCTTAGTTTTGCTCTTCTCCACAAGTGGAAACACTCTGCGTGTGTCTATGATGTATCAAAACCTTGCATAATTTTAAAGATCTCTATTAAGTCACCCTTCAATCTTAAAATAAGATTCTTGTAGATCCAAGTTTTTCAAACTTCGAATTTATCATGTAGTTTCTCCGGATTTTTAAATATGAAATAAAATTAAGATGCTTCTCACCTGCTTGTTTGATCTCCGCTTTCAGATGGGAATTTTGGTATTGGAGCACCAAAATGATATGACACAGTGCTGGAGACACAAGTTCATGCCCACAATATATATAGACAGCATCAGAATACTGTATCATAGTTTACATTATTTCCAATCTCATACTGAATTAAATCAGCTCTCAAGCATTTTTTAAAGCTAGTATGAGATTAGAGTTCACTTTTTTTTAATTTATGTGTTCATGGAATGTGGCATTGCTGGCTAAGCCAGTGTTTATTGCCTGTCCCTAATTCCCCTTAGCACCTTGAACTGCTGCAGTCCATGTGGTGTAGGTACTCCCACAGTGCTGTTCGGAGGGGAGTTTCAGGATTTTGACCCAGTGACAGTGAAGGAGATTGTGTGTGGCTTGGAGATGGTCTTGCAGGTGATGGTTCCCATCTATCTGCTGCCCTTGTCCTTCTTGGTGGTAGAGATCATGGGTTTGAAAGGTGCTGTCTAAGGAGACTTGGTGAGTTCCTGCAGTGCTCGTTGTAGGTGGTGCACACTGCTGCCACTGTGCGTGGGTGGTAGAGGGAGTAAATGTTGAAGGTAGTGGATGGGGTCAAGCTTCTTGAGTATTTTTGGAGCAGCACTCATCCAGTCAAGTGGAGAGTATTCCATCGCACTCCTGACTTGTGCCTTGTAGATAGTGGACAGGCTTTGGAGAGTCAGGAGGTGAGTTACTCGCCACAAGATTCCTAGCCTCTGACCTATATGGCTAGTCCAGTTTAGTTTCTGGTAACCCCCAGGATGTTGATAATGGGGGATTCAATGATGGCAATACCATTGAGCCATTAGATGGATTTACACTGGCTATTTTGTTTTTGGAAAAGTTTTCCAGAATAAATTGGCTTAATATGCCTGAAACATGCAAAATAAAAAAACCAAGCTGAGAATACATTATGCCTTAACATGTTGAAATTTTTGCCTTTGAGTAAAGTTCTGAACACCACTACTTTTCCAAATAATTTCCAGGACTATCGACTTCATTGCTGTGTGAATGCTTTATGCATGTCTCAGTTCTGTAGCTGATAAGTGGTAGCAATGAAGTGCTTTTTGTCTGGGGAGGAGGATGTGAGTCAAGGGATAGGGCCCCACTTCTTAAACAAACCATTGTTTCAGTCTCTGATAGGAAATCTTTATTTTGGGCTAGAAAAGTGAATCCTAGGATGGATTGAAGAAAACTAACAAAACACATTTAGATAGAAAAGTTCTGTTGAAGGGTCATTCTGACTCGAAACGTTAACTGTGCTCCTCTCCGCAGATGCTGCCAGACCTGCTGAGTTTTTCCAGGTATTTTTGTTTTTTGTTTTAGATAGAAAAGTGTTACCCGAGCCACATGAAGTATTCATTTTTCTAGTTCTGTGTTCTTCTATGCAACTTTGGGGGTTACTTCTATAAAGATCCATGGCTGCATACAATAACGTACTGAGATCTGGTAAAATGTTGATTTTCTAATGTCAAACAGACATACCTCGTTACACATTGATAGCGAAATTCACTTGTAATAGGTTTTGGTTTTTGCATGCATCTTTTTTTGTGGAATTGTAATTTTTTTTGACATCTAAGAGAGCAATTTAAAAAGTCTAAAATAAAAGTGAGACAAGTACACCTGGCCACACCGAACCAAAAAGGATAGAAGGTAACAATAGAGGAATGTGCAGCACGGACAAATTAAAAGGGAACTGGATGCTGGAAGCAGCAGGCAAAAATTGTTGCCATTGTGAAATTGGATTAGGGAGGTGGAGGGGGTGCAATATGTTAATATAAGTAATAAAATTAACCTCTTACATTATCACAGGAAAAGAAAGGCGATTTTAGAAGAAAGTAATTTAAAATTAATTTGCACTCTCTAAGCTGCATTAATTCAGCTTGAACTGAATTAAATATTCAGGCGGTAGCTGATCTAAATACCTTGCAGCAATTTTTTTGTAAAATAAACAAAAATTCAAAGGTGGGTAGCGAATTATTACACAGTCACTTTTCTTTAACATGAAACCTTTCAATTTTGTCATTGTCTTGGGTTTTCAGACTGTTGTTTGTTCTCTTATTGATCAGGTGAAAGGCCATTTGTGTGTCTAATCTGTCTGTCAGCATTTACAACAAAGGCAAACTGTGAGCGACACCTGAAAGTTCACATGGACACCCTGAATGGTAATTTACTCTTCAACCCAGAAATTCTATCTACAAGATATTTTTAGCTTGTTGATTCCCCATGTGTAATGTATTACTCTCTCACGTGTTATTGTGTGTAGTGATGAATTATATTCAAAATATAAGGTACTGTTTAATTAAGATAAATCTTCTCCAAAGTGTCATGCATTGTTCAATTCACTTGAATGAACTGGGCAGTAGTAATATCTAATAAATAATTCAGATATTTAGTTAAAACTTAGCCCTTTTTTCAACCTCTCTCAAACTGCTGACCACCACATATCCTAAGAAGGGAGCATGACTAGTATCCTGGGTATCCAGTGAGAGATGTAAAATAGATTGTGTATTCCTAATTGTGTGTAGCTTTCCATCCACCCAAAATGGAAATTTTACTGCAGTGTGATGTTTCAACTGGTAATCAGAGTTCAGCTGGCTGAGACTTCCATCTTTAAATATTAGACAGCCCTGAGATTAAAACCCAGATGTTCTGATTCAGAGGCAAGTAATTTATTTATTACTTGTTCTTCCAGACAGGCCCAAGGCATACCTCTAAGCTCAGCTAAATTGGCAAAGTTATAATCTTATTTACACTTTGGGCTCTTGTCCAGTTTTCTTGAAAGCTTTCATTATTCCAGTGGTATTTATTTTTATATGTTTAGGGATATCTGGAACATTTCTGTTTTGGAAAAACAGTCTATTTTTGGAAGAGAAATGAAATCGGCATCTAAAACCAATTTTTCTTTTTGTATTTTTCTTCCACGGTAATTTTTGCATTTGTTTGATTAAAAATGACATGAATCCGTGAAAAATAATGGTGGCCATTTAATACATTTTCTCAGACAACCTATTGCCTGAGAAGCACAGGGGTGTGGAGATGTAAATCAATAACTCTAACGGTATAATGTGAACTGCATTGGTCACCAGACTGCCCAAGCAAAAGACCTTTTTCAGCTATCTTGATTACTGTCACATTCTTAGTTGATTCAGACCAGCCCAAAGTAAATATAGAGTTTAAACTGAGCTTCCATGCAAGAACTCAATGCAATCTATTTCTCACGTCCTACTTCAGATGATGTCTACTTTAATTATCTAGAATGTGTTCTTTTTAGTCAATTGTAGAAACGTATATCAGAACAATTATTTGTTGAAGTTTTAAGTCATCTAAATTTAAAATTGCCCTTTGCTCCCACTTTGAGTAGTTTACTAAATAATTAAATGTTTATATAGCTATAACACTATAGCTCCTTCAAGAAATTAATTCTTCCTTTGCAATAATTTCTACAAGCGCCAAACTTGTAATTTTAGCAAACTAGTTGCTGCTATCTGTGTCCCTCAGAAGAAGGTAGCTGGTTATAAAGCACTGTTCACATCTGCAAGATACTCCAAGGTGCTATATAGCAATTGAATTAATTTTGAACTTCCATCACTTCGATTTTTTTAGTGGGTAAGCACATTAGCTAATTAGCACAAGGCTCAGTCTCACAAACAGTAATAAGATAGATTCTTCTTTTCCCACCTATTTCCATTATTTTTAAATCTAAAACTAAAACTTTGTTAGTCTTTCCACCCCACCCCCCACTAGAGCTGTACCTTGAGTGTCCTGTCTTCCATTCTTAATTAGCACTTTTCTTAGACAATATCACCACCTTCAACACCTCTTTGATCCTTTTGTCTGTGATATCTTTTGATTATCTGCTCCTATCACTACACCCTCAACTTCTCTCTCCCCCCGCCCCCCTACCATAGACCAGCTTATATTTCGCCTTTCTCCTAACTATACTCAGTTCTGCCAAAGGGTCATGAGGACTCGAAACGTTAACTGATTTCTTCTCCACCGATGCTGCCAGACCTGCTGAGTTTTTCCAGGTAATTCTGTTTTTGAATAAGATAAAGGCTATGTTTATATATGCCACAGCACTAGGGGGAGCACTTCCTGCACATGCAGGGCTGTAGCACAAGTGTCTGCGATGTCATTGACAGCGACGTCCCAGGCAGCTGCCTGCATTAAAATGAACCAAGGTAATAAAGAAAACAGAACACTGATCTAGATTCTTCCCCGTGACCCCCACCACTCACTTGCATTCCTGCTGTTACCCATTGCCACTCCTCCACAGATCCCCCTGCTTCCTCCCACTTTCCCCCTCGGCCCCTTGCTGCTTTCTTTGTCACTGGCTCACTTGCCCTGCTACCTCCCACTTTCCTCAAGCTCCATTCACCACTTCTCCCCCTGCTCCCTCGTGCAGCCTCTCGCCACGTCCTTTACCACTGGCTCACTTCTGGAATGGATGGCGGGGAGTGGATGGGAGAAGCGAAGGGAACAGTGAGGGGGTCACAGAAGGGAGAGGGGAGAAGTGGGAGGGAGCAGAAGCTGAGATTTCAGGACTTTCAATGATGAAATAAGAAGTTGGAGAAACTGTGCATACACCAGCAGCCGGAGTGGGCATTGACTTCCCCATTTCCTTTTCCTGTTCAGCAGCAGCAGGAGTTACACACTGAGATAAATGACCAGTTAATTTGCTTTATTTTGGAGCTGTTGATTGGGGAATACATGTGAGTCAGGAGATTAACAAAGCTCTCCTGTTTTTTTTAAGTAGTGCCTTGGAATCTTTTACATCCACCCAAGGAGGCAGACAAGGTCTCTGTTTAATATCTCATGCAGAAGAGAATGCCTTCAGCATGACTTCTGCCTCAGTGCCATGCTGATATGTTTGAAACATTAGGTTGTATGATATCTTAAAAGGAAATCATGGGTTTAAAAACTGGGTGCTTTGTACTTGCCCTAAATATCCAAGGTATCCTCTATTTTTAGCCCATTTTGAAGTATTCCTTTTACAATAATGCTGCAAGAATCCCTTTAATAACCATTTGACTAGCCAAATATTGAAGGGAAGAGTTTCCATTGACAGTAGAATTGGAGAACTCTTCTTCCATCATTAGAATTAATATAGTTCATCTGTTTTCAGACTGGTTGTGACTCTCTGTTTTGTAAATCACATGTTTAGACTCTTTTTTATAAGAGGACGATGGTGCTTTTTATACTTTCACTCCAAAGCCTTTCATTTGGCTTGTGGCATCAGTTTAGACAGTTTAAAAAAAGCAACTGCATCATTCATCTTTTGTGATGCACCCAAAAGAAAGGTGCAAGTGTCAGCAGCCATTCTATTTGTCCATTGGCTGATATGGACTGGATGTCGGTGTGGTCAGTGACATCTTGTGTATTCTTATGTTCATCAAGTACACCACAGGAAGGAATTATAGCGCCTTCAAGTCCCAAGGCACTTTACAATGAATGACGTACTTTTGAAGTACGTCACTGTTGTAACGTAGGAAATGTGGCAGCCAATTTGCACATAGCGAGTGCCTGCAGACAGCAATGTGTTAATGGCCAGATAATCAGATAATCCATTTTCAGTGATATAGGTTGAAGGCTACTTATTGGCCAGGACGTTGGGAGGAACTCCCCTGCTCAACTTTGAATAGTGTTATGGAAGTTTAAACACCCACCTGAGAGGGCACAGGTGACCTCGGTTTAACATCTCTCCTGAAAAATGGCATCTTTGGCACAGCGGTACATCCTCAGTATGGCAGTGGAGTGTCAGCCTAGATTTAGTGCACAAGTTCCTGGAGTGGGACTTGAACTCACAACCATCTGACTTGGGCAAAAGTGCTACCATTGGACCAGGGGGAGGCCGTGGTGTAGTGGTATTGTCACTCGACTAGTATTCCAGAGACCCAGGGTAATGCTCTGGGGGCCCGGGTCTGAATCTCACCACGGCAGGTGGTGAAATTTGAATTCAATTTTAAAAAAACCTGGAATTAAAAGTCTGATGATGACCATGAAACCATTGCCAAAACCCATCTGGTTCACTACTGTCCTTTAGAGAAGGAAATCTGCCATCCTTACCTTACCTACATGTGCCAAAATGTGGTTGACTCTTAAAAATGCCCTCTGAACGATGACAATTAGGGATAGGCAATAAATAAACACACACATCCATGAACGAATAAAAAAAAAAGTATATAAAATATGCAGGCATAGGAGGTGCCGAATGTACAAAATTAAGATACCGTATGTTGGGGATGGGGAGGAAAGGCATAATGGGAAAACTGCGAAAAGAAAACCTGAAAGAACAAAAAGCAATGAAATGACCAGTATTTTTGTAACCTACCTTCGTGGGAGCTAGCTAGTTACATCGCCAGTTGAGCAGCTCCATAGATGCCAACATTGCATCCAAATCAGGAAGTATCTGTGGCTGGAAAACCCCTTGCCTGGTTGATGCTATATATTTGTTTCTAGCATCCTGAGATTGAAATCAGCTGGGTTCAAGAACCAGAAAGGATAGTATATTTGAATACTGCAATTGGTCTTCCTATAATTAAATCCTGTAGAAACGTGTTTTAAAAATCAAAATTTCAAAATAAGGTATCTAAGGTATCATATTGTTTATAAATCACTTTTAGGCCAAGAATCTTGAATGAATAGACTTTGAAGAGACTTACTGGTATTATAACAAGTAATCTGCTACATTGTATAATCTAGTAGATTCTTGACTCAGGGATGTGAGATACACAGATCCATCAGTCATTGTCAGTTGTTCTCAGTCGGGCATTTAATCCCAGAAAATGACACTTTGACAAATGAGACATTCTGCTTAATTTTCTTATACACAACAGTAAAACAATGCCTCCAAGAAGTGAAATGACACTGCCACTAGCAATCGTAGGAGGGCCTGTAATTCATACTCCATGGTCAAGAATGAATGAATGAATGAACCAAGGTGTACAGTGAAAGATAAAATTAAGCTTAATGTTAGGATTTTCTGTAAATCAGATGTAACTAGATTTCATAGAATCTTAGAGCAAAGGAGGCCTATGGCCCATCGCACATTTGATTCCATATTTGTCATTATACACGTTTTTGGCTTTCTTGCCTAAGAGATTTGTTTGGAGAAATCAGTTCCCATTTATATTAATATGCACATGGGAGGCAATGCCAAGTTATTTTACTGGAAATCGATGGCCTATTTTCAAGAGCTTTCATATAAAGTGCATGCACCTGTAGACTGGAAGATGTAGTTTCCATCTCTCTCTTTGTTATTGCCAATAATAACAACAACTTAAATTTACATTGAGCCTTTAGCGTAATAAAACATCTCAAGATGCTTCACAAGAGCATTATAAAACAAGCCACAGAAGGAGATATTAAGTCAGGTGACCAAAGCTTAATCAACGAAATAGGTTTTAAGGAGTCTCTTAAAAGAGGTGAGGTGTAGGGAGGGTATCTGGAGCACAGGGCCTAGGTCACTCCAGGCATGGCCATAAATGGCAGAGTGATTAAAATCAAGGGTATTAAAATTAATTTTAGACAAGCATTAGATAAGACAAGATATCTCGGAGAATTGTGGGGCTGAAGCAGTTTACAGAGGTAGGGAAGGGCGCAGTCACGTAGGGATTTGAAAACAAGGATGAGAATTTTAAAATCAAGACATTGGCTCCTGGCAAGCAATGTAGGTCAGTGAGCACAGGGAAAATAGTTGAATGGTATGATGTGAGTTAAGTCACAGACAGCAGAGTTTTGGATGACCTTAAGTTTAGGGAGAGTAAAATATGGGCAACCATCCAGGAGTGCATTGAAATAGTCAAGTCTAAAGGTACCAAAAGAATGAATATTTCAGCAGCAGATGAGCCGAGACAGAGACGAAGTTGGGCAATGTTACAGACTGGAAACAGGTGGCCTTAACGATGATGCAAACATGGGGTCAGAAACTCATCTAGGGGTCAAATGTGCCAAGATTGTGAGTAGACTGGCTTAATCTCAGACTGTTGTCAGGTTGAGGGATGGAGTTGGTAGCTAGGGAACGGAGTTGGAGATGAGAACTATGGCTTCAATCTTCCCAATGTTTAATGGGAGGAAATCTCTGCTTATCCAGTACAGGACGTCAGATAAGCAGTCTGATAATTTAACAACAGTGATCGAGAAAGCTGGTGGAGAGGTTGAGCTGGGTTTCGTCCGTGAACGTGTGAAAACTAACATTCTGCTTTCAGACGATCTCATCAAGGGACACCATGTAGATGGGAAGTAGGAGGGAAGGGCCAAGGATAGATCCTTAGGGGTCGCCAAAGGTAGCGGTATGGGAACAGCCAGAAGTGCCATTGTAAGTGATTCTCTGCCTATGATTAGATAAATAAGAATGGAACCACAGAGCTGTCCCACCCTGCTGGATAACAGTGGAGAGGAGTTGGAGGAAGATACTTTGATTACCTGTGCAAAAGGCTGCAAACAGGTCGAGAAGGGTGAGGAGGGAACACTCATAAGATGTAATTGTGACAAAGACCTTAATATCTCGGAGATATTAAGTCAGATGACCAAAGCTTAATCAATGAAGTAGGTTTTAAGGAATCTCTTAAAAGAGGGGAGGTGTAGGGAGGTATCTGGAGCACAGGGCCTAGGCCACCCCAGGCATGGCCACCAGTGGTAGAGTGATTAAAATCAAGGGTATTAAAATTAATTTTAGATGAGCATTAGATAAGTGCAGATATCTCGGAGAGTTGTGGGGCTGAAGCAGATTACTTTGAGAAGACCTGTTTCGGTACTGTGGCAAGCACGGAAACCAGATTGCGGAGATTTGAACATGGGACTTCTAGAAAAGATGAGAACAGATTTGGGAGGCAATAATATAAAAATTGCCTTGTTCATATATGCTAAACTTCTGCAATTTTTTAAAACTTCCTTGCCCCAGTAAGCAGACCTGCTTCAAAATTTTCTTAGCGTAGTCAGAATCCTGTTTTTAACATTTTCTCCAGAATTCGTGAACGGGGATGCTGTGGTTGCACGTTCTTGAAAATGACCGCAGAAATCAGTGACATCAAAACTATGTCTTGGTAACATTGTATTCAGTAGATAGTTCCCCACCGTCTTATCCTTCTGAGTTTTCTGCTTCATTATATGGAGAAGTAGCAATAGTATTTTAAACCAGCTTTTAGATTTTGTACAAGTTATTTGGCACATAAGATAAAATTATTCAGAACTCTGACGGGGAGCTGGACTGCATAACACAAGCCATTGACCAGATACGATTACCAAAATTAGCATTACATGCTGTGGTCCGTTGCATCAGTGTTTTACAGGGAAATAACAAAAAAAAGTTTGGACTTCCAAAAGGCATTTGATAAGGTGTCGCGCAGCAGACTTGTGAGCAAAATTAGATCTCGTGGAATGAAAGGGACAACTGTAGTAACATGGATATGAAATTGTCTGAGTGACAGGACTCAAAGTGAATGGTTTTTCGGACTGGAGGAAGGTTTGCAGTGGAGTTCCCCAGAGATCGGTATTAGGACGCATGCTCTTCTTAATATATATTAATGATCCAGACCTTGGTGTATAGGGCACAGTTTCGAAATTTGCAGATGATATGAAACTTGGAAGTACTGTGAACCATGAGGTGAATAATTTAGGACTTCAAAAGGACAAAGGCTGGTGGAATGGGTGGACAAGTGGCAGGTGAAATTCAATGCAGGAAAGTGTGAAGTGATGCATTTTGCTAGGAAGAATGCAGAGAGACAACATAAAATAAAGAGTACAATTCTAAAGGGCATGCAGGAGCAGAGGGACCTGGGTGTCTACATGCATAAGTTATTGAAGGTGGTGGCAGTACAGGTTGAGAGAGCGATTAATACAACATTCAACATCCTGGGCTTTATCAATAGGGGCATTGAGTACAGAAGCAAGGAAGTTGCGTTAAACTTGTATAACGCACTAGCTCGGCCTCAGCTGGAGTATTACATCCACTTCTGGGCATCATGTTTTAGGAAGGATTTGAAAGCATTAGAGAGGGTGCAGAAAGATTCCTGAGAGTGGTTCTAGGGAACCATTTGGGTAGGTTGGAGAAGTTGGTACTGTTTTCCTTGAGGAAGAGAAGTTTTAGAGGAATTTTGATAGAGGCATTCCAAGTCATGAAGGGTCTGGACAAAGTAGATAGGAAGAAACTATTCCCATTGGTGAAAGGATCGAGAACCAGAGGGCACAGATTTAATGTAATTGGCAAAAGAAGCAATGGAGACATGAGAAAAAACTTTTTTACACAGCGAGTGGTTAGGAATGCAGTGTCTGAGAGTGTGGCGGAGACACATTCAGTTGAGGCTTTCAAAATGGAATTGGATCATGATCTGAAAAGGAAAAAATGTGCAGGGTTACAAGGAAAAGGCAGGGGAGTAACACTAGATGAATTGGCCCTTCAGAGATCCAGCACAGACACGACAGGCCGAATGGCCTCCTGTGCTGTAACCATTCTGTGATTTTTTTTGATGGGTGGCTGGGGAATCGTCTGTATGGATGGTGCCTATACGGACTCAGAGGCATTTGATAAGGTTCTGCACAAGAGTGTTTACAAAAATGAAAAAGCTTGGAATTGGAAGAGGCATTCTGATACGAGTTGGTAATTGGCTGGGAGGTAGAAGACGGACATGACCTGCTACTCAGAGAACATTGACTTTATTGCTACTATGTCAAGTGGTGCTCCCAAAGATGGGCTAATGGAATTGAGATACAGATCAGTCATGATCTCATTGAATGGCAGAATAGGCTTGAGGGGCTGAATGGCCTACGCTTGTTCCATATGAAATTGTCATTGAAAAAAGATAAGTAAGCTGCATTTCTAAGCAAGGGATGTATTGTTTTTAAAATGTTTGAGTAAGACAGGAATTGAGATACAGATCAGTCATGATCTCGAGGAGAACCTTGCATTTCATACTAAAATTGAGAGAGGTGGTGTGGATTTTAAAGGACAAATCCCTAAGACTGTTGTGTGGTTTGCCATAGGTGTTTGTCATGGCTGTGGATTTGTCTCTACCACAAGAGATACCTTGTACAGTCATCTGCTTACCAATCATATGGCCTGCCAGCCAGGTTCAAAAGGTGACTCATATTCTCCAAGGACAGGTCTACCTGCTCTTCCTCTAACAGGTAAGCAAGAAACACATAATGGAAATATCCCACTTTGGTATTTTAGTGTCAGCTTGAAATGGCAAATGCTTGCATAATGTTAGGTCTGTTCCTTATTTATTGCATTACAGACCAAATGGTATTTTTATAAAATGGTTTTTAAATGAGGGAAAATATTCATATTTTAATATTCCAAAGGTTATGCAATTTGTTAACAAGGGGGGAAGAAGTAACACCAAGTTTTAGAAACATTTCCAGTTTGCAGATATCAGCTGTATAGAATTAATGGCATTTAAAAATTCTGTTTAATAGACTAAACAAGTGAAAATAATGCTGGATTTATTCAACTTTTATTTATATTCCTGGTTTATTTTATTTGTAATCTGTTCGTCACAGGTGTGAAAATTGCAAATCCTTTCCTAAGCCTGAAGTGTAACCAGTGTGAGTACGTTGGGGATTCTGAATCAAGCTTGCAGCAACATATTTCATTGCATGTTGTACAAGATACACTTCAATGCAATCAATGCCACGAGAAGCTAAGAAATGCTGCGGAGTTAGTCAAGCACATGGAGATTCATCAAGATAATGAATCAAAGCACAACAGGGAGGAAACAAAGGACCGAGATGATGGAGGATCTCCAGCTTTAAGTAGGGAGGCTTCTGAGGAACTTAATATAGTAGTGAAAGTCAAAGAGGAACCTCTCAATTTGCAGTGTGAAAGTGAAGGCGATAGGACTATGGAGGAGAGTCAGACAGATCCCACCCCTGACCGGTCCTCCAATGTTTCATCACCAAGAAGCGCCCTGATGGCAAAAGTGAAGTCAGAGTGTTCAAGTCCGACACCAGTCTCAAGCCCAGTACACTGTGGGACGGGTTCAATTATTCCAGAAGGAACAGTTCTAATACCATATATGTTCAGTCATGAAACTTCCACATTTCCACAAGCTTCAGAAATTTTAGCCAAGATGTCTGAGCTGGTCCACAGCAGGCTAAAGCAAGGGGTCAACAACTATCCACTTCTTTATGCAGGAGCACCCATTCAAAAAGGAGCAACGTGCTATGAATGTGACATTACATTCAATAATATCAACAACTACTTGGCGCACAAACGTCTCTACTGTTCTAGCAGGCATCAGCAGGCAGAAAATCCTACTGTTGATGACACTGTGAAGGATTCTGCACCCGTAAGTAAAAATGAACAAGTAACTCATAGTCCAGCTTCTGGAACGGAAAACCAACATGCCTCTTCCTCACAGACTGACTCTGAAAGAGACCTACGGATACCAAATGTCGAGAGTAAACCTCCAGAAATCAAAAATGAGGACAGCACCATGAAGGATACCTCGTCTGAAGGGGAAAGCCTTAGTAGAGTTAGTGAAGGCAGCCGAAGTCCAAGCAACTCCGTTGAAGATTTTGATGATGACCCATCAAAAACTGTTTGTGAAGCCTGCAATATAAGGTTTACCCGTCATGAAACTTATGTTGTCCACAAACGTTTATATTGTGCTTCAAGGCATGACCCTCCTCTTCGGAGGCCAAATGGAGGAAAAGTGGCAACCCTTCAGCAAACTGTACGTACACGTAAACGTAGAAAGCTGTATGAGATTCATGGTACTAGCCATCAGCCTCTTCCTCCACCTTCCCCAAGTGAAGCATCTGCTCATAGTCCTTCAGCTGCCATTCTTCAAAGTGCTGGGCTACCTAACAATGTAGAAGCTTTGAAAATTAAACAAGAGGCGCTCTCACTTTCTTCAAGGTCATCTGATTCTCTTTCCCTGTCAACAGGTTATATATTAACAACTCAGTCCAGTGCAACATCATCACCGAGTTCAAGTTCAGATGTTGATGGACCAATTGATCTTAGCAAAAAGCCTCGTATTCAGGAAGAACCGTTGATTCATGTTGCCCCTTTGCATCCAGCTTCTCATTTTTCAACAGACTATCATGAATGTACCTCCTGCAAAATCAGTTTCAACAATGTAGAAAACTATCTCACTCACAAAAAGTATTACTGCTCTTCTACCGCTCTTCAGCACAGTAAGGTGGAGCATCTTGCCAGAGCAAAGATGCAGGCTCCTGCTTCAATAAAAGCTAAGAAAAATAGGATGGAAATTGCAGACCCTCAGATACAAACAGAGGAATTGAAGAAAAAAGATATAAGCACTAAATGTATTCCAGAAAGTCCAAGCGTAGTACATCGCTGTATTACTCCCAACAGCTCTCCAGGAATGTATCACAGTAGTTCAGATGTTTTGCAGGATGGGCCTCAGTTGTCCCCCCATGTTAAGACCTTCTCAGCACCTCAGCGCACTCATTCAGTCATCTGTCCCTATTGTCCACTTAATGGACCAATTGAAGGAGACCTTGTTGATCATTTTAAAAATGTTCATGATTTGTTGTTGGCCAAGCAGCTATCAACTGGGCACACAGCAGAAGGTTTAATGCACGATATTTCATCGCCAGGTAAACTCATAACAAACAGTATTTCTGAAACCAGTCCTCAGAATTCGATAGTTCCTGCCCCATCTCTCAAGTCAGTTGCTCAAATACAGAAGAATACCCCGAATGCCAAAGATCAAAGAGAATCTGTCTCTTCCCAGTCTTCAATCGAAAGTCCATTGCAGAACATCTCACCGAAACCTTTAGTGACATCCTCCCCCAAAGTTGCTTTGAAAATATTACCAGTGCCTGAAAGCCCCAGGAACCCAGGTTTCAAATCCCTCAGCCCATCCATTAATGTTGACAAATCTGTTCAGACAGCCATGTCACTCCCAAGCCCAGTGCAGAATGGAAACCACAGATACTGTCGCTTGTGTAACATCAAGTTCAGTAGCCTTTCAACTTTTATAGCTCACAAGAAGTATTACTGTTCTTCTCATACTGCAGAACATGTGAAATAAGTTCTTGCATCTGCAAGCTGTATCGTGAATGTTTGCTCTGATATTTGGCACAAATTACCTAACACCTCAATACCTGTGCATTTGCTGTACAGTTTAGAAACAATCATGAAAACACAACATTGGTTTCTGGTGTTCAAATGTTAACCACATTCCAGCCTTAGTAAGTTAAAATGGCCCAGGATGGGGAGACTTTTTTTTTCATACTATCTCCTTAAATTGGATTCATTTTCGAACTCCTAGGCTTAGCTGGTGAAATACATTAAAGGATTGTACTTTCTCAGTTGACTGAATAAGGATGATATATATAAATTAAATCTTTCACATCTATTTACATGCCTAGCGTTTAATATACTCATTTTGAAGAAACCATGTGAAAGAGCCAATAGGTATGTTTACCAGCTGCATAACAAAATATTTTTATAATAATCTCCCAAACCAAATTAATTATATGCTGATTTTCTTAGAAACATTTTTGGAATCTTCCATGTGCAACCTTTGGGTGAGTTTAAAACAAAGCAAGTATTATACTTTCATCACTTTTTTGACAATCTGGCACCTACATTTGCTTTTATTTAGGGAAATAGCCTGCAGATTATGAAAGGTGGATGGAAATGTTTGAGTTAGTTGAAGTATCCCACAAGTTTGTTCATTGAATAAACTCATGTTAAATCCTCTGTAACCTCATGTGTGCTGGTTAAATTTCCCTCTTCTGAAGGAACTTTATTGCAATATAACTTTCAGTGTTTTCAATCTTAAGGGCGTCCCATGCCATTAAAAATAGCCAACCTGCCATGAATTTCAAACCTTTTTTGGACGTTGGATGCATTTTAATTCAAGGACAGGCTTGGCTTTGATTGGCAGATTGACCAGAACTTGGTCTTACAAATTCAGTATTTATAACTCAAGTCAAAAATATTGGAAATGATTCATAAGAAAATTTTGGAACAGTCACGTGTTTCTTCACAATTTTTATCACACAAATACTGACAGTTGAATACTACTGAAAACTGAAAAGTGATCACTAGGGGGCAGAGTAGTTTAAAACTAGTTTGTGTAGATTTAGTGATACTCTTGCTAATTGTTTAGTTAGTGCATGCTAAAGCTGTCAAGTCTTCATTTCAGTACATTCAATTCAACTGTAGTAATGTCTCTAATTTTTATTTATTAGTGTTGTATTTATTATCAGGGTTTACATGCAAAGCCAGCACAAAAGCAAAAATGTGTTGGTAGCAGCATTATTTTTTATTTTTGAGCTTCGTTTACCAGAACAGGATTCAAATTAACATAGTAAATGTTATGAAAAAAAATTAATTTGAACTGTTTCGTTGTACAATATCCATAGGTCCAATGCATCTCGGGATTAATTGCCTTTCTTTTGCGTTTTATCATTTGTAGACCAAGCTTATTGCTATAATGTACATTAAGTGTGCTTAATGAATGGAATGGTGTCTTGGTGCTTTAATGTGAATGATTCCTAATCTTTATCAATGTGGCCTTTTTCATGAATTATTGTTGATCATGATTGTGTTTTACGTTGCTCATCTAAAAGGTGTAATGTTAGATGAAAGGAACAAGTTGCTTTGTTCAGTGGCATTCGTGTGAGTTAAAAATGTCTTAACATTTTTAAGATTTGAGTGCAATGAAAGGAGGAAGAGATGGCCGTCAGCCTGACTGGGCCTGAATAAACATCTTGGAAATTAGAGCACAGAGTAACACAATTTGGCCCATCATAGATGTGGCAGTGTTAGCTCTAACCTGAATTTCTCTGTTCACCTCTTCCCACTTTCTAACCCCCACAACCCCCACCAGTGAGTGTCATGCTCTGTTTGGAACTAAACAAACTCATTTTCCATCAATGGAGGGAAAAATGAGAGGCAAAAGTGGCACTTGGACCAAAAATTCAGTGGTACCAAGTGAGCATCTGCTGTACTCCCAGGCAGATTCATTTTCTTTCGGGTCAAAACATGTTACTGACCAAATATTACACCCGTAGACTGTTACCTACAATGCCTTGGTAGTCTTTTTGGAGGTATATTGTGGTATAATTTTAAATATCATTCGGATTTTATTCATCCAGAAGATTGTTACATCACTAAATTAAATAAAACACCTATGGCTACTCTACAGTTTGTAGACTGCAAATGTTTTGTAAAGATTTATGAAAGCAATGACATTTAAATGAAGTTGGATCAAGCAAAAGATATATGGTCTCTGAAACTCTTGTTGTTTGCATGATTGTTCCTATGTAATCGGAAAAGCTATGCTTTGGTTGCACGTGTGTCTTTCTAAGACTTTATGAAATACAAGATTTTTTACTTTTCCAGAAGGTGCTGTTAATTTATTTATATTGTAGAGCAGTGTTTACTATGATAATCTGTGGAATAAACCTTGACATAAGTCTCTCTCTACAAAGCAGTGCAAATGGATGTTCAGTTTAATAAATCCATTTTTACACTTTTTGCACTGTACTGTATGAATTTTGCTGAATGATGTAGTTTAGAAGCTATTTACAGGATATTTATGTTTCAATTCAGCACTTTTATACCTCTGAATTTGCCTAATATAGTGACCAATAACTTTCAACTCTCAGTTGAAGGCTGCCTTCAGTGATTTAACCATTTCTGAGACTGATCATGTTGTTAAATTGAATGTCATTCTTAATTTCCGATTGGGAACTGACCCCTACACACTAGTTTGAGCTATGCATGCTAATAAATTGTCCAGTGGGACACCTGAAGCACTACTATGCCTCTCTTGTCTTTGTGAGTCCTTTTGTATAATGTGTTTCTCTCTGAATAAGTATCTTTCTTATGACGAAAGTAATTGCACTTTCGCATGAAGAGACAGAACCACAGTGAGTATATTATGCCAGTGAAGTTGGACTTCTCCATGGACCCAACATTCATGGTATTCTGCCTGTTGTGTCTGTTATATCCTATTCTCATATTGGACTGAATAAGTTAGTTTGTGGCGATGCACCTTGAACATGGAGGAACTGACCATGCAATACAGTTTTGAATTCATTCACAACACTTGTATTTCCTAGAAATTGAGCACAGAGTTTGTTTCACATACAGTCATTGGAGAAGGACACTATGTAAACATAGAACAGTGGTGGGGTGGGGCAGGGGGCTAGTTGCAGATAGGGAAATTTAAAAATTCTTGTTTTAACTGGAATAAAAAGCCATATCTCCACTTTTAAATTTTACAGCATTAACAAGACAGTGATATATCTGGCATTAATTATATGCTGTAAATTGGCAGTGTGTGTTGAAACATTGGTGACCTTTAAAGGTTCCTGATGTGAAGAAAGGGGCTGTGTAACTAATTGATCAACATATATGAAAGTTTTCTTGTAATATAGGCTAGTGGATTTGTATTGACTGCAGTTGAAGTATACTATTTCAGTTTTCAAAAGACTCTCCTACAAATGGTAAGCCTTATTTAGAATATGTCAATGACTCAAATATGCAAAATATCAATTTTCCCAGCTGCTTGTTTTCCCACTATTCGTTTTCTCAGGTAATTTCAAAAGTTACTCCTGCATACTGTAAATTAAATTTGTAGGGACAACAGTTTGCTAAGTCAAAGGATTGAGTTTTAGTTCTGTGCAGATGTGTGATGGTCCATTTTTAACTTTCCTCTTTATTTGCAGGTAAATTGAGAATACCTTTTTGCTTATATAGTTCCCTTAATACTGCAATATAGGAAAATTAATTTGTACGTATGCTATGAAATAGATAATTACAAAATTTACCTTGTTGCACCCAGAGTATTTCACTTTTTCTTCTGAAAATGGCATCTATTCTGGATTGCTCCTAATTGAGTCAGGTTATGAAGTCCAACCAGGATTTGTTCAGTTGTCTAAACTATTTTTTTATTCGGTCACAGGATGTGAGCAGTGCTGGCTGAGCCAGCATTTATTGCCCATCCCTAATTACTCTTGAGAAGGTGGTGGTGAGCTGCCTTCTTGAACCGCTGCAGTCCATGTGGTGTAGGCACACCCACTGCTGTTACTGAGGGAATTCCAGGATTTTGACTCCGTGACAGTGAAGGAACAGCAATATATTTCCAAGTCAGGATGGTGAGTGGCTTGGAGGGGAACTTGCAAGCGGTGGTGTTCCCATGTGTCTGCTGCCCTTGTCCTTCTAGATGATAGCAATCCTCGGTTTGGAAGATGCTGTCTAAGGATCCTTGGTGAGTTCCTGTAGTGTATCTTGTAGATGGCACACACTGCTGCCACTGTGCGTCGTTGGTGGAGGGAGTGAAGGTTTGTGGATGGGGTGCCAATCAAGCGGGCTGCTTTGTCCTGGATGGTGTCAAGCTTCTTGTGTTGTTGGAGCTGCACTCATCTAGGCAATTGGAGAGTAGCCCATCACACTTCTGACTTGTGCCTTGTAGATGGCGGATAGGCTTTGGGGGGGTCAGGAAGTGAGTTACTCACTGCAGGATTCCTAGTCTCTCAGCTGCTCTTGTAGCCACAGTATTTATATGGCTAGTCCAGTTCAGTTTCTGGACAATGGTAACCCCAGGATGTTGTTAGTGCAGGATTCAGCAATGGTAATGCCATTGAATGTCAAGGGACGATGGTTAAATTCTCTCTTGTTGGAGATGGTCATTACCTGGCACTTGTGTGATGCGAATGTTACTTGCCACTGTTGAAGTTATTTGTAGAATGAGGTGTAGGTGAGCTAGAAGTTCCTCTTGCTATACGCTGTTTACGCATAAGAAAGCAAAATTGATGATTGAAGGATGATAGTGAACTTTATGGGATTGGTGTGTGGTCACTAAGATAAGGAGACAAGTGCAAACCACCCCACCCCCAAAAAAATTTACATAGGCAATAAAACCTTTGAATTGCCTTATTTATGGCTTTTCTAACCTGTCGTGCAACTTTTAGTAATTAATGTATTTGTACTCCAAAATCCCTTCGTTCCTCTACTCCATCCAGACTTACAGCCTTCCAAATAACAAATGATTTTCCTGTTCTTCCTGCCTAAATGTACTGCCTCACATTTATGCGTTGAACAACATTTGCTAATTATTTGCCCATTCTGCAAATTTATTAATGCCTTCCTTTAATTAGTTGGATAAAGGTAGAAAAATGTTGAAAGACAGTCAAGAGTGCAAGAGTAATCACTTCAGAAATTCCTGTGAACAGATTCCAGGCACTGCCCACAATGCAGCAAGAAAACAGAAGAATAGATAAGAAATCAGAAGATAAAAATGAGAAAGGCACAGGGGAATGTTAATCATGGGCATTTGTTGCTCAGCAAGATGAATACCCATGTATATCATAATAACATAGTGTAGAACAGTGTATAATACTGGAACAACAGCTTAAGAATACAGAAGTCAGAAATAATGTCTTTGTTGATGAGAGTGCATTCTGTGATGCAAACAAATGCATGATTTAGATTAGGTCTGTCGGATTCTATAAGGAAATGCTAAGTAAGCAGGAGGTTACTGGTTAATGCAATTAACACATATTGGTCCTGCATAAGCACCACTCTGAGGATGTCTGACCAGTTCAAACCCATTCGTTTGGGACAATGGGCTTCCCCCACAGGTAGGGATGGCACAAATATTTATATACTTAGGATCCTTGATGAATTCTCAATTATAACTCTTGACATAGGGCTGAATTTTAACTCCAAAGAACAGGTGACTTGGGGTTGGACCAGAGGTTAAAGTTCAAAAGTCTGAAACAAGAACCAAACCCGCCTCAAAACTGTCCACTTCTGGTTAAAGAGTTGGGACAAGTTGCTGACTAATCTGCTTGCTGGAGGCAGAATCATTATTGAAATATTATAATGCGCATTTGTGCCTCCATTTTACAATCATTCTATTTTTAACTCATGTTGGTCGTGTTTCCCAAGCCTTGGAAACCTGACAGGTGAAATGAGGCAAGAGGGCTGAATCTATGAGTTAAGTTTCTTTATAATCCCTGCTTGTGGACCAAGAGAAGCAAAAGAGTTTCCTTGCAACTCAACAAGCTCCCACCCCCACTCTCCACCAACCCCCCCCAAACCCTGTGAAATTGGGACATCATCCTCCACCTTCTCTCCCATCCCTTTACCATCTCTGCCACACACACCCTCTCACTATAGACCTACAGACTGACCTCAACTGTGGCCTTGTACTCTATGCCCCCATCTGGCAGGCCACCTACTTGTCAATCAGGCTACCTGTGGGCAGGAAAGGGACAGAAAAAAATTTAAGAATACTACAGTTCAAAACTGGAGGACGTTTGAGAAACCCATTCTTCCCGACTGCAAAACAGCATCCACTAACAGAACGTGCCTCCAGGCAGAAGCCCTGGCCATAGTCTATGTAATGTCATGAAGCTATTAATGTATATATTATTGGAAATTATTTTTCTTTTAAAAATAGAGGTTTAGTCTGTGGGTGTGTCTTAATTGAATTAAAGCCAGCTTGTCTGGGTGCTTTGATGTGTACTAGTATCGAGGTGTAAGAGAGGTAGAGGTACATTGCATTTTGTTGATTAGAACGTTTAAGAAGGGGGGTGAAATCTGGCACCTAGCTAGGAGAAAACAAAGAACAAACGATATGTTTATATTACTAATAAAATTGGTACTATGAAAGGGGTTTTATTGTTAGAAGAGACTGGTGATACAATGAGAATTTACTTTCAATGAGCTGTGCTAGGTATAACTTCAGTTTTTGTGTGTGCAGAGCAGAGGCAATGTAAGTTCAAAGTAGCTGTAAGCCTACAACTGTCTCCACAGGAACCTCATTTTTAATTTGTAAGGTGAAAATCCTTTGCCTGGTGTCTGCTTAATTCTATGGGTTGCTGTTGCCTTAATGGAGATTAGCTTAGGAATTTGTTAAAAGTTATGATAGTAGTAATTTGTAGCCATGCGTATGTGTTTCATGTGTTGTAACTTAATAAAATGTTTCATTTAGTTTAGTATAAAACCTCTCGAGAACTGGTGGTCTGATTCCTGAATTCAGAGTTGCATCTCAAATGTGCCACTTAAAAATATAGGTTATGACAGTTGTTTAAAGTTTCCCTCTGGGATTTTTGAGTAGCTCAGCTTTAAAAAAAACTGCTGTCTCATAACAGTAGTGTTGGATTTAATGGTAGCAGACTTCCTATAATAGAAATCATTTGAGAACTTTGTCAAAGTAGGACTGACCTACATGCTCAGATGGTCAGAATCCATTTCTCTGCTCCAAAAGAATTGGGATTGATTCAGCAAGGCTTGTGTTACAAAGCCAGAAAACCAAGCCTGTGATTTTAACCATGAGACCCATGCGTTTCCACAGATTTTGGCCTTCCTTGATATAACTGTGAAAATGTAGGTTATTTGCTCCACCCAACACCCACCCCCCACCCCTGCTTAGTTTTTGAAAACCTTCAGGTTTATAAAGTCACAATAGATTTTGGAAAACTTATCTGTGATCTGTTTATCACATGTTGATGAATCCCTCTGTTTATTTCAATTTTGTTGCTAACCATCCCCCTCTCTGATGATGTTGCCGAAGACAGTTATGTAATCGTACTTCCTGAGCGGTTATGCAATTGACCAAAGGCAACCTACTCTGTTTATAAATTAACTGCTGTATAAAATATTATTTTTGGGTGACAGATTTGAGGTTGTAATTATTTAGCTTGTTGTTCAAGCTGAAGGATTTTTTGGCAAACTAACTTTCTTGGCAGCAGAAGTGTATTAAATCATACAGGAGGCCCACCCAGACTAATTCTGCCGATCCCACCAATTGTTCATTCAGTTCAAAGTAGCCCTTCCACACTTTTAAAATTATGAATCAGTTACAGTAATTTACTTAACCTTCATCACTAGGATTTTGGCATTACTTTCATAGATTCCAATATAATAGGAAATGAGGAGTGAAAAGCAAGACGGGAAAGAAAAAAGGCATCTAATTACCCTCAATGAACAAAAACAGTCAGACGTTCTGAGTTCAAACAACCAGGACCTGAAACCTTGGGCAGGATTTTACCATCCCGCGTGAGGGTGAATCAGGGTGGTGCAATTGGGGTCAGCCAGGGTCAATTGGCTCTCTGGCCATGTCCCACCGTCAGGGAATTTTACCAACGGCGGGACTGGCTTCAGACAGGCTTCCTGCCACAAGGATGCGGGAAGTGAATTTAAATATTCAAATGAACCATTAGTGGCCATCTGGGTGCATGGACTCACCTCCCCCCCCCCCCCCCCCCCCCCCCCACCACTGCCAGGTGGGGAGCCCTCCAGCTGAATGCAGCAACTGTCCGGGGTTGGGTGGTGAGGTATATTTTCATTCAAAGAGGAGGCTGTGGGCAGCGGAGTTTGTCCCTGCGACCCCAAAGGGGTTTACCGTCCATCATTATAATTTTTAATTTTTTTCAACATTCCTTCAGCCTACCTGGTCAAGGCTGCAGGGCCCCTGATCACCTCAGTATTGGCCACCGTTCCTCGTGGCGCTGCTGAGCTGCCGGTCCTCTGATTGGCAACCCCGGTGGCAGCTTATTCATAGGCTGCCGCTGGTAAAGCTAGTGGGGAGGTCCCGTCAGTCAGTCATGCGTGTAGCTGGCACACATTTCCAGCCGTCATTGGAACCTCAACGTTTTTGATAAAATTCTGGCCCTCAAATCTGTTTACCTCCCCGAAGGTGCTGCCAGACCTGCTGAGTATTTCCAGAATTTTTGGTTTACATTTCAGATTTCCAGCACCCACACTATTTTAATTTTTTTTATTTTAATGCCTTACTTCGATGCTTCCCTTTCATTAGATTGTAGGGCAACATGCATAGGAACAGTTAACAGTACAAGCTATAACCTGAGGTTAGGTTGGAATTGGGCTAAAAGTAATTAAAGCTAAGCTTAAATCAAAGCTGCAAGGTTGGGAGTAATCAAAACAAAAACGTATGTAAAATCACTGACAGCATCCTGAACTAATAGACATTACGTGTTGGGTAACATGAATGGTTTGCCTAGTCTGTTGGAAGTGACATTGAGTAAGCCTGATCCAACTCAACAGGATGCAACATTGACACTCAACATGCCTGGGAAGAGTTTAAATAAAAGAAAAGTAACTACATACTTGCATCAAATCATAACGCTAAAAGCAAAGCAACATCAAATAATTAATACAAAAGCAAAATATGGCAGATGCCGGAAATCTGAAATAAAAACAGAAAATGCTGGAACTAGCAGGTCAGAGGCAGCACCTGTGGAGAAAAATCTCTTCAGGTTGCTAAAAGAACTTCGACCTGAAATGTTAATTCTGTTTCTCTCTCCATAGTTGCTGCCTTGACCTGCTGAGTATTTCCAGCATTTTTTTTTGTTTTTATTACACATCAAAATATAACAATTGGAGCAGGACAAATAAAAAAAAACACCCACGCAGTGCCCACTGGTTACAAAAATAAAATAGTGTGATAGCACTACTGCATTTTGGCTGACATGAAAAGATCTAATATTGTGAAAAGTATGTCTAAATACACTACCTCGCAAGCTTAGCCTTAAATTTGAGATGCTCCTGTCCTTGGGTGTAAAAGAAAACTGGATGCAGAGTATCCCTCAGTCATTGGGGTGATCCAATACAGCTAGATGTAGGAACAGTAAAATCTGCTTCAATAAGTAATGCAACTAATATTCTGTATTCATACTGATCCTCTCATGTAAGTAAAAACTCACAACTCGATCTAAGTAAGGAAAACAAATGCAGAGCCGGGGAGAAAGGGAATAGCCGTGATACTCTGAAAAAGGGTTAAAAAAAAATGATCGCTTTGTTTTTCCCCATGAAGAAGTGGAGGAAAGTTATGACTTGGATGGCTTATCCAGCATCCGGTCAAGGATAACAGCACAAAGAGTGAAAGAGTCAAAAGAAATGAAGGTGAACTGGATGCATGTGGGAACTGGTGGTATATTTGTGGGTGCTGCTGGAAGGTCATGTATAGGTGAGGAAGTAGACAGTGCTTTAGGAGGTGACAGTGCAGGGGAAGGCTGAGAAATTATTGCTGGAGATGGAGCAGTAAGAGTGGAGCGAAGTTAAGGCAATCCTATAGAGCTAGATGACAGGAGAGGCAATGGAGGAGAATGCCATGGTCAACTGCATTGAACACTGTAGATAAGTAAAAAAGAGGCATAAGAGCCACTGTCACAATGTACATTATACTTAATTAGCTAGGGTAGTTTCAGTGCTGTGAGAAAGCAGGAAACTGGACTGGAGAGATTCAATGGAGAATTTAAGAAGAGCTGCTCACAGAGCTTGGAAGTAATGACATATCCAAGGACTTGAGAGGAAAGGGAGTTGGGGATGGGTGATTTAAGGGCCCGGATGAGAGGAAGAAGAGAAAGCAGCTGCCTGGATCAACCCAATCTTAGAGGTGAATAAGCCCCTCAATTTTGTACACTTTGGTGTGGATTTTCATCTGCAAGTCAGATGCACAATGTGTGGAGAATTCCCGACTCCGCAAGCCTGACTTTTAAAAATGGCTGCTTGGGTGTCAGATTTTTAGTCTGATGGGGCAGGCTATATTAGAAGTCAGGGCAGGCAACCCTGGAAACCCAAATGCAGGATACTCGACTGCAAAATCTGTGGTAGTGGGGGACTGCGTTCGCGCTCTCCCCTGAAAAACAAAAGTAGTGAGAGGGATGCAGGATGTGGAGGTGGGCTGGGCAGAAGGCCATCCTCAGGGCTCCGGCACTGTGTCAAAACTTTTTTCTTAAAAGAATAAAACATAAAACATCCTTCCAGCTCACACCCCCTCTTTCCCCACGCACCCCCCCTCCAAACAACCCCCATGTTACCTCATGCCCAGTACCCACCCCCATAGCCCTTTATAGTTCCTGTGCCAACCCATGACCCCACCCACCACCCTTTGCCCTTACATCTACCATGCCAACTCACCCAGTATCCACCATGGACAGGCCTCAGGACCCATGCAGAGATGAGATAAAATAAAAAGTTCTAAGTAAACACTATATTGATGAAACACTCTCATTCATAAAAACACATTTACTAAATTTACATTATTCCAACTACATAAAGCCTTTATAGCAACAAACATTTCATTCAAATGTACAATCCTTTGTAACAACAATCATTGGCATTCATTGCCCCACTTCAAAAAGTCTATAAACATTTGTAGCTGTCAATCAAACTGTGCAATAGCCCGCACCCCACTGTGATAATAGATGGTTGTGAAATCAGTCATGTAGCAGTAATCCAGTAATGAAGCCCTCAGGCTTATGTCAACAGAGGAGTAAAATAGCAAGCAATTATTTTTTTTAACACTCCAGCCATTTTTTTTTCAAAGAGTTAAAGGGCAGGACTTTTAAAAGCCTGGACAGCTCCTTTTAACGGGTGCTTTTGATGGGTGGTCTCAACACTTCTGTTAGGTCCTCTTGATAGCTGCCTTTGAAAGTTTTGACAGATCTATTGACAGTTCCAATGAGCTTGACAGTTTTTACACATTCATGCCTACCTTTAACAAAGGGCACCTTATTTTCTCCAAAGGGCACCTGACCTCTTCCAAAGCTGTCCCTGGGCCAGATCCAAAGGGGTACCCTGGCTATCCAAATAAATGCACAAAGATCAGACCTGCTCTCACCAAGTAAGTTCTGCACACTTCAGGTTTCACATTCCTGGGCTACCAAAATCCCATTTGAATGGAGACAGCTTATGATTTAAGTGGCCAGCTACCTCCGTGAACTGTGCATACATGAAACGTGATCCACTGCCATTCCCACCCTTGCGAAAATGGGAAGTGCCGTGTTCGGGGGGCAGGACTTAGATTTTCAGGCACTTGCCTGTTTTCACCATGATGAAGAAGTTCTCCATTGTGGTGAAAATCCAGGCTTTTCAATTGAGTGTAGAAGAGGTAGGGCAGATGGAAATAAGCAGGTGATTAACTATGGAATAAAGGAATCTAGGATTTCCCTTGCCCTTGTGAATGATCCTGGAATAGTAAATGGTTTTAGTTCAGAAGAGTGGGGTTAGGGTTAGATTTAAGTGATTGGAGATCAGGAAACATTCGATACAGAGATTACGGGAGGTGAAAAGGGGGAATTTTGGGCGAGGAGGTTGATTTAGGGCTTATGAGGTCAGTAAATGATTTAGAATAAGAGGGAAGAGCCTCAGCTGGCCAGAAAATGTCTTAGGCATGTAGCTAAAATATTGAGAGTTTGCACTCTCAATCTCCGCTCTCTTAAAGAAAATACAGCCATCTATCAATGTCAAAGGATAATATTGAAATGTAACCACATTAATCACTCAAAAGAAAACCCGAGAGAAAGTTGCTTCCCATGTCCTTACATCCCCAACACAGAGGCCTTGCACAAAAAACATCACTGTAATGTCTAAATGTAGGAAAACTGATTAGACTAACAAGAATACAAACGAATGTTAACTTGTACTGCACGTTTATAAAGTGATTTGTGCATTTCAGCAACACTTTTCTGTGATGGGGCTATCTCTCACCTTTGACAGCTTGTCTGGGGTACATTGACTCCAGAGACCAATAAATATGTAGAAACCTTATTTATATTCATGATCCACAGAACGCAACTCTGTCATTCCATGTGCAGTGTCAGAATCACTTGCTCCACACTTGCAATGTTGAGCTAAAAGCTTTGTACGACTTACAGTATTTCCACATGGGACCAAACACAACATTTACATAACATTTAAGAGGCTTTTACAAATAGTTCTAAATCTTTTTCACATTTAAAATCATATTAATGATAATTACATGCCAGACATCAACTTTTTGAAAAGTGATTTAATTTCTTTCTTGCACTTAGTTCTTCAAATGTTCTGAGGACAAGACTCATATTGCGTATCTAATATATTAAATTTGGTACGTGGGGTGCACAATCCATTAAGAACTCTGTTGACTTTTGTTTCTGAAATACCATTATGACATGTTAGTTTTAGAGCTGTCACATAGCATCTGCCTGTCTTGAACATTGATGGTCTCGCCTTTCATTGCCTGCACCACATAAAGCACTAAGAGGTTCAGCTCTCCTCTGCCAGAACTTCACACTATTCAAGTATCATCCTGGATTGCAAAGATAAACTGCAACCCCATCCCTGCTTCCCTTCTCCACAACTGTCTTCAAAAACCCTCTCCCCACATCCTCCACCCTCACCTCCAATAAGAGAGAGGGGCTCATGAATTTTTTTCCTCACTAAGATTGAGTCCATCTGTTCACATGCCTCTGCCACCTCCCTCCCCGCATAGCCCACAGGACCAAACTGCTCACTTCCACCTCCCACTAGCCCTGAACTTGTACATTTTTCTAGTTATTCTCCTGACTCCCCCTCTGCACTCATCCATAAGACCCACCTCCTGCTCCCTTGACACTATTCCCACCAAACTGCTGACCACTCAATTTACTTTCCACGTTAGCTGATATTAACAGTTATGATCTCTCAGGTGCTGTCTACCTCCCTTCAAATCTGCCCTCATCAGCCCTCTCCTCAAGAAGCCCACCTTTGACCCATTTTCCTTGTAAACTGCCCCAACTCGAATCTCCAGAAGAGAAAACAGACTGCAGAGGTTATGTTAATGAATGCACAAACTGTGACAGCTGCAAATAACTCCACATTAATGTCATAATATTGGGTTTGATTTTTTTCACAAAATGAATCTGGTCTATTTTTAATCCATGGTGGTTCTTGATGATAATGTGTACCCCTGTACAGATGGTCATCTTAAAACTAATAAACAGATTTTAAAGAATGTGTTCAAATGTGTATATATAATCAGTAAATTTTATTGTGTATTGAGTTTGGCTAAATTGCAGCATGCAACTTTCTCAGCGCTCTTCATTTACTGTTAATATTGTTCATGCATTTACATTGTCTCCAGTAGATGGTGCAGTATTGGTCATTCACAACACACTCATTCCTGTATCAGTTAAAGTTCACACCAACTACTTCTCTGTTCATCAACTGAGTTGGTTCCACTAAATTTAATTAGTTCCTTTAACATTGCTCTGATACCAACAATAAGTTTGATGAAGAATGTTACAGTGTGCAGGCAAATAAGCAATGGCTCAACATGGAAAAGCATATAATGAGTGAAGGTTGTTCACATCAAACCCATTCCTTCTGTAAATGATTCCCCGTCATGAACTCTGGCCAATTATTTTACTTAACATTCTAAGTGGCAGTTCTGCAATGCTTTCTCTGAAATGCAAATGTAATCAAGTAAAATTTTAGAGCAAAACAAAACAAATGTAAAAACTGTAGAGCACATATCCTTGTACCTCCATTATTCAACCCTGCAATACGGCAGAATCTACTGGATTACAATAGAGGACAGCTCCTAGCATCCATTGAAGGGACTAGTCAAGCTCTGTCACAAAATATTCGTCTCTCTAGTTACACAGTTTGCTAGAGGTGATATTTAATGAGTTTTACTTTCTCTGAAGCATCTTACATACAGCAGTGCATTGAAACTTACTAGATGGTTATCATTATTGATCTTATAAATCATTGTGTATTCAAATGGGCCAGGGAGTGTTACAAACAAATGGCCTGGAGACCTGGTTTTCTATGTTGGTGCTTTTTAAAATTCAGATTACAATACATTGCTAAATATGGCTCCCTTATCCTGGTGGCAGACTTGTTACCTAATCTTTCTTGAGTCTTACAAGTCTGTCTCTGAGCTAAAGGAACTGGATTTCATGATGTGAAAAGCAGGATGACAGTCTCCCAGAATCTGACTTTATACAACACCAACAAAAAAAGGTGATGCTGCAGCATTATGTTTTGAAGAAAATATTGAGTAAAACAGGAGTTTAAGTTCCAGCTGAAGAAAAGCTGATTTTAGCAGTGAAAACCTATGAGTGCAATGGTAAATGAAATAGGTTTACTCATAAGCTTGATCTGAAATTATCGTTCCTTTAAATATAATATCTTTAAGATGAAAGGAGGAAGTGCTTGAGCACATGCAAAGACAAAGTAGAAGACAACCTGATGAAAACGCTACTGGAATAAGCTGGGTTGAAGTTAAAGGTCCTCAGCTATACATATCTTTGTCATTTGGCGCAATTCATGCATTTAAAAGAGTTCCATTCTGAAAGGCAGGACCACCATTTTCATTGTCTCACAGGACTGTAGACAGAGCAGAGGACACCAAAGGAGAATGAGATCAAACCAGTAGCAGCACAACAGCTCTAATACTCCTTCCAAAAATTGAAGATATTATGTAAACATCCTAATTTCAAAATGTTCATGTTTAATATTGTATTTGTCACTGAGCTCACTGTCTTTTCAATGTTTCTTTCACATTTATCTCTTCAGTTGTAGATCACGTCAGAGGAAAATGATGATGATTATGATGGTTTCAATGAAAATAAATATGTGTCTCAGCAGCATCTTTACCCATTGGCAAAAACACAGTCAAAACACTTCAAGCATAAGGCATCACTAGTCTTCAAGGATGTCCAACCATGAAAACTGCATCAGCTTGAGCACAAGGAATCATAGTGGACAGGAATTCTCTTTAGTGCCCAATTCCAATTAATTCATTGAAGTGACATTGATTGCCTTACCATTACAATGCAAATCGGTTGGGCACACTTAAATCAGCAAGTGGGCTTACTGATCAAATTAGTTTATAACTGGTCCACTGCCAACAGCCATCTTCCACACAAGTACAAGAACATCACCTCCAGTAATACACAAGCCTATTTGAGAAGGATTGTTGGAGTGGACTTAAATGCCACTGTGGCTACGTGTTACATGGAGGCCGAGATGGCCAAGGATCGCATCATTGATATGCCTGTTCCAAGTTCATGATAATATTTTAAAGATATTTCTCATTAGTAAAAGGTAAACAAGAAAATGAGTTCTAGATGTAGTGCTTGTGAGCAGCTGGGAATATAAAGCAGGACTGGGTGTGAGGGGTGTGTGACATTGAGGCAGTGCATCCTGGATTTGCAAAAGGATTCAGATGGAGGGTTTGAACAGAGGAATTCTGACCTTGAGAAATAATCCATAAACTTCCCATTGCACCTGGGATCATCTCCATAAACTGCCTACTACACTGGAGATTACATCTAAAAATCAAACAAGTGAACCAATTATTTGACATGGATCTGACCTGAGATCACATAACTGCTATGTTTTTTGATTATTTTAGACTAAT
This sequence comes from Cetorhinus maximus, assembly GCF_964194155.1. Taxonomy (NCBI): domain Eukaryota; kingdom Metazoa; phylum Chordata; class Chondrichthyes; order Lamniformes; family Cetorhinidae; genus Cetorhinus; species Cetorhinus maximus. The sequence goes on from NC_135884.1 coordinate 125,366,508, forward strand.
AATCTAATTTGAAGTAGATATTAATATCTCTTGCAGGATAATGCATAATATGAAAAAAAGCTCAACAATGCAGAAGTTAGGATTAATATCCCTGTACTATGAGAATGTATTCTGTGCGATCGAGGTTAGCACATTGTTTAGATACGGTCCTCAGGGACTATTAAGTAAGCAAAAGATTTCGGGTTAATGCTATTTAAGGAGCATCAAAGGTTTTGTGTAAATTATAGCTTTTTGGAGCCTACATATCTATATTTTAAGCTATTAAGCTGTGAAGTTTATAACCGTTGGGAATTGTCTTCTCCATAATGGCACAACAGTAATGGTGAGAGTGTGGTGCAACATTGCCATCCCATGGTGTAATTGTATATGACACAAAGATTACACAACAATAATCTCAAATGATAGACTTAAATAAGTCATCTGACATTGTCCATCTATGTGTATAAAGACACTCACATTCAATAATTATTTGGTATTGTTAGGAAATAGATATAGTTTAAGTAAGTTAAATTTGTATTAGTGAGAGTTAGGAATGAGGTTTAGCTCTAATGTTTAAGTTTTATTTGTATTTCTGTATTTGTATGTTAATAAAGGTCAAATTGAGTCTTAGTTTCACTTTAAAAGGTGCCTGCATTTCTAATGAGAGTTTAACAAACAAGAATAGAGAAACTGGGCTGTTGCCTAGCAACAGAAGTCCAGAGATGCAGGTCCCTCCCACAAACACACACACAAGAAACTAGAAATCACAGTTTGATTTGGAAGCTGTTTGAGTTCAGTTGGTTTTGAAAGTAGCTGTCAGGAGAGACTGGAGCAACGGGGACAGATAGCCAGTCCCAAGCTAAAGAAAAGACTCCAAAATCCAGGGGAGTAGAACAGGAGAAAGTCCCAAGCAGGCCTTCTAGTCAAAGGAAGGGCAGAAACCTGGAAAAGGTCCTATTAAGTGAAATTGAGTGAGGGGCAGAGAGAAAGGCTCCAAGCTTCAGATTTAGAGACAAAAGCTGCAGAAAGCAGATTTAAAGCAAGAACAGCTTGCAAGAGGCCAGAAGGCCCAATGAGACAACTGAAGATCTGTAACTCTTTGCTATGTGCATGTGAAGCAGTGGTGTACTGTTGACAGCTGAGTCAGTAAGAGAGTGTGCACAGAAGAAAGCTTGAATGCACATGGTGACCCAAAGGAGAGGGACATTGGAAGGAGAGTTCGAAATCCTGGAGGTGAACCCTTGTGGAAGGTGTCTGAAAGAAAATGTTGGTTTGGGAGAAGATTCCAAAGCAAGTTCTTACAGAGTGGAGATTGAAAACCCTCGTGTGAAAGACAGAGTTCATTGAGACTGACTGGCTCACAGTATGACAAAGATCTGGGGGGAGTTGAGAGATCCATAGCATCTGTCAGGGGTGGCATTTGTCACATGGTTTCAAAGTGTGGTGTGTCTGACCACAGGGTGCCTATTGGTTTATATGGACTGTGTAAATACTGTGTGGACAGTAGAGTATAAGTTAGCTTTTGTAACTTGTGTTATCCTTACAAATCTGTATATATCTGTAAAGGTATAGTTGTGGATGAAGGAGCATTGTAATATAGTTAATCTTTTCTTGTTAAATAAATGTTTCATTCTTTTGTTGAAAGCTCATTAGCTGACTCCAGTACTCCGTTCAGTAGCCCCTCTCCACGTGTCTAAACAAACAAATAAATGTTAGGATCTATCAGGCTGGGTTCCACCCTGGGATCAGGCTTGTCCAGTGGTTACCTCAGCTGGGGATCATGACCGTATTCTGCACTGAAAACACCCCTGGAATGGAATTAATGTTAAAGGCAAGGCCAGGGAGGAATATCCCACAGGTAAGTATATAGACATATAACTTACTTATACTTTCTGTCAATATTAATACAACAAGTAAGTTAGTTTATTCCTGGCATCCAAACCTATATAATTTGGATTAACCTACTCAGTTCACGCCTGTGTGTCTGATTATATTTTTTTTACAGAAATTTAACAGTACAGAGAATAACTTACAATAATTAACTGTGAGTGAGCACAATGGGAAAGTTTCCTGGGTATTCACCCAGGATGACTTGATTGCCTAACAGCTGTGAATCAGGCAAGTCAGAATACATGCCTTTGTATGAACCTGCCAATATTTCACCATTGAAACAGAGTTAACATTTCAGCTTCAATATGACTCTTCTTCGGAACTGAGGAAATGTGTGATGGGTTTTATCCTGTTGAAAGGGGTTTGGGGGAAGGTAGAACAAAAGGGTAGGCCTGGGATAGGTTGGAGGGTGGGAGAGATTAAGTATCATAGATGTCATGAAACAAAAGGCAAAGGGAGTGGTAATGGTTGTAGTAAAGAAACAAAGCTTTGGCCCAAAGTAAGTGTTAATGGCAGAATAATGGACTGCTCTGTCTGAAATTATAAACATGAAAACCAGGGGTGTAGTGCTGCTGGAGTGCACCAGAATGCCACTCTGCACCTCCTATTTAAAGACTTTAATACTCACCGCTGGATGATAAACTCTCCTTTGCTAACTGGCCATCCGTTATATGTCCCACTTGATTTTTCTATCCACTGACGTCACTAACATTATTTAAGAAATGTAATTTGTGCCCAAAATTAAATTTTTCAAAGTTGATCAATCATAACTTTCTAACGTTCCCCACAGTGGCAATAATTAAAGGTTTAACAGCCAGTAAAAAAGCTTGCCGTCTGCACGTGGACACTGAATACCTCACAGGTAAAAGGACAAAAGACCGAATCCGTAAAATATTCCCTTGGTGATGAGGTTTTGTCATTTGTAGCAAAGGGGAACAGTTTGATACAGTCTACGGGAGCAAGTTTTGCAGAGTTGGTGGTAGCATTTATTTGTCTTGGAACAGAAGAAATACGAAGCACATAAAATTATATCAGAAACAGGGTGAATGCACCCTAGTTCTGACTTTTGTTAAACAGTGTGCGGGGGGGTATTTTACAACAAAACGGTATTATGTGTGAGAAATGTTTTTCCACATCAATCAAATTATAAAACCCAAACTTCCGCTCTTTATTAGAATTGGAATGACATTTGGGCTTTGATTTACTAACTTTCAGTAAAGTGCAAATTAAAAGGCAGTTTACTTCCATCTTAATAGTATGTTGTGTTTTAGATGCAAAATAACTGGTCACTAGTCAACAATTAATCGTCACATTTATTCCCCATCGGTACAATCGAGTGTCTCGATCTTTGGCTCTCACTTTTGACAAGCAGCAATATTTGATTGCTTTTAGTGCAGGATATTTTCCACTCAACAGTTACATGTACTTATGTACTTCTTTAACATTTTGATATTGTATATTAGAAAAAGGTGTTGCAGAATATTTAACATAATTTAGACATGAAATTTTGTAACATGATACATAAACCTATGGCCAGAATTTTCCGACCTCCATTGGTGTCATGGAGGGCAGCGGGGTCAATATGGCGAGAAGGCCAAAAATTGGTTTTACGCCGTCGTTAAACCAGTTTGCGATTGTCCACGCCGCCCGTCAATGGCAGGCCACATTCCCCGCCTCTGCACGTCAGGAACATCATTTTAATATATTTGCATCGAGTTACAAGCCCTGCTCGCCTGACTTACCCCCCCCATGTCAAATATTCTGCCCACATTGGCGTGACTTCAGAACATCGTGCTTCACGACTGCTTTTAAAAACAGGTTGCCAGGTGCACGGAACTTCGAGGGGAACTCGGAAGTGAGTGCACACAACCTTGTGCAGCGCTTGCGAGCGTCACCTGTAGGACATCAAGGAAGAGGCACCGTGCGTTCGCAGGGGCCACAGGCAAGTTGCTTTTTGCCAGCTGGCTTTCGTTGTGGTGCTGGGGCAAGGGCTCCAGTGCAGGTCAGGCTGGGGGTGAGGGAGGGAGTCGGGAGGGTTGCGCAAGGCAGCACAGACGGATGAAAATACTCGAGCACATGCCGGGGGGGTCAGGGGTGGGGGTAGAGAGGGGAAGCGACCACGCACCTGGAAAAGCTCATCAAAAGTGAGCATTCTTCCACAGCTGAGACCGTTCAGCAGCAGCTCCATTGACAGGCTTGGAGTCAGGCCTCTGAAGCTTTTCTGCCCACTCAAGCAAGGCAAAAGCATGAAAGTGCCACCAAATACTCCAGAACTTTTCACCCCTCGGGTGCAGGCTGGAAATTAATGTGCGTTTTAAGGGGCAGCAGAGCAATTGACCGACTGGGCAAACTGTACAATCCCTTTGCGAAAGGGATGAACAGTCACAGGCAGAGGTGCTCACAGCCTCTTGCAATGTCTTTATAAAGGTTTGGACCAGTATCCATCACGGTTCAAGTTAACATCACAGCCTTGCAGTGCGGATTAGGAGAATGGCTGAGCTGAGAGCACAGCATGCAGTCCAGTGGCTGAAGCTGCGTCAATCAGTCAAGTTGAGTGGGGTGGAGGTGGGTGGGGTTTCGGACAGCCAATGAGCGCACTACGCACTGGCCATCCAAGTGGTGGCCAGCACTCTCCTGCAAAGGGGCCTTCAGACTTGACCAAGAAAAGTTCTTAGTACACCCATGGTAACCCACATATCTCTCTTTCGTCCTGCAAGAAGAGAACATCAGGATCATGGAGCTTGGTTATTTAGCAGTATGCCTCACTGATTACGCAGACCGGAGAAGAAGAAGAGAGCGGCAGAGGCGCCTGGCTCGAGAGAGAGAGAGGAGCACCTCCCTCAAGATGAAGGGGCTGCAGGACCTGCTGCGCATGCAGCTGAAGATCAACAGTGAACCGCTGCTCGTAGGCACCTCGCTAGACCCAGGGTCTGTAGGCAACGCCTGTCATTCCTGTAGATGACCAAGAACCAGTATTGCTGAAGACTGCATATGACTAGGAAACTGGCCGGTCACATACGTCACTTGCTGTATAGAGTCATCATCAATGGCCATGAAAGTGACCATGGCACTCAATTCTTAAACCAGTGGCTCCTTCCAGGGCTCCACAGGTGACCTGTGCGGGATCTCAAAAGCCTCCATACAAGTGTATCTAGGAGGTCATGGACGTCATCTTCGCGAAGGCACAGAACTTTGTGCATTTCGCCCGGGATCAGGAAAACCAGGAAACAAGGGCACTGGGATTTGTGCAGATCTCTGGTTTGCAGGGTGCCATTGACTGCACTTATTTGGTGCTTAGATCTCCATGGCAACAAGCAGTCAACTACATCAGCTGCAAGGGCTTCCACTCGTTGTGGTGGGCGATGAATCCCAGGGAGCATCCATGACTCCTACATCCTTAACAGGTCTCAGGTCCCTGACATCTTCCAGGGTCCACAGAGGCTGCAGGGTTGACTCCTCGGTGACGAGGGCCACCCACGGAGGATGTGGCTGATGACGCTCTTGCAGCTCACGCTGCGACCCAGACTTTGGTGGGCCAAACAACAGGCATTGTGAGAATGAGGTTCCAGTGCCTTGATAGGTCCGGTGGAGCACTGCAATACAGTCCCTAGGGGTGTCGCGCATCATCTTCATTTGCTGTGTGCTCCACAACCTGGCGCTGCAATGGGGGTGGAGCTGGCTGAGGAGGAGATGGGGGAGCTTCGCATATCCTAGGATGAGGAGGACGTCTAATGGGGTGATGATGAGGTCCTCGAAGGCGAGGATGCTGGTGATGGGGCCATCGCACTGGCCAGACAAGGCAGGCCTGTTTTTGGGTACCTGCTGTCTGGCAGTGGCACTCTCTTCAGCCTGTGGCGCTGGAGCTGCTGGGGTCACGGGAAGAGGGGATTCGGATGAGCCAGACACTCCCAGAGTCACCTGGGTGGATGACCCTGGGGTGTGTGCCTACTGATCCTCCTCCCTATGGGTGCCCGAGTGTCCCTGGCTGACTCCTTGAGGGAAGGGGAAGCTGCAGTGAGATCGAGCTGGTTCACACCCCTCTTGCGTTGACATTGTTGGAGGCCAACTATGGCATCAGTGATGGAGTTCAGCCTGTGCAGCAGTGCAGGACCTATGTCCTGGGCCAAGCTCCCCATGGCAACTGCCTTCCTACGGGCGTTGACCTCAGTGCGTTGGCATGCCAGCGCCATCACCTTAGACTGAAGGAGATCGACTCCTTCATTGTGCCTTACAATCTGAGGAGTGCAGTGGACATCCCTTCCTGACATTCCCAAACTTGACTTTGCAGCTCCAGCAACTGAGGTATGCCCAAGTTCATCTGACTCGGACTCAGCAGATTTCTGGCCTCCAGCAGTCCTCTGAATACCAGAAACCTGGGAAGTCCCTGCTGCCACCTGCTGTGGATGAGACAGTACGATGTGCTGACCAGATTGTGACCCTGAGGCTACTCTAGAACCAGATCCCACCGAGGTGTGTCTCTTTGCACTGGTGGAGGGTGTGGGTCAACACTGTGACATGTCTTCAATTAGGGTGTCATCAGATTCTTCTTCCGAGGTGTTTTCAGGGCTTGAGTCGAGGACCTGGCTCGTGGATCCACTCGGCTGCTTCCCAGACGTGGCTGCAAAAGCCAGGAGAGATAATTAGTGCATGGCAGGGGACTGTGGAACAGAGGAACCCGCGCACGGCATGGTTGTCTGATGGATGTTGCACTGCTGGAGCCTCCCTTGGTTGAGCATCGCCAACCTCACCATCAGCACAGGAACAGTGCAGATTGTTGGCATTCAGCTGGATGACAGTATTTTCGAAGTTTGTGAGGACCTTGATGTCAGGCATTCCTCCACCAGTCTGTGACCTCTCCCTTTTTTGTTGTGTGCCAGCTTGTCCTGCATGAAGACAGGTGGAGAGATTGTAAGCAGGATGCCTGCCAGGCCAGATGAGAAGGATGCCTGGCATGTGTGGGTAGTGAGTGGTGCCATGGACAGGACAAGGACACAATCTGCAGATGAAGGTGTGTGTGAGAGATTGAATGATGATGCCCTTGAGCTGGCAGTGAGTGAGATCCCTATGCATGTGTGATGGGTTTGTGGTATGTGAATTGAGAGTAATGAGAAGAGTCACTTACCCTGGAAGAATGGAGGAGATCATTCATCTTCTTTTGGCACTGTGTGGCTGTCCTTTTTTACAGGGCGTTGGTGCTGACCACTGCCGCCACCACCTCCCTTGCTGGATTGGTGACCTTGCTTGCTGGTCTTCACCCAGAGCAAGGGTAGAGGAATTCACGGCGGGCCTCCACTGCATACAGTGGGCGCCCGAGGGAGGCATCGCTAAATTTGGGGGCAGCATGTTTGCTCCATTTGGCAGTCATGACTTTGCAGCAGCTTCCGATTCCTTAGAGTGTGCTAGCCCCGTGCAGGGGCTCCTTTAAGTATGGCACCCAGATTACTGAAGGCCTGAGGTGATGGCGGGACAGGCGAATGAGAGGCCACCCCACCTGCGATCTGCTGTGTTTCCTGGAAATACATTATTAATGAGGTGGGACGTTTCGGGAATGGGACGATATGGCGGGAAAACCACTATTGCGGCCGGCGGGTAAAACATCCTTTTTCCTGCCCGCTACTGCATTTTGTACAAATCTAGGTCAATTCGGTCCTATACCTTTGTTTATTATAGATACACTTTCAATGAGTGAACTGCATAATGCTAGTATTGAAATTCTAAGCATATCAATAATCTTTATTCCTCAGCTGTAGAAATAGTTTTTTGAATATCAGTGACTTAGTTGGTGTTTTATAAAAATGGTACAAAGTTACAGAAATCATTCTACTTTCAAAATAAAGCCTTATTTGTATTTTCATTTAAAATGGGCACCTATTATCAGAAAATTGACAAATTTGTGAATATTGCAGTTTTGAAGCAAGGTCACTCCTTATGTGCAGGAAATACGTGCTGTGTGTGTGTGGCGGGGGGAGTGGTGCTGTGTGTATGTGTGTACTGCTGTGATGTAATTTTTTTCAATCCTATTTGGTGAAGCGGCTTGAGTTTTTGTTTTTGCCTTTGTTCGGTGAAGATACTGACTGCACGTGTTGATTGACAGATACATGGCGAAACCCCCATTCTGCTCTTCACAAGATAGGTATGATGGATAGTGTGGATAGTGATCTCTTGGTCCAGCAGAATACAGGGACCATGCATGCTGTAATTGGTCAGGTATGGGGTCAGCCATTTCTCAACTCCTCCCTTATTTTGCCCCGCTTGATTTTTCTTTCCACTGACCTCAGTGGAATCCACTCCATTAATTGTCTGACTGGATTTTCAGTCTATAGGACTGGTGCAGATTTTAATTCTCACGCCTCCAATATTGTTTTCAGGAGTAACACATGGGGGGATTTGCCTCATTGATAGCAACAATGAGAGTTGGAGGGAAATCCTCTCACAACCACATGGGACTGCTGGATGTGTGATGCAGAGGCAGCTGTACGGGGACCATGTCGAGCGAATTCTATCTGCGTTATTATGTGGGGCATAAGGGAAAGTTTGGCCATGAGTTCCTGGAGTTTGAGTTCAGACCACATGGTAAGAATTGACCAGAATGTCCGGAGCTCGTGATGTGGCTGTGAATCCAGAGCTTGGGGTGGTGGGGGAGAGGGGGGTGAGGGTGGTCTGAGGTGGCAGAGGGAAGGTCGGGCCCAGGGTCCCAAGTCTCACGTTGTTGCTGCTGAGAATCTCTGAATCAATGTAAAAAAGAATACAGACCTTACAATTCCCTACACACAGCTTTCTCATAAACAGGCATTTTAGGGTCTTTAAACTAAAGGTTGCCGGGATCTAAAGCAGCATCAATATCCCCAAATACTCTGCTGCATTTGCCAACTGAACATTAATTCCTTGGCTGTCATAGCCTGCCGATATGAAATGCGATAGTGTTTGTATTCCCTGCTGACAACTTTACATGGAATTTACAGCACAGAAACAGGCCATTTGGCCCACCTCATCTATGTTGGTGTTTATGTTCCACACAAGCCTCCTCCCACCCTCCTTGACCACACTGTCAGGGTAATCTTCAGCTTCTTTCCTCCTTGTGTGTCTATTAAGTTCCTTGAATGTATCTATGCTAGAATCATAGAATGGTTACAACACAGAAGGAGGCCATTCAGTACATAGTCTTTGTGTCAGTTCTCTGCCACAGCAACTCAGCTAGTCCCATTTTGTCTTTTTCCTGTAGCCCTGTAAAATCTTTTCTCTTTAGATAATTATCCAGTTCCCTTTTGAAAACTGCAATTGAATCTATCACCACCACACTCAGTGCATTCCAGATCTAAACCACTTACTGCATAAAGAAGGTTTTTCTCATGTCACCTCTGGTTCTTTTGTCAATCACCTTGGAGTTCTCGCCCTTCTGCCAATGGGAACAGTTGCTCCCCATTTACCCTGTATAGAGCCCTTGTAATATTGAACACATCTAACAATTTCCTCTCAACCTTCTCTCCAAGGAGAACAGCCCCAGCTTCACCAATCTATCCACATAATCGAAGTGTTTCATCCTTGGAATCGTTCTCGTGAATCTTTTCTGCAGCCTTTCTAGAACCTTCACATCTTTCCTGTCGAGGCTGAACCAGTGTTTCATGAAGGTTCATAACTTACTTTTGTATTTTGTGCTCCTATTTATAAAACCCAGGACTCTATAATTTATTAACTGCTTTCCCAACCTGCATTGCCACCTTCAATGATTTATGTACATATACACCCAAGTCCCTCTGCTCCTGCATTTCCTTTAGAACTGTACTCTTTGTTTTATGTCACCTCTCCTCATTCTTCTAATCAAAATGTAAAACTTCACACTTCCCTACATTAAATTTCATTTGCCATGTGTCTGCCCTGTCCACCAGCCTGTCTATATCCTTTTGAAGTCTATCACTATCCTCCTCACAGTTCACAATACTTCCAAGTCTTGCATCATCTGCAAATTTTGAAATTGTGTCCTGTACACCGGGTCTAGGTTATTAATATAAATCAAGAAAAGCAGTGGCCTCTCTATATACCATCCCCCAGTCAGAAGTAAGTAAAGTTTTCTGTAATTCATGTTTTTAATAGGTTTTAACTAAATAATTGAATGGTTTGTCATGAAGCTATTAATGAATATAATATTATTGGAAAATATTTTTCTTTTGAAATAGAGGTTTAGTCTATGGGTATGTCTTAATTGGATTAAAGCCAGCTAGCCTGGGTGCTTTGATGTGTCCTAGTTAAGGGATGTAAGAGTGCATTTGCATTTTTTTGAATAGAGCATTCAAGAAGGGGGGTGAAATCTGACAGCTAGCAGAGACCAAGTAATATATTTATATTACTAATAAAATTGGTACTATGAAAGGGGTTCTACCGTTGGAAGAGGTGGAGTTCAAAGGGGCTGGTGATGCATTGAGAATTTACATTCAATGAGCTGTATAGAGTATAACAGATAGCAGTTTTGTGTGTGCAGGGCAGAGGCAATGTAAGATCAAAGTAGCTGTCAACCTACAACTGTCTCCACAGGAACCAAAGTGAGAGGAACCTCAGTTTGAATTCGTAAGGTGAAAATGCTTTGCCTGGTCTCTGGTGAAGTCTTTTTGGGCTGCTGTTACCTTAATAGAAATTAGTCTGGGAATTTGTTAAAATTTATGATAGTAATTTGTTGCCATGTGTCTGTGTTTAATGTGTTGTAACTTAATAAAATGTTTCATTTCATTTAATATAAAAACCTCTCGAGAACTGATGGTCTGATTCCTCAATTTAGAGCTGCATCTCAAACATACCACAGTTGTTTTAAAGTTTTCCTCTGGGATTTTTAAATAATTCAGCTTTACCAACTGCTGCGCCATAACATGTTGTGTAACTAAATTCTAGCTATGCTAAAGACTGGTGATTCAAAATACCACATGGTTCAAAATAAAATGCCTACTGGCATTAATACTTTTCACTTAAAAAGCATAGTTTTACTGATGTTTGGGGACTCAACTGATTACTATTACATTGTTTTCCTATGTATTAGAATTAGAAATGATATGGCCTTCACCTCAAAACTACACCCCTGATGAAAACCAGGTACAGATTGGCACTTTGCAAAAAATAGAATTGGAAAGGTTTAAAGAGTTCATGGTCTGAAGTTGTTGAACTCGATGTTGAGTCCAGAAGGCTGTTAAATGCCTAATTGGAAGATGAGGCGCTGTTCCTCAAGCTTGCATTGGGCTTCACTGAAACATTGCAGCAGGCCGAGGACAGAAATGTGTGCACGAGAGCTAGCTGGTGAATTGAAATGGCAAGCAACTGGAAGGTCGGGACTTTCTAGCATCCACAGTATTTTGCTTTCATTTTCTGATATTCTCTGTGCCAGGCTGATCCAGTACGCTAAAGTTTTTCCATAACTGCTGTGGTGTGCCTGATTTGCATTGGCAGAAGAAAACAATCACAATTTCAGCACATGCTGTCATGGACATTTTCAAGTCTGGCACTATAGCAGAAGCTTTGAAACAATATGATTCATATTGTAACAAACCAAGACTACGTGAACTATGGATTGTGAGGTTAAATGTTCAGAATATGTGACAGAACACTGAAGAAACTGAAAGTATTGGTCACATGGCCATCTAAACATGGCTCAATGAGCTTAAATGGTAATGAACTATCTCCATCAACAACATCTTGGGTAGGCATTTCAGCTCTGTACTGCTGCTATCTGAGGGGCAGTGCCGTTTTGCTGGGGCATGCTGCACTGCAAACTGCTTCCTGCGTTGCCCAAGTGGCAACCTATCCGAAAGCTGGTGATCGTGCTGGTGCCCCATGCATTTGAAGTGTGTGAATCAGTGCTATCCCAATGTTACACCCTCCCAACCAGCTGATACCCTGCCAGGATACCAAATTTGGACCAGGTATGTCAAGGCAACAAACTGTCACCAAAGATCAGACATTCTGCTAAGATGGACCCAGAACCAGGGCTAATTGAAGGGCCTCCCTACTAGTTGTGGGTGAGGTACTTTTGACACACTTTAGCTTAGACTGAGTCTGTGCAAGCACTGCACTGGGCTTTTGGCAGTTGGGGCGTACAGACCAAAGCCCCCATGCACAATACACCCTCCCCCCACAATCACAACATCTAATATGCCTTTTTAATGGTCCAGAGGCCTGAGCACATAATCTCCACTGGCACTTCAGTGTAGTACTGAGGGAGTGTTGCACTGTCTGAAATGCTATTTTTCTGGAAGGCATTAAACCCCATCCGCCTCTCGTGACGCAAAAGATCTTATGGAACCATTCGAAGAAGAACTGAAATCTACTTGAAAACCAAAAATGTAAAGATTATATTTAAAAAATTAAATATGTATCATAATCTATCAAGATAATTTGGTGTGGAGCTTAGCCCCTAGAAAAGAATGAACTGTGATGAAATGTTGGCTGCTGTCAGCCTCCCTACTGACATTAACCTTTACGCCTCATACTGCATTTGAATTTCAATATATCAAACAACAGCTTCTTCATATGAAAGACCAATTTTCTGAAGAAATTGGATTAAGATTGAAGGTGGGAAAAGAATCAAATTATTTTGTTGCATTAAATTAATGGGTTTGGAGAATTTGGGGCACCAATTCACGAACTTACAGAATCACAACTATTTATTAGTTGCAAACAAAAGAAATACTGTCTGTACTTTACAGCAAACTATTAATCAAATGGCTAATGTAATGAACTGCAAGCTAACCTTTTTGTCTGTCTTTTCCTCAAATTCTGATCTTTATTTGAAATCTCTTGGTTCGCATCTTCTGATCGTTCTTTTTGATGGCATCAATGGACCAGTGTCCCACTATCAGGTCAGTTTAATGCTTGCAGACCGAAATATTTTATTTCTTCTGCAGCTATCTCTTAGCTACAGATAATACTTCAACTATCCTTTAATAAATAAAATGATTCACTGCAATAATTGCACGATTCAGTCAGAAAAGTAATCTGCACTTTTCTAACCGCTGCCGGAACTGCTGTGGGTTACAAAAGTTTAACCTGATCAAATCAAAACCTCGAGCTCCCAGCAACTTGTGTTTGAATATGTATATCATTTCTCCCAAATGCAACTACAGGCTTTCCCCATTTTATTATTTCATCTACAGATGAAAAGCAAGGGTTTCACTGCATTAAGATAAAAGCAAAAAACTGCAGATGCAGTTGAATTGTTGAACTCAATATTCAGTCTGGAAGGCTGTAAAGTGCCTAGTCGGAAGATGAGGTGCTGTTCCTCCAGTTTGTGTTGAGCTTCACTGGAACATTGCAGCAGGCCAAGGATGGACACGTGGGCATGAGAGCAGGGTGGAGTGTTGAAATGGCAAGCGACAGGAAGGTCTGGGTCATGCTTGCGGTGTTTCACTGCATTTCCTTTTTTTCTGTTAGTATCTTAGCCTGCTTGTTGGGAGATTGGCTCCACACTCTTTAAAAAAAAAGCTAATAGCAATCAATACATAACAGATAAAATTGTAAGTTTGCTAAATTTGGGAGAGATTCTTGAGGCTTGGAAAGAGGTAAAAAGCATTCCAGTGTTTAAAGAAGGGTCAGGAAACATAACTGGAAACTATAGGCTGGTAAATTTAACATCAGTTGAAGGGCCTTTGAAATAATTTGAAGAAATCAAGTGGATGAGCACTTGAAAAGTGGAACTTGTTCTCGCCACAATGCTTAGCTCCAGCAGCAAACAAAAATATTAATTTAAAGTGTGAATTGGCTTTGAGGAAGCCAAAGGCTAGCACCAAATCCCCCTGTCCATGATAGTGTTGAGCCCAAGCAATTTTAACTCTCCAGCCTCATTAAATACTCAAAAAAACCAGCAGCTGAACAGGGGAGCAGCAGAATTTTGGGAAGCAGGAAACTGCCAGCTGGCACCAAAGAAAAGTCCAGATGAGGTCACCGGAGAGTGATCTGATGGAGCCCACGGGTTTCAGACTGGTGGCCTTGTTGCCTGCTTATTACAGCAGGTTAATAATAAAGACTGAAGGGAGGGAGCTGCTAAGTCTCTCAGCTGGTTTTAACTTCTCAGTCATCTGGCTTCTACTGAAGAGCCAGGTTAAAATTGCCTCCTAAGTGACGGTCCATGACTGCAGTACAGAATGCTGATTTCACAATATTAACTTTTACCAGCGGGTGGTGTACTTCTTGGGGTATTTTTTTTTAATTGTCTAAAGTGACACTATCATAAGCATGTGTGTAAATCAGCTTAAAGCATGTTTGATTTGAATGTCATGGACAACTAGTTAATAGGATTTGTTGAAGCAAGTGACCTTGATACAAGAAGGATTAAAAAGGGACCTTACTGAATGTCAATTATGTTCCCACCAACTTTACACCTCTTACAATGAGAAATTTTAACCCTCCCCACCTAGTGGGAATGGAGCAGGTGAGCAGTTAAAATCAAAGAAATCCACTCACTCCCTGTACCAGTTTGAACCTACCTTTTTGTCATTTTTAACAGAGATACTGACTTTGTACAGAAATCAGCAGGCTAATGAAATATTTAAATCAAGATCCTATAAGATCATTTGGACCCCAAAATGGAAGTCCCAGCTAGTGACAATCCATTGCATGATTGGCCTCTGGCTTCAACAACTGATAAGACCTGTAGGAAAACCTAGAGATATTCATGCATTAATATACTTTAAAAGGATTTCTTGCTTTTCTGATTAATGCATTTTGGAGATTAAAGATTGCTTCCTTTTCACTTGTTTGCTTTGCTCACCCTGACTTAAGCGTTGTTAGCTTACCATGGGTACCATTATAAATGGCTCCCTATCTCATGCTGTCCAGCGCAATTTCAAATCTGCCTTTTCACCCCCCCCATCCCCCGTTTAAAATGATGACCCTTGATCCCTTTTCCCTTGCACAATACTGCCCCACCTCCAATCTTCTGGCACCGTTGGAGAATAAGATTTCTCAATTCTCACCCTCACTCCTTTCAAGGAGGTTTCTGAGAACTTGAGAGGTTTCTTGCCACTCATTTCATACAATATTCTTCTCCCAGCACCTCTGAACCAAAAGAAGTCAGAGGGAAATACAATCTCTTTCTAAAAGGTGTATTGCTGCTTTAAATAGGCCTCTGACTGGCCTGTTTCCCAAGAATTGGAAAAGTTTCCAGTGGGATCAGTCAATTCAGTTGGAAATTCAAGGGTGAAATTATAAGGCTCGGGGGTTAAAATATCCCAAGCCTATGCATGGCTGAAGCAATTATAACTTTTAAACTGAAACAATGGGCTGAATTTAATGTGGGCCAGAAAGCTGGGGGGCAATCCCGCCCTGGCCATTTCTGGGAGTACCGACCTGATTCTGTGGCCATCAGGCAATTAACTGCCTGACATCAGGGCTCCCATCTCTTTAAGGGCAGAAATCCTGCCTCTCAGAGCTGCTGGGCAATCGGAGGGCACGCAACTCTTCAGTCCAGGCAACGTCTCCGGGGATGGCCGCCACAGCTGACTGCGCCCGGCCTGGAAACAGCACCGTGGATGCCAGATTGGAACCCAGATGAGTGGGGCCGAGGTCATCAGGGCCAGTCAGACAGGTCCCAGTGAGACACTGAGAGGACATTTTCACAGGGGGTGGAGGGTGGGGTGTGCCTTGCTGCTGGGGAGGGTGGTCCTCTTACACTACAGGATACCCCGCCTCCCCCTTGGGCCGCAGGGATGCTGCCAGCTTTTACTGGGTGCACTACTCTGACTCGTAGGTATGGAACTTACTGCCTCAGACATCACAAAGTTAACTGACATTTCTCTTCTAATTGGTAAAAAATTACAAAGGAGCTCTCGGCTCGCTCTTTGCTCCCAGGTTTTGAAGAATATTCTGTTGGTCAGCTCAGCTGTATTTTGCTTTTCTGTACTCATCTAGCATTTAGTCTGCATTGTTGCATACCTTTTATGTTCCCATGGAAACACTTGTTAACTTCCTCATAAGGGCTTACGTATACAGACAAATCCTTTGCACAGCTGAGGCTTTGCTTCAAGTCTTGATAAAGCATGTTGTAGCATTTAACCTTAATCTGCATGTTGATTCCTTTGTATTCTCAAAGGAATTCTTGACTTGTTAACTTCTGCATATGAATTGCCATGCGAAAGCCATATGGGGAAATCAGTTGCTTTGCTAACACTTAGTTTGCTGTCCTCCTATTGGTTTCCAATTAAAGGCCACTTAATGACCTGATTCCACCTCCACTGCCATAATATGTAGGGTCAGGGGAAGGTGGCCAGCCTGCAAGTGTAACAGCCCGGGCTAAAAGTTGGGAAGGAAGAGGGTACCTCTTTTGGTGGGGTGCCCTTTGCCCATTGGGGGAAACTGCCCCAAGATGGTATATCCCTTTGTGTCTCTCGTCCCCCCCACACCCACACACCGGCCCACCCCGGCCTCTAAAACCCTCCCCCCTCACTGGGGTCCTCAAACCTTCACTGACCAAAATCCCCAGAGCTGCCTTGAAGTCCGATGTCCATCTTCCTCCTCTTTGTGACTCCTTGTAGTCCTGGCAGTGGCCACTACTGTGTCCTGGCGCTGCTGGGACTTACTCAGTTGCTGGCCAATCAGACTGCCTGGCAGCTCTTGCGGGCCGGATTTCCTGTGGTTGAGGGGCGGAAGTCCCACTCTCACCTTGTTAAGGCTGCCCTGAGCAAGACAGCCCATTTCAAGATTGGTGAGGTGCCCAACCGGCTTTTCGACTGGGAAGGGGGGGTGGGATTGGTGAGGAATTCACCCTCCCCGCCCCTGTAAAGTTGACCCCGTTAACTCTGTTTCTTGCTTCACACATGCCGATGACCTGTTGAGCATTTGTAGCATTTTCTGGTTTCATTTCAGATTTCCAGTGTTTGCAATATTTTGCTTTCCATCCACTGTGACTTTTGTTGAGGAATAAATTAAACGTATGAAGGAATTTCTATTCAGTCAAGCATGAATATGGATCATGGTGCTGCGATGTTTCAGCCAAATTCATTCTGACATGGAATCCCACAGTGATAGATACATATCCCCATAAACTAACAATGACGTGTCATAAAAGTGAACAGAGCACATTGATGCATGTCACAGTTTCTGCTGGCATTAAACTTTCAGATAATGAACAGGTCAAGGATGGAGCTGCAGACTTTCAGCTTCTTCAGATTTGTCCTAATTCTGTCCTGTCAACTAGGCTTCATCTGTCGTCTATGATCCTCAGTATCACACTCTTACCAGTTATCCTTCCTCATCAGCTGGAAACCTTGGCAAACACCAAACAGTAAAATACGCCAGTTAAAACCATTTGCATAACTGAAATGAGCAATTTTCTTTTTCTAGAGCTTAGACAAAAGCACTGAAAAAGTAATCTCATTTCAGTCAGCAGTGCCTGAGTGCTTAAATC
Organism: Cetorhinus maximus; assembly: GCF_964194155.1. Lineage (NCBI taxonomy): Eukaryota > Metazoa > Chordata > Chondrichthyes > Lamniformes > Cetorhinidae > Cetorhinus > Cetorhinus maximus. The sequence continues at coordinate 125,383,756 of NC_135884.1, forward strand.
TGGGAATTTGCTGAGTGAGGGAATTCAGTGCAGTGAAAGAGGAGGTGCTGTTCTGGCTTTTTACAAAAAGAAGTGGCCCAAGAGGAAACCAGAGAAAACAAAACCTGAGAGCTGAAGCCCGATGTCATTAATTAGTTGTACAGGTAGGTAATTGGTGAGTTTTAAGTTTTTTCTCTCTCTAAACTGGGGCAGGAGCTTAAACTGGTATTGGGGAGATATAAGTATTTAGTTTTATTTAACTAATTAAGTTTCAAGTTTAGAATACCACTCAACGATTATCTTACATTATGGAGTTTAACTAGTTACGCTACAAATTTAATATATTAAAGGTGGCAGGGCAGGTGATGTGTTGCAGCTGTAGCATGTGGGAGCTGGTGGCCACCCATGTGAGCCATGGCAACCACATCTGGAGGAAGTGTCTGCAGCTTGAGGAACTTCAGCTCCAAGTTGATGAGCTGGAGTCCGAACCTCAGACACAACGATGCATCAGGAATGGGATAAGGGCACTTTGTTCCAGGCAATCACACCCCTTAGATGAGGTACTTCAGATTTTGTCTGTGGTCAGGGACAGGAGGTTGTGATTGTAAGAGAAGCAGGTATGGGGACCCAGAAGGTAGCAATGGAGGAGCCTCAGCTTTTGTAATTGTCCAAAGGGTTCAAGGTTCTTGCAGCTTGTGTGACAAAAGCAGGGATTGCAAAGAGAATGAGCGAACTGACCATGAGACCTTGGTGCAGGAGGTCATTAAGTGGGGGGAACAAAACAGAATGTAATTGTAGTAGAGAACAGTATAGTTGGGAGCATAGACACTGTTCTGGCAAATGCGGTATAACGTGGATAAGTGTGAAGTCATCCACTTCAGTGAGAAAAACAATGGTAGAGTATTATTTAAATGGTGATAGACTGGGAGATGTTGATGTACAAAGGGACCTGGGTGTCCTTGTACACCAATCACTGTAAGCAAGCATGCAGGTGCAGCAAGTAGTTAAGAAGGCAAATGGTATGTTGGCCTTCATTGTGAGAGGACTTGAGTACAAGAGCAAAGATGTCTTACTGCAGCTGTACGGGCCTTGATGAGACCACATCTGGAGTATTGTGTGCAGTTTTGGTCTCCTTACCTAAGAAAGGATATACTTGCCTTAGAGGGATTGCAGCGAAGGTTCACCAGACTGATTCCTGGGACAGCAGGATTGTTGTATGAGGAGAGATTGGGTGGCCAGGCCTGTATTCACTGGAGTTTAGAAGAATGAGAGGGGATCTCATTGAAACGTATAAAATTCTGACAGGGCTGGACAGACTGGATGCAGGGATGATGTTTCCTCTGGTTGGGGGCTCTAGAACAAAGGGTCACAGTCTCAGGATGCGGGGTAGGCAATTTAGGACTGAGATGAAACTTCTTCACTCAGAGGGTGGTGAACCCGTGGAACACTATACCACAGAAGGCTGTGGAGGTCAAGTCACTGAATGTAATTAAGAAGGGAATAAATAGATTTCTAAACTCTAAAGGTGTCAAGAGGTATGGGGAGAGTGTGGGAGTATGATGTTGAAATACAAGAAGAGCAATGATCATATTGAATGGCAGAGGAGGCTCAAAGGGCTAAATGACCTACTCCTGCTCCTATTTTCAATGTTTCTTTGTGTTGCCTGCCTGGTGCCAAGGTGAAGGACATCTCCTCAGGGTTAGAGAGGAAATGGGGTGGGAGGGGAAAGATCCAATTGTCATGGTCCACGTGGGTACCAACAACATAGGTGGGACTAAGAAAGAGCTTCTGCTGAAGGAATATAAGCAGCTAGGTAGTAAATTTAAAAAGCGGAACCTCAAAGATAATAATATTTGGATTATTACCTTAGCCACAAACAAATTGGCATTGGGTAAGTAAGTTCAGAGTGTTGAATGTGTGGCTCAGAAATTGGTGTGAGAGAAATGGGTTTCCATTCATGAGATATTGGCACCAGTAAAGATGGTTTCAAATGTTTCAGCCTTGTCTTTTGCAAGCCTAGTTTTTGGAATTCTCCTCCCCTGAGAGCAGTGGAGGCTGGGTCATTGACTATATTCAAGGCTGAGTTAGATTTTTGATTGACCAGAGCATCAAGGATTATGGAGCATAGGCAGGAAAGCGCAGTTAAGCCCCAGTCTTTTTGACTGGCAGAGCAGGGTTGATGGGCCGATGGCCTATTCCTGCTCCTATTTCTTATCCCTTTGCAATAAGCTATTGGAAATAATGGTATGAGTTTGCAGCCTTTTATGTGCAATCATCTTAATTTTAGTGAATAACCTTCAAAGTAATAACTATGGCAAACGGTGCTCTTAATTATTGCAGTGCTAAGTATAGTGATGCAAATGATCATCAGTAACACACATGCCTAATGATGCCCACCTCACAGGATGCCTAAATACAAACGCATTACATTTCTGCTGTCAACTATTATTTTATAAATGCAAAGGGAGACATAGATTAGCACTGAGGAAACATTTCCCCAATTAAGCAATCGTTGGATGTCATAACTAGAAATCCACATGAATTGACAAGTATTATGCTTCTTGCCTGCACTGAACTGATAAGTAAAGAGCTATAAATTTTGGATAAGAGACAGCAGTGATATGAGGAAATATCGAAAGCTTGTAGCTGCCTATAACCTCAGCTGGATATTAGAAGCATTTGAATGTTAATTCTTTTGTTCTTTCTTAGTTTGAATATAATGAGGCAAAATCAATTATTTTGTGGTTTATAAATATTCTTTTCCCTCAATGTTTGATTTCTGGAGAAAGAACAGAGACTTTATTTCAAGGCTTGCACATTACTCCAGTGTCCTTTCAAACCAATGTTGTCATGGCATTTTCTTAAAGCACACAGCACTGCCTGATGCTTCTTGTCCAAAAACAGCAACTCGGTGAAACATCACAGTGGCTTGAATTTTGCACCTGTCTGGTGTGCGTGATTGGTGGGCCTGGAAGCAGAGGTGGAATCTCCTCCCAGCCAACATCGGGGAAGAAACGCGATTTCAAGCTGGCTGGCCAGTTAACTGGCATCCAGCGTGAAACACGCTGAGAGAGGCTCAGCGCTGCAGGGTGAGGCTGGAAGAGGGCGGGCGGGTGGCGAGACAAGTGAGGGTGTGGGCAGTCAGTTTACAACAAGCTCCCTGAAGGCTGACAACAGCTGTGGAGCTGCCTCAGGGAGCCACAGTATTGTTCAAAGGACACTTGCACACAAAAAAATGCCACAATCTATCTCTAATGCACAACAACTGACTGCAATACACCTAACTCCTCAACATTCAAACATCTTCTGGACATTTTATCCTGCCCTGGATTGAGAATGATACAAGAACGTGAAGGCCTCCTGGCCGTCCACCAAGCATAAGAGCGCACAAGCTACTTAAAAATCGTCGATTGGAGGCTTAATTGGAACTATGATTGTTGGCGGGTGCATTTCTGACTCCCGTGCATGCCCACCAACTGTGATATGGCGCAATATCACTATGGCATTGGGACACCCGCCCGACGTTTTCTCACGCAATTTTGCGCTAGGCCAGGTCAGCCGTGAGTCTGATTGCAGTACGCAAAATTCTGGCCCGTATTATGCTTTTCGACTCGGCCCTGCTGCCCCAAGTGTTTCACTGTGGAGCACCACATTTTTCTCACTCTTGCCTATGTCTAATTACAGCTGCTTTGCCTGTCTTTCTATATCTCATTCAATATCGGACCAATGCCTGCCTTTCCCACCTTCTCCCCTGAGTCCTGATCATTTACCTGTCTTTCGGTGCCTGCTCAACGAATTCCTGATCACTTGCCTGGCTCTGACCTCCAGGTTTCTGATGATCAAACTCCTCAAATCCACAGTTATCAGTTTCTCAAGCTGCACTTCCTAATCCAGTAGGTACAGGCCACCCTCAGACCTTACTGTGTGAACAAAAGATGTTCTTCGGCGGACCTGAGTCATTAACATCCAAAGGTCTAATTTCACCATCACCATGGCTCCGTGGAGTGAGAATTTGGCTCAGCTCTCTCAATGGGGACATATGCAACCAATCAATTCAAGTTTTATACGTTCTACGAAACCACTGTGTCCGATAGGGAGCAATGCTGCACCAACCTCGGGAAAGACAATTACCGCCGATTAGGATGCATACACTAAGAGAGCTGTTACTGCATCTACTCCCAAGATGATAAATTTGGCTGCTGCTAATTTGCCTTTTGCAGGAAATACTACCACATTGATGAACTATTTCACAGACCCCTGTTGTTATAGCATTGAGAGTTTTATACTAATAAAAGGAAGTGTTGAGATGTTTGCCTACCCATTGACCTGTATATGCATTTATTCCTTTTGTCACTGACCAGTCCTGAAATCTAATGATGGTTTAAAGTGCTGTGGGCAATTTGCAGCTTTTAGAGATCACTGATCTCATGCAAGCTTTCCCTCGATCATCTCACTGGCTCTGTGTACTCACAGCTACTACCAATGGATGTAAAATCTGATTCTCTGTAAGACCAACTGGTTCCTAATTAATTAAAATGAGCCTGTCCTGCAGCCAGTGGTATGTGTTGGAGACTTTATCCCTTGGCTCAGTTTATGTAATCATGTAATAAATTCTGGAATCTATCTGTGAAGTTCACTTAAAAAAAAGACTTGGTGCATGATGATTCATAATTAGTACTGCTCGGAGAATCTGCAGGTCTCCATTAGCAACCAACAGCAAGACCCAAACATCATTTTAACTTGGGGGCCTGACTGGAGAAATCTCTGCAGCTTTCCCAACAGGTTGCAGCAGGTCTGAGGATGATTAAGAGGCGATTGGAGCCCTGACAGGGAAGTATCATACTTTGTGTCACAAACACATGAAATTGAAAAGCAGGAAAAGGGCAGCCAGTCACCAAGCCTGCTCCAGAGTCTGCATGGCTGCAGCATCACGGTTCAACATTCCTCTCCCCTCCTATAAAGATGTTTACCTTCTATATGATGCAAATCTCTGCCCCAGTCAGGAACTGGCCCAGCTCCCTCTTGAGAAAATCAGCAACCAGCACACCAGGCATAACATACTCTGCAGTCTCACTACTCTCTGGGGAAAGAAGAACTGCCTAATATCCAGACTTCCATGATTTCAACTCAAGTTTTTGCTGGTCCTACCCAATCTGTTAAACTAGAATAATTTATCAATAGGCATATTTATACAGCCCATTACTTATTTTACAGAGTTCTTTCAGATCACTTCTAAATATATGAAGCTCTAAAGCAAAAAACCCAAGATCCTTGGGTTCATCTGAATTGTTGTGGTTGTTTAAACTAGGAATCATCTTCCCCTGGCCCTTTCACATGACCACTATATCACCCACCACGTGGGGGAAACCAAAACTGGGCACTGTGTGGGGTAGTGGTTTGTATCAGGAGTACTCCTCCCGGGTACCAAAAGGAAAGTTTATACCCCCACAACCGCACCCCCACCGCCTTGGACTTCTCCCATTCTCTCATACCAGACCCTCCCAAAACTCCCTTCTTCCATATCACCTACCTGGCAGCTGCTTCCAGCCCACTCCTGCAAGAAGTTATATGGCAGCGTAGTAATGATGACTGGCAGTTGATGCTGTGGTCTCATGCCGCTATCCAGTTGGTTAGTAACTAACTGACTCCTGTGGCTGATAAACTACTGGGAGTTATAATTCACCCCCAGTGATTAGTTGCTCCCCTATTCCAACTTTTTAATTTTCTAAACAATTAATTTTATTCCAACACTATTTAAAACGATACTGGAAATTTTACACTCAGTACAAGTGATATTTTAGGTATGATTCTCTCAGCAAAAAGACAGAAATAAAAAGCTCCCATTTTTATTATTGTATTTTCAGTCTACAATGGCTGCATTAAAGAAAACTTGTATTGCTGCAAGAATGCTGTCACTAAATTCAATGTGTACCACTGCTGGTGTATCATCTGCACAAAAAGCAGATTATTTCTGTACTCTTACTGTGATCAGCATCGAACTGAATAATTTATTTTTGAAAGATTTACAGTGTTTTATTGGTTATGAATTTTGAAATGACAGGAAGTTACATTTTGGAGAATACTCAATGCAATTTGTCTTTATGAACAATTTTAATTTGGTATGATTATATACATTTGAAATAGAGGCCCATTTATTATGTAGCCTGTGTCTCACACCAGCTCAATTGGCCCTGTAATAGGATTATGTTTTGCAGAACACTCTTAAGCACATGGTCAAAGACCAGAAGATTGAGATAATGTGATAAACTAGAAGCTCTCAAAGGTGATTTATTATTGTGTGCATTCATCACTTGAGAAAACCATGGCAGAGAATGCAGTAAAAACTAACGTATGTAGAATTAAAAGAATCCTTTTACTTTAGGAAAAGCATCAACACTGTTTAGTACAAACACCTAGCTTATCTTACACTTGACTATCTGCAAATACACAGAGGAATGACACTGAGGGATGAATAACATACTTGCTCTTTGAGGTCAAAAAAGGGAATGGACAAATTCATAACTCATAAAGAGGAATATAAACAGAAAATGTTGGAAATACTCAGCAGGCCAGGCAGCATCTGTGAATTGAAAATATGCCTAGCCTAATAAGTATTTCCAGCATTTTCTATTCATATTTTAGGTTTCGAGCATCTCCAGATTTTGCCGTGTTAAGAAGAAATGCATGTGAAAAGCGGAAATTTGAAATAAAAATAGAAAATACCAAAAATGCACAGCAGGCAATGTGGCATTTGAGAATGAAAGATATTCTCATGTCGCTAGTCACCAGAAGATTTGTAAAGAGTTTGACTGGTGTAGCCTTGGCCTAGGTGGAGGATACTTCCACAAGCAATGAACCAATGTAATAGTTTACATTTTTTCTTGTCAAATACCAATGTATTGAGTAGGAGGCAGAAAGACAGTCAAAGTAAGAGAATTGATTTGGAGAATTAAATTGGAAATGAAGGTAAGTATTTTGATTATTAAATCTCAACTTTGGCTCAGTGGTAGCACTCTCACCCCTGAGTCAGAAAGTCATGGGTTCATGCCCCAATCTTGGTTATAATTGAGACTGATACATCAGTATAGCATGCACTGTCAGAAGTTCCATTTTTTTGCACAACGTGTTAAATAGAAGCCCTATAAGCCCTCTTGTCAAAGATCCCGTGACTCTGTTTAAAGAAGAAAAGCCCCAGAGTTCTCCTGATTTCCAGGCCAACTATTATCCTGCAACTAATCTCATTAAAATAGGTTACAAATTGGCTGCTACTTTTCCCTACATTACAGTAATAACTACACTTTAAAATTACATCATTCACTATGAAGTGTTGTGGGATGTCCTGAGGTGGTGAGAATCACCATGCCTATTCAAATTATTTCTTTATTGCCAAATATTGTTAACTTGTACCTAGCAAACCAGTTACTAATCTCCTTTGATCACTCAGTAAATGTATCCAGATTAACTAAGAGATACAAATGAGAAAGGTTACTGGCTTGGTCCATGGTCTGTGCTGAATTAACTGGTCACAGTTAGAACATTATTGGAATGCTATGATTTGACCTTAGTGCTCCAGGATTATGTAGGGAGTAAGCTAGCCTGGGTTCCCACCTTGCCACTTCTGCCAACAACCCATGCTGGAAATGCACAGGTGGGCATCAGATGAGACAGCAGCATGTGATGCTGCCTGTGGCCAAGTAGCCAGTTAACATTCAAAGTTGAGACCTAAACATAAATAGCAGCCACCTTGCCAAGTTAGTAGAAGGTGATCAATACTTATGGAACATTAACCTAACAAGGATTCAGCAGCTTCAGGAGAGAAGAAATACAAGCAGATAATAATAAACAGCTAGTTATCACACTCATCAAATCTCAAGGAGTAACAATGCCTCACCAATAGTAATGAAAAACAAACCAAAAGAAAATGTAAACGGAGATAATTTATACAAGAATTCCACATGTGAATTTAAAAATACTTTTTAAATTATCCAGGAAGTTCACATTTTACTGTTGTAGTACCTGAACGTTCCACAAACTTGAAGAATGTCTGCTTCAGAGGATAGCTTGTGCTTAAACAGTCTAGTCTATCAACATATCTGTGGAGCATGAACTAAAGTGATGGATTTGTAGAAAGCCTGCTAACAGAGCACAGAATCCTGGGGCTTTGTCATTTTTACAATTTATTCATCACGCATTTCTCACGTGCAAGGATCTCCATTTCTCAGAAATAAGTTAAATTGCACTTCTTCCTTATAAATTCACAAGTCATGTTCTCCTTTTAGAAGAATATGTTTAAATGGCAGAAGTCCTAAAGCTTGGGGTAATTGAGTATCAATTCAATCATTGCTGAAGAAAGATTCACTCTGATTAGGGATAATTTATTCAAGGTCCCCTGTGTCCCTGCTGCTCAATTACAAGTAAAGATTGCTAATTAAATGGACTAATTAAGGGAATGTCATATTCCCCAGAGTGTAAGGTCTCAATTACACGCAGCATGCCACAGTTTAAATTCCTTGGTAGGCTCCCTCTTGATTAGAGGAGTACACACTAACTGACATGGGGGAGAGAGCTGTGCTTTTACCTTTGTGAATGATCTGTTACTTACAAGCAGCCAGCAATTACTAGTAGATTTTTAAAAATATAATCTCATCTGAACTATCTTGTAATTACAAAATATATTTACTGCAAGCTGATTTTGGAGTATGGTATTGGCTTTACAAAAAATTGTATTTCTACCTATTCATGAGATGTTGTCGACTGTTACAGTAACTTCTATAGCAGGGTCACTATAAAAACAAAAAGTTGTTAACTAATGACTGTGCCGATCCTCACAGTTGGAGTTCACAATCAGAAGTGAGCAAGTGTAGTCATTCCATCAAAAAAACAGCTAACTTACAATGGATAAAGGAAAAAAATTGATTTAAATAGTTGATCCAAAGGGAGTACATATGGAATTTTAGAAGCAATTAGAAGCAGTGGTTGATGTGTGGCAATTTCAGCTCTGGGATCTGATATTGAATCCAACCCAGATATTGAGACTGAAACTCTTTCTAACAAGCAATACTCTTAAAATTATTATCCCCTACATCTACTGCATTCTCTTCATTTACCCTTCAAGTATACGTGTGTTGTTTCCTTCTAATCCCTTGTGGTATGTTGGTTTTGATTGGCTAAGGAGCATTTGAGGAGGCATAGCTATGTCTGAAAAATAAGGACATAACTATCTATATATATATATACAAGACTACATGTATTACCCATCCTGAGTCATGAACATTCTCCTTCTAGACTCTTAGTCATGTGACTCTCTCTTATATCATCATGTAGGCGGTACTGTTTCTCCAGTCCCACACAGTAACTCTTTCAGCCCTAAACATCCAAACCCTACATCTCACCACCACCCCCCCCCAACAAGTCTTTGCCCAATTACATTTTACATTTATATTTACACACTACCCCTTCTCTCCCAAAGTCTCTGACTTTATAGGTTTAACTGGTCTGAAGGTTTCATGACTCTCCCTGACCGTGTCCTTTGGAGGCTTGGGAGAGCACTAGTTTTCCCTTGGGCTCCTTTGCTCTGACTTGGTTGGCCTTGCCTCCTGTGAGCAGTTCAGGACGGCTTTGAGACTTGTCATGTTTCTCATGAACAAGGATGTCATTCATGTGGCAGATTACGTCTTTCAAGCCTTGCAAGATGGTAGACGTTGCTGAAAAGGTTTGGGTGCCGAGGTTATGCCAAACAGCCAGTGGTGTAGTGAGCCCTCTGGCACCACCTCTCGGCAGCTCCACGAGTCGCAACTCCCAGCTGGAACACCCTTGTGACTGAGTCCACCTGAAGCCCACCTCCCAGTCCCCCGACCAGCCTTAGGACCCCCAAAGTAGCCCCGATTCCCGCCGAGCTGGTGGACCTACAGTTCCCGATTGGCTGCAGTCTTTTTGAGGTCATTTGCACATGTGTGGGCCAGAAACTGGCTGGCACATGTGCAGTTTATCTTCTAACATTCCTTTGGCTGGAGAATGGCCCTGCGCACATACGCAGAGGAAAATGCCTTAAAGGGACCAAAACCAGGCCAAACAGTGTGAAAACTACAGGTCAACTGACCTGAGCAAGGGTACAGTTACAGAGGAGGTGGCCCACACAGCAAGCAGGACAGGACAAAAGGTCCCAGGACTTCAAGTAAAGTTAAAACTAAAGTTAAATAAAGCTCAAAGTGAAAGAAAGTGCTGCAAAGGGAGCAGACTTGAAGCAAAGTAGGCTTGAAAGAAGTCGTGAAGATCTGAGGAGGCAGCCGAAGGTTGGTGACTCCTTACTGTGGGCCTTTGGAACAATGGTGTTCTACCTGACAGCTGAAGGTCAGTAAGTATGCTAGGAAGGTGAAAATTGAGCGTGCATGCAGATGCAGAGTAATTTCAGAAGATGAGACTGAACAACGTGCCAAAGCTACTTTCCGTTTCCGATGCTGCCACATTGCGTGCCAGTTGTTGCCTGTTCAGTGTCTACGTTTTCTATTTTTTTTCACCAATGCCTGGCTCTCGACACCGCAAAGTGGCACGTTATCAGCTTATAAAATAAAAGAGCCTAAAATCCATTGGCCTACTCAGCACTCACTGCCGGCCTGAAGGGAGAAAGGCCTCAGTCAGAATTGCTAACAGTTGCCCACAGGAAACAGGACAATTTCTAAAATCTCCAAGCTCAAGAGCCTGCTACATGTGTGATTGGGGGGAAAAAACGAATATTCGAAACTGCCTGATAGCAACACAATGGTCACGAAACAAAAAGCATAACCACCTCCTTTCATAGAGAAAGTGAAGAAAGCAAAGAACATTCAAATGCTGTCACACTGAGTGACGATGGAGGGGAGAGCTCCAGTGCTGCACCTGCCTCTAGAGTCAGAGTCAAAACTGACCATGCAGCGTGAATCTGAAACTGAACTTGATACAGTAGCAGGTCTGTATCCCTGTGCGGAAATGTGGATGGAGGAAATGTGGAAGAGGAGAAAAGAGACGTATCCTTGGTTAGATTGTAAGGATGAAAATCCTGAGTGTAAATTGTGTGCAAATATCAGTAGCTTATCACTTTTCACATCCAAGGGGTTGAGACTTTCAAATGAATGGCGTTTGTACCAAGTGACAGACAATGGATCCAGCTGGATCTCTCAGAAAATAAACTGTAGAACACAAACTGTCGAAAGTTCACATCACTGCCAACATGTCGCTGAAAAAGCAAAGGAAGACACTTCTTGGAAAAATTTGTTACAACCTCATCTAAAGATGACTTGTGCAGTTTTCCGCTCTGCAAACTACCCAGCTCAAAACAACAGACCTTGCTCTGACCACTTTGGCTTGCTGAAACTTCATAATAAAAATGGTGTTGACATGGGAATTGGGTGCATTCCTGCTACAGCCTGCAGAAATTAGTGACCACATAGCTACCCAGATAAGAAAGAACATTTGCCAGCATATCAAAGTAATTGAGGGTTAAATTTCAATTCTTATTGATGAATCTTCAAGCCTAAGAATCTTCTAGTCATTTACTTGAAATGTGAAAGTGATGAGAAGGATGACCCACACTTCATGTTTTTAGATCTGATTGAACTCCCAAATCAAAAAGCTGATACAATGCTTATGTATCTTCTTGAATGTCTCACGAAACATAGTTTTGATGACTCTTACCTGAAGCAGCACGTTGTAATGTTTGCTAGTGATGGAGCGAGTGTTATGCTGGGCACCAAATCAGGTGTAGCTCACAGACTTATAGAGCAATGCCCAGATATTATTATTTGGCATTGCTTGACCATAATAGATTAGAACTTGCAGTGGGTGACTCGGTGACAGAAGCTAGTGGAGTGAACCATTTCCATTCCTTTATGGGCAAATTATGCTCTGTGTGTAACAGATCACCTCTCAATCAGAGGCAACTGGCAGAATGTGCTGCTGAATTAGAGCAACAAATTTCCAAAATAGGCTGCATTGTAAGCTCCAGATAGGTAGCGAGTTCATTTTGAACAGTGTCGGCTGTGTGGCGCAACTATAAAGCATTATGTGCTCATTTTGAACTGGCAATGAAAAATGAAACAAGGTCTGCATCTGACAGGAAAACTCATGTGGAGTAATTATGGTTTTATTTAGTGTGGAATGTACCTTTAAGAATAATACTTGTTAGGAGAGATCACATGATCTGTAGTAACTAATAGGAGAATAGCACGGGCTACCTCAGCAGTCAGTGTAGAGATAGAGTTGTTGCTGCTGAGTACTTTGTAAATAAACTTAATGTTCCAACCCAAGAAGTGTCTGCAGATCAAATCTATCAATAATAGTAGCAACTCAGCCTCCCTTGCAACAAACTGGCCATGAGGATAAAACAGGTTTGCACAGAAGAAATCAAGTTAAGAAGAAATCGGCACTATACTGCGCCCAGTGATTGTAAGCAGCAAGCTCCGATTGAAGAAGTTATCCTCTCTCAAAATGCTGCAGTTTGGGAGAATTGAACCTTTTGAACCAGCCACAGATGATTAGTCTCATTACATAGAACGTCTCACGTTCTTTTTTCAAGCAAACAAGATTACAGGGAAGAGAAGGGGCGAGCGATCCCCTTGAGTACTTGTAGGAGCAAAACCTATGGTTTGACTCAAAGTTTGGTGACACCCAGTGTCCCAGATTCGAAAAATTTCAATGAATAGATAGACCTCATGAAGGGTCATTTTCAACCAAAGCCCTCGGTCGCAATGCAGAGGTTTAGGTTTAATTCGTGAAATAAAGCCTCGGGTGAGACAATTGCATGCTACGTAGCGAATTTGAAGCAGCCAATGGAACATTGAGAGTTTGGTACATCTTTAAATGACATACTCAGAGATCGTTTAGTGTGTGGTGTGAATGTGGTCACTATTCAGAAAAGATTATTGTCCAAGGTGAATTTGGATTTCAAGAAGGCTAGAGATAGCGTTGACCATGGAAAGCGCAGTAAGAGATTCAAAAGCAATACAGGGTGCGCAAAATGGTGCCATCCTCCACATCGGGCGGAAAACCCCAGCCGAAAAGGGTAAAAAAGTGCAAGGCTCTGCCGAGAAGTGGGAAACAGCCCCCGCTAGCCGAAGTATAAAGAAAAATAACTTAGCAGCGAAATCGAAGAATAATTTCAAAAGAGGCAGAAGCGAGCAGTCTTTTAGCGATTGGCAATTTAACAAAATCGAATGCTACTATTGTCACAGAAATGGACATATAATGAGGCAGTGCAAGGGAAGATTCAAGCAGGATTGTAAACAAAAGAAGAAGCCCAATGAAATCTACAATGTAGAAGAGCCTGAAACAACAAATTCAGACATTTATTCATTTAATCTGAAAGTTGGAAAGACAAAACCATTATTTGTCACAGTGAAAGTAAATGGCAGACCTGGTAGAATGGAAGCGGACACGGGAGCTTCCATTACAGTAATTGGGGAACATACCTTCAGATATTTGAATAATGATGAACATCAATTAAGTTTAGAAGAAACAACCACCAAACTCAAAACATACACGGGTGAAGACATTCAAGTAAAAGGCAAAAGCAGAGTAACTGTCCACTATGGAAACCAAGAAACCAATCGGCAAAGCTACCCTTGATGGTGGTAGCAGGCAAGGGGCCAAGCCTCCTGGGGTGAAATTGGTTAAATGAGATTAAGTTAGAATGGGCTGAAATTTTCCAGTTGAGAGCAAGTGGAATACCAGAGCTACTTCGAAAATACGCCACAGTCTTCAAGGACAAATTTGGAAAAATCTAGAGGCTGCAGGCAAAAATTCATGTGGATCCGGAATCAACCCCTTGCTTCATGAAGGCGAGACCGGTGCCATACGCACTGCGAGAAAAAGTCGACACTGAATTGGACAGACTAGAGAAACTGGGCATTATACAACCTGTGCAGTTCTCAGAATGGGCAGCACCGATAGCCCCCGTCCTTAAACCCGACCAAAGCGTCCGAATTTGTGGAGACTACAAATTGACAGTTAAGAAGTAACTAAGCTAGACAGGCACCCCATTCTAAAAATTGAAGACCTTTATGCCAAGCTGGCAGGAGGGACAACGTACACATAGCTTGACATGAGTCATGCTTATCAACAACTAGAATTGGATCATGCCTCCTGGGAATTTGTCACAATTAATACCCACAAAGGTTTGTACCAATATACACGATTGCCTTTCGGTGTCTCCTCAGCTTGTGCCATCTTTCAGAGAACAATGGAAAGCTTACTGCAGGGACTGCCCCTGGTTGTGTCTATTTAAATGATGTATTGGTGACAGGATTCACTGAAAAAGAACATTTGGAAAACTTAGAAGAGGTCTTAAAACATTTCTTGCAGGCTAGAGAGTATTTAAAAAAAGAAAAGTGCACGTTCCAAGCGAGGGAGGTAATCTATTTGGGTCACCGGGTAGATTCACAGGGCCTCCACCAGTTGAGGAAAAAGTGAGAGCCATAAGAGAGGCACCTGCACCAAAGAACGCCTCAGAGCTCAAATCATTCTTAGGAATGATCAATTATTATGAGCAGTTCTTACCTAATTTGTCTACAGTACTGGCCCCCCTGCATTCTCTCCTCAAAAAGAACTAACGTTGGTCTTGGGCGGTACCCCAGAAAGAAGCTTTCGTAAAGGTCAAACAATTGTTGCACTCGTCCAACCATGCTTTCATCATGACCAGACGAAAGAATTGGTACTGATACATGATGCATCTCCCTATGGAGTGGGATTAGTGCTCTCTCATCGGATGGATGACGGAACGGCCAATAGGTTACATATCAAGAATGCTCACCAGAGCGGAAAAGGGATACTCACAGATAGAAAAAGGCCTGTCCATCATCTTTGGTGTCAAGAAATTTCACCAGTATGTACATAGCCACCATTTTACAATCGTTTCAGACCACAAACCATTTCTAGGATTGTTTAGTGAGGGCAAGGTTATATTGCCCACAGCCTCAGCAAGAGTACAACAATGGGCTTTAATTCTGGCAGCATACGAATACACTTTCGTACATAGGCCTGGCAATCAAATTTCAAACGCCGATGCACTTAGTTATTTGCTTTTACAAGAAAATGATGAGCACGTCCCAGCTCCACTGGAACTTGTTTTACTGTTAAATTTCTTAGATTCCTCTCCGGGATGCACTCGACAGATCAGAGACTGGACAAGATGACACCCAGTCCTATCTTAAGTACAAGAACAAGTGTTACGTGGTTGGTCACAGGAGACCGTACCTGATAAAATGAAACCGTACTTCAACAGAAGACATGAAGTAACCAGCTAGGATGGTATCTTATTGTGGGGAGCACGAGTTATAGTTCCTCCAAAGGGAAGGGAGACACTTATAATTGAACTACAAATGCACAGTCAATTGCACCTCATCTTTTGATTAGGCACTTTACAGCCTTCTGCACTTAACATTGAGTTCAACAACTTCAGATCATGAACCCTCTCCTCCATCCTCACCCCTTTTTTTAATCCCCTTTTTTCAATATTCATCTTTATTTTTTTATATTTTATTAATTTTTATTTTTATCCACTTATTTTTATTTATTTTCATTTTTATTCATTGTTTTGTCCCCACCTTTTATCCTAATTTTAATCTTTTTTCCCACCACCATACCCTCCCCCCACCCCACCCCCACAAAGGCCATCTGTCACTTTTGTTCATGTTCATGTTTTTTCCACAGCGCTTACCCTTGTCCTGCTATTATCACATTCTGCTTTCTTACCTTAATGTCACCATCAGCACCTCCTTTCGCCAGTACCACTACCACTAACAGCCCTTTCTCCTTTTGTTCATGCCACCTTTGTCAATCTCTCCTTTGCCTCCACCTATTGCTGGCCTTCTATCCAGCTTCACCTGCTCCACCCTCCTTAAACAGTATAAATTTCATTACATTTTTACTTCTCTTTAGCTCTGAAGAAGAGTCATACGGACTGGAAACGTTAACTATGTTTTTCTCTCCACAGATGCTGTGAGACCTGTTGAGTTTTTCCAGCATTTTCTGTCTTTGTACACAGTGCACATCCAGGAATTTCCTGAATGAAGACCATAGCATGTAGCTATGGTGGCCTGGGATGGATGCTGAAATAGAGAGTTTAGTGAAGCTCTGTGTGCAATGCCAGCAACTGCAAAAGTTGCCATCGACAGCTCTGTTACGCCTATGAGAGTGGCCAGGTAGACCCTGGGTGCAGCTACACATTGACTATGTTGGACCTTTCCTGGGAACAATGTTTCTGCTCATTGTCGATGTCCGTTGATAATGGTTGGACATATATGAGGTGAAGTCACCAACGTCGGCTGCTACATTTGAGAAACTACGTCAAAGTCTTGCCATTCACAGACCACCAGAAGTAGTCATTTCCGATAACGGCACGGCATTTACAAGAGCTGAGTTTCAACGGTTTATCAGCCTCAACGGTATCACTCGTAAAAATTGCACTGTACCACCCTTCCTCAAATGGACTAGCCAAAAGGGCAGTCCAGACATTCAAGGCAGGCATGCAAAAGCTAACTGGCGACTCCTTAGCAACCAAGTTAGCATGCTTTCTTGTTCATTACAGGACTACTCACACACCAACAAGTGTCACACCTACTATTGTTGAAACACTGTCTCAGGCCGAGATTGAGCTTAATAATGCCAAATTTAGAGGAGAGGTTAAAAGGAGTCAGGGAAGCCAGAAAACTAGACATGGCTGACATAGTCATGTGAGGAAATTTATCGTGGGAGAGACAGTATATGTGAAGAACTTTAGAGAAGGACCAAAGTGGTTACTGGGTGAAATAAATGCAGTGACTGGACCTCTATCTTACCACGCAGAGCGGAAGGCCAGGTCATATTGAAACATGTGGACTGTTTAAGGAAGAGAGGGACAAATCATCAAGATTTGGTTCCACCAATGATAATGATGGGGTCTGCATTTCCTGTTATGGACTCTCAACCCAGGACTGACATGTCTGATGTTCCTGTACGAGTTGAGGATACAGAACTGCAAGTGCTCACCGAAGCATCTGATGTTCAGGCAACTCCAGAAAAGGAGGTTCCTGACAAAGAATCTGAAGTTGTGCAGCTGCGACGTTCCACACGTACCAGGAAACCACCTGAAAGACTGAACTTGTAAATTCCTTACCCAGTGTAAATATTACGTTGCCTTGAAAAATATATACTTTAAAATATATGTACAGCCGAGTTAAAGGGGGAAAAATGTAGTGATAATGGTTTTATTTAGTGTGTGATGTACTTTTAAGAATAACATTTGTTAGGAGAGATCACATGATCTGTAGTGACCAATAGGAGAGCAGGCTACCTCAGCAGACGGTCTAGAGATAGAGTTGGAGTTGAAAGCACACGTGTAGTTGCTGCTGAGTATATTGTGAATCAACCTAATGTTTCCACCCAAGAAGTGTCTGCAGATCAACTCTATCAATAATAATAGCAATTTGGCACCCTCACAACACTGAGGGTCTGTTAGGGATTTCCCTCAAAACAGTTTATCTTAGATTTAGCCCTGATGTATGACACATTACATGAATTCAGCAAGCTCTCAAGAGTGTTTGCAGAAACACACTACATTGATTGTGTATGCGGACAACCCGATCCTTCGCAGCATACAATTTTTGTGTGGACTGAAGGAGTGACCTGGCACAAAAACTCTTGAGGCCAAAGCTGCATGTCACACATGAAAAGTTTGGAACAGTCTTGTTAGGGAGCAACAGTAAGATTATCAGCATCAACTATCAGCAGCTTCTTACCAGTCTTGTTAGTAATTTAGAAAATCGAATGTTCATAGCCATGTCATTGAAAGGCTCTCGTTCAGCTCTCTGCAGCCCAATCCAGCTATGCATCTTTGATTGACCAATTGCGGATTCTTGACAAAGACAATGGCTAGCTGAAATGCCACCACAAGCAGTTTAAATTATCATCTGCTTCTGTAATCAATGCATTCAGGGATTATGTGGAGGAAGCCAGACAACGCATTCCCCAGGATTTACGACCATTACTAAATTGCACACAAGTAATTCCAAGCAGCACTGCAGAATGTGAGCGAGGATTCAATCAAATGAACTTAATTATAACACCAACGTGGTAAAGAATTCTCATAAGCCAGGTATCAGCACTCATCTCTGTCAGGCTACACAGACCTCTCCCTCCTGACGCATTGGGATCTAACACCATATGTCACAACCTGGCTGCCATGCCACCAATCGGCAGAGGACTCCAGGACAAGACCAGCCTCTCCCTCTAACATAAGTGTGGAACTGGAGCCAGTGTGGAAATTATTGAGGTGTTGGTTGCAGAAGTTTGAGAAGTGTCATGGTATCAAGTTTTTGGAGCTTCTTGGTGATAAAGCCTCTGCAGACCATGATGCGCTGGAAAATCTATTGGTGAGTTTATTGTGCTAGTTTGAGAGGAAAACCTTTTGCCTGAAAAAATTTACAATGCTGATGTCCTTGGTTGTGCCTATGCCCCTGGCATGCACAAGAGTAAATTGGCTGTAATTGGGAAGAGCAAATGCCCCAGAAGCTTCAAGTGTTTTCAGACATTACCTGTTCACTATTATACCAGTAAGAGAGCCTGGGTAACCAAGGACATGTTTTCTCATAGGTTTCATAACCACTTTGCGTCAGAGGCATGTGCGCATTGTCAGATACCTGGGCTTGAAGATAACTGTAAAGTCATGTTGCTCCTGGACAACTGTTAAGCACAACCCCTGTCAAACGCTTGGTGAAGAACAATGTTTTCACTGTTTACTCCCTCCCTGGAAGAACTATTCAAGAATGCCTCCCAGCAGAGTACATTGATATTCTGAAGTCTGAACCCTCTCCTACACGTAGAATCGCAGATCGTGCTACGGATTGCAACTCATTACAGGTACTGTAGTAACCTGATATGTAATATACCTTTTAGACAAGTATTGTAATGTAAGCTCACTTGACCTTAATACCCAATAGCAGAGTAGCGCGGGCTACCACTGTGGGAGAGTCTTGAGTTAGACACTGAAGAGTGAAGACAGTTTTGAGTTGTGAGCAAACAAGTGTAACTGCTGAGTTTTGTTTGTAAATAAACAGCATTCTAACAACGATCTCCTGATGTTCTCTGTCTCTGTACCAACTCGGTCACCCAGAAACAAGCGTGCAACCCAGATCCTTTAGCCCCAACAAACCAAATGGCACTGGATCCAACAGGTACCCTACATTCATTATTCAGTAATACAACTTACTTTTCTCGCCATTTTATTGACTTTAGACTAAGGCTAACCTAGGCTCAGGCTATTGTAATGTAAGTAGGCCTAGTCCCATGTGCCGTATCCACAGAGGCGGATTTATAGTTAGAGGGACCTGTGCTCAGCTTCACTTTTAGGCACCCCCCCCCCCCCCCACCGCCCCACCTCAACCCCCAAACAAACCAGGACCTGAAGGCTGAAGCCAAGAATATACACAACTGATCAGTGCTTCTTCACTTGTAAAAACACACCTGCATGAATAATTGCCTGTTGAAATCCAAGCTTACCTCTTGTCTGAATGATGGTGAAGATGGTAAATATTGTAACGCGAGGTGAGCAAACATGGAACTTGCTGATGAGAAACGAGATGGAAGAATCAGCCGATGGCATCACTGCTGCACAGGCAGCTCCAAGGCGGTAAGGCCAAAACTGGTACTGGAGGAATCAGGAAATGCACTTATTTTTTCAGTTATTTTTGCACTTTTTATGATCCATGAGGAAATGAAAACTATGTGGCTACGCATGTAGAAGCATTTTGAATGGTCAAATCCTTTGTTAGATCATTTTAACTAAACGTTGTAAAGGACCCGTACAACTGGTAAAACATGGCTTCACAACTCTCCTGGTAAAGATTCATCCATCACAATTAGGATTTATTGAGAATGAGCCTGTGCAGGAGCAAATACTCCAATCAACACGATACATAGGTTGCCATTCACTATGTTTCACAGATTCTCATTTAGTTTGAAAAATAAAAGTTAACTTCCTCTGAAGCAATCAAAAAAGGTATTGGCATAAATTCACGTGAGTAGAGTCCAGTGAGTCCAAGTTCAACTTCAGGTGGCTTTGCCTGGCAGAATTCTGGGCCCTTGTCCTCGGAACTTGGTTGAGGCAGTTGAAGATGCAGCAAAGTATTATTGCATTCTGGGAATTAGTCCATTTTGTAGGCGCAAAACACAATACTTTCTGGAGACCAGTCTTGGGGAGTAATGGTGGTCAGAGGTAGGCTGCCATCGGGTGGGGTCCTGTTTCTCTTCAGAGGTTCAAAGAGACTGAAGATAGAATTTGAAAGCTGTATAATTAAAATAATTCAAACAGCTCAAGCCTTGGTCATGTGAAAGAGTGGTTTTGGGTGGAACTATTCAGCTGATGAGCACCCCCCCCCGGTAAAACCTATTGTGTTTTGAGCAGGTAACTTTAGGGTGACTAGCTGCAGCCATTTTAACAGCCCAGCAATTGTCCATTTTGGAAAAACAGAATTTAAATAAGGGAATATGGAAGAGAAACAGAATTTTTAACGAATTTTTTCATGCCTTGTTGCCATGACAATTTAGATAACGTTCTTCTACACTTTTTTTTAAAATCGTCAATTACGTCATCGTAAGTAACATTTTGTAAAGAGGCACTTTAAATTGTCAATATTGCCAAACTTGTCAAATGTTCCTGACTCATTGTATTTCACAAATAATTTTTAATTCGTTTTAATACAGAAAAAGAATGTTCACCAGAAACATTTGTGACAGGTATTGTTAAAAATATTTTCAGAATGGTTTCTACATTTGGAAAGGTTGCCTGCGAACCATCACATACCAAGCCTATACAAATCAACTGGTGACCTCGAAGCACAGGCCTCATCATTTTCGATAAAGTAAATTAAATGTTTCACTTCATCTTCAAAAAGATTTGTCTATGTCCACCCGGTAGAATTCACTTAATTTCTTACTGCAGTGGCTTTTACCATTTTTGTCCATGTTTCTGTCAAAAAGCATGCAAAATAAATCAATAGTTTTCTTTCGAGGTTCACTTCTACTCTGCATTTGCACCATTACTGTGTCATAAATAGCACTGACGGTCTCAACGATGATCTTCCATCTCCCTTGTAAATTGATTTCATTGTCTCTAGCTTCATCGAAAAATAACTTGCTGCTTCTTTTACGCTTTTCATCAGATATATCGGAGGAACCTATATTTTCTGTTTAATGCTGGGGCCTCTGCTTCCACTGAGTTATTGTCATTTCGGACTTTCATAACAACTCTTAACTGAGGCTACCAATTGCGCAGCATTCAGTAAATTTGTATGAACCTTTTGCTGTGATTTGCTGACGGCATTAATTCTTTGAAGTAAGCGCTTCCACAAAAGAATAAAAAACATCAATATCACATTTTTCTGCTAAGGATTTTGCTTCAGTCTTCACACTTGGTTTTTCTGAATTTAATGTGGCCATGTCTAATCAGGTTTTCTTTATATCATCAGAGCTCATTTTCAAAGCCAAAACAGCACCTGCGTGAGGAGACTGCCTAGTGTCACAGATTCTTTTGACTGTCAGATGTTTTTCATTTGCTTGCTCCAAGTGTAATTGCAGCATGCTCCACCAATGCGTGCAAGCCATATAAAAAGGCACACAGGCTTTGAATGAAGGCAAAAAAAATGTGTTGTTCCCTCACACGTTTCGGCTGCAGGTTAAACTTAAGGAATGGCTGGAACACGGTATGAATAAAGCAGAGGGACTTGCATTGTTCAGTCTTGCCTGTAGACCTGAATATTTTCCTGCCAAATTTGCGGCATTATCAAAGCTCTGCCCACGACAATTCTTGATGGCCAAACCTAAATTTGCTATGATTTCCAAAACCGTTGTCTCCAGATGTTCAGAAGTGTGGGATTTAAGTGGGACAAAAAGAAATCGCTTTACCATTTCACCATTGCTGGTCACATATCTTAAAATTAATGTTAATTGGTCTACATGACTCACATCTGGCATTGAATCGACTATTATGGAATAGCACTTGGCATCCTTTACTTTATCAATGACTTGGTTTCTAAGCCGCTCTACTATTATAATGATGAATTAATCGTAGGTTTGGTGCGTTAAAAAGCTGGTCTTCCCTGAGCCACAATACTGAACTTTTCAAATGCCGTTAGTGAATATGGTGATTTTTTTTTTCAAAGATATTCAAGGCAGGCTAAAAACTTACTTTTTTGATTTGACAATGATGACTGATCATGTCCTCTTAGAGGTAGTCCCCAAGAAGACAGCACTTTGACCGTGGCAACAAAACATCACAGCACTTTCCTCCAATAAGAACACTCCTTTTGAACCCGAGCCGTTAACACAGAATCAATTCTTCCAGACAATTTACACCTTTGAACGAACTTTCACATAGCATTAATATGAAAGCTTGGAAGTTTCATGATCAGCGATATCTCCTCCAAAGTTTTTTTCCAAATAGAATGCCCGTCGATGAATGTTTGCTTTCCTTTACTGTGATCAGGGAATAATTTACAAACATGAACAATAGACATGCCTTAGTGGTTTCTGAAAAGAGCCAACCAAGTTCTCATTTCAGTCATCCCATTTTTCTTCATCCTCAGAAAATGGGACTCATGAAGACCTCTAAATTGCTTTCGGCCTCCAACTTCATACTGTTTTCTCAGATTTTCCATATAACCTATGTTTTCCAGTTTATTTAATAAGCAATATTCTATCATACCCAATGAAACAGGTTTTGGCCATAATGCAATGTATTCAGAGCGGGCTTCTTCCCTTACTTCGACAATATTTTGTAGTTCCATTGTCACTTCACAGCCCACTTGTTCAATTTTGGTATCTCCACAACTCGGCGAGTGATCAGGTAATTCAAATCTTTCCTCGGCCATGCTTTTTGATGAATGCCCACTATTCAATGCTTCAAGCTTTTTCAAACAAGATGACAAACTGTCTTTTTGCTTAGCTGCATCTTCTTGTCATGCCTTCGTTTTTCTGTGTTTTGACTGCCAGATTCATATTGTTGCTTCATTATTGTTAAAAAACTGACCCTGATTTTAGACAGATGATAAAATATCTGACAGAGCAGGTTTTCACACAGTCAATCCTGCGTTGTTATCAGGTTTTGCAAAAATGGGATTTATCTTTTGACTATCATGGATTTCCTACAACACTCTCCTGCCAATCCCCTTACTCATGCACTCTCTCTCCCCCCCCCCACCACCCTCACTCTCTCTGTCTCACTTCACCTGGTGTCCACTGCCTTGCCTGAGGTCTATCCGCTGCCTTGCCTGAGGTCTATCCACTGCCTTGCCTGAGGTCTATCCGCTGCCTTGCCTGAGGTCTATCCACTGCCTTGCCTGAGGTCTATCCGCTGCCTTGCCTGAGGTCTATCCGCTGCCTTGCCTGAAGTCCGTCCACTGCCTACCTGGGATCTGCTGCGTCGCCTGGGGTCTGTCCGCTGCCTCACCTCATGTCCACTGCTCCCTGCTGCCTCACCTGTGGCTCGGCGTAATGTTCTTAACTGTTCCTGCTTGAGCTTTCCTTCTTCAAAACTTACCCTCCCACTCTTTGCTGCGAGATAACAGCAAAAGACTGTGAGGTCTGAGTGCCGAATTAAACCGACATTTCAGTGCAGCCACGACGGACTGACTGACTGTTTTGCTGTTTGAAAAATGCAATGAAGTTATTCAGCCAATCACAGACTGATTCCTCCCTGCATTTGCTGCTGATAGGCTCACTAGTGATTTGTTGAATAGCTTCGCTGCATTTTTCAAACAGCAGAACAGTCAGTCATGGAAAGCTTGGAATGTCGGTTTAATTTGACACTCAAGAGACCTCGGGCAGAATTTTCTGCCTGTCGGGCGGGTGGGCTTGACCCAATCTCTGGTGGGCGGGGAGCCGATCCCCGCCGGAGAAGCAGGCCGCACCGCCATTTTACGTGGGCGAGCCAATTAAGCCCCGCCCAGCGTGACGTCCGGCGGGAAGCGCTATGCACTTCCTGTGTGGGTGGGGGGGGGGGGATCACCCAAAAGTGAGAATGTGCTCTCGTGCATGCGCACGAGAGAGCGCACATCTCCCTGAGGCCAAGTGCTGCCTCAGGGAGATAGCTGACACTTTTAAAAACATTAAAAAATAGAAAAAAAATCCTTAACATGTCCCTTTCATGTGACATGTTCATAATTTCACACTAAAACTTTATTAAACTTTTTACAACCCTGCATGAAACCTCATCCCACCGATGGATGAGGTTTCATGTTTTTTCTATTGCCACCGGGGCTCCTGGCCTGCTCGCCAACCTTAAGGTTGGACGGGCAGGTCCTTTAATTGTTTAAGTGATCCTGTCAATGGCCTCAATTGGCCATTGACAGGTCGGCGGGCCTGCAGCTGATTTTGCTGCGCCCCCGCCTTCCTGAAAATTTAAATGGGGCGGGATAACATTGGGGGTTCCGCCTGACATCATCCCGCGTCGTTTTACGTGTCGGTGAGCGAGCCCTGTCCCCTGCTCACCGACGGCAAAGTTCTGCCCCTCGTCTTCTTTTGCTGATATCTTGCGGTCAGGTTCAGGGGGATGAAATTCTGTTTGGTTCCAAGAATTAACAGGAGGGAATGTTTTGAAACTTATTTGGGGGCCCTGTGCCACAGCAAGGTGTGTTTCATTGTAAATCCGCTCCTGCGTATCCGAAAACTGAAATTACCTGAAATCCGAAATGTGCTCAGCCCAAGGGTTTGGATAATGGATACTTGACCTGTAAAATGTTGCATCATGAAATTCTAGCTCCTCTAAAGACTAATGATTCAAAATACCACACAGTTCAAAATAAAATGCCTACCGCCTACACCATTAATATTTTTCACTTAAAAACCATAGCTTCCTGATTTTTGGAGGCTCAAATAATTAATACATAGGAAAACAACATAACAGTAGATTTAAAAATGATATGGCATCACATTTTCTTGGAGCTCCTGCACCTCAAAATTTCCCATCACACCACTGCAAACGATTAAAGCCATATCTGCTGAATGCTGTAATAAAGGTTGTCAATAATTTAAATTTTTCATCTAACGGTACCTGTCAAAAAGCTACTTTTGGCATCGAGCTTCAGGAATAAGCTACTCTTAGGGAGCTTGGTCAAGCTGTCGTCCACCGAAGACATCGGATGGATTTCCCTCATCACAGCCTTGTTGAGTTGTGTCAGGTCGTCACAGATGCGAAAAGACCTGTTTCATTTAGGAACCGGCACCATTCTGTCGACTGTGACGGGGAGATGACTCCCATCTTGGTCAATTTGCAGTTGGACTTGTTTCATGAGTAGATGTGGTAACTTCCATGGTGTGAAAAGATACACAGGTTTGGCAGCTTTTCTCAGTGTTACACTGTATTCCAGCTTCAGTTGCCCCATCCAAGTGAATTGTTTTGGAAAATCCTTTTTGAAGTCGGACCCAGATCCTTTCTGGTTGATCTCAATCTTTTGGATGAGGTTGAGGGCAAAACAGGCTTTTCAATTCAGAAGAAAGAATTCTTGGTTGTGAAGCATATATAATGTTTACTGTATCTGTTTGTTCTTGTATTGGAGCGTTGCCTGCAACGTACATTTGACCTGCATCTTGATCCCTCCTGGGCCATATGACTGGGTTTTTTTAATTCATTCACAGTATGTGGGCTTCGCTGGCTGGGCCAGCATTTATTGCCCATCCCTAGTTACCCTTGAGAAGGTGGTGGTGAGCTGTCTTCTTGAACCGCTGCAGTCCATGTGATATAGGTACACCCACAGTGCTGTTAGGGAGGGAGCTCCAGGATTTTGACCCGGCGACAGTGAAGGAAAGGTGATATATTTCCAAGTCAGGATGGTGAGTGACTTGGAGGGGAACGTCCAGCTGGCATTCTATCTACTGCCCTTGTCCTTCTAGATGTTAGTGGTCGTGGGTTTGGAAGGTGCTGTCAAAGGAGCCTTGGTAGATGGCTTCAGGCATTGTGTTATTAGCCACGATTCTTTATCAGACAAGATTGTTACACTAGCTCCTGTATACAATTTGAAATTAGTGATGCGTCCATTGACACACATGTCTGCATTCCTGAAAGTATATCTTGGATATTTGATCTGGCCTAGGAAACATTGTTGCTCCTCTTTTTGGTGAGACTCCTCTATTTCATTGATGGCCTTTTGTGTGAAGATTATCTCGTTATTCTTTGTGTAGCTAGAGGTTTTAGTTCTGCACATCTTTCCAAAGTGTCCCAACCTTTTACAATGAAGGCATTCTGCAGTATTTGCAGGACACTGTTCGCACCTATGGGACTTTTTGGTGACATAGCGCTAGCATGGTTTACTGGCATCTTGAGCTTTTGTTCCATAAGGTATTTTTTGCCCCAGAATGCCTTTGGCATTCTTTTGTTTAATAAGCTGTACCATCATTGGGGAGCCCTCTTAGTATGGCTCTATTTTACTGACAGAGCTCTGATTGTCTGACTAACTGTATTGCCTTCTCCAAAGTCATCATCTTTGGATTGCAGGAGGTCAGAAAGGGTGTCATGGGTTACCCCAACTATGATGCAGCCTCATATCAGCTGAGATTTAAGATCACCATATCCACAAACTTCAGCCAATTGATAAAGGTATGGATGGGTTCACCAAGTTTCTGGCCCCATTGAAGTCTGCTCTGTGCCAGTTGATTATTCTTACTCTGGATTAACCAATGTCCTTTTCCACCATAATCCTAAACCTTATGATACAATGATCACTTTACCCTAAATGTTCCCCCACTGTCACTAGATCTACTTGGCCCTCTTCATTCCACCACATTCCCAAGAACAGGTCTAGCAGACAGGACACATACTGCTGTAGGAAATTCTCCTGAACACAATTTAGGAATGCTTGTCCCTCATAGCCTCTTACACTACCAGTATCTATATGGGTAATTAAAACCCCCCATTATAACTACTCGACAATGTTTACAGCTCTCTGTAATATTTTTCATGGGATGTGGGCACTGCTGGCTAGGCCAGCATTTATTGCCCATCCCTAATTGCCCTTGTTCAGAGGGCATTTTAAGGCTTAACCACATTGCTGTAGGTCTAGAGTCACATAAGGATGGCAGATTTCCTTCCTTCCCTAAAGGGCATTAGTGAACCAGATGGGCTTTTCAACAATGGTTTCATGGTCATCAGATTTTTAATGATTTTTTTAATGAATTCAAATTTCACCATCTGCCATGGTGGGATCTGAACCCAGGTCCCCATGTAGTCCTTTGCTTCAGGGATGCACCTCAGTGATTCTAGCCGTGCTCAAACTCTGAAACGCAGAGCTCAAGCTTGTGCAGCTGGTGACACGTCCTGCACATGGGTGCGTCTGGGTCACGAGAAATGTCCGCAACTTCCCACATGCCACAGGACGGGCATTCCGCTTGGCTGAGCTGTCCTGCCATGCCTTAACCTTAAACTTTTAAATCACATTTTTGCTTAAACTTTAGTTACATTTACTTTAACTTTACTCTTGTATTATTAACTGGAGGTTAATCGTCAAAACTCTTCGCCCTTACTCGCAAACCAACACCCGCTCCTGTGCCTATAAATTTTACTTTCCGTGTGCTTGTTTAGAAATTTACATTTCTATACTCACGCTGTTTTCAATTCCCAACTGTCTCTCCACTTGGCTGTTTCATCTCCTGAACTCCTGCTGTTTTATTCCCTGAACTCTCGCTGTTTCATCTCCTGAACTCCTGCTGTTTTATTCCCTGAACTCTCGCTGTTTCATCTCCTGAACTCCTGCTGTTTTATTCCCTGAACTCTCACTGTTTCATCTCCTGAACTCCTGCTGTTTTATTCCCTGAACTCCTGCTGTTTTATTCCCTGAACTCTCGCTGCTTTATCCCCTGAACTCTCGCTGTTTTATTTCCCAAACTCGTGCAGTTTTATCCCCTGTATTATCTCCTGAATGCTTGCTGTTTGATCTCCTGAACTTTTGCTGTTATATCTCCCGACCTCTCACTGTTTAATCCCCTGAGCTCTCGCTGTTTTACCCAAGTAGAAAATTATTTTAGTTGACCCTACTTAATAAACCTTACCAAAAAGTACAGTTCCTACTTTATTTTAAACCTTAGGAACAGAATAAATCTTAAACACTTACTAGATACTCACCACATACTCACCAAACAGCTAGCCTCTTCTCCAACCAATCAAATTGCTTCTTTCCTGTGATGTCACAATTTGTTTCTCTTACTCTCTTTTCGAACTCAGCGCGGGCCGGTTCCGAGCAGCTGACAGGTACCCTGGGGCTGTATTTATTCTCTCCCCGCTCCGTGTATCTCCCGCAGGCCCGCCTCTCTGACTGCTCTTCACGACCGCTCTTCTGTGTCTGATCTGGTCCTTCCATGTGCCCATTTTGATCTGGCAAGATGAATTTGGAATCCATAGCTGTTTTAAGCTCCCAGGAGGCCTGCCTTGATCTTTAAAACTTCAGTAGCAGTAATGGAGTTTTCCCGGACTGATCAGGTTTTCTTTGATATCTACTGCAGCCGTTGACCCTTTTTGGTAATTGTTCCTAAACTTCACAGACTCTTTTAAATAATCACTGGAAGTGACTATTAAGCTCTGTTTGCCATTTTCCTCCATTTGGGGAATAGATTTGAGCAGCCAATTTGTATGTTTTTGTTTTTTTTTCAATTGCTGCCACATGGTCACCATGTGTAATGGCGCTGACCTCTGGCCCAGGCCTCAGGGTGTATCAACCCCATGCTCATTAAATTGATATTTCTCCCAGTGCTGCTTGCTTACCGCACTGTTAATTTGAAGATTTTGAGCCTTTTTCAAGGTTTGCTCACCCTTCCTTGATCATCGCCAGGCTATTTAACTCAACTGATAGATCAGGATTTTAAGCTGAACAGTTGGTTTCTTCCCTGCCTCTCAGCCTCCACGTCTTCTATGAAGCTCTTTTGGTGAGGTTTCGACGTCTTACCGAAATCTTCAGTTCTGGCACTTTCTTTTCAGGTCAAACTTGCAAGCTTTTTTTTTAAAGCTGATTTCTGGAGATTTTGGGGTTTTCACTGCTGCCACCATGTTGTATGTTGGTTTTGACTGACTAAGGAAAAGTTGCAGAGATGTAGATATGTCTGAACAATAACTGTTTATTGTAAAAACATAACTATTTACAGATATACAAGACTACAGGTATTACCCACTGAAGAGGGTATTCCCTCCAATCCTGCAACCACCTCATAGGCCAGTTGAAGAGGAGAAATTACAATCCCCGACCACATAGCGACCAGAGAGACTCAGGCTTCCTTTCACCGGTTTTATTCAAGCATATGCAAGGGAGCCACAATCATTCCTAAGAATGAAGACCCAACTCCCAGATTGATTACATTTCATTACTTCTGTACTTTATCTTATCACAATACATTTGAGTACATTTGAATATATCCAATCGGTAACCTACACATAGATACCATGTTAAACCTATCCTATTGAGTACATAGACATGTGATTTTGCTAACCAATTATTCTAAAGGGCGTATACATAATTATATTACCCAATCAAAATTAAAACACGTACGCAAAGACCTTGGTTCTCACAGCTCAAGACTGCTTGTGTTTCATCAAAGACCTCTCTTGTCTTTGTATGTCCTCCCATATCTAAGCTAAACCATCTGCCCTGTCCCTACCTGAGAGAGGGGTGTACCTAAACTAACTTTGTTATGTTTTATCTCCAGTCCAGCTCGCAAAGCTTCAACACACCATTGTACGACTTGAATGGTTCTGTCTATGCTTAGATATTAGCTCATCTCTTGAAACTTTGTAAATCACACAAAACTCAAAGCCCCTTTGTGTGCAATGTACATCTGCTTACCCTCAGCTGTCAATAGGTTTAGCATCCATGGCTGCTTGGAGATTTTAAGTATGTTTAGCAAATTCTTACTGTGTGCTTCTTTTTTATTATATGTATATATGTAATTTCCCCCTAACACCCACTCTGAGCCATGAGCGTTTGCCTGCCAGACTCTTAGTCATGTGATTCTCTCTTACATCATCATGTGGGTGGTACTGTTTCTCTAGCCCCACACATTAACTCTTTCAGCCCTGAACACCCTAACACTACCTGGAATACTTAGTTGAAGATTTAAGATTGAGTGATTATTGTACATACTTGTACCCCAGTCACAGAATCAACAATTTAAACTATGTGCTCCTTCTAAGTAAATTGTCACTTACATGGAACACATCTAGTGAGAAAATGAAGTCAATCATTCCCCACTGCTCCCATCAGTACTATTAAAATTATAAGCTTTTATGTTGTGTTCAACCTTTTTTTTTCAAACTAAGATATTTGATTGGAGCACTGTGATGATTCAGTGTCCCTGGTATTAGATGGGTGATCTCATGAAGCCTTATGTATATCGGGGGGCATTTATAGCCATGTCTTAGCAGATAATGCTTCTTTTTAAAATAGGAGACTGAAAATGGAGTTTGCAGAGAGTTAAGCTTCAGGTACCATGGAGCATCCTCAAAGAGACAGCACTTCACTGAACGCTTCAGGTCTTCAAGAAAAGAAAGCTGCCCACCATAATTGGGGGAAGCGGTAAAGGAACAATGTGAACTTCACAGTCATTGCGAGATATCTTCCACTTTGATACAATATTCTCAATGTGGAATCAGCAGGAGGTTTAGTATATTTCTGTCGACACGTCTTGTCTGAAAGTTTATTCTGGATAGTGAATCCACATCATTAGTTCTGGGTAATGCAGCTGTAACCTATTGATGTCAGTTTTCGGCTGAATGAATAGTCTGTCACACTGAAATTTAAACTGGGCCCAGTGATCTGTAAACACCACATGCAGCTCAGGCAGGAAAAAATAGCAATTGGAATTATGGAACATGATTTCAAAAGTTTGACAGTAAAAGTGCAAATTTATTTGTACTCATTTATTACGGTCTCCTGTTTAATGCAGGGTTTATTGTTTCCTTCCTAATTCCAGGGTTAGTCTCCAGCATGTCACTATAAGACATTCCCATGGTAGGAACTAAATGCATCTCATTGGACTCATTGCACAGTTGCAAATGCTTCCAAAGATTTTCAGGAGAAAACATTACAGTCTGTTTAGATAAGAAGGGTTATTACTGAGGTTGTATTTTTTAAATTATCATTTGTTCTTGGCATGTGGGTGTCGCTAGGCCAGCATTTATTGCCCATCCCTAATTTCCCTCGTTCAGGGGGCACTTAAGAGTCAACCACATTGCTGTGGATCTGGAGTCACATGTAGGCCAGACCAGGTAAGGACAGCAGATTTCCTTCCCTAAAGCATATTAGTGAACCAGATGGGTTTTTTCTAACAATTGGCAATGGTTTGGTCATCATCAGACTTTTAATTACAGATTTTTATTGAATTTAAATTTCACCATTTGCCATGGTGGGATTTGAACCTGGGTCCCTAGGACATTAACCTGGGTCTCTGGAATATAAGTCCAGTGACAATACCACTATGCCTCCCCAGCTCAAGCAAAAAAGAACTACCATTTATTAAGACGTACAAATCCAGATTTTGAGATTAAAGCAAAATACTGTGAATGCTGGAAAACTGAAATAAAAACAGAAAATGCTGGAAAAGCTCAGCAGGTCTGGCAGCATCCGTGGATGGAGAAACAGAGTTAACGTTTCACGTCCAATATGACTCTTCTTTGGAACTTCAGAACTTCTTTGGAACTCCAGATTTTGACAAGTTATGAGGAGTTTTGGTTACAGAAACAAAGTAAGATGCTAAAGAAAAAAATATTTGTTTCACTCAATACCACTCTGAAATTGCCAAACAAGTTCAAAATGCCCTAGCTGCTGTGATAGCTGATGCCTGATACATGATATCCTGCATTAGGATTTATGATTCAGATTTGCGACTATTGCTAACTCTAATCACATATTAAGTTTTCATAGTTAGCTGAACATAGGAATAAGCCTTCACATTCAGATCTAGTTGAGCTGTGTGAAACTAGAGAGAAACCTCAGTCAGTAAACCATCTGTTCATTCAATTCCAATGCATTCTTTTAGTTTTTATTTTTAGCTCAGTTACAGATCAAATTTAATGTTATGAATTTGTGCGTTGGCCTGACATAAAATTACTGGAATCAATGCTTGACTTCAGCAATTATACATTGAAAAAGAATAAAAATTATTTTGTGGCCATTAGTTGTAATTTATTGTTGCATTGATCAGTGACCTATTTCTGTGAAGGGAACCAGCAATGAGCTCAACTCGACATCTGAAGGAAACATTGAAACTGGAGACCTCTGAGACAGAACAGAGATTTATAAAACTGTAATTGGCTAACTTAATTACTTTGAAATGTTTATTTTTTTAATGTATTTAATATAACCCAGATGTGGATATGAGCTGTCTGTTTTGCAATCAAGATGGCATCTACCAAAATGTGGCAATATTAACACTTTGCAAAATGACAATTATTTATAAACAATTGTGCAACAGATGATGCAGATTCCTGGTAAATAGATTCTTTAGATACAACTGTATTTATGGTTTCTTTGAGAAAAATGAACCAACTCCTACATACATAATTTGGGGAAATCAACATCCAGAGGATGAATATGTACAGCATGCGGAAGAACAGAAGTGTTGGTGTTCAGCACTGAGACATCTCACAGTGAAACAGTGGCCTCAATAATAACTGCAAGACAGGAGGGGAATGGGGAGGGGGGTGGATGTGTGGGGGTGAGGTTGGGGGAGCATGGAGATTTAGTAGCTTGGAAACTTAGAGGTATAAACTTCCCTGAGGCCATGCTGAATTTGATGGAAGGTCTCTGATGTGGATTTCACCTTACCTCCTCTAATTTAAATCTGGCACCAAGTCGAGAGGATCTCTAGGCATCCATTTTTTGAATTGGTTTCCAGGATGCAGCCAGCCAGATTGAGGGGCTGTTGGGTGGGTAGGCAACCAGGGGGCAGAGCGAGCCTGAGAAGGGCATGACAGGTGGCCAGGAGGGGGTGGAGAGGGTGGGTAGTGGGAGTTTGACATTAGAGGTCGGTGGGGTTGCCGTTGGCTGTGGGAGGCCATGGTGGGGGCAGTAGGGAGGTGGTGAGGTGTTTTGGACACCAGAGATTGTTGGGTGGGAGTAGTTGGTCAATGGAGGATGGTGGGGCGTGAGTTGAACATAGGGGAGAGGGTTACTTGGATATTGGAGGTTAGGGTGCGGTGTAATGAACATGCGAGTTCAGACCTTGTGGTCAAATGTTCTGTGGGGGCTTCGGCTGACCCAAGGGTTGGATCACAAGCTGGTTGGGAGCACTCCTCCTCCTCTGCGTCTACAAGCAGTGCTAAAACAGCACTTGCCTATTCCATCCAACCATTCTCACCTCCTATCAGGTGTTGGGTTTCCCAAGCCCTGGAAAGCCTGCTCTGGAGATGAAATTTCGCTCTAAAGACTTAATCAATGTATCAGAAAGTGATTAATTACTGCAAGAAGTATCCATCCGCCCACACTAATTAAGGTCCTGACTATGACTTACTCACAGCCATCCAAGAGTGTCTACATTAAACCTGGAAATGCATGCATTGGAGTTGGGTGATGATCACAATGCAAAGAACAATTATTTCAACAATCCAATACCCCCAATCAACTCATCCTTAAAATTACCTCACCTCACCCCACCCCATCTTTGAAAATATCATTAAAAAATTATTTGATATCACTATTTTTATCAAGGGTAGTTTTGTCAAATACTGATTTTGAAATTTAAGGGGACAAGGAATTAGGGGAAGTTGTTTCACAGGGTCAGCCTTTGAATGAAATCAAGGCCCAGAATTTGTGGTCAGAGGTGAAGTACAAAACTCGTTGCTGATCTAGAAGAAAGTTGCCCACTAAGATCATACAATGTCTCTGATGTGGATTTCACCTTACCTCCTCTAATTTAAATCTGGCACCAAGTCGAGAGGATCTCCAGGCATCCAGTAATGCAATGTCATTAAACTGGGTAAACAGTCAATCACGTTGAAGAATTCTCACTGACAGCAAATCAAGAAGTAAAATGCATTCATTATCATTCATTGTTTATCATGTTTACTGAATGAAATAAAGATTGAGACAAATACATCAGAAATTGCTAGCTGAGATATCATAAACTTTTAAAAAGTCAAACTTTTATAATTTAATATAAAGAAAAAAATGGCATTACATAATATAAAATTAGTTTTCCAGGGCCAAAGAGGTTGTTCAGCAATAGTTATAACTTAGTGTACACCATTAGAAATCCAGTTACACCTCATTAACAACGTGTAACTTATTTGTGGGGGGGCAGTTAACAGTGACATTATCAGTATAAAAGGGAAAATTATCATGAGTTCTGTCCATGGTTTCTGAAAATGTAATCTGCAGGCACTTCAACAGTGCATCTTGTGGAGGAGCAGGGCATCAGTGACAGCAACTTTTGTATTTTGCTGGGAATGTGCAGAAAACAGAAGTTGCTGTCGGTTTAACAGGGTAACAATGGTGAACACTGACAGTTTTGCCATTGTTACAATTGCAAAGTCCAGGTCCATATATCAGACACTGTTGCACTTCCAAGTTGCCTTAATAATCTCTCCGGTGTGGCCTCAGAGGGTTTCTGGAATTTTGACAGTGATGTCCTTAAGCAGTGCGGGGGCAGCCTAATGGTGGGGGCTGGATATAATCTGTGGTTTGATGATACAGCCAGTATGACTTTTAAATAAGGTCATTATTAATCACAAGCTTCCTGGGTTCAAATTATAAAGCCAAAATGAATGTTCATAAAAATATCAACTAGTGCGATCAAATCCATTTAAAGGCTGCTGGTCCAGGGGCGGACTGGGCAGAAATCCTGCTGTTGGGAGGCTGGCCCATCCTTTGATAACGCCTCTGCTACAGATGCTACTGATTCTGGCGTGAGAGGCACATAGACATTCGCTGTACATGACATCAAGTGGTAGGTGATATTTATAAAAGTTTAAATGTATTATGGTGAATATGCCTAAAAATAAAGCAGCAAAAGATTTCATTTGTTAAGTCTTGTTTGGTGGCTAAGTAGACCTAAATGAGGTAAATATTAAAGGATGTGGTAATGGCCTGGAATTGGTGGTCAGCAGTGAAGCAAAGTCTAGCCATTGGCCTTGAAATAAGTCTCACTGAGAGATCCAGCAATCCCTCTGGTGAGAATTTCACCTCTATCACTGTTGCATTGGCACTGTAACCGATTACAGCAATCTTTACTGGCCATGCCTAGCACGGAGCAGCAACAATGGCATCAGGCTGTACAAGTAGCTAATTCATAGACAACCAACCAAGAAACAAAGAGCATGTTTTTAAAAATTTACACTGATCAAATTCAAGATTGGGACCACATACATGGGGTGAAATTAGAAACTAAAATATCCTAAAAAAAAATTTTTTTAAATTAAAGATGTAACTTAAAAAAAAATCTAGTCATTAATCATTTAACTGCACTCCACGATTCTAAAATTATTTTTTTTCAGGGCCAGTTCTGGTGTTCATCAAATTTTATTAATCACATCGCTGTTCAAAAACCCCAGTCAGATCTGATTGAACAAGATGTAATTTTTCATGGGGTTTCTGACAATGAGGTAGGAGTGAGAATGTTGAAATTCTCACTGATTCCAATGATTGCTCACTCTGGGGAGCTCCACAATACAGTTTGTGTCAGAGCTCCAAGTGACAGATGGCAACTTCAGGATTTCCACACTAATGTGTGCTTAGCCCTTATCCTTAAATTGCAATCAGTTTATTTTTATTCATTCACGGAATGTGGGCATTTCTGACAAGGCCAGCATTTATTACCCAGAAATAGTGCTTAAATGATGTTAAGCTTAGGACCCACACCCACCCAAATGCACTTTGTGCTCAGCCTAAAACTCCTCATGCTAAAGTATGAGCCCATTTTTTTGGGTTCTGACTATTTCATCTTGTATTCTGTATTAGTAGTCATTTACTGTAGTCTGTGACCCATTATAACACACAAAGCAATTATTATTATGGTGGATTGCACCTCAAAAATGAAAGCATGACATCTAACTTTGATATTGATTAAGAATTCCTAAATATGTAAGTGGAGACACGTCGGGGAGTTGGTCTGGCACGTTTTTTTTTTGCCATTTTCCTGACTCCTCCCCCTGCCTACAAACCCACTTCCAAGATACTGGGAACATTCCCTCCCAAAGAGTTTGACTTGGTATTTGCAGCATATGAAAGTGGACTACAAGCCAATGAGCTATATCATAAAGGGGTAGTGTGGCCATGACGATGGTGTAGCGGTAATATCACTGGACTAGTAATCCAGAACATGGGTTCAAATCCCACCATGTCAACTGGTGGGATGTAAATTCAATCAATAAATTTGGAGTTATAAAGCGATCATCAATTGTTGTAAAGAGCCATCTGGTTCACTAAAGCCCCTTTAGGGAAGGAAATCTGCCACCCTTACCTGGTCCTGCCTACACGTGACTCCAGATCCACAGCAATGTGGTTGACTCTTAACTATCCTCTGAAATGGCCGAGCAAGCCACCCTGTTTAAAGGCAGGTAGGGATGGGCAACAACTGCTGGTCCTGCCAGTGGTGCCCACATCTGTTCAAAGAAGAGAAAAAGGAGGCCAATAATGAAATATCTGGAAAATAGCCTTTTTCTGTGTCATGATTTCTTTGGGTGTGTATGAAGCTCTGTTGAGGCATGAGAAGAAATCATTACAGGTGTGCTGGTTATGTTAAAACAGTTAGAAATGGAATCAAGTGAATGCAGTCATACCAGCTGGATCAAAGAGGATGGAGTGGTCAAGCATATCAAACAGTGCAGCAAGAGTGGAGGACAGGATGGAAAGCAATGTGAAGTCTATTTACAGTCTATTGAAAATGATTACACTTCTGCAAACATCAATGTACAACTTGTATGTGCATCCAATTGGTTTTTGACATCTCCTATCCTATCTGTAGTTTGAAAAGAAAAACATTAGAGACTAAGGCTGAGCGCAATGATTTTTTTTTCCACATCACTGATCATGTTATTAATGATTTTCTTTTCCTGAATGGCAGGAGATAAATGCCATTTTCACAATACTTGACTTCTAAAGAGCCAAAGTAATGAACAATTTTCTGTGTCATTTACTATTCACTTCAAGCAGGTTAGACTCACCATCAAGGTTCTATAATTAATTGATTCGATCTTTTGAAAAAGCTTTTGAATAGGAGCTCTGTTGGATTACTCAAATGATAGAGCATTTTATATTTCTGAACAAACAATCCCAATGTTAACTTAACAACACAAGAGTTTCAAAGCTACAATGCAACTGGTTAAAGATGAAACTGAAATTGAGCTGCTGAAAGGAAATCTTGTAATAAGTTTGCATGTTTAATGAAATGTTCAGATGAAGTTAGATTTAAGATTTTGACTGGAGTGTAAAACACGGAAGGAATGAAATGGGTTATTGGTGATGGTGCATTTAACACTGCCCCGATATCCCTTTACTTTCACTTCACGGTTTAGTGTGTGGTACTTTTTCACTGCTTGTCCTTTCTAAGAGTGAGTGTGTTTTGCCGATGGATAACTGGTCTGATGCCTTGTCCAAGTCATTCCCGTGACGTAGATAAAGGGCTGGACGATGGCAGCTGTGTATCTGTCTCAGCCTCCAGGATCTGAGGTCAATCTTGAGGCTAACTTTAATCTAGCTTGCCTGGCAGTAAAATGGCAGTTCTGGGTTGGTTGCCCATTTTACACCAGGCCTGATATTACCCCTCATTGACTTCAATGGTGCAGCGTATAAAACCGTCCAGGAGTTACTCCATTTTCATTGTCAGGGATCTTAGCTTAAAATTATCCCCTGATCACGGTGTGCTCACACCTGATGATCCAGCTTCAGGCTGCAGCTCACCCACTGCTTCAGAGACAGGGTGGTCCTGTCTGCTTTCTGGCTCCTGGGTAAAAAATTGGCTTAAGCACAGAACACAATGAGTAGTGGTAAATGGTTGTTCTTCAGACTGGAGGATAGGAAATGGTGTATTACCCAATAGCCAGTGCGAGGACCACTGCTTCTTTTGAAATATATAAATGACTCGAACATTGAAATACGGAATAAAATTTCAAAACCTGATGATGATACCAAACTTGGAGGTGTGGCACACAATGAGGGTCAAACAAATCGACTGCAACATGGCATAGGAACATAGGAGCATAGGACCTAGGAACAGGAGTAGGCCATTCAGCCCCTCGACCCTATTCAGCCATTTGATAAGATGATGGTTGATCTGGTTGTGGTCTCAATGTCAACCCAGCCTACATTTCTTTCTGTAGAAGAGAATTTCACAGACTAACGACTCTCTGAGAGAAAAAAATTCTCCTCACCTCCATCTTAAACAGGAGACATCTTATTGTTAAACTTTGTCCCCTAGTTCTAGTCTCCCCCACAGAGGAAACATCCTTTCAGTATCCACCCTGTCAAGTCCCCTCAGGATCTTATATGTTTTAATAAGATCACCTCTCATTCTTCTAAACGCCAATGGATATCGGCTCAACCTGTTCAACCGTTCTTCATTAGATAAACCCTTCATCCCAGGAATGAGTTGAGTGAACATTCAACATTCTCTGAACTGCTTCTAATACAATTATTTCCTTTTTTCAATAAGGAGACCAAAACTGTACACAGTACTCTAGACGTGATCTCACCAAGGCTCTGTACAACTGCAGTAAAACTTCTCTACTTCTATATTCCATTCTTCTTGCAATAAACAACATTCCATTTGCCTTCCTAATCACTTGCTGTACCCGCATACTAACTTTATGTGATTCAAGTACCCAGATCCTTCTGTACCGCCAAGTTCTGTAATCTCTCTCTATTTAAATAATATGCTGCTTTTCTATTCTTCCTGCCAAAGTGGACAAGGTCATATTTTCCCACATTATATTCTTAAATTTTTGCCCACTCATCTAACCTATCTATATCCCTTTATAGACTCTTAACCTCCTCTTGACAACTTACTTACCTACCTAACTTGGTGTCATCGGCAAATTTAGCTACCATACATAGATAGGCTAATAGAATAGGTCGAGAAGTGGCAGATGGAATTTAATACAGAGAAGTGTGAGGTAATGCATTTTGGCAAAAGGGAAAAGGAGAGGCAATATAGACTTATTGGCACAGTTCTAAAGAATGTGCAGGAATAGAGGGACCTGGGGGTTGATGTGCATAGATCTTTAAAGATGATAGGACATATTGACATCAAAGCACCTTGGCCTTTATAAAAAGTGGTATTGTGTACAAAAACAGGGAAGTTATGCTGAACCTTTATAAAGCTCTGGTTAGGCCACAACTAGAGTATTGCATTAGTTCTGGTCATCACACTTTAGAAAGGATGTGAGGTCCTTGAGAGGATACGGAGGAAATTTAAAAGAATGGTTCCAGGGATGAGGGATTTCAGCTGTAAGGTTAGGTTGGAGAAGCTGGTGGTGTTTTCCTTGGGTCAAAGGAGATTGGAGAGAGTGTTGATAGAGGTGTATAAGATTATGACTGGGTTAGGTAAGGTAGGCAAAGAAAAACTATTCTTATTAGCTGAAGGTACAAGGACGAGGGGGGCACAGATTTAAGGTTTTGAGTAAAAGGTACGAGGGGAATTTTAGGAAGAACATTTTTACACAACAAGTAATAATGGCCTAGAACTTGCTGCCCATGATGGTGGTGGAAGATGAGATGATGAATTATTTCAAAAGGAAATTGGATAAGCACTTGAGGGAAATAAACGCAGGGCTACAGAGATACTGCGGGGGAATGAGACTGACTGGATTACTCTACAGAACTGGCATGGACTCAATGGGTGAAATGGCCTCCTTCCATGCTGTTGTGACTCTACATGCAGTCAAGGAGGGGGAAGGGAACCTAATAACTGCAAGGGTGGAGCCATCTAGAGAGGGAGAACCAAACCATCCACTTGCAGCCTTCTCCTATTGACCTCTCTGCCACACATGTCATGAGTCTAAAGGTTTTTGACACCAGTGACAGAATTGGAAAGACACATGGTGGACATTATTTCCCTCTTTGTTTGTACTACACTTCTGGGAGGCTACCTATGGGGACTGCCACAGTCTTATACTGCAACAGTCTGAACATTCATGAGAGAACTTAAGATTGGCAACAAACTTTCAACTTCCAACTGACTTTCAGCTTGGGTTCTGCCAGAGTCACTCAGCTCCTGACCTCATTACAGCCCTGGTTCAAGCATGGACAAAACAGCTGAACCCCAGAGGTGAGGTGAGAGTAACTGCTCTCAACATCAAGGCAGCATTTAACCGAGCGTG
Source organism: Cetorhinus maximus (assembly GCF_964194155.1). Classification (NCBI taxonomy): domain Eukaryota; kingdom Metazoa; phylum Chordata; class Chondrichthyes; order Lamniformes; family Cetorhinidae; genus Cetorhinus; species Cetorhinus maximus. Next base: position 125,424,026 of record NC_135884.1, read on the forward strand.
GCATCAAGGAGCCCTAGCAAAACTGGGATCAATGGGAATCGGGGAAAACTCTTCACTGGTTGGAGTCATAGTTAGCACAAAGGAAGATGGTTGTGGTTGTTGGAGGTCAATCATCTCAGCTCCAGGACATCACTGCAGGAGTTCCTCAGGGTAGTGTCCTAGGCCCAACCATCTTCAGCTGCTTCATCAATGACCTTCCTTGCATCATAAGGTCAGAAGTGGGGATATTCACTGATGATTGTGCAATGTTCAGCACCATTCGCGACTCCTCAGATACTGAAGTAGTCCATGTCCAAATACAGCAAGACCTGGACAATATCCAAGCTTTGGCTGACAAATAGCAAGTAACATTCACGCCACACAAATGCCAGGCAATGACTGTTTCCAAGAGAGAATCTAATCATTGCCCCTTGACATTCGGTGGCATTAGCATCACTGAATCCCCCAATATCAAAATCCTGGGGGCTTGCCATTGACCAGAAACTGAACTGGACTAGCTATATAAATACTGTGGCTACAAGACGAGGTCAAAGGCTAGGAATCCTGTGGTGAGTAACTCACCTCCTGACTCCCCAAAGCCTGTCCACTATCCAGAAGGCACAAGTCAGGAGTGTAATAGAGTACCCTTCACTTGCTGGATGAGTGCAGCTCCAACAACACTTGAGGAGCTTGACACCATCCAGGACAAAGCAGCCCGCTTGATTGGTAACCAATACACAAATATTCACTCCACCACCAATGAACAGTAGCAGCAGTGTCTACCAACTACAAGACGCACTGCAGAAACTCACCAAGGCTCCTTAGACAGCACCTTCCAAACCCACGACGGCTACCATCCAGAAGGACAAGGGCAGCAGATACATGGGAACACCACCATCTGGAAGTTCCCTCCAAAGAACTCACCATCCAGGCTTGGAAATATATCACTGTTCCTTCATTGTCACTGGGTCAAAATCCTGGAACTCCCTTTCTAACAGCACTTTGGGCAGGATTTTGCAGTCAGCAAGCGGGGGCAGGGCCCACTCGCCGATGTGTAAAATGACGCATGGTGACGTCATCGTGCCCCATTTAAATTTTCAGGAAGGCGGGGGCACAGCCAAATTAGCTGTGCGCCCGCCAACCTGTCAATGGCCAATTGAGGCCATTGACAGATCAATTAAAGTCATTAGTGGACCTGCCCGTCCTACTTTAAGGCTGGCGCGCAGGCCAGGAGGCCCAGCGGCACCTAGAAAAAACATGAAACCTCATCTACCGGCGGTCACAGGGTTTTAAAAATTTTAATAAAGTTTTCTTGGAAATTATGAACATGTCCCAACTCATGTGACATTGTCACATGAGGGGACATGTTAGGGAATTCTTTTTTTCTATTTTTACTATTTTTAAAAGTAGAGGCGATCTCCCTGAGGCTGCACTTAGCCTCAGAGAGGTGAGTGCACTCGTTTGTGTGCATGCGCGAAAGAGCGCACTCTCGATTTTGGGATTCCCCCCGCACAGGAAGCGCATAGCGCTTCCCTGCGGATGTCACGCTGGGCGACAACAAAAGCTTAATTGGCCCACCCATGTAAAATGCCTGCACGCGCCCGCCCATCAATTTCCCCCCCAACAGGGGGAAAATTCTGCCCTATGGGTGTACCTATACATGGACTGCAGCAGTTCAAGAAGACAGCTCACCATCATCTTCTCAAGGGCAACTAGGGATGGGCAATAAATGCTGGCCTAGCCAACGACACCCACATCCCATGAACGAATAATAAAAATAAATAGTAGATGGCCCTGGAGTTGCCCCTCACTCCAGGATTATCCTGGAGTCTCCAGGAATTAAACATTAATCTCTAGAGCACTGCTTCATGCGTTTTCTTTAAATACTTCTGCCTATCCATGAATAACAATGTGTTGGGTTCCTCCGACACTGAAAAAAACCCATCACTATATATATTTATAAACTTTATCCTTATTGCCATTTCTTATTTTTAAACTGGACTTTTCTGCTGAAGGAAGACAATTGAGATAGCTGATCTGCTGTCAGGGAGTTATCCCCAGCAGTCTCCAAAACAAAAGAATTTTCCCCTCAGTTTTGGGAATGTCACAACTTGTTATGCCTAACGAGCTACTAACAGACAACCTGGGAATGTTCGGAGAAATTTCAAGGGGAACTACAGGGAGGCCATTTGCATTTGATAAGCCAATTTTGCTAGCGGGTTCAGTGGGTCGACCGAGACAATGGTTTTTCAAATGCCAGACCCTCAATATAAGTGGCATCCCATTCAACCCATAATGGCTGAGACATCATCCGTCCTGAAAACAAAGCAAATTTCAGATGTTGGATAAACATCCCTTTTTGAAGTCATTGTGGAGAAGGAAGGTCACATGACCCAGGACTCTGGCCCGAGGAACAGTTTAATATGATATTTCTGGGCTGCACACCCAGTTTGCTATTTTACCATCCGACTGGTAAACCACAAAGACATTGACGCTGTCCAGGCAGGACAACCGACCCATCTAACCTGATTCTGCTCGAAGATTTTGTACCATCGTCTACAGAACCAACTCAATCTCTGTGTGCCTGCTTCATCTTGCAACATCAAGACTACCTGAAAAGCGAATTTTACAACACTGGTCTCCAGCCAGCCGAACTCAAAGTGCCTAAGTGAAAGAATTTCTCATTGGACTCTGACTTTGGGACTCTGGAACTCACGTGAACCAATATTTAGTTTTCCTGTGGTCCTTGTATTGTAAATCTCCTTTTCTCTATCCACCCCTTTAGTGTGTGAATGCGGGGTGAGGTGTTGCAGATACTCCTTTTGCAGATTTTGAACGTGTGAAATAAACTAACCTTCTGAGTTAATCCTAACTCGAGTCTGTTGTCGATTATTGGTAAAATTGGGTCACACAAAAATCGAGGGGTTGGGACATCACCGCTTACTCTTTAAAACAAACTAATTCAAAACACCTTCTGTTTACGGACAGGTGGTAAGAGGAAAACAGCGCTGTTTGAACTGACCCCCTCCTGTCCGTAACAAATGTTAGTGGTGGCAAAATAAAACTGTTTGATTGCCAGTTAAGACTCATCCGACTAAGTAACAGAGTTCCAGGCGGTGCTTCACAAATCTGGGCATGTCTTCTGACCAATGGCAGGAGTGTGAGGATAGGGCAGTTAGAGGCAGGTGGTCATGTGACAACCACGAAGCCATGTTGGAAATCCTACTCCAGGCAAGACTGTATGCTTTCGATATCATGGATCAGCACCTCCGATATGCAGGTTGGGAACTTCCCTAGACTTGTTGCCATGGTGTGAAACATCCAACAACAAGTGCAGCGTTCCCTGCTGCAATCCACCTTTAGTTTTGCTCAGAGATTGGACATTGGCATGGCTCAGGGGAGCTATGAGTGAGATGGCAGATGGATAGGTTTTGACAAATAAACTTGCTCAGGCACTGCCCTTAAATTTACTCTGAAACCCTATGCATATAAACGCTGAACCAAAGAGTTGCAAAAAGAGGAATCTTGTCTACTGCTGTCAGGGACAAAACAGTTAATCACAAGCAGATCTAGAACTGAGAGAGAACACAAAATTGTCTGCTTCCACTGTAAATGATTGCTGTACTTTATAAATGTTTAAAATTTATACAAATCACAGATTCTAATTCTGAAAATGCCATAAGGTTGAAAATTACAATAGGTAATTGATTATTCTTTAGGGAATATATAATGGATACATAATTACTATATTTTCACTGTAACATTTTTGCACTTCTAAATATAGAAATGAAAATGGCCTTCTTTAGACTGCTGTGACACATGAATTGCATACGGTAGGTAAAATCTCTAGGGATCGAAACAAGTAAGAATCTTTGAACAAAGCCTTGAATTAAAATTCAGAAGTGCAGCTATTATGAAAATGTAACCTTTACGAGCTACAATGATAAACGATGCAGGTGAAGTCAGCAGTTACCTCTGTGCACCACTGTTCTAATCTTCAGACAGACAGTGGACCTCAAATGGACCTCAGATGTTCAGTAATATAGATAAATTCACAGGATTAGACACAAAGATTAGTCATTTTAAAACAAAAGAGATTTTTTTTTTAAAAGGCACCATGTGTTGACATAATTTTGACCTCATTCCTGGCCAAGTAACCATGTCCTGAAAAAGATGAATGTAAACAAAACTGTTCCTGACATTATTGATTCATTGCAATGAATTCACTGTGCAAGCAACCATGGATGAACAAATATCCTCCATACCAGAGTACCTCATTGGCTCAAAAAGTCATCATACCTCTTTCTCTTTTTGTTTCTGTCATAATTATGTGAGAAAATGAATAGCTAGCTATGCAAGAGAAAACTAACAGAAAATTTATAAAGGTCAATGAAAACACTCAGATTTGAGAAAAAAGAAAGTTGACTAATTTTCATCAATAATTACATCATTACACCCCAACACAATTTAAGCTGTTGCCTTTCCCTTGAAAGAACACTGGGATTGATATCCTGACAAATATATGTTAAGGAATCAGGAAAATTCATAAACCCCTGATCTTGAATTCGTTTGGGGTAGCCTAGCTCTAGAAGGAAATGATACCTGCATTTTGCTCTATGAACCACCCTCCTTCGCCCTGTTTGGATTGAGATTCAAATCACTTGCCAATATTTGATTGAAATATCCAAAACCTAGTGATTGAATAAATGAGCCCTTTCTTACCAAATCATCAAAGAGGGTGTTGGACAACAAAGTTATGAATTTCCATGATTTTGATCCAGTGAGGATGGTCTATGTCTTGGCAATGATAGTGTTCCCATAACATTGCTGCTCTTGTTCTTCGTGATACAGGTCACAGAGACGTGCTCTTGAAGCAACCTTAGTGAGTTGCTGCAGTACAAAGTAATCAGCAATTCAAATTATATAAAATTTACCCCATGGAAACCAGCCATTTGGCCCAAAAGGCCTATGTTGGTATTTAGGCTCCAAACTCCTCTTCCTAGCTCGCTCTATGAACATATTCTTCTATTCCTTTCTCCTATCTTACCCTTAATCGCATGTTTTTGGAGCATATTTAAAGTTATGAGCTGCAGATGGGGAGGCTGAGGTAAATAATATTTCAGTCTTTATGAAGTTTCAAAATGGATTTAATGTGTTTATCAGTTTTAGTCAAGGCCATGAGGCTGAGAGGGGAGGATGCCGCCAGAAAAAATGAGTGAAAGAAAAACAATATGGAGGTTCAAAAAAAAGCCCGTGGACAAGTAACAACCCCCTATTTGATGCTCAGCACAGTGGATGCATCACAGCTGAGATTAATACAAAGAGGTTTACTCTCAACAGCAGGAGGATGGCTGCAATGGGCACAGATAATGACAGCAACACATCTGGAGTCTCATCCAAACTCTCTGATGCCAGCACATTTGTCAGAAAGTGCACAAGAGCAGGTTGCCCAACAACGACATCTTGACAATCACACTCGACACAAAAAAACATGAGTTCCATGCTGCAAAATCCCAAACAAAGCACAGCTCACTTTCTTAATTATTTTCAACAAACTTCTTATTTTGAAGCAGTTTCAAACCCAGGTGTAAGCTCTGTGTCAATACTACTGAAAGCAAAAAAATTAGAACTGAGTTTTGATTGAGGGCCTCACCAAGCTGCATAGGAGTAAAACTGTTCCTTTCTATTTTGATGAATCTGTGATCAAGCTGCACATCTCTTGGCCTAGAAATTTGGTGTCCCAGTTGAAAATCTGAAATGAAAATAGAAAATGCTGGAAGTCCACTTCAGGGCCATCAACATGTTGCACCCACCCAGAGGGGGTGTGCATGATGATGTGTCTTATTTGCCTAAAACAAAAGAAAGAGCAAGAGACACGTGCATACTTTGAAGTAGCTTAAGGGAGTGGCAAGATGGCTACTTGAGAGCACAGCGTCCCCTGCTCCTGAGTAGACTGGCTCACTATCTCTATAGGGGGTGTTTGGTTGTTGATTGGTTCATTGTCTCTATAGGGGGTGTTTGGTTGTGAATTGACTTTTATGGGGAGAAGCTAACAGAAGGTATATTTGCAACCAATTATACATTAAGCATAGAATGTTGAACAAACAAGGTGACATATGAAGAAAAATTAAAAATGAGGGGAGTGATTTCTTGGGACGAGGCAGTCTCACAAATATTTGGAAAAGAAAAAGACAGTTTAAGATGTTTAACATGTGTACCCATCATTTATCTTGGGAATAATGGTAATTTTCATGGTGAAAAAGTATTTCCTATTTAGGAAGATTAATTTAGCATATTGATAGTGCAAGCTTATTCTGGCCATACAACATACAAGTACACAAAGTTTGTTATTCTCTTTTTTTTGAAAAAAAACCCACTACCTTTGGGAACATCAAAGTAAAAGGTAGAATTTTCAGTGTGTTCTTACAAAAGAGTCAGAAAAATATTGTCTTCCTGATTCTGTATAAGTATTTCTATTGTACTGTGTGTCCTCGTAAATGCCATACAATTGACTGTCACTAAAGAAGGCAGAGTGAACTCTTTTTATGTACCATGAGGACCATTAATCCCAATTTCTGCTAAGTACTCACCCCTTTTCTACACCAATTGACCTTTCCATTTGTACTCAACAACAGCTTGCTCTTACTGCAGGGATCACCCTTACTGTGGAATGATGCATTTATCTCCACTGTTCTGAAATGAGGTGTCAATGTCAAAATCTGTATCGCAGCCCAGTGTTCAATTGTTGTTACACAATACCAATATAGTCATTTTCCACTTGATAGCATTTCCATAGAGGTCCTAATGCTTGAATAAAGTCATCTCCGTCTTTGAATTCTGAAGAAGTGTGACAATAATTTCATTTTATCTGTAAGATTGAAGTCAATTTGGATCACTGAGAGTTCAGTAAAAGGATGTTTGCTAACAGTTTGATGAGCAGATAATACTCTCTCTGAATGACAACACACTGTGACAAGTTTGTTCATAATCAGGGGTGCCTGTCACTTGCATTCATTTATCTTGTTTGGTTGAATTTAATCGGTTGCAGTGAGGCAGTAGGATAGAATATCATGTGAGGCAAAGGTATGATGAGGAAAAAACTGTAACTATCCTACCTGTGGCTTCTTGATGTTCTGCAATTCACTTCTGTGTTCCCATACTCATGGGGCTCTTTGGGCCTAAACTAAATAACTTAAGGGGCCCGCGCTTTGTAAATAAAGTTTCAGGGTTTGCACGCAGTTCAGCTGATTTTACCCAGTATTGGGTGATCAACTTTAACCCTGGGAGCCTGGCTTTGGTGGTGACCCCGATCGAGCTGGAGAAACTTTAAAATTCTTTTCTCAGTGTCAAAGAGTTGTTGGTAAAACCGGTTTTTTAGTTGAGGTCCCTTAATATAGTTAAAATATCAAAAACAACATTGTTCGGATCAGTCCTGAATTCTCATGCAGTATAAATTGTTGTTCCCTTTGAAATTTGGCATCCTTGCATCTGTCCTGATGAGTGCAAGATGAAAAGCTTTGACAGCATGTTTCTTTTTTCAGCAATACTCAAGTTCTGTACTACCAAGTGGCTATTAGAATATAAATTGCTGTTGTTGAAGCATGCCTCAAATTGCCTAGCTATACAGGGTTCTAGGTCATCCCATTTTGCTGACTAGGGGGGCATGTGATAGCAAATACAAAACAGAACGAGTTGGTCAGTCAGCATCTGCAATGAGAAGAGACAGCTTATGACGTTTCTGGTGTGTGTTCCTAATCAGGATTGAAGCCTGGAAACAAACATTCATTTTGGTGAAGCTGGAACAAATGGGGAGAAGAATAGAGGTGGAGGGCAGTGCAAGAAAAACAAAGGATACACCAATCACAGTGGGGGAGTTATGGGTTAAATGATCTGCAAATTGCTTAATAGAGATTGTTGGATGATATATGGAAGCTCATCAGTAAGATGTGGAGATCTAAAAATGGTGAAAGAATGTACAAGTAGCTGGACGATGTGAAAGATACAGAAGATATCCACACACAAATGTGAGAAAATAAGGAAAAAGGGTAAAAACTGAGGAACTCAAAGAGGTGGCAAATGCAAAAGTTCTGCAATTAAAACCAAAAGTGCAAGCGAAACATGGTATGTTGACAAATTGCAAGAGGAGGTTAAACACAGTTTATACCACCAGAATTGATACTATGTCAAAAAGTTGATTCAAGTCCTATTGTAGGACTTGAGCACAGGAAACTAGGCTGACATGATCATGCAGTCAAAAGGCAGTGCCACAGTTTGAGATGCCATTTTTTGATTTAAAGGACACTGGGAATCAAATAGGCTGCCCGCTGCACATAGGAGGGTAGCCAATTTCGCTGGTTAGAGCCCCAGTTAGGGCCATTTTGCAGCCTTAGTGGCATTTTTCCATCGATAGAGAAGCCCCCCATCCCCCACACACCATGTATGGAGGCTGCCAGCTCAATGGAGGTGGCCTCCCTGGGGCAGGTTGGCCGGCAGGCCAGAGGCTCCATGCCTCAATGACAGGGCTACAAACATGAAGGACGGCAATCTTGGCTGAGCCTGATCCAGTGGGGAAAGCACCTCCCCAATCTGATGGACCTCTCAGTCTGCATCTTATTCATTCCTTCAGCGAGTGTACCTCCATGTTGAGCGTCCTGGTGCTGTTTGACCTGGATCAGCAGCTCTCCATTTTCCCCGTGGGGCTGCCAAGGCTCCAGAGCTTTCAACTCTCTGACTGGGGGCGAGTGCAGGAGGCAGCCAATTAGGATGCCATCTCCCGAAATACTGCTGAGCCGGTTTCACTGCTAACGTGTATGGGTTCAGGCCCCTCATTTGGTCTTGACATTGGGGTCCCAAAGCCAGTGAGAAAATCCAGCCGATTAAATATATCAGAAATAGAAGATTACAAAGTCTTGCAGAAAGCAAATGTTGAGATCCAAAGACATCCAAGATAAATGCTTAAAAATGAAAAGTATTTCTAATAATAGTCACCATGTTTCTTTAATATTCAGTATTCTCCTAATCATGGTATCTGTGGTAACCATGATAAACATGCTAATTCAGTAGACATAAGTGCTCATAGCAATTTAGAGTTCAGGTTCGGGTTCATTACTTTCTTTTCTTCCTCTTACACATGTTATTTAGGTTGTCTGAAACAAGAAATCTATATTTAAAAATATTAACTCTATGTAATGAGTTGATCACAGACTATAGGGAATAGATTTCTCAATGGCTGTGTTCTTCATAGTGTTCAGATGTCTAACCAGTGGATTTCATACCTCCGCTATCAATTACTTTGGACAGATAACTTTTAGGCCACATTTGCAGAAAGTTCCATGAGCCAAGAGCACTCTTATACTCTCCAAGCTATATCATAATCACATCTCCTCATAGACTATACCTTTGCTCTCTCTCTCTCTCTCTATATATATATATATATATATATATAATATATATATATCTCCCCAGGAGATGTAAAGACTTACTTAGCTTGAACCAATTCATTCCTCCAGGTACTGTCACTGAAGAGAAAAGAGATAATATTAACAATATAGTAAAAGGAGAAATGTTTAGCTCCCATTTTAAGCCAAAGAGTAGCTGGAGAGAATGGAGAGGAAAATATATGGCTGCATTCATCAAACAGAAACACTCCCTCACTTTACCACATCCCTCCCCCTTTACTTAAAGGTACAACTCACAAGCTTAAAACACATTAACCATTTAGACAATAACTATTTACAGGTCATGTCTCTCAGGAAGCCTTCTTTGATAAATTGAGCGTCATAGCCCAACAACCTCGGCTGGTGTTTCCGAGACCTCCTCTTCAGGGGCAGTTGCCCACTATGTACTTCAGTGGATAATTTCACCATCTTCCGGGTGTAGTCACATTCACTCCTGCTGCCCCTTCCCTCCTAGCTGAAACAGATAAAGGGCAACAAGCACAAAGCAATACAGCGATGAGTTACGTGATGTGTGAGGACAAAGCAGAAAAGGGATTTTTACAATTCTTTTTGGTTTCCTTTCTGAGGACTATCAATAATTTCTCTTTCTCTTCCTGCGTGTTCTTTTCTTGGTAGCACTGACCCGTATCTCAGTCTTCTCTTTAATTTAGCTGTTGGCTGGACTAGACACAGGCATGAGCTGAACATGAGTCAGCTCAATAGTTGGGTTTTCTGACAGCTCTTCTGAGAACTCTGGGCCTTCTAGTTTTAAAACTTCAGGGCTTTTACGCAGTTGCTGCTCCAGCCCTTCCAATCCTTTCCTATTCTCATTAATAGTTTCCTGGAGAATCTCATATCGTTGCCCCTTCTCAGCTAATTCATTCCTTAACTCAGCCAGAGACAGGTTAAACTCTTCCTTTTCTTCTTCATATCTTTTTCGTGGCACAAATTGGGAGCTGATTGAATTTTGTCGCACACAAAAGTCCTTTAATAGATTTTCCATTTCCATTCAAAGGATGCTGACTTCAGCTTGAACTCTGTCCCGGTGTAACACTTCTATGGGCTTTTCCCGTTGGGTCTTTACTTGTAGCAACACTTCTGGTTTTGAATTGGGAACTTAGTAGGCCCTCAATATTTATCTCTCCCAGCCAGTTCCTTCCGAGGAGACTCGGTCCTCTGCCTGACATTACAAATAGGGGTAATTTTGCAGACTGTTCCCCATACTGCACCTTAACTTGACATATCCCTTTCGGTCTCATTTCCTCACCCATGTATGTTCTCAGCTTAGTGTCCGAAACTTCCAATCTTAAAGGATGGGTTCCTTTATTCAAGTATCTAAATGTATGCTCTCCAATGACTGAATCAATGCTCCCACATCAACTTCAATCTTAATGAGTTGTCCTTTGATCATTATGGCTACTTGGATTGGCCCCACTTTGAGGTATTATAATGAATGGATATTTGATTCTATTTCTTCTGGCCCTTCCATGAGGCATATTTCACGATTTTTCCTTCTACCTTAATAGTGTTGTTTTTCTCTGCAGTACCGCATTATATGGCAATAGCGATGGCAGAAAAAGCACTCGACTTATTTGAGTTGTCGCTCACTCACTGGAGGCCTGAATGTATTTCTCTCATTAATTTTGTGGGTTTTCATTGCCAGTACCGTTGTTTTTCAATGGGCTGAAGCTAGAGAGCGTTTCCTGCCTTTCCGTGGAGTTCAAAGTTTCTGCGCCTTTTGTTGCCGGATTGTCCGACTTGACCAGATGGATGGCGCCATTTTGTGTATCTTTTATAACTTCGGAATTTCTAAAGCACTCTCCATCGCGGTTGTTAATTCTAATGCCTTGTTAAAGTCTAGACTAGGTTCGGCTAGCAAACGCCTTTGGATAGTATCAGCTCCAATCCCACATATCAGCCGGTCTCTCAATATATTACTAATGGACATTCCAAATTCGCAATGCTCAGTTAATGCCTTTAAAACGGCCACATAGTCAGCTGTTGTCTCCTCCGGAAGCCTGTTCCTTGCATTGAACAGCTGCATTGTAACTGAGGGCTTTGGTCTCAGGTGGTCCTGTATAATTTTTATTAACTCGTCGAAAGGTTTTGAGTCTGGGGTGTTAGGTGATGTAAGGTTGCGGGTCAGCGCATATGTTTTGCTCCTGCATGAGGACAAAAGAGTCGCCTTCTTCTTCTCCTCCCCGCGATGTTGGTTAGTGGTAAAAAAGAATGCTAGGCGTTTGACATACTGAGGCCAGTCATCTGAAATGGGGTCGAATGGATTGACACGCCCAATGACACGGCATCATGAATGACTGCAAGGGGACTGCACCTCCGATAGGCATTCCAGGTAATGATGAATTTAGGTGTTTGGCTTACTGCGGAATTGTGTTCTCTCTGGGGTCTCTTATAATTTTCTGTCCATAGCCATTTTTCAAATATTTACCCTTTTAAATGTATTGCCGCTTTAAGAGCAGTCACCTTTGTTTTTAGCTTTGACTGCAGCTGTTGGCCTTTCTCTGCTGGGTTTCACGTTCTTTTTGAGTTTTGGCGTGATCCCCGCAATCACGATTTTACAGGGTATTTGTTTTAAATTTTAAACTGCAGCACTGTTTTCTGCTATGTTGCCAGCTGTCACCTATCTTACAAGGTAAGTACAGATGCTCTTTCCAATGCTTTGCTCACACGTCTTGAAATTTATTTTCTTTTGTTCTTTATCCTTGTCGCCTATTTTATGCCTTGGGTAAATGAGTTCGTTGGCCAACTGAACTCTAACTGCACACCTTCCTATGTTCTTATCAATTGCTCCTTGCAATCAATAATGGGGAGAGACTGATGTAAGAATAAACAGTGATGGTTTATTGAGGCATAGGAAAGAGCACCAGATCATATGTGCTCACTCAGAAACCTCCAGAACTAGACTTACAGTTCCCGGTTGCCCGCGCTGTACAGTGATTCGTCAGTGCTGTCACATGATCAGTGCACTTGCATTCTCTTAAAGGGACCGGGTACCTCACTTTACAACACTCCTTAACCAAACAGATTGAAAGTTTAAGAAGTTAACAGAACAAGGACTGAGAAGGAAGTGTCAGAATAGTGAATTTAATGTTAAATCAGGTACGGGTAGAGAAATAAAGAGAGAAAGAAAGATTACTGTTACGAACAGGTCAGGGGCAGTGGGAGTAAGTTGATTCATCTCTTTGCCCTACTCCTGGATTGGTCATAACAGAGTTTGAATTTTAAAAAAAATATGAGATTGCCAATTCAATATGTACTTAACTGTGTATAGCTCTGTGCAAAAATTGAACTGGCTAGATTCCCTTAGTTAACAAGTAAGGGTCAGTTTTATTCCTAAAGATACACAAATTATTAACAAAAAGGTTTAAAATGTACAAATATGTCCAACTTCACCCCCAATACAAAAAACACAAACACAACTTCCTCAGGCATGCACCAAAGAAATAAAACTTTATAGAGTCAGATGTTGAAACCTGGTCAACTAAGAAAAGGTAAAGACTGAAAAATTATTCATGGATTGCCCAATTGCTTGTTCACAGCTGGAGAATCACTTTCCATGGTGGCTGCTGGTATTTTGGTTTCTCACGAAAAAACATTGCTCTGTAGTTGTGGATGGTTGATTCTCTTTTCTCTTGAAGATAGTGGTGCTAAGGAATTCTCAGTTTGCAGCAATGAGGTCCTCTGGTGGGTTTTCAAATCACTAACAGGGTATTGGCTACCCTGATCAGATCGTTTTGCACTGTATATCATGCAAACTCATGAACGGACCTAAGGCTTTCAGCCCTGAAAAGTGGTCAGTCTACCTCAGATTACCCTGGAAGGGCAAGGTATCTCAAAAATTTGAGCAACAGGTGAGGCTAACTCTTTCGCGCTGCTGCTATGCAGTAACAACACAAGTGGTATTCTCCACTAACAAGATGCTGCCATCCATCCAAAAAGATGTTCTGTATATCACATAAATGAGTAAAAACAAAATACTGCAGATGCTGGAAATCTAAAGCCAAAACAGAAAATGCTGGAAAAACTCAGCAGGTCCGGCACCATCCGTGGAGAGAGACACAGAGTTAACGTTTCGAGTCCATATGACCCTTTTTCAGAGCTGACACACAAGCACACACACACACACAGCTCTGAAGAAGGGTCATACGGAGTCAAAACGTTAACTCTGTGTCTCTCTCCACGGATGGTGCCGGACCTGCTGAGTTTTTCCAGCATTTTCTGTTTTTGACACAAATGATTAATGTGCCAGTGTGATGCTAGGCATGGAGGCCGTACATCCCAAAAATTGGCTGATTGTATCAAACAGCATGCCCCAGCCATGTGAAAACAGGCAGGATACAGACCTTACCCAAGCAGCCCATGCTTGCAAAACACAAGACCCAGTGTCCAACATTAGATGTGATCCTGCAATTGGACAACATTTGCTAAATAATCCTGAATGTGCCATGAATTACACTGACAATCAATTTAATATTGTCAGTTGGGCTCGTAGTGTGGCACATTTGCATGTAGTGGAAGCTACATATATTAATATTCAGGGCCCTGTTCTTTGCAGACAGAAAGGACATGTACACACATTGTGCCTGTTTCAGCTAAACAAAATAAGTGACAGCCATCCGCTGACTCATTCCTCAAGGCAATGCCATGACCAATCAGGACCAATGCTTGGCAGTTAACTGTCAGTCACCATCAGTGGTGTATTCTCCATGGCAATGCCATTGACCAACCAATCAGCATTCTCTTCACATATATTATTAATTGTTGTTTTCCACCTTATATTGGTTTTCTTACAAGTGTCCTGATGAGTGCAAGACAAAAAGCTTAGACATATCTCTTTATTCAGCAATACACAATTTGCCACATCATTAAGAGAGTACTTAGACTTCAAATATTTTGACAACTTTCTATGGCAAATTTACTTTGTACCTCCAGTGCCAGTGCAGGCACTTCACACCACTCAATGCATTTGAATGTGGGTCAGGTAACAAGATACTGGGGTTGGGGAGCTGCGGGGGGTGGGGGGTCGGTGAGGGGGGATGCAGCGGACAGGGTGGGTGGGTGGAGGGTGGTGCAGGAGGTGTTGACAGCGTACCCAGATTATTGAGGTGAGGCCTGAGGTCCAAGGCCTCATGAAGATTTCTTCTGTTTGGTATTTTGCTGGAAACAGCAACCATTGGTCTTTCTTCTTGGATGCATTTATAATTGGATTTGTAAAAACATAGCAACTGTGGGAATTCCCACTGTCAAATTTTTCCTATAGTGCTCAATATTCCCAGCCAAGGTATTAATCAAAGCCAACCCTGCATAACTAGAAGCAAGAGGAGGTATGTGGCAACCAGCAGTTTACTTGCAAAAGCCAATTTTATAAATGGGCGTTCCTGGCGTGGAGCCTTATCCAGATGAAGAACAAAGCCGGGAAGTTGTAGGTGCACTGCCTACAATTTTCCGCCCATGAATTTTGATGCTCACAAAATTGTGAACAGCATGCCTCATAATTTCCTGATTCTGCACTCTTGGCAGACAAAATCCTCTAATGGGAGCACAATTTTGTAAAATTGGCCCCCATAGATGCCAAAACATGAAAATAACAGTACAATAAACTTTTGCTTGCATCTATTACTTCAGTTAATGACATAAACATAGCTAATATATTGTTAACACAGTTAATGTATTGCACACATTGCTCATGTAATTGCAGGTGTAGCTGTCCCAAACCATTAAAATTAATCATTTGTAGAATTTCCCAATTTTTTGTGTTACAACAGGGAGTGTGACGAATAAGGAGATTTTTAATGAATTATGAATTACTTCAATGTTAGCTGCCAAATTTTTACAGGAAAGTTTGGTTTTGTTTTGATTCAATCAACTCACCAAGGCTCATTAAGATCGGATTGCTGCACATAGCATCACTCTGGCCAGCGTGTGATCTTCTGTAACCCTCTGAGGATTTGATTTTTCCTTTATCAGGAAACGTCAAAATAGTCCAAGAGTCAGACTTCAAACAGGGATTAGCAGTTAGTGGAAGATTTCCACTTACTCATAAGTGGTTTTAACAGCATGGAATAGTACAAAGCAAAGAACAGGCTTTAAAATAAATTGCATATAGATTTTAGATTTACTGACTTTATGTAACTGCATTTAATTCTTTATTTTAAAATTCTTATTTTCTTCATTTTTGCCTGGTGTATTTTCCTTCCAGGATATCTAACTGCAAATGTAACACTGCAGAGGTTACAGAGTGAGAAAACAGGCCAATTAGGGTAGACAAAGGGGAACAATATATACTTGGATTTCCAAAAAAGCATTCAACAAGGCACCACACAAAAGATTAATACACAAGATAAAGTCTCATGGAGTTACAGATAATATATTGGCATGGATAGAGGATTGGTTAAAGGAAACAGAGAATAGGGATATACAGAGCATTGGCAGACTGACTATTGGAGTGCCGCAAGGATCAATGCTAGGGCCACAGCTATTTACAACTAAATTAGTGACTTAGATAATGAGGCAGAGGGTAATATATCTAAGTTTGCAGATGATACGATGCTAGGTGGGAATGTAAGCTGTTAGGTGGACACAAAGAAGCTGAAAAGGGACATAGACAGGATGTGTAAGTGGGCAACAAGATGGCAGAGAAATATAATATGGGGAAGTGTGAGGTTATTCACTTTGGTGGTAAGAATAGAAAAGCAGGATATTTTTCAAAGGTGTGAAACTTGTGGATGTTGATGTTCAGAGGGACCTTAGTGCACTCATACAAGGAATGCAGAAAGTTAGGATGCAGGTACAGCAATTAGGAAGGCAAATGGCATGTTGGCCTTTATTGCAAAGGGATTGGGGTGCAAGACAATGAAGTCTTGCCCCAACTGTACAGGGCTTTGGTAAGAACACATCTGGAATACTGTGTGCAGTTTTGGTCTCCATAATTAAGGAAACATATGCTTGCATTGGAGGCAATACAGCAAAGGTTCAATAGTTTGGTTCCTAGGATGAGAGGCTGAGTAAAATTGGGCCTATACACTCTGGAGTTTAGAAAAATAAGAGGTGATCTCATTGAAACATACAAGATTCTGAAGGGAATTGACAGGGTAGTTATTGAGAGGTTGTTTCCCTTGTTTGGAGAACCTAGACCATGGGGAAATAATCTCAGGATAAGTGGCCAATCATTTAGGACTGAGTTGAGAAGAAATTTCTTCACTCAAAGGGCAGAATTTTATGGCTGACGCGCGGGTGGCAGAGCCCGTGGCAGAGCCCATACGTCAGCGCTTAAAATGTCGCGCGGGCGTCCCGATGTCAGTGCGTGGCATTGCGATATTTAGGTGGGCGAGCGCTATGAAGCGCGACACGTGCCCGCCATTAATTAAAGGCCTTGTTAAGGCCCTTAACTGCGCAATTGAAGCCGATTTTGAGGAGCCTGTGCGATCTTCGCCTCGGCACACGGGCCCAATGGGCAAGCGGGTAACTGATTTTTTAACAAACCTCATCCACGGGTGGGATATGTGGGCTCAGGGGGGTTGTTCATGTTTTATCTGGAGTATTTATTGCAGAAAGTGTTTTAAACTTGCCTGTGTGATTGTTACCAGTTCAGATCGATTTCCAATAGCTTTCTCTGTACTTTGAAGCTTCAGCTCAGCACTTTGCAGACAGTAATCTTCACCGGGCCTGCAGCTTTTCGGATGCCTCCATTTAGCCTGGGTATGGGATCTGACATCTCCACTGAAGGCAGCTCTTCTGAGGAGGGAGGGAGGTTTAGAATAAGGAGGAGGCCAGGAGTGGACAATCAGCCTCCAGGTGAGCCATCTTTGGGATGCCAGGTGCAGACACAAGGGGCGCAGGGCCAGGAGGTTGTCCAAGGTGGAAGGGGCCGCAGAAGATGCCACTATTCTGCTGCCAGGGTATAAAGGCGGCAAAGCAGCTACCTCAATATGACTGAGGTGCAGTGCCGAAGGAGGCTCCGACTGTCAAGGGAGACAGTCAACTATGTCTGTCAGAAGATTGGCCCTGAGATCTCTCCTAACTGTGTGGGTGGACACCCCATGCCAGCGGCTCTGACGGTCACAGTTGCCCTCCACTTCTATGCCTCTGGCTCCTTCCAGAGCTCGTTGGGTGATCTTTGTGGTGTCTCCCAATCAGCTGTGCACACTTGTGTCAAGCGGGTTACAGACGCTCTGTTCAATTGGGCATTGACCTTCATCCACTTCCGCTGCGACCAGGCAAGTCAGACACAGTGAGCCAGAGGCTTCGTGGCCATTGCTGGCTTCCCCCGCATCCAGGGTGCTATAGCCTGTACACATGTGGTCATCAAGGCGCCAGCAGGTGAGCCCGGTGCCTTCGTCAACAGGAAGGGCTTCCACTCCATGAACGTGCAGATAGTGTATGATCACAGGATGCTGATTCTGCAAGTCTGTGTAAGGTACCCAGGCAGCTCCCACGATGCCTACATCCTCAGGCATTCCCAGGTGCCGGGGCTCTTCAGTGCTCTGGCTCGGCTGGATGGTTGGCTGGTGGATGACAAGGGCTAACCCCTCAGAAGGTGGCTCATGACGCCTCTCCGCCGTCCAAGAACAGAAAATGAGCAGCGGTACAATAGGAGCCACGCCTTCACAAGGGCTGTGGTGGAGAGAGCCATCGGTCTTCTCAAGATGCGCCTTCGTTGCCTGGACCGCTCAGGGGGCGCACTCCAGTACCCCCCAGATCACGTCTCTCTGATAGTGGTAGCATGCTGCGCTCTGCACAATCTTGCGCTGGAAAGGTGGGATGCAGTTGACGATGAAGACCTTGACGCAGTGGATGAGGCTGCACATGATGAATCCAGCAGTGGCTCAGAGGATGAGGAAGCACAGGGCAATGATGAGGGGCAGCACACCGACCCGCTACTACACCGAGGAGGCAGGGACACCCAGGACACTTTAATCCAGCGAACCTTCAGCTAGCTCCACACACATGGATCAGCAGGACCAGCATTGCCTGGCGCTTCCACACGTGGCACTTAGGTGCTACATCTTCCACCTCATCAGCTACAACTAAGGGCTTCGTACAGAAACATCAATGTCCACTCAAACACTCATGAGATGTCTGTGAAACATACAAATACAGCACAAAGGAAACACCCTCAGCCATGGTCAGAAAAGTGGACTTTATTCCCACCAAAATAAAGCGACTTTGGAGGGTGCTAGAGACGCGTATCCTCAAGGGGCCGAGGGACCTTTGTGTATGACCCACACGTCTGACTGTATCAGTCTGTGAATGAGCAGTGTTGCTGCATTAACGATTGCAGCAACCATCAGTGCTTTGGATGGTGGGGAGACAGAGTGGATGGGACTGTGGCTCTCAAATACCTGGCCGCTGCACCCCAGCCTCGCCGACACCTGCCGATCTGGCCGCCTGCCTCCTCCCCAGCTCTATGGCCTGCTCCTCATACGTGGTGAGGCGCTGCAGCACAGTGTGCCCACCACCAGTCCGCTGACGCTCCCGGATATTTCTCTCAGTTTTTGCCTGCAGAACATTTATTGGGATTTATTGGGGCTGATCGCTCATGTATTCTGCACACGCACGCCGCACCCCAACCACAGTGGCCCATCTGAGGCCTCCAGCGGCCCCTGTCCACACTACTGGTGATCAGTCCCCAGAAGATAGTACGGCTGCTCCCAACCCCCTCCCCCAACCGACACCTTGGACACATTCGGCGTCCATCGCTTTGAATAACACATGGGTATTAGCGCCCATGGCAAGGAGGCGCAACTAGGTGTGGTGCCGATGCCAGCAGATGGCATTTGGCCACAACACCTTAAGGCTCCCCTTCCACCATCTCATCACCATCAATAAGACATGTGTTGGAGTTCTGAGTATGTGTCTAGCTGCCTCCCCTGCAGGTTGCCCCCAGACTACTGAAATGTGACAAACACCAACATATGCAGCGGGGAGAACCCATCTTCTCCTCAACCACTAAGGCTGATGTAAGCATGGTCACTATCTGTTTGCCCACCCAGCGTGCGCCAAATGCCCAATGCAGTAACGACAGCAAGACGTGGGGCTGGTGGTGAGGAGGGGTCCTCAAAGGCTAAGGCTACCTGCTGGGTAAAATGGCCAAGGCT
Organism: Cetorhinus maximus; assembly: GCF_964194155.1. Taxonomy (NCBI): domain Eukaryota; kingdom Metazoa; phylum Chordata; class Chondrichthyes; order Lamniformes; family Cetorhinidae; genus Cetorhinus; species Cetorhinus maximus. The sequence goes on from NC_135884.1 coordinate 125,443,557, forward strand.
GATATGGTACTCACCCTTCCAGAGCGCAGCAAATCATTGAAGCACTTGCAGCACTGCGTTCCTGTGCAACGCACAGCATCATGAGAGCTAACAGCCTCTGCCACCTCCTGCCATGCCTGCCTGGTCATGAGGGGGGCCCTCCTCCTCCCATCCTCTGGAAACAAGACATCCCGATGGTTGGACAGCTCTTCAAGGAGGACAGCAAGGCAGGCATCTGAGAACCGAGGGGCACAGTGGCTTCCCGTTGGCCTACCCTGCAGCCTGCCCCCCTCCTCCTCCTCTGCCCTCACCTCTTGTGCTGCCCGGTGACTGGCCATGGTCAACAGCCTAAAGTAGGCTGCCTGGCCGCTCTTTATACAGACTGCTGGTTCCTCATTGGAACCGGCTGTCTGAACACGCCCACTGCCGATTTAATTTTCCCCATGAACACGGGAGTCGGAAACCTGCTGGGCGAGCCTTAATTGGGATCAGCTGCCTGCCCGCCGCTGAGTCAGTCGGGCCCGCCCACCCGTCAAGCACAAAATTCTGCCCAAAGGGTTGTGATTCTTTTGGAATTCTCTACCCCAGGTAATCATGAATGCTCCATTGTTGAATATGTTTAAGGCTGAGATCTCGCGTACAGTATTCTAGGCTTCATTAATAGGGGCATAGAGTACAAGAGCAAGGAGGTTATGATAAATTTATATAAGACACTGGTTAGACCTCAGCTGGGGTATTATGTACAGTTCAGGGCGCCACGCTATAGGAAGGATGTGAACACATTGGAGAGAGTGCGGAAGAGGTTTACAAGAATGGTTCCAGGGATGAGACACTTCAGTTATGAGGAAAGACTGGAAAAGTTGGGAGTTTTCCTTGGAGAGGAGAAGCTAAGAGGAGACTTGATAGAAGTTTTCAAAATCATGATGGGTCTGACAGAGTAGATAGGGAGAAACTGTTCCCGCTCGTAAACGGATCAAGAACCAGAGGGCACAGTTTTAAAATGTTTGGCAAAAGAAGAAAATGCGAGGTGAGAAAAAGCTTTTTCACTCATCGAGTAGTTAGGGTTTGGAATTAACTGCCCGGAAGTGTGGTGGAGGCAGGTTCAATTGAGACATTCAAGAGGACATTGTTTCCATTTAAATAATCATACAATGTGCAGGCTTACGGGGAAAGGGCAGGAGATTGGCACTAAGTTAAAATGCTCAGAGAGCCGGTGCAGACACAATGGGCCGAATGGCCTCCTTCTACACCGTAACAATTCTGTGATCAAGGGATTGATGGAGTGGATGGGAAAATGGAGTTAAGGCCAATGATTAACCATGATGGTACTGAATAGCGGAGCAGGCTCATATGTAACTAATCACGTTGAATTATTTTCACAGGCAGCAAGCCAGGAAGCTGAAAGTACTTTATTCTTTGCTTTTAATTTTAAATTTTCAGATATAAAGATAAATGATTATAATTGGATTAAATAGAAGCTAAATAGCAATATAAACAAACTTTTAATCAAATATTATTTTAAGAATGTGGATTTCTTCTTATCATAATTGGGGAAATTTGACATCCCATAAGGATAAAATTCGTTTTTCAAGGCCAGTGAGGATGTTTATTAGTAATTATGAAATTAATACACCGTTAAAATGCCAGTTACATCTCATCCAACAAGATCCAACTTTTTCCAAGGGTACTTGCAGGAACTCTAATAGTGTGGGAGTGAAACTTCCCATCAACTCATAGATTTCCTATTGACTGCAATCTGGGGAGAAGCATTTAATCACTGATAACAACATCTGGATTTCCCCATTATTCCTCACGTATGCGGACTCCTGAAGTTTCTGTCAGTGTCAATGGCAAATGCCAACAATTTCGTTGCCAATACCACCATAAAATACAGGCAAGATTGAGGAACAGGCTCTGGTGAGGGATGAAGCCTGAAACTGTTTTTTCTTCTTTCTGTTGCATTAGCTCTACTTGTAGCATTTGCTGTTTTTATTGCATGTTTGTGGCGAGTATTTAATTCCAGCTGCAATAAATTATCAGGGTATAAACAGATCATCAGTTATCAAAGACATTCGGAAGTGAATATATAGGTGGATGGTCAAAGAAACTGTAAGATGGTGGCAACATTTTTATTTGTTTAAGTTTTAGTGCTATAAAAAATGATGGTGCATCTATTGCTGATTTCTTTGAATCTCATTTTGTTTTAGATATCATTTTGATTTTCATGGGGTTAAACTGACAAAATAAAAGCAAGCCGTTTCCATATAGCCCCCTTCTTCATTGAAAAACATATCATGTTTTATTTACCAGATTATATTACGCCTGTGCTGAACTTATATTGAAGTATTTTCATTCTCATGAAGCAAACAATAGATTAATCATTTTAAATGATCTTTGACTGCAAGGCTTCTTTATTTTAGAACTATGACATATCTGCTTTCGGAAGGAATTATATTTTGAGAAAAGTATTTAACAATGATTTAATGAGCTTCACCCAGGGTGCCAGTGGCTGCTGTGATAATTATATTGATAAGTGTTCAAAAGTGCTACTTTTACATCTTTTTAATTATCTTTAAAATGAAACTTTCTTTGGGTTGACAAAGTCATTAGTTGGAAGGAAGGGATTCGGCAAAATAATTACTTCCCTCATTACTAAATATGCTTTGTACACCATAAAAACATTGGGAGTAGATTATGGGTTGTGCTTCAAAGTCTTGACGGCTGACACACCAAGGTATGACACATCATCCAACGACCACATATATTAAGAAAATTGAAGGCATTAGTTTACTGCTAAGAAAATTATGGGGAGTAGTCCCACTATTTCCACATGGCCAACAGGTGAGACTCTCTTTTTGGAGCACAAACTCAGGAGACTATGGGCTGGATTTTACAGGGAGGGGCACATTGCTTATCCTCCCCTGGAAGAAATGTCGGATGCCAGCCGACCCATGTTAAACAAGCCACCCCGCAGTAATAACAGGTTGTGGGTGGCACAAACGGGATGAGAGTGGGAATTTCGCCCCACAGTGAGAAGAAAGTCTTACCCTTGAGAGCTGCTGGCTAACCTGATTAGAAGTGAATTAGGAGCAGGAGTAGGCCATTGAGCCCTCGAGCCTGCTCTGTCATTCAATAAGGTCATGGTTGATCTGATGGTGGCCTCAACTCCATGTTCCGCCTGCCCCCAATAACCTTTGACTCCCTTGTTAAAATCTACCTACCTTTGCCTTAAAAATATTCAATGATGCTGCCTCCACCACTCTCTGGGGAAGAGAGTTCCACAAACTCACCACCCTATGAGAGAAAAAAATTCTCTTCATCTCTGACTTAAATGGGAAATCCCACATTTTTAAACTCTGACCCCTAGTTCTAGTCTTTCCCACAAGGAGAAATATCCTCTCAGCATCCACTCTGTCAAGTCCCCTCAGGATCTTATATGCATCAATAAGATCATCTCTCATTCTTATGAACTCCAGTGGATATGGGCACAACTTGTCCAACCTTTCCTCATAAGATAACCCCCTCATCCCAGGAACCAGTCGAGTGAACCTTCTCTGAACTGCTTTAATGCAGTTATGTAATTTCTTCAATAAGGAGACAAAATTGTATACAGTACTCTAGATGTGGTCCCACCACAGCCCTGTACAACTGTAGCAAAAGATCCCTACACTTATATTCTATTCCACTTGCAATAGTGGACAACATTCCATTTGCCTTCCTAATCACTTGCTGTGCCTGCACGCTAACCTTTTGTGATTTATGTACCAGGACACCCAGATCCCTCTGTACTTCAGAGTTCTACAAGCTCTCTCCATTGAAATTATATGCTGCTTTTCTATTCTTCCTGCCAAAGTGGACAAGTCCCAGCCATTGTCATCTTGCAGCCATGCCTCTGTTATGGCTTTCAAATTGTATCTATTTATTTTCATTTGAGCTCTTAATTCATGTTTTGTTACGAATACTATGGGCATCTAGATACAGAGTCTTTAGTTTTGTCCTTTCACTATTTTTACAACCTCTAGCCTTATCTGCTGGCTCACTCTTAAGTATGTATGCTTTCCCCCTTCCAGCCATGCTCTGGTTATCTCTTCTCTTATTGCTACTATGCTACCTTGCCTTGTCTTCTCTCTTCAAATTATCACACCTTCCCAAATTTGATACATCCCCCCTCCACTATTTAGTTTAAAGCCCTCTCTACCACCTAGTTATACGACTCACCAGAACACTGGTCCCAGCACAGTTCAGGTGAAGACAGTCCCAATGGTACATCTCCCACTTAGCCCAGTAATGGTGCCAGTGCCCCATGAGTCGAAAACCATTTCTCCCACACTAATCTTTATGCCACACATTTAACTCACTCATCTTATTTACCTTATGCTAATTTGCTTGTGGCTCAAGTAATAATCCAGAGATTACCACCTTTGAGGTTCTGCTATTTAATTTTGCCCCTAGCCGCTCATACTCTCTCAACAGGACCTCTTTCCTTGTCCTCCCTATGCCGCTGGTACCTACATGGACTATAACCACTGGCTCCTCCTCCTCCCACTGCAAGTTCCTCTTCAGCCCAGAACAGATGTCCCACACCCTGGCACTGGGCAGACTACACAGCCTTCTGGACTCTCGCTCCTGGCCGCAGCGAACTGCGTCTATACCTCTGACTCTGCTGTCCCCTACTACCACTGCATTCCCATTAACTTCCCCACTTGAATGGTTTCCTGTCCATTGGTGCCATGGTTAGTTTGTTCATTCATCCATCCTGCAGCTCCCACTCTCGTCCATACAGGTTACAAGCACCTCAAATCTGTTGCACAATTGCAAGGGCCGAGGCTCCTCCACTTCTACTTTCTCAATCCCCTTACCTGTCTCACTCGCAGTCACATCCTCTTGTCCCTGACCACTGACTTAATCAGAAGACCTTATCCTAAGGGGTGTGACCACCTCCTGGAATAAAGTGTCGAGGTAACTTTCCCCCTCCCTGATGCATTGCAGTGTCCACAGTTCAGCCTCTGGCTTAACAGCTCTGAGTTGCAGCTACTTACTACATACATGTTTGCCCTGGATCACACTGGCACCCAGGAGATCCCACATTCTGCACTTGCAACACATCACCTGCCATCCTTATTGTGTCTTAATTAATTATTTATTAATTTTGTGATTTAAAAACAAATTAAACTAATGCCTCTTCTCACCACCACTTACTGTACTGATTTAACCCTCAGTGATCCAATAAACCATACTACGTAATAATAAAATAAATAGTGGACAGACTAGTTTCTTATTCCACTTCTGCTGATGTCTCTTAATTAATTATAAGGTGGCTACTTAAGGGTTATTTAAAAAATTACATTTTTGTAAATTCCAGCTCTTTACAGACCCTCCCTAACAGCAGTTACTCACCAACCAATCAACTTATGGCTTTCCTGTAATATCATTATTTGATTTATTTTTTCAAACTCAGCATGTGCTGACCCTTGAAGGTCTCGCTTTATCTTCTCCTCCGCTGGTCTCAGGCAGGCTTGCATCTCTGCCTCTCCTGACTCCTCATGGACCAGATGGGCTGAATTGCCTGTTTCTATGCTGTAGATTCTATGAGTCTATGAGGTAAGTGAAGGCCCCAAGCCTAGGTCTCACTTTTCTCCACCTCTGCTGGTCCCAAGCAGGCCCGCCTTCCTGCCGCTGCTTCTCCCGACAGGCTGTAGGTAAGCAGACCCACCAATGAAGAGGGAAGGAAATCTGCCAACCTTACTTGGTCTGGCCTACGTGTGACTTCAAACCCACAGCAATGTGGTTGACTCTTAGCTGCCCTCTGAAATGGCCCAGCAAGCCCCTCAGTTGAAGGGCAATTAGGGATGGGCAACAAATCCTGGACTTGCCAGCAGCACCTACACCCCATGAAAGAATGAAAAAAAGCTTTAAAAAGTAATTCTTTCATAACTTTCTGCTATGTGAAAAAAAGTAATTTCACTTAGAAGGCAATGAAAGTGCCAATCATCCAGACTCTTTAAAGTACCAATAACAAAAATCACAAGCCCTTGAAGCCACTGAACCTTGTGGAAGCAAACATTGTGAAATTGGCAGCAGAGATTAGAGAGTCTGAGCTGCCAATCAAGCAATGTTTTCTCTGGGGCGCAGCTGTTTCAACAAGTGTAATGGTTGTCTGGGCTCTCAGCCAGGCCTACATAATAATGGACATGCAGAAGACAGTGAAAATCTGAGTTGATAAATAGGCAAGAAAACTGACTTCAATGATCCTTATGACACAACAAAGCAGAACCCATAAGAATACTTTTAAATTTCTACTCCACAACAGCAATAATGGGCAACTATTAAATCACATTGACAGTTTTTCAAATACATTGGAATTACATCTAATATATTTCCAAGCTATGTGGAACTGACAGGGGTAGCAGTGAATCTCTGAGGCAATCTACTCTACGAGGAGTGATATTATTGATATTAGTTAGTGTTAGGGAAGTTCAACCAGTAAATGTTGGGCTAATTGTCTGCATTTGCTGCAAATATGCACAACACTATCTCTTACATTTACTAACCATCAAAATCCTGGACAGTATCACAGGCTGCATTATTATATGGTTGAATTCACACAGACAATGTAACAAAAAGTGTTTGATCACATCCCACAAATATATTAGAGAAATAAGGATATCAGACAGGCAATGTTATTACTATTATTTTGTGATAAACTCCATTATCACTTCCTGGTTGTGATCTATGGCCTGTGTGATTTGTGCTGACATGTTCACAGGTAGCATTTTAGGATTCTTCCTTCTTAATCCTTCATAGCACTGAACAGTTTAAGAGTGGAAAATAAAACACTGGCTAACCTTTAACCAGGAAAGACTCAACTTAGGTAGAATTAAATTAACAGCATAATGGTAGTGTTACTGGGCTAGTAAGCCACCAGCCTAAACTGATGCTTTAAAAACACATGTTCAAGTCCCACCATGACTGCTTGTGGAATTTAAAATTCAATGAATAAATCTGGAATAATAGTGACCATGAAACATAAACATTGTTGTAAAAACCCATCTGGTTCACTGATGTCCTTTCGTGAAGGAAATCTTTGATACTTACTCAGGCTGGCTACAGACACACAGTAATATGGTCGATTTTAACTACCCTCTGAAATGGCCAAGCAAGCTACTCAGTTGTATCAAACTGCTACAGAAAAATCAAATAAGTAAAGAAACTGCTCAGACCACCCTGCTTTAACATAAGCATCGGAAGCAACAAAGGGACACTCTGCCCTGTCGACCTTGCAAAGCCCTCCTCACTAATATCTGGGGACTTGAGCCAAAATTGGGAGAGTTATCTCATAGGTAAGTCAAGCAACAGCCATACTCACTGAATCATACTTTACAGCTAATTTCCCAAACATCTCCATTCACCATTCCTGGGTATGTCCCGTCCAACTGGCAGAACAGACCCACCAGAGGTGATGATAACAATGGTACACAATCAGGAGAGAGCGGCCCTGGAGGTCCTCAAATTGACTCGGAACTCCATGAGCTTGTATGGTGTAAGGAAACCTCCTGCTGATTGCTCCCTACCTTCCCTACATTTCCCCCTACCCCTGTGCACCCCCCCTCACCCCCACCCCAACATCATTTGTTGAAACACAAGCGAGTTAAGCCTAGCATGATACACTATGTATATTTTGTTGTACATACGCAGTTTAAACAATTCACATAAAGATCTTTCAAGTTTATAGGATGGAATGTGAGTTTTATATTTGAAAGTTTCCCTCTACTCTGCATGTCACTGCTGAAAGTCTTGAAACCTCCAGATTCAATCTCTCTAATGCACTCTCCGCCGGCTTTCCAACCTTCAGCCTCCATAAATTTCAGTTCAACTAAAACTCCGGGAGTGATGGGGTTGTGGTGCATTGAGCAGTTTGTAAGACTAGGGGTGTAGTTGGTGGAATATTGTATGGCACTTGAAGATTCATTCACTGACCCTTAACCACTCATGTGAGGTCATTGAACTTATTGGCGGCACTGCGTCCAGGTTTTCAGGGCTTGACCCCTGGCATTAACCTTCATAGTTATCTCATTCCACTACCTTGTCTGGAGGGACCCCTGCCTCCCTTTGGATAGGTGGCATCTCTCCTGCTGTCCATCTCCTCCACCAAGAACCCTAATGTTGCATTGGAAACCTTAGAACCAACTCTTTGCCACGTTGTGCCATTAATGAGTGTTCTGCACAGCAAAATCACTTTTAGGATGACTTCTAGCCACCTATACCAGCCACAAGAGGCCCAGGCTGGATTTAAATAGTGGGGGCTTGTTTTAACTCATGTTAGCCTGTTGTTTTTGTGACCCTGTTCAGACGTGCAGCCACTTGACAGTGTGCATACCCCTAGCTACACACCGCAACCATTTAAATCAGCAGGCAGTTGAGGTCTGTGAGCTGCCTGCATTAGAAGCATAGGTGCAAGGTGATCCTGCACCACTATCCCCACATCCATTTTCAAGCCCTGCCCAATATTGCCCCATTAAGGCTGCCTTAGGAAACCCAAGTTGAACAGGCCAGGATGAAGAATTAGTCATGTGCCCATTTTATATTGAAAAACTCACCAATGAGGTGGAGGCCATCATAAACATATGAAATCTAGCATAGGACCCATTCACCACATTCTCATGCCCACAATCATGCTGTGCTGCTCATCACACCTTGACAAAATCCCAAATTTCTTTGCTGCAAAATATGACATGCTGCACTGTGACCTGTAGGATTTTTGGATCAATTGTAGAACTATTTGCCTTCACTAGTGAACCCCTGCATTGGTTGTGGAACCTCACAAAATCAATCTGTACAACTCCAAAGTTTACAATACAGGTTCCAAACTGTACACTTTGAGCTGCCACCCACATATACACAACAGTTCAGTCATTACACTCACTGGGAAGAAAATCATGCTTACTATAATGTCAAAACAATTTATAAAATTACAAGATAGCCCCCTACTTGGACTTCACTAAATAAGAAGCACAATTTTATTCAAAGCATGCAATGAAAATCAAATACAAACAGAAAATGCTGGAAATACTCAGCAGGTCAGGCAGTATCTATGAAGAGAGTTTATGGAGAGAGTTAACAAGAGCATTTTCCCTGTTTTATGGTGGCAGGCTTGGAGGTGGGAAGGGGCCAGAGCTCTCCACTGTATTTCCACTGCCATGAAAGTTTCCTAGGGGTGGCCTGGAAAATGGATTGGCTACCCGCTAAATGGAGGTGAGCAAGCAATTAGAGGTGGCTTTGTGGCATTGCTGGCATTTTGCCAGTAACAGAGCAGCCATACATGAAGGCCACCAGTTCATGGAGGTGGCCTTCTTGCAGCTGGTCAGGGTGGGGGGGTGGTCATCGGAACAGGAGGCTCCACATCCCAAATTTGGAATTGCCTGTAGAAAAGGCCGCATTATAGCCCAAACACTTCCATGGAGAGGTTTCCGCTCTTCTCCAATAGGCCTACTGACTTGGCCCTTCTCAAATTTTCATTTACATTTTCTTCTCTGAGGGCACCTCCATGTTGAGGCCCCTCACGATCCCCGACTTGCTTCAGCAGCGCCCACTTCTCCTGGTGGGGCTACCTAGGCGAGGGCTGATGGCCTTCTGATTGGTTAAGAGCATTGACAGCCCGCTCACCATGCTTAATTGGACGCCAAATGCGATGGTGGCCAATTAAGTGGCTGCCTCTGGGAAGATTACTTCACTGGTTTCACTCCCAGACAAGTATGGGCTTAGGATTCCCATTTGGTCCTGATATAGAGGTCCCGCCACCTGTGGAAAAATCTAGTCCAGCCTTTCAGGTCAATGATCTTTCATGAGGATGAAAACCAAAGTTGGCTTCTGAGTAACATTTTGCACAAACCTATCATTCAAATTAGGTAAAGTGGCCCACAATGAGGAAATTAATGAAGCTGAAAATGGACTTGTACTTGAAAAGGTAAAATTGTAAAAAGTCAGTAAAGTGTATTGTAGCACTAAAAACCAGCTTCCAACAAAAAATATGTGGCAATTAAAAATATATCTTTTTAATTTTCTAAATGCTTTTTTTGTCCATTGTCAAGATGGTGACACTTATTTCACAACAGGCAAAATGGCATGTAGTTCTAGCAGACATTTCAGTCATTACTAGTGCTGTCCTGTTACTCTGTAAATAAGAGGTTGCATCTTCCTTCCATTGTAATTAGTCACCGAAAGTGCCTGTGAATCACCCACTGTATTGTCTCCATCAGCAAGTAAGTTATTCCACACAATGAATAAATGCTAATTAATAAAGGTCACTGCAAAAACAACATACTGTTCTAACATTTTGGTGAGTATGTGAGATAGGCATACTTTAGGATCAATGTTCAGGGAAATCCAGATGCACAACACATTACAAAAACAGAAACAGAAATACCTGGAAAAACTCAGCAGGTCTGGCAGCATTGGCGGAGAAGAGCACAGTTGATGTTTTGAGTCCTCATGACCCTTCAACAGAACTAAGTAAAAATAGGAAAGGGGTGAAATATAAGCTGGTTTAAGGGGTGAGGTGGAGGGAAAGGGGGTGGGGTGGGGGGAGGGTGGGGGGGGGAGTTGTTGGGACAAGCAGCCAGTGATAGGAGGAGATAACCAAAAGATGTCACAGACAAAAGGACAAAGAGGTGTTGAAGGTAGTGATATTATCTAAAGGAATGTGTTAATTAAGAGTAGAGAGCAGGACAAGCAAGGTACAGATAGCTCTAGTGGGGATGGGGTGAAATAATACTAAAAGGGCATAAAAGGTATAGATAAACAATGGGTGGAAATACATTTAAAAATAATGGAAATAGGTGGGAAAAGAAAAATCTATATAAATTATTGGAAAAAACAAAAAGGAGGAGGAAGAAACGGAAAGGGGGTGGGGATGGAGGAGAGAGTTCATGATCTGAAGTTGTTGAACTCAATATTCAGTCCGGAAGGCTGTAAAGTGCCTAGTCGGAAGATGAGGTGCTGTTCCTCCAGTTTGCGTTGAGCTTCACTGGAACAATGCAGCAAGCCAAGGACAGACATGTGGGCATGAGAGCAGGGTGGAGTGTTGAAATGGCAAGCGACAGGGAGGTCTGGGTAATGCTTGCGGACAGACCGAAGGTATTCTGCAAAGCGGTCACCCAGTCTGCGTTTGGTCTCTCCAATGTAGAGGAAACCGCATTGGGAGCAACGAACGCAGTAGACTAAATTGAGGGAAGTGCAAGTGAAATGCTGCTTCACTTAAAGGGAGTGTTTGGGCCCTTGGACGGTGAGGAGAGAGGAAGTGAAGGGGCAGGTGTTGCATCTTCTGCGTTTGCATGGGGAGGTGCCGTGGGAGGTGGTTGAGGAGTAGGGGGTGATGGAGGAGTGGACCAGGGTGTCACGGAGGGAACGATCCCTACGGAATGCCGCCAGGGGGGGTGAAGGGAAGATGTGTTTGGCGGTGGCATCATGCTGGAGTTGGCGGAAATGGCGGAGGATGATCCTTTGAATGCGGAGGCTGGTGGGGTGATAAGTGAGGACAAGGGGGACCCTATCATGGTTCTGAGATGGAAGAGAAGGCGTGAGGGCGGATGCGCGGGAGATGGGCCGGACACGGTTGAGGGCCCTGTCAATTACCGTGGATGGAAAACCTCGGTTAAGGAAGAAGGAGAACATGTCAGAGGAACTGTTTTTGAAAGTAGCATCATCAGAACAGATGCGACGGAGGCGAAGGAACTGAGAGAATGGGATGGAGTCCTTACACAAAGCGGGGTGTGAGGAGCTGTAGTCGAGGTAGCTGTGGAAGGGAAGGGAAGGGAAGGGAAGTGTCAGAGATGGACCATGTGAAAATGATGGAGGGGTGGAGATTGGAAGCAAAATTAATAAATTTTTCCAGGTCCCGACGAGAGCATGAAGCAGCACCGAAGTAATCATCGATGTACCGGAGAAAGAGTTGTGGGAGAGGGCCGGAGTAGGACTGGAATAAGGAATGTTCCACATACCCCATAAAGAGACAGGCATAGCTGGGGCCCATGTGGGTACCCATAGCCACACCTTTCATTTAGAGGAAGTGAGAGGAGTTAAAGGAGAAATTGTTCAGTGTGAGAACAAGTTCAGCCAGACGGAGGAGAGTAGTGGTGGATGGGGATTGTTCGGGCCTCTGTTCGAGGAAGAAGCAGAGAGCCCTCAGACCATCCCAGTGGGGGATGGAGGTGTAGAGGGATTGGACGTCCATGGTGAAGAGGAGGTGGTTGGGGCCAGGGAACTGGAAATTGTTGATGTGACGTAAGGCATCAGAGGAATCATGGATGTAGGTGGGAAGGGACTGGACAAGGGGAGAGAGAATGGAGTCAAGATAGCGAGAAATGTGTTCCGTGGGGCAGGAACAGGCTGACACAATCGGTCTACCGGGACAGTCCTGTTTGTGGATTTTGGGTAGGAGGTAGAAGCGGGCCGTCCGAGGTTGGGTGACTATCAGGTTGGAAGCTGTGGAAGGAAGATCTCCAGAGGAGATGAGGTCAGTGACAGTCCTGGAAACAATGGCTTGATGTTCAGTGGTGGGGTCATGGTCCAGGGAGAGGTAGGAGGAAGTGTCTGCGAGTTGACGCTCAGCCTCCGCAATGTAGAGGTCAGTGCGCCAGGCAACAACAGCACCACCCTTGTCAGCGGGTTTGATGACAATGTTAGGGTTGGACCTGAGAGAATGGAGTGCAGTAAGTTCAGAGAGAGACAGGTTAGAATGGGTGAGAGGAGCAGAGAAATTGAGACGACTAATGTCACATCGACAGTTCTCAATGAAAAGGTCAAGAGAAGGTAAGAATCCAGTGGGAGGGGTCCAGGTGGAGGGAGAATATTGTAGGTGGTTAAAAGGATCCGTTGAACGGGGAGAGGACTCCTGCCCAAAGAAGTGAGCACGGAGACGAAGACGGCGGAAGAAGAGTTCAGCATCGTGCCGAGCCCGAAATTCATTGAGATGAGGGCGTAAGGGTATGAAACTAAGTCCTTTGCTGAGCACTGAACGTTCAGCGTCAGAGAGGGGAAGGTCAGGGGATATAGTGAATATACGGCCGGAGCTGGGATTGGAAGACGGGGTGGGGACAGAGGGACAGGCAGGGGTGGAGGGTGTTGGTGTCGATGAGTTGTTGGAGCAACTTTTTCTTTTTCTTTTCCCACCTATTTCCATTATTTTTAAATGTATTTCCACCCATTTTTTATCTCTACCTTTTATGCCCTTTTAGTATTATTTCACCCCACCCCCACTAGAGCTATCTGTACCTTGCTTGTCCTGCTCTCTACTCTTAATTAGCACATTCCTTTAGATAATATCACCACCTTAAACACCTCTTTGTCCTTTTGTCTGTGACATCCTTTGGTTATCTCCTCCTATCACTGGCTGCTTGTCCCAACAACACACCCCCCCCCCCCACCCCACCCCTTAAACCAGCTTATATTTCACCCCTTTCCTATTTTTACTTAGTTCTGTTGAAGGGTCATGAGGACTCAAAACATCAACTGTGCTCTCCTCCGCCGATGCTGCCAGACCTGCTGAGTTTTTCCAGGTATTTCTGTTCCTGTTTTTGTTTTGGATTTCCAGCATCCGCAGTTTTTTGTTTTTATCTTTGCACAACACATTAGTTCATTATTTGAGAAAGGTCTGTTAGGCTCAATTCGGGAGTAAAATTACTGTGATATCTTTACCGAACAGAAAAGAGACGCATGCAGCATTCAAAAGTACCCAACAGAAAACTAGTTTATTCCGGTTTAACTATACATACTTACATATACAAATGGCCTCATAAGGGTGCTACCACACTCTTTCATGAAAACGTTACACAAATGCTCAAATTGCATACAACTTCCATATATTTCATGTTTTTCATTTATTTACAAATCCAACCTGACCATTTTTCTTATTTCTAAGAGGATACCTCCTTTCTTGACCCAAACTTCCAGAAACTGGGGAAGGATCTTGACCCATTTTGGCCTGAGTCTGAGGAGAAGTTTTCTCCAAACAAAAACTAATTTTGACCTTGACCTTCAATTAGATTTTCCACTTTATCATACATGCCTATCTGATTCTGATTTGGGTCTGAACTGGTTTCAACTTGTGTTGGAGTAACTATTGTTACTTTACTTGTATCACAATTATCTAATTCATCAGACTCATTTGATTCTTTCCAACTTCTTTCTTTTTCATGAACCCCTAAAGGTAAAACATTATCTATATATATAAACCTAACCTTTCCACGACTAAACATCTTGACCAGAAATGTGTGAGGGCCACATATTTTCTTGACTCTTCAACAACTTATGATGATGTTCTTTCACCTCAATCTTCTGGTTCAACCTCAGACTTCTTTCACTCACTGTACCCCCATCATGGTTCTCTTTCTGACTGGTTGTTTCTCTTCTACTGACTGTGCAAAATGTGGTTTCAGCAATGAAAACCTTTATCTAGGCTGTCTTCTAAGAAACAATTCAGCTAGCATCCTGTCAGTAATGGTGTGAGGTGTGTTATGATAAATAAACAAAAACTTCACCAATTTGTGATCCAATGAATCAGACGTTTCTTCTAATTTGTATCTAGCATTTGTTTAACTAGAGCACACTTAATAATTTATATTGTGCACTCTGCTGCTCCATTTGAAGCAGGATGATTTGGTGGAACTCTAATTTGTTTTACCCCATTCATTCTCATAGATTTTACAAACTCTCCTGAACAGAACTGAGATCCATTGTTGGACACAATTTCCTCTGGGAACCCATAAGCAGCAAACAAACTGCACAAAATATATAGAGTTTTGCTAATTGTTCTTTGGTTCATCGGAAACCCCTCAACCCAATTCAAATGGCTATCACAATGTATAGCTGTTGTCCTTCAAGTTCTGCAAAAACTATGTGCAGGTTCTGCCACATTCTAGCTGTCCATTTCCATGGTTGCAAAGCTACTGATTGCACCTTCTTTTCTAGAGCTTGACATGCTCTACACTGCTTCACTGTACCTTCTACATCCTTATCTAACCCTGGCCACCAAAGATAGCTTCTCATTAAACTCTTTGTCAAACTCATTCCTAAATGTTGATCATGAAGATCACATAGCAACTGCAATCTGTACCCTTCAGGAATTACAACTCTGACTTCCTACATAAGACAACATTTATGAAGGAACAACTCATTCTTACACATTAAAAACAACCTGATTTTTAAATCCAGTACCTATGTTGGCCATCCATTTACGATGTAGTTGTATCGTATTATGAAATGGCACATGATGTGTGCCAGATGGATCAAACCCATAAGGGAAACTTGGTCACGCTATCACAAAGGTTTTGTCATTTATACTTATTACGAGAAGATGTGTGCACTGAATTCAGAGGTAATGAGTCCACCAAGACCTTCAGAGATTTTAAAAATTAAATTAAAATATTTATTAACAAGATAAAAGATTTCAAGCACATACATAAGACTACAATTACTCACTACTATAACAAATGCTAAAATTCCTAAGTAACCTGACTCCCAGTTACACACCTCCTTTAAGGCAACAGTCCAAAATAGATTTTCTATTTAAAAACAAAACCAGAAAGTTAACACAGTATCCACTTGACAGTGGAGTTCCAAATGGCTTTCTCCAACTTTAGTTATTGGACACAACAGACCTATGCACAAATGGCTCAAGTCTTCTTCAAGGCTGTTTCATACACTCATGTTAGATCTTTCAAGGTCCCCAAACATAGCCTATCATTCTCCTTTATATATGTTTCACTCTATTTGCTATGTAAATTCCATTGTTCCATATATCTTTAGAACTGTACCTTTCCCATAATATAAAACATTTCATGTTGCCAATATTGTCAGTAGTCTTTGGGAAAAATAAACATGCTCCTTAGTCTTACTTATCTGGTTAGTTGTAAATAAACTAACATTCCTTTGAAATCCAAACAATTCCTTCACTTATCTAAAAATGCAAATTCCCTTCACACCTTACATGCTAGACAGCATCCATATTTACCCATTAGCATTTCAAGTACATTTCTATACCTAGCTTCTTTTGATAATTTCAAGCTTGCAATCTACCTGACTCCAAATGCATTTAAATCAAACAGACAGAACCATCTACACTCACACCCATAAACCAACTTTACAACAAACCAGAAAAATATTATGAAAGTTATTACACTTTTATAACAACCCTTGCCAATATAGGTCCCTACATGTTGTTTTACCAATGTCATCTGCTGTGACTGGCAACTCATCTACGTGTGAAAAGGAAAATACCTCTTCCCTTTTGGGCTCTATCTCTGAGAGGGATTGTAATCTAGACATTGCATTGGCATTACAATAACCTTCCAATCAAGAGATGGTGGTTTTTAGTGTTTATGTGGTGAATAAAGCTGGCGGCCTGGTTTACCAGTATGACAATTACTCATCCCGCACCGATGTGGCAAAGACCTTCAGCTACCCGCTGGACTTTGTGCTGAAAGAATACAACGAGCGGGTTGTGGTTTCTTTCGGTCAGAGGGATGGCATCAAAGTTGGATATGCTGTGCTCTCAATTAATGGAATTGATGTAAATGGAAGGCTGTTTGCAATTGGATCCCAGTTATCACTGGACTCTGGAAGTTCTGGGATTGAAGTGCTAGAAACGGGCACCTTCAAAATGCACTGTTTTCAAATGCTAACAGGGATTAAGTTCATTGTGTTGGCAAACCTTCGACAAGCTGGAATTGATTCACTCCTATGGAAGATTTATGAAATTTATTCAGACTTTGCTGTTAAAAATCCATTCTACTCTCCCGAGATGCCAATCAGGTGTGACCTTTTTGAACAGAATTTGAAAGTAGCTTTGGAAATCACAGAAAAGGCTGGAACTTTTGGAGCAGGATCTTGATCTCATCTGGGAGGCTGTTTAGCTTTCAGTGTGTTTGCTGTATTTGGTTGTTATGTGTATATTTTGTTAATATTCAAAGGCTTTGGAAATATAAAATCTTATGGACCAGAACACTGAATCCAAGGGAAGTGTAATAAGTTCAAGGAAATGCAATATGTATATATGGGAAATAAACGTACTGATAAGCAGACAAAATCAATGCCCATCTCTGCATTCAGGCTGCAGCTAAAGTGGTTACTGGAGTCTTTGGATTCAAAATAGCCATCAGTGGCTTATGATCAGTTTCTGCTGTGAAACTACGGCCATACAAGTATATATGAAATCTTATTCCAAAAAATCAAAGACAATTCTTCACATTCTATTTGAACATATTTTCACTTAGTGGCACTGAGGGTGCAAGAGACATTATCCAATGGTCTAATATGTCGACTCTAACATTGTAGGGAAACTGTTGAAAAAATTCTGAGGGACAGGATTAACCTCCACTTGGAGAGGCAAGGATTAATCAGGGATAGTCAGCATGGCTTTGTCAGGGGGAGATAACGTCTAACAAATTAGATTGAATTTTTCGAGGAGGTCACTAGTTGTGTAGATGAGGATAATGCAGTTGATGTAGTCTACATGGACTTCAGAAAGGCTTTTGACAAGGTCCCGCATGGGATAATGGTCAAGTAGGTAAGAACCCATGGAATCCAGGGCAATTTGGCAAACTGGATCCAAAATTAGCATAGTGGCAGGAAGCAGAGGGTGATGGTCAAAGGTTGTTTTTGCAATTGGAAGCCTGTGACGAGTAGTGTACCTCAGGGATCGGTGCTGGGACCCTTGTTGTTTGTAGTGTACATTAATGATGTAGACGTGAATATAGGAGGGATGATCAGTAAGTTCGCAGATGACACGAAAATTGGTGGAGTCGTAAAAAGTGAGGAGGAAAGCCTTAGATTACAGGACAATATAGATGGGCTGGTAAGATGGGCAGAGCAGTGGTAAATGGAATTTAATCTTGAGAAGTGTGAGGTAATGCATTTTGGGAGGACTAACACGGCAATGGAATACATAATGAATGCTAGGACCCTAGGAAGTACAGAGGATCAGGGGGATCTTGGTGTACATGTCTATCATCCCTGAAGGCAGCAGCACAGGTAAATAAGGTGGTTAAGAAGGCATATGGGATATTTGCCTTTATTAGCCGAGACATAGAATATAAGAGCAGGGAGGTTATGTTGGAACTGTATAAAATGCTAGTTAGGCCACAGCTGGAGTACTGTGTGCAGTTCTGGTCGCCATATTATAGGAAGGATGTGATTGCACTGGAGAGGGTGCAGAGGAGATTCACCAGGATGTTGCCTGGGCTGGAGCGTTTCAGCTATGAAGAGAGACTGGATAGGCTAGGGTTGTTTTCCTTAGAGTAGAGAAGGCTGAGGGGAGAGCTGATAGAGGTATACAAAATTATGAGGGGCATTGATAGGGTGGATAGGAAGAAACTTTTCCTCTTAGCGGAGGTGTCAATAACCACGGGGCATAGATTTAAGGCAAGGGGAAGGAAGTTTAGAGGGAATTTGAGGAAATTTTTTTTCATCCAGAGGGTGATTGGAATCTGGAACACACTTCCTGATGAGGTGGTAGAGGCAGGAACCCTCACAACATTTAAAAAGCACTAGATGAACGCTTGAAATGCCATAGCATACAGGGCTATGAGCCAAGTGCTGGAAAATGTTGCTTTGGTGCTGCTTCATGCTCTCATCTAGACCTGGAAAAATTTCTTAATTTTGCTTCCAATTTCCACCCCTCCATCATTTTCACATGGTCCATCTCTGACACTTCCCTTCCCTTCCTTGACCTCTCTGTCTCAATTTCTGTTGATAGACTGTCCACCAATATATATTACAAGCCTACCGACTCCCATAGCTACCTCGACCACAGCTCCTCACATCCCATTTCCTGTAAGGACTCCATCCCATTCTCTCAGTTTCTTCTCCTCCGTCGCATCTGTTCTGATGATGCCTCTTTCAAAAACAGTTCCTCTGACATGTCTTCCTTCTTCCTTAACCAAGGTTTTCCACCCACGGTGGTTGACAGGGCCCTCAACTGTGTCCGGCCCATCTCCCGCGCATCCACCCTCACACATTCCTCTCTCTCCCAGAATCATGATAAGGTCCCCCTTGCCCTCACTTATCACCCCACCAGCCTCCGCATTCAAAGGAGCATCTTCCGCCATTTCCGCCAACTCCAGCATGATGCCACCACCAAACACATCTTCCCTTCACCCCCCACCGGCGGCATTCCGTAGGGATCATTCCCTCCGTGACACCCTGGTCCACTCCTCCATCACCCCCTACTCCTCAACCCCCTCCCATGGCACCTCCCCATGCAAACGCAGAAGATGCAACACCTGCCCCTTCACTTCCTCTCTCCGCACCATCCAAGGGCCCAAACACTCCTTTCAAGTGAAGCAGCATTTCACTTGCACTTCCCGCAACTTAGTCTACTGCATTCGTTGCTCCCAATGCGGTTTCCTCTACATTGGAGAGACCAAACGCAGACTGGGTGACCGCTTTGCAGAACACCTTCGGTCTGTTTGCAGGCATGACCCAGGCCTCCCTGTCGCTTGCCATTTCAACACTCCACCCTGCTCTCATGCCCACATGTCTGTCCTTGGCTTGCTGCATTGTTCCAGTGAAGCTCAACGCAAACTGGAGGAACAGCACCTCATCTTCCGACTAGGCACTTTATAGCCTTCCGGACTGAATATTGAGTTCAACAATTTTAGATCATGAATTCTCTCCTCCATCCCCACCCCCTTTCCGATTCCCCCCCCTCCTTTTTTTCCCCAATAATTTATATAGATTTTTCTTTTCCCACCTATTTCCATTATTTTTAAATGTATTTCCATTCATTGTTTTATTTCTACCTTTTAGCCTATTTCAATCTGTTCCATTCACCCCACCCCCACTAGGGCTATCTGTACCTTGCTTGTCCTGCTTTCTACTCTTAATTAGACATTCCTTAGATAATATCGCCATCTTCAACACCTCTTTGTTCTTTTGTCTATGACATCTTTGGGCTATCTCCACCTATCACTGGCCCTCTATCCAGCTCTACCTGTCCCCCCCCACCCCCCCCCCCCCTACCCCCCCACCCCACCCCCCAACCTCAAACCAGCTTATATTTCACCTCTTTTCTATTTTTATTTAGCTCTGTTGAAGAGTCATACAGACTCGAAACGTTAACTGTGTTCCTCTCCGCAGATGCTGCCAGACCTGCTGAGTTTTTCCAGGTATTTTTATTTTTGTGCTGGGAAATATGATTAGAATAGAGAGGTGCTTGATGGCCAGCATGGGCATGGTGGGCTGAAGAGCCAATTGCTGTGCTGTATAACTCTATGACTCAATGATATGAGAGATCACAGCACCTATTCCGTATGGAGAGGCATCACGTGCTAACTTAATGTTTTTGGACACAATGTAATGTACAAACATTGTACCATCTACCAATTTACTTTTATGCAACTGGAATGCCTTGTCACACTCTCTTGTCCAGTTTCACAGAACACCCTTCCTCAAGAGTTCATTTAATGGATGCAATAAGGTTGCCAAATGTGGTATGAATTTCCCATAGTGATTCACTAAGCCCAAAAAGGATCGAAGCTCAGAGATATTCTGAGGGTGTATTGCTTCCTGCTTGACCCTTATACTTGGTAGGATGTAATACGTCTTTGTCTACTCTGTGACCCAAATACTCTACAGAGTTTTGAAACATTTCACATTTGTGTTTCTTCACTTGAACTCCATGTTTTCCCCAAAAGTTGGAGCATCTTCTTCAGCCTGTCATCATGGGTCTGCCTGTTTGGAGCTGGAATAAATATATCATCCAAACAGCACACTACTCCCTGAGTTCCTTGAAAAATTTGGTTCATTACCCCTGGGAACATTTCAGGGGCTGAAGGAACACCAAATGGTAGCCTATGAAACTGAAAAAGACCCATGTGTGTATTAATAGTCAAATATGATTTTGACTCATCATGTAACTCAAAATGCAGATAAACATTTGTCAGATCTAATATTGCTTCCTCTGCCCCCCTCCCACCCTCTCCTCCAACACCCCTATCCCTCCTAAGCACCCACCTGGGCCTCATCACCCCTCCTGTCCCTGAGGCCTCCCAAACTTAGCTGGTCCTGGACTCCTGGGGCTTAGACTTTGGGGACTGCTTACAACCTCCTTCCTGGCCAATGCAGCTTCTGGCGCTAGTGGGACTAGAGATGCTGCCCAATCAGATTGGCATGAGGCATGACTTCCTCCTGACTGAGGGGTGGAAGTCCCACCTCAAGCCAATTAATGCTTGCATGGCGGGATGGGAAACCCCACGATCCGAACAATCCTGGCCCATATAGTCTTACACTACCATCTGACTTTGGTACTACCACTGAGGGAGTAGCCAAATTACGCTGTTCTACTTTAGAGATAATGTTCTCAGTCTCAAGATTTTCCAGTTCTTGCTCTATTTTCTCTTTTAGAGCATAGGGTACTGGGTGAGGCACACAATAAACAGGTCTTGCATTCCTCTGAACCTGTACTTTGGCTGTATAGCCTTGAATGGGTTTGCCGGTTTCTTGAAACACCTGAGGCTACTTGGCGATTATGTCGTCTTGCATTGTGAATTTTGCTTCTACGCTCATCCAAGTTTAACTTAAGGGCTGCTAACCTGTTTCTTCCTAACAAGGCTGGTTTTTCACCCTTCACTATAATGATGGGCAATTTTTGCACATTGCTCCTTCCATGTGACTAAAATGTCACTTCCAATTGTGGGGATTTCTCTCCTCCATAATCTTGTAATTCGATGTGTGATTTCTCCAGGTGATGCTGACTCACTGTTTGATGGTATAGTGATTCAGGAGTCACCCTGACTGATCCCCCTGTGCAGGACTCCATGTTTACTGGAGCTCCATCCAATCCTGTGATGTCCTGTGAGTTTCCACTGAACATCCCCGTGCTTCAGATCGTACGGGTCTCAACCAACCCCTCATTGACCTGGTGCTGTTCGACAACAATATACAGCAACTGCCGTTTCCTCCAGCCAGCCTTTTCTCTGTATACATTCTTTTGACATGCCTTGGCAAGATGACCCTTCTTCAGATGTGTGTTCCCAAATGGACAACTCTGTGCCCTATGTTGATCTAAGCACTGGTAACAGAACGTTTTAATACCTCTGTTACTACCAACCATTGTGGCCTTCTGCTTACTCAGATGCAGCTTATTTACTTCAGCAGATGATTGGTGGTTGTTAACTCTGACTTGTCTCGAGTCACGTTCCACCATGTCCATGGACAATGCTGTTTGGCAAGCTATGTCGAAAGCTAACTTTGGCAACGTCAGTAACTTATTGCGAATGCATTCACTTTTTAAACCTGCCACAAATCTGTCCTGCAATGTTCTCTCTTGAAGTTCTCCAAAATTACAATGATCGGCAGTTTCTTCAAAGCCACATAAAGTCTCCAATGTTCTCACTGGGGATTTGATTCCTTGTTCCAAACTGATAGCTTTCTAAAATCTCCAATGGCTTGGAATTGTAGTGCTGCTGAAGCTTTTGCAAAATGTCTGAATGCAGCTTGTCTTTTGGCTTTACTGGGGCGAGCAAGTTCTTGAGCATTTCATGCACTTCTGGGCCTGCTTCAGTCAGAAATATTGACCTTTTCCTTTCTGCCATTGCCTTATTAACAACCGGATTATCGGGAACATCGAGGATATTATTAACAATGAAACACATCTTGAGCCATTCCACCAAGGACTCTCGGTTATGGCTAACTCTCCCAGTCGCCCAATAATACCTGTTGATGCAGCCACCTTCAAACATCAGTCCACCCATGTGTACAAACAGTCTTTTCACTAAGACTGGATTTTTAAAACTACTTCTCAGCAAAAAAAATCCTCACAGGGCCCCTACAGGTTTGCTGGAAATTTTTCTAACCCAAAAATGTTCAGCTAGAGACGTCTACAATTCCCCTCATTGCAGACTGTGATATCTTTGCAGGACAAAAAGAGACTATGTGCAGCACAATTAATTCAAAAGAACCTAACTGAAAACTAGTTGATTCCAGTTTGACTATATATACATACATATACAAATGGCCACAAAAGGGTACAATTACAATTACAATCAATGTTACTCCAAATCAGAGGATATCCTGGCAGTTCTATTTCTTTCTATGTCCAAAGCATTCAAAACCTTTTACAGCCAATCCTAACACATCCTCTTGCCTTCTTAATGTTGTTGGTGCACTCGTGCTGTATTTAATATGAGTTCAAAAAGGTCATTTCCAAGCCCAGCAGAGTAATCAATGGGAGCAGATGTCAGCTGCTAACCTGGAGCTGACAGGAAACTCAGAAGATGAGTCAGGCCTTGTCCAGCTCAGTGTCTGCTTCAAAGCTGAAAGTGCTGCAAGCAAGTCACATGGCTGAGGTGTGTGGGAGGGGAAAATCCAAACAGGGGGCATGGATAACTAAACAAAATGGGATTAGCATATAATTTTACAATCTAAATCATACTCCCTATTGGCGTCCCCTCTAACAGTTACAGCTATTTATTTCTGTCTTTTGGGGTGCTGCAGTTGGTGTTGTTCATCATGTTGAAAGATATCTTCTAAGTAGTTTCTGTTTTTTGTATGCAGTGCCACAATCAAGCACTTGAAAGTCATTGAAAGTACAGACTGGATCTAGTTCCCTTAACATTGCCTCAGAAACGTGGCTGAACCCCACATTCACAGAAATAATCCCTGCTACACTCGTTGGATATTTCTCTTTTTCTCATGAGGAATCCTATAAATTACCCATTTAGTGGCTGCTGTTTTTATATTTTCTCTCCGTTACTCTTCAAAGGTCCATTTTCAGAATATATTTCACTGGTCAGACCATTAATCCATTAAAGAATTTTACAGCTACCACATCAGATTGTCTGCTAATTGCTCTATGTAGGATCTTGTTGTGTGCAAATTGGCTGTAAGGTTTTCCTACAGGGTAATAGTGACGATATTTCCAAAATATGTTTTTGGTTATGAAGTGGTCTGGGATGTCGTGAGGATGTGAAAGATACGATATAAATACAAGTTCTTTCTTTTATCAGTCTCTGTTTTTCAGCATTTATATGCTGATGCTTCACTAAGCAGCCTAATACTTCGCACCCCACCCCCTTCATTGGATGAGCCTGAAAGGAATGAAAGGACTAAAGATCAAAAGGAGTAGGCAGCAAAGCAGAAGAGAAAGAAATGAGGGGAAATGGATTATCCTGGATATTCTGGCTTGAAAGTGGAAGATGAGCTGATATGCCTGCAATATACTAGTGTGGATCAATGAAATCAGATAAGGAGAACTATTAATGTGAGTTTATGGAGAGAAACTATTGAAGAACATGAAGAAGGAAATAAAAGAGAAATACATTAAAAGTCATTCATGTTTATATCCAGGAATCTCCAAGGGACCAAAGGAAATGTTCTAGATCCCTGTTATGATCATCGCCTCTGAAGTTTGCACATCTTTGATCCCAACTGAGATCAGTCTATCAACAAGTCACTCACCATTCTGACTTGGAAATGCATTGCTGTTCCTTCACTGTTGCTGGGTCAAAATTCGGGAATTCCATACCTAACAGCACTGTAGGTGAACCTACACCACATGGACTGCAGCGATTCAACACCACCTTCTCAAAAGTAATTAGGAATGGACAATGAATGTTGGTCTTGCCAGTGATGCCCACTGCTTGTTAGTCATCTGAACCTAAGGGTTGAATGACTGCCTCAAATTCCCTAGCTACCTTTCTGTACCTCATATAAATGTTTTGTTCTTTTAATCTCAGCTACTGATGCTGGTTATTTAACATTTTTGTTATGTAATGATCAGGAGCTCACAGAATACCAAATGGGCTGTGAAAAATGACACGAGATCTCACAAAATATTTGGCTTCTTCATATGGTGAATTACAAAAGAATGACATATTCCATAAAATGTATGGGATAACACATAACAGGTGGTGACAGCAGTACAGTGTTACCACAGCCTCAAAACATGTTACTGGCTCAGAATACACCATAAAGTGTGACAGTATTTGTTATACACAAAAGCACAGTCATTTGTCTTGATGGTTCACTGTTTTCCATGTTTATTTTCTGCTGCTAGGCACAGTGACAGGCATTTATTCAGCTACTACTTGGGTACCACATGATTTGACCATAAGTGATAACATTTATTTCATTGGTTAATACAGAGAAATAAGTTAGCTCACATGCATTATATCACAGCAAATGCCAAGGATAAACCATGAAAAAAACAACAACAACTTGTATTTGTTTAAAACATGAAAATTTCACATGAACATTATAAAATGAGACATGACACCAAGCCCCTTAAAAGATATTAAATCAGATGACCAAAAGCTTGGTCAAAAGGCAGGTTTTAAGGAGTGTCTGAAAGGAGGTAAGTGAGATAGAGGGGTGGAGGGCTTGGGGGGGGGGATTCTAGAGAGGTGGTTGGCAGCTGAAGGCCTGGTCACCAATGGTGGATGATTAAAATGCTCAAGATGCCAAAGAAGGATGCAGATTTCTTGGAGGCTTGTGGGGCTGGAGGAGATTAGAGATTGGGAGGGGCAAGGCCATGGAGGGATTTGGAAACAAGGGTGAGAATTTTAAAATCAATGTGTTACACCTGGAGCCAGTGTAAGTTAGGGGACACAGGGGTGATAGCTAAATGGGATTTGGTGTGAGTTAGGACATGGGCAGCTATGGTTTGGATAACCTGAAGGCTATGAAGGGTTGAATGTGGAAGACCAACCAGGAGTATATTAGAATAGTTATCTGAAGATAGCAAACACATGAATGAGGGTTTCAGCAGCAGAAGAGCTGAGGCAGGGGCAAAGGTCAGGTGATATTCCAGAGATACAAACAGGCAGTCTTAATGCAGCATCAAGCATGTTAGAAGGATTTACAGGCTGATAGTCAACTTCTTAGGCCACGTTATGATTCAATGACCATCAAGTCCTGAAGTGGGACTTGAACCAGGGCTTCTAGCTTAGAAGCAGAGACCACCACACCACTGGACCTCTATTAACTTCTTGCTATGTTGTTATTTACACATGGTGATTTATGATCTTTTCCCTGAACCAGACATAAAATCTTATCTGTTCATTATTATATTATGAAAGATCTTTAAGATCCAACACTCAAGCTATTTATAGTCTGAAAGCAGATTTCTTTTGTCAGAACTATTATTTTCCTGTTGCTTTAATGCTGTTCTTGTATTTCAACCATGGATTAGACAAGGAATCACTCAAAACCCAATCAATGGCACTGAACAGAACTTATTTCCATTTAGCCTGAGGAAGGGAATTAAAAAGATTAAAGTTCAGGGAACAAAAGAAAAGCCATAAAGTAATTTCCAAGTAGACATTTACCACCATCAAATGAAATATCTATGCTAAGAATAAAAGTGACAGTGAATTGTTGTGACCATCAGCCTAAGGTCAAAAGGTTCATGTCTAAAGTGCAGTATAGAATGTGTTGGTTATAGTGAAGTCATTTACTCAAACTATTCAACAGGATTGTGTCGAAGTAGTGATTTGTTTGCTTTTGTTGTTGGGGACAGAGAAATGGCATCAAAACTTTTTAATGGTGATAATTCTTAGTGCACCAACTTGCAAAGTCATTCTTTGCTCTTTAGCTGTTTTCATACTTTATGGTATATATGTGCATCGTGAAAAAAATAGCATTGTTAAGCCCAGTAGCATCAGATTTGAGACATTCTCTTCATATTGTTGTGGAAGAGAATTCACTGTCAGCAATTGTTGACATGCAACTTGTTCTGCCAAAACAAATCTGCGTTTAGACTGAAAAATCAGAATCGTGAGCTGGATTTTTTGACTGCACGATGTGGAGTGGGAGGAAAAAATTGTGGCTGGAGCGTGGATCCAGAAGCCCCACCCCATCCCCCCATTTCTATCTCCAGCTATTTTCAGTGGTGCAGGAAAGGGGTCGGGTTGGGAAACCCCACATGCTGCTGTTTAGAAGTTGCCGGCACCCTTCTAAAAATAGGCATTTCAGAACTTCTGCAATTTTCCTGGAGGCAGCCGTGTTTTGGAAGCCTTTCTAAATCACACCTGCTGAGTGCTGATGTGAATCATGGATTGGAGGCAGGAAGAGTAAAAATGGTGTGGCACCCTTTACAGTTTATCACGAAATGCTGTAGCCTGAGTTATCTCTATGTTTACTAAAGTGTTATGACAGTGTTGTGATTGGAAAAGGTAAGTGACCATTAAATAATGTGGTTGCCACGTTGTTACTTCTGACAACTGGCAAGCTGTCAAGTGAAGAACAGTATCATAAAAGTGGAAAAGTCTTCAAATGCATTAGAATAGATCATCCACTGGATATAGTGCTATTTTGCATTGTACAAGATGGAAAGCGTAGCCCAATGTGAGATTAATTGCTGAAACTTTTCCCATGGTTTTCATTCATTCTTTAAAGAGTATCTCAGCCATCTATTTGGCTATTTCAAAGCTTTTACAGATGTCTGAGCTTTTGTCCGCCTTCAAAGACACTAATGGATTCTGTATTGCAGGGTTTATTTACACAGCTATTCAGGGGAGCGTGAGTTTGTTTATTTTGATAGATTTATGAGCTTCTAAGAGGACAATGATTTTAAGTGCCTACTTAAGTGATGTTTGTTTGTTTCAACACATTTATGAGCTTTTCAAAGAATTCCAAAAGTTATTATAGGGCTCGGGAGTTATCATTATAGGGTGGATGCTGGGTGATTGGGTGAGGGGTGAAGGGGGTGAGGGGGTGAAAATGGTGAGACGGTGAAGGGGTAAAGAGAGTGAAGGGGGTGAAGGGATGAAGTGGTGAAGGGCGTATGGTGTGAGGGGTTGAGGGTGGCAGGGATGAGGTGGGTGGGGGTGAAGGGGTTGAAGCGGGGTAAAGTGGAATAAAGGGGCGACTGGGTAGGGGGAAGGGTGAGGGGGGCTTTACACTCACCTGCGAAATGGGATGATATCTCAATGAATGGAGCTGGACTTTTTAACCTGTCCACTTCGTTATCAGTGTGCCTCTGCCTCTGCCTCCGGCCTGCCACCTCGACTTGAGTCCATCACTGCCTCCCATGGATGAAAATCCCACCAGCTGCCTCTGCCTGGATGGGAGGCAATTGGATATTTCATGGCGGTAATTTGACTGCCTCATTTCCTGTGACTACACTAATACTTCATTGGCTGTGATGTGCTTTGGGACATCCTGAGGTTGTGAAAGGTACTA
The DNA here is from genome assembly GCF_964194155.1 of Cetorhinus maximus. NCBI lineage: Eukaryota > Metazoa > Chordata > Chondrichthyes > Lamniformes > Cetorhinidae > Cetorhinus > Cetorhinus maximus. The sequence continues at coordinate 125,471,709 of NC_135884.1, forward strand.
TTTGAATGTAAGTCTTTCTTCCTTGCAGCAGGTGTGAGCAGACAGTATCAGGAGTTGGAAATCTGTTCCAGCTAAACAATAGGTGTAGAAACCAAGCAGAGCACCCCACATTGGAGTTAAACTAACTTAGAATTATCAGGACAAACAACATATGCATGTTTTCATTTTTATTTTTTCAAGACAAAGTAACATATCGGTATCCGCCTTGTCAATACGCAAACATGACATTCAGATTACATTACACCTTATCCTACAGTGATACAATAAAAATAATTTAGAAATTTATGATACATTTATACCAAACAATACATCTAGTTAAAACAGTTGTTAATTCTTCTGAAAACTACAGCAAGATGAGAGTGTGCTGGCAATGAACATATCTCATTTATATAATTAACATCAGTTTACGGGATCAAGTCTAAGAAAAAAGCAAATTAGATGCAAATTATGCAAAGTTCATTTTTTAAAAATTGTGCAGGTACAACAAATGCAAAGCCCCTTTGTAGTTAACTCATTTGTGGTTACTGTCCCATCAAAGCGTAATGTTTTTGTGTCTAGGCTGCTTCTTGACCGAATTGGAAAATATGTAATTAATTGAATAGTCCATTGACCTATTGGTAACAGTATTAACTTCAGTCCTGGAACAGTCAAATGTCAAAATTCACTTGTGCTAAGCAGTTTTCAGCAGCTCACCAGCTCGAGCTGTAAAGTAGTAATATTCTGATTCACATGGAGCAATAACTAAGATCCTCATATCAGCTTATAACCAGTGATCAAGGGGCACTGGAAGTAGATGTAGAAGCTTGGTCTGCCTGGATATCTGGGTTAAAGGAAGCATGTATGAGCAAGAGGCCTTTGTGACAGTAAAATTAAAGCACAAGATGAAAACGTCTCAGCATGTTCCACAGGATGTATTTCTGAAGGGCAGTGACTTCTATGTCGCCAAAGTTAATTGTTAAAAATATAGTTTCGGATTTATAGCCTGCTCATTTGCAGATGGGATAGGCAATGAATAAATTAAATAAATGCATGCTGTTTCACTCAGCTACTTAATTATGTGAAAATGATTTAGCCAACCTATCCTATCCTGCCATGCACAAAAATATATGCAGCATCCTTTTACGTTTTCACCTTCAGCTGGAAACCACAAAAGCAGGAGGCATGTCACAGACACAATAGTGCCATTGCTGTTCCATGTTAAACTACTAGATGCAGCCTAGACTAGGGTAATTGCAGCAGTATGATGTCACTACTTTAAACATTACATTATACTTCCTCCTTCAGCTTGTAACTGAAAGAGCTACAGGCATAGGGTAAACCTGTCCCATATTAAACTGGCAACCCAGCCCAGACACGATAATTACAGCAGAATAATGTTAATGCTTTAAACGCTACGTTGTCGGGCAAACAGACTCTGTAGAAACTTTTCATACAGCAAGACACTATATTATATCTCAAAAATTGCTTATCTGTGATTTACATAATTTCATAACCAACACCATTTAACACTGTAATACTATCCAGTTTCTCTGTCGGAGTGCATGCATGCATGTAAGTGAGCTGGTAATCAGTTTAATACCTCACTTATAGGAATATATTCTGACACATTGTTATACTGTTGCAAACATTAACTTTGCATTACTTTTAAGGTTACTTAATCTTTTTAACAATAGACACCACCGAAATACATAAGTATCACTGTATCAACTGGACTTGATCATGAATGAGTAGCAAGTACCTAAGCAAATTGATATCTGAAATATGTCGGTAAGTACATGATAAAGTAGGCAGAATATATACACAGGTACATTTAGCATGCTATAAAATTGCCTTAATAATAGAGTAAAAATCAAACAATTTAAAATTAAACTTGGGTTTTGGTACAGGCACAAAGTAAAATAGATTACAGTAATGGGAAACATGCACATGGCACCAGCAATTAGCTGGAAGAGAAACTGAGGAAAATAGCCATTAGATACCAAGAAAACAGGGATACTCCCAAATTAGAAGATTGAAGAGTGGCTCGAAATCTTGATCATTGTAATCCAGAATGAATTTCAAACCTTTTTCTGAAATTGTGATGTAAAACCATGTATTCTTTAACTGAGCTACAATTCCCAGTGTAATAGTATGTGAGAAGATGATGGTGCAGTGGTAATATCACTAGATGAGTAATCCTGCATCCCAGGTGGATACCTTGAGGACATGGGCTTAAATCTCACTGGTAGCTGGAGGAGTTTAACTTCAAGTAATGAAGTATCTGGAGTTGGATGTTAATTTTTGTAATGGTGACCATGATAACTATCATCAATTGTTGTTTATAAATCCACCTGGTTCATTATTGTCCTTTAGGGAAGTAAATCTACTGACCTACAGCAATGTGGTTGACTCTTAAATACCCTCTGAAATGGCTTAGCAAGACACTTAGTTCAAGCGCAATTAGGGATGGGTAACAAATGTTGGCCTCAGTGATGCCCACATCCCATAAAGAGAAAAAAATATATATTCTAATAAGGATCCAAAGAGAAATATATTTAAGCAGAAATTAATTATGCTAAGGGACTAAACGTTTGCATTGAAGAGTTTCTAATCTTTTTTAAAAAATCCACAGGCCCTTTTTTCATGCTGCTGCACTATGCACTTTCCATCACCATGAGAGCTGTGAGTGCCTTTTGCCTAGGCCCCTGTTAAAGCCAGCCTAAGCCAAATGCTGTTACCCTCTGATATTTGTTTCCCTGTGGAGAAATTGCTGGCGACAGCATTGACTCCCCCACTCCCCAAAGCAGCATGGTTGTGATAGAGAACCAGGTGAGGACATGGATCAAATCTGTGTCTCACCCCTGCACTCTCTCTATTCCAAATGAGGACATGCATCCATTTCTTCATTTTCAAATGAATTAACAGCAAAGCTGTCAAGGAAGCAGCAAGAAATTGCGAAATATAACGATGGATCAATTAACAAAAAACTTGAAGCTTTAATGAGGCCACTGCAGTTCATTTTTATCTTTGTTGCAAAATGCAGCCCATTTTAAATTGGGCTTCGATCTGTTTTTGTAACCTCTGCCCCTGACCAGTTGGCTCTGCACCTATAGAATTAGCTTTATTCTCTATCTAGCAAATTGAGAAAGCTTTCCCTCACAGTATATATTCCATAATTAAGAAAACTGTGTAATGGGGTCATTGGGGTAGAAGTTGCAGCCTGTTTTCTGGATAGAAAATGATGGCCAAAATAACCATTTTTTAGGGCAACGGCCTGTGCCCTCAGAATACCTGAAAGTAACTGATAACATGTTGGCCTTGCATAAGGTAATGAAGTCTGCTTTGTGGCTCCTCGTGGAAATTCAGCTGCCCTAAGTACAGGAGGTTTTCCAGGCATGGATGTGATCTGGCCATTAAAAAGGCGTGTCCAATTTAAAAAAAAAACTCATGTGCATCACTGCCGCTGGCTGCTGACAGCTACTAGTGCCATCACGCACCCACATGCCCCCGTCAGCCCTCCTGACCCCACCAAGAGCTGCATCTGCAAGGCCCAAAATTAATGTTCCGTAATGAGTGAGCTCCCGGTGGAGGGACCTACAGCTAGGCCTCAATTATTGAAATGAGACCTGAGGCCCTTGGAGATGGACCTTGGACATCTCGGTTTAAGGTGCGGCTGCATGAGTGAAGTTAACACCAAAAACCCTGTGTCCAGGCCCATCCCATACATTTCACTGGGCCTGCCTGGGTCAAAGCTACTGCCGGCATCAAAGGAGGTGTAACCAGGCATGGGGGACTTTCAAGTTTGGGTATCCTCCATCCTGGCCTGATAATCCTCCAGCAAGCCAGAGCACCCAGTAGGAAGATGTGTAAGAGCCTGCAGGACAGTGGAATTGACCAACAGGAAAATGGACGCAACCTGGACTCCCAGAAAATCGGAACCAGTTTTTTGAGTTTTTTGAACCCTTTCTTAAAGGAGTTCATTGGGAACATATACCTGTTTTTGGGCAGCACTCCCTCCTGTTCTGAAAGCAGCAGGCTTCCACTGGAATTATTAACATCACCAACTTATACAGTCCTGAGGTGTGTCCCTAATGGCTCAGATACCTGACAGGATATTTTAATAGGAGCCCAGAATGACTAGCAGGATCAGGAGCAGAGGGTTCCCGTTGGCCAACACTGGAAACAAAGGTTTGCAGATTTTCAGGGCCAAGGTTGTTATGGCTTCAGCAGAGCACTGCAATACTACTCAGGAATGGAAATTGTGTCAGATGATTTGTAATTATGGAGAACAGTCCGAGTGGTATGCTGAACATGCTTTCATGGGCATTACTTATGTTGTCTAAATATTCTACGTACTCCTCGATTGATAGCCAGAGAAAGTTTCTCTATTTTACTGTTCTACTTTGTTTCAAACCATCTTAAATAAAGGTCTTATTTTAAACAACACTAAAGTACATCTGGCCTTTTGCCGTGGATTTACTTTCTTCCATTTTAATGTTGGTGGCTTCCTCCTGCAGAGTCTGCTTTTCACCTTGTTGCTTGCCATTAACTTCAGGGCTCCTGGTGATTGGAGCTCGCACCACGCTGTAGTTAAGAGGAGTTGTGTACATGGGACGCTGCTGAGTGTCATCCCGGCTACAATTACACAGTCTTTTGAAAGCAGATCTGAATTTCTGGGACATTAGATTATAAATGACAGGATTGATAGCACTGTTGGCATATACACACAGTCTGCAGAATAAAAGGAACCAGGCATTCTCATATTGCTTGTCTATGAAGGAATTGACCACTACTATCGTTCTGTAAGGCATCCAGAGTAAAGCAAACAGAATAACCACCACTGCCAGCATCTTAGTGACCTGTAGGGAATCAAATCCAGACATTGTGTTGAGCCTTTTTAGGTTATCTTGAATAAAATGCATTTTCCTTCAAGAATATAGTTTTTTTGCAAATCTTAAGATTATTGTAAAACATTTTGGTGACAAATAACATTAATTTCCTTTGATAATAAACTGTTGCAAGATGATTTGGATGTAATTCCTGCCTCCACCTTGATTAAGTGCAGGGCAGGAAAGCCTGTGGTCAACCTTCCAGCCCTGCTGCCAATTGAGGCCCTTAGGTGGGCAATTAATGACCACTTTAGTGCCTCATCCCACTACCTCTGGTGTTAACCCAGCAGCGGGCAGGTCTATTGCCATGTGGCGTGCACGACAATTAAACCTGTGCAGGCTCTTGTCATCTCTTGATGGATGCAACCCTCCTTCAAACGCACTCAGTGCCTAATCGAGGGACCTAGCATCGGGAAGAGGTGGGGGACATGGGTGCCCGCTGATAACCATACCCCTGCCATTGCTGCCAATCCCCCCTTACCTCCCCACCCACTATTAATTACAAGTGGCCTGAGTTACTCCATGGTCCTGGGCCCCCAGTGGGTGTCTTTCCTGCAGCGGCCACTGCCACTGCTATGGTGCAGCTGCACAAAAGAGCTGCAGGCCTCTGATTGGCCGGCAGCTTTCGGTAGGCAGATCCATTGTCCCCAGGGTCCTAATTCCAGGGCAACCCCTGCCACTGGCCTCCCCACTGGCTGATTGGCTCGTGGTTCAGTGGGCCTTTCACAAAGGTGGTAACGCATGTCTCTCACTGGCTCCCCAACCAGCAGGCAATACCCCCATCGCCTCCACAAGATTCCACCCCACATTTTTAATGAATTTTTTCCTCTTCTGTTTTCTTCCATATCTCAAGCCAAATGTGATCTCAGCCTAAGAAAGCAAGCAAGTGGCCTACTCTCAGGCTTTCAGCAGTGGGAATTTGCATAAAGCTACTAGCTGGAGTGCAAGAATAACCCAAACCGCTATCCTCCTGATATATAGCCAGAATGATACAACAAAAGTTCTAGGTTTTCTGAAGCATTGGTTCAACTACACTTCGGGTACGGTGTACAATCCTGGTCAGTGTACTACAATAGGACATCAAGGGAGAAAGATCTGTTCATGTAACACTGTCTACTCCCTGTAAATCAACATAAGTGTTGTTGCGAATATCTGGTTCATGGTTCGTGTGCTTTAGCATATAATTTTTAGTTTTAGGAATTAAAAATTAACTGTAGCAAATGGGATAAATGCAATTAAAGCAAGCTTAAAAGGTTGGGGCTTTGCTGACTTAAGAGGTTAACAGCTAGAAAGCGAAGTTCATAAAACAGCAGGTTGGCTTACTTAGCCAAAGAACTAGAGATGTGATGTCGGCAATGCTTGCAGTAAGAGCATTCCAGTGAGATCTTTTTGTTTTGGGAGTTAGAACTAAACTAGTTTAAAAGCATTTAGTGAACTCTGAAAAGTTGTAAAACCTATTTACTTCATCAAGTCAAAGAAGAAATTGTAAGTGAGGGATAATTAATCTAAAGGTCAATTTGAGGAAATCCCAGAACAGGCTATGTCATTATGAAGATGGGTGAAGCCTTGGAAGGTTCTCTGGTTTCAATTTATCTGGTTGTTTTCCTGGGAAATTTAGTTGCAGTTTGGACCTCATGCAGTTTGCAGCTCACTGAGAGAAGATAGCCAAAGTAAATGACAGTTAAATAGACCTGCACTGTAAGGAAATTAAAAAAGGAATTCATTATTGACCAAATGGAATACAGGTGAGGCTTAATCTCAGTTTGAATTTTGTGAGGGAACTGAAGCTAGAAAATTGCCTAGCTTGAAACTGGTGGAAGAATCTACAATGGGCCCCACAGTGTCTTGTGGCAAAAGAAAGTAACCAACAGATTAGCTTGGAAACATTGGAAAAGTAACCAAAACAAGGGACTGAAGCATTCACATTCAAGATAGTAAATGAAGGTTTTGCCTCTGAGAATAGCTGGTGCTGAAGAGAATTCTCTAGAGGACTGTGGCATACTTATGGTTGTTCCCCGTAGAAGTGAATAACTTTCAAGGTATCGCAACATATAAGCGAATTTTTGGGGGAAGTAAGAAGTAAATCTAAGGGCCTAGAATATGTGGCTATAATCTATGGTGTTAACTTAATCATGTTTGCTTTGGTTAATTTGTTCTTTTTACAATAAAGTTTGTGTTTTGGTAAAAAAATAGAAGTGAAATCTTGCAGCATAGTTCTATAGGTTAAAATGCGGTGTTCGTATTTCTCTTTAAATGTTAATGGTCCCTAAGTGAATCTTAACAGTCTGCATAAAGTGGCAATATGCAAACAAATTTCTCCCCCAGCCTGATTTTAGAGATGATACAGAGAAAAGCAATAAACTAAAAATGGGGATGGGGCACCTAATATTCCAGGATAGACAAAAGAAACTGGAAAAAAGGTTCAGGAGAGAATGGTGCAAATAAACTAAACCCCAACAAATCCTTTGCAATTCTGTAACTGGAGACATGAACTCCAACTCAGAAGAGGGAAGGTGAGCAGACAGTTTTGACTTAATTACTTTATACAGAGGAGCATAAAATGTATCAAATTTAGCCTGTTACAAAGAGGCATGATTTGTGTTTCAAGTCCATTCAATCTTGAAACAAATATGAATGGGGTATCAGATTGCATCTCCCAATATCCTTCAAGCCTGGCTCCTGAGCGCCACCTATGGAAACTCTAACTCATTCAGAACTCCACTGCTTACATCCTCGTCCATATAAAAGACTCACTCCCAATTTTCCCAGTCTACAGTAGCCTCCTTTGTGTCAGTATGGTAGCACTGTCAATATTTCACCTGCCTCTTCTTATGGAAGTAAAGATCCCATTGCCAAACTGGAAGGACAGGGGAGTTTCCTGGCTGGCATTTATCCACCAATCAATACCACCAAAACAAATATACTCTCATTTGAAATTGGCACTTTATGTTAAATTATTTTTGAAGGCTAGCTACAATTGTTATATAAACATTACAGGAAAAAACATACATAACAAATTACAAAACAAGATTCTAAAAACAGCAATGAGATAGATGGAAATGTCAACCTGATTTTGGTGGCATTGGTTGAGGGATAAATGTTCCCCATGAACCTGGGAGAACTTTGCTGCCCTCCTTTGAAAAGTGTTATAGGATCCTTTGCCATAGAGGCTGACAGTGCCTCATTTAATGTCTCCTCTAGTATTGCAGTGAAATGAGGAACTTAAGAAAATTAGTATTATTAAAGAAATAGTCATTTGGTAGTACAGAACTTCAGTATTGCTGAAAAAAGACATTTTTTGTCAAAACTTCTCATCTTGCACTCATCAGGACAATTCACAAAAAATGCCAATGTCAGGGAAAGAACAATTTATACTATATGAGAAGAGAGGGCTGGTTGGTTGGCAAGTGGACTCTGATTGGTAGAGGCATTGCCATTGCTGACAACCAATTTAAGATTGTCAGTCAGGTTCGCAGTGTGGCACATTTGCATGTGATGGAAGCTACACATATTAATACACAGGGCCCTGTTCTTTGCAGATGGAAAGAACAAAATAAGTGACAGCCATTCGTTGGTTCATTCCCTAGGGCAATGTCTTGGCCAATCAGAGTCAAGCTGCCTGGTTTAAATTTCAAACAATGCTTGGCAGTTAACTATCAGTCACCAACAACTGGTGCATTCTCCATGGCAACACCTCTACCAATCAGAGTCCACTTTCCAACAAATCAGCACTCTCTTCTCATATAGTATAAATTGCTGTTTCCCCTGACATTGGCATTTTCTTGTGAATTGTCCTGATGAGTGCAAGACAAAAAGCTTCAACAAACATTGTCTCTTTTCTTCAGCAAAGAAATAGTACCAGAGACATTAATGGGACTAAAAATTAACAAATGTCTTGGGTCTCACTTCCTCTATTCTAGGGTTCCAAAAGAGGTACCTGCAGAGATAGTGGATGCATTGGTTTTGATCTTCCCTAAATTCTAGTCCCAATGGATTGAAACAAAGCAAATGTAATCCCGTTGTTCAAGAAAGGAAGTAGAGAGAAACAGGGAACTGTAGGCCAGTTAGCCTGACATCAGTAGTCGGGAAAATGCTAGAACCTATTGTTAGGAATGTGGTAACAGGCCACATAGATAATCATAATATGATTGGGCAGAGTTGACACAGATTTATGAAAGGAAATTGTGTTTGACAAATCTGTTGGAGTGTTTTGTACTTAGCAGGGTAGATAAGCGGAACCAGTGGATGTAATGCATTTGAATTTTCAAAAAGCATACAATAAAGTGTCACACAAGAGATCATTACACAAGATTAGGATTCATGGGATTGGAGACACTATATTAGCTTTGACCAAGGATTCATTAACAAACTAAAACCAGGGGATACAAATAAACTGGTCATTTATGGGTTGGCAGGCTGTATCTAATGGGAATCTAATAAGAATCAGTACTTGAACCTTAACTATTTACAATCTATATCAATGATTTGGGTGAAGGGATTGAGGGTATTGTTTTCAAATTTGATGATTAAGCAAAGTTAGGTTGGAAAGTAAGCTGTGAGGAGGCCACAAAGAAGCTGCTAAAAGATATAGACAGGTTAAGTGAAAGGGCAAAAATGTGGCCGATGAAATATAATGTGGAAAATGTTAATTTTGATAGGAAAAATAGAAAAACAGAATATTTATTAAATGTTTGATATTCAGAGGGACCTTGGTATTCATGTACATGGATCACAAGAAGTTAACTGTCATGAAGCTATTAATGTATATAATATTATTGGAAAATATTTTTCTTTTAAAATAGAAGTTTAGCCTCTGGGTGCACCTTAACTGGATTAAAGCCAGCTAGTCTGGGCGCTTTGATGTGTACTAGTTTTGAGATGTAAGAGATAGAGTGCATTTGCATTTTTTGAATAGAGCATTCAAGAAGTGGGGTGAAATCTGGCACCTAGCTAGCAGAGACCAAGCAATATGTTTATATTACTAATAAAATTGGTACTATGAAAGGGGTTTTATTGTTAGAAGAAGTGGAGTTCAAATAGGCTGGTGATATAATGAGAATTTACATTCAATGAGATGTGCTGGATATAACCAATAGCAGTTATGTGTGTGCAGGGCAGAGGCAATGTAAGATCAAAGTAGTTGTAAGCCTACAACTGTCTCCACAGGAACCAAAGTGAGAGGAACCTCATTTTGAATTCATAAGGTGAAAATGCTTTGCCTGGTGTCTGGTTAAGTATATGGGTCGCTATTGCCTTAATGGGGATTAGTTTGGGATTTTCTTTAAAGTTATGATCGTAGTAATTTGTAGCTATGTGCATATATTTAAACTTGTGTAAATTAACAAAATGTTTCTTTTAGTTTAATATAAAACCTCTTGAGAACTGGTGGTCTGATTTCTCAATTTCAAGCTGCATCTCAAACATGCCACTTAACAATGTAGGCTATGACAGTTGTTTAAAATTTATCTCTGGGATTTTTAAATAACTCAGCTTTACCAACTGCTGGGTCATAACATTAACATACAGGTATAGCAAGCAGTGTTAGGTGCTGCCCTCAACACACAAATAGGAGACATTGAATTTCACAGTAGCAACAACCATATTTTGATAGGCACTAAAATCCACCCAAAAAATAGGAATTTGACATAAAAAGGAAAAAGGAAAAGTTTTTACCTCTTGTTGAGTTGAAGAGTGTCCATCACTAAAGGGGATTAGTTAAGACCCAACAAAAGCTAAAATTCCAAACCCAGGAAAGACACTTTCAGATTTACAACAACAACTTGCACTAATATAGTGCCTATAACATAATAAAACATCCCAAGGCACTTCACAGGGGCGTTATCAAACAAAATTTGACACTAAGCTACAGAAAGAGGGCAGGTAATGAAAAGCTTGGTCAAAGAGGTAAGTATTAAGGCGCATCTTAAAGGAGGACAGAAAAAAAGAGAGGTAGAGATGTTTAGTGAGGGAATTCCATAGCTTAGGGTCTTCACAGCTGAAGGTGCAGCCACCAATGATGGAGTGATTAAAATTGGTGATGTAAAGAGACCAGAATTTGAAGAGCACAGATATCTTGGAGGGTTATAGGGCTGACGGAGATCATAGAGATATTAGGGATTTAAAAACACAGGCCAGAATCTTCCATTTGGCGTGTGGGGGCGGGGGCGGGGGTGGGGCCGGGCCCGGCACACCGACGTGTAAAATGACGCGCGGTGACATCAGGCGTGCGTCCCGACGTCACCGTGTGTCATTTGATCTTCAGTTCGGCGGGCGCACACCAGGGTAGGCTGTGCGCCCGCAAAACTGTCAAAGGCCTGTTAAGGCCATTAATTAACTAATTAAAGTAATTGTCAGGGCTGCCCGTCCAACCTTAAGGCTAGCGGGCAGGCGAAGAGCCCAGGTTGAGGTTTCATGAAGTTTTTACTCATTAAATAAAATCTGTTATGAAAATTCATAAACATGCCCCAGACAATGTCACATGAGGGGACATGTATGAGTAATTTTCTTTTTTCTTTTTTTCCAATGTTTTATTATTAAATTAATCTGCCTGAGGCAGCTCTGTGCCTCAGGGAGATTCCTGTGCTCTTTTGCGCACATGCGCGTAAAAGCACAGGCCCCGACTCTCCCTCCTCCTCCCCGCCTGCACAGGTAGTGCTGAGCGCTTCCGGGTACACATCACGCTGGGCGGGCCTTAATTGGTCCGCCCACGTAAAATGGCCGCGTGCAGCCGATCGCAGGTGGCGATCAGCTCCGCGCCCGCCTGCGTCCGCTCCTGACCAGCCCGTCCAACGGGGATAAAATCCCCCCCATGAGTATTTTAAAATCAAGGTGTTGCATACCCGGGCCTAATGTAGGTCAACAAGCACATGGGTGGTGGGTGAATGGGTCTTGGTGCAAATTAGGACGTGGGCAGCACAGATTTAGATGATTTCAAATTTACAGAGGATAGAATGTGCTGCCCAGGAATGCATTGGAATAGTCAGATCTAGAGGTACCAAAGGCATGAATGAGGGTTTCAGCAGCAGATGAGCTGATCCTGGGTGAGGCAGAAGTGGAGATGGGTGATGTTACAGGGATGGAAATAGGCAGTTTTAATGATGGCAAAGATAAATAATCGGAAGCCCATCTAGGGATCAAATATGACACTAAGTTTGCAAACAGTCTGATTTGGCCTCAGACAGTTCCCATGGAAAGGGATGAAGTCAATGGCTAGGGAACAGAGATGGTGGAGCAGACCAAAGACAAAGGTTTCTGCATTCCCAATATTTAGTTGGAGGAAATTTCTGTTCATTGAACTACTGGAAGTTGGACAAGCAGTGTAACAATTTAGAGACAATGGGAGGATCCAAAGAGGTGGTAGTGAGGTGGAGCTGGGTGACAATTTCAGAGTACATGTGGAAAATGACATTGTGTTTTTGGATGATGTCACCAAGGGGCTAGAGTAGTTGGGACCATTAGGAGAAGGCCGTGGAGCAGGAGAAGCAGCTGAATGGAAGATCTTGATATCTGTGGCAAAAAGTCCAAGAGGTACTCACACTTGTTTTTGATAGTGAGAGTGGAAGAGGCATGGGAAGGTTGTTTAGGGAGGTGGCTTGTGGTGAAAAAGAGAAGCTAGCAGTTACATTTGCATCCCTGCGTGATGTTTGAATAGTAAGCAGTTTCAGTGATGGAGACCAGGATCCAATAATGCTGTATGTGATCCAGCCAGATCTGGCAAAGGGTGGTTAAACTAGTTTCTCTGCCAAAGGCATTCAGACATAATGGGTTGAAAGGCCTCCTTCTGCACCGTAACAACTCTGATTCTCTAATCTGCATCCTTATACTTAAGATAACAGAAGTAAGGTGGGCCGGTGGTGGTGGGGGGGAAGGGGAGGTAAACTGGGGGAATGACTAGGGTGAGAGTGTAATAGTTTTAATGAGGTCAAAGGTGGTGGAGAGGGTGTGATTTAGCAGATCAATAGCTGCAGAAAATGACTTGTGGGCCAAAGGCTAGAGAGCTAAGAATTGGAAATTGCAGTGGTAGGTAACTTAAAGGAGTGTTTTTTCAGGGGTTGACACAGAAAGAAGTGGGGTTTGGAGGGGAAAGAGAATATGGGTGGAAAGTAATATATGGAAGCGATCAGAGTTTACCTTATCAGTGATAGTTACAATGGGAATAACAAGAGCACATGAGATGGCAAGATTGAGGAGGTAGCTATGAATATTGGGAGGGAGAGTAAATATGTAGGGCAAGACTTACGTAGGGAATGAAAGCAGTGAGCTCAGAAAAAAGAGAGCGAGAAGAGTTGCGATAGAGGTTGAAATCACCAAAGATGAGAAGCTGTCCGGTGCAGAGGCTGAGGAAGGAAAGCAGAGAGATACCTCAGAGAAAAACAGTGCGATACTTAGGTGTTAAAAAACTGAGGATCTTGAGGGGCGGAACAAAGAGAGATGGTCAAAGGAGGAGAAATTGCCAGAGGTCAAGGTGTGATTTTGAAATAAGGGCTGCACCATCACCATTGGCAGTTCGAGTGAGACATGTAGTGGAAAGTATGCCCAGGCAAAGAAGCTTCATTAAGGGAAGATGTTCCTTATTGCATTACTTGTAGAAGGAAGAAGATCCCTATATAATTGTTCCATGAGCTGCTCTTTATTTCTCTTCTCATTTTCCACTGAACTTCTGATTTTTTTTCTTTACTTTGGATCCAGTCTACTGTCAGCTGTCTCCCTTCTTCATTAAAATGGTTACCACAAAGCCCATAGAATTTCATTTGGCTTTTCCAGACTAATAGTAAAATCCAAAACTGTGTCCTGTCAATTTCTCCAGAACACAACATTACCTGTTTCCTGGATGAGATGGCCCCCTTGCTTGTCCGGCTGGAAGACTGTGAGCTGTTATTTTCTGTCCCAGGGCGCTCCTTCCAACGCTCGGTTCCTGTGTCAACTTGGGCTGGAATTGGATTGAGGAAAAGGACCCGCCCAATCAGACCATATAGCACTGTGGCCACAATCAGGGGAATCACATAGAAGATGGTAAAATCAATGAAGTAGATGGGCAAGTATAGATTCCTGGAGACTTTGTAGCCACACTCAGCATTCTGCCTGCTATTGATGTTGATATCCACCAAGAAAAACCACAACATGCAATAGAAGGAGGTAATTACCCATAGAAATGCTAGGATTTTCTTAGCTCTGGAGACAGTGCACATGGACTGGGCTTTTATTGGATGGCAGATGGCGATGTATCTTTCCACAGTGAATGCTGTGATGGAACATGATGATGCATTAATGCCCAAGTATTGTAGGTAGGTAATACCCAGGCAGCCTGCATGGCCATAGATCCATTCCTCAATCAGGCTGTCAGAAATATTGGGTAACCCTGCAGCCACCAGGACCATCAGATCAGCCACAGCGAGACTGACTAGGTAACAGTTGGTTGGGGTTCTCATGTGTCTGGCAGTCAGAACCACCAGGACCACCATAATATTCCCGATGATTCCAGTTCCACAAATGGCCAACACCAACAGCACTGAGGCAGCCTTGTACTCTACGGATTTGTAAATCAAGTCTGTTCCAGCAGATGCTGAATTTGCCAGGGAGATATTAGTGGGAGTCAGAAATCTACTCACGTTTTTCATAGTGCAAAAGAAAGTCTTTCTTTCTCAAGGTTAAGAGGAGATAAAGGGTTTGACTTGGATAATGATGTTTCTGTGGCCCCACTGAGCATTTATGTGCTGAAAAATAAACAGTTCCCATTATTTATACTCAATATATTCTACTCAAGACTACATTATTAACATACACGCACCATACCAAAATTGTTCACTTACTTAGCACAAACAATACAGACTGGCTACTTAACCCTTGAAGACTGAAAGGCTATCCAATTTCCAAAAAGCATACGTTTATTTTCCTAAAAACATCTTGAAAATTGATTGCTTCACGAATGCCTAAAGATTGACTTTATTTTAAAAAACAGAACTTTCAGGGATTTGTTCAATTCTTTTGAAACCTATTTTAAAACATAACCTTGTTGCATTCTTCTTTTATTGCAAAAATGTTACTTCATTCATCAAGTGGTTAAATATGTGATAAATGTATTTATTCCTTTACTTTATAATACAGAAGGTCTTCAAATTTACAAACTCATACTTCCACTGAGCTGTTTATATGCCTTGGCACTTTTTAATACAATTTTTCCATCCCGGGGCCTTGAATATTACTTGATGATTTTAACTTCCTATAATATGTGATTAGTTAGTAAATTATTATTATAAACATCCATAGTGCGTTATTGATTCGAAATAGCAACTTTAGCATGCAACCATGCACAAGTGCCTCACATATAATTAACAATTAATTGGATTATATTTAAAACAAAAACAAATTAACACAGATTAGTTGAAGCTATCCAACATCTCGGATTATCAACTTCCCTTCATGCTGTGAGAAAATGCTAATACATTTGAAAAAAATTATCCATACCCCTATTTGCAACTGTCTTTTACTTCACAAGCAATACAGTTAATATCTCAATTAAGCAAGTAAGGAATGTAATTGGTATAATTAATATAGTCTAAATTTTCAAATTGTAAAATATGTTTACGTATTTTGAAAGCTTCATTAGTTAGTCTTTAACTTACTGTAAGTGTTTTACAATTAACATTTGATTTTTTTAGTTTTGTAATGGAAAATTCTTTGTCAGTTTCCTTCTTTCAAACTTGCACTTTTTCTAAAATTATCAGTTTTCTAAGTAATAGCATACCTTAAAATAAGATCCACTGCATTGGTAACAGTCGCTTTCTGAGAAGATTTGCGTGTATATCCTTGGTTTTGGTACCTGATGAGGCAGGGTTTTATGAAGAAAGGCTGCAGAGCCCCCTGTAGAAGACTTGATACAATATTGTAGGCAACCAGCTCAGAAGCGGGTTAATATAGTCTCCATCAATCAGCCACAAGTCACATGCTTTTGATCTGAATTTATATTTGTAACCATAGTTACACAGTTTATATGCTTCCATGGTTACACTGCTTATATTCTTCTGTGTAATTCAACAATTTAGTCATCCAATGCCCGTCAATTTCAAATCACATTGGCTTTAGCACAATATAGTTATTCGGCCTTTCTTTTCCTTTTGCTATTGCTCTACAGCTTGTTTCTAAACGTATTGTTTAGTTGCAAATTATAATATATGCACTATATAGTTATTTTGATAAAATTTTTGATGATATTTCTATAAGATGATTTCAGTAAATGGATAACCTGTTGAACTTATTGAAGCTGCTGTTTCGCCTTTTTCCTTGTGTTGCATTGCAGATAATTACATGGTGTACAGACAGATAACATTCATCATCCACTGTTTTATTTCACAGAACTTTCTGAATATTTGATTCATTAATTAGTTTACAAAATAACTTTAGATGGAGCAACAGCAATAATGAAGATAAAAGCAAAAAACTGCGGATGCTGGAAATCCAAAACAAATATAAAAATACCTGGAAAAACTCAGCAGGTCCGGCAGCATCTGCGGAGAGGAACACAGTTAATGTTTCGAGTCCGTATGACTCTTCAACAGAACTAAGTAAAAATAGAAAAGAGGTGAAATATAAGCTGTTTTAAGGGAGGGTGGGACCAGTAGAACTGGATAGAGGGCCAGTGATAGGTGGAGATAACCAAAAGATGTCATAGACAAAACAACAAAGAGGTGTTGAAGGTGGTGATATTATCTAAAGGAATGTGCTAATTAAGGGTAGAAAGCAGGACAAGCAAGTACAGATAGCCATAGTGGGGGTGGGGTGGGGTGAAGGAATCGAAATAGGCTAAAAGATAGAGATAAAACAATGGATGGAAATACATTTAAAAATAATGGAAATAGGTGGGAAAAGAAAAATCTATATAAATTATTGGAAAAAAAAGGAGGGGATCGGAAAGGGGGTGGGGGTGGAGGAGAGAGTTCATGACCTAAAATTGTTGAACTCAATATTCAGTCTGGAAGGCTGTAAAGTGCCTAGTCGGAAGATGAGGTGCTGTTCCTCCAGTTTGTGTTGAGCTTCACTGGAACATTGCAGCAGGCCAAGGATGGACATGTGGGCATGAGAGCAGGGTGGAGTGTTGAAATGGCAAGAGACAGGGAGGTCTGGGTCATGCCTGCGGACAGACCGAAGGTGTTCTGCAAAGCGGTCACCCAGTCTGCGTTTGGTCTCTCCAATGTAGAGGAGACCGCATTGGGAGCAGCGAATGCAGTGGACTAAATTGAGGGAAGTGCAAGTGAAATGCTGCTTCACTTGAAAGGAGTGTTTGGGCCCTTGGATGGTGAGGAGAGGGGAAGTAAAGGGACAGGTGTTGCACCTTCTGCGGTTGCATGGGAAGGTGCCGTGGGAGGGGGTCGAGGTGTAGGGGGTGATGGAGGCGTGGACCAAGGTGTCCCGGAGGGAATGATCCCTACGGAATGCCGCCGGGGGCGTGAAGGGAAGATGTGTTTGGTGGTGGCATCATGCTGGAGTTGGCAGAAATGGCGGAGGATGATCCTTTGAATGCGGAGGCTGGTGGGGTGATAAGTAAGGACAAGGGGGACCCTAACATGTTTCTGGGAGGGAGAGGAAGGTGTGAGGGCGGATGCGCGGGAGATGGGCCGGACACGGTTGAGGGCCCTGTCAACCACCATGGGTGGAAAACCTCAGTTAAGGAAGACATGTCAGAGGAACTGTTTTTGAAAGTGGCATCATCAGAACAGATGCGACGGAGGCGAAGGAACTGAGAGGATGGGATGGAGTCCTTACAGGAAGCTGGGTGTGAGGAGCTGTAGTCGAGGTAGCTGTGGGAGTCGGTAGGCTTGTGATGGATATTGGTGGACAGTCTATCACCAGAAATTGAGACAGAGAGGTCAAGGAAGGGAAGGGAAGTGTCAGAGATGGACCATGTGAAAATGATGGAGGGGTGGAAATTGGAAGCAAAATTAATAAATTTTTCCAGGTCCAGACGAGAGCATGAAGCAGCACTGAAGCAATCATCGATGTACCGGAGAAAGAGTTGTGGGAGGGGGCCGGAGTAGGACTGGAACAAGGAATGTTCCACATACCCCATAAAGACACAGGCGTGGCTGGGACCCATGCGGGTACCCATAGCCACACCTTTTATTTGGAGGAAGTGAGAGGAGTTTAAGGAGAAATTGTTCAGTGTGAGAACAAGTTCAGCCAGACAGAGGAGAGTAGTGGTGGATGGGGATGAAGATCCACCTTTTACCAATGAAGAAGTCAATATATATTTTTCTAGTCATTTTAGAGGTCTACATTGAAAGGCCTTGGTGGTGGCATGAATTTCCGCAGTTAAATTCTTTCATAAGTTATTTAACTCTTTTGAGTACTGCGTGCTGTTTTCAAACTACGTGCATGTTTTCTATAATATTGTAGTGAATTGTATCATTCATGATGATAGCTGCAGTTGAGAGAAATGTTAATCATAAAAACTGGTTTGCTGTCAATATGAATAATTCATTATAAGATTGAATTCTGATAATTCAGAAACTAATTAAGTCTCCCTGGAAAATGTCCTCACTCTCTGATGCAGAGTGTCCTAATGAGGAATTCCTGCTTCGGCACTATTGTTTTGTTTGGACATGTAAGTAAATCTCAACAAATATATTCCCATTCTCAATGCATACAAACCCAATACACATTGACCTCGTATGGGAAGGGTTGGGCAGGTCAAAGGCCTGCTCCCCAGTCTGGCTGAAACAGCAATTCACAGGGCCAGGATGGGTATCACGCAGGCTGCCCACTTCTCTTTCCCAGTTTAGTCTGTGCCCAAGTAACCCTGAAGAGGGAGTGTGCCGGGTCTGTGAGAATGCTTCAAGCCCACCATGAACAGTGGGCAATGCAGAATGTTCATTGTATAATTGACAGATGTAATACTGCTTTAGATTAGGTCTCTGTTAGTTGGATTAGACCTGGTTAGGTTATTGTTAGTAGTGCCCTCTTAAAGAGGACGCTTTTGGAACTGATTCGTTGTACAGTGCCACCTTTACCAGTTTAATTAACGAAGGCAGAATCTACTACCCTTTAATGGACTAAATAAAAGAGAGAGGGAGAGGAGAACAATGGCTAAAAGTTAGTGATTAGATAATCTTTTCACAGGGAGGGAGTTAATAGTTTTAATAGTCTGAAAATAGATTTTTTTTTTTCTTTTTATGTTTAGTTTACTGTGATGGGATAAAGCTGCTGGTTTTAACCAGGATTTGTCTTCAGTAATTTTATTCTTTTGTAAAATAACATGATAATATGTTGATTTAAATATCTTATGTTGAATAATTTTAAAATTAAAGTTTTCTATTTTCTGTTTACTTTTGTATTCTTACATTCTGAAATTGAACCTTTTATTTGCTATTGCTTCACATTTATTGTTATTCGTTCCAATCCCAAAAGTCCATCATATACTTAGACCACAGCTGACAGCAGACGTTTGGTTCAGAAATCAAATCTGTTTTTCTCTTATTATTTTTCAGCTGTTGATTTGCTTCTCACTGACCTTTTGCTGAACAGAACACATTTCACTGGCACACGTTCTCTAGAGCTTCCCACTGCATTTGTTGTAATGTCAGTGGCTAGCAGATACTAAACAATAGATGGAAAAGCATAAAAGCAGCAATGTGCTCGGACTCACATTCACTTAGTCTAGTCTCCAGTGTGCAAGGATTACAGCTATAATAATAATATTGTAGCTTCTGTTTTTATGAATAAAGGAAATGTTTCTTGGGACCACGGTAACAAGGAAAAGATGGCAAACCTCTGCATAAACTAAGTGAACTTCAAAGGACATTTTATATAGCGCACTGCGTGAGGTCTGTTGCTCTAGACCTACTTTTTACCAAGGCTCAGAAGGCTGCATATACATTTATATCCAACATGGGTCACTGCATAGAGAATTTACATCAGTCATCATCTGCCATGGTAACAATTGAAAGATGTTTTTAAAGAAATATAATGCGCTGTCTGTTTCACAAGTAATAAGTGAAGGATTTAGACAAAACTTCATTTGTTGGAAACTAAAACAGAATGAAAATTACTCAATTGTATTAAATATTTTCTGAGTTTGTCCTGTGCACAATGTCTCAAGTCTGGAAATTAATTTGACTGTTTCAGCACAGGTACACTATCACAATACTCTGTTAAAAGAACTGCATCAACCAACCATTTAATGCACTTATCTATCTCTGTGTGAAGGATGTCAGTGAAAGTACCATTGTCAGCTGTCAGCCTTGGCTCAGTAGCAGCAGTCTTGCTTCTGAGTCAGAAGTACGTGGGTTTGCATCTCACTTCAGAGACTTGAGCAGATGATCAGTGTAATGCAGTACTGAGGGAGTGCTGTGCTGTCAAAAGTGCCATCTAATGGGTGAAATGCCTGAGGCCCCATCTATCCTTTCAGGACAAAGAAGGAGGAAAGGAATTCTCCTAGTGTCCTGGCCAATATTTATCCCTCAACCAATATCATTCAAACAGACTAGGGGCTAAATTGTGGGACATCTTGTCCTGCAAGAAAAAGGGAAGCTTGTCAGGAAGTGTGCAGGCATTGTGATACACCATTATCTCGTGCCTGAGTTCAACTTTTACAACATGTATTATGAGATGCATCAATACAATAAATGAATATTACAATCATTTGCAGACATTCATTTTGAGCTGTACAGCCCGAGGGGCTCTAAACAGTTCCCAGTCCCTCGGTGCACTGTGGCAGGAAGGTCTTAGACAGCGACCCTTCCCCATTGCGCCTTTGCGGCGGCTGCCCCAAGCTTTAGTGCGTCCCTCAGCACGTAGTCCTGGACTTTGGATTGTGCCAGTCTGCAACACTTGGTCGGGGACAACTCTTTGCACTGGAAGACCAACAAGTTTCGGGCAGACCAAAGAGCATCTTTCACCGAGTTGATGATCCTCCAGCTGCAGTTGATGTTTGTCTTGGTGTGTGTCCCTGGGAACAGCTCGCAAAGCACAGAGTCCTGTGTCACAGAACTGCTCGGGATGAACCTCGACAGAAACCACTGCATCTCTCTCCAGACCTTCTTTGCAAGGCACAATCTACAAGGAGGTGAACAACAGTCTCGTCCCCACCACAGCCACCTCGAGGGCAATGTGCCGAGGGGGTGAGACTCCTGGCGTGTAGGAAGGATCTGACGGGGAGGGCCTTTCTCACCACCAGCCAAGCTATGTCTTGGTGCTTGTTGGAAAGTTCTGGCGATGAGGCATTC
This sequence comes from Cetorhinus maximus, assembly GCF_964194155.1. NCBI lineage: Eukaryota > Metazoa > Chordata > Chondrichthyes > Lamniformes > Cetorhinidae > Cetorhinus > Cetorhinus maximus. The sequence goes on from NC_135884.1 coordinate 125,492,794, forward strand.
TGCCAAATGACTTTGACAGTCTGCTCGGGGAACCATCTGACAGGATCCACCCTCTCCTTTTCCCGCAGGGTCTCTAAGACGTTACGTGCCGACCACTGCCTGATGGACTTGTTGTCAAAGCATAAATTTTTCCACGAGGGATAGGTGGTACGGTACAGTCCAACTACTTGGAGCGTTCCGCGGCAGTGTGGCCAGACCCATCCTTCGCAACACCGGGGAAAGGTAGAACCTCAGCACATAGTAACACTTGGTGTTTGCGTACTGAGGGTCTACGCACCGCTTGATGCAGCCACACACAAAGGTGGCCATCAGTATGAGGGCGATGTTGGGCACGTTTTTTCCCCCTTTACCTAGAGGCTTGTACATCGCGTCCCTGCGGACACGATCCATTTTCGACCTCCAGATAAAGCGAAAGATGGCTCGGGTGATCGCTATCGCGCAAGAGTGTGGAATGGGCCAGACCTGCGCCATGTACAGCAACAGCGAGAGTGCCTCACACCTGCTGACCAGGTTCTTACCCGCAATGGAGAGGGACCGTCGCTCCCACATGCCCAGTTTCCTTTTCACCATAGACACTCGCTCCTTCCAGTTTCTAACGCATGCCCTGGACCCTCCGAACCATATCCCCAGCATCTTCAGGCCGTCAGCCCTGACGCTGAAGGGGACAAAGGATCGGTCAGCCCAGTTCCCGAAGAACATGGCCTCGCTCTTCCCACGATTTACCTTGGCTCCCGAGGCCAGTTCGAACTGGTCGCAGATGTGGATCAGTCTGTGCACTGACAGCGGATCCGAGCAGAAGACGGCGACATCGTCCGTGTACAGGGAGGCTTTGACCTGAGTACCTCCACTGTCTGGGATCGTCACTCCTCTTATGCCCAGATCCTTCCTGATGGACTCAGCAAAGGGTTCTATGCAACACACGAAAAGAACAGGCGAGAGAGGACAGCCCCGCCTGACTCCAGATTTAACCGGAAAGCTATCTGATTCCCACCCATTGATTGAGACTGCGCTACTGATGTTAGTGTAGAGCAATTGGATCCAATTGCGAATTCCCTCCCCAAAACCCATTTTGGAAAGCACATCCACCATGTAGGTGTGCGATATTCTGTCAAAGGCCTTCTCCTGATCCAGGCTGATGAGGCAGGTGTCCACCCCCCTGTCCTGTACATAGGCAATCGTATCCCTGAGCAGCGCGAGGCTGTCAGAGATCTTCCTGCCCGGCCAGTGCAGGTCTGGTTGGGGTGGATCACCAATTCCAGAGCGGATTTGACCCGATTGGCGATGACCTTGGACAGAATCTTATAGTCCACATTCAACAGTGAAATGGGTCGCCAATTTCTAATTTCCTCCCTTTCCCCCTTGTGCTTGTAGATGAGGGTGATAATGCCTTTCCTCATGGATTCTGACATACTGCCGGCCAGGAGCATACTCTCGTACACTCCTAGCAGGTCTGGGCCGATCAAGTCCCACAGAGCCGAATACAACTCCGCCAGCAAGCCGTCGCTTCCGGGAGTTTTACTCTTCTCGAAAGACTCAAGGGCCTTAGTCAGTTCGTCAGGAGTTAGCAGTTTGTCCAGGCTCTCCCGTGTACTGTAGTCTAAGACCTCCGTGATAGAGGACAGGAAGGACTGGGAGGCCGTGCTGTCTGTGGGCTTCACGTCATACAATCCGGCATAAAAGGATTAGCTGATCCTCAAAATGTCGGACTGTGATGACTTTACTGAGCCGTCTTCTTCTTTCACGTTGCTGATCACAGAGCGCTCTCTGTGTACCTTTTGGAAGAAGAAACGTGAGCACGTCTCATCCTGCTCCATGGAGCGGACTTTGGAATGGAAGATGATCTTGGAGGCCTCCGAAGCAAAGATCGAGGCTTGCTGGCTCTTCACCTCTTGGAGTTCCTCCTTGACATCGACCCCCATTAACTGCAGCCGGAGCAGATTCTGCATGTTTTTCTGGAGTCGGGACATTTCCCTCTGTTCCTTTCTAGCTTTCTGGGTGCCTTTGAGGATGAAAAACCTCTTGATGTTTCCCTTGATCGCTTCCCACCAGTGTGTCAGGAACTCAAAGAGGGGTTTCACGGTTCTCCAACCTTTGTAATCCCTCTTGAGCTCCTCAATGTTCTCTGGGGTCAGCAGTTGCACATTTAGCTTCCATGCCTCCCTGCCCACCCTCTGGTCTTTCTCTAAGTGACAGTCAGCCAGTAGGAGGCAGTGGTCAGAGAAGAACACCGGCTTGACATCGGTGGATCTGACTGCGAACGCTCAGGACACGAACAGGCAGTCTCTCCTGGAACGGATGGACCGGTCTGGTCGCGACCAGGTGTATCTATGCTGCGCTCCGTCTGCAGGGTTGCTGAAGACGTCGTGCAGCTCGGCATCCTTAACTGTTTCCATCAGGGATCTGGACGTAGCGTCCAATCTGTTGTCGGCCCTGTCGGATCATCCAGCCGCAGCGATGATGCAGTTGAAGTCGCCGCCCTGAATGACCGGCCTGGAGGTCGCCAGCAGCAGTGGGAGCTGCTGAAAAACTGCCAGCCGCTCGCCCTTTTGTGTTAATTAAGCGGAGTGGAGCGTTCTTGTACATTACGTCTGCTACGAGGAGGCGCCCGCCCACCACCTCCTTAACCTGGGAGAAGGTGAAGTTGCCTCCCCGCAGCAGAATACCCAGGCCGGAGGAACGAGAGTTGTTTCCACCCAACCAGATCGATTGCCCGTGGGACCACCATCGTGACCATTGCCTGTAGGAGCTGAGGTGCGGTATCGCACACTCCTGCAGAAACAACAGGTCAGCTTTGACCTTGGCAAGGTAGTCCAAGGTCACAACACATCGCGTAGTAGATTTAATACTACGCACATTTATGGATACAATCTTTACACCCATTTTAAAGCATTTATTCTCTTACCAAACCTGTTGTCTCTGAGAGTCCCAGACCTTTGGTCTGCTCCTTCATACCCATAATGTGCGCAAATTGCCTCACTTTGGATGGGCTGAGGAAACTGTCCTGAACCTCCCCATTGGCAATGTTCCGCTCAGGTGCCATCTGGGGGTTCGTGCAGAGAGCGGGATTTGAAATGTCCTTTGTTGGAGAAGCTTCTCCAATCCTCTACCCCTCTGGGGCGTTGCTGCTTCCGGTTTCTCGGAGCTGGGATGCGCTGAGCGCCTCACTGCTCCCAGATTTCTGGGGCTGGGGTGTGCTGGCCTCTTCGGGTTGTGGGCAAAGTTGGGGTGCGCTGGTCTCCTCATTGTCTCCAATGTTCTGGAGCTCGGGTGTCTCGTCCTCCAACTCCCTAGAGCTTTGCCGCTTCTTCTGTCAGTGCCACCCTGGCACTTCTTCGTCCGAAGAGCAGCTGCCCTTGTCATCCGTGTCGGATGGGAGACGCCTCTTGCCACTTGTCTGGGAAGTGGCTTGGTTCCTTCTTAGCCCCTTCTTCCTTTTGGCTCTCTTCACCAGCTGCCACTCCCCCTGCTGATTTTCTGCTGCTGCCTCCTCCATTGATTCGCTCTCCTGAGTAGTGGGAGGTTCAGGGGGCAGTGCTGTTGATTGGCTGTCTGTTGCCTCAATCTTTTCCTTGTCTCTCTCTGTGTCCTCCTTTGTCCCGTTGTTCTCCCTGGGGGCCTTGGTGGTTGGAGTGACACAAAGCATTCCTTCTGCTTCCCCCTCGTTGGCTTTGGCTGCCTGTGCGTAAGTACGGCAGTGTTTGGGGCAGGTCCTGTAGAGGTGACCTGCCTCGCCACACAGGTTGCAGCACTTAGTCTGTTTGCTGTCCTTTGTCTGGTGCCCTTCCTGTTTGCAGTTCTTGCAGAGGGCGGTGCTGCAGTTGGCCGCCACATGACCAGACTTGCCGCATGAGCGACAAAGTTTGGGTTGCCCAGCGTAGACAAGGTAGCCACGGCTTCCCCCGATAGCGAAGCTGGAAGCAGGGTGGAAGATGGCTCCCTTACTGTCGGTCTTGAACGTGACCTTAACCTGGCGTTTGCATGTCCAAATCCCAAAGGCGTCTCTAACCTCGGTGCAGCTCCCAACCTTGTCGACGTACCTGGTGAGGAAGGTGAGCACGTCAGCGACAGGGACACGGGGGTTGTAGAGATGCACCGTCACCACACGGTCCCGTTGCAACGGCAGAGCAAAGCGCGGCTCCACCGTCAGGATCTTCATCTCCGGTTGGTCTCTCTTCTCCTCAAACACCTTCAGGAACTCGACACAAGCTGCCAATCGCTTGAAAGTCACGTTGAAATATCCAGCGCTGGGGAAGTCTTGCAGGGAGTAGATCTCCTCTGCTTCAAATCCACACGCCTTCAACAGGATCCGCTTGATGAAGAAGGCCCGATCCATGGGTGCTCCTCCTTCGCTGTTCTTCACCGTGACTTGGACGGTGTTAGGTACCCCATGGTATGGGGCTCGACTGGTTATAGCCATCGCTTCACGACCTTGTCCTGGGAGAACCATGATCATGGTCTCTCCCCTGCCAGGTAAGTATCAAAGTTCATACAGCCTGTTAATTATAATGACTGTGGCACACAGCCCAGCACTCAATACACTGTTGAGTGGCTCGCGTCTCAGCAGAGAACCCATGTTCATGCGAGGCTGACATTACTTAAAGCTACTGTGGAAAGAGAAAATTAATTAAACATTTCTGGTCCGTGACCTTTCATTCTGATTCTCTGTTCCTCTCTCTTAGCTGCTGCCTGACCTGCTGAGTATTTCTAGCATTTTCTGTTTTTAATTCAAATTTCCCACATCCACAATATTTTGCTTTTTATCACTTAAAGCTAGCCTGCAGTAATTAAAGACAGGTTGCACTACTTAAAGCCAGACCGCACCTCTTGAAGGCAAGGTGCATTCGAGCTGCAGCAGTGGCTGGAAGTGGTTACAGAAATATTGAAGAGCTGCAAGAATGTACAGAAATGGTGCAACAGGCCAGAGAGTTCTTGGATGCAGCGTTGGAGGTCCAGCTGCACAGGAGAAGATGGGTCTTCCCTCAGGGGGAACAAGGCTGTCCAGACAGGTACGGAGAAGACAGTGGGAGGAGATATATTATGGTGGTTAAAACTAGCAGTCTAGACCCTGGATGCAGTGCCAAAAGAAATTCAATGACCTCTAATAAATGGTCAAGGTCAGTGAATGCATGCCACATGCTACGAACTGCACCACCAGCCTCACACACAGCTCAATGCACCTCACCCCTGTCACTCCCTTATCTCTGTCAAATATAGTTCATACCTCTCATTCATAGCCTCACCTCACACTCACATTTCAGTTTGCACACACACTGCCTGCTCTTCAATTGTGGCGGATGCATCACCCAAACAGAATGCTCCACACTTAATTACAAACTTCCCTTTTTTCTTGCAAGACAAGATGTCCCATAATAGATACCAGCAGCAGCTAACTAGCGGGGGGCAGAGAGTATCCATGAAGCAGACAGTGCTGCAAATAATTGGTGAGGCCGTCACTATATAAGGCCATGACCAGCAGCAGGACTGAAAGCATTAAGGATGATGGTATGTTTCTGCCTGATTCACTTTCTCACATCTCAATTCATCCTCATCCTGCAATCGGCTGTAATGTACAAGCTGCAGATGGTGTAACCATGAACTTCTTACTTTCACACCTTCCCTACCCCTACACTACCTTTGTGCCTTTATGCTTTCAGATACCCAAGAACTGCGGCTTGACCAGGCAGTGATGTAAGAAGCCGAAAGCCCAGAACGAGAAGAGAGGAAGAAGCAGTGTCAATCATGTCTGGTGCAGCCTGGCAGGGGAGGAAGATAATAATGCCAATGCACCAAGCATTTCTGTGTGAATGTTCATGCATTAGCCTTTTTCTGTACGTTCACCCATTGAAGCACTCAGTATTCCACACAAGAACTCTTGTGCAATCTCGCCCTTCAGTGAGCTGGCACACACAAGATAATGTGTGTGCCAGCTCACTGAAGGGCGAGATTGCACAAGAGTTCTTGTGTGGAATACTGAGTGCTTCAATGGGTGAACGTACAGAAAAAGGCTAATGCATGAACATTCACACAGAAATGCTTGGTGCATTGGCAGGCCTGTCAGGGAACTTTCTGTCAATGTCAAGGAGCATGGAGGAGTCCAGCTCCAACTGCACAAGGCCTCATGCAGAGCTTGGAGCCCATTCTTTCCAGCATGGAGTTGGTTACCAACTTCAAGAGAACACTTGCAAATTCGACCACGATACAGAGTCTGATGGTCGATGTCTCAGCTTCCATTGCAGCACAAACTGAAGCCACTCAATGTCTGAGTACTGCAGTGGAAGCTCAGACTAAGGTGATGAGATCCATGCTTGCAGCTATACAAGCTCAGATGCTGCCATCATGGCTGCAGATACCAGCTTGCAGGTTCTCACAGCAGGTCCAGCAATCTGGACGTATTACTAGAAATGCTGAGGTGCTGACCGGGAGGAGAGGCAATGGTCCTGTGGAGCCTGAACCTGTTGTTCTTTCTCAGGATAATAGCATTCAGACTCCCACCACTGCTGGTCTGCCAGTGCCCCTGCTGTTCCCTGGCAGCCAGCCAGCCCAGACTGTTGCCTCCTATGCCAAGATGATCCAGTATGAAGTCAAGCCTTCTAGTCCCAGAGTTGCTTGAGGGCATCCTGCAAAGCCATCTGCAGGCTCCTTCATTACACAACAAATCCTCCCGTCAGCCATGCTGCAGCCATTGTGGTAGCACTGCATAGAAGCACTAGGCCAAGCAAAGGCATGCAAGACAAACAGCAAGGAAATGTACAAGGCTGAATCATTCAGTTTTGTATGTATTATTGGATGTTTTGCACATAAAGTTTGCATGGAACGGTGGTTTTGGAGTGGCTTTTATTTTCAGGAATTTGGCCAGGAGGATGCTGTGATGATCCATAACTGAAGAATGGACTGCGCGACAATAGGGATCTGGGGTTGGATTCAGAGAAACCAGAGTTGAATTAGTTGAGTTGACTTGAATTGAGTTGATGACCCAACCTCCACTGCTTTCTGTGGAAGAGAATTCTACAGACCAACGGCCCTCAGAGAGATTTTGTTTCTCCTCAACTTCATTGTAAAAGGAAGACCTCTCATTTTTAAACCGTGTCCCCGAGTTCTAGTCTCTCCCACAAGAGAAAACATCTGCCCAGTATCCATCCTATCAAGTCCCATCAGGATCTTATGTTTCAATAAGATCACCTCTCCTCCTGCTAAACTCCAGTGGGTATAGGCCCATCCTGAATGTGCTGGTTGCATCCTCCCTTCCTCCTCCTTCTCTTCTCCTCCACTTCTCCTCCTCTCCCTCCTCCTCCTTAGATCAACAAATCCATGGTGGCTAGGGGCTGTGCTGTCCTGATTGTCAGGTTGTGGAGAATGCAGCATATCATCACTCACTCTGGCATGTACAGGAGGACCGCTCCACAGCAGTCAAGGCACTGGGACCTTTTCTTCAGCACTACAATCGTCAGCCCAATGATGTTTCTTGTGGTGGCATGACCCTCATTATGTGAGTGCTGCCATGAGTGGTTTTGTTGTAAGAGGAGTATCAGTCAGGTATAGGGCAGGTAGCGCTTGTTGCTAAGCAGTCACCCTCAAGTTTAATGTGGTGGCTGAAAGATTGATGGAACAGTGGACTGGCACAGAATGAGTGCATTATGACTGCTGCCAAGATAGCAGATATTCACCACCATGCTGTGCTGGGTGTGTTCACCCACCCACTGCACAGGGAGTGAATGGTAACCTTTGCAGTTACGGTGCATTTCAGCATTGAGGTGCAGAACTCACAAAGCCATGTGTGTGCAGTTGATGGCACCCCACACTATGGAAGTGATGAATGGTTGTAGCACATAAGGAGACCATTTACCCCATTGTGTCTGTCAGCTTTCTGTGAGGGCAACTCATCTAGTCCCACTCTCATGCCTTTTCCCTGTAACCCTGTAACCCTTTTCTATTCAGATAATCATACAACTCCCTTTTGCAATGACTTTTCTTTACCACCAAATTGACTTTAAAGGCGAAGGTTCCCCTGAGGAATTCCCACACTAATGAAGTTTGTGCACTCCAAGTCCATCATGCGAGGGGAGTGAAGTTTAAAATTATAATAGTCTGCTCTTGCATTAGGTCAGCTCGTATGGGCACAGGTGATGTCCTGGGGGTACTGCAGAGCCAAGGTCGTATTATCAGCCAACTTATGTCTGATGGTGGCTGAGCAGAGGAAGCCATGAAGAAGGAAATGTTCCGAAAGATTAACTGTATGCCAGAGAAACATCCTGGCCCTACTTCCTATTAACTGTTTTCAATATTGTGGACTGCAATAGTTGTGGAAAATTAACAGGTGGAGTTGACAGTTAAATCAGTCTGGCCATTAGCAGTTAGGCCTTTCTCTTTCTGGTCATTGCAGATCCTAAATTTGGCATGGTAAAGCAGTACATAGCTTCTTTGATACCATGGGCCAGAATGAATTATCACTATATGGATTATAATCTATCAAATGCAACCCACAGCAGGTCCACACTGGGATCTTGTGGGGTCTCCTGAGCTCTCTAAGTTTCTGTACTTTGCTGTTGCTGTTGATTGATTCCACAGTGATTATATTGTTTTCCTTTGGCTAACAGACAGTGTCTTTCAGAGGTTATTATGGGGTGGAAGTGGAGAGGGGAAGATTCTGGAAAAGTGAATATTTTCAAGGGGGTGGGGTCTCCCGCACACAAAATGTTGAAAACCATTGATCTTATATAAATATAACTGTACATATTGGCAAAAAATATTTAATGGTTATTGACATAACTTTATATCTCAGTTATGGAGCATTACTGATATTATTTCTAACATGTTGACCTGATGCCTGTAAAATACTTTTTAACAATAATATAATAATGAGTAATTGTGAGATGCAGAAAAATACTGTAACACTACAATTTCCATTTAATATTAAAAGGTACTTTGAGAAACTGTCTGGGGATTAATGAACAATTGGCTTTGAAAATCTAGAATAGTTTCTCCTGATTCAGGGCTGTAGTGCTGCAAATATATAGAAGGATGATTGCATGAGGTTGGGGGGAGGGGAGGGGAGGTGTGGGGTTAGCCCAGCTAGCTAGATGGCCAGCATGTGGTTTGTTTCCATTCCAGCTGAGGTAGACATGGGACCTACCTCCTCACCCTGCCCCCGAGAGTGGAAGGCATTGGCAAACTGAGACTGACAAAAACGGCCAAGAAAACAGCTCGGGATGAAACATCAGCAAGCACTGAGCCAAAGACCTGCCTTTGGGCAGAGAACACATGAAATGGAATGGATTGCATGAGATCACAAAACATTAAAATGCCTAAGATTTGTTGAACTTTCATTAATTTTTGATTTTTGCTCATCTCTAGAAAGAATGAACATTTTTACGGATATTGCTTGTCAAGTAATTATGCTATAAATTTATTATTAGTAAAGGAGTGGGTGGCAAACCAGCATCGTCACTCAGAGGAGATTGAAAAAAAAATGATTGGTTGCTATTGTGGTAATTACGATGATTCATACTTCCTTGCAACACTTTTAACTCAAGTTTACTGCAAAAAGGCAGTTTTTATAAGCAGACCAAGTCTTCTTATGCATGGCTTGAATGGAATTGCATGTCACTGGACAGCAATTACCTAATTATTACATTATTAAGCACCAGTGACCAACTACAATGCCCAAAATTATCTGCTTTTCACTCCAAAAAGTAATAAATTACAGTCCAATCAATATGCCCCCGACTAATGGAATCAGTAGATGTAATATATTTGGATTTCCAAAAGGCGTTTGATAAGGTACCACATGTAAGGCTACTTAATAAGATAAGCCCATGGGGTTGGGGGTAGTATATTAGCATGGATGGAGGATTGGCTAACTAATAGAAGACAGAGAGTTGGGATAAGGGGAACATTTTCAGGATTGCAACCTGTAACTAGTGGAGTGCCACAGGGATCAGTTCTGGGGCTACAACTATTTACAATATATATTAATGACTTAGATGAGGGGAGTGAATATGCTATCGCCAAATTTGCGAATGATGCAAAAAGAGGTGGGAAGGCAAGTGGTGAGGATGACACAAGGAGTCTACAGAGGGATATAGACAGGTTAAGTTAGTAGGCAAAAACTTGGCAGTTGGAATATAATGTGGGAAAATGTGAGGTTATGCACTTTGGCAGGAAGAATAGAGGAGCTGAATATTATTTAAATAGAGAAAGACTGCAGAAGGCTGCAGCACAGAGGGATTTGGGAGCCCTTGTGCATGAATCCCAAAAAGCTAATATACAATTTCGACAGGTAATAGGGAAGGCAAATGGAATATTGGCCTTTATTTCAAAGGGAATGGAGTATAAAAATAGGGGAGTCTTGCTAAAACCTACAAGCCACTAGTTAGACCACACCTAGAATACTGTGAACAGTTTTGGTCCCCTTATCTAAGGAAAGATGTATTGGCATTGGAGGCAGTCCAGAGAAGGTTCACTAGGTTGACCCCGGGGATGGAGGGATTTTCTTATGAGGAGAGTTGAGTAGGTTGGGTCTGTACTCATTTGAGTTTAGAAGAATGAGAGGTCACCATATTGAAACATATAAGATTCTTAGGGGGCTTGACAAGGGTTGTTTCCCCTTGTGGGACAGTCTAGGACCAGAGGGCATAATCTCAGGGTAAGGGGTCATCCATTTAAGACAGGGATGAGGAGGAATTTCTTCTTTCAGAGGGTAATCAATCTGTGGAATTCTTTACCGCAGAGGGCTGTAGAAGCTGGGTTGTTAAGTGTATTCAAGGCTGAGATAGACAGATTTTTAATCAGCAAGGGAATCAAGGGTTAAGGGGGAAAAGGCAGGAATGTGGAATTGAGGATTATCAGATCAACCATGATCTCATTGAATGGTGGAACAGACTCAATGGGCCGAATGGCCTACTTCTGCTCCTACATCTTATGGTCTTATGAGTTGGGCGCATGTCCATATTTTGAGTCCACCTAGGCAGAAATGGGATTTGTGTCCTCTCCAACCCTAGGAGTCTCTGCACCGTTGTCTTAGGAACATAGGGCTTAGGAGCAGGCCCTTTGAACCTGTTCCGCCATTCGATAAGATCATGGCTGATCTAGTTGTGATCGCAACTCCATTTTCCTTTCCCTCCTCCCATAACCCTTGACTCCCTGGTCTATCAAAGATCTACCTAACTCAGCCTTGAATAAATTCAATGAACCAGCCTCCGCTGCTTTCTGTGGAAGAGAATTCTACAGACCAATGGTCCTCAGGGAGATTTTTTTTTCCTCATCTCCATTGTAAAAGGAAGACCTCTCATTTTTAAACTGTATCCCCTAGTTCTAGTCTCTCTCACAAGAGAAAACATCAGTATCCATCCTATCAAGCCCCATCAGGATCTTATGTTTCAATAAGATCACCTCTCCTCCTGCCAAACTCGAGTGGGTATAGGCCCAACTTGTTCAACCTATCTTCATAGGATAAGCCCTTCATCCCAGGAATAAGTTGCGTGAACCTTCTCTGAACTGCTTCTAAAGCAATTACACCCTATTTCAAACAAGGAAACCAAAACCATACACAGTACTCCAGATGTGGAATACTCCACAGTACTCACCAAGGCCCTGCAGAGCTGCAGTAAAACTTCCCTACTTTTATATTCCATTCCCCTCGCAATAAACAACTTTCCATTTGCCTTCCTAATCACTTGCTGTACCTGCATACTAACTTTTTGAGATTCATGTACCAGGGCACAAAGATCCCTCTGTACCATCGAATTCTGCAATTTCTCACCATTTAAATAATATACTGCTTTGCCGTTCTTCCTGCAAAAGTGATCAAATATACATTTTCCCACATTGTACGCCATCAGCCAAATTTTTTGCCCATTCACTGAACCTACCTATATCCCTTTGTAGACTCTTAGCCCCCTCTTGACAACCTACTTATCTACCTATCTTGGTACATAAGCATTTTGATGCAGTGTTTATTTGTTGGTTAAGTGGTGTCGCTGTTCACAACATGAAGTCAGCATCAAATACAGAAACTGGATCAGGTTTGAGGCTAAACCCCAAATGCCAACATTGAATGGAAAATTATTAGTAATGGGAGTGCCAGAAAAATGTTATTGTCACACTTATCAGATGTGAGATATTAACTCTTTTCTTCAAGGTGAACATGATGGTCAGTTTTAAAGGTAATGATATTGATTCTTTCCTTGAGTCTGAAAATTTACATACATCATCTCAAAAGGGACTGACCTAGACTTTGAATAACCTTCAACAATTAATTTCTGAACACAGGCAACAACACCAATCAGGGAAACCACCTAGGATTGACATCTTTGATTGAAATGTTGCAAACTGGGGAGTTTTGTATTCGGATAAAGAGACAAAAAAATCTCTAAATTCTAACCATTGAAAACCAACTTTTAAAACCCTGTTTAACTAAGGTCATAAAATAGATACATGTTTTCATTTTGGATATATGATAAAACTGTCCATCTTCATGTCATGGTCATTAATGAATTGTTGCTTTTTAGTGAATGGGGAATGTATTTAGAGATTTTAAAAATGGTGAGAAAATAGTTTAACACAATAGTAATGATTGCTGAAACAGCTCATTTATCAAGGCATCAATCAGCATGCTTCACAAGATGCCAGACACTTATTCAATGCCCTGTGACCACTTTTGCCTCATTTTTTTTTTTTTTTTTTATTGTAAAAATATACTTTATTCATAAAAAATCTTCAATCACATTCAAAACCATTTCAAAAACAACATTACAAGGGTACAATCCAGGTTAAACTTTTACAAAATGTATCACCAGGTGCATCAGTACAAACAATATTACAATCATTTACAGCCTTTCATTTTGATCTGTACAGCCCGAGGGGCTCTAAACAGTTCCCAGTCTCTCGGTGCGCTGTGGTAGAAAGGTCTTAGACAGCGACCCTTCCCCATTGCGCCTTTGCGGCAGCTGCCCCAAGCTTTAGTGCGTCCCTCAGCACGTAGTCCTGGACTTTGGATTGTGCCAGTCCGCAACAATCGGTCGGGGACAACTCTTTGTGCTGGAAGACCAACAAGTTTCGGGCAGACCAAAGCGCGTCTTTCACCGAGTTGATGATCCTCCAGCTGCAGTTGATGTTTGTCTCGGTGTGTGTCCCTGGGAACAGCCCGTAGAGCACAGAGTCCTGTGTCACAGAACTGCTCGGGATGAACCTCGACAGCAACCACTGCATCTCTCTCCAGACTTTCTTTGCAAAGGCACAATCCACAAGGAGGTGAACAACGGTCTCTTCCCCACCACAGCCACCTCGAGGGCATCGTGCAGAGGGGGTGAGACTCCTGGCGTGTAGGAAGGATCTGACGGGGAGGGCCTTTCTCACCACCAGCCAAGCTACGTCTTGGTGCTTGTTGGAAAGTTCTGGCGATGAGGCATTCTGCCAAATGACTTTGACAGTCTGCTCGGGGAACCATCCCACAGGGTCCACCCTCTCCTTATCCCTCAGGGCCTCTAGGACGTTACGTGCTGACCACTGCCTGATGGACTTGTGGTCAAAGGTGTTTTTCTGCATAAATTTTTCCACCAGGGACAGGTGGTACGGCACGGTCCAACTACTTGGAGCGTTCCGCGGCAGCGTGGCCAGACCCATCCTTCGCAACACCGGGGACAGGTAGAACCTCAGCACGTAGTGACACTTGGTGTTTGCGTACTGAGGGTCTACGCACCGCTTGATGCAGCCGCACACAAAGGTGGCCATCAGTATGAGGGCGATGTTGGGCACGTTTTTTCCCCCTTTATCTAGAGGCTTGTACATCGCGTCCCTGCAGACACGATCCATTTTCGACCTCCAGATAAAGCGGAAGATGGCTCGAGTGATCGCCATCGCGCAGGAGTGTGGAATGGGCCAGACCTGCGCCACGTACAGCAACAGCGAGAGTACCTCACACCTGATGACCAGGTTCTTACCCGCAATGGAGAGGGAGCGTCGCTCCCACATGCCCAGTTTCCTTTTCACCATAGCCACTCGCTCCTTCCAGTTTCTAACGCATGCCCCGGTCCCTCCGAACCATATCCCCAGCACCTTCAGGCCGTCAGCCCTGACAGTGAAGGGGACAAAGGATCGGTCAGCCCAGTTCCCAAAGAACATGACCACTTTTGCCTCATATACAAGACACAAGTGACTTAATTATATAGATAGATTAATGGATAGTTAAAACTACAAAAGCTTCCATTGAATTATCCCCTTTAATGTCATTATACCTGATCACAACTTCCTGATTAGTTTTAACATAACCACTAAAACACAGAACCTTTTAGGATACTAAAGGTACACTTTCTGGAAACTCCAAAGGAGCATTGAATTTGTTACATGCTGTGTTGACTCTGGTGACACATTATCTGCCAGTCTTTACATGCAACACTTCAGTCAGTCATTGCTGCATGTCCTCCTTGCATGTTTCTTCAATTAATTAATAATTTGTGTGTATCATGTCTTCTCGAAGATACGAATTTCTAGATAGTGCAACATTTCATCTACCACAAGATAAATTTCTGACTTCTTAACTTTTGTTCTTGGCCTACCTGAAAATGAGTTTTCCTCTGCCATCAGGCTTTTCTGAAACATTGGTTTAGTGAATGCTGGAGTGAGTCTATAAATAATTAACATGTAATCATTTGCCATGTTAAATATATTCATTGCATGAATGGTATAATTTCCAGTACTAGGCTTTATTAGAAACAAAAATAAAAATACCTGGAAAAACTCAGCAGGTCTGACAGCATCTGCAGAGAGGAACGCGTTTAACATTTCAAGTCCGTATGACTCAACAGAACTAAGGAAAAGTAGAAAAGAGGTGAAATATAAACTGGTTTAAGGGGGAGTGGGACCAGTAGAGCTGGATAGAGGGCCAGTGATAGGTGGAGATTGCCAAAAGATGTCACAGACAAAAGGAAAAGAGGTGTTGAAGGTGGTGATATTATCTAAGGAATGTGCTAATAGGTGACATTAAGGGTAGAAAGCAGGATGAACAAGGCATGGATAGCCCTAGTGGGGGTGGGGTGGGGTGAAGGAATCGAAATAGGCTAAAAGGTAGAAATAAAACAATGGATGGAAATACATTTAAAAATAATGGGAATAGGTGGGAAAATAAAAATCTATATAAATTATTGGAAAAAAGGGGGATCGGAAAGGGGGTGGGGATGGAGGAGAGAGTTCATGATCTAAAATTGTTGCACTCAATATTCAGTCCGGAAGGCTGTAACGTGCCTAGTCAGAAGATGAGGTGCTGTTCCTCCAGTTTGCATTGAGCTTCACTGGAACATTACAGCAGGCCAAGGACGGATGTGTGGGCATGAGAGCAGGGTGGAGTGTTAAAATGGCAAGCGACAGGGAGGTCTGGGTCATGCTTGCGGACAGACCGAAGGTGTTCCGCAAAGCGGTCACCCAGTCTGCGTTTGGTCTCTCCAATGTAGAGGAAACCACATTGGGAGCAGCGAATGCAGTAGTTTAAATTGAGGGAAGTGCAAGTGAAATGCTGCTTCACTTGAAAGGAGTGTTTGGGCCCTTGGACGGTGAGGAGAGGGGAAGTAAAGGGGCAGGTGTTGCACCTTCTGCGATTGCATGGGAAGGTGCCGTGGGTGGGGGTTGAGGTGTAGGGGGTGATGGAGGAGTGGACCAGAGGGAACGATCCCTGCGGAATGCCACCGGGGGGGTGAAGGGAAGATGTGTTTGGTGGTGGCATCATGCTGGAGTTGGCGGAAATGGCAGAGGATGATCCTTTGAATGCGAAGGCTGGTGGGGTGATAAGTGAGGACAAGGGGGACCCTATCATGGTTCTGGGAGGGAGAGGAAGGTGTGAGGGCGAATGCGCGGGAGATGGGCCGGACACCCTGGTCCACTCCTCCATCACCCCCTACACCTCAACCCCCTCCAACGGCACCTTCCCATGCAACCGCAGAAGGTGCAACACCTGCCCCATTACTTCCCCTCTCCTCACCGTCCAAGGGCCCAAACACTCCTTTCAAGTGAAGCAGCATTTCACTTGCACTTCCCTCAATTTATCCTACTGCATTCGCTGCTCCCAATGCGGTTTCCTCTACATTGGAGAGACCAAACGCAGACTGGGTGACCGCTTTGCGGAACACCTTCGGTCTGTCCGCAAGCATGACCCAGACCTCCCTGTCTCTTGCCATTTCAACACTCCACCCTGCTCTCATGCCCACATGTCCGTCCTTGGCCTGCTGTAATGTTCCAGTGAAGCTCAACACAAACTGGAGGAACAGCACCTCATCTTCCGACTAGGCGCTTTACAGCCTTCCGGACTGAATATTGAGTTCAACAATTTTAGATCATGAACTCTCTCCTCCATCCCCACCCCCTTTCCAATCCCCCTTTTTTCCAATAATTTATATAGATTTTTATTTTCCCACCTATTCCCATTATTTTTAAATGTATTTCCATCCATTGTTTTATCTCTACCTTTTAGCCTATTTTGATCCCTTCCCCCCACCCCACCCCCACCCCACCCCCACTAGGGCTATCTGTACCTTGCTTGTCCTGCTTTCTACCCTTAATGTCACCTATTAGCACATTCCTTAGATAATATCACCACCTTCAACACCTCTTTGACCTTTTGTCTATGGCATCTTTTGGCTATCTCCACCTATCACTGGCCCTCTATCCAGTTCTACTGGTCCCACCCTCCCTTAAAACAGCTTATATTTCACCTCTTTTCTATTTTTCCTTAGTTATGTTGAAGAGTCATACGGACTCGAAACGCTAACTGTGTTCCTGTCCGCAGATGCTGTCAGACCTGCTGGGTTTTTCCAGGTATCTTTATTTTTGTTTTGGATTTCCAGTATCCGCAGTTTTTTGCTTTTATCTAGGCTTTATTAGAATGGTCTGCTGGAGTAGAAATACATTTACATAAACAGTGTGGTTCTGAAATATTTGATCCAAAAGGCTTTTCAACATCCCCCTCACACCCCACAATAACAAGAGTTCCAAATTGTTTTATTGTTTGGACAGGAAGAAATGCTTCAACCAAAAAATCCAAATATCCTAGGAAACTCAATAGTGCCATCTTCTGTCAGAGATTATGATGCTCAGTTATATCGTTTAATGTGAAATACATTCTTAAGGTTTTATTTAGTGGATAAAATACATCTGATCTAAGAGCCTTTTATCTTGACAATGATGCTATGCTCAGGAACTCCTTTTGAAAATCAGGACATTTAGACCACTGAAAATGCATCGGAGCTATGCCATACATGAAAGTTTTTACAACTCTTCATTTTTCTTTCTGAAGATGGTCTTTTGCAATGTTAAAAATATGAATTTTACTCTCCACAAAATTTGCACATTTTCTGTTAAACAGATTTAAACTGAGTTCCACCTGCCAGAACAATTCTTATTTTTCTTCGAATAGTAGCCACTTGAGCAGGCAGGTGGAACTCAGTTTAATGTTTCGTCTAAAATATGCACATCTGACATTGGAGCATTTTGTCAGTTCTACACTGAAGTGTCAAGTTAGATCATGCATTAAATTCATACTGAGTCTTGTGACTCAGAGGCAAGTACATCCAACTAAGCCAAGCTGACCCTTAGATTACTATCACCAGACCCTTAGAGATGAGGAAGACCAGTCAGCCCATCTTAATATTTATCTTGAATAACCCTCCACCTTGCTCATTGCTAAATCTAAATACTTTTTAAATGATTCCAATGCCTTCAGCATTTCAATATCTTAATTGTTTCTTGATGACCAGAACTGGGCACAGTGCTCAATGTGCAGTCTGACTGAAGCACTGTACCGTTCGTTAGATCATAGCTTTGTCTGACTTGTTCTCGTCATGTAGTTCAACATGCTAGTGACGTTGCTGATCGCTGCTTTGTGTTTGTTGAACTTATTGAGTGTTGAAGCTGGTGTTTCTGAATTTTTTTTAACAAAAATTCAGTTTTTCTTCAAGTACCTTTCCTTAAGATCTAATATCTGAAAATGTCCAATGTTTAAAAAGAACAAAAAACAACTTATATTTAAATAACATCTTTAACGCAATAAAACATCCCAAGAGACGTCATAGGAGCATTATTAAACAAAATATGACATCAAGCCACATTAGCTGATATATCAGATGACCAAAAGCTTGGTCATAAGGGAGGTTTTAAGGAGTATCTTAAAGGTAGAAAGTGAAGTAGAGAGGCGGAGAGGACTACAAAGGGAACTCCAGAGCTTAGGGCCTAGGCAACTGAAAGCACGGTCCCCAGTGGTGGAGCGATTAAAATCAGGGGTGTTCAAGAGGCCACAGTTGGATGAGTGCATAGATCTCAGTGGGTAGTGGAGCTGGAGGAGATTAAAGAGATAGGGAGGAGCAAGGCCATGGAGGGATTTGAAAACAAGGAAAATAATTTTAAAATCAAGACATTGCTTAATGCAGGGAGCCAATGTACATCAGTGAGCACGAGGTGAAAGGTGATCAGGACGATGTACATCAGTGAGCAAGAGGTGAAAGGTGAATGGACAACAGAGTTCTGGATGACCTCAAGTTTATACTGGGTAGAATATGAGACCAGCCAGTTCATTGGACTAGTCAAGTCTAGAGGTAACAAAGGCTTTAATGAGTGTTTCAGCAGCAGATGAGTTATGAAGGAAAACATAGACGGTCTTAATAATGGTGCAAATATATGGTCAAAATGGAGTAAAATGGTTGTGAATAGACAGGTTTGATCTCAGAGGGAGGGATAAAGTCAGTAGCTAGAGAATGGAGTTTGGAGTGGGACTAAAAACAATGGTCTCCGTCTTCTCAATATTTAATTGGAGGAATAATGAAATATAAATAGTATCATAAATTTGCATATGATTTACACAGCCATTCAACTTACTTGCAAAGTTATTTATTCTGTTGGATATTTAACTACAACTGTCTCTCCCATCAATTTTATTCTTATAAATATCAAACAGCTGGGAACAACTCCATACCCTTGTAACTTTGGTGTTTAATTATTTGCCACATTTATCTGGAGATTGTCTTCAGTGTCACTCTCCCTTCACTGTATCTCTCTCCTTTGCTCCAATGATTCCATAAGGCATCTCATTTGCATCATAAAGGATTATTTTTTAAAATCATTTATATAGTGGAGGATTTGAACATAATCCAGGGCTAGGATATAATTTTAACATTATGAAAACAGCATTGCCTACTGCAACCTTTTCATTTATAATTTCTGTACAGAAATTCTCCTTTATACAATATATAAATACTTGGGAGAAGGGTGCAAGGAGGAAAGAGCGGGGGAGTGGACTATTGGGAAGAGACTCAATGGGATGAATGGCCTCCTTCTCTGCTGTAGTATTCTATGTGGCATGACAAATAAAAAAAGTTCTATCCTAATGCAGGTTTTAGAATACCTAATACTAAAGGGGAAACTATCCAACAATCTCAATTATTAAAAAAAAAGCAAAACACTGCAGATGCTGGAAATCTGAAATAAAAACAGAAAATGCTGGAAAAACTCAGCAGGTCTGACAGCGTCTGTGGAGAGAGAAACAGAGTTAATGTTACGAGTCTGTATCACTCTTCTTCAGAGCTAAAAAGTGGAAATTATAGGAATTTATGGACCACCCCCCCGCCTCCAACAGTTATATTTCCATCTCATTTCTACTTCTCTAAGATAAAAGCAAAATACTGCGGATGCTAGAAATCAAACAAAAACAAAAATACCTGGAAAAACTCAGCAGGTCTGACAGCATCTGCGAAGAGGAATACAGTTAACGTTTCGAGTCCGTATGACTCTTCATCAGAACTAAGGAAACTATTTCCTTAGTTCTGATGAAGAGTCATACAGACTCGAAACCTCAACTGTATTCCTCTCCGCAGATGCTGTCAGACCTGCTGAGTTTTTCCAGGTATTTTTGTTTTTGTTTCATTTCTACTCTTTAGCTCTGAAGAAATCATAGACTCGCAATGTTAATTGTGTTTCTCTCTCCACAGATGTTGTCAGACCTGATGAGTTTTTTCAGCATTTTCTGTTTTTAATCTCAGTTATAAACTGGCAGTTGGGGATTAAATATGTGGGAATGCAGAATTGATAAAATAATTCCCTTAACCTACAGATGCCAACACAGATTTTGGCAGTGAAGAGAATAAATTAATTCCCTCTGAATTATGTGTTTAAAGCCAAATCCAATGGAAATTTACAGCCTTTCTGACAAACACATTTATGTGTTTACAAGGAAGCAATGTGGCATTTTCCACCTTAAATGATGAGAGAACATAACATCCCATATATTTTTGACCTACAATGGAGTCAAGGGTTATGGGGGCCCAGTAGGAAAGTGGAGTTAAGGCCACAATCAGATCAGCCATGATCTTATTGAACAGCAGAGCAGGCTTGAGGGCCCTAATAGCCTACTACTGCTCCTATTTCATGATCTTCTCTAATAATCAATTATTACAACTATGAAGTTTGTAAGATTATGTTTTTAGACTGTCTCTTTAATTTAGGATAAAATGGAGGAATGAGGGGGAACATGTGACCTGTTCTGAATTTTGCCTGACAAGAAGCATAAGTGTTAGAAGTTAAACTGGGGGGAGGGGCAGGTTATCTTCCTGGGAAGGTGGTGTGAGATTTTCACACCTACAAACAATGACCACGGCAGCTGAGCTGAAGGTGAATAGACTGTTAGCCTTCAAGTCACAAGATGATGTCAGGAATGTCAGATTTTGGTCAATGGTTATACTTTAAGCTCTTCAATTTCAAGGTAGAATGGAGTTAAGAGTCTAAAGAAGAGTTAATTAGCATTTCTATCTAGACACAAGGCCCATGTGATTCACATTGCCATGGAGAGGGGCTTTAAGAGAGGAAAAGTCTGTAGCAAACCATTGTAATATTGGCTTACACGGTTTTCGTAAGATATTCTTGAACTTCACAGACAGATCAGTCTGCAAGAATTTGAAAGAACAGGGATTAGAGATAGAGGTGGCCAGTCTCTATTGTTCACCACGCAGAATGCAGGTGGAAGCTCAAACTCAGATCGATGAGACCAAGTTTGTGAGGAGTTAAACGAAGCTGGAAGATTCACCCATCCTTGGATAGAGGGAGGGTTCGCCAAGGTAAAACTTCACTGTGAAAATCAGTTTGGGGATTAGAAGTTATCCAACTGGAAAAGGAAAAAGGAAGCAAGCCATCGGGAGCTGAGAATAGCTTTGCACTGGTTCCTGGAGAATCAAGTGGCCACTTAAAGGACAAAGGAAAGTACAACAGTGGAGGGTATTTTCTGTCATTTTAGAAGTTAAATGGGGGATCTTTTCTGTACTTTAGAGTATAGGTTGCCTGCTAAGTGTTTCAGCAATGTTACTTTTAGGCTGTTCATTAGAGTACGTGTCTTAAAATTTGAAATCTGGTCTTGTGATTCTGCCAATCAGTCATCAGAAATTTGAATATCTTTCTAAAAGTTATTGGTCTCTATGCAGATCACCACATTAAATGACTTGCAGATAATTGTTAAATGTTAGCACACTACCTTATACAGTTTTCAGTTTAAGAGGCTATTTACTCATGGTAACTACTGTCCATCTGTGAACACAGAAAATGTGATAGGAAAAATGCAAAAATGGCAAGTGTATTGTAATATGCAGTGGATTACTTTCTACTCAAGGATGTAGCATTGTCAAATAATCCTGAAATGGAAGATTACAGTGCAGGCAGTCATTTGACTGATTACAGCTCTGCTGTTGCTGCTAGTTGTTCAACTGCAGCTATCTGCTCTAATCCTATTTTCCTGCATTTTTTACATGCTTCCTTTATAAATATTTATTTCCTTTTAAATGTCATAGTTTCTGCCTTGCATCATGAAAAATATTCCACATTCTAATAATCCGTGGAGAAAAAGATTCCTGCATTTGGGGATTTCAAAGACTATAAACTCTTAACATTATCTATTCAGGGGTTCACTCATTATGTCAGTCTACACCCTAAGGATTAAAGAATCCTTATTAAGTCAGTCTGGGAAACCCTTCAATATTTTCTGTTGAAGCTCAATTCTTTCATCTAATTTGAATGGAAGGATATTTCTATTTCAAAACAGGCCAGAGACGTCTGTACCAGAATGCATCAAAATTCATTAATTTAACAACCAGGAGTGCCTTCCAATGAACACAGCACTAAAGTTCAACGTTACTGATATGGGTCAAACAAGTTCCACATTTTGAAAGTTCTGCAACAGTAGACACATTTTATACAGGATTTGAATCTTGGAACCTAATATCAGTTGCTGGTTAAGCTTTGACCAATATTTTTAAAAATTGGAGTCAGAACAATTCAACAGAATGACTGAATGGAGACATTTATAATGTTCAAAGTGTGTGGGGAGAGCCTTTGATTTTAAAAACTTTCAAAGAAAAGCATGGTGATCCACACAAAAATCAAGGGCAAATCAAAGGGATAGTGCCCCCATCTATGCAATGATGGCAATTTTCGTGTTATGTTGATATTTGAATATTTTTTAAACCACTTCGAAATTTAGCAAATTAAGGATTTACTTAGTTGCAATAAAAATGGTATTGCAGTTAATATTTGTTAAATATCATAAGAAATGGGAGGAGTAGGCTATTTGGCCCATCGAGCTTGCTCTGCCATTCAATAAGATCACAGCTGATCTGATTGCGGCCTCAACTCCACTTTCCTGCCTAGCACCCATAACCCTCGACTCCTTTGCCAATCAAAAATCTGTCCAACTCCACCTTGAGTATATTCAATGACCCAGTCTTCACTGCTTTCTGGGGAAGAGAATTGCAAAGACTAATGATCCTTACAGAAGTAATTCCTCAACTCCATCTTAAATGGGAGACCCCTTATTTTGAAACTGTGCCCCCAGTTCTAGATTCTTCCACTAGAGAAAACATACTCTCAGCATCTACCATCAAGCTGCCTCAGAATCGCAAGTTTCAATTAGATCATTTCTCATTCTTCTAGACTTCGGTGAGTGTAGGCCCAACCTTTCCTCATAAGGCAATCCTTTCACCCCAGGAATTGGTCTGGAGCTTTCTTTGAACTGCTTCCAATGCAAATACTACTTTCCTCAAGGAGGTAAAACAGTACACAATGCTCCAGGTGCAGTCTCACCAATGCGCTGTATGGTTGTAGCAAGACTTTCCGTTTATACACCACCCCCCTTGCATTAAAGGCCAACATTCCCCTTCACTTTCCTAATTACTTGCTGCACCTGCATGCTAACTTTGTGATTCATGTACAAAGGAACCTAGATCCCTCTTATACTGCAACATTCTGCAGTCTCCCTCCATTTAAAATATTTTGCTACCTATTCTTCCTGTCAGTCAACCTTACATTTTCCCAAATTATTCTCTCCATCTACTAATTTTTTGCCCACTCATTTATCCTATCAACATATCTTTGCATAGTCTGTATCCTCCTCACAACTTGCTTTCCTGCCTATCTTTGTATCATCAGCAAATTTGGCTACAAGCCATTCAGTCCCCTCATCCAAGTCACTAGTATAGATTGTAAATAGTTGAAGCCCTAGCACTGATACCTGCAGCACACTGCTACTTAATTTGCCTACCTAAAAATGACAATTATCCAGATGTTTCATGTTGGTTAGTCAATCTTCTGTGCTAATATATCACCCTCAACACAGCGGGCCCTTACCATCGGCAATAACCTATGTAATACCTTCTAGAATTTCTTTTGGAAATCTAATTACACATCTACAGGTTCCTCTTGATCCATCCTGCTTGTTACATCCTCAAAGAATTTGAATAAATTTGTCAAACACCATTTCCCTTTCACAAAACCATGTTGACTACACCTGATAGTATTTTTAAAGGTCCTACTATCTCTTTAATAATGACTTCTAGCATTTTCACAATGACATATCTTAGGCTAACTGGCCTATAGTTACCTGATTTCTGTCTCCTTTCTTCATTGAATAGTGGTGTGACATTTGTAGATTTCCAAACTGCTGGGATTTTTCCAGAATCTGGGGAATTCTGGAAGATCACAACCAATGCACCCTCTATCTTTGCAGCCACTCCCCATCATCCATGCTTTTCTGCTATTCTTGAGACGGTTATCTTCTTCTGCGAAGATTAGAAAATACTTGTCCAAAGCCTCTGCCATTTTCTTGTTTTCCATTAATTCCCTAATCTCACCCTCTAAAGGATCAATGCTCACTCTTGTTACCTTTTTCCATACTTAAAGCTTTTACTGCTTTTACATTTTTTGCTAGTTTCCTCTCAAATTCCAATTTCTCCCTCAAGTAATCATTTGCAGGTTTCCAAATTTTCCCAATCTTCTGGCCTACCAATCTTTACAGCATTGTACATCTTTTCTTTCAATTAGATACCAGCCTCAACTTCCTTAGTTCTCGTAAAGTCCTCTTTGAGAGTTATGAAATATCTCCTTAAATGTGTCACTGATTCTCTACCGTCTTACCTTTGAACCAATTTGCCCCATTCTATTTTAGTCAACTGTCTTCATAAATTTAAGACACTAGTGTCAAACCCACATTTCTCAAACTGAACATGAAATTCTGTTATGATCACTCTTACCTAACTGCAGATAGTTACAGATGAACATCAGGTTTTGCTTTGTATACAGTTTACATGTACTGCTGAAAAAAAAAAACAAGATTCCATACCTTTTTTATTTATTTTGAAAAGGGCAAATGCATCTTTCCATACAGGCACACATCTCAAAACAGTATCATATACAGTATATTTACAAGTCGTCAGTTCAGGTTCATCAACAGCAGATCCAAAGTAATACAATTTTAAAAAAAGTTCTAAATTACAAAACACAAATCCTTGTGTGCTCAAGAATATACATTAGTGAAATCTTGAATGACAAGTATTTCCAGAATTAATGCGAAAGTAAAAAATTAAAATGACAATTAAAAACTTAAAAGGCACTGTTGAACATTTTTGGACTTTTGTTGCATTCTGGTTTCAATGACTTTATGTTACAATCAGAATGAAATGTACAGAGGAGATACTAAGTGAAATACTGGTGACAATGGAAATATCTGGCACCAATTTCCTAGTAACATCATGGCTTCATTGGCCATTAATAATTCTCATTAATACATGGCTTCTGTTTTACGACAGATTTTGGAATGTGGTTTAGTAACAGTTGCACGTACTGATATAAAATACTGCATATTCATCAAACCTATTAGAGTTGGTCAAATAAATCGGCAGTATTACATCAAGAATTCCAGAATGCAGCTGATGCCCCACCAGATGTTGACAGTGCCAGCAGTAGCTAATTTTACAACTAAAAAAGTACAACAGTTCCAGGCAATAACATTACCCTTAAAGTTTAATGTTATTAACCCCTTTACTGGCTCAGTGCCTGTAATGCTTTACAGTATGGTAATCTGAGGATGCTATAAAGCATTATCTGTAATTATTACCCCTTCTGGTATTTAATGTATGCAGCAAAAGCAGAGCATCAGGGAAGAGGCTGTCTTCATTAATAACATTAACAAAAGGTATGCATAACAAGTCAAATAAGCTAAGTCAGTTTCATATTCTTAAACGTCCTGCCCCATTGGCATTCCAAGACTTCAGAATAAGTTTTAAATACATTTTATAGTAAAGAGAACAGTTAAAAGCACTTAACGTCAGCAAACAAAACAGAAGAAAACCTTTAGATGTACAAATAAGACATGAAAAATTAAAGGAAGTTATGACTGGTATTTGAATTTACAATCTGCATGCTTAATTATTCTGGATACTAAGCATTTCAAAAGGGGTAATTCCAAATTCATGGTCCAATAGAAATACTGGCATACAGTAATAAAATCAAGCAAGCAGTAGCTTGATAACAAGTACACATGAATATTAAAATGTAGGATTAATTTCATTACAGGTGAACAGAAGGTTCAAATGAGGATATGAAGGTCTTACACAAAATGGTATAGCATTTTAAGATTTGTATGTATACTTCAGCAGACTAGAGTGCATCTATAT
Source organism: Cetorhinus maximus (assembly GCF_964194155.1). Taxonomy (NCBI): domain Eukaryota; kingdom Metazoa; phylum Chordata; class Chondrichthyes; order Lamniformes; family Cetorhinidae; genus Cetorhinus; species Cetorhinus maximus. The sequence continues at coordinate 125,518,755 of NC_135884.1, forward strand.
GCATTCTTGGAACAGGTATTTCAAAACTTTTTATTCTGATACTTATCTCAGTTTCACAAGAAGCATGTTCTAGATATATTTTGAATATGCATTTTCCAAATAGCCTGTAATTTCTCAATAATTAGTAAATATGAGCAACAGCAGGGATAGCTCAAGATTAGATACATTTGTAAAACAGCTCATTAGAAATCAATTTGAAAGGAAACAAATGGCTGTTCATGTGAAAAAGGGCATTTCTAAAATTGACCTGGATTGGGGACACTAAATGAAGAAACATATTGAGAGATCATTTATATTGTGGTATTTTCTGAACACAAATTAAGATATTGAAACAGAGCGATAAGCCTTTCCCATTTTAGAACTTGCTAATTAATTCCTGGCTGCCCCGCTTAGCAGCTCATTCACAAAGAATGGCTCTCCTGTCTCACATTGTTGGTGGATGCATATTACTCCTTGCAGTATTTTCACACCCATTTAAATTTCATGGCAAAGACTTAATGCAGATGGTCATATATGTGACTGATAAAAGTTAGAAATACAGCCATTTTATGAAAATTAGCCATTTAATAGCTCTCCAACAATGGCATTTTAAAATAGGAATTAAGTAGGGTTTGTTTTTAAATGTAATTCTTGATAATCTCACTCAAAACAAAACTCACTGCTTGGTCAATATTGCTTTTAAAAAAAGTTACTTAAATTTAGTTAAGAGTTTGTAGTCAATACAAGATGCCTGATGATCTCTGAACACAATTGGGATTTGGCTTAAAATTGCTGCAGCTAGCATTTACAAGAATATAGTATTCAATTTTGAGAACCTAACAAGCAAAAGGACTGCAGTTACACTATCAACTTTTATACCCAAATAATTTTATGCATCACCTCTTCTAATTCCTGGCTGAGCTGGAAAAACCACCTTTTGTTTTGCAATGCATTATGGCAGGGGCACTACAGGAACTTTGAGGGAGCTATTCCAAACCAGGATTATGGTTACAGTGCAGTGTCCATTCCAAAGGTTTCCTGGGACGCATAGACCATGTAGAGAAAACCATCTTCATCCTTCTCACGTTCGTAAACTTCAGATATGGGTGTAGAAACACTGACCATGCTGTGCCCATTCACCAACAGGAAAAAAGCCTGGTTTGAATTTAGCTGCAGACGCCTCCTATCAAGCACATAACCAGAAAGCAGATTTCAGAAATTAATAAATTTATTCATTTGGTAATTTCTCCTCCTTCAAACATATCAGAACGCATATATTAACACTTAAGCATCAGCAAAAATATAGGCCCATAGCTTCCACACTCCCCAGTGTTGGATTTGGGGGGTACCCAAAAGGTGCGCTGGGGAATCCCTCTGGCAAGTTCCCAGGTAAGGATATGCACAGCAATTGCCCAAAAGTGCTAACTTCCTCTGGACAATTGCGCTGCACTGGGAACCATCCAAAAATGCAATTTAAATTGCAAACTTTGATGGTTCCACCAGGGCTACACCAATAGTTACCCAGAAAAAGTTAGACAAGTTAAAACCTCTTCTAACTTCTGGGTAACTATTGTAAAGGCCCAGACCGACCCCATGGGACTCACCCATTCCTGACAAACCAACCTCCCGACTCCCCCACCAACCCTCTGGACATCCCTGACCTCCAGACATCCACTCCCAGACCTACAAGGATTCTTTTGATACAGGCCCCAAGTAGCTCCGACAACAGAAGTGGCAATGCAATTTTCAAGACCAGGTAAGTGTGCATTTATTTCTTCTAATTTCTGCAGGCCAGCACTTTCTGATACTAGTCAGAAGTTTCAGCCCATAGTTTGCCTAAACCTTATAAATGCCATGAGTCAGTCTTGATAATCAAAGGATCTCCTTACAGCAAGTTCCAACAATAACTTCAAGTTGTAAAGCAGACAAGGTGACACTGTCTGGTATTGTACTAAACCATACAAGTCAGGAGGTTTGTGTGAAGTTAGTGGATTCCATCAGTTTGGGCTGCTTAAGTAAGCCAGATCTGCCCCTCCTGTTAAAAAGCACTCATGAGGACAATTTGGCTACAATACATTGCATGATAAATATCCCACCAACATACCATTTAAGCTCAACTCCCCAACAGTGATGAGTAAGTACAAAAGGGAAAATGTAAAATTAATGTGCTTGCTCCATTTCTGAAGGGTTTTTAAAAATTTCTGTACTTCCATGATGTTATTAGTAAAACAAACATATTTAAAATAGAAATAAGTCACTTGATTCTTTACATATTGCTTACAATGCAATTTCATTCCATTCTTTCATTCCCATTTACAATTTGTTTTAGTACTATTATTTGACAAAGAAAACAAATTGAAGTCTGCATTGTATATCCTTACTTTTTAAGGAGAGTCTTGTAAACTACTTAAATCTCCAACTCATCTAATCATTTCTACAACCTTTTGTTTACTTTTTTTTTACAAAACTTGTGCTCTTGTATGTATAAAATATTTTGGTAGTTCTAACATGAAATGATAGTTCTTAAATACAAAACAATGTGTTAATAGGCTATATAATCAGAAGTTGGGTATGGTATTTAGCCTTAATAAGTAGGAAATTTATACACTGATTTTTCCCCCACTTAGTCTACATTTCTGACTAAGTAAAAATCAGATATGAACTTGACTACATTTCTGACTAAGTATAAAATCAGATATGAACTTAATGAATGTTAATAGGTCACAAGCCACTTTTTAAGCAGGTAAATGTAAACAGCCCCTTGTTCCAATTCTAGAGGCAGTTAAAGCCCTAGTGACTAAGGAGGCAAGTGTGGTCTCCAAGGTCCCCAACCCGACAACTCCACGGGTCTCTATGCTCCTCTAATTCTAGCCTCTAATATACTCCAGCTGTAAATTGCTCCATCATTGACTAGACCTCAAGCTCTGGAACTCACTCCATAAATCCCTTTCTCCTCCTCTTTGACAAAGCTATTCTAATAACTCCTTATGTGGTTCAAATTTTGTTTGATGATGCTCCTGTGAAACACTTTGGAATGTTTTGCTACCTTAATGGCAAACCAATGTGTTCATGAGCAGTGTGATTGAGCGGGCAATCAGCAGGAAGCTTACTAGAGCTATCTGCTCAGCAGCATGGTTTTAGCTGGGAAAATTTCAGTCAGACCTTTTCACATACTTGAGTCTTCCCAAGCCTTAAACTCTTGGATCTTTGGATCAATGTGATGGCCGACAGGAAAAAACAATGCCCAAAGTGAGTGCCAATTCTGAGCAATAATCACTTTGAAGAGCAAAAGCTTAATGACCTCAATTTGTACTTTACATTAAAATAAATTCCCACCCTTTGAAGGAACTAATAAAAACAAACTTGGATTAAATCTTGGCGTATTTTAACAAAGTTATTCATCACCATTTCTTGAGCAAAGTGGCATGCAGTAAAACAGCTCATGGGCCTCAGGTAACGTGGCTTCAAATATCAGTTACTAAGAGACGTATAGCGACTTGAAAGCAATGGGCATGAGCTCAAATTATCACAGCCCAAATAATCAAATTTTTGTTGATTAAAAATTGTTACCATTGCACATAAAATCATAAAACAGAATATTCCAACACTTTTGAAGGACAAGGCAACAATTCATTTCTCAAACATGAATTAAAATTAAAAGTTTACCTTATGATTTTGATCAGTTCACTCATGTTTACATGGTCAGGGACAAGAAATTTGGTCTTGTCCAAAACAGGCAATTGCTTTTCTCCCTTGTACCTTTCAATTATGACCTGAAAAATGGAAAGCAAAGTATCATACGGTTCAGTTCGTGTCTGTTTTGGCTCAGTGGTAGTACTCTTGCCTCCAAATTAGAATATCATGAATGCAAGCCCCACTTTAGAGATTAAAAACAGAAAATACTGAACAGGCCTGGCAGCATTTGTAGAGAGACAAAGAGAGTTAACATTTCACTGATGACCTTTCATCATGATAGATGCAATAGGTTTTAACCTATTGAGGAAGAAAGAGGAAGGGTGGATAAAAAGAACAAAGGGAGGATGTGGAATAGGGTAGAAGGCAAGAAAAGAGTTCATGCTGCACAGCCAAGGAGTGTGGTATTGGGACAAGAAAAGAAACAAAAGATGTAGAGAGAGATGCATGAATGGCAGAGCCATGAACAGCTGCCATATGAAAGCAAAAAGAGAAGAGAAAAACCAAAACCAGCAAGGAAGAAACAAAATGGAGGCAGAGATTGAGATATAAAATGGTTGTACTTCTGAGTCCAGAAGGCTGTAAAGCACCTAGTCAAAAGAGGTGCTCTTCCCCAGTTTACCTTAAGAGATCTGAGCATATAATCTAAGCTAACACACCAGCGTGGCAAAAATGCAGCACTGCACTGTCATACATACTGTCAGTGGGATCAGACTTGATGCCCAATCTGCCTTCTCTGATGCATGTTAAAGATTCCACTGCACTAGTCGAAGGAGAGTTTTCCTGCCAAAAATTAATTCCTCAACCAAAATTACAAAAAAAAACACGAACTGGTCATGTATCTGGTGCATAAATTGACTACCATGTTTTCCTACCCAACATCAGTGACCATTGATTTTCCCTCTTAGCTGCGTGGGTGAGTGGTCATACAACAATGCAGAACATATCGCACAGGAAACAAACAGGATGTACACAACCAGTGCTCCCTTTAAGGTGTGAACATGTATAGTTAAACGGCAATTTTAGCGGGAACGTGCAATGCAACAAACAGGCTGCAAACAGCTAAGAGAAATTAGAGCAACACTGGTGACTATACTCGTTAGAGGCAACATAGGAATTTGAAAGAAATGGTGGTGGAGTGAAGAAGCCAAGGGTTATACGTGCTAACAAGAATGATCCTGCAGGATTGAGCAGTTTTACAGAGGAGTGTGTGCCTTGAGAGTGCTTGATGTAGACCAACCAAATCTAATAGTGATGGCTAAGCCTGGTGACAGATTTGGTCAAGCGTGCATCCCAAGAGCTTGAGGGAGAGTTCTACTGGGCATAAGGATATCAAAGATGAGTGTAGTCGAGCAGATTGACAGTTGTTGAGGTGGTGTGGCATGTGGACGGCCAAAATCTAGGCAGGTGGGAGTTTGTTTGTTTTTTTGCTTTGAAACTACAGATATGAGTGGAATGTGCGCTGTTAAAGAAAGAAGTGATCAAGACCATGAAAGTAGAGGGGCCACTGAGATGGCAACTTTGAAGGGTGGCCATGAATATGGGTAGAAGTTGTTATATGGAGGGAGAAGTTTAGGCCAGACAGTGAAATCAGAGAGTGCAAGGAGTTTAAATGAAGATGAAAACCACCTGAAATGAGGAACTGATCAGTGCTGAAGCTGAAGGAGAATATGACCAGGAGAAACTCAGAACGGGGTGCAGGTAGATAGCAAGGATTTTGAAAGGAGGGAAGAGAGATGCTCAAAGGATCTGAATGCACCAGGAGTAGCGAGGAGAGATTAATTTGTGATTTCGTAATAAAAGCCACACCACTACCCCAGTGGTTTGGATGGGGCAGGTAATGAAAAATATAGACAGGCTGGAAACCTTCAGGAAGGGACAAGGTGTCACCAACTATGAGCCAGATTTCATTCAAGGCCCTGTCAATGCATTTGTGCACAATGAGGTGATGGAGGATAAGGGCTTGATCACGGGTAAATGAGAAGAAAATGTAGAGAGGAGCAGTGAGTATTGATCTACTGGCAGAGTCTGTGGTGGATGGAGTGAGCAGCATGACAAGTTTGGTAATGGGGAAGGATGAAACAGTTGGGTGTTCCTGTTCGCAAGGAGGCAGCATTAATGTATAGACAAATCTTACATAGAATGCCAAGCCATGCAGAAGGTAGCTGTGGGCTTATCCAGGGGGACGTTCAAGCTTGAGGCAGCAGCACAGAACAACAGTGCGGAGTGGGTGTGTGGGGGGAGAGGAGGAGGAGGAGAAGGAGGAGCAAAGGACATGAAAGGGATTATCAGTTATACAATAAATTACAATTTGTCCTACATAGGTGGAGTGAAAAATATACCAAGTTAGCACCAAGAATGCTCATTAACAATAACTGTTTAAGTGTGGCTTTTAATGTATTAAAAAGATTGTCATAAACCTTATTTCTACTTTTTTTAAAAAGTAGGAAAGAGACAATGAAACCTGTAAATTAGGAACACCCAAAGGGCTTGCATCGTGTCCTTTATTTGCACATGACCTTATTTTCAAAGCTATTATATGCACAGTAAACTGGATGAGCCAAATACTTCAGGACTGGCTGTATCTCCTGTGGTGTTCCTTCCCACCACCCCCACCAATCTCCCTCTATGTGCTGCAGGTACTAATGCTTAAAGTGCTGCAGAATGGGTAGAGGGCTGTGGCCAATTCATCAGTACACAACATACTGGAGTATGTTGGTGGCATTCCTGGATGTCTGATCACATGATCATTCAACCAATAATTTTTATAAATGTTACTAGATTTATCTTATAAAAGTCAAGGTCCCAAAGCAACAACTTGTATTTATATATCATCTTTAACATAATGAAACCTCACAAGGCACTTCACAGGAACATTATAAAACAAAAGGTGTTACATATTAGGTCAAATGACCAAAAGCTTGGTCAAAGAGGTAGTTTTAAATGTCTTAAAAGAGACAAGTGAGGTAGAGGGGGAGAGGTGTTAGGAGATATTTCAGAACTTGGTGCCTAGACAATTGAAGGCATGGCCACCAATGGTGCAGCAATTATAATCAGCAATGCACAACAGGTGAGAATTAGAGGAGCATGGCTATATCAGGGGATTGTGGAGCTGGAGGAGGTAACTGAGATAGGAAGGAGCAAGCCCATGGAAGGATTGGAAAACAAGGATGAGAATTTTAAAATCAAGACATTGTTTGACTGGGAGCCAATGTAGGTCAGCACTTGCTGAGTTATGACAAGATCAGCAGAGTTTTTGATGACTTCGAGTTTACCCTGTGGGTGACCAGCCAGGAGTGTTGGAAAGTCAAGTCTAGAGGTGACAAAGGCACAGATGAAGGGTTCTGCAGCAGATGAGCGGAGACAGGGGTGAAGCTGAGTGACGTTACAGAGAGATGGTGCAAATATAAGATCAAAAGCTCAACTAAGGATCAAATGTGACACCAAGGTTAGGAACAGACTGAATTAATCTCACACTGTAGCCAAGGAGAGAGATGAACTCAGTAGTTAAGGAATGGAGTTTACAGCAGGGACCGAAAACAATGGCTTCAGTCTTCCCCATATTTAATTGGAAGACATTGAATAAGCAGTCTGACAATTTAGCAACAGTGCAGGAGTTGAGAGAGGTGGTTGTGATGTAGAGCTGGGTGTCATCAGGGTATCTGTGAAAAGCTAAGTAGATTCTTCATTTGTGGCTTTGTACCAACCACTATTGTGAGAGGTTTCATGAACCAGGGAACAAGAAAAGAGCAAGTTGAGGGGCGGTGGGGACAGGAAAGCATTAGCTCCATTTCTTCCCTTCCTTCCTGCCAACCCCCCATTCCTCCCTACCCATAGCTTGAGCCCCTCAATTTCAGCCCACACCCGATTCATGGCTTTCCCCACCTGGCCGTTGTGTAATGGAGGTCTCTTTACCCAGCATGCATAGTGACAAAGAAATCCCTCTGTCTTTGTGATATTGCAAGTTTTATTTTAATCCTAGAGATAAAGTGGTTTCTCGGTCATTATGCACATTGGTTAAAAAGATCTCCATTACATTAAAGCTGTTATACATTTTGCCACCTCTCACTTACCCGAAGGTCTGGTGTTTTTACTTGTAAATTTACTTGGAGGTTGCCCATTGTTTGTAAGCTGACAGCGCAGGTGGTTTTAAGGTGCAGTTTCTGTCTATTATATTGCAAGTTATACAGGACTGTTAGCGAGTGTCCGCTTTTGGCGATATCCATTTGTATATTCAGTGAAACCTATACAAAGAACTTGCTAGGCCAAACTGACCAAAGACATGCTATATCACAAAGAGCCAATAAATGTGCTATATTAAACAAATTCTCAATTGCCATTTTACAGTACATTATATAACTTAAAAATGCTTTTTTGGCACAAAAGCCATTTTACTTTTAAATTTCCCCAAAGAGTACTCACAGGGATTTTGTTGGGATGTTGTTCTCGAATAAGATGCACATCTTCCACTCTCTGCTCTGTAAAGTAGCATAATAATTATTTTAGAAAACCAAGCTACAGAAACCTCGAACTGAGATTAATAAAACATCACTTGCCCTCATCCCCAGACATTCCCTAGTTCAGAATAGTCCAGCGATCTGCAAGAGACCCCAGCAACTCCTCTATTCACCTGGCCATGGAATACCATGGAGCAAAACCAGACAGTGGCCAAAAGGTACTTCTGTAATAATGCAATTTCCTACAGACATGCAATTAACACAATAGGCTAAAATAAGACCCACCATACACAAAAAATATGTACTAAAAAATTAGACCTACCATAGCAAAGCAACCCCATTAGAGATCCCAATACATGCAAAAAAAAAAATCAAGAGCCCGATTAAAAAAAAGCCCCAAAACACAAAAAATAGGCTTAAATACATAATACACAGCAAAGATTAGCAGCACATACACCAAGCAAGTCTCCCTCTACGTACACAAATAAACACAAGGTCCCCCATGGGCATGATGGGCTGAATAGCCTCCTTCATTGCTGTAAATCTAGGTTTCTAAACCTCCATGTCCCAAATCTGAAAGCTTCAACTCTTAAAGACGAGAAAAGATCCAACCAGGAAACAACCTTTTCATGACGATTTTTGTTAAAAAAGCCAAAACAACTTTTCTAAAAGTATGAATAGCATCCATTCACTTTGCAACATCAAAAAACCACAGATTAGTAAATATCAGCATTGAATTCAGTGCCGCACCCGAGTAAATCAAACAGAAAATTGGAAACATAAAGCCTGGGCTTAAGAACTGCTCAGTGAGTAAAAATATAATTATTAGCGATTATTCTGTGGCGAGTGGTTCACTTTCTGACTTCACAAAGTCTCTCCACATGGCATGGCACAAGACAGCAGTGTGATGGAATGCTTCCACTTGTCTGGAGGGGTGCAGCTGAAACACCAAAAAGCTCAAACCATCCAACTGAGCTTTGATAGCCATCTAACCCACCAGCTTAAACATGCATTCTCTCCATCACCATCGTACCATCGCCAAGTATCTACAGGATGCACTGCAGCAAGTCACCATGATTTCTTCAGATGGCCTCCTACACACACAACCTCCACTACCTAGAAGGTGGCAGGGGCTGCATGGAAACACCATCATCTCCAATTTCCGTCCAAGTAACATATCATCTCAACTTAGACATATATCACTGTTTCTTTATCATTGCAGGAGTTCCCCTGGGTAGTTTTTAAACCCAACCATCTTCAGCTGCTTCAATGGCCTTCCTTCCATCATGTGTCAGATGTGGGGATGTTTGCTGATGATTGCACAATGTTCAGTACAATTTGAGATTCCTCAGGTACTGAAGCAGTCCATTTCCATACGCAACAAGACCTAGACAACATTCAAGTTTGGGCTAAGTGGCAAATAACATTTGGACCACACAAGTGTCAAGCAATGAAATTCTCCAACCAGAGAGAGAATCTAACCTTGACATTCACTGACATTACCAGTGCTGAATCCCCCACCTTCAACATCGTGTAGGTTATTATTGATCAGAAACTGAACAGGACCAGCCATGTAAATACTGTGGCTACAAGAGCAGGTCAGAGGCTGGGAATTCTGTAGCAAGTAACCCTGGCTTCCCAAAGCCTGTCCATCATCTACAAGGCACAAGTCAGGAGTGTGATGGAATATTCTCCATTGCCTGGATAAGTGCAGCTCCAACAACACAAGCAGCTCAATGCCATCCAGGACAAAGCAGCCCACTTGATTGGCACCCCATCAATCACCTTAAATATTCATCCCCTCCACTAGTGGCAGCAATGTATACCATCTACAAGATGCACTGCAACAACTCACCAAGGCTTCTTTGATAGCCCCTTCCAAACCCATGATCTGTACCACTTAGCAGGAGAACAAACATATGGGAACACCACCACCTCTATCCTCTATCAGGGCAGGCTGAGGGCTCTCTGCTTCTTCCTTAAACAGAGGCCCAAACAATTCCCATCCACCACTAGCCTGCTCTGCCTGGCTGAACTTGCTCTCTCATTGAACAACCTCTCTTTTAACGACTCATTTCCTCCAAATAAAAGGTGTGGCTATGGGTATCCTCATGGGCCCTAGTTATGCCTTTCTTTTTGTGGGGTCTGTGGAATATTGCTTGTTCCAATCCTACTCAGGCCCCCTCCCACAAACTCTTTTCCCAGTACATCGATGATTGTTTCTTTGTGCTCTCGACCGGACCTAGAAAAATTAATCAATTTTGCTTCCAATTTCAATTTCTCTCACATAGTCCAACTCCAATACTTCCCTTCCCTGACTTGTCTGTCTCCATTTCTGGGGATAGGCTGTCTACCAATATTCATTACAAGCCCGACTCCCACTGCTACCTCGACTGCACCTCCTCAAACCCTATTTCCTCGAAGGGCTCCAGTCCATTCTCCCAGCTTATCCGTCACATCTGTTCTGATAAAGCTACTCCACGGTGCTTCTGACATGTCTTCCTTTTTCCGCAGCAGAGCATTCCCCCCCCACTGTGGTTGACAGGAACCTCAATCATGTCTAACCATTTCCCGCACTTCTGCCCTCACCCCTCCCAGAACCACAATAGGGTTCCCTTTGTCCTCACTTTCCACCCCACCAGCCTCTGTATTCAAAGGATTATCTTCTGCCATTCTGCCAAATCCAGCATGATGCCACCACATCTTCCCCTTCCGTCCCCTGTCAGCATTCTGAAGGGATCTTCAATATGCCCTGGTCCACTCCTCTATCACTTCATCCTCTTCCCAAGGCACCTTCCTCATTGCAATCACAGAAGTTTAACACCTGTTCCGTTACTTCCTCTCTCCTCACTGTCCAATGTCCCAAACACTCCTTTCCAGGTAAAGCAGCTATTTACTTGTACTCCTTTCAATTTAGTCTTTTTAATTCAAATGTGGCAGGTGGCATGGCATGTGGGCGTAACTGGACAGGCCAGCATTTATTGCCCATCCCTAATTGTCCTTGTTCAGAGGGCATTGAAGAGTCAACCACATTGCTGTGGGTCTGGAGTACGTCAGCCAGATTTCCTTCCCTAAAGGGACATTAGTGAACCAGAAGGGTTTTTACGAGGGATTCATGGTGATGATCACACTTTTAATTCCAGATTTTTACTGAATTCAAATTTCAACCATCTGCTGTGGTAGGATTCGAATCCACGTCCCCTGAGCATTACCCTGGATCTCTGGAATACTGGTGCAGTGACAATACCACTACACCACTGCCTCCCCATATCTACTGTATCCAGTGCCACATGCAGTCTCCTCTATATTAGGGAGACTAAATGCAGACTGGGCAATTGCTTTGTGAAACACCCCTGCTCAGTCTGCAAGCATGACCCCAACCTTCTAATCACTTGCCATTTCAACTTGTCGTCTTGCTCTCATTTCTACCCTCGACCTAATACAATACTCCAGTGAAGCCCAAAGCAAGCTGGAAGAGCAGCACCTCATCTTCCAATTAGGACTCAACATTGAGTTTAACTACTTGAGAGATCATGAACACTCTCCTCCATCTTATCCCCCCTCAAACCCTGCCCAAGTGCCAGTCTGTATCTTGTTCTCCTGTATTTGCTTGCAGACAGTGTTGACCTTTATTCTGCTATTAACACAAACTCTGGACCAATGCTGTGTGTCTTTAACACTACCATTACTATCCTTTTGCCTTGTGTTCGATGACATTTGTGCATTTAATCTACTCCAACCTCCAAGTTATCCCTTTTGCTCCACCTGCCCTTCCCCTTTTCCATAGCATAAAACCCATCACATCCCTAGCTCTCTTCAGTTCCGAGGAAGGATCATATTGGATGTTTTGGGTAATATTGGACTCAAAACGTTAACACTCTCCCCCACAGATGCTGTCAGACCAGCTACAATTTTCCAGCACTGTTTTTATACCACCCCCTGTATGTTCCCCTCCAAGCCACACACCATTCAACTTGGAAGTATATCACTGTTCACACTGTCAATGGATCAAGAACTTGGAATTCCCTTCCCAACATCACTGCAGGTGTACCTACATCTCAAACAGCAGCAGTTCAAGAAGACAGTTCACCATCGCCACCTCAAGTGTAATTAGGGATAGGCAATAAATGTTGGCCTTGCCAGCAACTCATCCCATGAAAAAAATCCATTAAAAAAACCATAGACATTTACAACATAAAAGGCAGCCACCTGGCCATTGGTGTCTGAGATGAATTTTCCCCGGAGCAACAAAATTAATCTACTGTACAGTACTTTCCCTACACCCCTATATCATCTGCTTTAACCATTTACCCAATAACCTTTAAAATGCAATGAAATTGGACGCATCCACTGCCTGTTGCAGAGTATTGCACGTTCCAACAAAAGCTTATGTGAAGAAAATGTCCAACTTTCCCCTTTATCACAATTTAAATTGACATCACAACTTATATTGACAGGAAGTAATCTTTCCCAATTCACTACAGAAAAAATGGCTCATGAATTTTAAAAACCTCAAATTTCCTCAATTTCTTCTATTTCAATGGAAATAGTCACAGTATCTCTAATGTCTCTTCCTAACTACAGGATCTGATCCCTGGCATCCATGTAAATCAATAATGTGCATTATGACTTTAACATTTTTTAAATGAAGTACCCAAAATAGCATACATTATGCAATTTGTGGCCTAATCAATGCTGGAGATAAATTCAATATTTGCTTTTGTACCCATTTTTAAAAAATGCTATTGGCACCAATGGTTTTACAGCTTATGCTCACTTTTAGAGAAGTATTTATTTGCATCCATAGATCTGTTTATCCAGATTTTATATTTTTCACTGCTTATACTCCCATTTGCTTTTCCTCCCAAAATGCATTACCTCACACTTGCATCACATTAAATTGCATCTGACAGCTGTCTGCCAATACCATTCTTCCTGAAGTCTTGAATCCACTTTGGCACTTGCCAAACCACCAATTTGGGCCAAATTTTGAGGTTGTCCTCCTCTGTGCCTAAGCCAAATCATTTGTGTATACATATCAAAATAAAAAGTGGAACGCAGTACTACCCACAGGGAACATCATTTCGAACTCTCCCCAATTTGAGCAACACCCATTTACCCCAAGTGTTCTGAGTCAATCAATTTTCCTATCCACATTTCCTATTACAAAAGCGCATTTGAATTTTTTCAACAAGCTTTGAGACAAATATTTTTTGGAAGCCCATATAGAACACATCTACTGCACTCCTTTTATCTAATTAGTCAATCCTTTCAAACAAACTTAGTTTTGGCAGTGAACACTGGAACGCTAATTAACATGAACCCATAATAACCGAGTCCAACTCGGATGCACCTGACTTTTAAAAGGCAACCTAACAGTAGTGGGTTGCGAACAAAATCTACATCAGGCCTGGGTAATGATGTAAAATAAAGTATGGATGTGCTAGGAGAACAAGTGAAAAGAAAGTTACTGATATAGTATTAGTTTTAGGTGTGTAGATTTCATAGAATTGCCATAATATAAAAGCAAAATACTGCGAATGCTGGAAATCTGAAACAAAAACAAAATTGCTGGAAAAACTCAGCAGGTCTGACAGCATCTGTGGAAAGGAAGACAGAGTTAACGTTTCGAGTCTGTATGACTCTTCATCACCATCTGGGCTTATTGCTTTGAAACGTCGGAATCCAATCCTGCCATTCTATCAGTCGGAGATTTATTCCAAAAAGCTGCACTGAAGAGATGTTATTTTTATATCGATAATACACAAAAAAAGCTCAACTGTCTGAAATAATCTTGTTGTAAAATAAGGTGGCAATTTTCCCAATCAATAGCTATAAAAATACATACACAAATCACCAAAACTCCAAATACCCCCTCAAATTGATGTAGAAATATCTTCAAAAATTTGATTTTCCTACCTGCAATGTCAAATGGATTATTTAGCACAACTTTTCTTTAAACACAAAAAGCCTTAAAAATCTGTAATTAACCAAATATAACATCCAAGTGGCAAATGAATCTTAACTCATCCAAAAACACTTATTTTAGCAATCTACCCATAAATTTTAAACTTCAGAAGCAATAAACCCCTGTGCTTTTTGCAAGCAAAAAACCTCATTATCAATCCGACATATCACCATTGACATTCACAATAAATGTCAATGTCAAGAATGTTTCTCAGCAGAAAAGAAAACTTATCCACTTGTTTCTGCACCAGCTGCCAGAGATCCACTTCAGATCTCAAGACTCAAGCTGCTTAGTTCTCTGCTCTTACAATGCAAAAGCCACTAGCTATCCATTGATTCCTGCTCAGAAGCATCTAGAGGCTTTACAGTTGGATACGAACATATGAATTAGGAGGAATAGGCCACTCAGCCCCTTGAGCCTGCTCCACCATTCAATAAAATCATGGCTGATTGGATTGTAATCTCAAACCCACGTTCCCAAATACTCCGATAACCTTTCACCCCCTTGCTTATAAAGGACAAAGCAACAATGACCATTTAGACTCAAATCTATACACCACTGCTCAAACTCTTCTGCAATTTCCATTAATTACAAAAATATTATAGACTAGGACAATGCAAGGAAAAATTTTGATTCAAACTGGAGTTAGGATAAAACACGACGTATTGACATGTCAACAACAATGCATGAGAAAACAGGGCTGTAATAAACCATCTTCCATGGGATGAGGAGAAAAGTTGATTTTATCTTTTTGATAAAAATAATATTGTGGATGCAGCATGCATTAGCAGATACACGATGCAACAATTTTTCATGATGCAACATGTTTACTTCAAATACAGCCTTGCATAGCAGTAATTTCAAGATATCAGTAAGAGATAGGGACACAGCCATTGCAGGCATGACAAAAACAAAAATACCTGGAAAAACTCAGGTCTGGCAGCATCTGCAGAGAGGAACACAGTTAATGTTTCGAATCTGTATGACTCTTCAACAGAACTAAGTAAAAATAGAAAAGAGGTGAAATATAAACTGGTTTAAGGGGGGGTGAGACCAGTAGAGCTGGATAGAGGGCCAGTGATAGGTGGAGATAGCCAAAAGATGTCATAGACAAAAGAACAAAGAGGTGTTGAAGGTGGTGATATTATCTAAAAAAAATGTGCTAATTAAGGGTAGAAAGCAGAACAAGCAAGGTACAGATAGCCCTAGTGGGGGAGGGGTGGGGTTGGGTGAAGGGTGAAATAGGCTAAAAGGTAGATATAAAACAATGGAAATACATTTAAAAATAATGGAAAAGGTGGGAAAAGAAAAATCTATATAAATTATTGGAGAAAAAAAAGGCAGACATGAACTTGACAAGTCAGGTGGCCTTTTCTCAGATGGAATACTCTGTTTAGTTTTTAAAAAATGAAGTTGGGCAATCATTTCAGTTGCAACATTAAATAAGATGCTAATAGGGGCAACAAAGCCACCTCTCCTCTCTCCCCCCGCAACTCCCCCACCGCTCCCCCCTTCTCATCCCAGCTCTGCTTTCCTCCCCTCTTCCCCCACCCCCAGCTCTCCTCCCCTCTTCCCCCCCCCCAGCTCTGCTTTCCTCCCCTCTCCCCTCTCCCCCCTCCCCCCAAGCTCTGCTCTCCTCCCCCTCCCCCCCAAGCTCTGCTCTCCTCCCTTCTCCACCCCCCCAGCTCTGCTCTCCTCCCTTCTCCACCCCCCCAGCTCTGCTCTCCTCCCTTCTCCCCCCCCCCCAGCTCTCTGCTCTCCTCCCTTCCCCCCCAGCTCTCTGCTCTCCTCCCTCCCCCACCCCCCCAGCTCTCTGCTCTCCTCCCTCCCCCACCCCCCCAGCTCTCTGCTCTCCTCCCTCCCCCACCCCCCCAGCTCTGCTCTCCCTCCCCCACCCCCCCAGCTCTGCTCTCCCTCCCCCACCCCCCCAGCTCTGCTCTCCTCCCTCCCCCACCACCCCCAGCTCTGCTCTCCTCCCTTCCCCACCACCCCCCAGCTCTGCTCTCCCCCAGCTCTGCTCTCCTCCCTTCCCCCCCCTCCAGCTCTGCTCTCCTCCCTTCCCCTCCCCCGCTCTCTGCTCTCCTCCCTTCCCCCCCCCAGCTCTCTGCTCTCCTCCCTTCCCCCCCCCAGCTCTCTGCTCTCCTCCCTTCCCCCCCCCAGCTCTCTGCTCTCCTCCCTCCCCCACCCCCCCAGCTCTCTGCTCTCCTCCCTCCCCCACCCCCCCAGCTCTCTGCTCTCCTCCCTCCCCCACCCCCCCAGCTCTGCTCTCCTCCCTCCCCCACCCCCCCCAGCTCTGCTCTCTCCCCCTCCCCCAAGCTCTGCTCCCTCCTCCCCCACCCAAGCTCTGCTCCCCCCTCCCTCCCCCCCAAGCTCTGCTCCCCCCTCCCCCAAGCTCTGCTCCCCCCTCCCCCAAGCTCTGCTCCCCCCCCCCCAAGCTCTGCTCCCCCTCCCCCAAGCTCTGCTCCCCCCTCCGCCAAGCTCTGCTCCCCCCTCCCCCTCCCCCAAGCTCTGCTCCCCCCTCCCCCTAGCTCTGCTCCCCACCTCCCTCCCCCCCCCCCCCCCCCCCAGCTCGAGCCCCAACACCCCCGCCCAGGTTTAAACTAACGGCTCCGGGAGCTTTCTGCTGCAGAGAATCCGCCCCGCCCGCGTTCGCCAAGGACAGAGACCGAAATCTCCACAGCGACTGGTCTTTACAAGGCCTGTGCGGCGGTGGGGGGCTCCGCGGCATTGGCCGTAACCCATGGCCGCCCACAGGGGGCCCGACTCCTCCTCCACCCCCCAGCCCCACCGCTTGTTGGAAATCGACCGGGCACCTACCGAAAGTCCTCCTCTGTTTGAAGGATTTCTCTGACGGCATTATGAACTGGAACAGCCCTGATTGAACAGAGGCCGGGCTCAGTTTCAATACAGGCCCAAGTTACCAAGTCAGTCAGTCTCTCCTCTCCCCACCGAGCGGATCCGTCCTCCGACTGTCAGCTGACTGAGCACACCTAAACTTAACAGCTCACCACCGCCGCTCCCATTCGTTCAGCCTTCGATTGACATTCCCACCAGCCAATCATTCGCCAGCACTGTGTCCCGCCCAAATGGTTTGACGGACAAGGGATTCTAGCTTTTGATTGGTCACTGCTATCTGCTATAATATTATACAAACTATTCTGCCCGGTGACTTTTCCCATTGGTTAGGACGGGACAAGGGAGGTGACGGGAGCGGTCCATCAGGTGCACTGATTGGCTGCTTGGCGTTTTGACATCAAGTTAAGTTGAATAAATTATTGGGATCCAGAAGTAAACAAGCTGGGTGGCGCAAGCGCGGCCGAGCCTGGGAGCCAACTGCTGCAGAGCTGCCATTGGCTGCACGGTCAATCCGCTTTGGAGCAATCGCCGCAGGGTAAGCCCACGACACGCTCTGGCACAGCACTGGCACCCACCCAGTCACTGGCTGGAGGGTCATCCGCTGCGTAGCCCTGGCACCCGGCCGCTGGCTGCAGGGGGGTCAGCCCGCTGCACAGCACTGGCTGCAGGGTCAGCCCACTGCACAGCACAAGAAGCTGGGCACTAGCTGTAGGGTTAACCCGCTGCACAGCACCGATGCAGGGTCAAGCCCATTGCACAACACTGACACCAGGGTCACTGGCTCCAAGGTCGACCCATTCCACAGCACTAGGAACCACCCTGCAGGGTCAGCCAGCTGCACAGCACCGACACCTGGTCACTGGCTGCAGAATCAGACTGCTCCACAGCACTGGCATCCGGCCACTGGCTGCAGAATCAGGCTGCTCCACAGCACCGGCATCCGGCCACTGGCTGCAGAATCAGGCTGTTCCACAGCACCGACACCCGGTCACTGGCTGCAGAATCAGGCTGCTCCACAGCACTGGCATCCAGACACTGGCTGCAGAATCAGGCTGCTCCACAGCACCGACACCCGGACACTGGCTGCAGAATCAGGCTGCTCCACAGCACTGACATCCGGCCACTGGCTGCAGAATCAGGCTGCTCCACAGCACTGGCATCCGGACACTGGCTGCAGAATCAGGCTGCTCCACAGCACCGACACCCGGTCACTGGCTGCAGAATCAGACTGCTCCACAGCACTGGCATCCGGACACTGGCTGCAGAATCAGGCTGCTCCACAGCACCGACACCCGGTCACTGGCTGCAGAATCAGACTACTCCACAGCACTGACACCTGGTCACTGGATGCAGGGTCAGCCCGCTGCACAGCACTGGGACCCGGTCACTGGTTCAGGGTCAACCCACTTCATAGCACTGGCACCTGAACAGTGGATGCAGGGTCAGACTGCTCCATGGCACTAGGACCTGGCCACTAGCTACAGCATCAACCCACCACAACACAGGGTTAACCCGCTCCACAACACTGGAACTCAATCTGCAGGGTCAGCCCGCTCTACAATACTGGGATCCGGTCACTGGTTGCAGGGTCAGCTGGCTCCACAACACTAGGACTCGGCTGCTCCTCAGGGGTCAGCCCGCTCTACAGAGGCACTTCACAAAGCGCTCAATGGTCAGAATCTTTCCCCAGATCGTTCATGAAGAATCATTAAATTCAGTTTTATAAGCAGTACAATAACCAGTTTCCGGTCACTGGAAAGTTGTAATCTCTCACGCGCAGCATAAACATTCACTGCTTTTAATTCACCTCTTACTGGGCACCCAGTGCACTTCATTACATCAGAGATGTTTTTATATACACACATAAAAATGCAGATGTTAAATCCGAGTTGCTATTACTTAGCTCCGCCCACCTCTTGCAAACTTGGCCCCTAAACCTCTTTACTTTAATTCCACTTTTAAAAGGTTCACAACTCACTGCAACTCATGACCTTGTTACTGTTGTGATTAATGAACTATATGTACCATATACAACTTCAGAACATAAATGGAAATCTGGAAAGCAAAGACAGGGCATGAAAAAACATTGGCAAGTAAAATCAAGGAAAACTTGTAAACACACAGAGCAAGAGGATAACCAAGAGTAAGGCCAATTAGAGACCAAAAAGGTAACTATGTGGAGGCATGGGCCTAACCTTGGTGGGCAAATTATTGGGAAAAAAATCTGACAATATAAATCATTTAGAGAAGCACAGATTAATCAAGGTCAATATGGATTTGATAAGGGAAAGTAGTGTCTGACTAACCTGATTGAATTTTTTGTGATAACAAGGACTGCGAATGAGGGTAGTGTGCTTGATTTAGTCTACTGTAGATCGCAGCATATAAATTGACCCAGTGTATAAGACAACCCGATTTTTCAGTCCCAAAAATCATGTTTTTGCAATTACTCAGCATATAAGTCAACCCCCCTTTTCAGCCACACCTCAATTTTTCACTCCACAGATGTTTTACTTACCAGTACCTTACGATTGGGTGCAAAGGATCAAGCAGGCAATATAGGTCGCAGTGATGTGTGGGAGTTTAAGACATGCCTACAAAGAGCAGACCCTGTGTGGTGGATGACAAAATTGGTGACCACCCACACCAGTGGTTCACTTTTATACTTGGTGTGAAAGTCGATTCCCAGTTTTGGAGGGATTTTGAGGCTTCAAAGGTCGACTTATACTGCAACCTCTACAGAATACTGATTTTAGCAAAGCTTTTGATAAGATTGTATCACATGCCAGTAAAGGCCCATGGAATCCAAAGGAAAGTGGCAAATTGGTTCAGTGACAGGAAGCAAAGGGCAATAGTTGGGTGTTTTTTGTGGCTGGAAGGCTATTTTTTTTAGAGAGTTTCTGCAGGGCTCAGTATTGATCCTTTGCTGTTCGCGGTTCATATGATAATTAGCCCTGAGGTTGTTTGTGATGAAGAAAGCTGTAGCTGGCAGGAAGATATCTATGGACTGGTAAGGCAGGCAGAAAAGGGGCAAATGGAATTCAATTTGCAGAACTGTGAGGTAATGCATTTAGGGAGGACAAAAAAAGGCAACAAATACATAATAAATGGTAGGATTCTGAGAAGTGTAGAGAAACAGAGGGACCTTGAGTATATGTAATGGACAGGGTCAGAAAGAACTACTGAATCCTGTTCCCTTCCCTACTGTCCATAATCAGTATGCTTTTGAAAAAAATGTATGTTTCTTAATGCAAATGCGTGGACAATTTGAAATCCCATCAAGCTTTGTATGGGTTTAAATGAAGAGCATTATTAATGCACACGCTCGCCTTGAAAACCTAACACGAGGTCACTCACCCAGTCACATGAACACTTTAGAGGCAAGTATGTTTAAGCAGAATAGTGCACTGTTACAGATTATAGGCGAAAGATATAGTTCTTAATACACGTGATTGGCTTGTTTTGGAAAGCACAGGCCTGATGAAAAAACAAAAACAGAATTACCTGGAAAAACTCAGCAGGTCTGGCAGCATCGGTGGAGAAGAAATCAGTTAACGTTTCGAGCCTTCACGGCCCTTCGGCAGAACTGAAGTATAGTTAGGAGAGGGGAGAAATATAAGCTGGTTTAAGGTGGGGGGGGGGGGGGGGGGGCGGGAGAAGTTGAGGGTGTGGTGATTGTGGAGATAAGCAAGCAGTGATAGGAGCAGATAATCAAAAGATGTCACAGACAAAAGGATCAAAGAGGTGTTGAAGGTGGTGATATTTGTCTAAGAAAAGTGCTAATTAAGAATGGAAGACAGGACACTCAAAGTACAGCTCTAGTGGGGGTGGGGTGGAAAGACTAATAAGGTTTTAGTTTTAGATTTAAAAATAATGGAAATAGGTGGGGAAAGAAGAATCTATATAAATTATTGAAAAAAAAGGGGGAGGGGGGAGAAACGGGGTGGGGATGGGGGGAGGGGGAGTTTAAGATCTAAAGTTGTTGAATTCAATATTCAGCCCGGAAGGCTGTAAAGTGCCTAGTCGGAAGATGAGGTGCTGTTCCTCCAGTTTGCGTTGCAGTGAAGACGGCACTTAAAGATTAAATAGAGAGACCAACATGGCTGCATTACCATGTGGTTTCAACACCAAATATGGTGTTCGGCTTAAATTGATTAGCCACAACCTGGGTTATTGTTTACAAACATTCATCCTAGGTTGGGGTTGGGTGGGGGTGGAGGGTGCGGGGGTTGAAGGGGGAAGAGTCTTGAGATAATCACCGTCTTGGTTTCAGAATGACCCATTCAAGTCAGAGAATACCTTTTGGATGATGTCAGGAGATGGGTAGTGACACCTCCTTAATCTGGAATGTTCTTTTTTGTCCTTTTGAAACAATGACAGTTTTGAATCCACAGACCAAGTCCGATGACCCTCGGTGGCCATCTTTTGCAGCACATTATTGTTCATTTTTAAAGGAAAAGTCAGTTCCAGAAAATTCCACAGAGTTGTTCATGTTTTAAAGTGGTATGCCTTGACTGGGCATGACAATTCTGAGAAGTGTAGAAGAGCAGAGGGACCTTGGGGGTGTATGTCTACAAATCTCTGAATGATGCAGGATAGGTGGTTAAGGTGATCAAGAAGACATGTGAAATACTTTCCTTTATTGGCCAAAATCTAGAGTATAACAGCAGGAAAATTATGCTGGAACTTATCAAGTACTAGTTACTGAGTACAGTTCCATTCCACATAGTGTGAAAGATGTGACCAGACTTGAGAGGGTTCAGAGACTTACAATGTTGCCACGAATGGAGAATTTTAGCTACAAGGATAGGCTGAGATTGTTTTCTTGGGAACAGAGGAAGCTGAGGGGAGATTTAATTAAGTATATAAAATTGAGCAGCCTAGATAGAGGGAGTCGAGAGGTCAATAACCAAGGTGCTTAGATTTAAAGTAACTGATAGGATTAGATAGGAGGTGAATCATAGAATGTTTGCAGCACAGAAAGAGGCTATTCATCCCATTGTGTCTGTGCTGACTCTCTGCAAGGTCAGCCCACCCCAATTTTTCCTCGTAGCCGTGCAAATTTTTTCTTCACATAATTACCCAATTCTCTTTTGAAAGCCTCAATGTTGAGGAGTAATTTCTTAACCAACGGGTGGTGGAGGACTGGAACTCACTGCCTGAAATGGTGGTTGAGGGAGAAACCCTCGTCGCAGTTAGCACTGTTACCTATATTGCTATGGACCAACAGTCAGAAAGAGGGATTTGACAGGATAGCTCTTGACGGCCACGAACATGATGAGCCGAAACGCCTCTGTGCATTTCTATATTTGTGGTATACTATTAGCCTGTAATATTCCTTTGTATTTATAACAGTGACTACACTTCACAATAAGTGCACAATTGGTAAAAGCACTTTGACACAGCCTGAGGTGATGAAAGAGGTTATAGAAATGCAAGTTCCTTTTTCTGAATACAACCTCGTATCCTATAATAATACAATTGTCATCTGACACAAAATATACCCATGAAATGGATAACATTCTCTGCAGATATAGAATGAATGTTTCAAAAGCTACACAGCTTATAACCATCACTGCTGGTTATCTACTCTACTATGTAAACATGCTCATATTTATGCTCATTATTCCACTGAGGGCCATCCTATCATTTCACCATATTGGAGTGTACATCGATCACTATTTAATATTGTACTATTTAACAGGATGTAAAAGGAAAAAATGAATCACAAAGACAATAAAAGACCTTTGGGCTATCCAGCCTATTCCATACAAATGTGATACCTTATACTCCCCACAAGGTAATCTCCTAGGAGGGGAAAAAGATAAAAACGCAAGCCAATTAGAGAAGCAAAAAACTTGAAAATTCCTCTCTGACCCCATTAGGAAATCAAAACTAGTCCAAAAGACTACCCAGCCCTGAGCAACATTTATAAAGTACCTACCTCTTGGACAAGATGATCTTCACCTCAGGCAGAAACAGGAATTCGGCAAATCAGTGTTCACATGACCCTGCAACCTGCTCCACAGATCCACTATTCTGTAGAAAATAAGAAACTCCAAATATCTAATCTATTCAGTTCAAACAATGTCTACATACAGTTTAATTTCTTTATTTTTATAAACCTCAAACAAATCACCCCTGAATCTACACTTCTCTAGAGGAATGCAGTTCTTTTGAGTCCACTTGGATAAAATTACTCTTATTGCCATCCCCTGCACCCTTTCCAAAACTTCACTGTTATCCATGGTGTGAGGAAACCAAAACTGGGATATGGTATTTTAACCAAGACCTAAGGTGTGTACAAGAGTTAAAAGTTATGTTTTGTTTTATATTGAATGGTCTTCTAAATACACCTTAGGACCATATCTCATGTAGCTATAGTTTCATGGTATTGGTCATGAACCATTAGAGACTGACATACAAAAATGACTAGGTCTCTTTCCCCACTGGCTTTAATTCTTCTCCCTCGATGGTGAATGTCTATTAATTATTTTATCTGTAGACATGTACAACATAGCTCTTTTCTAAGTTAAACATCATTTGCCAATCACAGGCTCCAATCTTACCTCTCTCACCTTGGTACAACTTGCAGATCAGCAGACAATTCCCCCTAACATCTACATAAGGATCATTAATGAAACTAGCAAATAGCAATGTTCTAGCACCGATCCCTGCAGGGCATCACTGGTGACAGGTTCTCCAGACAGATCCAAATCCTGCCTACGGGCATTCAGCCAATTTTCAATCCAGCGCAGTAGATTCCCACGAATTCCAGAATACTCTTATCTTGTAGAGAAGTCTCTTAGGCCTTATCTTATCAAAAGCTTCCTGAATGTCCTTGTGGACAACCTCTAAGGGGTTTCCCTCATCTCATAGCCTCACGACTTCTTAAAAAAAAACTATCAAATTGGTAAGACACAATCTTCTTTACCAGAATCATGTTGGGTGCCTTTGACCTGACCCCTCTGTCTAAGTAGCCATATAAAACATCCCTAATAATTTTCTCTTAAACATCTTACCCATTACTGATGTCAACCTAATGGGCCTATAGTTATCCAAATGTGTACTATCAAAGATTGGAACGATGTTAACCTCTCTGCAGTCAAAACAAATAGTCCCAGATTTCAGTAAACTCAAAGGTATGGGCAAGGGGTTTGTACAGCACTTGTCCCATCTCCTTAAAGACCCTCAGCCAGATAGCATTCAGGCTGCAGGCCTCACTATTTTAAGGTTCCTCATTCTTTCAAGATATGATTATTTCCCCTAATAGCAGCCATTTTATTGCTAATTTAGTGATTTAAAAATGTTTTCTTTCCAATATCACTTTTTACTTTGGGAATTGGGAGAAAAATATTCTAGTACATAACATGAGCACAGAAAAATATATTCTGTAATAACCCACTGACATAATTCAGAATTTAATTTACTAGCATTCAATCACATTAGGAGCAATGAAAACAGGTTATGCAATGGTCTGCTTTGCATAATGCCAATGCAACCAATTTGTTGCATGAATTTAACTTGAAAATGAAAACCAAGATAAAAACCTGAATACTCATTCTTACATAGGTTCTGGGTTCAAATGACAGATTTCATTTTTGACAAAGTTAAGTCTGTTGAATTCAAAAAGGTCAGAACTTTCACCAAGATGTGAACACTATACATAAAAATATAGTGAAATCTCATAAAGAAAAACTAAATCAAAAGGATAGAGAATTACTCACTTCAATAATCATTTAAAAATCCATTTAATTACGATTGTGGTTTGTATTCCTTTGGTGGGGCTCAATTTAAGCCAACTTGGTTGACAGCTCTTTTCCTGCCAAGAATTACTCCTCCTCCTTCAGGTACCATGCCAAGAGGGCATTGGTGACCATGGGCTTCCATTGGATTGGTCCATGATTATGAATGGTAAAGTACTGCAGTGGTCTGCTGTTGTCTTCTGCAGTATGGCTGACCAGGAAACTCTCCCGCTCTTACCGCCTGCTATCAGATGTATTGGAAGGATTTACAGGCTGATAATCAACCTGTTTGGCCATGTTAAGAACGCACCTTCCGTGTTCATCAAGTCCTGAAGTGGGACTTGAACCCGGAGTTTCTGGCCCAGAGGCAGGGACCCACTGTACCACAAGACCTCCGCCAGGAATTACAGGTTAATTTAATACAAAATTCTCAGTCACCATGTAAAGGCCACTCCTTCCCACTGACAAGTGCATAATTAAAAACAGTGTTATTTATGTTTAAGACTGAACCAGGAATTCAGAACATACTTCATAATAATCAGTAGAATAAATACAAAAACAACCCACAAGGCCCCAAGGAGTTAATAGGTGTTAGCTTAATGGAAGAAAATAGAAAAATGAAAAGAAAATCAAAATTATAAATTAACTCCAACGGAAATAGAAGTATATGAAGATAAAATATATTAACGTGTGCGTCATCAGTAAAACTTGGCAGCAATAAATTTCTATTAAAATAAAAACAGAAAATGTTGCAAATACTCAGCAGGTCAGGCAGCATCTGTGGAGAGAGAAATAAGAGAACATTTCAGATTGATAACCATCCCTTAAGTTAACTCAGTATTTGACTCTTCAGGCCTCCTAAGTTGTTTTTCACAAATTTATCCTACTGATTATTATGAAGTATGCTTTATAATTCTCTACGAATTCCTAGTTCCGTGTTAAATATAAATAAGTTTTAATTATATACTTTTCAGTGGTAAGGAGTGCCCTTTAAATAGTGACTGACAATCCTCGATTACAGTCCTTACAAAAAATCAGTCTGAAACATTAACCCTACTTTTCTCTCCACAGATTCTGCCCGACCTGCTGAGTATTTTCTATTATTTCAGATTTCCAGCATCAGCACCATGTTGCTTTTATATTCATTAATATTTACTGTTGCCTTACTGTAATCAGAATGGCCTCAAAATTGGTTCTTACATCTTTCCTAGTCTTGTATCAATGAATTTAGCTTTTTAAGTTCATTCTTTTATTACTCTCAAGTCACAAGTTTGACTGCTGACTTCTCTATGGCTCTACACACTATCAGTAAAAGGTATTTATCCATTCTACAGATTTAAGCAAAGCAGACTTAGTTAGCTTGCTCCCATGCCTTCCAAGTGAAGATGTGGCACCAACTTTGATAAAAGGAAGTTATTGTCTTCAAATATGTAACGAAGTGGCTCAAACAGTTAGCCTTTTCTGTAAATCAAAACTATGAACTCAATAGTGCCAATCAGGCATGCAACTGAGCTGCTCACTTCTACTAATGACATTTTTTCATTATAGAGCACTTGTGCAAATTCGAGACGATGTTGACTTCATTTTACTTAATTAGATATTTAACTTAAGAATGCAATAAATACAAAATGGCAGTTGCACTTGCAATTTAAAGTTTTTGGACATTACCAATTCTCCTTTATACTGAAAGCACCTTTAAAAATATTATCTTACCAAGGTTTATAAATCAAAAATAAAATTTTGCAATATGGGCAGTTGGAATTTACAATATTAATTTTTCTTTTTGAGTTACTTCTACTCATTTGAAAATTACTCTTGCCAAAGTGCTTTCTTTCACTTTTGTTAGCACTTACTGTCAATAATAATCCATGGCACTCAGTACAATATGATTGCATCTTTTAATAAATGTTTCTATATCACTGTGGTGCAGCTTTGTAAGCAGTCATAGAATGCACTATTATTACAGACATAAGATAAAGTTCACTGAAGATTTAGTGCATGGAAATTTAGTCCCAGTCTCCGTCACCATCTCCATCTTGATAGTCTTCCTGTGGTGGCTCCTGGAAACGGATATTTGCCAACATATCCCTCATTGCAGCCATAAGTCGGTTTACTCCCTGATTCAATTCATGTTGGACCTCTGCCCCCTCACCTTCCACATTTGGTCTCCTGTCCTCCTGAAATACATATTATGCTAGATGTCAGGAATGAATGTTTTTGACAGGGTGGTGGAGGGAGAGAATGAAATAAATCACAAAATGATCCAGTTAGGAAGTTAGGTGTTATAATGCAACTTCAATCCGCCCCAAAATAAATTTATGTATTTGCAGTATTTTTTTGTAAACCTGGTGGTGTTTACAATCTCAGGATCACACACTGACACGCTCATACTTCACTTGGATACTGATTTTGATAAAGCTTCACAAAAAATAAAAAGTTAAAAACTTGAAAGCCTTGATCATCTACTTCCATACTGCCAACAAATCTATTTGATCCACGAATACCTGGATGTACATCAAAAATAAAATATCTGTTTAACAGCTTTTCCTTTTTCAAACAGAATACTTTCACAGTTACACTAAAGAAAGAACACTGAATTTTTGGGGCTCTAGCTCCAAATAATTTGTTGCCTTAGTCCCTGGTATAAAGCTGTGTATAAATATTGTAGTGACACTTGAAAAATATTAATGTAAAAAAACAAACAACTTTCTATAGACTGAAATAGTTTTTCTTTTATATGATCATCAAGAACAACTAGGTCAGATAATTGTCCAGAACTTGCTGCACCTGTTATAACAGAGTTCATCTGTACAATATAAAAAGGACTATATTGTTTCATATACTTTACCATAATGTTCTGAACTTAAAAAAATAATTCACACCGTCCCTCTTCATTTACACATACCTGGAGATTAAAATTTGGCAATAAAGATCGAAAGAACAACGACAAGGTACTCCCATCTGCTGCTTGATTTGCCCTGAAAGAAAAAAAGATTGTAGCTCAGTAATCTCAAAGGTTAGCCTGAGATGATGAAGGGGAAGGTAAGCACATTAAAAATTGGACAAAAGGACAAATATGACAGTAAACACACATTTGAATAAAATATCTTTATGCTCCAATTACAATTAAAATTGTAACTTTACAATATCAAAGCTAATAGGTCTTCCTACCGCATTTATAGAAACTTAAATATACAAAGGCATTTTCATTCAAATATCATTTCTCACCTGGGGTCTAAGTTATGTTTTTGTAAAACTATGTTGCAACACATATAATTGGCTTTTGAATGATTGGCAGGGTTTTAAAAAACTTTTTTTTATTTTCACTACCCTACTAGGTACCCTGTACCAATCACTCGGTGTATAGTAGTAGTCCTGGATGTGTCCTTTACCAGTTAATACTTTGTCCCATAATACTGCTTCAAATAGTACTTTACATTAATCCTTTTCTATTTCATTTCACATCAAGCACATTGCTTTGGTCCCCCTCAATTACATTCTTTCAAGGCCAAATCTGGGATTTGCCAAGCTTTCCTCATAACTCAGGCCTCCAATACTAGGGGCCAGTACCATTTCTGGCAATTAGGTGTTTTCTTTGTGTTTAGTAACCAGCATTAAACACGATATTTAAAGTGCAGTCAGACCAAAACATTAGGAAGCTTTAGCAGGAGTCCTCAAACTTATGCTCTACTAGTCTGACATTATAGCTCAGCATTCATTTTGCTGCTCTGCAGTGAATGGACATGATAAGAATTGAATCTACTATTGCTCCCAGATCTTTCAGCCTATCCCACCCTCTAACCCACAGTTGGTTCAACATTGCTGAGTAATTGTGACTTTTAGTTTTTCTTCCAATGTTTTGATCCTTCTGTAGCAACTTCAACAGATGTAAATGTTCCCTCCCTTCCTCCTAATTTAGCTGAAAATCTGACCAATTTGAATTGCCTTTCTGAAATAAAAGCAAAACGCTGGAAATGCTCAGCAAGTCTGACAGCATCTGTGGAGAGAGAAACACAAGCTAATGCTTCAGGTTAATAACCTTTCATCAGAAACCAGGTCATATATGTAGATTAGGAACAGTAGCAGCCCCAGCACCAATCCCTAGGGTATTCCACATAGTATATCTTCCCAATGTGACTCGATTCCCTTAACTAGTATAGTACCCCATTTCAGTCAATTACTTATCCACATCCAAAATTTAAGCTTGTGTGGCAGCTTTTCGTGTGACACTTTATTCAAGGCTTTCTCAAAGCTTAGGTACACTACATCAGAGCACTTCCCAGTATCACCTTGAGATGCCACTTTTCTCAAAAAAGTCAAAAAAAAAGAGGACGGTAAGATGGAATCTCCCCTTGCTGGCTGCCATTTACTAGGATTTTCTCAAACAGGTACCTTTCAAATTTGTTCCACCATTCTGCTGATTATTATTGGCAAGCTAATAGTCTTTATATACTGGAGTTTCTTCTCTCACTATAAAAAAATGTACTATAATTGTTGGTTTCAATTTGGGACCACACTTCTTATTTATTTACACCATCAAAGTGATTATTTACACTTTGTAGATTTTGCTTCTAGTCTCGCTCAGCACATTTGAGTATAGGCCACCAATCTCTGGCTTTTAGCACATCTGAGATCTCCATGCAAGTAATGTACAAGTCATGTCAAAGTTAGTAAATGTAATTGTAGCACCATCTATGACAGTCGACATAATACTGTCTTCTCATGAGAGCTACCAGAAATTAATCATTTGGTATATGCTGTTTATAATTAGATTTCAAGCACATTTACATCTTTAAGGAATCTCAGTTCTTTTCTCATAACCTTCTTATTCTTAATTTTCGTTTTAAAGCCCTGTATTCTTCCAAATCCAAGGTTTACCCAGTCGTTTCTCATAACTCAGCACTGAAACATCAGAGATCAATCTTCCAGCATTTCTTTACTGTTTCTGGGGAGTAAATGTCTCTTATATCTCAGATTAGAATAGGTGCTGCCTAGGTGCGGTCTGACCAGAGTACTGCATTGTAACCATAGCTGTCTTCTACTAATTACTTGTGATTTGCCTACATAGTTCAACTGTCTAGATAAGCATTACTCTATAATGACTAGACACGGTGGACATTGAACTGACTAAGGTCCCTAGGTTTCTGTCAATTTCTGCAATACTCACTTATTTTCTTTCTACTCGCAGTAATTTACACTTGTCTAAAATAAATTTCACCCGCCAACATTTCAGCCACTCGCATATTTTTGTTAAATGCATTGTGTAATTATGTGTCTTCTCAAGCAATAACCGAACTCCTTCCTACTCTGGTTTGGTATTCACTAAGTTAATTTGCATGGAACCCCTGAATGTAAGTATGTTAATTTAAGTAACAGTCCCAACACCAATCCATGGGGCATTCAACTCAGCACTACTTCCCCAGTTCAACTTCAATAATTAACAAGTGACCACTACTTCCAACCCCTAAGCAATTTCTTTAATCCATGCACAAGCTTCACCTTGCTTTAAGTTTATGTATCACCAGATCTTTATCAAAGCCGTTTCCACAGACCACTTGGAATATCACCTTCTCAAATGGCTAAGCAGCTTGGTTAGGTAGAATTTTTAGCTCCTGGATCCAGGTTTGATCTTATTTTCTACGTTATCATACAAGTAATCTTCAAGTTTACTCCTAAAATGTAAGCTATTTTACTGCCCAAGCACTACAGTGAGGGTAATGGGTCTGTAGTTGCCTGGGTCTTTGTCATCCTTTTTTTTGAAAGTAACATTATAACTGTTTCTAATCCAGCAGGACATTCCCAGCATATATCCACTCCTTCATAATAACCAGCCACACCTCAGAAATCTCATCAAGTGCCTCTTAGTAAACAAGAATATCATCTATTGATGGATCATATTATAATTTCCCACTAAAGGGGCCCTACTGAAATGTAACATTTATGACTTTGCTTCTATGTTGTCCTGATCATATGTTATTTAATCAAATATACCATTTTCTTTCAATTACCAGGGGGCATAGATTTAAGGTGATTAGTAGAAGGATTAGAGGGGGCATGAGGAAAGACTTTTTCACCCAGAGGGTGCTGGGCATCTGGAATTCACTGCCTAAGTTGGCGGTTGAGGCTAAAATGTTCAATCCATTTAAAAGTTACCTGGATCTGCATCTGAAGTGCTGTAAGCTGCAAGGCTATGGACCAGGTGCTGGAAAGTGGGATTAAAATGAGCGGCTAGTTTCTATTTTCTCTGTTTGGCTGGCACAGACACGATGGGCTGAATAGCCCCTTTCTGCATTCTAACTTTTCTACGCTTCTCGCAGGTGTCTGTACTAAACACACATGGGAAGAGGTGTACAACCTGCTCCCATCCCGTATATTCTTTCTACAACATTGCTAACTAGCTTGTATACTCTATGTTCAAATAACATGCGGTATTTCTGTTGCTAATATGCTAACATTCAAAAAAATATTTGTTGTGTAAAGATGTGAAAACAGGTACAGTAAATAGACAAAGCATTTTAACAAAGCAGAGTTGCTAATTTTAATGTTCAGTTTACTGGGAGACAAGTTAATTTGGTTTAGCTTTAGCTAAAAAAAAATCCTAATCCATACCTTTCAGGCCTACTATATGTGACAATGCCGTCTAGTGGAGGAAGTGGATCGTAACCCATCACTGGCTGAGCAGTTACTTCCTGAAAAAGAATGATAAGAATCAAATTTTAATCTGTATTTATCAAGGATGTTACAGTGGTTATTCTTCATACAAAAGTAACCATTATTAATAGGCTGATTTAGGGATTAGCAATAAGTATGATCTTGCCAAAGTTGTCCACATCCAAAGAAAAATTAACTGGAGAGTCAGTGCTTTTGAAACGAGCTCCACAAAAACCTGCTATCTAGCCACCAGTTTAATTTCTGGGAAAATTGATAAACTTAATCAATGCTCTACAAGATCTTTAACTGTCTAATTCAGCATTTTGCAAGTTGTGATGAAACCTCTCCCACACACTCCAAAGCCTGGAAGATAATTGAAGTTAGAGATTTTCATACTCCTTGCTCTACAAGCACCATATATCTTTCTCAAGCAGTTAGTTTTCTATAAAATTACAGGCAGAAGAATGCCACAAGACAATTACTGGTACCAGCTGCATGTCTGGTTTGAGTCAAGAAACATGAGATTCTAGAAGACCACTAGCATCTATCTGCTTTCTCTCATTGCATTCAAACACCCCAAAATGTTGAAATTCCTTACCATTGAAATGCCTTTCCTTTACAATCTGTAGGTCTATTCATTTCCTGACCAAACGCTTTTAAAACCAAAATTTGGCATCACCTATAGTCACTATTTATGGCATACTCATTCAATTTGATGGTGCCCTGCAATATGAGCCTTGTCCTTTCACCAATGTTATTTAATTTTAAAAATAGACTATAATACTATTTTGAACTTATAACAGCTCAGACAAAACAAAGGGAGCTCTTGATAGTCTACTCGTGGGTTGAAGCGTCAAGAACACAATTTAATAAATCTAAGTCCAATGTTTTTAAGAGCAAATACAGAATTTGTGTAATGTCAATGTCACTCACGGGTGGAAGGGTTGCAATAGCTTCCTTTATCTCAGACAGTATAATGTGACGATAGATATTCCGGGGAACATTCTGGTATCTAATCCTTCTCCTGGAATGAGGAAAAAAACATGCACAAAGGATACTTAAACTTCATAATCCAGATTATAACATTATTAAACTATGGTCCTATGAAAGGGTAAATAGTAAGGGCAAGAAAACGGGACTACATGGATAGATTATTTTTAAAGAGCTGACATAGACATGATGGGCAGAATGGCCTCATTCTAGACTGTAAAATTCTATGACTCGAAGATGCAGCTATTTTATGTCGCAAGAACATAGGAAATAGGAGGAGCAGGCATTTGGCCCCCTCGAGCCTGCTCTGCCATTTCAATAAGTTAATGACTGATCTGATTGTGCCTTAACTCCACTTTCCTGTCTGCCCCCCCACAGCCCTTGACTCACTTGTCAGTCAAAAATTGAATTGATCTGCCCTGTGCTCCCTGAATGTTACAGGAAAGGGAAGGAGAACAAACTATATACATCAATGCTTTTTAAATCGAATCTCAGCAGCAGCACATTATTTAAAAAAAGAAAAATAACTAATGCTGGTTTTCACTTGTTAAAAGCAAGATTAAAGAAACTCAATGGGATAAGAACCAGTAACGTACTTAATTTTAAAAGTGAAAAAAACGCATGCCTAAGTTTTTTTAAAAAAATCAATTCACCACGAAAACATTAGACCCCTAATTCGGACAAGTGTTTCTGAAACTTGGATTAGGAAAAAAGGCATTCTGTTGCTGAGCTGCAACACTAATTTCAACGACTCACCGTATTTCTAATGTACCAAGTTAATTGTACATTCTAAAACTCAAAAGGGGTCTAGATTTTTCAAAACATTTCAGTGGATAAGGTTATTTTAGTGAACTGATATTTCTTTCTATTTTTATAAAAAATATCAAGTTCAAAGGCAAAGAAGTGTCTTTAACGTGCATATGATGTGGAGTTTCAGCTTTGGACACAATGGGCAGTCCAATGCAAAATTGCGTTTTAAATTGTGTTAGTTATCCAAAATGAAGTTATGCTTCAAGTTTCCACTCAAACTCATTTGCATATCACAGAACATGGACTCTTCCATGAACCAGCGCAATCAGGCAGTGTAAACAGAACATAATTGTTTATATTTTCCCCCCTGCATCAAAAAGATATTCACTGATGTATTTAAGAATGGTAATCTGGTGAAGTTTTATAAATACAGATAAAAAGGGAGGTCACAAAAAAGTAACCATTTTTAATAAAAAATGATTAGTCCAGCACCTGTGAATAAGCTGATTTTAAATCACTGGAAATGAGGTTAAAAAAACTTTCCAGAATTGTTTATTAGTTTCACTAATGCACAATAGTTAATTCCTTAGTAAATAATTTTTAAAAAAATATTTTAAAAATCTCTTAACGCCTTTGTGCCTAAAGAAGCTTAATTTGAAGAGCCACTTCAAAGGGCTGGAAGTCGGCAGAAACTTGTGTTCATTAATCTGATTTGGGGGTGTGGTAATTTTGTGGGCCTGGTCAGCTTCCTGCACAATGTTCCTTGAACCAGCACAAGGGTCGTTTTACGCTGGTCGTCAGTGAGCTAGCTGGGATGAGGAAGAAAAGTTACTGAAGTGAATTTTGAAAGCGAACTGCAATATTTACATTTTTTAAAATAGTTTTTCGCAGAACAATTTTATTTTAAGGGACCATACAATGGGTTTGAGGAACTGCCATGATAGCACCATGAAGAATGTTTTTGATAGGACGTCATTCAGGTAAAACGTTTTACATAATATATTGGTGAATAATGCAAGTAGAAAAATACCAATTGGAGGGAACATATCTCCTTTGCCAAAGCAGAAGAAAAAAACTAACTGCCGTGGCGGGAATGACATAGGAGATCAGCCACATACATGCTGGCCAAAATAAATTGTATTCTAAAAGATTAAACATACAATTAGAAAGATAAACTGCAGTGGAACTGATGCAAGCATTTCTCTGGACGTGTTCAATTTCTCATGCTTTGATGAAAAAAAATGACAAACAGCCAGAGAGAAGAGTATATTAAATGTGACTGAACATCTAGACACACAGTTGGGGGGCAGGATGAGGCAAATGCCCCAAAGGAACTTGCTAATCGGGCTGAGAGCCAGCTGATGCACTATGGACAAAATTTACAATAGGCAAATTAATCAGAATTAGGTTTGAAGAAAAATGGTAGTGAATGGCTGTTCAATCTGTCCTGCCAGGGATAGTAAGAGCAATATTTTTTTGTATTCCTTTAACTCTCATTTATTCACGCTGCTCTACTTACATGAGCATATGACCATTAATTATTTTCAGAATTACCATACAATTCAAATTCTGGAAAAGGCGGCCCAAATCTTCCAATCAGGCTCGGAACTCCTATTTCCAACCCTGGTCAGAAAAAAAAGGACCCATTTACCTTCCTCTGATTTTTCTGGCCATCCGATGGAGGGTCCTGTGGAACTGAGTCAGCGCAGGAAACCTTGGAGACATCAGCGAAGGGAATCAATGCAGAAGCCACGTCCCCTTTTTATGGCACCAGCTGCCGCATTCTGGTTAAGTGTTCACTAACACACTGAAAAGCTTTGGGACATATTTACAGCTTTTTACTGTGTTAGTGAATGAGTGTTGTGGGGGCCGGGGTGTGAAGTGGTGAGGCAACAAGGTAAGGAGTAGGGTGACACATAGGAAGGGTGGTGAGGTGAGGGGGGGCTGGGGGGGGCGTCAGTTGCATTGTTACCCAGGAGTTAGTCTAGGATTTTTCTGTCCAACATTTCCAGGTAAGTCGGAACCAGTCTCCGACTCTAACTGAGTTCAAAACATTTTGGAAGGTCCTGGGGAGCTGGGGAATTACCCATTGGAAGTTCAAACTTTCCATACAATTCACACAGAGTCAGGGCATTGGAAATTCTGAGGGGTCCCGCAACACATCCTAGTGGGTATGTCTGGTCTCCGATGATCTGGAGACCAGAAGATCTTGGCTGTAGTTTCAAGAAGCACCTACTTGTTCTCAGACTCCTGTACAAGTGGGTCTTTTGCATCTACTCGTCTTAAAACCTCCTTCACATTCGCTTCCAACCAAGACATGATTCCTGCTTCTTTCCAGAGCATCCAGTTTCTTCCAATAAATAGTGCTACTAATTGCTTCAGTGCACTTGGCTGCCTGCAGCAGGGGGTGGGGGAATGGAGGGAGAGGGAGATATGAAGGTTATTAACAATATAGAATCATAAAATGCTTACAGCACGAGGGTAACATTTGGCCCGTTGTATCTGTAACGACTCTCTGCAAGAGCAACTTAGCTAGTCTCAGTCCCCTGCCCTTTCCCTGTGGCCCTGCAAATCTTCTCTCTTCAGGTGCTTATCCAAATCCCTTTTGAAAGCCACGAATCCACCTCCACCACCCTCTCAGGTAATGCACTCTAGATCCTAAACAGAAGCTGCACAAAAAAGGTTCTTCATGTCACCGCTGCTTACTTTGCCATTCACTTTAAAACAGTATTTTCTGGTTCTTGACCCTTCCAACAATGGGAACAGTTTCTCCCTATCTACTCTGTCTAGATCCCTCGTGATTTTAAACAGTTTCATCAAATCTCCTCTCAACTTTCACTTCTCCAAGGAGAACAACCCCAGCTTCCCTAATCCATCCAGGTAACTGAAGTCACTCATCCGTGGAACCATTCTTGTAAATCTTCTCTGCTCTCTAAAGCCTTCACATCCTTCCTAAAACGTGGTGCCCACAATTGGGCACAATATTCCAAAGGCCAAACGAGTGTCTTATAAAGGTTCTTCAAAACTTCCCTGCTTTTGGACTCTAAGTCTCTGTTTATAAAGCCCAGGATATCCTAAATGCCTTTTTAACCACTTTCTCAACCTGTCCTGCCCTTAAAAGGCACCTTTAATAATTTGTACACATATATCCCAGGCTTCTCTGTTCCCGTACCCCCTTTAGAATTGTACCCTTTACTTTATATTGCCTCTCCTCACTCTTCTGACCTAAATGTAGCCCATCACAGTTCCCTGCATTAAATTTCATCTTCTACGTGCCTGCCCATATTAACAGCCTATGTCCTTTTGAAGTATATCACTATCCTCCTCAATGTTCACAATACTTCCAAGTTAAATGTCATCTGCAAATTTTGAAATTATGCCTTGCATACTCAAGTCCGGGTCATTAATATAAATCAAGAAAAGCAGTGGTCCTAGTACTGACCCCTGGGGAATCCCATTGTATATCTTCCTCTAGTCTGAAAAAAACGCTCACCGCTACTTTCAATTTTCTGCCTCACAGCCAACTTTGTATCCATGCTGCCACTCTTCCTTTTTTTCCATGGGCTTTAATTTTGCTGGCAAGCCTATTTCGTGGCACTTTATCAAACCACTTTTGGAAAATACAAATACATCACATCAACTGCATTACTATCATCAAACCTCTAACCTCAAAAAACTCAATCAAGTTAGTTAAATACAATTTGTCCATACCAAATCAGTGCTGGCTTTCCTTAATTAATCTACGTTTGTCCGAGAGACATAATTTTCTCCCAGATTAACACTTCGAAAAGCTTTCCCACCATCGAGGTTAAACTGACTAGTGTGTAGTTTCTGGATCTATCCTTAATCCTTTTTTATAAACAAGAGCATAATATTTACAATTCTCTGACAACACTGCTGTATCTGAGGATTGGAACATTATGGCCAGTACCGCCACAATTTCTACCCTTACTTCCCTCAGCATCCTCAGATGTATCCCATCTAGTCCTGGTGACTAATCAACTTTTATGTACAGTTAGCCTTTCTAATACATCTTTTTAATCAATTGTTAGCCCAGTGTCTCAACTACCTCCTCCTTCACTATGACTTTGGCAGCATTTTTTTCTTTGGTAAAGACAGATTCAAAATACCCATTTAGTACCTCAGCCACACCCTCTGCCTCTATGTATAGGTCCCCTTTTTGGTCTCTAACCAGCCCCATCTCTCTGCTTATTACCCTTTTGCTATTCATATACCTACAGAAGACATGAATTCCCTTTTGTGGTAGTTGCCACACTCTTCCCATATTCTCTCTTTGCCTCTCATTTCCTTTTTCACTTCCCCTCTGAATTTTCTACATACAGCCTGGTTCCCATTTGTATTATCAGCCTGACATCTGCCATATGCCCCCTTTTTTGGTTTCATCTTATTTTATCTCTTTTGTCATCCAGGGAGCTCTGACTTTATCTGTCCTACCTTTCCCCTCGCGGGCATGTGCCTCAACTATACCTAAACTATCTCCTCTTTAAAGGGAGCTCAATGTTCCTTTACAGTTTTGCCTGCCGATCTTTAATTCCAATTTACCTGAGAGATCCACTATCATCCCACAGAAAATGGCCCTCCACCAACTAAGTATTTTTACTCTGGATTGCTCCTTGTCCTTTTGCATAGCCAACCTAAACTATATACTGTATTTATCATTCCCTAAGTGTTCCCCTGACACTTGATCCACTCGACCTGCATTTCCCAGAACCAGATCCCACAATGCCTCCTCCATGTTGGGTTTAATACATAGAGATCAAGAAAATTCTCTCAAAACACTTCAGAAACTCTGCTCCATCTCTGTCCTTTACACTAATTATCCTAATT
The DNA here is from genome assembly GCF_964194155.1 of Cetorhinus maximus. NCBI lineage: Eukaryota > Metazoa > Chordata > Chondrichthyes > Lamniformes > Cetorhinidae > Cetorhinus > Cetorhinus maximus. Next base: position 125,556,692 of record NC_135884.1, read on the forward strand.
TGGATTTGGATTCTAATAAAGCCCCCCAGTATCACTACTCCACAGTTTTTGCACCTCTTTGTAACTTTCTTTGTAAATTTGCTCCTGTATATCTTTCCCCCTATTTGGTGGTCTAAAGAACGCACCCACAGTAGTGTAATGATACTTCCATTGTTTCTTGACACTAACCAAATAGGTTCTATCCTTGATTCCTCCAGGTCATTCCTTCTCTCCAGCACTATAATATTCCCCCTAATCAATACTGCTGCCCCTCCTCCTTTCTTTCCTTCCCCATCTTTCTTGAACTCCATGTCTGGGACAAATGGGAACAGAGTCGTTGAGAAAAATAGGAAAATTTGCAACAGTACACTATATGTCAAAGGCATATTTAAGAATCTAGTGCTTCATATAAAGCCACGTCTTTCTGTTTAGATATCAGCCTTCATATGTCCTCCATAAATCTGTCTACAAAAAAATCACTTGTACCAATACCTCAATCATTAATGGTATATTTATACGAGCTTTAAGCATCTGTCTGAATTATATGCCATGGTTCATCGGTACAGATTAGTAAGTCATAATTTTTGCTGATCCTACCTTAAAAGCAGAACTTTGAGATATATCAGCATCTGTGGAGAGAGAAACAGAGATAACGTTTCGAGTCTGTATGATCCTTCTACAGCTCTGAAAGGTCATACTGACTCGAAATGGTAACTCTGTTTCTCTCTCCACAGATGATGCTAGACCTCAGTTTTTCCAGCATTTTCTGTTTTTGCTTCAGATTTTCAGCATCTGCAGTATTTTGCTTTTACTTTTAGATACGTATTACATATAAGTTAAATTAATATTGTTACACAAAATTCAATTCATATTCAGGATGATTTGCTATTTGGTAGTGGAAATAAACTAATCACTGCCAAAATGAGTAACTTTGTGTAAAAGCATCTTGGCAATAGCAGTTCTGATTCAATACATTTGTCCCTATCAGCTTTAGCAGTAATTGTACAGAAAACATGGGAAGCATCATGAGTGACTATATTCTAATAATCTCCAAGTTTCACTTTCCTTTGAAATTCATTCATGGGATTTGGGTGTCAGCCAAAGCTAACTTTTATTGGTCATCCCTAAATGCCCTTGAGAAGATGGTGATGAGCTGCCTCTTGAACCGTTGCAGTGCATGAAGGTACAGGTAATCCCATAGGGAAGGGAATTTCAAGATTTTTATGGAGTGATAATTATAAAGGCGATATATTGCCAAGCCAAGATGTCGTGAGATTCAGAGGGCATCTTGTAAGTGGTAGTGTTCCAATACACCTGTTACCCTTGTTCTTCCAGGTGGCAGAGGAGATGCTGTCAAAGAAGCCCTGCCCAGTTGCTACAGTGCAACTTGTAAATAGTATACATTGCAGCTACTGAATGATAGGTTATTAATCAAGGAGGCTGCTTTTTACCATCAAGCCAGCGGATCAGCCCTGGTTCAATGAAGAGTGCAGGAGGGCATGCCAGCAGCAGCACCAGGCATACCTAAAAATGAGATGTCAACCTGATGAAGTTATCATACAAAACTACTTGTGTGCCAAACAGCATAAGCAGCAAGTGGTAGACAGACCTAAGCGATCCCACAACCAACGGATCAGATCTAAGCTCTGCAGTCCTGCCACTTCCAGTTGTGAATAGTGGCAAACAATTAAACAACTCACTGGATGAGGAGGCTCCACAAAAATTCTCATCTTCAATGGGGATGTGCCCAGCACTTCGGTGCAAAAGATAAGGCTGAAGCATTTGCAACAATCTTCAGCCAGAAGTGCCAAGCGGAAGATCCATCTAGGCCTCCTCCGGGGGTCCCCAGCATCACAGATACCAGTCTTCAGCTAATTCAATTCACTCCACGTGATATCAAGAAAAGGCTGAAGGCACCGGATAAAGCAAAGACTATGGGTCCTCACAATATTTTGGCAAAAGTACTGAAGACTTGTGCTCTAGAACTTGCTGCACCCAAAGCCAAGCTGTTCCAGTGCAGCTACAACACTGGCATCTACCCAGCTATGTGGAAAATTGTCTGGGTATGTCCAGCACACAAAAAGCAGGACAAATCCAACCCAGCCAATTACCGCCCCATCAATCTACTTTCGGTCATCAGTAAAGTAATGAAAGGGGTCATCAACAGTGCTAACAAGTGGCACTTGCTTAGCAATAACCTGATCACTGATGCCCGGTTTGGGTTCCGCCAGGGACACTCAGCTCCTGACCTCATTACAGTCTTGGTTCAAATATGGACAAGAGAGCTGGACTCCAGAGGTGAGGTGAGAGTAACTGCCCTTGACATCAAGGCCGCTTTTGACCGAACGTGGCATCAAGGAGCCCTAGCAAAACTGGAGTCAATGGGAAGTAGGGGGAAAACTCTCCACTGGTTGGAGTCATACCTAGCACAAAAGAAGATGGTTGTGGTTGTTGGAGGTCAGTCATCTCAGCTCCGGGACATCATTGCAGGAGTTCCTCAGGGTAATGTCCTCTACCCAATCATCTTAGGCTGCTTCATCAATGACCTTCCTTCCATCATAAGGTCAGAAGTGGGGATGTTCACTGATGATTGCACAATTTTCAGCACCATTCATGACTCCTCAGATACTGAAGTAGTCCATGTCCAAATGCAGCAAGATCTGGACAATATCCAGGCTTGGGCTGACAAGTGGCAAGTAACATTCGTGCCATAGAAGTGCCAGGTAATGACCATCTCCAACAAGAGAGAATCTAACCATCACCCCTTGATGTTCAATGGCATCACCATCACTGAATTCCCCCACTATCAACATCCTGGGGGTTACCATTGACCAGAAACTGAACTGAACTAGCCATTTAGATACTGTGGCTACAAGAGCAGGTCAGAGGCTAGGAATCCGGTGACAAGTAACTCACCTTCTGACTCTCCAAAGCCTGTCTACCATCTACAAGGCACAAGTCAAGAGCGTGATGGAATACTCCCCACTTGCCTGGATGAGTGTAGCTCCCACATCATTCAAGAAGCTTGATACCGTCCAGGGCAAAGCAGCATGTTTGAATGGCACCACATCCACAACCATTCACTCCCCCCACCACCAACGTACAGTAGCAGCAGTGTGCACACTCTACAAGAAGCACTGCAGGAATTCACCAAGGCATCTTAGACAGCACTTTCTGAACCCATGACCACTACCATCTAGCAAATGGATGGGAACACCACCACCTGGAAGTTCCCCTCTAAGCCACTCGCCATCCTGACTTGGAAATATATCGCCGTTCCTTCACTGTCACTGGGTCAAAATCCTGGAACTCCCTTCCTAACAGCACTGTGGGTGTACCTACACCACATGGGCTGCAGCAGTTCAAGAAGGCAGCTCACCACCACCTTCTCAAGGGCATCTAGAGATGGACAATAAATGCTGGCCCAGCCAGCGAAGCCTGCATCCCGTGAATGAATAATAAAAAAAATCTTTGTACCTTCATCAGTGCCTACGTGTCTTTTTTATAATTTGGAGACCAGAGCTGTAATCATTACTCCAAGTTTGGTCTAACCAAGGTTCAATACAAGTTTAACATAACCTCCCTGCTTTTCAATTCTATCCCTCTAGAAATGAATCCCAGTGCTTTTTTGCTGTTTTTATAGAGTGGGCTTATTCACCTGCTTTGCTCCTTTTAGGGATTTGTGCTTCTGCATCTCCAGATCCTGACTAAATAAAGTTAACTCTGCATACAAGGTTGATGACAATAAAATCTGGAAGTTAATGTTTTTATAATCAGGACTACAATCTCAAGCAAGGGTTCTAACTAGAGAACAGGATGGTATCTGTAATTATCTCATAATTCCAGCAATTTGTGGTGCAAGAAAATTTGAGCTCAAGGGTGAGGAATAGAATCCAACTCATGCTGTGCACCATAAGATGCCCAACTTCAGTACATTCCGGACATATGTCTTTGACTCCCACTTTGCTTGAAATTTTCTTTTTACCTATGAAGATTTTGTATTTCTTCTGTAGAGGAAAGTTCTATGGAATGAATCCATGTATTCTCAAATGGCAGTCACTTGCGATGTGTTCGTGGGTAGTTCGTCACCCTTATGCAGTAAGAAGTGTGCATACACAAGCCGATTAGAACACGGCAGAATGATCCATCAAATCAATTTTATTTTGGTGTAGTGAACTTGGGGATTAAGGACAAGAGGTATATTTGTGCTGTTATACAGGGTAGTGAGCTAGAGTTGTAGTTGCAGTCTGTACTGCTAGCAGTTTTTCGTATTCCAACTGCTGATCAAAAACAATTTTCATCAGGTCATTATCTCACTTGCACAGAATTTATTAGTCGGCACCTGCAAATGTTGTTAATTTCACAGAGCAAACTACTCAAGCAGTTTCTTTCATGACACATACCTTATTTGTACTTCAAATCCAAAAAAGTTGTGAGACAACACAGCCTGGTCTGCCTGCACACCACACAAATCCAGCAATGGCATTAGTGCTGGAAAGGAATACAAACAAGGTCTCAAGGGTTTTGACATGGCATTATTTTATGGGACAATATCTGGACACGCTTGTTTCAGTTAACAATAGGTGTTTAAAAAAAATATATGTAGCTACTTTTTTCTATTGTGGCAATTTATTACTAACCCATCGCCAAGGGAATGGATATATCAAATCGAAAATGAACTGTTGATCTTAGGCCAAAGAACTTGTACTTACTGAATAAATTAAATTTAAAACAAATCCATCTTATAGTTGGTACAAGTACAAAGGTTAAAAGGTTATGATGTTTGGAACTCAGGTAAAATGGAGGAATGAAAGGGGTCATATGACCTGCTCTAAATCTTGCACCAACAATCTTGGGTGGCTGGTTGTTAAAGGTTAATGGGAGACGCAGATTGTTTTACTGGGATGGTGCAAGATGTTCACACCTGTATACAATGGTAGGAGCATTGGTGTTGACAATGGGTAGACGGTTAGTCTCAGACAGACATTAGGGATGTCAGGTTATATAAAAGGTTATGCTTTAAACTAATTTCAAGATAGAATGGATTTGGAAGTCTAAAGGATAGCTAATTAGCATTTCTCCACACAACCCATGTGATTCACATTGTCATGCAGATGAGCTTTGTGAAGGGATCAAGCCACTGTGATATCAGCTTAATCTTTTCCAAGATACTACCCTCAGAACTAACTATCCTTATAGATTCTAAAATCTATAGGATTTCAGTAATTTTTAACCACACAGTGGCTCTTTCCTCGGGGTGTCCTCTGAGGCTGACAGCAACTCGGTCTTCAGGTCTGGCCTTGTTCACACTGTCTTCTTGAAGTTTGGCCCAGCTATCCTGCTGTCTTCTGGAAGATCTGACCAGCCACCTCCACCTAAGCATCAGTAGTTCTTTAAATGCATTCCTTCCCTTTGATCTTTCCATTGTCCAGTCTCTTTAGAAATGTTTTCTTCTCAGACTTGTTTAGACTATTCTTTACTTTAGCTCTTAGGCTTGTAAAAACAAACTTACCCTATCTTTACCTTACTTAAACCTTTTACAACCTGCATATATCCCCCTTTGAACTACAACAACTCAATTCAAAAACACTTGTTATTGCTTCATGTAAAACTCTGATTGAAGTTCCTCTTGGTTCATTAACATATCAAAACCACTTCTTTCTGTTGGCTTTAGACTCTTGCAGTCGCTCTGGCTCTTAATCCAATTACCATATTTACACCCCCAACAGCCTGTCTTCCAGTCCATAAGAAATACGACAGGGCTATTAACAGAAGCAAAATATTACAATTTCTTGTTTTCTTGACAATAGTTTAGAGTATAGGTTGCTTACTGAATAGTGTTTAAACAATGTTGCTTTTAGCTTGTTTATTACAGTAAAAGTCTTAAAATTTGAAATCTTATCTTGTGATCCTTCCAGACACTCACTAGAAATTCAAATGTCTTTTTAAAAATTATCGGTCTCTACAGGGAACATAACAGTTTTTAAATACATTTAAGCAAGATAGTACAAACTTTAATTGAAAAGGTACTCATTGCTCTGTTTTCATATACAAAGCTGTATGCCTTTCTTAATCTGTTACCATAAGTACTTCCAATCATTTTCCAAAGCCATCAGTAGTTCTAATCCTATTAGAGAACAAAGGTCCATTCAGCACTGATCAAATGACAAAGTCTGTGCTTTCACCCAGTTCCCTCCATTTATAACCCAGGCAATTTGTAGATGCAAACATTGTATGATCGAGACAAACATGAACTAGACCTTCCCTGCAAAACGAGCCAGATTATCACATGCTAAATTAGCACTCAAAACACCAAATTTAGAATAAGCCAATTATAATACATATTTTGCATCGATAGATATATTTTAGATTTGCACCAACAGAAACCTTACAGTATCAATGGGGTGTGAGATCACCTCAACAAATTTTAAGTTCTCACCTGGTCAGTTTGCATCTTCTTAATTTTGTCATCTCTCATTAGTCCTCTGGTTACAGTGTGCAACAGCCAACAAAGCCTGCTAACCCTGCAACACTATTGAGCAGCTGTCTATCTCAGACTAAGGCACACAAGGGTGATTCAGTAATGTAATGCACTGCAGTTCTAACATGCACTTTTCCAGACTATATTTGTGCCTGCAATTTCAATCGTGATTTCTTGCCACACTGCTGAACAGAGACGAGATACTTTCACCACAAGCATTGAAAAAATGTTGCGCTTTAATCACCTCAGGTTTCTTAAGGTGCTTAAGAACATTACAAAGTCCCAGGGATTGGTCTCCAGCAGCTTTCTCACTCAGGCAGAGAGAAATAGAGAGAAGCATTCCCTCCACATACCTCCATCAAATGAAGCACACTATCTATACTGATACAGGAGAGAATATTCCATTGTACAACAGTAGAAAAATTTTTATTCACCCCCCCAAAAAAAAATCACAAAGAACTATCTGGAACTGCAGAGCTCAAGTTTCAAAATAATTCCTTTTTAAAAAGGTTTAAGTACGATCAATATAAAACAAGAAACAGCATGTTCCCTTATATCAAACCATACAATGTTAGCGATAAGCATCAGGTAAAATAATTTCTCAGTTATGGATATGTTCTCATGCTGATGCAAGTGCATAGTTTTATATATGTCCAGTGCAAATTTTTCCGCTCACCACTTAAAGGGCCAATTTTGAAACTGACCTGAATTACAAGTGTACTTTGTCACGTATCCGCTTTTTGCTTTTTGTATAATGACCACTTATAAGATAATTATTTAACAGAATTTTAAACAAGAAACAAACTACCCTCCTTAATGTAAGTGTTTTAATCGTCAATACATGCCTTATTTTCGCATTAGTTGCGTAACTGCAAATTTATAAAAATGATGACAGAGAGCATTGACACTGAACATGTTCTGAAGAGAACATCTTTAATACATAGCCATGGAAATTCTCAGCTGAAGTACAAGGTCAACACTTGCCAACTTACCACCTGGAAATACAATGAGAGCATTTTGTATCAGATGCTTGGCTCGCTCCTGCTTTTGAGTACGCTCAGTATCTGACAGATCTTCTCGTTGACTAAGATGGTAATAAGCCAGTGGAACGGAGAATGCAAAATTAGGGAGCTGAGACAGATTCAAATGGAACTGAGAGACAACAGAAATGCATAAGATATTACTGATAAAGCTAAGACCAAACATGATACAAATACTCAATAGCATGAAATCAGCTACAATTCAATATTGTTATAGCTTGTTTTGAAAGATATTTTTCCCTTTTGTGACAAATTAGCTTGCTGGGTATCACATTATAATAAAATTGATTTCATATATTCACATATTAAAGGAGAAATTATTCACATTTTCATTTTTTCACAGCATTAAACCAGGATAAAATTGAATTTTATTTTTCCTGTATTCACTTGCACTCAACTTTAAGGAAGACAATGGACCATATGTTCAAGTCCTCTAATGGCTCAGCTACTGCATATATTGACCAGCAGAGACCCACACACACAGAACAAGATGTAGAGCTTTCAGTTTCTATTCGCCAATACAAAACATTACAATACATGTTGCAAGCAAAATCAACAACAAAATGAGATTTTACCAGCTTCTTTCAGTTTCGAAGTTGCATTCAGGATGCTATGGTAGTCAATGCAAAACTAAAGTTCAAGCATAGACCTTAATCTGCTTAGTACCATGTTTCCCAAAGATCTTCACAAAGCCTCTCTCTCCTGAGCTAGGAATGGGATGAAGGATTGAGAAGTAAAAAGGTTAGCCATAAGGGGAGGTGATGGCATAGTGGTATTTTCACTGGACTAGTATTCCAGAGACCCAGAGTAATGCTCTAGGGACCCAGGTTTGAATCCCGCTATGGCAGATGGTGAAATTTGAATTCAATAAAAAAAATGACATTAAAAGTCTGATGATGACCGTAAAGCCATTGCCGATTGTCATAAAAACCCATCTGGTTCACTAATGTCCTTGAGGGAAGGAATCTGCCGTTCTTACCTGGTCTGGCCTACATGTGACCCCAGATCCACAGCAATGTGGTTGACTCTTAAATGCCCCCTGAACAAGGGCAATTAGGGATGGGCAATAGATGCTGGCCTAGCCATAGACGCCCACATCCCATGAATGAATAAAAGAAAGAAGTTTTCCCAATCCTGACTCCAATGAGTAAATCCTATTGGGTGATGACAGAATCAAACATGGATATAATGTCCCAAACAGTAAAATACATTGCGGTGCTCACATTTGGGAAAACAAATGCAGGTTAATCAACACCCATAGAATTGTACTTCAACCCAGTCAACACTATCAGGATTGGGGTTTGGGGTGAAATAAACATTAGAGACCAAAACATTAGTTTTGTCATTTTTAAAATTCAATATAACATCAAAATTGACAAGCAAACCAACCATGGACATGCTCTCACCTCCCATTCCTCATGGAGTCTTGTCAGGAAACCATATTCTCGGGCTCGCAATGCCAGAAAATCAATGATCAACAAAGCACATAGTGGATCTGTCTCAGGGTCCAGGCTACAGATACAGACATTATGAATTAGACTGTGCCAGAATTAGAGTAATATTTATTAAGCCTCATTTCCTAATGTATCATTTTCAATTAATGCATAATAATTCCTATTTCCCAATGCCTCATTAGCTGACTTAGTGTCAGACTGGTCTAGATAGAAAAAGTCTATTTTAAAAAGTAAATTTATCTTCCCATCTTTATTTTATTTATTCACAGGATGTGGGCATAGCTGGCTAGGCCAGCATTTGTTGCCCATCCCTAATTGCCCTTTGAGAAGGTGGTGGCGCGCTGCCTTCTTGAACCGTTGCAGTCCATGTGGTGTAGGTACACTCTGTGCTGTTTAGGAAGGGAGTTCCAGGATTTTAATCCAGTGACAGTGAAGGAATGGCGATATAGTTCCAAGTCAGGATGGTGTGTGGTTTGGAGAGAAATTGCATGTAGTGCTCCCACGCCTCTGCTGCCCTTGTCCTAGGTGGTAGAGGTCAGATGATTGGGAGGGTGCTGTCAATGGCGTCTTGGTGAGCCGCTGCAGTGCATTTGGTAGATGGTACACACTGTTGCTACCTTGAGTCAGTGGCGGAGAGAGTGAATGTTTAAGATGGCAGCAGCAGTGCCAATCAAGCAGGCTGCTTTGTTCTGGATGGTGTTGAGCTTCTAGAGTGTTGTTGAAGCTGCACTCATCCATGTAGAGAATATTCCATCACACTCCTAACTTGTGCCTTGTGGATGGTGGACAGGCTTTGGGGAGTCAGGAAGCAAGTTACTTGCTGCAGAATTCCCAGCCTCTGACTTGCTCTTGCAGTCACAATTTTTATATGGCTGGTCCAGTTCAGTTTTTGGTCAATGGTAACCCACAGGATGTTGGTAGTGAGGGATTCAGAAATGGTAATGCCATTGAATGTCAATGGGATATGGTTTGATTCCCTCTTGTTGAAGACTGTCATTGTCTGGCACTTGTGTTACTTGTGGCACGAATGTTATTTGCCATGTATCAGCCCAAGCCTGAATATTGTCCTGGTCTGCATCTTCGTTTGTATGAAACATATTTAGGTACCATAGAATAGAGCAATTGAAGACCTCCTTAACAGTAATCATAAATTGAATTTAATATTCATTTTTTGAAGTAGGCTTAAGGAGATGGGTTCTTTAAAACTGAGTACGGAATTTTTTTCCCTTTCTGATGGTTGCAAAACTCATTTCATCAACTTCTATTGCTAAAGACCTTAATCAAAAGAAATAGAACCACAGAACACTACAGCACAGAAAAACAGGCCATTCGGCCCTTCTAGTCTGTGCCGAAATATTATTCTGCTAGTCCCATTGACCTGCACCCAGTCCATAACCCTCCAGACCTCTCCCATCCATGTATCTATCCAATTTATTCTTAAAACTTAAGAGTGAGCCGCATTTACCACATGTTACCAAATGATAACATTATATTTAATTCTTAATATTCTATTAAAAGCAGGTATCAAGGTGAAGGGACACAAGTTCAATCACTCTTTCCATTCCATTTCCAATAACTGTGAAATTACATAAAGGTTTGTCAATGGGTTTCTGATTGCAGGACTGCTTTTGGATTGGAAATAGTTCTTTCACCTCCATTTTGGCCGCAGAAGGCTCAAAATCTGCTCAGGAAAAGTAGCAGTAAATACCATTCAGAACTAGGAGAAAATGGGGGATAGGAGCACCCTCAGTTCACCAGATTGTTCATATTTTTGGAGTTAAGAGCAAGAAAATCTGCAATGATCCTGTTCAGCGGCTTTATGATTAGAATAGGCAGCTTATCATGACAATTGTTACAATTATGAAGTTTATAACATTGTTATGTTTTGTGACTGTCTCTAAGGTAAAATGAAAGGTGTCATGTGACATGTTCTGAAGTCTGCCTCACAGAAAGTGGTTTGAGTGGTTTGCTTGTTAGACATCAAATGAAGGCTTAGGCTGTTTTACTGGGAAGAAAGTGCAAGGTATTTATTCTTGGAGACAATGGCAGCAGCCTGTGTGTTAACAGTGCAGACAGAGTTTCCTAAGTCCCAGAAGAGGGTTTAGAATGTCTGGTTGTAAAAAGTTGTCCTTTAAACCATCCATTTAGTTCAAAGATGAAAGAGAGTTGGCTATCAAGGATAGCTCAATAGCATTTCTACCCAGATATAAGGCCAATGCGATTCACATTGCCATGGGGAAGGGTGCAGAGCAAGTCATTGTTAAGATCAGGTTACAGGCTTTCCTAGAATATCAATGAACATCATTGTCAGTGTTTGGAGTCTGCCTGGATCTGGGAAAGGGGGAGCAGTTGGATGCCAAGAAATTGTTCATGGCTTGCCGAGCAGAAATGCAGGTGGAAGCTTGGACTCGAATTGAAAAGACCAAATTCATGGGGAGTTAAAACGAGGTGCAAAAAATCACCCAGTTTGGGCTAGAGAGAGTGTCTTTGGGAAAGAAAACCTTATTGTGAAAGACAGTTCTAAGTATGTAAGTTACTAGGCTGAGAAAAGAAAAGAACAGGAATAAACCTTCGGGAGCTAAGAATCACTAAATTGATTGTGGAAAAATTGAATGTCTACGTAAAGGATAGTGTACAGTATACCTGTAAAATGTGTTTTTTCGTTGGGCTAAGAATAAGGAGGGTATTGTTCTGTGGTTTAAAGTTGCCTACAAAGATACTATTTAGATAAGTGTTTTTAGTCATTTGCTGCAGTAAACTTAAAACCTGAAATCTTGACGTGTCATTTTTTCAGCTGTTAACTAGTAGTTCAAATTTCTTTCAAAAAGTTATCGCTCTCTATGGGGATCGTAACACAATGATTTATGTTTGACATACTTATCTGTTTAGGAACTGTGGCAGAATTTTATTTCACGTTGTTTCTTAAATATATATTTTTAATCACTTGAAATGGACAACATCAGAGTAACTGATATTTAAACTTCACTGCACTTCAAACTTTCAACTTCCTCCTGAAGACATTCCTTACGATAAGCTTTTTTTAATTTTGCAGCAATGAAATGTTGAGGCTTGTGGATTAGGCATGTACATTTTCACTGTAAATTTAATTTGGGACTGGCTAGTAATTTTAAAGGTATTTGTTTCTGCTCAGTTGTTGAATTTAATTTAGTGCATCTTTCCCTCAAAGAACACTTCAGGCTCAATAAGGTGACAAAGCTATATCAGTGGAATGTGTGTTAACTGGTGATTTCTGATTCTTACCTGCGGATAAGCTTACAGAACTCCAGTGCTGTGCGTGGACAGCCTCTTTTCTCTAGAAATATCATATGCTTGTAGAGTGCAAGGAAGAATGACCTGTGCAAGTACAAAGGGGAGAGAATCTGCATCAGATAAAATAAATTAGTTAAGCAGTAAAAATAAGCACTCTCATTTGGGGGAGGAAGAGGAGGGAAAAGTGGACTATGCAATAAACTAGAATGGAATTAAACTATAAAGCTGTACTTAAGACGGCAAGAAAATGCATGCATAACAAATGAGTGACTATTTCTTCCAATTCAGTTCGTGTCAATCACAATTGCAAATTGCCTTGTGCACAAATACTAAGTGATATAAATTATCCAAAAAATTCAAGAGTGACATTAAAAGAATAGTTCAAGGAAGGCTCACAAAGATCAGTTAGCTTTTCATTTGTCCCTGTAGTTAACAGCAAAAATTAAATTAAAATTTGTCTTTGATAAAACTAGTTTTTAAGCTGTCAAACAGACCTAGACAATGATGACTCTGCCCTGTTTGCATTCATTTCACAGCACCATATCAATGAATGGGACAGATGCCAACTTGTAAATCCTTTCAATTTGCCTTTGACAGGCAAGAGCAGGACAGACTTCTGGTCAGCCATGCTCCAGTACCCAGCCCCAGATATATGGGGAAACTTGGAGGCAGGAAGGACATCCAGTTGTAAAACCACCTGCCAAATCCAAAAAAAAATGATGGCTGACATCAAGGTGATCAACCAGCATTGTAGCAACGCCAAGTAACATGGGAAAAGCCAAAAGAAGAAGATATGAATGAAGGGAACACTGGGTGTTGACTTCAGCACTGAGCACAGGAACAAGTAAACAATTTCAGTAGCACACTGTTTTCTCATCAAGACATGCAGGCGCTTCAGCAAGGCAGTTATTCCTGTTCCTGCTCAGCTGTTAGGTTAAACCCAATACTAGTCCCAATTTGAATCAGCACAAGATGCTTGTACTTAAAAATTAATGTGTGAGGTTACCAACTCTAAGCAAACATATCTCCTTGTGTTGCTAGTATGGCAGGTGCAGATAACAAGGATGGGATTAAGGTAGGCTAATATGAAGGAAGTCATCAACCTGATATGTTAACACTGTTTTTCTCTCCACAGATGCTGCCTGACCTGCTTAATTTACAGCACCTGTATTTTTATTTTAGGCCAATATTCGTGTGGATTTAAACAAGAGGCCGGTTTACTACTGCAAAGAACTAATACAGAAAAAGCACAGCTTCTAATAATTCAAAGAAAAGCTCTTGATACTAAGATTAAATCCAGCACTTTAACAAGTGTAGTACAAACCTGTTCTCAGCTCGTCGATAATCTAACCGGCTATTTCCATTGGTCAGGCTAAACACTGGGTGAAATGCACTTTCAAAACAGTATAGTGCTTTTTCTGAATGGAGGAAAGTGAGAAAAAAATAACTTACTGATGTATATAATCTTTGGCATATTTGATAAACCGTCCCAGCTCTTCTAAGAAACATGATAGAAAATTTGCCTATGTTTCTATAAAGCAATTTTACTTCCAACTACACAACAGTGCAGCTGGACATTTCCCCATATATTGATTTAGTTAACGCCAGCTAGAAAAATCTGATTTCAAGATTATGATAAGGTAAATATTGAGAGATTGTTTCCATTAATTGATGAGACAATAACAAGAGGACATAAATTTAAGATCACAAATAGAATTAAAGAGGTTAGAAGAAGCTACTTTAGATGGTGGTTGAAATGTGGAATTCAATGACAAACTGTTGCTGGAGCAGTCCATAAATTATTTTCAAAGTAAATTAGATTGTTGCTTGAAAAATGAACCATTAAAGAAGCATGGGGAGTGAGAAGTTTACAAGAAAAACACTAGTGCAGACTTGTTGGCTGAATGGCCTGCTTGTTGTAACACTTTACAACCCTAAGTCAACTTATGGCCACTGAGCTATAAAACTCAGCCAAATAATTCACAAGCCCATTAAAAATTAGAGATAATTTGATCACCCAAATTTGCCGATGGAACAGTAATTTCAATCAAGTTAGAATATACCAACAATGATCAGTTACAACTTGAAAATATCAACACCATTTACAGATAATTCACCACCTAGAAACATGAGTTTATGCAAGATAATACATTTATAGCAAAATAAACCTTGTGGGAAATTGAAGTACAAGGTCCCACTTCTCAAGGGCAATTAGGGATGACCAATAAATTCTGGCCTAGCCAGCAACACCCACATCAAGTGAACAAATAAATAAAATACATTTAGACATAACTAGATTATTTAAATAGCTTTATCAAATCAAGTGGCTGCTTGATGGGAGATTAGTTCAAATCCTAGTTTAAGCTTACAACTATGTTTAAGAACAGAAGTTATCCTAATTTCAATCAGGTAAATTGTGAATTGCAGCCAGATAAAAATAGGCAGGGACTATCCTAGTCGCTAGGCCATAAGTGCTGGGGGAAAGGAAAAGGCACTGCTGACTGGTGTGGAACTATTCTTTTCAATGGCAATGCATTAGCAATTCTGTTTTGAAATTACAGCCTGCCTCTCACCAATTAAGTCACGTGCCATTTCCTGATCCTCTTGCATCCGACAGATGTCACTTAGTTGCAGTAGAGAGTCAATGTGATGTGGGTTCACACGGAGCAGTGCCTAGAATCAGGGAAGAAAGAATCATCAGTTATGTTGATAGTCAGTAACAACTTCTGTTGATTAAAGTGTCGCACAACATGCGAACGACAAGTCACATTTAGCAGGGGATTCAGCTCCTATTCATTTTAGTACTTTTTTTTTGAAAGCCGCAAGCAGTTAAGAGGCACTGGTGAAGGATTGTTTTCCTCACTGCTTGTTTTCTGATGTTGCTGAAAACCAAGAAGTAGAATTAGTATGGATGAAGATTAGGAATAACAAGGGTCAGAAAACACTGGTGGGAGTAGTTATACCACTGGACAGGGTGTTAAACAAGGCGGGAGGGCGAGGACAGGGGCGGGAGAGAACCAGTCAGTCCGGGGTCTTCGTGATTTTAATGTTCACAGACTGTATCCAACAGAAAACCAATATTAAACTCTTTCAATGCCATATGTATACTTCAGCGCGGGATTACAACTTTAAGCAATTTTATTCAAAGGTAGAATATATAGCTCTTATTGGTTAGATGCTACTGCTATAATGGCAGAATTGTGGGCATACCAATTGGATATTTTGGCCAATAGAGCATGATCTTTGTAAAACAACCTTTTTACAAAAGGTTCTTGTGCACCTGGCTAAAAGAATGAGTAGATTTAGCCTATTTGTGCCTGACTCAGCAATACAACTGTAGATACATAGTGAAATCTTTAAAGACAATTTAGACGCTGCTATAACCTTTTTCCTTTCTTACATAAATCAGGCAATTTGATTGCCACTTACTTAATTTCTGCTTGTCTGATAATCTATTCATGACCTACCAGAATGTTATTTGGGTCCATAGAATCTACTGCATCCAAGAACTTGAACTGGGCCTGTTGATAATCACGATTGTGTTCAAAGCTGAAATACTGAGCGCCTCCCTTTGTCTCTAGCAGCTGCATAGAAATCCCTATAAGCGACAAAGCAAAAGTTAAGTTTTGGATTGATTCCAAGTTTGGACACTACTGGTAATAATGTGGAGTATCATGTGTACATAGTTGAAAAAAAACATAATTTCGAGTAAGGGGGGAGGGAGGAAAAGGGGAAGCAGCAGCAAACATTAAAACAATGTATTTCAAAAATGAGAATTGTTTTACCACATAATTTCTTTTGTTGCACTACTTATATTTCAGTAGTTGGGTAGACATTCACACCATTCTTCACTGCCTAAACAGAGCCTAGCTGAATCAGCGCGAACTGTTGCACTATGCAGCTATTTGTGTGATAAAACAGTATAGGTAGTTAGCATATATTTACCTGTTTTAGTGTACCGTGGCCAAGTATCCTTTGGTGTTGTGAGCCACGTACTCCTGTGCAACGAACGATGCCGCTGCTTTGACCTGATTTAAAAGATTTTAAGTGGAAAAAGTAGTAAATTCTGAAAGCTTCAGTTCTTAATTTATAAGTGAAAAACATTTCAACAAATAGCACTTAAAATTAAACATAATTTGAGCAGAAATCAAAACTGAAAACATTTTTCCCAGTTACGCAAAAACATTGAGTTAAGCACTAAATAGAAATCAGGTAATGCAACATATCACTGAATATCATGATTTAAATAGGTTGACAACAATAGATATATCTTTAGTTCACATAACCTGCACAACCAGCTAACCTTTGTTCTCCAAGAACTGCTCGGGCCCCAAAATATCTCTTTAGTTCAGTCTCTGGATTCAGATTCCTGCAGGAAATGAAAGTTAATTTATGCTAAGTAGGAGATAGAGAATAGTGAATATTAAATAAAAAAGGAAGCCTTGAGTTTATATAATGTTGTTCACAATCTCAGGTGTCCCAAAGTGCTTCACAGGCAATTAAGTACTTTTGAAGCATTGTAATATCAGAAAAAAAGCAGACAATTTGCACACAGCAAACTTCCACAGTGACATTAGTTGAGGGATAGATATTAGCCAGACAGAACTCCCCTGCTCTTCCTCTAGTATCATAAGATCTTTTAAATTCACCTGTGTGCGCTGATGGGGTTTCAGTTTAATGTCATGCAAAGGACAGCGCAACACTCCCGCAATACTCCACAGATTTTGTGTTCAAGTTTCTGAGTGGAACTTGAACCCACAACCTCCTGATTCCAAGGCGACAGTGCGACCACTGAGCCATAGCATATACCCACATTAAATAACCTTAACTTCATAAAAAAGCAACAAATTGATGCCACCCAGTTTGTCAAAACATCGAAAGTGACATTAGACCTCCTACATGATCAAAATGTGATTTTATTACTCACCTATGTTCAACATACAGCAATGGTCTTGCTTCTGCACTGACAGTTTGTGTTTGGTAATGGAAACCATTAGATCCATCAATCTCTTGTAGAATGCTATCAATGTCATCAGTAGCACCTTCCTGGAAAAAGGACAAACATTTCGTAAGACTTTATAGGCCAACTCTACTTATTGTTAAGACTGAACAAGAAAGGAGACCCATTCAGGTTGGTCATTGTAAGTTCAAAATAACCTGCAACTAAATAGATTAGCACTATAAGCAAATGTTACGCTCACTTCGCTTTGACGATACACTAAAATAGAAAACTAGTTACGTGTAGTAACAGAATTGCAAAGTGCTGCTTAATCACCATTCACAACATCACCTGAGTATCAGCAGGAGTACTGTTGCGGTTTTTCTTTCTCTTTTTTTTCCGTTTGGGCTTGTTATTTGAATTTGTCTGAAAATCAAAAAATATACTTTTCTTGAAAAGTATTCCATGAAATATAAACTAATGCTCTATTTTAAACATGTAAATACAAAACAGCAATATTTCATGCGTAGCATCCATTTAACAATAAAACAAATGGGTTGGTAAGACATTTTGAACTTCATGCACATCCACCACACTTGTTACAGGTGCAAAACATACTTATTTTTTCCAAAAAAAAGCTAGCGTTGAAGTGGATTTTATAGGTAATTACAATGGACCTGAATTTAAGGAAATGCATTTTATTTGCTTATTTAGACTGTTTCCCAATGGGGAATCGCTTAAGTAGTGAATTAAAGGTACAAATTAGGCTAAACACAGCTCCATCTTTGAAGGAAATCATAACCTTTTTCCAAAATATATATGAACACCACCACTGGAGATCTGCCAGTTGTAATGACATTTGGCACAATGCAATGAGACTAAAGCTTTTCTGTTAAGGAGTCCAACAAACACACTAACTTTATTTAGATTTAAGGTATTTTCTATTAAAAATCATGTTAAAAACCAAAAGCTTTACAGCACAATTCCTCAAGGGCTCAGGGATGAAGGACAATTCATGAAACCCACGTAAAGTTTGAAATTAGTTGCTAAACCCCATACATGGAAATGTTTAAATTTTACCTGCAATATGTCAAATTCATTTCCCAATTCTTCATTTTTCTTTTCTAGTTCTTCATTTTCTACATTCTGTGTTGCTTTAGTTTGATCATTCTCCTCAGTCAAAGGGTCGTTGAGCCTCAGGTTTATACCATCTGGTTCTTCTGTAGGGTATTCCTCAGTCACCTCATCATTCTCAGCATCAGGTTCACTTATCTACAGGAATAGAAAAAATACAAAAACTTACAGAAGGGCTATATTGACCTCCATATGTTACAACCATAAGATCCACTGTCTCTTACATTTATCAATCTTCCATGGTAAATGCTTTACCAAGTTCTAGAACTACATATACAGCAATCAGTTGATCAGCATCACTGGATTCAATGCTTGCATTTTTATGTATTTCATGAAACAATTTAAAACAGCCACGCTAATCCTGAAATCCACACAATAAACACTGAGTTTGCTAATGATACTCTTAAATAGACGATACTAAAATTATGGATTAACCCAGGGACAACTTTTTCAACCCCTAGTTTCATTATCAGAAGCAGAGTAAAATTAATTTCTATTCAGTTATAACAAAACAAAATTTCAGAGTATTCCACCAAGTCAAAAAGGAAGAAATAAGCAGTAGGTTCAATTGTATTGTACAGCATTAAAAGAAAACAATATTAAACAAAAATACTCAGACCCTCCACTTGTTAGGAAAATTCAGGGTTGATTCTTGGGATTGCACAATTATAACTTCTGCAATGCAAAATAATGTAGGCACAAAAATTATTTGCTGGGAAAGGCATTAAGTTTAGGTCAAGGTTTTTCTACATAGGTGGACGTAAAATGTCCCACAGTAATCACAGAACAGCATGCAGTTCCGAGTGCTCTGGTTCGTATTCATCCCTTCATTCAAAAGAAATTATTCATTAATTTGCTGTTTCTGAGACCTTATATTGCTAACGCATTGAGCTAACAACTACACATCAAAAGTATAAAGACGGATAGTATGCGCTTTTATAGATATTTAAATAGGAGTTAACAAAATGAGCATTGGTCCTATAGAGTGCGTGGCTGGAGAATTGATAATAGAAAGTAGGGAGAAGGCAGATAAATTAAACAGGTATTTTGCTTCGGTTTTCACTATAGAAGTAACATCCTGGAAATAGCTGTAAATCTGGAAATGGAAGGGAGGAAGGAATTTGGTAAAGTTACAATCACTAGGGAAATGGTGCTGAGCAAATTGTTGGGGCTGCGGGCTGACAAATCCCCAGGTCCGGATGGACTTCACTCTAAGTGGCTTATGAGATAGTTGATGCACTGATTTTATTTTTCCAACATTCCCTAGATTCAGGGAAGATTCCATTAGATTGGAAAATAGCAAATATAACTCCTTTATTCAAAAAGGGAGACAGAAAGCAGGAAATTATAGACCAGTTAGCCTAACATCTGTCATAGGGAAAATATTAGAAGCTATTAGTAAAGATGTTATAGCAGGACACTTAGAAAAACCCAAGGCAATCAGGCAGAGTCAACATGGTTTTTTAAAAGGGAAATGATGGTTAACCAATTTACTGGAGTTCTTTGAAGTAGTCACATGTGCGGTGAATATACTGTAGTTAGATTTCCAGGAGTTCCTTACAATAGAGTCCTCGGCCCCCCATCTTCAGCTGCTTCATCAATGACCTTCCTTCCATCATAAAGGTCAGAAGTGGGGATGTTTGCTGATGATTGCATAATGTTCAGCACCACTCGCGACTCCTCAGATACTGAAGTAGTCCATGTCCAAATGCAGCAAGACCTGGACAATATATGGCTTGGGTTGACAACTGGCAAGTAACATCCATGCCACACAAGTGTCAGGCAATGACTATATCCAACAAGAGAGGCTCCAACAAGAGAGGCTCCAACAAGAGAGGCTCCAACAAGAGAGGCTCCAACAAGAGAGGCTCCAACAAGAGAGGCTCCAACAAGAGAGGCTCCAACAAGAGAGGCTCCAACAAGAGAGGCTCCAACAAGAGAGGCTCCAACAAGAGAGGCTCCAACAAGAGAGGCTCCAACAAGAGAGGCTCCAACAAGAGAGGCTCCAACAAGAGAGGCTCCAACAAGAGAGGCTCCAACAAGAGAGGCTCCAACAAGAGAGGCTCCAACAAGAGAGGCTCCAACAAGAGAGGCTCCAACAAGAGAGGCTCCAACAAGAGAGGCTCCAACAAGAGAGGCTCCAACCATCGCCCCTTGATGTTCAATGGCATTATCATCACTGAATCCCCCACTATCAACATCCTGGGGATTACCATTAACCAGAAACTGAACTGGACTAGCCATATACATACTGTGGCTACAAGAGTAGGTCAGAGGTTAGGAATCCTGTGACGAGCAACTCACCTCTTGACTCCCCAGAGCCTGTCCACCATCTACAAGGCACAAGTCAGAAGTGTGATGGAATATTCGCCACTTGCCTGGCAGCTCCCACAACACTCGAAGCTCGGTACTGTCCAGGACAAAGCAGCCCACTTGATTGGCACCACATCCACAAACATTCACTCCCTCCACCACCATTGCACAGCAGTAGCAATATGTGCCATCTACAAGGTGCACTGCAGGAATCAACCAGGGCTCCTTCCAAACCCACAGCCACTAACATCTAGAAGGACAAGGGCAGCAGACACATGGGAACACCACCTGGAAGTTCCCCTCCAAGTCACTCAACATCCTGACTTGGAAATATATCACCGTTCCTTCACTGTCACTGGGTCAAAATCCTGGAACTCCCTTCCAAACAGCACTGTGGGTGTACGTACACCACATGGACTGCAGCGGTTCAAGGCAGCAGCTCACCACCACCTTCTCAGTAGCAACTAAGGGTGGGCAATAAATGCTGGTCCAGCTAGTGACGCTCACATCCCATGAATGAATTTTTAAAAGTGTCACATCAAGGGTTATTGTAGAAAATAAAAGCTCATGGTGTAGGGGGTAACATATTGGCATGGATAGAAGATTGGCTAGCTAACAGGAACAGGGAGTTGGCATAAATTAGAATTTTTCTGGTTGGCAGGATGTGACAAGTGGTGTGCCACAGGAATCAGTGCTGGTGCCTCAACTTTTTACAATTTATATAAATGACTTGGATGAAGGGACTGAAAGAATGGTTGCTAAATTTGCTGATGACACAAAGATAGGTAGGAAAATAAATTGTGAAGAGGACGTAAGGAAGCTACAAAGTGACAGATAAGTTTGGTGAGTGAGCAAAGATCTGGCAAATGTGAAATCGTTCATTTGGCAGGAAGAGAGAAGAGGATTATCTAAATGGTGACAGATTGCAAAGCTCTGAGATTCAGAGGGATCTGGGTGTCCTAGTGCATGAATCACCAAAGGTTAGTATGCAGATGCAGCAGGTAATTAGGAAAGCTAATAGAATGTTATCATTTATTGTGAGGGGAATTGATGACAAAAGTAGGGAGGTTATGCTTCAGTTGTACAGGGCGTTGGTGAGACCACATCTGAACTATTGTGTACAGTACTGGTTTGCTTATTTAAAGAAAGATGTACGTGCGTAAGCAGTTCAGAGAAGGTTTACCAGAATAATACTATTATTGGTTGTCTTTGAGGAAAAGCTGGATAGGTTAGGCTTGTATCCACTGGAGTTTAGAAGAGTAAGAGGTGACTTAATTGAAACCTTTAAGATCCTGAAGGGACTTGACAGGGCGGATGTAGAGAGGATGTTTCCTCTTATGAGAGGAACTAGAACTAGGGATCACTGTTTAGACATAAGGGGTCGCTCATTTAAGACAGAGATGAGGAGAACGTTTTCCTCTCTGAGGATTGGAACACTCTTCCTCAAAAGGTGGTGGAAGCAGTGTCTTTGAATATTTTTGATAGCAAAAGTGTGAAAGGTTATTGGACGTGGGCAGGAATGTGTGTGGCTGAGGTTACATTCAGATCAGCCATGATCTCATTGAATGGCGGAGCAGGCTCGAGAGGTCTACTCCTGTTCCTAATTTGTATGTTCGTAGTAATTAATTATTACAAAGTGCTTTGACATAACCAGGCATTGTAAAAAGTTACAAGTGCCAGGATCCCAACTCCAATCTCTAGTCATAACATTCCCCCACTTTGTGATAATTCCTCAAACAAACACCTCTAAACCCTGATCCTCACTACTTTCAATTACAGAGGCACTTTCTGGAAGAGGTTTTTGGATGTCAAGATAAACCAAACTAGTGCCACAGTCACAAACCAATCAAAGGGTCCTGCTCCCTCCCCCTCTCTCACACACACACGTCCCTCCATCTCTCTCACCCCTTCACCCCATTCCCCTCTCTCTCATCCCCTCCACCATCCTTCTCTCCCTCTCACCCCCTCCCCTCTTTTCATCCCCCCCGCTCTCACCCTCTCACACTTCCCTCCATCTCTCACCCTTTCACCTCCCAATTCCTCCCCCTCTCACCTCTCCCCTCCAACTGTCACATCCTGCCCCCTATCACCCCACCACAATCATAACTCTATTCTCCCCACCCCTTGCCTCACTCTCTCCACCCCATCTGTCGCCTCCACCCAACTCGCTATCACCCAAATCTCCCCGCACCCCTCACCCCCAACTCTCCCCTCACCTCTCCCCGCACCCTCACCCCCACCACTCCCCGCATGCCCCACCCCCAACTCTCCCCACACCCCTCCCCTCACCCCTCCCCTCACCCCTCCCCGTACCCCTCACCCCTCCCCGTACCCCTCACCCCTCCCCGTACCCCTCACCCCTCCCCGTACCCCTCACCCCCACCCCTCCCCGTACCCCTCACCCCCACCCCTCCCCCTCACCCCCACCCCTCCCCGTACCCCTCACCCCCACCCCTCCCCCTCACCCCCACCCCTCCCCCTCACCCCCACCCCTCCCCCTCACCCCCACCCCTCC
The DNA here is from genome assembly GCF_964194155.1 of Cetorhinus maximus. Lineage (NCBI taxonomy): Eukaryota > Metazoa > Chordata > Chondrichthyes > Lamniformes > Cetorhinidae > Cetorhinus > Cetorhinus maximus. The sequence continues at coordinate 125,579,817 of NC_135884.1, forward strand.
CCGTACCCCTCACCCCCACCCCTCCCCGTACCCCTCACCCCCACCCCTCCCCGTACCCCTCACCCCCACCCCTCCCCGTACCCCTCACCCCCACCCCGTACCCCTCACCCCCACCCCTCCCCGTATCCCTCAACCCCACCCCTCCCCGTACCCCTCACCCCCACCCCTCCCCGTACCCCTCACCCCCACCCCTCCCCGTACCCCTCACCCCCACCCCTCCCCGTACCCCTCACCCCCACCCGTACCCCTCCCCGTACCCCTCACCTCCACCTCTCCCTGCACCAACTCTCCCGCACCAACCTCCGTCCGTCCCCACCCTCACCCCTAACTCTCCCTGCACCCCTCATCCCCAACTCTCCCCTCAACTCTCCCCCCACATAGCTCCCTATGCCCCTCCCCCCCCGAATCTCTCACCAGCTGGAACAGGTTTCCAGCTGCCGCTTTATTTTTCTTGCTTCTCTGCTGTTTTCGACGCGGCGCGGGTTCCAGCGGCCGCTCCTCCTCTTCGTCCTCCTCCTCCTCCTCTCCGGGCAAGTGATTGAGCGGCTCCTGTATCCGCTGCCCGCGCAGTTTTCGCAGAACCCGCGATGACATGGTGCCGCCTGGGCCCAAAATCCGGATCGCCCTCCCTTTGGGTACTTGGACTCCGAACCGGCACTGCGCCTGCGTCACTCCCACCGGAACCCCGCCTCTCAGGACGCGAGGTGGCCGGAAGTTGGGAGGAGGCGGGTGGGAGAGGAGCATGGGTCGTGGGGAAGGGGGAGGGGTGTAGGTAGGGGCGTGGGGAGGGGCATGAGGCGGGGAGGGGGAGGGACATGAGGCGGGGAGGGGGAGGGGTATGTGGCGGGGAGGGGGAGGGGCATGAGGCGGGGAGGGGCATGAGGCGGGGAGGGGCATGAGGCGGGGAGGGGCATGAGGCGGGGAAGGGGAGGGGCATGAGGCGGGGCATGAGGCGGGGAAGGGGCGGGGCATGAGGCGGGGAAGGGGCGGGGCATGAGGCGGGGAAGGGGAGGGGCATGGCGGGAGAGCTCAGTGTGTGTGAGCAATGCAGCAATGGACAATTTTCATTCACACTGAGGCTCAGCTCAGTTTGACAATGTGAAGGAATTTTGTGTGTAGCCTGAATAACGAATGTGGGACAAAAATAAAAATACCTGGAAAAACTCAGCAGGTCTGGCAGCATCTGAGGAGAGGAACACAGTTAACATTTCGAGTCTGTATGACTCTTCAACAGAACTAAGTAAAAATAGAAGAGAGGTGAAATATAAGCTGGTTTAAGGGGGGGGCGGGGGTGAGACCAGTAGGGCTGGATAGAGGGTCAGTGATAGGTGGAGATAGCCAAAAGATGTCACAGACAAAAGGACAAAGAGGTGTTGAAGGTGGTGATATTATCTAAGGAATGTGCTAATTAAGGGTAGAAAACAGGACAGATAGCCCTAGTGGGGGTGGGGTGGGGTGAAGGAATCAAAATAGGCTAAAAGGTAGAGATAAAACAATGGATGGAAATACATTTAAAAATAATGGGAATAGGTGGGAAAAGAAAAATATATATAAATTATTGGAAAAAGGTGAGATCGGAAAGGGGGTGGGGATGGAGGAGGGAGTTCAAGATCTAAAGTTGTTGAACTCAATATTCAGTCCAGAAGGCTGTAAAGTGCCTAATTGGAAGATGAGGTACCGTTCCTCCAGTTTGCGTTGAGCTTCATTGGAACATTGCAGCAGGCCAAGGACGGACATGTGGGCATGAGAGCAGGGTGGTGTGTTGAAATGGCAAGCGACAGGGAGGTCTGGGTCATGCTTGCAGACAGACCAAAGGTGTTCCGCAAAGCAGTCACCCAGTCTGCGTTTGGTCTCTCCAATGTAGAGGAGACCACATTGTCTACTGCATTCGCTGCTCCCAGTGCGGTGTGCGACTTTGGAACTTTCTGCCTCAGCAGGTGCTGGAGGCAGGGTCATTGAATATTTTTAAGGTAGAGGTAGATAGATTTTTGTTAGGCAAGGGAATCAAAGGTTATCGGGGATAGATGGGAATGTGGAATTCAAAACGCAAACAGCTATGATCTTATTGAATGGCGGAGCAGGCACGAGGGGCTGAATGGCCTACTCCTGCTCCTACTTTGTATTTTCGTACAATGCATTCCTTTTTACCCAACATATTTGCATTACTTCTATGACCCCTTCATTCTCCTGTGTTTACAGGTTCAGGTGGTCTGGAGGCATTATAATTCTTCCAGATCTTGTCTTTATATCAGTTGAAGTGGTAGACTCTGTTGTACTGGGTAAACTTTGATGTTGTTTTGGATGTAGTCGTTCTGGCATTTGGCTGGTTGATCTTAATTCTCTTTTCTCGTTCTTTGGAGTTGAACAGCTCCCTCTCAACTCCCATCTGATGTTATCGATGGTCATTGGTTTATTCAGTTTCTTACAGAGAGAACAAGCTCACGGCTCATCTATAATGCTCATTCTGTTTTTCTTCCTATATATGGGTCACAGTGATGTTAAAATTAGACTTCTTCCAGCCATCGACTGTAAGACTCCACGACCCAGGAGGCATTCAACTGAAGGTCAAGGGACAGTTGACTGCTCAACTCCAGTACAAAGAAAGAGAAATCAAAGAAATCACTGTATGTGATCCACAACTAAGAATGTCCACGGTTAAGCTGAAAAGCTTGCACAGATCTACAACTCATCTATAAGTAGATGAATTAGGAAGCCAAGAAAAGTCAACAGAATTCAGGACAGCATTCCCAAAACTACTCAGAGGCCTGGGAAAATTGCAAACAGCCTATCACATCACACGGAGAACAGATGCAGAGCCAGTGTGCTTGTTCAACTCAAGGAAAGTTCCATGCCCACTTTTACAGAAATAGAATTAAAAAATTAAATCAAATCAGGAAGTCATTTCCCCTGTAACCAAACCCACAAGTTGGTGATCAGGTATGGTTCCAGTACTGAAACTGAATGGCTCAATACGAATCTGTGTTGATCTCGCACAGTTAAACAAGGCAATGGAAAGGGAGATCCACCCAAAGGCATTTGTGGATGAGAGTCTGGCAAAGCTTGCAAAAGCACCATTTTTACAAAGTTGGATGCAAACAGTGGCTTAAAACAACTACCTTTGGAAGAGGAATCCAAACTACTGACTGCACTTATCATACCTTTTGGGAGATATTGCTTCAATCGCCTACCCTTTGGAATAATATCGGCTCTAGAAATTTTTCAGAGAACAATGACAGGCATTGTGGAGGGATTAGGGGGGTTCATGTGTCACATGGATGACATTCTGATCCACAGGTCCACCTAACTGGAGAATGATACGAGAGTGAGAGCAGTGTTGCAATGCTTAGAAGAAGCAAGATTAACTCTCAACAATAAGAGTGAGCTCTCACAGCCAACCATTAAATTTCTGGGACACATCGTTCATGCACCAGGCCTCAGGGCTGATCCCTAAATGACCAAGGCAATCAAGGATTTTCCACTACCCTGCAATGTTACTGAGCTCCAAAGCTTCATGGGGATGGTCAATCAAGTAGGGAATTCCTACCCAATCTACCGCATGTGAACGGACCGCTCCAATAATTGTCCAGGAAAGGCAAGTCATCAACAAATCTCATTCCAAAAAATAAAAGAGATGCTCACTTCACCAGACACGTTGGCACATTATGACCAGGAACTGCCCACAATAGTTGCTACGGATGTATCAGTGACTGGACTAGGAGCAGTACTCTTTCAAATCCAGAAAGTTGGAACAGACAGGCCAGCACATTATGCTTCTCCTTCATCAACTGAAATGGAACAAAAATATGCTGTAATTGAAAAAGAGGCATTAGCAATCCATGGGCCAGTGAGAAATTTGCCGTAGTCGCCTTAGGCCTGCAGTTCACAATCAAAACAGACCACAAGCCATTGGTCAGGTTATTAAATAGGAAAGCTGCCATATAGACTCCAGAGATTTCAGCTGAGAATCATGAAGTTCATTGCCAAGGCTGAATATGTCAAAGGCAAACAACAAACAACAGCAAATACCTTGTCACACATTTCTGATGAGAAGCCTGAACAAGAGAACTACACTTTGTTGAAGATGTAATGTCATATACCTCACCGACTACTAAATTCCTACCAACAACCACACAGAGGCTGAATGAAATCCATCAAGAACAAACAGTAGACGAAGATTGTGTTAAAATTAGAGAATACTGCAAAAATGGATAGCCAGAATATGTTCCAAACAACCTCATCCTGAAACACTACTTCAAGCAACACAGACAACTCAATGTTGTGGATGACCTATTAATTTGTGATGAGATACTTGGCATACCAAGAGCCTTCACACTCGAGATCCTTCAGAGGAAACAGCAGGATACCTAAGTGTTGTATTGGAGCACAAAATTCAGTCTGGTAGCCAGGACTCTCAAAATCACTAGAGGAAATGATTTCAAGCTACATCACCTGTGCAATCCATTGCCAAGAGCATAAAGAACTGTGATGGTATCCTCATTCCCATCTAGACCGTGGGAACATCTCGGAATGGACCTTTTTAAGCTCAAAGGGAAGACATTCCTCATAGTTACTGACTATTACTCTAGATGGATTGAGGTTAAACGTCTTCATAGTACAAACTCAGAAGCAGTCATTAATTCACTAAAAGAAATTTTTGCCCAAGTGGCATTCCAAATCTTGGCATTTCAGACAATGGCCCACAGTTTATGAATGAATGGTTCAAAAAATTTACAGAAGACTATGCATTTGTCCACACAACTAGTTCACCCAGGTCCCCACAAGCAAATGGAGAGGACGAAAGAGGAGTAAGAACATTAAAAGCTTTGTTGAAAAAGAATGATGATGTCAACTTGGCACAGTTGAGCTACCGTTCCTCATCACTTCAGAATGGTTTTGCTTCGTCAGACCTTTTGTTGGGGAGATGACTACAGACTCGACTTCCTGTTCTTCAGCATACACTCCTGCCATGTCATGTCTGAAAGCAACTGATTTAGAGAGAGTAAGGGAGAGGGAGGATGAATGTCTTGAAAATCGGACCAGAAACTACAATCAGTGCCATAGAGTGCATGATTTACTAGTCTGGATTAGAGACCAGGACTGAGAAGGCCAAGTACTGGAAAAGGCACAAAATCCAAGATCTTGTTGAGACTGAAAGTGGCATAGTGAGAAGAAATAGAAGTGTCTTCATGGAGAGTATTTTCCGGTCGGTGAGTGGGGGTGGGGCCCACTCACCGAGGCGTAAAATGACGTGCAGTGACATCGGGCAGGCGTCCTGATGTCACCGCACGTCATTTACATTTTCAATTCGGTGGGCACGCAGCCGACTCGGTTGCATGCCCGCCGAACTATCAAAGGCCTATTAAGGCCTGTTTAAAACTAATTAAATCAATTAAATGAGCTGCCCGTCCAACCTTAAGGTTGGCGGACAGGCGAAGAACCCAGGCGGCCTTCGCATTTTTCATGGAACCTCATCCACAGGCGGGATGAGGTTTCATGAAGTGTTTATAAATTAAATAAACTTTTTAATTAATATTCCTTGACATGTCCCAGCTCATGTGACACTGTCGCATGAGGGGACATGTCTAAAAATATTTTCAATTCTTCATTTAAATGTTTGAACCTTAAACAAATCTCCCTGAGGTACAGAGGTGCCTCAGGGAGATTTCTGCGCTTCCGGGCGAGTGTCCTTCATTGGCCCGCCCATGTAAATTGGCAGTGCGCACCCGATTGGGGGCGCGCTCACTTCCACCCGCCCCTGCACAACCCCACACCCCCCCCCCCCCACCCCGCCCCACACCGACTCCACCCCAGACGGGGGGGAAATTCAGCCCCATATCTAGAAGAAGAAGACCATCATTGGAATGGACTAACAACCCATATGATCAAGAAGACAACCTGAACAGAGAACCAATAGTCTCTGAAGATTCATACATTACTGCACAGTGTTTGAGAGAGAACATGGAGAAGTTGAATCCTATGCAACCTCCAAGAGAGATGAGAACAAAGTCAGTGAGATTGGTGAAACCATCACAATGTTTATCCCTGTGAACCAGCAATAAAGGCAGAGACTTTTGGGGGAGATGTAGTGTCAAGAAAACAAGTTCTAATATTTTTCTTCTGGTAATAACCCTGGCATATTTTCTTATGTACTGGAAGTCAGGCTGTAATTGGATTAGGAGCTGGAGTGAAGGCAAGGGTCTAAAGTCAACAGTACAAAGTTGTTTTGATATGTTAATGAACCAAGAGGAACTTCAATCAGAGCTTTACACAAAACAATAACAGGAAAGTTTTTGAATTGAGTTGTTGTAGTTCAAAGGGGGGGGGGTGGATATATGCAGTTTGTAAAAGGTGTAAGGAAGTAAAGTAAAGATTGGGTAAATTTGTTTTTACAAGTCTAAGCGCTAAAGTAAAGAACGGTTTAATCAATTCTGGGAATAAAGCATTTCTGAAGAGGCTGGTTGAGGTATAGACAGACCAAAGGGAAGGATTGCATTTAAGGAAATACTGAAGCCTATGTGAGGGGGTAGGTGCTTAGATTTCCCAGAAGACAGCAGGGTAGCTGGTCAGAACTCCCAGAAGACAGTATGAACAAGGCCAGACTGAACGAACCAGTTACTGACAGCCTCAGAGGATACCCCAAGGAAAAAGTACTGTGTGGTAAAAATGACTAGACGTCTATAGATTTTAAATCTATAAAAATAGTTGCTGAACAGAAAAGGGAAAGGTTAGCTCTGAGGATAATTAAGTTAAGATTTGTGGAGCTGTTTTAAAATACTGTTTACTGTGTAAAGCCATTCTTGTATTTAAGTATAATTATATTTTTTTTCTTTACTCTTTTAATAAATGTTTACTTTACTATAAAATCATCACAAATAGTCGGGGACATCATTTCCTGATTTCAGAACCTCGCCTCACGCTGTATAAATTGCAAAAACGGTTTTGGCAGCTGTTTCAATTTTCCCTCTGGGGTTTAAGCAGCCCAGCATTTACCATCCACCGTGCCATAAGAGTAGGATAATGTAAATATTATTTATTGGAGTCAGAGACTTGGGGAAGATGTAGTATAAAGGGTTAATGTTATATATGTAAATGTTTAACCTACGTCGTCAGTGATGTAAGGTTACATGACAATAGAACATGGAGAGGGAGTCCTGTAGAGCCTCGTGCTGAGTCTGTATTGTACATAGTTGGTACATAGGTTCAATAAAAAGGTAGTGTTTACCAACAGCCTTGCCTCCAGCAGTAACTGTGAACTACTCCATCTAAGACCCACAGTGATGATAATAGAATTAGCTAGCTCCATATGTATCCAAAATTGCCACTTGCCAAATCTGGAGATTTTTATCAGGACAATGGAGAAAGGGTGATCAGAGGAAACCTTTTTTTAAATAAAGCATCATTACCTATTTCTTCTCTGAGTATTTCTTTTATTGCAACAGCCCAGGTCTCAATTATCAATAAGACAGTAGGTTTTTAATTGTTACCAGTCAGCATTTTAAAGGGAATAGTGAGGTTGATATTATGGTGTACTAAACTATTTCAGTTACACTGCTGCTTGCATTTCTCTGGGCAGAGGGTGCCAGTGTTCTGTGCTTGTCTTCTTAAATGTGGGGGCACTAGAGATGTTAAGAGACCTGGTGAACTGTACTATCATTATTGAGCAATCTATGAAAGTGCTCATTCGGTTATTGCAGTTAACTGTGTCCAGTGTAAACATTCTGCTTAATCACTTTCCTATTTTGAAAGTGGCAACATGATAGGGTCTGGTTCCACACAGTAAAGCAGGCAAAATTATAATCCTTACATGTGCGCTAGTAGCAGGTACCATAGCTGAGCACCATGATAGTGTCTATACCTGAGTCAGTCAGCAGATGGAGGTCTTGTATGAAAATGGCTTACTAGCTTTTCAGGGAGAAAATTTCTCTTGGATCTCTATGTTTTTATATTTTAAATATTATATCCAGGTAAAAATCAAAGGGGCTAAGATTTTCAACCCCACTCCCCGCTCTCTAATCAATGTATGATCTCAGCCAGACACCCTGGAATTCTGTCCTTAAACTTCTTACTCCAACATTCACCACTTTCAAAGCCTTCATAAAACCTACCCCTTCAATCATACCTTTGGCCACCACTTCTATTTTCCCTTCTACCCCAGTCTGACCCTAAATGCAAAACGCCTGGAGATGCTGGTTTATGTTAAAGGTACTATGCCAAAGTAAGTTCTTTACTGTCCCCACGTGCTGCTGAAAGAGCAGAGAATTAAATTTCATGAAACATAAAACTCTTGAGATTTCAGGAAATCGAGGTTGATAAACTTGTGAGTAGTCAAAACAAAAATCTGTAAAATGGGCTGCCTTCATGGAAAGGTTAGAGCCAGATGATTCATGGAATTATTTCATTTATATTCATTTATAAAGCTTGTGAAACTTTCACTAGTTAAGTAGATCTCCAATCCTGGCCTCTGTGCTATAATGGAGTATGTTGGACTAAGTCCCTCAAAGAGTTAACTGTTGTTATATCTTATTGTATTATCTGTAAATATCTATAAATAGCAAGGAATTAATGTGATATGTGTATGTGTTCCAGGGGGTCACATGTCACAGCTGCACTAGAGATTGAAGTGATGTGCATATAGGGAGTTCATTCCGGTTTCTGTTTTGATCTGGACAGCATGGGAAAATTAAACATAAAGAGTTTCTGATCTTTACAAACTGAAAGCATGATTATTAACACCTGGAACCAAAAAACAACAAGAATCCATAGCATGGTGGCAGCAGGGGTCTGTGAGTAACCTTAAAGCATGTTAAATTAATTTAGTGCTGATTTGGAAAATTGACCCACATTAGTGCCAGAAGGAAAACTTAGCGAATTGTGCAAAGACAAGAAATGAAGTTTCGACCAGACAGCAATGAACGCACAGCTACAGCCCACAATGAATTGGGAAGCTTATAATGTCAGACAGCCATTTGCGAAGTTTAAACAAAGGTGCAGAATGATATTTAGTAGTTTTCTAAAAGATACTAGCAATGAAGAGAGGGTCAGCTATATCCTTCTGTGGACAGGGGATATAGAATTAAATTTATATAACAACTGGGAGCTTACTGAAGAGGACAGCAAAGACCCAGACAAAATTTTTGAAAAATTCAGCATCGATCTCCAGCCAAAATCGAATCACTGGATCTACCAGTATGAATTTCAAAGCCTCAGACAGGAATTAGGTGAACCGATTGATAACTTTGTAACAAGATTAAAAAACGCAGCTGGAAAATGTAAGTTTAAGGACACAGATGGGAGGCTGATAGATCAACTAATTTGGGGGTTCTGCACACCCTGAAGTACAGAAAGCGCTAATCGGGAAGGATGAGCTCATAATATTGCAGGGCTGTAGGCACTGCCAGAGCACATGAAGCCACGAGCAGGCAGATGAAGGCAGATTACCCAAACGGCAAGCCTTCAGTTAAGCCAAGCGAAAGACAGCAGTGTTGATGTGGTGCAGCAGCAACAAAAGAAGGTACACCAAACAGAGCAAAGGATGTGCTGGAATAGTGGACAACCACATGAATTCACAGACAGACGGAAATGTCCTGTATATGGATCAATCTGCAGAGCTTGTGGAAAGGCCAATCATTGGGAAAAGATGTGCAGAACAAAAGGAGAAGGTGGTGGATGAGGCATCAGAGCCAAAGCAACTGGGCAAATGGATAGGGAAAGAAACCAAAGCATCCGTACCCTGGAAGATGACGATGTGTCTGAGAACACGATAGACTTAGGAAACATACTACTACGTGAAATGGCTGGATGCAACAATTACCAGGGAAAAGAAATTCACACTACCATTCAGGTCAGGAAGAGGTTGAGAGGAAACATCTGAAACTAGACACAGAATCTTTGCTGTTGACAACGTTCAACACACCCTTTGGATGGTACAAATTCCTCTGCCTACCTTTTGGCCTTAAAGTGAACCAGGATGTGTTCCAGCAGAAAGTACAGGGGATGCAAAGGAGCAGTCAGCATCGCAGATGATATCCTGATATGTGCTGTAGATGATAAAGCCCAAGACTACCATCTACATGAAGCCATGGAACCAGGAAAGCAGACAAATTCATTGTAAAAGTGACAGAATGCCACTTCTTCGGAATGGTGTGCACACCTAATGGAGTCAGGCTGAGCCCTGAAAGAATCATGGCTAGATCTGGGATGGAAGCTCCAAGAGATACGAGTTGAGAGGTTTCCTTAGCTCGATCCAATACATGAACTCCTTCGTACTGCATAGAGCATACAGCAAACCTGTGGGAGCTGATGAAAGCAGATGAAGAGTACTAGTGGTCAGAGTCATACAGCAGGAGTTTCAACAAACTTAAGAAAGGTAATATGTTATAGTATGACAGAAAGAAATCTGTCACTCTGCAAGTGACAGGCATAGATTCAGACATTTTAAAAGGTCTTTGTCCAGTTTTATATATTTATATATATTTTATTTATATTTTATATAAATATACAGTGTGAGGTCTTATTCCCCTCACAGGGGAAAATTCATAGTGGAGAGTGATCATCGTCCACTGCAGCAGATCTCCAAGAAAAATCTGTGTCAAGCACCAGCAAGACTGCAGAGGTTACCTTTGAGGCTTCAGAGTTACAATTTCACTCTGAAATACAAGCCAGAAAGAAAAATGGTGCTTGCAGATACCCTATCTCAGTTGTTGCCACAAGAGAAACATGAGATAGAAGATCCAGGTATAAAGAACCATCACCTAGTGAATGTAACACCACCAAAACTGAGTCAAATTAGAGATGAGACCAGCAAAGATTAGGCGTTGCAGATGCTCTCTCCGCAAGTGATCCAGGGATGGCCTGATAAGATACAGCAAACACAGCAATATGGCAGTACAGGTCTATCAGAGATGACATCTCACTGGAAGATGGTGTTCTGCTGGATCCAAAAATAATCAAACCCGAAACAATGCAGGAAGGACTTTTCCATAAGATACATGAAGGCCACATGGGAATGGAGAAGTGTAAGTTCAGAACCAGATCAGCTGGATGTACTAGATAGGCATCTACAAAGGCATTGAAAATATGGTGTCGACATGCAAAGCATGCCAGAAGTACAAAAACACACACCAAAAAGGAGATGATAGCTACTGAAGTACCATCCAGACCATGGCATACTATGGGAGCCAATTTATTCACACACAACCAAGAATGGTATCTCATAGTCACAGACTACTGTTCAAGGTTTCCTTTTATCCAGAAGATGAAAGACTTGAGATCCAAAACAATCGTCTCAGCGGTATGAGTTCTGTTTACTGAGCAAGGGATTCCTGAAAGATTAACATGTGACAATGGCACCCAGTTCACAGCCAGGGAAGTTAGGGGATTTGCTGAACAGTATGGGTTCAACATCATTACCTCAATGGCACATTACCTTTGAGGATGTGAGTTTATAGAAAGACACATCCAGAGGGTCAAAAGAACCCCTGTGAAATGCTGAGAAACAAAGGAAGACCCAAACTTTGCCTTATTGTCACTCCGATTCACACCTCTCAAGGCTGTCATGAAATCATCTGCAGAGTTGTTGAATGGAAGAAAATATAAGACTGCTTTGCCAAGCAAAATACATCCTCCAAATGACCAGGAGGAAATGAGACAACTCACTGAAGCACAGGAAAGCACTTCAACAAACATGCTAAATCCCTGCCTGAGCTGTTGGAAGGACAAAGTGTACATGTACAGGATCCGATCATGAAAACATGAAGCCCAGCACAAGTGGTTGCTGAAGCTGCCACAACAAGGTCATACATAACTGAGACCCAAACTGGTAAGCAAATGAGGAGAAACAACGCCCATATTCAACCTACATCAGAGCTGGAAAAACTGAAAAGATAAGCAACCACACCGGAAACATCACCAGAAAATGAGTCAACATAAGCAACAGCAAACACGTCTCCTGCAACACCAGGGACAACACACACAACATTGCCTGTGCAGAGTGCCAACACAACACTAAGAGCAACAAATACCAAATCTACAAGTTGGTGGCACTACATCTTACCACCTAAGCGATACTGTGATTAATATTTTAGAAAAGAATACATGCTATAAAAGACTCTAAGAAGGGGTTCAGTTTATTTCCATAAGTCAATTGATAACTTTTTTAAACAGAAGAATAATGACTGGGACAGCTACATTGATAGGGGCATTACGTTTTAAAGAAAGAGGGATGTTATATATCATTGCATTATCTGTAAATATCTATAAATAGCTAGGAACTAATGTGTTATGTGTAAGTGTTCCAGAGGGCCACATTTTACTGCTGTGCTAGAGAACAAAGTGATGTGTACAGTGGAAGTTCAATCCGGTTTCTCTTTGATCTCGACAGCATGGGAAACTTAAACATAAAGAATTTCTGATCTTTTCAAACTGAAAGTTTGATTATTAACAACACCTGGGAAACAAAAAACAAGAACCAATAGCAACTGCGATGTCATAGAAGGTAGTGACACATATTCATGATCTGAGAGTCTATGACAAAGCAGCATGGAAAGAAGCTAGTGTAAAGGAGTGTTCTCTAACTATAAATATGTTACAACAAAAGATAAAGCTGAAATGTTTGCTACAGTCTTCAGCCAGAAGTGCCAAGTGGATGATCCATCTCGGCCTCCTCCGCATGTGCCCAAGCATCACAGATGCCAGTCTTCAGCTAATTTGATTCACTCCATGCGATGTCAAGAAACGGCTGAAGGCACTGGATAGTGCAAAGGCTATGGGCCCTGACAATATTCCAGCAATAATACTGAAGACTTCTGCTCCAGAACTTGCTGCTCCCCTAGAGCAAAGCTGTTCCAGAACAGTTACAACACTGGCATCTACCCGGTTATGTGGAAAATTGCCCAGGTGTGTCCGATACACAAAAAGCAGGACAAATTCAACCCGGCCAATTACCGCCCCATTGGTCTACTCTCGATCATCAGTAAAGTAATGGAAGGGGTCATCAACATTGCTATCAAGTGGCACTTGCTCAGCAATAACCTGCTCACTGATGCCCAGTTTGGGTTCCGTCAGGGCCACTCAGCTCCTAACCTCATTACAGCCTTTGTCCAAACATGGACAAAGGAGCTGAAATCCTGAGGTGAGGTGAGAGTGACTGCCCTTGACATTAAAACTGCATTTGACCAAGTGTGGCATCAAGGAGTCCTAGCAAAACTGGAGTCAATGGGAATCAGGGGGAAAACTCTCTTCTGGTTGGAGTCATACCTAGCACAAAGGAAGATGGTTGTGGTTGTTGGAAATCAGTCATCTCAGCTCCAGGACATGACTGCAGGAGTTCCTCAGGGTAGGGTCCTAGGCCCAACCATCTTCAGCTGCTTCATCAATGACCTTCCTTCACCATAAGGTCAGAAATGGGGATGTTCGCTGATGATTGCGCAACGTTCAGCACCATTCGCTACTCCTCAGATACTGAAGCAGTCCATGTGCAAATGCAACAAGACCTGGACAATATCCGGGCTTGGGCTGACAAGTGGCAAGTAACATTCACGTCACACAAGTGTCAGGCAATGACCATCTCCAACAAGAGAGAATCTAACCATTGCCCCTTGACATTCAATTACCATCACTGAATCCCCCACTATCAATATCCTGGGGGCTACTATTGATGAGAAACTGAACTGGACTAGCCATATAAATACTGTGGCTACAAATGCAGGTCAGAGGCTAGGAATCCTGCGATGAGTAACTCATCTCGTGACTCCCCAAAGCCTGTCCATTATCCAGAAGGCACAAGTCAGGAGTGTGATGTAATATTCCCCACTTGCCTGGATAAGTTGCAGCTCCCACAACACTCAAGAAGCTTGACACCATCCAGGACAAAGCAGCCCGCTTGATTGACACCTCGTCCACAAACATTCACTCCCTCCAAAACCAATGCACAGTAGCCGCAGTGTATACCATCTACAAGATGTACTGCAGGAATTCACCAAGGCTCCTTAGACAGCACCTTCCAAAACCACAATCACTACCACCTAGAAGGACAAGGGATAGCAGATCCATGGGAACACCACAATCTGGAAGTTCCCCTCCAAGTCACTCACCATCCTGACTGGGAAATATATCACCATTCCTTCACTGTCGCTGGGTCAAAATCCTGGAACTTCCTAACAGCACTGTGGGTGTACCTACACCACATGGTCTGCAGCGGTTCAAGAAGGCAGCTCACCACCACCTTCTCAAGGACAACTAGGGATGGGCAATAAATGCTGGCCTAGCCAGCGATGCCCACACCCTGTGAACGAATTAAAAAAATAAAGTTAGAGTGTTTGCAGCTGGCAGTCTTTGAGAATGGTTGAAACCACTCCAACCCAACAACACAATAATATAGAAGCAAAATACTGTGGATGCTGGAAATCTGAAACAAAAGCAGAAAATGCTGGAAAAACTCAGCAGGCCTAACAGCATCTATGAAGAGAGAAACAGAGTTAACGTTTCGAGTCCGTATGATACGGACTTGAAACATTAGCTCTGTTTTTCTCTCCACAGATGCTATTAGACCTGCTGAGATTTTCCAGCATTTTCTGTTTTTGCAACACACTAATATATCTTCAGCGGTTTGAAGCATTGCAGCATCTTCTAAAATAGGAGTTTGCAACCTTTTCACCTCCAAGGCCCCTCCTGTGTTATAGAAATTCCAGATCCTCTGTAGCATATGTTTATTTATGTAAAATGTAGTTGTACAGTGAAGCATATATTTGTTCCTAATTGGATGGGGTTCTTGGAGGTGGCCTCTTAATTGGGCCCCTCCTGTAAAATTACACTGGAAGGCACACTGCTGCTGCGAATGGGGTCGGCACCCAAAAATAGACCCAACTGCTGGAAATTTTCAATGTCCAGAAGATTCAGCTCAGTTTCCTTTTGAATGTGTCAATTCTGGGCAAGAAAGGGTTTCTTCCACCTTGTATCGTTAATTCAGCTTGTTTATTTCACTGAAATTTGCCAGTGAGGTAATTAGCCAGTCACACATTGTTGAGCATCTGGGCAGATTCAGATTTTTTTTAATCGACAAGGGAAGTATGTATCACTTCTCTGAGATGAATGGGCAAGTATTCTGCCTCAAGACAGCCATCTCGCTAGAGTTGCAAACTCTGGCTGGACATATTCCTGCAGATGTTGGTGGAAGTCACATCACAGAAAACAAAAGAAGCAATGGTGATATAACTAGCAACTTTTACGTGCAGCGAGTGGTTAAGATATGGAACACGCTGCCTGAGAGCGTGGTGGAGGTAGGATCAATTAGATCATTCAAGAGGGAATTGGATTATTACCTGGAAAGGAAGCATGTCCAGGGTTATGGGAGAAGGCGTGGGAATGGCACTTAGGTGCAGTGCTCATTTGGAGAGCCGGCGCAGACATGATGGGCCGAATGGTCCTCCTCTGTGCTGTAATAGTTCTGTGAATTATTGTCTTGAGTTACTTGTAAAACAAAAAATATTTTATTTCCTCATTCACACAGTGAACCTGGGCAAGGAAAACGGGAACATTAGAAACGTCAATGGATTCATCAAGTTGTACAAAAAGTCATTGGGCGTAATTTTCCGTACCTGCTGGCGTTGGGCATGCTCGGCGGTGTGAGCAGACAATATGGCGAGAAGACCAGAAATCAGTTTCACAACATCGTGAAACCAGTTTGCGATTGTCCCACTCGGCCCATCGATGGTGGGCTACGTTTCCCGCCATTGGACATCAGGAACCTCATTGTAGTATATCTGCATATCATTATAAGGGCAGCCTGCCGGAATCAGCCCCCCCCCACCCCCACCACCCCTCCCACCCCGCTGGTTCGTCCACCCATGTCTGTGTGATTGCACATGGATATTTTTCACAACAGCATATATAAAGTGTGCACTTGGCGGGCTGCATTTTGAGGGGAACTCGGAGGTGAGTGCACAGGAACAGTGAGTGCAGCAGTTGTGAGGGTCGCCTGTTGGACCTCAAGGTTGAGGCACATTGTTGGGGGCAAGGGCTGCCCTGCGGTTGAAGCGTGTTGGAGGGGTTGGGGGCAAAGGCTGCCCCGCGGTTGAAGATGCAGGTTGTAGGGAGTGGGAAGGAAGCAGCCACGCATTAGGGAAACCTTGTATAAAGTGACCATTCCTTTGCAGCTGAGACAGTTCAGCTGCAGCCACATTGACATACAAGGAGTTGGATCTCTAGCTTATCTGTCCACTCAAGCAATGCAGAGGCATGAAAGTGCCACCAAGTGCTCCAGAGCTTTTCACCCCTCGGGCACAGACTGCAAACTAATGAGTGTTTTAGTGGACTGCAGAACAATTGGACGGCTGGGTACGTTGTACAATCTCCTTGTTAAAGCTGGTCATGGAGCAGTCACTGCTGGAGGTGCTCACAGCCCCTTGCAATGTTGTCATCCTGGTTTGGACCAGTCTCCCCGCATGGTACAACCTAGCAGGGTAGCCTTGCAGTGTGGGTTAGGAGAATGCCTGCGCCTAAGCTGAGAGCACAGCATGCAGTCCAGTGGGCAAAGCTGCCACCAATTGGTCAGGTGGAATGGGGTGGAGGTGGGTGGGGTGTTGGGCAGCCATACAGCGCACCTAACTCTAGCCATCCAAGTGGTGGCCAGCACTCTCTGGAATGTGTTAAGGGGCTTTCAGACATAACCAAGAGAGGTTCTTAGAACACCCAAAGTAACAAACGTGTCTCTCTCTTTCATCCCACAGAAGGAGTACTGCATGGAGCCTGGTGAACTAGCTGTATGCCTCGTGGCATACAGAGAGCGAAGATGACAGAGAAGAGAGTGACTGAGGCACCTTGCTGCGCAGAGGGAGGAGCAGCACCCTCAAGAAGCAGGGGTGGCTGGAGCTCCCACATATGCCACTGGAGAACCACAGTGAGCCGTCGCTGGTCAGCGCCTAGCTAGACCCAAGGTCTATAGATGTCGCCTTTCATTCTTGCAGATGATCAGGAACCAGTATCACCGAAGACTGCGCATGTCGAGAGAATTGGTCAGTCACATCTGCCAGCTGCTGCAGGATTTGGCACCACGGGGACATGGAGGGCATCCACTGCCTGTGGCCGTGAAAGTGAATGCAGCGCTCAATTTTTACGCCAGTGGCTCCTTTTAGGGCTCCTCAGATGATCTCTGTGGGATATCACAAGCCTCCACTCACAAATGCACCCATGAGGTCACAGACACCATCTCCGTGAGGGCACACAACTTTGTGCACTTCGCCCTGGACCAGGAGAGCCAGGATGCAAGAGCGATTGGATTTGCCCAGATCTCGGGCTTCCCACAGGTGCAGGGTGCCATCGACTACATTCATGTGTCGCTCAGATCTCCATCACAACAAGCGGTCAACTATGTTAATTGCAAGGGCTTCCATTCGCTGAAAGTGCAGCTGGTGTGTGACCACCACAAATGCACCCTGCAGGTCTGCACACGGTTTCCAGTGAGCGTCCACAACTCCTACATTCTCAGTAGATCACAGATCCCTGGCGTCTTCCAGAGTCCACAGAGGCTGCAGGGTTGGCTCCTTGGGGACAAGGCCTACCTACAGAGGACGTGGCTGATGACACCCGTGCAGCAGCCTCAGACTGCAGCAGAATGAAGGTATAATAAGGCTCATGCTGCAACTCGCACTTTGGTGGAGCAAACCATCGGGATGCTGAAGGTACAGGTTTTGGTGCCTGGACCGGTCTGGTGGAGCCCTGCAATATAGTCCGCAGAGGGTGTCGAGCATCGTTATTGCCTGCTGTGCCCTTTACAACCTGACTCTGTAATGGGGAGAGGAGCTGGCTGAGGAGGAGGTGGAGGAGCTGGAGGCCTACTCTCCTGAGGAGGACATCGATGGTGATGAGAGTGAGGAGGTCTTTGTAGGTGCCGAAGATGGCGATGGGGCCCTCGCACTGGCCAGATGAGGCAGGAGTGCTTGGGAGGCCCTCATTGCTGCTAGATTTGTGGAGGATGATGATGACATACAGTGAGGAGACACCATAGATCCTCGCATTGCATCAATGAATGTTTGATTCAAGTCTGGCTTATGGCAGCTCACTTGCACTCTGTGATCAGGGTCATATCATATAGACGCAGCCATGAAACTTTAGAAGCATTTAATCCTTTGTCCGCTTTCAGCACCTGAGCCCTTCAGGAGCGCAGTGTCACTGGTCACAAATGCTGAAGAGATCGGGGGCTAGCCCCACCTTAAAGGCACGGAGAGCACACGGAGAGAATGATGGAACTCGGTGGCGCCTGCCCACGACATTCTGGCAGCAATGAGAAGCACTGAGAAGGTACAGGTACCTGTAATGTGTCGAGGGAGTGTGAGGCCGGACCATCACTGTGGCCTGAAGGTTGCACAGAGAACAGGAAAGAGGCCCTGGACTGAGACACCTGCCTTTATCTTGCACAGAAAGGTTTCACATCTGAGTGACACAAACACTGCTCATCAGAACAAGGAGCCATAGGGAGGGTGACATTGTTGAGAGTTTATTTACAATAGTGAACATTATGTACAAGTGATTCACACCCATACCCAGGCTGTGTAACTACATCTTCTTAACCTTCCTAATCCTGCCGTTACATCTTGGTGCTCCCCGAACGTCCAAAATGGAGGTGAAGGCAGCCTGCTGACTGCTACACCCTGTCCGCGATGACCTCGATGGGCGTCCTCTGGAGGGACGAGACCCGCAGGGCCCTGGCCTGCTTTCAGGGTCCTGCTATGTGGCCGTGGCACCCTCCTCAGCCTGTGAAGCTGGAGCTGCTGAGGTCACAGGAAGAAGAGATCTGGATGGGCCGGACACTCCAGGAGTCACCTTAGTGGATGGCCCCGGGGTGTGCGCCTGCTGCTCCTCCTCCCTATGGGTGCCCGAGGGCCCCTGGCTGACTCCATGAGCGGAAGTGAGATCAAGCTGCCCTGGACTGCTCTCATGTACACACTGTTGGAGGCCAACTCTGGCGTCAGTGATGAGGTTAAACCCGCGCAGCAGTGCAGGAGCGATGTCCTGGACCAAGGTCTCCTTGGCAGCCGCCATCCTAACAGTGTTGACCTTGGTGCATTAGCATGCTGGCACTATCACCTCAGACTGAAGGCGGACGGACTCCTCCATCGTGCCTTGCAATCTGAGGAGTGTAGCGGACATCCCTTTCCGATGTTCCCAAGCTTGCCTTTGCAGCTCCAGCAACTGAGACATGACCGAGTCCAGAGGCTCATCATCTGACTCGGACAGCAAATTTCTGGCCACCAGCAGTCCTCCGAGTGCTGGACCTGGGAAGTCCCTGCTGCCGCCTGCTGTGGATCAGAAAGTGCAATGTGCTTACCAGATTGTGATCCCGAGGCTACTCTAAAGCTAGGTCCCACTGAGATCTCTGCACTGGTGGAGGGTGTGGGTGAGCGCTGTGATGGGACTTCAGGGAGGGTGCCTTCAGATTCCTCTTCAAAATTTTATTCTGGGCTTGATTAGAGGCCCTGTGTCATGGACTCCATTGGTTGTTTCCCAGATGTGCCTGCAAAAGCAAGGAGAGATAATTAGTGCGTGACAGTGGCCTGTGAAACAGGACACATCAGTCACAGCATGGTTATCTGATGGATGTTGCACTGCTGAATCCTCACTTGGTAGAGCAGCGCCGACCTCACCGTCAGCACAGGACCGGTCCAGATCCTCACCGGTCAGCTGGATGGCTCTGTTTTCAAAGTGCATGAGGACCTTGATTTCAGGCATTCCTCCACCAGTCTGCAAACTCTCCCTCTTGCTGTGTGCCAGCTTGTCCTACATGAATAAAGATGGAGAGTGTAAGCAGGATACCTGCCAGGCCAGATGATATGTATGCCTGGCAGGGTGGGTTCTGAATGGTACCATGGACAGGATGAGGACAATGAAGGAGTGTGTGAGAGTGAATGGTGATGTCCCTTGAACTGGCAGTGAGTGAGGGCCCTGTGGATGTGTGACGGGTTTGTGAGTGTGTGATTTGAGAGTGATGATAAGAGTGGCTTATCCTGGCGGAACAGAGGAGATCATTCATCCTCTTATGGCACTGGGTGGCTGTCCTCCCTTGCAGGGCGTGGGCACTGACCACTGCTGCCACTGCCTCCCAAGCCAGATTGGTGATGTTGCTGACCATCCTGCAGTCAGAGCAAGGGTAGAGGACATCACAGTGAGTCTCCATGGCATCCAAAAGGCGCTCGAGGGACACGTCATTAAACCTGAGGGACGCAATCTTTTTGTCTTTCAGGGTCATGTCTGCCGTGCAGCAGTCCTGGGCTGGAAGCACTGAGAGACGTGTGTGTGCATGCACTTTAAACATGGCGTCCAGTGTGATGAAGCGGCAAGGTGATGGCGTGGCAGGCTAATGAGAGCCCAACTGCCATCAAAACAGCACGTTTCCCCACTCACTACCACACTTAGTGCAAATCTGTGACGATTACACCTATTGTCATGCAGTCGATCAACAGAATGCAAAACTATGCCTTCCGATGGTAAATCAATATGTTATTGACATTGATATCAGTATTTTTCTAGTTTCTTAACCTGCTCTCTAAATGTTTCCCTCACGATTTCAATGGTGCACAGCATTGTCAACTCCTCGGTTATCGTGTGATTTTTTTTTGGCTTCTGCAATTTTCTGCGCCATCATTACATGGGATGAAACCCAAACTTTTTATCAGTGGTAGTTTCAGATTTGATTACTACTCCAGTATCCACCAGTTCCTGAGCTTTTTATTCAATAAACGAATGTTGCTTATCCTGACATATTTCTTGCTTGGTAATTAATATTCTCTAAATTTGGAAGGTTTCAAAGATTCATTGGATAGTGCTTATACATAAACTAGATGGTAAAGGTATATCTCCATTCTTGGTACAAATAAAACCAGAATCCAAGTAGCTGATTTCATATTTCCTTAATGTTACATGGTTAATGGTGGCTTTGTGTTCACCTCCATCTCCTTAATGTTCTTCAACCCTTATGGGGGTTGAACTTGGTGAAGGAAGTTCTGTATCATTCTCTGTGGGTTGTGTTGTTTAATTTGAAGCTGATGGTCACATTAAAAATTTATTTATACAGGTATTTCCTAATGGCTTTTCCTGTTGCCATTTTTCTTGTTCCCGCTAAAATAGCTATATTACACCTTGTGTAATGTAGAATTTAAGCCCTAAATTATTCCTCTTTTGAAACTGAAGTTTCCTCATTTCATTATCAAACCCCAAAATGGCAGTGAAAGCCAGCAACTTGAATTAACAGCACCAGTAATGATGGAAGCAGATCGCACATGAGGGGAATGGAGAAGTAACTGGACCATGAGCAGCTTTACCAACTGAAATTCAGTGCCATAAATCCTTTAGTGACAGAGGCAGCCACAGCTGCCTGCCCCAACGTTTTCTAACTTCCCAAACCCTTCACAAATAGCCAGCAGCATTGACTCAATGGACACAAACACTCAGATTAACCAGAGTGACCAACTCACATGAAGTAAGCAAAGCTTTGACCAGGGGATCAGGGGTTGGGTGCTGCTCACCATAATGGAGAGGTGGGTGCTGGTGACCATGGGAACAGGGATGGAGGAGTAGGTGGTCATTGGTATGTGTGAGCGTGAGGGTGGGGGGAGGTTCCAAATGAGTGAGTGGAGAAGGGGTCTTAAAACCAAGATAGACAGGGATAAGCCAGATCTAGCCAACTGCAAGTCTCAAATTGATTCCTATTGACTTGGGAGACATGATACAGTTATGATCTTGGTAGAGCCCAGTAAATACTTTTTCTTTTTAAAAGAAATCCAAAATATCAGTTATTTACTAAAAGAATGGACCCACAAGACTCCATTGTTTAGAACAGAAGAATTTTTACTCTACAAGAGACAAAGTAATCATTAAATATCATCTTAGGTAACCTATATTCTAACATACATAATAAGTTAAACATGAATTAACAGGCAAATTACAGTTGATTATAAACTATAAATTAAACATTAAATGGCAGATACAATGAAGACAGATATTACAAGTTGGGCTTGGCAGTCTACACAACATATACGTCATCAAGCTCAGTCACAAAGTCTTTCAAAACTCTGTCTTCCTCACAAGGTATTTCCACTGTTATCCTTCCAGGATGTAGTCTTATCTCCAGCCAACAGCTGTGCACAAACACCCTGAGTTCCATGGGCATGGTTTTCACCAAAGTGGCACACATCCGCAGAACCTCCTGAACTTGGTCTGGATGGCATAGATCCACCAATGTTATATTCAAGTAAGAGAAACAGCTGCAGCAACTTATTCTCAGCTTTTGGATCGAGCCTCTGTGTTCTTCAGCTTGCCTGTACTGGACCACTGGACTCATCAACATTCTACTGAGCTCAGGTAGCTCTTTGTCCATTTATATAAGTTCAACCAGTTTCAGTTTGCCCAGAATTTTGGTTTCCTGAGAAACTGGGAGTGAGTTTCCTTTCTCAGTTTTCCTTTTTATTAAGAGGCTGTTTCAAAAAACACAAGCTTGGCAACCACAGGTTCCATCAAGATACCATCATAGTCTGTTAGTGGCTATGACTTCCTGGTGTTAGGATTAACATTGCGCTCATATTGGAAGATTTCATGGTGACCTTTGATATGCAATTAAAATGTTACACTTGCCCACCTGCTGCAATATCCAGACTGCAGCTTGCTGTAGACGATGACTTTGAGAATTCTATAGTCAGATTTGTCCACACCTACCTTTCTGACCAAACAGTAATGCACTGTAACTGGAGCACCTCTATACACACAACGGATGTAGACTGAGGAAGGTCTGAATGAGTATCATTGCTGTCAGACTCAATTGTTGCACAAGCTTGCCAACTGCATCAAAGGGTTCCTGTTCTACAAACCTTTGGACTGCACTATAAATAGACTATTATGCACTGAGTCTAAACTGAAAGACAAATCTACTTGTAGTGGCATGACATCTCTAATATTACTGAAATACAGTGATTTCTGGATGTTTTGATCGAAAATTTTCATCAATTCTATATTATTAGCACAACACAAAACATTGAAATAATTGTAAATATATAGTGTAGGTCAAGTTAATAGTAAGTTAGTTTCATTATACCCTTTGGCTTAAATTGTCAACAATGTCCACCTTAATTCCTTAGTACCAATCAGTAGCAGAGTTGTGCTTTACTCTTTCCGCTTACAATTCATACTGGCTCTCCCAGCTCTCAGCTCAGTTCCTGCTGGCACTCTTAGGTCTCCCTTCAGTTCTTGGGGGCACTGTTCTCTTGTACCCACACTCCTCATTTATGGCACCGACCTCCGACCTGCACCCATCTTGTTCATGTCACCCTGGCTATCTCTTTCTCTCCTTCCTTTCATTAATTATAACACACTTCCTCCCCATTCCCTCTCAGTTAATGGAGGGACTCTCATTTCTTTCCCACTTCAAAGCACTGCCACTAGCTTATGCTCTCTCCACTCTTTCATTTCCCCATCACTCTCAATCCTTTCCTCCTCCCTCTCCTCCCTTCACTGCCATCCATTGCTCCCTTTTCATTTCCCATCAACAACATTCTGAGCAGAAAATAGAAATAAAATGCTGCAGATGCTGGAAATAAGAAATTGAAATGCTGGAAATAGTCAAATGGGTTTTATATAACGTTAGAGTTTTAATTTCAGATTTTTTTATTGAATTCAAATTTCACCATCTTCCATGGTGGGATATGAACCCAGGTCCCCAGATCATTACCCTAAGTCTCTGGAGTACTAGTCCAGTGACAATACTACTACACCACTGCCTCCCCCATCTTGCTGCTAACTTGAGTGATTCAAGCTACTGTACACTTGTAGATGAGAATTTCTGTTCTTATGAGAATTCCTGTGTGCAGTTACCATGATCGACTTTAGTAGGAATGGCATCAGGGGGACAGGACCTGACCATGTTGACTTTAATGAGCAGTGACTTGTGGACTAAGGCCTCAAAATCCTGTCAGTGTGAAACTCTGACAGTTGTTTTAAGTGGAATACAAGTGAACAACATTAAACACTGACATTCAGGCCTCTGTCCTTACTTTATATTTCAAAAGAGCCCCTTTATTTGATGTTTATACTGTTTTGAGTACCCATTAATAACCTTCATATCCTGCAATGCATGTTTATTTTAAAAAAATGTTTACATTCCTGCTTTTTTAAAAAAAATGTTAATAAAAGTTTCCACACTTTACTTGTAATTGCTATTGTTCTGTAGCATCTCGATTGCTAACAGAAACAGGTGCTCAATGAAGTCTCTAATTATTCGCTTACAACTTTAAGTTATTGAGTATTATTGACCAGAAGTGGCTGGACAGTTTGCACAGTTTTATTTAATCCTGCAGTAAATAGAACTTATATTTACAAGAAAAAATACATACATACCAAATAAATTTTACATTCCATATTGGACAGCAGGCCCAAACATAAAATGTTTACTTCTTTATTTGCATAATATTATTTTTAGCATGCTGTTTGACTGAAATCCAGTCATTATACACACAACACACATCCCATTAGCCCAGGGAAGCTGTATTGATAGTCATATTCATTGCTTATACTGAAAACTGTCAGCACTGAAACACAAGTTTTCTTCTTCATAAGTTCCTTTGGTAAGGTGAATTTTTTCACTGCAGTGCAATGTCTTAACCAGAAGCTAACAGCTTTGTCCTATGCATATGCCTGCAGGATTTCTATGACTGCTAGAGTATTGCTTTGAATGGACACCTGGATGGGGAAACTGCACTCATATGCATGTCTGATGACTTAGTTAGAGCTGTTTTACTCCTAGATATCACAGGTCTTCAAATCTAACTTAGGAGCTTTATTGATAATGCAGATCATGCCTGTGGGTTCTATCCTGTGGAGGTGTATCCTTAAAGGTGTGATGTTCTGTTGAGTTGCTATTGTACTCTTGGTGGCTACCCTATAGCTTGCATTGCATCCATGAGGGTGGCCACAGTAAACCCCAGCAACGTACTTAATCAGGAAGTCTTTGAGCTCATTAAATGCCCCCCATCATGCACTTGTCGTACTGGATCATCTTGGTTAAACATTTTAAACATGCAAAAAATGCTAATAAGAAACATTATGCCAGAGCAGGATCAATAACAAAAATACTAGCTGCGCTAGATCTATACGTTTATACATTTAACAGTGCACATAGCAGCTGTACCAAAATTTTCCTGAACAGATTTCATCACAATCAAAGGCACTCTTACAATCTTTATCCAATAATCTGGCCTCTGAAAAGCTCAACTGCCAGCATCAGGCAACTTCATAAACTGTTAAACATACAGTGTTCCACATTTATTGAAACTACTTTTTCATGTCTTAATCATTGAAATTTCAAATCAATTCAGTCTGTGGCCTATTCACTATTTGCTCTTGTATCTGTCAATAAAAAGGTCAAGTCATGAGAAGGGGGAGCTTTAAAATAGTTCTAGGTTTGCAATAACAACAGCTATGCCTATAATTTGAATGTTTAACTTTCTCCCTAAGTTTGGAGTTCCCATTCTCCATTAGCTGTTTACTTAGATGATTACAGGTGGTGAATATCCTGGCAGAACATTGCAAACACGATAATCATTGCTTTTCATTATGTATGTTGCCTGAATGCGGTAAACACCAGAAAGGCCAAAATGGGGCTCAGCTATGCAGAATGTAAAGTAAACAACCAAACCCCAATAGCTGGGGCGACGTATTACACTGGTACTGTGATTTCTCAAATCAGATGACTTTACAAAAGCACTTGGGAACTTTAGGTTTATGATATCAGTTGAATCTCTCATGTTTTAATTTTGTAACATTCTGTGAGCTAAATATTTTCTATTTATAGCATCACCAGTGTTAGTACCCATTCCACACTACTGTGAAGCTCTGGAATATCAATACAAAAGATCCAGCTAAGTACTGATAAGATATTCAAGGCAGTTATGATACCTTTTCCATAGTTACTATATCATGTAAGTACTGGTTTATATAACTCATAACATCAGACACCACTGATATCCGCTTGTCCAAATATATCTGTAGATTTATGAGGCAATTGCTAACATACAAAGACAAAGTGATTTTAGATGATTCCTTACTACCTTACAATGACAATGCCCATTAAGTGGAGAGAAAGTGCTACTGCAATATATATATTTACAATGGACACTGCAGCCAGTCAGATAACTGCACAAAGGAAAATTAAAATTTTTCTGCTGTTCACTAGGACTGTTAACTCTGGTAACTTAAGTAAGAGGACCAAATGTAATATCTCATTTTGAATTCCAACTAACCTTGCTTGATCTCTTTTCAGGTATCATAGGAGCAAAATTCAAAGCTATTTGATTTACAGTATGTTCACAGAGATGCAACACAGCTAGGAATAACAAATCACTTTAGGCTACACTAAAACAGAATGAACTCTTGATGCTTTTTCTGTTGTGGTGAACCTCATGCAAAATCATGACACATAAACATGACCCCCAGCGTCTAAGTTAGCAGGCAATGATGATTAAGCCGAGGACAGTTATTTGACAATTACAATAAAACCCACTTAAAGTAAAACCTGTGGTTGAACCCATAGCGTTTAATGAGACATTAGGGTAGTTTTGGATGTGTAACATTGAGAGAATCTTAAAACTTGCACTCAGTGTAGACCATAGTAAAGCATCCAATGTATTGGAATTGAAAGATTAGCAGCAGGTGCTTCAGGAACAAGGAAACATAGAAAACATAGCACAGTGAAGCCCACAGGAGATTGTATAAAGCAAACGAAAGAAAAATAAATATTAATGAAATCATTCAAAATAATGAAAAAATAAATTTAAAATTTTTTTGCATTCTAAGCTGACCAAGCCTCTTGCCCCTGTCAAGATGGCTGAGTTTCAAACTCTCAAAATCTGTACATCTCCGCCAATCGCCCTGTCTCAACTTTTAGAGCTGGTTACCAGCAATGGATGAAACTTTCAGATTTCACCCACATTTCAAAAGCCAAGCCTCAAAGCCCAAGAACTCATTTGGAGCATCCTCATTTTGCCTTGTTTCTGCAGTAACTGAGAGTCATGCATCAATGCGAAAGCATTTTAACAAGAAAATGTTAATCCTTATAATGTGACCGCCACAAACACCTGACTCTTTTGTGTCCTTAATCCTCACATTCGTCACGCCTACAGGAGATCAGGTGACATGGGCACTTCTTTGAAGCATTGCATATTGTTCTTTTAGGAACTAACATCAGCACGTGCAGCGTGACTGCCGACAGCTTTGGCTGGCATCATGTGGTGAACATAATACAATTAATTCTTGCTCTTTCTTTCTTCAGGATCTTTTTGAATTTGCATACATAGACTGGGCTTTCCTCATGGCAGTATTATTCAGAAGGTCCACACTTTTACGACTTGAATTGATGACGTCGGCAACAAATTTTGCGCACTCAGCACAAACTTCTTTGAAGCTACAGCCGTGTGTGTAAAGGTGAGGAAATTCTTGTTCCACTGACCGGTTACTGAGACTCTTCAGAGATCTGAAACACCAATGGGGCCAAGAAGATGATTTGAAGAGTCAAGTGCCAAACAGTCAGATAGTCCCTCACTAGCACTCTTATTTAAAATACATCATGCTCATACCAAAAGTCTAAAATATACAAAAAAGCCAAAAGGGTTTATTTGCCAAAATATTGGAGTCCTTTACAACTCATGATAATCTTGCCATACCTAGCTATTAGAATTAAGCTGTATTTTAGTGGCAACTTAAACTTAATCTATTTAATCTTAATTATAAGTTTTTTGAGTTACTTACAGCAATACAGTGATCTAAGGGTAGAATGGTATCTAGCAACCTATATGTTTAGTATTAACGTCAATGGTACCCCATTCAACTAAAAGAAATAAGTATTGCTAGAGTCCAATCAGAAATGGAATTACCTGGAAAAACTCAGCAGGTCTGGCAGCATCGGCGGAGAAGAATAAAATTGACGTTTCGAGTCCTCATGACCCTTCAACAGAACTCTTTGTTCAGTTCTGTTGAAGGGTCATGAGGACTCGAAACGTCAACTCTTTTCTTCTCCGCCGATGCTGCCAGACCTGCTGAGTTTTTCCAGGTAATTCTGTTTTTGTTTTGGATTTCCAGCATCCGCAGTAGATTTTTGTTTTTATCCAATCAGAAATGACTTTTTTCATAACTTCTTGCAAATTTAGGCTCTTTCCTTTACTTTTTCCTATTCACAAATGTAGGGGCCAGAGAACATCCTAGATCACAAGAAATTTTTGATCTTTTCTCAAGTTTAGCAAATAACTTTATCCTGCACTTCTAAAAGTAAATCATTTTGAATTAACGCAGTTTTCTACAGGTAGGTCATGATGATGGCATTTGGAAATGGAGATCCAAGTTAAGAAATAACTTTAATACTTCAGAACTCTGCTACACAAATCCTATCTTGCACTGTCCACCATGACTTATATTGACGCCCTGTCCCATGGCCGCAAGTTTAAAATCATTTTTAAATCCTTCCATGATTTTGCCCCATCTACCTTTGCATACTCCCCTAGTCTAATATCCACTCCTCCTTGAACCTATTGTTCCACTGACTCCAGCCTCTTTGCCACTTAATTGGTAGCAGCATTTTCAATTGCCTGGGTCCTTCCTGCTCCTTTCTTAAAATTCTCCGTCTCTCTACAAAGTTCTCCTCCTTCAAAAATACTCCCAGGTTTTTCATCAGGCCTCTTAAGTTCTTTCCTGGATCAATCTATATTTTCTATATGCCTTCTGGAGAAGTATCCTGGAACATTTTGACGTTCTAATTGTTTTAGTTTTATCGTTTAGTAGCCTTTCTCCACGTTGCACAGTTCGACTATTAGAGAACTCCCAGTTCTAAGACTCTTTCTGTGATAAGGAAACTTTATTAGTGGGCACTGCTGATGCTCCATTTATGTGGAGCAAGTTTTACAAAACAATTTTACACAGTTTATCCTATTTCCAGTTTTCCCAATGGCAGACTGTTTCACCCAGTGGCCCACTGACAAAACTGCTGGAACAATATAATTGCATGCCCTTTTCAAAATTGAACCAAAAATAATTAAAATTCTATATACAGCAGTTCCTGTAACATCCTGCATTTTCCAAAAATTATGCAGATTCTTATAAAGCAGTTATTTTCCATTAGCTAACTGTGATTCAGCGTGCAATTAAAATTGCAGCAACTGCAGCACTGATATGAATGGCATGAAACATACTAACAGTCTGATATTACATGCCACAGTGACAAGTAAAACCATATACACAAGCTGCTTATTCAGTCTAATGCCACTGGTGAGCAGCCTCTCCATCCTCCATCCAAGCTCAATTTCAAATCCCGTATCTTATCCATCATCAAGATTGTCTACCTCCGCTGGCACAACATCATCTGCCTTAGTGCTGGCAACGGTGCTGAATAAATTAAATGCATTGTTGCTGCAGTTATATATTTCTCAATACCTCACTAAAGTGAAGTTCAATCTAAGGAAAAATTCAACATCCAAGTTTCGCAGATAGTCCAGATACTTACTGAGATTGGAAACATCCTTTGGTCTGAGCTGCTTTTGTCTGACTGGTTTCCGGAATAGTTTCAAAACCCACAGTGTAAACCGGTATATGGGCAAGTTTCTTGGAAGGAAGCTTGATCTGTAGAAAATATACGTAGTTAATTTTTATAGTTCTATTATAGGCATGCCACTGTTTCCATCAACCTGCATATACTCAGCATTTATGGCCGTGGTGGAAGAAAGGAAAGAAAAATGTTCGGCTGAGATCTTGGTCCTTTGTGCAAGAGTGATTTTATATGAAAATCACAAGTATAGAATGAAGTTCAGCCTTGTGTAATAAGTAAGGAAGAACAAAGTTGCCTAAACCAATTCTATCCACAACAGCATCTGCACAAGCACTTTCTGTGTAAGGAGTGTATGTGGGCAATTATAAGACTTCATATATAAGAACAAGCCAATAAATTGTGCACACATATTGCACAAGGACTGATACTAATTTAGCTGTCTGATCATAGCAACATGCCCATTAAAAGGCACATCATGTACAACATTGTTAGTCTGCTGCGCCAATAACCCTGATGTACTTCACACTGCTATGAATAATTTCAATTTATAAATGTAAATTCTTTTTGTAAGGACATTATAAAAAAAGTCTCTCCAATCTAGAAGTATATTTCAATTCAAATAAGCCTCAGCCAAAAACTGAATAAGACAGCCTACTAAATTTTATTCCCTTTTATTTCATCTGCCCAACAAAACCACAGGCTTGTCCAATGTACGGCCCATGGGCCAAACGCGGCCTGCAAAGCCCCTCTAGAGTAGTTTTCAAAATGGCGGTAAAACAGGAAGATGGATGGAAGATTCTGCATGGAGCTGCTCCTCCAATCGCAGGCCAATTCTCTCTTGCGTTTGCTGCTGATAGGTGGTGAGTTCGGAACCTGGGGAGCATGACCCAGGGAATTGAGGTTTCGAAGAGCGTCGACAAGGGAGCGGACGTGCTGGAGAGTGTGGAAAAAGGAGCATACGTGCCGGAGAGCATGGATAAGGGAGTGGGGTCCAGGTGTCCGCCAGACCGGGGCTCAGACAAGCCGGAGTGAAGTTCAGGCGTGCTGGGGAGCAGGGCCTAGGTGGCCCAGAGCGGGGCTGAGGTACCCAGTGCGGGACCCAGGTGGTGAGGCAGCAGGAATAGGGCTCAGGCAAGGTTGAGTGGGGGCCAGGCAGGCTGATGTGGAACACCAGGCAGCAGGAGCAGTGTCCAATGGCATCTGAGAAAATGAGTAACAGGAGACTGTATGAGAGTGTGAGGGGGGGTGTTGGGAGAGTGTCGCGCGGGGTGTTGGGGGAGAGTGTGACGCGGGGTGTTGGGAGAGTGTCGCGCGGGGTGTTGGGGGAGAGTGTGACGCGGGGTGTTGGGGGAGAGTGTGACGCGGGCTGTTGGGAGAGAGTGTGACGCGGGCTGTTGGGAGAGAGTGTGACGCGGGGTGCTGGGAGCGAGTGTGACGCGGCGTGCTGGGAGAGAGGGTGACGCGGCGTGCTGGGAGAGAGGGTGACGCGGCGTGCTGGGAGAGAGGGTGACGCGGCGTGCTGGGAGAGAGGATGACGCGGGGTGCTGGGAGTGAGGGTGACGCGGGGTGCTGGGAGCGAGGGTGACGCGAGGTGCTGGAGAGAGGGTGACGCGGGGTGCTGGGAGAGAGGGTGACGCGGGGTGCTGGGGGAGAGGGTGACGCGGGGTGCTGGGGGAGAGGGTGACGCGGGGTGCTGGGGGAGAGGGTGGCGCGGGGTGCTGGGAGAGAGTGTCGCGCGGGGTGCTGGGAGAGAGTGTCGCGCGGGGTGCTGGGAGAGAGTGTCGCGCGGGGTGCTGGGAGAGAGTGTCGCGCGGGGTGCTGGGAGAGAGTGTCGCGCGGGGTGCTGGGAGAGAGTGTCGCGCGGGGTGTTGGGAGAGAGTGTCGCGCGGGGTGCTGGGAGAGAGTGTCGCGCGGGGTGCTGGGAGAGAGTGTCGCGCGGGGTGCTGGGAGAGAGTGTCGCGCGGGGTGCTGGGAGAGAGTGTCGCGCGGGGTGCTGGGAGAGAGTGTCGCGCGGGGTGCTGGGAGAGAGTGTCGCGCGGGGTGCTGGGAGAGAGTGTCGCGCGGGGTGCTGGGAGAGAGTGTCGCGCGGGGTGCTGGGAGAGAGTGTCGCGCGGGGTGCTGGGAGAGAGTGTCGCGCGGGGTGCTGGGAGAGAGTGTCGCGCGGGGTGCTGGGAGAGAGTGTCGCGCGGGGTGCTGGGAGAGAGTGTCGCGCGGGGTGCTGGGAGAGAGTGTCGCGCGGGGTGCTGGGAGAGAGTGTCGCGCGGGGTGCTGGGAGAGAGTGTCGCGCGGGGTGTTGGGAGAGAGTGTCGCGCGGGGTGCTGGGAGAGAGTGTCGCGCGGGGTGCTGGGAGAGAGTGTCGCGCGGGGTGCTGGGAGAGAGTGTCGCGCGGGGTGCTGGGAGAGAGTGTCGCGCGGGGTGCTGGGAGAGAGTGTCGCGCGGGGTGCTGGGAGAGAGTGTCGCGCGGGGTGCTGGGAGAGAGTGTCGCGCGGGGTGCTGGGAGAGAGTGTCGCGCGGGGTGTTGGGAGGGAGTGTGGCGCGGGCTGTTGGGAGAGAGAGTGACGCGGGGTGCTGGGAGAGAGAGTGACGCGGGGTGCTGGGAGACAGTGTGACGCGGGGTGTTGGGAGAGATGCTGGGAGAGAGTGGGACGCGGGGTGTTGGGAGAGAGAGTGACGCGGGGTGTTGGGAGAGAGAGTGACGCGGGGTGTTGGGAGAGAGAGTGACGCGGGGTGTTGGGAGAGAGAGTGACGCGGGGTGCTGGGAGACAGTGTGACGCGGGCTGTTGGGAGAGAGTGTGGCGCGGGGTGTTGGGAGAGAGTGTCGTGCGGGGTGTTGGGAGAGAGTGTGGCGCGGGCTGTTGGGAGAGAGAGTGACGCGGGGTGTTGGGAGAGAGTGTGACGCGGGGTGTTGGGAGAGAGTGTGACGCGGGGTGTTGGGAGAGAGTGTGACGCGGGGTGCTGGGAGAGAGTGTGACGCGGGGTGTTGGGAGAGAGTGTGACGCGGGGTGCTGGGAGAGAGTGTCGCGCGGGGTGCTGGGAGAGAGTGTCGCGCGGGGTGTTGGGACAGAGTGTCGCGCGGGGTGTTGGGAGAGAGTGTCGCGCGGGGTGTTGGGAGAGAGAGTGACGCGGGGTGTTGGGAGAGAGAGTGACGTGGGGTGTTGGGAGAGAGAGTGACGTGGGGTGTTGGGAGAGAGTGTGACACAGGGTGTTGGGAGAGAGGGTGACGCGGGGTGTTGGGAGAGAGAGTGACACGGGGTGTTGGGAGAGAGTGTGACGCGGGGTGTCGGGAGAGAGTGTCGCGCGGGGTGTTGGCAGAGAGTGTGACGCGGGGTGTTGGGAGAGAGTGTGACGCGGGGTGCTGGGAGAGAGTGTGACGCGGGCTGTTGGGAGAGAGTGTGACGCGGGGTGTTGGGAGAGAGTGTGGCGCGGGGTGTTGGGAGAGAGTGTGACGCGGGCTGTTGGGAGAGAGTGTGACGCGGGCTGTTGGGAGAGAGTGTGACGCGGGCTGTTGGGAGAGAGTGTGGCGCGGGGTGTTGGGAGAGAGTGTCGCGCGGGGTGTTGGGAGGGTTGCATGAGAGTGTGTGGGGTGGGGTTGTGTGAGTCAGCGTGAGGGGTTGTGGGAGAGTGTGGGAAGGGAGAGAGTGTGGGGGGCTGTGTGAGGTGGGTGTGAGTCAGTGTGAGGGTTGTTCTCTCAACACCCCCCTCACACTCTCTCTCAACACCCCCCTCACACTCTCTCTCAACACCCCCCTCACACTCTCTCTCTCAACACCCCCCTCACACTCTCTCTCTCTCAACACCCCCCTCACACTCTCTCTCTCTCAACACCCCCCTCACACTCTCTCTCTCTCAACACCCCCCTCACACACTCTCTCTCTCAACACCCCCTCACACTCTCTCTCTCTCAACACCCCCCTCACACTCTCTCTCAACACCCCCCTCACACTCTCTCTCTCAACACCCCCCTCACACTCTCTCTCTCAACACCCCCCTCACACTCTCTCTCAACACCCCCCTCACACTCTCTCTCAACACCCCCCTCACACTCTCTCTCTCAACACCCCCCTCACACTCTCTCTCTCAACACCCCCCTCACACTCTCTCTCTCTCAACACCCCCCTCACACTCTCTCTCTCAACACCCCCCTCACACTCTCTCTCTCTCAACACCCCCTCACACTCTCTCTCTCTCAACACCCCCTCACACTCTCTCTCTCTCAACACCCCCTCACACTCTCTCTCTCAACACCCCCCTCACACTCTCTCACTCTCAACACCCCCCTCACACTCTCTCTCAACACCCCCTCACACTCTCTCTCTCTCAACACCCCCCTCACACTCTCTCTCTCTCTCAACACCCCCCTCACACTCTCTCTCAACACCCCCCTCACACTCTCTCTCAACACC
This sequence comes from Cetorhinus maximus, assembly GCF_964194155.1. Classification (NCBI taxonomy): domain Eukaryota; kingdom Metazoa; phylum Chordata; class Chondrichthyes; order Lamniformes; family Cetorhinidae; genus Cetorhinus; species Cetorhinus maximus. Next base: position 125,613,786 of record NC_135884.1, read on the forward strand.
CCCCTCACACTCTGTCTCAACACCCCCCTCACACTCTCTCTCAACACCCCCCTCACACTCTCTCTCAACACCCCCCTCACACTCTCTCTCAACACCCCCCTCACACTCTCTCTCAACACCCCCCTCACACTCTCTCTCAACACCCCCCTCACACTCTCTCTCAACACCCCCCTCACACTCTCTCTCACCCCCCTCACACTCTCAACACCCCCCTCACACTCTCTCTCAACACCCCCCTCACACACTCTCTCAACACCCCGCATCACACTCTCTCTCAACACCCCCCTCACACTCTCTCTCAACACCCTGCATCACACTCGCTCTCAACACCCCCCATCACACTGTCTCTCAACACCCCCCTCACACTGTCTCTCAACACCCGCCTCACACTCTCTCTCATACAGTCTCCAGTTACTCATTTTCTCAGATGCCATTGGACACTGCTCCTGCTGCCTGGTGTTCCACTTCAGCCTGCCTGGCCCCCAATCAACCTTGCCTGAGCCCCATTCCTGCTGCCTCACCACCTGGGTCCCGCACTGGGTGCCTCAGCCCTGCTCTGGGCCACCCAGCACGCCTGAACTTCACTCCGGCTCGTCTGAGCCCCACTCTGGCGGACACCTGGACCCCACGCCCTTATCCATGCTCTCCGGCACGTCTGCTCCTTTTTCCACACTCTCCAGCACCTCCGCTCCCTTGTCCACGCTCTTTGAAACCTCCGTTCCCTGGGTCATGCTCCCCAGGTCCTGAACTCACCACCTATCAGCAGCAAACACAAGAGAGAATTGGCCTGCGATTGGAGGAGCAGCTCCATGCAGAATCTTCCATCCATCTTCCTGTTTTACCGCCATTTCGAAAACTACTCTAGAGGGGCTTTGCAGACCACGTTTGGCCCATGGGCCGCACATTGGACAAGCCTGTATTAAATCAACCCATACCTTTGTCCGTGTTACTTTGAAATTAATTGTTGATTCTTTATGAAGTTTCAGGGCTGCCTAGGCCTCCACACTCTCACTACTGGCAAAAATCATGAATTGTCACTTACTTCCTAATCAGATCTATTGTTCAGGAAAATTGAGGTTGCAACACACATGTGTATGAGCAAACATTTACTGCCCCAGGATTCACATAAAGATGATCAGATAACCAAGTGATGACTGAGTCAGGAGACTGAGTCATGTTTTGAGGGTACACTGTTTATTCTATTTTCCCAGTAGTTTTAGGGCTTTTAGTCTGTCCAGATATTGCAGTGTTAACAACCAATCTGCAAAGTGTCACACATTGTTGAGCCAGAAGGATTTCATTGGAAAATATGTGGATTAAGATTTCGTGGATCAGATTACTGTGGTAAAGTGTTTATGGAATTCTTTATCAAGTAACTTTTGCAACAGCTCTTACCTTTAAATTGCAAAATCCACAAACTGATCTGAAGAGAAAGAAAATAGGTGCGTTTTTAAAATCACAGGAAGAGTACAAGAAAGTAAATTATTCTAAACTAACAATATTTATTAATATGGCAAAGGCCTTTGGGCTATTTTTCATGTATTTATTTTAATAACCTTGTCAAATTTGCTGTAAGTCTGAGATCATCATACTCAAGTGCCCAGCGTTGTAACTGAAAGACGACATCTTTACACTGCAGTTGTTTGACATATATTTGGCAAGTTCTAGCATTGGATCTTTAGGCTGTATTTAAAAATAATGTAATCTACAAATCTACATTAATCTAATATCTTGATGTATTAGATCAACTGCAATCAAATTTTATAAAAACAATTGGCATTTATATAACATAAAGAAACTTCCTAATGTGCCAAAGATGGCTAAATCTAGAAAAAAAATAAAGCATGCATCTAGCATTTGAGGTTTGTAATTTTTTTTTAAGATGTTTTGCAGAAAGCAAAAATCTTTCTGGAATGTAATTGTGCTCTTGTTTTGTGTGAAAGGTTTCCCATAAAATACACTGCTCAGTGTGTTTCCATATATAAAGGAGGGGAATCTGAGTCTCGTCTGTTCCTTTATAGCTTTACAATACTCCATTCTTTCCAGGATAGCCCTGGTCCTGACTGAACTGGTGGATTAACTGGAACAGACAGCATATTCAGGCATTTTGATGTAATTGTTAACTAGCACATTTTCAGTTTAAAAAAATACAGATAAAGGGAAAACTGTTTTTGTTAACCAAGTTACCTTTTACAAAATAAACATGCCGAGGGCCATGAGAACAAGGGGAACTTCACTTTACAACAGCAACACACCTGCAAGGCAAAGAGCAAAGGTAAGATGATAGAACTCCTAAAACCAAAAGGATGTAACATAAGATTCCATTTTACAAAATATATCTATAAAATGCAATGCATGAAACATTTCAGCCTTGTTGACCATCTTCATTTGTGACCCTAAAGCACAAAGCAGATAAACCGGGACTGCAGGAGAACCCGAGGGGGAAAAGGGAAGAAAGAGCTCATAGTGTAAAGTATTTATTTCTTCATGTTTTCATAAGCCTAGCTACAAATAAACTCATGCCAAGTAACTACTCTGGAATATTTTAAGAGCTGGGGGCATATTTTCCAGTGTATGTAAAGATGAATTCTATTCTATTGCAGTACTGTCATTATAAATTTACCCAGCAAAATAATTTTATACAAAGATGAAAATATATTCCCAGATGTGTATAGGTAATGTCATCACTGGATGTGAAGATTGGAAATGTCTGCATGGAAAACGATGGCATTTTGCATCTTGTTTGGACATGCCAATCGGGACTATGTTTTAAAAGTTAAACGAGATAAAAACACGGAAATCTAGGATAATCTATTTAAAATTCACATCCAAACGAATAGAATCCTCACTATTTGTAATGGATATACTTTCCGATATTTCCTAATACTCCCACTCTGAGTGGGGGTATTAGTCCAGTTTGCTGGAAATTGCAAAGTAGTTGTTTAGCACAAGATCTTTGTTCATGGGTTGGAAAGTGCAAAGAACAAAGGTTCTGAAGTCAGTTTAAGAATCCCCCTCCTCATTTTCAGTAACAATTGCAGTTTCAACCTCAGCAACGAATGTTGCTCCAGTGTACATGTTAGCCGGGTTTCCAACTAGTACTGTACTTCCAGCCTGAGGAAATGCTGGCATGGTGCCTGTCTCACTTGTGATTGAGATGTGTATCACTCTTTAATTAGGACAAGACAGAATTGATGTATGAAGCTAAAAGCCACCTGCCCCTGTTCCTAAATTACTGGAGATGACATGGTGCTGATTGAATAGTTGGGAGAACGGTTTGGCAGAAATGAGAGACCGAGAGAAAGAAAATAAAAGGAAGTGGGAATCGAACAATAAACAACATCATTACGGAACAGCGAAAAGTGCACAAGACATGTACCTTTCCCTTTTTCAGGTTGTTGTACAGATCTTTGTTTTGCAGAAACTTTTCCATTTCAGCTTTAACTAAGACTTTCCGAACATTGATAACTTCCTCCACAGTTAGCGTCAGACTTGCCACTGGGTGACTGAATTCCTCCTGCAAAAGAAAAACATTCCATACTTCCTGCACTGACCTGTCTTGAATTTATAAAGAGGATACACCATGGTTTACAGAACAGAAAGCACCAAGCTATGTCGGGTGCACAAATCCCAAGGCTGAAGGGTTTGAGAGCTATTGGGACCACGTCAACCAAAGGTTTTTTTTTCTAAATTGAATCTCATGCTGCTTCTGGTTCCCTCATTTTATGGGCTTACATAAATAACCTCTAAGATGAGAAAAATAATAGCTTTATTCTGACAAGACCTGAAATGACTTGGACAGGCACGTGCTCTCAATGCACACTAGCCATACTGCGAGGCCGTGATGTAGCATTGGGCCAGCTCGATATGAAGTGATGGGTAGAAAAGCTTAAAAGTAAACAGAAATTTTCAAACAAGTAGGCCTTATAGAAAAATGTAAATAGTTGCACAGCAGAAAACGGTGGTAAAAGACTGACATCATTCTGATGTGCGGCTGCAGGTGGCAAACAGTTGGTGATCTTGTATCTGAAGAGACCGATGGCAGCCTGTACTGTGTTGATACAGGAGATGAAAAGAAATATCTACCCTGTAGTAATGGAAAATGGAAACCACTGAAGATCGACATAATTCTACAGATGCACCTTATGATAAATGATTATGGTAATAAAAAAGTGTCATTTTCAGAAATAATTCACGGATATTCAGTCTGCTCCTGGGGTATATCAGTATACTGAATCTTGCCTTTTACAAACTGCAATTTATATGAAAATCATATATCTCCATCCTCTGTGACCCTTGTGTTCACTACCTACTTTTCTCTCTATGCATCAACTTTAAAATCCTCGTATTAATGCACAAATCTCTCCTTTCCACATCCTTCAACCTCAATCAGTCCTATTATTCTGTTCACATGATTCTGGATTCCTGTGAGTAATCTATTCTTTTCACTAATTTGGCCTGCAGCATCTTCTGTTGCATTGAGCTCACGTTGTGTCTAAGTCCTTTCATCTTACTAGCTCTCTCCTCTCCTTAAAGGCTCTTTAATTTCTGTTGAAGTCAAATATTGGGATCTTGAAGCAGTGTCCCATGCATGGACATCTTAGGAGGCATTTGCAATACAGACTTGCTTAGGGTCTTTAGGTTCTTTGTGCTCTATAACCTTATTATTTGAAAAGGCCTGAGTAGAGCTGAGGTCCATCCACAAACAAGGCTAGATCAGGCTTTGCTCTTGGTTATCACTCTTAATCCTTCTTTCTTAACTTATTTTAATGTTTGATTTTTGCTGTTTAACACTGGTAAATTTTCTTATATTGAAGCTGCCAGGTACAGCAGGTGATTAGGAAAGCTAATAGAATGTTATCATTTACCGTGAGGGGAGTTGATTACAAAAGTAGGGAGGTTATGCTTCAGTTGTACAGGGCACTGGTGAGACCACATCTGGAGTATTGTGTAAAGTACTAGTCTCCTTATTTAAAGAAAGATGTAAATAAGTTAGAAGCAGTTCAGAGAGTGTTTACTAGACTAAAAACGGGGATGGGCAGGTTGTCTCATGAGGAAAGGCTGGACAGGTTAGGCTTGTATTCACTGGAATTCAGGAGAATAAGAGGCGACTTGATTGAAACCTTTAGGATCCTGAGGGTCTTGCCAGGGTGGATGTGGAGAAGATGTTTCCTCTTGTGGGAGAATCTAGAACTAGGGGTCACTGTTTAAAAATAAGGGATCGCTCATTTAAGACAGAGACGAAGAGAAATCTTTTCTCTCAGAGGGTTGGGAGTCTTTGGAAGTCTCTTCCTCAAAGGGCGGTGGAAGGAGAGCCTTTGAGTATTTTTAAGGCAGAGCTAGACAGATTCTTGATTAACAAGGGGATGAAAGGTTATCGGGGGTAGGCAGGAATGTGGGGTTGAGGTTACATTCAGATCGGTCGCGATCTATTTGAATGGTGGAGCAGGTTCGAGGGGCTGAGTAGCTTACTCCTGCTACTAATTTGTATGTTCCTATGCACCGTATTAAGTGCAAGTTGTTGTTGTAATATATTTTTTGGATATTCAGATCTGCAATAGCGGCCTCAGGTTCAGACTTACAGCAGGTTCCCTTGGCTGCATTGACAGAGCTTTTCACGATTCTCATTGTGCCAGAAGCGTGGTCCTTCACAGAAATGTCCTGCCTAACAGCCACAGTATGGCTTGAGTGGGCATAGCTTAAGCTGGCCCATCCCACTAAGTGACAGATGTGGGCAGAACCTATCAGCCACCAAAGCGCTGAATATTGGAGTAGCAGCTGCAGGAGCATTTCATAATCCAGCATAAAGTAGTGTAGGACATATCAATCCCAGACCAACTAACAGCCAGCCAGAAATGCCTAGATAAGCTCAGAATGACATAGATCATACATTGTCATCAAGAGAAAGCACTGGGGTAAAACACACTAGGCATTTATATTGATCACTTATAGGGCAATGTGTTGATTTCACTTATTTAATGTTTGTCCAGAACTTACATCTATCTAATGGTGGTGAATCAGGTACCAGGAGATCAAAAGATTAATTGTAGTTGGAGTAATGCTGAGGATAATATTGGTGCAAGTATATATTGCACATGTTATTAGCTAAATGAATGGATCAAGCCCTTAGTTGAATATCCTCTCTATGGCAGCCTTGCGCACTACTCTTACAGGTTGTTAAGGTTTTTCAGCAACATAATTCTCTTGGCTGTTGTTAGTGCACTGATCTAGCCTTGTTTGTGGATGGACCTCAGCTCTACTCAGGCCTTTTCAAATAATAAGGTTATAGAGCACAAAGAACCTAAAGACCCTAAGCAAGTCTGTATTGCAAATGCCTCCTAAGATGTCCATGCATGGGACATTACTTCAAGATCCCAATATTTGACTTCAACAGAAATTAAAATCGGGAGAAGTGTATAGCGGCAGTGATGAAAGATTGCCCCATTTACACCATCACCAAAAGTTAAAGTGAACCCATTACAAATCAAGCCCTGCCATTAATAATCAATCAGTACAGGCAACATATCTCAAATGTACCAACTGTTCTTGCAGTGGAACAGCTGTTGACTGTTTGAAAATAGGCACATATTTTGCACCTTTAAAATGTGAAAACCAGTCACAAAGGTTGCCTAATAGTGAGAATAGGTACTCACCAGCCACTGACATTTGGAAAAGGTTGGAACAGTCTCTGGAATACCCTTCGCAGACTGACGGTTGTCTCCCATTACCGAACAAGAACGGGTGCTTCGAGCTGCCTGGAAATCCATAGGCTGCATCTCTGCATTTTCTCCAACTGAAAGTATAAGCAAGTGTTTGTGGGAATTTGGTACAGTGAAAAAGCAAGATCAAAGCCTTATTTTTATCATCAATTTTCTCCTCTCCCTCCTCCTTTGAATGTGTTGATATCTTTGCGGACGGCCTCTGATATCTATTGTACATGGTCATTCTTCACATTCGAACCCGGAGCCAGAAGGCAATTCAACCACAAAGGACTAACAGCCAAGTAAGGAAGGATGGGAATCTTGGCCGACTTTCTCCTTCCTTACACAGGGTCCCAAGGTTTGGATTAGAAGGTGAAAGCTGAGAATATTCTTAAACTCTATTACTCAGCTACTCAACTTATTAACCAGCTAAGCAATCAGAGAAAAGAAAGAAGCCACTGAATCTTACAGATTTTATGACCTACTCAGTTGTTACATAATTTTAGGTACTAATATATGGAAACCCACACAAAACTATGCTGTAGCCTGAGCGCTCAATTTTCTGGGCAATTTTTTTTTAAAACGTAAAGGTTCTCTCATCATTCACAGAAGGTGAATCATTATTCAGGTTGAAAGAGATCCAGCTCCTTAGACTCTACACTTAAAAGTTTCTTCATTGGCTGTAAAATGCTTTGGGGCATGCTGAGGATGTGAAAGGCACTATCTAAATGCAAATTTCTCCTTCTTTATATGCACTTATGATGAAATGGAAGAAAATTTGCAGCTGCGCCTTCAGTTGCCAAGGCTGTAAGTTCTGCAGCTCCCTTCCTAAACCTCTCCACCTCTCTTTCCTCCTTTAATATGCTCCTTAAAACCTGTTTCTTTGATTGTGTTTTTGGCCACCTGTCCTTATATTTCCTGTGGTTCAGTGTCAAATTTTGTTTGACAAAGTTTCTGTGAAGAGCCTTAGGACATTTTACTCAGTTAAATGCGCTATATACATATGAGTTGTCGCTGCTGAAATTCAAGGACAACATTTACAGTTTAAAAAAAAAACACACACAACCAAAATAGTATACTCACTGTATCAGGAAAGTTTCTTGAAGACATACAATAGCTTATTTTCATGAACATGCAATGAATAATAAAATGTTTAAAGGCAGAATGCCGACAAAGAAAGATAATGCACCCCAAAAGAATCAGCTCAAGTCCTAGCCATTGCAGTTTTCATTTCTCTATAACAGCACTGCCCACGAGTATGGAGCACTTCATCAATTGCTACTATTACTCTTTAAGGGCTATGCAAGTATTGAAATCAAAACTAGAGTGCTAAAGTCAAAGAATTGTTACATGGCACTGTGAACTTTCAGTTAGGAGCCGAGTGCTTACGTTACTTGAGTGTCTGGTTAAACCTAAGACCCCCAACATCCTCTCCCTATTCCACGGCAACTCCTCAGGCAAGTGCAGGATATGCAACATTTGCTCTTTGACCCGCTCCCTTCCAAATTGTATTGGCTGCTTACAATGTGGACTCCTCTACATTGCAGAGACCAAATGCAGATTGGGTGATCACTTTGAGCATAAACCTCTATTCACTTCATGAGCTTCCAGTCACTTGTCATTTTAATTCCCCACTTAGACCTCTCTGCCTTTGGCCACTGACACTGTTCTAACGAAGCTCAATGAACAGCACCTCGCCTTTCGATTAGGCACCTTACAGCCTTCTGAACTCAACACTGAGTTCAACATTTTCATATCACAAACACTGCTCCTATTTCTTTCAGATAGCCATTGCCAGCAATGATTATGCTTTTGTCATATACAGCTCCTCTCAATCCAACATTTGTTTCTTTTATTGTTCCATTACTACTCCATTTTGCCACTTATTCTCTTGTGTCCCTCACCCTATCACAGACCTTCCCTTTTGCTCTTTCCACTGCACCACCCTCCCTCTCGGTTTGCTTAAAACCTGTTATATCTCTAACTTGTCCAGTTCTGATGAAAGGTTTCTCTCTCCACAGATACTGCTTGACCAGCTGAAGATTTCCAGAATTTTCTGTCATTATGTCTGATTTCCAGCATCTGCAGTATTTTATTTTTATAATAGCTCTTTTTAAGAACAGCCAATTGACAGAATATAGGATCTACAGGCATTAAAATTACATCAATGTAAAAGCTTCAAAAGAAGAGCAGTGCTTCATTTGTTCACAGGTAAAGTATTTTTAACAACTCAGACCCCTACTTGCTCTATCTCCTGTCAATAAGTACTGAAGTACTAAAATTTATGCAGTACTCTTACACAGCTGTGTGATCATTTAGCACTTTTATCAGAAAGTCATGAGTTTGAGATTCAAGACTGGTTATCAGGAACTCCTGAGTCTTGGTTATCAGCCAGGACATTTCACTGAACATTAAACAGTAAATGTTGGGGTGGGGAAGGTCTCAGACTGAATTGCTTTATGAGCAGTCACAGAACACCAGTCATGGAAAGGCCTCAGCACTGACTATAAGCTCTCTCAGCTAAAGGGAACATTGCATAATAATGAGCAGTTTCTCCATGGGAAAAGGAAGAAATCACATTAACTTACCTTTGTGCAGAGGCATAGCTCCAGTTACAGTCTCAGTCTCTGAATACAGTCTCGCGTCTGATGAGAGAGAAGCCGATTCAGATCGTGACAGAGCTAACTCAGTCTGTAACTGGATGAGATCATGTTCTGAGAATGAGCGATCACGTTTTAAAGGAACTGGGGAGCTCGTAACCCTTCGCATCTCTCCACTTGGTGACTCTTCCTCCTTTTAAAAATAAATATTGCAACTAGAATAACATTTCTGAGTTTGTGCATTACTCAAATCTGCTCAGGAGCTGCTTCTAATTACAAACAACATTACCCCTATTTGGTAGAAAATTATAATGAAAGTGATTGGTCCATAATATGAGAAAAAGTCACACAAATGTTTATATCCTAGTGTCCCAAATCTTGGTGGATTAATTTGTGATCTCCGACATCAACAGCTTTGCTCTCATGTACATTTGACGTTACAAAAATGATCAGTGACTCTTCAGCTTGCTCACAATCATGGGTAAGATGATGCTATCATTTAAAAGGTTAGATATGGAGAAGGCATCTCTAAGGTCAGGCATGTACAATATTATAGGCCTATGGAACTTTTATTTAACACAGCACTTTCATAAGCGGTCAGGAAATGAAAATGACTGCCAAGGCTGTGATTATCGCTCATCCATGGTTGTCAAAGTGGCTTACTAGTCCAATACAGAGGGCCGTTAGGAGTTAACTGTGTTGTTATAGGACTAGAGTCACCGTTAGAGCAGACCAGGTAAATATGTCCATCCCTAAAAGACATTAGTGAATCAGTTGTTTTTTTTTCAATAATCTGGCAGCGTCTTGGTTGCTTTGACTACTAGCGTTTTTTTTTCTAGAATTTTTAAGCCGAGTTCAAATTCCCTAAACTGCCATTGTGAGATCTGAATTCACATTCTCTGGCAAAATGACCAGCAACTGGTCTTCCTACAAATCAGGCCCAAATGCATGTTGGTCAATTCCTATTAGGAATAATGAAAATTCCCATCATTTTAAGAGTAACCTATCAGTGTATAATATGTGACGATTTCTCAGTAATCTGGTGCAAAATAAAAAGTAATAGTAATTGATACTGCTGCAGTACCATAAAGCTCTAAAACGTCATTAACAAACTGGTGTCTATTGCTATTGCAGTCCTCTAGTGAAATTTGCTATCTCAGCCTAACCTGTGACAACAACCTAGGGCCTTTTGGGGTACAGTAATTTGGCGATTATGTTACTAGTCACCTTATTTAAGGAAGGATGTAAATGCATGGGAGGTGGTTCAGAGGAGGTTTACTAGATTGATACCTGGAAAGAGCGGGTTGTCTTATGAGGAAAGGTTGGACACACTGTGCTTGTTTCCACTGGAGTTTAGAAGAGTGAGGGGTGACTTGACTGAAGTATATAAGATCCTGAACGGTATTGACACGGTGGACGTGGAAAGGTTGTTTCCTCTTGTGGGTGAGTCCAGAACTAAGGGGCACTGTTTTAAAATGAGGGGTTGCCCATTTAGGACAGAAATGAGGAGAATTTTTTTCCCCTCAGAGGGTTGTGTGACTTTAGAACTCTCCGCCTCAGAAGGCGGGGTCATTGAATATTTTTAAGGCGGAGCTAAGTAGGTTCTTGTTAGGCAAGGGAATCAAAGGTTATCGGGGGTAAATGGGAATGCAGAATTCAAAACACAAAAGAGCAGCCATGATCTTAATGAATGGTGGAGCAGGGTCCAGGGGCCGAATGGCCCACTTCTGCTCCTATTTCGTATGTTTGTAATCCAGAGACAGGACTACTAATCCATGGCACTTTGAGAATTTGAGAATTCAGCTTAAAAATTCTGGAAATTAAAATAAAACAGCTATCACTAAAAGTGACCACGAAGCTGCCAGATTATTAGAAAACCAAACTGGTTCACTGATGTCTTTTCAGAGTGGACATCCTTACCTGATCTGCTCTATATGTGATTCTAGTTTCACAGCAATGTGAGTAACTCGTAACTGCATTCTGAAATGGGCTAGTCAGCCACTTGGGAAACTATGGATGGTCAATAATGGTAGCCTTGCCAGTAATGTCCATTTCCGAAGAATGAGATGGAAACCTTCCAGGTCTATTTTACTCAGCTACAGAATGCACAATAACTTAACAGCAGATGACTCTTAATGTTCACTGTTCTAGGGGAAGTCAAGTTTTGCTCTTGTATTTATGCCATCAGGAATGTACCTTGTTGTAGTACAAGCTTTAACTTTCTTCAAAGATCTATCTATCTTCACATTGGTTAGAAATATTTCAGTTCTCATTGTGTTGTAGTAGATTAGGTTATATTCCTACCTCTGAAATGTTCATTTCATCCATTTCAGCCAGTGTTGGGGCTTTAAGTAGTACCCTGGGTCTAGGCCGCTGTGTACTTCCCATGGACTCAGGATTGGAGAGATCTATGCATGAAGTAGACTTGAGTTCATCAGCACAGGCATGCACAAGGCATGGCAGTGATCCAAAGGTTACTTCTGCAAAGGCAATGAATTTATAACACAAAGATAAACAAGCTAGTTAGCTTAAGCTTGCACTAACCATCTCTAAGCGTCGGACTGATCTTCCATCATTTATTTTTGCCCTTTGGAGAAAATGTGCATTGACTTAAACGCAATTTAGGATTCTCATTTATATTTACGATGACTGAGCAGGTGAGAGCTACTTAAACTTAATAGTAGGACAATTACATTAAGTAGAGGTGAGCGGCTATTAAACATGAATATGTAGTGGGGATATGTTTGCGACTTGATTGCAGCTGCACATGGACATTTGAGATTTTTAAAAAACAAGCAAATTATAATTTGGACAGAACAAATAAGATCTGACTGTTTGATCAAGTCCCCCAAATTCTGATTTAATTCATAAACCTTACTCATTTCATAATTTGCTTAGTGATAGAAATAATTGAATTGGCACAAGCTGGGGCTTGATAAAAATTTCAAGCTGATTGTACTTACCCCTATTATGTTCTCTGCTATTCTACAAGACTAACAACTTCAGTTTATAGTATTAGATATCAGGGTGTCTGACATCATCACTACAAGCACAGGGCCAGCATCATCCTGCTGGCTCCAGACGAGCACCATCCTGTCCACTCCAGACTAGCACCATCCGGCTCTTGCTACGTTCCTGTCCTCTTTCTCACAGGGAGTTCCACACCAAGCTACACGCCGTTATGACTTGGGATTTTTTCACTATTCCTTCACTTGTCGCTGGGACAAAATCTGGAACTTTCTTCCTACCAGCAAAGTTGGCGTGGACTGCAGTGATTTAAGAAGGCAGCTCACCACAACATCTCAAAGGTAGTTAGGGATGGGTGACGAATGCTGGCCTTGCCAGCGACACTTACATCGCATGACACATTTTAAAAAGGCATACGTATAATCGTGAAAAGCTCATCAACAATCTTGCAAACACAAATTGAAGGTAAGTCTTGGAGACAACATCTGAACAGGTGTTCTTCTTGTGACTGTCAGCCAGGAAGAGAGGGCTGGCTGCACTGACAGTGTGGCTGCGCAAAGCTGTGTCTCACAGTACCTCACCAATGTTTGCTGGTACAAGTATATCTACACACCCTGTCCTGAGGTTGCTGACACTGGGTTTGAGGAGAAAACATCAGGTGAATCAGCACACAGCTGAGGTGGAATAAGTAATGGTGTTAGAAAAGGAGCAGGAACCTGCTGCCCATATGGCTGCTATCAATCACATCTGCACTTTGGGAAATGCAACAAGGGCATGGAATTGGGCAGCTATGTCATGCTAAACTGTAAAGCATAAGAATAATATTATCCCCGTCACCCCTGGTGAGCTGTCTTCTTGAATCATTGCATCCACAGTACACCCACAGTGCTGTTAGGAAGAAAGTTCCAGGATTTGACCCAGCGACATTGAAGGAACAGTGATACATTTCCAAGTCAGGGTAGTGTGTGGCTTGGACAGGAACTCCGTGTGTCTCAGTGAGTGAGAAAGAAGACAAGAACATAAGAAGAGCAGGATGGCGCTGGTCCGGGGTCGGCGCTGGTCCTGGGCCGGCGGGGCCGGTCCGGGGGTGGTCCGAGGGCGGCGCTGGTCCGGGGCCGGTGCTGGTCTGGGGGCCGGTCCAGGGCGGCACTGGTCTGGGGCCGGCAGTGGCAGCACTGGTCTGGGGGCGGCGCTGGTCCGGGGGCGGCGCTGGTCCGGGGCCGGCGCTGGTCTGGGGGCGGCGCTGGTCCGGGGGCGGCGCTGGTCTGGGGGCAGCGCTGGTCCGGGGGCGGCGCTGGTCTGGGGGTGGCGCTGGTTCTGGGCCGGCGGGGGCGGCGCTGGTCCTGCATTTGCAGGAAGACGTCCTGTTGTCACAGTTTCCCTGTTAGGGTAAGACTCCCACTTCACTTTTCCTTAACTTCCTGATGCTTGTGAGTGGGAAATAACTAAAGTGCTGACTGTTCAACAACATGTGAGCCATTATATAAATACATCTTTGGGAAAGAAAATGGCTAATACTGCTGATGAATCCAAATTAACTGGAAGGAGGTGAAATTGGAATAGTTGAAGAGGATGTTGGTGATCTAATCTTTATGACAGAGATGTGGCCTCAGGGCTAAGACAAGTCTTGTAGAGGCTATTCAACCCATATCATTGCCGGGTGGCTGCCACGGCATAACACTGGGTAGGGCACTCCATCCCTGGTATCATTTAATCTTCTTAAATGCTTTCTTTGGTAACCTTCCTTGGCATGAAATTCTAGGATAGAGAGGGCTTTGTAAGCAATCTTAATTTTGTGCCTGAGGATAGCAGGAATGAAATCAGAATGTACTTTTTGCCCACAAGTACAGTGGAAATGTGTCATTCTCCACCCCAAAAGGCTGCGGATGCTGGGTCTGTTGAAATTTAAGGTTGAGAGCGAAAGATTTTTTTTTGTTAGGTAAGAGTTCTGTGATTCTGATTCTGTGAGTATCATGGAGTATGGTTCAAAGGTGGGTAAGCGACGTTGAGGTACATGTCAGCCACGATCTAACTAAATGGTGAAACTGGTTCAAGAGACCCAATAGTTTACTCCTGTAACCTATAAGATAACAACTATAACTCACCATTGTCCTTGTTTCGACCAGCTGTCTGCACTGGTCGAAGCTTTCTCTTCGACTTGATCTCTTCCAGAATTCGCTCATGCAGACTGCGTGGCTTCTGAGGCTTTGGTCTAAGATTCCTTTCAGAAACCTGAGAATAATTAGTCAGAAGCTTTTATTTTACCAAGAAGGAACACTGGCTAAAGCACAGTAAGTACAAGAAAACGAAAGTCAAATTTGAGTACTACATAAGATTGTAACCTATGATTCATATGTAATTTTCAGAGTCTTTTTATTCGTTCATGTCCCACAAAATATGTATGTACTGTATCCTGTGTAGTGCCCGTGCACACCCAAATACACATTAAAAGAAACTGCAGCACACAGTCTGCATAATCCTACCAAGCATCTACTTGTCAGCTGAAGCCTAGCAGGGCAAAAAGTTGAATATTTTGATAAACAGGTGCAGGAAAAAGAAAGCCACCAGAAAACCAAATGTACACAGATACACAGCTAGGCAGATTTAACCTTATTTTTTTGTTTGTACAAATAATGAATTTGAGGAAACTGCATATATTAGTGCAGACTTTATTAGACAAGGCATCTGCAGTTTTGAGAGTGCCAACGTTAAACTCAAAGAGTTTAAAGAATGGATATTGGACAAGAGGTTTTACTGGTGTTTGTACAGATGTTATACAAGAGTGGAGCATGATTTTAGAATTATATACTGTGCAGCAGAGAAAATTAACTGTAGCAAGTGGATAAATAAAAATGGCAATGAAGAAGGATCAGTATTCAGAACCCACCCAAATACTGATCAATGCTCATGGTGCCTGAAATCCAGCGCCCAACTTGGATAAGGCATTTGAACAAGTCTTCTTGAGTGTCCCGTCTTCCATTCTTAATTAGCACCTTTCTTAGAAAATATCACCACCTTCAACACCTCTTTGATCCTTTTGTCTGTAACATCTTTTGATTATCTGCTCCTATCACTGCTTGCTTATCTCCACAATCACCACACCCTCAACTTCTCTCTCTCCCCCGCCCCCCCCACCTTAAACCAGCTTATATTTCATCTTTCTCCTAACTATGCTTCAGTTCTGCCGAAGGGTCATGAAGACTCGAAACGTTGACTGATTTCTTCTCCACCGATGCTGCCAGACCTGCTGAGTTTTTCCAGGTAATTCTGTTTTTCTTTTTAAGTAAGATATGTTAATTGCACCTTAGCAGTTGGCAGGTTTTGAACAAGCATAGTTGGATGCTTTCAAGGAGGAGATGTTCCAAAAGATGATTTCTACATGGTTCTTTAATGGGTAGAGGAGAGAAACAAGTGCTTTAAATTGATCGTGCTTCCCCCCCAGAGCAAATTAAAACACATTGGCACAGATTTTAGCAATAAAAATAAACGGTGAGGTTGTTAGCAAAGCAGACAGCAACTTTTGGCTTGCGCACAAACGTGGAAATCCGCAAGCTGACGTCTGAGTTACACTGTTTCTCCAGAAGCTGTTCCTTCAGAGTCTTCACCATAACAATGTCTCACTGAGAATTGCAAAACTTCATCACTAGATTCCAACTAAATGTGCCAGAAAAACTACAGCTCTATAAGCAAATTTTTAATGGTGTTATAAGTCTTAACCGCTGCTAACTTCTCTGGCACAAAAAATATATATTTTTTTTTTACAAATGTGGAATCTCATTCCTTCAGGTTTTAATTATTGTTAGAGATTTTTAAAAAAAAAACTTCTTGTTTCTGTCTCTTTTATCCCTCTCTGAATCCCATCTTTCCTTCCCTTTTTTTTTCAAGATTTGGTGTTGAATTCAATATTACTACAAGATTGGCTAGGTCTAGACCAGAGACTGCTTTAGTCTCTGCATGTCTCAGTAAAGATTCTTTCTTCAATTTGATTGGTTAAAGAGACACATTATGGGCAGGATTTTGCCCTTGGCGGGGGTGCTTGGCAGGGGTGGGCAGGGGCGGTCACGATACCCACTGCTGCTCGCGACTGGCTCTGCACTGCGATTTCACGTGGGCGGGCCAATTAAGGGGCCCGCCCAGCATGGAATGGGAGCGGCAGCGCTGACTGCTGCCTGTGCAGGCGGCCGGGGGGGGGGGGGGGGGGGGGGGAGGAGGAGGAAGAGCCGGGCCTAGCGCGAACTTCGTGCATGCGCGCGAAAGAGCGCTTCAATCTCCCTGAGGCAGCTCCGTGCCTCAAGGAGATGAAGCGCTGTTTAAAATAAAAAATAAAGAAAATAAAAACGTCAAAATACATGTTTCCTTATGTGACTCTTGTCACATGAGCTGGGCATGTTTTTAATTCAAAAAGAAAATTTTTATTTGATGTTTATTTGTTTTAGGAAACCTCAACCCGCCCACGGATGAGGTTTCCTAAAAAATGTCAAGGCTGCTTGGTGTTTTCACCTGTCCGCCAACCATTAGGTTGGATGGGCAGCGTAAATTTGACTTAATTAGCTTCTTAATGGCCTTAATAGGCCTTTTAATTGTCGCCAGGCATGCAGCTGACTCCGGCACGCGCCCGCTGAATGAAATATCGCGAGACTGCGCGATGATGTCGGGATGCTCACCCGACGTCATCGCCCGTCATTTTATGCTCGGGCATGTCAGGCGCGCGCCCGCACACCAAGCACAATATTCTGCCCTATGACTTGCCCTATTCATACAAGTTCCAGATGCCCTGGAGAGGGTGCTGTGCTCTTTCTCCTGCCTGACAATAACCAGCATAAGCGAAAACGCCCAGAATAACAAGTTAAGTGCAGTGAACTGACTGTAAAACCCGAGCATTACAAACAGAGAACAAGAAGGTTTATGGGAAATAGTAGTGAGGCCTCAGAACACGGCTTTAATGATAATGCATGGTCTACCTGAGCACACAATTAAGTTTTTCCTAAAATGTAACATATGATACTTTTCTGCAAAATAATTCCTTTAAATGTCAAAGCTTCAAAATATGAAAGTCATGGAAATTAAATATCTAAAATGACTGACAAATCTCATCCTAGTCTTAGTCATGGGCAACATTTTCCCCCCCGTCGTTGGGGGGGGGGGGGGGGGGGGGTGGAAGGGGGTGGAGTGTGGGAGTGGGTGAGCAGCCTTCCGATCGGTGCCCCCGGTCAGGGGGGGCGCTGCCATTTTAAGCAGGCGGGCCAATCAAGCCCCGCCCAGCGTGACGTCCGCCAGGAAGTGCCGTGCGCTCCCTGTGCAGGCGGCGGGGAGTGGGAGGCAGGGACTCCCTCGGCCAGGAGCGCACTCTATCACACATGCGCAGATTTCCCTGAGGCAAGGCTCGAATTGAAAACTTCAAATAAAGGTGATTTAAAAATTTCCCTGCCATGTCTCCTCATGTGACACTGTCACATAAAATGGGATACGTCCATAACTTTTATTGAAACATTTCATAAAAATTTAAATACCCCCATGAAACCTCATCCCGCCCGTGGATGAGGTTTCATGCTTTTTCCGAAGCCCGCCAGGGCTCCCGGCCTGCCCGTCTTAAGGTTGGACGGGCAGGTCCATTAATCATCTTAATTAGTTTTTTAATGGACCTTAATAGGTCGTTGACAGCTCGGTGGGCGTGCAGCTGATTCGGCTGCCCGCCCGCCAAACTGCAAATCTAAATGATGCGGGGTGATGTCAGGACACACGCCCAACACGTATCCCCGTGTCATTCGACGTGTCAGCGAGCGGGCCCCGTCCCCGTCCCCCGACCGGAAGATGCTGCCCCATGTGATCAGCCTGAGCTGCAGATACAAGGGTAAGAAGGGATTTGTCGTGCAGTGCTGGAGTCTTAATTCATACCCCATTAAAAAAAACTCATTTAAAAATGACATCTATTCAGACATGGACTAATGACCATGTTTTTCAGTGGTTTCATAAATACCTAGTTCATGGTTCATAATAATATTTTAAGAGGTAATTTTTAGTTCTGGGAAGATTAAAGTTTAACTGTAGAAAATGGGATAAATGCAATTAAAGCAGCTTGAAGGCTAATACAGTTAAAAAGTTGGGACCATGTTGTCCTAAGGGGCTAACAGCTAGCAAGGCAAGGTCATGAAACAGCAGGTGGACTTACTTAGCTGTGAAGAAATGCAGTCCAGAGAGTTGTTTCATTTTTGGAGTTAAAGCTACAACTGGTTTAAAAGCATTCAGTGAGCCCTGGAAGGCTACGTAGTCATGGAGATGGATGGAGCTTGACAAAGTTCTACAGTTTCAGTTCATCTGTCTGTTTGCTGTGGGAGTGAGTGTTCTGCAGCAGGGGAAAAGACCACACCGAAAGGTGCTGCTGTTAGCTGGCTCTGTGTAGTTGGGGCTCAGAAATATCAGGAGCTGTTTGATAGCTCTGTGCAGTTAGGGCTCAGAAGAAGCCCTGGAGCCATTGGATGCAGCTGGGGTGATTGGAGCTGAGTGAAATCCAGAGGAAGTGTCAGCTATGAAAGAGCTGAAATTGCGCCAGTAAGTGGAGGCTGGATTGCAGACTCAGAAATCAGTGGAATGGAGTCTTGGGAGAAGAGATTGAAGCCCTGGGAGGTGTGCTGTCATTGAGGTTTCTGAGTTGGAGCAGTTTTGAGGGAATTCAGTGGCTAGACCTTTGAAAATGAAAAGTTTTGAGTCCCTCATGAGGGAGACAGAGTTTCAACGAGATTGGTTGACTCACACTGTTAACTGACACCTGGGTTGGCTGCTGAGAAAATCAGTGGAATCTACCACATTTGCTATTTTTTGTGCAGTGTGGTGTGTTCGACAACAGTTTGCCTGTTAATTCACATGTACCTCATTTTAACTTTGAATGTTAGGGCATAAGATAGATATTATAAATGTTTTTTTTGCATTGTAAATTGAGTTCTGAATAAGAGCCATATGGACATGAAAAGCTAAATCTGTTTCTCTCTCTGCAGATGCTACCAGACCTGCTGAATCTTTCCAGCACTTTTTGTTTTTATTTCAGATCGCCAGCATCCACACTATTTTGCTCTTATTATTGTAAATTGTTTTATCTTTTTGACCTTGTAGAGTTAAGTTTATTTTTGGTTATTCAAAATCCATTGAATCTTGTGGCTTTATTTCCTTAGTAAGTGTCTTGAATCTCAAACCTTGTCTACTTTAAACAAAAGGTTATTGGTCCCTAACCAGAGCGTACCAAAAACTTGGGGGTCTGGTCAAGGATCATAACAGTGGGGAATGAAAGCTAATACACAGATAACATTTAGATTGGGATGATCAACAATTGACAAAAGAAAACTCTTACCTAAACTTACAATGTCCAAAGAAGGCCTTGCCAATCCCCTGATAACAACATAGGAAGCAGCAAAGTAGAGAAAACAGAAGTCGAAAGCAGGTGGAAACTGAAAGTGATCTGGGAGAGCCAGCTCAGAGGTCCTCACTAACAGCAATCAGAGGGGATGAGAAAAGAAATGTGAGGAAGAAACAAAATCCATGGAGAGAAAAAAAAAGTACAAATGGAAATGTCTGATGGCAATAGAGCAGTTTGGGACTAAGAGAAGTTCTTACCGGCTTTAAAGGTGGCCGTGATCTTATAAAGTCAAGAATGAGTTCATGAGCACTTTTCTTCACACATGGCGGGATGTCACCATCGATCTGCAACAGATATGCAATTCTCCTTGTGTTAATCAAATACTCGACTTACAAATTAGCACCAATGCAAAAATAATATAAATAGATACACTGAAACAAATCAGCAACGTTGGCTGTTCTTTAGCAATCTTGTACAGTTGCTCAGTTCTTCTCAGAACTATAAGAACAATAAGATAGTAAGCACCATGCCTCAGCATCCAGCCCTTCAAGAGAAGGTAAGAGAAAAGGGGAGTCATTTATTTTAACATTGTATTTGGTTCTCATCATACTCTGAAGTGTGAGTCTATACTATTATATTCTAGTAAGCCAGTTGGTGAAAGGTAGCTGGAGCCAATCTTTACTCAGTCTAACATTTATTTACATTACAAGCATATATCTCCTAATTCAACTACACCCCAATTTCAGCGAGTTTCTTTTGTATCTGCTCAAGTGAAATCCCAATTAATACCCTCCACCTGCCTATAATTAAACACAATTGATATACACTTAACAGATATTTTACCTATTTGCCTAAAATAGACTACAGCATACAAAAATGGGGAAAGTATTGCATAATTACTTTATATCCTCAAAATGCATGGGTACTTTTCAAATTTGAGACTCAGTGGAGAGAGTAACTCAGAGTGTGCATAGAATTCCATATTCTATTACATGAAAACAATATATAAGCCCTCTCCAGGATTTGTTTGCATTGAGCTGACGTACATTATAATGGTGAATCTACAGAATTAGTGTACAATAATCTTAAGGTAAGTACATATTGAAGGGAGAGCTGAATCACATCAGTATCCATTCCCTCTGCACTGTACTCATTATAAAAAACATGCAAATGTAGATAAATATTGTTCAACAAATTAAACCAAACTGAGAACACACATTCACTAGTTAAATATGTGTGCACCTTTTATTCTGGTTATTTCAAATTACTTGACCTATAAAATATCTGCATCGGTGATAATCTGAAGTAAATGCATCTGTCCACACATATCAAATCCCCTCCCAGATCCTTTGCTAGAGCTAACTTAAAGTCTGTCTAGCTTAGCTGCACAAAGGAAAATGCAAACGCACTCACAGAAATAACTACTAAAGATGAAGAAAAAGTGAAGATTAACTGAAGGAGTACGTTATTCAACTTTGTTTTTGAGGAACTGAAAAATTAAGATACTACATGTAGTACCAATTTCATAACAGATACAGATGTTTGCTTGCAGAAAACAAGTTACAAAGTGAAGTCTTGTAAAGGATGGGATGGTATTTTGAACAAGCCAATTTTAATGGCAACACTCAGTGAAAATGCAAATTCGCTGAGTGCATCTTAGAAAATTATTGTTGCAGCAGAAGATGTGATCAAGTATATGTGGGAGGGGCTCAACAGACCCCTCAGCATTATTGTAAAGTTCATTTATTTCACTTCAGACACAAAAGTTGGAATAAAAGAAAAATAGCCTTCAAGATGATTTCTCAATAATAACTCGGATTTTGTCAGAAAATGAACATTAATTAACATGCAAGGTTTCGAAACAAACTTTAAATCCCCAGGGATTCAAGGTAGAACACAACACTGGATAAAAAGTTGCGTAAATTATTAAGAAATGGAGAGGTATATGATCAAATGGCAGGAATGCAGGGAACCATAGGGGTCAGTGCATGGATCCTTGTTGTATCTAACCTACATTATTTACCTAGATCTCAAAATCACATGCAAGCTGTCAAATTTGATTATACAAAAATAGGGATGGCAACTGAAATTAAACATTTGCAGAGGGAGTTGCACTGGTCAAGGAATTTACATTCCAAGTACATGTAGAATGAAAAAAAAAACTCAGAAGCATACAAAAGCGCTTTACATACAATTAAGTCCTTTGAAATGTGGTGACTGTTGTGTAGATAATTATAACAGCCATTTTTGTACACAGCAGATTGCTCAAGCAGCAATGAGATGAATGAGCGTGAATTCCCATTTTAGGCAGTGTTAGTTGAGGACGCTGACACTGATAGTTGGGTAGGACACAAAAAAAAGCTCAATGCTCTTCTTCATAATGGAGCAGATAGACCGAACCTTGGTTTAACCTCTCTTCCAAAGGACCACATCTCCAACAATGTAGATCTTCCCTTGGTAAGGCACTGGAATGTCAGCCTAGATTGAGGTTTGAAACCATGACCTCCTGACTCGGAGGTAAGAGTAACGCTCAGTGAACCAAGCAGACAAAGTGGAATTGAAAGAAGAAGAAGAGCTAAAATGGAACTTTAATGATGTTCACTCATCACATTCAGCATCCAGATAACACAAGAACTCAGATTTTAAAAAATAAACATAATGTGCCATTTCTTGATAGAATAATAGGGTACGAACCTAAAGACATTAATTAAGCATTACAAAGCACTGCCAGGAACTGTGTTACATTTAGGATCTCATGCTACAGAAAATAGGTGTATGCATTAGTCTGTGGGGGAACACCAAAAGTGATATTAAACAAAAAGTTGGGGGGGGCGGTGAACCACGAGGGAAAAAAAAACTCAAAAATCTGGGAATAAGCAATTCAGACGAGCCCTTGAGGTATCTGAGCTATGACGTGACATTAAAAAGCACAGGATTGTGAGAAGGCTCCAGGAGTTGCTATTCAAGGTTTTTAAGGGAACAGATGAATTGAACCCTGATACTTTGCTCCACATCGTCAAAAACCAAGAACCAGGGCATAGGTTCAAGCTCAGAAAAGGGAAGGTTCACAAACAATTCAGATTGAATTACTTTACTCAGAGGATGGTAAATGTTTGCAATGGACTGCTAAAGGAAGTAGTATAGGTAGCCAGTATGGAATCACTCAATTAAGAGAAAATTAGATAAATATTTAAGGATGTGTATGATTAAAAGACATTTATCTTAGGGACCAACTAAAAAAACTAATGAAGCAACAAATATATTTAAAATATTAAACGTTATGTTGTGCATGAGATAAACTACAATACATCAATTTATCGAGAAGAACATTTTTACTCAAATAATTTTAATTATTTTGTCAAGTGGGTTAGTAAAATCAGGAATGGTTTTGAGACCTTCAAAATGCAGATGGACACTATAATAGGAGAGTCCGGCTGTTAGGCGGATGAGATTCAACATGACTCTCAAGTTCCTATGATTTGTTGCTTCCCTTCATGGGAGCAGTCATATGACAGGACAGAAGTTGATTAGATCTAAATAGGAATAAAAACAAGACACTTACCATAACTTTGCGCAGTTTATATTTGCGTGCTCTAATGTCCTGCATTAACATCTCAAATGGAGTAAGGTGGAATTCTGTTGGCAGGGGATTATACTGCTTCTCCTGAACTTTTTTTAGTTTTACACCATGACGGAGATCTCGCATTAGCTGCACCCACAGACGAGCCTGCAAGCACAGAGGAAATATCATTCGCAAACATGTTGCAACTTTGGAATAGGCGGAATCAATAGCAACAACAAAAGTTACAATGGGGTTGAATAAAATTTATTGAGCGGGCATAAAAAACATGAGGAGGGCACTCAGTAGAGCACATACCTCCGCCATGCTGTGTTAACTCAACATTATTACAATTACACAGCTCTTCCTTGAGGCTCTGTAACTACAAAACTGAAAAAAGAAATCTTTTTATTAAGAGCTTCCATCTCAGATAGCAGGCTTCAGGTCAATTCATATCCAACAAGCTGCTCTGAAAACTCTGCTCACATTTTGACAGCTGTGACAAATTGCACCACAGCTGAGACAATCACAAATTTAACACAATCAACAATATTCTAAATAAAACAACCTATAACATTCTAATAAAAATCAATTCACCCACTCTCCCATTGTTAACAGATTCTTTTTAAAATTCCAGGATTCGGATCTGCATCTTCACCAAAAACAAATCAGTTCTTCCTTGGGCCAACTTTCCTTGAAATCCGCCCATTAGTATTAGTATTTTGAGATGTATTGTTTATATACGGAGTCTAACAAATAGGATGAAAACATTGGGGAGAACTTTTCCTATGGTGGGTGAGCTGGGCGGGAGTGGGTGCGGAGCTGATTGCCACCCGCGATCGGCTGCGCGCAGCCATTTTATGCAGGTGGGCCAATTAAGGCCCACCCAGCGTAACACGCATCCAGCAGCGCTCAGCGCTACCTGTGCGGGCAGGGGGAGGAGGGAGAGTCGGGGCCTGCGCTCTTTTGCGCATGAGTGCAAAAAAGCACAGCAATCTCCCTGAGGCACAGAGTTGCCTCGGGGAGATTGAATAGATTATAAAACTTCTTAATAAATGAAGTAAAAATTTATTTAAACATGTCCCTTCATGAGCTGGGACATGCTTGTGAAGTTTGGAAGATTGGTTTATTTATTTTATAAAAGCTTCAGGAAACTTCATCCCACCCGTGGATGAGGTTTCCTGAAAAACGTGAAGGCTGCTTGGGCTCTTCGCCTGCCCACTAACCTTAAGGTTGGACAGGCAGAGTTCTTAACTAGTTTAATTACTTTCTTAATGGCCTTAATAGGCTGTTGACATTCAGGCAGGCGTGCAGCCACCTCCGACGCGTGCCCGCCGAACGAAATATCGAGATGATGCACGATGACGTTGGGACGCACGCCTGACATCATCGCACGTCATGTTACATGTTGGGCCCGCCCCCGCACGCTGACTGGAAGATTCAGCCCATTATCTCCATCCACCTTCAGTAGCAGAGGTAATCAGTATGAAGGTGACAACGTAATGGAGGAGGCCAATGCTGGTGCTGAATTCATCTTCTACTCCTGGGTGTGCAAGGCTGGCACACTGAGAAAATGTTTTATAGTAGGGCATGCCCTACATACACCTAGTCCAACTTAATGGGTCTTACAGCATTTTCAAATAATCTTGACCATATGAACTGTTAATAGCTATAGGGAAGAGTGAGTTGGCTCAGGTTTAAATATTGATTATACCTTATTTTTTTCTTAAATCTGTTGCTTTTGTTTCTTCAGATGACATTTCTCCAAATGCAAATACAAAGTCTAAGCCAGTCACGGACATAACCTCAAGATGAAATCTCATTAATCCAGATGTATGCCACTGATAGCAGACCACACCTGGAGTACTGCTCTCCTTACCTAAGGAAGTATATACTTGCCTTAGAGGGGGTGCAACAAAGATTCACTAGATTGATTCCTGGAAAAGGAGGATTGTCCTATGAGGAGAGATTGAGTTAAATGAGATATAGTCTCTAGAGTTTAGAAGAATGAGAGATGATCTCATTGAAATGTACACAAAGAATAAGTGACTTGGTAGGTGCTGAGACTGTTTCTCCTGGCTGGAGAGTCCTGAATTAATGGCCACAGTCTCAGGATAAGGGGTCAGCCATTTAGGGCTGAGATGAGGAGAAATTTATTCACTCAGCAGGTTAAAAATCTTTGAAATTCTCTATCTCAAGGAGCTGTACACACTCAGTCATTGAACATATTCAAGACTGAGATAGACAGGTTTTGGAAACTAAGGGATGTGGGAAAATGGAGTCAAGGTAGATCAGTGATGATCTTACTGAGTGCTGGAGTAGACACAAAAGGCCTTATCACCTACTGTTGCTCCTATTTTGTATGTTCTTATAGTAAGGATTAAAGTTCATGTCTCTCCACCTCAGCCATGTCTTTCCAATTGTATTAAATCTGACACTGTTTTTTTATTCATTCATGGGATGCAAATGTCACTGGCATGGCCAGCATTTGTTGCCCAGCCCTAAATGCGCTTGGGAAGGCGGTGGTGAGCTGCCTTCTTGAGCCACAGCAGTCCACAAGGTGCATCGGTACACCCACATTGTTCCAGATTTGTGACCCAGTGACAGCGAAAGAACAATGATGTAGTTCCAAGTCAGGATCAAAAATAGCTTGGAGGGGAACTTCGAGGCGGTGGAGTTCCCATGTGTCTGCTAAATTTGCCCATCTAGGTGGCAGAGGTTGTGGGGTTGGAAGGTGCTGTTGAAGAAGGCATGGTTAGTTGCTGCAGTGTATTTTGCAGAGGGTAAGTACTGCTGCCACTTTGTGTTAACGGTGGTGGGAGTGCCAATCAAGCAGGCTGCTTTATCCTGTTGAGCTGCTTGAGTGTTGTTGGAGCTGCACTCATCCAGGCAAGTGGAGAGTATTCCAATACACTCCTGACTTGTGCATTGTAGGTGGTGGACAGGTGTTGGAGCTGAGCTACTTGCCACAAAATTCCAGGCCTCTTGACCACTCTTGTAGCCACAGTATTTATGTAGCTGATCTAATCCAGTTTCTGGTCAATAATAACCCCCAGGATGTTAATGGTGTTGGATTCAGCGATGGTAATGCTGTTGAATGTCAAGGAGATGTGGTTAGATTCTCTTTTGTTGAAGGTGGTCATTGCCTGGCACTTGTGTGGCACGAGTTTTACTTGCCACGTATCAGCCCAAGCCTGAATGTTGTCCAGGCCTTGCTGCATATGGACATGGGCTGCTTCAGTATCTGAGGAATTACGAATGGTGCCCATCCATCTGATGGTACCCCTGATTCCCACTGACTTCAATTTTGGGGATGGGTAGAGGAGGGATTTTTATCTTGACAGGTGAGAAACCCAAAAGATTTGGTGCAATGCTGGTTTTATACAACACCTGACTTTACTCTCAATGGAGAGTAATATTGGGTGGGGCATAAAATCAGCACTCCACCTGATCCAATTAGTTTCTCAATGGCTGGAATAAGTTAACCTTTCCCGCTGGGTGTCAAAGTTACAAAAGCTGTTAAAAATCAAGCTGCTTCACCAATTTAAATCTACACATTTATAAACAATATTTTCAATTATGAAACAGTAATAAAATCACAGAAATGTGCCATCAGGATTTTGTACATGTAACACATTGTGTTGGGAAAGCCCTCAGATATCTTCATCTCCTAATTGTATATGTGCACAGTGCAAATTCTGTTTAAATACAGCTGTAAGTTCGGAGCTTATTCAAGGTTGCAGTAATGTTTGTGCACATATGATTTGTTTTTGTACTTGGTGGAGGAGAATGTAATCATTGATCAAATTTTGGAAACTCAGGGCATCACGGAATAAGTTTCAAAAATATAACAGGGTCCATACGTTATTCCATTTTCATTTCTTTATCACTAATTTTTTTTGTGTACGCATAATAAAACACTTCTCCATTGTGCTGCTTTTCCAACAGCTTTTATTACCAAACACGGTAGAAGCTATTTAAGTGCGGCAAAATTCCAGGAGGCAGTCTGGTGGGTTAGAACAGCTTTGTTCACTGTAACTCCAATGTCGAGCTGTCTGATTTTGCAGGATGAGGAGAACATCTAGCAACATAGATCTATTATATCTAACATAAACTTTCAAAGTTTTTGGTTCCCACGTAATAGGGTAACTTTGCAAAGTAGTTCCCAAGGGGACAATGTCTCATGTGAAAGCACATTATACTCAGACCAAATGAGATGAAAATCAACCTCTTGAAATTCTCTCATGAATGCATATTATCAATCAATCATAAATATACGCCCCTCACCCAGTCTGTATGGTTCAGGTTGTCCAATTCTACTAGTGGAATCTGCTGTGCCTGTGGTTCTCCAACCTGCATCTTCTTCAGCATCTGGAACACAAAAGGAATTAGAACACTGTATTATGACAGAAGAGTGAAATTCAGAATGACACTGAAGTGCCTTGTTATAGATTTTGGACTGCTGGTAAACTCATAGCATTAGACATACATTTGCATTGTAAAGGAAATGAAAATGCAGTGAATACTCAAAAAATTTGCTGGCAGGTTACCTAAATCCTCCAAAGCATCTCCATCTAATGTGGGTCAGTTTTGTTTCACAATGGGAAAACGTGAATTAACACCAGATCCTCCACTCGCCCAAACTGGTGCTAAATTAACAAATCCAACCCAATTTTGAAATGAAAGTTCTGGATTACCAAGATAGCTCAATATCACATTTGTTAGAGACTGAAAGGCTTTGATTGCAACCTTCATTACAGCCTAGAGGAGCATCTGAAGTCCAGTAAGGATTAGCACTAAGCCAATCTGGACTCTGCAAATATTTTACTTCCCTCATTTTAAAATCTAGAGAGATGTGTTGGAGGAAATAATAAAAAGTGTCAGGAAAATGAAAATTTTGTCTCCAGAATCATTCGCCCCCAATAATGCTGATCGGAATAACTGTTCCTATATAATTTACTTCCAGTACTGGAGAGTTAACAGGGTTAAAGGCTGTACTCCTGTGATTCGTTCACTTCCATTCCTCTGAGGAGCAGGGTGTTTTCTGTATGTGAAGAATCAAAAATAATTCAGTAAGTTTCCAAGAGTTTCCCCTCAAGATATAAAAAACTCCAGGTCTATTCTTAGCATTCACAATTTCACAAAGAAAAGAATGATGAGATTATCAGGTCTTATTTTAAATAATATGAAGAAAGCCTGGAAAGATTACTTGTGACAAATGTGGTCTTATTGGATAGTGCTGTACTACACCAGGATAAATGGAACTTTAAAAAAAACTAGTGCTATTTGCTGATGGAATCTTCAGGTTACATTATATTCCTCCCTCCAAAGAATTACAGAATCACCTTTTATAATCAATGATTTAATCTATAACAGTAAAAAAGGTGGGAGTTATTACAAAGAAAGTAATAACATTGCCCCAGTTTACCTGGTACATACCATCATTCGTCATTGTTTTTCAGTGAAGTAATGCTCATCAGGATATTATATATATAGGCAAGAACTGTCCACTGGAAGAAAATAACCTAGAAGGGTTTTTTGCCCTGTATAAGGCTGACTAAAAGAGTTTGAAAGCAAATATTTTATTGCAAGTGATTGCTTGAAGACTTCAAAAATTAATATCTAAGTATCACGAGATTTAAATTAATAAAACACATTTCAGCATACAGATTTTTTTCCCCTTGATGATGATTTTAAAATGTCAGTGTTAGGCTAATAATTAATTCAACATTTTGAAGAGCTGGAAATATTCTGGCATTTGATTTTAATTTACATTAATTTTCAAATATTCTACACCTTATTGTATAGACACACTTTCAAAAAGGAACGAAACCTGACGGACCATCCAGCATCGACCTAGGCACCGGAAACCACAACAGCAAACTCAGCTCTGTCGGCCCTGCAAATCCTCCTTACTAACATCTGGGGGCTAGTGCCAAAATTGGGAGAGCTGACTCACAGACTAGTCAATCAACAGCCTGACATAGTCATCCTCATGGAGTCATACCTTACAGATAATGTCCCAGATACCACCATCACCATCCCTGTCCCACCAGCAGGAGAGACCCAGCAGAGGTGGCGGCACAGTTGTTACAGTCGGGAGGGAGTTGTCCTGGGAGTCGTCAACATTGACTACGGACCCCATGAAGTCTCATGCATCAGATCAAAAATGGGCAAGGAAACCTGCTGATTACCGCGTACCACCCTCCCTCAGCTGATGAATCAGTGTTCCTCCATGTTGAACACCACTTGGAGGAAGCACTGAGGGTGGCAAGGCACAAAATGTGCTCTGGGTGAGGGACTTCAATGTCCATCACCAAGAGCACCACTGCTGACCGAGCTGGCCGAGTCCTAAAGGACATAGCTGCCAGATAGGGAAAAACATACTTGACCATGCTCACCAACCTGTCTGCTGCAGATGCAACTGTCCATGACAGTATCGGTAGGATGACCACCGCACAGTCCTTGTGGAAGCAAAGTCCCGCCTTCACATTGAGGATACCCTCCATCGTGTTGTGTGGCAGTACCACTGTGCTAAATGGGATAGAATTTTCGAACAGTTCTAGCAACTCAGGTTGGGCATCCATGAGGCGCTATGGGCCATCAGCAATAGCAGAATTGTATTCAAGCACAATCTGTAACCCCATGGCCCTGCATATCCCCCACTCTACCATTATCAAGCCAGGGGATCAACCCTGGTTCAATGAAAAGTGCAGGAGGGCATATCAGAAACAGCACCAGGCATACCTAAAATGAGTTGTCAACCTGGTGAAGCTGCAACACAGGACTACTTGTATCCCAAACAGCATAAGCAGCAAGTGATAGACAGAGCTAAGTGATCCCACAACCAACGGATCAGATCTAAGCTCTGCAGTCCTTCCACATCTAGTCGTGAATAGTGGTGAAAAATTAAACAACTCACTGGAAGAGGAGGTTCCACAAATATCCCCATCCTCAATGATGGGGGGGCCCAGCACATCAGTGCAAAAAATAAGGCTGAAGCATTTGCTACAATCTTCAGCCAGAAGTGCTGAATGAATGATCCATCTCGGCCTCCTCTGGAGGTCCCCAGCATCACAGATGCCAGTCTTCAGCTAATTTGATTGACTGCACGTGATATCAAGAAATAGCTGAAGACACTGGAAAGTGCAAAGGCTATGGGCCCTGATAATATTCCGGCAATAGTACTGAAGACTTCAGAACTTGCCACGCCCCTAGCCTAGCTGTTCCAGTACAGCTACAACACTGGCATCTACCCGGCTATGTGGAAAATTGCCCAGGTATGTCCTGTACACAAAAAGCAGGACAAATCCAACCCAGCCAATTACTGCCCCATCAGTCTACTCTCGATCATCAGTAAAGTAATGAAAGGGGTCATCAACAGTGCTATCAAGCGGCACTTGCTTAGCAATAACCTGCTCACTGATGCCCGGTTTGGGTTCCACCAGGGTCACTCATCTCCTGACCTCATTACAGCCTTGGTTCAAACATGGATAAAAGGAACTCCCGAGGTGAGGTGAGAGTGACTGCCCTTGATATCAAGGCTGCTTTAACCGACTGTGGCATCAAGGAGCCCAGCAAAACTGGAGTCAATGGGAATCAGGGGGGAAGCTCTCCACTGGTTGGAATCATACCCAGCACAAAGGAAGATGGTTGTGGTTGGAGGAGGTCAGTCATCTCAGCTCCAGGACATCACTGCAGGAGTTCCTCAGGGTAGTGTCCTCGGCCCAACCATCTTCAGCTGCTTCATCAATGACCCCTCCTTCCATCATAAGGTCAGAAGTGGGGATGTTCGCTGATGATTGCACAATGTTCAGCACCATTCGCGACTCCTCAGATGCTGAAGCAGTCCATGTCCAAATGCAGCAAGACCTGGGCAATATCCAGGCTTGAGCTGACAAGCGGCAAGTAACATTCACGCCACACAAGTGCCAGGCAATGATCATCTTCAACAAGACAGAATCTAACCATCATCCCTTGACATTCAATGGCATTACCATCACTGAATTCCCCACTAATCAACATCCTGGGGGGTTACCATTGACCAGAAACTGAACTGGACTAGCCATATAAATACTGTGGCTAAAAGAGGTCAGAGGTTAGGAACCCTGTGATGTATAACTCACCTCCTGACTCCCAAAAGCCTGTCCACCATTTACAAGGCACAAGTCAGGAATGTAATGGTATAGTCCCCACTTGCCTGGATGAATGCAGCTCTCACAACACTCAAGAAGCTGGGCACTGTCCAGGACAAAGTAGCCTGCTTGATTGGCACCACATCCTCAAACATTCACTTCCTCCACCACCGTTGCACAGTAGCAGCAGTGTGTACCACCTACAAGATACATTGCAGGAATTCACCAAGGCTCCTTCGACAGCACCTTCCAAACCCATGACCACTACCATCTAGAAGGACAAGGGCAGCAGGTAGATGGGAACACCATCACCTGGAAGTTCCCCTCCAAGTCACTCACCATCCTGACTTGGAAATATATCACCGTTCCTTCACTGTTGCTAG
The DNA here is from genome assembly GCF_964194155.1 of Cetorhinus maximus. NCBI lineage: Eukaryota > Metazoa > Chordata > Chondrichthyes > Lamniformes > Cetorhinidae > Cetorhinus > Cetorhinus maximus. Next base: position 125,645,479 of record NC_135884.1, read on the forward strand.
ATCAAGATCCTGGAACTCCCTCCCTAACAGCACTGTGGGTATGCCCACACCACATGGACTGCAGCAGTTCAAGAAGGTAGCTCACCACCACCTTTTCAAGGGCAACTAGGGATGGGCAATAAATGCTGGCCTAGCCTGCGAAGCCCACATGCCATGAATGAATAAAAAAAAAATTTAAATTTTAATTGATTGTAATGACAAGAAATTAACAGCCCAAAGACCCCACACCATGTGATCACATACTGTAAAAGTTAAAGAGTGACTCTTTAAAAATGTTTCTGATACATGTTTAACATTCAATTTTCAATGAAGACCATGAGCAGATCCTCACTATATTTATCTTGCAATATTGTTCTTTGCACTCGGAGTCAGAAAGAACACTGTCTTTGGTCTCATTCAAAAGAACCCACGCTAGGGTTTTCCTAAGATTAGACCTATGAACAGACATTGTGTAAAAGAGCAATCTGTCCACTCTACAACTGGGGCATGTTTTCACCACATGGTCCCACCTAAACCTGAATCCTAATAATTTCTAAATGAGTCATGAGCTTCAAATTATGGACCTGGGGTGTGTACAAATGTGATATGTACAGAAAGCAGCTTCATTACTATTCTGACCTTTAGGATCAAGGTAACCTTCACAAATTTTCTCACTCTGCAATATATTGGAGTTGTTAGGTGAAAAGAAGACAGGTCCATCGAGTTTGCCCTCTCCTATCCTTTAGACTCATGAGGTAGTGACAGTGAAGTTTTTACACCAATTTGACACGAAAGTGCTGTGCCTAATGAGCAGTTTATTGGCAATCCTAAAAGCCAGAAGATAACGTAAATCTTGCTTTCACAATAAGTTGTTCTTATCTGGAGATAACACTTGTGCTGTTATACAAGATGGTGCAGATGCCCGAGAACCATTACAAAGTAATAAATAACCAGAGAAAAAGCATCTCATGGGTCTTCAAGTATTTTTACGTTCTGTTTGTTGAATGGTCAGCAGAGTAGACAGAGTTTGACAGCAACGTAAGTGAGCTTGTAGGTAAAAATATATTGTTACCTCTTGTTGAGTATTTTAAATTGAAACTTTTGAAAGTGAATGGTTCAAAGTGATGTGGAAACAATCGAGCAATTCATGAGTCACCTGAATCCTACAATTTGATTACAATTAAAAGCCATCCTAAATGTGTGATTACTATGTTACTGTAGGTGCTCATGTGGACCTTGACTTCTGATGTGTTCCATGCTTGCAATCTTCAAGGGTGTTTATGCAAAAAGAGCAATGTGATCATTGTTGGAGTAATGAAAAATCATCTGCTTGTAAGTCATTTTGATTTTCTGGCTGTGTAATGTGATTTTCCTGCACTATTAGATATTTTATAACCTACATTACACTGTAAATAGAAAATCTGATTGCTTTGGAAGTGCTGTTCCAGAAAACAGTTAACAGCCTGTATCAAGGAGCAATTAATCTAAGATAAGACTTATGATGGCTACAGACAAAATGCTGTAAATAACTGGCAAACATAAAAATCACAGGATCTTAAGTGTTGTGGCTAATAGGCAGTTTACTGGCAATCATAAAAGTAGAGAATAACGTAAATCTTGTCTTTTCCATTTCAGTGCCCGCTGTACCCCATAAAATACATCAGATTATTGTTCTATTTTAATTAGTTTCTGTGAATCTGCAACATGGAGTCAGAGAGTCTGTGCTTTTCTTAAGCACACAGGCATCATGGCAGGATGATTGAAAGCTCTTCTGTTCATTTTTACTATTTCACTTAATGATTAGATGCAGAACTGAGCATTTTATTCATAAACCTGAAATTCATTACAGTAGACTCTTTTAGAGTTAGCAGATTTTTAGGAATCTCATTACAGATCCATGTGAAACACTCACCCTGTCCAAAGTTTTTTCAATGATTCCCAAAGATGGTCTTCTCAATGGGTATACTTGATGACAAATGCTTTTAACCTGCAGCTCACTTACATCACTGTTAAATGATGGCTGCACTGCTTTTCAGATTGAGCAGATGATATATAATACACATACACCAAAATAAAAAGATGCTTTCCTGGGGTTATTTCAGTGCTTGTGAGAGAGAAATTCAAACTTAGTTCCGCAGATTTTTTTGGGGCGTAAACTGAAAGATGGGGTTAAATTTTGGGTCAGGAACTCTTGTGCCTGATCTGCCCTATTAGATCACTGGCTGCCATTGGAAACAGCTGCGTTTTCAAGTGCCCAAGGTGCCTGAAACAAGTGTTGGGAGCCTTTTATAGGCACATTGTACCCCTAAAGCCAGTTGTAGGATCGCAATGCAGAATTTGGGTACATATGGATGGAGATTTGACCATTCAATCTCTGCCCAGTTTTACCAGGTCTTGAGGAGGGTTACCAGGATCCTTAAAGGGTTTACTGGAGGTTGCTCAAGGAATGCCCCTGAAATTACATTCCTGCAGAGCTAGGAGGAATGAGGGTGGGGGTGGTGGAGGGGGATGGGGGGGGGCACAGTGGGAGTGTTAAAAGTCCTTTCATAACTTTGAAAAATACCAATGTAAGGGCAAAAGGTTAAAAGGCTGGAAGGTTGAACATTCTTAGACATCAAGCAAATTTGTACAGCAATATACAATGAATGGACCTAGCTTATAGCTCACTCATCCAGCAGAATCAGCAAACTCTCTGTCCTGGTAGTTTCTGGGGGGCTCAGTTCCCTCAGCGTCAGTGCTCAGCTCAATCCAGAGATCCTGACTCAAATTCTGAGAACAACAACTTCTACAATACAGGTTGGCCTGAAAGTGTGCATTAGCGGTGGCCACCCTAGCCTGAGCCAATCCACATTTCTAAGGCGGAGTGGAGCTGTGGCCCACTGATGCGACTTCAACTAGAGAAGATAATCAATACCATCCAACCCACACTCTTCCCCCAGGAACCATTATCCTGCTCTAGTGAAGGTTTAGGGTCTTTAAAAAGCCTCAAGGGACCCACGTCAACTCTCAATTGATGCGAGTTCTACTGAGGAGGTTCAAGGATGTGGGGGAGGAATTTCCGAGGGCAGCCTGGAAATACCCCTTGACATAGCTCAGCTCACATAGCACCTGTCCCCCTCCCCCGAACCCACTGCTGGCTAGAATTTAGATATCCGGGAACAGAATCTGTCCCATATTCATCCCCCCGCCCTGAATGTAAATGACGCTTTCACAATCTCCAACACAAGGATTTGTATATTTAAAAACCTTTACCTCATTTTCTCCATTACATTTTAAGGTGCGGAAAGGGAGAAATAAATGCTTATAATCTGCATAGTGCAATTCCTTTACATAGTGCATGTACCATCTGGCTATAATTTCAGTCACGCGATGAATGTGCACAAAAAAAAACTGAAGGATATTTCCACAATGTGATTCGCTAACACTTGAGCTAGTGTCCCTTTTCAGCACTAGTTCCAAGGGTTGGATGTCGCCGTTGTGCCTTACAGATCAGAAATGAACTACCAGTTAGTGGACTGACCAACAGACGGGTCACTTTGCTGTTCTGCAGTTCATTTAGGCGGCGGAGATTTCAAAACTGGGTTGCATACTACCCGACTCCATTTATTGATATTTCAACAGCAGAAGGTGAGCTTTTGCTCGGCAGAGAAACAGTGGTTTTCTCAATATTACAGGCTGCAAGCTAAGATACAGCAGAATCATAGACTGGATAATGTGTGTAGGGAAACCTACCGAATGGAAACCGTGAGAACCTAGTAGAACTGTAATGTCAGACGGATTGTATGTAGGACAAACACTTCTAAGTTAATATAGGTAAATTTCTTATTTAGGATTAATGATTTCTTTGTGATTTTTAATGCAAGTATCCAATTTAAATATAATTTTTAACCTTTATTCCATGGCCAGGATTTTGGTCTCAGCAGTGAACAAACAGCACCAGCTGTACATTATACTTGCGCTTGCCCACAGACTCTCTCTGAGATTTTACATTGAAACCTATTGTAATTTTGAAATCCAAAACAGCAGAATGCCATTTACATAGAACTGGGGCCTGAACAAGGCAAGCAACTGTGTAGCGCCATAGCCAATCAGATCACAGAATCGTTAATAAGCAAGGTCAAGTCTAAACCAGGAAATGTCAGTTAGAATATTTAATGCAATGTAAAATCAGGTACAGAAAGCAGAGGGAAAGAAAGATGGGATTAAGAAAGAGGTAAAAGAAACAGAAAGCAAAAATGAAGAAATAAATTACAGCTTTTTAGCTTCTTTAAATCTCCAACAATAAATGAAAAGTTGCTAAAGTTAGCTTTCAGTGCCAGAAAGGTTGTTTGGCAGTAATTAAACCTCATCATACCCCCATTATCAAGCAGCTTTTGGAGGAGCAGGGCCACTTGGGCAGTAACTTATGAATTTCTGCATTTAACTGCGCGAGTGCAGTCACCAAAAGTTGTTGTCTGATTACCACTTAAGTAACAGTGAGCCCTATTGGCATCACCGTTATTTCTACAGCAAAATCCAGGCCATTACTTTGGCTACTTTGGACCTTCCACTAAACCGGGTTATTTTCCTTTGGAGGTGCCCCCAACTGACTTTTGGCTACTCTCCAAGTTTTCGTGTCCCACCACTAATTAGAGTACTAGGTGCATCAAGAAACTCAATCAGGAGATGCAGTAACAATCCATTAGCAGAAAGCTTTCCTATCTTTCTTCAAAACAAGCCTGAAAATGATCTCGTTCCCCCGTCCAGTCCCCAGTTTGCAGGGGTCTCAGAATGCGAGTTCGGCATAATGGAAACTGCTTCCCTATTTCAAGGTCAACACACCAGGGGGTCATTGGGAGGGGCATGAACACATAGCAAGAGAGTTAGGGGAATGTTCAGGAGGCGTGATTGAAACTTACGTTACCCTTAAAGCATCCATTAGTTGTTCATCAACCCTCACCTTAGTGAAAGGGTTTCAGAATTGTTACAGCGCAGGAGGAGGCCACTCGACCCATCGTGTCTGCACCAGCTCACCGAATGAGCAATTCCCTTAGTGCCTTTCTCCCGTCTTCTCCCAGTAACCCTGCACATTCTCTCTTTTGGGATAACAGTCTAATTCCCTCTTGAATGTTTCAATTGAATCTGCCTCACCACACTCTCAGGCAGTGCATTCCAGTCCTTAACCACTTGCCCCTTCGTTCTTTTGGGTTAAAATTCAGCCCAGTGAGTCCAAGTTGGGTTGGGGAAATTCCATTTAACTGAAGCAAAACCTCACTGAGAATGTTTTTGAACGTGGAACGAGACATAGCCAAAGTATGGGAAGAGAATTGTAGATGCAGGTGTGTGATGAGTCAATGCTCTGATACTGGTGTTGAAGCGGAGGGAGGAGGGTGGCACACAGGGGGATTTCAGGGAGACAGTGACACAGGAGGTAAACCTGAACAATGCTAATGGTATAGTGTGTGGCAAGGTCATGAAGGAATTTGTAAACAAGAAAGAGAAATTCAAAATCATTGCCTTAGTGAGCCAGTGGAAGTAGGTGAGGACAGGGGTGCTGGATAACTTTGATTTAGTAAAGAAAGACTTGCATTTTATAGCGTCTTTCACAGCCACCTGATGTCTCAAAGCTTTACAGCCAATGAAGTGCAGTCATTGTCGAATTGTAGGAAACATGGCAGCCAATGTACATAAACAGCAATGTGATAATGACCAGGTAATTTGTTTGTTTTGGTGATGTTGATTGAGGGCAAATATCATCAGAACACTAGAGACAAATCTAGTTCTTCTTCGAAATATTGCCATGGGATCTTTTACATCTACCTGAGCAGGCTGACAGGGCCTTGGTTTAATGTCTCATCTGAAAGACTGCACCTCCAACGCTACTGTGTCCCTATTGAACTTGGGTGTAAGCCACGATCTTGTGCTCAAGCCCTTGACTGGGACTTGATCTCAGAACTTTGTGACTCAGAGGCAAGAGCGCTACCAACTGAGCCGTAGCTATCACTCAAAACCTATGGGATGGGATCCAGGTTCTCACAGTTTGGGTGTGTTCAGGTTTGTGCAGGGTGGAGCTCAGGCAGGTACCCAGTATCATTTTTGCCTTCAAGATATGTCTTATGATTAAAGCCAACCCCTGTGATCTCAGAGGAATTTGTAAACAAGCATTGCTGAAATTTTATTCACGCATTGTTTAAATAATTTCACTGATCCAAAAAGCTTTTGATTGTTAATACTAGTCAAAACATTTTGGTTTTATCCAGTTCAAGTAGCAATAAAACAAATGCAAGTCACATTGTTTGTTTCCAGTGATGTTGACCTGCCCTGGAAAAGCTCCACTTCACATTTATGGGTTGGATAATATGGGCTGGGTGGACATGAATGTCAGTTAACATTCTATGCGGTTTATGCAGGACTTCCCCTACAGTTTCTGGCAAATGAAATAATTGATCATGCTTTCTGTTTTTATGCAACCTGGGTAAATTTGTTCGGTTACTTTGACCTGTATCTGCTAACATAAGTCACTTATAATGCCAACCGAGTTTCCTATAAGTTAAACAGTCATAAGATTTTTTTCACATTATAAATACCATTATAAAAACGTAAGGAAGATGCAGCATCTATGTGGAGACATTATATTCTGTGCAAGGGTGGTGCAACGGAGGTGATGGGTGGTAAGGGGAGCGGGTGGGCGGTTCGGCATTAGAGAAAATTGAATTTGCATTAAGGGTAATGTTGAGATATCCAGTAAGTTTGTTGAGCTGTTCGGATCAAATACTTCATTTTTTATGTCACCTCTTGCCTAAGAGCCTTTAACTTTCCTGGCCCCAAGCTCTACAAGTGACACCATAAGAATTCTTATTGCTGTCCTTCTTTCAAAAGCCTTCTTAAAACCTCTCTTTTTACTATAGAACAGAACAGTCACTTTCCTATCATAGCTCAGCATCTGTTTTCATCTCTGTGAAGTGCCCCAAAACATTCATTACATTATATGTGTTATATAAATGCAAGTTAAATAGCACAAAAGATTACACCTTTCTGTAGACTCAATGCTGCACCACTTATGAGCACAGTCCCTTCATATTTGTTTTCCTGATGTTTACTGTGCTACCCTTTACATTGCTTTAATGCTCTCTGGTTTGTTCCTGCACTTAAATTGAACATTGAAAATAAAGTCTTTTACAAAAAAAAGTTAATTAACCAGAGTAGTATATGTTTTAAATCAAAAATTGACATTTTGTGCATCATTTTTGTTAAATATTTGATCAGTGAGACATTTCCTGACAGCTCACACAGGTAACCAGCAAAAAATGCCAGTTGTTAGGTGGGTCTTAAGATAAGACTAGTAAGAAAATAGTTTCACAAATGGCATTGAACAAGCAGTATGTTTATATTATTGATCTTCAAAAGCTTTAGTGTTTCTGGATTATCTATTCACATTAGCAGGTGCTCCATAATCAGAATCCTTTTTTTTTATTCATTCACAGGATGTGGGATTCGCTGGCTGGGCTAACATTTATTGCCCATCCCTAATTGCCCTCGAGAAAGTGGTGGTGAACTGCCTTCTTGAACTGCTGCAGTCCATGTGATGTAGGTACACCCACATTGCTATAAGGAAGGGAGTTCCAGGATTTTGATCCAGCGACAGTGAAGGAACGCTGATATATACCCAAGACAGGATGATGAGTGTCTTGGATGGGAACTTCCAGGCGGTGGTGTTCCCATCTATCTGCTGCCCTTGTCCTTCTAGATGGTAGTATCATTCTCAAAAGAACCTTGGTGAATTCCTGCAATGCATCTTGTAGATGGTACACACTGCTGTTACTGTGTGTTGGTAGTGAAGGGAGTGAATATTTGTGGATGTGGTGCCAATCAAGTGGACTGTGTCCTGGGTAGTGTCAAGCTTCTTGAGTGTTGTGGGAGCTAAATTAATCTAGGCAAGTGGGGAGTATACCATCACACTCCTGACTTGTGCCTTGTAGATGGTGGACAGGTTTTTGGGAGTCAGGAGGTGAGTTACTCATTGCAGGATTCCTAGCCTCTGACCTCCTCTTGTAGTCGTAGTATTTATATGGCTAGTTCAGTTGAGTTTCTGGTCAATGGTAACCCCCAGGATGTTGATAGTGGGGGATTCAATGATGGCAATGCCATTGAACATCAAGGGGTGATGGTTAGATTCTCTTTTGTTGGAGATGGTCATTGCCTGGCACTTGTGCAGCACGAATGTTACTTGCCACTTGTCAGCTCAAGCCTGGATATTGTCCAGCTCTTGCTGCATTTGGACATGGACTGCTTTAGTATCTGAGGAGTTGTGGATGGTGCTGAACATTGTGCAATCATCAGCGAACATCCCCGCTTCTGGCCTATGAAGGAAGGAGGGTCATTGACAAAACAGCTGAAGATGGTTGGGCCGAGGACACTAGCCTGAGGAACTCCTGCAGTGATGTCCTGGAGCCGAGATGACTGACCTCCAACAAGCATCTTCCTGGGTGCTATGTATGGCTCCAACCAGTGGAGAGTTTCCCCCCCACCGATTCCCATTGACCCCAATTTTGCTGGGGCTCCTTGATGCCACACTCAGTCAAATGCGGCCTTGATGTCAAGGGCAGTCACTCTCACAGCACCTCTGGAGTTAAGCTGTGTTGTCCATGTTTGAACCACACCCAACAAATAAACAGCTTTTAGAGGTGTGACGTGTGTACATTAATGAGCTTATTACAGAGAGATTTTGTCAACAGAGCAGGTGCACTGAATACTGAAGCTTGATGGCCTCAAAAGGTAGAATGGTAGAAATTGTGGCATTATGTTCAAGACAACATAAATGTGGGAAATAAAAACAAAAAGCTAAAAGCTACTGCGGATGCTGGAAATCCAAAACAAAAACAGAATTACCTGGAAAAACTCAGCAGGTCTGGCAGCATCGGTGGAGAAGAAAACAGTTGACGTTTCGAGTTCTGCCGAAGGGTCATGAGGACTCGAAACGTCAACTGTTTTCTTCTCCACCGATGCTGCCAGACCTGCTGAGTTTTTCCAGGCAATTCTGTTTTTGTTTTAAATGTGGGAAATGTTGGGCAGGCATCTATATGGTGAGGCCATTTGGAGCCAGGCTGGTTACTGAATGACCACCATCCAAATAGAACACAATAAAAGCAGCTTTGGCTTATAAAAAACAGTAAACCAGTGAGGTGTAAAAGACAAGTGCTTTTTATAGGTACAGAAATGAAAAGTATGCAAGTAGTCAAGAAGGAGCTTTATGGGTATGGTACATGCTAGTGTAATAGATCTACCACTGGTACTAATGTAACATTAGATAATCATCAGTAATAGAAACAAAATCAAGTGGTGAAGCTTTAAAGTAGACTTAGAAATGTGTCATAAGTACAGTGTGCTGAATCACCTCATGAACATTTGCTAGGGTATTTGCACAGGGCTGTGCCTAATTTTGTTCCCACTGTTCTGGTTTGATCAGTTTGTTTATCTATTAAACTATAAACACAATGGTGAATATTTTTAAACATCTGTTCTGAGTATGCCCCACCCAAATTCTTGAGCAGCAAATCGGAGGCAAGATGGCTACCTGTTCAAATGATTTTCTTGGTTAAATTCCCCCATGAATAAAATCTGACATTTTTGGATAGCGACCAAACATTTCACTTCCTTGAAGGGTTTCAAGCATGTTTGATATGTGTGATCATGGCAGGGCAAGACCAGCGATTTAGCATATTACAGCAAGGAGTGCCAGGATGTGCGTTCAAACCATACCTCCAGCTGATAATCTTAATGATGCCCACTTGGTGGGTGGTACTTGGGTGGAACTGAGTGAATGCTATGTTCTTAGGGTAGGGTGGGTGGAAATGGGTGATTGGGTCAGATCTCACAGGCTACCAATAGATGAGTAAAAACAGACTAAAAGTAGTAGTGCCACTGGCAAAGGAGTGAGATACCTGGTGGTCACATGTGTGGACTTTGCCTACAACTCAAGAAATACCAGGCAATCCAGAACCATTCCTGTTAACCCATCAGGCCCAGGCAGCTCCCACATAAATCTTGATCACTCTGGTAAAAGGTAAAGTGAAACATCCCCGTCCTGACCTGACCAGGTCAATCAGCATATATGCAAATTCCTTATCAAGCAAAATACTGGGAACTAATGTCAAATGATGTTGATTCTCAAATAGTGCATTGTTCTCAGCACACTCCAATGTATGAATCACAGGATTGTTAGAGTGCAAAAGGTGTCCATTCGGCCAACTGTGTCTGCGCCAGCTCTCCAAATGAGCAACTCACTTTGTGCTATCCTCCTACCTTCTCCCCGTAATCCAACACATTCTTCCTTTGCAAATAACAGTCTAATTCCCTTTTGAATGCATCGATTGAACCCGGCTCCACCGCACAACATATCCCACTCTATGTATCGTGCGACAATGCAATATTTGTGCTCTTATCTCAAGGAAATTGTTTTCTTAAACTATTTAATTAAAAAATGAAGGAGTCGCACCAGCAGAAACTCCTTTCAAAACAGATCTATCAGCGAACTATGATTAACAGCCTTTATTTTGGTTCGTACATTTATGAATGTTGTTGTTTAAAACAGCAAACCTTTAAGTGCTTTAGACATTTTTATTTCGGGTTTGCTGAAGTACAAGAGAGCTGATGATTACCACTTCCTGCTGAATCATCCATCAGTTTATGACTGTCTCCATCAACCTTAATACAATTCCCAGTCAGCCTCAGTGATGAGACAGGTCTCATCACCACTTGGTACTTAACAGGGGAAGGGAATTTCGAACAGAAATCTAAAACAAAACTCTTAATTATAATTCCTTGTTAGCCATCTTTTTTTTTAAAAGGGACCTCTGATAGTTAGCCTCCTTCTTTGGGGGGGACTGTGCAATGCTCTACTCTAGTTGATTACGATACTGTTCCTTCACCTTGAGGACCTGACTGACGAAATGCAAACCTTTCTCCTTCTACTAGTCCTAAATGATGATGTGATTATCAGTAGCATGAATCTTGACAGCAAATATATGAGGGTTCTGCAGTCGGCACAGAAACTCTGCAGTACAAAAGTGCTATGGGTGAAGTAATGTGTCGAATTTTCTGAGGAGCAGCGATCACCAACGGATTGCCACTCTGTTCCTATATTTCTTTTTACACAGCGCCGGAGTTTTGCATTTCTGGATGAGATTTCCAAACCGGGCCTCTTCAGAAATGCGGGATGCACTTGTTCAAGACGTTTTTCTTCGTATTGCAGTATCGTCAGGGGAAGCCAAGCTACACCCCGTCTTTACGGCACCAGCTTCCGTGTTTCGTCAAGTCTTCATTCACTAAAATGTGGAAAACTTTGAGACTTTTAAATAGCTTTTCAGTCTGTTAGTTAACGAGTGTGTGAAGGTGGCTGGTGGCAGCGTGGGTAAGGGGTCGGGTGGCAGGGTGAGTAGGTGGGGGTCAGGTCAGGGGGGGATTTGGAGGGTTGGGGGGTGGAGTTGGAGAAGAGTCAGAGGGGAGTCAGGAGGTCGAGAGGGGTAGTCAGACAGTCTATTGGGGCAGGCAGAGGGTTGGAGGCAATCAAAGGGAGAGTTGGAGAGTCGGGTGGGGTGTAGTTGGAGGGGGTCAGTGGGAAGTTGAGGGGGAGAGGTGAGGGGTGGTTAGTTATACAGTTAGACAGGAGTTAGACATGTAAAATTTTTTTCCTGTCTAGCATTTCCTGAGTAACTATCCAGTTAAGCGAGTCAGGACCCTCCGAGGCCTCTGAATCTTTTTTGGAGGATGCAGGGGAATTGCCCATCGGAAGTTGAAACTTCCAAGGCAATTCCCGAAAAATCATTGTGTTGGGACTTCCGAAGGGTCCTCCAGCACATTTTCCAGGGTATGTCCAGGGTACGACCATCCAGAGGCCAGGAGATCTGGGCCAATATTTAATAATCATGTAACTTGTTTTCACTTCTTAATTTAACTGAAGAGAAAATTCTCTAATGTGAATGGGAAGTAGTTCTGCTGCATAGTCCAATCCAATAATGGAGCAGGTTCACCCATAAGCTAATGAGCTTGTGCAGTGTGCCAAAAGTGCCATTCAACACCAGGAAACCCAGTAGCCAGACTAAGTCAATATCTGCAAGAGCTCTCATCTCATGCCCACTTGCCTTACTGAAGAACCTGACAGCAAATAAACCACTGTACTGAAAGAAATGACAGTTCTGTTCCCTTGTGAAGCAGCCTGGCCTCCTAAAACAATAATTTAAAAACTATCTTTAACATCTATCGTTCTCCAGCGCTTAAGTGAACTTTGATCTTACCTGTTTAGCATCTTTGATTTTCATCAGGAAAGTCTTTAACTCCAAGGTTTCCACAAACAATGCCCTACAGACTGCTTGAAAATGTGCATCTGCTTCGTTACGATTCAATAAATGTGCAGCACATGCCTTCATTACATGTTCGAAAGTCTTCACTGAACGGGGTGCCCCATCACCCTCCTCCTCATCATCCTGCCCACTGTACCCCTCATCAGCTGTCCCATTGCTACCTTCAGAGTCATTGTTTGCCATCTGGTCAATAAGCTGCTCCAACTGCTGACTCAACTCCCGTTCCTCATTCTCATCCAAACCCCAGTCTAGTGCTCGGTAAATAGCAAATCCCAAGGACTGCACCACCTGGAAGGAAAAAGGAAAAAAAAACTTAGCCAAAAGAATACATGGAATTCAATTTTATAATAAAACCCCCTCCCGCATGCCAAAGATAATAGAACACAATATAACGGCAGAGAAGCAGGTGTCTTATGTCAAAAAAAAAGATTGCGATCTTTCGTTGGTTATGCTCCTGTGAAGCATCTTGGGACATGCAATAAATACAACTTGTTGTGGCTCAGCATTGTGCTTTTCAAATTAGTCATGATTGACTGGAGTAATGTAATTTATTTTACTGTTTGCTAGAGTGTACTTGTTCTCTTTTCTTCATTTGATGTGAACAGTTATTGTTTCTGAAGTCAGATTTACAGTCATGCCATTTTTTCACACTTCTGTTTTAAACACACTGATATTTTAGAGTTATGGCCATTTCGCAGTTATAGACAATCTTTTCAATTCTCAAGTGTCTGGCTCACTCAATAATTTACCGAGGTGGTTAGCATGTAATATGTCCATGAAGCTGCCTGCTCTAAATACAACGGAACGATAGAAAAGTTATTTTTTTAAATTGTTTTAACAGCAACATTCCAGATCAGACCAATAACAAGTATAGAAAAGAGATCACTTTGGAAAGGCTACTTTGCTTTCATACACGAAAGTGAGCAAGATGCAAGAACACAGGAACCTGCTTACAATGGGCAGGAAATAATTTGCAAATATTCCTGGAAACGATCACCAACAGGAAAAGATAACCCCAAAACATAAAAATAAAAGTAGAGTGACGTTTGATATATAGGCCGAGAGTGAGAGTACTTTCTGCACTTGAGTATACAATTTTCTTAACTTGCTGCCCTCTAATTCAGCTCGTATTATGCAGCACTCCTCGTGTTGTTGAGATGGTAAGTATGTGATCTGCCAAGGCTAACATTAGATCCATAAAAGTATGGTTTCCTCTCTTTGTACAGTTGCAACTCTTCTCATGTCTCCACATTCCCCATTTCACAGGCCAGCATGGCTGAGACTAGGAACCTACCATGTGGACAACTGGGAGCCCTTCGAGTGGATTAATGTCTACCTGGCAAAAACCAGACAGGTAGCAATGAGCAAGTCACTTAACTGTTCAGAGCTTGACCAATATCTTTACCAATTTTAACCTGCAGAACTGTGCAAGCAGATCGAATGGCCACCTAAAGAAGGAAGGAGCCTCATGAATTGATGCAAATCAGGGTTCTGCAATGCCAATAGAGTCTTCATAGCATTTTAACCGAAGCCAGTGAGAAAGCTGCCATGGTTGCTGGGCAGTCTAAAAGGGGTTGGCAGCTGTTAGGTAGGATTAAGATCGTTGCCAGATAAGTTAAATTTTTCCTTAGTGAGACAAGAAAGAGGAGGAATGTTGCCCCAGGTTCCCTTTCCCTCTCGATTCCTGCAGTCCCTTCCGAAGCCTGTTGCGCCACCACTTTTCTGCCAGCCAGTAGATAGCCCAGGTGTAATGACTTGACAGAGCAGACAGATTTCAACAAGAAACAGATAAACTTTATTACAGAGAGCCTTTCAGATGCTACATGCTCGGTCAGGACTCTCATCAGGAAGCCCCCCACCGGGATTGCCCGCGTTTAGGGCTCATTGGCCGGAGCCTCCAAGGACATCTTGTGACGCCTGATAGACAGCAGGTGAGGCTATACCTTCAGTTACTATATTTCCTCCTCCTTTAGATTTTTTTTAAACAGTTTCTACTTACAGGGAGCATTTGAATATCCAACAGCATACTCATATATACAACTTCTGGTGATTAAAGATTAAATCTCTGAGATATTTTCCTTATACGGCTAGAGCGGCGTAGCTCTACCACTTGAGGTTCCTCAACAGAATCGACATGATCAGGAACAGCTGCACGAGACACATTATTAGAAAGTGGCAGTTCTGGGTTTGCCAACACGACAGTGACATCGAGCATGTCTATTCTAGATCGACCTTTCACCTTAGGAATTGATAGTTTGACGTTAATTTGATTGCTGGAATGGGGGTCTCTCTATCATGAATATTGTCCACCTATTTTACGAACAATTCTATCTTCCACTTGCACTTGGAAAGATAAGGGACCAGTCTCTGAGACAATGGTTCCAGTAGCCCAACAAGGTCCACTTCCAAAATTTTGCACAAATACTGTGTCACCTACATTGAATGTGCAAGCTTTGCTGTGAATATCATGATTCAATTTTTGATTACTCTGATTCCTTTCAACCATGCCCTCTAAATTTGGAAACACCAGACTTAACCTTGTATGTAGGTGGCATTTCATCAGTAATTCAAACGGTGTTGAACCCGTAGTCAAAGGTGGCGTTGCATGATAACTGAGAAGAAAGTGGGAAAGTCGAGATTCTAGAGTACCTTCTGATAACCTCTTCATACCAGACTTGAAAGTTTGTACAGCTCTCTTGGCTAAACCATTCAATGAGGGATGGTAAAGGTGCTGTTTTAATACGTCTGATTCCATTCAGATTCATGAAACTCTGAAACCCTATACATTTAAAGACTGTACCGCCATCAGAAACAACAATTTCCAGTAGGCCATGTATGCTAAAACAGTGACGCAGCTTCTCAATAGTTGCGCTCGATGTTGGCGATTTGACTTTGTATACATCCATCCATTTAGAATGTGCACCTACAGTCAACAAAAACAGGTATCTAAGAATGGTCCTACATAATCACAATGTAGTCTAACCCAGGGTTGACCAGGCCACTCCCATGGATTCAGTGGAGCTGAAACAGGCAACCTTTGTTGTTGCTGACAGTGGAGACAGTGCGTGACCATGCTTTCAATGTCATTGTCAATGCCTGGCCACCAGGCATAGCTTCGCGCAAGCATTTTCATCTTTGATATTCCTGGATACGCACTGTGAAGCTCTGTCAAGAGTGATTCTCTACCTTGTGAAGGGATGACAACTCTTGGTCCCCACGACAAAATTCCATCTTGACGGTTTAACGGTGTTTCCGGCATGGAATGGTCTCAAATCTTCAGATACAGGCAAATTTGACCATCCCTGCAAAACAAGGTCTCTGACTTACAACAATATTGGATCTCTGTTTGTCCAGTTCCTAATCTGCTTCACGCACACAGGTGAAGAATCCAAGAAATTCAGTAATAGCACAACTTCTTGTGGCACAGGAACATGTACAATGCTATCTGGTAACAAGAGACGAATGAGTGTGTCTGCATTTGCAACGTGTAAGCCAGGACGGTAAATAAAACTATACTCATGCGCATATAATATCAAAGCCCAACATTTTATTCTTGCTGATGCTATTGGCGGAATGGCCTTATCCTCACTGAATAAAACCCATTAATAGTTTATGGTCTGACACGATGGTGAAATGTCATAAATCTAGGTACTGATGGAATTTCTTCACTCCGAATATCACCGATAAGCCTTCCTTTTCTAGCTGGAAATAACTCTTCTCAGCTGTGGAGTGTTCGCAAGGCATAGCCAATGGGTGTTTCTGATCCATTTCCCATTCTATGTGATAACACGGCTCCTACACCATAAGGAGAGGCATCACATGTTAATACCAACTCTTTTGATGGGTCGTAGTTTACCAATAAACACAACAAATACAACAGTTTCTTTATTTTCACAAAGGCTTCTTCCTGCTGTGAATTCCATGACCAACAGTGATTCTTTTTTAACAAGTGTGATGGTGCCAACACAATTGATAAGTTAGGCAAGAAGTGGCTATGGCAGTTGATCATACCCAGGAAGGATTTGAGTTTGATTACATTGGACAGTGAGGGTGCATCTTTTATTGCCCGAACTTTCTCTTCTAACGGATGCAACCCCATGGTGTCCACCCTGTGACCCAGGTAAGTAACTTCTGGCGCTTGAAACATGCATTTTTCCTTCTTTAACCATATACCGGCTTCCGTGAACCTTCTTAGCATCTCCTCCAGGTTGGCCCAAGTGTTCGGTCTCGGTTGACCCTGTGATCAGTACATCATCTGGATATACTACCACTCGGTGAAGTCCTTGCAAAAGTCTCTCCATTGTTCTCTGGAAGATAGCGCATGGAGACAATACTCCAAAGGGTAGGCAAATGTACTGATAAAGACCAATGTGTGTGTTAATAGTCACGTATTCTCTTGATGTGCTATCCAGTTCTAATTGTTGGTAGGGATGGCTCATATCCAATTTTGTATAGGATTTGCCTCCAGCCAGCTTTGCATAGAAGTCGTCTCTCCTTGGAATGGGGTACTTGTCTAATTTTGCTGCCTTGTTTAGGTCAATTTATAGTCCCCACAAATGCGTATGGTTTGGTCAGGTTTAACCACTAGAACTATGGGTGCTGCCCATTCCGAGAATTGGACAGGTTGGATGATGCCCAGCATTTCTAACCAGCACAGTTCGGCATCCACCTTCTCCTTCAGCGCATTAGGCACAGGTCTGGCCTTAAAGATATATGTAGATCGTTTCAGGATCCACATATATTTTTGCTTGCAAGCCTTTTAACTTCCCTAATTCATCCCAAAATACATTGTCGTATTTCCTTAGCAGTTCAGGAACTCCTCCTGTTTTCAGGTGAAAAATCTCAGACCACTTAAACTTGATCTTCTGTAACCAGTCTCAGCCCAGAAGACTAGGTCCTTCTCCTTTCACCATTATTCCTCCTTTCAGTATTATCACTAGCAGCTGGGCTGTCAGTTGCCTATAAGGCACTGGTACAAGGCAATGCCTTTGACTCGAATAGATTCTCCACTGTATGTCTTTAATTTAGACCATAAGACGTAGGAACAGAAATAGGCCATTCGGCCTATCAAGTCTGCTCCGCCATTCAATGAGATCATGGCTGATCTGATAATCCTCAATTCCGCTTTTCTACCTTTTCCCCATAACCCTTGATTCCCTTACTGTTTCAAAATCTGTCCATCTCAGCCTTGAATATACTTGATGACCCAGCATCTACACTCCTCTGCGGTAAAGAGATCCACTGATTCACTAACCTCTGAGAGGAGAAATTCTTCCTCATTTCTGTCTTAAATGGGTGACCCCTTACTCTTAGATTATGGTCTCTGGTCCTAGACTCTCCCACGTGAGGAAACAACCTCTCAGCATCCACCCTATCAAGCCCCATAAGAATATTATATGTTTCAATAAGGTCGCCTCTCATTCTTCTAAACTCCAATGAGTACAGACCCAACCTACTCAACCTCTTCTCATAAGAAAATTCCTCCATATCCGGGATCAACCTAGTGAACCTTCTCTGGTTTGCCTCCAATGCCAGTATATCTTTCCTTAGATAAGAGATCAAAACTGTTCAGTGTTCTAGGTGTAGTCTAACTAGTGCCTTGTATAGTTTTAGCAAGACTCATGCATAAGGACCCCCAAATCCCTCTGTGCTGCAGCTTTCTGCAGTCTTTCTCCATTTAAATAATATTTAGCTCTTCTATTCTTCCTGCCAAAGTGCACAACCACACATTTGCACACATTATATTCCACCTGCCAAGTTTCTGGCCACTCACTTAGTCTGTCTATAACCCTCTGTAAACTCTTTGTGTCATCCTCACCACTTGCCTTCCTGCCTATTTTTGTGTCATCCATAAATTTGGCAATAGTACATTCACTTCCCTCATCCAAGTGTCATGTGTAAAATGTTATTGGAAATATTTTTAAATTGGACTTGTAGTAGGGTGTGTGTGTGTGTGTGTCTTAATTGGATTAAAGCCAGGTAGTCTGGGTGCTTTGATGTATAGTAGTTTTCAGATGTTAAGTAGGTGAACAGTAAGTTAAAAGGCAAAGAGTATATTTGCATTTGTTGAGTAAATCATTCAAAAGAGGGAGTAAATTCTTGCACCTAACTAGGAGACACCAAGCAATATATTACTAATAAACTTGGTGCTATGAAAGGGTTAGAAGAGGTAGAGTTAAAAGATCTAGTGATACCATGAGAATTTGCATTCAAAGGGAAGGCTAGGTATAAGCCAAGAGGAGTTTGTATGTGCAGGCCAGAGGCATGTAAGGTCTAAGCAGCCTGTAAGCCCTAGAATTGTCTGCAAAGGGACCTCATTTTGAATTTGTAAGATAAAATGTGCTTTGTCTGGTGTCTGTTTAAAGCCTAAGGCTTGTTGTTACCTTGGTGAAGATTTACCTGGGAGTGATTATTTTGGTGATTTGTTTAAAAGTTATTATGGTAATAATTTGTAGACATGTGTATGTGTTTAATTCCTTGTTAAATTAATAAATATTTAATTTAAATGTATTTTAAAAATTTCTTGAGGCTTGGTGGTTTTTATTCCTGAATGTAGAGCTGCATCTCAAACATACCAATTGAACATATAGGTTATGACAGTTGTTTAAAGTTTCCCTCTGGGAATTAAATAACTCAGCCTTTACCGACTGATGTGTCATAACAATTGGGGGCTCTTGGTGGGATAATATTTGTAATTCCTTGATTGGTTTAGAATTGGTGAATCTTAAGATTATGAGTACGAGAAGCACTTTGAATTCAGGAGTTGGTGAGGTGTTTTTATAAGTGGTGAGACTGCATGATGGCTTTGGCAATTTATAAGACTTGTCTGGGAGTAGAAGATGTAACTCTGCTTGGGTTACAAAAAATATCCAAGGATAAGTTAACAGAGTTGGCAGACAAGTTAAAATTGGGGTTACCTGTGGGGGCTAGGATATCAGATACAACTGGAGTGATAACAGCATTTGAAGTTGGAAGTGATACCTGATACTAGTGAGCCATAGCTGGAAGTAGTGAGGCTTAAGTTTGAAATGAAGAAGTTTGAATTTGAACAAGCAAAGGAAGTGAAAAAAAACTGAAACTAGAGGCAGCTGAAAAAGAAATGGAAAAAGATTATTTCAAAAAGAAATGGAAATGTGAAAACTTGATCTCCAGAGGGAAAAGTTAGCAATGGAAGAGATAATTAAGGAAAGAGACAGAGAATATCAGCTTAAGAGGCTGGAAGTTAAAGAAGGGACCTCAGATTCTGAGGAGAGTTCTGATGATGAAAAAGCCTTTAACCTAAAACCCAGTGCGGAGATGTTTAAATTTGTACAACCTCTTCTAAAGTTTGAGGAAAAAGATATTGAAGCGTTCTTTATTTCATTTGAGAAGCTGGCTAAACAGATGGAATGGCCACAGGAAAACTGGACATTATTGTTACAGTCTAAGTCAGTGTGTAGAGCGCATGAGATATGTGCTTCACTGTCTGAAGAGGTATTGGTGAATTATGATGTGGTGAACAAGGCTATTCTGAGTGCATATGAGTTGGTTCCTGAAGCATACAGGCAGAAATTTTGGAATATGAGAAAACAACCTGGGCAAACTTATATTGAGTTTGAGAGAGTAAAACAAAGTAATTTTGATCAGTGGATACAGGTGTTAAAAATAAAGACAACCTATGCAGCACTTAGGGAAGTCATTCTTTTGGAAAAATTTAAAGATTCAATCCCTCCGGTAATGAGAACACTTGTGGAGGAACAGAGGGTTCAAACTGTAAGGCAAGCAGCAGAGATGGCTGATGATTATGAGTTAGTTCATAGAGCTAAACCTTTCTTTTGTCACCCTTTTAAATCAGAAAATGATATAAAGTGGGAAGGTGAAAGGAAGGTAGGTAGTCAGGGAAGAGAAGGAGTGGCTGGAAATTCCCAGGAAGTTTTTTCTCAAAATAGAAAGGAAGGTGCTGAGGGTAGGAGTGACACTCAAAAATTGAGGTGGTTTCATTGTAATAAAGTGGGGCACACGAAGTCAGCGTGTTGGAAATTGCAGGGGAAATTTGTTGGAATTATTGCGGTAACAGAAAAGCTCTGGAAGTATAAGTACTGTGGGTTCTGAGGTTCAGGTACAGGAGAAACCAGTGGTTTGTGTACAGGTAAAACAGGGAGAATCAGTGATAGTTAAAGAAGTGGGAATGTGTTCACAGTTTACCCAAGAGAACTCTGAGGAGCAGGTTGCAGAAATGCTTAAAGACTTTGTATGTGAAGAGAAAGTCTTTCCATGTGTACAGGTTGGAGTAGGTAAAGATGTTAAAATGTTAAGAGACAGAGGGGCTAGTCAATCCTTAATGTTGTGGGATAGTGATATTTGCTGTTCAGAGGGAGTATTGCAGGAGCAGGTGATAATAAGTGGGGCTCATGGAGATCTAAATCTATTTCATTGTGGAAGTTAAATTTAAAAAGCAAATGGAGGACGGGTGAAGTTATTGTTGGGGCGGTGGAAAAATTGCCCATTACAGGGGTTCAATTCATTCTGGGTAATGATATAGCTAGGTCACAAATGTGGGTTATTCCACTGGTAGTTGAGCAGCCTGTAGAAGTGTTTTCAACGCAGGTGTTACAGAAGGAGCATCCTGGATTGTTTCCAGATTGTGTGGTAACAAGATCTCAGGCTTATACATTGAAACGAGGAAAACAAGAAGGACAGACAGTTCAAAGGCAAGAAGAAGGTGTCAAAATCCATTTAGCTGGCACTGTGTTTGATAACATTGTTCAGGAGGAAAGAATACAGGGCAATTCAGCTGAAGTGTTTAACTCAAGGAGGTTAGTGGAGTTACAGAAAAATGAGTTGCAATTAAAGCAGTTATATCAGAAAGCTTATTCAGAAACAGAATCAAAATGTATTCCAGTATGTTATTACCTTAAGGGAGATATATTAATGCAAAAATGGAGGCAGGATCATGTCTCAGCAAATGAAAGCTGGAGTGAGGTCCATCAGATTGTTATCCCATTAGGGTATAGAAATGAGATTCTGAGGATTGCTCATGAAATTCCAATGGGGAGACATTTAGGAATTAGGAAAACACAGGAAAAGATAGAGGTATTTTTTGGCCAGGATTGCATAGGGAGGTAGTCAAATTCTGTAGAACCTGCCATATATGTCAAGTAATAGGGAAACCACAAGCAGTGGTTAAGTCGGCGCCTTTAATCCTAATACCAGCATTTGAAGAATCTTTTACTAGGGTCATGACTGATTGTGTAGGACCCCTCCCTAAGACTAAAAGTAGAAATCAATACTTACTAACAATAATGGATGTCTCTACCAGGTTTCCTGAAGCGATACTTTTAAGAAATATTACAACTAAGAAGATTGAGGAGCAGTTAATTAAATTTTTTTTTACAAGATATGGTTAACCCAAGGAAATACAATCAGATCAGGTTCAAATTTCTTGTCACAGCTGTTTAAGGGAGTAATGAACAGTTTGGGGATAAAACAATTTAAGTTACCAGCCTATCATCTGGAGTCACAAGGAGCTTTGGAAAGATGGCATCAAACTTTAAAAACCATGATAAGACCATACTGTCAGGATTATCCACAGGGTTGGGATGAGGGAATTCCATTCTTGTTATTTGCTATTAGAGACACTCCTAATGCATCTACTGGTTTTAACCCTTTTGAGCTAGTTCATGGTCATGAGGTGAGGGGACCACTGAAATTGATTCATGAGAAATTGGTGGATCAAAATTCAGAAATTATTCTCCTGCATTACATAACAAATTTCAGGAAAAGATTGAACAGAGCATGTGAGTTGGTGCTACACGCTTGATCAGGACTCTCATCAGGAAGCCCCACCCCCCAGATTGCCCACACTTAGGGCTCATTGGTTGGAGCCTCCAAGAACATCACGTGACCCCTGATGGACAGCAGGAGAGGCTATACCTTCAGTTACTACACCAGGACAGTTTGCCCTTCCCCTGCCAACAGCCACTCTGTCCCCTTTCCCCACCAGGAATGGGCAGGAAGTGCACCAAGCATATTTAAATGAGGTCCAGATGTTAAAATACACCAGGTCTGAAACTTCGGCCAACAAGTGATGTTTTAGTCCATGCCCACCCACAACTCTACCCAGGGTTAACGCCAACCCCTTGGTACACTGAAGTCTTCCACCAGAAGCTCACATATTGTATTCTCAGTTTTCTACTTTTTAGTATTTTTCTTTTATGTTCTAGTTTCTTACAGTTAACTCTTTTGCTAACTTTTGGGTTTTTAATAAGTTCAAGTTTGCTTGGCCGAAAACTGAATACTTATGAAAGATCACTCAAACAAAAAAGCAGTTCAGATTTCATTCCCCATTTGATCATCCAAAGTGTCCTCACATCTGGTTTTTAGTCCAAAAGTAGCAAGAAATGGGCAGGATTCTTAAATGTTTAGGAACATAACATTCAAATATTACCACATAATACTGGTGAACATAAACCAGTATTTCCCCACATACTCCTTTTCCCATTTCCAGGTCACTTGAAAGAAATATCTGTGTTTACATATGTCGGGCCTAAGAGTGAAAGTTTTCATCCTGGATTTTCTAGTCAGCAGTGAAGCAGTGGAGCTTGTCATGTACTGATCTTGAAGAAAGCAGTCCACAAAGATCCAGCAATCTCTGTGTTGTGGATTTCCCCTTTCCTGACATCAGTTTAAACCTGACACGAAGTCTAGTGGATCTCCACGCATCCAGCAACAGTAGTGCCATCATGCAGGTAAGTAGCCTATCACATTGAAGTATTGTCACAGACCGCAAACCATTGCATCCCTTCACTTTTAATTTTTTAATTTCACAGTTGTCAAAATAAGTGATTGGGATATACACATGGGATTAAAATATCATAAGCAAACACTTAAAAAAAAGGTAAAATGTGGAATTTATCACAGATGGAGAAATTTGGCATTCAACAAATATAAAATTACTCTTTCAGGACCTGTGAGGCTGTTTGGTAGTAATTATGAACAGCATTAAAAACCCAGATACACTTCATTCAGCAAGGTGTAACTTTTTCCAAAGGGTTTTACAGTGAGACTAAGAACAGAACAACAGCCTATATTTATACACTACCTTTGGCATAATAAACGACCCAAGGCGCTGCATAGGAGTGTTTTCAAACAAAACATGACACCGAACCACATAAGGAGGTAGAAGGGAGGATGACAAAACACTTGGTCAAAGAGGTAAGTTTTAAGGTGTGTCTTTAAGGAAGAAAGTGAGGTAGAGAAGCGGAGAGGTGGAGGGAGGGTATTCCACAGCTTGAGCCTGGCCAGCCAAAGACATGTCCACCAATGGTGGAGCAATTAAAATTGGGGATGCTCAAGAGACCAGAATTAGATGAACACAGATATCTTGGAGGATTGTGGGGCTGAAAGATTACTGTACAGACATAGGCAGAGACAAATCCATGTAGGGATTTGAAAATGAGGATGAGAATTTTAACAATAAGGTGTTATTTAACCAGAAGCCAGTATATGTCAGCAAGCACAGGGGTGATCGTTGAATGGGATTTGGTGCAAGTAAGGACAAGGGCAACAGAGTTTTGGATTACTTCAAATTTATAGAGGGTAGAATTTGGGAGACCAGCCAGGAATGCATTGGAATAATCAGGTCTAAAGGCACTTGACTTGAATGAAGGATGAGGCACAGATGAGGGTTTAGCAGCAGATGAGCTGTGGCAGGGACAAAGTCGGGTCATGGTCTGGAGGTGGATATAGGCAGTCTTAGTGATGGTGTAGATATGGAAGCTCATCTTGGCATCAAATATGACACCAAGGTTGTGATTAGTGTGGTTCAATCTCAGACAGATGCCAGGAAAAGGGCTGAATTCAGTAGCTAGGGAACAGAGTTTGGAATTTGAACACAATGGCCTCAGTCTTCCCAATATTTCATTGGAGGAAATTTCTGCTCATCCAGTACTGGATGTTGGATAAGCAGTCTGATAACTTAGTAACAGTGAAGGAGTCGAGAAAGGTGATGATGAGGTAGAATGGGTCTCGTCAGCATAAACTAACGCTGTGCTTTTGAAAGATGTCGCTGAGGGACATCAGGTAGATAGGAGGGGCCCCAAGGGTCGATACATGGAGGACACCAGAAGTAACATTGTGGTAGCAGAAAGAGAACCAATTGCAATTGATACTGTGATTATGATTAATTACTATAGATAAGGATAGAACCAGGAAAGAGCAGTGTTACCCAGCTGGATGACAGTGGAGAGATGCTGCAGGATGCTGAAGGGGTCAACTATGTCAAAGGCTGCAGGCAGGTCGAGAAGGATGAGGAGGAAAAGTTTATCTTTGTCACAGTGAAGCAAGGGAGAAAGCTCTGGTCAGTTCAGTTATATTTGATTGATTGCACTCTGGGGGTCCTCAACAGACCACCCTCGGAAAAGCACAGAGTCAATGACAACAATTTCTGGATTTCTGTGTTATTTTCCTCACATGTGGACTCCAGCTGTCAGTTTCAGTAGAATAACAATGACTGACAATTTCACCATCATTACTAAAGCACAGTTTGGGCCTGTTTGTGAAGGGAAGCTCTGGACAGGTACCACTCATACTGACATCAGCACTGCCAGAAAATAACAATCCAATTACAGTGTTGTGGAAACGTAGCAACAATACAGAGCACAGACACTCCGCAGAGAACCTGTGCAAATGTTCCTATAAATAAACATAACTGCCTAGATGAAGCAAGTAAGACTGTATGAAAAAGCACAGATTAGTTCAACTGTTCCAGTAAGAATTTCTGACATGTTGTTTGCATATTGCCATAAATTGAAATGAGATAAGTATGTCACACTTGTGGAATGTTTGTGGATCTTTATCTCTTGATAGCTATACCTAATAAAAATCATAAAAATATCGAAATCAGTCTTGAAACTTCAATTGACTCAGCATCTCAAACCTTTTGGGGAACAGTAAACCAGATTTCCACTGTTTATGTGTGAAAATGTTCCTCCTTGGATGGCCTAGCTCCAACTTTGAAATTGTGTCCCCTCTCCACCAGAGGAAATAGTTTCACTGCATCTAGCCTATCAAATTCCTTTATCATTTTAAACACTTCAATTAGAATGCACTGAGTAAGACTAACACATACTCAACTGCAGGCAGCCATTATTAAACAACTTTATTTACACTTCCCCAACAGAGAAGGCAGCAGAGAGGACAGACTAAAATGTTCAGCTCTAAAAACAACACACTACCTCCGCACTTAAAAAAAGGAACTTGAATATTAAAATGTAAAATGGTGCATGTACTTAAGTTCCCAGAATACAATATGATTAAACCAACATCAAATATACCTGAAAATTTAACAGTTTGGGTTGTATACTTGTTTTACTGTAATCATAACCAAAAACATATATGACTGTTTTTGTCAGAGTAATTCACATGTTAAAAATTCACACACACCAGTGTGTGTTTAACAAAAACATCATAATTTGACAAGAAATAATGAAAGGAACAACATTTTTCTTCTCCCTTCCAACATAATTTCAATTAACCTATTGAACTCCTTTCTCTTTCTGCCAGGTATCGCCTGCCATTTCCATTAGCTGGACTCTGGCCTCAACATTTCTGATTGTGTCAAATCTGAACATTGATGACCAACTCAACTTGATGGTTGGAACTGTGACATTGATTCATTTGTCTTAACCAAAGACCATTGTTCACTTCGCTCTACCAGTGAACTCTGTAATACCAGCAACTTTTCAGTTTCTTTTTGATTTTCACTTTCTTTCTGGCATTATTTATGGCTATAGGAGGAATTTCGACTATAGGAGCTTTCTCCTGCTCTACCTTTGTCAGATTTCCTCTTTTAAGCAAATGATCTACATGACACTGATGCAGTCTCTCTCCAATCTTCACTAGATATGTGAATATACCTACTCCAATATAATAACTCCAATCACATACTTCTCCTCATCACCTCAGTGGTTTCTCAACATGACCTTCTGACCAGCACTGAAATCTCGAAGTTTCATGCTTCATATCATGACACAGATTCACTTTGACTTGCTTTTCTCTTATTTTGCCACTAATGCCAGGCTTAAACAAACTAAACCTTGACCTAGGAGCATTTTTAAATACTAACTCGTAAGATGAGCAACCTGTTGTAGGCTGTGGAGTTATTCTGTAAGAGAACAGAAAATTGTCTAGTCTGTGTCAAAGAGAAACATGGGGATTACTGCCTAGCCTGTCACCTAGCAAATATTTCTGCAGAGACGTCTTCACAGTCTGCGCACTTCTTTCTGCAGCACCATTCGATGCTGGATGATATGGTGATGTTAGAGCGTTTGACTCGATTCTTACTCAGGAATATTTCAAACTCTTCTGACGCAAACTGTGGACCATTATCTGATACCACCACCTCTGGCAAAACATAAATTGCAAACCAACTTCTCAAAACCTTAATAGTTTTGCCACTTGTGGCATTGGACATGGAAAAATTGTCCATTTGCTACAGCCATCAACCAAAACGGGACACTCTTTCCCTTCCACCTTAAAGAAATTGACATGTACTCATTCCATTGTTTTCTTGTGTTTGACCATGGGATGAAAGGGACCTTGGTTGGATCATTTCTCATTCTGAGTCACACTTCACAACTTTTCACCAACTCTTCACTATCTACCTCAGTAATGCTTTTAACTGTGCAAATGGCACTGGTCTAGCCTTGCAAAACTTCAGCTGCACACTGTCCTTTGTCTTGACTTCAGCCTTGTGAAGCCTCATTTTACCAATTGGTCCTCCTTGCTCAAAGGTTATTTTATGCTTGCTTAGCACTTACTCAATGTCAGACATACTCTTGCTGATTCCTACTGTAAATAACTTGGACCAGTTTAACTGCATCTTAAGCCAATTTCTTATCAGGGAGATTTTGTTCCCTCCTTTTATTACAAATGGGAAGTAATACGATGCACCATCATCTTCCACACTAACACTAACCTGACCTAACACAGGTCATTATTGGAATAACTAGTCAGTTTCACGCCAGTTTTGCACAAGTGAATGTGGCTTAGAGACTTCTTGTACTCTCCTTCCGTGATAACAAACTTGACTGAAGCTGCGTCAATGATCAAAGTGAGTTGTGAATCTCCTACTCTTATTTCTACTGTAGGTACTAGAATTATATTTTCATCTCTATTACTCTCATCTTCCATGTCCTGTTTTTCTTGCTCTATGATCGAGTACAACTCTTGATCTTCCTGCTCAATAACATCAACTTCTATTTCCACATCTATCAAATGTGCATTTGAGGATTTCCAGACTTCTGAAAGCGCTTTAAAACTACCACAACCTCGACCTTGAGCTTTACCATGACCTGGGGCATTACATTTCCTCCACTCCTGCATGCTGTCTAAATATAACCAACTTCCCAAAGAGAAATAGCACTTTGACTGGAAATGGGGGCAAAAATGGTTCATGATTACCATGGTAACGGTTGAATCTAAATTTCTGACTCAGACTGCGAACTTGGCTTCTGTGGCCTGGATCCCACTGAAATCCACTGGACCTGCCCTGCCAACTCAGGAAAAGAACTCCCTTGTAATTTGCAACTATTTCTTTCTGCCACTTCCAAGCTGTGGCTTGGCAAGCCTCCTTCCACATCAGCTTATTGACTTTGTTCAAAAGCTTGGCCCTGAGTTTATTGTTCTTTAGGCCTCCTACTAATGTGTCTGTAAGATTCATTTCTATGTTAACGCCATACCCACAGCGACGAGAGAGTTTCTTTCATTCGAGAAAGCAATCTGCAACTGTCTCACTTGGCAACTGCTTCCTCTCCCAGGATGCAACTCTCTGTGCCATCTCATTCTTAGTCATGCCATAATATTAGCTCAGAATCTGATTAATTTCAGAATAGTTCATAGCGCTGGGGTCTTATGGGCAACACTGGCTAGACTCCACCTCAAAAGAATCTGGCCCCATCGTGGTGAGGAAAACATGTCCTTGATCTTCTGCTCCTATTTTATTCACTTTCAGCCAAATGTGCAA
Source organism: Cetorhinus maximus (assembly GCF_964194155.1). Taxonomy (NCBI): domain Eukaryota; kingdom Metazoa; phylum Chordata; class Chondrichthyes; order Lamniformes; family Cetorhinidae; genus Cetorhinus; species Cetorhinus maximus. The sequence goes on from NC_135884.1 coordinate 125,673,799, forward strand.
CCTTCGTTCATAGTTATACCAGTCCTCTTTGTTAGGGTTGAATTTCCTCCATGGTCCCCAAGTATACCTTCAATGCCATTTTTTTCAATTATGTACCATGCTGACTCACTAAGCTATAGCTGAACATAATGTGCACATGGAACAATCTTTCAAACTGCTCAAACTTCCCCAAAATCAACTTAGGAGTTCCAAAAATGTGTCACAATGTTCTTCAGTCCTTCATATCTCAAATGAAATGTAAAAGAAAATTCCATCCTATCCTTGTCACCATCTTTCTGTTTGTATTGCACTGGGTAAGCCTAACACATGCTCAACTGCAGGCAGCCATTATTGAACAACTTTACTTACACCTCCGCAAAAGACAGGGCTACAAAGAGGGTAGTATAGCAAAATGCTCAGCTCTTAAAAAGACTATATTAATCATCTCTCAACTTTCTACAGTCAAGGACATACAAGCTGTTCTCATAATTAAACTCCAGTAAAATTCTGGTGAATCTGGACTACACCCCCTCCAAGGCAATATATCCTTCCTGAGGTGCTGAACGTGGTACACCAAATGGGGCCTGGCCAAGGCTCTGTATGGCTGATGTACTGAATATAACCGTAATACTGTAATCCTGCCTCATTAGCCTTTTTGATTGCATTTTGTATCTGTGCACTAGTTTTTAGCAATTTGTGTGCAAGACCCAAATCCCATTGCTCCTCCACAGTCCCTGTCTTGCCATTAAGAAAATGTTCGTCTTTCTTTGATCCAAAACCTCAGACTTCTGCACATTGAACTCCACCTGTCACGATTTTCCCAACTCACTTTATCTATCTATGCCCCATTCTAGCTTGCTGCTTCAATCCATACAGTTTACTGTGGCTTCTAATTTAAATGGACAATATATTTGTGAAAATGAATTATAAGTCATTATCAAAACTCAAAGTTCAGCTAATAATTTGATACATCATCCTAGATCAATCCCTTTTTTTATAAAATGTACTCTGTGTTGGGTTCTTTTTCCCTGTTCTTGCAAGGATGTACGAATGGCACAAACAATTACCTGACAAATGGCGCAGCAAGCGGCCTGCTTACTGTTATTATCTCTTCTAATTCCCAGATGTTCTAAATAATCAGACTTTTGGATCCTGGTTACTAGTTTAGTTGGACTAATGGATCTGGGTTGCACACTTGTTTCAGGATGACCGAGTTGGTACCATAGACATAGCACATCAGTAGACAGTTCTTATGCAGAACACATTCTATTTATTTACAAAGGGACTCAGCAGCGACACTGCTTACAACTAAAACTCTGTCTCTACATTACAGACTCATAGGGCAGAATTTTGCCCTCGGCATGCGGGATCAGGTGGGAAGCCGACCGCCACCCGCGATCGGCAGTGCACCGTGATTTTACGCCAGAAGGCCAATTAAGGCTCGCCCAGCATAAGATGCGGCTGAGGAATAAGCGCGAAGGGGCAGGCGGGGGTGGGTGCTCAATGTCCACCGGGTCCAATGGCGGCTCAGCAGCCAATTCAAATGCGGCCTCAGCAGCCCTTGGAAGGCTGCCACTGAAGGATGCGGAAGTCGTGATGGAGAGCATTGTGGGTGGTCACGGCGGGCGGGAGGGCAGGTTGATGGGACATTCGGCCCCACGTTTCTCCGATGAGTGCCTCACTGCCCTCCTGGAGGAGATGGCAGTGCGGAGAGGAATGCTTGTCTCCAGGATGGGAGGAAGAGGCCCCTTGACCTCACCAAAAAGGCCTGCGAGGAGGTGGCATCCAGGGTCAGCAGCCACGATGTGGTGAGGCGCACATGGGTGCAGTGCCAGAAGCACTTCAATGATCTCCTGAGATCAGGAAAGGTGAGTACCGTGTTGGCATGGGTCACTTTGCAGAACAGTTAAGAGCTTCCCATCCCCGTGGAGCTCAGAGTTGTTAGAGTGTGAGTGGAAAATGTCAATGAGGCAGGAGCTGGCCAAGAGGGTGAGCCTTGGCTGCTTGGACTGAGTGCCTTGTGGCTCCTGGGTCACGAATCAGCTGAGCTCTGTGAGGTGTTGCTCAGGTGGGATTGGCAAGGCTGCAATGGCGCTGCAGGTAGAGAGTGGACTAATCAATGCTCCTCTATCCTTTCAGGAGAAAATATCCCATAACAATGCTGAGAGGTCATGTGCTAGGGGGACCCTCACACCTCCTAATCGTCAGTCATTATGAGCAGGAGGCCCTGGAGCTGGAGAGGTGCCATGCGCCTCGGTCAAGTGGGCACGGTGAGGTTGGGGTGCCAGGGGGAGGAAAGAGTGCAGTGCACTGTGAGAATGTCAGTAATTGCAACCATTCCAGTGTAGTATCTTGAACCTGGAATCCCCATTGATAACGGAGAGCCGAGGGCACCACAATGCATATCTCTATCTCATGAGGCTGCCAGGCATGTAACAATGTGATGACTTCAACTAATGACATATCCTCGTTCTTCCTTTTAGGCTCAGCACCAGCCCTTCAGGATGAGGACCCTGAAGGCCCACCCCTGACCCCCGAGGACCACAATGATCAGAGTGCACCTGCGTCGCACCCGCTCTTTCAAGCAGGCACCCACGCAGATACCAGCACCTTGGTAGGCATTAGATCGCTGGCTACTATCTTGGTGCACATTGGTGAGGGCACTTCACACTCGCTTGATGTGCAGGTGGAGGCAGAGAACGGTCAGGGCGCCAGCAGCCAGAGGACGGCTGGGGACCAGGACAATGCTTAGTCGATGGCTTATGATGTGCCTCTGGAGTCGTCTATGAGGCAGCAGATGCTGTAAGTCCAGCAGGGTGTGCGGGAGGACTGGCGGAGATACACAAGGGAATGCGTGCCATAGTGTCCGTTGTGGAGGAGTCCTTGCGGAGCATGAGCAATGTGTTGACCCTCTAGGTCAAGCACACTGCCTCCTCCATGGACAGAGTGTTGACTCTCAGGGAGAGGCTCCTCCAGGAACTTAATCAGGTGTTCCTGGGGATGTGTTCGGACCTGTGAGCCCTCATATCGACAATTACCTCAGGTGGTCAGTGTCAGTGTGGGAGATGGATTGGACACCCAGTATCCCAGCTGGGTGCCTGTCCATCAATGGTGAGCAGGAAGGTCCAGAGCGATCTCACGTTGGCGCACGAGCTGCCTGTCGTCTCTGCAGGCTCCTCTCAGGGTGCTCTGGATGAGGGTTGCAGCTCCACCGCCCCCTGTCAGTGACTGTGGCATCTGGTGAGGCTGCGGCAACTGGGGAGATGCCAGCCATGCCACTGGCTGCTCCCTCCCAGGCGGGGCCAGCACAGGCTCCACGGGACAGAGGATGCCTGCCAAGGTCATTAAGGCCAACAGGACAGCAGAGTGAGCAGGCTGTCTCCAATGCCAATGCCAGCGAGGGGGAAGCACCCAGACGTAGCACCCGCAAACGAAAACTTAAAGTACCTTAAGCACAACATGACAACATGGCCTGAAAACAGGTGATATTTGGTTCCCCCATTTCAGTGTTTATTGGTGTGATGGAAAACACTTGTCAATGTTAATTTGTAGAATGTTTGCCAGGCAACAGTTAATTAAATGTGTTTTTGTGCAACTGGCCTCTGGATGCTTCATTTGTTCTGCAGGTGAAGGGTAAGCCATGATGTTATGATGGACATGTTTCTCCTTAAACCTTCATGAAATGAAACAGAGTGTATGTTGCTGACCAAGGAACTGGTCCTGTCAGTGATCGAGTATGGAGCCTGCAGTCCTGGCATGTGGTGGTGGCTCTTATTTGGGAAGCTAGCTGAAATAGCATTGGATCAAAGCGTCCCAAGTGTCCCTGACTCCCTGGAGGTTGCCCAGATCAGCATCTATGCCCTCAGCGTTCTCCTGACCGTGCTCGTCCTCGGACTCACTACTGGACTCATTGTCTGTTGCCTGTGCAGCTGCGTCAAGATCTTCTTCCTCCACTGTGCCCCTCCCTTGCCAGTGCCAGATTGTAGAGAGTGCAACATGCAACCACTATCAGTGACACACGATCTGGGGGGTACTGGAGTGTGCCCCATGAACGCTCCAGTCATTGGAAGTGCATCTTAAGAAGACCTATGGTTCTCGCTACCACCGCCATATGGAGGCGTGGCTCCCGTTGTACCGCTTCTCGGCCTCTGTTCTGGGATGGCAGAGAGGCGTCATGAACCACCTTTTGAGGGAATAGTCCATCCATTTGGGCTGGAGCACTAAAGAGCTTCAGCATCTGGGAGAGTCTGAGGATGTAAGCGTCGTGGGAGCTGCCTGGGTACCTTGCACACACTTGCAGAATCTGCATCTTGTGATCATACACTTTCATGGAGTGGAATCCCTTCCTGTTGACAAAGGCACCGGGCTCACCTGCTGGCGCATTGATGGCCACATGTGCAGTCGATTGCACCCTGGACACGGGGGAACCCAGTAATCGCTGAAAAGCCTCTGGCTCGCTCTGCCTGACTGGCCTCGTCCATTCAGCAGTGCATGAAAGTCAATGCACAGAGTGTCTGTCACCAGCTTGACGCAGCTGTGGACAGCTGACTGGGAGACTCCACAAAGATCCCCCACTGACCCCAGGAAATAGCCAGAGGCATAGAAGTTGAGGGCCACCGTAACCTTCAGAACCACTGGCATGGGGTGTCCACCCACACAGTCGGAGCTGATCTCAGGGCCGATCCTCTGACAAATGGAAGTCACTGTCTCTCTTGCGATACGGTGCCTCCTTCGCCATTGCACCTCAGACATATTGAGGTAGCTGCATCGCCGCCTGTAACCCCTGGCAGCAGGATAGTGGCATCTGCTGCGGCCCCTTCTGCCTTGGACTTCCTGTTGGCCCTGCGCCTCTCCTCCCACAGGTCACTCCCCTGGAGGCTGAATAGGGACACCTGGCCAATGTCAACGTGCTTTATTTCACGATCGTGCATGTCGGGCGTGCACCCGCACACTGAGCTAAAAATTCTGGCCATGCTTTAGACTACTCACAACTAACTACAGACTACTAAGGTAGCCCATGCTGACTGCTGAAAATGTCTGTACAATATTTCACCCAGAAAGCACAGCCAAGTTCTGGAATTTACCATGTAGAAAGCTGCAGTAGAAAAAGTGCAATATACTGCTTTGTGACACAGTGTAGTGAATGCACACATTACAATGTACTTCACGCATATACCACCTCACTGTGACACAGCATACTTGTGCACTGCACTGTTCCATTAGACTGCGTGGCTATACTTAAAATATTCAGAACCTTACTTAACCGGACAGCTTTCAGTGGATGAACCATGACTTATTACATTAGCCTTGTGGTTTGCACTCAGAACGCAGGACACCATGGGTAAAATTCCTCAGGGCTTTACTTGCTTTGCTGCTGTAATTTGAATGGAAACCTCATTTATCTGTTTAAATGGGGCTTTCTGCAAACCTTCACCAATGTTACAGTGGGGGGAGCAGAAAAAGCCCCAAGGAAACTCTGCTGCATCCTTAAGCAGAACCGCATCCAAGCCAGCTTGTATGTCATGAAACTAAGACTCTTTCAATGGGCTACAATGTATTAGAATCATGCATTTCCTAACTGACCTTTTCTTCTTAATTGCCCATACTAAAATAGGAATAGTCACGCAGATCTGTTTGATACTGACTTTAAAGAGGAAATGTAGTAATCTGAGTGGCAGCAGGAGTTCAGATTGATAAAACTGCACCAGTGAAGTGATGAGATTTCATTTTGACTGCAGTATCTAAAGCAATTATTAAACTCTCTACTCACCACTCTTCACTAGACATTGTCAGCAGATCTTAATTCAAGAGAACATTGAACAGGAGCTGATTGATTTTAGGCAATTTCACTCATTATGAACTGTGTAATTCACATGACTGGGCCCTAATAGTCAACTGCTTGCTACATGATAAGTGAGTCTACAGTGCAAACACAGATTAAGAAGAGTACTGACATGGCATCAGCTGAAACTTGAGCAAATTAAAACACAACTTATTGAATACAGACAGTACATCAATGGTTCTTAAATGTTAGCTTAAACAATTCACTGAAATGACTTTTGTGAAAAAATGAAAATTAACACAAATTTATTTGAAGAAATGTTAGTAGCAGATTCAGACCAGGGAATTGGATCAAATTGTCACAATTAATGGAACTGGAATCCCTGAAAGACGGGTCACACTCCTTACTCTGTTGAGCAGGACTCTCTCTCTGCTAAGACTACAAATCTCATGACTAGTATAATTTCAGTCCACATTTGTCCAGGGAAAAATCTGTGTGTGCCACATCAATAGTGCAAGCTGAATAAGGTTCCCTTTCTCTTAGGTTTTTTAAAACATTTTTCAATGTTCTATCACTTGAAGGGATTTAACAAATGAATCTCTCTCTCCCTGTTGGGAACTGACTACCCAATGGACAGTAGAACTCAGCAGACGAAATAGGCAAAAATAAATCCAACATGTGATTTCATTTGTGCTCTTTTTAAGGTAACAAGAGCAAACCTTGTTTGCTAGTCAAAGTTTGACGACTTAAATCTTGTTTTGTACTAGATTCTCCTCCACCAGTCACAGGAGTTGTACTACACTACTAATGAAGATGGGACTAACCTACTGCTTCATTTCTCCCTCAGTTCCCCACCACAAAAATTCTTCAAAGCAATGTGGGATCCCTCATCTATTTTTACTGCCTCCTATTCTTTGCAGCCTCACGGTCTATGCCATTTTGTGTTTTGGTCCTTCACCTAGGTTCTACTATACAAATAATATAGGTCTAGGCCCAGCACACTTGCTCACAGTACCAGTACTTGTAGCCATTGATCAGTGCCTTTATTACTCCCCATGAATCAGCCAATGCAAACCACTCTAGACTAACAGCACCAAAGGCTTTTAAATTCCAATTGTATTTATATTTTCCAACCTTACAATGAATGTGTTATTCACATGTCAAAAATTCTAGCAGAAAAATGCTAAAATGTTACAAAATGTCATCAATATCCAGAATGATTTTTGAATACTATGCACCTTGCATGTAGCTGTTAACAGAATACCACAGCAAAGCTGTGATAACAAAACTGGGACAACATGCAGTAGTCATTGATTCAACTCTCTGGCTCCTTACAAACTGTAAAGGGTTGACTATATGCAAAGACACCATCAGGAAGAGCTAAATGAAGGGGGATGGGCTGATCTCCACTTACTGAAAGGAAACCTTCAGTGGAAGTGCTGACAGATTGTTATTTGATATGCTTTCTATTTACCAATAGCACATAGCTTCTGTCCCTTTAGAAAGCTGCACAGTTCAATAGTAAGTCTGTTAAAAAAAAACTCTAGTTCTTGCTGAATGGTCTTTTTAAAAAATATATAACTGTTGAAATGATCAGCAAAATAGAATGACAAAAAGGGGCTGATTTTTTCTTCAGGCTTATGAATAGAAACCTGTTGTCATTTTTTTTTTAAAAAGAGGGTTGTCAGGCATGTTAAGTTGGATAGTCTTGAGGGTGCAGTTTTACCCAACATCTGAGTTAATAAAAGAGACAATTCTGAATTCTAATTAATGCAAAAAGTGATTGTAGGGATGACCTCTTGATTTAAGCGCTATAAAATCTCCCCTACAGGTGGTACAATCCGGTTAAAAGTTACATTCTAAAGATGTTTCAGCAGCCCATGCACCTGCTTGTCAAAACTTTAAACATTTTATATTGTTTCTAATATTGGAACAAAATAGATCTCCTGCCACCTCACCTAATATTTAAAATTGGCTGCCAGTAAAAATTGAACTCTACGTGTGACGCACTCATAATTGCAGGAATGCTGTCATTACACCTTGATATTGGTCAGTTTCAGTATAACTCCAGTCCATAGACTCCATTGCAGATGATAGGTACTGAGCTCAGATTGGTGTCTCCAGCATTACTGCAACTCACATTCCATCGTCTTTTGATAGCTGCTGTGCAAGATGGCTAAGCACTAATTAGAAACATAGAAACTAGGAGCAGGAGTAGGCCATTCGGCCCTTCGAGCCTGTTCCACCATTCATTATGATCATGGCTGATCATCCAATTCAATAGCCTGCTCCCACTTTCTCCCCATATCCTTTGATCCCTTTCGTTCCAAGAGCTATATCTAACTCCTTCTTGAAAACATACAATGTTTTGGTCTCAACTACTTTCTCTGGTAATGAATTCCACAGGCTCACCACTCTCTGGGTGAAGAAATTTCTTCTCATCTCAGTCCTAAATGGTCTACCCCATTTCCTCAGACTGTGACCCCTGGTTCTGGACTCCCCCACCATCGGGAACATCCTTCCTGCATCTACACTGTCTAGTCCTGTTAGAATTTTACAGGTTTCTATGAGATCCCCCCTCATCCTTCTGAACTCCAGCGAATATAATCCTAATCGACTCAGTCTCTCCTCATATGTCAGTCCTGCCATCCCAGGAATCAGTCGGGTAAACCTTCGCTGCACTCTCTCTATAGCAAGTACATCCTTCCTCAGATAAGGAGACCAAAACTTCACACAGTATTCCAGGTGTGGTCTCACCAAGGCCCTGTACAATTACAGCAAGACATCCCTGTTCCTGTACTCGAATCCTTTGGCTATGAAGGCCAACATACCATTTGCCTTCTTTACCGCCTGCTGCACCGGCATGCTTACCTTCAGCATTATTCAGTAATTATTGCAAACAAAAGCAGAAATAATGGAAATATCCACAATGGCTGTCAACCTCCGAGAAAGGAAGGTAGCCAAACATTTCAGGTGGGCCCTTTCACTAATTCCCACTTGAAATGATGGCCTACACTTTCTCTTGGCAGGTGATATGTGCCTAGGCTGCATTTCCAACACTTTTAGTTTTTATTTCAGATTCACATCATTCAATAATTTTTCTGTTAATCTTTACTGTCCGATAAAAACTTTGACAATGTTTTCTTAAAACATTTTTAATAAAGGTTGACCAGGCCAACAGAAATATAACCAATGATGATCTGATGACATTACGATTCATGCCATGTTTCTGACACATGGTAACAAAGTGCTACTTTGGGATTTGTACACAGAGGTGGTCACATATTGATCAGTAATACGAGTGCTGAATTTGCAAACATTCACCTTCTCACAGCCATTGGTCCCTTTAAAATGGTTAGAGTGAAGTCAACTTAAAAAAGCTGATGCCTTTCTATGATAGGATGGTCACATTGTTCATTGTGATCACTTCAAAAGGGACACATTTAACTCTAGATTAAGATTCAGTAGTTTGCTACAGTTGGCTCTGGACAACAATCAAGTTGAACCATGAATTCTGTGCAATAACACTCAATGGGAATGACCACTTGGAATATTATGCTTTATTGAGGTTTTATTTATTTGGACTGGCTTCGCATTCTTGCCAGAGAATCATTCAATATCACAACATCACTCTTGCCATTAATGGAAACCACTTATAAGCACTATCCCTGACTAAAGAACGAAGTGAATGAAACATTTATCAATCAATTTATCTGGTTAACTATTCAAGGTCCACAGTAACAGCCAATCATTTTGATCTGATTCTGGAACAGTCACAAACTAAAGCTCTGTTAACAGCGGTAACCTTAACAGTCAACCTTATCTTTCCAGAAAAATAGAATCCCTGGAATAAAGGGCTCATTTTTGAGGAAAATCAATAGCAACTGGGATCTTTAAGAAAATGTAATTCCCTCAGGCTAGATCGAGGGTTTGATTGGTCAGGTACAATGACTTGTTCTAATTCTAGAAAATTGTTTACAGAATACTGAAACAAAAACAGTACAAGTGAGAAAGAAACCCCAGTTCAAAGAGTTAAAGACAATGCTATGTGCACACACAAAATCTGGGCACCAACTGAGAGTTTCACTGGAATTTCACTGGATATCCAAGGGCTTTATAATCTGACTGCTATGTGGAACAGAGAATAATGGCTGAAACTTTGAGTGATATTGATCAGTACACAGTCAAAAGTATTTCATGTTCCTGACCAATTTTTCTACCAAAATATTTACACAGCAAATTTGCATCCAAAAGAACGAAAACTGAATCTATATTTGATTCACAGCTTAGTGAATTTTTCAAATCCTCTCATTTCCGATTGTTGCTAGATGGTCATATATAGGTTGTCTGCTTGCATAATGTTTTGGTTCATCAACATACTATGGAAAACAGCAGCAGAGTACATGTTTGTTCCAACCCAACAAGTTCTTAACCTCTGGTTGACCTGTAAGGATCAACTGCAAGTGCAAGGCTATGCATCTCTATGGAAGGCAGAATGTCAGGAAAATCACCCAGTGCTCATCCTGTCTAGTTCTACAAGCTGCTTATAGCTCACAGGAGGCTGTCTGCATCAGTTAGGTAAGTGTATGGAGATAGGAAAATCTAATGGAGGAAGGGCAAAAAGTAACTTTTGAACATGAAGAGACGGTTTCTAAAAAAGAAAACTGTGCTGTTTGGAGAATATTAAAAAAAAATTCCATACAGAATTCCCACAAGGTCAACACAATGATTTTCTCAACAAGGTTCAAACAGAAAATATGTTTGTTTTAATGTCCTAAGCTATTATGCATGAAAAAGGCAGTAATAGCCAGTCACTGGCGCCAATGTTCTGATCCAAGCAATTGGATCAAAGGACAGAGAGAGGAGAGAAGGGAAAAAGACAAATGGCATGGCCCAATGATTCTAGAAACAGAAACTAGCTTCAGAGTTGGGGATAGTTTTTAATCACTATTCTACCTGAATTATGATAAGTTAACCTGATGTGGCCCTCTCAGTACTTTTTGTCATCAGAATGTATTTCACTGATCCAAAAGGTGAATGCCACTGATCATATCCATCAGATATGACAGGCTATGGTTGTTACAACCATCCCTGTAAGCTGGTGTTGTGAAGGATGGGCCTGGCTAAGTTGCCACAGAAAGCTCCATTCACTTGGACCATGCTGTACAACTAATCTCTCATGGCAAAGTTAATGCAGAAAAATATTTTACACCACAAGTCCATCAGGCAGTGGTCTGCACATAAGATCCTCGAGGCCATGCGGGAAAAGGAGGTGGTAGACCCTGTCAGATGGTTCCCTGAGCAGACTGTCAAAGTCATTTGGCAGTATGTCTCATCACTAGAACTCTCAAACAAGCAACAAGACGTAGCTTGGCTGGTTGTGAGAAGGGCCTTCCTGGACCCAGAATCTAAACCTCTCCGCATGTTGCCCTCGAAGTGACTGTGATGGGGAAGGGACAGTTGTCCACCTCCTTCTGGAATTTGCCTTAACAAAGCAGGTCTGGAAAAAGATGCAGTGGTTTTTGTCAGGGTTCATCCTGTGCAGCTCCAGGACGAAGGACTCTGTGCTGTATGGGCTGTTCACAGTGATACACACCGAGACAAACATCGACTACAGCTGGAGGACCAGCAACTTGATGGGAAGATGCTCTTTGGTCTGCCTGAAAGTTGTTGGTCTTCCAACGCAAAGAGTTGTCCTTGATGAGTGTTGCAGACTGGCACCTTCCAAGGTCCAGGATTGTGTGCTGAGGGATGCACTAAAGCTTGGGGCAGCTGCCACAAGGGAGCAATGGGGAAAGCCTACTGTCTAAGATCCTTCAGCCGTAGTATAATGAGGGGCTGGAAACTGTGAAAAAACCCTCAGGCTGTATATTGGCATGTAATGAACATTGTAAATTTTGACTGTAATTTTAAATGTAGTAACATACAGTGTTGGAAGGAACTTAATTGCTTTGCACTTTAAGTAATATCAATGTTAAATGGTCATATAATATACTTTCATAAATTTTATGACCAAAGTATACTTTTGGAAAAAAAATCCCAGTAAGCTGAGCATCTTAATACATAACGAGTAAACATTCTCTTTCATATTGTGCATTCACACCCAAGCATATTGGCTGAAGGGAGGGGAATTCAACAATCTATTATGCTGCCTTTGTGTGGCACAGTAGGTGTGGCAATGAGTAGTAATGAGGTTAACTACATAATCAGAGCAAAAATAATTACAAAGTTCTCTATCCATGAACACAATGAGTTTAACTGACAAATGCTGTTGCACAAGTCCAGACGGTGTTTTAATATATCCAGAAAACTGCTTTTTAAGTTCCAACACTTTGTTGTAATGATAACATTTTCAAATTCTGCTCTAGCAAGCAATGTAAGAAATCAGATCGATGTGCCACTGTACAAAGGTTGCAATATTCCTCAATGCTGCAATAGCATTCCAACACATAATAGCAAGTCACTTCATGTGCAGCACTTGGCCAATTATCATAAGGAAACAATCACTTATAACCATTGCCTTCCAATTATGACTAAATCATTGTTTGTGCACTACTTGCATTACAGGTATTCATAGATTAGTGAAATAGTATCCAACTACTTATGTGGGGACAAATTGTTATTTCAGAATGACCTTGAATTATATTTCACCTATATACAAATGCTTTAGGACAATAAACTAACTGTTGACTTGGCACATTGTCTAAATATTACATGTATATTATTTACAACACTGAAATAGGTGTTGGAATTTGAAATGACACTGAGTTTATTCCAAGCATTAATGCTCTACCTTATCTAACTGGGAACTTAATTTGTTCTGGAGAAAACAAAAATATACAAATCTTTGAACAGTATTTCTGTTTTTTCTGAACAGTGGAATTGCATCAGGGAGTGTGCGGTATTAATTCCCAGAATTAGACTCTTTAAGGTAGCGAATTATCAACCTGTGCACTGTCCAACATTTAGAACCAGTAGCTTGGCACAGTTCAAGATACCAACTTCAGTGTTAAGAAAAAAAATGGCAAAACTTTGCCAACAAAATTTGCAGACTGTCTGCTTGCTATTCATAATTGGTCTCTTTTAAAGTCTCTATACTAATTCATACTGTTCTCTCCAGAGCCCATATAATGATGTTAAATTACCAGCTATTTCATGGAGTTGTTTTATCGGTTTTATATACTCTTCACAAATTTGAATGTTGCACTGGTGCAGAGGTCAGTGCATTTCACAATCAGGCAAGGAACTTGATGGTGACACAAAGAAGAAAACAGAGCCACCCTCCCCTCAACCAACTCAAGCAGCATCACATCCACATCAGCAGTCATCAAAAAGGAGGCAATGTTTTGGGCTACAATTATCTGCAGACTCATGGTTGCAAATTAGGATTCCTCACTCTTCATGGTTGCTTGTCACTTCTGAGCCTCTCCCCCTTCAGCCTTGGAAAGTCTGCAAGTTAGACGAGCTAGCTCTGAACCTTTCCAAAGGCTGTTATGAATTGTTTCCCTATTCTACAATGTCCCTTTCAGTTTTACCTGAAGCGTTGAATATTTATGCAAATAACCCAAACCATGGAAACTGAGAGCTATTAACTCATTACCATTCTGGCAAGATTTTATTTTGGTTTTTGACTTAAAGAAAAAAAGAATGAATTAATTTATATACTGGTTTTTAAGACATCCCTAAGCACTACATGCCAATGAAAGACTTCTTTGTTATGTTGAAAGCATGGAAGTCAGTTTGCACACTGCCAGATCGCACAATAAGAAAAACGAATTGTAGATCTGTTCAGATTAATTTTGATTGAGGAGTGAGTGTAGCCTAGGAGACTCGGAGAACTCTCGTGTTTTTCCTTGAATGGGATCTTATACTGAAAGGGCAGCTGGGCCCTTGGTTTAGTGTCTTATCCAAAAGATGTCATCTCTGACAGTGGAGTGTTCCCTCTCAGTTTAGATGGTGAGTTCAAATCTCTGGCTTAAATCCATTACTCCCTAGGCTCAGAGGGAAAAGTGTTAGTATTGAACCATGACTGACAGCTACTGATCTCGCTTATATCAACAGACAGAAATTAGTGCCAATAGCTCTGATCTATATACACAAGTTGACTGAGGTTCTGCAATGGTGATCTCAGCTAGATTGGCAGTAGGAGTGTCACAATTCATTATCCAACAACTTATGTTGGAAAATGCGCTTGTGTGGCTATCAGGAGAGTACAGAATTGGCCTGCTACATGATGCCTTCATCCACATGCCTGGATAATCGTATAAAAATACACTTTCGGGCTCACATGTGAACACTGGCCACTTGGGTGAGATACTGGAGACTGCCCAGTGCCTACAGTACTCACGTGGAGTCAGTGATTTCAGGAGGTAAGCAGTAGAGCATAGAGCAAAAACAAGAAATACACAAGTGAGATTTCCCAAGCCGCTGAAGGTCCTAGTGACTTTTAAGACATCTATTCCGCTTGAAAGATGCGCCTAATAAGTATGTCTTAAATTATTTATCAGTAGCAGTTATCAAACTATATGGTTCAGTTTCAATTGCAATCTATTCTAAATCAGTGATTCTCAAACTTTCTTGTCCATGGACCACTTGGATGGGGCAAAAGGCCCTGCCGATCACCTATCGACCTTACCTCACCTACCTCTGCTTGCTAGCACAAAGAAACTCAATCAGGATTAATGTGGAGAATGGTGTTGCTTTTGATGAGACGCCAGTGACATGATGTTTGGTCCCAAGCTGGACAGCTTCAGCTTGAGGTTGGGCTCCACATCCAGCCAGTTTCTCTTCTTTGTTTCCAGCCCCATAAACGTTGAGAATCCGATTGCACAGTTTTATGTTGTTGGGAAAGGCAACAGGGGCTTCAGAGCTGTGTCAGTGAGTCCCAGGATACTTGGAGCTACAGGTCAGTCGAACTTTTCTCACCCATTGAATTCGGTGATCTCACCGATTACCAGCTTCAGCAGCCTATATTTTGAACCAGCTTGCAGAACATCTGGAGGAACTCATGGACTGGAGCACGCTTTGAGAACCACTGTTCTAAATGACTGATCCATGAAACTGAATATTTATCAAATGAACAAAATGCAATATGAATCATTTGAATTATTATAGTTGACAGACACATACCTGTCCTTCTGTACATAATCGAGGGGACATCTTCGCCTTTGAGTCTAAAATGAGAAAATAAATAGGTTACCAAGACCAACAATTCTTAGGGGATAGATTTACCTCAAGTCAAATGAAGTTATTCTTTTAATGTTTTTATCAACTTTTTACTAGATCTACAACTTTGCCTTGAGCAGGCAAGACGTTCTATTTAACTCTAGGATACATAACATTCTCAAATCTGTGCCAATCATACTCTCCCTAACCTACTGCTTTCTTGTTCTTTAAACATCTTAATGGTTGTCAAGCATTCCCTACCTAGAGTATTTGTCCTGCTCAAGCAGGAACATTTGAGGAAAATTTTAGTCCGTAATGATTCATATTAAGCAGAAGAGCCAAAATATGCCAGCTTTTAATTTAAAAACTGTGGTAATAAAGTAAAAAATAATAGGTTTAATTTATCTTTGTGGAAAATTTGCATTAAAAGCACAAAATCTACAAGTATTCAAGTTGAGCACCTGTGCTGGCAATGATTAGGAGCAAATGATTGAAATCCCAGCCAGGACATCAGCTAGATGGTTTATAGCAGTTCTTAGTCAGATTTCACCTAGGGGCATTTTCAAAATAAATGGCTGCCTCCATACTTCATGTGGAATAGACTGAATATTTCAAGGTTTTACAGGTGGCAATTTAAAGAAAAATCAATTGAAATCAACAGACACAGTCTTCAACCTGTTTATCAATGTGGCCCCTAAACTGCAATTAATATTTAATTTTTAGCATTTTGTAATACGAACAGATTATGTGAAGGACCATGGAATATGAGTTACATTCAACTTCTTACTCTGACTATATGCCCAGATAATAAGAAACAATCTGGTTGCAGAACATAAGTTATGTTCCACAGTCCCTCTTCATATTTTCCTTATACAGAAATAGTGAAGGATAAGGCTGGTTAAAGCACTTACTCCCAGGGCATCCTACTAATTCTCCTAATTCAAAAGTGGTCAATGACAAATACTTGCTAACTTTGAACATGTGACTGCATTTGGCCAACCACATGCAAGATTCAAGATAAGGATTTAATAATTGTTCTGAGGAGATTCAGTAGTCCAACCGCATTGACATTAGATATATTTTAAGCACTCTCTACTTCATAAAGTTTGTGAAACATTGTAATTAGCACAGGACCAATATTTATTACTATGCAATGAATAAACATCACAATGTTTTTCCTAATGTAAAATAATGTTCCTAAGAATGTGTGATGTATTGTAGAAAACAGGTTTTGCTGGAATTAAAAATCAAAGCTGCTGACTCACATTACAATAACTGTTCCAAGTGCTTGTCAATCCAAGTATACTAACTTGGTCCAAACAAAGATTGGTTTTCACAATATTGTGATGGAATATAAAGCTGCTGTTTTAAACAGGTCCATATAAACAAATCTAGGTGAAGGATAACTAGTAGTCAAGTGTGAGATACAGAGTTTATACATGAGAAAGCTATTTTGGCTGCAGGGTGACAGTAATGAGGTCTTCCTTACAAGTGAAATAAACTCTTCTCTTCATTTTTATACAGTGATTACCCTAATAATTATGTTCAAAATAAGTTTGTTTTTTATATCATTTTAATTCAGATTACAAGTACAATGTAATTCAGCATCTCATACAAGTTAAACAAAAACAGAATTACCTGGAAAAACTCAG
This sequence comes from Cetorhinus maximus, assembly GCF_964194155.1. Taxonomy (NCBI): domain Eukaryota; kingdom Metazoa; phylum Chordata; class Chondrichthyes; order Lamniformes; family Cetorhinidae; genus Cetorhinus; species Cetorhinus maximus. Next base: position 125,690,377 of record NC_135884.1, read on the forward strand.
CAGGTCTGGCAGCATCGGTGGAGAAGAAAAGAGTCGACGTTTTGGGTCCGCACGACCCTTCAACAGAACGTGTGAACCCGAAACGTCGACTCTTTTCTTCTCCACCGATACTGCCAGACCTGCTGAGTTTTTCCAGTTAATTCTGTTTTTGTTTTGGATTTCCAGCATCCGCAGTAGTTTTTTGTTTTTATCTCATACAAGTTGTTTTTCTAAAGTCTAAACATTGTTACTTTCAAAGATGAATCATACAATTACTATAATTATTTAGAAGATTCTCCTAAACTAACTGGTAGCTACTGCGCAGAAAGATCTAGGACTCTGGCGATATCAATGCTGAACAACAGGTTAGAAGTTTGGAGTAACTGTTGCAAAGCAAGAGAATACTGCTGATTTATGGAGGAAATTCCCTTTGCAATGCATCCTGCTCTTTTGATGCCAGGAACAGCATAGAAATCAGCCACACTTTAATTTGCTGTCTTACAATTACAGTTATATTATTTGAAGACATGATCATAATTTAAAAAAAATTAAAAACCCAACTGGTTCAATAATATTATTTAGAGAAGGTACCTGCTATCTCTACCTAATCTGACCTAATTGTGACCCCATTCTCACAGTGATATTGTTGACTCCTATGTGCCCTCTGAAGTGGCCCAGGAAGCCACCTAGTCATATCATGCTGCTAGAGGTTCAAGAAGGTGGCTCACCACCACCTTCTCAGGGCAAACAGGCACGGGCAATAATAAATGTTGTCTTTGCTAGAAATACCCCATCATGGCAATGAATTTGAGGACAAAGCTTTTAGTCATTTTACTTAATCATTAATTTACAAAAACATATCAAGGCTTACACATGAATAAAGCTAAAAAAAAAGTCTAATCAAATTAGTTCAACCCATTACAACCTTTTATAATTGATGGACTTCATTAATACTGTCTATTAAACACAATTAAGTCATCGACAAAATTTTAACCTTACTGTGAAGAGATGGACATCCAAGTGCAAACTTTTGACTGATTGTTGCTTGACCTGTTCATATACAGTGAACTGCCATCTTTAGAGAGACCTTATTGTGATAATTTTTCTGCTCCTGGCAAAATTTTCATTATTATAGTTTCATAGAATAGTTAAGCCCCATTTAAGTTGACAAAACAGCTCAAAGCCTGATAAACAGTCCTCTGCTAGTCTCCGCCAATTTCGTATGTGCTTGAAAATATTTCTTTGCATGTAATTTACCTTAATAAATAATTAACCTTCGACACCTCTTTGACCCTTTTGTCTGTGACATCTTTTGATTATCTGCTCATCTCCACAATCACCACACCCTCAATGTGTCTCTCCCCCCCCCCCCCCCCACCCACCTTAAACCAATTTATATTTCTCCCTTCTTCTAACTATGCTTCAGTTCTGCCGAAGGGCCATGAAGGCTCGAAACGTTAACTGATTTCTTCTCCGCCGATGCTGCCAGACCTGCTGAGTTTTTCCAGGTAATTCTGTTTTTGTTTTGGATTTCCAGCATCCGCAGTAGCTTTTAGCTTTTTGTTTTTAATAAATAAGCTCTGTGCATATATGTAAATCTTTAATTAAATAAGGTGGACAATTTGTTATTATGGTGGTGGGTGTCCGCCAATGTAATTTGATATCTTGCATGATTTACTAAATCAAACATCCCACATAAGCTATAAACAATTGATGGCAACAGCTTGTGTACAAAATAGGAATTTTTCCTGATTATAGACACCTCACAGGTGAACTTGAAAAATGGGTGGACAGTGAACTCTGACAGAGATAAGAGAAGCAAGAAGCTGATTGGCTGTGGTATCCGTTCCTAAAGAGGATGTAGATTAATGAATTGTGGGTGAACTGGTTTTGTCACTTATGTTTCATTAAAAAAACTTCTATGTTCATACTGTAACATTGATAATTTTACAGAATCTCTTTGTATATCTTGTTTATTAGAAGTATATGAAGTCCATATACGACTTTAAAAGAAAATACTAATTTATAAAATACAAATTATATAGACAGACACGATCAGAGGAAAGCCAAATAATATTGTTCCATTGTAAATGAACTTCCTCTCCTTCCCCCTTAAGGTGACTGGGCAGAATTTTGAAAATCCCTTTAAGTATTAAATTCACCATGGTTAAAGCTAATTCCAACTAATACTCGATATATTCATGAGTACTGGATTCAATACTTGGCTCTGCACCACATGATAAACAATATAACTTTATTTTGTTTTAAATTCATTATCAGGAGGTGAGTGGAACAAAAACTGCTCTTAGTGCAAGCCCATGCAGCAGGTGGCAGGGTAGGGACGAGTGCTGTATGATACCAACATAAATTATATTTAGAGTTCTATGCAAAATTACATTTTGATTTGTAAAGTTGCAAGGGCATAAATTGGCTGATTTTCCTCACACATTTTCAAGCTAATGCACCAGGTTAGCATCCGACTCGATAGTTATCTGCCATTAGTACTCGAACTGGCTGCAACAGGGGTATGGCAGTGTACCAGGGATTTTCTTGATTTTCTTTACACCCATGAGTTGTTTCTACTTGGCCAGAACAGTTGAGAGTGGGAACTCAGCAGATCGGCAAACTCTTTAAGGCGGGGGGGGGTGGGGGGAGCGCGCTGTAGAAACAAGTACAGAATTTAGAAGCCAAGTTAACTATGCCATTTCTTCTCAGTGGTTGTCAGCTGTATGGTAATGGCAAAGGCCTCAAAACAAATCATTTTAGTGCTATAAAAGCACAAAATGCTGGAAATACTCCGCAGGTCAGGCAGCAGCTGTGGAGAGAAACAGAGTTAATGTTTCAGCTGGAGATGTCCTTTCATCAGATGCTGCCTGGCCTGCAGGGTATTCATAAGAACACAAGAAATAGGAGCAAGAGTGGACCATGTGGCCCATCGAGCCTGCTCCGCCATTCAACATGATCGTGGCTGATCTTGGGCTTCAACTCCATTTTCCCACCCACTCCCCATATCTTTTAATTCACTGAGACACCAAAAATCTGTCTATCCCAGCCTTAAATGTATTCACTGATGGAGCATCAACAACCCAAAGATTCACAATCATTTGGGTGAAATAATTTCTCCTCATCAGTCCTGATTGATCCTTATCCTGAGATTGTGCTTTAGATTGCCCGAGTAGCAGAAACAATCTCTCAGCATCCACCCTATCAAGCCCCTTCAGAACTTTGTAGGTTTCCATCAGATTGCCTTATTCTTCTAAACTCCAGAGAATACAGGCCCAATTTACTCAGCTGCTCTTCATAGGACAACCCCCTCATCCTAGGGATCAATTTAGTGAACCTTCACTGTACCACCTCCAGTACAAGTATATCCTTTCTTAAACGTAGATACCAAAACTGCACACAGTATTTCAGATGTGGTCTCATCAAAAACCCTGTACAAACAACTGTAGCAAGACTTCTTTATTCTTGTACTTCACTTCCCTTGCAATAAATGTCTATATGCCATTTGCCTTCCTAACTGCTTGCTGCACCTGCATGCTAACTTTCCAGCATCTTCTGTTTTACTTTCGGATTTTCAGCATCAGCAGTATTTTGTCTTTGTTTCATTATTAGTGTAATTTGTGAATAACTAAACCAATAAGCTGCATTTGGCAGCAAAGAATTCTTCTGCTAAAATACTAAGTCTAGCCACAACCATTTAAGTATTAGACACATTAGTTTATGCTCACAGCCTGAAGTCCAAAACTATGCTTTATCAAGATTAACAAATAAATGAAAGGGAGCTGCAGTCCCTTTAAGGAGCTCAGGTGATACTCAAAAATACTACAAGGACACTACGACTAGACAATTGCTTCACAATTCCCTTCAAGACACCAAGTCCTTGTCTGGATCACATCTTACTTCAGAACAAGTGCTAGTCTGGACAATGACTCTTCTAAAAAGCATCACTTAAAACATTAAACCAATAACTTAGATAAAAACAAAAAGCTAAAAGCTACTGCGGATGCTGGAAATCCAAAACAAAAACAGAATTACCTGGAAAAACTCAGCAGGTCTGGCAGCATCGGCGGAGAAGAAATCAGTTAACGTTTCGAGCCTTCATGGCCCTGGTCATGGTCTGCCGAAGGGCCATGAAGGCTCGAAACGTTAACTGATTTCTTCTCCGACGATGCTGCCAGACCTGCTGAGTTTTTCCAGGTAATTCTGTTTTTGAAACCAATAACTTACATTGATGAGATTGAAACAATTTGATTTCAAACATTCATGTACTACATTTTTATTGCAAAAATAGGCTAATTAAGGAAATGGTTTGTAAAACTTGATTTTTCATAAATTCACTGCCTGAAATTTGAAGAATCTAGAGTTTCAAAAGCTGAAACATTCTAAATAAAGCAACAACATCTGAACCGTTTGGGAATGTGGACGGCACATATTAGTTGACATATTAATAGTTTATTATTAGTCTATTAATATTAATAGTTTATCTGTATTTAGATATCCTGAAATCTGTCATATTATAATCATTCTAGGCTTGCACTAATCTCCATGAAAATACAGGAGATTTACAATTGAAATGTTTATTAGATATTTGCATATATATGGATAGCATTAAGAACAATGTTTTGTTTTCACCTGCCAGTATACATGGCGAATGGTGAGGAATTTCTGTTTCATATACAGTGGGTGCATTAACTCTAACCCTGTTACAGTGCAGTGTGTCCATAAGTCACTCATTGCTTCCAGCCGGCCAACTGCTAGTGAAAGTATAACCCGAGCTATGCTGGGAGTTGCCCAGCTCCCCGCGAGTTGCCGGGAGTTGGCTAACTATAGTTATGGTATGGCTAAGCCTCTTTGTACTTGTGGCTCTGTGGGACAAGGCTAGGAATGAAGTGATAAAGACTGGAAAGTTGTGGGTCGGTGTTATGTGGTTACCTGATGCTGGAAGGGGTAAAGTGAGCGGGCTGCCTCTTACCTGTAAGCGATGGCCTCTTCTCCTCCCCGCACAGGGACACGGTGCCATCCCGATGCAGTAGGATGGCTGCCAGCTCCCTGACGCGGCCAATGCGCACCTGCTCCCGGGGCCAGTCTCTGTGTAAGGAGCGGCAGCATTGGTAACAGACCGCCCAGGCTTGCTCTTCGTTGATCGGCTGCTCGTAGGCTCGTAGCACCTCATCCAGGGATAAAATCTGCGGCTCCAGCGCATCGCCGGAGCCGGTTACTTGCTGCTGTGGTTGTCGTTCACTGCCCGACCTGGCCATTTCCCCTTCGGTTTCTCATTTCTACTGCCCAACGTTTCCCCAGGTTCCCATAACAGCGAATCCCAGCCCGAGTCCGCAGCTCCGGTGTCAATCAGCCGGTACCATGTGATCGCCCTGCTCCAGCCCAGCCCAGCCTCCTAAAAACATCCAGCCAAACAGGAGGAGACATGGTCAAAGGACAATGTAGCAAAACAGAGACAAACCGGGACAGCCGCTCAGATTGAAATAAAGTGCCGTTTTTGGAAAGTACGCCGCACCCTGGCTGATGGACTGGCCACAATGTTTCTTTGTTCCCCCACAGCGTTTCCGTGTGCGCCTTGCCGATAGATAACACTGTAAACAGAAGCGGCAGCATCTTTTTTTACACTGCACGGCAAAATACATAGCAACACCCGAGCAGTGAACGTGAAAAGTCTCTGTCACTTTAACACTGACTCCCTCCATCCCAGCAGCCTTTCTCCACAGCCCGCGTATCTATTACCCCTACATCTATACAGGATATACCTCTTACAATCTTCAGTTCCTAAACAAGGATGATTAATATGGTACAATAGACAAAATACGACCTAATTCTACGATATTTCTGTTTGGCTCGTTTGTTATTTTGTATTTTGGGTCGTGAAAGGCGCTACATAATTGCAAGACTTTTTTTTTGTAATTTCTAATCTTGTAATTTGAGAGGTTCGGGCAAATTGTAGAACAATGTACCCATTACTTCCGGAAAAAAGATTTTAAAATAATTTATTTTAAGAGTAGAGAGATCAAATTTAATCGATAGTGTGCATGAACTGATCTTAATGTTTGAAAGATTTCTGATGGCTGGGTAAAGTTGTACATGGTATGTAGAGGTGTACAGAAAGATGTGGTGAAAAGTAGCTGGCATAGAGCTGCTCACTGGTTTTAAGGTTCTGTCAATTGCAAATACTTTTTTATTTTTTGTGTTCCAAGGCTTCATGTTTTGTATTAGAGAGGGGCAAAAAAAGAGACGGAGCATTAGCAACTGGGACCCACAATGTATTTCTTGGAGGGGATTATTTGAAACACAGAAACTCAAACTAGTGCCCAATTGATTGATATTTAGGAGTCTGTGTACGCCAGGTAACTTGCTGCTCCCAAAGACACACAACAGTTTCCCAGAAATACAGAAACATACTGCAGCAATACTTTCAATCCCATCACAGGATATTTACAGCAATGTGCAGTGTCATTCTCGCCCTGCGCATCATTCTGCATCTTGAACAGCCAGGTATTCGTGCTGTCCTTATAACTTACCCAGTCTTTTCGTAGCGAGCTCTTTGAAAGGTACAGTGGAATGTGTCAAGTTTTGCCTTAGGGCACTAGTCTGGGTGAATCAGGCTCTCGACTCAATTGTATCAGCCTGTTTCCTTTAAAATTAAACAATGTACGGAGCTGAGGCAGGGAATCTATTCATCCACGGGCACATTTATAATACTGTTGTGAAAGATTCAAATCCTCAAACTAAGCCACATTTCCTATCTGACTGCCACAGAGAAGAGGACAAGGTCGCCACCCTATTACATCAATAGATTGGAACTTAAGCCTTCCCATGTTTCTCAAGAGTTTAACCAGTATTTATTGCAGCTGCCTGGCTTTCTTTATGGGTCCCATCCAAATTCCAATTTTCAAATCCGATATGATCCCAATTTGCTATGTTAAACGTTTCTGCGTTTAGTCACCAGTGATACAATTTGGCACTGTTTCTAGTTACCAGTGAATGATACAGCACACCGTACAGCTTCCTAGGTTGAAATCGTTTTGAAGACTTTGACACAATGATCTAAAGCATGCACTCACCAGAATTTTTGAACTTTGCCAGCAATTACAGATAGAGTTTCACATATTAACCGTTAGAGGAGCAATGGATTATTTAATTGCTTTTTGCAGAATGTCCGATTTTACCTTCCTTTCTGACAAATGGCCTGGCTCCACTTGTCCACCTGAATTCGAAAAGACAATGTTTACCCCGCGGATTGGAATCGCCAGCAGCTCGGGTGCAATCCACTCCCAGATCCTTGCTGTAAAGCTCTGTTTACAGACGACCTTCACAGCGCGGCAGAAACCATTTCGCTGCGACACTAACGCTGGTGTACAAATGCATTCTTATGTGCTCCAAATTCCAATAACCGGCTTCCTTCACAACCCTCCAAAAGCTTCCTAATTAAGATGAATTGTACCTTATGTTATCTCCCTTGTCATATTGTAGTATTGTACATTTATATCATTTATTTCTAAAGTTCAAATCTGTCCAGGTTTTCTTCACATGATTACTATCCATTGTTAGTGATTTCTGCAGAAATACACAGCTGGACCTTTGCCAACATGACCGCGGTTAGTTACTCCTAAGATACAAGCAACAAAATTCAGCTGAGGTTCTCTATCTTGAGAGAAACTGCTATGTTAAACGTTTCTGCAATTAAAAGGCCTTTTTTATTGGGTTGGGTTACTATATTTTAGAAAGAAAGGTTTGCATTTATATTCGTTCCAGAACACATCGATCAGTACCACGGGATTTTTAACAGTCAAGTCTTCAGTTTGACAATGCAGCACTTCCTCAGTACTACACTGGAGTGCCAGCCTAGATCACGTGGTCAAGCCCAAGTCTAAAGAATCATAATATCTCATATACCTCATGTAAAAGTCGACACTAGTCTTTCAGGCATCAAAGCCCAAACAATTCAGAACCAAAGTATAATCCTGGAGACGTTAATGATTCGATTTCATCATAACTGTATAAATACTAATGAAAATGGTGTTATGATCCCCAAAGAGAACAACTTTTAAAAAGATATTTGAAATTCCAATGACTGACTGAAAGGATCACACAAGATTTCAAGTTTTTGGACTTTTACTGTAACAAAAACTAAAAGCGGCATATCTAAACACTATTCAGAGGCAATTTATACTTTGAACTAGAGACAAGAAATTCCCCATTTAGTTTTTAACATGAAAATCTTCCGCTACAGCTAATACTTTACGCTGTCCCTTAAGTGGGCACTTCTTTCACCAGGATTCAGTCTAAAGTTATTCTCAGCTCCCGATGGCTTACTTCCTTTTCCTTTCCCAGCCAAATAACTTCTAACCCAAAACTGACTTTCACTATGAGGGTTACACTGGAGATTCCTCCCTCTAACTTAAGCTGGGCAAATCTTCCATCCTCCTTTAAATCTTCACAAGCTCCATCTCTTCAGTTTGAGCATAAGCTCCCACCTACGCTTTGCATAGTGATCAACACAGTCAGCATTTTCTCTGCTTTAGTGCAGAATTGGCTGCCTCTGTCTTCCTGCTCTCTCTCAGATTTTGGAGACTGGCTTCGGTCTGAGTGTTTCAGTGATACAACTAGAAAAACTGCAAGTCGATACCACAGTGGCTTTCTATTAACTTTTCCCTTCCCAAAGCCTATCTCAATAGCAACATGATTCATAAGGGTCTTGTACTCAGGTAGAAATGCTAATTAGCTATCATCTAGAACCCAACTCCATCACATTTGGAAATAGACAGTTTAAAGTCTAACCACTAATAAAGCCTGACATTCCTAACACCTCCCCGTGAGACTTGGAGACTAACCGTCTGCCCACAGTCAGCACAGCCTCTCTTGCCACTATGTACAGGTGTTATCATCTAGCATGGCTTTCTTCCCAGTAAGTCAATCTGGGCCTGCCTTGTCCCCATTGCAACCAAGCCACCCAGGCTTATTGTCGGGCAGAATTTGGAGGAAGTCATATGATTGCCATCACTATTCCATTTTACCTTAAAATTAAAGAGACAGTCCCAAAACATAACAATCTTATTAACTTTGTATTTGTAACATGTTAAGTAAATACTGAAACATATATACATTTACATTTTGTTATTTATTAAAATTAAAGTGATAAGATTACAATAATTAATACGAATTCTTTGGTTTTTATTTTATTCCAAAGTGACTGTCTTTTTTGGATTTCACTTGGGGCCCAAATCAAGCATGCATGTCAACCCCTCAAAGATTACCTGTGTAAAAGTCGACCCCATGACTTTTGGCTTAAAAAATTGATCTCATAAATTAAACTTTTACAAAGCATATATGGTTGAGGCTATTGAGGGTTCGTGGACATCTATATTTGTGGCACAGTTTTTAACAAAAGGTTTAAAATTTTGAAAGTAAAATATTTATACAAATATTTGGTTAAGCTTATTTTCATTCTGTCCAATTTTTTTAGCATTTATATATTATGTTATGTTTGAGGATAACAATGATTAGAAGTCTAAGGTGCTGTAGAAAGAGTTCACTAATAAGAGATAATAAACTGTACAATTATTGCTGTTATTGGGTTTCATCCAAGCTCTTCATCTCACACACTCCACTAGATTGCTCCTTAGCTGCTGCGATCAGTCTCCTCACCCAGCAAATTTAACAGATGGAATCTGACCAAACACTAAGAGAAAACATAAGAAAGATGGTCCAACTTGGAATTGGAACAGTAAATAGATTTAATTAAATTAGAAGACTGGAGGTCATGAACGTGTTGTTAGAGCAATATCATTTCATACTTTCAGCATCAAAAAGTTAATAACTAATAAAACGTAATGACGGGGTTAACCCTTTCCATTCCAACATTTTTGAAATAACACAGAATTTTCAAAGCTGATGGACTGAAAGGCCTGTTTCTGTTTTGTAACATTTTATGATTTAATGAGATTTTCTGCAGATTTCTAATCTCAGCTATCACAAATCAAACAAAAGAAATTAGGAAACAGTTCTTTAATTTATTCCAGATAACTAACTTTTCTGTGGGTGGATGAAGAGTGCATGACTCCACAATGGAAGGCAGGGAGTTGCAATAATTACAGGAACAGCTGTGGTTGACACTATTTTTTTAGTGTTGTTGGCTAATATAATCCAAGGTAGCAGCATTCAATTTTGCCATAAATAATATTTTTGAGGTTTTCAGAAGTTACATTTCTACCTGAAAATCTCATGGAAGGTGCAGCTTGTAAAATATTCACTTCCTGATGCTAGGTTTGATTTTGTGAAGCTCACAACATCCTTACAATTCATTGTCTCTCCGGATGCTCCAAGTTGGGAAGCTAGTTTTAGGAACACAGGTTCAGGAGCTGGTCATTTTGTCCCTCTAACCTGTTCTGCCATGAGATCATGGCTGATCTGTGACATAACTCCATATCCTAGCCTTTGTCCCATATCCCTAACTACCTTTGGTTAACAGAAAACTATCAATCTCAGGTTTAAAATTAACAGTTAACCTAGTATCAACTGCCATTTGCAGGGGTTCCAAACTTCTGCCACTCTATGTGTGGAATATTTCCAAACTTCCCTCCTGAGAGGCCTGGCTTTAATTTTTAGGCCAAGCCCCCACTCACAGATTCCCCAGTCTGCTCAAATAGTTTCTATCTTCCCCGTCAACTTCCCTTAATATCCTGACAGCTTTGATCAAATCAACCCCCAATCTTCTAAATTCCAGGGTATGTAATCCTAGATGGGGAAATCTCTCCTTGTACTTTAACCCTTGGAGTCCATATATCATTGTAGTGAATTTATACCTTATTCCCGCTAAGACCAATATATCCTTTCCAGGGTGGGCTGCCCAGAACTGAACATAGTACTCCAATGTGATCTAACCAGGGCTTTGTATGGCTGCAGCATGACTTTTACCCCTTTGTATTCCAGTCCTCTAGCTATCAAGGCCAGCATTCCATTAGTCTCTAGATTTTATTTTAACCTGTCTATGAGGCTTTAATGACCTATGTGCATGAATCCCCAATGTTTTCAGCTTTTCACTGAAGAAAACGTGCATTTATATAGTGCCTTTCTTGGACCACCGGATGTCTCATCTAATGAAATACAGCTAATGAAATACTTTTGAAATGTTACTGTTGTAATATAAGAAATGTGGCAGTCAGTTTGAACACTACAAGCTCCCACAAACAGCAATGTGACAATGACCAGATATTGTTTGCGACGTTGATTGAGGGATAAATATTGGCCAGGACACTCAGGATATTTGCTCTGCTCTTTTTGAAATAGCGCCATGGGATCCACATGAGAGAGCAGACGAGCCCTCAATTTAATGTCTCATCCAAAAGATGACACCTCTGGCAGTGCAACACTCTCTCAGTGTGCATTGGAGTGTCAGCCAGTGTGCTTGAAACCTTTTGACTGAGGCAAGAGTGCTACTAACTGAGCCACAGCTGACACTGTCACCATTTAAAAAGTACTACCCTTTACCACTTTAACTCCTCATGCTGATTGGCCAGATGCCAGGGAAAGTTGCGCATGCACACTCGGTTCGCACTACATTTGCCGGCACATGCAGTTTCTCCCACTGCTGATGTCATGGTGCACACCAGTTGGCTGGCCCCAGTACTGGTTTATGTGTTACTTGCTCAGCTGCTCTCTCCAGTGCTGGCCCACCCTGTCCACTGTCATCGCTATCCCTCTCCAGATCACCAGCCAACCCTTCTGCAAAAATTCCTCTGTACCATATTTGTGACATACACCTTCAGATGTCTGATTCAAAGTGGACTTTTTTTGCACCTCACCGTAGCACACCATGTCCTGAAGCACCATCATACTGACCTGAAAATGAAATACACAGAAAAGCTCACATCACTGCCCAGTTGATGCAATTCCTGGAGTGGGACTTGATCATGGAGCTTCTGGCTCAGAGACAGGGATGCTATCTACTGCATCACAAGACCTTCCCATTTGCTTGTAATCAATGAAAGTAAAACATAAAACATGAGCCTTGAACAGATAAATTTTAACACAGTTGTTATTGCTGTTTTCCACACTGGATTCAGTTAGACTGGCTACCTAGAAGCTCAGCGAAACCTGTGTGACGAATAACTAGTTCATGGTTTATTTTAGATGTAATGTTTAGTTCTGGGAAGATTGTTGTTGTGAAGGTAAAGTAATTAAAATGCTGGGCATTAGAGATGGTCAGAGCACCTAAAAGAAAATAGCAGTTCAGAAGGTTACCCATATTTGTTTAATAGAGTCTGAATAAAAGAGATAGAGTCATAAAACAGCATGTGAGAACTGGACCACAGCTAGAGTATTGCGTGCAGTTCTGGAATCCGCATTGTAGGAAGGATGTGATTGCACTAGAGGGAGTGGAGAGGAGATTTACCAGGATGTTGCCTGGGCTGGAGAGTTTTAGTTATGAGGTGAGATTGGATAGACTGGGGTTATTTTCCCTGGAGCAGAGGAGATTGAGGGGGGACATGATTGAGGTGTATAAAATTATGAAGGGCACAGATAGGGTAGACAGGAAGGAACTTTTCCCCTTGGTGGAGGGATCAATAACCAGGGGACATAGATTTAAGGTAAGGGGCAGGAGGTTTAGAGGGGATGTGAGGAAGAATTTGTGGTGGGAATCTGGAACTTGCTGTTTGAAAGTTTTGTAGAGGCAGAAACCCTCAGAACGTTTAAGAAGTATTTGGATGTGCACTTGTGATGCCATGGCATACACTAGGCGATGCTATGGGCCTAGTGCTAGAAAACGGGATTAGAATAGTTAGGTACTTGTTTGACCGGCGCAGACTCGATGGGCTGAAGGGCCTTTTTCTGTGCTGTAGACCTCTATGAATCCATGACAGTCTACACTGCTCCCAAAGAAGTGCAGTCCAGAGAGATGTTTTGTTTTGTGAGTTGGAGCTAAATTAGTTTAAAAGCATTCAGTGAACCTTGAAAGGCTACATTGTCATGGAGGAGGGTGGAGCTTAAGAAGGTTCTTTGGTTTCAATTTATCTGAGTGTCCTGAACAGGAGAAGAGGTTCCATACTGAAAGAGTGCTCCTGTTAGCAGGCTCCAGGCAAGCCCTGGGAGCCGTTCAGTGCAGTTGTTGGTTATAGTTTGGTCCTTGTGTGCTTTGCAGCTCAAATAGAAGCCCTGAGCACTGCTCGGTGCAGTTAGGGCTCAGGAGAAGGCCTGAGGAGCTGACAAGGCAGTAGAAGGTTGTTGGTTCCATGCTGGAGACAATCAGGGCTCATAGAAGCTCTGGGAGCCATTTTATAGGTTCGGTACTGACTGGAGCTCAGAGAAACCCAGGGGCAGTGCCAGCTTAGTGAAGCTAGTGGTCTACGGAAGAGTTGGAATTGTGTTAGTAATTAGTGGAAGGGAAGCAAACCTTTGTGAATCCTAGGAAACGCAATTTCAGGGAGAGAGGCTGAACCATTGGAAGGTGAGCAGTCATTGATGCACTCTGAGTTGGAGCAGCTTTTGAAGGAATTCAGAGACTAGATCTTAGAAAGTGAAGAGTTGAAATCCCTCATGAGGGAGACAGAGTTTTAACAAGATATTGTGCCTGAGTGGTCAATGACATCTGAATGGGTTGCTGAGGAATCCGTGGGATCTATCTTGGTCGCATCTACCATTTAATGTGCAGTGTTGGTGTTCAACCACATTCTACCTGTTAATTCACATTTACCTTATGTTAATTCTGAATGTTAGAGCATAAGATAGATATTGTAGATTGTTTTACTTTGCTGGCTTTGCAAAGTTTATTTTGTTTGTTTAAAACTGTGGAATCTTGTGACATTTTTCTCTTAGTAAGAACCAGGGATTTCAAACTTTGTCTACTTTAAACAAAATGTGACTGGTCCCTAACCGGATCGTAACACCCAAAATGATTCATCTTTGAAAGGGAGTGCAAAAACAACCAGGAATGAATAAAAATGCATTTCAGCAAAATAAAGCTCAATGCGATAGATACTGTAAGCTTTCCAGTTTTTAATGTATCAGTTAAAATGTTACACGGTTTTCATTCAATTACAATCCTTCGATGCTGAAATGAAAATTGCATTAGATTCAGCACGCAGGTACCAGTTTGTTATTAAACCTTTGACCTTTCTTTGAACACGTTTTGGGAGTTGCAGACTGCAGTTTCAGTCACTGGATTTGAGGTCACAGTCAGTGCAAATACATGTCCATGAAGAACAGCCCCTGCAGTTGCGGCGTCACCAAACTCAGCCATCCCTTATAGGTCTAAAATGCCTGACCTCACACTTCCCTACATTGAAATCCATTTACCACTGATTTTCCCTATTATCATCATTGTAATTTTATGCTTTCATCTACACTGATGATAATAGGGAAAATCAGTGGTAAATGGATTTCAATGTAGGGAAGTGTGAGGTCAGGCATTTTAGACCTATAAGGGATGGCTGAGTTTGGTGACGCCGCAACTGCAGGGGCTGTTCTTCATGGACATGTATTTGCACTGCCTGTGACCTCAAATCCAGTGACTGAAACTGCAGTCTGCAACTCCCAAAACGTGTTCAAAGAAAGGTCAAAGGTTCACTCGGCAAAATCACAAGATATGGAATTCAATGGACACTCAATCCAAGGAAGGATGAAATATAAATTGTGTAGAATTTGAATTACAGTGATCGCAAAATGTTTTCAGTTCTTATTGTTGCACAGTCAATGCCTCAGATTCAAGCAGTACAAGTGGAAATCTGTAGAGATACACAACTCTACACACTGTAGAAATTTGTGTTGACAGTGCTAACCTGTTTAGACAGTAAAAAAATCAAAAGAGAGTGGGCGTCTGTCATATACAAAATGTATGTGTATTCAATAAAGATCCACATACTATGTTGAATGTTAAAATGGAGACTTGGTAATTGACAGACGATGGGACTGGGATAAAAATGAGAACTTTCTCATTTACTCAATTACCTTTGAGGAAATATTTGTTATAATTGGTATGCAAGGTCTTTGCAGTAACAACTGATCTGTAAATAATTTTGATATACATAACTACATCTCACTTGAACACACGCACTAGCAGAATGTGAACAAGTCAGGCTTTAAGCAGCCAATTGCCAGTCAAATACACATCAGTTATTTTTTGCAAAACATTTATTTTAGTTAATTTCACAGAATTGTTACAGTGCAGAAGGAGGCCATTTGGCTGGTTGTGTCTGCACCAGCTCTCTGAATGAGCAATTCACTTAGTGCCTTCTTCTGCCTTCTCCCAGTAACTCTGCACATTCTTCTTTTTCAGATAGCAATCTAATTCTCTTTTGAATGCTTCAGTTGAACCTGCCTCCACCATACTCTCAGGCAGTGCATTTCAAACCCTAACCACTCGCTGCGTGATACAGCTTTTTCTCACATTGCTTTTGCTTCTTTTGCCAATTACTTTAAATCTGTGCCCTTATGCTCTTGACCCTTTTATGAGTGTTGGGAACAGTTTCTCCCAACTATCCTGTCCAAACTCCTCATGCTTTTGAATACCTCTATCAAATCTCCCGTTAGCCTTCTCTTCTCCAAGTAAAACAGTCCACCTTCATAACTGAAGTTCCTCATCCCTGGAACCTATCTTGTGAATCTTTGCTGAACTCTCTCCAATGCCTTTACATCCTTCCCAAAATGCAGCACTCAGAACTGGACGCAGTCTGAGGCCAGACTAGTGTCTTCTCACAAGTTCAACATAACCTCCTTGCTCATGTACTCTATTCCCCTATTAACAAAGCCTAGCCTGCATGCTTTATTAACCACTCTCTCAATCTGTCCTGCCACCTTCAATGACTCATGCACATATATACCCAGGTCCCTCTGCCCCTGCACCCCAATTAGAATTGGACCTTTTATTTTATATTGACACTCTGTGTTCTTCCCACCAAACTGAATCACTTCACATTTCTCCATACTGAACTTCATCTGCCACCTGCCCATTTCACCAACTTGTTTATGTCCTTTTGAAGTTCTACGCTATTCTCCTCACAGGTCACAATGTTTTCAAGTTTTATATTATCCACAAACTTTGATATTGTGCCCTGTACACCAAGGTCTAGATCATTAATATATATCAGGAAAAGCAAGGGTCCCAACACTGACCCCTGGGAACTCCGCCCGAAAAACATCCATTAACCACTACTCTGTTTCCTGTCACTCAGCCAATTTCATATCCATGTTGCTACTGTCCATTTTATTCAATGAGTTATAACTTTGCTCACAAGTCTGTTGTGCGGCACTGTATCAAATGCCTTTTGGAAGTCCATGTACACCACATCAACAGCATTGCCCTCATCAAAACCTCTTCCAAAACTCCAGCAAGTGAATTAAACACAATTTTCCCTTAAGAAATGCACGCTGGCTCTCATTAATTAACCCGCTTTTGTCCATGTGGCTATTAGCTTTGTCCCAAATTATTGTTTCTAGAAGTTTCCCCACCACCAAAGTTAAACTGACTGGCCTGTCGTTGCTTGACTTATCTTTATACCTTTTTTGAACAAGGGTGTAATGTTTGCAATTCTCCAGTCCTCTGGCACCACCACTGAGTCCAAGGAAGATTGAAAAATTACAGCCAGTGCCACTGCAATTTCCACCCACATGGCAATCTGCACCTGTAACTCACCAATCCTAATTACCACACTCCGTGCATGGGATTCAACAACCACAGATATCCTACACACAGCTGCCAAATTAAACTGATTGACATTAAGCTAAGGAGAGTTGCAAGCTACTGTGAGTGACAGAATGAACTGCTAATCAAAGCACTTCAGAAGTGGTTTACAAATGGAGGCATGGTGTGATAAAAATCATTGTAAAAACTGGAGTGAATGACTGCATGGAGATGGAAGATCCAACATTGATTCATCATCCATTATATTAAGGAATTACTTGCATAATGAAATAAAAAGTTTTAACGATGCGCATGAATGGGAAAAAAAAACTGAATTTCACAAAATAAGTGAGGATATGGTTCTCAGATTGATGTGCAGACTTTATTTCCATCATCAGAACAATGCTGACAGCAGGCGGCCAGCAGCCAAAGGTCGAACCTTCCTTCAGATTTGCTTGTAAAGCTAGGTATCAGAGATGAACTTGATATTTCTAGACATGGCCCACCTCATCCCCAATTCCAAGATCGACAAAGACCTGCAGTCAGTAACTCCCTGCATTATGGCTGAGATCAGGAAATTAATGCATTGGTAATTCGCTTCACAGTACTAACCAGGATGCTCCAATGCACTCCCATATTACCAAACAAAACAAAATTGATCTTCAAAACCAGTAATCAGAAAGCCTACACTAGGCCAGAGATTGCAACCTCAGCTTTTTAGTAAATCCCAAGCCAAGTTTCCAAAATCATATCCTCTACAACAGAAATGACGCCCACTTCCACCCCGAAGCCATGGAAACCCTTAGCCAGACCCTTGGTACCTCCAGATTCAACTACTTCAATGCTCTCTTGTCCAGCCTTTCATCTTCCATAAACTTGTGTTTGTCCAAACCTCTGCTATATGAACCCTATGCCACAATATATCCCACTCACCCAACACCTCTGTCTTCGCTAGTCTACATCAGCTTCCAGCATCTCAAATTTAAAATTTTTATCCTTTGGTGTAAATCTCTTCGTGACTTTGAATGGATTGAGACTGACATTTCAGGGTGAAAATTCCTCTGATTTCACTTTTATCTTACATGAAAAATAGCAATGTTTTTGTAATGTTGCTTATGGCCTAAGGGTAACACAGTTTCTTAGGTCTTGAGAATTCAGTTATCAGGTATCAGTGATTCTAAAGTCAGTGAACTGATTACCATGACAGGCCAGCTGGGCCTCATTGCATGCACATTATGTCTATGTAGGAACCCCAGAACACTTCAGGTATCCTGGATAATCATGGGTGCAGGAAGTGCCACCAGTTGTTCAAGCTTAAGCTTCGATTTTCGGAACTTGGAGGGTGGCTGGAGTTACTGCCGTTGAGAGTTGAGAACTTTCCCAAATGTGCGCTCCAGGAAATGGTGACCCCACAGCTACAGAAGCTGCAGGAGGTGAGGGAATAGGTGACTACAAGACAGGGAGGAAGACAAAGTGCAGAATCCCCCAAGCACTCGCTAACCAGTTTTCAGGTCCTCTTCTAAATAAGCAACTGACCAACCATTTCTAACATTTGCATTGTTTTTGCATTTTTATTTAAAGAAATAGTATCACTTCCTTTTAACTAAAAGGAGAATTCAGATTCAATTTGTGTGTATGCGTGTGTGAGACAGAGAGAGAGAACTTTGAGAGTGAGAGAGTGTGTGTGCATGTACATCTGCATGTGTGTGCTTTGAGTGTGTGCGCGCGCGTGTGAACTTCGAGTGTGCATGTGCCCACATGTGAGCTTTAAGGGGGGCGTTTTTGGTTAAGGCGAGTATTGCAGTACTGGAGAAAGAGGATGTGTCTGAGGATTCAAGGACAGAATAGATTTGGCTAGTGCTAAGGAATAGGAAGGGTGCAAATACATTGCTCGGTGTAATGTATAGACCACCAGCTAGTGGTAAGGACATGGAGGAACAAATCCGCAAGGAAATAACAGAGAGGTGTAAACATCATACAGTAGTTATAATGGGGGACTTTAATTACCTGTATATAGACTGGGATAGTGGTAGAGTAAGAGGCAGTGAGGGACAAACGTTCCTAAATTATGTTCAGGAGAATTTCCTACAGCAGTATGTGTCCAGTCCAACAAGAAAAGAGGCACTGCTAGACCTGGTTCTTGGGAATGAGGTGGGCCAAGTGGATCAAGTGACTGTGGGGGAGCATTTAGGGGACACTGGTCATTGTATCATAGGGCAGAATTTTGCCCTTGATGGGTGGGTGGGCAGCTGATCGCCGCCGCTGAAACGGGCCCGCCGCCATTTTAAGTGGGCGGGCCAATTAAGACCCGCTCAGCGGGCCGCCCGATGGGAAGCGCTATGCGCTTCCTGTGCGGGGGAAGGCGGGGGGATTCCCCAACTGCCAGAGTGCGCTCTTTCATGCATGCGCGCAATAGAGCGCACATTTCCCTGAGACTAAGTGCTGCCTCAGGGAGAGCGCTGAAAGTTTTTGAAACTTTAAAAATAGAAAAATAAAAAAATCCTTAACATGTCCCCCTCATGTGACAATGTCACACGAGATGGGACATGTTAATAAATATGACAGAAACTTTATTAAAGTTTTTTAAAACCGACATGAAACCTCATCCCGCCGGTGGATGAGGTTTCATGTTTTTTCAGAAGCCCGCCGGGGCTCCTGCCTGCCCACCAGCCTTAAGGTTGGACGGGCAGGGCCTTTAATTGATTTAACTACCCTGTCAATGGCCTCAATTGGCCATTGTCAGGTCGGCGGGCGGACAGCTGATTGCGCTGTGCCCCCGCCTTCCTGAATATTTAAATGGGGCGGGATGACGTCAGGGGTTTTCCCCCGCTGTCATCCCACGTCATTTTCGCGTCGGCGAGTGGGCCCCGCCCCCAGCTCACCGACTGAAAAATTCTGCCCATAAGGTTTAGGATGACGGTGGAAAATGACTTTGGTCAATCCAAAGTAAGAATAATTAATTGGCAGAGAGTAGACTTCAATGGAGCAAAAATGGAGCTGGGTCGGATAGGCTGGAACCAAAGGTTGGTGGGCAAAACAGTAGCTGAACAATGGGCTACCTTCAAAGAAGAGATGGTTTGGGCACAGTCAAGGTATGTTCCCTCAAAAGGGAAAGGTAGGACAAACAAATCCAGAGTTTCCTGGATGACAAAGGAAATAGAAATTAAGTTAAAGGTGTCAGGTAGCAAATACAATTGAGAACCAAGCTGAATACAGAAGGTTCAGGAGGGATGTGAAAAAGCAAATACGTGAAGCAAAGAGGGATTATGAAACACTGGCAGCTAAGATAAAAGGAAATCCCAGAGTTTTCTACAAGCACATCAATAGTAAAAGGGTGGTAAAAGGAGGAGTAGGGATTATTAGGGACCGAAAAAAGGATTTACACATAGAGGCAAGAGGCATGGCTGAGGTGTTAAATTAATACTTTGCATCTGTCTTTACCTGTGAGGTAGATGCTGCCCAGGCCATGGTGACAGAGGAGGAAACTCAGTCACTAGAAGGGTCTAAAATTGATAAGGAGGAGGTATTGGATAAGCTGTCGGTACTTAAAGTTGCTAAGGCACCGAGACCGGATGAGATGCATCCAAGAATATTAAAGGAAGTGGGAGTGGAAATTGCAGAGGCACTAGCAATAATCTTTCAGTGTTCCCTGGATTCATGGGAGGTGCCGGAGGACTGGTGAATTGCAAATTTGTTCAAAAAAGGTTGTAAAGATCTGCCCTGCAATTACAGACCAGTCAGTTTAACTTCAGTGGTGGCAAAACTTCTAGAAACAATTATTTAGGATAGAATTAATAGTCACATGGAAAAATGTGGATTGATTTAGAAGAGTCAGCATGGATTTGTTAAAGAAAAATTGTGTCTAACTAACTTGCTGGAGTTTTCTGAAGAGGTAACAGAGATGGTTGATGAGGGCAAGGCCATTGATGTGGTGTATATGGACTTCCAAAAGGCGTTCGATACAGTGCCATACAATAGACTTGTGAGGAAAGTTATAGGTCATGGAATAAAAGGGACAGTAGCAACGTGGATACAAAATTGGCTGAGGGATAGGAAACAGGGAGCGATGGTTAATGGGTATTTTTCGGGCTGGAAGAAGGTTTGTAGTGTAGTTCCACATGGGTCGGTATTTGGACCCTGGCTTTTCCTGATATATATATATAAATGATCTAGATCTTGGTGTGCAGGGGGCAATTTCAAAGTTTGTGGATGATACAACACTTGGAAGAATTGTAAACTGTGAGGAGGACAGTGTTGAACTTCAAAAGGACATTGACACATTGGTGGAGTGGGCAGATAGGCGGCAGATGAAGTTCAATGCGGAGAAGTGTGAGGTGATAAACTTTGGCACAAAGAACATGGAGAGACAGTATAAAATAACGGATGCTATTCTAAAGGGTGTGCAGGAGCAGAGACACCTGGGTATATATGTACATAAGTCATTAAAGGTGGCACGACAGGTAGAGAGAGCTGTTACTAAAGCATCCAATATTCTAGGCTTCATTAATAGGGGCATAGAGTACAAGAGCAGGGAGGTTATGATGAAATTATATAAGACACTGGTTAGACCTCAGATGGAATATTGTGCACAGTTCTGAGCGCCACACTATAGGAAGGATATGAACCACATCGGAGAGAATGCAGAAGAGGTTTACAAGAATGGTTCCAGGGATGAAACACTTCAGTTATGAGGAAAGATTGGAGAAGTTGGGACTGTTTTCCTTGGAGAGGAGAAGGCTAAGAGGAGACTTGATAGAAGTTTTCAAAAACATGAGGGGTCTGGACAGCATAGAGTAAAACTGTTGCCGCTCGTAAACGGATCAAGAGCGCACAGTTTTAAAGCGTTTTCCAAAAGAAGCAAATGTGAGGTGAGAAAAAACTTTTTCACACAGCGAGTGGTTAAGGCTTGGAATGGACTGCCTGGAAGTGTGGTGGAGGCAGGTTCAATTGAGGTATTGAAGAGAGCATTGTTTCTATTTAAATAATCATCCAAAGTGCAGGGTTACAGGGAAAAGGCAGGAGACTGACACCAATTTAAAATGCTCAGAGACCTGGTGCAGACACAATGGGCCGAATGGCCTCCTTCTACACCGTAATAATTCTGTGATTCTGTGTGTGTGTGCCTGAGTGTGAGCTTTGAGTGTGTCTGTATGTAAAATTCATGTGCGGGAGATTGCGGGTTAACTTCGAGTGTGCGCATGCACGTGTGTGTGAACTTCGAGTGTGCACATATGTATGTGAGCTTCAAGTGTGTGCATGCACGTGAACGAGTGTGCGCTTGCACGGCTGTGTAAACTGTGTGTGTGCATGTGGCGTGTTTGTGTTTGTGTGGGAGTTGGAGCGTATTTTTATTTGTACCCAGATCAGTTTTAGTGTGATAAGACTAACTGCTTCCTTTGTTAAACTCAAAAATACGAGTTGGACAGGTTTTATGATGACAGCATGTAGACAGTTCAGCACACACTAAATTGAGAAAGATAAATTTTCCAAAGCACACAAAAATCTTGTTATGGTCAAACGAGGAGAGGGAAAAGAGGGGAGCCATTCCACCCCTCCTCACTTGGTCATAACATTGGCTATTTTAAAATTATGACTTCTTGTTTGGTGTCCACCCATAGTGGAAACATTTCTCTGTTTCTTTCCTTTCAAACCCTTTCATCATCTTCAAGACCTCCAAGAGGCCAATTTCCAGTCTGCACTCTTCTGGAGAAAAGAGCCCCGGCCTGTTTAGTATTTTCTGTTAGTTATAAGCCCTCAGTTCTGGTATCAATCTCATGGATCTTTTTTGCATTATTTTCAATACCTCCACGTGTTGTTTTTTTAATAATATTGAGACCAGAGCTGTGCACAACACTCCCAATGTGGACTGATCAAGGCTCTATATAAGACTAACATAATTCGTCTGCTTTTTAATTTTATCCCTTCAGAAATTAACTCGAATGTTTCTCTCAATTTCTTTAATAGACGAACAGATGGTCACTCACTACATTGAGGTTTGTTACAGAGTCACTAGGGTTGTCAAGTTTAAGTGATTTTATCATCGAAAGCGGTGAAAACTGAGTAAAAGATACGGACTCGAAACGTTAACTGTTCCTCTCCGCAGATGCTGTCAGACCTGCTGAGTTTTTCCAGGTATTTTTGTTTTTGTTTCCTATGTAAAACCATGTTCACTTTTCTCTATACTTGTATCTGTATTAAATTCCAGCTCATTTTCTCATTGACCGTGTATTGTTTTTCCCAGGTGGGTAAATTCGCCCATGTAAATCAGTACCGTATCTTCCACGAGTACTACACTTCAGGAAGGATATCTTTTTAAAAAATCTTTTGTTACATAAAATCAGAGTAAACGACAACAAACCCTGTTCTTTATGGTAGAAAAGTATTTTACCAACTGAAGTTGCAACAGCATTTAAGTAAACTAAAACTCCACTCACTTACTCTACACGTTTTCTACTCGTTATAAGTTGCTCTCCAAAGTCTGTGATTTGGGGACAAACAAGACATTTATAGCTCATGTCACCTTCGCACAAGAATTACAGAACGAGATAGGCTGGAACTCGCCTACCGCCGCAGCGATTGCTGGACATCAGCTGGTCCCGGGAGACCCGTCAATCAAACCACATCCACCAATAGACTGCGACTTCCGGAGAGCAATCCACCAATGGCTTTACAGCGCGGGATCAACAGGCGAACGGAAGTAACGCTGTGAACAGGAGAGAGAAAGAAGATGCAAAACAGCAGCAGCAGCAGGCAAGGAGATAGGAGGAACAACAATGTTAATGTTTAATTTATTGCAGCAGGCAAGGAGATAGGGGTAACAAAAATATTAATGTTTTTGCAGCAGAGAAGGAGATAGGAGTGACAGCCCTGTTAGTGTTTAATGTATTGCAGCAGTAGAGGAGACAGTAGTGATCACAGTGTTAGTGTTTAATGTATTGCAGCAGTAGAGGAGACAGGAGTGATCACAGTGTTAGTGTTTAATGTATTGCAGCAGTAGAGAAGGAGACAGTAGTGATCACAGGGTTAGTGTTTAATGTATTGCAGCAGTAGAGGAGACAGGAGTGATCACAGTGTTAGTGTTTAATGTATTGCAGCAGTAGAGGAGACAGGAGTGATCACAGGGTTAGTGTTTAATGCATTCGCAGCAGCAGAGAAGGAGACTGTAGTGATCACAGTGTTAGCGTTTAATGTATTGCAGCAGTAGAAGATTATAAGTGACAGCATTATTGCAGCAAAAAGATGGAGTAAGTTAGCATGAACACGGTACATATTTGTACAGCTATAGCAATGAGTTATGGGTTGCCACAGCACGCAGGCTTAACCAATTAATAAGGTTATAGCAAAGAGGTGGAATTAGCAATTCATACAGTTACAATAGTGAGATAAATAGCAACAGAATGATTTGAAAATAATTATCATTAGCAATGTTATACCTGTACCAGAGTTAAAGCTATTAATAGTTGAAGCAGTTGAATAGTTGAAATGAGCTAGAATTTAATGCAGATACAGTTTAGAGAAAGGTGAACATTGTTTTACAGTAGAGAATGAATGGTGTAGGGAATAATATGAAAGAAAACTGTTAACATAAGGTGGTATTTGTTCAGATTTTCCATATTTGTTTACATTGTGACAGTGCTTTTTGTGTAAAATACAGAATGTCCGGTGTTACCTCCGATAATCTATCCTGTTCCCCTGATATGACTCAGAGGAAGACACTCCCACAATTGTTGGGTGAGTTTATGTTGAATTTATAATTAATATGGTTCCTTATTTTCAAGCTTAGGGCTGAATAAAAGAGACATTATCTTCACTAAACATTGCCTGATGAATCCTGTTTGGGGAGGCAAAAGGGGATGTGTCATTTTTGCTAAAATCACTTTTTAGTCAGAGTTAATATGTGTCAGCTAATAAACAGTATGGCATTAAATATTTGTAAACATGTGAAACAAACTATAAACCTACAACAAAAGGGAAGAAAATCTGAAATTGTGTGGATTTGTGGGTGTAATTCAGTCTAAAGAAATGCAAGGTACCACAGAATAGAAAAAAACAGATGTGATTAATTGATAACCTGATAATTAAGGCACCCCTAGGTAGGAGCGATTTTAATATGATTGAATGTTACATTCAGTTTGAGGGAGAAAAGAGTGGGTCAAAGACTAGTATTTTAAACTTAAGGGCAATTTTGAGGTCATGAAAGCAGAGTTAGCTAAAGTGAGGTTAAGGGATAGGTCAATAGAGATGCAGTGGCAAATATTTAAAGGATTATTTCAGAATACACAGAATAGATACATTCCAATGAGAAAGAAAAATTCCAAAGGAAGGACCCACCATCAGTGGTTAACTAAAAAAGTTCAACACCGTATTAAACTGAAAGAAAAAGCATATAATTGTGCAAAGACGGGTGGCAGTTCAGAAGATTGGACAGAATATAAAGAATGACAAAAAAATTAATGAGGAGGGAAAAATTAGAGTATGAGAGAAAGCTAGCTAGAAATATAATGATGGATAGAAAGAGTTTCTATAGATATCTAAATAAGAAAAGAGTTAACAAAGTGAGCATTGGTCCTATAGAAAGTGAGCCTTGGGAATTAATAATGGAAAATAAGGAGATGGCAGATGAATTGAACAGGTATTTTGCATCGGTTTTCACCATAGAGGGTACGAGTAGCATCCCAGAAATATCTTTAAATCAGGAAATGGAAGGGAGGGAGGAACTCAGGAAATTTACAATCACCAGCGAAGTGGTATTGAGCAAATTGTTGGAGCTATGGCTGACAAATCTCTGGGTCTTAATGGGCTTCATCCTCGGATCTTAAAAGAAATGGCTAGTGAGATAGTTGATGCGTTGGTTTTAATTTTCCAAAATTCCCTAGATTCGGGGAACCTAAGAAATAGGAGCAGGAGTAGGCCATTTGGCCCCTCAAGCCTGCCCTGCCATTCAATAAGATCATGGCTGATCTGCCCCAGGCCTCAAGTCCTCTTTTGTGCCAGCTCCTCATTGCCCTCAACTCCCCAATATTTCAAAAATCTATCTACCTCCCCTTTAAATACTTTCATTGATCTAGCCTATACAATTCTCTGGGGTAAGAGAATTCCAGACATTCACTACCCTCTGAGAGAAGAAATTCCTTCAATATCTCAGTTTTAAATGAGTGTCTCCTTACTCTGTAACTATGTCCCCTAGTTCAAGATTCCCCCACTAGTGGAAACATCTTCTCAACATCTACCCTGTCATGCCCCCTCAGAATCTTGTATGTTTCAATAAGATCACCCCTCATTCTTCTAAACTTTATAAATAAAGGCCTAACCTGTTTAGCTGTTCTTGATAGGTCAATCCCTTCATCTCAGGAATCAGCCGAGTGAATCTCTTTTGAACTGCCTCCAATGCCAGTATATCCTTTCTTAAATACAAGGACCAAAACTACACAGTACTCCAGGGACAGCCTCACCAACACCCTGTACAGTTGTAACAAGACTTCCCTATTTTTAAACTCTAACCCCCTAGCAAAACAGGCCAAAATTCCATTTGCCTTCTTAATTACTTGCTGCACCTGCATGCTAACTTTTTGTGTTTCATGCACAAGAACACCCAGATCCCTCTCTGCTGCACTTTTTTGGAGTCTCTCTCCATTTAAATAATAGTCTGCCTTTTGATTCTTCCTGCCAAAGTGCATGACCTCACATTTCCTACATTAAATTCCATCTGCCAAGTTTTTGGCCCACTCTCTCAACCTGTCTATATTGCCTTGCAGATTCCTTATGTCCTCATCACAACATGCTCTCCCATCAATTTTTGTATCGCCAGCAAATTTGGATACATTACACTCTGCCCCCTCCTCCAGTCATTAATAGTAAATAATTGAGGCCCTAGGACTGATCCTTGTATCACTCCACTAGTTACTTCTTTCCAACTTGAAAAAGACCCATTAATCCCAACTCCCTGTGTTAACCAATCCTCAATCCATGCTAATACATTACCCCCGATACCGTGAGCTCCTATCTTGTGCAATAATCTTTTTATATGGCACCTTACCGTATGCCTTCTGGAAATCCAAATACACTACATCTACCAGTTCCCTTTTATCAACTCTGCTTGTTATATCCTCAAAGAACTCTAGCAAATTTGTCAAACATGATTTCCCTTTCACAAAACCATGTTGACTCTGATCGCGTTAAGCTTTTCTAAATGTCCTGCTATTTCTTCCTTAATAATGGACTCTAGCATTTTCCCAATGACAGATGTTAGGCTGACTGGCCTATAGTTTCCTGCTTTTTGTCTCCCTCCCTTCTTGAACAGGGGCATCACATTAGCAGCTTTCCAATCTGCTGGGGCCCTCCCAGAATCCAGTGAGTTCTGGAATATTTCGACCAATGCCTCCACTATCTCTGCAGCCACTTCCGTTAAAAACCTTGGATGCAGGCCATCAAGTCCTGGTGACTTGTCTGCTTTTAGTCCCATTCATTTCTCCAATACTTTGCCCCTCGTGATAGAGACTGTTACAGGATCTTTCCTCCCATTAGCTCCTTGCTTATCCGATATCTTTGGAATGTTTATAGTGTCCTTCACCGTGAAGACCGATGCAAAATATTGGTTGAAATTATCTGCTATTTCCCTGTTTCCAATTATCAATTCTCCAGTCACATCCTCCAAGGGTCCCATACTCACTTTAGCCACTCTCTTTTTATATATCCATAGAAGCTCTTGCTGTTTGTTTTTATATTTCTTGACAGTTTACTTTCATAATCAATTTTCTCCCTCTTTATTAGCTTTTTAGTCATCCACTGCTGGTTAGTAAAAAAATTCCCAATCCTCTGGCCTACCACTAGTTTTCGCCACTTTGTATGCCTTAATTTTTGATTGGAAACTCTCCCTGATCACCTTTGTTAACCAAGGTTCACCCTTCTCATCGAGTCCTTTTTGACCGGATAAATTTAAGCGTTATGAAATATCTGTTTAAATGTCTGCCACTGCTCATCCACTGACCTTCCCCCTAGTCTATTTTCCCAGTCCGCTTTAGACAACTCTTTCTTCATACCTCTGTAATTGCCCTTATTTAAGTTGGGGACACTGGTTTGATATCCGAGCTGCTCGCCCTCAAACTGAATTTGAAATTCTACCTTGTTGTGATCACTACCCCCTAGAGGATCCTTAACTATGAGATCTTTTATTAATCCCACTGCCTTACACAGTACTAGATCTAAAATAGCCTGTTCCCGGGTATGCTCTGCAACGTATTGCTCTAATAAACAATCCCTGATGCACTCTACAAATTCGTCTTCCATGTTATTCCTGCCAACCTGATTTGTCCAGTCAATATGCAGATTAAAATCACCCAAGACAACTGTAGCGCCCTTCTTACACGCCTCCATTATTTCCTGATTTATACTTTGTCCTACAATGAGGTAACTCTTTGGGGGCCTATAGACAACTCCCACCCGTGACTTCTTCCCCTTGCTATTCTTTATTTCCACTCAAACTGATTCCGCATCACGATCTATTGCATCTATATCACTACTCACCACCGCACTAATACCTTCCTTTATTGACAAAGCTACCCCACCTCTTCCTTTTTGCTTATTTTTCTGGAATGTCGAACACCCTTCACTATTGTGTTCCCAGTCGTGGTCATCCTGCAACCATGTCTCTGTAATATCTATCAAGTCATATTCATTTATTTCTATTCGTGCCATTAACTCATCTATCTTGTTACAAATGTTGCATGCATTCAGATAAAGAGCCTTAAGCTTTGACTTTTTACCATTATTACTCATTCTGGTTCTAATTTCTGCTGCACCCTCTTACTTATATTTTCTGCCCCTTCGTGTCACACTTTGATTATCGTTCGTCTCTTCACTACCCTGCACCTCTGCTCTCTCGTTTCTTTTTGATTGTTTAAACTCTCCTTCAATTTAACACCCCCCCCCCCCCCCCCCCCTCCTTTGCGGTTCTGCTTTTTAATTTAGCCCCGAGCTGCTCGTAGTCCCTCAGCAGAACCTCTTTCCTAGCCCTGCCTCTGTCGGTACCTACGTGGACCACGGCAACTGGAACCTTCCCCCCCGACTCTCAAGTTCCTCTCCAGCCCAGAATAGATGTCCTTAACCTTGGCACCAGGTAGGCAACACAGCTTTTGGGACTCTGTCTTTGCTGCAGAGAACAGTACCTATTCCCCTAACTATGCTATCCCTATTACTACTACATTTCTCTTTTCTTCTCTGATTCCTCCAATGGCAAATGGAATTCAACCTGGAAAAGTGTGAGGTAATGCACTTGGGGAGGGCTAATGAGGCAAGGGATTACAATATGAAGGGTAGGACCCTGGAAAGTACTGAAGATTAGAGGGACCTTGGTGTGCACATCACAGAACCCTGAAGGTAACAAGGCAGGTAGATAAGGTGGTTAAGAAGGTATATGGGATACTTGCCTTTATTAGTCGAGGCATAGAATACAAGAGCAGGGAGGTTATGCTGGAACTGTATAAAACGCTGGTTAGGCCACAACTGGAGTGCAGTTCTGGTCACCACATTATAGGAAGGATGTGATTGCACTGGAGGGTGCAAAGGAGATTCACCAGGATGCTGCCTGGGCTGGAGGGTCTGAGCTGTGAGGAAAGATTGGATAGGCTGGGGCTGTTTTCCTTGGAGTAGCGAAGGTTGAGAGGGGACCTGACAGAGGTGTATAAGATTATGGGGGGCATAGGTGGATAGGAAGGCACTTTTTCCATTAGCAGAGGGGTCAATATTTAAAGTAAGAGGTAGAAGGATAAGAGGGGAGTTGAGGAGAAATGTTTTCACCTAGAGGGTGGTGGGAGTCTGGAACTCACTGCCTGAAAGGGTGGTTGGGTCAGAAACTCTCATAACACTTCAGAAATATTTAGATATTCACTTGCATTGCCTTAGTCTCTAGGGCTATGGGCCAAGCACTGGAAAATGGGATTAGTGTAGTCAGATCTTTGTTGATGGCATGGACACAATGGGCTGAATGGCCTCCTTCTGTGCTGTAACTGTCTATGAGACTTGAATGGCACTCTGTACCACGGTGTTGTGGTCAGCTCGCTCATCCTCTCTGCAGTCCGTGCCCTCGTCCACACCGGGAGCAAGAACCTCTTACCTATTTTACAAGGGCACTGGCTGAGGCTCCTCCACAGCTAAATTCTGGATCCTCATACCTGCCTCACTTGCAGTCACACCCTCCTGTCCCTGACCATGGTCCAAATTTGATGTAATTAATCTAAGGGTTGTGACTGTCTCCTGAAACACAGTGTCCAGGTAACTCTCTCCCTCCCTGATGTGTTGCAGTGTGCAGACTCCAGCTCATCAACTCTGAACCGAAGTTCCTCGAGCAGCCAACACTTGTTGCAGAAGTGGTCACCGTGTATTGCACCGGGGTCCACCGACTCCCATGTACTACAGCTGTAATACATTGCCTGTCCAGCCATCTCTATTCTGTTTAATTAATTAATTTGGATGTTAAATATTTTAAAGGTGAATTTCTTAACTGTTCTCTTCAGCTGTAATAATGTCTCCTGATTTAAACCACTTGACCAATCAAAAGAGACACGGAAGAGATACCCATCAATCACCTACCAGTTTTCCTTTGATGTCAAACTTCGACTCTGACAGGTAGAAACAGGTTGAAGGGGCTCTCTGCCACGGGTTGTGATCTCCTGCCACTGCTGCCCTTCTCATGCAGGTCCTCTCTCCGTGAAGGTTCCGTTAGATTGAAAAATAGCAAACATAACTCTTATTCAGAAAGGGAGGGAGACAGAAAGCAGAAAAATACAGGCTGGTTAGCTCAGCATCTGTCATGGGGAAAATTACTAAAGGTTTTATGGCAGGGCACTTGGGAAAATTCAAGGCAATCAGGCAGAGTCAACATGGCTTTGTGAAAGGGAAATAATATTTAACTAATTCATTGACGTACTTTGAAGGAGTCATTGTGGTTTCCTTATTTAAGGAAGGATGTAGATGCATTAGAAAAGCAGTTTAGAGAAGGTTTATTACACCAATATCAGGAATGTTATGAGGAAAAGTTGGACAGGCTAGGCTTGAACCCACTGGACTTTAGAGGAGTAAGAGGCAACTTAATTGAAACCTTTAAGATCCTGAGGGGTCTCGACTGGGTGGATATGGAGAGGATCTAGAATGAGGTCACTGTTTAACAATAAGAGGTTGCTCATTTAAGACAGAGATGAGGGGAAATTTTTTCTTTCAGAGGGCTATGAGTCTTTGGATCTGTCATCTTATGAATATTTTTAAGGCAGAGCTAGATAGATAGATTGCTGATAAGGAAGGGGGTGAAAAGTTATCAGAGGGTAGGGGGGAGGTTACAATCAGATCAGCCATGACCTTATTGAATGGCAGAGCAGGCTCAAGGGGCCGAGTGGCCTACTCCTCATTTGTATTTTTGTTGATGTCACAAGCATAGTATGGATAGTGTTAGAATTGATAAATGTGAAGTAGAAAGGCATCTGGATATGACCGGAGATTTGAAGATTTAAAATGTTATCATTTTGGGGTAAAGATAAATAAAGCAAAGAGTTTAATTACATTTTTAGATTAGTCGCATAAAAGTCTAAAGATGTCTTGCTAAAGCTGTACATTGCTTTGGTCAGATTGAACGTTGAATGTTGTTTAGTTTTGGTCACTAAAAAGAAAGAAACTTTTAAACTAAAATACGGAAACAGCTTAGAGAAGGATCTCAAAGGATTGAGGAAAGACAGGAGAAGCTGGGAATCCAGCATTGAAGGGATGTGACTGTGATTAGACTGTACAGTACAAATATAGGGCAGGTGATGGCGTAGCTGGACGAGTAATCCAGAGACCCAGGGTAATGCTCTGGGACCCGGGTTCAAATCCTGCCACGGCAGATGGTGGAATTTGAATTCAATAAAAAATCTGGAATTAAAAGCCTAATGATTACCGTGAAACCATTGTTGATTGTTGTAAAAACCCTTCTAGAAATTTAAAAAAAAATTCATTCATGGGATGTGGGCATCACTGGCTAGGCCATCATTTATTGCCTATCCCTAATTGCCCTTATTCAGAGGGCATTTAAGAGTCAACCACATTGTTGAGGGCCTGGAGTCACATGTAGGCCCGACCAGGTAAGGATGGCAGATGTCCTTCCCTAAAGGACATTAATGAAGCAGATGGGTTTTTACAACAATTGAAAATGGTTTCACGGTTATCATTAAGACTTATAATTCCAGATTTTTATTGAATTCAAATTGCACCATCTGCTGTTCTGGGAATCGAACTCAGGTCCCCAGAGCATTAACCTGGGTTCTCTGGATTGTCCAGCGACAATACCAGTACGCCATCGCCTCCCCTTAAATCTGCCATTCTTACCTGGTCTGCCTACATGTGATTCCAGACCTACAGCAATGTGGTTGACTGAAATGGTCTAGCAAGCCACTCAGTTGTATCAAACCGCTACAAAGTCACAAAAAAGGAATGAAACCGGATGGACCACCTGGCATCGACCTAGGCACCGGAAACGACAACAGCAAACTCAGCCCTGTCAACTCTGCAAAGTGCTCCTTACTAACATTTGGGGGCTAGGGCCAAAATTGGGAGAGCTGTCTCACAGACTAGTTGAGCAACTGCCTGACATAGTCATCCTCACGGGATCATATCTTACAGATAATGTCCCAGACACCGCCATCACCATCTCTGGGTACATCCTGTCCCACTAGGACAGACCCAGCAGAGGTGGTGGCACAGTGGTAACTGTGGTAACACAGGGCAACTCCGTCACAACTGTTGAGGGAGTCCTTAACATCGACTCTGCATCCCATGAAGTCTCATGGCATCAGGTCAAACATGGGTAAGGAAACTTCCTGCTGATGACCATGTACTGCACCCCTCCCCCTCAACTGATGAATCAGTGCTCCTCTATGTTGAACACCACCTGGAGGGAACACTGAGGATGGCAGGGGTGCAAAATGTGTTCTGGTTGGGGTCTTCGATGTTCATCACCAAGAGTGGCTTGGTAGCACCACTACTGACTGAGCTGGCCGAGTCCTAAAGGACATAGCTGCTAGACTGGGTCTGCGGCCAGGGAATAACTGGTATGACTCCACCCAGTGGAGAGTTATCCCCCTGATTCCCAGGGAAAAACATATTTGACCTCATCCTCACCAACCTGCCTGTTGCAGATGTATGACAGTATTGGTAGGAGTGCACAGTTGTTGTGAAGACGAAGTCCTGCCTTCACATTGAGGATACCCTCCATCGTGTTGTGTGGCACTACCACCGTGCTAAATGGGATAGATTTTGAACAGATCTAGCAACTCAAGACTGGGCATCCAAAGGACATTGTGGGCCATCAGCAGCAGCAGAATTGTACGCGAACACAATCTGTAACCTCATGGCCCGGCATATCCCCCACTCTACCATTACCAGGGATCAACCCTGGTTTAATGAAGAATGGAGGATGGCATTCCAGGAGTAGCACCAGACATACCTAAAAATGAGGTGTCAACCTGGTGAAGCTATAACACAGGACTACTTGCATGCCAAACAGCATAAGCAGCAAGTGATAGACAGAGCTAAGCGATCCCACAACCAATGGATCTGCAAATCTAAGCTCTGCAGTCCTGCCACATCCAGTCGTGAATGGTGGTGGACAATTAAACAACTCACTGAAGGAGGAGGCTCCATAAATATCCCCATCCTCAATGATGGGGGAGCCCAGCACATCAGTGCAAAAGATAAGGCTGGAAGCATTTGCTACAATCTTCAGCCAGAAGTGCTAAGTGGATCATCCATCTCGGCCTCCTCCTGAGGTCCCCAGCATCATAGATGCCACTTTTCAGCCAATTCAATTCATTCCAGGTGATCAAGAAACGGCTAAAGGCACTGCATTAGCAAAGACTATGGGCTCTGACAATATTCCGGCTATAGTACTGAAGACGTGCTCCAGAACTTGCCATGCCCCTTGCCAAGCTGTTCCAGTACAGCTACAACATTGGCATCTACCCGGCAATGCGTAAAATTGCCCATGTATGTCCTGTATACAAAAGGCAGGACAAATCCAATTACCGGCCAATTACCGCCCCATCAGTCTACTCTAGATCATCAGTAAAGTAATGGAAAGGGTCATCAACAGTGCTATCAAGGGGCACTTGCTTAGCAATAACCTGCTCACTGACACTCAGTTGGGTTCTGCCAGGGCCACTCAGTTCCTGACCTCATTACAGCCTTAGTTCAAACATGGACAGAAGAGCTGAACTCCTAAGCTGAGGTGAGAGTGACTGCCCTTGACATCAAGGCCCCATTTTACCAAGTGTGGCATCAAGGAGTCTGGACAAAACTGGAGCCAATGGGAATCAGGGGGATAACTCTCCACTGGTTGGAGTCATACCTAGCACAAAGGAAGATGGTTGTAGTTGTTGGAGGTCAGTCATCTCAGCTTCAGGACATCACTGCAGGAGTTCCTCAGGGTAGTGTCCTCAGCCTACCATCTTCAGCTGCTTCATCAATGACTTTCCTTCCATCATAAGTTCAGAAGTAGGGATGTTCGCTGATGATTGCACAATGTTCAGCACCATTCGCGACTCCTCAGATACTGAAGCAGTTCATGTCCAAATGCAGCAAGACCTGGACAATATCCAGGCTTGAGCTGACAAGTGGCAAATAACATTCGCGCCACACTAGTGCCAGGCAATGACCACCTCCAACAAGAGAGAATCCAACCATCGCCCCTTGACATTCAATGGCATTACCATCACTGAATCTCCCAATATCAACATCCTGGGGGTTACCATTGACCAGAAACTGATCTGGACCAGCCATATAAATGCTGTGGCTACAAGAGCAGATCAGAGACTAGGACTCCTGCGACGAGTAACTCACCTCCTGACTCCCCAAGTCCTGTCTACCATCTACAAGGCACAAGTCAGGAGTGTGATGGAATACTCCCCACTTGCCTGGATGAGTGCAGCTCCCACAACACTCAAGAAGCTTGACCCTGCCCAGAACAAAGCAGTCCACTTGATTGGCACCACATCCACAAATATTCACCCCCTCCACCACCGACGCACAGTAACAGCAGTGTGTACTATCTACAAGACGCACCGCAGGAATTCACCAAGGCTCCTTCAAAAGCACCTTCCAAACCCACAACTACTACCATCTAGAAGGACAAGGGCAGCAGATAGATGGGAACACCACCACCTGGAAGTGGGTGTACCTACACCACATGGGCTGCTGTGGTTCAAGAAGGCAGCTCACTGCCACCTTCTCAAGGGCACCTAGGGATGGGCAATAAATGCTGGCCCAGCCAGCGAAGTCCACATCCCGTGAATGAATAAAAAAAATCGGAATCTCAGAATTGTTACAGTGCAGAAGGAGGCCATTCGGCCTATTGTGTCCGCACTGGCTCTCCGAATGAGCATTTCTCCTGCCTTCTCACAACCATGAACATTCTTCCTTTTTAGGCACTGGGCGTGAAAAAGTTCTCTCTCATATCGCTTTTGCTTCTTCTGTCAATTACTTTAAAGCTGTGCCCTCTTGCTTTCAATCTGTTCATGAATGGGAACAGTTTCTCTTTACTCTGTCCAGAACCCTCATGATTTTGAATACCTCTATGAAATCTCCTCTCAGCCTTCTCTTCTCCAAGTAAAACAGACCTAGCGCCTCTAATCTATCTTCATTAATGAAGTCCCTCATCCCTGGAACCATTCTTGTGATTTTTTTCTGCACTCTCTCTAATACCTTCACATCCATCCTAAAGTGCAGCACCCAGAAATGGACGCAATAGTCCAGCTGAGACCGAACTAGTGTCTCATACAAGTTCAATATAACCTCTAAGATAAAAGTAAAATACTGCGGATGCTGGAAATCTGAAACAAAAACAAAAATTGCTGGAAAAGCTCAGCAGGTCTGACAGCATTTGTGGAGAGAAAGACAGAATTAACGTTTCGAGTCCGTATGACTCTTCTTCAGAATTAAAGAGAAGTAAAAATGTGGTGAAATATGCACTGTTTAAGGTGGGGGGTGCGGGGGGGGACACACACAGGTGAAGCTGCATAGAAGGCCAGTGATATGTGGAGGTAAAGGAGAGACATAACCTTCTTGCTCTTGTATTCTATGTCCCTATTAATAAAGCCTAGATTATGCTTTATTAACTGCACTCTCAACTTGTCCTGACACCTTCAATGATTTATGCACATATACATCCAGGACCCTCTGCTCCTGCATGCCCTTTAGAGTCAACTCTTTATTTGTATTGTCTCTCCATGTTCTTCCTACCAAAATGAATCACTTCACATTTCCTTGCATTGAACTTAATTTGCCACCTGACCACCCGTTCCAACAACCTGTCTATGTTTTCTTGAAGTTTTACACTATCCTTCTCACAGTTCAGAATGCTTTTGCGTTTCATATCATCCACAAATTTTGAAATTATGCCCTGTATACCAAGGTCTAGGTAATTGATATATGTCAAGAAAACCAAGGGTCCCAACACTGACCACTTGGGAACTCCACTACAAACCTTCCTCCAGCCTGAAAATCAGCCATTAATTACTACTCTCTCTCTGTCATGCAGCCAATTTTGTATCCATGTTGCTACTGTCCCTTTTATTCCTAAGGCCATAACTTTGATACAGTGCTGCACAGATTAGTGAGCAAAGTCCATGTAGACCGTATAAAAAGCATTGCCCTCATCAACTCTTTCTGTTAGTTTTTAAAAAAAATTCCAACAAGTTAATTAAACACTGTTTTCCCTTAAGAAGTCCATCCTGAGTTCCTTTGTTTAACCTGCATTTGTCCATGCAACTATTAATTTTGTCCCTGACTATTGTTTCTCTCCCACCATCGAAGTTAAACTGACAGGCCTGTAATTGCTGGGCTTATCTTTACACCCTTTTTTGAATAAGGGTATAACATTTGCAATTCTCCAGACTTTGACACCTTGCCTGAGTTTAAGGTAATCTAAAAAATGATGGCCAGTGGCTCCGCAATTTCCACTCTCACTTCCCTTGTTACGTTTGGATGCATCTCATCCAGTCCTGGTGCCTTATCAATTTAAGGTACGGGCAGCCTATCCAGTGCCGCCTCCTTATCAATTGCAAACCCTTCTAGTGTCTGAAATACCTCCTCTTTCTATCTGACCTCTGTATGGGAAAGACTTTGTGTCACACCCTCTTTAAAGCCGCAAACTAAACTGTCCATATATTCATACAAATAGTTTTTAGCTATAATGATAGTTGAAATAAATTACATGAAATAATTGTCACATATGATAGACAAGGAATTTTAGTATTGATCGTATGACTAATCAGAAATTGATAACTGGGGATATTATAATAGTGCACTAATATTGACTGAATTGATACTGTCTTTTGATAAGCCAGTTTTTATTCTCATTATGGCTGTAAATACAGGATTCAGAAACAACAATTGAATTGAATTTGAAATGTTTGATTGATTATTGGAGTCGTTAAATTGTCGTGAAACTAAAATTTTTTCATTATATTATTGTGGTTTATTGTGAAGTAGGTTTCTGGGGTAAGTATAGTTGGGTATATGTGTGATTTAATTACATTTTGTAGTCAAGTAGACTGCAAGTTTTAACTCATCAAAAGAAGCTAGGTGCTTGACATGCTAATGAGTAAACATGCATGCTGGCTTAGCATGTAAGATGTGAAGGGAATTTGCATTTTTAGATAAACAAAGGAAGATTTGGATTTCAAAGGGCTCTTAGTCTGTTCACAACTAGCCAGATAAGCAAGGCTAAGGAATGTGTTTATTTTTCCCAAAGGTTACTGACAATATATAGTGGCAACATGAAAATTTTTTATAATATGAGGACAATACAGTTTCAAAGACATAAGGAACAATAAAATTTACATATTAAAAAGAGAAAAACGTATATAAATGAGAATGAAAGTTTGTGTCAGAAGGCGATATAAGATCTAACAGGAGTGTGTGAAATAGCTTTAATGAAGCCCCCAGCATTTGAGCATAAGTCTGCTGTCTGACGAAACTGAAGTTGGGGAAAAGCCATTTGGAATTCCACTGTCCAGTGTATCGTGTTAACTTGCTGAGTTTGTTTTAAATTTAAAATCTATTTTGGACTGTTGCATTAAAGGAAGTGTAACTGGGAGTTAGGTTAATTAGGAATTTTAAGAGTTATTATAGTAGTAAGTAACTGTAGTCTTATGTATGTGCTTGAAATCTTTTATATTTTGTTAATGAATATTTTAATTTAATTTTTAAAATTTCTAAAGGTCACGGTGGACCTATTGCTTCCGAATTCAGTGCACACATCTCGTAATAAATACAAATTGCAAAACTGCTGTGATAGCGCGACTAACTATCCCTTGTGGATCTGGTCCACCAAGCACACATTATCGGCCACATCGTAACAATCTATTAATAATAAGAACAAAGGAATGTGTCCAAAAAATGACCAATTAACCTGGGAGTGTTGGGGAATGAAGGGAACAGAGGAAAAATAACTATAGTGTAGTCTTGTCTTGCTCAGTTTTTTTTTCGATGGTCTTAAGAAAATCTTTCATTCATTGATGTACAGCAAGTAAGAGAGTTCACAAAGTCTTTAAATTCTTCAGGTACAAGACCCCGCAGGCATAGACAAAGATGCTCTTCAGAGCTTCAACTGAAAGACACCGTGATTCGATTTATGAGGCATCATCAGAATCTTGGTGACCTACTCCTAGAGGTAATATTCATGGCATATCTTAACTCAGCTACTAAGTACAAGAATGTGAGCAATGTTAGTTCTGTGTGTGGGAAAGGTGCATTTCCTGTTAATAGAACAGAAATTTCAGTTAGAAATAAGAAAAATAACTATTTATTTTATAGGTACATGGGTCGATGAGTGGATATTTATCTCGCCATAGTAAAGTTAACTCTGAGGATCATGATGCCAATACTCCTGGTAGAAGTCCTTTTATAGGTAAGTTTATTATATAATTGCATACACAATGTTTGTCTTTTTAAGTCTGCATTCATAGTTCCTGTCAACATTTTTCCTGTGACTGTTTTCATGCAACGATTACGTGGGTTACACAGATAGCCATTGTTGGCAAAAACTGACCGAATGCACAATAGACCCCTGTGTAAAGTGCAGCCTTTTCATTTACTGCAGTTATGATGATCTGAAGCTGTTCATGAAGTTTACTATTTGTAAATAGGTGCAGTACAGACAAACATTGCTGAGGTCGCCTGAATTCACATTGCAGATTAATGCACAAGATTGATGCAGTTGCTATGGATATAAGGACACTAAATCAGGGGATAGTAATTGTAAACCATAATACCACTGTTAACCAGATAGATCCCACTGCAATTAAACTGTGAATCCCTGCAGTAAGAAGTGCTGATGTGTCATTGTGAAGCATTGTGTCCACAGCTCAGCTTAGGTCAATAATAGGCTGTTGGGAAGAAACCCAAGTGAGAATGTCATCCTAAACCAGAATTTTGACCCAAGTCTCTCTCTCTCTAGGATGTAGTGCATTAATGGATTGCACCACTCGCCTGCTGCTCATGTTAATTTGGCCACACTTAAGATGTAGCCTGTATATATAAAAAAAAGTCACATTAAGAAAACAACACTGGCGAAAGGACAAATAAAACGCTTGTTTAAAACTAGGCGGTTTAAAATGAAAGGTTTAGTCCATTTATGTTCCAATGTCAGAACAATGTGTTCTGTTTTATGTTTTATAGCATTATTTGGTATACTTGACACTTCTGCAAATGCAAGGATGACTTAACCCCAGTCAGCTAGTTGCAGCTAAGATCGGGTGCTGAATGAAGCAGGAGATAAACCTACATTCATTGCTACGCCTTGCCATTGAGCATTAGACATTTGAGCCACTGTACAACCCAATACATGTTACTTCTAGGTAAAGTTGATGACATTGTTGATTGTCTGCCGCATGGGTATGACAGTTTAGGGATTATGTTACTATGCTAATAATCGAGAGGTCTGGACTCATGGTCCAAAGAAAAATTCAAATCCCACCATAGCAACTGGGAAATTCCAATTCAATTAAGTAAATACATCTTGAATTTAAAAAGCTGATATCAGTAACGATGAGATTAAACTACCGAATTGTTGAAAACCCTTCTGCTTCATTAGCGCCCTTTAGGGAAGGAAATCTTTCGTCCTTGTATGGTCTGGCTTAGATGTGATGCTGGACCCACAGCGAAGTGGTTGACTCTTAACTGCCCTCCGAAATAGCCGAGCAAGCCACTCAGTTGTATTCGAGAAAGTGGCCTGCCACCACCTTTTCAAGGATAGTTAGGGATGGACAATAAATGCTGGCCTTGCCAGTAATGCATACGTACCAGTAATTAATTTTTAATTTTGTAACCAATTTTTCTAATGCACTAACTAACCAGCATGTTTCTTTCTCAGCCTCAGTTCTACAAGAGCAGGCTTTGCAGATGGACCTGTCTGTTGGACTTTTATCTGCCAGAGCAGCCATGGAGCAAGTTCAACAAATTATGCAACTTGGGGTTATGCCCAAACGCGCTGTTATATTGGATTCGGTTCAACGTGTAGGTGAATTTCTTTTGATCAGACCAATATAAGCATGCAAATGGTGGCAGTAAATATTCATAACAGGGTGGGAAAAAATATTCTAAATTATCCACAGTTGCCATGTGGTAGATCTGAATTTGCGACTGATTTAGCACAACATCTGTGGATTAACATACAGTAGTAATTGCTTTGAGATTGTTCAGTTTCTGTTGAAAATAGTGGGAAAGGAGGAATGTTTAGATTCTTTCAACTGTTTTGACAAAGGCTTGTTTGGATACCTTTCCAATGCCTAGATTCTAGGACTATATTGCTCTCAGTTTGGCGAACGTTCTTTGGACCTGTAGGTAGCTTGATGGGATGAGTGGTATTGTGGGTTAACATGAGCCAGAGTATTGCCCTCAGTGTGTGGGGGCGGGCTCGACACGCAGGCACGCAAGATGATGCGAGATGACATCGGGCGTGCGTCATTTAGATCTTTCGCTCACCTCCAGCGCACGCCCGCCGAACTGTCAACGGCCTATTAAGGTTGGCAGGCAGGCGAAGAGCCCAAGTGGCCTTCGCGTTTTCCAGGAAGCCTCATTCACGGGCAGGATGAGGATTTCTGAAGGTTTTATAAAATTAATAAATAAATTTGGTGAACTTGACAAACATGTCCCAGCTCATGTGACACTGTCACATGAGGGGATATGTTTAAATAATTTCTAACTATATTTATAACAAAATCTTTTTATCAACTTAATCTCCTTGAAGCAGCTCTGTGCCTCAGGGAGATTTCTGCGCTCTTTCACACGCATGCACAAAAGAGCGCAGGCCCCGACTCTCCCTCCTCCCCCCGCCTGCACAGGTAGCGCTGAGCGCTACAGGCCATGTGTTACACTGGGTGGGCCTTAATTGGCCTGCCCACGTAAAATGGCGGCGTGCAGCCGATTGCAAGCGGCGATCGGCTCCTCGCCTGCCAGCACCTGCTCGCACCCAGATCGCCTGACATAGGTAAGATGCAGCCCATGGTCTTTTCAAGTCAGGATCTTGGGTATGAATCCAACTCTGACTGACTGGGTGAAAGGTTTTTTTTAAATTTGTGGCCCTTTGTTCTCAGTGAAAAGAATTTAAGCAGCCACCATTTTGTAGTGCTTCCTCAATACAAAATCGTCCTGAATTGACAGCATTTGGCAATCTTACTCAAGGGATTACAGGATGGCTGATGGGGAAATGGAAATATCACACTTGTGCACTAGGTGGGAACTATGCTACATTTTTGAATCAGAGTAGAGGGAGCATGACTCTAATTGTATTTGAAATAGAATATCTGAAATAGAAAAGTGCTTGATTCTCTGACATTAAAAATTTCTTGCCTTGATGAGTACAGAAATTCATCAAAATACTTGAGGGGCTGGGTTGGGGTGTGGGGAGTAAGCTGTCCAATGATTTGGACTAATTCTGGAATATTTTAAATGGTCAGAATCAAGACTTTAAAAAAGGAATGCACGTAATAATTGGAAAAATAAACAGTTAATAGGTTTTGTTTTTAGTGAAAAGTAAGTAATCTAGGACAGTGGAAACTGACCACAATCCACAAAAAAAAGGAATAAAGTAGTTGTTCTGTAACAGAACAATACTGAAGAGTGCCAATTTTTATTCTTTTGATGTCATTGTTCGCTAACACTGACTTAATTCATATTCCAGAGTATGCTTGCCTGTTTACTTCAGAATATGCAAGAACTGTTGTCCTCCAACATCCTCAGCCGACTGCAATTCTGTGAGGAAATTTGGAAAGCAAAGGTGAGGAAAAACCCCAGGGTAATGCTCTGGGGACCTGGGTTCGAATCCCACCAAGGCAGATGGTGGAATTTGAATTCAATAAAAATCTGGAAATAAAAAGTCTAATGATGATCATGAAACCATTGTCGATTGTTGTAAAAACCCATCTGGTTCACTAATGTCCTTTAGGGAAGGAAATCTGCTGTCCTTACCTGGTCTGGCCTGCATGTGACTCCAGACCCACAGCAATGTCATTGACTCTTAACTGCCCTCTGAACAAGGGCAGTTAGGGATGGATAATAAATGCCTAGCCAGTGATGCCCACACCCCATGAATGAATTGAATTTAAAAAAAGGTTCAGTGGGGTGTAACTATAGGATCACAACTAAATCTGTATCTCTGTTGGGGACATGTCAGTGGTGAACCTGAGATAAGTTACTTGCATTGCAATAGCAACATAATCTAATTCTTGTAGAAAATATCAAATTTGTCGAACTGTATTTAATCCAAGCTAAATTCCAATTTAGTGCTCTTGACACGTGTTAGCATAATAGTGTAACAGATTTTAAAATGAATATTTCATGAAGCATTTCATATTTTCATTTATATAATATTTACTGAGAGTTATGATCTCCATAGAAACAGATAACTTTTAAAAAGAAATTTGAACTTCCATTTAATAGCAGCTGAAAGAATGACATGTCAGGTTTTAACATTTTAAAACTTTTACTGTAACAAATGACTAAAAGCACAATTGACTATACACTATTTTCTTTTTGGAGGCAGCTTATACTTTAAACTGCAGAGGAACATTCCCCCTCTATACTTTTCACACATCGGACTCCCCACCGAATTATAGTCTTTCAGCAAACAGTCCAGTTATTCTCAGCTTCCCAGGTCCTGTATCCCTGTTTTGCTGAGTAGTAACTTTGAGTGACCATCTCCAGGCACTTTCCTCAGTTTTTGCAGAGTTCCCTAAATCCACCACCAGCAATAAAGCCTGTCCTGATGATTCTTCTTCCCCAGGCCATGTCAGAACAAATCTCCTGGAATCCGTGGAAGGCTGCAGAATAAAATACTAGAGGCCATCTCCCTCCTGCATCTGGTTATGGTAGCTCCCAAAGTCAAGCAGCTTTTTTTCTCCGCTGACCACACAGAATCTCTACTGTCTGTCTGCGATGTTCACTGCTTTGTAGGGAAGCCTGTAACCTGATCTCAGAAGTGGCTACTTCTGCCCTCTTCCTCATGGCAACATAAACCGCATTAGCCTTGTATCTAGGTAGAAATGCTAATTAACTATTCGTGACTTCAACACCCTTTCACCTTAGAAGTAAATGAATGGTTTACAGAACAACTGTTTGTAACCTGATACTAACAATGTTTTTCTTGGACTTTGGGAGACTCAGAGTCTACTCGTTGTAAACTCAGAGACTGCTGCCATTTTCTCCAAACATGAATACCTTTCACCTTCTTCGCAGTAAAATGATTGAAG
Organism: Cetorhinus maximus; assembly: GCF_964194155.1. Classification (NCBI taxonomy): domain Eukaryota; kingdom Metazoa; phylum Chordata; class Chondrichthyes; order Lamniformes; family Cetorhinidae; genus Cetorhinus; species Cetorhinus maximus. The sequence continues at coordinate 125,733,754 of NC_135884.1, forward strand.
TCTTCCTTTGATCTCTAACAATCAAAGCACCCAAGCTTACTATCAGGCAGACTTCAGAATAGGTCACATAAACCCCATCATCTACCCTAAATTTAAAGCTACAGTCTCAAAATATAATCTTATAAATGTCATAATTGTGATGGTTGGATGAAAAGTTTATTTCTTTGGTTGCTTTTGTTGGCCTTAAAATAACCAACCAAGAAAATTAAGGTGTTACAGTCTGGCCTGAGTCAGATTGAATCTTTGTCCGGCTGTTTGGTGCATAAGGTGTCCTCCTCTTTTCGTCATCGGTTGCATAGGCACTTTCTTGACTTAAAAGCGATAACTACAGATAGCAATTCAGTGTGATTAGTAGAATATTTTGTGCTGAAAATTCACAATTTCCTCCAACTCAGCATTTTATTGCAAAAAATCTCAATGCATGGGGCTTTCTCTTTTAATAGAACTGGAATATAAAACAACACTGTCTTGTACAATCTGATGATGTTTAGATATTCAGTTGTTTGTGGTGCTATGTGAGTTTCATTTCAAGGAATTCTAAATAATGTAGGCTTGTCACATTTCTAAAATGCTCTTAAGGACAAGGGGATCTATAACACGCCTAAGCATTACTATTTTTAGAATGAAAAATATTCATGACACTTTTCCTGCCTTCAGAAGGCTTCCCTGTGAGCAAAAGCTGCAGACTGACAATATCCCTGTGGCTCAGAATCATAATTTTTGCTGGTGTTATATTCTGAAGGTGTGTCTTTGCCAGATAGCTAATGGTAGTACAAGCTGCAAAGCCAATTATAGTAATATTGTGCAGCTGGAGTAAATACCTCAAAATTAAATATAGTAGCAATTTTGTAGAATTGTACAATATCTTCTGTGACCAAAAATTTGCTCAGTATGAAATGAAGTGCACTTTTGCTGGACAGCCACCTGATTTTATTAGTGGTTTTGTTTGGTATGTGTGCCTTATTTTCTGTTGTAATTTGTGTTTAATTAAAACATAATAGTGGACTAAATGAAATCTGTATTTCCTACTATGGTATATTACCTATTGTAATGCTTCCTCCTAACTACCAGCTCCTCGTTAATTTGTGATGTGAAATAAAGCTTTTAAGAATATTTTTCTATCTTCCTGCCAGTGATTTAGAATTATATGTAGAGCATTCATTTTTTAAATTATAAGTCTTTGGTTACTGATGTTGATTTATTTTCTAGTTGATGGTTTACCTGGTACTGTATACATCATACATTCTCATGGTAAGGGCTGCGTGCTGATGCTGTTGCTGATAGAGACAATATAACTTTTCTTTGACATAGGAACTACTGACTCTGGAAATTATTTGGCATTTGCACAAGAAGAACATTGTGAGCCTTGAAGAGCTGGTAGTGAGGTATGTCCATAAAAGAAATAAATAGTGTTCTGTATCCCATCGGCAATGATTGGCAGCATGGTGGCAACATTGCTGAGTGACTGGTTGTCTTTTGAGGTCATGCAGATTGTTTTCAGGTGGGGTTGTAGAAAGAATCAAGTACCTTTTTTAAAGTGTTACTGCTGTAATATTTTCTATGCCAATATTAGGACTTCATTCCCAAGAGACTGAATTTTGTCACTGATCCTTGGCCTCTACTTTTCCACTTAATCAAATGGCAGCACTGTAATCTAGAAGTGGAAACAGACAGGGCTGGAGCAATGAGAAGCAAATGCAATGATGTGTGAAATTGGGGAATTGGTCCAGCAGAGTTTTAGACAAGCTGGAAGAGAACAAGGGACTGTCATGATGATATCCAGCATTTTCTTCTTTTTTTAAACAAAACCATTATACAATCTTACAGAGTCAAAAGAAATTGTGGAGGATTGTTTTATTCAAAGTTAGAGTGTGTAAACTTTATAATCTGATGTTTAAAACCATACCTGCAAGCCGATAGGAAGAGAAGAAGCCCTGATTTTCTGCTCTGTGTACAGTAACCCTGACGCAACTGCTGTGATAATCTGGCTCTTCAATGATCTGTGCCTCCTTTGTTTGGGAACTGAAGATGATCGCCAACATGAAGATATACAGAGGCAGATATTATCAGGTAGGAAGGATGGTTGAAATACTGAAACGAGCAGTGCATGCAAAACACTCTATCTTCTAAGTTAATTAAAGTGAATAAATAATTCCATACTGAAGTTGATCAGCTTAAGTGCCATTAGCTCTATTAGGTAGGTGTTTTTAATCATTTTTGTTTACTTTTGTGTGCCTCAGCCTATTGACAATGCTCTGCCACTGTAAGCATTTTGTTCCCATAACTCGTATCTACCTAAATCAGCAGTGTTACATTGCATCTTTCCAGAAGTACTGTCCTGAGTTGTGATATAATGGGAGCTGACAGTTTATAATGAGGAAACCTAAAAAAAAATCACCACTTCACATTGTGCTAAGTGCCAATAATGTGGCCTTATGAAAGTGCTGTTTCCTTTACAAGCTCAATGTCTGCCCTTTGAATTTTTGCACATTTGATACTGCTGAAGTGTCTTTATTTATATAATTACACCTTTACTTTGAGCAATAGAAGCATCTTTGGAAGCATTTATTCATTTTCATAGAAATAGATTTCTTTGAGCAATTTGTTCCACATATTGTTTTCTTCATTAAAAGTTCTTTCTGCCTTCACTTATTGTTAGAAATGAATATCTACTGTTTGCAGGCTGATGTGGTCGAAGCAATGCATTTTGCTCTGAAACTGATTCAAGAATTAAAAAACACTTGACCAAACAACACCAAAATCATTGGCCCAAAATGTCCTTGAATTTTTCGGCATTATTACGGCATGAGAATGGAATTGTGCCATTTTTGAGGAAATCGATGCACAATTAGTTTACTTTAATTCTACACCAAAACCTCACTTGCTCTGCCTCGGATACATCTGCCAAAGCCTCTCTGCTCATTTACATAGCAAGGCCCATGCAAAAGACAAACACATGGGAGTTTCTTATATTTTATGCTTGTTTAACGCAAGTTTTTGCAATTCAGCTTTGGTAAATGTGCTCTACAGAAAATTTTGGTATAAGTTCCCATTAGCAAGACTGCTGCAGGAACAGGGTAAATTTCTGTGCAATTGCGGCCATTGACCCAGTGGTGTTGGATGGCTAATAGATATGAGTTTAATACAACCCATTACGTTTTCCTCGGGTGTTGAGTTTGCCAACTGTGGCCTGATTTCTGGACAAGGTACCTTCATCCACCATGAGAAGAGATCTCTTGGCAGATCAACCAAGAAGTTTCATTGGTGATTGTCAGTGTGCCTAAGTGTCTGAGGGTTGTATTATTATACTGAACTGTTGTATTAATTTTAGACTGTAGGATTCTGTTGTTATTCATCTGTATTGCAACAATGTGTCTTTAATGTGTTTTTCAACAAAGATTCATGAACTTTCATGTAAGTGAATAAGAAAGCAAGAATAGAACCGATAATGTAGTATGTGAATAACAATAAAGGCTAGGCATATACAACACATCTATACAGCTCAAACATTTTCCCATCTTTTCTCTCTTCAGATGCTCTGTTTCCAGGATTTTCTGTTTTTTTTTAAATTTCTGATTTCCAGCATTTGTTTACTTCCACAGTGATAATGTTTCTGATTGCCTGTTTCGTATTTGTGGTTACTAAATATTAATTTGTCTTTTCAGATATTGTGACTGTGTTAGTAAGAAATGGATTTCAGGAAATAAATGTTGTGGGGTCAGATCCTAAAGTGCAGCACTTTCCACAGGTGAGGATGATTCAAGATGCTACACCTTCACCAGGCCCCAGAATTACTAATGGAGGCCTGCAGTGTTTGTGAAATTGCAACCTTTTAAATCCAGAACATGAACATTATTCAACTCAATAGATGTGCAACCTGCTAACACGTTGTTAACCCTATATCCTTCCAGTACCACTCCCATGGCCAAAATTCTTTCAAAATACACACTTTTTAGAAAGGGAAATGTTTAATTCTGTGAAATACTATTGATCTTTAGATAAACATGTTAGGATCTCTGTAGGATCTGTAGAGATCAATACTTTTAAAGAGAAATTCAAACTGTCAGTTAACATCTGAAAGAATAACATGCTTTGGCATGTTATTTTCAAACTTTTATCATATCAAATGACTAAAAACACTATTGACCAAACACTATTTTCTTTTGTAGGCAACTTATACTTTAAACTATAGAAATAAACAGTTCCTTTTTACTCACTGTGCATTGTACTCTCCACTGAATTACAGTTCTTATTGCAAACAGTTCAGTTACTCCCAGCTTCTAATGGGTTGGGTAACTTCTAATCCCAGAACTATCTGTCACTGTAAGGGTTACACTGTGGACTTCTTCCTCTAGATTCAAGTTAGGCAAGTTTCCAGTCTTCTTTAACTCCTCATGAGCTAGGGCTTAAATCTAAGCGCAAACTCCCACCTGCGTTCTGCATGGTGAACAATAGAGTCAGTGTTTTCTTTGCTGAAGGTACAGGCCTGGTTTGTCCTATCTATGGCTCTCTACTTTGCAGTTGGCTACAGATCACACAAGACAAAACTGAAATTGCTGTCTGCCTGTGATATACCTGGGTTTAAAGGGAAGCCTGTAACCTAATCTCAAAATGGCTTCCTCTATTCTCTTCTCCATGGCAACTAGCTTTGTATCTAAGTAGAGCTGTTAATTAGTTATCCTTGATCCCAACTTGCTTTCATCTTAGAAGTAAAGAGACTCAGGGCATACTCAGTGTAGCCTTAGAAACTGCTATCATTGTCCCCAAGCTAAATACCTTGCACCTCCCTCTCAATAAAACGATCTGAGTCTTCCTCAGATCTCTAACAATTAAACCACACAGGCTTATTATTAGGCAGACACCAGCACAGGTCACATGGCCTCTTTCATCTACCCGGCAATCCCAAAATATAGTAATCTTATAAACCAAAAGATGCAATCCTAAAACACTACAATAAACCTCATAATTGTAGCAAACGTATAAACTGCATTGGCTCTCCTGGTTTAGGATGTTGTTGAAATCTGTTCTTCATTACTATTCTGAAAATATGCTTCAAATTATCAACTCAAGACTAAATATTTACTTACATTCCTGAGAACTGTATGCATCAAAGATAGTTTGAACAGCAACATAAGTCAGGGGAGCTAAAGTTGAATAATTTATACAATGTTATGAACATCAAAAGTGAAGAATATGTTAGTGTGAAATATTCTTGAATGCCTTTTACCTCTGTTTTGAAGCTTTGCACTAGCCAGAATTGAGCAGTGTAAATAATATACTATGCTTAGTTGTAAAGAGAGGTGCTGCTGAAAGGCAAACCAGGTTTATTTAGTCAGCTTTCTCCCCAAAGTTCAATGCTCCTTGTCCTCAAAAACATTATCATTATGTTTGTTCAGTAAAAAAATTGCAACAAGTTGTTTACAAATTGGAACGAGGGCTCTCGTTATAGAGCCATTTAGGATTAAGATGAGAAACTCCTTTGCTCAAAGGATTGTGAATCTTTGGAAACCTGTAGCCCAGAGAGCTGTGGTGCTCAGACATTGGGAATATTCAGGACTGAGATCGATAGATTTTTGGACATAATGGTAATCAAGAATCACGGGGACGGAGCAGGAAAGTGGAGTTGATGTAAAATACGGGTTCTCAACCGGGGTTCCGTTGCCCCTGGAGGGGTCAGCGAGAAAGCTTCATGGGGTCCACCAAATGAGCATCTTTAAAGAATAAAATCTTTTAAAAAAAATCCCATTACAGGATTTAAAAATTCCACTCCACTATTCGTGACATGCACAGGGAGCACATTTCATGAAATTGCACACTCCCAGCATAGGGCAAATCATCAACTCCAGACTAAATACTTATTACATTCCTGAGAACTGTATGCATTAACGATGGTTTGAACAGCAGGATAAGCCAGTGGAGCTAAAGTTGAATAATTTATACAACGTTATGAACATCAAAAGTGAAGAATATGTTACAGTGTAAACTATTCTCTAATGCATTTTACCTTCCTTTTGAAGCTTTGCACTAGCCAGAATTGAGCAGTGTAAATAACATAAGATCACAGAGTGAAGTTACACAGAAGAGACATGTGATCGCTACTACCCCAGATGTTGGGGAAGTGGAGGCCCCACCACCTCCCATTCCCTTGATCCTGCAGTGACGGTTAGCAGTGAGTTCTGCCCCTCCTGCTCACCATGTTTAAATCGGATAAGCAACAGATCAAAGGTGTTCACCTTTGGTAATGGGCTGAGAATTAATGAAAGAGTGTTGGTGAATGTTTGGCTGACTGCAAGGAGATTTTTCAAAAATGGTAAACTTTTGTTTTTTTTTTGTAGATATTTTTAATGAGTAGCATTTGTGTCTCATTACTAACTTCAAAAAGAAATCACTTCGGTACTCTTGAAATAACGCTGTAATCTCTGGGCTATCAATCCTTCACTTCTCAGGATTGAGACTACTGAAGTAGAAACCATATTAAGGAAGAATGTCCTATTTACTTTCTTCTGAAATGAAATTTAATCATGTTACAGGATAAAAATCATATTGAAGAATAATGCCTTCAGTAAGATAGTGGCAAATCTGGAATGGTTTGTATCTTGAAATTATGCTGCTTCACTAAAATGGTCTTTCTCTCCCTATCAACAGATCTGTTTTGCAGTGTTGGACAGAATGATTCCATGTAAGTAAAATTCATTATCTATATATACATTGTGATTTTAAAATAGACAGCAGTTAAATTACTTGTAATGTTTGGTGTAAAGTATGGTTGGCTCTATGGTTGCAGTTGACTGTTAATGAAATGCCTAACAAGGCTGTTTATTTGAAAATTGCAATAAAGAAAGATGAATATGGGACAGAATGTGATCATGCCAAAATTCAGAGGTTCCTACTTCGTATCCCTGTTACTCGAATGGCAAGAGCAACATGTGGTGACCAAGCAAACTGCCATGTTCAATCACTCCTCATTCAGTTTGGCAGTTCTGCAAGAGGAGTTCCTCCATTCCAGTCTCCTGGATGGTCATTTCTAAACAATAGTCAACTTCTATTTACCAGGATGACTCATTCCCAAATCTTACATTAGAAAATTTTCTCTTATATTTTAAAACCTCCATTCTGTTTTTCAATAACCTGTTCAGAGTTTTGCATTCACCTGAGAGCATTGATTCATATTCTAATGCATTTACTTTCTTGTGAGCAATATCAACCAGCCTTTAAAGAATTACTGGTCCATATAGTTTGTAGTCTGCTGGTGAAGCATTTATTTTCAACAGTCAGGAACTATGTTTTTCTATATAGTACATTGTTCACAATTCTTGACATCAAGGCAGCATTTGACTGAGTATGGCATCAAGGAAGCCTAGCAAAACTGGAGTCAATGGGAATCGGGGGAAAACTCTTCGTTGGTTGGAGTCATATCTAGCACAAAGGAAGATGGTTGTGGCTGTTGAAGGTCAATCATCTCAGCCCCAGGACATCACTGCAGGAGTTCCTCAGGGTAGTGTCCTCGGCCCAAACACTTTCATCTGCTTCATCAATGACCTTCCTTCCAACTTAAGGTCAGAAGTGGGATATCCGCTGATGATTGCACAATGTTCAGTACCATTTGCGACTCCTCAAATACTGAAACAGTTCATGTCTAAATGCAACAAGACCTGGACAATATCCAGGCTTGGGCTGACAAGTGGCAAGTAACATTCATGCCACTCAAGTGTCAGACAATGACCATCTCCAACAAGAGAGAATCTAATCATTGCCCCTTGACGTTCAATGGCATTACCATTGCCGAAACCCTACTATCAACATCCTGGGGTTGTCATTAACCAAAAACTGAACTGGACTAGCCATATAAATACTGTGGCTACAAGAGTAGTCAGAGGCTAGGAACCCTGCGGCAAATAACTCATCTCCTGACTCCCCAAAGCCTGTCCACCATCTACAACGCACAAGTCAGGAGTTTAATGGTATACTCTCCAGTTGCCTGGATGAATGCAGCTCCAACAACACTCAAGCTTGACACCACCCAGGACAAAGCAGCCCACTTGATTGGTATCCCATCCACAAACATTCACTCCCTATACCACTGACATACAGTGGCAGCTGTATGTACCATCCACAAGATGCACTGCAGGAACTCATCAAGCCTCCTTAGACAGCATGTTCCAAACCCATGACCACTACCATCTAGAAGGACAAGAGCAGCAGAGAGAAGGGAACGCCATCACCTGGAAGTTCCCCTCCAAGTCACTCACCATCCTGACTTGGAAATATATCACCATTCCTTCACTGCCGCTGGGTCAAAATCCTGGAACTCCCTTCCTAACGGCACTGTGGGTGTACCTACACCACATGGACTGTAGCGGTTCAAGAAGGCAGCTCACCACCACCTTCTCAAGGGCAATTAGGGATGGGCAATAAATGCTGACCCAGCCAGCGAAGCCCACATCCCTTAAATGAATAAAATGAATTTTAAAAAAATTCTCTCTGCTGAGGTTGCACTAGTTATGATCTAATTAGAGATAAAGAATTGTGATCCTGATCCTTTTCACATTGTACTTGAGGGAAAGTTACAAGTAAAAAAATCTTCCTTTTGTTGTCATGTAGCTATTGTGCACCTGTAAAAGTCTTCCCTGATCAAAATCACAGATGACGCCTTCTGTGACTGTCTGTGGGACATTATCCCTCTTGTCTTCCTCTGCATTGACATTGACATTGTCGACCATTTCTCTCATTTCTCTTCTCCATTCATAGAATCATAGAAATTTATAGCACAGAAGGAGGCCATTCGACCCATTGTGTCTGTACCAATCAAAAAAAGAGTTGTCTACCCTAATCCCATTTTCCAGTTCTTGGCCTGTGACTCTGTAGGTTACACAACCTAAGGTGCTTATCCAAGTTTATTTTTAAATTCGATGAGTATCTCTGTCTCTTTCTTTCGGACACTGAACTCAGACCCACACCTCCCTCTAGGTTTTAAAAGAAAAAAATTCTCCTCAACTGTCCTCTGATCCTTCTCCCAATCCTTCTACAATTACGGCTCAGTTTGATTGCATCCACTTGCTTTCACTTTTATCTATTGAATAGTAGCCAGAGCATCTTCACCAAAGACGTCTCTTTCTTCCCCGACCCTGTCTTCCAAGACTAGATTGTCCTCATCTACAAGCTTCATTTTGGCAAGATCATGTGAAGACATGGGGTCAGCTTCCACATGTATGTTACTGGCTCCAACTCTATTATTCCAATACCTGTATCGCTGCCTTCATTGTCTATTGCTTCAGATGCCATATCCAACATCCTTTTTTGGATGAGCTGCACTCTCCTTTCTTTGAATATTGGGAAGGAGTAAGCCATCGCCTTTGGCCTGTACCTCTGCCATTGATTCCTTAGTGTGCTACTCAGCTCCAAGTTGAGCTTCCAACCCTAAATCCCCACTAGCGCAAAAGTTGTCTACTTTATCTTAGTAACATAGTCTGACTCAACCCTGCCTCAGCCAATCAGCCAAACTTTCAACCATTCCTTTGTTACCTCAGAGTCTTGACTGTTTCAGTGCTCTCCTTGCCAGCCTCACATCTTCCGTGATCTGTAAACTTCAGCTCATCCAAAACTCTACCACCTGTACGCTATCCTGTGTTGTCCCACTTACACGTCATTCCTCTCCATGCTGACTCACATTGGCTGCTGGCCCTCCAAAGCCCCCACTTTAAAATTCTCATCTTTGTGTTTAAATCCATTTATGACTTTGTCTGTCCCTACCTGTCCTGCAGCCTAAATTGCCTGGTCCCTCAGAACTCGCTGTTCCTCTGAATCTGGCTGTTTATGCGTCACCTCTTTCACCCCAGTATTGGCAGCTATTGCTTCAACCATCTGGGTGCCACCTTCTGGAATTTGCCCTCTGCCTGTCCACATTCCTCTCCTCCTTTAAGACCCTCCTTGAAGTTCATCTCTTTGACCGAGCTTTTGGTCATCACTCCTAATATAGTTTGCCTTGGCTCAGTGTCTGTTGTCTATTTAAACTTTGAGAAGTATCTAGGGATGTTTTTCTAGTTTAAAGCCCCTGTAAATGGCAGTCGTTGTTATTGATGCTACCTTGAATTTTTGCCTTTATTCACTGTGAAAATCATGTTCAGGATGATTTGTTATTGCCTTTCCCCTTTGCCAGGGTTACTGGATAATGTGTGGAACGAAAGGGAAAAAGAAGTTGCTGCTGGACAGAAAGCAGCTCAATTCTGGTATGTGCAAATGTCTACAAACTCTCTAATTTGTTCATGACCTGGTCAGTACTGGTAGAAGTTGACTCCGGGCCGCAGTCTTGGTGGTTCTAAGTATAACATACTTTTAAAAAGTTTCTCTCTATTTTATTGTTTGTCTACATTGGAGATTCCTCCCCTTTAATCCATGCTAAATGAATCTCCCAGCCTCCCTTAAACCCTCGCAAACTTGGACTTTTCAATCTGAGCATGAGCACCCACCTATATTCTGCATGGTGAACAATAGGGTTAGCATTTTCTTGCCTTTGCTCTACTGAGCGTGTTGAACTTGGCTGAAGTAAGGTTCCATGCACAGTGATCAAGGTTTTGACCTGGCTATCCATGATTCACGTGTGAGGTTGGCTGACTAGCTGACCACAGAGGGCATCACAGTCTTTAGCAGATAGAGTAGAGTGGGAGCACTGGCTGATGTTGTCCTCCTTCACCCGGGACACAACAGTCAATGATATTGCCTGTATTTCTGCCTCAGCTAAGTCAACATCCATTAGGGATTGAAAAATGAACTTTCCTGCCTGAATAGCACACAAGAACACAAGGGATAGGAGCAGGAATAGACAGGACGACTTCTCAAACCTGCTCCGCCATTCAATATGATTATGGCTGATCTTGGGCTTCAACTCCATTTACCCACCCTCTCCCCACATCCCTTAATTGCCTGAGAGACCAAAGATTTGTCTATCTTGGCCTTAAACATATTCAAAGATGGAGCATCCACAACCATCTGGTGTAGAGAATTCCAAAGAATCAGAGCCCTCTGAGTTAAGAAATTTCTCCTCATATCTGGAAGAGGGAAAAGGCAGTAAAAATCAACCTGAACTTGATTTTCACAGTAAATAAAGGTAAAAATTCAAGGTAGCATCAACAACAGCATGTATAGTCCTAAATGTATGGCCCCTTATCTTGAAACTGTGCCCTCTTGTTCTAGATTCCCCAGACAGGAAACAATCTCTCTGTATCTACTGAGGAATGAAGGGGATCATGTGACCTGCTCTAAATTCTGCCTGCCTCCAAGCCTGGGTGGCTTAGTTGTTAAAGATTAAAGGGAGGCCCAGGTTGTCTTACTGGGAAGAAGGTGCTAGATGTTCACACCTGTAGACAATAGCAAGGGCAGTTTTGCTAACTGTGGATAGGCTATTGGCTTCCAAGTCTCACAGAGAGGTATTAGGAATGTCAGGTTTGATAAACAGTTATACCGTCTGTGTAATTCCAAGATAAAATAGAGTTTTGGGGGGGTGGGGTTTAGAGGATAGCTAATTAGTATTTCTACCCATACAAAGCCCATGTAGTTCACATTGCCATGATGATAGGCTTTGGGAATAGAAGTGTCCATAGCAAGCCATTGTAGTATCTGATTACAGGGTTTCTAAGATATTCCTGAAACTCACCGACACAAGTCAGCGTGCAGCCATTTGAGAGACAGAGCAGGAGATAGAGGCAGCTAGCCCTGCACCTGAAGCAGTGAAAATGCTGACCCTATGGTTCATCATGCAGAATACAGGTGGGTGCTTGCGCTCAGATTGAAAAGTCCAAGTTTGTAAGGGTTTAAGGGAGACCAGAAGATTCGTTTGGCATGGGCTAGAGGGAAGGAATCTCCAATGTAACCCTCCAGTGAAAATCACTTCTGGGGTTAGAAGTTACCCAGTTTGGAAAGGGAAAAGGAAGCAGGCTATTGGGAGTGGAGGATAGCTTTGGGCTGGTTCCGGGAGAATAAAGTGTAGGGGGCATTCTCCCCACCCAGCCCCACCCACCATGGCGGGAATTTCTGTTTTTTTAACAGTTAAATAGGGAAACTTTTCTGTGGTTTAGAGTATAATATCTACAAAAATGGTGTTGAGACAATGTTGCCTTTAGTTTCTTTATTATAACGATAGTCTTAAAACTTGAAATCTTGTGTAATCTTTTCAGTCGGTCACTGGAATTTTTAAAAACCATCATTCTCTATGGAGACTGTACACATCCCGGGACCAATCTAGTAAACCCTTACTGTACTGCCTCCACTGCAAGTGTATCATTCCTCGATGGACACTTCACCTTTCCCCTCATTGCCCTGATTAAGTCCGTGGCGGGAAGGCCATAAATTCAGGTCCTTAAGTGGGCAATTAATGCACAGCTTGGGGCCTCATCCTGCTGCCGCTGCAGGTATTCACCCAGTGGCAGGTCAGGGACTTGCCATGTGGGAAGCCTAAAAAGCAAACGCTATCCGGTTACTTGTGGGCCTCCAGGGTGGGCGGGTGGGGTCTCCCTCGTTCAAAGGCACTTAGTGCCTGATCGAGGGACCCAGCATCGGTAAGGGGGTGGCCCACTGAGAGCCAGCACCCCTCCTGCCGTGACCTCCCCCCTGCCACCACTCACCTGTGCATGGGTCCATGGCGACACAAGGCCTCTGGTGGGTGCATTACTAACAGTAACCACTGCCTCCCTGGTGGAGCTGCTGCTCAGTGGAGGTCTGCCAGCCTCTGATTAGCTGGCAGCTTTTGACGGGCGGCACTTCCGTCTCCAGGGTGTCCTTGATCCCGGGGATGGCCCGCCACTGCCCCGTTAAGTACCTGGCCGGCACTTAATGCGGTGAGCCTTATCCAAAGCAGACGACGGAGGGCTCTCACAAGCTCTCTAAGCAGATGAGACCCTTGTCACCTCCATTACAAATCACCTAGTACCCGAGGGGCGTTTTCACCAAAGTCTTGTACAATTTTGTAGCATGAATTCTTTATTCCTATACTCCAATCCCCTCAGTGAATGGGCCGGGGCTGGTGAGGTGGTGTTTTACCCCTCAGCCATTGGGACAAAGCACAAGTTACTTTTCAACTAAACTCATTTTTCTGGCCATTTAATGCTAAGTCACAAAACTGCTGAAATCTGTTGAACTGTTAAAACTGTAATTGGCTGAATGTGTCATGCAAGCAGACAGGCTCCTCTGTGTGTAGTATTGGTATATGCAGAAAGATGATGGAGTTATGATCTAATTATAACATACAGCAAGAATTGCCACTCGCAATGAGTGGTAGAATGGTTGAGGGAAAAACTGCTCAATGTTTAGTGACAAGCCGAACCATACAGGCCAGGCATGCTCCACGTTTGATAGCTGAACTTTGCAGTTAGTAGACCTGAACCAAGCCTGTGACTGATGTAATAGGCTTCTCGCTGGTCTAAGAATCAGCCAGGTTTCTCATTGCCAATTGCAAATCAGTGACCCCAGCTGTGCATGTGTGCGTGTGCATGTGTTTCTTTGCTGAGAACAGTATCAGGCTCAGTTTCAATGCCTTTGTGGCTAAATAATCTGTCAGTATCCACGCTTTAGACTTACAACTGAATAGTGGCCCGTTGGAAAGGTCAGCACTCTCGGACAAAGAGGACATGAAAGGAGGAAAAATAATTTTGTAACCAGTTAAGGCTACCATTTATTGTTCAGAAATCATGGATAGAATGTCGAAATGTACTTTTGATGTGGATTTATGTCTTTCCCCACATCTTCAACACATTTCCTTATTCAGGTGTGCTGAGGGCAAGCCTAGAAATAAGCAAAGACACTAAAGGCATTGGTATTAATGGGACAGCTATCATTATGTGTTTGACTTTCTGATAAACTGCCACTTAATTCATTGATGGGCAAGATGTTGGAATGTCCATTTTGTGTGCAGCCTGGTATATGCTGATGGTGTCAGATCTTTTCTATGCTTGGGAGATTCTGTGCTTCGGCTTGTGCAACTAAAAATTCTTGACGTATAGTCTTCATTCATGTTCTACCGCAAAAAATTCATGTTTAAATGTAGTGTTTGATTGCAGCTATGTGGGATGGGACAAACAAATTATGATCATATCAAGATTTGGATTGGTTTACCCTTGTGTTGGAGCTTTTGAATAAGTTATTTACTTCTTCATTAAAGAGCCGACTTGTCTATTTTCACCAATGGATCAAAATTTTACGTTCCCACGTACAGGCAATAGCAGGGGAGTTTGATTTGAAGAAAGCTTTTTTTTGTGTTTAGCTTTGTGCGAAATTTAAACATTTAGTCATTCCTGTTGGAATATCCGACTTTGTACATTGAATTGCCAGTTCACCCATTATCCTTGGTGATTATGCATGACATGTGTTTAGTGCCTAGAATTGTGAGATGTCTGGGTCACTGTAGATAAAGATGTTCGTTCTTTCTTTGTAGTGGAATGTATGCATGTGGTTTACCTGAAATCATGTAGGAAACTTAAATAGCAGGAATCTACATTTGAAATTAGCCTGGTTGAGTTGTGATTGAAATTTTCCAGAACAGATAGTTCAGACATTTGGTTGATCAGGAACCTGATCGTTCAGTTTAGTTCCCAAACCGTTCAGTTCTTTCTGAATTTCCATTATGTGACCCTTAAACTGAATAATACATTTTAAGTTGCAAGAAGTAAACAAGAGCACGATCAAATTAATTTGCCGTTCCAAATCAGAACTTTGTTCAATGTTCAGCAAGAATATTCATATTTCTTACTAAGAATAATTGACCTATTGCTTGTAGGTATCAAGACATACAAGTATGTATGTGTAGAAATACAGAATTTTTGTACCATTTCTGTCAAATTGTAAATGGGTAATTCAGTTATTCTGATTTGTACACTTAGAATCTGTTGAGTTAAAGGGTGGGTGGTGATATAGCTTGAGACCGCTAAATTGAGTAAGCAAATTATTCTGAATGTACTGTTTACTATTGTAGGTGGAAAAGCCTGTTTACAGTAACTCTGAAACTGGAGAGCGAAGAGTGGATCTACTCTATTTCAACACCATTTTTTAATATTCTTTCATGCGGGTCGCTAGCTAGGCCAGCATTTATTGCCCTTAAGAAGGTGGTGGTGAGCCGCCTTCTTGAACCGCTGCAGTCTGTGTGGGGTAGGTACACCCATAGTGCTGTTAGGGAGGGAGTTCCATGATTTTGACCCAGTGACAGTGAAGGAACAGTGATATATTTCCAAGTCAGGATGGTGTGTGTTGGAAGGGAACTTGCAGGTCATGGTGTTCCCATGCATCTGCTGCCCTTGTCCTTCTAGTGGTAGAGGTCACGGGCTGAAAGGTATTATTGAAGGAGCCTTGGTGAGTTGTTGCAGTGCATCTGGTAGATGGTACACACTGCTGCCATTGTGCGTTGATGGTGTAGGGAGTGGATGCCTTGTCATGAAATTAGAAATGCTTGGTAGTATTCTAGACTTGGCAATTTTTTTTAGTTACACCTTTTTGGTAGTGAAATATGAAATCAAAACTGCTTTTTAAAACAAATTGTGAAATATGTTTATTGCAAATACCCTGTATGTCACTTTTTAATAATGTATATTGATCCTGCTTCTTACAGGCTGAGTATGTTTGATGTGGCATCGTTCCATGGTGCCATCTCTCTGGATTCACTAAAGAAGTTCTTCCACCACGCACTAACACAGATTCTCACCTACAATCCTGTACTTGAAGGTAACAACAACAGATAACATCAACAACTCAGACAACACTATCTCTTACACACATATTATAACTTAAGAGTCAGCCTGTGTCATGAACCTAGACTAACTTGGAATCCTGATCTTTGTGCTTTTAAAGAAAAAATATTACTTTGTTCTCCCTTTTGCACACAATGAAAGGCAGCATGGATTACTTGAGCAGATTTTTTTCTTTTTTTATCCTGGTCGAGCCTTTCGTCAGGAGGGTAAGTCTGCCCAGTAACAACATTCATCATGTTCTTTGGTTGATGGTGACATATTTTGTTCCATTTATTAAGAAGGAAGTGATTTTGCAAAACTGGTTGTTAACAGCATTGCTGTAGAAATTGATCCATTTATATTGGGGTAGTTGTTTTAAAATTACAAACCTGGATTGTTTTGGTTTGGGTGGCCACTTTGCTGATGTTTTCAACTCGGTGGAGACTAGTAACTTTTAAAAATAAACTCCAAACTCCCAGTTATTAACTAAGAGAATTATGCCACAAGGTTTCATGTTTTAAACAAAATCTTACTGTACATGAGTTAAGCAAAGCAAGCTCTATTTACTTAACACTTTATTTCGTAAACACTTGTACTTCAAATCTGAAAATCTCAACAGGACACTCCCCATTCCACTTTCATTTACAACCAAGAGTTCCCCTATACTTTACAGGATCTTGAGGGTTCCTTCACTTCTCTTGGGACCAAACCAAGGTGTGCCACAGCTCTCAGGAATTCACTTTGATTCTCCTCAGTGTTCCCCCCATTCTCTGAGGTATTAGATTTCTTGGAGTCCCTCCACTAGCATCTGGCTAAATAAACCCTCCATCTCTTCTTCAACGCTTCATGATTATGGACTCCCCAGTGCAAGCATGGGCCTCATTGCTTAGTGACTTCAAATCAGATAATGTCCTTGGCTCCTGATGGTCCCTGCTACTGGCAGGGGCTTCAGTGACTTCCAAGCATCAACTGAACCCTTTTTCTGAGAAACCACAGAGATAAACCCAAAATCATTTCTGCATAGCCTATTTTCTGTAGCAATGTGGCATACCTGGGATGTTCTGGACAGAAATTTAAAATAATTATATCCAACTCCTAAATCTTCCCTTCGTTCTGGGAAACCATGTAAATAATTTAAACCCCTTACTGAGACAGCCGTAGACTCTCTGCCTCCGTCACGAAGCCCTGAAAGGGAATCATGCATTGTTTAGTGTTTTCCCACTTCCAAGTCTGATTGTAGGCCACCCTTTAAACTACAATTACCCTAGGTTTGTTTACCAGTTTCTCAAACTTGGGGTATTTGTTTATCTTACATTTGAAAATGATAAAAGTTATATTCCTAAAACATATGAATCATGAACTTAGAGCTTCATAATGTTGGTCTTTTGGTATAGCCAGGAGCCAATTAGAAATGTGTCAACGTAAAATGTCCATATTATTACATGTTTAAGAGATTTAACAAGGGAAAATTCATCTTCTCATTCCATTCCCCCAGTGATAACAATAACAACTTGCATTTATTTAGCACTTTAACTTGGCAAAATATCTGAGATTTTGACGGAGGCTGGGAAGATTGGTTCATGTAGGACATGTCCTACATGAACCTTTCTGGGAGCTGATTTCAGACCAGTAAAGATCCAGTGAAAAATGTGTGGCCTTCAACTACTACTGTATATGCTAATTCAGTGTCCCCCTGTTTTTGTAAGACTTGGCTCTTCTATGATATTGCTACCAAAACTCATTCAAGCAAAAATAGATTAAGATGCACAAAATAGATTATGTTAAACAATATTCAGATTGATCATAACCTGTACTGTATTTTAAAAATTCTCTTGAGCAATTCAATTGATTAGTAATAACCCATTAATTTAAACAGCCACATTGGCCAACAGAGC
The DNA here is from genome assembly GCF_964194155.1 of Cetorhinus maximus. Lineage (NCBI taxonomy): Eukaryota > Metazoa > Chordata > Chondrichthyes > Lamniformes > Cetorhinidae > Cetorhinus > Cetorhinus maximus. The sequence continues at coordinate 125,751,356 of NC_135884.1, forward strand.
CCATGGTGAACGTTCTGAATGTGTCTCATTTTCATGATCTCATAACCAGATGACTAACAAGGAATAGAGTTACAGTGTTATGATACTGAGCTGTAGCTGGAGGTTCCAGGATGAATCTTTGGTCTCTGCTGAGATATATCACAGTGATGGTGATCTTGGCTGCACTAGAGTTGGCCAAGGAGGGAGATAAGTCTGCCAACTAATCTATAGGCACTTTCTCTCTCTCTCTCTCTCTCTCTCTCTCTCTCTCTCTCTCTCTCTCTCTGTCACTTCCTCTCTCTCTCTTTCTCTCCTTCTCTCTCTCGAATGCTATCAGGTAACTCCTGTTGTACGTATGTTGGTGCCACACTAGGACGGGATCAAACTTCCCTGTGATGCTACCCGATGGGTGAATAGCCCAGTACCACGAAGTGTTTAGCTAATGTGTGAAGAATGGCAATGTGGCTGAGAGATCCACAGAGGACTGCCAGCAGCTATCTCCTTTGTACCAAAGCCAGGTCATCACCTTCAAGGGAAAAAAGGAAGAAAATGGCAAATTAAAAGGAGTGCAAAATAAATTTTGGTAACCAGATGTTTCTACTGTTCTCAACCTGGGGATGATATAGATGGTGTGATATTTCATGATCTTGCATCATTTGTCAGATCATCCCAAAAGCTTAGCTGGTTAAAGGCATTAATTCACTTTCTCTAGTGGCTCCTTCTGCGACTATTAGAGAAATAGTGAAAAATGACATCAAATATTTCCATGGATCAATGCTTAAAGTACTGAAAAGATTAGTTATAAATAACAATTCTGATCAGGAGGGAATGTTGTGTGTAACTTTAGCATTTTCTTCCTTTCACAGCATCTGATGCCATTCGCATGCAGGGAGAATGGTGCTTTGCTAAAACAGGACCTCTTCTAATAACGTTATACAGAAAGGTAATTAACTATCATAAAACATAGTTGTATTCTAAGAAGCTGCATTTATTGCAAATGCATGAACTAAATTGTATTTCAATTGTGATGCGTTCCTTTGCCCCTGTGAGAAGAAAACATTAAGGAAGAGTATGTTCTGGTACTGTTGGAATAAGATCTCAATTCTATGCTTATGACTTCTCCACAATTGTTACTCTCCAACTGAGTGACTTCAATTTAGTGAAGCAGTTTTTTTTTTGTACTTTCTCAAAACAAAAGTTTGAATGTGTTTTTCATTAAATTAAAGTCACTCAACTAAAGAGCCCTGTTTCCTTGACAGTTTAATCCTGGGGCTGGGAATGCACGACTGCTGAGTTACCATCCTTCTGCAAAATATGCTGATCTAATAAAGTTTGTTAACATAATTGGGACAGTAGTTGTCTTTTGACATTTCAGTACAATTGGTAATTTTATATCTGTAGCCAATGATCATAGATCAAGATACATCACTTATGCACATAGTTAAAAGGTTACTTTAGTTAACGTAGGCATTAAACGTCAAGCCTGACTCGTGGCAGTGTTAAAATTCAACCTAAAACTGAGTACTTTATATTCTACAAAATTTACAGTCTAAATAACAATTGAACGACCCCAGGCTATTTCGTTTGTAGCTATTTTAGAAATTCAGTTATGTTGGTGATACCTTCTCAGGTTCAATGGTGCCAGGTGCTCCTGTAAGGGATGTAGGACCTACTTACAAGTTAGAGAAGACTCACCGCTCACGTGTCAGCATTACACAGAAGTCTACAAATAGAACCTCCTTGCAACCTTAACCAGGCAGCCATACGTTTTGCACGTGATGCCACATTTCTCCAGATCTTTTGAAAGGGGACTGAGAAGACGCTGGGTAACACAAGTCCAGATAGAAATTCATGAAGCTTCTTTATTTCACAGTACGTGAGCAGATAAAGGATTATGATCAATTAAATCAGCTCGACGTCTTTGTGTAATAATACAAAACAATGCACGGAGTTGTGGGAGTGTTCAAGTGAAGGGATATTTATAAATCTAAAGAAAAACATCAAGGCCACAGAGCAGTGCTGTGTTTTGGGTAAAGATAAGCAAAGTGTGACAGGAAGAAATAAAAAGTTTAACGGTTATAGTGCATCAGTGAATTAGGTGAAACCAGGTAAATCGTTAAAATGAAAGGTGCTTTATCTGAATGTACAAAGTATTGGTAACAAGATGGGCAAATTAATGGCACAAATAGAGATAGGTGGGTTAGATCTAATAGCCATTACAGGGATGTGGTTGGCTGGTGACCAAAGTTGGAAACCAGTATTTCAGGTTAGTGACTAAACCTCTGCTCCAACCAGACTAACTCCTGAAGTGAGGGGATTGCCCTCTGAGGAGAGATTGAGCAGGCGAGGCTTAAAGTCCCTAGAGTTTAGAAGAATGAGAGATGATCTCATTGAAATTTTAAAACTATTAAGGGGTTTGGCAAAGTAGATGCTGGTCTGGTTGGCAAGTGTTCCTCTAGGAGTCGCAGTCTCCGAATAAGAGGATCGCCATTTAGGGCTGAGATGAGAAATTAATTAAAGGGTCGTGAACCTTTGGAATTCTTTACCCCAGAGGGCGGTGGATGCTTAGTTGAGTATATTCAAGGCAGAAATAGTTTTTTTTTTTGGGTACTAAGTGAATTGAGGGATATGGAGATAGAAGATTAGCCATGATCATACTGAATGGTCGCCACATTATAGGAAGGATGTGATTGCACTGGAGGGGGTGCAGAGGAGATTCACCAGGATGAAACATTTAAGTTATGAAGAGAGGTTGGATAGACTTGGGTTGTTTTCGTTGGAGCAGAGAAGACTGAGGGGCGACCTGATCGAGGTGTACAAGATTATGAGGGGCATGGACAGGGTGGATGGGGAGCAGCTGTTCCCCTTAGTTGCAGGGTCAGTCACAAGGGGGCATAAATTCAAGGTGAGGGGCAGGAGACTGGGGGGGGGATGTGAGGAAAAACCTTTTTACCCAGAGGGTGGTGATGGTCTGGAATGCACTGCCTGGAAGGGTGGTGGAGGCAGGTTGCCTCACATCCTTTAAAAAGTACCTGGATGAGCACTTGGCACGTCATAATATTCAAGGCTATGGGCCAAGTGCTGGTAAATGGGATTAGGTAGGTAGGTCAGGTGTTTCTCACATGTCGGTGCAGACTTGATGGGCCGAAGGGCCTCTTCTGCACTGTGATTCTGTGAATGGTAGAGCAAGCTTGAAGGGCTGAAACAAAATAACTTTTAACTGCCCTCCTAAATTCTAACCTCCTGTCCCTGGCGAAAGTTTGTCATTGTAACTTTGTTTTTTTTAAAAACTTGACTGACAACCTGAATTTATCCTTTTATCTCCCCTATTCACAGTTAGAGGGGAACTGCCCAGTGAGCACATGAGACCAGGAACCACCCAACACAATGAGCATGAAAGGCTCAGTGATTACTGAGACAGCTAACAAATAGCTCATTATTTACAGAGTTTGGGGAAACAATTTCAAAGCTTAGCTCACTACTTCAATCACTTTCCATCCTGATACTCTTTTAAAAAAAATATCTGGTGTGAATAGATTTTGCTGTAAATCACAGCCATTAAAAGTAATGTTTTTTTCTAAAGTCTTTTTCTCTTTTTAAAACGATCAAAATATCACAACTTAATAATGATTAGATTTTATGACAGCTCTACTTTAGTAGCAGAATAATACATTAAGCAATACATGATGTACTGATATCCAATTTATTGTAAGTGATCCTATGGAAAATCTATTGATATATTTTAACAAACAGTAAGAGGCAAATAGACTGACCCCATGTACATAACTGTGATAATATGTTCCTGTTCGCAAATTCCAGTTGTATTTGGCAAAGGGACTCTTAAATAAGAAGGTATAGCTTTTCTTTACAGCCAAATGTGCCAAAAAGTGAAAGCATTATCAGACAATATTATGAAATGTCTTGATCCTGAATTTAAAACTGGGTTAAAAACAAATTAAATTAATAATGATGCTGGGTTAGAAACCAAAATGGACCTAAACTTGGTAAGTTTGGTTTAGGCTGGGCTGTTTTACAGGCCTGATGCTGTGGGCCCTTTGAAAAAGGTACTAATCTTAAAAGAAAAATTGTAGTGAAGCAAATCTTTGACCTAGGGAGAAGGTTCTGCCTCAGTAATTTCAGTGTTTTGGATTTGTGTTCAAATCAAAAGGTGGGATTAATTCAGGTCACAATGACCCAGAAAATTTGAACCCAGATTGACTGATTCTTACTTTACACGTTTGCTCTTGCTGCCTATGTCTGACTTGAATAATGAATTCTACTCCTTCTGTTGCCTTTAGAGGGTTGCGTAGAGCAACTTCCTTGGCTGAAAGAATAAATCTGTGTCTCCTCGTAATCCTTTACCTCTGTCTTTTGCATAATTTCGCATTATCCCGTCCCAGTGAATTTGTTTTTCTCCTCAGCTGTACGCTCACCAGTGTACTGCTACAAGACTGCAGCAGCTAGTTCGGTATCTTAATCCTCCAGAGCTTCCAAAATTTGGCAAGACTTCAGCAGTCAGCACATATATTTGTCTCTTTACAATATGCAGCCTTAATCAGTTCATGACATCTGAAGCGTCTCTTTTTGTTTTCTAATACATATTCCATCTCTTTTTTTTCCTTGTACCACCAGGTCACGTCCTCTCCTTTTCCAGTTTAACGAACTCTTGCAATATCGAACTTTTCTTTGACCTTTTAAACTATGTTTTAACCTTTTTGGATTAATAATATGCTTTATTATGCTTTCTCACTCTGTGCAGCTGTTTGTACTATTTAGCACAGAGGAGCTGATAACTCATTTTCAGCAAGTTCTGGAGACCCATGAGGTTAACTGGCAGAATGTACTATCCTGTGCTTCTACACTGTTGGTGTGCCAACCACAGACCCAACAGCATTTGAAAGGTATGAAATTGACTTGGGCAAGAGGTTGATGACTTGAATTGATTTCAGACATCATAAAATATTGTATCATAATAGCGTATCTCCCCTGGTCTTGCTCATGATTAGCCTGAGCTACATTTCTTGTAACACACTGAGATTTGGAGCAAAAAGAACCAGCAAATATTTTTTTGGAATTTTTTAAAAGAGATTATAGTGCATCAACTCGAGACAAAGTAAGAACAGTAGTCACTCCATTACAATGATATCCATTTTGCTTTCAATGTACTGGGGCATTGGGGTTACCAATCTGAGGATTTTGATATAATATTAATCGATCGATTGACTTTGCACATGTTAAATCAGAGAATGTAGTTACTCCTTTGCGTGTCTCTAATACCTTTTGATTGCTCATTCTCTTCTGCTCCTGTCCCTTTCTCTTCTCTGCTGCCTCCCTTCTTTAATTCTTCATATTGCTCCTCTGTGGAAACATGATTACCCTTCACCTTTCCTCACTGTAGAGATAATTAGCTGGCTTCCAAATTTAACTGCTTTTAGAAAACTGAAGTAATAAATGAAGATAACTAGCACGCTCACTCCCTCTTAACTTTAAAATGGCGGATTAAGCTTATAGAACATAACACATCTATTGTAGCTATTGTTTTATCAATGTTTTCTTCACAAACATTCATAGTTGTTTTTTTGTCATAAAGAAAGCACACTCAACCTAAATTTTACCTGTGGAAATCATTTAAAATTTGTCTTTTCATTTAACTTCATTTGAAGGAAATCAAATGAGACAAATGTTTTCGGCAGCATGTAAAAATATCCCATCAATACAGCTGATGGAATTATACTGATTTATCCTGAGAAATTAGCTACAATGCACATATTTTGACAGGGCGATTTAATGTCACCTCATAGAGCCACAGCTCTGGCAAAAAATATTTAACCCAATTTGGGTTTTTGTGAAAGGTGGAAACCATGTGAAAATTTTAATGAAGGCACTAAAAGATACAAGACGGTTCAGTGGATAATAATGATATAGTGAAATATGTAATTTGTTTAATTTAAAAAAATGTATAATCTTTGTTTGAGACATTAGAAATTTCAATTACTGAGAAAAACAGATTTTAAAAAATCAGGAAGCATTTTGGCCAGTTTACAGGTTGTTCAATCTCAGTGTACTTAATTCTCATTATAAAACAGCAGCCAAGATGTTACACTTCTAACATTAAACATACCCAGGTCTTCCTCCTATGAGAGTAACATATATTACAGGTATAGAATGCGCTCAATAAACATGTACATCTGACTTACCAGATTTAATATTTAAGATTATAGGTGGATCAAAGTTCGAACATATTTCAGGTTCATGGGAGCAGTTGTTTGTTTTGTGATAGTTCATTTTAAATCTTTAATTGGAAAGTAGGAAGTCCTGTGGCACAGTGGGTAGCGTCCCTGTCTCTGAGCCAGAAGCTCCAGGTTCAATTTCCCCTCCAGAACTTGATGGCTTGGATTCATAATGCATCCAACAGGTTGAGTACTAACTTATAAATCCTTCCAATATGCGCAAATGGCAGGTGGTAAGGGTGGGAAAGATTCCCGATCAGCCATGTGATGAAAAGAAAATTGAAGCCTCTACCATCACTATCCGTAGCTCCGGGCTACAACATGCATGTAAAGGTGTATTTTGGTACAGCAGCTTGGATTCTTCGGGGGGCCGGTTGGCTCAGTTGACTGGATGGCCAGTGTGGATCGGATTGGTGCCAATAGCATGAGGTTTGATCCCCATTCTGGATGAGGTGGATTTGGGACCTGCCTCCTTGTCCTGCCCATGGTGAAGGTTGCGGCACTGTGAGTCAGATCTGCCTTCAGGCAGAGAACTGAAGAAGAAGAATAGGAAAATACTGTGATAATCTGCTTTCCTATTCCATCCATAACTTTTCTGCCCATCCGTTTGCTGCCCATACCATTTGTAAATTTACCCGTATTAATCAAACTGGAAGAAGAATAAGTTCTTTAACAGTGGACAGATCTGTTTTTACACAATCTCTATTATCTATTGAGACTATCCACTGTTATGCCCAGTGAAGGCATGTCCTATTCATAAAGTAAAACATGGACTGTGTTCCTGTGGAAGCTTCTATAATTGTGTTTTATATTTTAAAATGGGCACTCACAAGATGGCTGCCACAAGTCAGGCGACCTTTGCTTATTCGACACAGACTATCTCAAGCTACCCAGAAGTTCTAATTGAATCACCCTGGGTGGAGGCCTTCCCCTGGAACGGACATACCAAGACAAATGTTATCTGTGGGATTTATATGCTATTGTCTGTGATTTGCCTAAAATGTAAAGTCAATAGACCTCTAGACTTCTCAACTCCAAGATCAATGCTTCACAAAAGAGAGCTGAATAGACCAGTTATCCACAAAATAAGTGTGAAATTCCACCATCTATTGTGTAGTGATGTCTTTAAACTTCCAAACCATTCTGATTAGACAATACCAGTATCAGTCTTCTGAATGAAACTGGTTGAAGATAACAAGTTTTGATCTAAAGACCTGGGAATTCTGCAGAAGACACCGAAAGAGACAGCAACTACAAAAAACAACAGTGCCATATTTGCCTTTTAAGCACCTGGAGGCTGTGAAGTCTTTAAAAAGCCTCCCAGCCTGATTCCTAAATCCAAGTCCAGGGGCAAAAAAAATTGGACCTTCTAAAACGAAAACTACAAGTGCCTAATTCCATGACTTGCTGAACATTAATAAGAGAACCCTACAATAATTCTGATATCGGACTCCAGCTATCTGAACTCATTTAAACAGCAATTCAAGAGTGGAAAAGACTTCCTGCTTCAGCAAACTCACAAAGCCTGTCTTCCTACAGTGAGTTAGACGTGTGAACTCTGAACCATTCTTTTGTTTACACTTTTTTTGTAAAAGTGCTCTACTTTCTTTAACTGTATTCTTTCTTGAGTGTGTGGTGTGTAATAACATAATGTTTAGAATTTTTGGGGTGAGTGTATGAATAAATAATTATTCTTAAACCCATGAAAGTCTGCTGCTGGCTCTTTAAATTGTCCACACACTAAACGGGGTTTAGAAACACGCATATCTACCTTTCCAAAACAACCACGCTGATTGTGGACAGTTAGGGAAGGAACGTGGGGTGTTCAGTTTATTCCTCCTCCCCTGTCCCTAACATTACAAATGCTGGATTGTGTGGCTATTAACTGCTGAGGTGCTGCAAGCAGTATTTTTCATCCTGCTGTAATTGGGCTGCCAGCATATTCATGGATGCGATAACCTGTCCTGAAATTACAGGCCACTATTTGATCCTAGAAAATCATATCCAATTTTTACTTGGGCTGTGGTATGATGCAACAAATTAGATCTTCAGACTTTCTGCATTTGACTGTGTTCCATCATTGATATCTAAAGTTTTGATTTCCTTCACTGCATGGATTTAAACCAGGCATGCCAAGCTATGAGCAATGGGCCACAAACAATCAGCACATCTTGGCTATTTGGCATATAAAGCCCAGGCAACTTGGTTCTATTTACAATTATACTTACTTGCAGGTTTCTCCTGTTGCAATTTTGTGGGTCTGAGGTTTGGAAAGGGTTTGTTTTACCATACTGATGATAAATCTTAAATCAGGACACAGAATACCAAGATTTGTTTAATCATTAGCTTCAGCTGCTTGCAAATTAATAGGAACAATGGCAAAATTTATAAGTGGCTTCTAGGCTCTGTGGTTTGCATGCATGTCAATAGCTTGGATGCTCCTCCTCTAAACGTGCAAATTAAACTCAGCCTTTGGATGAGATGTTAAATTGAGGCCCTGTCTGCAAAAGGTCCCAAAGTGCCAATTTGCAGAAGAGTGGGCGAGTTACCCCAGTGTCCAGGCCTAATTGTTATTCCCCAATCAACATCATTAAAAACAGATTATTTGTTCATTATTACCTTGCTGTTTGTGGGAGCTAGCTGTGTGCAAATTAGCTGCTGCATTTTCTACATTACAGCAATGACTACCTTGCTATAAAATGCTTTGGGATGGCCTGAGGTTGTGAAATGACCTATATTAAAGCAAGCCTTTCTCGTTTCTTCCCTAATTTCTTTTGACTATTCTTATTTCATGCCTCAACTTTCAATAGAGTGATCAGTTGGGTGGCAACTTCTTTATTTGTGAGACTGCTGTGTACTTGGTAAAGAGGCTGTCTTGTTATGGGGCGAGATAGATGAAATTGCTGTTTTGATGTCAATAGTTGAGATCCTGTCGGCACTGCACCTCAAATCCCAGAAAGAGAACTGAGAAACACATTTTAGTGGTGGCTAAAAGGTTCAAATGCCCTTCAGTGGCAATATACAAGCTGTTTAATTATTCCTAATTATTAATTTCATCAGGCTAGATTTTCAATGTGCTGCAATTTCTAATGTCTTTCCAGAACTGCTGGCTAGGTTGCTGATAAATTCCTTTGAGAATTACGAGTTGGAGAGTATCATCACTGCTTTTCTTCTTGCACGCCAGGCTGCACTAGAAGGACCAGCTGTTTTCATCAGCTATTCTGAATGGTTCAAGGTAAGACTAGACATTTGGACAAAAATAGAACTCTAGAATCTCCTTCACTGCCTCTTTAAGTAGGTCACTCTCGCTTCCCAGAGGGAATATGGCAATCCCGACCATTGTACTGATTTTAAAAATTGCAAAATAAGTGCTCAGGATATCCTTTTATTCATTCAGGCTGGGAGCTCTTGAAATATTTACTGACAATCTCAGTTGGCGTCTTAGGTGTTTTCCTAACGGCTGAATCACTAATAGCTCTAAACACTTTGAACAGAGAGCGGAATCAAGTGGGTAAGATTATTGCGAAAAACAATTGAGGACTGACTTGGGGCAGGATACTCGTTGAGGCTTTGATGGCATCACTGACCAATTTAAGATGAGTACCTCACATTCCCCACTGAATCCCTCCCCAAACCCCATAATTAACTAGCAGCCTACAAAACAGCTCTTTTCAACAGACTTTGCAATGTTCTGGATTCAAGGTATTGCACTAGGTCCAACCATCTTCAGCTGCTTCATCAATGACCTTCTGCCCATCAGAAAGTCAGAAGTGGGGATGTTCGTGAATGATTTCACAACGTTCAGCACCATTCGCGACTCCTCAGATACTTGAACAGTCTGTGTCCCTATGCAGCAAGACCTGGACAATATTTAGGCTTGGGCTGATAAGTGGCAAATACCATTCATACCACAAGTGCCAGGCAATGACCATCTCCAAAAATAGAAAATCTAACCATCTTCCCCTGACATTCAATGGCTGAATCCCCCACTGACAACATCATAGGGGTTACCATTGACCATAAAATGAACTGGAGCAGCCTTATAAATACTGTGGCTACAAGAGCAGATCAGAGGCTGAGAATTCTGCGTAGAACAACTCATCTCTTGACTTCCCAAAGCTTGTCCACCACCTACAAGGATAGAATACCCTCCACTTACCTGGATGAGTGCAGCTCCAACAACACTCAAGAAGCTCGACACCATTCAGGACAAAACATCCTGCTTGATTGGGACCCCATCTACTGCCTTTAACGTTCACTCCCTCCACCACCAATGCACAGTGGCAGCAGCGTGCACCATCTACATGGTGCACTACAGCATCTTCCAAACCTGCAACCCCTGCCACCTATAAGGGCAAGGGCAGCACATGGTGGAACACCACCATTTGTAAGTTCTTCTCCAAGCTACACACCATCCCGTCTTGGAACTCTTTTGCTGTTCCTTCACTGTCTCTGTGTCAAAATCCTGGAACACCCTTCCTAACAGCACTGTGGGTGTACCTACAGCACATGAACATGCAGTGATTCAAGAAGGCAGTTCACCACCTTCTCAAGGGCAATTAGGGATGGCAATAAATGCTGGTCTAGCTGATGATGCTCGAATCCCATGAAAGAATTTCCAAAAAAGTAAATCTTTTCAGCCTTTGCCTCAAACCTTATTTATAGTAGAGTAAATGCTTAGGCTAAATCTCTATCCCATTCTCTAGACCTATTCTAATATGGAGACAAGATTAAGTTCCTTTTCTCTCACATTTGTTCAATTCCTAAAAATGCTAAAGGAAGGGAATATTGGGATAGATTGACTTTTTAAATAATCTTAAAGCTTTCTAACTCCTACATATAAATCTTTGGCAGCCCAACATTCAAGACCTCCGATTTATATAGACGTTTAACAAATTCTGCTGAGATATTTCTGTGTTTAACAGTAGGTTAATAGCTGGCTGAATATACAGTGGTGCTTCATCATTACTCGTGGATTTATCTTTGAAATCTATTCTTTGGGTTGCTATTATTAGATGTATATGTCAATTTATGGTAGTAATTTAAACAACTCCATAATTAAGTAGGAATTACTTGACTGGATTCAATCGCTGTTATGAGATGAAATCTGAATTTCAATTTAAAGCTGAAGTTAAAGAGAACTGAGGTAACCTCTGTTCCTGCTCTTTCCATAGTAAATGACTTCATGATTTCGGATTACCCGTGTTAATTAAATTGAAGGCAAAACAAATTCTTCAAGAGTGGAACAACTTGTACACACACTTCCTTTTGCCCACTGAGATTGTCTACCAAATGCTGGATTAAAAACCTATTAACTTCTGATTTGCTGCATATAATTTCATTCTGCTCCAGTTGAGCAGCCAGCACCATGGATGAGCTAATCTATCCTGGGATCAGTAAATCTCTAATTGATGCGAGAAAATCAGCTTCTAGCCGGACAGACAGAAGGCAGTTATTTTAATGAACTGCGTTATGTCATTTCTTTTCATGTTCTGGCTCAGTTCATAGCACCCTCGCCTTTGAATCAGAGGGTTGTGGGTTCATGTCCCACTCCCGGAAACCAAGAACTGTGATTGTACTCGAAAGAGTTGCAATCTGTGACTGTTGATAACTCGAAAGAGTTTCCCCGTTTATATTTCTCACCAATGCCGGCATGTATCATTGTATTTGGAGGGATGCTCTGTTTCTTGTAGGATGTATACCTACACTACAATATGATGCATATAATGGTACTTCTCATCCAAAGCTAGGATTCTGTCTTCTGTAATGATTTTCTCCATTTTCCATGTTTTGTCACCATTCCCTTCAGTGAGAGTAGATGACCAAAAGTGTCGCTGGAGCTCGATTTATGTCCTATCTGCTGTGACTGCCATTTGATTAATTTATGTTCCACCAGTGAAAGTAAACCTGGAAACAGCATTGCACAAGTCAACTGATTCAAACCCCCTTAATCAAGGGATCAGTTAACTTATTGTTGCTACACTGCAAAGGTATTCCATGCACTGGCATGAAAAAGGTGCAGGTCTTTTGCTTGACTTGGAGTGATCAGATCAGATTTTCCCCTGATAAGAATTTCCTTCTAAATGACTTTCCTGGAGCTGATCAGATTGATTAAGCATAGGTAAAGCAGCTTGCAGCATTAGTGCCTGTGAGTCTGTACCTACTGACGGGAATGGTGAGATCTGTTATCTCGGACTGAGTTGATCAATGAATTTTAAGGGGCAGGGAAAGTGGAGAAGAAAAGGCCAAAAACAAATATAAATCATCAGAAAACATTAGATATTACAAATACTGTTAATCTTAGCACCCCAGCACTTCAGCCAAATGCTATTCATCATGCTTGAGTCTTTCATAATGAATGTTGTAGATAAGCAACTGTATGGTGGAGGGTGTCCCAGACGAACCTGCCCCTGCCCTGTCCTGATCCCTCTATGTGCTCGTATTCTGGCAGGAATTACTGGATTTCCATTAGTGGGAAAGCTGGCTGATTTTTCAGTCTTCCCAGCCTTGCCCTGTTGATGTGCCTGAGATCAGGTAGCCAACACAGACTGGGAATTAAATCTATGACCATCTCATCTGTATGACTGGTTCTAAACCAGCTGTTGCTTTTACATAGTACCCTTTGAATTCCCTCATGAATTGCTGTGTTTTGAACCTCATTTTACTGTCGTTTTACATTGGTTACTCAAGGGTTTCCTTAACCCTTTCTATACTTCTGCATTTTCTGACAGTTATATGTGTAGCAATTTAAATTGCTGGTTTCAGTACTTGAAAACTGCCACCTTGATAAGGTGTATTGTTAATTTGTATACAGATTGATCAGTCAAAATCATGTTTTATGTTGTAGAATCGTACTCTCTAACCTCTGCAGTCTGGAAATCTATTGTTCGTTAACGCCAGTTGCCCAGAAATAAATTTGAGCAGACTCGAGCATTCTCTTGGCATCATTTTAATACAGTACTTTAGGGGCGTAAACACGGAAGTTACAGTATTTGGACAAATAAAACAATTTCTGTTACTGTACTATGTTTTATCACTGTTTTATGTTTCAGGTAAATATTTATACCTACAGTGTTTTCCAGTTCTCCCACCTGTGGTTAGGCATTCTAACATCATTCTATAATCCAGAAAATTCCAAAATCCAAAAATGATTTGGTCCCAAGCATTCCGGACTGGAGAGTTACAGTGCAGTCGATGCTTGATGGATGCTGATGAGCCGCATGGTCCGCTATCTACAGTTTGTAGCAGGATTCCAGCTATACAATATTGGAGGATCACTTTGATCCTTTAGGATCATTTGACACCACTGGTACAAAATTGAATCACCTGCAGAGCAAAATAAACGTAATCCCCAGAAGTTTATTCTTTTCCCTTTATTAGAACTCCTTTGGGTCTGCAAGCGGTTACCACGGCAGTAGCAAGAAGTCTCTAATTTTCCTGCTGAAATTCTTGACCGACCTGGTGCCATTTGAAACTGCACAATACCTGAAGGTGAGAAGATTATTAGTGATCAGGTAGCAGTAGCAAGCCTGAAGTCTGATATGACTATTGTTGAGTTGCTTGTCCATCTGTCTATATATTTGCTGAGAGATACCAAGACAAGAAAAGCATATGTATCTAAAATGACCATCGTTTACAATTTTTTTTTTTGATGTCTAAATTATTTAATATCACATCAGGGGTTAAACAAAATTGCTGGCTGTCATTGTGTAGCACAGAATAAATTTCTGCTCCAACCAGATTAATTCCTGCGACTCCGTTCCCTATGGCACCTTTACGCGCAAGTGCAGGAGATGCAACAGCATCCATAGTATTTTGTTACTGTTCTGGGATGAGGGGAGATTGAGTGGACTAGGTCTATATTCCCTAGAGTATAGAAGAATGAGAGGTAATCTCATTGAAACATTTATAATTATTAAGGGGCTTGAGAGGGTAGTTGCTGAGAAAATGTTTCCCCTGGCTGGGAAATCATGGGGTCACAGTTTTGGGATAAAGGGTCGGCCATTTAGGACTGAGGTGAGGAGAAATTTCTTCACTTAAAGGGTTGTGAGTCTTTGGAATTCACAACCCCAGAGGGTTGCAGATGCTCAGTTGTTGAGTATATGGAAGACAGAGTTCAAGATTTTTGAATACTAAGGGAATTAAGAGATGGGGGGGTAGTGTGGGAAAGAGCAGCTGAGGTGGAAATCAGCCATGACCTTAATGAATTGTGGAACAGGCTTAAGAAGCTGAAAAGCCTACTCCTATTTCCTATGTTCTTATAGAGCTCTCTGTAGTAGGAATGGCACTTTGTAACACTCTTTCTTGTACAGGTTCACATCTTATATCCTCCATATGTGGCATCAAAGTATCGCATTATGCTTCTGGAATATATCTCTCTGGCTAAAACTCGACTTTCAGATCTGCAGGTTGGTGATGAAGCCAAATCCTTGGACTATATGGGAGTTTAACAGGATTGAGGTGCAAATCTTGTTCAGTTTCACATAGTAAAGAGGCCCCATTGAACATTGTTTATATTGCATTATTTTCCCTAATTCAAAAGTGAATAATAAAAAGATTGCTGGTATGCATAATTAACTGCAGAGCAACTAAGTAATCCAAGCCTTTTCCTTCTACCTGAACTCTACACATTTCTGTTTCTAGGTGTCAATTGAGGAGATGGGTCTGTATGAGGACTTATCAACAGCTCATGCTCCCCCTAAGGTCAGTACAGAAATAGGCAGATATGGGTTTCTGTGTGTGTGTGTGTGTGTGTGTGTGTGTGTGTGTGTGTGTGTGTGTCAGTGTTAAAACTGAGAAATAGCCCACTTCTGTTGTTAACTCTGTTAGCTAATGGTTTTGGTTTTCATTTTCATTCCCTGAAAATTGCTTGCTGCAGAACTGAAATCTAGCATTGTATCCACTATGTGAACCAGATCAGTGAAAACTAGGAATATTAGGTACGCAATTAGAATTTAATTGGTTAATGACACAATGTTTCAAAGACAGTATTGACATCTTGTGAATTGATACAGAGGTTAATGAATTCATTCACGGGAAAAAGCTGGTTTGCTGCACCAAATAGATCTGAGTGATTTTGAGGTAACAATTGTATATCTGAAAGGAAATGTTCTGCTTCAGAGTTTGATTAGTTTTGTTTAAATCTCTTCTCTGTAGCCCCAGTGTCAAGCCATGCAAGATGTTGAAAGAGCTATTCTAATATTTGAAAACAGTGGAAAGATCCCGGCTAGTGTAATGGAAGCAAGGTATACCATGCTCAGTTTCCAAGTCGCGAGATCTGCTTTGGGAGGTCTGATTTATTTATTTAACAGTTGATGGTTTTATTTACATCCTGGAACCCCCTCCCTAACAGCACTGTGGGTGTATCCATACCACATGGACTGCAGCGGTTCAAGGAGGCAGCTCACCACCACTTTCTCAAGGGCAATTAGGGATGGGCAATAAGTGCTGGCCTAGCCAGCGATGCCCACATCCTGTAAATGAATTAAGAAAAAGCAGTTCTGTTGCAAAAGTATACAGGAAAAGAAGTTAGAAATCTCCAAAAGCATCTTGTTCATGACAACCACCTGCTGCTCCATAGGCCCCATCCGCACTAATCTGCTCAACACACAACATCTCCCCCTGGCCCCAGTGCCAACTGACATTGTAAATAATTCCCTCTCTTCAGGTGCCAAGCTTTGTCTTTACAAACTGTCATCCATGTGCTCACCACACCACCACCACCAACCCCCCAGAAAACTCTGCCTACAGACTGCTGCCATATTTCATGACTCCATTTCCTTTCCAAAATCTTTGAATGTACCTATTGTTCCTAAAACTCCCTGTTTCTACATTTACTAAAGTACAAAAACACAAATAACATCCCTTGACTGTGGTCATGGTACATTATCCCTCCTTTACTTCTCTGCAGCCTTTGATCATGTCACACCCCTCCAATGCCTCACCTCTCTTGAAATGGCCTTTACTTGGGGGAGAATTTTCTCCCTGTCGGGGGGCCTGGGCAGAAGAGGGCACGCAGCTGATCACTGCCAGCGATCAGCTGTGTGCTGCCATTTTATGTGGACAGACCAATTAAGACCCGCCCAGCGTGACGCGCACCCAGAAGCGCTGCGTGCTCCCTGTGCGGGCGGAGGGGGGGAGTCGGCTGAGTCGGGGCCTGCGCTCTTTCGCGCACACGTGCGAAAATGCAGAAATCTCCCTGAGGCACAGAGCTGCCTCAAGGAGATTAGTTTGATTATCAAAAATTTTAATAAAGAAAAAAAAAATTTGTAAGACATGTCCCCCCATGTGACAGTGTCACATGAGCATGGACATTAAGAAAAAAATTTATTTGAATTATGAATCCTTCATGAAACCTTATCCCGCCCGTGGATGAGGTTTCATGATAAATGCGAAGGCCACTTGGGCTCTTTGCCTGCCCGCCAACCTTAAGGTTGGGCGGGCAACTCAGTTAATTACTGTAATTAGTTTTTAAATGGACTTAATAGGCCTTTGACAGTTCGGCGGACGCGCAGCCGACTCCGCTGTGTGCCCGCCGAACTCGAGATCTGAATGACGCGTGGTGATGTATGTCGGGACGCACGTCTGATGTCACCGCGCGTCATTTCACACGTCGGCGAGCGGGGTCTGACCCCGCACGCCAACCCGAAGATTCTGTCCCTGGTTTCATTCGGAGTTCTCTTAGTCAGAGCATCATCAGCAATGGCCCACCCTCTACGTTCTAAATGCTGGAATCGCGTAATTATCCCCTTCCTTCTCCTCATCGACAGGCTGCCCTTGGTGACATCACCTGCAGACAGGAAGTCAGCTTCCACATGTGCACTGTTAACCCCCAGCTCTACATCTCCATCGCCTCTCTGAACCCCTCCATTGCCTCTGTGCCGTCAGACTGTTATGCTTTTGGATGAGCTCCAATCTCTTCCATTTAAATTAGGGAAACTGAAACTATTGTCTTCAGCTCCCATTGGAAGATCATGACATGATTGTGTTTAATATTGCTCCTGTGGATGTTGGAATAGCAGAAAATTTGAATTCGGCTTTTAAAAAGCCAGTATCAGTTTATCAAAAGAAATGTGACCATGAAAATATTGGATTGTTGTAAAAACCCAACTGGCTTATTATTTTCCTTAAGGGAGGAAAGCTCCTATGTTTACCTGCTCTGATTATATGCGATTCCAGTCCCACGCTAATGTGGTTGAATCTTAACTATCCTCTGAAGTGGCCCAGCAAGCCATTCAGTTGTATCAAGTCATTATCAGGGCAACAAGAGGCCAGCTTGCTGCCCTTGCCAATGTCTAAAGAATGAATAAAAGAAAAAAATGTGATTTTCAGCAATGTCATTTTTGTTCCTTATTCAGAATTTGGGATCTCCAACTTGAAAGCCATGTCCATCAACAAACAACATTTTATTTTTAATCACTAAAAACAAACTGATTTTACACTGGGAAGATAAACTGTTACAATCTCAAATGTGCAATAAGTATACCTTTTCTTTTTCTTTTTCCCAGCATTTTCCGAAGGCCCTATTACTTGACAAGGTTTTTGCCTGCTCTTCTTGCCCCTCGTGTGGTTTGTATTTCTTATATTTTAATGTTAATGGTTGAACACATTGTGAACAATAGGACATAGTAAATTTGTGCAATTGTCACAATTGATGTTTCTTGTTTTATAAAGTGAAATGCTTAATGGTTCAGTGTTAATGGCTGTGACTTGATGTATTGTCACCTACAGCTGCCTGTGTCCCAGGATTCACGCATGGTCTTTATTGACTCTCTGAAAAAGTAAGTGACCACTTCAAACCTATAAGTAATGCAGATATCAAGATTAGAATTTTCAAAGGGACTAAGCAACTGCTGAATAAAACTACCTTTGGCTTGAATCCAAGGCGTAAGGCTATCTATAATTTAGTATTAAATGACAGCCTCACTCAGGAGCTGTCAAGATAGCTGCTGTGGAAATTTCACATTTGGAGAATAGGGAACCTTGCCTGATGTTGGGACCAAGATACCAAGTTTAGTCAGAGTAAAGGGAGCTCCATGACCATCTAACGGGTGTGGAATCAAAGGACTTTATTATCTTTTATGTCCACATACATTAGCTACCTCGATTGCTTTAGAATAGGAGAGACAAAGTGGTGTGGCAGAAAATTATACGGAAGACATGGGACAAAGATTATGAAGATCTGGAGAGGACTAAGAATGGAGAATTGCAGAAAAGACACGACAGGCCTGGGTCAGTTAGAGCCAGCTAGTTGCATTGAGTTACATTGAGTTCACAACTCAGTAACATGCCATTTGGCCCAACTAGGCTATGCGGGCATTTATGCCCTGCACAAGTCTCCACTTGTCCTTCTTCATCTAACTCTATCAGCATATTCTTCTATCCCCTGATCTGTAATGTTCATCTAATTTCCTTTAAATGCATCTCTGCTGATTATCTCAGCTGCTCCATGTGATAACAAATTTCACATTCTAACCACTCTCTGGGTAAAGAAGTTGCTTCTGAATATTCTACTGGATTTATTAAATGCTGACTCTCTTTATCTTTATGGCCCCTAGATCTGGCGTGCCCCACAAGTAGCAACATTTTCTCCCCATTTACCTATCAAACCCTTTCATTACTTTAAAGAGCTCTATTGGGTCAGCCTTCGCTTGCTAGAGGATAGAGCCCCAACCCATTTGGGCTTCCCTGATGCTCAGGGACAAATTCAGATGGTGTCCTGGAGGCCAAATTAAATTGTGTGGGAAGCAACTAGTTATGGCCATTTGTTATGTTTGTTCCAAGTTAAATTTATGGTGGTACCCACCCCCCCCAAACAGTCCCTTTGAGACAATTAGTGAGGACTTGAGAATTCAGCCCAAGATAAAAACATTGTGCATCACTAGCTTCCTAGCTGGTACAAGAATATTATGTCAACTGCTGCCACTGTTCATTATTTACAAAGCTACTATTCTGATTTTGTGATTTAGCAAGCACTGCAGTCAACATTTTGTATTACTCAGGTCACAGTAGGTTTATGACACTTATTTGAGTTTCTTCTTATTTTGGCCCTTCACTATTGTGTCCTGCTGTAGTTGATGGTCATCATCTTTTGTTTACACCAGAGCGGATAAAATACCAGACAGTGTGTACTCGAGCTATGTTCACGCGTGTGCAAGAGAGGAACAACTCCGGCTTGAAGGTTAGGAGTTTATTGCGTGTGTGCTTGTGTGTGTGTACATGTTATATGTGTATATTGTCTATAAAATGTGCATGTGCTATGAAGATAATATTTTGTAACCTATTAATTTCAGTGAATGTTACCTGTCAGCCCCACTGTACTGCACCTGAAATCCTTCTGTTATTGAATATGGAAGTTGCTTATCGTAGATGGTTTTTTAAAAATTCTCTACTTTGATCCCTGTTGCTCTGTTTCTGAAGTATTCTTAGCCTTTTATCTCCTTTCTTGTCCATTCTCCAGTTTCCTTAATAAAGACTCTTGTTTGTAACCTGATACAGATGGCACTGCTCTGTCTCAAAGCACAGGATAATCTGAATCAAATATATCTCATAATACCCAATCAAACCACCCTCGTTCTCAACTTCAAAAAACCCACATACCATTCCATCCTCTGACATTCAACTTCATTTGCTCCAACATTAATGGACTGGACCTGAACTGCTTCCTATCAGAAAAGCAAAAGATGCTAGAAATACTCAGCAGGTCAGGAAGTATCTGTGGAGAGAGAAACAGAGTTAACGTTTCAGGTTGAGATGACTTTTCGTTGGAACTCAGAGTGATTCTATTTCTCTCCAAAGATGCTGCCTGATCTGCTGAGTATTTCCAGCACTTTTAGTTTTTATTTCAGATTTCCAGCATCTGCAGCATTTTGCTCATGTATTGTTGCTTTCTGTCATGCAGTGCCCACTATATACAGCAGCTGCTGAGCCACAATGAAAGCAATGAACCTTGCTCTGCCTCTCTCAATGGGGCATCATTCCATTCTCCCCTCCAACCCCCACCAAGCAGCATTTTCCTACATATCCAGCCATTGCTCAGCCAGATGTTCCAACCGTTTTCACCCCAGGAATGCACACACTACTCATCCATCTGTAAGACCCTTGCATATCTGTCCTCCCATAAACAGTGTTTCAAAATTAGACTACAGCCTTACATAGCAATGGCTGTCAATTGCAGCTCTCTATACCTCCCCCAGCAATTTAACATCAAGCAGAGGACGGGGAGGGAGGATGAGACAGAGGAAGGGACTGTGAAAGGGATAAATGATAGAGGAGGGGAGAAGGATAATATTACAATGACCTCAATTCCTACTTCACCTTTTGAACTATAGACTCAAACCTATTTTCCCTTTCCCTCCTCTCTCCCCCCATCCTCCTGCCTTTTGCTACTCCCCTTCATCCCTGCCCCTCCCTTATACTCCTCTCCTCCTTCCTGCTTCAGCCCCTCCCCACTCACCTGCCAGTTCTGCTCAGTACTCTCTCCCTCCCTTCCCCTGCTCTTCCCGGCTCTCCCTCCTCTCCCTCTTTTCCATTTTTCCCTTGCTACTGTGTCTTGACTGAAAAGTACAAATTTTACAATTGAAAAGCCTCTAACTAAATGGTTATGCCTATTGTAAAACCTCATGCTGGTACGTTAATTTTTTTTTACATAGTAGTTTTGTTAGAATTCCAAGCATTAAAATCGATATAAATTACTTGACAGAATACATAGATCTTTATCATTTTCTTGTTTTGAAAGCAGGTGCTGCTATGTCTGAGGAAATGCAGCATCCAATGGAACCGATTGGAGTACTGACAACTGCTCTCGAAGAGCTGCGCAAAGTGGCTACTAATCCAAGCAATAGTGGCGGTACGAGTAGCATGCTAATAGAATGACATGGTCATGAACAATCACCATTGGTCCCACTGAGTTCACTTAGTTTGTCAATCTTTCACATCTCAAGCCTGTGTGCACCTGTTTTCAAAGCTCATAACATCTGTAATTTTAAGAGGGTGTTTGGCAACAAAATAAATTGAGGAATAAAAGGTAGCAAATTGTTTATTCTGTGTTTAACTCTGGGATGGACCAAATGGACTAAGACGGTCCCTTCCAGTCCTATATGTTCCTGATATATTCCCCAATCTTTCTGTATGCCGCTAAACTATGTTGGATTGCACTTTAACATGTTGGGAAGATTTGTACGTTCCCCTGACCTTGAAAGCTATGCTGGCAGGAATGTAACTTCTGGCAGGATCACCCAAGTCAGACTGATCAAAGGATAGAAGCAGTTCATTGGTCCTCAGAGGACGTTGTGATTTAGGCTAACAAGCTATTCACATAAAAATGTCTTTCATTACAGAGAGGGCCCAGTAAAAGTTGACTATGTTACACGTATAAGGTATGACTATAAAGAAGAAAGAACTTGCATGTATATAGCACGCTTCACCATCTTGGGGCAAACCAAAGTTCTTTACAGCCTATTAAATGCCTTTGAAGTGTAGTCACTGTTGTACAGGTGGGAAGCATGGCAATCAATTAGCATACAGTAAAGTCCCACAAACAGCAATGTGATAATGACCAGATCATCTGTTTCTCACTTACGTCAACTAAGGGATAAATATTGGCCAGGACACTGGGGAAAACTCCCCTGCTCTTCGAAAGAGTGCCATTGGATCTTGTTCATCCGCCTGAGAGAAAAGACAGGGCTCAGCTTAACATTTTTTCTAAGCCTGAACCTCTGACAGTGCATGACCAGAGCGTTGGCCTAGATTGTGCAGGTGTCAGCCAGGGCCCAGTTGGTAGCGCTCTTACCTCTGAGTCAGAAGGTTGAGAGTTCAGGACCCACCCCAGGAACTTGAAAGCAAAACTTCCGGCAGACACTCCTCCAGTGCAATACTGTGAGAGTGCTACTCTGTCGGAGGTGCCATTGTTCGGATGAGACCAGCATAAGATTGATGAGGGAGGGCAGACAGGCCTTCTCTGGGGAACTATTTCTAAGAAGATCAGGGAAGTTATGCCTGGTGTCCTGGTCAATATTTATCCCTCAATCAAAACCACGTAAACAAATTATCTGGCCATTATCACATTGCTGTTTGTGGGAGCTTGCTGTGCCTAAATTGGCTGCCGCATTTCCTATGTTATAAAAATGACTTCAAAATGTACTTCATTGGTTGGAAAGTGCTTTGGAATGTCCTGAGGTCATGAAAGGCAATATCTGAACGCATGTCTTTTTTGAACAACCTTCTGAATGAGAGGCAAGAGTGTAACTCACTGCATCACAGCCAACACCATGGAGTCAGACATTTTGCTCTGGACAGATAGCAATGGAATTTATAATAGAATACAAAGGAAATATTTTTTCCAGGTCAGAGGTATTAAAACTAATTAAAAGTATACCCATATTCTAGATTCAACAGGATTACTAATTATGTCGAATGGATTATAAGTTACTTAAATAATATGAAAATTGATCCTCTTTTTCTTACTGTATCTTTGCTTAAACTGAAAGTACCGTGATCTTTACATTTGTTTGTGCTAATGAAATAAATTATTTTCTAGTTGTTTCTGCTCAGATCGCTGTAATCTCTGGTCAACTGAAAACTATGATAGACGATGATGATTATGGCGATTGCGCTGCACTGGATAAACCAATCCAATTAGACGCTGCTGTACATAAATTTGGTCCTCTGGAATTAGAGGTGAGTGCTATTTTGAAGACAATATTAAACTAATGGTTGAAGTGATTTTCTAACGTTTATATTTTTATCCAATATTTATATATAAGGGTGATGGGTGTGTGTACACTGTGTAGGTGTGCAATCGTGTGAGCAAGGTGTGTCTGCATATGAGAGAATTATTTTGTTTAATATGGTATTTTTGTGGTGATGCAGACTGTCATTTAAGTTTATTATTTAGTTATTTCTTTTGTCTAAATTTTTCCCCTGTGATATTGGGACCATTTTGCTGAACTCTGCTCCATGCCCTGAACAGCTTCCATCCATGTTCTGAAGCATATGATCAGGTTTTTTAATTTATTTGTTCATGGGACACGGGCATCGCTGGCTAGGCCAGCATTTATAGCCCATCCCTAATTGCCCTTGAGAAGATGGTGGTGAGCTGCCTTCTTGAACCGCTGGAGTCCATGTGGTGTAGGTGCTCCGACAATGGTGTTAGGGAGGGAGTTCCAGGATTTTGCCCCAGTGACAGTGAAGGAACAGCGATATAGTTCCAAGTCAGGATGGTGTAGCTTGGTGAGGAACTTGCAGGTGGTGGTGGTGGTCCCATGTGTCTGATGTCCTGATCCTTCTTGGCTATAGAGGTCACAGGTTGGAAGATGCTGTCGAAGGAGTCTTGGCAAGTTCTTGGCAAGTTGTTGCAATGTATCTTGTATATGGTACACACTGCTGCCACTGTGCGTCAGTGTTAGAGGGGGCGGGTGGGGTACCAATCAAGTGAGCTGCTTTGACTTGGATGGTGTCAAACTTCTTGAGTGTTGTTGGAGCTGCACTCATCCAGGCAGGTAGAGAGTATTCCAACACACTTCTGACTTGTGCCTTGTAGGTGGTGGACAGACTTTGGGGAGACAAGAGGTGAGTTACGCCCAGCCTCTGACCTGTTCTTGTAGCCACAGTTCTTACTGATGGGTTCAGTTTGGTTTCTGGACAATGTTAACCTCCAAGATGCTGATAGTGGGGGCTTCAGTGATGGTAATGGCATTGAATGTCAGGGGAATGTCAATTATATATTAATGACCTAGACCTTGATATACAGGACACAATTTCAAAATTTGCAGATGATACAAAACTTCAAAGTATTGTGAACTGTGAGGAGGATAGTGTAGAACTTCAAAAGGACATAGACAAGTTGGTGGATTGGGCGGAGAGGTGGCAGATGAAGGTCAATGCAGAGAAGCGTGAAGTGATTAGTTTGGGTGGAAAGAAAGCAAGGAGTCAATATAAAATAAAGGATACAATTCTAAAAAGGGTGCAGGAGCAGAGGGACCTGGGTGTATATGTGCATAAGTCATTGAAGATGGCAGGACAAGTTGAGAGCGTCGTTAATAAAGCATACAGTATTCTGGGATTTATTAATAGGGGCATGGAGTACAAAAGCAAGGAGTTTATATTGAACTTGTATAAGACACTAGTTCAGCCTCAGCTGCAGTATTACATCCAGTTCTGGACACTGCACTTTAGGAAGGATGTGAAGGCATTGGAAAGAGCGCAGAAAAGATTCACAAGAATGGTTCGAGGGATGTGGAACTTCAGTTATGAAGATAGATTGGGGAAGTTAGGACTGTTTCCCCTGGAGAAGAGAAGGCTAAGAGGAGATTTGATAGAGGTATTCAAAATCATGAGGCCTCTGGACAGAGTAGATAGGGAGAAACTGTTCCCACTCATGAAAGGATCAAGAATGAGAGGGCACAGATTTAAAGTAATTGGTCAAAGAAGCAAAAGTGACATGAGGAAAAACATTTTCATGCAGCAAGTTGTTAAGGTCTGGAATGCACTGCCTGAGAGTGTGGTTGGAGGCAGATTCAACTGAAGCACTCAAGAGGGAATTAGACTGTTATCTGAAAAGGAAGGATGTGCAGAGTTACAGGGAGAAGGTGGGAGAATGGCGTTAAGTGAATTGCTCATTCAGAGAGCCAGTGCAGACACCATGGCCAAATGGCCGCCTGTAACAATTTTGTGATTCTGTAGGAGATGTCTAGATTCTTTCTTGTTGGAGATGAACATTGTCTGGTACTTGTGTGGCATGAATATTAGTTGCCACTTATCAGCCCAAGCCTGGATATTGTCCAGGTCTAGCTGCATATGGACATGGACTGCTTCAGTATCTGAGGAGTTGCGAATGGTACTGAACATTGTGCAACTATGAGCAAACATTCCCATTTCTGACCTTATGATGGAGGGAAAGTTATTGATCAAGCAGCTGAAGATGGTTGGGCGATTGTAAAAAGTAAAGAAACTAAACGGAGCATCAGTGAGCTGTTTAAAATGATGTAACGAAGGCTTAGAGAGTTACAGACCAATTTCACTGTAGGTGCTACATAAGTGTTATTGATCAGTGAATGGAGAGTTACGGAACTTTTTTTTTGCTCCTGGGAGATATTTTCCCACAGGATAGTGCGTGTGAAACAGGTTGTCAGATAATACAGTTAACTCTAGGTCAGTTCAAACTTTTTAAGAAGAAACAGGATCACTACCTGTTAAGAAAACAAATTGTACAGTATTAGAGGTATTAATGGTTCTGTTTGAGTCACATGTGAGTTGGGAAGTGGGTAGAAGAATTTGGGTGAGCGGGAAAGGATATAGGAAGAGTCATGATTGAGAAAGTTACACATGGACTGTGGACTGAACAGCTTGATGAGCCCAGTGGCTTCTCATAATTTTGACATTTCATCTTGTTGAATTTTTGTTGCTTGTGAAAATGGAAATTGTATCAACAAGTGTTTCAATGTATATTTAACTTCTCTATTACAGAAATCCAAATGATTGTACAGTAGTGAGGTTGAAAATACTTGCTATTTCTGCAATCGTAAAACTACATAATTGTTGTAATTTGTGCTTATAACAGATGCCAAGACAGCTTTGGAGAGGTGATTATCTATTTCAGGCTGTGCTGTAACTATGTGTTTCCAATTGTAGGTCAGAGACCTTCTGTTGAAGAGTTTTTGTCAGACATTTCTTATAGCAACAAATTTCAACGTGCCACAGAGGTAAGATGCTGCTGCGAATTAAGCAACAATGAGCACGGGTAAATTGAAAGACAGGAAAAATGCCTCTTCTGTTACTCATTTACAACCCAATATTGGTATCAAAGTAAACCTGCTGCTAAATGCACTGGAAAGTAACAAAAGGCCTAAAACCTGTTCGCTGCATAGTGCTATCTTCCAATCAGAATATCTGTTGTCTCTAACTGAAAACAATTATTTATAAATATATGTATATACTTGTGTAGAGATTTGAAAAAAGTTCCAAGTCTAATTTTGTTTCAAACATCAGGTTTGTAGCCGTGCCTAATGTACAAAAGCCTAGTTTCAAACAAATGTCTTGTTTATTTTAATTTGTTAATGCAATTTGATTCCTTTGCATTCTATTTGATTTTTTTTTGAAGAAACACTTTCAAATTTGACGCTTTCCTGTTGACTTCCTCTCCTCCCAACCCCAGATTAGGCACACTTTCCTAGTCCAGAAGCCACCCATTTCTCGGACATCTGTGTTACTCTTAACAAGCTGCCAGAAAGCATCTCGACCTGTCTGTGTAACTTACTGAGCATGGTTTAGTGGTAGCACACTGTCATATGAATCAGGAAGTTGTAGGTTCAAGTTCTACTCCAGAAATCTGGGCAAACAATCTGGGCTGATGCTCCAGTGCAATACCAGGGAGTGGTAGACTGTAAGAGGTGCCATCTTTCAGATGAGATGTTAAACCGAGGCTCCATCTACCCTCTCAGACCTTCATAAAAGATCCTATGGCATTATTTCAAACGAGAGCAAGGGAGTTCTCCCTCGTCTCCTGGTCAATATTTATTCATTGACCAATTCCACTAAAGAAATTAATTATCTAATCATCAAATTACTGTGTGTAAATTGGCTGCTTTGTTTCAAACAGTGACTACACTTCACATGGGCTATAAATCTCAATGGTTGCAAAGAGTACAGAAAAACCAGGGGAAATTCTATTGCCATGTAATCATCCTTTGTCATCTATTGTTCTCATGTGTAATGTACAGTACAGTAGTTTTGAGTTAGAGCCATAAATACTCTACATTTAGAGGCAAATACTTGAGAGGTAAAAATAAAAAAACTACAAATGCTGTAAATGTGAAATAAAAATACAACATTTTGGAATTACATAATAAATACATCAGCTTCTGAAAAGAAAAATGGGTTCGCATTTTAGCAATTACCTAAGAGTTGTCCCATCAGGTCCAACCCAAAACAATCTATTGTATCACTTGTCAGACGCTGACATTTTTATTTCTGCCTCTTGTACATATTAGGTAGATTTATATGTTTTGTTTTTACAGACAAGGTGAATGGGCCTCTCTGTTTGTGAAAATGTTGTGTGGTCACAGGAGATTTTTACATGCAGTTCTTACACGAGTCCTGCATCTGACCAGTCACCAGGTAAGAGAACAGCACATTTCATCAAGAGAGTTCTGAAGTGTTAAGAAAGGAGACCAGAGGGGTGTATTTTCTTGCTGGAGGCAACAATGGGACATTCTCTTTCTTAAATTCACAAAGTGCAGACTTTCAGGTAGTTAGGAATATCAAAGTAAAGAATAATAGAATATTCTTATTTAAGCAGATATTTAATTACTTCTGCCAGAAAAATGCAAGAGCTTGTTGTCTGATCTATTTTGGTGATGTTATTATGTCCCTTTTGTGGCAGCTTAAAATAATCTGCTGGCACTGATTCATGTAGGGAGCTAGGAAACAAATTAAAAAGCAGGACCTTAAAGGTAGTAATCTCAGGATTACTCCCAGTGCCACATGCTAGCGATCAGGAATAGGAGAATAGACCAGATGAATGCGTGGTTGGAGAGATGGCGTAGGAGGGAGGGATTTAGATTCCTAAGACATTGGGACTGATTCTGGGGAAGATAGGACCTGCTGAAGCTGGACGGGTTGCACCCCAGCTTGTCCTCACAGGGGCCTTTGCTAGTACTATGGGGGAGGGTTTAAACTAGATTGGTAGGGGGTTGGGAACCTGAGCAGGGAGACACAAGAGAGGGAAACAAAGGTAGGAATGAAAGACAGAAAAGTATAAAGCAAAAGTGGAAGGCAGAGGAAACAAGGGCTAGCAGCAAATAGGGCTATAGTACAAAATAAAATGTGTAAAAATGTTAAAAAGACAAGTCTAAAGGCGCAGTATCTGAATGCATGGAGCATTTGCAATAAAGTAGACAAATTAACAGCGCAAATAGATGTAAACGGGTACGATATGATTGCGATTACGGAGGCATGGCTGTAGGGTGATCAAGGCTGGGAGCTGAATATCCAAGGGCACTCGATATTTAGGACAGACGGGCAAAAAGGAAAAGGAGATGGCATGGCATTGCTAGTTAAGGATGAAATCAGTGTGATAGTGAGAGAGGATATTGGCTCAGAAAATCTATGTGTAGGATTAGTCTGGGTGGAGTTAAGAAGCAACAAGGGATGGAAAACAATAGTGGGAGTTGTCTATGGGCCTCCAAACAGTAGTGATAAGTTAGTGGATGACATTAAACAGGAAATTGGAGGTGCATGTAACAAGGGTGCTACATGGGTGACTTTAATCTACATTTAGACTAGGCAAACCAAATTAGCAATGATACTGTGAAGGATGAATTCCTGGATTGTGTACAAGATGGTTTTTTAAACCAGCATGCCGAGGAACCAACTGGGGAACAGGCTATCCTAGATTTGGTATTGTGCAATGAGAAGGGGTTAATTAATAATCTTGTTGTGCGGGGCCCTTTAGGGAACAGTGACCATATCATGATAGAATTCTTCATTAGGGTGGAAAGTGAAATAGTCTGATTTGAAACTTGGGTCCTAAATCTTAACAAAGGAAACTACTAAGGTATAAGGCGTGAGTTGGCTAAGATTAATTGGGGAACTTCATCAAAAGGCATGACGATGGATAGGCAATGGCTAATATTTAAGGAACGAATGTATGCATTGCAACAGTTATACATTCCTTTCTGGTACAAAAACACAACAGGAAAAGCAGCCCAACCATGGCTAACAGAAGAAATTAAGGATAGTATTAGATTGAAAGACGAGTCATATAAAGTCGCTGGAAAAAATATCAAGCCGGAGGATTGGGAGCGGTTTAGAATACAGCAAAGGAGGACCAAGAGATTGATTAAGAGGGGAAAAATAGAGTCTGAGAGTAAACTTGCAAGGAACATAAAAACAGACTGTAAAAGCTTCTATAAGTATGTAAAAAGAAAAAGATTAGTGAAGACAAATGTAGGTCCCTTACAGTCTGAAAGGGGAGAATTTATAACAGAGAACAAGGAAATGGCAGAGCAATTAAACAACTACTTTGGTTCTGTCTTCTCGGGGGAAGACACAAATAACTTCCCAGAAATATTAGGGAACCAAGGGTCTAGAGAGAAGGAAGAATTGAAGAAAATTAGTATTACTAAAACAATAGTGCTGGAAAAATGAATGGGACTGAAAGCCAATAAATCCCCAGGGCCCGATAATCTACACCCCAGAGTACTAAAGGAGGTGGTCATGGAAATAGTGGATGTATTGGTTACCATCTTCCAAAGTTATGTAGATTCTGGAACAGTCCTGGCAGATTAGAGGGTGGCAAATGGAACCCCACTGTTTTTAAAAAGAGGGAGGGAGAAAACAGCGAATTACAGACTGGTTAGCCTAACATCGGTAGTAGGGAAAATGCTAGCGTCTATTATGAAGGATGTGATAACAGGACACTTAGAAAATATCAACAAGATTAGATAAAGTCAGCATGGATTTGTGAAAGGAAAATCATGTTTGACAAGCCTGCTGGAGTTTTTTGAGGATGTAACTAGCAGAATAGATAAGGGAGAACCAGTGGATTTTCATTTTGATTTTCAGAAAGCTTTTGATAAAGTCCCACATATGAGGTTAGTGTATAAAATTAAAACACATGGGATTGGGGGCTATGTATTGGCATGGATTGAGAATTGGTTAGCAGACAGGAAACAGAGTTGGAATAAATGGGTCTTTTTTGGAGTGGCAGACAGTGACTCGTGGGGTATGGCAGGGATCAGTGCTTGGGCCCCAGCTATTCACAATATACATCAAAGATTTGGATGAGGGAACCAAATGTAACATTTCCAAGTTTGCTGACGACAGAAAACTTGGTGGGAATGTGAGCAACGTGGAGGGCATTAACAGGCTTCAAGGTGATTTAGACAGGTTGAGTGAGTGGGCAAATACATGGCAGATGCAGTATAATGTGAATAAGTGTGAAGTTATCCATGTTGGTAGGAAAACCAGAATGGCAGAGTATTATTTAAATGGTGATAGATTGGGAAATGTTGATGCATAAAGGGACCTGGATGTCCTTGTACACCAACCACTGAAAGCAAGCACGCAGGTCCAGCAAGCAGTTAAGGCGGCAAATGGTATGTCGGCCTTCATTGCGAGAGGACTTGATTACAAGAGCAAGGATGTCTTATTGCAGCTGTACAGTGCCTTGGTGAGACCACACCTGGAGTATTGTGCAGTTTTGGTCTCCTTATCTAAGAAAGGACTGATTCCTGGGATGGCAGGATTGTCGTATGAGGAGAGATTGGGCTGACTAGGCCTGTATTCACTGGAGTTTAGAAGAATGAGGGGAGATCTTATTGAAATGTATAAAATTCTGACAGGGATGAACAGACTGGATGCAGGAAGGATATTTCCTCTGGCTGGTGTGGGGGCCTAGAACAAGGGTTCACAGTCTCAAGATACGGGGTAGACCATTTAGGATAGAGATGAGGAGAAATTTCTTCACTGAGAGGGTGGTGAACCTGTGGAATTCTCTACCACAGGAGGCTGTGGAGGCCAAGTGACTGAATATATTTAAGAAGGAAATAGATAGATTTCTGGACTCTAAAGGCATTAAGGGGTATGGGGAGAGAGCGGGAGTGAGGCGTTGAGATCGAGGATCAGCCATCATCATATTGAACAGTGGAGCGGGCTCGAAGGGCTGAATGACCTACTGCTATTTCCTATGTTTCTATGGCTAGGATATTGAGGTCGGGGGGCGGGGCCTACTCGCCGATGTGTAAAATGACGTGGGATGACGTTGGGCGTAACTCCCGATCTCACCCCCGCGTCATTTCAATTTTCAGGTTGGCAGAGGCACAGCCTGAATCAGCTGTGCACCCACCGACCTGTCAACGGCCAATCGAGGCCATTTAAAAAATAATTCAAGTGGTTAATGGACCTGCTCATCCAACCTTAAGGTTAACAGGCAGGCCGGGAGCCCTGGCGGGCTTCAGAAAAAGCATGAAACCTCATCCATGGGCGGGATGAGGTCGCATGAAAGCTTTTTAAAATTTAATAAAAGTTTAAATAAAGTGATGGACATGTCCCAACTCGTGACAGTGTCACATGAGGGGACATTTCAGGGAAATTTTGTGTTTGCGCATTGACCATCTTTGAATTTGGCGCCAATCTAGATGAGTGCGCTCTTTCACGCACATGCACGAAAGAGCACACTCCCGGCTTAGGGAATCCCCCCCTGCCCGCACAGGGAGCGCATAGCGCTTACTTGCAGACGTCTCACTGGGCGGGCCTTAATTGGCCCGCCCATGTAAAATGGCAGCGTGTCCCCGCTCCTGCGCTTTCCCCCCAACAGGGGGGAAAATTCTTCCCTATGTTTCAAAACTTATTCTATTAATAATTGACATAAAAATCATAATTATCTTCTTATTCTATCGTGGAATTTATACAGGAGATTTTTTTGCACAATTAAAATCCATGCGTTTGTTATTGTTTTTAAGGGTTCTTCTCTTGCTGATGTCCATGTTTTAGGACTGGCTGCTTTCACAGTTCACCTACACATCTTGCAGACCTCTCTGTCACTGGTGAACTTCAGTGTACATTCAGCAGAGCCAGCCAGTAAAGAAGGAGTTTCCTTTGCTGAGTACCTAAACCAGTTCCTAACCTGTCGCACTGGAGAATTTTCAACATTCTGTATGAGGTAAGTGAAGAATGTGTGCTGTCCAGAGACAGGCCTGGTTTAAAGGGGTAAGCATAAAGATCCATGCAGGAGACATGCGAGGCCAAGAAATTTGGCAAGACAAAAAGTGCTAAATGTACATTTTTAGGTAAAGTAAGCAAACAAATGTTGGTCTTTAGAGCAAAACATACAACCAATAAATCAAAAACAATGATTTTAATGTTGTACATAGAGAGAGCATACCAGGCAGAACCAGCCATGCTTCGTAGCCATACTGGAACAGTTTGGCTAAACACTGGTATCCACCTGGCATGCAGTAAATTGCCCTGGTATTGTTCACCAAAACGAGGACAAATCCAATCTAGCCAATTACCATCCTATCAGCCTATCCGGTCGTCTGCAAAGTGATGGAAGGTGTTATCGACAGTGCTATCAAGTGGCACTTACTCACTAATGATCTGCTCAGTTTCGCCAGGGCCACTCACCTCCAAATCTCATAACAGCCTTGGTCCGAACAAGGACAGAAGAGCTTAATTCCAGAGGTGTGGTGAGCATGACTGCCCTTGACATCAAGGCAGCATTTGATTGAGTGTGCTATTAAGGAGCCTTGGTAAAGTTTGAAGTCAGTGGGAACTGGAGAAAACTTCTCAGTGGCTGGGGTCATACCTCACACCGAGGAAGATGCTGTGATTGTTGGAGACAAAACATTTTCAGCTCCAGGACATTGCTCAAGGAGCTCTTCAGGGCATTGTCCTAGTTCTAACCGGCTTCATCAATCAATGATCTTCCCTCCATTATAAGGTCGGAAATTGGGATCTTCGGTGATGATTGCACAGTTCCACTCGCAACTCCTCAATTAATGAAACAGTCTTTGCGCACAAGCAGCAAAAACAATGCTAACTTGTATTTATATAGTGCCTTTAAAAGAGTAAAATGACTCAAGATGCAGCACAGAAGTGTTATCAAACAAAATTTTATACAGAGCTACGTAAGGAGTTATTAGAGCAGGTGGCCAAAGCCTGATCAAAGAGATGGGCTTAAGGAGCATCTTAAAGGGGGAAAGAAAGGTGGAGAAGCTTTCATTCCAGAGCTCTAGGGCCTTGACAGCTGAAGCAGAGGCTACAAGATTAGAAGCAAAAATTAGAGGATTGAGTGAAGAACGATTGTATATCCTGGAATTTTATTTCTTGAAAAGATTAAGGGGCAGCTTGCTTGAAATTTTTCAGTGTATGGCTTTATCATTGCTGTGAAGTGATGATCTAGATCTGAAGTAAGTTCCTGAATGGAAGGCCTTGTGGAGGATAGAGTCTTACAGCACTTGAGCTTACACCACATGAAATATTAACTCCAGTTTCACTGGTTTTAAGAAAAAAAGTGTGTAAGAAGCCCCCAAAACATTTTTTAAACTGGCCTGGTTTCAAACATTTGGAGGCTGTTCCTGTCCATGTTCTTTTAATAGTTGACATTTTAACTATAGGTAGGGCAGCTGTGTGTTGCCTGTGAATGTGAAAACACATTCCCCTGAGCAGGAAGATTGCAGCTGAAGCAGACTGGCTGTATAATTGAGCACTGGCTGCATGTGATGCTGCTGCTGGCTTTGGATTGTTAGCTGCAGTATAAATGCACCACCGGATGCGCAGGATTAGATGACCAGGGACATAAGATTCATGGCAGATAACTCAAGAAAATAGGCACACCAGGGAGAATTTGTTTTGAAAGAGAATGATTAGCGCATGGGACACATTGTCAGTGCCAGAGGTTGAGCAGGAAGCTGGTGGGTTTTAGAAGAGAAGTAGACATGTTCTTGAGATCCGCAGGGGATGCTTGTTATTCAGTTTTTAAATAATGGAGATATCTGACAGGAAAGAAAGGATGGGCAGACTAAATGGACAAAATACATTACTGTGGCATCTGCATTTTATGTAATAGGGAAAATTGTTGTATTATTACAATTACACTGTGTATACTAGTAGACTGAGCCTGAACTTCCATGGAGTGGCAATCAGAGTCGGATTGCCACTCCACTCCTACTTTCTTACCTGGAAATCTACTTGATCCTGTCTCACCCAACCATCTGACTCAGACCAGGTGTGAGCTGTGCAGGACAGCATGCTCCTGAGGCCTTCAGTCGAGCGCTGCAGTCAGACGGAGGGAGGCCACACCTCCTTTCACACAGCACTGGCTGCTGTAAATCAGGTAGGTTTAAAGGCCCAGCCACTTTCAAGCCAGGGAGAAGGTAGGTTTGTCAGGTAAGTAGTTAGAATTTGTGGAGGGGGCGTATCAGACAGTCAGGCGGGGGATGGACAGCTTGATGTTGGGGAGAGTCCTGTTGTGGGTGGAGAGAGTCGTGGTGGGGGGGGGTGTGAGGAGTCCCCTGGGGGTGTGGGGAAAGTCCCGTAGGGGGTCAGTGTGGGCCTGTACATAAGTTACTCAGAAGCTAGAAGTGGTTTTAATTCTAACTTTTTCCAGGCAACTATTGATGTGACACAGCCGGAGCCATCCAAAGTTTGTGATCTAAATCGCGTTTTCGGATGGTTCCCCGTGCAGGGCAATTGCCCATTGGAAGTTTGCACTTCCCAGGCAATTGCTGTGCAAACCTTACCTGGGAACTTCCCAGCACATCTTTGAGGTACCCCCCCCACCTCACCCCCTTTTCACTGCCCTGGAGCTCGGAAGTTATGACCTGTATTAGCCACACTGCTGTATAAATCAGCATTTGGTTTCGATCCCAACTGGGGCTGGTATTAATGGTTCACAAATCATTCCCTTCCCTTAGGTTGAAAGTCATAAAAAGCTGTATGTACAATCTAGTGTAATCTGTGTAAAAGCTATTCGGGTACATGTCCCATTATAGTATTTTAATGTTGCTCCTTTATCCTGACAGGTTTTGTACAGCAGCAGTTACTTATGCAGTCTGCTTATCAACATCATCATCAACTGATATTATAAAACAGTCTGTTCCTTCTGGGTTCGTGCAAAAGGTGAAGTATTTTGTGAGCAAGTATATTGCTGTACTTAGTCCTTTGATCTACTTTACAAGTCAATGACTGCCTTCTGGTTTTGGAAATCTAGCAGTTAATTCTGATTGGTCATAGTTTTAAAGGGACAAGATAAAAATGCTATATTGTCTCAGCCGGAGTCCTAACACCCGATCTTTGCCATGGCTAGTTGTAGTCAGGTCAAAAAACATGAGTGAACACGTCAGCCTGGATTTTGAGATCAGCAGTGAAGGAGCAACACTTACAGTTGTCCACAAACCTTCGTGGGCTCTTGAACGGCAACTTTGTTACTCAAGTTCCTTTCAATGTGGTGCCCTCTATAGGGGACCTGTGCCCCGTGTCAGCTGGGCAGGCAACAATGAAGCTGTTCAATCAATTAGATCGAAAATTCTCACTGAGCTATGCAGAGTCTAAACTAGGAATTATAAATTAGAATATTTCATTCAATGTAAAATTATGTATTGTTGAAAAAAGAGACATCTTTTTCTGAAGCTTTTTGTCTCGTCTCGTCTCATCAGGACAATTTGCAAGGAAATGCTAATGTCAGGGGAAACAACAAATTTATACTGTATGAGAAGAGAGTGCTGATTGGTTGGCAAGTGGACACTGATTGGTAGAGGCATTGCCATGGAGAATGCACCAGTTGATGGTGACTGACTGTTAACTGCCAAGCATTGTTTGAAATTTAAACCAGGCAGCTTGACGCTGATTGATCAAGAATTGCCCTGGGGAATGAACCAGCGAATGGCTGTCACTTATTTTGTTTAGCGGGTACAATGTGTGTACATCTTCTTTCTGTCTGCAAAGAACAGGGCCCTGTGCATTAATATATGTAGCTTCCAGTACATGTAAAATTATGTTTAGAAAGTGAAACAAAGTGAGGGAAAAAAAGAGGGGATTAAAAGTGGGAGATAAAAGAAACAGAAAAAGTTTTTTTAAAAATGTTTTATTTTAATTTTCTTTTACATCTCCAACAGTAATTAAATTCTGAAGGAATGAGACAACCAGATATGTTCTTTGGCAATAATTAAGACTTACCACACCATAAAAATTCGCTTTCACCTGAATATACCAGCCCTAATTTTTTCTGCTGTGTTTAATGAGGAACCAGCGGGAAAGTTCAACTGTGCACACTTCATATATTTTAATGCTGAATCTTCGGTGTAGTGAAGCTTGTGGAAGTGCAGGGCAACTTCCAAATTCTTGCATTTAACTGCACATGCAGACGCACAAAGTTGCTGCCTGATTTACTCCAGAATAACAGTGAGTGCCGATAGCCTCACCATTATTCCTATTGTAAAATCTGGCCATCTATTCACAATAATGTTGTTTACTTTTTTGGCTTTTAGCTACAGTATATAATTCCACGACTGATTCCAGAGGCTCGGCAAGAACAGGGTGAAGTAGTGGAACCTACGTGGCATAATCTTGAAGGTCTTCATATAAATTGGACCACTGCAGCTCTTTCAGTATTTAAACACCGTACATTCAAGGAACTTGTGAGGATGAAAGGCCTCCAGGTAACTGAATATGTAGCTCTCCAGACTGAGTTTGTTTGGAGATATTGGATTAATAGGTAAAATACCTTCGACCCACGGTTAAACCCACATTCACCTGTAGATTGATGTTTTAAACTGAAAATATACAGGGTCTTAAATTGGTTTTGGGCAGTGATATAAAGCAAGTGATAGCAAATCACAGTAGCTTTACATGCTATCCTACTTACTTCAATCAAAAAGGACAATCAGAGTTCAAAGCAGGCTCCGAATTCACTATCGCCTCTTGAGCATCCCCCATTTTAATCGCTCCATCATTGGTGATTCAGCTGTCTAGGCTCTAAGCTCTGGAATAGCCTCCCTATGCCTCTCTGCCTCGCTTTCCTCCTTTAAGATACTCCTTAAAACCTAGCTGTTTGACCAAGCTTTTGGTCATCTGACCTAACATCATCATATGTGGCTCTATGTTATATTTGTTTTATAAGGCTGCTGTGAAGTGCCTTTGGGGATGTTTCTTTACCTAAAAGCTCTATATAAATATAAGTTGTTATCACATATTAATGCTT
The DNA here is from genome assembly GCF_964194155.1 of Cetorhinus maximus. Lineage (NCBI taxonomy): Eukaryota > Metazoa > Chordata > Chondrichthyes > Lamniformes > Cetorhinidae > Cetorhinus > Cetorhinus maximus. Next base: position 125,788,265 of record NC_135884.1, read on the forward strand.
CAGACCAAGACTCATATATTGCCCAAGATGTCATGTGATGCATGCACTATTATTACCACATGTTTCTGTACTATTGAGCAAAGTGAACTCTTCAGAAAATGTAACTAACAGCATTAGAGGAAGAAAGATCAATCAACTTTAGAAAATGGTAAAAGGGCAGAATCTCATCAGTCACGTGACTAAAGCTTTGTTACAGACAGTACTTTCCATGTGTTTCTGGATTTATGTGCTGCTGATCAAATTAATCTTTGTTACACTAAGCTTGCCCAATAAAATGTGTTAAGAAGTTCAAAATATGGTCTGTGTGTATATCTGATGTTAGATGTGTATAATATTAAGTTTAAAAGGAAAAGTCCTAGCCAATTCTTAGAACCCATTACCTCTCTTTTCTAGCTAACGTTCCATGATTGGTTGATGTCTGAACTGGCTGTCCAACCAGACAAAGATCTACTATCTGACCTAGAAAGGTAAATATCCTTGTCATTGACTCTAAAGTGAACTTGGAGGATTCTTTCTGTCCCCCAACTATGTTGAATACCAAATAGCTGAATTGATATCAATTGTTAAAACTAAATGAAAAAAAAAACCATGGGCTTGAAATTCGTCTCAGCCAGTGGTACAAAAAGGACAGTATCAGACCTGCTTTTCCTTCTATGCAACGTCTGATATTTCATTCTATTGATTGCACTGGAACTGAGTGTCAGGCGCTGTGTATAATGGACGTCCAATCCCATACTGTTTACTTTGCGCCACCAGCCAAAATGAATTTCTATCCCCATGTGTTTTGGAAAAGTGATGACCATTTGACGAGTGCAGTGGTATGTCTTCACCTAAAATTAATAAATGACCATGTTTTAACCTTTAACAGAGTATTGTATACTAAAACAATTAGGTCGTTTAAAAGATACCTCTTCAAAAAAAAACTATCCATTGATATTGCCTTGTTTGTTATTATGCCTAATTTTACATTATTCAATAGATTTTGCAAATAATTTCTGGTGACCTGTTAGATACTAGAGTAATATTTTACTTCCAGAATATGATGCATTGACATGTTGGACGATGATAACTTGCTGTGTTTGACTTGTCCTGTGATTGTTGCTAGTCAAGTACACTGGACTTATTTGAATGAGGTTGTAATTATGAACTGTTCTATGCCTCAATTACAGACAAGATTATCAGCATTGGGCCTGTTACCAACTTTATCTGCCATCTCCCCTTTCTTCAGGAGGATGTGGAGGGGATTTAGTGACTGGATGCAGGATTATTATCAATGCATTAATGGATTTCTATAAAAGGTAAGTTATCAATATATTTGCATTCACGAGATGGGTTCGCTAAAAGCAGTCACAGCCTTTTCCCTTTTAATTTCTCCCTTACCCTCAGTCCCTCCAAAAATTTGACTATAGGCAACCCTCATTATCAAGTGTCACCATCTCCCAAGGTGCAAGGGTTACTAATTTGGAACATACTGCGGATGCTGGAAATCTGAAATAAAAACAAAGTGCTGGAAACGTTCAGCAGATCTAGCAGCATTTGTGGAGAGGGAAACAGAGTTAATTTTTCAGGTCAGTGACCTTTCTTCAGAGCACAATTGCCTTCAGGGGTCAAAGAGGAAAGTCCCAGAAACCTTTCTTCCCTGTATTTGATCCAATAGAGCTTTTAATTGATATATGAGAGAGACAGATAGAATAAGGGCCCCCAAGTCTGCACCATTCCCCCGTGTTGTAACTAACCAATATGGCCCCTGATACTTCCCACCCATCAGTCTCTGGCAAAGGCAAAACCAATTTTTTTAAAATGCTATTGGATTGGAAGCAGGATGGTATTCTTTTTGCTGATTTTAGTCTTATGGTTAATTCCAGAACTAAGGTGCAGTATTGCAAAGAGTCTGACTGTTCAGAGATTCCTTCACTCAGTAGATCATGCTATGAAAGTATTATTTGTCGACTGCAGGTAATACATTTCATTTATGTGTAATGTCATATATGTTTATGCTAAAGTATATGTTCATGTGGATGTCCTCACAAAATAAAGACTGGTGATTAATTTAAATTAAATTGTAATTCAGTACAGTCTTAAAATGTAATCAAGTATCTTATTTTTAATTGCCTTAAATTATATTAAATTTTGTGTTACATGTACTCTTTGAAGTAACTTCTAGTTGTGTGGTTAATTCACTTTTTTTAGGTAAGTGGTCTTGGCCACTTGCACAGTGCCCAGAACATTTGTACAATAAATTGTCACAATGCTGATTGATGCCAAAGATTAACTGGATTGGACTTGGAATCAATGCATTCAGGCCTCCTCAATCATAAATTGTAAAATGAGAATGTATATTATCATCAATTGTCCACTATTTCCCATATTTCATGAATCAGTTTTCAATATTTCTTTTAAAAAATGAGGCAGTAAGGTAATCGAAATCTGATCTTATGTCTTTATAAATCAAGCTTTTAGTATTTTTACCAAACATTTGGAAGAGATTATTCTATTAGGATATTAAGTTTGTTTTAATTGAATACAGGAGATGGTGTTTGATCTGGAGAAAGTATGGACAAAGGCACTAGGTAAAAGTCCATCACTCGAAACTGACCATTTTCTCCTGGATGTGTTTCAAGACAGACTGGCAAGGCTGGAATTGTCAAACATGAGCAAGGCGTTAGAGCACCAGACTGAATTGCAAGTATTTGTCAGGTAAGAACAAGGAAGAAAATTATGGGAAAAAAGCAGTTGTGAAGGCATCAATGTTAATGCTACAGAATCTTATGTTAAAATTGTAAGAATTTCTTTTTCGTACTATCCCATAATGTAACACAATCATATAGGATACAAGAAAATAAAATAAAGATTTACTAAGTACACTTCTACATAGTCTGGCTGAGGTGTGCACCATTAAAGTTAAAAGAAAAGATCTGTAGATCCCAGAGTAGCACCAGTGAAAAATGGAAAAATAGGTAAGAAAGTAAATTGTGAAGAAGACATTGAGTCTACAAAGGGCTGTAAATACAGAGGGATTTAGATGGGTTAAGGGAGTGGGCAAAAGAATTGTCAGATGGAGTATAATGTGGGAAAATGTGAACTCGTCCACGTTGGCAGGAAGAATAGAAAAGCAGTATAATTAAACAGTGAACGATTGCTTAAAAACTCTGCGGTGCAGAGGGATCAGGGTGTCCTGGTACATGAATAACAAAGTTAGTATGCAGGTACAGGAAGTGATTAGAAAGGCAAATGGAATGTTATCGTTTATTGCAAGGGGAATGGAATATAAAAGTAAGGAAGGTTTGCTACAATTGTACAGGGTGTTGGTGAGACCACATCTAGAGTATTGTATAAAGTTTTGGTCTCCTTCCTTGAAAAAGGATATAAGAGCATTAGCAGAAAAGGTTCACTTGACTGATTCCTGGGATCAGGGAGGTTATCTTATGAGGAAAGGGTGGACAGGTTGGGCCTATATCCAATGGAGTTTAGAAGAATGAAAGGTGATCCTATTGAAACATATAAGATCCTGAGGGGAATTGACAGGATGCTGAGTGGATGCTTTGCCTTGAGGGAGAGACTAGAACGAGGGGACACAATTTAAAAATAAGCGGTCTCCCACTTAAGACTGAGATGAGGAGAAGTGTTTTTCTCTCAAAAGGTGAGAAGGTCTGTGGAATTCTCTTCCCCAGAGAGCAGTGGAAGCAGGGTCATTGAATATTTTTAAGGCTGGGTGAGATAGATTTTTAATTGACAAGGGATTCAAAAGATATAGGGGTCAGACAAGGAAGTGCAGTTGAGGCCAATCAGATCAGCCATGATCTTATCAAATGGTGGAACAGGCTTGAGAGGCCAAGTGGCCTACTCCTGCTCCTAAGTCCTATGTTCATATGTACTCTTAACTATCTAGGGTATTCCTAGTTTAAGCAGACATTTGTACGTTTTTAACCAGTTATTTCTTGCTTGAAAACATAATGTGATTTCTTCTGAAAAACCCAACCTTATTAAATAAAATTTCTTTAAATGCTCCAAAACTGTTGTACCTGCATGATGTTTCAGTGACTCACAATAAGATGATCACAAACTCACTATTGTGCTGATTGCTGTTCACTCAAGTCTCAGCCTCTAGTCCACTCCTGCTAACTTAGCTTAGCTAGACTTCAACAAATAACTTTGTGTTTCTTTTTAAATCTCTCCAGTTTTCTATATCTTGTTTTAAAAATTAAAGTAGAAATTGTGGATTAAATTGCTGAGACCCATTTCTGGGTTCAGAAGTTGTAAACTGCTTGAGAGCTTCTTTCATAGTTTGCCTTGCCAGCCTCAGTTAGATCCTACAACCCTGAGTATATGGAAATATCTACGTGTAGGATTGCCAGCCCTCGCAGAATGGCCAGGAGTCCCCCAGAATTGGCTTCAATCTCTCCTGGCCAAACAAAGCATTCCAGGAGCATGTCAGCTCCTGGCAATGGGAGCCAAGACCAGCCGTCAGCCAATCACAGCTTGTGCTGGGGTACCACCTGACCTATCCTATGTCAGGGACTGGCTGTTAGCCAATCACAGCCCACGTTCAGGTACCAGCTGACTTTCCCAACACCAGGAACCTATTTCCCAGCCACAGAAAAGCCTGACTCAGTGGTGGCGGAGGACACTCGAGGGAAATATCCTAAGGCCTACAGACCACATGATCAGTGCTCCAATCAGTTGAGGTGATGCCTACTCAGGCTGTAGAGCTGGAGGAAAGAGCTCTGATGATGAGCCAAGGTTAGGCTCAGCTGAGACTGGTTGGATGCTGTTATAGTGATTAATTAGTGCTATTAATATTATTAATTAGTGTCGGATTGAATTTGTGATCACCGGGTGGACGGTGGTGCACTGCAGAGTCCTGTCCCCAAGAGCAACTGGCAGGGGCAGGAATTGTCCAGGCTCAGACAGATTTGTTCCTGCTCACTCAGTGTCACATTGAATCAGTGTTCACAGTTGACAGAAACAGCCAATGTGACTTGAGACCAGGTGACCAACTTGATGGAAAAGCTTGTTGGAGCAAAGCCCTGCAGCGTTTTCCACTGTGTCTTTGTAGCTGCCAATCTCACATGTATTACGTAGAGTTATACAGCACAGAAACAGGCCCTTCGGCCCATCGTGTCCATGCCGGCCATCAAGCACCTATCTATTCTAATCCCATTTTCCAGCACTTTTCCTGTAGCCCTCCATGCTATGGCATTTCAAGTGCTCATCTAAATACTTTTTAAATGTTGTGAGGGTTCCTGTCTCTACCACCCCCTCAGGCAGTGTGTTCCAGGTTCCCGCCGCCCTCTGGGTGAAAAAATTTTTCCACAAATCCCCTCTAAACCTTCTGCCCCTTACCTTAAATCTATGCCCCCTGGTTAATGACATTGATCTATATAAAATATACAGCACAGAAAGAGGCGATTCAGCTCAACTAGGCTGTGCAGGGCTGTCACTTCTGCCAACATCTCCCAGAATATGCCCAGTCAGAGTTGGCACCCTGCCTATTTGTGGGAGGTTTTGAGTGTTTTGTTAATTTACAGGATGTTTTTGTCCCTTTAATTTCCTTGTTACCCTGAAATGCGCTCCCGATGCTGGATACAGTGTTACGGGTGCCAGCTAATCTCTAGGACCCCTAAATAGTGGTTCTTTGCACCTGAGCCTAGACAGCAAGTGTCAAAGCTGTTCACCTGAGGAAGTATAACAGCAGAAATACATCCTGTCACCACCTGGCATTGACATGTGCACTTTACAGCAATGGGCAATATCTTCATGAAATGAATGGTGTTTGTTGTTACTTTTGGCATTGTTTTTCATATAAGTTTTTGCCTTTTCTTTTTGGCCGGCTCAGAATTCTAGTGGCACTACCTCCCAGTTTGTTGTTCAGAATTCACAAAGACAGACTAAAGACAACTTTGGAATGTGAGGCGTTCTTTCACTTTACAAATACAGAACTGGTAAGTGTGGTGCTGGGAATTACATTGTAATGAGCTAACACTCATCAATTACGTTAAAACACTTAGACCCAAGACACTGATCAGCTAATGAAGTACAGTTGACGAGAACGAAAGGGCACAGATTTAAGGTAATTGGCAAAAGAAGCAATGGCAACATGAGGAAAAGCTATTTTCACGTAGCGAGCAGTTAGGAACTGGAATGCACTGCCTGAAAGTGTGGTGGTGGCAGGTTCAATCAAGGCATTCAAGAGGGAATTGTCTGAAGAGGAATAATGTGCAGGGCTGTGGGGAGAAGGTGGGGGAGTATGTGAATTGCTCCTTCAGAGAGCCATCAGACAAGACAGGCTGAATGGCCTCCTGTGCTATAACCATTCTGTGATGGTAATTAGTGAGAATATGTTTGAGGAGTCATTTACTGCTGGAAGATTTTCTTTTTAGGTCCCTGTCAGTTCTCCATGTGTTTTAATCTGTCTGGATAGAAAAATTTTATTTCTATCAAGATCACAATGAATTTGCTTCATTCGTGTTATTGAGATGAAGGTTTCCACTCTTTGGGGTCGAAATTGGTCATTGTTGTGCCTGTGTTCCAGATGGAAAAGGGGCAATAGTGTCCAATTTTTCAGGGCTCTGCACTGTACTCCAAATACACCTAAGCAAACATCAGGGGCTATCATGATCCTGGATGATTTTCAGGCGTCCTCTGTCACCTGAAACAAATTCAGCCCCTTTTCTATGCTAATGTGGGGTCTTCTAACTGTATCAGCCTTCCCCAAACAGTAGTTCAGCAGTAGGGCACAGTATAAAGCAGGAAATACTGGGAGCATGTAAGAAAGGCACGGCAATAATCATGGGTGATTTTAATATGCAAATAGACTGGACTAATCAAATTGGCAAGGGTAGCCTCGAGGGAGAGTTCATAGAGTGTATTAGAGATTGTTTCTTGGAGCAATATGTTGTGGAACCAACCAGGGAGCAGGCTATTCTGGATTTGGTTTTGAGTAATGAGATGGGATTAATTAATGGTCTCATAGTAAAAGATCCTCCAGGGAAGAGTAATCATAGCATGCTAGAATTTCAAGTTCAGTTTGAGAGCGAGAAACTTGAGTCCCACACTAGCGTTCTGGAATTAAACAAAGATAGCTACATAGGCATGAGGGCAGATTTGGCCCTTGTGGACTGGGCAGGAAGCTAAAAGGTAGGACAGTTGATGAACAGTGGCAAATATTTAAGGAGATATCCAATACCTCCCAAGTAAAATATATTCCAAAGAGGAAGAAGGATGGTAAGAGGGGAAAAAAGCATCCATGGCTAAGCAAGGAAGCTAAAGATAACATAAAGGCAAAAACTAAGGCACACCAAATTGCAAAGGTCAGTGGCAGGCTGAAAGATTGGGAAACTTTTAAAGATCAACAAAGGGTTACTAAAAAAATAATAAAAAGAGCAAAGGTAAATTATGAAAGAAAACTAGCACAAAATGTAAAAACTGATAGCAAAAGCTTCTACAAGTATATAAAAGGAAAGAGAATAGCTAAAGTGAATGTTGGTCCCTTGGAGGATGAGGACTGGGGAGTTAATAGTGGGGAACGCAGAAATGGCAGAGAAGCTTACTCAATATTTTGCCTCAGTTTTCATGGTGGAGGACACTAGTACCACCCCAATAGTAACAGGTAGTGCAGAGGGTTTAGAGAAGGAGGGAGGAACTTAGAATAATTACCATCACCAGAGAAAAAGCACTGAGCAAACTATTGGGATTAAAGGGTGACAAGTCCCCAGGACCTGATGGCCTACATCCCAGGGTCTTAAAGGAAGTGGCAGCGGAGTTGGTGGATGCATTGGCTATAATATTCCAAAATTCCCTGGATTCTGGAAAGGTTCCAGTGGATTGGAAAAATGCTAATATAACGCCCTTATTCAAAAAGGGAGGGGAGGCAGAAAGTAGGAAACCATAAACCAGTTAGTCTAACGTCTGTCGTTGGGAAATTGTTGAAATCCATTATTAAGGAAGTAGTAATGGGGCATTTGGAAAGTCAAAATGCAACCATCAGAGTCAGCATGGTTTTATGACGAGTAAATCGTGTTTGACTAACTTGCTAGAGCTCTTTGAAGATGTGACAAGCAAAGTGAATAATGGGGATCCTATAGATGTAGTATATCTGGACTACCAGAAAGCCTTTGACAAGGTGCCGCACAAAAGATTAATACGCAAGATAAGATCACATGGAGTTAGGGGTAACATATTAGCTTGGATAGAGGATTGGCTAACCAACAGAAAGCAGAGAGTCAGGATAGATGGGTCTTTTTCTGGATGGCAAGCTGTAACTAGTGGGGTGCCATAGGGTTTGGTCCTTGGGCCCCAACTATTTACAATCTATATTAATGTCTTGGTTTCAGGGATAGAAGGTGCTATAGCTAAATTTACAGGTGATACCAAAATAGGTGGGAAAGTAAGTTGCAATGAAGAAATAAGGTTTTCCATTTTGGTCGGAAGAATAAAAAACCGACTTATTATTTAAATGGAGAGAAACTTCAGAATGCTTCAGTGCAGAGGGATCTGGGTGTCCTCATGCATGAATTGCTGAAAGCTGGTATACAGGTAGAGCAGGTAATAAGGAAGGCAAATGGAATTTTGGCATTTATTACTAAAGGAATAGAGTATAAAAATCAGGAAGTGTTGTTGCAACTGTGCAAGGCATTGGTGAGTTCGCACCTGGAGTACTGTGTATAGTTTTGGTCCCCTTATTTGAGAAAGGATGTAGTTGCATTGGAGGCGGTTCAGAGGAAGTTCACTAGATTGATTCCAGAGATGCGGGGCTTGTCTTATGAGGAGAGATTGAGCAGTTTAGGCCTATACCCGCTAGAGTTTAGAAGGACGAGAGTAGATCTAATTGAGGTATATAAGATGCTAAAGGGGATAGGCTAAGTAGACGTGGAGCGGATGTTTCCCCTTGTGGGGCATTCTAGAACAAGAGGCCATAGTTTTAGGCTAAGGGATGGTAGATTTAAATCAGAGATGAGGAGGAATTACTTTTCTCAAAGGGCCGTGAATCTGTGGAATTCACTACCTCAGAGTACAGTGGATGCCGGGGCGCTGAATAAGTTTAAGGAGGAGATAGACAGATTTTTAATTAGTAATGGGTTGAAAGGTTATGAGGAAAGGGTGGACTTGAGGCCGAAATGAGATCAGCCATGATCGTATTGAGTGGCGGGCAAGCTTGAGGGGCTGAATTGCCTACTCCTGCTCCTAGTTCTTATGTTCTTATGGTATGTTGTTTCTGAAGAATTGGGCTGTCCTGAACATGGACATGGCCTAGCAACCAGCCAATAACAAGGTAGGTAAGATTTTGTAGGATGGGCCAGGAGAAGCAAGAATAATAATTGGATCAGGATGTGCAGAAGTAATTCAGCACCCATTTTAAAATCACACCTTCTGTCCTTACATTTATATAATATTTTATTTTATTTGTAGTTAAGTAGTGAAACATGGATTTTTGGAAACAGAGCAGTAGAGTTGGTTGAAACATAGAAATTTCTTTGCAACACAGGTTGAGGAGCTGAGACACAAAACTGATGAACTCAGTAATACCACTGGTGGGAGAGTGTAATTGCAGTGTGACAAGGTACATGGACAGTTTCCATTATAAACCTGAACATGGAAATTTATAATCACAAAAGTTGACAGGAAGCATGTGGAGTATTTTTAATCAGTTAATGGATAAAACGCAAGCTAGCTGGTCGCATGTTTTTGAATAAAGATGTGGCTCCTCTATCAACTGATTGAAGTTGCTCTGAAATGCACTTGGCTCTTATCAGTGCTGTCACCCCTCCCTGACAATGACATCACCAGACCAACTGGATACAGAGACTTGGCATTAGAAGTTAAATAATTTTAAGTTTTAAGGAGTTTTAACTGTAACTGTAAAGGGGCTCATGGACTTCTTTGTCACCAAGATTGAGATCATCCAATCAGCTGCCTTTGTCGTGTTCCTCCCTTCCACTAGCCCACCTGGCCAAATCTCTTCTGAAGTTCCCCCTGACCTAGGATTAAACTTGCATTTTCCTCGAGTTTCTCTCCTGTCTCCCCTCATAACCTCCGAGCTCAGCTTGTCCATGAGATCCACCTCCAACTCCCTCAACCTAATCCCACTGACTACCCAAGCCTCCTGTCCTGTTCTCCATGTTAGCCAATATTGTTAACTGTTCCCCCTCTTCAGGTGTTGCCCCACTCTCCTTTAAATCTGCTGTCATCATCCGCCCTGTGCAAAAAAGGCAACCCTTTACCCTGCCATCCTTGCAAACTACTGTCCCACCTTCAAGCTCCCTTTCCTAACCAAAGCCCTTTGAACTTGTCACCTCCCAAATCTGTGCCCATCTTTCCTGGAACTCCAAGCTTAATCCCTCCATATTGGGTTTCTACCCCGTCACAGTACCGGAATAGCTCTTATCAAAGTCGCAAATGACATCTTACATGACTGTGAAAAAGATAAACTTTCCCTCCCACATGTAGGCCAGACCGGATAACGATGGCAAATCTCCTTCTCTAAAGGATACTCGTGAACCAGGTGGGTTTTTAACAACAGCTGATGCTAGTTGTCATAGTCACTATTATTGAGACTAGGTTTATATTCCAGATTTATTAATTGAATTCAAATTTCACCAGCTGTTGCATTGGGATTTAAACCCATGCCCCTCCATGGATTACTAGTCCAATGGCACTACCACTACACCACTGTCTCCTCCTGACACCAAGTACTGCCTGAGCAGAAATTTCCTCCAATTAATTATTGAATGAAGCCATTGTTTTCATTTCCCCTTCCAAAATCTGTTACCTAGCTACAGACTCTATCCCTCTCCCTGGAAACTGCCTGAAAATAAATCAAGCGAAAGCTTGGTGTCATATTTGATGCTGTGATGAGCTTCTGACCTCATGTTCGCGCCATCACTAAGACCACCTATTTCCACCTCCTTAAGTTAACCCCTGTCTCAGTTCATTTGTTGTTGAAACCCTCATCCATGTCTTTGTTACCTGTAGACTTGACTTTTCCAATGCTCTCCTGGCTGGTCTCCCACATACTGTCCTCCGTAAACTTGAGGTCATCCAAAACTCTGTGCCTGTGTCCAAGCTCACTCCAAGCCCTGTTCACCTATCACCCCACTGTGTTCACTGACCTACATCGGCTGCTGGTCAAGCAACGTCTTGATTTTAAAATTCTCATCCTTGCTTTCAAATCCCTTCATGATCTTTCCCCTCCCTATCTCTGTAATCTCCTCCAGCCCCAGAACTCTCTGAGATATCCGCACTCCTCAAATTCTGGCCTCTTGAGCTTTCCCAATTTTAATCAGTTGACCATTGGTAGCCATCCCTAGAGTGCCCAAGCCCCAAGCTCCCTAAACCTCTCTGCTTACACATACCTCTTTGACTTAGATTTGGATCATCTGACTTAATATCTCCTTATGTCTTTTTTAATTTATTCTTTCATGGGATGTGGCCATCGCTGGCAAGGCCAGTATTTGTTGCCCATCCCTAATTGCCCTTGTACTGAGTGTTATGCAAGGCCATTTCAGAGGGCAGTTAAGTGTCAACCACATTGCTGTGTGTTTGGAGTCGTGCATAGGCCAGACCAGATAAGGAAGGCAGATTTTTTTCCCCTAAGGGACATTAATGAACCAGATGGGTTTTTACGACAATAGTTTTATGGTCACTATTACTGAGACCAGCTTTCAATTCCAGATTTATTAATTGAACTTTAATTCCACCAGCTACTGTGGTGGGATTTGAACTCATGCCCCCAGAGAATTATCCTGGGCATCTGGATTGCTAACCCAGTGACGTTTCTACTGTCTCCCCCAGCTCAGTGTCATACTTTGTTTTATGATGCTCCTGCGATGTGCCTAAGGATGTTGTATTACATTAAAAGGTGCTATATAAGCATAAGTTGTTGTTATATAATTGAACAAAAATATTATCGGTCAGACTTTTCTTGCCCCTCAAATTGGTTAGTTCCAGCAGTTACATTATTCATTATATTTGGATAGAATTACTGTCACGGACTCTTAGAAATAACCCACAGCAAAGCCGTTTACTTAAAAAGGAAAAGGTTAGTTTATTTCACACTATTGCTCTGGAAATTACTTAAGAAATGACGAAGTCACTAACACACACGCACACAAAGATTAGTTACAAATGAAGATAAAACAAGACTTATAAACGTGACTTAAGTTTAGTCTATATTCGGTGCAGGCCTGATATGTTTTGAAGTCCAGATGTTGCATTGTCTGAAGTGAAGGTCTTGAGGTTGTATGGTTGTCTTTGCAGATGTGATAGCTTCCACTGTTGAATTGCCAGAGGTTGCTTTAATGGGTGAGCTTTGCAGATGGAATCAGATTTACAGGGAGGAGAGAAGGTTCCTTGCTTCTAGTTCTGCAGGCATGGCACTTTTAGCTGCCCAGATACTTACCGCAGACGTTTTAAAATGGTTCTCTCAGCTTTTTGCAGGAACTAGAATAGCCACTGTTATCATGTGACCTGTACAAAATGCCAAGTCATCTCCTAAATAAGGCATCCTTCTCCCACCTGTGGGTCTTAGCTTTTACCCTGGCCAAGGCACAATCTACATTCTTACAATGAGGTGTCAACAAAACTTTATTATCTCCTGGACGAGACCTTAGTGAACCATAATTAAATTAAGGATTGTCTTTTATCTTCTTGGAGGAGGAGACCAAGTCTGTAATCCACAGTTCTGCTTATTAGCTTGGAGCCATTTTAAAACAGTCTTTAAACTCAGTCCAATGCTTTTTTTAAAAAGTAATCTTTAAAATAGTTTTCTAAAAATTTGTAATATCATAACTGTGCACGGTAGCAATATGTACAGGTAAAGTAGAACTGAGTGACATTTAACACTTTTAAAAATTGCATTTTTTTATGGAAATGATGGTGATATTTGAATAGTTACGGTAATTTGCAGAGTACCTTTTACAATGGACTACTAACCTATTGCAATCTGCTTTGTAGTTTTGTCAAGGATTTGTAGGTTTCAGATCATGGGAGTAATAAAAATGGCATTTATTCTAACTGTATTTGTTTGTTTCAATTCCCATGATTGAAGACTTTATTATTCTTTCTCTGTTTACAGAGGAACAACTACTCAAAGGAACTTGTGATTCCCTTTGGCATTACCTTCCACTTCTTCAGAGTAAGCAATCCTGTTTTGATCATTACTATCCTGTTCAGAATGAGCAAAATGTGTGCTGCACAACATAATACACAGTAGGAAAAAAAAAATCACAAGGTCATGGCAAAATTTTACTCTCTAATGATTTACATTGTCAATTAAAATTGATTTTGGATGTGGGCCTTGCTGGCAAGGCCTCATTTATTGCCCATCCGAAGTTATCTAATAAAGTTTGATCTGACTGTCTTGCTGAGCCACTTCAGGCCATAGTTAAAAATCCGCCATATTTATGTGGGACTAAAGTCACATTTGGACTAGACTAGGTAAGGGCAACTGGTTTCATTCACTAAAGGACATTAGCAAACCAGTTGGGTTTTTACAGCAATATGATTAGATTCACAGTCACTTTTTATTTTACTGTTACCACCTTTTTATTTCTTGATTTTGTTTTAACTGAATTCAGATTTTCTGCTGTTCCAACATCCACAGGAATGATATTAAATGCAACCATGTCAATCTGCATCTTTCTATGTCTTGAAAGCTACGATCTCACCAGCATGGACTGCTGCTGCCTCTCTTGTCCATAGCCTTTTGTACACTAATGCTGAGTGTTTTTCACTGTCTGATTGCTTTCTCTTTATAGGCATTCCTAAATTGTGTAAGTAACTATTGAACAATTTAAAAATGTCATCTGAACTCTGATTGTAGTTGTTATAGCTAGATATTTACTCAGTTTTTATAATATGGTATTTGACCTCCTCTTGCAATCCTCAAGGACAGACAAATCTATGTCTCACTGTTCTATCTGATTGGCAACTGCACTCTAATTCTTTTTGTCTTCCTCTCACCATTTGTCTTTCATCTTGCAACTGTTTTCTTTCTTTCTCTCTCTCTCTCTGTCTCTCTGCCATGCTCTTACTAACTCTATATTTCTTTGCTTATCCACAACAGTTTTCTCAATTTCTTCTCTTTGTCTCTCCTTAACCTTTTTATGTCCAATTCTGCTGTATGCCCCCAAAAAAGGGGGGCACAAAACTGTGTAATTCTTAGCACAGTTGGGGTTGTTTAGTAAGTGTTGTCCAACCATGGAATCACATCTAATGCTCGACACTTTTGAATTTTGAAAGCATGGGCTGGTTAAGTACAGTCAGTGTTTTGCCTATAGCAAACAACCAAAGGGTGCTGTTTGATATCCACCAGTCGTTGGGACATATGGTCTACATACGTGGCAACACATCTGCACTGAAATTCATATATCACATTACTCATTTGTGTGGTAGGCAGAACAGCCATTATAGCCATAATGGCTACTCCGATCAGATCATTGCTTGCTGTATATTGTGCAAACTCTTGAATGAGCCTAAGGCCACCACTTCCGGTCCTGAAAAGTGCCCAGTCTACCTCAGATTACTCTGGAAAGGTAATGTGTCTCAAAAATTTGAGCAACAGGTGAAGCTAGCCGTTCCGCACTGCAACTATGCAGTAACAACACAATTGGTATTCTTCACTAACAGGATGCTGCTGTCAAGCCGTGGCCATGCCTTGACCAATCAGAGTCAACTTGCCTGGTTCGAATTTAAACAAAAGCTTGGCAGTTAACTGTTCCCTGGTGTATTCTCCATGATAATGCCACTACCAATCAGAGTTCACTTGCTAATCAGTCAGCACCCTCCTGTAACAGTTCAAGAAGGTAGCTCACTACCACTTTCTTGAGTGCAATTAGGGATGGGCAATAAATGCTGGCCTAGCCAGTGACGCCCATATCTCATGAATGAATAAAGAAGGTCATACTATAGAGTCCTGGCCAGAATGTGTTCCTCAAATTTTGCTTTAGCCACCAGTCTAAGGGAAGGATTCAAGCCTTAATGTGGGTGTAGAGAAGAGCCACAACATTAATCCCTACTGCAAAGGATTAGTTATGAGGAAGAACTGAGGAAACCAGGAATCTGCCATCTTGAAAGGTGGAGAGTTGGAAAGGACTCCTTCCCCACCTTGCAGAGGTACCTAGGTTATTAAAAGGCATTACTGAGGTTAATCTGGAGCTCTATTTAAAGATGTGTCAAGATATGGCATCTCTTGGCAGGATGAGATCATCAATGTGGAGGCCCTGGAGTGTGCTAATTCTATCAGCATACACTCATTACTATGTCAATGACATCTGCGCTGACTTGGCCATGTTCATTGGATGGGTAATGTTCGTATACCCAAAGACCTTCTGTACAGCGAACTGCCATTGGGTTGTGATCTCCTGGGTGTCCATACCTCCGCCACAAGGACACCTGCAAGCGAAATATGAAGATGGCGGGCATTGAAAGTGAAAACTGGGAGACAGTCACAAATATTACGATATATCCAGCTGTTACCTCTGGAGGCTGACTGTTTGGAAGGTCATTGGAAGAAGGGAGAAGAAACAAACCGCTCAGCTGGCCAAGAAGAGGGCCCAGAGAAAACAGAGGCCAGCTAATCCTGCACCTTTTTGGCCGTTGTCTTCCACTGCAGCAAATGTGGCAGAGACAGCCATGCCAGAGTGGGGCTCCTGAAGCGATGCTTAACACAGAGTTAAGCCACCAGGGTACAAATCATTGTCTTATGAGAGAAAAGGCTGCCACCACCAAGAACAAAGGTATAATGTTTGAAAAGCGGTTAAAGGAAGTTCAGGGAAAGCAAAATCTTACGCATTTGAGAGTAAGATGATGTGATGGGAGGAATATAAGTCTTTTATTCTGGATGGATAAACTAATATGGATTGAGTTTATATCTGTATTCTGAAGAAGAATGGGCAGTATTTCCTGGCAATTAGAAGAGGATGAATAGACAATGATTCAGATCAATCTGTTCAACTGGATAAATGGGTTGGGCCTTGTTGCATGAAAGAAAAAAAAGTTGAGGAAAAACTAAAGATAGCTTTAAGGAAAAGAAAGCTTCAACAAAAATAGCAAAATAAATGTTTACCTTGTGTGTTCTTGCCTGGACATGGTTAGTAGAGAGGGGCCCATAACATCACAAGGTTGACATAATTGGTTCATGTCATATGGTTAGGATAAATCCCTTAGCAATCACAGGCTTGCTGCAGTGTTACAAACTTAGATATACAATACAATATAAACAACAAACATAACTTTCAGTGAGAGTTTTGTTTTCATGAATAAAATTCAGTAACTCATGTATGATTCCATGGTTGCTTGAGTCAAGTCCTTAGTAAGAATAAAGAATCTCTTTTGTAAGAGGCGCAGCGATGCAACTTGGACAGCTACTTTTGGATATCCGTGTTTATCTGTGCTTTTACTCCTCATCTGAAATTGCTGTACCATTTGTGCATAAATAACAGCGAGCAACATTAGCCTGTCCATTATTTTGACAGCAAAATCTGGGCCATTACTGTTGACATCATTACATGTGGTAATAATAGGTCAGACTGTGCTTGTGCAAGCAATTCCTATGCATGTGATGAGAGTTGTCGAGTAAATATGTGGTATACTGTTGCATTTAATCTGCATGTATATTCCCATCTTAATTAAAACACATTCTCTTCCCCTTGTTGGTTGTTGCATGAAAGTGCACGGGGATATTAAAAAAAAAACTGAAGACATATCATTCATCTTTAAGTCTCTTAATTATATCCTGTAGAAAGTAGAACTCATTACCTAGTGCCCTGGCCACAGCTACCTTAAATATAAAAAATATTGCCACCCTATAAGGAAATGCTTTTATGTTTATATTCTGAAATAAAATCAATTTTCATGGTGTTATAATGAATATGTAACATGTTCTCTGTTTCAGGGTTTACTTAACACTTGTGTCGAATGTGAAGAACCAGATTGTGTTGTTGCTGAAGTTCTGAACAAGGCCAGAGCACACTGTCCTTTGCTCTTCTTATCTGCAACGGTAAAGGCAGCTCGATGTATCATAATATTTATGTGTAAACATTGCTGTTCTCTTTATTTGTTTATGTTTGACTCAGCAATGACATTTTTTCCATGCGTTTATATACTCTTCCTATGGGAAATAGACACTGAAGTCTCAGGATAATACATTCAATCAAAGCACATTTCTTATCATAATCTAATTAGCCACTAACTAATGTACTGTATGTTCACATATCTACTGTATGTTAGGCTATCTGAGTAATGTTAACATAAAATTGGTTGATGTGATTATAAACTTACATGGTCAAATGATAACTTGTGCCTTGTAATTGAGTACTGCACACCCAAGATGTATCTACCTAAATATATCCCTAAATCACTGTTCTAAACTCAGTATAAAATCTCTTGAGTTGTGATGAACCCCTAATTATGTGATTATGATAAATATCAAGCAAAGTTCCTTCAACAGTTAGTGTAATTATTAAATAGTCTGTGGAGAGGGTGCTTTGAATTACATTTAAAATTTGGTTTGTTCCCTTTGAAGGTTACTTGTGAAATATAATTGTGTTGTATATCATTCATTACACTTCATGCACAATTTTGGGTAATGATATAAAATGTCTTGTTTGCACAAGCACCTTAATAAGAAGTAGCTAACCTTGCGTATAACTAAAAGTAATATGTTTAAAATATTGAGGTGGTTGAGGCATGCCTGAGTATGTTAGAAGTGGAAAATTGTTCCAACTCCCAACATTAATCTTTCTCACTTTGACGAAGGGGATGGGAGTGGGGGCTTTCCAGAACACTTTGAACCAAGAGTTAACTATAAAATTATCCAGTTTCTCCTTTCAAATCTATTAAATTATTTCAGAATATCGTATATACTGACTTCAGATGATCTGTACAGCCAAATAAAAATGGCAATCTCAGAATATTTAGGTGCAAGTTTAGTTGCTGAACGTCATTAGTTACGTTTGTGAAAATGAATAATTCAGGAAATTCTCAAGTTCAGAGATCCGAATAGTTGACTCTAAGTTTCATATTTCTTTAGCGTGTTTAACCTAGCCCCACAACCTTATTGTAACTGCTGTCTCCTGGGGATCTATTTGGATTGACCATCATTTGTCTTTTTGTTAAGAAATGATATTTTATCCCAGAAAGAGCTTTGAATATGAAACTGCTAAGCCTTAACCCTTTTGTCAACTACGGTTAATGTCAACCTGTTGTGTCTTATTCCTGAAGTTTTGGTGGCTGAGACTGGAGCCAGTTCTGATCACACAATGGAAACAGTTTAGTGATACTTCGCTTCCCAGAGAACTACAGAAGATGGTAGACAACCAGTGCTGGGCCAACAGGTAATCCAGGAAATACGTGGCTAAATCATTACTGCTTGAGAAATGAAAGCCAAGTTAGGACAGGTCAAGCTTATTTAGAGAGTGAAACCCAACATGGTGCTTTTCCTGTACCTACATTTCTGTGGAGCTAAATACAGATCCTACTTAAAGCGGTGATACACAGTAATTACTCTATTATAACATATAACATGCTCTTCCAGTGCTATCAGAATGCCATAACAAACACATCAAAAATCATTTTAAAAACAGTATTTCTGTTACACTTAGTGCATTATCTTTTTTTCCTTTTATGGGATACAGTGCCTGTGAGAATGTTTCTGCCAGTGAAGGTTATCCTTTCAGGAATTCCTACTCTGGAACATTGCTTTTTACTACAAGGAATTTACAGATCAGATCTGTGATTGTGATCTCATTTTCCACTAGATCAGAATGCATGGCTTGTTACTGCAGTATTGATAGACAGTAGACACCAACGTAATATTTACTTGTTTAAAGAAAATTGGATGTGAAACACTAGCTAATCCAGTAATAATGTTTGAGTAGGTGTTGATTAAAGTTATTGATGTGCAGGGATTAATTAAATTACCAAGAAAAGGCTCTTTGAGATTATGTTAAAGTCTAATTGAGAAATTGGAATGTCTACTGAAAAGGCAGTTGCTGCGTCATCGTCACCATTAAACATTCTATGGGAATACATGTTTCAAAGTCTGACAGAATTTAAGCTTTTACTCATGGACTCGGTTATTAGTCCATGGAAATTTATCATCAACAAAATTACGGTGTATTTAAAAATGCACACGGTTCAAAATTACTCCTTTCTTTATTAAAGTGTTCATTATGGAATTATTAAACACCCATTGAAATGTCTCTCAGCAGCAAAACAAATCCCATTAAGTATAAAAGGGGATGGATTTACCTCAAACTTCTAGCTTAAGGAACCCTAAGAGACCTAGGCCCCATTCAAAAATGATAAATTTGAGGAGTGTGGTGAAGTTCTTCCTCTCTTGAACAACTAAAATGCACAAAACAAGTAAAAGTTGATTGGGTCAAGACTTGCTGACAAGAAGCTGATTCGAGATAACCTCACTGATTAAGGGAGGTAATAAACTGATGTTATCAGTGATTTGCTGATAGGGGTCACAGCTATGATTCTCTAGTCAGTCCTGATTTTATATGGAGCAGTTGTAGGGGTGTTAAAATTGCTTTCAGCACTCCTGGATTGGGGGTAGGAATTACATTAGGCAGGGATCCTACTGGTGGGTGTAGATGTTGGGTGAAGTCCTATCAGAGTTGACTGTTGCTCCCTATTGTCAAGCTGGCTGCAGACACTCATTGCCAACACTGAATAACATTACTGGGGGAAGGTGCTGGAAGGCAACTGCAAACCATGAAATCAGAGCTCAGTGAGAAGTCTACATCCTCAGGAGAGGCAGGGAGAAAACTACAATAAAAAAAAAAGCCATCAATTTATTAACTATGGTAATTGAAGCTCAACTAGAATTCAAGTTGTTCAATAAGATCTAGTATGGATAATATCTCTATCCTTATGTTTTGGAAATACATTGCGTTTTTCCTTGTGATTCCACAGGCAATATGTTTACTTTTGGGGCTCCTCCTTTATTTTATATTGCCAGGTAAATTTTGGGAGTACATGAATAAAAAAATTATGCTGCAAAATAACAGGTGTGAGCATTCTGGATTTGTCCTCAGTCGCCTCTCCCCACTTCACAACCTGCAGTTACAGATTGAAGTACAAGATTTAATAAAGGGAGTTTATATATTCAGTTTTTTCTTCTTAAATTGTTGCAGGTTACTTTCAGGGAAAATGGAAAGTCTTCCATCTGATAGTCCCTGGATTCTTGGTGCCTTTTTATACTTTACTCTGCAAAGGAAGGTTGGGTTGACGATACTTCCGACAATAATGAGAGAGATCTGTGCTGAAAATGAGCTGGTAAATGTATTCTTTTATTGTCTCATTTCTTTCAACCTGATAGTATACCTCATTGATAGATTCCACATAAATGCTGAACATACCCAGCGCCGCCTCCATCAGTTAAAAAGCTTCTGTCAAGGCCTGGATAAGCCAACATTTCCTCCAGTAAAACTGAAGCCATCTTTTGGTTATTGTCAGGTTTCTGTCGACTGCCTTTGCTGCCACCTATAGGACTTACAAAGCAGTAAGAACCTTTGCTTACTGCTCAACTCCAAGCTCCCGCAGATCCACTCTGTTAAATGAAATTCTTTTTGCCCATGACATCAACAAAATCTCCACAAAATTGCCTGCTTCCACCTTACTTTTCCCCATTTAATAATAATCTGTGCCTTCAAAACCTTGAAGCTTGACTTCTAACATTCTCCTAGATGGCTTCTTTGCCTTGATGCTCCATTAGCTTCAATTCATTCAAAATGCTATGTCGTCTTCACAAAGCTCTTGCAGTTTTAGATCACTGTCTCTGGTTTTACAAACCTCGTCAATGCCTTTCTCTTTGACTATACCTTTGGTCCTGACCTTAGTGCTCTCCAATTTTCACACTCCTCCTGTTCCTTACTGTTTTGCCCATTAATGCTGAGTGCTTTGAGATATCTTTTTCCTTCTGAAGATGCATACTCTTGTGATTATACAACGAGGGGACTACAGGACTGGAAAGGATAAGATTTTAAAACGTAAAAGCTAATGGTGCACCAGTTTACATCATAAACATGGAGGTGATACTTTCCCTTTGATATTGTAAATCAGACACACCTAATGATCTGTCTTTTCCTTGTTTTCCTTTCACATTTTCATTTTATTTTCCTCTTGGTATTTTCTGTCATTTTTAAACCACAGAAGTTAGTTTATGTTTCTATAGCTCTTGGGGCGAAAGGGACCAAAGGGTATGGGGAGAAGGCGGGAGGAGGCTATTGAGTTGGATGATCAGCCATGATCATAATGAATGACAGAGCAGGCTCGAAGGGCCGAATGGCCTACTCCTGCTCCTAGTTTCTATGTTTCTATGAAATGATGATGCTGCAAACAAGTCATGCTCTTTTTTTTTTAAGTATGTTCTGGGAAAATGTGAAAATCATATAGAAGTCTACTACATGGTTATGGGGTAAACATTTGAAACCTATCTCATGGTCAATATTCCAAAGTCTAATGAAAGTATGGCTTGACAATTAATAGCCAAGATGCAGTTGGCTTGTAACTGAGTGCAATAATAGGGGTAAGCCATGTCTAATGTACAAGGTCACAGTGAAAGTATCACCTCCAAGCTTTTGATAGAAACCTGTGCACTATTTGCTTTCACATTTTAAAATTTTATCCTTTCCAGTCCTGTAGTACCCTTGTGCTCTATAGTAAAGATTTTTGGATTAGTTTATGAAATAGTTTTGAATTTGCCGATAAAATCATTGACTCAATTTAGGCTATTACATGAAACTACATTGTGTAGAATGAAGTAGAGATCTTATATGTTTTGTAGTGGTATAAAAACCATGAGATTCATCAAAATTGGTCCATAATTCACTCTTTTTATTTCATCTCCAGGTTTCAGTGCTGTATCTCAGTTTGATGGACTTGATCTCATCCCTATTGCAACCGAAGGTAAACATAGTATTGCTTCATCCCTACAATAGTTTGCTTCATGTACCGATTAAAGACAAAGGTGCTTTATTTTACTGTGCATTGTTCATATTGTTGGAAGGTGTCCACTTTCCATTCATGTGAATGGCAAGCAAGCGAGTGTATAGTTTTCTATTAATGGTTTTGTACCTGGACTTCCGAAAACATACCTCAAGGATGATGTTATTTTTTAAAGTCAAATATACACAGATGTTTAACTGCCAATAGCATAGGCATGGCTGTGAAGCAAGGATGACTATCAAGAAAGGAAGCTTAACAATTTTCATTTTTGATGTCTGTGGTGTATTCTTGGTATCTCGTGGAAGAACAATATCATGAATGCAACAGGCTTCTCAAAGGAAAATCTCACAAGTATGCCAACACTCATCAAGCAGAGGTGACTTTGCTGGCTCAGGCACATTCATAGAATAGAAGACGTATACATTCCCAAGGATTTTCTGTATGGCGAGGTAGCCAGAGAGAGAGACCAGTCGGCTGCCCAAAGCTCCATTTCAAGGATGCTTGCAAGTGTGACATGAAGGCCCGAAATGTCAATCTTCTCATGTGGGAGACACTAGCCAATGACCAAAGGGAATAGCGACATTACCTGTGGGTTGGCACGCACCACAATAACGATCAGTGGTTACAGCAGCTCGATGGGAGGTGCCAACACCGAAAACACTAACCTACAAGGATACCTGATAACCACTTCATACGTGGCACTTGTGGTAGAACCTGCCTCTCATGGATTGGTTTCTTCAGCAAAAGTGCATCATGTGAAACAGTCCCATCTCCAATGGATTTGCTGCATGTCTATCAAATTATGTAAGTGGGAGGATGCCCATACTGATGTTTACTGTCCACACTGAACCCATTATTCTCATATAGCAATATAATTTTTGTGATACATAAAATCATCATAAAGCAAATTTCTTCCAATGCTTCCGATAGGGAAAGAAAATTACAATGGACAGGATTTTCCCTTCGTCGGGCGGGCACGACATGCGGGTCCGGGAACGTCCACAAAATGGACCACTGCCCGCGATCGGGCTCCGACCGTGATTTCATGCTGGCTGGCCAATTAACGGCCAACCAGCGTGCTGGGGTGGGGGCGGGAGGACCGAGTGCTGAAGTCTGCACATGCGTGAGGGAGCGCGCACTGAAAGATCCCTGAAGGCACAGAACTGCCTCAGGGAGCTGAAGAATTTAAAATGAAAAATAAAGATTTTAAAATTAAGGAAACATGTCCCCACATGTGACTCAGTCACATGAACAGGGTCATGAACACCTTCGGTCTGTCCGCAAGCATGACCCAGACCTCCCTGTCACTTGCCATTTCAACACTCCACCCTGCTCTCATGCCCACATGTCCATCCTTGGCCTGCTGCAATGTTCCAGTGAAGCTCATCGCAAACTGGAGGAACAGCACCTCATCTTCCGACTAGGCACTTTACAGCCTTCCGGACTGAACATTGAGTTCAACAACTTCAGATCATGAACCCTCTCCTCCATCCCCACCCCCTTTTTGATCCCCTTTTTTCTAAAAATTATATATATTTTTTCCCACCTATTTCTATTATTTATTTCCATCCATTGTTTTATCTCCACCTTTTAGCCTATTTCAATTCCTCCCCCCTACCCCACGCCCACTAGGGCTATCTGTCACTTGCTCATCCTGCTTTCTACCCTTAATGTCACCATTAGCACATCCTTTAGCTAATATCACCACCGTCAACACCCCTTTGTCCTTTTGTTTATGACATCTTTGGCAATCTCTCCTTTGCCTCCACCTATCACTGGCCCTCTATCCAGCTTCACCTGTCCAACCCCCCCTTAAACAGCTTATATTTCACATTTCTATTTCTCTTTAGTTCTGATGAGGAGTCATATGGACTCAATGTTAACTCTGTCTTCCTCTCTGCAGATGCTGCCAGACCTGCTGAGTTTTTCTAGCAATTTTTGTTTTTGTTTCAGATTTCCAGCATCTGCAGTATTTTGATTTTATCATAATAAAAATGATGTTTCAAAATTTTTATATATTTTTTAATTGTTGGGAACCTCATCCCGCCCATGGATGAGGTTTCCTCAAAAATGCAAAGGCCGTTTGGCCTATTTGCCTGCAGCAGTGAAAAATAGGATTAAATTAATTGATTAATGGCCTTAATAGGCCTCTTAATTGTCAGCAGGTGCGCTGCCGACTCTCGTGTGCGCCAGCTGACCAAAATATCACACGAGTGCGTGACGATGTCAGGACGCTAGCCTGACGTCATCACGCACTATTTTACTCCCAATTGGGTCGGGTGTGCGCCCTTCCGCGGGACATAAAATTCTGCCCAATGTAACTGGAAAGTGAAATGTCCGAGTGTGAAATATATATACACACACACACATTGATTTAGCAAAGGAATACTTGTTGAACTCACCTGTAACTTTGGCAACTTTGCGATCTTGAAGTTTTTCACTCTTTAACCATTACATGTCTTTTACACTAAGAAATAATCTTGAGTATTTTGGGGTTATTTTAATATGTGCATTCCATTTAAATAGATGATCTATAATGTGCTTTGAAACTGCTTAGCTCTGGTTCTGCCATGTTATTGAGAGTCTGACAGTTTTGTTGTTTTTATTTTAGAAGGAATCCTCAGGTTTAACTGTTACACTAAAAACATGTGCTGATCTGATCATGGTTTTGGAGGAGCAGAACAAATCTTGGCTTAATATATTTTTGGCGGCAAACAAGGGTAAGCTGTAGCACCTTGTCCCAATCCAGCTTTGTTTAGCTGTCATCTGAATCATGCACTTCTTGCATTTTGCCCCAAAACTGAAGATGTTCCAAATAATTGTTGATCCCTCCATTTCTTTTAACACCACTATAGCAACCAACTTGCATTTATGTAACATCTTTAATATAGTAAAACATTCCAAGGTGCTTCACAGGAACATTATCAAACAAAGTTTGATGCTGAACCGTCTAAGGAGATGTTAAGACAAAGAGGTAGATTTTAAGGTGTATCTTAAAGGTAGGGAGCGAGGTAGAGAGGGAATGCCAGGGCTTGGGGCCTAGGCAGATGAACACAATGATGGAGCGATTTAAGATCAAGGATGCACAAGGCACCAGAATCGAAGGAGCGCAGAGATCACTCAGGGTTGGAGGACTGGAGGAGGTCATAAAAATAGGGATGGGCAAGGCCATGATTTGAAAATAAGGATAAGAATTTTAGAACTGAAGTGTTGCTAGGCTGGGAACCAATGTATCTCAGCGAGCATGGGGGTGATGGATGAATGAGATTTGATGCGAGTTAGGATGCTATCATCGACCAAAGTGGTAAAGAGGAGAATGAGATGAATAAAATCAGTTTCAGCACAAATGCTATGTCAGCAAAGCTGTGGGGAGCCTGCTAAACAGATTCTAAAGTTTCAGTAACAAGCATGATTGGAGTGGATATTTTATCATCAAATGTATGATTATATAGTTCCACAGGACATCTGAATATAAGCAATAAAAATTTAAAATACTGAAGCTACTCAGCAGGTCTGTTAGCATGTCTGGAGAGTGTAACAGTTGACGTCTCAGGCCCGTGACCATCCGCCGGAACTGGGAAAATTTAGAAACATATTTCATTTCTAACTTTTACAAGTTCTGATGAAAGGTCGTCGACCTGAAACATTAGCTCTGTTTCTCTCTCCACAAATGCTGCCAGACCTGCTGAGTATTTCCTGCATTTTCTGTTTTTATTTCAGATTTCTAGCATCCATAGAATTTTGTTTTTGTATGTCAATATAAGCCCCCTTACTCTGCTTTTATCCTCCTCTCTACAACAGATCGTGGGTCACACCAGATCCTGTACAGCATGATCTCTGACATGGAAATTAAACTTCTCCCTGTTGCCTTCTACAGGTATAATGTGTAACTTAAAAATAAATTAAAACCACTTCATCAACAGCTTACGTTTAAGAAATGTTGTTCCTGCTTGGGATAGGTCAGAGATGTATGTAGCCCCAAGTAGCTTGATTTAAATCTGTTTTCACCAAGTATTTGTTCTTAACCTTTCATGGGATGTGAGCGTCGCTGGCTAGACCAGCATCTACGGCCCATCCCTAACTGCCCTGAGAAGGTTTTGGTGAGCCAACTTCTTGAACCGTTGCAGTCCAGGTGGTGTAGGTACGCCCACAGTGCTGTTAGGAATGGACTGCCAAGTGTTCAACCCAGCAGCAGTGAAGGAACGGTGATATATTCCAAGTCAGGGTAGTGTGTGTGTTCCTTGGAGGGGAATTTGCAGGTGGTGGTGTTCCCATGTATCTGCACCCCTTGCCCTTCTAAGGGGTAGAGATCGTGGGTTTGGAAGGGAATTGAAGGAGGCTCGGTGAGTTGCTTTAGCACGTTTTGTATATGGTAGAGGCAACAAATGTTTAAGGTGGTGGATGGGGTGCCGATCAAGCTGCTGCTTTGCCCTGTATGGTGTCAAGTTTCTTGAGTGTTGTTGGAGCTGCATTCATCCAGTCAAGTGGAGTGTATTCCATCACACCCCTGACTTGTTGTAGAAGGTGGACAGGCTTTGAAGAGTCAGGTGACTTACCTCAAAATTCCCAGCCTCTGACCTGCCACTATATCTCAGTATTTTATATGGTTGGTCTAGTTCAGTTTCTGATCAATGGTAACACTCAGGATATTAATGATGGTGTATTCAACTATGGTAATGCCATTGAACATCATGGGGAGATGGTTAGATTCTCTATTGTTGGAGATGGTCATTGTCTGGAAATTTAAATTTTGAAATTGTATTTTACTTTGCATTGGTTGTACAAGTAAGTAAATCTGATTCACATCTGTTGTGTAATTGTGCCTTTATAAGCATCTGGCAGTATTTATCCATTGATGAATGTAAGGAATTGACTAATGAAGTATTAAAATGCACAGTATAAGACTTTCTTCTGACCTGGGCTCTGAAACAAGAAAGGTTTTCGTGAACTCCTTAAGGGATACTGTATAAGAATAGAATTTCCAATAGTTCACACACTTGATTTTGAATTGTAATGCACAATGATTTTTTTAAGTCTTCAACATTGCTCAATTTCCAATAGCCTTATTCCTGGTCTGGATCCAAAGCTGCTTTCTTCCATCATCAAACATGCAGATTTCCTGTCAGTTGCCATCATTCTGTATACTGCAATGGTCAATCACTTCCTTGATGGAGAAGATATAATCTTAGCCTCAGATCAGTGTGATTTACAAAGCTCCAAGCAGGTAAACATGATTAATGCAGAACTTCATAGATGGTTAACAGGAAGTATTCAATCTCTTCCTCACATGTTGCTGTTCACTAATTTAATCTGTGTACACAAGTTTTTTTAAATTTGTGGTTTAGTTTGTTTCTATTTTCATTGAAAGAAAATATCTGCTTTTTTGTTCAATACTATTAACTGCTTTCATTATCATGCAGGCAGCTTGTGATCTTTCTTTGCTGCACTGTTAGGTGACACTAAAGACATTTTTTTACAGGCAAGGGCAGTTGGGTTCGGGTGTGTGCAGGAGTTAAATCGCCTAAAGTGATGTCCTGACATCATCTTGCCCTCTTCCCTGTTTCACTCAAGTGGGTCTGAAAGTGAGTGGGTGCCTCTTCTAAGTGTTGGATAAGGTATTTAAATATTCAAATAGGTTGTTCTTACATTCTGTTTTAACACCCAGTGGACCCATTTCCTGAGCTGTCAGAAACTTGCCAGGGTCACCAAGGCGAGCGCACAATAGGAAGCGCTTCTTCAGTGAAACGGACATGCTCTGAAGCCTTTTCTCAGTAAAACTGAGGAACTGTAGCCATGGCCAGATGAGAGGCTGCTACTCAGCACATCCATCTTAAAGGGTGCTTTCACTGCTTGACAGGTGATTGCCAACTTCTTGGAAGTCACTTTGCCTTTCTTTTATTTCACTCGGTCTTCAGCTGCACTTCCCTGCTGACAGCCTCCACCACGGCATGGGAGCAGCTTATGTTACTCCAACTTGCAGCTGTGATGAACAGCAAGAGAGCCAGCAAAACCAACAGCAGCCAATTGTATTCCAAAGCAATCATAAGTGTGATTTCTGCTGTGAATTATTTTGCCACTATGCAGTTAGGTGTTCATTACTAGACACAAACTTGGTTCCTTTTTTTGGCATTAGGAGTTTGAGTGCCAAAATAAAGCAGCTGTTTTATTTCACTTGGTAACAAAATGTTGTAATTCAGGTAAGGAAATATGCAGGAGGAAATAAATCTGAATAAAGCTATTAATTGTAATGTTATCATGAAGAAGTAAACTTTGCTTCTGTTTCCAGCCTGACCCTTTGGGATTAATAACACGAGGGCGTCAGTTCCTCCTTCGTACAATTCCACAGTGTCCTGCTCAGAACATTTCACAGAACAGGGTAAGAGCTTCTCGTAAAATTAATTGCAGTGCAAATAATAATTTCATGGTTAGTCACAAACTTCTATATATACACACCCTTATTTCACTTGGTTATTACCAGTTATTTTACCTTAAATACTGACTGTAAGAAATTTGGCATCCATGAGAAAACATGGTAGCTGTTTTTTTCTTGTTTGTTCCATGTTAGCAATGTGATATTGCTAAAGTGCACCAACTGGACCTGAGAATAACATTTAGCAACAAACTGTTGGCAACCATGACTATTATATAATGAAAACAGAAAAAAAGCATCTTTAAACATAACCTTTGGTTTAAATTTTAAACTTTTACATGTTTCGTTAACTTAAATTCTAACTTAAAATTTGACTAAGAACAGCCTGAGGCTTGCAGAAATGGATTATGGAACAGCCCTGTGCAAACCTGGTTTACAGTTTATTGTTCCAGTTTTCTTTGGACTTGTTTAGGCCAAATTTAATAGATCAACTAAAATAAAAATGCTGGTGTACTGATTGGTTACAACAGTTTTTAAATTGCTTGAAGTACCTACAATTTAAGAGCATCAAGGTACAAAGGAAAATTAGACATTTAATAACCAGATTAAAAACTTACATTTTTCTTTTCCCACCTATTTTTAAATTTATTTCGATCTATCGTTTTATCTCTACCTTTTAGCCCATTTCGATCCCTTCCCCTCCCCCCACCCCACCCCTACTAGGGCCATCTGCCACTTGTTTGTCCTGTTTTCTACCCTTAATGTCACCATTAGCACATTCCTTAGATAATATCACCACCGTCAACACCCCTTTGTCCTTTTATCCATGACATCTTTGGCAATCTCTTCTTTGCCTCCACCTATCACTGGCCCTCTATCCAGCTCTACCTGTCCCACCCCCCTCACCAGCTTATATTTCACCACATTTCTATCTTTCTTTAGTTCTGATGAAGAGTCATTCGGACTCGAAACGTTAACTGTGTTCCTCTCCGCAGATGCTGTCAGACCTGCTGAGTTTTTCCAGCTATTTTTGTTTTTGTTGAAAACTTGTTACGCTACCTTGCATAAAAAGCCACTTAACTTGCATTTATGTGGAGCACCCCAAAGCATCTGACACAACATTATTTTGAAATGTTGAAGGCTGTTAGGTAATGAAGTGTAATCTGGTTATTAATTTGTTCCATCACTACACCAGCACTTTTATTTTAGTTGATCTATTAAATTTTGCACGAACAAATCCAAAGAAAACTGGAACAGAGTAATGAAGTGCAACAGCAAAAGCTCATATAGCCATTAGACAAGCGATCAAATCAATATTTTTTTGGCAGTGTTGCTCAAGAAAGGTAAGTCTGAATATTGGCCAAGACACTGGAAGCTACTCTCCTGATATTGACAGGAATTTTATTCTCCACCCAAACCACAAGCTGAATCTGCATTGTTTTAATGCCTTAACCAAAGAACACATTTAATGATGCAGCACTTCCCCTATATGGTACAAAGTAGAGGAAAATAGGGTAAAGGGTAGGTCTCTGACACCTTTTACTTCCCTGAAATTTACAGTACTTTCAAGGTGAGGTGGATTCCCCGTGCCTGTGATAGATACAAGGATATAGTTAGTTGTTTACATGAGATGAGGACCTATTTATGTTTT
Source organism: Cetorhinus maximus (assembly GCF_964194155.1). Taxonomy (NCBI): domain Eukaryota; kingdom Metazoa; phylum Chordata; class Chondrichthyes; order Lamniformes; family Cetorhinidae; genus Cetorhinus; species Cetorhinus maximus. The sequence goes on from NC_135884.1 coordinate 125,818,240, forward strand.
TCTGTTCCAAGTTTCTCTCTGGTTCAGGAGACAGAAGCAAGCAGCAAACAAAGGCTTTAAAGAGAAGTCTCTTATTCCTTAACAACAGCTGCAGATCAGGGTTTGACAGTGGGGACCTTCTGGTAGTTGTTTTTCTGAGCAGGAGGCAGATGGCCCTGACTGTCATAGCTATTGCTGCCATGACAAGTGATCATCAGCAGTATACTGAGATTTGCACAAGGTTTCCCACAGATTAAAAAACTGCTGGTCTAAATTTTACAAGGTTCTGTTGCCAGCTTAAAGGCACAAGTGAATAGTAGTTAAAATATTGTTACCCAATTTTTTTCTCAATGGCACCAGTAGCCACACATTTTGTAACACGCACTTTACTAACAGTGTAAGATTTAAAAGTAATGGTTTTCTTTTTTAGCTACAGGCTGCTTGTAAGGACATTGATCCAGAGCTGAAAGCTGCACTTCATCATCATCAGCAGCTCCGCAATAGTGATGGACTGTACTCGGAACCAACTATTCTATAAAGAATAAGACGGACACAATTCAAATTTAACATGTTTGCAGTTTTACAAGATTGCTCCTCAAGGTGTTGAAAATGAGTAACCACTGGATGGATATATATTTCAGCATTCATACAAAAGCAAAAAGCTTTCCATGTTTACTTGCCTGGGGCAATCAAAAGGTTTCTGTACTATAAATGGAATGATCTTTAAATTTGCATTACTCACCAAAAGCATTGCAGAGTTTGAGCTTTATTAAAAAGTGAAGTCATTGTGATATTTTGAAATATGCAGAGAATTGGTTCAAAGTACTTTGTGCAATAACATTAAAAAAGTAATTGGATGTTTTATTAAACACTGCCTCTCTAGAATTCAGTGGGCAGTTCCAAAATTGCAGCCACATTATTCTTGTAAAACTAAAATGTCAATCTTGTTCCAGGAATCAACTTTGTCATCTAGTCCATTGCATAACAAACTTGTGGTAACTGGTAGTATAGTCTGCAGAACTGTCTTTAGGCGTTATTTAATGAACAGGATCTGATTTTTCTCTGATTGTGAAAATCTGAGATGAAGGGACTGATTTTGGAGTTTTTATTTGGCTATGAACTGATTTAGTTCCTGGTGTGGATTTAAACACAAATGATATTTAAAGAAACTTCATGCAACAAGGCAATGCAATCAACATTTTAATCATAAATATAAAACTACTGTGGTCTCACCAATAAGCTAGTTAGTACTGTTCATACAAGTACTTTGGTTAGTCAGATCATATCTTACAGAAAATGGTTTGTAATATCATTTCTATATATATATATATATATATATATATTTGCCCTTTAGTTTTAGTCAGTTGCTGAATTAACTGGCTAAAGAAGTCAGAATAGACACCAATGTGTTCATGTTAAGCACATACCTCCTGTTGCACACAATAATATTGTTTAATGTCAAACTTAAAAAATAAAATTTTAATTACCCATATTGACTGCCTGTGTGCTTTCCTAAGATTACCATAAAGTCACAGATTTATGATTTCTAGAACATATCACTAGTTGTCTTCAAATTGTTTAAAGTAGGCAAACTTAGCGCTGCAGAAGATACCACCATGTACTAATAGTATTTTCCAGATATTACAAATTAGTTCTCTGCCAATTCATTTTTCAATAAACAATTCTATTGAATTTGTTGTTACTGTCTATATTAGAAAATATCATTTATTATCCCTATTAGAATGTAACAGCATTAAATTAGATTTATTACTCCCATGTAGTATTGTGACTATAGAGAGGCTTTATATATTAGACTTCTACAAATTAAATATAAAAGTAACCTCCAAATCAGTTACATATATACACAACCATTCTAGGTTCTACAATGTAAACTGCTACACAAAACTGTTGAAACATATTTGCTGAGACTGTGCTAATTGGAAAGTTTTCTGCAAATGTGAAATGGTTGTATGAAGGCTGTATTTTAAGATTCATGAAAAAAATACTCGATACATATTCTATTAAGTGCTCCTTAAGCTCTCATTTACCACTGAAAATTGAGAGGAGGAAGGAGGGAGTTTCTTGTAGGAGAGATGGGAATTCCTGCACTGTTCAGATTGTTTGCAATTTGGATCAGTTACTTTACAGAACTGTACCGACAAAACAGTTTCAGCTACATTCAATTACATTGTTTCTTCCACTTGCCCTCATTGAAGTTATAAAATTCAGTCTCACAGGAATTTCCCTGCTCAGTTTTCAGGGGAAGGAGGAGAAACAACCAACCAGCCCAACCACCACAATAACTAAATGGTCCAAGCCTGAATGGCCAGTAACTAACTAAGAATTGAAAACATAACTGTATATTTGGAGAGAGTTTAGAATCACCTGTGGTTTGCAGTTTTGGATACAAGAGTCCACATTCAAAAACAGATACTGGTATGATTCTTGTTGATATTTTCTCCTCCCTTTTCAATTCACTAATTATTGTTCAGTGTATTTGAGAGCTTCCACCCGCTTTGTAAAACATAAGAACCCCAATACTCAATAACCTAAGAAAATAGTCTTTATTCAAACTTAAATTGCATTCATTAAAGGGCCATCAGAAGCAATCAGCCAAACCACCTCATTACTCTCATTAAGCATTTAAAGCTGTATCACTGTAAATCTATATCACCGATACCAACAATGTTTTCATTCATCCCATTCAATCATCATAGTTCTTGTCTGTTTAACAGTGCTTACCGGCTACACAAGACTAATTATCAACATACAATGTGTTATGCAATCTTGAAATGTTTTTGGCACTTTTTTCAGAACGAATAGGTATGTGTAACAAAGCTTCATACTTAAAAGGAAAGCTGTGTAACCAAGAAGTATCTCTAATATTTTTGTGATTAAGCCTTTATTTGCTTTTTGCCAAACCAGCAAAAAGTTGCACTGATTCATAAATTCTCTGTTCAGATGAAGAGCTTGCTGCCACTGAAGACAAAAGGTGCAAATTGGTATATCTTGTTCTTTTGACTCTGCTAGCGTAGCTGTACATTAACTGGGTTCCCACTCAATGAATGTTTCTGTGCTTAGCTGGTTTGGTTCTGTTTCAACACACTCAGCTGGTTTGCTTTTATCTGTGTTCTGGGTCAAGGGATGAACCATGGACATATGAACATTCAAATTGTGGGCTTTCTCAAACCTCTTTCCACATTGGTCACAAGCAAAATCAAGTTCAGCTTCTGCCTTGTGCTTAGTCATATGGTATTTCAGGGATGCCCTCTGTCTACACTGGAAACCACAAATTTCACACCTACAGGCAGAAGGGAAAAAAGAAACCATATTAGACTCCTGAAAAGAAATGTAGCTGTTCTTTAGATTACTGTCACCAATCCTGCTGGAAACCGTTACTACATTACTATTCTTGGTCCTCCCCGCATAATTTAGTCATAGAGGTCTACAGCATAGAAAAAGGCCCTTCAGCCCATCGAGTCTGCGCCGGTCAAACAAGTACCTAACTATTCTAATCCCATTTTCCAGCACTAGGCCCATAGCCTTGTATGCCATGGCATCGCAAGTGCACATCCAAATACTTCTTAAATGTTATGAGGGTTTCTGCCTCTACCACCCTTTCAGGCAGTGAGTTCCAGATTCCCACCACCCTCACATCCCCTCTAAACCTCCTGCCCCTTGCCTTAAATCTATGCCCCCTGGTTATTGATCCCTCCACCAAGGGGAAAAGTTCCTTCCTGTCTACCCTATCTATGCCCCTCATAATTTTATACACCTCAGTCATGTTCCCCCTCAATATCCTCCACTCCAGGGAAAATAACCCCAGTCGAACCAATCTCTCCACATAACTAAAACTCTCCAGTCCAGGCGTCATCCTGGTAAATCTCTGCACTCTCTCTAGTGCAATCATATCCTTCCTATAATATGGATTCCAGAACTGCACGCAATATTCTAGCTGTGGCCTAACCAGCGTTTTATACAGTTCCAGCATTATCTCCCTGCTCTTGTATTCTATGCCTCGGCTAATAAAGGCAAGTATCCCATATGCCTTCTTAACCACCTTATCTACCTGTTCCTCTACCTTAAGGGACCAGTGGACATGCACACCAAGGTCCCTCTGATCCTCGGTACTTCCCAAGGTCCTACCATTCATCGTGTATTCCCGTGCCTTGTTTGTCCTGCCCAAGTGCATCACCTCACACTTATCCGGATTAAATTCCATTTGCCACTGATCAGCCCATTTGACCAGCCCGTCAATATCCTCCAGACAATTGTAGAAGCTGTTCCATGGTGACAGGAACTGGAAGCATGAGATCAGGTTCTATAATGTTTTCACACCCTCAGGATGGTTCCTTCATTTATATATTAATGCTCACTCTTAGCTCCTCCAAAACAACTGGTTTACTTATTGTTCTCCATCCTCTATGCTCCTGTCGTTGCTACTGTTATCTGGAACCCCTTTTCCAAATCTTTCCACTTTACCTTTTTCCTTTCTACTTTCAAAATCATTATCAACTCTTCAGCCTCCTTTCCCCAATTCCTACCTATAATATTCCACGTATCACAAGGGATTGAGGGCAAAATTATCTGTGGCCTGGCACAAATTAGTTTCAGTAACTGAGAAACTGATTGCGGGAATTGCCTACAAATTTTTGGTAAAATATCTACTGTATCCATGGTCCTACCAATGGAGCATGTCTCCCATAAACGTAAGTAGATTCTGTAATTCTCTCTTGATTAAAATATCAAAAATTTTCTTTTTCTTGTGCTTTCTGATGGCTCGCAACCATTGTTCAATGCAGTGGGTGGTGCATTACCTAATGTTTTCCTTGCTGCAATGTTATCTACCAAGTTTACAAAATCAATCCCATCAAAACATCAGTGCAATATGAACATTTTACACCTACTCTAACAAGTGTCATCCTGCCTCCACTACCCAGCTCGGAAGATTCTTTCAGGTATTGATCACTCTGTGCAAAGAACATCTACTAAAATCAGACCTGAACCTACCCCTTTACCAGTTTTTACCATGGCCAATTATCTAATTATTTTCCTAGTTTGTGTAGAAAAACAGGAAAAATAAAACTATAAACGTTCTGAATTCCATTGGATGCTTACTGTAGAGGTTTTGCTCCAGAATGGCGCATTTGGTGAACTGATAGGTGCTTCCTTTGTTTGAAAGTTTGTCCACATTCATCACAAATGTAGTTTCTTTCTTCTGAAAAGTGAAAAAACACATATTCTTAGCATAGATTTGAGACCACAACCCAGGGTGTAATAAGCAGAGTCCTCAGGTGTATACTTGTTTTAACAAAAATAAAAAGGCAGATGTAAAATGTGCAAATATTTTTAAGACAACACTGGAACACTATCAATTGACTTTAATTTCCACAAAAGTTTTATGATGCAAGTGGGAGTATTCTATTCATTAAGATCACAGATCATGCATACTGACTTGCATTCATATGACACCTTTAATGTAGTAAACATTTCAAGTTCCTTCACAAATTGGACAGACATTGCACAATGGAGTAATAGGTGAGGTGGCATATTTTAACTACCTGAGGACTGGCCTTAATCTATCTTTACTACACAGATGAATGATTTGATTAAGGAGGCCATTTGGCCCATTTAATTAAATCACCCATAGAAACCCAACATATCTACTGCCTCATGATTTGAGTTGTTGCCTCCACTACCCAACTCAGGGTAGTGGAGACAACTTGAGTTGCTACTATTACTCCAACTCAGAAGATCCTTTGATGCAGGGCACTTAGCAAAATTCAAGGCAATCAGGCAGAGTCAACATGGTTTATTGAAGGGGAAATCATGTTTAACCAATTTATTGGAGTTCTTTGAAGGAGTCACACGTGCTGTGGATAAAGGTGGATGTACTGTACTTAGATTTCCAGAAGTCATTTTATAAGGTGCCACATCAAAGGTTATTGTGGAAAATAAAAACTTATGGTGTAGGGGGTAACATATTGGCATGGACAGAAGATTGGCTAGCTAACAGGAAACAGAGGGTCTTTTTCTGGTTGGGGGGATGTAACTAGTGGTGTACCACAGGGATCAGTGTTGGTCCCTCAACTTTTTACAATTTATATAAATGACTTGGATGAAGGGATCGAAGGTATGGTTGCTAAATTTACTGATGACACAAAGATAGGAAAGTAAATTGTGAAGAGGACATAAGGAGGCTACAAAGGGAAATGTGTGAGCAAAGATCTGGGAAATGTGTGAGCAAAGATCTGGCAAATGTGGGCATGTGTGAAATTGTCCATTTTGGCAGAAAAAAAAAGCATATTATCTAAATGGTGAGAGAAATTGCAGAGCTCTGAGGTTCAGAGGGATCTGGGTGTCCTAGGTACAGCAAGTGATTAGGAAAGCTAATAGAATGTTATTATTTATTGAGAGGGGAATTGAATATGCTTCAGTTGTACAAGACACTGGTGAGACCACATCTGGAATATTGTGTACAGTACTGGTCTCCTTATTTAAGGAAGGATGTAAATGCATTAGCAGTCCAGAGGAGGTTCTGATGAAGAGTCATATGGACTCAAAACGTTAACTCTGTCTTCCTCTCCACAGATGCTGTCAGACCTGCTGAGTTTTTCTAGCAGTTTTTGTTTCAGATTTCCAGCATCCGCAGTATTTTATCTCAGAAGATCCTTTTATGTATTGGTCACTCTATATGAGCAACTGCTGATATTTATACTGAACTTGCCCTTTTACTAATTTATACCTTGTCCTGTTATCTACTTTGCCAAGTTTGTGTGTAGAAGACAGGTAAAAGTAAAACTACAGTATTAATTGGTTAAGTCTCTCTACATATGCGGTGTAAGATTCTTACATTTATGATGGTATCGTAAATGCGCAAAAAGATGGGTTCAACTCAGAAATAAAACATTATATACGCCTGGAATTTCCAACCATGTCCCTGTGATTTCCAACAACCTTCACCAAAGTAATGCTGGTAGATCAAGAACACCCCTGAGGAATCTTTGCTCTATAAGCTTCACCATACGGATAGTAACAATTTGATTTTAACTGCAGTGCATCAGTAATCTATTGAACTTGGCACGAGACCCAACCAGACGTTCAGCTGGCATTTAAATGGACCAGTTTTAACCTGTTTCCAGTCCACCAGATTGCAGAACATGCTCATCACACATTAGTATCTGAGATGTGAGAGGAAATATGATGGCAATATAACAGAAAAGCTTATATAATGCTACTGCTGATAGGTCACTTACCTGTGTGAATGAGTTTTACATGGCGTTGCAGGTAGCGATCAATCAAAAATACTTTGTTACATCCTGGGTGGGGGCAGGGTCGCTCACGCACCTCTTCATGATGTTCCTTTACATGTTTCTGAAACAAAAAAACAATTTACTTGTTAGAAATAGTCTTAATGAGGTTAATATTTCATCCATAGGCCATATAATTGCGCAAAGACAGGTCAGAAGATTGGACAGAATATTAAGAACAGCAAAGGTTGACAAAGAGATTAATAAGAAGGGAAAATTAAGAGTATGAGAGAAAGCTAGCTGGAAATATAAACACAAATAGTGAGAGTTTCTATAGATGTTTAAATAAGAAGACAGTTAATAACATGAGCTTTGGTCCTATAGAAAGTGAGTTTGGGGAATTAGAATGGAAAATAAGGAGGTGGCAGATGAATTGAACAGGTATTTTGCAATGGTCTTCACTACAGAGAATACAAGTAACATCCCAGAAGTAGCTGTAAATCGGGAATTGGAAGGATGGGAGGAACTCAGGAAAATTACAATCACCACAGAAGTGGTACTTAGCAAATTGTTGGAGCTGTGGGCTGACAGATCCCTGGGTCGAGATCCTAGGGTCTTAAAGGAAGTGGCTAGTGAGATAGTTGACGCATTTGTTTTAATTTTCCAAAATTTCCTTTATTCAGGGAAGCTGCTATTAGATTGAAAAATAGCAAATATAACTCCTTTATTCAAAAGGAGAGGGAAACAGAAAGCAGGAAACTACAGACTAGTTAGCTTCCCATCTGTCATAGCAAAAATGTTGGAAGCTATTATTAAAGATGTTCTAGCAGGGCACTTAGCAAAATTCAAGGTAATCAGGCAGAGTCAACATGGTTTATTGAAGGGGAAATCATGTTTAACCAATTTATTGGAGTTCTTTGAAGGAGTCACACGTGCTGTGGATAAAGGTGGATGTACTGTACTTGGATTCCCAGAAGCCATTTTATAAGGTGCCACATCAAAGGTTATTGTGGAAAATAAAAACTTATGGTGTAGGGGTTAACATATTGGCATGGACCGAAGATTGGCTAGCTAACAGGAAACAGAGGGTAGCCATAAATGGGTCTTTTTCTGGTTGGGGGATGTAACTAGTCGTGTACCACAGGGATCAGTGATACACGACTTGGTCCCTCAACTTTTTACAATTTATATAAATGACTTGGATGAAGGGATCGAAGGTATGGTTGCTAAATTTGCTGATGACACAAAGATAGGTAGGAAAGTAAGTTGTGAAGACGACACAAGGAGGCTAAAAAGGGACATAGGTTAAGTGTGTGAGCAAAGATCTGGCAAATGTGGGCAATTGTGAAATTGTCCATTTTGGCAGAAAAAAAAAGCATATTATCTAAATGGTGAGAAATTGCAGAGCTCTGAGGTTCAGAGGGATCTGGGTGCCCTAGTATGTAGGTACAGCAAGTGATTAGGAAAGCTAATAGAATGTTATTATTTATTGAGAGGGGAATTGAATATGCTTCAGTTGTACAGGACACTGGCGAGACCACATCTGTACATATTGTGTACAGTATTGGTCTCCTTATTTAAGGAAGGATGTAAATGCATTAGCAGTTCAGAGGAGGTTTACTGAACTAATACCAGGAATAGGCAGGTTATCCTGTGAGGAAAGATTGGACAAGCTAGGCTTATATCCACTGTAGTTTAAAAGAGTAAAAGGTGACTTGATTGAAGCACACAAGATCCTGGGGAGTCTTGACAGGGTTGATGTGGAAAGGATATTTCCTCTTGTGGGAGAATCTAGAACTAGGAGTCACTGTTTAATATATGAAGTCATCCATTTAAGACAGAGATGAGGAGAAATCTTTTTTCTGAGGGTAGTGAGTTTTTGGATCATCCTTCCTCAAAAGGCAGTGGAAGCAAAGTCTTTGAATGTTTTCAAGGCAGAGGTAGATAGATTCTTGATAAACAAGGGGCGGAGGGTTACCAGGGGTGAAGGGTTACTGGGGGTAGGCAGAAGCTTACAGTTAGATCAGCCATGACCTTATTGAATGGCTCGAAGGTCTCAGTGACCTACCCATGCTTCTAGTTCATATGTTGAAATATCCTTTCGATAATAAATGCAATTCATGAGCTTCTAACTTTTCACTTCTCACTTCCTAAATTTGTCATGTTGTTTTGCTATTATCTTTAATCGCAGCCACAATGTATTTGGTTCAGAGGACAGGCATATGTTATACATCAAGTAACATTAGTGTGGTAGTTATACATTTCTGCTTTAAACTTAATACCTTCACCATAAATCCTTGTGCAAGAATATTTTTAAAGCAGTTGTTAACAGCAATGTTGACACCGAATAAATGATTATCCGATCTCTGGTTTTAGGATTTTAATGTCCAATCAACGGTTGCCAGGTTTGTCAGATAAAAATCTTTGCATTTCAAATACTGAGATGTTGTGAGATATGATAAAGTGCTATGTAAAAGAAAGTCACTGTCATTTCGCCTGTGAAAAATGAGGTGTTATGGACCAAATACCATACAGTAAATGAAAAGAATTCTCCAGCCCAATATATAGCTTTGACCAGAAGACCTAAAAGTAGCAAATTTAAAATTCAGTAGTAAATAAAATATTATGATTTTAGATTGAAGGGCCTACAGCCCTAGTAAATTAGTTTATATTCATTCTCTATTTTTGTTGCATTAAAAAAATAAGAAAGTACAACCCATAGGACTAGTAGGGTTTATTCTATGAATGAAGATATTTTCCACACAAGATAATGACATGCTGCCAGCAAAGGTGCGCAATAGATTCCATAACATCAAGCATTCATGTTTGCAACAAGTCATTAAGGGACCTTTCCTTTATCTGATACAATGCTCTACACTGGCCCTCCATCTGCAGACAGACTCACTTGTGTTGATTCTGCATGGCTTAATGATGCTAATGTACCAAACCAGCCACTATCTCCTTATTTGACTTGGTGTCATATTTTGTTTTATAATGCTCTCATGAAATGCCTTGGGACCTTTTATTACGTTAAAAGTGCTATATAAATTAAACTAGTGTTCGAGTTGTTGTTGCTGTTCTAGTTTCGCAAGTAGAAACATTAAAAAGAATATACATATGAAAAGTCCTCACTCTAATATTTGTATATGTTGCAGGAAAACATCCATAAGTTGTCACTTAACAACGAATTGCACTGTGCAAATTCTGTTAAAAATTCATTGATGGAAAAGACCAGAGGAGGCCATAAAAGCCAAGCTAGAGCAGCAACATCTTTTGGTTACATGCCACAACATGCTTAGTCATTCTTGCCCACAGCACATCCCATGTAAATTAAACAGAAGCTTGAAGGATCTGTATGATCCTTTGAGTTCTGCTTTGAAGACTTTTGTCAGCAAGGATAAACACCCTTCTGAATTTTGTCTCTCCTGGCCCAGAAGAAGAAGCTATGAAAGCACAACACTCAGGAAATGTGGAGAACGGGCAGCATGATCTCTCACCGTTTGCATTTTATTCTTGTGATCCATCAGGCTCAACAGGAACATGTACAGTGAATTGTCTAAAGTACATTCTACACTGTTCTCAGTCGTCAAACCCACTTAATTGCAGTAACAATGTAAGATGAGTTCCACCAATACACCCACAATGGTTCTGAATCTGATTGACCACTACCTGGGGAAGCTTTCCACTATAGCCAACAATTAGCTCAAAATCAGCCAAACTAGCATAAAAGACCGAGGGATTTCAAGCGCAAATTGAATTACGGTGATCTTTCATGCGGACTAAAAAAATATTGCACTGGAAGATGGCCTGCTCACAAAACTGGTCATGCTTCAGATCAAATTAATGAATTTGTGAGTTTCTGCCAATTGCACCTGTTTGCAGCCGCACGAGGAGGCTCTTCAAATTAAGTTGAGCTTTTGTTTAAGCTGCAAAGGCACTAGTAGGCATGTTTTAAGAATTTTTAAATATTAAACATTTAACTTACTGAGAAACTAACTAGTGTACAACAATGCCCAAAGTGGAAACTCTTTCTCCCCCACTGTCCATAAAGTCAATTTGAAATAAATCCTAATGTTTATTGTGGGAGAGGATTTACTGTAGACCGTGTCTCCTGCCAATGCAAGATGGCCACCGATATCTGTCTGTGCACACGCACTTGTCAATATGCACTTGACCAATTTGCCTTGAGCATAATTTTACCTTTAGTCCATCAGCTCCTCTGTAAATGGCACAGCAGCCCTTGTACTGACAGCGGTACATGGTGGGAAAGTCTTCTCTGAAAAACACCAAATGTGTGCTATAGGGTCATATTTTGTTTTATAATGCTTACATGAAACGCCTTGGGATCTTTTACTACGTTAAAAGTGCTATATAAATGAAACTAGTGTTCTAGTTGTTGTTGCTGTTATATGCATTATGCATTCAATAGCCATACTGAGTAACATCCAGGCCTCTTTTATTCCAAAGAATTACCAACCTCAGTCAAAACTGACTTGGAGGATTTCCCGTATTTTTGTTTCAGTCGTTATTTCATGCAACATTATGATATTTTTTGTTACGAGGCATGCATTATATTGAAAGAATCCTGAAACTACTAGCTAACTTTCTGTTTATACTGGCTGCCCGTTAGAGTTTAGCAAATATTTAAAGCCTCTTTCTTGATTTATCTTTTTTCTTCATCAATGCATGATGCTGCTTAGTTATTAACAGGAGGCAAAAGAGGGTAAACGCCCAAAAAATAGAAAGCTAGGTACTTTGAAGATAAATAAATATTTACAGTGACTCAACAATGAGCAACTTGAATGCATCTTTCAGAATTATTAACTCTACATTAATGGTACTGTAACAGACTAAAATAAACTAAGCCTCGGAGAATTAATAAAATCTTATTTAATATCATAAATTACTTCAAGCAAATCAATTCCTAGCCTAATCCAACCACACCCCAGCCAAATTACAAAAGTGTCTTTCAAGTTGTACTGCGTTTGGTGCCTAAAAAAAGACAATTGCATTGAAACAGAACATCATTTAACCACCTTCATTCTCCAGAAGAATTAGCATTAGTACCTTTCAGAGTTTGACTTTGGTTTTCGTCCACGCTTTTGTCCGGGTGTTTTCTTCACATCCTTACTATCGCATTTCTTAGTTGGTACTTTACTGAAAAGAAAAGAAAAACGAAATCAACTACCTAACAATTACTTTTTAACTGTTCCAAACTGAGTTTGAAAAGGTTAAAAATTGAACAAAACGGTGATGATATAAAGGCTGTCATCTGTGTATTTCTTGTCTATTTACAGAGAGGAAACTGATTTTTATGTCTAATTCCTTTTTTAAAACAAAGTTTTCAACCATGAATCTGAAAGCTGTGGCATCAGAATCATTGCACACAAATATAAAGGAATTCAGCCACTGCAGAGTTATCTTCAGCCCTTGAGAAAATCAAGTCAGTAACTGTTGACAAAAACCGACTGTGATGTTGTACCTTCCAATTTATACTCTGAAGATAGCAAAGTTCAGCCACAAATATTCAGCTCCTTGTTTTGATAATGATATTCAATTTATACTACGGGTGGCAAAAGTTAATGGAAATTCTGCAACAGGAATGGAAATTCTTAAGGAATCTTAGACCAACTGATATTATTGCCAAATTCAGTTTCTAATAAAGACCCAGTTATGTAATATGGTATTTGTCGCTTCATTTGTCAACTTCGGGAGAAAATCCATTGCCTGCTCCAGCACTGTCCAAAGGATGCAGTCCTGTTAAGCCTACTGACCTTGTCCAATTTTAAAACGTTCTTACACTTTTAACACATTAGGACATAAAAACTATAAGCTCTTACACAATTACAAAGATAGAATTTCAATCTAATAAAAACTTAACCAAATTACAAACTAAGTTATAGCAAAATAAATCCAGAAACTGCCATTATACTTCTGTTACATAACTTTTTAGCATTGTTTCATGTGGAACCACAGAATTAATTTTTAGAATAACGGAGAGTTTACGGCGTAGAAAGAGGCCACTTGGCCCATCGGTCTTTGCCGGCTGAGAAACGAACCACCCAGCCTAATCTCGCTTTCCAGCACTTGGTCTGTAGTCCTGCAGGTTACAGTACTTCAGCTATCCTCCTCGCTATCAACCATGCAGCCAATTTTTGTGTCATTTGCAAACTTCTTGATCATTTCCTCTACATTTGCATCCAAATCATTAATATATACCACAGAAAGCATGGGACCCAGTCCGGAGCCCTGCAGAGCCCCACTGAATTTTTGAAGAAACTAATTTCTTTAATTTGGTATTTTTCATCGTAGAATCACTAATATTTAATTCTATCAATAAAACGCCAAATAAAATATTTATTATGAGCAAACTGTCACCATTTTAAATATGAGTGAGCTCAGTGTGCTCCTACCCTCCTGCAGAAGGCTCAATTTTCAACGCAATAATTGAAACAGTGACATCAACAGTAAGGTTAATTATTGTATCAATTACTCAGAGCCAGAACCATTGTGGAAGGCAAGGTCAGCTGAATTAGAGAAATGTACAGTAGGGACTCTATAATTAAGTGATAAATACAGCTCTTAAGATTAGCCACATGGTGCGATTGAAATTAATACCAAAACCATTGGAATACTAAGTGATTATTTGTAAAGGTTAAAAACACTTTAGCCCAAATTACCAGTTTTAACCAAGTATAACTACAATAATTGATAGATAAATGCTTTCTTAGAGCCCCTATATTCAAATCAAAGCCAGTTCGTTCCTGTAAAAGGAACATGTTATGTCTGTTAGGACTCACTTCTTCTCCCAATATGGTTGAAAAGACTCATCTGAAGAACCATTCTTAACTTTTTCCACCCCATCATCTTCACTTGACAAATACCTATAAAAATAGAATTAGTAAGATTCATTAGCACAATTAAAACAGTATAGTTGATAGGATACAGGAAAACTAACAGTGCAATATGTCACATTCCCCTCAATGTGTAGTGTATGGCCTCACTGCCACATGCTGTTTCATCTGGATGCCCAAATGAGAACCTGTCTATCTAAACAGCTTAGCATTGGAACTTGTAGCGTGTAGGGGGGTGGATTCAACTTCATGGAAAATTATGAAAAAAGTGAAAAGAAAGGAGAACCCAGGAGAGGCTATTAAAGTCCCCAGAACACAAAATAGGACAGTGTGTTTGGAAAGGGCTAGGAATCTAACTTCAAGCACATCAGATAAAGGGACGACAATGAGAAAGGGGACGGGAAATACAGGACTGAAGGTGTTGTATCTGAATGCACGCAGTATACGAAATAAGGTAAATGAGCTTGTGGCGCAGATTGAAATTGGCAGGTATGATGTGGTGGGCATCACAGAGACATGGCTGCAAGGGGATCAGGACTGGGAGCTAAATATCCAAGGATATATATCCAATTGAAAAGATAGGCAGGTTGGCAGAGGGGGTGGGGTTGCTTTGTTAGTAAGAAATGAAATTAAATCGATAGCAAGAAATGACGTAGGGTCAGATGATGTAGAATCTGTGTGGGTAGAGTTGAGGAACCGCAAAGGTAAAAAACCATAATGGGAGTTATGTACAGGCCTCCGAACAGTAGTCAGGATGTGGGGCACAAGATACATCAGGAGATAGAAAAGGCATGTAAGAAAGGCAAGGTGACAGTGATCATGGGGGATTTCAATATGTAGGTAGACTGGGAAAATCAGGTTGGTAGTGGATCCCAAGAAAAAGAATTTGTGGAATGTCTACGAGATAGCTTTTTGGAGCAGCTTGTGGTGGAGCCCACTAGGGAACAGGCAATTCTAGATTTAGTGATGTGTAATGAGGCAGATTTGATAAGGGAGCTTAAGGTGAAGGAACCCTTAGGAGGAAGTGACCATAATATGATAGAATTTATCCTGCAATGTGAAAGGAAAAAGCTGGAATCAGATGTAACAGTATTACAGTTGAATAAAGGCAACTACAGAAGCATGAGGGAGGAGCTGGTCAGAATTGACTGGAAGATGAGCCTAGCAGGAAAGACAGTGGAACAGCAATGGCAGGAGTTTCTGGGAGTAATTTGGGAGACACAGCAAAAATTCATCCCTAGGAAGAAGAAGCATACTAAAGGGAGGACGAGGCAACCATGGCTGACAAGGGAAGTCAGGGGCAGCATAAAAGCTAAAGAGAAAGCATACAATGCGACGAAGAGAAGTGGGAAACCAGGGGAATGGGAAGCCTACAAAGACCAACAGAGGACAACTAAAAAAGAAATAAGGAGTGAGAAGATTAAATATGAGGGTAAACTAGCCAGTAATATAAAAGAAGATTGCAAGAGTTTTTTTGATATATAACGGGTGAGAGAGGGGCAAAAGTGGACATTGGGCCGCTGGAAAATGATACTGGAGAAATAGTAGTGGGGAACAAAGAAACGGCGGAGGAACTGAATAGGTACTTTGCGTCAGTCTTCACATTGGAAGACACGAGTAACATCCCCAAAGTTCAAGAGAGTCGGGGGGCAGAGGTGGGTATGGTGGCCATTACCAAGGAGAAAGTGCTAGGAAAATTGAAAGGTCTGAAGGTGGATAAATCACCTGGACCAAATGGATTACACCCCAGGGTTCTGAAGGAGATAGCTGAAGAGATAGTGGAGGCGTTAGTGGTGATCTTTCAGGAATCACTCGAGTCAGGGAGGTCCCAGAGGACTGGAAAATCGCTAATGTAACCCCCCTGTTTTAGAAGGGAGTGAGGCAAAAAACGGGAAATTACAGGCCGATTAGCCTGACCTCGGTCGTTGGTAAGATTTTAGAGTCCATTATTAAGCATGAGATTTCAGAATACTTGGAAGTGCATGGTAAAATAGGGCAAAGTCAGCATGGTTTCATCAAGGGGAGGTCATGCCTGACAAATCTGTTAGAATTCTTTGAGGAGGTAACGAGTAGGTTAGACAAAGGAGAGCCAATGGATGTTATCTACTTGGACTTCCAGAAGGCCTTTGACAAGGTGCCGCACAGGAGGCTGCTCAGTAAGATAAGAGCCCATGGTGTTAGAGGCAAGGTACTAGCATGGATAGAAGATTGGCTGTCTGGCAGGAAGCAGAGAGTGGGGATAAGGGGGGTTCTTCTCAGGATGGCGGCCGGTGACTAGTGGAGTTCCGCAGGGGTCAGTGTTGGAACCACAACTTTTCACTTTACACATTAATGATCTAGATGAAGGAACTAAGGGCATCCTGTTTGCAGATGATACAAAGATAGGTGGAGGGACAGGTAGTATTGAGGAGGCGGGGAGGCTGCAGAAGGATTTGGACAGGTTAGGAGAATGGGCAAAGAAGTGGCAGATGGAATACAACGTGGGGAAGTGTGAGGTCATGCACTTTGGTAGGAAGAATAGAGGCATAGACTATTTTCTAAATGGGGAGAGAATTCAGAAATCTGGACTGCAAAGGGACTTGGGAGTCCTAGTCCAGGATTCTCTTAAGGTTAACTTGCAGGTTGAGTCGGTAGTTAGGAAGGCAAATGCAATGTTGCCATTTATTTAGAGAGGACTAGAATATAAAAGCAGGGATGTGCTGCTGAGGCTTTATAAGGCTCTGGTCAGACCACATTTAGAATATTGTGAGCAATTTTGGGCCCTGTATCTCAGGAAGGATGTTCTGGCCCTGGAGAGGGTCCAGAGGAGGTTCACGAGAATGATCCCAGGAATGAGAGGCTTAACATATGAGGAACATTTGAGGACTCTGGGTCTGTTTAGAAGGATGAGGGGGAATCTGATTGAAACTTACAGAATACTGAAAGGCCTGGATAGAGTGGACGTGGGGAAGATGTTTCCATTAGTAGGAGAGACTAGGACCCGAGGGCACAGTCTCAGAGTAAAGGGAAGACCTTTTAGAACAGAAATGAGGAGAAACCTCTTTAGCCAGAGAGTGGTGAATCTATGGAATTCATTGCCACAGAAGGTTGTGGAGGCCAGGTCATTGAGTGTATTTAAGACCGAGATAGATAGGTTCATGATTGGTAAGGGGATCAAAGGTTATGGGGAGTAGGCGGGAGAATAGGGTTGAGAAACCTATCAGCCATGATTGAATGGCGGAGCAGACTCGATGGGCCGAATGGCCTAATTTCTGCTCCTATGTCTTATGGTCTTGTAAGCTTCTGATCATTGCTCAATTCACTGGGTTGCAGAACAGGAAATCTCCAATTATTGAAATTCCATGAACAAAATAAAATGGTAATAAGAAGCATTGAGATGGTAGAGAAAATCAAACAAGTTTTAAAGTGCAAAACAAAAACAGAATTACCTGGAAAAACTCAGCAGGTCTGGCAGCATCGGTGGAGAAGAAAAGAGTCGCCATTTCGAGTCCTCACGACCTGTTGAAGGGTCGTGAGGACTCGAAACGTCGACGCTTTTCTTCTCCACCGATGCTGCCAGACCTGCTGAGTTTTTCCAGGTAATTCTGTTTTTGTTTTGGATTTCCAGCATCCGCAGCAGTTTTTTGTTTTTATCTCAAGTTTTAAAGTGCAGCAGTTTGAGGGCTTCCAAGTCAGAGAAACAGGAACAGTACGATATAAATCAAAAGACAAGAGGATGAGGGCTTTAAATAGGACAAAATGAAATTAAAGCATTTGAAAGCAGATGACACAAAGATTGGCCGGGTGGTTAACAGTGAGGTTGAGTGTCTTGGGCTACAGGAAGATATAGATGGGATGGTCAAATGGGCAGATAAGTGACAGATGGAATTTAACCCTGAAAAGTGTGAGGTGATACACTTTGGAAGGAGTAATTTGACAAGGAAGTATTCAATGAATGGCATGACACCAGGAAGCTTTGAGGAACAAAGGGACCTTGGCGTGTGTGTCCATAGATCTCTGAAGGCAGAGGGGCATGTTAGTGGGGTGGTGAAAAAGGCATATAGGGCACTTGCCTTTATCAATCGAGGCATAGATTACAAAAGTAGGGAGGTCATGTTGGAGTTGTATAGAACCTTGGTGAGGCCACAGCTGGAGTACTGTGTGCAGTTCTGGTTGCCACATTATAGGAAGGATGTGATTGCACTGGAGGGGGTGCAGAGGAGATTCACCAGGATGTTGCCTAGGATGAAACATTTAAGTTATGAAGAGAGGTTGGATAGACTTGGGTTGTTTTCGTTGGAGCAGAGAAGACTGAGGGGCGACCTGATCGCGGTGTAAAAGATTATGAGGGGCATGGACAGGGTGAATAGGGAGCAGCTGTTCCCCTTAGTTGAAGCGTCAGTCACAAGGGGGCATAAATTCAAGGTGAGGGGCAGGAGGTTTAGGGGGGAATTGAGGAAAAACTATTTTACCCAGAGGGTGGTGATGGTCTGGAATGCACTGCCTGGGAGGGTGGTGGAGGCGGGTTGTCTCACATCCTTCAAAAAGTACCTGGATGAGCACTTGGCACGTCATAACATTCAAGGCTATGGGCCAAGTGCTGGTAAATGGGATTAGGTAGGTAGGTCAGGTGTTTCTCACGTGTCGGTGCAGACTTGATGGGCCGAAGGGCCTCTTCTGCACTGTGTGATTCTGTGAAATTAAACCTTAGTTCAATTAAATTAATAAGAAAATTAAGCACAATCATAGCACCTACCAGATTTTAAGCAATTATATGGAATTTGCTCCATTATGGTAAAACTAGTGGTATATCATTTAGGCCATTTAACTTATGAGCTCTAAATCAAATCCAGTTTTTAGGCTTGAATTGCCAGAGTACTGCAATTTATACTACCTGTTTCAAATGCAAAACTTTGAAACATGAATTGAAAAGCACAACCTGTTTATAGAAAATCATATTACACAAAAATTGTCTAGAATTCTAGCAATCTCAGCACACTAAATCAGAATGTTTCTGGGGCTAGTGCCCAACTGCAGCAAATTAAAGTTAAGTCTGGGGGCTGCTTGAAATATATCAATTATGCATTCATCTGCCATAAAAATTAACAGAACTAACTGTAATGAAGGCCTACCTGTCAGAGAGATCACTGGATTCTAACCCATCTGCAATATCATCCTTTACAGAACATGATGCTTTGTTGCAGTTAATTTGATCTACTGCATGAGAGGTGAAAAAAAATACAGTGACAGAAAGGGTAGTAAATGACCATGGAACAGTATTAAATCAGCACAAAACATTTCCCCATTATGGATTTTGTTATGAAGCGACAATCATACATTTACCGGTAATAAGATAACATCTTCTCCCTCTTTAATTACAATCACTTAACTTAGAAATACTTTCTCTATTTGCTGTGATATTTAGAAACCGTAGTAGCTTTCCTGAGGCCAAAGGTCATATTAATATTTAAAGTAGGCAGCTGTCTTTCCTAGGCCACAACGTTCACTAAAACAAGTAGCATAATACTGTGATTCCTGGTGACAGTGGTAACTCTATTAACTTTGAAATTAGTTCCTTAAATGCAGGTATGTATTCTGTCAGGTACTTCCTTACAACATTTGATGGTGTGCAAAGCCATTCTTGAGATAATTCATTGCTACCATTTGGCTTAGATGATTGGACGGGCCGAACATTACAAAGTCAAACTATTAAAAAAATGAAAATTCATCAAACAGCTGGTTACGTTTCTCAATATTCTACCAATGCAGCTTTAATACTTTTGAAGAATCTCTTCACTTCTAAACGCAACTCATCGTTTTAGAGATTAACACTTGATCAGCAATAATGTTAAAAGTTCAACAGGCTGCAAATCAGGGAGATCACTGGATTCTAACGCATCTGCAATATCATCCTTTACAGAACACAATGCTTTGTTGCAGTTAATTTGACCTACTACATGAGAGGCACCCAAAGAGAGAAACTTTCAACTATACTCAATAAATTTACACACTATGTCATTCCCAGACTTTTGGTTAATGTACCCTCTCCTAAATTTGTGTCACTGCTCCACTTACTTTTAATTTTTCCTCCTACTTAGCAACTTAAACAAAACCTTGTGCATTTACACTCTTGGGTCACAGTCTTTGAAAGTTTTGGGTTGCCATTAGCTGCCCTTTTCAAATGTAATTTTAATCCACTATGTTCACTTTATCTTGACACTGATTTCCTCAAAGAAATTAATTAAAGAAACAAAACCTGCCTTTTATAAATCCATATTGACTTTCCAAAATTAGTCTTCTCCTTTTAAGGGTTCACTAATTTGGGTCTGTATTGTGCACCATACAATCCCAATTTTACAACATTTTATTAGTGCCTATGTTCCTGGCACTCCCAGATCACATTATTACTCAGTCATCCTAAAACAGGGTCTAACACAAGCATGTGGTTTTCAATTAAAAAAAAACTCATCACTATAGTATCCTTATAAGATCAAAGCTCACAGTACATGAGATGTATGCATTAAATGCAACATGCATTGGAGTTTTTCAATGAAGTATTGAAAAAACATGACATTTCATATGGTTCAGATTTATTTTATTCGGACAGATTGAAAGAAGGGGTGCCTTAAATTATACTGCAGTAGAGCACTCTGAATGAATCTCCACCTTTCTGAAAGTGAGAAGTAACATTTTCAGTTTAAAAAGAAAGCTGAATATTCACAACACTGCTGGTTTGTCCTCCCTACAACAAAGCAAGAATAATAACTCATCTAAAAAACAGGATCTCAATAGTGCAGTAGTCCCAACGTCTGCATCGAAGTGTTCCCTTTATCAGGGATCTTCAGTCTTTTTGCTTCTGATCACCATATTGCGTTATAAAAATTCCAATTTCAATTGTGTAATACCAAAATTACAATTACATAATTTGGCATTTCTTACCTTTTGAATTTAATGCTCGCGTGGCATCCTGTGACTGACCTTTTCCCCAAGAGCACTCAGTACTATCAGGATCTATCAGCAAAAACATATCTTTGCTTAACAGACATTCTGTGTTGTCCACATCTGCTGGCTGTGAAGTAACTCCACTGTGTGTACATGGCTGAGAATCAGATGACCATAGCGACACTGGAACTGGTTGAAGCTTAGCGATAGGACTACCCTCACCATTTTCAGTACCTGTTCCATTATGAGGTGGGAGAGGTAATGCGCTTCCCACAATTTCCTCTTTCTTTGAGTCATTATTCTTGTTGTGTGGGTACTGTCCCTCACTCAGTGCAATGTTGTGATTTGGATGCACATCCAGGATGTAACTGTGTCCCTCTGGACATCCCCATACTGCTCCAACTACACCACAATACGCTGCAGATAAGACGCTCTGTACATTTGGTGGTGACCCACAGCTGCTGCCATGATGGTGAGCCCAGGTGACCAAAACTTGCAGACATTGTGGGCTTGCACTTACGGCACCATCATTTAACATCCGTTTAAAATCATCTAAAAATAAGAGAAATGATAAAACAATCTGCAGCACAATGCAATTAGAAAGAGATTTCAAAATAACATTGTTTAATTATTATATTTAATTAACAGTTCTGTTGAAGAGTCATACGGACTCGAAGCGTTAACTGTATTCCTCTCCGCAGATGCTGTCAGACCTGCTGAGTTTTTCCAGGTATTTTTATTTTTGTTATTGTTTAATTATTGTTGTACATTCATTTAGATGTTCAAATATTACTGCAATTGGGCAAATTAAAATGCAAAATGGATATTGCTCCTAACGATGTCAATAAGATGAAGTTATCAGGAAATATTATAAGCAAATTTCAATTCATTCAGGTTTGATTCTCAGTATGCATCAATTGTCCAACTAATCAATCGGGAATAAATTTATCACGGGAATAAAGTAGCAAACCTTTGCTGAACAGGACCTACATAGACTCAAGTATATATGTAATGTTGTACCATGTTCACAAATATATAGCATGCACATTCGATTTATCAAGAAAATTATTTCATTTTTGCCTTTTAAAACTGAATCAATTTATGGGGTACTCTTGATAAAGAAGTTACTCTCTTGGCAAATGTTTTTGCATTGACCTCAAAAGGTGGTTGAACAGCATTTAATAGCATTTTTATTTCAAAAAAACAATTAGCAGTGCACTGAACCCAGATTGTCAAATTAAATGTATGGTAAGGGGACAAGACACCAAAATCGAGTACAACTAACCATCTATTTATATTTTATGTTAAAAGCCCAATGTAGCATGGAGTTCTTTTTATTTCACCCAGTAATTATTTTTGACATCTCCAGCATATATTACTAAAACAGAGGATTTCTCAGACTTCCTCAATCTAAAAAAAACAATTAAAAAGGCAGTGTAATAATTAAGGGAACTTAAATGGTACTATTTTAATAAAGGATTCAAAAAATAATTAGATATGGTATGTCCTTTCACTAAATAATGAAACTACTTATTTCTTCAAGTAATGAGCTATAAACCAACATGTTGGAAATAGTAATGTCTATTCTTAGAAACAGCCTCATTCTTGAATAAAATCGCCATGATTAGCTCAGCCTATACACCGAATTTGATACAAATGACTCAAAAGATTTCTCTAATCACTCAAATAACAGTAAGCCAATGGCACTAAACATCTTAAAGTCTTGTAATAATCCTACACCTGATACAACTGGACAATAAGATCCGAGCAGCATGGAATTGTTACAAGAACATAAGAAATATGAAAAGGCCTTGCAGCCCATCGATCCTGCTCTGCTGTTTAACAACATTTTGGCTCAACTTCTATATCAACTCCATTTTTCCACCATATGTCCCCATATCCTTTGATTCTCTTAATGCCCCCAAATCTGTCCTGAATATATTTATCGACTGAGCATCCACAGCCCTCTGGGGGTAGAATTCCAAAGATTTATAACCCTCAGTAAATAAAACTCCTCATCTTAGTCTTAAATGGACAATCCCTTATCCTGAGACTATGACTCCCTAGCCTGGAGAAACAGTCTCTCAGCATCTACTCTGTTAAACCCTCTAAAAATATTAGGTGTTTCAATAAGATCACTTCTCATTCTTCTAAACACCAGAGAGTATAGGCCTATTCTAGTCAATCTCAGTCTCAACCCAGGAATCAATCTAGTGAACCTCTGTTGCACCTCTTCTAAGGTAAATATATGCTTTGTTAGAAAAGTAGACTAAAACTATACACAGTACTCCAAAAGCTCTTGCAATTAGTTTTTATATTTCTTGCTAGTTTCTCATATTTTATTTCTCTGCCTTTATCATTTTCTTAATCTTCCTTTACTGATTTTAAAACACTCCCATTCTTCAGGCTTACTATTCTTTTTGGCACGATTGTAATTTTCTTTTAATCAAATACTATCCTTAACTTCTCTAGTTAGTCATGGCTGTTCCATTTTTCCAGTGAAGTTTTTGTTCTTCAAGGGAATGTATACTCCTTGAGAATGATCTTTTTAAGTGTTTGAAATTGCTTATCTACTGCCATATCTTTTAACCTAATCTTCTCACACCTCATTAACTTGTGTTGTTTAAACGAGGCCCTCACTTCGGATTTAATTACATCATTCTCAAATTCGATATGAAATTCTATCATATTATGAACACTCTTTCCCCAGAGGTTCCTTTACTCTAAGTGCCTAATTAACCCTGTCTCATTAGACAATACTACATCTAAAACAGCCTGTTTCATAGTTGGTTAGAAAACTCCTTCAAATGCATTCCATAAACTCATCCTCCAAGCTACTTCTGGCAATTTTATAAGATTAAAGTCCCCCATGATTATTGCATTACCCTCGTTACATGCTCCTCTAATTTCCTGATGGTGTCCAACATGATGACTACTATCAGGGGCCTATAAATTACACCCAAGAGTGTCTTCTGTTCTTTATTGTTAACTCTACTCATATTGATTCTACATCTTGATTTTCTGGGTTAAGGTCCTTTCTCTGTACTGCCTTTATCTCATCCTTTATTATCAAGGCTACCCCACCTCCTTTTTGATTTTGCTTATCCCTTTTAAAGTCAAATACCCTGGAACATTTAGTTTCCAAATTTGGTCACCATGTAATAGCTACGAGATCAAAGCCATCCATCGCTATTTATGCCATTAATTCATCTATTTTGTTATGAATGCTCTGTGCATTCAGGTTTGGACCTTTAATTGTTATTTTCTCCTGATGTGGTTTTGGTTACTAATGTTATTAAACACTCTCTCCTTTCCTGACACAATCTGCTTGATTTTACTCAATTCTGCTCTACTGCCTTGACCTTTCCATTCAGACTTATAAATTTACTCTCATCTGAACCCTCCCTCCCTGTTGTCAATTTAAAGTAGTGCCTGGGTTAATGGTGCACAGCCAATTGCTGCATTAAGTTAATGCAATATTATCTATGTTTGCCTGAGTCTGGCCTGGACTAGAACAGCTTTAGTGATAGAAGATGAATTTTGGCAAGTTGTATAAACTCATTCCAGTGACCATGGCAGGCAGTAACGGCTTAAATTCATTTTTCATAGGAAAGTTGGTACCTTTTCCTCACAAGTTGCAACGTTTTTGCACATCTTAACAATTGGAAAAACAGGTCACCGACCTGAAATGCAACTCTGTTTCTGTCTCTACGGATGCTGCCTGACCCTGCTGAGTGTTTCCAGCATTTTCCTTTTTATTTAATCATTTCCAGCATCCACAGTATCTTGCTCTTATTTGGAGAATCTGCCCTAGGTTGTGTAAACAAAGATTACACACAATTCCGAGTATAGCTATTGGTAGGAGTGACGGTTGGAAGAGAAGAGGATGTTGTGATGAGATTAAAAATGACAGGAAGTTATTTATTTTTGCTAAAAGCCTGACAAAATTAGCTGTATAAATTAGATGTATAAAACAACATCAAATAAAAAAGAAAAAATTCACAACATCTCTGAAATCGTGTTAACATTCATGAAAAGCTTGGCAGAACCAGTTTTTGAAGTATGGTTGTGGGAGGGGAAGCGGGTGGAGATGACGGCTTAAATTATTAAGAAACATTCAATCTAATCAAGATTTTTTTATCATGAGTAACATATGTTGATTCATCATCTCAAACTGGTAAGCAGTTTTACTCATCATGAAATGCATTTTTCCCAATGGCAGATATAGGCAGTATCTAAAAGTAAAATTTATTCTGTTATTTCACTAGGGTAGCTAAAGGGAATCTATATCTTTTTGTGGGGAAATCCAGACAAGAGGACATAATTTTAAAATTAGAGTCAGGCCAATTCGGGAGTGAAATGGGGAAGCACTTTTTCATAAAAAGAATAGCAAAAATCTGGAACTGTCTCCCCTGAAAGGCTGTGAATGCTGAATGAATTGACACTTTCAAGACTGAGATTGGTAGGTTTTTGATAGGGAAGGGTGGCAAGGGATATTGGGACATTGTACTATATTAAAGGTGCTATATAAATGCAAGTTGTTGTTCTTAAGTATTATGTTCTATGCACAGTAAACTGAAGTAGAGTTGATACCACGATTCACTTACCAGAGATGGAATTGTCTAATGGAGATTGTGAAAGTGATTGCATTGATGATGACTTTGTTGCTGCAACACATCTACAATGATAAAATAAAATAGAAGCATTATATCCAGAGATTGAAAACAATACACATTACTCCTATAAAACTAAAAGATATGGGAGAGCCAGCGTGGAGAATAGGAAGATTTGTTTATGTCATTGATGGATTTTCCCATAGTACTCTGCCATTGTTTGGAGCTGAATTGCCGTGGCAAAACCAATTCAATTTGCAATACATCTAGCGTTTTGCATTTGTACAGCCTGACAATTGTTGGAAGATAACTGACTACACAATGTGTAGTACTGAACTGTAATGTTAACATTCGGGGTTCTGAAAATAAAGAAATTCTATCCCATGGACTCAATTTTCTGTGATACAACTTTACATCAGTCATTAATTTTTGTAATCTAAGCATAATCTGAACAACAACTTGCATTTATATAACGCCTTTAACACAGATTATATTCCAAGGTCCTTCACAGAGGGGAAACAGAAGCTTGATTGTAAACTAGCTTTCAGAGAAACAGCACGTGCCTCTGCCTACTGATGGTGAAATGGATGGACTGGGGGAAGGTGTTTAAAAAAAAGGAGGAAAGAATGCACTAGAGGGGAAAGATGGAAAGGCAGGAGCTGGAGAAAGTTGCAGACACAAATTGGGGGCAAAGCAAAGAATGATTTTGTAACTGAGGATGAGGATTTTGACTTTGGTGCATTGGAAGTCAGGGCATCAATAGAAGAGAGCAACGACAAGAATGATGGACAGGCTGAACAATATAATAATAATTCAGGTAATGAGGGACATTTTTCAATTTTAATTCAGCTATCCAAATGAATCCTAAAATTAAACTGTTCTTAGTGATGTTAAATTGAGGCTGTGTGCACTCTTTAGGGTGGGTGTGTAAGATCCCATGGCACTATTCAATTGTCCTGTTCACCATCTGGGCCAACACTTATCCCTCAAACAACACCATTAAGGCAGTTTATTTAGGAATTATTTTATAGCTTTTTCAGTGACTGCCCTGGGCATAAATTGGCTGCAAAGTTGCCCCACATTGCAATCATGACTGCACTTCAATAGCACTTTATTGGCTATGAAATGCTGTGGGACATCCCGAGGTCATGAAAGGCGCCAAGAGAACTCTTCCTCTTTTTGCGTAGTGTCATGGAATCTTTTATATCTGTTTGAGACAGCAGACAAGAGCTTTGGCTTAACACCTTATCTGAAAGATGATACCCACACTTGTGCAGCATTCTCTCAGCACTGGACTGAAGTGTCAACTGTGATTATGTGCTCAAGTCTCTGAACCTACAACCTTTTGGCTCAGAGGCAAGAGTGCTATCACTGAGTCAAAGCTGACCCAAATTAGACACAGTAATATTCTCTGCCCCAATCCCTGGAGTATCCTCACTCTAACATAACTCATACTTTTTGTTTCTTATCATTCAGGACATTTCTTATTCATTGCAAGGGTTTCTCCTGAACTCCCGAAACTTTGAAATTAATTAGTAACCTTTTGTGTAGAACTTTATGAAATGTATTTTAGAAGTCTAGGTATGCCATGTCCTATGGCTTTCCAGTTAACTTATGCAACATTTCCTCCAAGAAAAAGGAGAAGGTTGGTCATGCAGGACCTTCCCTTCAGAATCTATCCAAAAGAAATAATGCAAAGGAAGGCCCAAACTCTTCTGCCCCCAACATATCCTGGGTTGATATGCAAAGATAGAAACATTAGGGTTTCACCTTTGCAAAAGGCCTCCAAGATGTTGCCCAAAAAGAGATTTCCTTGCCACTCACAGATCATCAGTCAACTGATGACAAAGATGAGCTTGAGATGCTAAATAATATTCCTGAATCATTTTAATCTTGCATTTTTAATTTGTGAATACAAAATATACTTGGATTTGTTGCATGTATAATAAACAATATACATTTGGTAACATTAGACAATTGAGCACAGTAATCGTTCAATCAGTGATTTGAAGTACCTGCTAGCCTCTTGTCCACGCTGTACAGAAGCTACTGGTGAAGTGTTTACTCTTTGAATGTAGTTTCTCAAGATACTCCGACATTTATAAAATTGAGCATGACAGTTCCTACAGATATATTGTGGCAAAGTGGGATCCTGCCTCACCACAACACCTACTAACTTCTGGAAATCAGCACCAAAAGTCTGTTGTGCTCTGCGCTGCATCTCTGGATTTGCCTCAACCAGAGGAACTTTTGCAAATGCATTACGTAGACTCCTGGAGGAAAACTTTCCATGACAGAGACGGCAGTAGCTGGTCGTCACAACAAGAGGCGCAGCTAATGAGAAATGGGATACAAACACAGAAGTCAACTACTTTGCAATGAACATAAATTATGCTGGGAATCGAATATTCAAGATTACTCTAAGCATTTCACTTAGCATTACATTTAGGATAAAACCCATAAACGTGTGTGAAATTTAACAATGTGCAGCCGTACAGTTGTTATTCTAAGGAAAACTCATTAAATTGGGAGCTCTGGTTTAAGGAAAACACATCACTTAATTGTAAAGATATAATATTTAGAAATAAATTATGACAATTGATCTTGCTGGCAGTGCAGCATGATTGGAAACTGGCACTGCACATCAAAGGTGGTTGAATATAGGATCTCAACTAATTCCGAACTAGATCAAAATGGTAAGCTTGTTCACCAGGAGAAAATATGGTAAGAATGTGGAACTCATTATCACAGGGAGTATTTGAAGCATACAGTATAGATGTATTTAAAGGGAAACTAGACAAGCATATGAAGGAGAAGGGAATAGATGGTTACAATGGTAGATTTACATGAAAAAAGATGGGAGGAGGCTCAAGTGAAGCATAAACACTGACAAGGATTGGTTGGGCCGAATGGCCTGTTTCTATGCTAAATATCCTATATATCATGGGATACATTTAAATTCTATGTCTAGTTACAAAACAGTAGGACCTGAGGTTAAGAGAAAGGGAAGTTAAATTAAATATGTTTTATAGATAATTTGATTGTGCCTATCTCTGCTGATCAGATGGATAAGACGTTGTTTGGGGGAAGCATTTATCTATATCTTAATATTACAATTTATGATTAATCAAATATTTTCTGTACAATGAAGAGAATGTAATCATGTAATGTACTAATAACTTGTAAATGATTTTCAGAGTTCATTATTTTAATGAATAATTCTGAAAAAGGATTTAAATATAAAGCTATCAATGCAACTTTCCTAAAGCAGGAATTTACATTTTACTCATTCTTCAATGATGTACTTGCTGTCTAAATGTTCCCGAAGTGTTTTGTTGATCCCACCTGCTTCAGGTTTAGCATTAGCATTATAAATATATCACATTCAAAGACATAATACAAGGAATACCTTGAAAATCATTTTTCAATAAGATACAGTTTAAACTAAATATTTTTTTCAAGTGACAACTTTCTTTGAGGTACTTTGGTTTAATGTACAATATACGATACCATCCTTCATTTACATAATGTAATATATTCTTGGCAGTATAGCCCGTGAATGTAAACTACTCAAATTGGAAAAACTTGTGTTAACACTCAAAAATACATAAGATTGTAGAAATCATTCTAAAAGCAATCAACGTATAATGAAAAAAGATATCCAAGATAAATGAAAGTCAATAGAAATTAAAAATGTGTCAGATGGTAAATTTATTCATAGAATCCATAACTTTAAGAAACTGCACTGTTAGGTGAAGAATACACTAATTCAATTCAATCATTTTTGCAATTCCAATGAGAAACTGGAACTGTTGTGTTTGCACACAAGGGCATTTTAAATGTCTCACTGATTCTAGCAAACAATGGATCTTATGTTATTTCTCTAATATCATTCTCAATTATCACATCAAATTCTAGGGTGGGTTTGACTACTCCATATGCAGAGAATCACAACTTAGTTTTCTGTATGTTGTTCAGTCTCTTCGGTCTTTTTGAAACTATGTACGATAAAGTTACCAGAAGGATAATTAACAATATGAAAGTAAAATATAAATATTTCCTTTTGGATGTTAAATTGAATTTTAAAATTTACTTCACCTTTTTCGTATTCATTATTTAACAATAACACTGAAACACTTCCACTGTGTCATGAACTCCAACTTGCTGAAAACTCTGACATGTTTATTGTGCCCCACTTGCTCATTGTTTATTTAGTTAGGACAATGCCAATATACACTGTTTGCTGATCTTCCAACAAATTGGTCTGAAGTTTGTGGCAAAAATAACAATGAGGCTATCAGTGATCAAAGTTGAACGTCAATTTCTGGTGGCCACACATGCGTGGTTAAACATGGAAATCGAGAAGTTTCTGTTTGAGTTGCCCTGCTCTGCCAGATGCTGCACCATAACAGAATCCCACCAAGGGACTTAGCATTGAAACAGATGGAACAGTGTGAAGTTGGTGTTCTGCATGATAGCTACCTAGTAAGCACACCATAACATTAGTGCATGCTCATTCCAGTATACATTTTTAACGGCAGTCTCATTCCTTCAGATTTTATGTTAAGTTGGAAAATTAAAAAAATTCTCTTAGTTTTCTTTTATCTCCCACTTAATTCCATCTTCCTTTCCATCTTTTTATTTGACTTTCTGTACATGATGTCATTGAATGAACTATTTTAACGGAGACTTTCCTGGTTCAGACTCCATGCATCGCAGTAAGACTGTACATCGTAGTAAGGATTCTTCAACCTCATGTACACTCGCTAGCCCTGTTCACATGGGTCCCAAATCCCCTGGAGCAGCTGTAGGCGGTTTTCAATTTCTAATCGCTGCAAAAGCCCATGGAAAATCTATGTGAAAGTGTAAGCATAATGAACAACTTGCACTACTTGTTCGCCGCTGACCTAATAAATCTGGGCCATTGTTCTCATCTATAAATCACTCCATGGATTTAACCCATCCAATCTCTGTAATTTCCTTCAGTTCTGTATTTCTTCAAGGACACTCACTACCCCCGTTCTGTGCCATTCCTCAGTCTTCACCCTGATTTTAAAAGGAGTGCAGAAACAATGAGGCCTGGGGGTTCACATACACAAATCTTCGAACAGGTTGATAAAACTATTTTTTAAAAAAAGTATATGGGATCCTTAACAAAAACAGATTTAATTACCTGGAAAAACTCAGCAGGTCTGGCAGCATCGGCGGAGAAGAATAAAGTTGACGTTTCGAGTCCTCATGACCCTTCAACAGAACTGAGTAAAATTAGGAGAGGGGTGAAATATAAGCTGGTTTAAGGTGGGGGGAAGAGAAGTGGCGGGGGGGTTGTAGGGACAAGCAAGCAGTGATAGGAGCAGATAATCAAAAGATGTCACAGACAAAAGAACAAGGAGGTGTTGAAGGTGGTGATATTATCTAAACGAATGTGCTAATTAAGAATGGATGGCAGGACACACAAGGTACAGCTCTAGTGGGGGTGGGGTGAAATAAGACGAACAGGGCATAAAAGGTATAAATTTAAAAATAATGGAAATAGGTGGGAAAAGAAAAATCTATATAAATTATTGGAAAAAACAAAAGGGAGGGGGAAGAAACGGAAAGGGGGTGGGGATGGAGGAGGGAGTTCAAGATCTAAAGTTGTTGAATTCAATATTCAGTCCGGAAGGCTGTAAAGTGCCTAGTCGGAAGATGAGGTGCTGTTCCTCCAGTTTACGTTGAGCTTCACTGGAACAATGCAGCAAGCCAAGGACAGACATGTGGGCAAGAGAGCAGGGTGGAGTGTTAAAATGGCAAGCGACAGGGAGGTTTGGGTCATTCTTTACCCCACCCCCACTAGAGCTGTACCTTGTGTGTCCTGCCATCCATTCTTAATTAGCACATTCTCTTAGATAATACCACCACCTTCAACACCTCTTTGTTCTTTTGTCTGTGACATCTTTCGATTATCTGCTCCTATCACTGCTTCCTTGTCCCTACAAACCCCCCTCCCCAACTTCTCCCTCCCCCCAACCTTAAACTAGCTTATATTTCACCCCTCTCCTAATTTTACTCAGTTCTGTTGAAGGGTCATGAGGACTCGAAACGTCAACTTTATTCTTCTCCGCCGATGCTGCCAGACCTGCTGAGTTTTTCCAGGTAATTCTGTTTTTGTTTTGGATTTCCAGCATCCGCAGTTTTTTGTTTTTATTTATGGTATCCTTAGCTTTATATACCGATGCATGGAGTACAAAAGCAATTATGTTATGCTAAATCCTTTATAAAATCATTGACTAGGCCTCTGCTAGAGTCCTGTGTCCAATTCTGGGCACACACTTTAGGAAAAGTGTCAAAGCTTTGAAGGGGGTGCAAAGAAAACGTACTAGAATGGTATCAGGGGTGAGAGAAGCTGTGATTGTTCTCCTTGGAGCAGAGAAGATTAAGGGGAGATTTAACGGAAGTGTCCAAAATATGAGAGATTTTTATAAGAGTAAATAAGAAATGGTTTCCAAAAGCAGGAAGGATGGAAACCAGAGGAAACAGTTTGAAAATAATTGCCAAAAAAACTAGAGAAGGGATGAAGAGAACTTTTTTTTAAATGCAGCGAGTTATCTGGAATACATTGAAGGAGATTCAATTTTAAGATTCAAAAGAGTATTGGTAATATACGCGAAAAGGAGAAAATTGCAGGGCAATGGGTAAAGAGCAAAGGACTAATTGGATAGCTCTTTCAAAGAACTGATATGAGCACATTCGGGCCGAGTGGGCTCCATCTGTGCTGTTTGATTCTATTTGTGGTACTGCTTGTTACTGCCTTGTATTATTCACTGAATTACCTCACTACACCTCTCTGCCTCTCTCCACCTTTAAAAGCCTCGATCCATCTTTATAAACAAGCTCTCAGTCAAACACACTCCCCACCATCTCTTCTTTCAGCTCATCCTCTATTTTGTTTACACCTATACAACTGGGATCATTGCTTTCAGGGAAAAGCAACAAGAACGATTTGTATATTGTCCTCCTCACACAGAGGGTATCTCAATATATGACAGGGAGGCAACTGAATATTAAGCATTCAATAAGGAATTTAGAGGGTAGACTAAAAGGCACAATTGATAAGAGGTGGCTTTTAATCAGTATTTACGTTTGTGGTTTTCAAACTTTTCTATATAAGAGCCCTTGAATGCATGGACATATTCTGAGAGAATTCATCATGACTTCTGGTAGCATGAATTTGCTTTACGTAGCTGACACCATTATTTTTTGTTATACAGCAGAAATGTTGTGGAAGTAATTTAAGATACAGAAATATGATTTCACAGACCCTTTAATATTCT
Source organism: Cetorhinus maximus (assembly GCF_964194155.1). NCBI lineage: Eukaryota > Metazoa > Chordata > Chondrichthyes > Lamniformes > Cetorhinidae > Cetorhinus > Cetorhinus maximus. The sequence continues at coordinate 125,851,170 of NC_135884.1, forward strand.
CTCAGGTTATTATTGTGCAGTAAGCAAGTTCAGTTTGAAAACTTACCTAGTGTGACATAAAGCTGAAGAACTGGGACATTATCAGATTAGTTAAAGTCATTTTCCTTTTCAGCAGCACCAGCATATATTTAGGTTTATACATATAGCATTCTGGATAGCATTGGATTTCATTTATGTATCAGATCAAATTCTCTTGCTACCAATGAACAGTCAATTATCAGGCAGGTGTTTTGGTTGGTGGGATTTTTAAATTACTAGATCCCAAATATTCACAAGGGTTTCTCCCCATCTCCTGATGTAATTATAGTGGTTTCTCACCTTAGAGAAACAGTGATAACTCCCATAGAAATTCAGGGCCATTTAATTTTCAAATGTGTTATTGTAATATACTTTAAGCTACAATAAGCACAATATCAAGAAAGTCTCTGGGAGATAGCTATTTATTTGTTAATGAAGCATGTCAAACAGCAGAGGAATTCTGCAAGTACGTGCAGTACCCAGAACACTCAGGAATACACTGTACTGGAACACCATTACCCCAGACTCCCAGGGAAAAGGCATCATGAAGCAGACAAAAGTCACTGGTCTATGTGCACGCAAAATACATTTCAGATTTATTGTGGCCTAGGAAAGGATGTGATATTATTTGTTCATTGATGACAAACCAAAATGAATGCCTTGCAAGACATGATATCCAAGTAACTTTAGTGATGGGCCAAATGGAAAATCCAATGAGCGTGTATAAAAAGGCTTAAAATTAGAAATGAATATGATTGTCAACAGGAAAAGATTAGCACTTTCCAGTTAAAATATTTTCTCTCACCCAAATAAAGGGTTGTTACAAAAAAAATCATCTGCAAAAGGGGAAATTCTAGATATTTCAAACCAATGCTGTGCTGGAACATTACCATATCTGGTCCTTTGACCAGAAAAGAGCAACTCAGGTAGTATGTCTAGTCAGTGGTAATATTGAAGTTGAACAAGTATTATCATCCAGGACCACATTTTGCTGAACAAAATGAGAGTGACCCGCCATGTGAACCAGACAAGCCACTCTGTGAGCTGGGAGACTTGACAGCATGGTTCTTACTCAATTGAGAAATCGGAGATTTCTCTGCTTGGGTAGGAGAAATTGTGAACAATCTTGGACACAACACACTTCTATTCTTTCTAGGGAAAGGATTTTCCCATATTAGGTGCTAAAGTCAATGTTTACAAACTTCAGTGGACAACTTCTGCAAAAATTGCTGCATTTAATAAACCTTAAAATAATTACAGAAAATTATCTATTGATGGAAGTTTGTCTTCAAGGGGATGTCGAGGGTTCCGCAAGGCCAGATTTCTGCCCATGTTGTTGCATGAATTTTTCAGCATTTGCTGGCATGTTATTTCTGTATGCTAATACAGCTGTTCCACAATGGTAGCACTTTCCTTTATGGGTTCAATACTGTTTATCTGAAGTTAATATGAGGAATTTGTAGAATTCTGTTCACACTTACAAAGAACGCCACATGGAAAATTATGAAAACCACTGAGCTACAGAATTTATTTCTGATTCGATTATTCACACGCCTATTGATCCAAACAGAAAATGGGTTTAGTCAAGCAGACCTGTAACAAATCTGAATCCCTTATTATTACTTTATGGTGATTTAGAAGGTATGTGGATCACACCTTTGAGGATTTTTTAAAAATATATTGAACAGTGAGGGGAAATGTAAAAAAATATAAAAGTCAGAAGAATGGATGGCTTGAGTTGACATGTAGGGCTAAAGGAAGCTGCAAAGATACAGAACAACATGTCTCTAGAGAAACTTACAGATCAGGACGAGGATTTTGATTAAACATTAGAGGTTGGAATACTAATGAAGACTGGTGAGCACAGAATTTAAAGGGGTTCAAGATATGGGCAACTGAATTTTAGACAAGCAGGAGTTTATGCAACTTGAGTGGTCAGCAGATTGAGTGTCAAGGTCAGAGGTGAAAGTAATGGTTGAGGGTTTTAGGTATTAGCTTTGGTTGAGTGGGAAAACTCAGTTCTGCGTCAGCAGGTCCCCAAGGGAGTGCTGCACTGTTAGAGGTGCCATCTTTGGAATGAGACATTAATTAGAGGCCTTGTATGCCTTCTCAGGACATTCAAGATCCTCATACTACTGTTCAATGAAGAGTAGAGGGGTTTCCCTTGGCATGCTGGCCAATATTTATCCCTCAACAAATTATTTGGCAACTTATCTCATAGCTGTTTGTTGGGCTTGTGTGCAAGCTGACTGCTACACTGTAGAAGTACTTCATTGGCTGTGAAGCACATTGGGAGGTTGTGAAAAATATTATATAATTCTAAGCTTTTTCTTCTTTTAAGCACTAGTGGAAACAAGCTGGGGCAATGGGAGTAAAGTTGTGGAGGCAGAAATTTGCATCGCCGCTGGTGACTAGAGTGTGTGGAATTGATTCACAGCCCAGAAACAAACAGGACACCAAAGCTGCACATTATCAGGCTCAATCTGACTGAGTTATTTCCACACACAGACATTTACTAAGTGTAATGGAGACCAAAGAATGTCTTTTAATGTTAATGTTACCTTCAAAAAAGAATAAAAGGGGGAGATTTGAGGACAGAACACTATAGGAAGCCTATTAAGATGATACATTTTGGACAAGCCAATTTTGTGAATTTTGAAGGAGTGCATGAAAGCATTAAAATGGCAGGAAAAATTTACACCAAAGAATCTGGAAGCAAAATCAAAGCATTGAAATGATTTCCTTTTATGGTGCAAAAGCAAATTTTCCCTAAAGGAATGGATGAAATAAAAGATTAAAGCAAAGCATCGATAACTAAGAAAGCTAAGGAAGGCACTAGAAAGAACTATTAATAGCATCCAAAATGCTAAGAAATAAGATGTTAAGAGGAAATGCAAGAAATACATAGCTGTTAACATGAAGAACAGTAAAACCTTCTTTAAATTTGTCAGAAGTAAAGGGATACAAAGAAATGCAGTACCATTAAGAAATGACAATGCAAGACCGAAGGCAAAAGTGTTGCTCAAATATAAAACCATTACTTTGCAAATACGATCACAAATAAAATAGGGGGAGAAATACCAAAAATGAAGACACAGTTTAACAGTCAATGTAGACACAAAACCTACAAGCTCTCAAGGGAGGATCTATTGGGAAAGTTACCATAAAGCAAAAAAGCCCCAGGACTTGGGCAATTTTTCTGACAGATTTATGAAGGGATTGTGAATCTTCTCAACAATATTTTCCAGTGCTGAATGGACTCAGGTCATACACTTAAGATTGGATAGTAACAAATCTGACTCCTATTTTGAAAAAGAGGATTAACCATCAAATTGTAGGGCATTACCTTGGGAAATTGTTTTGACACAGTGATAAAAATTAATCAGTGATGTTGAGTGACAGGAGTTAATTGCAAAGAATGAATATGGTTTCTGTAATTGCAGATTGTGCTTACTTTATTGAATTTAAAGGTTTAGTGGATAGAAATTATACAATTGATGTTGTATACCAGGATTTCAGAGACAGTTGACACTCCCCCACATAACTGACCACTGTGTAAGGCTGTGCCAATGTTGAGCAGTTGTTGAATTGGATTAGAATTCGGTCGTGCTGTAGACAGCAGTAATTTGTGCTGTATGAGGTGGTACTGGTTAGCAGGCAAGTTAAGTGGTGTGCCATGGAAATCAGTGTTTGTAAGTGATTTGGAGAATGAAATCATGTCAGTTGTGTCTAAATTTACAGATGACAGACACCACACTGGTAGCAGTAGCAAATAATGATCAATGTGCACAAATCTAAAAAGAGAAGCGGCAAATACAATTTAACAGAGCATATCTTTATGAGATTTGGCAGAAAAACTTATGACCCCAAACCCCTGAATCTCAAATACTTCTATCAAGTCTGTTTTTCAACAGTGAGAAGTCCTAGGGTAGCTAGTTCCTTTAATTCTGGGATTAATTTAGTATATATTGCCTAAATCGTACATTTCATATCTCCAGGACATCCCTGAGCTTCACATGTAACTTCTGAAGTCTAGTTAACATTGCTTTGTAATCCAATTTCAAAAAATCAGAGAATCTTTACAGAGCAGGAGGCCATCTGGCCCATCGAGTCTGCACTGGCTGAAAGAGCATTCCACATAGTCCCACTCCTCTGTCTTATTCCCGTAACCTTGCACATTCTTTCTTTTCAGATAGCAATCCAAATCCCTTTTGAATTCCTCAATCGAACCTGCCTCCACCACCCTCTCAGGAAGTTCGTTCCAGATTCCAGCCGCCCTCTGGGTGAGAAAATCTTTCCTCACATCGCTATTACTCCTTTTGCCAATTATTTTGAATCTGTGCTCTCTAGTCCTTGAGGCTCTCTTGAGTGGGAACAGTTTCTCAATATTTACTCTGTCCCTACCCCCCAGGATCTTGAATACCTCTATCAAGTCTCCTCTCAGCCTTCTTTTCTCCAAGGAAAACAGTCCCAACCTCTCTAATCGATCCTCATAGCTACAGTTCGTTATCGCTGGAATCATTCTTGTGAATCTCCTCTGTACTCTCTCCAATGCCTTCACATCCTTCCTCAAGTATGGCACCCAGAAATGGTCTCAGTACTCCAGATGAAGCCTAACTAGTGCTTTATACAAATTCAATATGACCCTATTAATAAAGCCTAAGATGCTATATGCTTTATTAACTGCTCTCTCAACATGCCCTGCCAACTTCAATGACTTACGTACATATACACCGAGGTCCCTCTGTTCCTGCACCTCCTTTAGAGTTTCTCCCTTTATTTTATACTGTCTCTCCATGTTCTTCCTGTCAAAATGAATCACGTCACACTTCTCTGCATTGAACTTCATGTGCCACTTGTCTGCCCAATCCACCAACAGGTCTATGTCCTTTTGAAGTTCACGGCTACCTTCATCACACTGGCATTTCAAATCTTAGTATCATATGCAAATTTTGAAATCATGCCCTGCACACCACAGTCCAGTATATTTATATATATCAAGAGCAGCAAAGGTCCCAACACTGACCCCTAGGAAACTCCACTACAAACCTTCCTCCAATCTGAAAAACAACCATTTATCATTACTCTCTGTTTCCTGTCACTCAGCCAATTTCTTATTCAAGTGCTTACTTTCCCTTTTATTATATGAGCTAGAATTTTGCTCACAAATCTATTGCATGGTACTGTCTCAAATGCCTTTTGAAAATCCAAATGCACCACATCAACAGCATTGTGCTTATCAACCTTCTCTGCCACCTCCTCAAAAAACTCCAGCAAGTTAGTTAAACATGACTTTCCCTTAATGAATCCATGCTGGCTTTCCTTAGTTATCATGCACTTGTCTAAGCAACTATTGATTTTGTCCCAAACTATAGTTTTCATGAGTTTCCCTATCACTGAAGTCAAACTGACTGGTCTGTTGTTGTCAGCTTCATCTTTGCACCCCTTTTTGAACAAGGGTGAAACATTCACAGTTCTCCAGTCTTCTGGCACCACCCCTGTGTCTAAGGAAGACTGGAAGATTATCACGAGTGTCTTTGCAATTTCTACTCTCACTTCCCTCAGTACCCTTGGATGCATCTCATCCGGTCCTGGTACCTCATCGATTTTAAATAAGGATAGCCTTTCTGACACCTCTTTCTCAACTGTAAATTCTTCTAATGTACCAGTTACCTCCTCTCTCATCTCGGCCAGGGTAGCATCTTCTTCCTTTGTAAAGACAAATGCAAAGTACTCGTTTAATCCCTCCACTATTTCTCCTGCCTCCACGTGCAAGCCCCCCTTTTTAAATCCCTAATCGGCCCAGCTCTTTCTTTTACCACCCTTTTATTATTTATATGCTTGGGATTCCCTTTTATTTGGGCGCAGCAAACCGCAAAGGTGATAAAGGATCAGAGAGTTTGACAGGTTTAGGTAGCAGGCTGACTGCTTGTCAGGGCCACAGGACAGCTAACTCTCCTGTTTTTCTTCAAAGTGTGCCACAGGATCTCTCGCATCCACCTGAATGGGCAGACAGCGCCTGGGGTTCGCGTCTCCTCAGAAAGACGGTGCCTCCGGCAATGCTGCACCTAAGTGTGGACCCCAGAGTGGAGCCGAGCTCCTGGGCGAAAGGGGAGTCACTCACACACTGAGCGGGTGAGTGAACGGAGTCAAGGTGATAGGCTGCGGATAATCCCGGGACAAACAGACTCGGCGACGAGTGACAGTCATTCAAAGTGAAACGGAAGCAGTCGGCCCAGCGGGCGGCACTGACCTGATTCCAGACCGGGCCCGGGGGCCTCGGCTCCCCCTGGCGGAGCTCCGGCCTCGGGCCCCGGCCGCTCGGTGCGAACCCACCGCTGCTGCTGAGCCTCGGACAGCCTTTCCATCTTCTGCGCCATCGCCACCGACACGAAGCGGCCGCGTTTGTTCCGCTTCATGTTCTTTTCCCTCGAGTCAAAAGTTAAAAAATTTAAAAACCGTCACCCGGGCGAACGGGAAACAACCGGAAACGGCCGGAAAGGGAACCGCGCGGATAAACGCTCCGGACTGCACATCGACACCGAGAAAACGGTTCCGGCGGTGAAAACGGGAGCTATCAATAGACACATTCTGGTCACGCTGATGTCCAAGGCACCTCGAACAGCTTGCTCAGTATCGACATTTTAATCTTAATTCAACAGGATCACATCAAATGCGCCCGCCGCAATTTATAATTAAACGCTGCATCAGTATCCCTCCCGTTCCTCGACAGCTATAGATAAATTAAACATAAAAACTCTCCATTGTTTGAGAACGCAACAAAATTCAGCACCGGCGTTTTAATTAAAGATGTTATTTTTCCGCAAGCTAATGAACTCGAGTAAAGTTATTTTCTAAAGGGTTTGCGTAACTGGGCGCAGGCCAGCCTTGTGGTTGCCCTGATTCCGGCCCGTTCCTGGTCCGACTCTGTCGTTGCCATGGTTACATCCGGTTCCGGCTCTGTGGTGGCCCTGGTTCCGGGTTTCGACCCTGTGGTTGCCCTGGTTACGGCCGGTTCCGGTTCCGACCCTGTGGTTGCCCTGGTTACGGCCGGTTCCGGTTCCGGCTCCGGCCCTGGCCCTGTGGATGCCTTGGTGACGGCCGGCTCCCGTTCCGGTTCCGGCTCCGGCTGAGCGCGTGCTGTTGGAGATGCGGCCACTGACGGAGGAGGAGACCCGGCTCCTGTTCGAGAAACTGGCCAAATAGTGAGTATCGGGCCGCGGCTTCCGGTTTATTGTACCGAAATATCCAGTGAATCGCTGTGGTTGGCCAAGTCTGCTTCGGTGTCTGGTTCAGGGTTGTGGGAGGAGGACAGGGGTGAAAAGCAATTGAGTGAATCCAGGCTTAGAGATGGGGGAAAGCTGGGGAGGGGGGAATCCACCTGTGTGTGTATAATAATGTGTATGTATATTTTACACATACATATATAGGTAATACATATTGCTGCTTGCTATCCAATTCGGAAGAAACTTTTGGAGATTTAACAACGTGGCTGAAACTTGCATTTCCAGCCACTGGGACTGACTGGGGGCCACTTTGGGTCATGTTGCACTTAATATTAGGGAGTTTTTTTTAAAGGCTTCGGACTGGCGTACATTGCTGGGACAGAGTAGAGGCAGTTATGCTGTTTCTAACCACAGTACCTGATCTAGGAGTGCTTAATTTTGACAGTTTTGAAACGAAAAATGTTCCTTTCCCAGCACCAACATCTTGTTAAACTTAAAAAGCCATGATGACAATGTGTTGAAGGCTGCTGGAAAATCCTCCCCATTTGCCGGGAGTATGGGAGTACTGAGCCTTGAATGAAGTTCTTGAGTGTTGACATGAAATTGTGCGATATTGTTTTGGGCTGGAACTCATATTTGCCTATTTTTTAAATCTTCCTCACCATGCAGTATTAAGGGTTTTCTTTAGCAAGATTCCATTGGTCCTAAACTTCTCGTAGTTGTAAGTGTGTAGTCTAGCAAGTTATTGATTATTTTACTGGACAGTTATATTTCTTGAGTATTGCTGAGAAAAAGAGACCTGTCAAAGATTTTCGTCTTGCACTCATCAGGATACTTGGCAAGAGCACCAATGTAAGGATAAAACAATTTATACTGTATTAGAACAGAGTGCTGATTGAATGGCCAGTAGACTCAATTGGTGCATTCTCCATGGCAACGCCTCTACCAATCGGAGTTCACTTGCCAACTAATCAACATTCTCATACAGTATAAATTGTTTTCCACTTATATTGGTATTCTTGTGAAGTGTCCTGATGAGTGCAAGATGAAAACTTCAACATATCTCTTTTTTCAGCGATACTCAAGTTCTGTACCATCAGACAACTAGTTATATTTCTGTACTAAGTACTGATAATTGTGTGGTCATCTTCTAAGTACTGTTTGGCAAATAGAGCACTAACTTTGGAACACAAAATTTAAGTCATTTTATAATGTTCGACTATTTTTCAGTATTGGAGAGAATATTAAGTTACTAGTGGATCGTCCGGATGGAACCTATTGCTTCCGTTTACACAAGGATCGTGTTTATTACGTCAGGTAAGAAGTGCAATAAGTTTTTAAATCCTACGCTCCTGGCTTTGAGAGAGAGGAAGAGATTTCAGCTGAAGTATATTGGGGATTGGGAAATTGAGGAAAGAATTGTTTTAAGGATGAGGGAAAGGTTCAAGAATTTGTGCATTGGTTTTCCTGAAGAGCAGAATGAACAGTTGTGAAAGTGCACATTACGTCATGGCTATGATTAAAGGTTTTTAAGAAAAAAATATTTGTACAGTGCTAACTGGAAAGGACATTGTTACAAAATATACCTGAAATTTGTTTTATTGTCTCCTGTAGTGAGAAAATCCTGAAATTGGCAACAAATATCTCTCGAGATAAACTTGTTTCGTTGGGAACCTGCTTTGGAAAATTCACCAAAACTTTAAAATTTCGACTTCACATTACAGCGCTTGACTATCTTGCTCCTTATGCTAAGGTAGGTGATGTGGTGTTCTGCTAACTGGTAGGAGCATTACTGTGAATGGGAATTTAGTGTTATTTTAATATGGACATTGTTGGAACTGTATTTCATGAATATTAGAATGCTAAGTACTTGAAGATACATGTGGACTTTCAATCTTAACTATATTTTGAATTGTTCCGTTATACAGGGTAATTGTTTCTTTTTATTTCAGTACAAAGTGTGGGTGAAACCTGGAACAGAACAATCTTTCCTATACGGAAACCATATATTGAAATCTGGTTTGGGTCGAATTACAGAAAGCACTGCACAATACCAAGGTGTAGTGGTATATTCCATGGCTGACATTCCACTGGTAAGAGAAAGGCTTGTCCGTCCCTCAACAATTATTGAAACATAACCAAAACCATTCTGTTGGAGGGGGTCAAAGAGACAAACTCTGACCATAATGGCCCAGAACTTCCAAGGAGTAGCAATCACCGTCTATTTTCCATTCCACTCCTTTTTACTTATCCACATTGTGAGCTACACATTTCTCACCTGGACCTCTGACCCCGGCAGGATGAGAGATGTGCAGCGCAGCAGCTCCACAGTCCTTCCAGTGTAATGCACCAGTATCAGGGAAAGTGAAGCCTCGCCCATTTTTTAAAAATTCTTTCACGGGATGTGGGCATCACTGGCTAGGCCAGCATTTATTGTCCATCCCTAATTCAGAGAACATTTTAAGAGTCAACCACATTGCTGTGGGTCTGGAGTCACATGTAGGCCACACCAGGTAAGGACAGTAGATTTCCTTCCCTAAAGGACATTAGTGAACCTGGTGGGTTTTTACAACAATCAGTAATGGTTTCATGGTCATCATCAGACTTTTAATTCCAGATTCCAGATTTTAATTCCAGTTAGGTGGGTAGTTGGTGGGTGGGGGAGGAGAGTGGGAATGGGTAGTCAGGAGAGGTGGTTTTGGGGGCCGGGGAAGGAGGGGTGTTGGTCAGTATTATAATTGCCCAGGAGTTAGAAGTGGTTTTAATCCTTCCAACTTTTCCTGGGTAACTATTCTGCTAAGCGAGTCGGAACCATCCAAAGCCTCAGGTTTAAATCATAGTATTGGGTGGTTGCAAGTGTCAGGTAATTGCCCAAAGGAAGTTTGAACTTCTTGGGAAATTCCTGTGCAGTCCTTGTGTGCGTACTTCCAGGAGGGGTATCCCAGCACATCTCTGGGGTACGCCCCCCCACCACGCCAAATGGAGATTGGAAGTTCTGGTCCAATATATCAAGGTTTACTCTTAGGATATTACTATTTTAACAGATGCAATGACATTTAACATTAATTTACAAAGATTTGCTTCACAACCTGAAATCTGCTAAGTTACCTCTGTCATGAGTGGTCATAAATACAGCTGCCCGTTCCCTTTGAGCCTAAAACTAGTTTCTTTTTAGTTTAGTTCTTTTCCTTATACCTTTTACCTCCAAGTTAAAGGTGCTGAGTAAAGTCATTTTCTCAGTGCTTAATTATTTTTGCAACGCTAATCAACTTTAGGGCTATAATGTGACTCTCAATGTTGACACCTGTTGTTTACTCTTGGTTCTGGCTTTTTAAGCAGCAGCAGGAAACTGATGAGCTAAGCTGTGGTCAAATTATATAATTCACAGCATTTTAAACATTCTTGAATTATTCCTGAAGGGCTTTGGAGTTGCTGCAAAGTCGACCCAGGATTGCCGGAAAGTGGACCCCATGGCAATTGTTGTATTTCACCAGGCTGATGTTGGCGAGTATATTCGGAACGAGGACACGCTCACATAACTCATCTTGCCAATCACATAAAGACACTGTTGTTCTCAAGCTGAGAAGATTATCAACAAGGGTCACTCTTTACTAACCAGGTTCCTCTGACATCCTCAGAAGGAAATGCACAACAACCAATTTTGATGGAGAAATGAAGTGATTTCAACTAACTTTCATCTGAACTACTAACATGTAATAGCAACATGCTTCCAAGTTAGTATCTTTCATAAACCTAGCAGGTTATTAGTTCAGAACTGTTAACAATTGTACACAGGAGCACTTTCTTTTGGAAAATGTTACTGGTGATTGAGCCTCCTCTTTTTGACCTTGTTATTTGTTTGGTTATAAATAATATTGAAATTTCAGATAATGGAGTAATTTAGTAGATTTGACTTTTGAAAACCCTAAAATCCAATTTGTTAAAAAGTGAGACACAAGGTAGAGATGTCCTAGGCATCTCTACATGTATATGTACACATGTGGTTCATTTGTAGCTAAGTGGCATGTTTTAATTGGAAAGCATTGAAAATCATTTTGTTATATTTGAATAAATGTAATTAAAGAGACTGTTTTCACTGCTTGCGCTCTGTTCTTTAAATGTATTAGTTAGTTTTAAATTAGATACCTTTCTACATTATTAGCTGCTTTTTTGTTTTTATAATTTAGACATTAAGTTCAGCTGATCAAAAGAAGTAACAGAATATAGTCCGGTCCAGTGGAGCAGGTGAACTAGATTTTCATTTTCTTCCTTCAATGGGTCTTATTCTAACGTTATACCTTGGAGTTAATAGGTCCATGAATGTGTCCTCTTCGGCAACAGAATATGAAACATTCGATAATCACACTGCATAAGACTGACCTTTGTTTGCGGGAATTTAGTGTTCAGAGTAATTATTGAGAAGTATGAGGTTGTCCATTCCAACAAAACAGATCTGTAATATTGATATCCTTGCCTTTCAGCTGGAATTTGAAAATTGAGCTACACAATATTCAAATAACAGTGGACATTATTGATCCATTAAACCTCCAATGTTTGTGTTCACTTCCTGTCTACAAAACCATAAACTTTTTCCCATCATAAATTGCTGTCTGCATTTATAATGGGAACTGCAAATGTAAACATTCAATCCAAAATTACAGCCCTCTGCTGATGGGGCTGCTGTATTGTTTCAGTTTTGTATACAACAGTTCCTTAACCTTTAGAGCATAGAAGTTTCTGCAGTAACCAACTTTGCTTCCCAAATTGCTATAATATAAATTTTATGTGCATGTACTCTTGGTCAACTTATTTCATTTTGAATTCCTACATGCACATTTATAATGAGCACTGTTCTAAACTCATCACACTGTAATGATGCCCTCCTGCCAATGAGAAACTACAGCAACACCTCTTGTAAAGGTTCTGTAATTATAATGTAATAAAATTGTTCCACCACTGGCAGCCTGCCACGCCCTTAAGACGCTCCTTAAAATCTTCCTCTTTGACCAAGTTTTTGATTACCTGCCCGATTATTTCTAATGTGGTTCAGTGTCAAATTTTGTTGATCTGCCTCTGAAATTCTGTGGGACATCTTACTACTTTAAAGGTGTTACCTAAATGGGCATTATTGTATTTATCATTATAAATGTGGATATGAGTTTATAATAAAAATAAACAATTTCAACTTTAAAATGGGAACTAATACAATCCTTGTACAGTTAGCCTCTAACCACTTCAAAACCCATCCTTTCAACTAAGTCTCTGTAAATACTCCTAATCTCTCTGGTTTAGCATTTGTTTTCCCAATGCCTAATTGTAAAGCATAATAGAGTTGTCTTTGCATTAAAATCACTAGGCTGAGGGAGTGCTGCACTGGTGGTGTGCAGTCTTTTGGATGAGACCTCTGCTGTCTTAAAGTGGATGTGAAAGATTCTATGGTACTATTTCGAAGAAGGGCAGGGGACTCCTTCCTGATGTCTCAGCCAATATCTACCTCTCAACCAACATTTCCATTTATCACATTGCGGTTGTGGGATCTTGCTGTGCCCACATTGGCTGCTGTGCTTCCTACATTACAACAGTGATTATACTTCCAAAATAATTTATTGGCTGTGAAACATTGGGATTTCCTAAGGTCGAGAAAGGCAATAAATAATTACAAATATTTCCATTTAAATGAAAGTTGTGAATCATGCATGCTGTTGCTCATGATGAGCTAAATGTGGTGAGGGGAAGAGAGTGTAAGAACACTCCGACCGTTATCCCGTAAGAGCATTTATCAAGAACACCAGATGAAGCCTCACACTTTTCTCATAATGACCCTTTGGGTTTGCCATCCATTTTAGGAGTTATTGATGTTTAAATTTGACTTGAAAAATGTTTACGCTACCGACTTCCCAACAGGCTCCACAAAAATTACAAGGTGAATTAACTCTTGACAATTATAAAATAAAAGTGGAATGCAGAACTGGAGTTAGTATTGATGCAAAGACTGTCAACATGTAAAAATAGGTTGGACAAGTGGTTGCAGGAAAGGGGAAATAAAGAGTGAGAATATGGGATTAGGACTACAACTGATCAAATATAAACACTAACACGCTGCATGGGCCGAATGTGTTGTTATTTTTGGCTCTTAATTAGCATTTGTTTACTCACTTTAGAATTATAGCAGTACTTGAGTATGCAAATAATTAAGATTATTAAATAGGTGACATAAGTAACACATTTATAAAGTTCAGTTATATCACTAATTCATCGTTAACTGCTTGCTGATTATGGCTGGAATTTTATGACAGGGCCGTAAAATGTGGCGAGCTATTCTAAACTCCATTGACTTCAGCAGGAACGTAAAATCCAGCTGGTGTAAAATTCTGCCTATAAACTTCAGCCAAGATCAGTACCTGAAATTGCTATAAATTGGCCAGATTAATTTAGGATTAGATAACTGATAAAGTAACAATTTTTTTCAAGATGTGTGCATTGAATTCTGAAGTAATGAATCCACCAAGACTTTTAGAGATTTTAGAAATTAAATTAAAATATTTATTAACAAAATAAAAGATTTCAAGCACATGCAATTACTTACTACTTTAATGACCCTTAAAATTCCTAATTAACCTGACTCCCAACTACACACCCCCTTTCAGGCAACAGTCCAAAATAGACTTTAGATTTAAAAGAAAACCAAGTTAACCCACTTGACAGTGGAATTCCAAATGGCTTTTCCCCAACTTCAGTTACTGGACTCAGCCGACTTATGCACAAATGGCTAGAAACTTCTTGAAGGCTGTTTCTCACACTTCTGTTAGATCTTACATGGCCCTCTCACATCGTATTTCATTCTCCTTCATGTTTCTCTCTAATATTTAAATCCATGTGACCTTGGTATGGCACCTTTCCCATAATATAAAAGCTTTCATGTTGCCAATATTGTCAGCAACCTTTAGGAAAAATAAACACACTCCTTAGCCTTGTTTATCTGGCTAGTTGTAAACATACATCCTTTGGAAATCCAAACAATCCCTTCGTTTATCTAAAAATGCAAATTTCCTTCACACCTTACATGCTAAGCCAGCACCATGTTTATTCATTAGCATTTCAAGCACAGTTCTACACCTAGCTTCCTTTGATAATTCCAAATTTGCAGCCCACCTGGCTCCAAATATAATTAAATCACGCAGGCAAACTCAACTATTCTCACATCCATGAACTTATTTTGCAATAAACCAGAAAAGTATTATGAAAATTATTATACTTTTGTAACAAGGTACAAATTAAGCTTTCTACCCAATCCTATCAGTTCCTTGACTGGAGAGTTAGATTAAAATTCCTTCCAATGTCTATGCAGCCAAAGAATGCTGATACAGGGGTGTAGTGCTGCTGGAGTGCCACTCCGGCACCACCTATTTAAAGGTTTTAATATTCACTGCAGGATGGTAAACTCTGCTTTGCTGATTGCCCATCCGTTATACACCTCACTTAATTTTTCTTTCCACTGACCTTGCTAACATTATTTAAGAAACCTAATTTGCATCTGAAATCAAACTTTTCAAAGTTGATTAATCAGAACTTTCTAATGTTCCCCAGAGTGGCAATAATTAAAGGTTTAACAGTAGATAAAAAGCTTGTCATCTGCAGGTGGGCACTGAATACCTCACAGGTAAAAAGACAAAAGACCGAATCTGTAAAATATTCCCTTGGTGATGATGTTTTGTATTTTGTAGCAAAGGGGAACAGTTTGATACAGTCTACGGGAGCAAGTTTTGCAGAGTTGGTGGTAGCATTTATTTGTCTTGGAACAGAAGAAATACGAAGCACATAAAATTACATTAGAAACAGGATGAATGCACCCTAGTTCTGACTTTTGTTAAACAATGTGTGGGGAGTATTTTACAACAAAAAGGTATTATGTGTGAGAAATGTTTTTCCACATCAATCAAATTACAAACCCCAAACTTCCGCTCTTTATTAGAATTGGAATGACATTTGGGCTTTGATTTACTAAGTTTCAGTAAAGTGCAAATTAAAAGACAGTTTACTTCCATCTTAATAGTATATTGTGTTTTATATGCAAAATAACTGGTCACTAGTCAACAATTAATCGTCACGTTCATTCCCTTTTAAGTACAATTGAGTGTCTTGATCTTTGGTGCTCACTTTTCACAAGCATCAATATTTTCTTGCTTTTAGTGCAGGATATTTTCCACTCAACGGTTGTTTGTACTTGAGTACTTCATTAACATTTAGGTACTATATATTAGAAAAATGTGTTGCAGAACATTTAACATAATGTAGGCATAAAATTTTGTAACATGGTACATAAATAAAATTATACCTTTGTTTATTATAGATACACTTTCAATGACTGCACTGCATAATACTAGTATTGAATTCCTCAGCACATCAATAATCTTTATTGCTCAGCTGTAGAAATAGTTTTTTGAATATCAGTGACTTAACTGGTGTTTTATAAAAATGGTACAAAATTACAGAAATCATTCTACTTTCAAAATAAAGCCTTATTCATTTGTATTTTCATTTAAAACAGGCACCTGTTATCAGGTAATTAAATGATAAATTTCTGAATGTTGCAGTTTTGGAGCAAGGACACTTATGTGCAGCAAATACATGGAGTATGTTTGTGTGTGTGTGTACTGCTGTGATGTGATTTTTTTCAATTCTATTTGGTGAAGCAGCTTGAGTTTTTGTTTTTGCCTTTGTTCGGTTAAGATACTGACTGCATGTGTTGATTGACAGATACATGGCGAAACCCCATTCTGCTCTTCACAACATAGGTATGATGGATAGTGATCTCTTGGTCCAGCAGAATACAGGGACCATGCATGCTGTAATTGGTCAGGTATGGGGTCAGCAATTTCTCAACTCCTCCCTTATTTTGCCCCACTTGATTTTTCTTTCCACTGACCTCGGTGGAATCTACTCCATTTATCATCTGACTGGATTTTCAATCTGTAAGATCTGCCACCAGTACTTGTTTCCAGAAGTAACACATGTAGGGGGATTTGCCTCATTGATAGCAACAATTTGAACTGGAGGGAAATCCTCTCTTGACCACATGGAACTGCTAGATGTGTGACGCAGAGGCAGCTGCACGGGGACATGTCGAGTGAATTCTATCTGTGTTATTATGTGGGGCATAAGGGCATGTTTGGCCACGAGTTCCTGGAGTTTGAATTCAGACCGGATGGTAAGAGTTGACCGGAATGTCTGGAACTTGTGGTGTGGCTGTGAATCTGGAGTCTGGGGTGGTTAAGAGGTGGTGGAGGGAATGCCAGGCCCAGCATCCCAGGCCTCATGCTACTGCTGCTGAATGTCTCTGAGTCAATGTGCAGCAGCAGCAGTACAGCTCCCTGACTAAAAAAAAATACAGACCTTACAACTCCCTGCTTTCTCATAAACAGGCGTTTCAGGATCTTTGAAGCTGCAGGTTACCGGGGTCTAAAGTAGCATCAGTATCCTACTGATTGTTTGCCTGCTGAATGTTAGTTCCTTGGCCATGGTGGCCTGAGGATGTGAAACGCGGTAGTGTTTGTATTTCCTGCTGGTAGCTTTACATGGAATTTACAGCACAGAAACAGGCCGTTTGGCCCACCTCATCTATGCTGGTGTTTATATTCCACCCAAGCCCCCTCCCACCCTTCTTGACCACACTGTCAGGGTAACCTTCAGCTTCTTTTCTCCTCATGTCTTTATCAAGTTCCTTGAATGTATCTATGCTAGAACCATAGAAAGGTTACAGCACGGAAGGAGGCCATTCAGCACATCATCTCTGGGTTGGTTCTCTGCAACAACTCAGCTAGTCCCATTTTGTCTTTTCCCTGTAGCCCTGTAAAATCTTTTCTCTTTAAATAATTATCCAGTTCCCTTTTGAAAACAACAATTCAATCTGTCTCCACCACAATCTAAGTTCATTCCAGATCCAAACTACTTGTTGCGTAAAGAAATTTTTCCTCATGTCATCTCTGGTTCTTTTGTCAATCACCTTGGGGTTCTTGACCTTCTGCCAATGGACATTTATTTTGTCCAGACCCCTCATGATCTTGAATACCTCTAACAAATCTCCTCTCAACCTTCTCTTCTCCAAGGAGAACAGCCTATCTTTGTCAATCTATCCACATAACTGAAGTCTCTCAACCTTGGAACCATTCATGTAAATTTTCTCTGCACCATTTCTAAAATGTTCACATCCTTCTCATTGAGGCTAAACCAATGTTTTATGAAAGTTCATAACTTGCTTTGTATTCTGTGCCCCTATTTATAACCCATGATTCAGTGTAACTCATTTACTACTTTCCCAACCTGCCCTGCCATCTTCAATGATTTATGCACATAGACACCCAAGTCCCTCTGTTCCTGCATTCCCGTTTGAACTGTGCCCTTTATTTTATGTCACCTCTCCTCATTCTTCTGACCAAAGTGTATCACTTCACACTTCCCTACATTAAATTTTGATCTGCCACGTGTCCATTCCACCAGCCTGTCTATATCCTCTTGAAGTCTATCACTATTCTTCTCATAGTTCACAATACTTCCAAGTCTTGCATCATCTGTAAATTTTGAAATTGTGCCCTGTACACCCGGGTCCAAGTTATTAATATAAATCAAGAAAAGCATCCCCCAGTCAGAAGTAAGTAAAGTAAAGTAAAGTAAAGTTTTCTGTCATTCATGTTTTAATAGGCTTGAATTAAATAATTAAACTGTTACATAATAAAATTATAGCTATGCTAAAGACTAGTCATTCAAAATTACACATGGTTCAAATAAAATGTCTACCAGCACTAATACTTTTCACTTAAAAAGCACAGTTTTACTGATTTTTGTGGACTCAAATGATTAATACACAGGAAAACAATGTAATGGTAGATTTAGGTATGATATGGCCAACGCATTTTCTTAGAGCTGTGGCACCTCAAAATTTGGCACCACACCCGTGTTGATGTGATTTATGCTTTGAAACAGCAGTAGTGTTTGAAAATGCCATGCCTGATGTTCTGTGGGTAATGCACATGTTCCATTCATTATGGGAAAAATTTGAAAGACAACTGCCTTTGGCAAAATAAGCTCATCCCAATAGTACAGGCGACAACTGCAACTGACACGGTCAATGGTCAAGTCTAAAGTGAGCTCTTTGAGCACAAGTTCCCTATTGCAACTGCTAGCAGACATCATTTTTGCATCAATTGTTAACCTTGATAAAGTCTTGAAATCCTAATTGCTGACTGGTACGTATTATTGGTGCTAAGTGGAAAGATGTTGCTACTACTAGGATTGAGAGTGAAAATGATGGCCACAGTAAGCAAATGGAGGTAAGGTCATGGTGCCAGATTATATGGATTTGCTGAGAAAGTGACAATTAAGCCAGAAATTCTGTGGGACTCTTCAGGAAATAGAGTTGACAATTTTTTAGACGAGAAACAATCTACAATCACAGACTTATTTTCTGAAATGACTGAATTTTGCTTTGTGCAGTGGGAAAGTTTTAGTCATGTGAACTGTACAGTTTCTGGGTAGGTGTGAGACTTATCAAAAGGGATGGGCTCATTGGCTTCTTGCTAAAGATTGTCGCATATAAATTTTCACTATTTCTGAGGCAATTATATTAGCTATATATAAAATGAAAATATTGCAATGCACTCTTGTACCACATGAGGACTCCAAACTGCTTTTGCAAACTCACAAGCACTTCATGGCAGCATTTTAGACTGGGACAACTTTTTACAATCGGTTCCCTGGGTATGATTTCTCTGTTTCTCATTTCTGTCTCTCTAGAAAGGAACCTCAATGTTTGGTTTGCTTTTTTTTTAATGGCCATGTTCACCTTTGTTGCTAATTTCAGTGATTTGTGTATCTGTATCCTTAGATCCCCTTGCTGTTCTACTCTATTTAGACTCTTATCCAGGCAATATGTGGTCTCTTCATTCTTCCTGCCAAAGTGCACTAAATTACACTTGTTTACAACAAAATTCAGTTGCTTCTACATGGCCATTCTGGAAGTTTAACAATGACTTAGTGTATTTTGTTGCATTCTTCCTTTGTATTAACTACAACAACACAAGATTAAAGTACATTCAGGACAGAGAACCAGGGGAAGTTTTTTATATAGAGACTGTACACTACTGTACTTAGTGATTAAACCAGAGACCATGTCAAAGTTTAAGAATAGATCATGTAGATCAGCGGTTCCCAAACTAGGCTATGACCCACAGTGAGGTCACAAGACAAGCAATTGGGACCACGACTTATATGGCAGCTGTGGAGTGGAGACTGACATGTGATAGTCCTGGGATTGGCTGTGAGGCACTTTTAAATGCACATGATTTTTATTTGGTGGTTGGTGCGGCCTAATGTAATGAACTCTGAGGCTCGATTGCTGACAGCAACAAAGCCTGTAAAATAGTAGATGTTCAACTTTTCTTTGTTTGAAGTCCCTCTTCCCCTCCAGTCAACAACCCTTCCCCCTGCTTAACAACTCTTCACCCCCCACCTTCAACAAATGCTCCCCTGCTGCTCAACAACGCTCTCTCACCCCTCCCCCCCACCCCCCCAAGAGTCAACAACTCTCCCCATCAATTATCACTTTGTGGTTGCACCAAGTGCGAAGCATTAAAATGGAGTCACAACAGGAAAACGTTTGGTTTGATTTAGATGGTTGAATGGGAGTATTGAAGTATTAACATGGATTGTGTGGTTCAAACAACTGTTTGGATGTTGCCATTTTTACATAATTCTATGAGTCATGATGTAATCCTGCCTCCTAAACAATATATAATTCCTAACCTACACACAGCCATGTACACAATTCTAAATAGAGTAGGCCACTGTGTTCATCTGTATCAACAGTGTGACATACAGCACTACACTCTGATTTCACAAAACATCGGTTTGTTTCTTAAATTAAATGGAGGAAAAGTAATGCCTGAATTTTCCTTCAGATACAAACTCTGTCTCAATTTAGAGCCTTGAGCTTTAACTGGGCATTTTACCTGGCTTTTAGTGATTGAATTCTAGGTACTATTGCAACCTTTTAGTTGCAGGTTTGTGTGCGAGAGAGAGATGTATCATAGGAATTGTTCTCACCCTGCTTGAGTGCAACTATAATATGCAGGAAATCCTTGAGTGAGTAGAAGAGGCCGGCCAGGCTCTCTGGTTCCTGTATTTTGTGCGTGCGCTAAACAGAGAAGGGAGAGTTGCACAATGGAAATTATACTTTTCGGTCTATTTTGTGGAACAACAGTACCTAGAATAACTTTGAGGAATTACTAACCAAAAAAAAGATGTTTTCTGCTTTTATATAGTTTGAGCCATTAAATAAACCAGTCATTGGAAGCATCTGGACAATGGAAAATACCTAAGGGATAGACTTTTCATAGGGAACTCTACAGAAACAGTTATTTATTCCTGCTTTTGCAGAATTTCTACTAATGCTATGGTGGGAGATTGGAAGAAACCCCATGGAAATTCTGCCTCTAAATCTTCCTTTGTATTCAGATTTTTCTGGGTAGTTGCTCAGGGGCTATTGCTGTACCTCTATCACCTTGTTTAACTCTTACACTAATAAATAGTGTGCTAGGTAAGCTAATGTGACAACTGTAGGCAATAACACCAGCGGGGTTCCATTATTGTTTTGATTCTGATATCCATAGCCAGTTCTGCATTGATTCTTAACCTGTTCATAAGGAATGGGCTCGTCATCTCCAGAAGAGTTGGTCTTAACCTAGAAAACAAGCAGAAATACATATATGTTAGTTAACTCATGCAGTCCATTACCATTTAAAACTTGCTTAAAATTTAATGCCAACCCAAAATATGAATTGCAAATTTTATTGAATTAATGGAAAATGAATTCCATATTATATGGTAGTAAAGTTCAAAGGATGAACATATTGAACATGTACCTTCAATGTTATTGCCGATTTTATGCTGATATTTCTCTTTTATGGACAGTTATACAGAATATATGCACAACCATCAAATATTCAAACATACAAGTGATATATATATGTTAGACAATTACTTTTAAAGTAAGACTAGGAGTGTTGCAAATGAGTTATTGTGCTTTGTCCATAGTCAAGGGTTATGCATTGGGGCATTGACTGGCTGAAAAACTAGCATTCGGAACTGGTTGTAAAATGGATGATGGGACCTGTTGAGAAAATTAAGTTTGCGAAAGAAAATTAAAGAAAAATTAAATAGCACACTGAAATTACAGATAAAATAAAATATAAGCCAATATTTAAATAGAACAGGGAAGTGAGATTAGGGGAAAAGGAAGCCACAGTATGCAGAAGTAAAAGTTTAATTTTAAATTTTTTTTCAAATTGTTTTTAGTTGTTTATTTTAGTTTCATAGGCTCTACAGTCTGAATGCATCCAGTCATGAATGGTGTTGAACAATTAAACAACCAACCAGAGGAGGAAGTTGCAAGAACATACCCATTCTAATGGGAGCAGAGCTCAGTATGTCAGTGCAAAATACAAGGCTGAAGCATTTGCAACCATCTTCAGCCAGAAGTGCCGAGTGGATGATCCATCTCGGACTCCTCCTGAGTTTGCCAGCATCATAGATGCCAGTCTTCAGACAATTTGCAGGATATTAAGAAATGGTTGAAGGCACTGGATACAGCAAAAGATATAGGACCTGACAATATTCCAGCAATAGTACTGAAGACTTGTGCTGCAGAACTAGCTGCGCCCCTAGCCAAGCTATTCCAGTACAGCTACAACACTGACATCTACCTGGCAATGTAGACAGTGGCCCAAGGGTGTCCTGACCACAAAATGCAGGACAAATCCAATTTGACCAATTACCGCCCGATCAATCTACTCTCAATCATCAGCAAAGTGATGGAAGGTGTAGTCAAAAGTGCTATCAAGCAGCAGATACTCAGCAACAACTCACTGGGCAGAATTTTCTGCCTACCGGGTGGGCGGGCCCGACCCAATCTCTGGCGGGCGGGGAGCCGATCCCCACCAGAGAAGCGGGCCCTGCCGCCATTTTAAGTGGGCGGGCCAATTAAGGGGGGGATTCCCCAAATGCGAGAGTGCGCACATCTACCTGAGGCTAAGTGCTGCCTCAGGGAGATTGCTGAAAGTTGTCCAAACTTTAAAAATAGAAAAATAAAAAAATCATTAACATGTCCCCCTCATGTGACAATGTCACACGAGATGGGACATGTTAATAAATTTCACTCAAACTTTATTAAAGTTTTTTAAACCCTACATGAACCCTCATCCCGCCACTGGATGAGGTTTCATGTTTTTTCAGAAGCCCTCTGGGGTTGGATGGGCAGGGCCTTTAATTGTTTTAATTATCTTGTCAATGGCCTCAATTGGCCATTGACAGGTCAGCGGGCACACAGCTGATTTCGCTGTGCCCCCACCTTCCTGAATATTTAAATGAGACGGGATGACGTCGGGGGTTCCCCCCAACGTCATCCCGCGTCATTTTGCATGTCGGCGAGTGGGCCCCGCCCCCTGCTCGCCGATGGCAAAATTCAGCCCACTGTTTCTGACTTCATTCCAGCCTCGGTAAAAACATGAACAAAAGAGTTAAATTTCTAAGGTGAAATCAGAGTGAGTGCCCCTGATATCAATGCAGCATTTGACTGAGTGTGACACCAGGGAGTGCTGACAAAACTGGAGTCAAAGGGAATCAGGGGGAAAGCTCTCCACTGGTTGGAGTCATACCTAACACCTAACACAGAGGAAGATGGTCGTGGTTGTTGGAGGTCAATCATCTCAGTCCCAGGACATCGCTGCAGAAATTCCGCAGGATAGTGTCTAGGCCCAACCATGTTCAGTTGCTTCATCAATGATCTTCCTCCAACAATAGATCAGAAGTGAGGATGCTTGCTGACGGTTGCACAATGTTCAGTACTATTCACAACTCTTCAGACACTGAAGCAGTCCATGTCCATAGGCAGCAAGACCTGGACAACATTCAAGCTTGGGCTCATAATTAGCAAGTAACGTTTATGCCAAAAAACTGCCAGGCAATGGACATCTCCTACATGAGAGAATATAACTGTCTCCCCTTGACATTCAACGTCATTGTCAATGCTGAATCCTTCACCATCAATGTCCTGGGGGTTACCCTTGATTAAAAACTGAACTGGACTAGCCATATAAATACTGTGGCTACAAGAGCAAGTCAGAGGCTGGGAATTCTGTGACGAGTAACTTGCCTCCTGACTGCCCCCAAAGCTTGTCTGCCATCTGCAAAGCACAAGTCAGGAGTGTGATGGAATACTCTCCTCTAGCCTGGATGAGTGCAGCTCCAACAGTACTCAAGAAGCTTGATACCATGTGAGACAAAACAGCTCCCTTGTTTGTCACCCCATACACCACCTTAACTGTTCATTCCCTCCACCACCATCACACAGTGGCAGCACCATGTACAAGATGCACTGCGGCAATTCACCAAGTCTCCTTCAGCAGCTCCTTCTAAACCCGTGACCTCTATATCTTGAAGGATGAGGGCAGCAAATACATGGGAACACCACCAACTGCAAGTTCCCTGAAAGTGGCAAATTCTGGAACTCCCATCCAGGGTGGTGGTGACATAGAGGGCCAGGCTAATTCTCTAGGGACACAGATTCAAATCCCACCACGGCAGCTGGCAAAATTTAAATTTCAACTAATAAATCTGAAATTAAAAGCGAGTCTAGTGGTGACCATGAAACCATTGTCGATCATCATAAAACCCATCTGGTTCACGAATGTACTTTTGGGAAGGAAATCTGCCACCCTTACCTTGTCTGGCCTACATGTGACTGTCATGAAGCTATTAATGTCAATAATATTTTGGAAAATATTTTTCTTTTAAATCAGAGGTTTAGCCTGCGGGTCTGTCTTAACTGGATTAAAGCCAGCTGGTCTGGGTGCTTTGTGTACTAGTTTTGATATGTAAGAGAGATAGCGTGTATTTGCATTTTTTGAATAGACCATTCAAGAATGGGGCTGGTAGGTATAATTTCAGTAATTTTCGGGTGTGCAGGCAGAGGCAATGTGAGATCAAAAGGCAGCCTCAAGCCTCCAACTGGCTCCACAGTGAAAGGAACCTCATTTTGAATCCGTAAAGTGAAAATGCTTTGCCTGGTGTTTGGTTAAGTCTATGGGTCACTGTTGCCTTAATGGAGGTTGGTTTGGGAATTTGTTGAAAGTTATGATAGTAGGAATTTGTAGCAATGTGTACATATATTTTAACCTGTGTAAAATAATAAAATGTTTAATTTAGTTTAATGTAAAACCTCGAGAACTAGTGGTCTGATTCCTGAGTTTAGAGTCGCATCTCAAACATTACACTTAAAATTATTGGTTATGACAGTTGTTTAAAGTTTCCCTCTGGGATTTTTTTAAATAACTCCGCTTTACCAACTGCATCGATCATAACAGTGACTCCAGACCCAGAGCAATGTGGTTGACTCTTAAATGCCCTCTGAAATGGCCTAGAAAGCCACTCATTTGTATCAAACCACTACAAAGACTACAAAATGTAATGAAACTGGATGGACCACCTGGCATTGATGCACCAGAAGTGACGACGGCAAACCCAGCCCTGTTGAGCCTGTAAAGTCTTCCTTACTAATACCTGGGGGCTTGTGCCAAAATTGGGACGCTGTCCCGCAAGCAAGCCAAGCAACAGCCTGACATAGTCATACTCACTGAATCATACCTTACAATGTCCCAGACTCCACCATCATCATCCCTGGGTATGTCCTGTGCCACCGGCAGGACAGGCCTACCAAAGGTGGTGGCACAGTGGTGTACAGTTGGGAGGGAGTTGCCCTGGGATTCTTCAGCATTGACTCAGGACCCCATGAAGTCTTGTGGCATAACATCAAACATGGGCAAGGAAACCTCCTGCTGATTACCACCTACTGCCAACCCCCTCACACACCCCACCTCCCACCTTCAGCTGATGAATCAGTACCTCTCCATGTTAAAACACCAATTGCAAGAAGCACTGAGGATGGCAAGAGCACAGAAGATACTCTGGGTGGGGGACTTCAATATCTGTCACCAAGAGTGCCTCGGTAGCACTACTACTGAGCCAGCTGCTGAGTCATAAAGGATATAACTGATATACTGGGTCTGCAGCAGTTGCAGAGGAAACCAACAAAAGGGAAAAACCTACCTGACCTCGCCCTCACCAATTTACCTATCGTAGATGCAACTGTACATGACAGTATTGGTGACCACTGCACAGTCTTTGTGGAAACTCAAGCCCCGTCTTCACATTGAGGATAGTGTTGTGTGGCACTACCACCATGTTAAATGGGATGCATTTTGAACCAATCTATCAACTCAAAACTGGGCATCTTTGAGGTGCTTTGGGCCACCAGCAGCAGCAGAATTGCATACAACCACAATCTGTAATCTTATGACTCGGCATATCACCCAGTCTACCATTACCATCAAGTCAAGGGATCATCCCTGGTTCAATGAAGAGTCTATGAGGGCATGCCAGGAGCAGCACTAGGCATACTTAGAAATGAGATGTCAATCTGGTAAAGCTACAACTCAGGACTACTTGTGTGCCAAACAGCATTTGCCACAAGTGATAGACAGAGCTAAACAATTCCACAACCAATGGATCAGATGTAAGCTCTGCCGTCCTGCCACGTCCAGTCATGAATTATGGTGGACAATTCAACAACTCACTGGAGGAGGAGGCTCCACAAATATCACCATCCTCAATAATGGGGGAGCCCAGCACATCAGTGCAAAAGGCAAGACTGAAGCATTCGCAATCATCTTCAGCCAGAAGTGTCAAGTGGATGATCCATCTCAGCCTCCTTCAGAGGTCCCCAGCATCGCAGATGCCAGTCTTCAACCAATTCAATTCACTCCATGTAATATCAAGAAATGGCCGAAGGCACTGAATACTGCAAAGGCTATGGGCCCTGACAATATTCCGGCAATAGTACTGAAGACTTGTGCTCTAGAAATAGTTGCACACCTAGCAAAGCTGTTCCTGTACAGCTACAACTATGGCATCTACCTGGCAATATGGAATATTGCCCAGGTGTATCCTGTTCAGAAAAAGCAGGATGAACCCAACCTGGCCAATTACCACCCCTCAGTCTACTCTTGATTATTAGCAAAGTGATGGAAGTTGTTGTCGGCAGTGCTATGAAGTGGCACTTGTTCAGCAATAACCTACTCACTGACGATCAGTTTGAGTTCCATCAGGGCTACTCAGCTCTTGATTTCATCACAGCCTTAGTTCAAATATGGACAAAAGAGCTGAATGCCCGAGGTGAAGTGAGAGTGACTGCCCTTGACATCAATGTAGTATTTAATTGAGTGCAGCATCAAGGAGCTCTAGCAAAACTGAAGTTAATGGGAATCTTGGGGAATCCACTGGTTGGAGTCATACCTAGCACAAAGAAAGATGGTTTGTTTGTTGGAGATCAATCATCTCAGTTCTAGGACATCACTGCAGGATAGTTTAGGGTAGTGTCCTAGGCTCAACCATCTTCAGCTGCTTCATCAATGCCCCTCCTTCCATCATAAGGTCAGAAGTGGGGATGTTCGCTGATGATTGCACAATGTTCAGCATTATTCACGACCCCTCAGATACTGAAGCAGTCCGTGTCCTGATGCGGTAAGTCCTGGACAACATTCAGGCTTGGGCTGATAAGTGGCAAGTAACATTCGCTCCATCAAGTGCCAGGCAATGACCATCTCCAACAATAGAGGACCTGATTATCTCCCCTTGACAATCAATGACATTACCATCACTGAATCCCCCACTATCAACATCCTTCTAGGTTGCCATTGAGCAGAAACTGAACTGGTCTAGCCATATAAATACTGTGGCTACAAGAGCAGTTTAGAGGTTAGGAATCCTGTGGTAAGTAACTCACCTCTTAACTCCCCAAAGTCTGTTCACCATTTACAAGGCACGTCAGGAGTGTGATGGAATAATCCCCACTTGCCTGGATGAATGCAACGCTAAAAACACTCAAGAAGCTCAACACCATCCAGGACAAAGCATCCTGCTTGATTGACACCCCAACCACCACCTTAAGCATTCACTCCCTCCACCACTGATGCATGGTAGCAGCAGTGTGTACAAGATGCAGAAATTCACCAAGGCTCTTTCGACAGCACCTTCCAAACCCACAACCTCTACCATCTAGAAGGACAAGGGCCACTGTCACAAGGGAACACCACCACCTGGAAGTGCATTTCCAAGCCACACATCATCCTGACTTGGAAATATATGGCCATTCCTTCACTGTCGCTGGATCAAAAACCTGAACTCCCTTCTTGACAGCTCTGTGGGTGTACCTACACCACATGGACTGCAGCGGTTCGAAAGTGGCTCACCACCACCTTCTCAAGGGCAATTAGGGATGAGCAATAAATGCTGGCCTAGCCTGAGGCACTCACATCCTGTTAATGAATAAATTTTAAAAAAACAGCACTATGAGAGTACCTACACCACATGGACTGCAGTGGTTCAAGAAGGCAGCTCACCACCACCTTCCCAAGGGCAGTTAGGGATGGGCAATAAATGCAGGCCAGCCAGCATGCCCACATCCCAAGAATGGATATATAAAAAAACATTTTCTCAGTTGCAGTATGCTTGAATTTAGTAATAAATTGTGGACTTAAGCTACCCGGTTCTGAGCATATACAGGCTGATATTCCAGTACAATACTGAGGGAAAGATGCATTTTCAGGGCTGTAGTGCTTTGGATGAGATGTTCAGGTAAAATCAGCCCGCTTGATTCAAACCCACCACCACAAACATTCACTCTTCTGCAACTGGCACATCAGAGCTGCAATTGCACCATCGACAAGATACACTGCAGCAATTCACACTGTCTTCTTTAACAGCACCTCCTCTTCAGCCTCTTCAGCAGCTTCCCTCAGCCAAGGCCGCTAAAAATAAACTTAATTAGCTGCTGCTGAATGTATCTCACTGTCTGCAAGATAGCTGCTCCTTCCACCTACATGTGAGTGGAAGAAGCAAGGCTGAATTGTTTGCAAGTGTTTTCAGCCAAATGTACTGAATAGACAAGACTATTTGGCCTCCTCCCAAGGTTCTCAGCATCATAGATACCAATGTTCAGCCGATTTGGTTCACTACTCATGACATTAAGAAGCAGTTGAATGCCTCTGCTGTGGCAAAGGCTTTGCCCTGACAATATTCTAGCTGTAGTGTTGATGGCCTCTACACCAGAGACAGCCACTTCTTTAGCCATAATGATTCAGTTAGATCATGATAGCGGCACCTATTCTACAATCTTGAATCCTGTTCAATTATATCCCGTTCAAAAACAAGAATAGATATAACCTGGCTAGTTCCCGCCCTATCTTCCTCCTCCCAGTAATCAGGAAAATAATTGAAAAAGTTGTTAATAAGCATTTCTCAACATTAGCCTGTTTACTGACACTTGCTTCCTGCTTCACCAGGATGACTTGACTTGTAATTTTATTACAGCTTTGATCCAGGTATGGATGCAAAAGCTGAATGCCAGAGAAGAGGTGAGAGTAATTGTCCTTAAGGTAGCATTTGACTCGTATGACAATAAGGATCCTTAGCAAAACTGAGTTTAATGGGAATCAAACGAAAAATCTTCCAGCTGTTGCAGTTAATACTGTCACGGAAATTTTTTATATTATTATTCTTCATGGGACATGGGCATTGCTGGCTAGACCAGCATTTGTTGCCCATCTCTAGTTGCCCTTGGGAAGTTGGTGGTGAGCTGCCTTCTTGAACCGCTGCATTCTATGTGGCGCAAATACACCCAGAGTGCTGTTTGGAAGGGAATTCCAGGATTTTGACCCAGCGACTGTGAAGGAGTGGCAATATAGTTCCAAGTGAGGATAGTTTGTGACTTGGAGGGGAACTTGGAGGTAATGGTGTTGCTTTGCATCTGCTGCCCTTGTCCTTCTAAGTGGTTGAGGTCACAGATTTGGAAGCTGCTGTCGAAGATGCCTTGGCGAGTTGCTAGAGTGTATTTTGCAGATGGTTCATAATACTGCCACTGTGCATCAGTGGTGGAGGGAGTGAATGCTGATGATGGTGGATGGGGTGCCAATCAAGCTTGTTGCTTTGACCTGATGGTTTTGAGCCTCTTGTTTGTTGTTGTGCTACACTCACCCAGGCAAGTGGAGAGTATTTCATCACACTTCTGACTTCTACCTGTAGATGGCGGACAGGCTTTGGGGATTCGGGAGGTGAGTTATTCTGACCTACTCTTGTAACCACAGTATTTATACGGCAGGTCCAGTTCAATTTCTGGTCAATGTTAACCCCCAGGATGTTGATAGTGGGGGATTCAATGCTGCTATTGCCATTAAATGTCAAGGGGAGATGGATGGATTCTGTCTTGTTGGAGATGGTCTTTGCCTGGCACTTGTGTGGCGTGAATGTTACTGGCCACTTATCAGCCCAAGCTTGAATGAAGTCCAGGTCCTACTGCATATGAACATGGACTGCTTCAGTGTCTGAGGAGTCGCCAACGGTGCGATGATCTTTGTGGTTATTGGAGACAAGTCATCACAGCCTTAGGACACTGCAGCAGGAGATCTTCATCCTTGGCCCAACCATATTCAGTTACTTCATCAAACACTTTCCCTTCAACACAATGTTTCAAAATTATACATATACATAAATACTAACCCCAAAAAATGCAAAGGTTGACCAGAGTCAAAGCTACTATTTACTGCCCTCTGTAGGTATGCCCTATTTCTTAATAGATGGAAAGTTAAAGGTATAGCTTATTTAGGTTGCAAGTGATTATTTGGTCCTCTTAAACCCTTGATCCACTTCCACATAATAAATTGCAAGTCAAAAGCTATTAGCCTGAAATTGACTGTTGAAATGATGCAAAATTGGCACTATTTGCCATCATTACTGTGTAAATCTGACAACAACTTCTGCCATTCCCACATGGCTGAGTTAAATGTGGAAATCCAGAGGTTGCTATCAGTAATACCCCGTTCCACTACAGCTCCTCTACAGCTCCTCTACTGCTCCTCTACAGCTCCTCTACTGCTCCTCTACAGTTCCTCTACTGCTCCTCTACAGCTCCTCTACTGCTCCTCTACTTGCTCTTCTACTGCTCCTCTACTGCTCTTCTAATGCTCCTCTACTGCTC
Organism: Cetorhinus maximus; assembly: GCF_964194155.1. Taxonomy (NCBI): domain Eukaryota; kingdom Metazoa; phylum Chordata; class Chondrichthyes; order Lamniformes; family Cetorhinidae; genus Cetorhinus; species Cetorhinus maximus. The sequence goes on from NC_135884.1 coordinate 125,881,554, forward strand.
CTCTACAGCTCCTCTGCAGTTCCTCTACTGCTCTACTACTGCTCCTCTACAGCTCCGCTACTGCTCCTCTACAGCTCCGCTACTGCTCCTCTACAGCTCCGCTACTGCTCCTCTACTGCTCCACTACTGCTCCTCTACTGCTCCTCTACAGCTCCTCTACTGCTCCACTACAGCTCCTCTACAGCTCCTCTACAGCTCCTCTGCAGTTACCTCTACAGCTCCTCTACAGCTCCTCTACTGCTCCTCTACAGCTCCTCTACTGCTCCTCTACAGCTACTCTGCAGTTCCTCTACAGCTCCTCTACTGCTCCTCTACTGCTCCTCTACTGCTCTTCTACTGCTCCTCTACAACTCCGCTACTGCTCCTCTACTGCTCTTCTACTGCTCCTCTGCTGCTCCTCTACAGCTCCTCTACTGCTCCTCTACTGCTCTTCTACTGCTCCTCTGCTGCTCCTCTACAGCTCCTCTACTGCTCCTCTACTTGCTCTTCTACTGCTCCTCTACTGCTCTTCTAATGCTCCTCTACTGCTCCTCTACAGCTCCTCTACTGCTCCTCTACAGCTCCACTACAGCTCCTCTACTGCTCCTCTACAGCTCCTCTACTGCTCCTCTACAGCTCCTCTACTGCTCTTCTACTGCTCCTCTACAGCTCCTCTACTGCTCCTCTACAGCTCCTCTACAGCTCTTCTACTGCTCTTCTACTGATCCTCTACTGATCCTCTACTGATCCTCTACTGCTCCTCTACAGCTCTTCTACTGCTCCTCTACTGCTCCTCTATTGCTCCTCTACTGCTCTTCTACTGCCCTTCTACTGCTCTTCTACTGCTCCTCTGCAGCTCCTCTACTGCTCCTCTACTGCTCTTCTACTGCTCCTCTACAGCTCCTCTACTGCTACTCTACTGGTCCTCTACAGCTCCTCTACAGGTCCTCTACTGTTCCTCTACTGCTCCTCTACTGCTCTTCTACTGCTCCTCTACAGCTCCTCTACTGCTCCTCTGCAGCTCCTCTACTGCTCCTTCACTGCTCCTCTACAGCTCCTCTACTGCTCCTCTACAGTTCCTCCACAGCTCCCCTACTGCTCCTCTACTACTCCTCTACAGCTACTCTACTGCTCCTCTACAGCTCCTCTACTACTCCTCTACAGCTCCGCTACTGCTCCTCTACAGCTCCGCTACTGCTCCTCTACTGCTCCACTACTGCTCCTCTACTGCTCCTCTACAGCTCCTCTACTGCTCCACTACAGCTCCTCTACAGCTCCTCTACAGCTCCTCTACAGCTCCTCTGCAGTTACCTCTACAGCTCCTCTACAGCTCCTCTACTGCTCCTCTACAGCTCCTCTACTGCTCCTCTACAGTTCCTCTACTGCTCCTCCACTGCTCCTCCACTGCTCCTCTACAGCTCCTCTACAGTTCCTCCACAGCTCCCCTACTGCTCCTCTACTACTCCTCTACAGCTCCTCTACTGCTCCTCTACAGCTCCTCTACTACTCCTCTACAGCTCCGCTACTGCTCCTCTACAGCTCCTCTGCAGTTCCTCTACTGCTCTACTACTGCTCCTCTACAGCTCCTCTACTGCTCCTCTACAGCTCCGCTACTGCTCCTCTACAGCTCCGCTACTGCTCCTCTACTGCTCCACTACTGCTCCTCTACTGCTCCTCTACAGCTCCTCTACTGCTCCACTACAGCTCCTCTACAGCTCCTCTACAGCTCCTCTACAGCTCCTCTGCAGTTACCTCTACAGCTCCTCTACAGCTCCTCTACTGCTCCTCTACAGCTCCTCTACTGCTCCTCTACAGCTACTCTGCAGTTCCTCTACAGCTCCTCTACAGCTCCTCTACTGCTCCTCTACAGCTCCTCTACAGCTCCTCTACTGCTCCTCTACTGCTCCTCTACTGCTCCTCTACTGCTCCTTTACAGCTCCTCTACAGCTCCTCTACTGCTCCTCTACAGCTCCTCTACTGCTCCTCTACAGCTCCACTACAGCTCCTCTACTGCTCCTCTACAGCTCCTCTACTGCTCCTCTACAGCTCCTCTACTGCTCCTCTACAGCTCCTCTGCAGTTCCTCTACTGCTCTTCTACTGCTCCTCTACAGCTCCTCTACTGCTCCTCTACAGCTCCTCTACAGCTCCTCTACTGCTCTTCTACTGATCCTCTACTGATCCTCTACTGATCCTCTACTGCTCCTCTACTGCTCCTCTACTGCTCCTCTACAGCTCCTCTACAGGTCCTCTACTGTTCCTCTACTGCTCCTCTACTGCTCTTCTACTGCTCCTCTACAGCTCCTCTTCTGCTCCTCTACAGCTCCTCTACAGCTCCTCTACTGCTCCTCTACAGCTCCTCTACAGCTCCTCTACAGCTCCTCTACAGCTCTTCTACTGCTCCTCTACAGCTCCTCTACTGCTCCTCTACAGCTCCTCTACAGCTCCTCTACTGTTCGTCTACTGTTCCTCTACTGTTCCTCTACTGCTCCTCTACTGCTCCTCTGCAGTTCCCCTACTGCTCCTCAACTATTCCTCTACTGCTCCTCTACAGCTTCTCTACAGCTCCCCTACTGCACCCCTACAGCTCCTCTACTGCTCCTCTACTGCTCCTCTACTGTTCCTCTACAGCTCCTCCACTGCTCCTCCACTGCTCCTCTACTGCTCCTCCACAGCTCCTCCACTGCTTCTCTACTGGTCCTCTACTGCTCCTCCACAGCTCCTCTACTGCTCCTCTACAGCTCCCCTACTGCTCCTCTACAGTTCCCCTACTGCTCCTCTACTACTCCTCTACAGCTCCTCTACTGCTCCTCTACAGCTCCTCTACTGCTCCTCTACAGCTCCTCTACAGTTCCCCTACTGCTCCTCTACAGCTCCTCTACTGCTCTTCTACTATTCCTCTACAGCTCCTCTACTGTTCCTCTAAAGCTACTCTACTGCTCCTCTACAGCTCCTCTACTGCTCCTCTACTGCTCCTCTACTGCTCCGATACTGCTCCTCTACTGCTCCTCTACTGCTCCTCTACAGCTCCGCTATTGCTCCTCTACAGCTCCTCTACTGCTCCTCTACTGCTCCTCTACAGCTCCTCTACAGCTCCTCCACTGCTCCTCCACTGCTCCTCCACTGCTCCTCCACTGCTCCTCTAAAGCTCCTCTACTGCTCCTCTACAGCTCCGATACTGCTCCTCTACTGCTCCTCTACTGCTCCTCTACAGCTCCGCTATTGCTCCTCTACAGCTCCTCTACTGCTCCTCTACTGCTCCTCTACAGCTCCTCTACAGCTCCTCCACTGCTCCTCCACTGCTCCTCCACTGCTCCTCCACTGCTCCTCTAAAGCTCCTCTACTGCTCCTCTACTGCTCCTCTACTGCTCCTCTACTGCTCCTCTATTGCTCCTCTATTGCTCCTCTCAGCTCTTCTACTGCTCCTCTACAGCTCCTCTACTGCTCCTCTACAGCTCCTGTACTGCTCCTCTACTGCTCCGCTACTGCTTCTCTACTGCTCCTCTACAGCTCCTCTACAGCTACTCTACTGCTCCTCTACTGCTCTACTGCTCCGTTACTGCTCCTCTACTGCTCCTCTACAGCTTCTCTACTGCTCCGCTACTGCTCCTCTACAGCTACTCTACAGCTACTCTACTGCTCCTCTACTGCTCCTCTACAGCTCCTCCACTGCTCCTCTACTGCTCCACTACTGCTCCTCTACAGCTCCTCTACTGCTCCTCCTCAGCTACTCTACTGCTCCTCTACAGCTTCTCTACTGCTCCTCTACTGCTCCTCTACAGCTACTCTACAGCTACTCTACTGCTCCTCTACAGCTCCTCCACTGCTCCTCTACTGCTCCTCTACTGCTCCTCTACAGCTACTCTACAGCTACTCTACAGCTACTCTACTGCTCCTCTACAGCTCCTCCACTGCTCCTCTACTGCTCCTCTACTGCTCCTCTACTGCTCCTCCACTGCTCCTCTACAGCTCTGCTACAGCTCCTCTACTGCTCCTCTATAGCATGCGCCGTTGCAGTCTTTGCAGATACAATCAGCACAGGGATCAGTGATTTAATCTGGACTTCAACTTATTACGCATTATTTCCAATGTAAGAACCATTGAAAATGTTATGTCTTGTTGAATAAGGTGTACTCAGTTTTTAACCATTTAGTAAGCCAGAATTACTGCCTAAACACTTCTCTGGCCCTGAAAAAACTAATTTTTGAAGCCTGGAGTGTCATGCCCTCCATTTCACAATAAAAGTTCAACTGATTTTCAAAACAATATATATTTTTCTGTATATTTTTAAAGCTTTCTAATGATGTTTCAGCTTCTACCTTAATTCCAAGGGCATTTCCAATCTTTATTCTGTTTTCTGTAAAATGATTAAAAAGTGAATGATAGTCAGTACTTTTTACTTCCTGGTTTGCTGGCTGCAGAATTCTTCAATCTCATTGGCTGTAGAGTGTGCTTGATAACATCAATGTTCCTGGATGCCAGAAATTCCCAATAGGTTGCATTGGAATGAAATTGATGTTAGAGTAGTAGAAATAAATGCCAAAGAGCTTGCTAGGCCTTTATGGGGAGCTTTCTTCAAGATCAGCACCGAGCAGCATCCCTTCACTGCTGACCGCAAAATTGAGCCTTTATATTCCAAAGCAACGGCACAATTTTGGCATCAGTAGTCTGGATGGTACTGGTATCATCAGGGACTGTTGAATAGTTAATTCTTATGTCCTCTTTAAAAGAGTGACACTTCATCGAATAGAGAATAGAGAGTGAGAAGTTGCTTGATAGGCAAGTTGGATGCTTGCTCCACTTAACTTCACCAACACATTTACAATTGTCACCCTTGGTCCTTTTCATTCACAATTACATGGGATCTGCAATTTCATCCACTTATTGATATGGCATTTGTTAGGTAACCCTCACCTGTTCCACTTGCTCAAAGACTCGTAGAAGGTTTTCTCCAAGAGCTGCTTTCACTTCCCCATCAGTCCAGTTTCTCTTCAGTAGCTCAGCTACTAAATCTGGATAGAATGACACATCATCCAAACCTGCAGGAACACTTCAAAATGAAAAATGTAAGCTATAACTTGGTTATTTGATGGTGAGACAGTCCAATCAGGTTTTACCTGCTATCCACATGCATGCATACTTTCCAGCAGTGGTTATAGACACTGGCAGATACTTTTTCCCTACCTAACCTGGGGCCTTGGTGACCACATGTAATGTCCTTATTGTATACCGTAGCCTAGGAAATTGGATTGCTCTCTTTGTGTCAGTATCACACCAGGATGTGCTCTTATGCACCAAACTATGAGGGACCTGGAAGCTCATTAATTCAATATTCACATTTTCCAACTATATATTTGGGTAATTTAATGACAGAAAGGAACTTCCAATTTTCTTCTTGCCTTGGGCAAGCAGCTTACACATGGTCAAGCAAACTGTCAGGCATAGGCTAATCATTCCTGGTTCCACTGCAATAGCATTCAAATGTTAGAAACCACTCTTACAGTAATATCTTGACAATTACTCTTTGAACATAGGAGATGCTATTTTTAATTAGAATTTTCATGCATTTAATAGCTGAAAGCATTAGAGTTGCATCATAAATGAAGATAAGTTGAACATTTTAAGATAAAAAGAAGAAAATGTATGTCGTAATATGAAATAAAAACAAAAAATACTACAAATTTTACTCAACAGTCCTGATGAAAAGCCTCAGCATCATGAAAAGCACCAAATGCAATTACCTTCACTGTGTATTTTTTTCGTTCTCTATGTTTTTCTTTCGGTCATCAATGTCAATTATCATTATATTTGATGGTCAATTTATTTCCAATTTCAGACTTGTTGAAAACTGGGACAGAATACATTTTTCAGTAGAGTGAAAAGGTTTCCTCATGGTGGGTTTATGCTAATGTGAGACCTTTCTTATGGCACTCAGGTTTATTTTTCAGCCAACTCATGCCAATTCTGCTGACAAAGATTTTATATGTAACAGGATAGCGTTCTCTAGGCAGATGCAAATGAATTACAGAATAATAGACAGCATTATAGATAGGCAGCTAGATTGATATTGACTATTACCTGGAAACACCATCATAATCTCCACCAAATCCTACAGTCTGGTAACCAGCAACCTTTTTGATGTAGTCAAAATGATCTAGAGAAATTATTTGAAAAACATGAATTTTTTCAACCATGTATGAATTCCATTACAATAAGTGTAATAGTTAAATTCAAAACCGTGAGTAAGCTAATAGTGATGTGCTAAAGCTCCCTGCCAGAAATTGGTGGTAGAAATTCTGGAACTCCCTCACTAACAGCACTGTGGGAGCACCATGACCACACAGACTGCAGCGTTTAAAGAAGACATCGCACTGCTCCCTTCTCAAGGGCAATTAGAGATGGGTGTCCTGGCCTAGCCTTCCTATGAATGACGAGTAAGATAAAATCCCGCTCCACATTACTCCTGAACTGAACCATGTTAAGTGGGGGAGGGCTATGCAGAGTCTGCAGCACCTCCCAACAGAAGTAGAGTAGGGGGAAGGAGGACAATTGGAGGAATCACATCGGCAGAATATTTGGGAGCGCCTAAAGGCTATTTTCAGGCAGCAGTACCAACATCCTGGGAGGTTACATTCTTAGCTGTGAATGTACCAGATCAAGCAGATGGAGAAAATGAGTTGGAATTAGAAAAATAAATAGAAACTTAACCAAAAAAATATGCACAAACAAATTAAAAAAAAGCACTTTATTACAGTTACCTGAAAAAATTGCCACAAAACTGTATTCAATGTTTGCAAAGACTTTTGATCAATAATTTAAATTAAAGCATTATCATGTGTATCAAAGGAACACCAATAATTACACCAGAAATGGGATAAAAGATTAGAGTTTTTAGTCTTTATTCACCTAAAGTTCAAACAGTTCCAATATCTTTATCATGCAGCTTTAAAATATTTTAAGTTACTGAAATAATTCATTTTCTGACACTGTGGGGAGAAAACTGGACACAATTGTGTCTATTAAGCTAAAATTCAAAAGGCACCTTTTTGTTAGTGGCCTGAAGCAATCCTTTTCAGCGAGACCGGTTAGGCTGCAGAAGAACACTTAAAACTCTGCAAGCCTGGTCGAGTTTCAAAATAGGATCATGAAACAAGCATTAGGCCGCATATTAGCATATGTAATGGGCCTAATGCCTTTCTCAAACACCATCTACAGATATATCTAACTGAGCCACTATGGTGTCAGATGTACTTTAGACGTGGTTTGGATACGCACGGGACACAGCCCCACAAGATTGGGGTATCTTGTCCTGTTCTGCGTTTGAAAAAGAGACACACCAACTACTGCTGTGTTTCTGTGGTCTCACACAAAAACTAACATTAGTTAGTTCCTGCTGCTCAGAAAGCGGCATTGTCAGCACAAAGGTTAGCCCAAAGTCACACTAACACTAATGAAAAAGTAACTTAAGCTCTGAAAAGCTGCATTAAAGGGAAAAAGGTAATTCTAAGATGAGGGTTAGATGATGACTTTTTTGAAAAATATTGTTTTGTCTTTTTTGTTTCCTATCTTTCCTTAAATTTTCAGTAGCACTCTTTTTCAAAAACAAATCTACCGTTTGAGGTAAGGCCCCCATGCAGGACTTCCTACTGAACTAAGGAAGAGACTTGATGCTTTGCGTCCCTTACCCCAGTAGAATATTGTGGTTAATTGCTACTGTAAATGCTAGAAATCTGAAATAAAAACAGAAAATGAAGGAAATACTCAGCAAGTCTGGCAGCATCTGTGGAGAGAGAAACTGAAGCCCAGGTTTTCATCCCCGGGTCGGGTTTGCTGAGTCAGGAGATTTCCTGGCTCAGCGAACCCAACCTTTAAAAATGGTGGGATTTTTGGTCGGCTGGGGCCAGGCCGGAACAGGTGTTGGGGCTGGCGACCCCGGAACGAATCCGCAGGTTGCCTGGCGTTGAGGCGAGCTGAGCGCAAGGCCTGCCTCTGTGCCCCGGCACTGTGTTTAAATAAGCAAAAAGCAATAATAAAACAAAAAGCATCTCCTCAGCTCTCACCCCTTACACCGCACACTCCCTATGGGCATGCTGGCTTAGCCATCCTATGAATGACCCACACACTCCCTATGCCCCATCCATGCCAAACTATGCCAACTCATGCCCCCCCACCCACTGCCATGACCCCCACACCTCTATGCCAACTTAGTTAACATCTACCCACCCCCATTGCCCCATACCCCTATGCCAACTTAGTGCCAACTCATGCCAACCCATGCTCCCAACCATCCTTTGCCCTTATCCTCACCATGCCAACTCATCTAGTATCTATGGACAGCTCCTTTATGGCTTTGACACTTCCTGGGTAACTTATATAGATTTGACACTTTCTGGATAGCATTGACAGATTTGAGAGCTGGACAGTTCCTTAATATTTCCTTGACAACTGGACATTTCCTTGACAGCTGGATAGCTCCTTAATATTTCCTTGACAACTGGACATTTCCTTGACAGCTGGACATCTCTTTTACAGCTTGACAATTCCAATGAGTTTACGTTGTCACGTGTAAAAGATTATGCGTGAAAAGTGCATAATCATGTTTACTATTAATAATCTCAAAGGGTGCCTTACCTCTCCCAAAGGTGTCCCAGTACCCTATCCAAACGGGTACCCTGACTATCCATAAGAATCCACCAAGTTCAGACCTCCTCTTATCTGTCCTAATCTGCCCACTCTGAATTCCACACTCCTGTTCTTCCAAATCCTACTTCAGTGGAGGCAGTTGGTGTTTTAAATGACCAGCTGCCTCCGTGATTCCCACATGTGCGAACCCCATCCTGACTCTAGTCCCATCCTCTGCAAGGATGGGAAATGCCAGATTCGGGAGTAGGACTTAGGATGTTTGGCCATTTAAATCTGGACCAGAGTTAACGTTTCAGGTCGATAACCTTTCATCAGAGCCCCTGAAACATTAACAATTTTTGCTCCTTTGGAGAGTCAGCACAGGCGAGACGGGCTGAATGGCATCTTTCTCTGATGTAACATTTCTGTGATTCTGTGATAAAAAGGTGGTAGAGGTGCAGAGCCCTCTCCCACAAAAAGCAATAGATGCTAGCTCAATTAACCATCTTAACTCTGAGATGGATTGATTTTTTTACTAGCCAAAGGGATAAGGAACCAAGGCAGGTGGGTGATGTTGAATCCAGATCAGCCATGATCTCATTGAATGGTAGATAAGGTTAGAGAGGCTGTATGGCAAATTCCTGTTTCTAAGTTTCTACGTGAGCCTTTATTATGATAGCAGAAACGTATTTTAAATAGCAATTTGACTTGAGAGCGCAATGTAAATACTGACCTGCCACATTTGAAAGATTAGCTTTGGAATTGCAGGTAACATACCAATTGTAAAAGTTCACCATCACGATACCTTTCTTCTCACTCTGTAAAGTGAATCCATTCATACAAGTGATTCAACAGGTTTATTGATAATCTCTGTATATATATTACAGATATACATGAGCCTTTTTCTTGTCCAAAGATAAAGTTGCATGAAGGATTAATTGTCGCAGAGCCAAAAACCTGGAACTTCCTAGCCAACAGCAATGATGAAGCATCTTCACCACATGAACTGCAGCAGTTAAAGAAGGTGGCTCACAACCATCTCCTCAAGGGTGCCTAGGGATGGCTAATAAATGCTGGCCTTTTTATGATGGCCAAATCGCGAAAATTAATTTTTTAAAAAGCAGTGAATGTAGCTGGGAAATATGAATTTAGGACTCTTTGTAAATATCCAGAGTTTCATGTATTTTGTTTTTGCTAAGTGGAACTCCTTTTCCTTAAGTTTCACCCATGGCTCAGTTGGCAGCACTCTCATCTCTGGGTCAGTAGGTTGTGTGTTCAAGGCTCACTCCAGAGACTTGTGCACAAATATCCAGGTTGACACTGCAGAGCTGTACCAGAGGTGCCATCTTAGATGAGATGGTAAACTGCTCTCTCAGGTGGATGTAAAAGATACCATGGCATGATTTTGAAGAAGAGCATGGGAGTTATCCTGGTGTCCTGGCCAATAATTTATCCCTCAATCAACAAATTAAAAACAGATTATCTGGTCATTATCACATTGCTGTTTATGGGATCTTGTCTTACATAAATTAGCAGTCATGTTTCCAATGTTACAACAGTGACTTCAAAAGTACTTTATTTACAGTAAAGTGCTGTGTGACATCCTGAGGTTGTGAAAGGGGCTATATAAATGCAAGTCTTCTTTCTTGCTTTTTGGGTCTTTTCACAATACAAACATTTGGTTGAAGAGGCAGGAGACTTTCTCCCAGGCTTTCACTAATGTCAATTTGAAACTTAGGCTGGGAGTTGTGCAAGTGTACCCTGTGACAAGTCTCATTCAGAGTTTCATGTCACCTTTGTGGGGAAGTAGCTGACCACCACTTGACATCTGCTGCACTGCCATAGAATCAGCACCTTAGCATGTTTTAGATTAAGGCCATCATCCATACCATTACCATCTGGCAACACAGTTCAATGTAATCAAACACAATTGTTTCTTCATTTAAAACAAATAAGAAACATATTTAATATCAATATTAAAATTGTACAAGTACATTCTCTGTTGTACTGTAAGTTTTTGCAAATTGTCCCTTAGCTTCGCTTAGCCTAACCTTTGTGGTTAAAGAACATAGCAACAGGACTAGATCATTTAATCCTTGTTCGGCTATTCAATTAGATCGTGGCCGATCTGTATTACAATTCCACGTATCTGAGGCCAGTGAGCTGTGGACAACTGTTGGACCTCCCCCAGACAACTTACCGGCAAAGAAGAGGATGGATTGGGAGGTGGTGGTAGATTGGGGGCTAAAGACAGTGATAATGAGGGGTTCAAGGCATGATAGTGAGGAGGGTTGAGACAGTGTTGGGTGGGGGTCAAAGCAAAGATAGAGAGGAGGGGGGGTGAAGCAGCACTAGGAGGGGTTCGTGGCGGTAATAGAGAGGGGGGTCGAGGTAGCAGTAGTCAGAGAAAGTCATAGCGGGGATAGAGAGGGGATCAAGACAGCAGTAGAGGTAGATGATCAACGTGATGGTAGAGTGGCGGAGTTAGGGGTGAGCAGTGGCCGGCATCAACATGTGGTTTTATTGTGAGGTTGGAAGGAGCATTGCTGCTCCTCGTGACTGCACATTGACAAGGAGGTAAGTATATTTGACACTTAGCTTTGTAGTCGGCGCTTGCAGAAATACCTTGAAGGAGCCAGTTAGGCAGTGTATAAACCTGAAATTCCTGAATGCAGCTGTCCCAGTGATGGAACCCTACTCTGACTTAAAATCCACCTCATGGTTCTCACGCCTTCTTCAATTGACCTCTTACCAGTGTGGTATCGGAAGAATTTTTCACTGTTATGTTTTATCTATGCTTTCTCCCCAGGTCTTTTTGGCTGTCTAATCACCCTTACAACCCAGATTGGGAATAGAGAGCAGTAGGGTTTAGATTTATTCCCCTGAAAGAGGAAACTTACCCTCACAAAACCTACAGCATGACTTTGACTTTTATTGATAACACCAGGATCACAGCACCAACCACACATTCACTTTTAAAATTGTATATACCTACAACCTCTGCACATGTCGTGCTTTTTATTAACGAGTGAATAATTTTAAGCTCATGAAAACATTTAGATGGAACTGGAATACTTTATTTTATCAAACTGGGAGATGTTTAATTACTCCAAATAAATTAATATTTGGAAAGACTCTTGCAGAAATTTCTGTGCACCTGTGTCTGATGTTTAATGGGAATGTGTGTCGTGACTAATGTGCAGTGTTACAAATACATTTTCCCAAATATGCAATGGCATCCTTCAACATTTCCACAAAATCTGATCAAGAAAAGTAGTAATGCATGAATTTATAACAGGGATTCTTACCACTATCTTCAGAATTTCATCTGGCACATTACGCTTACTGTTACATAGGGCATAGGCAGATGAGTGACTAAATATCACGGGAGCCTTTGAGAGCTGCAGCACATCCTTCATTGTCTTGACAGACGTGTGCGCTAAATCGATGATCATTCCCAGGCGGTTCATCTCATGGATGATTTTCTGGGATTCAATAAAAAGAAATAACATTTCCAATGTTTTACTAAAGATCGGTGAAGCTCATTTATTAGATTATGTTTGAAATAATTTCATTCTGACTACTTGCAATACCTCTCTGTCTTAGTTCCCAGTCTTACTGTCAGCCACCAAACTGCATCAACTGCCCATTTTAATTTTTATTCCACTGTAAGTAGCTTTGTTAACTCAATAACTTTTACAGGCATTATTCTTTTAATGAGTGCTGCTCCAATCATTGGCAAAATAATGAAACAAAATATAACTTGGTTTATTTACAAATGATTTGAACTAAGGATTGTGTAATAGTATGGTTTCCATGAGCAGAATTTTTCACTTGGTGCGTGGGTCCGTGCCCGACATGCTTAAGCATAAAATAGCACATGATGATGTTGGGCGAGCGTCCCGATGTCATTGGGCAATATTTCGGTTGGCGGGCGTGCGCTAAACTCGGAAGCGCACCTGCTGACAATTAAGAGGGCTATTAAGCTCATCAACAGCGCAATTAACTGGGATTTTTTGTTGCCTGTCTGACGTTATGGTTGGCGGGCAGGCGAATCGGCCAGGCGGCCTTTGCATTTTTCAGGAAACCTCATCCAAGGGCGGGATAAGGTTTCCGATATTAATTTAAGAAAAATAAAAATGTTTGGACAGAATTTTCATCATCCATATGTTCCGGTGACTGATTCTGAGGCATGGGCATTTTTTCCTGGCTTTTAAAATCTTTATTTACTGCATTTAAATTCTTCAGCTCCCTGAGGCAGCTCTCTACCCTCAGGGAGCTTTCTGTGAGCGCTCCCCAGCACCCGCGCTGACTTTAGTGTTCGCCGTCCTCCCGCCCACAACCCAGGCAGCGCTGATCATATCAGCGTGTGCTTCACGCTGGCTGATAATTGGCCAGCCAGCGTGAAATTGTGGTTGGGGGCCGATCGTGATTGGCGGTCTGTTTCCTGACCGCTGCTGGGCCTGCCGATTGCATCCGCCCGCAGAGCTGAAAATTCAGGCCCATAAGTCTACTCCATGCCCAATACTTCAAATTTGCAGGGTTTTTTCAGTTATTGTTACACCATCATAACAGCAGCATCAGTACAAAGGCAGCAGCAATTCGAGGAAAAGGTTCATCACCACCTTCTTGGGGCAACTAGGGAGGGGCAATACATGCGGTCTTACCAACACCGTCCACATCCCAAGAACAAATCTAAACAAGTGAATATTTTGAAGGTTGAAAATGTCTTTCAGAATTTCAGGGAGCTATCAGCAATATTTACAGAGTACACTTCCTGCAAATGATCCAGTGTTGTCCACATAAGAACCTAGTTGTTTGCCTCACTGTGCATACCAAAACTTTCCTAAGTTGCACTGTTTGCAGATGGCCTCTCTAAAATCTACATGTATCATTTTGCAAAACTGTATTCTGACTTGGACTCTTGGCTACCAGGAGTAAATGTCATAAATCCGGGGTGCCTCTTCCTCGTGACTTTCCGTCCAATACTTGGAAAGTTCAGGGAGGCAACCATCCAAACTTACAAAATGTGTTCCTGGTAGCAAGGCTCTGAGCCAGGAATGTGATTCTGTAAAATTGCTGCTATATTTTTGACAAAACTTCTGTAGTTTGTGTAGGCAGAGGAGTCCAAAAAACCATGTGTCATTCTGGTCATAATCATGTCTAAACCAAGTGTTGCAATGATGTAGTTCAAGGAGATCGACATCCACATCTGGGCTTGCAGGAAATGATAAAAGAAGTTTGTTCAAACAAATTTTCATTGAAGACTTTGCCCCTTGAAGCTTTGGAAAATTTATTCAATGTATAGTTTGGATTAGTACACAGAAGCTTTGCATTTATAGAAAGAATGTACTGATTAACACATTGAGATTTCAAGTTAAACACTCTTCAGTGGCAAGCACTAACCTTCCCAAACTCGGATAATCCATTGCTCTCATGTGGTTCATCTCCAGTGTCTACAAGCCAGTTATCCGCCCTGAAAGATTTGATAAAAAGAGCTTATATCTCTAGGGCATGGATTCCAAAGGAGCATAGACATATAGGCTGCAAGTTTCATGTGTTTGTTGGCTGCAAGAATTCTTTGAAATGAGTCTGTCAGTCTTAATCAGTCATTTGTCATGGCTTCAAGTGGGTTTGGGTCAAGGGCACAAACTGATTATAACTTGGCATTATACTTGTACTAATGGGCATGTATCTGTGAGCCCTCAGGGCTGCAAACATGAAGGAATTAGAGCTCCATAAATAATTAATCTGGCACTCGACTTCAAGTCTGACAGAAATAGATATGCACTAACAATCAAGCTGAAGTACCATGTTCCATTCTGCCCTGCTAACTCCACCATTGATACTTCTACATAAATATATCAAGAGTTCAACATAAAACATTTTTAAAAATTTATTCTTGCCAGCATTTGTTGCCCATCTCTAATTGTCCTTGAGAAGGTAATGGTGAGCCGCCTTCCTGAACCGTTGCAGTTCATGTGGTATAGTTGTTTAAATGTCCACCACCCATTCATCACTGGATGTGACAGGACTGCAGAGCTTAGATCTGATCCATTGGTTATGGGATCACTTAGCTCTGTCTCTTGCATGCTGCTTCCATTGTTTGACATGCAAGTAGTCCTGTGTTGTAGCTTCACCAGGTTGACACCTCATTTTTGAGTATGCCTGGTGTTGCTCCTGGCATGCCCTTCATTCCTGGAACATACATGGATGACCTTTTCAAAAAAGAGAAAATAAATTTTCTAACTTTGTCTTACCATGGTGTATTACAGCTGTGTGTGAGGGTCATGTACCGAACGCCCAGCTGATAGAAAAGGCGTAATGTAGCCATGCTGCTGTCAATGGAGTGTCCGCCCTCTACACCAATTAAGCTGGCCACTTTACCATTTTTGAAAGTTTCATTTATCCCTGCATTTGAAAGGAATTACAGGTTATGTCCAATAATTCACTTGGATTCAGATTGAGGTCACTTAGTACATTTATATTTGGCAAACAGATTTCAGATTTTTTCCTATTTTTAACACGTGATTCTAATTGTTTTATTTAATTTATTTGTTTTATTTAATTTCAAAACTGTATTTGGAAAATATGTATTGATTGAAAAGCTGAAGCATGTCTTGTTGCTGAACAGCTTTCTATCTTTCAGGTAATAATTCTTTCTTCAAATAGCTAAACAGAGCAACATTTAATATCCTATTCAATAAAGAAAAATGTGAACTTGTCTGCTTTGGAAGGGAGAATAGAAAAGCAGCATATTATTTAATTAGAAAGAGATGACAGAACTCTGAGGTACAGGGGGATCTGGGTGTCCTGGTACATGAATCACAAAAAGTTAGTATGCAGGTACAGCAAGTGATTAGGAAGGCAAATGGAATGTTGATATCTATTGCAAGAAAAATGGAATATAAAAGGAGGGAAGTTTTACTACAGTTGTTTAGGGTGTTGGTGAGACCACATCTGTGTACAATGTACAGTTTTGGTTTCCTTATTTAAGAAAATATATAAAAGCGTTAGAAGTAGTTCAGAGAGGGTTCACTCGATTGATACCTGGGTTGGGAGGGGGTTATCTTGTGAGGAAAGGTTGCACAGCTTGGGCCTATATCCATTGGAGTTTAGAAGAATGAGAGGTGGCCTTATTGAAACATATAAGATCCTGACAGAACTTGACAAGTTGGATGCTGAAAGGATGTTTCCTCTTGTGGGAGAGACTAGAACTAGGGAACATAGTTTAAAAATAAGGGGTTTCCCATTTAAGATGGAGATGAGGAGAATTTTTTTTCTCTCAGAAGGTCGTGAGTCTGTGGAATTCTCTTCCCCAGAGACCAGTGGAGGTAGGCTCATTGAATACTTTTAAGACAGAGATTGATAGATTCTTGACTAATGAGGGAGTCAAAGGTTATTGGTATAGGTAGGAATGTGGAGTTGAGGCCACAATCAGATTAGCCATGACCTTATTGAATGGCAGAGTAGTCCGAAGGGGCTGAATGGCCTACTCCTGCTCCTAATTCGTATGCTTAGAAACCCAGAAACTAGGAGTAGGAGTAGGCCATTTGGCCCTTCGAGCCTGCTCTGCCATTCAATATGATCATGGCTGATCCTCTATCTCAACACCACATTCCCACTTTCTCTCCATAGCCCTCGATTCCCTTAATATCCAAAAAATTATCAATTTCTTTCTTGAATATACTCAGTGACCTGGCCTCCACAGCTTTCTGTGGTAGAGAATTCCACAGGTTGACCACCCTCTGATTAAAGAAACTTTTCCTCATCTCAGTTTTAAATTGCCTGCCCTGTATCCTGAGACTGTGGCCCCTGGTTCTAGACTCCCCAACCAGGGCAAACATCTTCCCTACATCTAGTCTGTCTAGCCCTGTTAGAATTTTATATGTTTCAATCAGATTCCCTCTCATTCTTCTAAGCTCGAGTGAATACAGGCCCAGTCGAACCAATCTCTCCTCATATGACAGTCCTGCCATTCCCGGTATCAGCCTAGTGAACCTTCGCTGCACTCCCTCTATGGCAAGTATATCCTTTCTTAGGTAGGGAGAACAAAACTGCACACAATACTCCAGGTGTGATCTCATCAAGGCCTTGTATAACTGCAGTAAGACATCCCTACTTCTGAACTCAAATCCTCTTGCTATGAAGGCCAACATACCATTTGCCTTCCTAATTGCTTGCTACACCTGCCTGTTTACTTTCATTGACTGGTGTACAAGGACACCCAGATCCCTTTGTACATCCACATTTCCCAATATAGCACCATTTAAATAATACTCTGCCTTTCTGTTTTTCACACCGAAGTGTATTACTTCACATTTATCCACGTAACACTGCCTCTGCCATGTGTTTGCCCACACACCCTTGTCTAAATCACCCTGAAGCCACCTTGCATCCTCCTCACAACCCCACCCAGTTTTGTATCATCAGCAAACTTGGAAATATTGCATTTGGTTTCTTCATCCAAGTCATTTATATATTTCGTGAATAGCTGGGGCCCAAGCACTGATCCCTGTGGTATACCACTAGTCACCACCTGCCATCTGGAAAAAGACCCATTTATTCCCACTCTCTGTTTCCAATCTGTCAACCAATTCTCAATCCATGCCAGTGTATTACTCCTGATCCCATGTGCTTTAATTTTGTCCACTAGCCTCTTATGTGGGACCTTATCAAAAGCCTTTTTGAAATCCAAATACACCACATCCACTCATTCTCCCTTATCTATTCTACTAGTTATATCCTCAAAAAACTCCAGTAGATTGGTTAAGCATGATTTCCCATTCATAAACCTATGCTGACTTTGTCTAATCCGATAAATGCTTTCCAAGTGTTCTGTTACCACGTCTTTTATAATAGACTCTAGCATTTTCCCCACTACTGATGTTAGGCTAACTGGTCTGTAATTCTGTTTCTTCTCTCCCTCATTTTTTAAATTGTGGGGTTACATTTGCCACCCTCCAATCTGTAGGAGCTGCTCCAGAGCCATTAATTTCTCTAGCACCATTTTTTAATTAATACTGATTTTCTTCAATGCCTCCCTCTCACTAGACCCTTGGTTCCCTGACATTTTTGGAAATTATTTGTGTCCTCGTTTGTGAAGACAGAACCAAAATGCTGTTCAATTTTTCTGCCATTTCTTTGTTCCCCATTATAATTTCCTCCATTTCTGACTGCAAGGGACCTACATTTGTCTTTGCTAATCTTTTTCTTTTCACATATTTATAGAAGCTTTTACAGTCAGTTTTTATGTTCCCTGCAAGTTTACTTTCATACTCCATTTTCCCCTTCTTGATCAATCTTTGTGTCCACTTTTGCTGAATTCTAAACTGCTCCCAATCCTCAGACTTGCTGCTTTGTCTGACAGTTTTATATGTCTCCTCTTTGGATCTAAAACTATCCCTAATTTCTTTTGTAATCCATGGTTGAGCCACCTTTCCTGTTTTATTTTTGTGCCAGACAGAAATGAATAATTATTGTAATTCATGCATACATTCCTTAAATATTAGCCATTGCCTCTCTACCATCAACCCTTTTAGTAAAGTTCCCCAATCCATCATTGCCAACTCACGCCTTGTACCCTCGTAGTTCCCTTTATTTAGATTCAGGACCCTAGTTTCGGATTCAACTTCTTCATTCTCCATCTTAATGGACAATTCTATAATTTTATGGTCGCTCTTCCCCAAGGACCCCGCACAGCAAGACTGTTAATTAATCCTTTTTCACTGCAAAATACCCAGTCTAGGATAGCCTGCTCTCTAGCTGGTTCCTCAACGTATTGGTCTAAAAAACCATCACATACACACTCCAGGAAATCCTCCTCCACAGTATTATTGCTAGTTTGGTTTGTCCAATCTATATGTAGATTAAAGTCACCCATGATTACAGTTGTACCCTTATTGCACATGTCTCTAATTTCCTGTTTAATACCTTCCCTTACATCTCCATTACTGTTTGGGGGCCTGTAGACAACCTCCACTAACGTTTTCTGCCTCTTGGTGTTTCTTATCTCCACCCAAACAGATTCCACATAATGATTTTCCGAGCAAATATTCTTCCTCACTATCGCATTGCTCCTTTATTAACAATGCTACACCACCTCCTTTCCCTATTTGTCTGTCCTTCCTAAATATTGAATACTCCATAAGACCATAAAACATAGGAGTAGAAATTAGGCCAATCGGCCCATCGAGTCTGCTCCGCCATTCAATCATGGCTGATAAGTTTCTCAACCCCATTCTCCCGCCTTCTCCCCGTAACCTTTGATCCCCTTACCAATCAAGAACCTATCTATCTCGGGCTTAAGTATACTCAATGACCTGGCCTCCACAGCCTTCTGTGGCAATGAATTCCATAGATTCACCACTCTCTGGCTAAAGAGGTTTCTCCTCATCTCTGTTCTAAAAGGTCTTCCCTTTACTCTGAGGCTGTGCCCTCGGGTCCTAGTCTCTCCTACTAATGGAAACATCTTCCCCACGTCCACTCTATCCAGGCCTTTCAGTATTCTGTAAGTTTCAATCAGATCCCCCCTCATTCTTCTAAACTCCATCGAGTATAGACCCAGAGTCCTCAAACGTTCCTCATATGTTAAGCCTTTCATTCCTGGGATCATTCTTGTGAACCTCCTCTGGACCCTCTCCAGGGCCAGAACATCCTTCCTGAGATACGGGGCCCAAAATTGCTCACAATATTCTAAATGTGGTCTGACCAGAGCCTTATAAAGCCTCAGCAGCACATCCCTGCTTTTATATTCTAGTCCTCTCGAAATAAATGCCAACATTGCATTTGCCTTCCTAACTACCGACTCAACCTGCAAGTTAACCTTAAGAGAATCCTGGACTAGGACTCCCAAGTCCCTTTTGCACTCCAGATTTCTGAATTCTCTCCCCATTTAGAAAATAGTCCATACCTCTATTCTTCCTACCAAAGTGCATGACCTCACACTTCCCCACATTGTATTCCATCTGCCACTTCTTTGCCCATTCTCCTAACCTGTCCAAATCCTTCTGCAGCCTCCCCGCCTCCTCAATACTACCTGTCCCTCCACCTGTCTTTATATCATCTGCAAACTTAGCCAGGATGCCCTCAGTTCATTCATCTAGATCATTAATGTATAAAGTGAAAAGTTGTGGTCCCAACACTGACCCCTGCGGAACTCCACTAGTCACCAGCCACCATCCTGAGAAGGACCCCATTATCCCCACTCTCTGCCTCCTGCCAGACAGCCAATCTTCTATCCATGCTAATACCTTGCCTCTAACACCATGGGCTCTTATCTTACTGAGCAGCCTCCTGTGCGGCACCTTGTCAAAGGCCTTCTGGAAGTCCAAGTAGATAACATCCATTGGCTCTCCTTTGTCTAACCTACTCGCTACCTTCTCAAAGAATTCTAACAGATTTGTCAGGCATGACCTCCCCTTGACGAAACCATGCTGACTTTGCCCTATTTTACCATGCACTTCCAAGTATTCTGAAATCTCATCCTTAATAATGGACTCTAAAATCTTTCCAACGACCGAGGTCAGGCTAAACGGCCTGTAATTTCCCATCTTTTGCCCTACTCCCTTCTTAAACAGGGGAGTTACATTAGCGATTTTCCAGTCCTCTGGGACCCTCCCTGACTCCAGTGATTCCTGAAAGATCACCACTAACGCCTCCACTATCTCTTCAGCTATCTCCTTCAGAACTCTGGGGTGTAATCCATCCGGTCTAGGTGATTTATCCACCTTCAGACATATCAGTTTTCCTAGCATCTTCTCCTTGGTAATGGCCACCATACTCACCTCTGCCCCACGACTCTCTTGAACTTTGGGGATGTCACTCGTGTCTTCCACTGTGAAGACTGACGCAAAGTACCTATTCAGTTCCTCCGCCATTTCCTTGTTCCCCACTACTACTTCTCCAGCGTCATTTTCCAGCGGCCCAATGTCCACTTTTGCCTCTCTCTTACCTTTTATATATCTAAAAAAATTCTTGCAATCTTCTTTTATATTACTGGCTAGTTTACCCTCATATTTAATCTTCTCCCTCCTTATTTCTTTTTTAGTTGTCCTCTGTTGGTCTTTGTAGGCTTCCCAATCCCCTGGTTTCCCACTGCTCTTCGCCGCATTGTATGCTTTCTCTTTAGCTTTTATGCTGTCCTTGACTTCCCTTGTCAGCCATGGTTGCCTTGTCCTCCCTTTAGTTTGCTTCTTCTTCCTAGGGATGAATTTTTGCTGTGTCTCCCAAATTACTCCCAGAAACTCCTGCCATTGCTGTTCCACTGTCTTTCCTGCTAGGCTCATCTCACAGTCAATTCTGGCCAGCTCCTCCCTCATGCCTCTGTAGTTGCCTTACTTCAACTGTAATACCGTTACATCTGATTCCAGCTTTTTCCTCTCAGCTTTTTCCTGGATGTTCAGTTCCCATCCTTGGTCACCCTGCAGCCATGTCTCCATAATTGCAACTATATCATAACCATTTATATCTATTTGTGCTGTTAATTTATCTGCACTGGAGTGCTGCTTTGGGCTGCAGCAGAGTGCTTAAGTTGGAGTTTGGTGACTGAGGGAGTTTGGTGACGAGGGAACGAGGTGATCCTTTGAGTACCGTGAGTACGGTCGGGTAGATACTTACTACTTTTATCGCTTATAGTTTTTAAGGTCTTATTTTGTGGTTCATTGTTTGTAAGGGCTATATTCTGTAATGACGAGGAGCAGGGAAGAAGGGCTGTGGAGTAATTGATATTATTTGATATTAAGTATCTTCCAAAAGGTTTAATTTAATTTAAAGGGGTAAGTCATAGCAGGAGAGCTCAAAGCCGTGGTGTGCTCCTCCTGCTCTATGTGGGAAGCTGGGAACATTTCCAGTGCCCGGGGCCAGCATGTGTGCAGGAAGTGTCTCCAGCTGAAGCTCCTGGAAGCCCAAGTTTCGGAGCTGGAGCGGCAGCTGGGACACTGTGGGGCATCCGCAAGGCGGAGAGTATCGTGGATAACACATACAAAGAGGTGGTCACACCACAGGCTTAGAGGCCACAAGCAGGAAGGGAATGGGTGACCACCAGGCAAAGCAAGATGACTAGGCAGGCAGTGCAGGAATCTCCTGTGGCTATTTCCCTGCTTTGGATACTATTGAGGGGAATGGCCTCTCAGGGGAAAGCAGCAACAGCCAAACTCGTTGCACCACAGTTGGCTCTGCTGCACAGGGGAGGAGTAAAAAGTGTGGGAATGCAGTAGTTAAAGGGGATTCAGTTATAAGGGGAATAGATAGGCATTTCTGTGGCTGCAAATGAGACTCCAGGATGGTATGTTGCCTCCCTGGCACTAGGGTCAAGGAGGTCTCAGATCAGCTACATGACATTCTGAAGGGGGAGGGTGAACAGCCAGTGGTCGTGGTATACATTGGTACAAACGACATAGGTAAAAAAAGGGATGAGGTCCTAAAAGCAGAATATAGAGAGTTAGGAAGTAAGTTGAAAAGTGGGACCTCAAAGGTAGTCATCTCAGGATTACTACCAGTGCCACATGCTAGTCAGAGTAGAAATAGCAGGATATATCGGATGAATACTTGGCTGAAAAGATGGCGCGAGGGGGAAGGTTTCAGATTCCTGGGACATTGGGACCAGTTCTGGGAGAGGTGGGACCAGTACAAACTGGAAGGGTTACACCTGGGAGGGACTGGGACTGATGTCCTAGGGGGAACATTTGCTCGAGTGGTTGGGGAGGGTTTAAACTGAAGTGGCAGGGGATGAGAACCTATGCAAGGAGTCCGAGGAAGGGAAATCAAGGACAAGAACAAAAGACAGAAAGGGGAATAAGAAAAGTGATAGGCAGAGAAATCAAGGGCCAGAATCAAACAGGGCCTCAGTGGAAAATGGTGGCAACAGGACAAGTAATGTTAAAAAGACAAGCCTTAAGGCTTTGTGCCTTAACGCGAGGAGCATTTGCAATAAAGTGGATGAATTAACCGCGCAAATAGATGTAAACAGATATGATATAGTCGGGATTACGGAGACATGGCTGCAGGGTGACCAGGGATGGGAACTGAACATCCAGGGGTATTCAGTATTTAGGAAGGACAGACAAAAAGGAGGAGGCGTTGGAGTTGCATTGCTGGTTAAAGAGGAAATTAACGCAATAGTGAGGAATGGTATTAGCTCCAACGATGTGGAATCTGTACGGGTAGAGCTGAGAAACACTAAGGGGCAAAAAATGTTAGCGGGGGTTGTATATAGACCCCCAAACTGTAGTGGTGATGTTGGGAATGGCATTAAACAGGAAATTAGAGACATATGCAATAAAGGAACATCTGTAATTATGGGTGACTTTAATCTGCATATAGATTGGTCAAATCAAATTAGTAACAATATCGTAGAGGAGGAATTCCTGGAGTGGGATGGCTTTCTGGACCAATGCATTGAGGAACCAACTAGAGAACAGGCCATCCTAGACTGGGTATTGTGTAATGAGATAGGAATAATTGGCAACCTAGTTGTGCGAGGCCCCTTGGGGATGAGCAACCATAATATGATAGAATTCTTCATCAAGATGGAGAGTGACGTAATTGATTCTGAGACTAGGGTCCTGAATCTTAATAAAGGAAACTATGATGGTATGAGGCGCAAGTTGGCTATGAAGGGCTGTGAAACATTACTTAAAGGGATGACAGTGGATAGGCAATGGCAAACATTTAAAGAGCGCATGGGTGAACTGCAACAATTGTTTATTCCTGCCTGGCGCAAAAGTAAAACAGGAAATGTGGACAACCCATGGTTTACAAGGGAAATTAGAGATAGTATTTGATCCAAGGAAGAGGCATACAAATTGGCTGGGAAAAACAATCCTGAGGATTGGGAGCAGTTTAGAATTCAGCAAAGGAGGACCAAGGTGTTGATTAAGAAGGGGAAAATAGATTACGAGAGTAAGCTGACTGTAAAAGTTTCTATAGGTATGTGAAGAGAAAAAGATTGGTGAAAGCAAATGTAGGTCCCTTACAGTCAGAAACAGGGGAATTTATAATGGGGACTAAAGTTTATCTCTGCTTCACTGATGATTTTCAAGACATTTAGTAAGAGGCTGTTTTTTCCACTATCCCAGTGTTGCATCCAGGTTCTGCTTTAACCTATTATCAAGCTAATTTTGTTCACAAATGAAGAGTAGCTAACTGGAAAAGAAAGATATTCAGACTAAAATATATTAATGTATACAAAGCTAAAAATGTTAATGAGAAAGTACTTGAGCCCAATTAGAAATGCAGGAGGTTCTGCAACCGTGTCATCATTAAGATATACAATGAATAGCATCTGCTATTATCTTCTGTCAGTTGTGGCACATGTAAAGTTTACAACTGTGGCTGAGCTTTCACCTGTGATTTCCAAGGTCCTGCATATGAAATTGTGATCTAGAGAGGGATCATCAGTATAGTGATAAAAAAATAAACTAACATGGATTGCTCTGGCAGAATGTTTTTTCTCATCTATCCAGAATCATCCTTTTCCTATCACGGGAAGAATGAAAGCAGGAAGCTACAGGCCAGTTAGCTTAACATCTGTCACAAGGAAAATGCCTGAATCTATTATTAAGGAGGTTATAGAGGGGCATTTCGAAAATCTCAATGCAATCAGGCAGAGTCAACATGGTTTTGCGAAGGGAAATCATGTTTGACTAATTTCTTGGAGTTCTTTGAGGAAGTAACAAGCAACGTGGATAAAGGGGAACCCATGGTTGTGCTGTACTTAAGATTTTCAGAAGGCAGTTGACAAGGTGCCACATCAAAGGTTACTATGCAAAATAAGAGCTCACAGTGTAGGGGGTAACATATTAGCGGGGACAGAGGGTTGGTTAGCTAATAGGAAACAGAGAGTAGGCATATGTGGGTCACTTTCAAGTTGGCAAGATGTGACGAGTGTCACAGGGATCAGAACTGGGGCCTGAACTATTTACAATTTATATCAATGACTTGGATGAAGGAACTGAATGTATGGTGGCTAAATTTGCTGATGATTCAAACATAGGTAGGAAAGTATGAAAACAATGTAAGGAATTTGCAAAGGGATATAGGTAGGTTAAGTGAGTGGGCAAAAATTTAGCAGATGGAGTATAATGTGGGAAAATGTGAAATTGTCCACTTTGCCAGGAAGAATAGAAAAGCAGCATATTATTTAAATGGAGAGAGATTGCAGAACTCTTGAGGTACAGAGGGATCTTGGTGTCCTGGCACATGAATCACAAAAAGCTGGTATCAGCAAGTGATTAGGAAGGCAAATGGAATGTTGTCATTTACTGCAAGGGGATGTAATATAAAAGTAGGGGTGCTTTGCTGCAGTTGTACAGGGCATTGGTGAGGCCATATCTGGAGTAGTGTATACAGTTTTGGTCTCCTTATTTAAGAAAGGATATAAATGCATTAGCAGTTCAGAAAAGGTTCACTTGATTGATCCCTGAGATGGGGAGCAAGGTTATCTTGTGAGGAGAGGTTGGGCCTGTATCTATTGAAGTTTAGAAGAATGAGAGGTGATCTTATTGAAACATACAAGGGTACTTGCCAGGGTGGATGCTGAAAGGATGTTTCCCCTTGTGGGGAGAACTAGAATTCAGGGACACCATTTAAAAATAAGGGGTCTCCCATTTCAGACAGAGATGAGGAGAAACTTTTTCTCTCAGAGGGTCATGAGTCTTTGGAACTCTCTTCCCCAGAGAGCGGTGGAGGCAAGGTCTTTGAATATTTTTAAGACAGAGATAGACAGATTCTTCACTAACAAGGGAGTCAAAGTTTATTGGGGGTAGGTGGGAATATGTGGTCAAGGCCACAAATAGATCTTACTGAATGGCAGAGCAGGCTCGAGGGGCTGAATGGCCTATGTCTGCTCCTAATTTGTATGCAAGTTCATATTAAGATCAAGACAAACAGACATAGGTTAATTTTGTTTGGCATCGCTATTCACTAAGGTTGCATAGTATTACTTTATATTATGACACAGCTGATGGGAAAGGCTGAATTGTTCAAATCCCAGAGGGAAACTTGAAATAACTGTCATAATCCATTTTTGCAATTTGTAATTTCGAGATGCAGACTTTGAATTCAGTAGGAATAAGATCGAGTCTCGTGGTTTTTACATAAAACTAAATTAAATATTTATTAATTTAACAACAGATTAAACACATACACATGGTTACAAATTACTACTATAATAATTTTTTAACAAATCCCCAAATTAATCACCCCCAGGCAAATCTCCACTAAGGCAACAGTAACCCAGAGACTTTAAGTAGACACCAGGCAAAACACATTTGACTCTACGAATTCCGAATGAGGTTCCTTTGCATGTTGGTTGGAGGCATACAGGCTCCTTAGGCATACGTCACACATACAAACTCCTTTCTTTTATATACCTAGCTTTCCCTTTGAATGTAAATTTTCCATTGTATCACTAGGTCTTTTGAACTTCAGCTCTTCTAACAATAAAACCCCTTTCATAGCACAATTTTATTAGTAAGATGAAAAAATAAACTCATTGTTTGGCTTCTTCTAGCTAGGTGCAAGATTTTACCCACAGTCTTGAATGGTTTATTCAACAAATGCAAATGAACACTTTACCTTACTGTTCACCCAATTAACATGTCAAAACTACTATACATCAAAGCACCCAGTCTGGCTGGCTTTAATCCAATAAGACACAGACAGGCACACACCCAGACACAGACGCTCACTAGAATTCCAATTTAAAAATAATTTCCGATAACATTGTACACATTAGTATCTCTTCATGACACTTAATAATCAATAAACTTATGTTCTAACATTTTGGCAAAAGACATTAAACAAACCCTAAAACATAGATTAACATGTGACAATGTATTTTGCTCTATCATCTTGTATAAAACAAAACAATATTTTATTCAGGTAATTTTCAAAGATATACTGTGGAACAAACAGTAAATTCCAATAGTACAGCTCTTTTAAAATCAATTCTTGACACATGTATGAATGTACAGCAATATAAAATGCATTGAAACGCATTAAGTCACTAGCAGATTTAATTATGATAAAGATGAAAATTCTCTCTCTGCCCGTTTTCATTCTCCAAAGCATATTTTTCACAAGGACAATTTTCCATTTGAGTATGTTTGGATATCAACATATCCTCCTATATATATTCAACATATATTGCACAATTTAGCTTAGATTGCTTCGTTTCTTTCTTCCTTCCAAAATAAATTACTTCACCCTCCTCTGCATTAAATTGCATCTGCCATGTGTTTGCCCATTTCACCTTGGGCTTCAGCTTTGCTGATAAGCCTTTAATGTAGCACTTTATCAAACACCTTCTGGAAATCCATATACACATCAATTCTATTACATTCATCAATCCTCTCTGTTACCTCAGTGAAAAACTTAATTAAATTAGTTAAACATGATTTGCCCTTATCAAATCCATGCCGGCTTTCCTTAGTTAATCCACATTTGTCCAAGTGGCTGTTAATTTTGATTATCATTTCTAAAAGCTTCCCACCAGCGAGATTGAACTTGTAGGTAAATCTAACAATGAGTGAAAAAGAAATGAGTGAAAAGGGAATGTAATATCAACAAAATGTGCTATTGACCTTAAACGAAAATAGAAAATGCTGGAAATGCTCAGCAGGTCAGGCAGTATCTGTGGCAAGTGAAACAAGGTAAACCTTTCATAAGAACATTGACCTGGAATGTTAATTTTGTTTCTCTTGTCAGATGCTACCAGATCTGCTGAGCTTTCCAGCATTTTCCGATTACCAGCATCTGCAGTATTTTGCTTTTGGAATTATGGGCTTTTTGTCCATATTGGGCCGTAACTTCCTCGAAGTGGCAATCAGTGTTAGATTGCCGCTTCGTGCCCACTTACCTACGCCAAATTTCTTCCATGCCTATCTCGCCCGACCTTCCAACTTGGGCCGGGGGAGATCCAGGCAGTGCAGCAGCCTCTGAAGCCCGGCGTCATAGTCCAGCAGAGTCGGATTGAAGGAGGATACGCCCCCTTTTTACAGCACCAGTTGCCGTAAACCAGGTAAGCTTAAAGTTCTGATTGAGATTGACAGGCCAGAGAGACGGTAAGTGCCTAAGGTAAGCAGATAGGCTTTGGAGGGTGATGGGTATTGTTGGTTGCGCTGGGGTGTGGGGTGGGGGCGGGGTCAGACATCGCAGGGGGCTGGGATGGTTGGACATTGGGCGGATTGGAGGGGTTGGACATCGGGGGGGTTGGACATCGTAGGGTGTGGGGATTGGACATTTGGGGGATAGGGGGGTTGGACATCGGGGGGATGGGGGCTGGGCATCAGGGGGGTGGGGGTTGGACATCATAGGATGTGGGGGTTGGACTTTGGGGGGATAGGGGGGACATCAGGGGGTGGGGGCTGGACATCGGGGGGGGGTTGGACATCAGGGGGGCTGGGGGGGGTCGGAGATCGGTGGGGTGGAGGAGTTCAGACATCAGGAGGTGGGGGTGGTGGGGGTTATGGGGGCGGTTGGGCCGGGAAGGTGGTGGGTGTGGGTGGGGCCAGACATCTGGAGATGAGGGGATGGGACATTTGGGTAGTGGTAATGGGGTCGAAGGTTCTGGAGGGGGTGGGGGGTGTCAATCATTCGGAGGGATGGGGGTCGGGTCTGACCTCGGGGGGAGGGTGGATGGGGTGCCGGGGGGTGCAGGAGAGTCTGGCCCCAAGGTGGCGGGGTGGGGTGGGGAGTCCCATGGCAGGTGGGGAATAGCGGGTGGTTAGTCGGGGTGTTGGTGGGGGAGTCCCCTGGGGGGCCAGGGTGTGGGGGTAGGCCTGTGGAGGGAATTGGTCTGAGTCTTTACGATTGCTACCCAGGAGTTAGAAGAGGTTTTAATTCTAACTTTTTCTGAGTAACTGTTGGTGTTTCCCTGTTGGGACCATCCGAAGTTTGCGTTTTAAAATTGCATTTTCGCCTGGTTCAGAGCGCAGGGCAATGGCATCTTTTGGGGTACCCCCCCCTCCCCACCCACCCCCTCCCCCCACATCCCCCAATCCGACACTGGGGAGCTCAGAACTTACGGCCCATAAAGTTCTTCTCTTGGCTTTCTTATTCCTTCAAAAGTTGGTTCACAAATATTAGCAAACACAAAAAAATGACATATTTGATTTTACATCCTTGTTACAACCCTTAATGCAGAATTGGAACAGCATTCTGTATTTTACTCCTTTTCAGGACTCAAGCTGGTGGGAAGAAATGTTGAGGATTTGCATGTGGATGGTGCTATTGGGAAATCTCCGGTGTATTATCTGTGATTTCCTGTCCACTGAATGTATGTTAAGTTTTATGACGAACAATTCTGATTTTCTCATTAGTCGCCTACTGTGTGCAAAGCCTACAGATTGTGAGGAAGGGAAAGATTTTGAATTTCACTTTAACAATGCAGTACAATAACTGAATATTACATTGGAGTTATTTTTCTTTGAATTATGCATTCAGGAGACAGTGGTGGATGTATTTCTGGGGAGCAAGAGAAGGGGGAGGAGAGGGAGGCATGGGGATGAAGGGAGCGTAGAAAGCTTGCAGTTAATACTAGTCCCACTCCATTACATCAAAGGCAACTACCTAAGCATCGTGGAGAAACAGCGCAAGAGGATGCACAGGTTCACCAAGTAAGTTGTGACTAAAATGTATCTCCTGTGCCTTGAAGACCTGCAGTTATAGCCACATATTAGCTAAATCCCTCCAAGTGTTGGGAATGTTTCACCACAGGGTGACCAACCATCCTGTATTTTACAGGATTTTCCAGTAATTTGCCTTACTGTTCTGTGTCCCGAATGTTGGTTGCCCAGGGTGCCATTCATTCTGGATTCTTCCAGGCTGTGACTGAGGAAACTGCTGGACTCTCCTCTTGCTGCTGCCTTTGTCTTTGGTGCCTGCACATTTGCACTGCACTGCTGCATGTGTGCACTGTGCTGCTGCACGTGTGCACTGCGCTGCTGCACGTGTGCACTGCACTGCTGCATGTGTGCAGCCCATTCAGCTCTGAGGAACAGGAGACAGGACACTTGCCAGCACTCAGAAAGTTGTTTGGCAGATAGGTGGTTGAGGGGAGGGGGTCTGGCACCACTCAGGCTCAGGTTGGAGGGCTGGGTGGGGGGGGTGGTCAAAAGGCAGCTCTGTCAGGCCCGAGTTGTGGGGTCCAGCGGAGGCTCTGTCAGGCCCGAGTTGTGGGGGTCCAGTGGAGGCTCTGTCGGGCTCGAATCGTGGAGGTCCAGTGGTAGCTCTGTCAGGCCTGTGTCAGGGATGGTCCAGTGGTGGCACTATCAGGCCCAAGCCGGTCGGGGGGGGGGGTCAGGCAGCGGCACTGTCAGGCCCGAGTTGAGGGTCCAATGTCCAGCAGGCCTGAGCGGGGTGAGGGGCTTCTGTAAGTATTGAGAGGGATCTGGGGAGAGGATCTGCTGAGTGAGTGAGGGCAAGGGGGGATTTGGGGAGAGGGGCTTCTGAATATATCTGTTGTGGGTTTGGAATTGGACAGTGTGTTTGTGTGGTGGGGAGCAGTGCGGCGCTTCGATCGAGCAGAGGTGGGTAGAATATAATTAAACTATTTTATATGCGATTTCTAATGAGGGCCTAGTTTCTCTTTTCACAGATGCTGCCAGACCTGCTGAGTTTTTCCAGCATTTTCTGTTTTTATTTCAGATTTCCAGCATCCACAGTATTTTGCTTGTAGCCTGGTTTTATATTTGGTCAAGACCTGTGGGCCTCCTTGTTTCTGTCGACCCTGTGCCCACTGTGCCCTCAAGGTGACCTCCACCTCTGGGTCCGGTCTTGCCAGCACCACTCCTGCCACCCGCCCCCACTCCGCCTTACCCCACGCTCTGGCCTCGTCAGCTGCAGCCCCCAGCCCCAGACTTCTGGTCTCATCAGCAACCCACCCTCCCCACCGCCCCACCCACTACACCCCCCCCCACCCCAACTACTCCTCCGGCCTCATCAACACCTACTAAGTTCCCCCAAAACCCCTGTTGAAGTGTCCCTTTTGTTTTTGCTCTGAGTTGGTCAACCTGGTTCACCGCAATCCTTAACCTTAATGTCACAGGAATCTTCCGATTCGCAAGTGGGCATTGCAGGAATCAGTCCCTTTGTTTACCTGTTAAACACCCAAGCCCCTGAGATTACAAACAATATCATGACACAGACCCACTCACACTAGTAGAACTGAGGGTCTGGAAAACGGGTACTGTGATAGGTCAGAAGTTCAACTGGGGGAGGGATGAGCAATTCTTAAAGGGTTGCTGCTTTCCATTAAAGCAGAGTGCTTTGTTTCATATCTTGGGAAAGAATTTATGGAAAAACCCCACTGTAAATAAAATGTAATTGTAATTTACAATGTACAATCTCTCTCATCCTACTCGCTTTTTTTGTGTTTAAGGGAAACAAGACACCAAAGATTTTTATGTGTCAGACATTGATCCTGCTATCTGTTCCCATTCTTGTGACTGTAGTATTAGGGTGTTCAGGGTTGAAAGGGTTAATGCGTGGGACTGGAGAAACAGTACCACCCACAAGATGATGTAAGAGACTCATGACCAAGGGTCGAGAAGGAGAATGCGCGTGGCTCAGACTGAGTAACACTTATAATCTTGTAGAGCTGTATATAGTTATGTTCATCCAATAAACCAGTTATTGTTCAGACATACAATATCAGCAATCGTTCTTTAGCCAGTCACAATTAACCTACAATGTGGTGGCCGTGGTGGCAGCAGCTGTGAAGGACCCCAAAATCTCTGAAAATCAATATTTAAAATGTTTGCAAGTCTGACCAGGAAAAAAGGTGCCAAAACTGAAGACTTCAGTAAGTGGAAAACCTCCAAAAGAACTCCACAGAAGACATGGAGACAGAGAGGTAGAGAAAAAAAATCAACTGTTCAACTTACGAAGGACTGCACCATAGCACATGGTGGTCCGTAAAAAATCCTGATCCAGCAGCAGAGTCAAATAACCTAGCGACAATCGAAGAAGGGTGAGCAAGTCTTGAAAAAGGCTCAAAATCTTCAATTTAATGGCGCAAGAAGCAGGCAGCATGGGACAAATTCCACTTTGGTGAGAACGGGTCTTGATACACCTCGCAGTCTGGTTGCGAGGTCGGCGCCAGTACATGTGGAGACTGCGAGGCAGCAATTGAGAAAAAAAATAATAAATTCAGCTGTTTAAAAATGACTCTCCAGCAGGAGGAAAGTAGTGGACAAAGCTTAATAGTCACTTCCAGTGATTAGTTTAAAAACTCTGCCAAGTTTAGGAACAATTACCAAAAAAGGACCACAGCGGCTATCAGTGAAAGGGAAAAACTTCATTACTGCAAAAAAATCAAGGCAAACCTCCTAAAAGCTTAAAACAGCCATGGATTCCAAATTCACTTTGCCTGATCGATTTGGGCATATGGAAGGACCAAATCAAACACAGAATTTTGCACAATGGAGGAAGTAATTTTTAAGATTCAGAACTGCTTCTGGAGTGGACAATAAATCTGAGGCTGAACAAGTCAATACATTATCAGAGCGGGTGCGGATGATGTTATAGCAAGACAAGGCATTAATGAAACATCAGACAAATTCAAAGAAGTCTTAACAGCCTTTGATAATTACTTTAATTTACGAACTAACAAGATCTCAGAAAGAGCCATGTTTAACAAAAGGATCCAGAAGCCATCTGAACCAGTAGATGACTTTATCACTGATCTGCATTGACTGGCTGAAGGTTGCGAATATGGTGATCTTAAAACCGAGCTGAGATGAGATCGCATTGTAGTCATGTTACCAATCACACCCCATCTGACCTTCTGCAATCCAAAGAAAATTTAACTTTGGAGCAGGCTAACAGTTGGTGAGACAAACAGAAGTCCTTAAACAGAATAGAGCTATACTCAGAGGAGAGGACAAACCCTGACTCAGAAAACCCCCAATGACGGTACAACTTATTAAACAAAAGGTCAAAGGCAATCCAGGGAAGAAGACACCTTATGGAACAAAAGCTCAAGATGCTAGTAAACCATGCCAGCGCTGTGACGTGAAAAAGCCCCGCAGGTGCGAGCAATGCGCTGCAGAATGCTTTCAACATTAAAGCTTTGAACACTTTGGAAAGATGTGCAGGGCTAAAACCTCCAGACATGCAGAGGATAACAAGAGAATCTTCACACACAAGGCCATCAAAGGAATTGAGGAATCCCAACAAGAGGCACAACATGTTTCCTAGGTAAGATCGAAGACCCAGATACACATTCTGGAATACAGATATTTGTGTCAATGGACATATCACTAATTTCAAATTGGGTACAGGAGCAAGTATAACAGACTTGTCCAACAAAGAACCATGGCTAGTAAAACAATGGCTGATGACAACTGAAACCAGATATATGTCCCAGGAGGGATCAAACTACAAGTCACAGGCATGCTTCAGGCAACAGTCCAATACAAGAACAAGCAGGTACTGGAAACATATCTAATTCACAATCAGGAATTTTCTCAACTGAGCCAAAATGCCTGCATCGACCTCAACCTCATTAGGACAGTGGGGGACGTCAATCAACAAACAGTCATCGTAGATATCAAATCTGAGCCCCTCAATCTGCCCAACTGCACTGATTTGGATTGGGAATTCAGCGCTGATGTTTTGACACTCTTCACAGATGCCGATAGTCCAGTCCTTTTCCAGGAATATGTCGAAGAGGGAGAGAGTAAACTTGTTCTCACCGAAGAGGTAATGAACCAATTGGACTAACAAGTACCTGAGTGCGGCCATGATCCTGCAACAGCTAAGAAGGTGGAAGATGAAACTCAATCGATGGAATTCACTGGTACAATACCACATTCATCCGACAGTGGTGACCCTTTTGTAGGTGCATCCACACCTATCCATCTACCACAAGTGGTAGTTAAGGATCCTTGCAGTCAAACAAATCCAGAGCTATAGACAGAACCGAACCAAATCATGTCCACCTCCTCCAAGTTGGAAGACGCTGACCTTATAGCTACCCCAGGTTTACTGGAATTTGAGGGAAAATAAGATGTTGATCAAGTGTCTTCCTCATAGCTTCCTATCCTGCCGAAACAATTATTCCCAGAGGCAGCAGTCCAGGATTACCCAAGAGTTCACGAACAAGAGGCTACAAGGTATCATCACTCCAGAAGTAAAGAAAGACAGACAAAACTGTCAAAAGAAACCAGGTTCAACTTAGCAGACAAGGATAGGGAGCATATCAAATGCACAGAGAGGCATTAACCCACAAAATCCAATCATGAGAAATAAATATCAGATTGAGAGAGGCATAACAGCAAGGAGAGGAAAAAAAGAGGATCAAGTCTTGAACCAGATAAGGGAACCATCCATTATACATTTGGAAAAACAAGATGTTGAGTCACAAACTGATGATGCACCAGATACTGTAACTTACCGAAGACCAACCAAGTCAAAGCAAACATGTCCAAAGGGGGACTACCCCTCTTCCAAGCCTGACAATAGCACAGTCAGGGAGAGTCATGAAAACTCCAGACCATTTAAACCTATGAAGTCAGAGACTAGAGGTGGAGATGGGATAGTATGTAAATATAAATGTAAAAAATATTTGGACAAAGACTTGCAGGGGTAGATATTGTGTTAGAGTGTTAGGGTTGAAAGGGTCTCCAGTGTGGGACTGGAGAAACAGTACCACCCACATGATGATATAAGAGACACATGATCATGAATCGAGAAGGAGAATTCTCATGGCTCAAACTGAGTAACATCTATAGTCTTGTATAGCTGTATATAGTTATGTTCATCCAATAAACCAGTTATTATTCAGACATAAAATGTCTCAGCAAATCATTCCTTAGCCAGTCACAACCAACATACAACAGTGGCTACTAATCACCTAATAAACCTCCAAATGATATTAGACTGTGGATATACTTTCCTGTTGACACTGCTACCTGTAGTATCACAGAATGTGAAGGACAGATAGGAAGACTCAAGTCATTACTGATCATAGTGAATTATACTCTTAACCAAGCAAGACATCTGCTGTTATTTTAATGTTACAAGAGCCCAGGCGGAAACATTGCTTTCTCATAATATTAAGGAGATTTGCAGTAATTTGATTGAGTTTTTAATGCCTGGTTCCAATCTGCGCTCCACATAATGTCAAAGACCTGGATGAGTTCTGACACCCCTCGGTTTTATTTTTCATTCAGGAGTTGGATTGATGCAAGGTTGCAAAGCTCAAATCTAATCCTGGTGGAAAGTGGTGTACTTCAACCATTAGGGAGGCATGCGGTCTAAAATTTATTAGTGTGCTAATAATTTCCAAATAAGACTCTCCATTGTTTCCAGAAGTTTCCTATTTATCTAGTAAGGGGATGGAACTTCCATCAACCCTCATAAGGCAAATAACACCAAGGAGGGCAGAGAAAAGCAGCAAGGACTCCTGTGCCATCCAATGTACCATGCACAATTGGCACCTGTAAAGAGCTGAATTTCAGGTAACTATTGCTATCACTCTGTAACACCCAAGGAGTCCCTGCTGCTTTAGCTAAGCCAGTGGCTGCAATATCTGAGAGTACTGAGTAAGTTGTGATGTATCAGAGTTCAGAAGACTGAATGCGGGCTCAAAAAATGGGACCCATATCAAAGTTTAGCATCCACTACCCTGTCAAAGGAAAGAATTAATAAAAGGTAAACATTGTCTGCTTGATGCAGAGGCAGGGGATGGAGGTTTCTGAGTCATAGTTCCACAAGACTGGATGGGTGCAGAATCTTTTGGCCATCGTGGGCAGATGAGGACCAGAGATATATCCAAAGTGGCTCTTGTACAAACCTGACCCTTGTTAATGAAGGGTTCTCCCGTTGAGCTGGCAAACTCCACTGGCGTCAATGCTGGAAGGTTCTGTGGACTTTCAGCAACAGTGTTTTTATTACTTAGCTTACACTGCAGGAACATGCAGTTTTGAAGTGCTTCCTCAGAATGAGCACCACATTGACCAAGCATGTTGGTATGCTGAAACCTGTTGTAGTGCAGCGCTATATGAGTTTGTGCTGGGAGTGCGATATGTATGGATACTGAGTTTCTACTCATGATTGTCCATCAGAGAATGTAGTGAGCAACATAACCACAGTTTATGTGGGCCATAAGGCAAGTAAATAAAATTTTGATACCTTAATTGGAACAGTTGACAACAAGTGTTAGAAATAGATTACTCACCTTTGCTTGAGCCTACACACTGGAAAGTTTTAGGATACATCTGACACATTCTGTGAATGACATCAATCTGCTCCAGGGTTTGCCTCACAGCATCCTTGAACTGGGTTTCACATGGTACATATGCTGACCAAAACTGAAAGGACAGACTATACATTATTGTTCAATTTAGAACTTTAATAAATTAAATCCACTGAAACTGTGTATGCAAGAATCCAATTTATACCTTGGCTATTAGTGAGTAACATCAATAATAGAATTAAGAAATTCAGCTCCTTTCAGGAGCACACGTGCTGTATTGGATGAAATAGGCTAGTTGGGCTGAATGGCCTTTTCTCACTCCATTTCATCACGTGTTTTATATTCTTACAGAGAATGATATTCCATTAGCTTCTGTGTATTGCTGCACGAATGGCAACAGGTTGAAAGATGGATGACCAGGATGTTTCCATTGGCGTCATCAAAGGCTGAGTAAAATTCATCTCAGTGATCCTAATGCCATTAAAGAACCTGCTTCAGCTACGATTGCAAAGGAACGCAGGCCCAGACCTGAAGATTCCTCATGTGTTGGCATTAGAGGGGCTTGGAAGAATGTAGCCTTTTTGTAACTATCCTGAGGGACAAATAGCTATGCAGGTAGTGGCAAGGATTCAATTGATCTAATAGTTGACATGAAAGCAAGTCAAATTAGCTCCAAACATATTCTGGAATGTCTATCAAATCAACCCGTTAAGGTTGTCCTGTAAGGCATTTACTGAAGCAGTTGTAGCTGCCACTCCCGAAGTCACTACTATCATCAGAAATTTCTGACACCTTGCGGTTGCAGTTTCTGCCTGGACTGCTTCATATTCCAGGGTGTTCTGCATGGCCTAACATTGGCACTGCATAGTGTTGCGCATGTTGACAGTGGATTCCTTATCCACTTTTCTGGCACATGCATGGTAACCATCCCGGCTGTCTGCATGTGAGGTTGATACTCCCATGTCATTGTTCTTTTGAAGAATGGGTACAAGGATGGAGCCCCTCACATCCACAGTTTGTTCATGAAATTTCCCTTGGTAAGAGGGTAAAGGAAGGAAATTAACTTAGAAGGTTGGACTCTCAGTTGTCACTCTGTAGATGTTGCAGGTCAGAAATGCATTTGAACATCTGGAAATAGCAGCAATCTAGTAGGTACGATACATTGACCCAGTGCTTATCAACCCATTCTTGGCAGCTCACCGCTTACTTTCCCATTTTTCACTTCCTCTGCTGTGTGCCTTCTGAGGGCTTGCACTGTTTTCTCCTCAAACACACTTAATGTTCCTATTCTGGCTGATCCTTCCCCTAGGGCTGTCTTTTAGTGCTGATTGTGGGCCACCTGTTCCTTTACAACCAGAAAGACACAAGAGAGCGGTATTTATTAGCAACTGCATTTACTTTCACCCAGGTGATTGCATCCATACCACGGTGATACTGCTTTTAGGTGCAGGCTAGTTTTAATCATTTCTCATGTGATACTCACATGAGAACTTGTGTGTTAGCCTCAGAGAATACACAGTGGTTATGGTGGGAATGAGGTGTGTGAGCAATTCATGAGGTTTCTTGTGAATATTAAAAATTTAACAATCACCCATTTATTTACTTTGTGAGGTTTATGGTAGCTATGGAAGTAAGTCATACCACCGTCATTCTAACAGTAGTTACGTGGGGACTTGTACCTTTACTTATCTTGGTTAATCTTAAGATCGTTAAAACTTTTCTTGCACTATTTTACAGTACATGAGTAATGGAGTTAGCATTGTCTGCCTCTGTCACTTCCCTTTATAACTCCTGCCCCACTGTTTTACAGGACTTCCTTTTCTTAAAACAAAAAACACAGATTTTCAAATAATTGAATGCACTTTCTCACCAAGTACACTTTAGCTTAGGCAAGACTCCAACTATTCACTTACCTGCTTTCCCAGTCTCCTGGCATCTTGCAACATCTCTCCAAAACTTTTATATATCTTTTTGTGGAAATCAGTGCAAGCAAATTCCAATGCCATTGTTACAAATTCTAGTAAGACTCCCAAAAAGTCCAAAGAGAGAGGCTGGACTATATTTTTCCTCATTAAAGATGTTTTGGAGATTCCAAAGGTAAGTTATTGTCCTCCTAACTCAGCGCATCATGAATACTAGCCATGATTAGTGTTTGCATTTGCTTATCCTTATTGGCCAAATTTCATTAGTTATCTGTTCCTTGCATCTTTGTGAAGCATTGTGAGATGTCTTTCTACGTTAAAGAAGCTATGCAAATCCAGGCCGTTCTTGTTTATTTGTTTATAAAAGTCATCCCGATGCTAATGTGTAATGTTAGCCTGAGGAAAATTTGTTGGACTGTTCACCATTCTCACTGCCTGGCAATAAGTCATTGCTTCTTCAAAATTAATGTCGGTAATACATAGAAGCTACATCTTGGAAACAGGCCATTCACTCCAACTGGTCCATGTAGGTGATTACTCTTCGTCCGAGCAAATAGTTTAATCACATTTACCCACTTTGTTCCCTTATCCCTTTATTCCCTTATCTTTCATCTACCTAGCTAATCCAACCTTGAATGTTGAATATTAATGTGAAAATCAATTATTCAGCAAACTGAATACCTGTCCTCCTAGAAGACCAGCTCTCAGCTTGGGGATGTTGGTGTGGGTTCCATTCAGCTTGTTCAGATCCACTTTACTCAGTTGGTTGTGGTAACGTCGGAGAAGTTGCCATGGGAGGTCATTGTGTCTGAATTTGGAAAAATAGTCTCAAAGGTCAAATGCCTAGATGGGTTGTGATACATTAGTTTGTATACACTTCCTTGCAATTTATGGCAAATTGGGAAGTTTGCAAAACTTTTTCAATTCCACATAATTTTGAGACAAATATTTTACAGTATTCAAAGAATTACGCATTGAGAAAGTACCCTGACTCTTAGAAATTTCTTTGAAATTCAGGTATGAATTGAAATAAAGAAGAAAATTTTAACATGGGGGAAGCACATTGATTTAAGTACAGATGAGGAGGTTAAAGGCAGAAAAAATATGAGCATATTTAAAAAACTGGAAGCTATCTCTCTAACCTGTTGCTATCTGCATTAAACCCGGGGACATTAGGCTGGTTATACGCAGCCCCCTTGGGAAAAAAACGCTATTCGCTCAATTGGAGTAATGTTTTAACACACTTTTAACTTTAGTGTCACATCCTCAGGTTTTCTGGAACTTGCCATTGAAAACAAGGTGAGAACACAATGACAATTGAGGAAGCTGATTATGACTCACTCAAATAATGCAAGTAATACTCAGTATAAAAGCTGCTTTTTTAACCTATTGGTGAGGAAGGGTTTGTTCACACTAGTTTTGCTGAGAGTTATTTTCTACACTTGTGAAACTTTTTGAATCATATCAGGATGGGTGCCGCCTTAGCTGCCTGAGACTGGACCTCAGAAAAGGAACAATATGAACAGAGCTGGAGCTGCACAACAATGAGGGGATCACCAGTAGCATCAGTCTGCTGTAAAAACCTGAAGCTGGACATCAGAGAAGGGCGGGGGCAGAGAGGGGAGCAGCAGATGGAGTGCAGCTCACTGGAGGCTCTTCCCACAATATAGGATGTACAGGTGAAGACTGAGTTTCCTTGAAATGCTGGAACAGCAGTGTTTCAGGAGACTCAGGTTGTCATGTCAGGTGGTGGCAGATACCTGTAGCCTCCTGGAAGAAGACCAGTTCCTTGCTGGCCATGGTGGTCATGCTTTACTAGTAGCAGTTAAAGCCAACACCACCTCAGCTTATTTGCCTCCAAGACCTTCCAAAGCTCTTCTGGAGGCACATCAGGAAGTCCCAATTGGCAGCTCACAAGATAGGGTAACTGACTGACAATTATATGAATTTTGCCTGTGACACCAGTCAAACTGAGTGGGCCCTCAGGTTTGCACCTCTGGCTGTCTTCCCACAGGCACAGAATACATGCATTTGCCAATCCACACAGCTACCCAGATTCAAACCAGTGTATTGGTAAAGTGCAGGAGTGTCCACTCCGTTCATGTGCAGCTGATGGGTGCAAGATTCCCAGGCAGCTGTAGACGCTTGCATTCTGTGGCAGTCCCTGACGACTTTGGACTTGGAAGCAAGGGATAGCCTCTGGAATATTGTTATATTATTCCAAGGCGATTTAGGAACTACCTTGTCATTCACATGTATAGGTTTATATCCTGGATGCCATATCACTTATCACTTCATTACAGTCTGTGTACTGAACCAACAATGTATCATTCAATGTATCACACATGGGAAAATATACTTGATGTAATCTCCAGTATCTGTGTCAAAAAATGTAATTATATGGAATTTCTGGGAACCACAGGGCATAACATATGGCAGCAGGTGTTTGTGAGTAAATACCATATATTATAAATGAAATGCTGAATTAGATTGAGAAAGATCAACCCGGATTAGTGCCAGAGAGAGAAAAAAGACTGAGTGAATTGTTTGAAAATGAGAGATAACTGCCACCTAGCAATGAACATGCAGCTCTAGCCCAGGACAAATTGGAAGGCTGATGAATTTGTGGAAGCATTTGAGAAGATATAACAAAAGTGCAGACCGACATTCAGTATCTTTCTGAAAGGCACCGGTGAAGAGGAAGGAGTCAATTACATCTTTTTACAGACAGGAGAGAAAGGTTTAGACCTTTTCAGTAGCTGGGAAATGAGTGATAAAAACCCAACCAAAATCTTTGAGAAATTCATCGCACATCTCCAGTCAAAGTCAAACCCACTGATATGAAAATCAAAGCAATGAGGTAGGAACCAGGTGAGCCTGTTGATAATTTCTTAATGAGATTGACAGATGTAGCCAGTAAGTGTAAATTCATGGATGGATGAAAGGCAGGTGGATCAGCTCATTTGGGTTGCTGCATACCCTGACATACAAAAAACTCTGATTGGAAAGGACAAGTTCACACTATCACAGGCTGTTGACACTTCCAGGGCACATGAAGCCACAAGTAGACAGATGAACATGCTGACTACCCAAATGGCTAGCCTTCAGTTAAGTCAAGGAAAAGGCAGCAAGATTTATGCAGTGAAACAGCAACAAAAGAATGCACACCAGACAGAGAGAAAGGTGTGCAGGAACTGTGGATGACCACGAGTTCACTGATAGAAGGAAATGTCCCGCATATGGATCAAAGAGCTTGTGAAAAGCCCAATCACTAGGAAAGAATGTGTAGAACAAAGAAAGAAATGACGATTGTGCTACTAGAGGCAGAGTAATAGGGTTAATGAGAAAGAAACCAAAACATCCATCCCCTGAAAAGTGAGTTTGAGGACACATTAGACATTGGAATCATACACCTACATGAAACGTCAGGATGCAATTGTTCTCAGAGAAAAGAAATTCACACAATCACTCAGCTCTGAAAAAAAGATTAGAATTAAGCCCACAGCCATAAATCTGAAGCTGAAGCTTGATACCAGAGCACAGAGTAACATCATCCCATTCAAACTATACCAAAAGATCTTTCTTGAAAAGAAAATAGTAACCCAAAGAAAGATGCTCCGAAATTGAATAAAATCACGTGGATAGCATATGGTGGAACTGAGATTCCACAACTAGGAATGACCCAAATCAGAAGAGCACATAAAGGAAAAAGCATTAACTGTATGTTCTTCATCATTGAAACAGATGGTCCTGCTATCCTGGGATTGGACAGTTGTGAAGAGCTGCAGCTGATCTCAGGGAATTATGAAATGAAGGAGACTTCACAGAAGGTTAAAGGTAGTACACCCATTGAAAAGCTCTTCCTATTGGAACTGAGAAAAGTCTGATACAAATGTATCCAGAGTGTTTTGATGAGACAGTTGGATACTTTGAAGATTTTGAGTATCACATAATTATAGATCCAGAGGAGAAACCATTAATTCCCCATGTAAAGTAACAATAGAACTAAAAGGAAAGCTTGAAAGAGAGCCCCAAGAGATGGAAGAAAAGAAAGTGATTGTCAGAGTCACAGAGCCTACAGGTTGGGTAAATTCCATCATTGTAAGAGAGAAAAATTGACAGTTATGAATTTGCCTGGATCCCAAAGATCTTAATCAAGTAATAAAGAGAAATCACTACTCTACTCCAGCATGGGGAGAGATCACACCAGCAGTAGCAGGGGCCAAAGTTTTTAGCAAGTTCAATGCCAAATATGGCTACTGAAACATGTAGCTTGACGAGGAATCTTCGCTGTTGACAACCTTCAATAGTACAAATTCCTGTGTCTACCTTTTGACCTTAAAGTGAGTCAGGATGAGTGCATTCACACCTCGCATGTCAGAACACACAGCAAACCTATGAGAGCTGATGAGAGATGTTGAACATCAGTGATCAGAGTCACATGAGAGGAGTTTCAGCAAACTCAGGGTACAACAAACACAGCCAGCAATACGGCAGTATTGGTCAATTAGAAATGACATCTCACTAGGAGTTGGCATTCTACTGGCTGGATCTAGAATCATTGTATCCAGAGAGTACTCTTTCAGAAGATACATGAAAGTAACCTAGGAAAGGAGAAGTGTAAGCTCAGCACCAGATCAGCTGTGTACTGAATAGGCATCTGCAAAGACATCGAAAGAATGATAACTACATACAGTGCATGCCAAAAGCATAGAAATACACAGCAGAAAGAGGTGGTGATA
Source organism: Cetorhinus maximus (assembly GCF_964194155.1). Taxonomy (NCBI): domain Eukaryota; kingdom Metazoa; phylum Chordata; class Chondrichthyes; order Lamniformes; family Cetorhinidae; genus Cetorhinus; species Cetorhinus maximus. The sequence goes on from NC_135884.1 coordinate 125,924,019, forward strand.
GCTAGTGAAGTACCACCCAGTCCATGGCTACTGTGGGAGCTAACATATTCACACAAAGCCAAGAATGACATTGTATAATAGCTGACTATTACTCAAAGCTTCCACTCATCAGAAAGAACACAAGAACACATGAATTAGGAGCAGGGGCCGGTCTTTTGGCCCCTCGAGCCTGCTCCACCATTCGATAATATCATGGCTGATCTGACTGTGGCCTCAACTCCACTTTCCTGTCTACCCACCATAATCCTTGACTCCTGATCAAAAATCTAACTCAGCCTTGAACATATTCAATGACCCAGCCTCCACTGCTCTCTGGGGAGGAGACAGGAGTCAGACATTCACATAAGCTATTTGAGGATCCAAGAGTTTCCCCATTGCATGTCGTCATCATCCTCTTGGAATGTAGGGTCTATGGGCACCCACTGCATCTCCATCACAGCAGCCTTATCACAGAGGGTATGTGTGCTGCCATCAGCCAGACTGGGGTCAAATGTTCACATATACATTGTGAGGATCTATTGTATCTTCTCACTGCATGTCGTCATCATCCCCTACGAATCTAGCAGCTATGAGGGCCTCCCGTGTGCGCCTGCATCAGGCCAGTGAGATGACTTCATCACCGTCATCATCGCCTTCAAGGACCTCCTCACCCTCATCCCTGTTGGCGTCCTCCTCATCAGAGGTGACCTCCAACTTCTCCATCTCCTCCTCAGCTAGCTCCTGTCCCCTTTGCAGCACCAGGTTGTAAAGGGCACAGCAGGCGACGATGATGCAAGACACTCTCTGTGGGCTGTATTGCAGGGCTCCACCAGACCGGTCCAGGCACCGGAATCTCATTTTCAGCATTCTAATACTTTGCTCCACCAAGGTGCAAGTTACAGCATGAGCCTCATTGTACCTTTCTCTGCTGCAATTTGAGGCTGCCGCACGGGTGCCATCAGCCACGTCCTCTGCGGGTAGCCCTTGTCCCTGGGGAGCCAACCTTGCAGCCTCTGCAAGACATCAGGGATCTGATACCTACTGAGAATGTAGGAGTTGTGGACACTCCCTGGAAACCATGCGCAGGCCTGCAGGATGCGTTCGTGGTGGTTGCACACCAGCTGCACTTTCAGTGAATGGACGCCCTTGTGGTTGACATAGTTGACCACTTGTTGCGACAGAGTTCTAAGCGCCACGTGAGTGCAGTCAATGGCACCCTGCGCCTGTGGGAAACCCAAGATCTGGGCAAATCCCGGCGTTCTAACATCCTGGCTTTTCTGGTCTCGGATGAAATGCACAGAGTTGTGTGCCTTCGTGAAGAAGGCGTCTCTGGCCTCATGGATGCTTTTGTGGGTGGAGGCTTGTGATATCCCACAAAGGTCACCAGTGGAGCCCTAAAAGGAGCCACTGGCATAAAAATTGAGTGCCACAGTCACTTTCACAGCCGCTGGCAGTGGATGCCCTCCATGTCCCCATGTCGCCAAATCCTGCATCAGGTAGCAGATGTGACCGACCAGTTCCTTGGACATGTGCAGCCTTTGGTAACGCTGGTTCTCGGTCATCTGCAGGAATGAATGGCGGCATCTATAGACCCTGGTTCTAGCTAGGCTCCGACCAGTAATGCCTTGCTGTGGCTCTTCAATAACCTGTGTGGGAGCCCCAGCCGTCCCTTCTTCCAGAGGGTGCTGCTTCTCCCTCTCTCCAGCTAGGCACCTCGGTTGCTCTCTTCTCCTTCGTTTCAGCTCTCTGTAAGGCACGAGGCTTACACTAGGTCACCGGGCTCCATGCTCCTGACGTACTCCTCCTACGGGATGAAAGAGACACACCTATGTGCATACCCTTGGTGAACTACAAAGCTTATTCTCTTCCTTTTTCTATCGCTCTAATGTGGTACCTTCAACAGAGGTGGAGGCAGGTTGCTCAGATTCTGCTTTGGCTGTTGAGATGTTCTTGACTGATGTCCTTGGGACTTAGTAGCCTATCGGGGCCTTGCCAAATACTGTTCCACCCGTACTTGTGCAAGGACAAACTCAATCATCTGGACATCTGATGGAGGGGAATGTCAACGGATGAAAAATGGAATCATTTTGAATGGAGGTCTCATTTCCATGTTCTCTTTCACCAACCTTCTCAAGACCTAGTCATACCTTCACTGCAACCACTCTGCTGGACAGTAGCTTGGTGCCAATCAGTGTGGCACTGGTAAGGTATCTATCATTCTATTTAAGGCAACAGACATGCACGGTCATGATTAAAGCTGACATGGACTTATGTGATTGCCGCATTTGATGTTACACGGAACTGGCCACTCTATCCGTGCAAGAAGACATCATTGTAATGCTCTGCAACATCAACACGCCCATGTTTGAGGTTTACTGTTCTATTCTTTCTGTGATTGTGATAGTGTGCTTGGGAGGTTCTGCCACTACATTGTACATTTTCTGCTGCTCGTCAATTATTTTTCATCATGGCTTTTGGGGTACAGCATCTGTGTCCAGCTTGGAAAAGGTTGGAAAAGTGACCAGGTGAAAAGCCAACTATCTGTCTAACAGGTCCCACTGAAATGTGAGCATCTGAGCTGGTGCATGGTAAATATGAGGTCCATGATAGTGCACTTTCAGGAGGAATCAGCTCCTCTGAGGATTCATCATAAATGAGATTCCTGGAAGGCTGCTGCATGGACAAAAAAGAGATAAATTATATGAATTAGTATTGTGAAGACTTGCAACTTATCATTATGAAGATGATCATATTTCATTCACTGCCTAAATCAAGTCAACATGACGAAGTGTTACATAGCATGTATGTGCTTTATGCGTCATTCTGTCAGCAGGAAGCTGGGAGCTCACCATCTCTAATGACTAGGGACACTGAGGTGCCATTGATTCTCCAGCGCTTCCTCTGTTGTGACATCTGTGGAGGCCCCCCTCCCTTGTGTTCTGTACTCTCTTCGTTTGCAGTGGGGAATGAGCAGACTTATGAGCGACTGTGATGGTATGTGCTGGCCTGATGGATGGAGTGCATTTGGTGAGGGTAACTGTTAGGGAGAGGTATCAAATTTCAGAAGGATACAGATGCGTGATAGTGGTAGATGAATTGGTGGGGATATGAAGAAGTATATAGAAAGAAAAGAATGAGTACATTTGCAAATTAAATGTGTGCAAAGAGTGATATGATGCATTAGGCTTGACAAGAGAGAGTGAGGTGGGGGGCAGTGTGTTGCTTGATACAGACAGCAGGTTGTAAGTGATTGTGCAGCTGTACCACTTTTTGTGACTTTACCAGGTCATTGAAGTACTTGCTGCGTTGATCCAGGAACATGGCTCAATGTTTCTGCTGCTTACCTCCTGGATACCAGAGTATTTGTGGCTGCAACAGGTTTCTTCATCCTGTTATTGGGGAAGGGTATCCCTCTCTGGCTCCTCACAGCCCTTAGCAATACATCACGGGAGGCATCAGTAAAGTGGAATGCAGCCTGTAACTATCCTGAATCCACTGTCAACATTATGGAGGGACTATTACTTTTGTGTCCAGTCTCACATAGCCCATTTACAAAATAAGGATAGAAGACCAAGGGATGAAAGAGCCACAGTTTTCATGAGGAAATGGCAAAACGTATAAATTGCATCAAATTGTATCATTGTGTCACTTGTGCCTTATGCTACTTTGATAAATTGACATATTTTCTAGCTTTCTCCTTCCCAAATGATGCAGTCTGTCAAACTCTCATGAAGAGAGTTTACCTTTTAAACAATTGTTGTCAGAGGAATTTTCTATTTCAATTTTCTTAAAAATATGCATTTTGATGATTATTGGCCAAAGTAATGAGGAAAACTATAAGGAACATGCTACACTGACAACAGTACTTTATCACCTTAGCTGACTGCAGCTGTAGCTACATTTAACTTAGAGACAAAGCTTCCAAAGAGACTAATTTGACTCTATCTATGATTTGTTGGAGGGGGGGAAGGTGATTTTCATGTCGAGTGTTAATCAGGTGGGGTGTACACGATGACTGCCTGTGGAAATCAGCATTGGATCCAATCAAGTATGTTCCTGGATCCTCATTATAATGTGATCAGCAAGATGCTATCATGAAATGCATTCCCCAATCGGCAGCTTAGCGATCTGGAGGTGGAAAAGCAGGCAGGGCAGCTTTGCTTTTAATGGGCCTCGAGCAGCAGCATTAAAGGGAAGGGTATCAGCCTCATCAATAAAAAGAAGCAGCATTTTGGAGCAGAAAACAATACACGTACAGACCTTACAACACAAATGTAATGTATATGAATGTCTATAACATGCAAATGCCACAAACAACTTCCATAAAAATGTCTCCCAAAGCAGAATCCAGGTAGCTCTGACTGCAGCTGAAGATCTTTCTAATTATTGCTGGAAACAACCATCACCCGACTTGCATTGTCCATGGTTAGTAAGTGACAACTGGAATTGGTGGTAGTCAGAGAGACAAAGACAAAAATAGCAATGTGGTCTTAAGTGCATCATTCAACCAGAGGTGAGATGAGAGTGACTGCCCTTGACATCAAGGCAGCATTTGGTCAAGTGTGGCATCAAGGAGCCCTAGTAAAACTGGGGTCAATGGGAATCAGAGGGAAAACTCTCCGCTGGTTGAAGTCATACCTAGTACAAAGGAAGATGCCTGTGGTTGTTGGAGGTCAGTCATCACAGTTCCAGGATATCATTGCAGGAGTTCCTCAGGGTAGTGTCCTAGGCCCAACCATCTTCAGCTGCTTCATCAATGACCTTCCTTCCATCATAAAGTCAGAAGTAGAATGTTCACTAATGAGTGCACAATGTTCAGCGTCATTCATGACTCCTCAGATACTGAAGCAGTCCATGTCCAAATGCAGCAAGACCTGGACAATATCCAGGCATGGGCTGACAAGTGGCAACTAACATCCGCACTACATGAGTGCCAGGCAATGACTATCTCCAGCAAGAGAGAATCTAACCATCGCCCCTTGGCATTCAATGGCATCACCATCACTGAATCCTCCACTATCAGCACCCTGGGGGTTACCATTGACCAGAAACTGAACTGGACCAGCCATATAAATACTGTGGCTACAAGAGCAGGTCAGAGGCTAGGAATCCTGTGGTGAGTAACTCACCTCCTGACTCCCCAAAGCCTGTCTACCATCCACAAGGCACAAGTCAAGAGTGTGTTGGGATACTCTCCACTTGCCTGGATGAGTGCAGCTCCAATAACACTCAAGAAGCTTGACACCATCCAGGACAAAGCAGCCCGCTTGATTGACACCCCTTCCACAAACATTCACTCCCTCCACCACTGACGAACAGTAGCAGCAGTGTGTACCATCTACAAGATGCATTGCAGAAATTCACCAAGGCTTCTTAGGCAGCACCTTCCAAACCCACGGCCACCACCATCTAGAAAGACAAGGGCAGCAGATAGATGGGAACACCACCGCCTGGAAGTTCCCCTCCAAGCCACTCACCATCTTGACTTGGAAAAATATCCCTGTTCCTTCACTGTTGCTGGGTCAAAATCCTGAGACTCCCTCCCTAACAGCACTGTAGGTGTTCCTACACCACAGGGACTGTGGCAGTTCAAGAAGGTGGCTCACCACCACCTTCTCAAGGGCAATTAGGGATGGACAATAAATGCTGGCCTAGCCAGCAACACTCACATTCTGTAAGTGAATAAAAAAATATATATGGATGAGCCTCCTGTTTGTTTCTGAGAAGAGCTCTGGCCAACCTGATTGAGGTTATCTCAAAGATCAAGGTGGACAGCAAGGCAGTAATAAATTAGCATGACTACCCATTTTTATCCAGCTACCATGCCATTCTTACACCTCACAAAATCTAGAAGTGATTGGAAAATGGCCCCCAAACTCTCTGCCTAGGCCAAAAATATTCCTAAGGCAGAAAAACACGGCCTCGATTTCCCCAGATCTGGAGGTGTATTATCAGGTGTGATGACGTCAGGTGGCGTTGCCAACCTCATAATGCCAGTTTTGTATAATACGCCTGGCAGGCTTAAAAGTCGGAACCCTGCCCGCGTTATGTAAATGTCAATTAACAGTGTGTTCAAGTCATTAATGACCCTATTGACTGCCATAATACAGTGTGAATGCTATAATACGCCCTTAGAGTCCAATTCGTGCCACATGTGGTTTGTGTTTTTTTAAGGGGCAGCTTGTTAGGGAGCCCTGAGTCTCAGCTTAGCAGTTAGTAAATCTGTTGCTGCTGGGAGTGCTTATTTGAATGAGCATTTTAAAATCATATGAGTTAGAGGCCTTTTCTCGGTTGCTGAGTTCTCTGCTGAGTGCAAAGGGACTTGGGAGTCCTAGTCCAGGATTCTCTTAAGGTTAACTTGCAGGTTGAGTCGGTAGTTAGGAAGGCAAATGCAATGTTGGCATTTATTTCGAGAGGACTAGAATATAAAAGCAGGGATGTGCTGCTGAGGCTTTCTAAGCTCTGGTCAGACCACATTTAGAATATTGCGAGCAATTTTGGGCCCCGTATCTCAGGAAGGATGTTCTGGCCCTGGAGAGGTTCCAGAGGAGGTTCACGAGAATGATCCCAGGAATGAAAGGCTTAACATATGAGGAATGTTTGAGGACTCTGGATCTATACTCAATGGAGTTTAGAAGAATGAGGGGGGATCTGATTGAAACTTACAGAATACTGAAAGGCCTGGATAGAGTGGACATGGGGAAGATGTTTCCATTAGTAGGAGAGACTAGGACCCGAGGGCACAGCCTCAGAGTAAAGGGAAGACCTTTTAGAACAGAGATCAGGAGAAACTTCTTTAGCCAGAGAGTGGTGAATCTATGGAATTCAATGCCACAGAAGGCTGTGGAGGCCAGGTCATTGAGTGTATCTAAGACCGAGATAGATAGGTTCTTGATTGGTAAGGGGATCAAAGGTTGTGGGGAGAAGGCGGGAGAATGGGGTTGAGAAACTTATCAGCCATGATTGAATGGCGGAGCAGACTCGATGGGCCGAATGGCCTAATTTCTGTTCCTATGTCTTATGGTCTTATGGAGTGCTATATTTTGTTCCTGGCCATCTCCCAGGGCTATGAAGTATCTGAGAGAGATGGGCATCGTGGTCTTGCTTCTCCTGGAAAGATGTGTAACAGCGTACCAATTAACAGTTTCAGACTGTTTTATGGTATGCTGCCTACCCATCATTAGCTAAGTGTGCGCCAGCCTGGATGCTGTGCTCATCCATCATATGCTCATTCTGCCAACCATCCACCCTACAACTGGACAATGACATCGTTGAAGACAGCTGTGTCCTTGTTCAATCATGCTACCTTTGAGGTCCAGCCAAAATGACTTTCCTTCTGCATTCATGGGTGTGCCCTGTAACACACTGACTCAAGACTGCACATACTGAGGCCTTACTCACCCTGGCCGCCCTCATTAGGTCATTGAGCCTTTTCTGGCATGGGACCATTTTCTTCTGACCAGCTGATCTACTTGATCACCTCCTCCCAGGCTGCACGTGTCTGGTTTGGCTTCCTCCTGTTACCAAGGGCAGGCATCAGCTGCTCACGTCGATTGGAAACTACACGTAGGAGAGCTCTGAGGGAGTCCTTGTTGAATCTAGGGGCTGGTTTGGCCCTTCTTCCCTACTTCTCCCCTCAATCCAATGGCGCAGACATCTCTGGAGGGAAATATGCAACAACTAGACAACTCCTCCACCTAAATAAGTGATTAACTAGTTTGGGTTAAAAAGAATGCCACCTCTGATTGCTGCCAAGGTTTGGAGACAGAAGAACTCAAAATAAAATGCACTCACCTTAGAAGCCTGCAAACTGCTCAATGACAAATCATCCTGTGGAGTTTGAAGCAATCCTGCATTTGCTGGGTCCCCTGGCACTGTCTCATGCCAGGGGTCTCTTTAAACTGCTCACCGTGACCTCGTTCCGGGGCACAGCCAATGATCATGGAGGCTGGACATCCCGCCCTCCAACACTGATTGGATGAGATGACGGCCTCAAACCCGCTCTGGGAATTACCAAGCACCAATTATCGGGCATATTCTGAAGGTGGGCCCGGACATTGAAAGGCTGCCGACTTCTGGGTGCAGAACCCGCCCTTGGCACCCCAGCGTATTATTCAGCCTCTAATGAACTAATTAACTTCCATAGACAAACATATAGTTTACATTAAGCTTGTCACTGAAAAATCAGCCAGTGAGGTGTGCATTTCCACTTTATACATTATAACTTCTCAAAGTACATAGGAGAGCAGGCAGAGGGTGGAAATCAGAATCTCTCCTTACAAAGCACTGACTGTTGATAGGTGTGGAAATTCTATGGTATAACCACTGGTATTGGAACTTTTCTCCATCAATTTTCAAGAACATATATCAAGAAAAAAAGACAAACTTGGGTAAAATGACCAAAAATTTTCTCAAAAGCTGTAGACAACTAAGTGAATGTCAGGGTCTTTTTCACTGTAAGTCCAGCTTGATGATTTTTGAGGAAGTTTACAGTTGACACTTTTACATAAAAAATTGGTTTCACTCACCCATCTATAAGAGGAGTTTCTTTCATTAGTTTCTCTGCCCGCTGTCGATATTGATCTGCAGAACAGGATGTATAAACACACAAAAGGAAAAGAAAAATCTGCATCTTCTCTTTTGCTGATATTTGTGGCTCAGGTATCACTTAATTGAACTTCCTGTTTTCTTGCTCTCATTTTATATCAGAGAGATAAGTCGAAACTTTAACCTCTCAGCTTATAAATTCATTATCTTTTAGCGCAGTCACTGGAAATTCTGTAAATAGTTAATCAGAGTGAGTGGCGCCATTTGGAAGTGAGAAAACTAGGAACATTCCAGGTCAGGTTCTTATTCCCGTGATGTTTGGAATCAAACAGATTGAGGAAATTTGTGTTTCAGAGCATTAAGCTGCTTGTGCACTGTTGTTGCACTAAATGTAAAGGTCCTAAATCTTCTATCATTTTGAGAACCCACCTGAACAAACCGCATAGGGCTCATTTGTAAACAGGTGCAAATCACCTGGTGGCGCTGTGCTCGAGCATTTACACACTTTAACATCCTTACTGCATTCTAAGTAAATTTGAGCCACATAAACCAAGTGCAGCTGCTCCCTAGTAACACGATACAGACAGTGATGAGGAGCCTGATAGACATTCAAAGACACTGCGAACTTTCTTTGCAGATGTTTTTCTTCAGAGATTTTCTCTCTGAGACTGGCTCCTTGCGGAAAATTTGGTGGAAGGTTGATTGTTTGTGATAATGCTACAGGTTGGCAGGACGATAGTTGTTGAAGTATTCTCCTTACACTGGCTATCTTCCACTGGCCTCAGCATCAACTGTAGCTTTGGGGCCACACATGCTCCAGATGCCCAAGGCCCTAGGGGATCAGGAGTCTGCAGATGCCTGCTCCGAGGCAGCATCTGTGGAGAGAGGAACAGAATTAATGGGATGGAATTTACAAGGAGACAGATTATCCACCTCCTGCGGCCAAAATGTCCGTGCCGACCAGAAAGCTGTCTGCCACGCAGCGATAATACACTGGGGGCAGCTGTGCCTGATTTAATTCCTCCCATTTGGGAGGAAGTCCTGCCCTGGAGAGCTGCCGGCCAATCTGGTTGCCTGGCAGCTCTGTAGTCCCAGCAGCCCCAGAATCAAGTAGTGGCCACTGCTTGGACTACAGGCAGTGCATGAAGATGAAGAAGTCATGGGGCAGAATCTTTAGGTCGACATGTGGGCCGCGCCTGACCTAATTGGATGTGAAATGACGTTGGGCGAGCATCCCGACGTCATCCTGCGCTTGTGTGATATTTTGGTTCGCGGGCGCGTGCGAAATTCGGAAGCACGTCCACCGACAATTAAGAGGCCTATTAAGGCCATTAAAGTTGCAATTAACTCCGATTTTTCATGGCCCGTCCAACCTTATGGTTGGTGGACGGAACAATTGGCCGGGCGGACTTTGCATTTTTCTTGAAACCTCATCCAAGGATGGGATGAGGTTTCCGTTATTAAATTTAAAAAAAAATCTATGGACAGCACTTTTATCACGTATATGTTCGGGTGACTGATTGTGATGCTTGGACATTTTTTTCCTTATTTTACAAACTTTATTCATTAGTTTTCAAGTCTTCAGCTCCCTGAGGCAGCTCTCTGCATTCAGGGAGCTTTCATTCAGCGCTCGCCAGCACTTAATCAGCGCCCTCCCTCCTCCCACCCCCAGCCCGGCAGTGCTGAGCATTTTGGTGCACGCTTCACGCTTGCTGGCCGGCCGTTAATTGGCCAGCCCAATGTGAAATCGCGGTCTGCGGTTCGTTCCCCAACGGCTCCCGGGCCCGCCGATCGCACCCGCACCCCAACCTAAAAATCCTGCCCATGGATCCTGGACTTCAGGAAAGCCAGGGATTCTGGTCCGGTCTGCCTGGCAGATCCCAATGAGGGGGAGGGGATGTGGAGAATGGGTTTTAGAGGTCGGGGGAGGGATAAAGGGTGGGGGGGGTTGATCTTGGGGGTTGTTCCTAATGGGCACAGGCCAATCTCCCCACCCCAAAGGAGATATTCCCCTTTTTCTACCCAACAGCAGCCCGCACAGTGATAGCTGCCGGCTGCTCACCTTGCCTCTTCCTTCCCCAGCCGGGAGTAGAATGGCAGCAGAGGTGGAATCAGGCCCTTAAGGGGGCCTTCATTGGCCACATAAGGACCTCAATAGGCTTGAAGGGCAGGCAGGCTGCCTGACACATTATCTGCCTATCATAATATGGGAGACAGGTTGGGAGTTGGCAAGAAGGCAGCAGGCAGGCCACCAGTTTTATTTTACGAAATCTGGAAAAAGTTACAGATGTAACAGGTTTCACAAGCAAATAGAGAGGGGGAGGGGGAAGAAAGAACAATAGGGAAGGTTTGTCATAGGGTTGAGGATATAAGTGATTTAAATGACAGCAATGCAAGATAGATGGGTGGTAATGGGACAAGTAAAGGTGAGTTGAGAGGTGCTGTAAGTGGCAACAGCAGAACTGTTACTAACAGCTGCAGTCTGAAGAAAGTGAAGCAGTGGTTAAGGTCTGAAATTGTTGAACTCAATGTTGAATCTGGAAGGCTGTAATCAAAAGGTGAGTTCTATTCCTCAAGCTTCCAGTTAGAAACCTTCCTGCCTTCCAGACTCAACATAGAGTTTAAAAATTTCAACAATTTCAGATCTGAACCACTGCCCCCATTTTTCTGAATAATGGGTGCTTAACAATGTTCAGTTTTGTTCTTTCCGATCTTCTCCTGTTCACTGTCTCAGTACTCACAGAAAACCTATCGGATCTCTAACTTTTTCCACTTCTAAAAGAGGACCTAAATATTTACTCTGCCTATCTCCGTGGATGCTATCTGACCTGCTGAGTATTTCCAGCATTTTCTTTATTTATATTTCAGACTTTCCGCATCTGCAGTTTTTGCCTTCTGTAATTTTTACAGAGTTGTGTAAGGCAGCTGTTGGGGTGGTGTGTATTTGAAGTCATTGGGGTTTACAGCACAGAAAAAGGCCCTTCGGCCTGTCGAGTCTGCACCGGTCAAACAAGTACCTAACTATTCTAATCCCACTTTCCAGCACTAGGCCCATAGCCTTGTATGCCATGGCATCGCAAGTGCACATCCAAATACTACTTAAATGTTATGAGGGTTTCTGCCTCTACCACCCTTTCAGGCAGTGAGTTCCAGATTCCAACCACCCTCTGGGTGAAAAAATTATTCCTCACGTCCCCTCTAAACCTCTTGTCCCATACCTTAAATCTATGCCTCCTGGTTATTGATCCCTCCACCAAGGGGAAAAGTTCCTTCCTATCTATGCCCCTCATAATTTTATACACCTCAATCTTGTGCCCCCTCAATCTCCTCTGCTCCAGGGAAAATAACCCCAGTCTATCCAATCTCTCCTCATAACTAAAACTCTCCAGCCTAGGCAGCTTCCTGGTAAATCTCCTCTGCACTCTCTCTAGTGCAATCACATCCTTCCTATAATGCGGATTCCAGAACTGCACGCAATATTCTGGCTGTGGTCTAACCAATGTTTTATACAGTTCCAGCATAACCTCCCTGCTCCTTTATTTTATGCCTCAGCTAATAAAGGCAAGTATCCCATATCCTTATCTACCTGTCCCGCTACCTTAAGGGACCGGTGGACATGCACACCTAGATCCCTCTGATCCTTGGTACTTCCCAGGGTCCCACCATTCATTGTGTATTCCTGTGCCTTGTTTGTCCTGCCTAAGTGCATCACCTCACACTTATCCGGATTAAATTCCATTTGCCACTGATCAGCCATTCTGACCAGCCTGCCTATATCCGCCTGTAATCTAAGGCTATCCTTCTCACTATTTACCACCCCACCAATTTTCGTGTCATCCGCGAACTTACTGATCAACCCTCCTATATTCAAGTCTAAATCGTTTATATATACCACAAACAGCAAGGGACCCAACACTGATTCCTGTGGAACCCCACTGGACACAGGCATCTAATCACAAAAACACCCCTCAACCCTCACACTCTGCTTCCTGCCACTCAGCCAATTCTGGATTCAATTTGCCAAATTGCCTTGGATCCCATGGGTTCTTACCTTCGTTGTCAGTCTCCCATGCGGGACCTTATCAAAAGCCTTGCTGAAGTCCAAGTAGACTACATCAAATGAATTGCCCTCACCTACACACCTGGTCACCTCTTCGAAAAATTCAATCAAATTGGTCAGACATGACCTCCCCTTAACAAAACCATGCTGACTTGATTAATTTCTGCCTCTCCAAGTGTAGATGAATTCTGTCCCTCAGAATTGCTTCCAATAGTTTCCCCACCACTGAGGTTAGACTGACTGGCCTGTAGTTCCCTGGTTTGTCCCTTCCTCCCTTCTTGAATAACAGTCCCACATTGGCTGTCCTCCAGTCCTCTGGCACGTCTCCTGTGGCCAGAGAGGTATTGAAAATTATTGCCAGCACCCATGTTATCTCCTCCCTTGCCTCACTTAACAGCCTGGGATACATTTCATCCAGGCCTGGAGATTTATCTACTTTTATATCTGCCAGACCACTTAGAAGCTCCTCCCTTTCTATACTAATTTCTTTAATTATATCACAGTCCTTCTGTCTGATTTCCATACCCACATCGTCCCTTTCACTTAGTCACAAAGTATTCATTTGGAACCCTACCTATGTCTTCCGTCTCCAGACACAAATTACCACTATGGTCCTTAATGGGCCCTACTCTTTCCCCAGTTATCCTCTTACTCTTAATGTACTTTTAAAATAACTTTGGATTTTCCTTTATTTTACCTGCCAATGTACTTTCATGCCCCCTTTTTGCTCTCCTAATTTCCTTTTTAAGTTCCCCCCTACACATTCTATACTCCTCTAGGGCTTCCGCTGTTTTGAGCCCTCAGTATCTGCTATAAGCTTCCCTTTTTCTCTTTATCCAATCCTGTATATCCCTCGACATCCAGGGTTCCCTGGATTTGTTGGTCCCACCCTTTATCTTTACTGGAATATGTTGGTCCTGTACTCTACCTATTTCCTTCTTGAATGGGTCCCACTGCTCTGACGCAGTTTTACCTAAAAGTAGCTGCTCCCAGTCCACTATGGCCAAATCATATCTGATCTTATTAAAATTGGCCTTCCTCCAATTTAGAACTCTGATTTCTGGCCCATCCTTATCCTTTTCCATAATAACCTTGAATCTAATGGAGTTATGATCACTCCCTGCAAAATGCTCCCCCGCTGATACCTCTACCATTTGCACGGCTTCATTCCCTAAAATTAAGTCCAGGAACGTCCCCTCTCTTGTTGGACCTTCTACATACTGGCTTAAAAAGCTCTCCTGGATGCATTTTAAGAATTCTGCTCCCTCTAAACCTATCACACTATGACTAACCCAGTTAATGTTGGGGAAGTTGAAATCCCCCACTATTACCCTATTATTTTTACATTTCTCTGAAAGTTGCCTACATATTTGCTCTTCTATTTCTCTCTGGCTGTTTGGGAGCCTATAGTACACCCCCAGCAATGTGATTGCTCCTTTTCTGTTTTTAAGTTCTACCCATATGGCTTCATTTAAGGAGCCTTCTAAGATGTCATCTCTCCTGACTGGTGTAATTGATTCCTTGATCAATATTGCGATACCCCCTCCTCTTTTACCTCCTTCCCTGTCTTGCCTGAAGACCCTATATAACACAGGACTGAGCTGCCCAGTCATGCCTCTAGTTGAAAAAAAAACCCTACTTTAAGTTAAATACAGTAAAAAAAAAGTTAAATTATTTATGTACTTTAAATAAAAACTAGAACTCTTACCTTTCCTTAGCTTAATCTATTTTAAACTGGAGAAAAAACTGGAGAAAAACACTTACCCACTACTCACCAATCAGCTCTCACTTTTGTGCTGACGTCACTTTTTGAAGCTGCTCCACACTTGCGCTGGTTCTGATCTCTCTGCCACTCTCTTGTGCTGTCTTGTGATGTCACTCTTGTTATTTCAACAAGAACTGACTGCAGCACACTCTTCCCAGACTGCTTCACCGCAATGCTGACTGCAGGACACTCTTCCCAGACTGCTTCACCACAATGCTAATTGCAGGACACTCTTCCCAGACTGCTTCACTGCGATGCTGACTGCAGGACACTCTTCCCAGACTGCTTCACCATGATGCTGACTGCAAGACACTCTTCCAATTCCAATGTGGGTGACAAAATTGCCTGAGAATCAGCTAGGCAATTGGATTGTCTGGTTAAATGTCTGGTATCAGGCTAGTTACTGAGATTGAAGGACAGCCAAGATCACTTTCCACTGAATAAATCTATTAATTTGTGTTTGGACCAGTTTTGTCATTTAGAAATAAGATATGGAGCTTGATTTTTGCAGAGTCAGGGAGACGCTATGGAACTCTAAAAATGGCAGACCGAAGTCCTGCCCTCATCTCTGGAAGATCCCATTTTCACTAGTAGGGGAAAGGGGGCAAGGCGTGAAGCACACTGGCACAAATTACAGATTAGCTGGGCCATTTAAACTTAGTGCACAGAACAAGTAGATCCAATTTTTGCTCCAGGAGCTGCCTCAACCCGCATGTATGTTCCATGACTTTTATGTTGGAGACGTAAATGCTTGTGAAGGGTGGGTAAGGTATGTAGAACTGTCATGCTGTCAGGTTATTTAAATCCTTTGCTCTTTAATATTTAAAAAAACCTGCCAACCTTTGTCTGAGTTAAAGCAAAAATCAGTTCTAGCAGTTTCAATAGATGTTTGTTCACATAACCCCAAGTGCTATCATTATAGCATTATTAGTGCTTGACTACTTCATTATCACAAAGGTTGGGGGTTGTCAGGTCACAGTTTGATTGACAGCTCCAAGAGGTAATTAAAGGACTAGCTGTCTTTGATGTGGGGTTTTGAATACAAATGCTTGTTCTTATAAGGGATTAAGTACTTGATGGGATTTAAATGAATTGAATTCGCTTTCATGAATGAGTTTCTTTTATATAGTGAAGTCTGTAATAGATGCTTAGAATTTTATTTCATCTCAGCATGGCTCTTGTGGTCTGTACATGTGGATAATAGGTGAATTGGAATGGAGGGTGTAAAGGCAAAGGGTGGTGGGCATGGGTTAGCTCTAAGTTAAGGGACCTTGGGGATGGGTGGGGGGTTATGAGTTGGCATGGTGAGTATGAGGGGCATGGTTTGGCATGAAGGGTATGAAGGATCATTGAGGGTGGGTGGAGGGCAGGATTGGTATGGATGGAGCATGGAGAGTGGATGGGGGTGTGTGAGGGCTAAAGGGCCTAATATTTAACAGAATAATTCCCAGAAAACCAGAAGAGGCCTTTTAACCAGCACTCAGAAATCTGTGGCCGCCTCCAATCTGCGTCTGGGGTCGGTGGGCTCGGCTCGATTCCACACCCGCCACTCCAGAATGAAAATCCCACACCATTCAGGGTACATTTTCCTGAGGCAGTTGCAACGAGCCAGGAAATTTCCCGATTTCAGCCATCCGCCTCAATGGTGAAAATCTGGCCCATGTATTTTGTATGCCTATCACTGAGATTGGTTGTAGATATTAAAACTGGAATTGACAATCCCGAGAAGTCAACTGGACTGAAGTGGCATATCAGGATGCATCATGGGATCACTCAGGCTTGGCGAAGTTGCGTATATAAGTTTTAAAAGTGCTTGCAGTAAAAAAAACTAGAATGATTATAATAGGGAATGTGAACTTTTGGCCAGGCCAGGAAGCTGATGTCTAGCCTATGGACCTGTCAATGGTGGAATGTAACCTTTGGGTCAGGAGTAATAAATGATCTATGAGTTATACTGTAATGGAACTGATTGCCTGAGCTCAGGATGAAGCTAAGCTATGCTGATGACTTGGTATTACAGTAAAATGTCAGGATAGATAAGCAAAGTTCATATTTTGGAATAAACTGTGGACATTGCTTGTGCTATAGGTCAGGTCATTCCATGATTTGGTTTGCAAATTCCACTGTAATTGCAGACGCACCAAACAGGTCATTTCATGTTTGTGTTGTAAACTCATTTGTCATCACGGATGTACCGAACTAGATGTGCAAGATAAGAACATTGAAAGTTAATATGAGGTATCACAAAGATGGTATAAATAATCAACAGCAACAGTGTAATTTTGAATTGCCTCTTAGAGCACTTTGAGAGAGCACTTCCCTATGCGCAAACTTGTATTGAATAAACTGCTGCTTGTTTTTAACTACAGCTGACCCTGTTTTGAGTGTCTTTTAGATATTCCACAACAGTATTCATGGTGTGAATAGGGAATTGTTGGTGCCCTCAAGCAGACTGGGGTATGAAGAATTAGTAGCATGAGCATTGCTTTCTGTGGGTTGATTGTGTGAAAGAAAGAAAAGAAAGACTTGCATTTATAAAGCACATGATGTTAGGACATCCCAATGTGTTTTACAGTCAATGAAGTTTTAAAGTGTAGTTACTGTTGTAATGTAGGAAATGCAGCAGTCAATTTTCACACAGCAAGCTCCCAAAAGCAACAACGTGATAATGGGCAGATATTTTGTTTCCAGTACTCTTGGTTGGGGGATAATTATTGGCCATTGGGAATAACGCTCCTGCTGCTTTGTTCTTTGAAATAGCACCTTGGAATCTTTTATGTCCACCTGAGAGTCAGATGGAGCCTTGTTTAATATCTCATCCAAAATAAAAATGTAAAATGGCAGTTTTGAAACTCACTAGTAAAATATACAATTATGGTTTTATTAATGTGTAATTCTTCATTATAGTTGGATTTAATATTATGTAAAACATGTAAACTCCCATTAATTACTGTAAATGTTAAATTATCAGTGGTAACCAGCTACTATAGGTGACATTGGTGACTCTATGGATGCTGCCACTATCTCCATGGCAGACAATCTTGCAATTTCCTACACCACCAGTCCACAGTTTGTCATGAAAATGTAATAATTTTCATAATATTGTGATTTATTGTAAAAGTGGGTTAATAGTGAGGTTTGGATTAGTTTCTCTGTGTGGATGTGTGTGTGGGGGATTTAATTGAATTGCAGACAACTAGTCTGGATCTTTTGAATTATCAGAAGGGAAGCTAGGTTTGAAATACTAAATATGTAAACATAGCTGAAGTTTTTAGATGTGAGGTGTGAGGAACATTTGCAATTTTAGATAAACCAGAGTAGTTTGAATTTCAAAGAGATGATGGATGTTACACCTAGCCGTAATAAGTTAAGCCAAACAGTGTGTTTATTTTTCCCAAAAATTGCTGATAATATGAGTACAATGGAAGATTTATATTATGGAAAAAGTAAAGCTGCAAAGACATATTGGAACAATGGGATTTACATTAAAAAGGGAGGAACATGTATAAAGGAGCTGAGGTTATGTGTAAGGAGAAGGAATTCTAAGAGCTAACAAGTGTGAAAAACCTCCAGTCTCTAGGTATCAAGTTGCTGTCTACTGGAACTGAAGCCAATTTAAAACTCAGGTAAAAGCAAAATACTGTGGATGCTGGAAATCTGAAACAAAAACAGAAAATTCTGGAAAAACTAAGCAGGTCTAATAGCATCTGTGGAGAGAAAACAAAACAGAGTTAATGTTTTGGGTCCTTATGACTCTTCTTCAGAGAAAACTCAATGCCTGGGACTGTTGGAATTTATTTGTTTTTACTGTTGCCTTAATGGAGGTGTAACTGGGAGTCAGATTAATTAGGGAATTTAGGAGTTATTACAGTAGTAATTTGTAGACCTATGTATGTGCTTAAAATCTTTTCCTCTCTTAATAAATGTTTAACTTAGTTTTGTAAAAAACCTCTATGACTTGGTGGACTTATTACTACTGAATTCAAGGCACGCATCTGGAAATAAAAATTCAAATTGCAAAACAGTTGTGGCAACTGTTTCAAGTTTCCCTCTGGGATTTGAGCAGCTCAGCATTTACCATCTGCTGTGCCATAAGACAACTGTTGGAGTTGGACACTTCTCTTTGCTATTGTGGAGAGTGTGCATGACTCATTTATATCTCACAAAGTTGCTGCTGTACATTTATCATCTTCCTTCCCAATGATGGCCCCCAGAACTCAGCATGTGTATCTAGCTGAGCAGAGTTCAGAGAGGATTGACCCCTGACGCTGAATCTCCGGAGCTGTCCCAACTAACCAAATTAACTTTCTAACTGGACCCACCAAAATGTGAGTGTTTGCACTGGTGCATGTCTGTATGTCCTGTGATGGTGCACACTCGGAAGGAATAAGGTCCTCTGAGGAATTGCCCTGGCATCTCTAGCATCTTTTGCTATGTATGAAGACCCTGGAAGGCAAAAGGCAGGGAGAGGAATTAGTCCTGACAAAGTCACAATTTTGACAATCACCATATTCAGTCTTCTCATAGTTCAGTACTTGATGAAATAAAGTCAGCATGTACCAGAGATATTTTAATTTCTGTTACCAGCCACCTATGAGTTTGCAGTCTCTCCATCTTTGACTAAGAAGGTTACTCCTCTGCATCTGAGAGTTAGACAATTTGTTGCCAGCCACCTCCAGTCCCTCCTCATCCTGGCATTTTGTGCTCTCTTCTACAAGGGGCAGAAGTATGAATCAAGGCCAAGTGTTCACCATTTAGTGAAGGTGACTAATACAAATGTATCACATTACTTGTGGATTGGGTACATGAAGGGGTGAGGAAATGCAAAGAAAAGGCAGGATGGATGGATGCAGCTGAAACTTACGTGTGTTTGACTAGTGATATAACAACATACATTTTTGCAAGTTAGAGTGTGGGAGTGAAATGTTCAAACCACAAGTGCACCAGAAGAGCTCCTGAACTGGTTCAGTCATAAGCCACTTCCTAACTGAGTCCAAGGCAATGCTCCTGCTACACAATTCCTCAACCACCTCCAATAATGCCTTCTTGGTGACAAGAACGGAATTTATCTTCCAATGCTGGGGAAAGTTTAACCCTCCTACTCCTGACTGCAGCCAGCAGTAATTCAAGAGAAGCATCATTGAATCGGGACGCTGCCCTTAATCTTTGTGAATTCATCCTAAATGCCTTCTGACTTCTCCAAATTCCATTTCTGCACAGGCCCTGTAAACACTGGACTTTAAATCATGCCTTATGAGTGCGCCTCACATCTGTTGCACAGCTTAGAGACACAAAACCTGGAATATAGGGCTGGATTTTCATCCTAGGAGTGGGAGTTGGGGAATTCTCCGGCTTGGCGCACCCACCTAACTCGGGAGAAAGTTCTGTAAAGGCGGGATGTTTGCTCGGGAGGGTTGGGGGCAATGAGTGTTGGACACAGGACCGCCACCCCCGGGAAAAAGTTTGGAGGCAGCCACAGGGGCTGCTGAATGCCGGGGCAGGCTATTTAAAAGGCCGACCTTCATTCCAGTTATAATAAAAACAGTAAGGCCTTCTTCTAGCCCTCACACCTACTCACCCCCCACATACTCCCCATGTGACCTCATGCCCTCCACCTAACACCGTGGACCCTCATACCCTCCATGCCAAGCTATGCCCCACCACCTGCCCCACAAGGCGTCTCATTACCTCCATAAGCTATGCCCCTCCCACCACTCTACCATGGCTCCTCATACCCTCCATGCCAAGCTATGGCACTACCACGCCCATCCGCCCACTATACACTCTGTATGGAACAAATGAGCCCTATAGTGACAATAGGATGCATTAAAAAGCTTTAAAAAAGTAATTCTTTATAAAAATAACTTTCACTACAGCCCAATAAAAGTGTCAATCATTCCAACCCATTAAAGTATCATTAACAGAAACTGCAAGTACTTGAAACCTCTTTGTCTTGTGTAAATAAACATTGTGAAATTGATAGAATGGATTGGAGAACCAGAGCTGTCAATCAAGCAATATTTTCCCTGGGGTGCAGCTGTTTCAACACTCTAATGGACGTCTGGACTCTCAGCCAAGAATGCATAATAAATTCCATAGCTTGGCATAGAGGATATGAGGGTCCATGGGGGTGGGTGGGGGGCATAGCTCGGCATTGGTAAGAGCTTTTGAACTTACCTTTCTAAAGGTTCCCTCATCTAGACTATGGTTCATGACACTTCTGAGATGCTTTGAAAAGTTGGCCCAACTCCATGGAAATTGTGGAGGACTAGGGTATACCTATTCCTGCAATGGAAGCAGCCAGGTCAGGAGTGTAAGGTGTTGGCTTGTGACCTGAACCAGCTCACACCATTAAACAGCACTGCTGAAAATTGGAAACCCCAGGAATGGGGTGAGGAATCCCAGAATCGGGTCCCGGCTATCATTTCCATTCCTCCAAGGAGTCTCCTTGACTCCATGAAAATCCAGCCTTAATGATTACATTAAGTTGAAATTGGAGATTTTTTCCTAACTTTGCTTCTGGATTTCACTGAGGTAATCCTTCCTTCCGCTCGCAAGCTATCTTTGCATTAATATTGGGGCTTATGTCTCTACTGAATTCTTAAAAATATCAAAACCCCTACAAACCTGATATACAACCTCTTACAGAACTTTGATGCATGCATAAAAGAAATCAGTTTTTCTCATGACTTTGATTTCTTACTTGAAAAGCACCCATTGCCTCTGAGATCTGCTTAGTGTAGAAATCCCTACGCCTACATTGTGGAAAGTGGAAGGAAACAGTTTTGCACAGATCACAGAATACACATGGTTAGTTAATGCGCTGTTTATCTCAACAATATTTGCCATTACAACAGATTGGTCTATGATAAGATGATCTAAAACATTTAGACAAGATAGCTTGCCTTTTCTTCTTGTTTGCTCTAAGGGGAACTGAATATTTTGCATGATTTTACTTCCCAAAAATGATCTTTTTAGTGCTTTGCACCATGCATCCCTCGCTTGGTAAGAGAATGAGCAGGCAGCCTAATGTGAGGTCTGTGTCTACCCCTTGCCTCCAATTGTGCTCCCATTGTGACATATAGGGCACGACATTGCATTATGTGTCAGGGTCTTGATGTCAGGGTCAAATTGGGGTCCCGACCCCGCACAGTGTCGGAAGCAGTTGGCCGCCAGTGATTTTTCCTGAATTGGCCAATAAGTGGCTAGGGTGCATGCTCGCCGTCCAGTTAAGGAGGATGGGAGGGTTTCCAAAGCTGGAGGACCAACAGGAGGCCCTCCTGCACATAAAAAAGTGTAAGCCTGCCTTTGCAAATAAGGGGGAGAGAGACAAGTTGCCTCCATTTTCAGGTGCCCTCTCAATAACTTTAAAAAGCCTAAAATGAAAAGTAGCTACAGCTGCTGGGCCACTGTTGTGGAGGGGGAACCCATGTGACTCGGGGGATTCTCAGGATCTTTCTGAGCTGCTGGCCCACCTCTCTGTTGCTGGGAAGCCTCCTCCAGGCAATGGACCTGTTCCCAACATGGCAGAGGCTGAAAAGTCTAGTTGGCTTCTAATAATTGGCCTTTAACTCGCCTCAATTAGCTACCCAAAGCCCCCAATCCCCCCTCCCTGGCTTGTGTGGTGTTGCCAGTGAACTGGCACAGATGGCAGCATGAAATTACTCATTCATCCACCCCTGTTTTCCCCCCATTTTGGAGCAAAATTCAGCCTGTAGCATGTTCTGGGCACATTATCGCGAGGTCAGCTCCATCAGACAAAGGCACAGGCACTACCTCAAGAGCAGTGGCTCAGTGTCAATATCTGCTCCATATCAAGTATTAGTTGAGGCTCAGTGGTTGCACTCTTGGGCTGGGTTTTCCCCCCAGGGGCTGGAAACAGGAGCTGGGACCATTTCTGGGTCCTGAACCCGCCTCCTGGGGGGATTTTAATGGAAGTGCCCCTTAAAAGGCATAAGGACAGGTTCGGTGTCCGATGAAGGGCAGCAGGCAGGTTCTTGAAGGTGGAAGGCCAATCAGAGGCTTCCAGCTTGAGAGGAGCAGCAGGCTGCAGAAGAGGGTAAGTCATAGAGAGGGTAAGTCATAGAGAGGGTGCTTATGGCAATGCCCTCTCATCAATTCTTTTAGAAGTTTAACACAGGGCAGCTTTTTTGCTGCACCCTTAAGCAGGCAAGCAGGGAGGGAGGGCCTGTAAGCCTGCCATGAACACTGAACCTTGGCCTGCCGTTGGATGCCTGCCCGCCAGGAAGTTAAACTATACCCCAGTGGTTAAGGAAATTGGAGGGTGACTGGAAAATACTAGTCAGCCTCCATTAAATGTGGTTAAGAAGGCTCTTAATGAGCCTAATTGTCTACCTGCATCATGGGGTGGATAACCCTGCCAGACCCACACCCACCTTGGCAAAAATGGTTGAGGCCAGGGACGGGTCGGGAAACGGGCTGGCTGGCACCAGTATTTACAGGCCCCATTCACCTCCTTTCCCAAGATGCAGCCTGAAAATTCAGCCCCTTATCTCTGAATCAGAGTAATGTAAATCCAAAGGCAGGAACTTAAGCACAAAAATCTAGGCCAGCAGTCTAGGCCCTGCACAGTCCTGGGGGAGTGCTGCACTGTTGGAGGTGCCATTTTCCAGATGTGATGTTAAACCCTGTTTGCTCTAAGATCCCATTGCACTCTTTTGAAGGGTCCTCACCGGTGTCCTGGTTAATTACTTAAAAACGTATTATCTGGTCATTATTACACTGCTATTAGTGGGAGAATGCTAGGGGCTAATTTGCTAATATACTTCCTAAATTACAACAATGAGTATCCTTCATTGGCTGTAAGGTGCTTTGGGACATCCTGATGGTATGAAAGACACTATGTGAATACTGGGCCCTTGGCTGCATTTTGAATAACTCACTAAATTCTGGGTCAGTTCCCCTAGACTGGAAGGAGGCTAGTATAGCCCCTATCTTTTAAAAAAAAGGAGATAAGATGGCCTTGGATAATTACAGGCCCTTTAGATTTACATCGGCACCAGGAAAGAGAAAACCATATAATGACACAACAGAGAAGGAGGCCATCTGGCCCATTGTGCCTGCACGGACATTAATGGTGCAATATTACTTGGATAGAGAGGGACTTACCAAGGTCATCAATGAAAAAGGGGGGGGGGTTCGTGTCTTACAAATCTGAGTGTATTTTTTGAAGAAGTCATCAAGACGATGTGGAATACCCATTGTACATGTCTACTTAGACATCCTAAAAGTTTCTCAGCAATATTGAAGATTTAGTGGTAATATACTGAGTTGGATTGAGAACTAGCTGGAAAGTCATAGGCAGAAAGTAGTTGCAGATGTGTTTGTGTAACAAGTGGTGTTGCACAAGGATTTGTGTTGGGACTGCTAAACTTTTACTACTTAATGACCTAGATGTAAATATTGGTGGCGTAATTTGCTAACTTAGAGATATTACTAAGATAACTGAGTGTTAACACTGTAACTTTCTTTCCACGGCTGCTGCCTGACTGTTGTGTGCTTCCAGCATTGATAGATTCACCTCCCAGTTCTTAAAGACAAAACTCCTGAAATTGCAAAATCTCTTGATAGAACTCGCTTACAGAGTGTGACGTGCTTGATCATATGTTGATACTGTGCCCAAATTGATAGACATTGAAAACTTTGTTGTGTTTTATGTCTTTAAATTCCTTTAAGTAAAAGCAATTACTTGCAGATTAATCTAATGAGCAAATCAACTTTGATGAATTCACAATTCACATAGAGTTGACAAGCAGTTGACACTTGACATCAGCAATCACAAGAAATCATTATAAACAAAGGGAGTCAACATCACTAAACACACAAATTACATGCACTCCTGCCTGGGAAGCTGCTGTTGATTTTGCATTTTCATTCTAGAACAAAGGAAGATTATTTGCTGTAGCTAATTCTTTCTCTACGGAAACTCATCAGGACCAATTTTAACTGGGAATGGGAATTGGGCAGTGTGGTAAAGTGGAGTGCCATGTACCTTTAAGAGAATTTAATTAGTTGACCACAAGACTGTATTGATCACTATACAGCATGGGCTTCTTGGGTAACTGTAAGTCTAGAGCTGGAGGTGACTGAAGAAGCACACAGTGTTAGTGCTCTGTTCTTAGTTCCAATAAACCACCAGTGTTTGTTCAGTTAATCGGTCCCTCTGTCTATTTTATTTAAAGCACCAACTAATGTGTTAATATCAAGGGCGCAGCAAGTGTTCACTGGACAAAGCGAACCTGATAACCAAAAACATAAAAGGGTGAGGTGAGGTTAGATTGTCAAAGCTTCTTTAGAAACGTGAAAAGGAAAAGATTATCTAGGACAAATGTGGGCCCATTACAGGTGGGGACAGGAGAATTTAGAGCGAAGAACAAAGAAATGGCAGAGAAACTTAACACTTACTTTGATTCCATCTTCATGGAAGAAAATACAGAAACTCTCCCAGAAATACTAGTCAATCAAGAGACTAGTGAAACTGAGGCACTGAAAGTAATTAATATTAGTAAAGAGGTAGTGCTTGAAAAGTTAAATGGATTGAAGGTTGATAATTCCCCTGGACCAGATGAGCTTCATCCCAGAGTGTTGAAGGAGGTGGCTATAGAGATGGTGGATGCATTGGTAGTTATCTTTCAAAATTCGATAGATTCTGGAAAGGTTCCTGCAGACTGGAATGTAGTAAATGTAACCCTACTATTTAAGAAAGGAGGGAGAGAGAAAACTAAGAACTACAGACCTGTTAGTTTGATGTCAGTAGTAGGGAAAATGTTAGACTCTATTATAAAGGATGTGATAACTGGACATTTAGAAAAGAATGGTAGAATTGGACAGAGTGAACATGGATTTATGAAAGGGAAATCATGTTTGAAAACCTGTTGACTTTCTTGAGGATGTTACTTTTAGCTTAGGTAAAGGAGAACCAGTGGATGTGATGTTTTTGGATTTTCAGTAGGTTTTTGATCAGGTCCCACACAGGAGGTTAGTAAACAAACTAGAGCGCATGGGTTTGGGGGTAATATACTAGTGTGGATTGAGAATTGGTCAACAGACAGAAAGCAGAGGCAGGAATAAACAGGTCATTCTCAGGACGTCATGCTGTTACTAATGAAGTACCACAAGCATCAGTGCTAAGGTCACACCTGTTCACAATCTATATAAATGATTTGGGTATGGGGACCAATTGTAATATTTCCAAATTTGCTGACAACATAAAACTAGCTGGGAATGTATGCTGTGACGAGGATGCAAGGAGGCTTTAAGCAGACTTGGACAGGCTAAGTGAATGGGCAAGAACATGGCAAATGGAATATAGTATGAATAAATGTGAAATTATCCGCTTTGATAGAAAAAAAAGAAAGACAAAATATTTCTTAAATGGTGAGAGGTTGGGAAATGTTGGTGTCCAATGCGACCTGGGTCCTTGTTCATGAGTCACTAAGAGCTAGCATGCAGGTGCAATGATCAATTAAGAAGGCAAATGGTATATTGGCCTTGACTGCAAGGGGATTTGAGTACAGAAGTAAACATGTTTTGCTGCAATTGTATAGAGCCTTGATGAGACCTCACCTGGAGTGTTGTGTACAATTTTGGTCTCCTTTCCAAGGAAGGATATACTTGCCATAGACGTCGTGCACAGGAGGTTCACCAGACTAATCCTTGGGATGGTGGGATTATTTTATGAGGAGAGATTGAGGAAACTGGGCCTGTATTCTCTAGAGTTTAGAAGAATGAGAGGTGATCTAATTGAAATTTACAAGATTTTTACAGGGCATGACAGGGTAGACGTGGATAGGATGTTTCCCCTGGCTGGTGAGTCTAGAACCAGCGGACATAATCTCACAATAAGGGATAGACCATTTAAGACTGAGATGAGGAGGAATTTCTTCACTTAGAGGGTGGTGAATTTTTGGAATTCTCTATCCCAGACGGCTGTGGAAGTTCAATCATTGAGCATGTTCAAGACAGAAATTGCTAGATTTCTGGAGACTAATGACCTCAAGGGATAGCACGGGAAAGTGGCATTGAGGTAGATGATCAGCCATGATCTAATTGAATGGCAGAGCAGGCTTGCCAGGCTGAATGGCGTCATTGAGGTACATGATCAGCCATGATCTAATTGAATGGCAGAGCAGGCTTGCCGGGCTGAATGGCCTACACCTGTTCCTATGTTCCTAAACTTCCCCCCCCCCTCTTCCTCCTCCCTCCAACCCCCTCCTAACCTCGGCAGCATGAGGCCTAGGTGATTTTAACATCCAGGCCTCATTTGCATGCTGCCAGTCAGCTGCCCATGTGGAACAGGGCAGTGGGCGCAAAATCATGGGTGGCAGGATGGTCACCAACTGGCACCAAAGGAACAGTTGCCAATGATCAGCACTCCTGTTCCTCCTGGCCCTTGAGCAGTGTAAAACAACTTACGAGTTTGGACCTCTTCTGCACCCTGATCCTCTTCCCACTGATTTGACTTTGCAGGAAAGTCACACAGTTCCCTGCTCAGGCCACAGCTAAACTTGTGCTTGGGGCCAGATGACATCATTGGATCCTAATCTACATACTTATGACTCTCCTGGTGTCAGGTGGTCACCCTTGCCTTCTTTTAAGACAGCAGGGTCCATGTTGGAGTGTAGGTTAGTCAGTCAATGCTAACTGTTTGCCCACCTAATGTCTGGGTAGAGTTAAAATCACCTCAATCCTTTCTAGTAAACAGCCAGTCTCCAGTTGACCTGTTTAAACTTAGATTACCTGGGGTAGATTTTCAATTTGCTGCTGGGTATAAGACCAGTATTGTGGATTGACAGCCCTTTATAGAAACTGCCTAGTTTTCATTAGTATTGACTCCAGTGGAAATTATAATCGGGTAGTTTCTATATAGGCAGCTGATCCATAATACCAGTTTAATGTCCGGGTGGCAAGTTGAAAATCTATCCCATAGGTTTCAAAAGAAAATCTACGCAAAGGGAGGATTGGCGGAGCTGCAAGACTAAAAGCTTGTCACCTGATGCCAGGTGAAGGAATATTTTCAAGTGACGGGAAAGGAACTTGGTCGGGAAGAACCAGTTGTTGTAATCCATGTTAGAAGCATCAGTATCAGGAATAACAGGGAATAGGTCCTGCTGAGGGACGATCAGGAACTGAGGGTGGAATTTTCCATGCCCACTGGAAGCGGAGGTGGTAGGTGGCCTGCGCAATATGGCACAATCGGTTTCACGATGGCAGGAAGGCAGGTCGCGATCACCTGCTCAGCCTGCCAACGGCCGGCCAAGTTTCCTGCCAACGGTCGTCAGGGAGCTCATTGTAATACATCAGCATCTCATTAAAAGGCCATCCCGCCAGGCCCTTGGACTCCCGCTGGATCATCCGTCCACGTCAGCGGGAAAACACATCGACGTGCTTCACAACAGCACGCAGGCGACGTGCACTTGGCGGCCTTCACTTTGGGGGAACTGGAGGTGAGTGAGCAGCATCGTTCTGCAGAGCTCTCCAGGGTCGCTTGTTGCTTTGCAGGCTTCAGGGGCGCCGGGGGGCCTGGGTGAAGTGCAGCCCTGCCACGGAGGTGACTGTTGTCGTTAGGGGATGTTCAGGGGCAACTGCTGCCCAGCCTCTGATGCGACTGTTGTTGGGGGGGGGGAGGGCAGGGGCAGCTGCTGCCCTGGCGTTGGATCCCGGTGCACAAGAAATTAAGGTGGGTGGCAGGGTAAGAGAGGGAAGTGACCAGGCAGTAGGGACACCTGTATAAACTGACCATGCCTCTGCAACTGAGACAGATCAGGCACAGCCACAGTGACATGATTGGGGTTGGGCTCCTAGGCTGCCTGCCCATGCAAGCAATGCGGAGGCACCAAAGTTCCACCAAGCGCTCCATACCTTACCCCCCAACCCCGGCACAGACTGCGAGTTCATGACCATTTTACTGGACCACAGAGCAGTTGGACTGCATACGTCGTACAATCTCCTGGCCAATGCTGGCCATGTAGCAGTCACTGCTGGAGGTGCTCACAGCCCCTTGCAACCTCAGCATCCTGGTTAGGAGCAGTCTCCCCCATGTCACAGGCTGACAGGGCAGCCATGCAGCGCACTCATCTGTGGCCATCCAAGGAGTGGTCAGCACTCTCTGGGAAGTGTTAAGGGGCGGTCACACAGGGCCAGGAAAGGTGCTAAGTACAGCCATGCTAACCACGTCCCTCTCTCTCTCTCTCTCTTTCACATCGTAGGAGGACCACATCAGGAGCATGGAGCCTGGTGACCTAGCTGTAAGCCTGATGGTTTACAGGGAGCGAAGAAGATGGTGAAGAGAGCAACTGAGGTTCCTGGTCACGTATAGGCAGGAGCAGCAACCTCATGAAGAAGGAGCAGCAGGGGCTCCCACACATGCTGCTCAGGAGCGACAGTGTGCTGTGGCTGTTCAGCACCTAGAGTCACCAGGGTCTACAGATGCCGCCTGTCATTCCTGCAGATGACCGAGAACTAGTGTCACCGACAACTGTGCATGTCTAGGGATCTGGTCGCTTACATTTGGCATTTACTGCAGGACGTGGCACCAAGGGGACATGGAGGGCATTCACTGCCAGTGGCTGTGAAAGTGCCATGGCGCTCAATTAGAATGGGGTTGAAAATCAAGGGTCTGCACCTAGGCAGAGTCCTGGAGCTATGATGCATGTCAAAGTCAGAGTGCTAACATTGTGGGAGGGGAGCTTCCAGTTGGCAGGGCACAAATCCATCTGCTGGTCTTTGCGCTCCATGAGCTTGTGCCTCCTTGCTTAGCAAAGTGACACCTTGTGGTGCCACATGTGAAGGAGGCAGCATTTGGGCAATGGGGGGTGGGGGAGTCAGCCCTGGCTGGTTTGGGTGAGTGTGCAGCAGCTGCGGGGTGACGAAGAACTGGAGTCCTGCAATGTCCCACTCTGGCTGGGTTGGCAGGGATGCGATGGGAATTCAGGTACAGGCTGGACTAATCAATGCTCCTCTCTCCTTTTCAGGAGAAGACTGCACACAATGCTTCTGAACGAATGTGGACTGGCGGAGGGAAGGCCCTGTTGGCCATCCTAATGGCTTATGAGCAGCTGACCATGGGTCTGGAGAGGCGCCATGCCCCCAGGTCCACCAGTGGCGGTGAGGCTGGGGTGCCAAGGGGAGGTATGTTTGGTGAGCACTCAGGTCACCATGTGTGTCCCAGAAGCCATGGCACTGCTGAATGCTCAGTGATTGAAGTTAGCAACATGGGTTGACCATTGATTATTGAAGGATGAGCGTATAATGATCCGGGGGAGCAGCATGCAAGTTGACATTGTCTGCACTGTAACTAATCAAATGTCCTTTTTCTTCCTTTCAGCATCACTGGAGCAGGACCGGGAGGAGGAGGCAGAGGGCCCACCTCTCACCCCTGAAGCCCCAGAGCAAATCCACTCACCAGCATCACACCATTCAACCAGGCAGGCACCAGCGCAGATACTAACACATCGGTGGGAATTAGACATTCGGCTAGTGTCCTGGGGTGCGGCGGCGGTCAGGACACTTCACACTCACTTGAGGTGCGGGTAGTGACAGAGAGTGCCCCGGGCGCCAGCAGTTGGAGGACTGCTGGGGACTAGGTACTTGCTCGGCCGGTGGCTGATGTGCCTCTGGAGTTGTCTGTGAGGCAGTGAATGCTGGAAGTGCGGGAGGATCTGGCGGAGATACATGAGACTATGCGTGGCACGGTGCCCGTGTTGGAGAAGTCCACACGGAGCATCACCGATGCAATGAGCCTCATGGCTGAGAGCCATGCTTCCTCCATGGAGAGCGTGGCGACTCACGTGGAGAGACACCTCCAGGAGAACAATCGGGGCCTCCTGGGGTTGCGCTCAGACCTGTAAGCCCTCACAGCGGTATTGACCACAGCTGGTCAGCGCCAGTGTGGGAGATGGTCTGGGCACCAAGTATCCCAGCTCGGTGCCCATCCAACAATGGTGAGCAGGGAGGTCTGAAGCGACCTCACGTCAGTGCAGCAGCTGCTCGTCGTCTCTGCGGGCTCCTCTCAGGGCGCTTTGGAAGAGGGCAGCAGCTCCTCTGCCCCTCTGCCCCTCTGCCAGTGACCGTGGCATCCGATGAGACTGTGGTGACTGGGGGAAAGCCAGCTGTGGAACTGGCTGCTCCCTCCCAGCGGGGCCATCAAATGCTCCGCGGGCTAGAGGTCGTCGCCAAGGTCATCGAGGCCAACAGGACAGCACAGTGAGCAGGCTGTCTCAGATGCCAGTGTCAGTGAGGGGATAGCACCTAGACGTAGCACCTGTAAGTGTAAATTCAAGGCACCTTAGGCACATCACGGGTTTCTCACTTTATGTTGGCCCATAATCCTTGTCGAAGACTGTGTGATGTCTGACACCGTTTTTGTTTTGTTTTATGAATTTATTTTTTGTTCCCTCAATAAATTTTGACATGTTGCCATGCCTCAGGGTGATTCCTTCCTCTGCAAGTAGACGGGAAGCCATGATGTTATGAGTGAGTTGTTTGACATTGAGCTTTATTGACAAGGGCCTTAGTTAATGTTAGTATCCAGGCTGATTTAGCACTCAGGTATCGAGTGTGGAGCCTGCAGCCCTGGCGTGTGTTGAAGGTCCATCTGTGGTGGGCTAGCTGAAGGTTCTTTGGATTAAAGTCTCCCAGGTGTCCCTGCCTCCCTGGAGTATGTCCGGGTCAGCGTCTACCCCCTTAGCGTTCTCCTGTGCGTGCTCATCCTCGGACTCACTGCTGGACTCATCGTGTGCATCTGGAGCAACTGCATCCACGTCTTCCTCGTCCACTCCATCCACCCTTTACAGCGCCAGATTGTGGAGAGTGCAGCATGCAACCACTATCAGAGACACGCGGTCTGGGGGCTACTGGAGCACACCCCCTGAGCGGTCCAGGCATCGGAAGCGCATCTTGAGAAGACCGATGGTCTGCTCCTCCACAGTCCTTGTGGAGGCTTGGCTCCTATTGTACCGCTGCTCAGCCTCTATTCTTGGATGGTGGAGAGGCGTCATGAGCCATCTTTTCAATGGATAGCCCTTGTCACCCAGCAGCCATCCATCCAGCCGGGCTGGAGCACTGAAGACCCTCAGCACTTGTGAGTGTCTGAGTATGTAAGCATCATGGGGGCTGCCTGGGTACCTTGCACAGACTTGCAGAATCTGCATCCTGTAGTCACACACTATCTGCACGTTCAAGGAGTGAAATCTCTTCCTGTTGACAAAGGCATGGAGACACAGCCATGAAACTGATGCTTTGTCCGCCTTCAGCACCTGAGCCCTTCAGGAGCTGGAGCACTGTGTCAGTGGTCACAGATGCTGAGAGATGGGGGCCAGTCCCTCCTTAAAGGTTCTGAGAACATATCGAGTGGATGAGAGAACTCTGTGGTGCCTTCCCACAACGTTCTGGCAGCAATGACAAGCACTGCCGAGGTGCAGGCATCAGTAATGTATCCAAGGAGTGTGAGGCTGGACCAACACTTTTGTCTGAAGGCTGCACAAAGCACAGGGAAGAGGCCCTGGACTGAGACACCTGCCTTTATCTTATGCAGAAAGGTTTCACATCTGAGTGACAAGAACACTGCTCATCAGAACAAGGAGCCAAAGGCAGGGAGAAATTCTTGAGAGTTTATTGACAATAGTGAACAGTATGTACAAGTGATTAACACTCATTCCCAGGCTGTGCAACTAATTCTCCTTAACTCTCTTAACCCTGCTGTTACGTCTTGGTGCTCCCCGGACATCCACAGCGGAGGTGGAGGCAGCCTGCTAACTTCTACGCCCTGTCTGCGATGACTTTGGTGGGCCCCGGCCTGCTTGCAAGGCCCTGCTGTGTGGCAGTGGCACCCTCCTTGGCCTATGGAGCTGGAGCTGCTGAGGTCACAGGAAGAGGGGAGTTGGATGGGCTAGTCACTCTCGGAGTCACCTGGATGAATGGGCCCAGAGTGTGCCCCTGCTGATCCTCCTTCCTGTGGGTGCCCAGGGACCCCTGGCTGACTCCTTGAGGAGCAAGGGTAGCTGGATTGAGATCGAGCTGCCCCACACCCCTCTCACGTACACACTGTTGGAGGCCAACTATGGTGATGGAGTTGAACCTGTGCAGAAGTGTAGGAGTGAAACCCTGGACCAAGGTCTCCATGGTGGCCGCTACCCTACCAGTGTTGACCTCGGTGCTTTGGCATGCTGGTGCTATCACCTCAGCCTGAAGGCGGACAGAATCCTCCATGGTGTCTTGCACTTTAAGGAGTGCAGTGGACATCCCTTCCTGATGTTCTCAAGCTTGTCTTTGCAGTTCCAGCAACTGAGGTATGACCAAGTCCAGAAGCTCATCATCTGACTCGGACTCAGCAACGTTCTGGCCTCCAGCAGTCCTCTTAGTGCCGGGCACCTGGGAAGTGCCTGCTGCCGCCTGCTGTGGATCAGAAAGCGCAAAGTGCTCACCGGATTGTGATTCCGGGGCTACTCTAAATCTCGATCCCACCGGGGTGTGCGTGTCTCTCCGCTGGTGGAGGGTGTGGGTGAGCGAGTGATGGGACTTCAGCGAGGGTGCCTTCAGATTCCTCTTCAGAGGTTTCTTCGGGGCTTGAACTCTTGGCTGTTTGGCAGATGTGCCTGCGAAAGAAAGGGGGGATAATTAGCGCCTGGCAGTGGCCTGTGAAACAGGACACATCACTCATGGCGTTGTTATCTGATGGATGTTGCACTGCCAGATCCTCACTTGGTAGAGCAGCGCCGACCTCACCGTCAGCACAGGTCCAGTCCAGATCGTGGCTGGCCAGCTGGATGGCTCTGTTTTCAAAGTCTGTGAGGACCTTGATTTCGGTCATTCCGCCACCGGTCTGCGGCCTCTCTGTCTTGTTATGTGTCAGCTTGTCCTGCATGGGTAGAGTTGGAGAAAGTGTAAGCAGGACACCTGCCAGGCCAGATGATAAGTATGCCTGGCCTGTGTGGGTGGTGAGTGGTCCCATGGATGGCATGAGGACAATGACGGTGTGTGTGAGAGAGTGAATGGTGATGTCCCTTGAACTGGCAGTGAGTGAGGGCCGAGTGGATATGTGATGGGTTTATGAGTGTTTGAGTTGAGAGTGATGAGAAGAGTGTCTTACCTTGGCAGAACGGAGGAGATCATTCATCCTCTTGGGACACTGGGTGGTTGTCCTCTTCTGAAGGGCATTGGCGCTGACCACCGCTGTCGCCACCTCTCAAGCTGGGTTGGTCACGTTGCTGTCCATCCTGCGGCCAGAGCGGGGGTACAGGACATCCCAGTGGGCCTCCATGGCATCCAGCAGTCGCTCAAGAGACCTGCCATTGAAGCGGGGGGGCTGCGGTCTTTTTTCCTTGCTGGCCATGTCTTCCAGCAGTGGTGAGCTGGAAGTAATGAGCACTGTGCTTGCGGCTGGACTTTAAAATGGCGCCGACATGATGTGGTGGCGGGGTGATGGCAGGCGGGCAAATGAGAGCCCACCCACCATGGAAACGGTGTCGTTCCTGGGAGTACATAAATAATGAGGCGGATTTGGGACGATATGGCGCTAAAGCCCACCAACATGGCCATTGTTTTACCCGCCTGCTACCGCACTTAGTGCAAATTTGGGAAAATTCGTCCTAAGTTAAACAGGCCTTTGAGGGTAGTGATCTCCAGGTTGCTATGCAACCCACGTGTTATGTGTCAGAGGAATGAACAGAATATGTGAATGCAGGATAAAGAGAATGAAAGGTACCAGTTTATGGGACTGGGATCAGTATTGAGACAGGAAGCAGTTGGACCGCTGCATTTAGCAGAACTATGACCAAAGCTGTAGTGATAAGGATCAATAGGACTGTCAAAGGACTTTAAATGGTAAAGAGTGTAGGGCAAGGAAGGGGTTAGTCTGGGTGCCAATGATAACTTAAAGATAAGGAAGTAAGTTATGACAGCAAAAGTAGCTGCACTACAAGATAGAAAGATAACATAAATATTCAGAGAACAGTGAAGGTTATAAGAAGTAAGATATGTTAAAAATAAAGTTGGAGTAATGAAAAATAAAAGTATATTAATTTGCCTGTTCAACAAAGGACAGAGTGTCAGCAACCAAATGAGGAATTAGAGGCAACAAAAATGAGGAAATAAATGTATTATGTAAAACAGAAAAATGTCTGAAGACGGAACAGATTGGCAGGTAAATAATGCTAGCTATGATGTATTTATAAATGAGAGGGAAAGAAAGACGGGTGGAGGAGCTGTGTTAATCAGAAATAATATAATGGCAGAAGCAAGAAAGGAAATAAGTGACAAAGAGGTAGAAACAGTAAACATATGGTTGAGATAAAGGATAGGAAGGGGGTGCTCACATTATTAGGGATATTGTACAGGCTAATGCAGGAAAGAAAATGGATGGAAAAGTACATAGACAAATAAATGAATGAAAACCATTGAATCATACTAATGGACTCAATTTCAACAAGCTGAAATAAATGGATTGGGAGAGGGAGTGTAATCCAACAAGATTTGAAATTTTGTCCTCCTTAACTTTGGCTAATTTGGCTAGTATCTCCTCTCTATTCCAAGTGTTGTCATATCAACTTTTGATTTATCGCACTATTGTTATTTCTACTTTGATATCCTCAGTGAAAACTAATGGAAGGTTTATATTCAGCATCCCTGCAAATTCAGTACAATCTCCTGTGAGTTTACCTTGCTCATCCATTAGCGGCCCTATTCCTGTCCCAGTTCTATGTTTTGTTACTTACCTGCCTGTAGAATACTGTACAATTTTTAAAATATCTTTTGCTATTTTCATTTTATATTTCCTCTTTGCTCCCTAATTGTTTTTTTAAACTTCTTTCCTATGCCCATCATTTTCCCTTTTGCCGCTTTCATTTTTTATTGCTTATGTACCTAGCATATGCCTTTATTCCTAGATTCAATTTTATCCTTGCTTCTTTATTTATTCATCGTGACTCTTCTTTAGTGAGTGTATCTTATTTTATGGTGGTATATTCTCCTGAACTCTATTGATCTCTACTTTAAATATTGCCACTGTTATCTGTCAATACTTTGTGAAGTTTACATCCCTAAACTCCATTAATAATTCCTCATAGTTGCCTGTTTCTTATCTATGACCAGGATTTCCTGGTTGGTGAGTGGCCAGGAGCCCTGGCGGGCATTGGAAAAAGCATGAAACCTCATCCACGGGCGGGATGAGGTTTCATGTAGGTTTTTAAATTTTTAATAAAAGTGTCAATGAAAGTGATGAACATGTCCACACTGTCACATGAGGGGACATGTCAGGGGAATTTTTTTTTCTATTGTTAACATTTTTAAATTTGGCGCCGATCTCCCTGAGGCAGCACTTAGCCTCAGGGAGATGAGTGCGCTCTTTCGTACACATGCGCAAAAGAGCGCACTCTTGGTTTAGGGAATCCCCCCTCGTTCGCACAGGGAGCATATAGCGCTTCCTTGCGGACGTCATGCTGGGCGAGCCTTAATTGGCCCACCCACATAAAATGGCGGCATGCCCCCAATCGGGGGCGCCGATCAGAGGCGCGCCTATACGTGCCCACTCCTAAACGTCCCCCCCAATGGGGGGAAAATTCTGCCCTATTACTTTGATCTGTGTACTATCTCTTTGAGTCATAGCCTTAAACTTTATTATTTTGTGATTACTATTCCCTAGATGTTATAGAGTCATAAAACCATTACAGCACCAAAGGAGGCCATTCAGCCCATAGAATCCATTCCAGCTCCCTCTAGAAAAGTCCAGGCAGTCCCATTCCTCTACTCTATCCACATGGCCCTGCAAGTTTATTTCCTTCAAATGCCCATCCAATTTCCTTTTAAAATCATTGATTGCCTCCCCTTCCACCAATCTCATAGGCAGCAAGTTCCAAATCATTACCAGTTGCTGCATATTATGCAGTGTGGTGTGTTCAACCACAGTTTGCCTGTTAATTCATAAGCACCTCATACTTACTCTGAACATTAGAGTATACGATGGGTATTGTAAATTGTTTTATCTTTCTGACCTTGTCTAGTAAAGTTTATTTTTATTTGTTCAAAGCCATGGAATCTTGTGGCTTTCTTCACTGAGAAAATGTCTTGAATCTCAAATTTTGTCTACTTTAAACAAAGCGTTATTGGTCCCTAAGAAGATCCTACCAACAACTTGGGGGTCTGACCAAGCATCATAACATCACAGAAGACTTTTGGATTCCCTTTTATGTTAGTTACTAGTCTCTTCCCATACTCTCTCCTTGTCTCTCTTACTTCCTTTTTCACTGCTTTTCTGAACCTTTTATATTCAGCCTGGTTCTTACTTGTATTATCAATCTGACATGTCATGTTCCCCTTTTCTGCTTCATCTTACTCTCTGGGCAGAATCTTCAGGTCGGTGAGCGGGTGTGGGGCCCGCTCGCCGATGTGTAAAATGACGTGTGGTGACGTCGGGCGTGCATCCCGATGTCACTGCACGTCATTCAGATCTTGAGTCCGGCGGGCGCACACCGGAGTCGGCTGTGTGCCCGCCGCACTGTCAAAGGCCTGTTAAGGCCATTTAAATATTGATTAAACTAATAAACTGTGCTGCCTGTCCAACCTTAAGGTTGGCAGGCAGATTAAGAGCCCAGGCAGCCTTTGCATGTATCATGAAACCTCATCCACAGGCAGGATGATGTTTCATGAAGGTTTTTAAAGCTTAATAAAAAATTTTAATAAAATTCATTGGCATGTCCCAGCTCATGGGGCACTGTCACATGAGGGGATATGTCTTAAATTTTTTTTTTCTTTGTTAAAATTTCCAAAATCAAACTAATCTCCCTGAGGCAGCTCTGTGCCTCAAGGAGATTTCTGCACTCTTTCACCCACATGCACAAAAGAGCGCAGGCCCCGACTCTCCCTCCTCCCCCTGCCTGCACAGGGAGCGCACAGTGCTTCCGGGTGCGTGTCACGCTGGACGGGCCTTAATTGGCCCTCCCACGTAAAATGGCGGCACGCAGCCGATCGTGGCCAGCAATCGGCTACGCGCCCGTCCGCGTCTGCTCCCGTCCAACACCCCAAGCGGGGAGAAGATTCTCCCCTCTATTTCTTTTGTCACCCAGTGAGCTCTCTCTTTGCTTGCTCTACCTTTCTGCCTTGTACTACAACTATACCCAGAACTATCACCTCTTTAAGACAACCTATTGTTCCAATACAGTTTTGTCAGCCAAACTTTCAATCCAATTTACCTGCGCCAGATCCTTCTGAATCCACTGAAGTTGAGTAATTTTACTCTAGCTTGCTCCTTATCTTTTTCAATACCTAATTTAAACCTTATGATACTATGATCACTGTTCCCAAATGTTTCCTCGCTGACTCTTGACCCACTTGACCCACCTCATCCCTCAGTACCAGTTCCAGCAATGCCTCCTTCCTAATAGGGTCAGTAAAATACTGATCAAGAAAATCCTCCTGAATACACTTCAGAACCTCTTCCCCCTCATTGCTCTTTACACTATCGATATCCCAGTTGATGTTAGGAAATTAAAGTCCTCCATTATCATGCCTCAATAGTTTTGCAACTCTCTGTAATTTCCCTGAAAACTTGCCCCTCGTATCCTTCCCCCTAGTTGGTGGCCTATAGAATAATGTAACGGTAGCTCTGTTGTTTCTTAAGTCTACAAAATATCAAATTCATCATTCTTTTAGTTATCTAGAAAGTGCCATTTTACAGGATTGTTCACTATATGCAACAGATTTGATTAGGTAAAAGCAGAAGAAAAAATATTCTGTATATGATGAATTCTGAATGGCTTTGGGCAAACAATAAGACAAAAGCAAACATAGAAAATGGCATTGATAATCAACTGAAACTGAAAATAAAATTTACAGCCCTAGAATAAAAATTAAATTTGAATTCATGTTGAATGAACATTGTGAGAGACTTCGTCATGAGCCACCAGTGCAGGATAACTTTGTCACTTGACCCTTGGAAACTTTCTAAGATGGTCATTTGGCTGTTCTAAAGCAGAATCATAAGGTTATTAGAACCTAATAAAGGTCACAAAAATTCCCCCACCAAATAAGGTGGGAAGCTAGCTCATCCTGCATGGTCACTTCCTCAGTGCAAAAACTTATTGCCTCAAGCTTTTTTGTGGTTTGCGTAACACTTGTGTGACGAAATTACAATGAAATAGAGAAGTTATTTCCACAGGTAATATACCACGCTAAAGTGATATCGCTGAAAGTTTCATATTTTTGTTTTGGTCTCCAAACATTACAACGTACCCTATCAATCTTTTTTCCTGGCTGAAAATTTACTTTAAGACAAACAGCGCTCACCATTATTAAAGAGTAAATCAGACAGTAAATTCCACAGATGTGCAGTTAAAGAGGAATTCAGGAAGTCCTGGTTGTCCTGTTGCTGCAGAAAATTTGCTACATCACTGTACCTCACTGAGAAACTTGGCATTCAAATACGCGGAAGGGTGTGAGAGGTATAATAGTTACATGATAAAGGGGGAGGCGGCGGTGTAGTAGTATTGTAATTGGATGGGTTATGCTCCCAGGACCCGGGTTTGAATCCTACCATGGCAGATGATGGAATTTGAATTCAATTAAAAAAAAAATAAAAGTCTAATGATGACCATGAAACCATCGTTGATTGTTGTAAAAACCCATCTGGTTCCTTTAGAAAAGAAGATCTGCTGTCCTTACTTGGTCTGATGTACATGTGAGTCCAGATCCATAGCAATGTGGTTGACTCTTAAATACCCTCCAAACAAGGGCAATTAGGAATAGGCAATAAATGCTGGCCTAGCCAGCAGCACCCACATCTCATGAAAAAATGAGGGCTAGTCTATTCAAGCGTAAGTGAATTTTTCACAGCATGCTAAGTTTTAATTACCCCAGCACTGAAAATGAACTTCTACAAGCATGGAGTCTCAATCCTTCAGATTCTAATTACTGTTGGGAGATTTTTAAAAATTAGAGAATTTTTCTTACTGCCTCTTTTATCTCTATCTTAGCCCATCTTCCTTTCTCTCTCTATTTAATTCTGCACATGATTTGTCATTAACTTAACTATTCAAACCCCACATGACTCAATAATAATTTTCAACTTGTTTGTTTAAGGAGAACTGCTGCAGCTTGTCTAGTTCACACAGGTACCAGATCCCATGTAGAGGATGCCACACTGAAATGGATTTCCAATAACCTCTAGTCGCAGTGTTAAAGCCCAAAGGAAACCTCTGGGCAAATATAAGTGCAATGAATGGCTAATGCCATTCACTCACCACAGACTGCAAAATCAGGGCCAATGTCTCTAAAAGTTTCCCCACCACAGACATTAGGCTCACTGGCCAGTAGTTGCTCTCCTCTTTTTTGAACAAAAACGTTTGCAATTTTTAGGCCCTCTGGCACTGCTCCCATATCTAAGGAGGATTGGACATTTATGGCCTGCACCTCTGTAGCTTTCACCCTTCCTTCACTTAGCAACCTTGGATAAATTACATCAGGAATGGGTGACTTTTCTACTTTGAGCGTTGCCACCTTTATAGTAGCCACTCATTTTCCACTTTTGTCCTATACAATTTTTTACAACCTCCTCCTTTACTGTTATATTGGCAGCATTTGCTTATTTAGTGAAGACAGATGCAAAGTACTCATTTAGTATCTCAATCATGCACTTTGTCTCTCCATGAATATCTCAACCTTTGTCCCTAATGGACTTTAACTACCACTTTCCTACCTGACAGATGATATCCTTGTATTAAAGATAACTTTTTAGCCCTGTCAGTGTTGCCATTTGGTTCTTTGTTGACACCAGCTAAAGATGTAACTTGCCAGAACGATACTAACCTGCATTTACATAGTGCTTTTAAGGTAATAAATTGCCCCAAGAGGTTTCACTGGGGCATTATAAAACAAAACATGAAACGCAGCCATATAAGAAGATATTAGGGCAAAGAGGTTGGGTAATGTGGTTGACTCTTAAATATCCTCCGAAATGGCCTAGCAAGCCACACAGTTGTATCAAAACTGCTTCAAAGTCTACAAAAAGAAAAAGAAAAGACAGATCACTTAGTATTGACCAAGGCATTGGAAACAACAATGGCACACCCAGCCCTGTCGACCCTGAAAAGTCCTCCTCATTAACACCTGAAAACTTGGGCCAAAATTGGGAGAGCTGTCCCACAGAGTAGTCAAGCAACAGCCAGACATAGTCATACTCATGGAATCATACCTCACAGACAATGTCCCAGACACCACCACCATCAGCCCAGGATATGTCCTGTCCCAACGACAGGACAGGCCCAACAGAGGTGGCAGCACAATGGTATACAGTTGGGAGGGAGTTGCCCTGGGAGTTCTTAACATCAACTCTGGACCCCATGAAGTCACATGGCATCAGGTCAAACATGCGCAAGGAAACCTCCTGCTGATTACCACCTACAGTCACTGACCCCCCACCCACAGCTAATGAATCAGTACTCCTCCATGTTGAACACACTTGGAGGAAGCACTGATGGTGACAAGGGCACAGAATGTACTCTGGGTGGGGGACTTCAATGTCCATCACCAAGAGTGGCTCGGTAGCACCACTACTGACCGAGCTGGCCGAGTCCTAAAGCACATAGCTGATAGACTGGGTCTGTGGCAGGTGGTCAGGAAACCAACAAGAGGGAAAAGCCTACTTGACCTCGTCCTCACCATTTCACCTGGTGCAGATGCATCTGTCCATGACAGTATCAGTAGGAATGACCGCCACGCAGTCCTTGTGGAGACAAAGTCCTGTCTTCAGGTTGAGGATACCCTGCAGTGTGTTGTGCAGCACTAC
Source organism: Cetorhinus maximus (assembly GCF_964194155.1). Classification (NCBI taxonomy): domain Eukaryota; kingdom Metazoa; phylum Chordata; class Chondrichthyes; order Lamniformes; family Cetorhinidae; genus Cetorhinus; species Cetorhinus maximus. Next base: position 125,965,164 of record NC_135884.1, read on the forward strand.
CGCCATGCTAAATGGGATAGATTTCAAACAGATCTAGCAACTCCAAACTAGGCATACATAAGGCGCTGTGGGCCATCAGCAGCAGAATTGTACTCAACCACGATCTGTAACCTCATGGCCCGGCACAACCCCCACTCTATCATTACCATCAAGCCAGGGTATCAACCTTGGTTCATTGAAGAGTGCAGAAGGGCATGCCAGGAGCAGCAGCAGGCACACCAAAAAATGAGGCTGTAACACAGGACTGTTTGCACATCAAACAGCAAAAGCAGCAAGTGATAGAGATAAATGATCACACAACGAATGGATCAGATCAAGGCTCTGTAGTCCTGCCACATCCAGTCGTGAATAGTGGTGGACAATTAAACAACTGACTGGACTGGGTGGCTCCATAAATATCCCAATCCTCAATGATAGGGGAGCCCAGCACATCAGTGAAATGACAAGGCTGCAGCATTTGCAACAATCTTCAGACTGAAGCGGAGTGGATGATCCATCTCGGCCTCCTCCTGAGCTCCCCAGCCAAATGCCAGTCTTCAGCCAGATCGATTCACTCCACGTGATATCAAGAAATGGCTGAAGGCACTGGATACTGCAAAGGTTATAGGGGCTAACAACATTCCAGCAATAATATTGAAGATTTGTGCTTCAGAACTAGCTGTGTCATTAGCCAAGCTGTTCCAGTACAGCTATCCAGCTGTGTGGAAAATTGCCCAGTTATGTCCTGTACATAAAAAGCAGGACAAATCCAAATCGGCCAATTACCGCCCCAAAAGCCTATGCTCCATCATCAGCAAAGTGACGGAAAGGGTCATCAACAGTGTTATCAAGCAGCACTTAGTCAACAATAACCTGCTCAATGATGTGCAGTATGGGTTCTGCCAGGGCCACTCAGTTCCTGACCTCATTACAGCCTTAGTCCAAACATGGACAAAGGAGCTGAACTCACAACGTGAGGTGAGAGTGACTGCCTTTGACATCAAGGCAACATTTCACTGAGTGTGGCATCAAGGAGACCTAGCAAAACTGAAGTCAATGGGAATCAGGGGAAAACTCTCTGCTAGCACAAAGAAAGATGGTTGTGGTTCCTGGTGGTCAATCATCTCAGTCCCAGGACATCACTGCAGTATTCTTCAGGGTAGTGTCCTAGGCCCAAACATCTTCAGCTGCTTAATCAATGATTCTCCTTCGACCATAAAGTCAGAAGTGGGGATGTTCGCTGATGATGCACAATGTTCAGCACCATTTGCGACTCCTCAGATGCTGAAGCAGCCCATGTCCGAATGCAGCAAGACCTGGACGACATTCAGGTTTGGGTTTATAATTGGCAAGTAACATTCATGCCACACAAATGCCAGGCAATCACCATCTCCAGCAAGAGGGAATCCAAATCCCCTTGACATTCAATGACATTACCATCACTGAATCCCCCAATATCAACATCCTGGGAGCTACCACTGACCAGAAACTGAACTGGACTAGCCATATAAATACTGTGGCTACAAGAGCAGGTCAGAGGCTGTGAATTCTGCAGAGAGTAACTCACCTCCTGACTGCCCAAAGCCTGTCCACCATCTACAAGGCACAAGTCAGGAGTGCGATGGAATAATTTCCACGTACCCAGATGAGTGCAGCTCCAACAACACTCAAGAAGCTTGACACTATCCTGGACAAAGCGGCTCGTTTGATTGGCACCCCATCCATCACCTTCAACATTCACGCCCTCAACCACCGACACACAGTGGCAGCAGTGTGTGTACCATCCACAAGATGCACTGCAGCAACTCGCCAAGATTCCTTCAACAGCATCTTCCAAATCCGCAACCACTACCATCTAGAAGGACAAGGGCAGTAGATGCATGGGAACACCACCACCTGGGTGTTCCCCTCTAAGCCACAGGCCATTCTGACTTGGAACTAAATGACCACTCCTTCACTGTCGCTGGTTCAAAATCCTGGAACTCCTTCCTTAACAGCACCATTCTTACACCACATGGACTGCAGCGTTTCAAGAAGGCAGCTCACCACCAACCACTCAAGGGCAATTAGGGATGGGTAATAAATGCTGGCTTAGCCAGCAATGCCCACATTCCACGAAAGGATAAAAATAGGTAGGTTTTAAGGAGTGTCTTAAAGGAGGAAAGTGAGTTTGCAAGGTGAAGACATGTAAGGGAGGTAATTCCAGAACTTATAGCCCAGGCAGCTGAAGGCACAACCATCAATGGTTGAGCAATTAAAATCCAGAATGCTCAAGAAGACAGAATTAGAGGAATGTAGATAACTCAGGGAGCTGGAATAGAATACAGAGATTGTGAGAGGCAAGACTATGAAATGATTTGAAAACAAGGGTAAGAATTTTAAAATTGAGGCGTTGCTGAGCCTGAAGCCAATATAGGACGGTGAACATAGGCTGATGGATGAATAAGGCTTGGTGTTAGGACACAGGTAGCAGAGTTTTAGAAGATATTAAGTTTACAGAGGCTAGAACATGGAAGGCCAGCCAGCAGTGTGTTAGAATAGCCACCTAGAGTTAAGAAAGGCATGAATGAAGGTTTCAGCAGCAGATGAGCTGAGACCGGGGCAGAGCTGCTTGTTGTTATGGAAGTGGAATTAAGTGGCCTTAGTGATGGTGCTATTGGAAGCTTATTTCAGAGTCAACTATGACACCAAAGTGGCCAAAGGCCTCAGACAACTGTCAGGGAGAGGGATGGAATCATGGAGCCATAAGGAAATCTGCAGATCAGTACTTAACAAAAATGGTCCGGATACAAATTAGGAGTGAATGAGGAAACAGAGTTAAGGCAGAATATCAATCATGATCATAATGAATGGCGGAGGAGCCTGGAGGACTATCTGATCCTACTCCTATTTCTTATGCTCTTAAACTAAGAATGTTGTTCCAGGACAGATCCATGACTGGTTCATGAAGCTGTGTCTAAGATTGTGAGGGAAAGGAGAAAGTTGCAGAAACACAGATAGAAATTCATCTCAAGCGGTGGTGCAATAACTGCACTCATTATGCGCAGTGCTTGATATTTAATTCCATTGCTGTCAAGGAACTGACTATCAGATACTGTGTATATTTGGCATCTAATCCAATACCACCCATTTCGTGCCACTGCCCAAGACAAATTTCTACCTTGAACAATTATTATCGAACACCTGTACTGGAACTGAGAGTTTATACCAGCAGGAAAGACTGAACTAGTAGAAGCTTTATTTTCCCTAGAAAATTGAAGGCTGAGACTTGATCCGATAGATGTCTTTAAAATTATTAAGTGGATTGATAGGGTGTCCATAGAGAAGATGTTTCCAATTGTGGGAGAGACCAAAATTAAAGGCTATGAATATAGAATTGACACTTATAAATCCGATAAGAATTCAGGAGAAAAGTCTTTATCCAGATAGTGGACAAAATGTGGAACTCGCTACCATATGGAGTGTTTGAGGCGAATGATAAGGATACATTTAAAAGTTTGTGCAATACATGAGGGAGAAAGGAGTAGAGTGTGTTGTTGATTGGATTAGGTGAATTAGTGTGTGGGGGCTCATGTGGAGCAAAACCACTGGCGTGGACCAGTTGGGCTGGATGGTCTATTTCAATCTGCTGTACATACAATGTAATGTCGTTGGCGAGATTCATTTGCTTGTCACTACTAAAAGAAGATTTAACTGCATTTGTGTAGCACCTTGTATCCATAGGACATCCCAAAGTAATTCACGATAAATGAACTGTGCTTAAAGTGACGCCACTGTTGCTATGTAGGAAAAGAGCATAATTTCACAAAGAGTAAATGAGATGAATGACCAAATATTAACCCAAAATGTCCATGGAGTGCCCCATCTTCCTCATTGACAAGAGATGCACGTGGGGCATCCCCAAAACTCCCCAGCAAAAAGCACAGAAACTCTAGCTGAAGAGTCCCAGCGCCTGTAGGTTGACAGGTGGGTTGGAAGGCATGGGGAAGTGTGAGCTAAAAATAGAAAATGCTGAAATACACAGCAGATCTGTTGTGTCTGGAGGAGGCGTAAATTGAAAATCATTACCAACAGCTGCCATCCAGAAACATGAGAGTGCCATGGGGATGCAAGGGAGTATTGGGAATGATTGAGGGGTGGACCAGGCATCACAGAGGGAACGGTCCCTTTGAAATGTTAAAGGGGAGGGGGAGGGAAGATATATTTGGTAGTGGCATCACACTGGAGATGATGGAAATAGTGGGGAACGATTAATTGAATATGCGGGCTGGTGAGGTGGAAGGTGAGGACCATGGGGACCTTAACTTGGTTCTGGAAGGGCGGGGAGGGGGTAAGAGGAGAAGTGAGGGAAATGGAACAGACACAGTTGAGAGCCCTGTCAACCACAATGTTTGAGGTAAAAGGAGGAAATATTGGAAGCGCTGGTATGGAAGGTGGCATTGTCAGAATAGATGCAGCTGAGATGGAGAATCGGGGAAAATGGAATCAAGCTCTTACTGGAAGCAGGCTGTGAGGAAGTGCAGACGATGTAGCTCACAGTCCATGGGCTTAGGGTATATGAGATTGATAGCCTAACTCCAGAAATGGAGAGAGAGAAGTTGAGGAAGGGACAGGAAGAATTGGACATGGACCATGGCCTGAATTGTTCGCTTGTTGGGCACGCGCAATCAGTGGGCCCGGGAGTAGACTGGAAACGGGCCCCTGACCGCGATCGGCCCCCGACATTAATTGGCCAGCCAGCCAATTAATGGCTCAGCACTGCCGGCAGAGGCGGGAAGAAGGCAGGCGCCGATGTCACCGTGGGTGCTGGGTGAGCACTTCCAGTGAACTCCCTGGAGGCAGACCGCTGCCTCAGGGAGCTGCAGACCTCCACAGAATAAAGAAAACAAAACAAAATGCTGCAAAATATGTGCATGCAGCACAATCAAGCACCTGAAAGCATACCTCATAAAAAAAGTCCTCAGATATCTCTTTTTATTTAATTTCCCCATGGAGATTTCACCCACCCTGGATTGAGGCTTGTGCAAAAATGTAAAGGCCGCTTGGCCGATTGGCCCGTCTGCCAACCGTAAAAGTGGACGGGCCACAAAAATTGCTTTCAAATGCCTCCTTAATGGGCTTAATTGCCCGCTTAAATATCAGAAGTGCACCCGCCGAGCATGATATCGCGCGGGTGCATGATGACGTTGGGACGCTTGCCCGATGTCATCTTGTGCTATTTTGCGGCTGAACAGGTAGGGCGCACGCCCGCCTACGGGACGTAAAATTCTGGCCCATGTGAAGGCGAGAAAGGGGGAAAATTGGAAGCCAAGCTGATGAGATATTTTCCAGTTCAGGGTGAGAGCAGGAACCAGCACTGATACAGTCATCAATGGGCTGGAAAAAGAGGTGAGAGAGAGGACCTGAGTAGGAATGTTCAACATATCTCACAAAAAGATAGCAACAACTTTTACTTGGCCGAAGTGACTGGAGTTAAAGGGGAAGTTGTGCAATATAAGGATGTAGTTGGACAGAGACTGGACAAGAGGAGTTGAGATAGGAAGAAATCAGTTCTATGGGCAAGAGCAATCTGAAATGATGGGTCTACCAGGGCAGTCCTGTTTGTGGATCTTGAGAAGGAGGTAGAAGTGGGCTATATGGGGTTGGAGGCAGTGAAGGGAAGGCCTCCACAGGAGATTCAGTCAGTGGCAGTCTTAGAAACAATAGCTTGATGTTTAGTAGTGGTGCAAACTTGAAAATATTACATTTAAGCCCCACACCCAAATCATTAATATAGATTGTGAATAGCTGGGGCCCAAGCATTGATTTGGGACAGTATTGGAGAGAGTGCAGAAAAGATTCACGAGAATGGTTCTGGGGATGAGGAGCTTCAGTTATGAAGTAAGATTGGAGAAGTTGGGAGTGTTTTCCTTGGAGAAGAGAAGGTTGAGAGGAGATTTGGTAGAGATGTTCAAAATCATGAGGGGTCTGGACAGAGTAGATGGGGAGAAAGTGTTCCTCCTCATGAAAATATCGAATGAGAGGGCACAGAATTAAAGCAAAAGCGACACAAGGAAAACTTCACACAGTGAGTGGTTAAGGTCTGGAATGCACTGGATGGAGGCAAGTTCAACTGAAGCATTCCAAAGGGAATTTAGATAACTGGTGTTATATAAAAAGGAAGAATATGCAGGATTACAGGGAGAAGGCGGGGACCCCACTGCCTTCTGGATTCCTTCTAATCGAGCTCTGGGCAGGAAGGGTGGAGAGTGTCTTTCATGCCAGGAGGCAAATTAAGAGCCCTGATGGCTACTTTAGGGGCTCAGCAGCTGTTGGGGAGCTTGCCATTCGGGAAGACCACTAAGTTGGATTTATCAGCGGCCCACTAGTGTAGTGGGGTGAGGGTGAGTGCTCCCTTTGTTCTCAGGCACTGTCGCGGAAAACGGAGTGAACACTCAGACCCAGGAGGTTTGTCTCGGAAGCCTTTATTAAATCGTGATATCACGGAGAGCCCAGCAGCATACAATGGAGCTAGCTGACACTCTGAGGAAGCATCAGAGTACACACATAGTTATAGCAAAAAAGTACATATCTTTGGCATGCACACAATAGCTCTTTTAGTTTACAACCACATCTGACACTTGCACAACCCATCTGGCGCCCATTGGTCTGGGAAGGTAGCTGATAGCGTGACTAGTCTATTATTTTATGTGCTAGTGAGAAAATGGATGGGCGTAGTTTCAACGACACTTCGTTGTAATATTCCATTATATAGTTTAACCACTTAACCCTTTGTTATCCTGTATATGTATTTTATTCTCCCACAGGCACTCTGTGCCCAATTGAGGAACCTGTCATCAGGAAGGGGTTGGGATAGTGCCCTGTGGGAAGCCCTTGCTTTCAACCCACCCCCCTCACCAGCTACCCCCATCCCATTCAGACATGCCTATTTCCAGGGATCTGGTGTGATCCCTGTTGAAGATCCCAGTGTGGTACTGGCAGCGGCACCCTTCCTGCTGATTAACCGGTAGCTCTCGAGGGCAGGATTTCCACCCTGCCTAGGGCTTAATTCGACAGTAGGCCCAACACTGCCCAAGTAAGTGCCTGATTGTCTTGAAATAGTGTCAGGCCTCCCAAAGAAAGCAACTTGGGATTCCCATCGATTTTTCAACTGGTGGATGGCTGCCCATCACCAACATTAAATTCTACTCGTGTTTGCAAGATGACCCATGCTGAGAGCTGATAATTCAGGAGCACTTGTCATTTCAGAAATACAGGCAGAATGGAAAAGGATGAGATCAGTACAGTCATGAGAAATGGTCTTTGTTCATAAGATTAAGATGTCAAATCAGTTTGGGTGGAGATAAGAGATAGCAAGAGGAAGAAGTCACAAGTGGGCATAGTCTAGGCCCCCTGACAGTAGCTATACTGTAGGACAGAGTATAAATCAAGAAATAATGGGGACTTGTAACAAATCTACCGCAATAATTGTAGTGCTTTTAACTTTCATATAAATTGGAAAAATTGAAGTGCTAAAGATAGCCTTGAAAATGAGTTCATAGACTGTATTCTGCACAGTTTCTTAGAACAATGCTTTGTGGAACCAACCAGGCTATTTTATATCTGGTATTATTTAATGTGGCAGTATTAATTAATGACTTCATATTGGTAAGGGGATCAAAGGTTACGGGGAGAAGGCGCGAGAATGGGGTTGAGAAACTTATCAGCCATGATTGAATGGTGGAGCAGACTCAGTGGGCCGAATGGCCTAATTTCTGCTCCTATATCTTATGGTCTTATGGTCCCAAGGGAGGTAGGAGGAGGTGTCAAAGAGTTGGCATTCAGCCTCCACTAGGTAGAGGTCTTAACGCCAAACAACAGCATCATCCTTTGTCAGCAGGTTTGATAATGTTACTGCTGGACCTGAGAGAACAGAGTGTTGCAAGTTCAGAGGGAGATAGGTTAGAATGAGTGAGAGCAGCAGAGAAAGCTAACAGTTCTCAATGAAAAGATATAAAGAGAGAAAGAGGCCAGAGGAAGGGGTCCAGGTGGAACAAGAATTCTGAAGACAAGTGTGGGGCAAACACTCCTGGCCAAGGATGTGGGCACAGAGGCGAAGACAATGTAAGAAGAGTACAGCATCATGCTGAGTTCAAAATTAATTGAGGTGGAGGTGTGAGGCGATGAAGCCGAGGCCTTTGCTAACAACAGATAGATAAGCATCAGAAAACAGAAGGTCAGACGGGGTTGAAAAAGAGATTGGAAGAAGGGCTGGGGTCAGAGGAAAGCAAAGTGGAAGGTGGATCCAGGGGGGCATTGGTGTCCATGAGTTGTGGAAGCAAGCAATCTTTGAGACCTGAAAGGATGAAAAAAGTCTTTGTTAAAGTGTCAAATGATGTGAAAGATGAAGTAGAACTGCAGACTAGGACAGATTTGAGATACAATGTGTTGGTGTTCCTGAAGAGAACAGACAAGACCATGGGCGGAATTTTCTGTGCTCACTGGCATCATGTGTGTTCAGCGTCACGAGCAGACAATATGGCTAGAAGGCCAAAAGTCGGTTTCACAACATGGTGAAACCTTGCGATCATATGGCGGGCCACATTTCCCACCTTTGAACGTCAGGAACCTCATTGTAATACATCTGCATATCATTACAAGGCCAGCCCGCTAGAATTATCTCCCCCCACGCTGGATCATCTGCCTACGTTGGCGGGAAAACACGCCGGTGCACAACACGTCTTGACAAGTGTGACGTGCAGAAGTCGGGACTTACTGACAGAGCCTTGCTCACATCGTGGACATCCGAGGAGCAGAAGATGCTGGAGCCTGACAGCAATGAGATCCTGGAGGAGTGTCCATGGTATGCTGGATAGATTCTCATGGACATGGCTCTGCTGCGAAGCAACTCACGGAAGTTGGAAAGTCACCGTTGAGGGTCTGCTCACAACGGATGATGGTCGGGGGGCTGGAGAGGAAGGTCCAGCTGTGTTTGGGAGGGGAAGGTCCAGGATCGACTGGGAAAGGAAGAGATGTCGGATGGGGTGAGGTTGGGAGGGGGGGGAAATGAAGGGGTTGGGAGGTGAGGTTGGGAGGGGGGCAAAATGGAGCTGTCAGAGGGGGCTGAGGTTGTGAGGGGGAAACAAAGGTTTTGGGAAGGGGGGAACAAAGATGTCGGGAGAGAGGTTGAGAGCGGGAAGGGGCCATGGGGGGAGGAGGGGGTAGTGGGGGAGTAGATGGCAACTGGGGAGGTAGGTGTAAGGGGGAATGGAAGATGTAAGGGAAGGAGTTTGGAGGGGGAGGGAAGGATTGTGGAGAGTGGAGTCTAGGGGGAGGAAGGAATCCAGGGGGAGGAAAGAGTGCTGAGAGGGGGGTGAATAAGGGTGGAGGAAGGAGTAGGAAGGAGGCCTTGGGAAAGAAGGACTAGGGGGGGGGGGGGGGGGGGAAGGAATCTGGAGGGGGGAGGTGATGTCCAGGTGAACTTGCAAGGAAGGGCTCTGATGAGTCCATGGCTGCTTCCTTGGATGAACTGAGGGTGGGTGTGGTAAGAGGGAATGGTTAGAATGACCAAGGGCAGAGTGAGGCATTAGGGTGGGAGGGTGAGGGTTTGATGGGACTTTAATGGAACTTAACCTTGCCACTGGGCAATAACAGTGTGTCATGTGGACCCCGTTCTGCCCTCGCCATCCCTTCTACCAGGGCGAGGATGCAGTGGGAGGACTCGTGGAGCCTGTCAATGAAACTGAAAGACACCATTACACGTTATTCAGTGCTCCCCTCTCTTCCAAGATGGGCCCCATGACCACTTCTGAGTTGTCTGGGAAGCCTGGTGTCCAGATGGTTTCTGTGAAAGATTGTATCAACTAAAAAGGCAAATAAATAATTACTGAATATTTTGTGGGAACAACCAGCAAAAAAAGCCCAGAATATACTCGGAACTAGGTCCACATGACACATTGTTATTGCCCAATGGCAAGATTGTGTTCCATTAATTTTGCTCTTCCCCATTTGTTTGCTAAGTTTTGGAGTTTCCAGTACATTTACGCAAAATTTTTTCTGCATTTGGTACCTTTAAAAAAATTCCAGATAGGTACATAATTTGGTTTAAAAGCAAATAATTGATATGGTTTATTTATGTGGTTGTGTTTAACTCCTCAACTCATAAAATTCTCTATTGTTGGTTACTAAACATTTTTTCTATTTGATATATGCAGCATACTGTGGTATGAAATTATGTTAAGTTCTGCATCAGCAGCTATGCATGTGTGTGAAATTCCTGTCTGCTATATTAACAGAGGCATTAATACATTTAAAATAAGTATTTGTACACTAATATCGCCCAACATAACTTCAGTTCACGATGTTTAAATTACAATGACACAGATGGATAGATATTGGATACTTTGTACTTTACAGCTCATTGGCCGAGCAACAGCAAGTTAGGAGCAAACAAAAGTTCTTTGATTTGGTAAAATTTTCCAGCGTCCAAGTTTCTTTGGCTCAAGTAATTCAGTCCAGAAGCAGGAAAGAATTATGCTCAGTGAGTGTCCTGGTAATATGCAATCTAGGAATATCCACCAGTAACAGGATTCTTACAAACTCTCGTAATGAACCCATGGATGGGACTTTATAAATGTAAGGTTGGAAGTGTTTGGATGTTGTTTCGATTAAATAAATTAAAGTCATATGAATGCATTAAGCTAATAACAGCAATAATCATTTCTAGGCTTTGCTCTCAAAATGTATCTCTGGTAATATAGTAATAGAGTATAAAAATGATTCCCTGTTACAATATCCAGCACACAGCTTTGTTATCTTCATCAGAAAATATCCGCTGGTATAATCTTGACTCTGTGCGATTTGACATCTTTGTTTTCTTAGAGTAAGGACCTTGGCATCCAAAAGTAAGAAGTGAATATACTCAATATTTGACAAACCCTTGATTACGCACTGCTAGAAAGTGGTCACTTTCTTGCCTTTATCATATACACTTAATAAGTCAATATACTCAGGTACTTTCTGTCTACCTAAATATATCTATTCATTTCCCCTTTCTTGATGATCTGGATTGGCTTCTCATCCTCAAATTGATTGAATTTCAGAATCCTTGCCCTCAACTACAATGTCTCCATGGCCTCAGCCCACTTTAAATCTTCAACTTTATGCCCTTCCTTGGCCTTCAGTTCAGTGACTCTGGCATCAATCCTGAGCGTTGCCACTTCCCATTCCACTCAGGGGCAGTGTCTTCTGAGACTCCCTGCCCAAACTTACTGCCCCATGCAACTACCTTATTCCCCACCTTTGAAAGGCTTCTGAAAACACATTTCTCTGACCATATTTTTGGGGCATCTCTCCTAAACCTTCTACAAAGGCTTGGCTTCCCCTGCTACTGTTATTGATATTAGACTGATTGCCACTTGTTCTGATTATATCCTGTCTTTAGTCCTTCATTGCTTAAGCAGCTAGGAATAAAGCTGCACTATTGTGATTAATGAAAGTTGGCATGGGAATAGTGCAATGAAAGCTTGGTTCAGATGGTGACACTCTCATCCTTCAGTGTGAAAGTTGTAGGTTTAAGCCTCGCTCCAGAACTTGTGCGTATAATCTGGGCTAAAACGTCTGTGTAGAGAATACAGCATTGGCAGAGCTGTCTGCTCTTGAATGAGATGTTAAACTGAGGTTCTGTCTGTCTACTACCACAGTTCAGGTGGATGTTAAAGGTAACGCATTTTGTTATGTGCAATGAATTGTCCTGACTAACAATCTTCCTTTAAACAACACCATCAAATATAAAGTAACTGATTATTCCTCTCAATGGTGTTTGTGGGACCTTTTAGCCACTGTATTTGCTCACACAATAACAAAACTTGCATTTCAAACAGCAAATTCTTTCTTTTTGTTACCCAGGGGAGAAAAATATAATCACATTCTCACAAACATACTAAAAACCAACTACCTCACCAGAGAGAAACAGTCAGAACTTAGGTTTAGTTTAAGTTACCTTTTAAATTAATTTAGTTTTTAACCGAACTGTCCTAAGTGATTTAATAGTTTTATACGAAATTCATTTGTATTTTTACTGAAAAAGGCATTTCACAGATGGCATTGGACAGGAAAACAAGAGTCACAAACTCGCCTCACAATGACCTTCCTACAGCTGTAGTGGCACAACACAAGTACCCACCTCACAGTGCTGCTGGAATATGCAGTTGCACCCAGCTGCCCTGAGCCTTACAGTGAAGCACTGGCCAGCAATAAGAAGGTGATCAATCCCCTCGAGTTCCAATACTATTGTTGATTCACACTTTTCGGTCTTTCATAAGTTTACAGTGATACTCACATCTCTTTTCAACAGGCATTGGAATGGATGCATGGCGAGTTGAGCAGGAATCCCAGACTATCTTGGGAGTGTCCCCAAGCCATGCTCCTGAGCCATGCACCCATTCCAATGAAAGGAAAATCAAATGGCTACTATTATTGGGCTGCCTGATTTTCTTCTGTATACTCCAACCGGACATGCTTAATGCCCAGGCAGTGAAGAAAAAAACCTTTCCCCATAAGCCTAAAGTGCACATTATCATTTCCATGTGTAACAAAACTTGTTAAAGCAGCAACAAATAATTCTAAGCCTTATCAGGCATATGAGATAACACAAAACTGACAATGTAAATTTAGATTGTTCTAACAGGTTGCCAAAATCATATCGCCAAAATTGTATTGAAATTGCTGTTGGTACACTAGTTTCAAGGTTGACTGTGGCCTTATAAAAATTACTGAAATAATTCTTCGTTGCCTGTTTATCTCTAAATTTGTAGGTTTTAGGTTTAGATAAGGATTATGAGAGCTCCCACCAGTAGGATCCCAGTGGAGCACTGGAAATTCTTAGTATGCAGTGTAGCAGTGTAATGGCTTAAGCAGGCACATAAACCCCTGGCTGTGCAGGAGAAGGCAGATCAGATGTTTTCTTAAATATTGTCCAATAGAATGAAAGCTGATCAAATGAAATTTGATCATCAAGCGTTTGCTTATTCATGAAGTCCAGGGAAGAAAAGCTGAGGTATAAAGGCCTGATAAGTATTTTCACCAAAAATGACTAGTTCAGCAAAATGGGAAGAGGCTACTGACACAGAAAATGCTGTGTGCAAGATCAAGAAAATTTGCCTACAGGTGAAGGAGACAATGGCTGGCCTGAAGAGGGCTGTTAAAATAAAGCTGAAGTACATCCTTCAATGTCAAGCACCTTCCCCAATTATGGAAGGTTCACAGGTGCAGGAATGTTGTAAAGGTAAATTTCACTTTAAATAGATGATACAACAAAGATAAGTCTTACACAACCACAAACGCTCACATCACTTCCGTCACAAACATGGTACTATGTAGCTACGCTGTTGTACAATATGTTCTTCTTTATTCATGTAGGGTAGGTCAGGAGTCCTATCTGACAACAGCTTTCATCTTCAAGTTTCAAGGGTACGATTATCATCAGCAAGGCACACTCCATGAACCTTCCCTCCCTTGGGTCATAACAGTCTGAATTGTGTAGTTTTCCAGAGTTCCTTTTCAACTGGCCAATCAACATAACTCTAGTACACAGTTTGGCCACTTCTTGAAAACCCCCAGCTCTTTAGCATCTGAGCTATTCACACAGCTTTCCAGGTTTTAGACCTTTTTAGCCAGCTCACACAGTACCTCTAAGAATTTTTGTCTCCTTTCCTGTCAAACAGAGAAACTGATCTCTTCCTGTGAGTGATTTGCTTCTTCTCCTCACAAGAATTCTCTGTGTTCCTCTTTCTGTCTCTGTCAGCTTTCGCTTTGTGTCTGCATCTGTGTGTTGATCACCTTCACCCTCCTTTCTGTCTGCAACTCTCCTTTGTGTCTACAGATCTCCTTTGTGTCTACCAACCACATGGCTTCTTTCTTAACTTCCTTCTTGTTGGTACTACTTCCAGGTTATGGATCACTAAGTCACATGGATCAATTATTTTGTATTATCCAAGAGAATCTTTTACAATTGATTTATTTACAATTGGTGCAAACCCTTAAAAGTACTTTTCAAACATTCTTAAAAACAATTACAGATATGCCTTCTCCTGCACAGCCAGGGGTTTATGTGCCTGCTTAAGCCATTGCACTACTGCCCTGCATACTAAGAATTTCCAGTGCTCCACTGGGGTCCTACTGGTGGGAGCTCTCATAATCCTTATCTAAACCTAAAACCTACAAATTTCGAGATAAACAGGCAACCAAGAATTATTTCAGCAATTTTTATAAGGCTACAGTTTACCTTGAAACTATGTACCAATAGCAATTTCAATACAATTTTGGCAATCTGTTAGAACAATCTAAATTTACATTGTCAGCTTTGTGTTATCTCATATGCCTGATTTTACATAGAAATTACATAGTTTCATTACTGTACTGTTTCCAGTCAAAGGTCATCAAAGGCCAATTAAAATAGGTCACATACACCAGCATAAAGTGGATCCTCATAATCTGTAAGTCATTTCACAAAGGTCCATCCTAAACCCACATAGAAGTGCAGTTATAAGGAAACAGCAAATTTACCATGTAGCTTAATACTGCAGCTGGAGACAAAACCAAGTGGCAATTCATAACTCAAACAGCAGAGAGATAGAAATCTCATAGGGGTTGACACAGGAAATCTTTGATATTTTAACTAGGCAATGGTGCAGTGTCAGACAGGATGTGCTGGAGGATGCCAGCTGTATATCACTACCTGTGGCATGTACATGCAAATTCTCATAAGTACTTACATACTTACAGAGCATTACAAAAAGGAACAGAACTTGAACCAGCTTGAGGAGGCCATTTTGAATCCTTAGGATGACCAGCTTTTCAAAAGGCAAAACTGGGACACATTGAAAAGCCGTGAGAAGGCAGGGCTCCTTGATGATTGACATGTTGGCCAACCAATGGCAGGAGACTGGGATAGGGGCAGTTGAAGGTGGGAAGTTATAGGATGACATCTCCTGGAATATGTCCAGCAAGAGTTGGAAACCCTATTCTGTAGATCGTTTAAAAGGCATCATCAGCAATGGAGCTGTCAGCACCAAAAGGGTAGTGACAACTCTCTTGGGGACATCAAAAGGGCAGTGGTGGGAGGGATACCGATCTATTGAATGCTTTGCAATGAAATGCAATTTGATGGGTGTTAACAGGAAGAA
Source organism: Cetorhinus maximus (assembly GCF_964194155.1). Classification (NCBI taxonomy): domain Eukaryota; kingdom Metazoa; phylum Chordata; class Chondrichthyes; order Lamniformes; family Cetorhinidae; genus Cetorhinus; species Cetorhinus maximus. The sequence continues at coordinate 125,980,307 of NC_135884.1, forward strand.
GGATGAAATTCCACAGATTTTCTCCCCCCAGACCCCATTTATATTTGACAAAAAGGGAAAAGGTGAAAACCCAGATATTTAAAGTATTTTTAGGAAAATGACGGCACACCGGAACATTTAATGAAAAAACAGGATTGTTCCGGTAAAACCGGGATGTCTAGTCAGCCTACTAATACTGAAAATTTGTAGTTGGGTTCTATAATTACTCATCCCACAGAGGGGAAGCACTGTGAGAAAAGACAGAGGCCCAGAATTTCACCCAGCTTTCTAGTGCAATGTAAATCGGAAGGCAGTATGGTGGCAATCCCAATAGGTCAGAGCCTGGATAGGCTTGGTCCTGGTCTTCACAGTCATGTTTTCACAGAAATTCTATCTACCCAAACAAGATCACCCTGCATGAGGAGACCAAGTCCTATGTTGGGAGGGGAAAGATTTACCGATTGACCATGTTGGTGGAACACATGCTCATCTGGGGTTCCAGTCCTGGGACTCCTGAAGACTTTCTTCATGCCAAAACATGTTTCTATCCCCTTACAAAAGGGACTGCTGGCCTTAACCTTTGCCCTGCTCTGAGATGGTGACAGTGGTGGGTAGCAAGGTGTTGGCTTTACTTCCAGACCCTTTCCTTCTGATGGGTTCCCAAGAAGTATCACAGGTGCCAACAATTGAAATACTACTGAGGGGAACCCTCACACTCCCCACTGATTCTGGGAATGCTGCCAGGGCCAACACCAATAATTCTCTCTATATCCGCTCTGTCAGAACCTTTCATAATTTTAAAGACCTCTATTAGGTCACCCTTCTTTTTTTTAAGTGAAAAGAGATCTTTCCTGTCAATCTTTTCCAGATATGTAAACCTAGGCATTTCTGGTATTTTGGTAGCTTATACTCTCAACCATTAAATACCTGAGCTATTATCAGTCTCTAAATCCATTGGAGTTGCTTGAATAACAGAAGAAAACAGCTTTGTGACAATGGTGTACCCTGATTTGGCTCTTGCACTGTATGCAAGTGTTTTAGTTACATTTCATGTAGCAGTGGGGAAGTTTACTTCCAAAACTCTGTCAGCAACTGAGTATGACTGACAATCCTCGCATTTGTTGCAGAAATCTTTGATGAAGTGATGGAAAGGGTTGATGAAGGTAGCATGGTTATTGTGCATATGGACTTATGGTTCCATACTCGATACCTGAGAGAAACATCTGCCTGGTTAGGAACATGTGCCTTGTCAATAAAGCTTAATGACAAACAAGTCACTCATAACATCGTGGGTTCCCATCCACCTGCAGAAGTAAGGAATCACCCTGAGCCATGCTCACATCTCAAAATTTAACGAATTGGAGCAGAAAATAAAATGAATGCAAAGGTGTTACGCGTCACACCAACTTGTCATCAACTAATAGCGTGGCAACATAAAATCACCAATGAGAAGCCCGTGGTGTGCCTAAGGTGCCTTAAATTTACACTTACGGATGCTACATCTAGGTGCTGTCTCCTCGCTGGCACTGGCATCTGAGACAGCCTGCTCACTACGCTGTCTTGTTGGCCTCTATGATCTTGGTGGACGTCCTCTGGCCTGTGGAGTCTTTGGAGGGATCTCCCCAGACGCCGCAGCCTCATCGGATCCCACAGTCTCTGGCAGAGGGGCGGAAGAGCTCCTACCCTCATCAGGAGTGCCCTGAGAGGACCCTGCAGGGACAACAGGCAGCTCCTGCGCCGACGTGAGGTTGCTTCGGACCTATCTGCTCACCATTGATGGATGGGCATCGAGCTGGGATACTTGGTGCCCAGACCATCTCCCACACTGGCACTGGGCAGCTGAGGTTAATGCCGCTGTGAGGACTTGCAGGTCTGAGTGCAACCCCAGGAGGCCCTGATTGTTCTCCTGGAGGAGCCTCTCCAGGAGAATCGCCACTCTCTCCATGGAGGAAGCATGATGCTCAGCCATGAGGCTTATTGCATCGGTGATGCTCCGCGTGGACTCCTCCAGCCTGGGCACCATGCCACACATTGCCTCATGTATCTCTGCCAGATCCTCCTGCATACCCTGCTGCACTTCCAGTGTTTGCTGCCTCACAGACAATTCGAGAGGCACATCATCAGCCACCGACTGAGCTCCCCTGCAGTCCTCCGACTGCCGGTGCCATGAGCAGTCTCTGTCTCCGCCTGTACCACAAGCGAGTGTGAAGTGCCCTCACCGCTGTGCCCCGGGACACTAGCCAATGATCTAATTCCCACTGTGGTGCTAGTATCTGCACTGGTGCCTGCCTGGCAGAGATGGTGTGACACTGGTGAGTCGATATGTTCTGGGCCCTCAGTTGTCCCAGCCCTGCTCCGGTGAAGCTGAAAGGAAGAACAAGGACATTTGATTAGTCAAGTGGAGAAAATGTCAATGTGCATGCCTGTCCCCTGGATCAGTATGTGCTCATCCTTCCATAATCAATGGAAGCTTCAATCACTGAACATTCAGCAGTGCCATGGCTGCTGGGACACACATGGTGACCTCAGTGCTCGGCAATTTTACCTCCCCGTGGCACCCCAGCTTCACCGCCACCGGTGGATCTGGGCACATGACGCCTCTCCAGATCTTTGCCTCCTGCCCGTATGTGGTGATTATGGCCAACTGGGCCTGGCCTTCGCCAGTCTGCATCCGTTTGGCGGCATCGTGTGCAGTCTTCTCCTGAAAAGGGGAGTGGAGCATTGATTAGTCCACCCTGTACATGGATTCCCATCATATCCCTGCCACCCCAACCTGAGTGGGTCATTGCAGGGCTCCAGTGATTCATCACCCCGCAGCTGCCACACACTCACACAAAGAAGCCAAGGCTGGCCTCCCTTGCCCACATGCTGTCGCAATCACATTTGGCGCCACATGGTCTAACCTTGCAAAGCAAGGAAGCAGAAGAATATGGAATGCCAAGGTCAGCAGATGGATTGGTGCCCCGCCACCTGGAAGCTCCCCTCTCAGCGTGTTAGCACCCTAACTTTGACATGTTTTGCAGTTCCAGCACTGCGCCTAGGTGCAGATCCTTGAGGTAGCCCCCAAAACAGTATTCTGGGTGTCAGTCTACCATATGCAGAGGGTGCAGAACCCAGCTCAGCACAACCCTCTCAGGGTGAACTAGGCATGGGCAATATCTGTTGGCCCACCCAGCGAGGGGAACATGCCGTGAATTATTCAATGCTGTAACTGCACTCAGAGTTGGCGGGGGGTGGCTGGGGGGAAAGCCTACCTGCTGCGTTAAGTGACCTCTGCCAACATGGTACTCACCCTTCCCCTGCGCAAGAGGTCGTTGAAACGCTTGCAGCACTGGACCCACCTGCGTTGCACCACATCAGGGGAGCTGACCATGTCTGCCGCCTCCTCCCAGGCACGTTTGGTTAGGTGGGGGGGCCTCCGCATCCCATTCCTCAGAACGAGGATCTCCCACCGTGGTGCCACCTCCTCCAGGAGGGCAGCTAGGCACTCGTCAGAAAACCAAGGGGCACACTGCCCCGCTGCCCTACCCTCCTGCCTGGCCTACTCTCCAGCAGCACTCTGGGGAGCCCTTCTGTTGGTCATGATGAACAGCCTTCGCAAGGCTGCCTGTGCTCGATTTGAACAGGCTGCTGGATTGCTATTGGACCCGGCGTTCATTGCACTCCCGCCGCTGCCCGCTATCCTTGGGAGCCGCGCTTCACACCGGGCGGGCCTTAAATGGCCCGTCCACGTAAAATGGCGGCTCCACGCACGCCTGCTCCACGGTGTTGCTCATGTCAGGTTGGAGAATGTGGTAGAAAAGCTGAGGGGTGAGAGTCAGTGAGGTAATAGGTAGAGATGAAGTTACTCGATTGACTTAAATTTGCCAGGAATCAAGCAGAAATCTTTTATTTGCGCTATGAATAGATTTAAAGTGTGGTGAGAACTAAATAAAAGACATTTATTGGTGTTTTTATCATATACCCCTTCCAAGAAGTTTCAGACATCCCCTGTGCCAATCCATGCCCCATCTCATCTGCTACTGAAACCCTCATCCATGCTTTTGTTAATCTCCATACTTAACTATTCCAAAGCTCTTTTGGTTGACCTCCTATCTTCCATCCTCCATAGACAAGTTCATCCAAAACTCAGTCCATTTCCCATCACTCCTGTGTTTACCAATCTACGTTGGTTACTAATCCACCATCTACTTTAAACTTCTCATCCTTAAACTCAAATCCCTCCCTGGCCTTTGCCCTTGCCTATCTCTGTAGCCTCCACCCAGCCTACAACATTCCAAGAACTCAGTTCCTCCAACTCCAGACTCTTGTGCATCCATTACTCTTGTCGCCCCATTACTGGAAGACGTGTTTTCAGCTGTCTGGTCCCAAGGTCTCCTAAAATTTATCTGCTTTCTGCCTCACTTTCCTCCTTTAAAACTCTCACTAAAACCTCAGGCTCTTAGTCACCTCTCCTCATATCTCCTTCTTTAATTCTGTGTCAAATTTTGGCTGATGCAATTCTGTGAAGTAATTTGGAACATTTTTAGCATTAAAGGTGCAATATAAATGCAAGTTATTGTTACTGTTATTTTAACTTTATCCCTTAAAATATTCAATGTTCTTGTAAGAAGGGCCACAGCTGCCATTTTTGGCATTCCTTTCTTTTTTTAAAAATCGGCTACAGGATGATAAAAAAAAATCACATCAATCTAGTATTGTACAACTGTACAAATGTCACAGTGACAGTAATAAGACTGGCTCTATTGACTCAAATGAAATAAACTGAACATATTTTTCTGATTATGGGGCCCATTAAAGCCCATATTGTATGTTTTCTGAGCATCACAAAAACAGCTGGACACCAAAATGAAATTAGAAAAGAGAGAAATGAAATGACCTGGTTGAGTTGGAGGGACAGGAAAATGTTGAAACAGATGACATAAAAACACTGTGCCAGGCAGGCATGTGATAGAGAGAAAAGTTTTACAAAGTTATTTGATGGAGAGTAGGTCATAAAGATACTGCTTTACTGTTATCGTTACTGATAACTGTTTAGGTCAGCAGTTCTTTGTCAGCAGAAAACAACAACTGTGTGACATTAGATTAGTTACCCACAGTACAGTATAAATTGCAGCACAGACATGTCTGGCACAATATTCTATTTTATGCAATAGCAGATAACGTGACAGGTTAGCTCAACGTTGATGTTATTGAATCCAAAGTATTGTTTGATTGTTATGATGCCAGTGCATCTGAAGCATCAGTGTGCTACACCACAGAGCGGTCGGCATAACTATGATTCACTACATATATTTTTCTCAATCTTACCCAAGCAGCTGTGCAAAGGTATTGAAAAGATGGCAAGCATCTTCTCAGAGAAGGAAAGGAAAGTCAAATAGAGCTAATAGCCAGGCACTCTTGCTAATTACCATGTGGCACGACAACATTGTTAGGGTTTTGGAGTAGCTCTGGCCTTCTCTGCATTAGAGGACATAAGTACCTCCAAAAAAAGAAGGCCCCATCCATGGTTAAATTAAAACGAAGTTTCTGATCAAGTCAATGTTACTTATGAATAAAGCATTTGTGCCACTCTATGTGAGCACATCTGTGATAATGGTGTCATTACCACAATTATACTCTTTCCTCAAAGAGATTTCTTTCTATGCTGTTAACGTGGGACTTTTTGGATGATTGTTTCAGATTATAGGAGGGAGGAGATTTCTGTAGATGTACTAACAGCAGGCCTGACCCATTACACTGAAATGGATTTTCTCTGGGTATTAACATTATTAAGAATATAGCAGCATTTAGAATTGCAACATATTCAGACTCCTACCCAGATCTCATATTCAGATGTGGTGTAAAATTATCCAATCTTGTTGCTTCAACTAAGCATGTCTAATTACATTTCCTGATGGCGAAAGAAACATCGACTGGTAAATGTTATGAAACCTAGGGCAACGCAGATGAAGCAACTTGCACTGATGTAAATGGTATTAAATCCAGATTCATTGTGTTGAATTTCCACAGAGCAGCAGAGGTGGATTTGGAGGCAGGCATGCCAGCAATTTCACACTACCAGTCAGTGTGCCAATCTGCTGGCATGTTCCTGTCTCTGGTGTATGTTCATTCTAGCTGCTTTGAGGGGTTGACAGTCACCCGCCTGCCAGAGGCAGGTGAACAATTAGACGAATTAAAGTGCCTATTGAGGGGACTCATCAAATGCCATTTGGAACCTTCCAGATGGCAGGTGGCCCCCTGCTGAGGTGGAAACCTGGCCGATGGACGGATGCAGTTTTCTCATGGCAGACCTTGGTGGGGGGGCCAGCAATGCCTCAATTAATCTCCCAAACCCCCGGCAGCTGCCATTGAGGCCACAGGCCTTCCTATGGGCGGGGCTCACCTTCCACAATGATGGCTGGCAGCTGTGGCCACATTCTATTTTTAACAACGAGAGATCTTGAGAGGCCATCCTCTCGTTCTCCCGCTAAGATTGGTAACACCCACCTCTGACAGTGGGGCTGCAGGTCTTTCATGCTGGATGGTCTCCAATTGGCCCTCCAGCCTCAGGACCCACCTGCTGTTCTTAATTGGGCTCGGTTGCTGCCACTTAGCTGACTGCCTTCTCCAAAATCTCCCTTGGAGTCCTGCCAATGACATTTCTGGTTTCCTGACCTGCATTTCGGACTGGGAGCTGGAAATGCAAATTCATCCCATTGAGTGGAATTTTCCAGCCTCTCCCCCCGCGGTGGGGCCGATGAGCCATTGAAATCCCCGATCATACTGGCGGAACTGGAAGATCCCACCGGCATGAAGGGGTGGGGGAAATCCACCCATTGTGTCTAGAATATGACGACACGTTATACAATCCCTTAATTTCATGATTTGAAGCTTCGAAAGAAGCGCAAAAAGAATTCAAACAGATGTATTTTTGGCACCTAGTCTCTCATTTTTCATGCACCATTTAATCAGTTGAACAATTTCACTAGCTGGCTGACATTATTGCAGATTTGTTCAGCTTTCTGCGCCAGAACTTACCGGTGCAAGGACGTGGCAGCTTCTGCAAGCTCAGGCAATTTGAGTTTATTAATTCAATTTATATTTTTTGTAGTGAGATGGGGTTTCCCATCTCAGGATTTTTCAGAATTATTGAGCATGGTGGTTTTTTTCACGCTTTTTGGATCTTTGATCCTGTCATGAAGTAAACAGCAGGAAAATAAAACTAATTTACCATTAAGACAGGAACAGACTCTACGTTATTCTAAACAGTTGCTCAATTTGATATGCTATAATAGGGCGGGATTTCCTGGTCCCACCCGAAGCCAATGGACCTTTCGCTGCTCCGTCAAATTTTCTGTCCCGCACATGATGATTCCTGCGGTGGGCAGGACCTGAAAATTTAGGCCATAGTTACAGCACAAATAGATTAAGGAATAAATGTATGATTTTTTTTTTCTCCAATTTACTTCCCTTTTTGTGATCCCCACACAGATGTTTGATTCAGCCTGGTGCTGTTGTATCCTAGCAACATTATATTTTGTCTTGTACTTCTATTAGACCTTGGGCCAACAACATTATTATTAACAGCACCGTGTTAGTGGTATACCGAAAATGTTGCATGACTATTCATCAGGGGTTTTGTTTTTGCCATGTTTGTCAGCTCCACAATCTGAGTATGTTGATTCCTATTTTAAACCTTCCTTTGTGGAGCACAGCTGCAACCACTGAAGCATTCCCAGGGTCCCTGTGCTAATATTGACATACTTTTGGAAAACCGCAAATACTGACGCACTGCGTGGGACACCACCCCCCAACCCTGCAAAAATGGACACATTCTCAGGGACTCCAAGAAAATATCAACATACTCCCAGCAAACAATTGCAAATGTTGCTCTATTCTGTGCCCCACACGATATTCCTTCCATTGATAAAAGCAAAGAACTGCGGATGCTGGAAATCCAAAACAAAAACAGAAACAAAAATACCTGGAAAAACTCAGCAGGTCTGGCAGCATCGGCGGAGAAGAGCACAGTTGACGTTTTGAGTCCTCATGACCCTTCAACAGAACTAAGTAAAAAAGATTAAGGAATAAATGTATGATTTTTTTTCTCCAATTTTTTGTGATTCCCTTTTTACTTAGTTCTGTTGAAGGGTCATGAGGACTCGAAACGTCAACTGCGCTCTTCTCCGCCAATGCTGCCAGACCTGCTGAGTTTTTCCAGGTATTTCTATTCCTTCCATTGACTTTAGTGAAAGGGAAAATCCGGTGGGCCATATATTAGATAGTCTATTTGAAATTGCCCGCTTTACACTACCAGCTATCAGGTTAATATAACTTCCAAATCATCTTAGAGAAGAGAAATTTGGAGTTGCTTCTGGTACCTGGCAGTAGTGGGGTGTCTGTAGACCTTGAGACTATCAAACCCTACTTGGCAATGAACTGCAAGGCCTTGTGTTCTTGGAGCACATTCAAAACCAGGGGATTTGAGACCACAGAGGTACTGGGGAGGCATGTGGGGAATGGGAAACAGTCTGTTATCTGGTGAGTACAAGGACATCAGAGGAAGAGTCAAGACTGTTGTGGAAGAAATCTCCAGACATCATTACTATAGTTACGAGCAAAAACATAAACCTCAGAAGTATGGATATTTTTAGAACTATCCCATCATTGCTGTGACTTCTAAAAATTGGTTAAAAATAAGCACTTAGCAGAGGAAAGACATTGACTGACTTAACTTTGAAGTCACATAGCCTCAGACATAATGAATCATGTTTATGTTTCTGTTTATTCAGTTACGTACTCTAGTGACTAAGTGGATCAAGTTATTTTGGAAACAGGCTGGGTTGTCTTTGCAGGTTGCTGGCGATGTCATCAGTCTTAGCTTACTGCAGCTCACCAGATTTCACTTCCTGTGCATACCTGGGTGGAACAAAATCTATCACATACATGTTGCTAAGCAATTTCTGAAATCTTCTAATTCCTGGTGGTAGCTGGGTTAAAAAGAGTGTTTCTGAAGCTATGATGGAATTGTAATTGGATCAAAGCATTCACTTTTACTTAATAGTACAGTAGCTTTGTGACCAAGTGGAGTGAGGAGTGTGTCAATCAGTATATTCTTTCATGGAGAGTACTGCTGGCTCAATGCTATCACCATGGCCTTCCTCCATTGTGCCTTCCCTTCTTCCACCAAAAAAAGCAATCTCATTATGGTCTTTAACAAGAGGAGGGGAGGAAAAACACCAGAAAACACAAACTAGATGGTAAAGCAGCAGCCAGCTGTGAGCAAAATATATATTCTTTTCAAAATAATTCAGAAATAAGACCCTTTAAAGCTATATTTTGTGTGGCAACAATGCGTGGCCATTTTACATGGGGGTGAATTACATGATAGAAAATGGGATGTGTGGCATCATCATGTCATTTCTGCCTCCATTCATTAGAAGTAAAATGGCTGTGAATTCAATTGAATGGCCACCCATTCTATTTCACCTTGCTCTTGCTCCAATGACATCTCCTTCAGCTTTAGCTAGCCGGTGATTATTTGACGGTGGTGCAATACCACATTGTTTTCTGCCTTTAAAAAATGCTGCTCCATATTTACTGATCCCATACCTGCTGTTAATTTTAGCATGATTAATTTGTGGCAATTTTAGGTTGATCAAGTTATCCTGTGGACTTTAGTAAATATCCAGAATTTACTGGTGTTGCTATAGGCTTTAGCCAGGAGGTCAAACTCTACAGCTTCCTGTCACTTGAGCTTTACTCCAGATAGGTGAATATTTTTATCCTTGTGGCATGGTCGCATTGCTTTCCTTTTGTTTAAAAGTGACTATTACCTCACTCCTGCTTAAACGACCACTGTTACGCTGGCCCGTACCTTCCGGTGAAGATGCAATTGAGTCGGATTGCCACGCCGCTTGTAAATACTTACCTTGAAATCCAGTCGCTCCTATCTCACCCGACCTTCCAATTCGGGCTGATCGAGATCTGTGTAGCGCAGTGGGTTCCCAAGGCCTAGAGTCGAGGGCAGCTCAGTCGAAGGTAAGTAAGCCACGCCCCCTTTCTTATAGCACCAGCTGCCATAAACCAGGTAAGTTTAAAGGTTCAGCCACTTTGACAAGCTAGAGGGAAGGTAAGTGTATAAGGTAAATGGACAGGATTTTGGGTGGCGGGGGTGGGGGGGGTTGGTTGGTCGGGTCGGACCTAGGGGGGGTGGGGGTCGCATCTTTCGATGGTTCTCAGTGCATGGCAAGTTCAACTTCCCAGACAATTGCCGTGCAATTCTTACCTGGGAGCTTATGGAGAGGGTTCCCCAGCGCATCTTTGGGGGTTCCCCCCAGGTACACTGCCCTGGAGCTGGGAAGCTATGGCCCATAATCATGAAATAGTATTGAAGGTGATTGCAGAGCAGACACTATTAAACTTCTAACAGCCAACTGATGAAGGAGGAGGAGACCAGAAGTCAACCTTTCTTCAGTTTTAGATTTATTCACACAGTGAAACATGACAAGTGCAAAACCCTACTCACCACCCCAATGTCAATACGTGCCTCTTTACATGTACTCAAATAATAAATGCCCTCCACCTGTTTATTCTTACCCTTAATTTAGACAATTAACAGATAGGGTTTCAGGCAGTCCTCTGTTCCTAAAAAACAACTTAAAGAAAACAACTTGTATTTATATGATGTCTTTAATAGCTAAAATGTCCCAAGGTGTTTCATCAGCATTATAAAACTAAACATGACACAGTCACATAAGGAGATATTAAGTGAGATGACCAAAAGCTTGGCCAAAAAAGTTAATACTTCAGGAGAGTGAGGGAGAGAGACAGACAGGTGTGGGGAGAGACTTCCAAAACTTAGGACACAGGCAGCTGAAGGCACGTCCACCAATGTTGGAGCAATTATGATTGGAATGCACAAGAGGCCAGAATTAGAGGAGTGCAAACATCTCAAGGGGTTGTGGGGCTGGTGATGATTGCAGAGATAGGAAGGGGCATGGCCATGGAGGGATCTGAAAACAAGAGAATTTTAAGACCAAGATGTTGCTTGACTGGGACCCACGGAGGTCAGCAAACACAGGGGTGATGGGTGCATGAAACTTGGTGAGAGTTAGAACATGAGTAGCAGAGATTTAGATGACCTCAAGTTTATGGAGGGTAAAATGTGGGAGACCAGCCAGCAGTGAGTTGGATTAGTCAAGTCTAGAATTGGAAAAGGGTTTCAGCAACAATTGAGCTGAGGTGGGGGGGAAGTCAGGCGATATTACAGAGTTGGAAATAGGGTCAAAAATGATATCAAGGTTGTGACCAGTCTGGTTTCGTCTCCACCAGGGAAAGAGTTGCAATGAGTAGCTATGGAATGGAGCTTGAAGCAGGGAAAGAAAGAAATGGCTTTGGTCTTAACAATTTTTAAAATTTCTGCTCATCTAGTAGCGGATGTTGAATAAGCAGTCTGACAATTTAGCAAGAGTTCAGAGAGATGATAGTGAGATTGAGCTGGGTGTTGTCAGCGTACATGTGAAAACTAATGGTCTGCTTTTGGATGTTGTTGTTGCGGGGCAACATGTAGACGAGAAATAGGAGGGGGGCCAAGGGTAGATCCTTGGGGGCACCAGAGGGAACGGGAGCAAGAAGAGAAGCCATTGCAATTAATTCTCTGGTTACGATTAGATAGATAAGAATGGAACCACATGAGAGCAGGTCCCACCCAACTGGATAACAGTGGTGAGCCATTGGAAGAGGATGGTGGGGTCAACCACCTCAAAGGCTGCAGAAAGTTTGCGAAGGACAAGGAGGGAATGTTTACCTTTGTCACAGTTACAAAGCGTGCCATTTGTGACTTCGATAAGAGCTGTTTCGGCATTATGGCTGGGTAGAAAGCTAATAAGAGGGATTCAAACATGATGTTCCAGAAAAATGGGCATGGATTTGGGAGGTGACAACATGTTTAAGGGCTTTGGAGGGGAAAGGGAGGTTGAAGAGGGTGTGGTATTTTGCAAGGATGATGGGATTAAGAATTGGTCTTTCTTTGAAGGAAAGGGATAATGATGGCAGATTTAAAGGAGAGGGAATCAACACCTAAAGAGCGAGAAATATTAACAATATCGACTGATATGGAAGACCAGGAGGGGAAGTTGGATGATCAGCAGTTTAGCGTGAATAGGGTCAACAGAGCAGGAGGTGATTCCCATGGATTCCCAGAGAGGGCATGAGGGGAGATAGGAGAGAAATTAGAGAAAGATGCCGGATCAGGTCTTGGGCAGGGGAGAGCTTTAGAGGAAGTTTGACCCATTGGGCTAGGGGAAGATAGGGACATGGCAGAACTGATTGGATGACCTTGATCTCAGTGACAAAGAGGTCTGTGAGCTCCTCACATTTAGTGTTGGAGGTGAGGGTGGAGGAGACAGGGGAGAGGGGTTTAAGAAGACTATTAGCAGTAGAGAAAAGAATCCGGGGTTATTTGTTTTTTTTTTTTGCCAGGATGATCCTGGAATAGCGAATAGTTTTAATTGATGAAAGCAGCACCAGATAGTTCTTTGTGTGGGTCCAGCCAGAGCTGGAAGACAATACATGGTGGCGAATGTCTGAAAAGATTAGCTTGAGCTTCGTGCCATTCCATTGGGTAAAGAGCTACTTGGAGTACAGCGAGAATGAAGCATATTCATGGCCATTGAGGGAAGAAGATTTCTGCAAATATGTAATTTTTCAGTGTTAAATGAGGAGCTACTTGAATAAAATTATAAACCCTGGACTTATCTCACCTGTTAAAGGATGCTGCTGGAGTCTTGACATGTTTGGTGCAATGGTATAATCTCTTCTCTTCCAGTTGCGCTATCTACGTGACTTTCGTTTGCACATCCACCTTTGCTGTACACAACAGCCTCTACTATCATGCCCACCTAATGCAAAGTTGCTACAGACATCATGGGTACAGTGAAGTATATTATAGATCTATAGAAGGCAAAGGTAGCTAACCAGGGCCATTACTCAAGATTTCCACTACTGCTACCATCTAGAAGGACGAGGACAGCAGGCACATGGGAACACCACTGTGCGGAAGTTCCCCTTCGAGTCACTCACCATCCTGACTTGGAAATATATCGCAGTTCCTTCACTGTCGCTGGATCAAAATCATGGAATTCCCTCCCTAACAGCACTGTGGGTATACCTACACCACAGAAACTGCAGCGGTTCAAGAAGGCAGCTCACCACCATCTTCGCAAGGGCAATTAGGAATGGGCAATAAATGCTGGCCTAGCCAGCAATGCCCACGTCCCATGAACGAATAAAAAAAAAGGATTGACATTTTGAGGGCTGCTAAGCAATACCTTTGTACCAAATACTGCACGAAAGAAAGATAATGCTTTTAGAAAATTTAGAAATTGTCAAATTTATGAAGGAAAATTGTTTGCTTCCACAGAACACATTAGAAAAGTACAGAACTTCATTGTTTCCTGGACTTAGATTTACACGAAGTGTTTTTGAAACCACTGTGGTACTGTTAGTCAGACTGTAACTAAAACATTGACTGGAATCCACGTATAGGCCCTGGGGGAGGAAAAAGTTCCTTTCTGATATTTTTGTGATCTAGCTTTTCAAATAACAATAAATGACAGAAATTGTATTCAATTGTCAGAAATTGACACAATGTACAATGTGGATGGAAATTGTAGTTGAAACCCTCACACCTGAATTAAAAGACTTACACATGCAAAACTTTTCATTAAATCTAATGGGTTTCCCCGAAGCCACAAAGTGGAACTTTGGTAACCAGTAAGGTAAAAGATTTATAGGTAAAACAAAGGTGAGGTGGGTGGGGAAACATTCTTATTTATGAAACAATACATCATAATTTTCTTTTCTGAAGAGTAGGCACAGCACTCTCATGTTATGTATGAGCTGATAATGAAATTGTGGGATGCACAGTTTTAAAATTTACAGCTTCTGAGAAGGTGACTTTGTGTCAGTGAAAAGATGGAACTATCCTTCAGCCCAATTTTCAGACAGCTAATAAAGTACAGACTCTCTTACTACAAATATAAAAACAATTTAAAAGTTCATCTGTTGAGTGCACAACACTTATATAAAGTGGTTTTCCAAAGATTAAGAAAAAGAGCAATTTAGCTGCCAGGTCCTGCTAGACTGAATCACTGCACTGAAAACGATCATTGCAGGAGGTCAGCTCCAAGGAAGGAATTAAAATTCACAAGAATTGGGAACAGCAGATTTACTGCATTGAGCTTTCATCTTTAATTGGCACTGCTGGGAGATACGGGGCCGAATTTAGAATCCCGCGGACGGGTGTAAAATTGCGTGAGAGGATGTCGGGCGAGCGTCCTGACGTCATCGCTCACTCGTGCGATATTTCGCTCAGTGGGCGCGCGCAAAAGTCGGAAGAGCACCCACTGGCAATTAAGCCCATTAATAGTGCAGTTGACTCAGGTTTTTTGTGGCCCACCCAACCTTCTGGTTGGCAGACGGGCGAATCGGCCAGGTGGCCTTTGCATTTTTCATCAAACTTCACCCAAGGGCGGGAAGAAATTTCCGTGATGAAATAAAAAATAAATTTGTGTGGACAGAATTTTATATTTTTAGGTGATTGAGTATGATGCTTGGGAGACTTTTTTCAGCTTTTAAAACTTTTATTTTAGCTTTTTCAAGTCTGCAGCTCCCTGAGACGGCTGTCTGTCTTTAGGCAGCTTTCTTGCAGCATTCACGGAAACGTCATCACCCGCCTTCTCCCCACCCCCACTCTGGCAGCGCTGAGCATTTGAGCAGGCGTTTCATCTGGCTGGTGTTAATTGGCCAGCCAGCGTGAGATCACGGTTGGCAGTCCATTTCCTGACCGCTCCCAGCCCGCCGACTGGACATGCCCGTCAAAGGTCAAATTCAGGGCATGGAGTTAGAAAGATCAGCTTGGGGTTGATACTAAGATTCTGAAGAGACTCGTTCAGCCTGATCCAATGGCTGGGGAAGGGATGAAATTGGTAGCAAAAAAAGGAGTCTGTGGAGGGGACCGCTGAAGGCAATGATTTTGATCAGTCCAATTATTTACTGGAGGAAATTACAGCTCATCCAATATTGGATATTGTGCAATCAGTCTGATGGCAATGAGGCAGGGCAGAGATCAAAAGGGTCATCGAGAGTGTCTCTTGTGTAGATGGGGAAGTTGGCTTTGTGACTTGAGAAGATATCATCAATAGGACATAGCTAAGCCAGTACACTTTGGCGAGCATGAAGGGCAGGGAGTTGCCCCAGAAAGCTGGTGACAGGGATTGCACCAGGGCCCTCCTGCATACTGTGGTGGTGGGGGGGAATTTGTAGTGGTCATGGAAGCAATGGAAGCACACCAAAGAAGATGGAAAAAAATATTTAAGATCCTACTCTACTCTTCCAGCTCCCACCGCTAGAATATCTTCAGGCTTTGGAGACTGTTGATTGTTGTTAAACTATTGCTTTCATCCCCTGATCGCAGTGCAAATTGCCTGGGTCATGGAAAACGTGGAAGGAGTCTTCCTTAGAGGGGCAACGCACCTTCAGTACGCTGCAGCAACCAGGTGCACTGTTGTGCCCAGAGAGGAAATTTCATAATCTTGAATTATAACCCAAAACCTCAATTCTAAAGGCGAGAGAGAGAGTGTGTCGCCAACTGAGACATGCTTTCACCTAAATTTCAAAGTTATTTTCAGAAATACATGATGACTGAATATTGTCTACCTTTTACAGATGTTTGCAATATTCATAGGTTAATAAAATGAATTAAAATTGAGACAAGCATTGGCCTTTCTGCAATTAGGACGTGAATACTTCTGACCAGAAACATATCCTTCAAGCCCTGGTTATAACAATGGAGAAAATCTGAATGCATTTTAGAGAATTTTATCTGAGTTCTCACTGAATTAGAATTCTAGGAGTATAATGTTATACTGTCTTTCATGAGGAATAATTCTCCTTTTGCTGCAACTAAAACACCTGTCTACATTTAACAGGACAAACTAAGTAGGTGATTAAATGGGAGAAATGAAAAGAAAAAACAACTAATATTAGGAATCTGAAATAAAATCAGTAGTTGCTGGAAATGTAAGACTGATTAGTCATCAGCTGTAAAGAGAAAAGATAGCTTACTGTTCTGGCTAGGTGTCTTTCTTCAGAACACTTCAGTGCTTTGCTAAATGGGAGGGCTCTTTAGTATCATTAATCCTACAAATTTATTCACATTGTGATAACTTCAATTATTTGCCCTGTTATGACCTGTGCCTGAAAGTCACCTTGTAATGAATTTATTCATCATCTGATTTATACATGAGAGGAGTCCTAGACTTTATCAGTGAACACAAGAGGGAAAAAAAAGCCCCACAATAATTCATGTGACACTTGAACATCAACAGCAGTAATTTTATTATAGGATTAATTCAAGATCGCATGTCAGGAAAAGCTGAAGTGAACTCACATTATGTATGAGAGGCATAATACGCTGAGTCATGCGGGCTGATCATTGAATGGTTTTGAAACCCACTGTTTGCATCACTCTCCACACGCATCTCCTTTCACCCTCCCAACCCTACTTCCTTCTGTGTTCCACCCCTACTGGAAAAACATATCCCTTAATTCACTTACAACCGCACTTTTAAAACCCCTACTGTCTACCCTTTGCCCTCTGTTCATCACAACATTTCTATATTACATTTCTATAACTACTGATCTCATCAACCAGACCCTCTTCTCCACTTTTGATGCCCTTGATTTCCAATAAAAGCATTCCACGGTAACGCTCTGGACATTTTTCCTTGTATAGCCCTCATCTCCACTCCCCTAAAGTCTAAAGGATGCAAGCTTGAATGGATATGGCAGGTAGCTGGATTAGCTGAACCTGGCCCTTCTCTCATCTCAGCTGCCAAAACTGCTCATTATTCCAGGATCATCCTGGAAAACAAGGATAATGCTGGCTCGACTGCAAACCGTCTTCTCTAGCCCTACAACCCTTTGAGATATTTGTGCTCCTCTAAATCCAGCCTAAGTTGAGCATGATTTCAATTGTTCCACTACAGGTGCTGTGCCTTTAGCTAGTTATAGTAGTTATAGAAATGTAATATAGGCCTTAAACTCTAGAATTCCCTCCCCAAACCTGTCTACCTCCACTTTTCTTTCCTCCCTTAATTACTCCGTAAAAACTTACCTCTTTGACCAAGCTTTCGATCATTTGCCCTTATGGCTGGAATTTGACCAACACTTTGGAGATGGGCTGTGAGGTGGGAAGGATAGTAAAATGGCAGTGGAAAGTGCAGGGAGGGAAGCCTGATGTGACCTCACTACCAGGAGACATTACCAAAGGCTGGAGTGGAAGTGGCTTGGCTGTCTGCTGACTGGAGGTGTGTGGCCCATCAATCCAATTAATTACCTGTTGGCAGCCATTTTACCAGGATTTTACGAACCTCTGAAGACCCCCCAG
The DNA here is from genome assembly GCF_964194155.1 of Cetorhinus maximus. Taxonomy (NCBI): domain Eukaryota; kingdom Metazoa; phylum Chordata; class Chondrichthyes; order Lamniformes; family Cetorhinidae; genus Cetorhinus; species Cetorhinus maximus. Next base: position 125,997,720 of record NC_135884.1, read on the forward strand.
CATTGTTGTGAGTCCACCAGCTGCATTGATGCAACCTCTGAGCAGCTTCCTGGAGGGGAATGGGGGAGGAGGGGGAAAAAGAAGCCTGGCCCCAACATATTGATAACTCACTTACTGCCCCTTTGAAGGCATCTGAACATGGGGGCGCCCTCTCCTTTTCCTCTACCGGTGGCGCTGCTGAGGCTGCAGAGCTGTTGACTCTCTGAGTCGGCAGGTCAGAAAGGCAGGCCGGTGTCCTTAAGTGGCAGCTTGGAAGCTGCATGTTGTCCAAATATCAGGACCCATGGGGTGCTGGTAAGATTCCAGCATACGTTTCTTATGTGGCTCAGTGTCAAATTTTGCTATGTAACACGCTTATAAAGAGCTGTTTTACTGTGCTAAAGGTTTTATGTAAATACACAAGTTCTTGGTGTATTTCTATTTTTGAGTTTATACTTTCGTGTGATGCGTGGAGAGTTCATGCTGTGTTTAAACAGGAAGTCTCATTCACAGGGTGTGATTTCCTTCGCTGCAAATGGCAATAACTTTGAAAACACCATTATAAAAAACACCTCAACTAATGACTACAAAGGTAGCAACAAGAGAATATCTATCCCTTTTAATCAGTTCTACGAATCTTTCTGTTCTGTTCCCTATCTTGCAATCTGCTTTAGAAATCAAGAACTATTCCAAGGCTATTGTTAGGAGAGTTTCCAAGCTTTGCATTTTTGGGTTCTATAATATCATAGTTCAAGTGCAACTAAAGGCAAAATCCTGAAGATTTTGGAAATCAGAAATATTAACAGAAAAGGTCATAAATATTCAACATGTCAAACAGCATTTGTGGAAAGAAAATCAGGGCTAAAAGGATGGAATCCTCCTAAACTTGTGGGGGCAGATTTCAAGGCAAGATTGTGAAGACTACTGCTGCCTCCACAGGTATGGCCACCATGTACTATATTAAAATTCTTATCTCTTCTGAGGGGATCTCAAGAGTGAGGATTGTTGTGCTTTTATAAACAATGTAAGGGATTATGTAAACATGTTGTGGGTTCATTTATTGAGACTTGGCACATGGGACAGCTATACAATGGCATAAAGCTTCAAGAAACCAGGAGCAGAGCTGAATGGTGTGCGCTCTGCTGAAAAAGCAAAAGTGAAACTAAAACTGGGTCACATGACACACTTTCTATCTAGTGATGTCATGCTGCAATCCCTTGAAGGCATTTTACAAAATCCCCATTCTTTTTAAAGATATCGCCCCCCACAACTTCCAAAGAGGTACAACTATTTACAATACATGTTTATGTTTAGTTACCATTACATAAGTGTATAGGACTGGTGAATCTATGAGTCTCTAAAGCGTAAAGGTAATCTGCTGGTACGCCCAGATCTTGCAATGGTAACCTTGTCTGGAGGTGTCTTTAATTGTTCACTGTGACCTTTGGGATTGTCATACTTGGATGTTGTTCCTGGTTGCATTTGGGATCTAGTCCTCGATGAAATAGGACTGCATGGTAATTGATGATCTGGAATGGATCTGATTTATCCTCGGTTACACCTCACCATTGCACCTTTGTGTGTAATGACTTCATAGACCTTGATTCTGAACAAATCCTTGTCAACCTGGCTGGTTGTTACATACCTTCTGTGGATTCTGGATGCAAACTTGTTGTGCCAACTATAAACTTGGAAATTCTGTACCACATTTTTATTGTGCACATTGGTCAACTTCTCTTGTAGTTTTAAAAGTTGCTCTCTAGTTTCTGAGGGAGTAGAATGGGTAAGAGTAGATAAACTGGTATGCACTGGTCAGCAAACATGAGCTCTGCTGGTGATGGAATGATTTTAAAGATGTTGCTCTCAGATGCAACATTGCAATGTGTAGATCTTGCTTGGTACTGTCTACATTTGAGAATTAGGGATTTCACCCTGTGAATCATTCATTCAGCTAGGCGTTACATCCAGGGTAATAAGGAGAAGTAATGTGATCGATATTTCAATTCTCACACATATCCTGAAATGGCTTACCAATAAATTGTGGACCCTTATACGTGATGATCGCTCTAGGCACACCAAATAAATTGAAAATAGCACTTAAGAGTGTGCACAACATTTGTGCTTCACATATTGTGCAATTGCCAAATATAGGGGTATTTGGTAAAGCGGTCAATGCTGACAATAAAGTCAGCGCCATGGACATGAAAAAGGCAATTTTGAAAAGGATGGGTAGGAACTTCATGTGAAATCAGTGGTTCTTTGTGCCAACATGGCATATGCTCGTGACATGGCTTGCACTTCTTGACGACGTCTTCAATGTCATTGTTCATACCTGGCCAATAGACTGTCTCTCTTGAGAGGCTTCTCATCTGATCTATGCCCCGTTGTGAGTGATGAAGTTGTTGAAAAATATTAGATTGCAAAGATTCCAGTATGATGACCTACCTAACATTAAAAATGACTCCATGGGAGATGCCTAGCTCGTCCCAGTAAGGCCTAAATAGTTTCATGTGTTTGTGGACGTGCTGAATTGAAGCAGGCCAATATTCAATGATAGTTTCCATAGTTTTTCTAGCGCGGAATCTTTCATCATTTCTTATTGTAGCTGTTGGCATTTGTGTTGTGCAAAATTTACCAGATCAATTAGATGTTTTGCAATTTCCTGTGGGTGTAATGTGGCAGCTCCCTCGAAACCACCAAGTTCAATGAAAAAATTCTGGATATTTTGATGTTAGGCTATGAACTGAGGTGATAGAAGTAGATAGGACTAATTCCATTAGTGTGAGTTCATGGCACGCATGTAGACCTGGGATTACTGGGCCTTTAGTCTGCATGATGTAGAACACGTGTGACACCCAGGAGGATTGATTGTACTTGCGCTCCAGGACTATAGAACGTGCACATGAAATTAGAGAACCGTTGTAAGCTAAAAGTTTCACCTTAGTAGTTTTTGTCATGGTATCCATGTCTGTGCATACACGTCTTTTAGAATTTGCAGGGATAGTATGTTGGCACTTGCCCGTGTCAATCATGGCCAATAACGAATAGTTACCAACTTTCTTAGGGCAGACAATTCGAATCTTGGTAAACACTTCGGACGGTGAGATAGCATCTATGTTTTCCACGAGATTGACTGCGTGAAACACTTTTTCACCAATCTTCGTCTTGTCGTGTACTTCATCATTATTTTCTGGTTTGTCAGTCACCTCATGTATGTGTGTCTGACAGGATACCGGATGGTCATTCTTTATTGCTTGAAGGGACCTGTTGTGTATGGTCTGTTTGGATCAGTGCACAGATCTTTGTAGCTGCATCAGCCTTTGCCATAGTGCACTGCCAGTGCCAAAGGCCCTTTCTGCCACATGCTTTGCAGGATTTATGGAAAGCTGGGCATTTCCTTAGTGCATGCAGAAGGCCACATCTTCCATGTCTTGCTGAGTTTGGGTATTCTAGTAAATGCATCAACAATTGGGGTTGTACTTAGGACTTGTAAGCTTTGTCAACCTGCAAGGATTGCTTCGTACTTACCTCCATTCTTGAAGTGCTCTTCGAACCGATGCGTTTTGGGCTTGACTAGCAGATCCTTCTGGAATGCCTCCATGGTAGTGGATGTGATCACCAAATAAACAATTCTGTCTGCTAGCTCTGCGTTTGAAAAATCACAGTACATAACCTTTTCTGTGCTGACAAAGTGGTCTATGGATTCTGTAGGCTGTTGTCGAAATGACATGAAATCTAGTCGATGAATGCAGGAACTTAACCTGATTCTGAACCAGTCTTCCAATGTAGTCCATATCTTTTGGGAATCCTTCAGTTCTTCTGCTGTTACCCTGATATGTTCAGCCTATGTAGACCTTCATTCCCAATTGCTAGGAGAATTTTTATGGCTTGCTTGTCTGGTTCAGACACACCTGAATCAAGAAACTATAGCTCTGCACACTGTTTAAACATTTTGAATTTGATTAGTAGGTCAGCTGCATCCCAATTCAAACTGGGGAATTTTGTGGACATTCTGACAATATCCTTTTGACCTCCTTTCTCCTATTGTACCTGGGATGAGTGTCGCTGTAGCCGCTTTCGCGCACTGTTTCGAAGCTCCACCTGTATTAATCGCAACATTCTCTGGCCCCACTTTTATGACAGTTTTTTCTGTGTTTTTTGTTTGACTCTTCCTCACTTGCTATCGCTTCAGCCCATGCCCTGGTCACTTGCCGAGTGAGCTACCCCGGCGCTGGTCCTCTCGTCGCACTGTCCCAATTACTGAATGGACAGTTACAATCTCACCACAAGAGATCGGTAGGCTTACCAGCCCTTTACTTCAGCACTATCCTGGCCCATGTTTTCAAAGCTTTTCTGTGCAGTCACCAAGCTGCAACTTCAACACTCTCTGATGCTGTGGCTTTGTTGTGGTCCAATCAAGATCAAGGATTGTCTGTGCCATGTGGTATGCTCTACGACTGTTCACCATCTCATACCTGTACTGAATCTTGTTGCCAGGCTGAGCACCATGACGTTTAGAAGGAACCACTGCTGCACACCATGTTCTGTTTTTATAATGATATAATGGCCCCAATTGCTCACAGGGATTATGTAAACACTTTCTGGGTTTCTTTGTTACATACGAACATATGAACACACAAGGCAGGAGCAGGGGTAGTCCACTGGGCCCCTTGAGCCTTCTTCGCCATTCAATAAGATCATGGCTGATCTGATTGTGACCTCAACTCCACCAACTCCTGATAACCTTTCACCCTCTTGTTTATCAAGAATCTAGCTCTGCCTTAAAAATATTCAAAGACCCTGCTTCTATTGCCTTTCGAGGAAGAGAGTTCCAAATACTCACGACCTTCTGAGAGAAAACATTTCTCTTCGTCTCTGTCTTAAATGAGCAACCCTTTATTTTTAAACAGAGACCCCTAGTTCTAGAACCACCCACAAGAGGAAACATCCTCTCCACATCCACCCTGTCAAGACCCCTCAGGATCTTAAAGGCTTCAATCAAGTCGCCCTACTCTTCTAAACTCCAGTAGATACAAACCTAACCTGTCCAATCTTTCCTTATAAAACAACCCACCCATTCCTGGTATTAGTCTAGTAAACCTTCTCTGATCTGCTTCTAATGTGTTTACATCGTCCTTAAATAAGGAGACCAATACTGTACACAGTAATCGAGTACTACAGTGTCCTGTACAACTGAAGCATAACCTCCCTACTTTTGTATTCAATTCCCCTTGTAATAAACGATAACATTTTTTAATAACATTAATAACATTTAATAATGTTAGCTTTCCTAATTACTTACTGTACCTGCATTGTGGCCTTTTGTGATTCATGCACTAGGACACCCAAATCCCTCTGCATCTCAGAGCTCTGCAATCTCTCACCATTTAAAAAAATGCTTCTTTTTTATTCTTCCTGCCATAATGGGCAATTTCACATTTGCCCACATTATACTCCATTAGCCAAATCTTTTCCCACTCACTTAACGTATCTATCTCCCTTTGTAGCATCCTTATGACCTCTTCACAATTTACTTTCCCAACTACCTTTGTGTTATCAACAAATTTAACAACCATACCTTCAGACCCTTCATCCAAGTCAGTTATATAAATCGTAAAAAGTTGAGGCCCCAGAATTGATCCCTGTGGCACACCACTCGTTACACCCTGCCAACCAGAAAAAGATATATTTATGCTCATGTTGTAGGGACTAACATATTGGCATGGATAGAAGATTGGCTGGCTAACAGGAAACAGAGGGTAGCCATAAATGGGTCTGAACCAGACAAGCATAAATAAATTTAGCCCCTACAACATGAGCTTTTATTTTCCACAATAACCTTTGATGTGGCACCTTATCAAAAGCCTTCTGGAAATCTAAGTATAGTACATCCACTGGTTCCCCTTTATCCACAGTACGTGACTCCTTCAAAGAACTCCAATAAATTGGTTAAACATAATTTCCCTTTCACAAAACCATGTTGACTCTGCCAGATTGCCTTGAATTTTTCTAAGTGTTCTGCTAGAACATCTTTAATAATAACTTCTAACATTTTCCCTATGACAGATGGTAAGCTAACTGGCCAGTAGTTTTAGCTTTCTGTCTCCCTCCCTTTTTGAATAAAGGAGTAACATTTGCTGTTTTCCAACCTAAAACCTTCCCCGAATCTAGGGAATTTTGGAAAATTAAAACCAATGCATCAACTATCTCACTAGCCACTTCTTTTACGAACTGAGGATGAAGTCCATCAGAACCCAGGGATTTGTCAGCCCTCAGTTCCAATAATTTTCTCAACACCACTTCCCTGGTGATTGTAGTTTTCTTGAGTTCCTCCCATCCTTCCATTTCCTGGTTTACAGTTATTTCTGGGATGTTACATGTATCCTCTATAGTGAAGACCAACACAAAATCCTGTTCAATTCATCTGCCAACTCCTTATTTTCTTATTGAGACTAGCCACATGAGAACAGCTATACAAAGGTATAAAGCTTGAAGACACCAACAGCAGAGCTGACTGCTGTATGCTGTGCTGAAAAAGCAAAAGTAAAATCATAGCTGGATCACATGACACACTTCCTTTCTAGTAATGTCACACTGCAATCCTTTTAAGGCAAATTACAACAAGGATCCCTCACGTACTTCCTCCAACAGTAGCAGCAAGCCACTCTGACGATGGGGCTTCTGTCATTCCATAGCTGCATGTGCTCTCATTGAGCCTGCTGCTTCAGGGACCCACTCACTGCTCTTATTGAATGGGAATGTCTTGCAGGGTGGGCACCCTGATAGTCAAAACGGGGTCACGACCTGGAAATGGTCCCCATTCATGCTCATGATTCAAAGAGGACAAGATCCTGCCTAATGTTTCAGATCATGGCCTTTCGTCATAACTGATGAAAGGTCATAAGCCTGAAACATTAACTTTATTTCGCTCTCCATAGATACTGTTCGATTTGCCCAGTATTTCCACCAATTTCTCTTTTAGTTATTACAGTTGTTTTTGAAACCTCAGAGCCATTCTGCTAATTAACAGCTCAATGAAAGTTTGAGGAACAGCACCTCATCTTTCGAACAGCTTTTCAACAAGTGCAACAGTATCAGGTCATCACCATGGCTCCTATTTTTTCAGACAGAAGCTGCTAGTAATCATTCTGCTGTTGCCACTTACAGCTCCTCCAGACTATCTTTTGTTTGGTTACCTATCTCAAGCACTAAAAGAAGACGATAGGTTCATGTTGGGTCCATTCATCAGAACTGATTTTCATAGAGTTGCTGACAATACAGGCAAGGGGACTTCAACAAATGAGCAACACTGATGCATTAAGTACTTTCAGAAAAAGAGGGGATTAACAGGTCAAAGCCTGTAAATTGACTACATACAGGAAAAGAAATATAAATAGATGCACAATCGACCAAATCAACCTCGTGAGGCTAATGAACAGTCACCAGGAAGAGAATGAAATGAGCTAAAACCTCACAAATGTTAGGGGAAGTAATGGGACGTGAATGCAGAATTTCCTCAGAAAATTCACAGATTCAACCAAAGCTTTAGTTGGTTTAAATGGATTCAAAAAGGCGTGCCTGGTCCCATTTGATGCAAATCTGGAAATATTATCATAAAGATATTTGCGTAATTAGACTCTATTCCAGTACTTTGACACATAACTACTGCAGTTTCACTGATGGAAATTGGAGAGACATATTTTGGTGACAGACATTTGATTCATCGCATGGGTAGCAATAAAAATGACTACTGTAGCACGCCAGCTCAATGGAAGTATATCATGGCCAAGCCTCCTACAGAATGAGGAGGTAAATTCAAGCTAGAAGGACAGGCGTTGAAATTTAATAAAAATTCCACAAATTTGACATCCGCCTGCTCTGTGTAAGGAGCTTGAAATTAAAACTGATGCTTAATATGTTCTCTGGAAAAATAGCAGCGTTTAATGAAGTGAAGATGTCCAATACTCCACAGCAGTCTACAAGAGAGATCAATGTACTTTTACTGCGTTTATTCTGAGGTGGAGGAAGGCTAATGCTGACAACGCTGACTGTGTTTGAAACACTTGGCTAAAGGTGTTGCATTCTTGTTAATGGGCTGTTGTGTTTTTTCTACCCACCTGATAGAATTATAATGAGAAAGGCAGACAGAATGCCTTTGATAAGGGGCTAGAACCTATGGAAGAGTTTTGCATGTAAAATGGGAGAATATTTTTTTGTAACAAAGGTATTGTGGTCACCGTGCTTAGTGTTGAAGACCCACACTGTGTTCCATCACTGATTTGGGTTGTTAACTAGAACAGTTCAGGTTATTTCCACTAGTAAATGTTTTTGAACATTTTTGTTTACTGACACAGTTTGATGTTCTTTTCGGAGGCTGGGATGGGGGTTGAAACCACATTGACCTTATATTGCAATAAACTAAGGACCACGGGATTGTACTTGCAGTGACTTCCAAGACTAAAAGGCAGTGGAGTTTGTGGGTCAGTGGGAGGTCCCTCATTAACATTGAGACAGTGGGCAGAAGTATCGAGATGGTTTTTGTTGACCATGCTAGTGGAAATTCTGACAGCCACCTGCTCATGATGGAGGGCTTTCCAGGCTCTCACCCTGGCCACAACACTTCTCCAATCAGCCCGTCTTGCAAGTTGGTTGATGCAGGAATTGTTATCTCTTTGGACAGCCAGGCTTGGACCCAATTGATGGGTCCCACCCACATCATTAATGGACAAAAGTAGCACCCTCACAAAAAATCTGCAGAATAGAGGAGGCGAGTTTAATTTCACTCAAACCCAATGTGTAACACTTGACGTGTTCTGAGTTTTATCGGCCGCTGCACAGGCTAAGCTTGTGCATGTGCAGGGTACTTGAGTTTCATAAGAAATCAGATGCTTAATTGTCCCAAGTCATAGACCCCTAAACCTTGTTACCAGCCCCAGGGACAGCCCGATTAAGGCCTGCAACAGTATTAACCAGTCACCTAACAGAATGTGAAATCAGACTCTGGCCCTTTGCGAACACATAAGAGGCAATAAACTAAGAGGGCTGAATTTTCACTTTGGAGACAGAAAACAGGAGCTGTTCCTGTTTCCGGGTTCTGAACCCCACCCCCCACCCCCGAGGGCAAACAACTAATTGATTGGGATTTTGACCAGGGCACCCCCTTAAATGGAGGTAGACAGAATGCCTTTGATAAGGGGCTAGAACCTATGGAAGAGTTTTGCATGTAAAATGGGAGAATACTTTTTTGTAACAAAGATATTGTGGTGACTGTGCTTAGTGTTAAAGACCCACACTCTGTTCCATCAGAGATTTTGGGTTGTTGACTAGAACAGCAGACAAGTTGTAGCTCACAGCTGAAGAGCCAGAGGGCATCCAGCTTCAGAGGAGCAACCAGCAGCAATGAATACTAAGTAACTGAGAAAGCGATTCAATTTGAAGGTGCTTGCTCAGCCACTTTTTAAAAGAACGTGATTTAAGAAGAAAGAGAAAGCAGCCATGGCACAAACCGGGGGGGGTGGGGAAGGTCGGGGGGTGGTGGTGGGGAAGGTGTGGGAGGGGACTCCCTCTCCAGGGCAGACCTTGTCTGCACACCCATCCAGGTAGGGAGGCCTGAAGTCCTGCCTAAAGCTCTGGCCACCCTGGCTTGCTGTCCACCTCCAGGAGGTTGATCTGCCCCCCTCCTATCACGTTAGGAAACTGGAGGTTGCCTGGAAACTGAGTCAGCCTCTGTAACTTACCTCTAGCGAGGTTCTTAATGAGTCTAATTGGCTGCCTGGCCTCGTGGGGATGGTCAGCCCTGAACCCACTTTGGCTAAAATGGACGACACTGAGAGCGGGGTTGGGAGAGCAGCTGGTTCCGCTATGTTCGGACCACATCAAGCTCCCTTCCCGACCTCGAAAATCCAGTCCGGAGTATTTTTTTCAGCAGGATTTGTAAAACTGGAATGAAATTGGTATTGAGCCATAATGAAAAACTGATGACAACAAACTGGCAGCCCATTTTATGCCTTCATCAATTTTCTTTTCCATTATAGGGAGGGTGAAATTGCTCCATCTTTATAATATCAATTTGATTATACGCTGGTTTTATGCCAAATTCAAGGTAAATTTAGTAGCAAGTTGATCATGAAACAAAATAATTTGCATTCAGTGCATCAGCACTGCTCAATGATTCACCATCCCGAGGCAACGTCCACTGGAGACATAAAAATGAGGTGTTTCTTCCTTTATATCGTTAGGATGTCTTTTCGCTATCTGCTATTCTGAGATCTTAAATGAAGTGAATAAAATTTGAGGTGCAAGGTACCCTGGAACTAAGTATATTTTTCAGTCCTCTATTAAAATAAGTGTGCTTTAGCTTATCACACATGTTCTCAATTAACTTCTATTGTTTCACAAGTTTATGCCAAATGTTCCAATTAACTATAGCAGAAAGCACTGCTACATCAGTTAATTTTAATAATTAAGAACCAACAAGGCAGCTCCTGACTATATACAGTGTGAGCTCTGCTGGAATGGTTGAGAACGTTAATCCAATTTTGTTCTAGATTTTAACTTTAGTTTATTGTGCAAGTTTCTAGTCAGTGGGAGTACAGGCAGTCTGAACTGAATGCACTTTCAATTGTTTCCTAGACTCAGATCTTCACAGGTACTGAGGATCTAATCATTGTGGAGGACTAGAAGATAGCTCATATTTGGGGTTTAAAAACAATCTCCAGTTTTTCAATCCAGCTCTGATCTGATTTTAAAAGGTTTTAAAAGTAAGACAGCATTGTGGAACCAAGAATGAACCCTGATAATGTGACATCTTGCTCTGACGAACGTCATGATAAAATAGCAAGCCAGCACTTTTTGCCAAACACTGAGGACCTGTGGTTTGGTAGGGTTGAGTGATGGAAGTCACTAGGGCACGAGTCACTGTTGTTAGGTAACAAAGGGAAAATACTGGTGAAACACCACTAAAAGGGAGAAAGTTTCAATTGAACCCATAATAGATCTTTCCTTCCAGTGTGAAAAAGTTTGACTTCCTGTTACCAAGATATAAAAAAACTTGAGCACAGCCCACAGCAGCTGTTCACTCACAGCAAGCAGTCCAAGTCATGGCTAATCTAGATGTGACATTGCGGTACTCAGGCATCAACTTTCCGGGACACCTGCATTCAATGCAGTCTATGCAATTTGCCGAGGGGTTCAAGTTTCATGACAGTGACACATTGATTGTTACATACCCCAAATCAGGTAGGAGCAGCTGTATATTCCTGTATCTCAATGCTCATTAATACTTTATGTATTAGTTTCCAAAAGCACTGAATTCATGATATATGTACAGTAAAATTCTTTATGCATCTTTTATAATGAGATATTTTAATTCACAGAGGTCTACCGTCACAAACAACGTTTTCGCCATGAGGTTTTCACATCGGTGTTATGTATTTATTTAGTATGAATTGTGTGTGTGTTTCAGGATGTAAGGGAGGTATCCTTCTCCTTAATCCAATTTTGTTCTAGATTTTAACTTTAGTTTATTGTGCAAGTTTCTAGTCAGTGGGAGTACAGGCAGTCTGAACTGAATGCACTCTCAATTGTTTCCTAGATTCAGGTCTTCACAGGTACTGGGGATCTAATCATTGTGGAGGACTAGAAGATGGTTTATATCTGGGGTTTAAAAATAATCCCCACTTTTTCAATGATCTGATTATTAGAGTTCAAGGTTTTTAAAAGTAACACAACATTGTGGAACCAAGAATGAACCCTGACAAATGTTATGCTGTATATTATATGATCTTCTTGTCAAACAGCATTGAGAGAAATAAGGAGTACCTGCGTATATTGAAGGAGTGATGATTCTAATATGGTTAAGAATTTACAAAGTAAAATGGAGACATCTAATTGTAGACAGTTGGTGTTAGCTCATTCTCTAATGTGCCAGATTCCTGAAAACTGATCAGAGGCAAAGTTCTAGAATCCTAAAATTTAACAACATGGACCAAAGCTGAAACAAAATCAGGAACCCGAAGTCTACAACTCTATTCAGCTTAGTCAGTGGCAGCCTTTCTACACTCAGCATTGCATCATTTTAGTAACAGGTTTAGCTGCTGCAACCATTTCATTTATAAAAGGTGATCCTGGTAGGCTTTGTGCTCCATGACTGGTGTAGTACAATAACTCAATTGGTTTACCTTTCATAGGTACAACATGGATGCAGGAGATTCTCACACTTATTTATAGTGATGGAAACCAGGAACCAGCCAAAACCATCCCAAATTGGATTCGAACTCCATGGATTGAGCATTATTATTGTGAGGATATTCTGCTGGGCAAAGCAGACCATCGAATTATCACCACGCACCTTCCCTATCACATCCTCTCCAAGTCCCTCAAACAATCTAACACAAAGGTATGCAAACTCACAGCAACCAATCGATAATATAGGCTGTTTCAAAACTGTAACTTGACACTTCATTTATAAAAATCAGTCAAATTTCACTGCAGTAAAAGCCAGCCTGACTTTGCACTTTGGCACTGTTTTTAAACTTCATGCAGAGTGTGGGTGAGATAATAGCAATAAAACCAACCTTTTGCTTTGTTGTTGTGCCATACAAAACATGAAAAAAAACTTTGAAGCTAAATTCTGTTGAAAAAAAAGACAACATAGCAACCAAAGCACAGCTTTCGCCAGAATGCAGTGCAAGAGGGAGGAACAATGGCATTCTGCTTAAGTAGTGTGTATTCTAGGTTAATTTTTCGCAACATAAAAGATTGAGCAACTTGCGTTTGAGAGTTAGCTTGGTAGAATTTCACTTTGGCAAGAACGATTGTTAGATTGCAAGGCACTTGTCTTAGTGGCTAGTTTTGCAAAAATACTACAGACCGTGAGTGTTGGTTTCAGAATAAACCATTTTTAGAGAGCCTGGTTTTGGCTTGCAAAAAGGATGTTGTGCTTTAAAGATCATGTGATGGATTTCCTAGCAGCGAGTACTTCCTGTATTTCTTGGAGCTATTATCATCTGATATTTTTTAACCGTGTAGCTAGTGAGCAGTTAAATATGTTCCAAAAGCAAAATTGAACTTGGTTGAGGCAGCCCAACATCACAGTATAGAATGGGATCTTTAAAAAAAAATGGTGATGTTTTATTAAGAATATCAATGCTGGGAAATTAAACATTTACTCAGTCTTGTCACCGTGCTTCAGAGTCAAGCACACCCAGATTAGATATAGCACTACACATCCCTTACTTTGTCCCATACCAGAAGAACATTACTAAACCATATGAATATTTCCATTTCTTATACCAGCCATCACAATTAAGCTGAGTGTTCATACATGCTAGTTTTATACCATTTGCCACTAGGAACTAATTAACATTTGCCAAGTGCATTTCAGACAAAGCACTTAAGTAACAGGTTGGGCTGAATTTGATGGGGATGCCAAGCCATCCTCACAGAACAGAATTGAAGTCAACTATTCTTACAAGAAGCAGTCTTCATTTAACCTATTTTCCCTATTCCATTGAAATAGGAAAATTCAAAACATTGGTACTATTTTTGGCTGTTGTATGAAAATTGGTTTCTAATTTGCTGAACACTTCATTCTCTCCCCATGATACAGGTGATTTATGTTGCAAGAAATCCAATGGATATAATCGTTTCATTTTATCATTTCCACAAAATGGCAAACTTCCTGCCAGATCCAGGTACTTTTGGGGAATTTCTGGAGAAATTTTTACTTGGAAAAGGTGCGCATTTTTGATCTTGTTTACTTTCAAAAGTCTTGGGGTATATGGAGATTTCTATAGCTGACATTTTAACCCTTCACCAATGTAATAAGAATTCCATCTTTTAAAGCAAGCTGTTTAATCAGTGATGCTTTCCACCATGATGATTTACACATTTCCTCAAGAATGCGGGGAAGTAATATCATTTGTACTCATCATTTTTAATTAACTAGAAAGCACAGGGAGGAAGTGATATCTTTTGTGTCCTTGTGTAATAAAATTCCGATTTTACATTGCTTCGTATGCCACGGAAATGTGTGTGGGGAGGGGCAGGAAATACAAGTCAAATTTTCTGTACTTACAACAAATAATTACAACAGATACTGGAACAGAACTGCACTGTCCTCAAAATTATGAGAATGTGGTTCATGAGCAAGGTTTACGTTGTAATAAACCACTGGCATATCAAAGCAATCCTATTAGGAAGAGGAGGGATTCTGAAGATTTGATTCAAGATTTTCTTGTTCAGCAACCAGTTATTTGAAAGTCAAAGTTATACAGCACAGAAACAAGCCCTTCGGCCCATCGTGTCCATGCCGGCCATCAAGCACCTATCTATTCTAATCCCATTTTCCAGCACTTTTCCCATGGCCCTGCATGTTCATCTAAATACTTCTTAAATGTTGTGAGGGTTCCTGCCTCTACCACCCCATCAGGCAGTGTGTTCCAGGTTTCCGCCGCCCTCTGGGTGAAAAAAGTTTTCCACAAATCCCCTCTAAACCTCCCGCCCCTTACCTTAAGTCTATGCCCCCTGGTTATTGACCCCCCCACTTTTGTCAAAAGACAGTTTGATTTCCTTATTAGCTTCCTTACCCTTTGAGTTGGAAGGTGATGCATTCAAAGCCCCCCTCTGACTTAAGCACATTAGGCTGGATTTTACCCTGAGCTTTGGGACCCTGATGTCAGGGTACAAAGTGGCAGTGGGACCAGCTCCACAACTTTACCGCCTCCAAAGTGGCCACCTGAGAGCCCACAGTCCAATTCAGGGTGTCGGGCAGACTCTCTATGCTGCCATCAGCTCCGAGCTGGCACTGCTGAGGCAGGGAGGAGAGAGAGAGTGCAAGAGAGAGCACGAGAGGGGGAGCGAGAGAACACACAGGGGGCTGCCTTCCCTACTTGCAGCCCCCTCTTGGGCCATGGAGTATCTGGCTCTGATTCCCACCCTCCACCAACCCCCCAGCTGCCTCTATGAATCTGGCAATCTCCGCACGCATGGGGGAGAAATATCACTCTGCTGTCGGCAAAATGCTGGTGGTCCTGTAGTGGCCCCTATTTGGCCATTAAATTAGCTGCCCACCTCCTTGAAAAACTCCCTGGAGGTGGAACTGAAGCAGGGTGCAGTCCTGTGTAGGCTTCCACTATTTTGCCAGATCCCGGTCTTCCACTCCAGGACTGGTAAAATTCCACCCATGATAGACAGACAGTACTATAGTGTTGACTTTGGATAAAGATTAATGGGAGTATGATCATTGAAGTAGACATTACAAGATCTTTACTACTTGATGACCAGCAGGGATATCACCTAGTGTCCTGGCTATCATTCCTCTTCTAACTAAAAATAGTTTAATTGCTGTTTGTGGGATCATGCTGTGCACAATAGGCTAGCACATTTGCCTTCATAAAGAACAATATCAGAATTCATTGGGTTTAAAGTGCTCCAAAATTTGTGGAAATATGTTAAGGCATTAAGTATAAAAATGTAATAAGTTCTAAAGAGATTCATGTTTTGAGATAACAAGATTTCATTGAATTAAGGGAGAACATATGTAATCAGAATTTAAAATAGCTTTTCCTTTTAAATAATGGTTGGAGAACTTCAGATAATTGAACTATTCCCCAGTTTCCAAGCATGTGGGCGGGTGCTGTAATATCAACAAACAACCACCTATTAATGTTTTCTTTTAAATGTACACAGACAGAAATTTACCAAGGATATATGTTCCAGAATCAATATAAACTTGAAAAAATAAAAGCTCAATTCCATAGCACAATTTAGTTTTAGAATGCTACAGTTTGAAACATCGAGCCATAACATTAATAGTACAGTGTAATAAAAATACAAGGCTATAGGCACATTTTCATGGACAGAATTTCAAGATAACCTTCAGTAATATTTTACCTTCAAATTGCTTGAAAAATTAGAATAACATTTTGTTCCACAAGCTCTAAGAACTTAAAAAGTCAAATCCAATCTTAATTCTTCTAATTTCAGTGCATTTTGGATCATGGTTTGAACACATAAAAGACTGGCTAAGTCACAGAGAAGAATTTAACTTCTTCTTCATAACCTATGAAGAGCTGAAGAAGGTAGGAATTAGGTTTGATATAGTTGATGTCAGTGAAAAACAATTGCTCTATTACATTTGAATGATAATTTTTTTGCAGACCTTATAACAAGTAAATGAATAGAGTTTTCTGTATCTCAAACTTTATACATTCAGTTTCACAGAAAGAATCAGAAGCATCACAGCACAGGAGTCCATTTGACCAGTCATTTCATGACAACTCTCTTCCCCCATAACCCTGCAAATTGTCTCCGGGTGCTTATCCGGTGCTCTTTTGAAAGCCTCAATTAAATCTTCCTCTACCACACTCTAAAGCAATGCATGCCAGATCATACCCATTGCTGTGTGAACAGATTTTCCTCATGTTGCCAAAGGTTCTTTGCAAATCACTAATCAGTATCTCCTGGTTCTCAACCCTTCTATCTACTCTGTCTAGTCCCCTCATCATGTAGAGATCTCCACCAAATCTCCTCTTAACCAAGGAGAACAAGAACTTCTCCATTCTATCCATTTAAATGAAGAACCTCATGCTTAGGACCATTCGCATAAATCTTTCCTGCACCTTCACTAAAGCCTTCACATCCTTCCTAAAGTCCACAATACTCCAGTTGAGGCCAAACCAGTTTTATAGAGGTTTATCATAAGTCCTTTTGTACTCTCTTCCTCTGTTTATAAATCCCAGGAGCCCAGATGGAATGTCGTGGTTCAAGGCAGCAGCTCACTACCACCTTCAAGAGCAATTAAGGATTAGCAATAAGTGCTAACCTAGCCAGCAATGCCCACATTATGTGAAAGAATAAATAAAAAGCCTTTTTAACTACTTTCCCAATCTACCCTGCAGGTCAACAATTTGTCATGATAGTCCCCCAGGTTCCCTGTTCCTGCACCCTGTTTTAGATGGGGCCTCTCCTCATTCTTCCTACCAAAATGTATCACTTCTCATTTCTTTACATTAAATTTCAGCTGCCATACCTCTTGCCTAATCCACCAGCCTGTCTATATCCTCTTGAAATCATGACCATCTTTCTTATGGTAGCAAATACTTGCAAGTTTTGTGTTATCTATAAATTTAAAGGTTAGCTTTGTTAGTTGGATGTTTTTCGCTATGTTTACTCTCAATGGTCTAACAGTTGTCCCATAAGCAGATGTGTGTCCCCTTTGATCTGGGAACTTTACTGTAATCTGTCTTTGTAGAAATACCTACCTGAAAGACCAACAAACATTGTTGGCAGTAACATGATTACTGGATTTAACAGTTTTCATGGCCCTAATTCTTTTTGAAATGACAAACATTGCCACATTAAAAAAAAGTGTTTACAAACTAAAGCAACAGCAGAGGCTAAAGTGACGAGTAGGTTTATTTTATAAGCCAATATTAGTTTAGTGCATAATAATCGACAAATGTTACATGACAAGCACAACTAGAACATAAATCCAGGAGCCCGAGACAAAGTTGGTTAGCTAACATTTTGGTTAAGGATTGGAGTGGTGCATGAAAAGACTCGAGGACTTAGGAAAACTAAGAAGAAGTTTTAAAAAAACATCTGTAGTATTTTCTTGGACTCTTCATTTTCATTTGTTATCTCTCACAGGATCTTAGACATTCTGTCGAAAAACTGTGCAATTTTTTGGAACGTTCTCTTTTACCAGAGACTATAGACGCAATTGTACGGCATTGCAATTTCACAGCCATGAAGGATAATCAGATGATCAACTACACACTCATTCCCAATGAAATTATGGATCACCAAAGAGGAAAATTCATGAGAAAAGGTTAGTTGAAATAACAGGACTAAATCACCTAGAATATTATTATTCCCTTTGCCCTCATCATGATGGTCCTGTCGCTCGTCTTTATTTAGGTGCAGTTGGAGACTGGAAGGAACATTTCACAGATGAACAGAAGCAGCTTTTTGAGAAGATTTTCCAGGACAAAATGAGAGATTTCAAATTTCGGTTTATCTGGACTTTGTAGCTCTTACCTTCAAGACAGACAATTGTCATTTAAGCCAGCTTAATAGATAAGAATCCAAAACACAATCATGTATAGTTCCTTTGAAAAAGCTCCAGTGAATTAAAAGGAATAAAAGTACACAGCTGTTGGGACAATGTATAACAATGCACTGCACAGATATAACATGCTAAGTAGATTAAGGTACTTTAATTTTATTTGATTTGCCCTTCCATAATATGGATGACCATATGAAACAAATCAAAATCAATATTTGTTATGGAAGCATCTAACAACATTGAGGAATAACAAATTCTTGCAGATCTGTTTATCTTTTATCTCAATACAGTGAAACAAATGTTTTATTCAGAACAAAAAAAATGACTACATCTCTGTAAATAGAACACAGCTGGCGAACTGTAGAATGTTGCAAGTCAGTAACATCTTAAGTGAGCCTAATTCAAGAGCGAACTGGGATTTACTAAATAATTGTTGTAGATTTGAGCAGCTATCCAGCTCAGTTAAAAAAAAAATCTGCAAAAGCAAACTATTGTGAAGTAATGATCAACAGATGTTTCCATCTCTTTTTAATGGTCACCATCAAGAATGACTTTGGTACATTTGTGTGAGCATGGGTCATTAATGTTAATAGGGTTCAGTAGGCAAATGCATCACATGGTACACACTAGATGAGAAAGATCCTAGTTTCTACCATTACTCTATGCTGAGCTGGTTGATCTCAGTCCAAGGGCTCTACTGAGGAGGAGAAAGACAAATCATCTAAGATTACTGTCCGTTTGTGATGCCTCTATGGTGACCTGTTGACAGCTGTGAGCATTTGGTCTTCAATCAATACACCTTGCACTCAAGTTTGAATAACCTTTTAACATTAATACTCCATGTTCACACAAAGGATGACCTCTTGCAATAAGTACCAGAAAACTGCCAGCATAGGCCACTGATTTCAAAATAGGGGAAGAGGATGGATCTGGGGAAAAGAGAAGTAGGAAGGGGTGGTGGGATGGGGAGAGCAGAGGCTGAAAGCAGAGTCAAATGAAGGGTCAGGCAGAAAGATGTGGAGGGAAGAAGGGAGATCGATGTACATTTCATGAACTACCACCCATTTATACAGGGTGTTAAGAATTCCATTTACATGGATGGAAAAAACAAGGTACAGTTTTTTAAAAATGGAACAATTTTTTTTGGCAGTACGAATAAGCTTCTGGAAATGATGACTGATGCTGAAGGACTTGAGATTAAGTTGCCTTCATTGTATGTCAAATTGCTGTATAATTACTGTGAAATTAGATATATTTTAATAAAAAATTCTTGGAACTCATGTTTCTGCTGTACTTGTTCCCCAAATATGGGATTTGGAGGTCTGTAAATGAAATGAATGTATATGGATGACATTTTTTAAGCACATAATTGCAACTTATGTTATTAAACTATTTGGATTCTGCTTTTCTTCATCAGAATCCCTGTCGCTTTGAAAAATGTATGTAGATGTTTAGACAGCTTGGCTCTAAACTTGGAAGATTGAAATAAACTAACCAACTATTCCAGCACTTGACCTTTGACCAAATTAAGACAAAGTCAAGTTTCTTTTATAAAAAGAGTAAGTTTACATTTTTACACTGTCACAGTGTCACAAAAATTGCAGAAAGTTTACTTTTTTTATTAACTGGTAACTTAATAGAATGATGCTTCTTTCACTCAGCATACATAAGTGCATCATACAACAATATTAACCATCGGGAGATTTGATTATTTAATGCCAAATGAAAGGTCAGAGACCATTTGCAGCATTACTTTCCCTTGAACATAAATGAAAAAAAATCATAATTTATGTTGAAAAGTGTTAAATGTTATAGAAATAACAAGGATTCTCTTGAGGCATCATAGCTTTATTTTCAGATATATTAATTGTTTTATTAACACAATCTATGAAAAAGTGTTTAACTTTAGGTTACTAATTCTTACATATAGATCCTAAGAGAGCAATGCACAGACAAAAATAAAACTATTCAACATGGCACAAGACTAAGTGAGCATCAACAAATGGGCGCATTGCACATAAATGTTAAGAATCTAACTCTTTCCCCACCCCCCACCCCAAAAAAAGTTTTAAAACACAACATCAAGGAATTGAAAAGATTTTCTTCCAAGCTTTTCCAGTAATGAGACTCTGATATTTTTGTACAATGCAGGAGCTTCTACTAGCTCTAGTTTCCTTGTTGTAACATGTCTTACTTGTACACATCAAGACAGCACCATTAAGTGTAATTTCAAAGCTCAATTTTTAGCTTGCAAGATTGGTTCCTTTTTTTTTGGAAGCTGAAGGATCTGTTCAGAAAGCCAACCTCTGACTGATGTGACGCATTTTAAATTTGACACTGGGCACCTGAACTAACAATGCAATGTTCTGATAATCCCAAGAATTCAAAAAATTTATGTCAGACAGAAGGGTAATTGTAAAGAAATTAATCTTAAATTTTCAATCATCACTTTTTTTTAATAAAAAAGTTAAATTCACTTGTAAAAGTAACTGATTTCCAAAACTATTATATAATACATTAAAATCGTTTATTTTAAAAGTTACTTTTCTATTAAAAATTGTTGCAAATTTTGTTCATGTTCATTTAATACCAACCTATGACTGTCAGTTATAGGGATTAGTGTTCTAAAGTGTTGATTATTGAGTTACCATTCGCTAATAAGCTGGTCTGAAGTTTAAAAAAAGCTTCAAGTCAGCATGACAGCAGGTACTTGTTTTGCAGGAGAACAAAGGATTGCCACTCACCCAATTTGGATGACTGGAGATGGTGAAAAATGCAACTACACCAGTCTAATTTTGGTGAACTTTATATCAGAAAAGAAAACTGCAAGCTTTCTAAATTGTGAAGATGAACAAATGCAAAGCACATTTAAGCTCTACTGAATTGATCACTTTCATGGTGACACCTCAGGTGCTTCTAACCAACCATCCTAAACCTTTCTATTCTTTCCTGAGTGACATAAGGCTACTTAGACAGTCAGAATCACTGGATAGCTGAACAGTTCTATTACTAGCACTATCAAATACAATAAAGTGAAGAAATAACGTGGTGAAAAAGTCCACTGATTTACAGTTAATGAATAAATTATTCCATTTATATTAGGTAGGATTATTGGATTTTTACCCATGTTTTGGGGATTGGATTCCATGATTGCCATTTTTAATCAAATAGAAACTGTAAATCAATGGTCTTTGTTAAAACCCATAAGTCAGAGCTTACGTTCTTATACTGGATGTAGGCCTGTAAAGTTTCCACTGTTGATCTAATGCCCATACATTGTGCATTGAACATACCGTGTTATCAATTGGTTTAAACCGATTTTAAATTTGACACTGCACTTGAACTAAAAATGCAAAGTTCTGCTAATCCAAAAAATTCAAAAGTTTGTCATGCACAAGGATAATTGTGAAGAAATTCAACTTCAACTTTCATCATTTCATTATTTACAGTATGTAAAATATAATTTGAATTGCATTGGTTATTTCATCATAGATATTGCCATGGAAAATAAAAACGTGGGCCAGCCATTTTGATTTGGTGCAACATAATGTCTCAACCAGAAACTCACCAATTTATCAGCTACTCAGGAACGCAAAATCTCACTATTGAGACTTACCCCCAGTACAGTAGCTACATTGTGATCATTTTTCAGGGTGAAACTTAACCAGGAACCAACCTAATCTAAAAATAAGCCAAGCAGATTTTTGACATTTGACAGCTCTAAGATGACAAAGTATAATTGACTAACTAATAAATTCATATGATCAAACACTGAAAAACAAAATCAACATTGCTTGAGACAAACAATTCTACCAAATTATTTTCTAGATCTCATCACTCGAGTCGCATCTGAGCGAAAGATCAAGCTGGGATAAATTTCCACCAGCCCAAATGTGCATACTTTACTTCTAGTTTCTATTATATTAAAGGGAACAGTTACATAAATAATGCTTCAAAGGACAAGTTTCCCCACTCAAAAGGTCTGTTTACACAGCTTCCTGCTGGGCCACAACCAAGATAAATGTTACTTTTACAATAAATAGTTCTTTCTTTCACAGTACAGAGGTCTTTTTACAATCTGATGTCTCTTTTCATATTTACAGTCTATATATTTGATCAAATGGTTTCACTGCTGGAGGATACCAAATTACAAGTGGATGCGATGCTGCAAGTCCTTGGTGCTGTATCACTATGCTCTTTCCAAACTTTGATGATTACGTTTCCATTAGGAACTTGTGAAATTGAACCATCTTGGGCAAAAAAGCACTTGGGCCAGCAGACATTTTGCCCCATTTCCTGGAACTTTTTCCTGAAACTTCTGTTCAACCAGAAGTATACAATGCAGTTGAAGAAACCATTTCCACATGGTAACCACAGGGCAATGAATTCCAACCACTCTGGCGCCCTCTGCTGTGTTAGAGCTGAATTGTAAGTACAATTAGCAATGGGTTAGATTCCACGTAATTCAAGGCACAGGAAATTGAGTTATTGCCTACTTGAAATAAGTAGGCAATTCAAATTATATCACTATCCGTAAATCTCTACCTGAATATTAAATCAGCAATTTAAGTCACCTGTATAACAGTTCCGACTAAATGGGGATTTTTTTGAAATAACTAACATTTAATTCATCCTATCAAAGTTAAAAGTGGAGTTAAGCTCCCTTACCCAGACCCAAAACTGAAGACCCCTACTGCAATATTTTCCAATTTCCATATTAACCATCTCATGGTCTCTGAAAGAAGCTATTTGGTGTCAAGTTAGGGGCAGTTATATGCTGTGGGTCCACACCCTTTGGGGACTGGATTAAGACTGCCCGGCAATTTCAGATAGGCCCTCTACAACCAAACATGAGATTTTATGGCTGACCTTGAACTGTAATTTCAGAGCTGAAAGATTGATATTTAACCCATTGCATCACCCAACCATTCTTCATTTTTGATGTGTTTATAAACCATTCCTAGTTTACTGATTAAGCAGTGAATGCTTCTATTGGAGGGAAGAGTCCCCTCACCCAAACTATGACTATTAAGACAATACTTTTTTTGTTATATATAGTATAACCTGGACTTGTGTATAGCGAGTACAATTTTGAAGTTTACAGATGATACAAAACTTGGCAATGTGGTAAACAATAAGCAGGATAATAACAGACTTCAAGAGAACATAGATACACTGGTGAAACAGGCAGGCACATGCCAGGTGCAACCAAATGTTGATAAGTGTGAAATGGCATGCTTTGGACAAACCAGCATGGAGAGGCAGTATAATCTAAATGATACCAATTTGAGTGGGGTGCAAGAGGAAGGGGATCTGGAGGTGCATATTTACAAAACTTTGAAGGTGGCAGAGTGACTCAAAGCAGTTAAGAAAGCAGATGGGTTGTTTGGTTTTGAAAATAGGGGCAATGAATACAAAAACAAGGAAGAGTGTTTTTAATAGGGGTCTCAATAGGGAGATAAGCAAACTGGCTCATGTTAGAAAGGTAATGAATCTCCTCACTATGTTCAAGATACTTTGCTGCACCAATGACTGGAATTTGCAATAAGACTAATGGCAATCAGAGCTCCTGGAGAAAATCTGACAGAAACTTCTGGGGTACACACATGCACAGTTAAACATGGAAAGCTAGAAGCTGCTGTCAGGATACCCTGCTTTGGGTGCTGCAGATCTTGCAGTTATTTCAATCCGAGTCTATTGGCACCAGTGTGAACTTCTGGTACTTGCCCACTAACTCTACACCAAACACAGTTGAAAAATTTAGAGTAGGTATTTTTAGTAGTGAGTGAGGTTTTAAAATTGCCTCTGAAAAATTAATTTTACATCCCTGGTGTCTCATTCACTCAGTACAAAATTAGTGGAGATTTTTAAAAACAAAAAAGAAAATTTTTTTAACTCTGTACATATTTTGTCTCTCTCCCCTTAAGTATTTCCCAATCCTTATTACACTTTCTGTACATGATTTAAATTTCCCGGTTCTGAATCTGCATGATTCATTGAGGATTCTTCAATCAGATTGATTGAAGAATTTTCCTATATCTTGCCTGCTCTTGGACATTACAGATCCCCTATAGAGGGTGTAGAGGAGGTTGTAAAGTGTGTTGAACTGAACCAGACCATGGATAAGGGGGAAATCATCGCTGATAAGTCACAAAATATCTCTGGGCTGTGCGAATAGCAAACGCCATTCCTTTGACAGAGTAAAATCCTGGCTAATATGCTCTAGAAACAAGGAGGAAGCAGGCCCTATTAGATTTAATTG
This sequence comes from Cetorhinus maximus, assembly GCF_964194155.1. Classification (NCBI taxonomy): domain Eukaryota; kingdom Metazoa; phylum Chordata; class Chondrichthyes; order Lamniformes; family Cetorhinidae; genus Cetorhinus; species Cetorhinus maximus. The sequence goes on from NC_135884.1 coordinate 126,022,031, forward strand.
AGTAATGAGCCAATTTAATTAACAACCCAACAGTGTGTGAACATTTTTCTAATAGTGATCATATGATTGAGTTCAATGTTGTGCTTGGAAGGGGTTAAATGCAAAACAGCTACTAAATTTGTAGATTTAGGCAAGGCTGACTTCAATGGGATAAGACAATCTGTCCACAGTAAACTAGGAAATGTGTTAATGGGCAAATTGACAGAAATTCAGTGGGGGATGCTCAAGAAGAATTTGTGATACAGAACTAGTTTATATCCCTAACTAGCAAGACTTCCACTTTCCAAAAAAAAAGCCATGTACAATTAAGCAGGTAAGTGACTATGCAAAACTAAAACAAAAGCATATAACAATGGGAAAAAAAGTCACAGACCTGAAACAATAACCATTTCTTCCTCCACAGATGCTGCCAGAGCTGCTGTGTATTCCCAGCATTTTCTATGTTGAACATATACTTTGCATCAGTATTTAGTGGAAGAGGTCAGCATGCATGCTAGACACCCCAGGGAATTAATACTGAACCAGGGACTCAAGGACTCAATTAATGAAAGCAAAATCACAATAATGAAGAACACACTAAAGATTGACAAATTCCCTGGTTCTAGACTCTCCCACAAGGGTAAATATCCTCTCAGCACCCACCCTGTCAAGTCCCCTCAGGATTTTATATACTTCAATCAGGTCACCTCTTATTCTTCTAAACTCCAAGGGGTATAGGCCCAACCTGCTGAGCCATTCTTCATAAGACAGTTCCTTCACAATTAGTCAAGTGGACCTTTTCTAAACCACTTCTAAAGCATTTATATCCTTTAAGTAAGGAGACCAAGACTGTAAACAAGACTCCAGATGCAGTTCAACTAAGGCCCTGTACAGCTTCAGCAACACTTCCTTGCTTTTATACTTGATCCCCATGTAACAAACACCAGCATTCCATTTGCCTTCCTAATCAATTGCTATACCTAAATAATTTTTTTACAATTCATGTACCAGGATCCCTCTGTACCATAGAGTTCTGAAGTCTTTCTCTATTTAAATAGTATACTGCTTTTCTATTCTTTCTGCAAAAGTGGACACGTCCACATTTTCCCACATTATACTGCATGTCAAATGCTTGCCCACTCATTTGACCTATCTAAATTCCTCTGTAGACTATGTCCTCTTGACAACTTACTTCCCTACCTATCTTGGTGTCATCAGCAAATTTCGCTACCATACATTTGTTCCTTCATCGAAGTCTTTGAAATGGATTGTAAATAGTTGAGGTGCCAGCACCAATCCGTGGCACTTCACGAACAGCTTGCCAACCTGAAAATGATCCATTAATCCATACGGTTTGCTTCCTGTTAGCTAACCAATCCTCTATCCATGCTAATATGTTACCCCTACGTCATGAGCTCATTTTGTGAAGTAATCTTTGATGTGGCACCCTGCTGAATGCTTTTTAAAACAAATCCAATTACACCACATCTGCAGGTTCCCCCTTATCCACCTTGTTTCTTCCTCAACAAATTCCAATAAATTAGTCAAACACAATTCCCAAGACTCTGCCTGATTATATTATTATTTTCTAAATGTCCTGCTGTTACCTCCTTAATAATGGATTCTAGCATTTATCCCATGTCAGACATTAGGCTAACTGGCCTATAGTTTCCTGCTTTCTGTCTCGTTCCTTTCTTGAATAGAGGTAATTAGCAATTTTCCAATCCACTGGGACCTTACTGGAATCTTGGGAATTTTGGAAAAAACACAACCAATGCATCTACTATCTCCACAGCCACTTTGAGGCCCTAGGGTAAAAGCCATCAGGTCCAGGGGACTTGTCAACCTTCAGTTCTAATAGTTTTCCCAGTATCTTTTTCCCTAGTGGTTTATGTTCCTCCCTCCCTCCCTTTTTTCCTATTGGTTTTCAAGCATCCTTGGTATGTTTCTTGTCTTCTACAGTGAAGACAGATGCAAAATACCTGTTCAACGCTTCCACCATTTCCTCATTTCCCATTAGGAATTCTCCAGCTTCCCCCTCTAGGAGGCAACACTCACTTTAGTTACTCGTTCTTTTTAAATAGTTGTAGAAGCTTTTACTATGTTTTTATATTTCTGTACAGCTTTCTCATACTCTTAATTTCTCCCTCAATATTTTTAGTCATTCTTGGCTGATTTATAAAATTTGCCCAATCTTTTGACCTACCACTAATTCACAGTATTGTATGTTTTTTCTTTCAATTTGATACTATCCTAACTCCCTTAGTTAACCATGGATGACACATCCTTCTCAGAGCCTTTCTTTGCTGAGAGTTATGAAATATCTCAAATGTCTGCCACTGTTTCTCTGCTGTTGTACCCTTCAACCTATTTTCCCAGTTCACTAACTCTATCCTCAAACTTAAATAATGGCAATTACAAGATTAAGACATCTGTCTTTGACCCACACTTTTCACTCAAATTGAATGTGAAATTCCATCACTGTTGCCTAGAGTGTCATTTACTATGAGATCATTAATTAATCCTGTCTTGTTCCAGATTACCATCTAAAATAGCCTGCTTTCTGGTTAGCACTAGAATGTACTGCTCTAAGAAATTGCCCTGAATACACTATGAATTAATCTTTCAGACTATCTTTGCCAAACTGATTTGTCCAATCTACATGAAAATTAAAATCATCTATGATTATTACAGCACCCTTCTTTTATACTCTGTCCTACAGTGTAGCTACTGTTAGGGGCCATAAACGACTCCCACAAGTGATATCTTACCATTGCTATTTCTTATCTTTACCTGAAGTGGAAAATTGCATGTGTCACTCCACTGTTTGTAAAAAAAAAAAGAGGGGGGGAAAAAAAAAATCAGGGAATTATAGGCCAGCTAGCCTAACATCTGATGTCAGGGAATTACTATAATTAAGGATAATCAAAGATAGACTGAGCACCTTGAAAACTTTCAGCCAGAGATTTCCCAAAATTTGGCAACATAGCAAACCTGCACTTGTAATGAGTAGATCATGCCTGATGATCCAGATATCTTTTTGAGGAGGTGACTAAAGTAGTGGACAAGGGAATGTCTGTAGATATTGTTTATATGGACTTCGCAGAAGGCATTCAATAAAGCCCCTCACGTGAGGCTATTGGCTAAAATTGAAACTCATGGAATTGAAGGGAAATTATTGACCTGGTTGGAAGTTGGCTGAGAGGTATGAGGCAGAGAGTAGAGATAGTGGGCAGGGACTCAGATTTTCAGAATGTGACTAGTGGTCTCCCACAGGGATCTGTATTGGGCCTCAACTAATCACAATATTCAGCAATGGCTTAGATAATAGGATAGAAAGCCACCTAGACAATTTGCCAATTACACAAGATATTAGCAGTGTAGACGAAAACATAAAATTAATGGATTAAGTCCACTTTGGGCCTAAAAGGATAAATCGGTGTGCTTTCCATATGGTAAAAAGCTGGAAACTCGGGAGGGGCTGAGAGAGATTTAGGAGCCTAGATATGTAGATTAAAATGTCATATACAGGTACATAAAATAACCAGAAAGGCTAATGGAATGCTGGTCTTTATATCTGGAGGACCAGAATACAAGTGGGTAGAAGTTATGTTACAGCTACACGTGGCCCTAGGTCGTCCTCACCTTGAATACTGTGTTCAGTTCTGGGTGCCACGCCCAGGGAGGATATATTGGCCATGTGGGTATGTAGATTAGATTTACCAGAATGATACCTGGACACCTAGTGGTTAAATGATGAGGTCTAGGCTCATGAAGCTAGGGCTGTACTCCCTGGAATTTAGAATGTTAATTTGATTGATGTTTTCAAATTTTTAAGGGGAGCTAAGTCTAGGACTAGGGGACATAGCTTAAAAAAATGGAGCCAGATCTTCCAGGGGTGAAAGGGGGAGGGGGAGAAAGATGGGGAAGAAGAGAAAGATAAATAAATTATTTCAACCAAATAAAAGCTAGTCACCAAGGTCGTGTCTTTTACTTTCTGAATACTCACCCTGGTAGATCATGTTACAGACACAAGGGCTCCAGCAGATATAATAGACTATAACCACAGGTACCAGGATTCTGGAAGCGGCATCGTGCCTCCTGTTCACCTTTGACAGTTTAAATCGGTCCTTCTGTCTCCTGGCTACAAACCAGAGGCGGAAATTAGCAAAAGTCATGATGAGCGAGCAGGGGAAGAAGATGAACGCGGTCAGCGCGAAGGAATAGGCGACGTTGCTGGAGAAATCCAGGTTACAGATCAAGGACGCCCTGGAGAAGTAAACTTTGACAATCCCACGCGGGATGGATATGGGGAATGAGAGGATGGGCGGCAAGAGCCAGACAAGAGCAATGAGGGCTTTGATTCTGCAGTTGGTCATGACGGTGTTGTACCGGAGGGGCAGGAAGACGGCGATGTAGCGCTCGATGCTGATAGTGGCTAGAGAATAGATGGAAGAAGTGAGGATGCTGGCGTCTAGAAATACCACCAGGTGACAGAAGGGCGAGTCCACCTGGGTTCGGAGCTGCCGCACGCTGTTGCCATATAGATTCAGAGGGATGACTATCAATGCGAGAGCGGCGTCTGCCCCGGTCAGTGATATCAGCACCAGGCGGCTGTTCTTAGACCAGCCCGAGACTGGCGAGGAGATAACCAACAGCACCGCCGTGTTCCCCAGGATGATCAAACCACACAAAACCCCAATGATACAAATTTTCACCATGTCATCTGTCTCTTCCACAGATCTGGTCAGCCCAATGCCGGTTATATTGGCTTCAACCATGCTCCCATTCTCTGTGACAAGCTCCACCAAGGAGAGGTTCCTCCCTGTTAACACTCTGCTGCTCACGAACATCTTGTTGGGCGTTTTAAAAAACTCAAGTTGCTTAAACCAGAGCCCATTCAGAACCAACTTTTCCACTGCAATTTGGAAAATCAGCCTTGGCCCATTCGTAACCTTTATCACCTGGTAAACAGGCAAAAAAAAAACAATCCTCGTGCAAGGGGGTTTAATTTTATTTAAATGTGATTAAAAAAAGACACGTGTCTGCATGGTTGAAGCCAAGTGGGAAAGCTGGGGGTGTATTGGATAATTCTGCATGAAAACTGTTGCATTGGATTTCCACGTCACATGTGTCAGGTTGTGTTTGTGTTGAAGAAGTGTCCTTTTCTTGGGAAAAGTCCTGTTCCACATTCCACACGCCTTGTCCACGATTATAGATGTGATGTGACAGATAAAAAGTTTCACTTTAATACAGAAAATCGTGCTGTATATAACTCCATCTCCCAAACAGGGTTAACTGGTCTGGAATAATCAAATTTGCGCCAGATGGATGAGGTTGCCTTTATTGTCTACTTCCCACCTCACAGTTACTCCTTCCCTTTGCCGACTCTTTAATTTTTTCTCTATTTATTCCCCTTGCTCACTTTGTCCCCTTTTGCTTTTCCTCATCTTTCAGTTTAGGCGGTGTTTATAGACTACGTGGAGGTTAGTGATTTTTTTTTAAAAAAAAACTTCCTTATAGCAGAATGTTAAACAAACCACCTGACCTGCCAGGCTTGTTCCATTTCACAGTCAACATAGGTTCTATCATGGATCCTCTCAACACAATAAAGGCAAGATTTCCAGGGTTCTGCAGAAAATGTCTGTGCTGTGTTGAGAGGATCTAGGGTAATTATTGGCCAATAGTGGGGTTTCCACCCATTTTCTTTTTGACCATGAACATTTCCTGTAGAACTGACAGCAAACACTGGCCCAATTCTGAGTGTCACAGAAATGGAGTGATAGGCAGCACCTTTTCCCATCAGGGCTTCATTTCCAGTGATTGACAAAACCGTAATCTGTTAGTGTGAGGCACAACTGCAAACAGGTTGGAGAACCTTTAAAGCGAGAACAGTAAACTGAATGTCCCGAGGAAACTTTCTAAGACAAGCTCTTTTGTTTTGCAACTGATTATTGCCTTGACGTGAACCTTGGTCTACTGCTACAGGAGGAGCCATGAGGTTTGTTGGAAATGTTCCTGCATTTGCTCATCTTGGAGTAAGAAGTGGAGGAATAATCGAGAAGATAGTTTGGTTTTTACTAGGAATCTGGTACCTGCCTGTGAGTACGGCCAGAACAATAACCTCAGGATTGCTACTTGCAACTAGCCCAGGAGCACTGCTTCAACTTGTATTTATATGTTATCATCATCATAATATGTCCCAAGTAGCTGAGGCAGGGGTGGGGTCGGGCAATGTTACACATGTGGAAATAGGTGGTCTTAGTGATGGTGCAGATGGTGATGTGGTCAGAATCTGGGTCAAATATAACACTAGGCTGTGAACTTTCTGGGAAGATTTCAATGAGTTATGCTGCATCCTAAACTTTACTACAGGTATAAAATGTAATTGAACCCAAGTATCTAATGAGGCAAGGAGCCTGAACCAAACCATTACATCACATCTGAGGTTTTCTCTTTGTGGGGTTGAGGTCTTTACGTAAGGCAGTGAGGGAAGGAGGAGTTAGATAGGCTGATTAATTAATACTGTAAAGGCCAGAGCAGACATTCATGCTTATTATTGGTTATCTGGTAGCCCTTTCAACACAGCGAGGGGAAAGTGTTTGTAAGTAGTCCACTTGCCTTAGTACACAGCATTCTTTTTAAAGTTACTGCTGATTCCTCTTGCATTGCTTAAGCTGGTCAGCTCTTTTAAAAACATTTTTTCGGCTCTAAGTAACTATATCAAGAGGAGGGAGGGTTAAGGAATGGCACTTGAAGCTCCCTCCACAGTGCCTGAGCTGTTTGCCTAACAAACCTGGTCCTCTGTAATTTGAACAGAATGTTCCTCTTCTACATGCCAACTCTGTAATGCAGTGTTAAAGTTAGCAGCTCACTCTCTAGAAGCTGGCCAGCCTGGCATTTGTATTGCTCCTCCACAGTTCACAATGCAATTCCTCCAATGAGGCCTGGCCTTTGAGCTTCTACAGGTGTTTAAATCCTGCAGCAGCATTTCATTCTCATTTCCCCAGTGGCCACTCCCAAATCATTAACTGGCTTTTCTATTTGGCTACTTGTTCAATTTTATTCTAATAAATTGACCACAGAAAAATTGGTTGGTGTCAGTAATAGCTTTGTGTGGTGGGTGGCCATTTCAAGTGATGTGTGACTTGGAGGGGAACTACAAGTTCCCTTCATCCCACCACAATGCTTCAAACTTTAACATTGGACTTTTCCATATTGTCTCCTCTCTGCCCTCTGCTGACATCCAAGACATAGCTTCCTAAATCTCTTCCTTGACAATACAAACCCAAATTCCCTTTGTCCATTCACGTGTGAATTTTGGCTTCACCTCTGACCTGAGCCTATTATTCTATTTCCATTTTATTCTCTTTGTTCATTCAGCATCTCTCTTGTCTCCTCCCTTTTTTGCCACTTTTGCATCTATCCCCTCTCAGGAACTTTTCTCCCCATCCCCATCGGTATCCCAATCCACTCCTTCCATCCCACTCACCTCAGACTCTGCCAATAAATCAGTGATTACCACCACCTTCCACATTTCCCTCCAGAATGATGTTGCCATCAAGAACATATGGTGGATAATTGCATTGACATTGTGGGCTTTGACTGAAACTTGGCCACAGTTGGCAATATCTTGCCCTTTACTGAAGCCAAACTGCCTGGTTATATTCTCTATCACCTGCCCTGCTCAAGCTATTCCAGTGATAGTGTTGCCCATATCACCAATTACACCTTGCCTGTTACCTCAGCTAGCTTCACTCCTCAAGCCTCCTTTAAAACTCACATTTTCTACTGAGTTTCCCCAAAGCCCCATTCCAATTTTCTCCATCAGTTGCCTTTCCTCCCTCAGCTTCTGCACTGAGCAACGTTTCATCCTTAGTGGCTTCTAGGTTCACCTGGAGTCCCTTTGTCCTCTCTTTTGAATTTACTTTCCATTGACCTCCCTAAACCTATACCTCCATTACCTCCTCTATCTACTATTGATGTCCACCCCCAAACCTACTTATCTTCCATGGCCTCTTTACTCCCAAGTCTCAAAGCCATTTCCAGTCTTGTATGTCTCACCCTCCTACTGGCTAGCTCTTACTGAAGATTGTTATGGGTTGCTCCATTATTGGAGCAGCTGTGAATCAAGCTGAACACCATCCAATAATTAACAAATATCCCCAATTCTACAGGACCTGCAGGAATGAGCATAAAGGCTGAGCCCAATCCTGGCTGCATCTGACATCCATGCCCTGCCAGTATGAGTTTCTGGAGAGCCATTGGAAGCTGGGACAGCATTTGCAGGTACATGTTGAGTTATTCCAATTATAACCTGGTGAGATGGTGAAATAGATATACAGTTATATTTGGATTATGCAAGAGTCAATTTATTCAGAATTGTGTGTTTTGGATGAGTTTGGCAATATAACTGTGTTATGACACAGCAGTTGGTAAAGGGTGAGTTGTTTAAATCCCAGAGGGAAACTTGAACAACTGTCATAACCTATATTTTCTATTGTATTACTAGGTTTTTAAAAATTTTACCTCTCCTAACAATAAACCCTTTCATTCCACCAATTTCATTAGTAAACTGAAAAAAAATAAACTCATTGCTTGGCGTCTTCTAGCTAGGTGTAAGCTTTTGAATGGCTTATTCAACAAATGCAAATGTACACTTTACCTTTTCCTCCTTATGTTTATTTAATTAGCATCTCAAAACTACTATACATCAAAGCACCCAGACTAGCTGGCTTTAATCCAGTTCAGACACACAAAGACACAGACAGACACCGCTAAAGTCTATTTTAAAAATAATTTCCAATAACATTATAGACATTAATTTCTCTTCATGACAACCAGAGCCATGGACAACTGGTGGCAGTATAGCACCAAACATAGCTCAGATGTTAAAGTTGCTGCTCACAAGATTCAAAATAATGCTCAGCTGAAAGCATGTAAGCCTAGGGATGCTGGTTTTCTAGCAGATTTTGTGTCAGGAATGTGCTCAAAGATTTTCTCTGCTTGCTCCTGTCTTCCTTTTCCAGAGGGCAGGCCTGACAGCATAAAATAAAATCACAATGAGCTGTTTAGATTTTTTCAGCGTTGAATGCTGCTATGAACTGTTAGCTTGTGGTGTTCAAATGTCACAGGATATGGGGTTTTACCAGGGAAGGGGTTTGTGCAATCACTCTCGGTCTGCTGCCATGCAAAGGTCCAAATGTAATCTTATATAAAAAATCAAGATTTTTTTCAGAAATTTGGAGGGTATCCTTTTTGCCTTCTGTGGTAGACCTCCAAGGTTCTATACAGTTGGCTTCCATATGCCTCAGCTGTGGAGGCAAGGAGCCCCCTGGAGGCAAATGACTGAGCATGAAGGTTGTCTGGTACCAAGGTAGTTGTTTCTGTGGCTGACAGAAGTCCTCCCCACTGGTGATGCCCCCAGTCAGAGAGCCTAGGCCATACACTGCCCAGAGATCTTTAGAAGGTTAAGGGGGTTATTATTGGTGCAGAATTTGCCATTGAAATGATGGCATAACAGTCAGTATTCACCATTAATATTGTGTAAAATTGACAGCAACTTCTGGCATCCGCACATACGTAGTTAAATGCATAAAAATGGAAGTTTCTGTCAGGGACATCCTGCTCCTCCACAGGGTGCAGTGCTGCAGTTCTCACAGATGCAATCAATATAGAATCAGTCACTTGACGTAGGGTGTAACTGTGTTTTGACAACATACTAAGTCATAATTACTTTTGAATATGTTGAGTCTGGAAGGCTGTAAATTGCCTATTGAAAGATGAGGTGCTGCTCCTCGAGCTTGCATTGAGCTTCATTGGAACACTGCAGGTCAATGACAGGGAGGTCAGCACGAGAGCAAGGTGGACCAGAATGAGAGGCCTGTGGACTGAATGGAGGTGTTCTGCAAAGTGGCCACCCATTCTGAACCTAGCCTCCCTGATGCAGAGCGTCCACACTGTGCACAGTGAATATGGTAAACTAAATTGAAAAAAGTCGATGTAAATGGCCTGGAAGGATTACCTAGGGCCCTGGATGGCATGGAAAGAGGAATCAAAATGGCAGGCACCGTACCTTTTATGTACGCATGGGGTTGTTTGAGGTGACTGAGGAATGGACAAGTGTATCGTGGAGGCAATGGTCCCTTCAGAATATTGAAAGGAGGGGGGAAGAGGCATCTGGTAGTGGCATCACACTGGAGGTAGGCAGAAACAATGGAGGATGATCTAAGTCTGGTGGGATGGAAAGTGAGGACATGGGGAACCCTATCACGGCTTTGGGAGCATGGGGAGGAAGGGATGAGATCAGAAGTATAGGAAATGGGATGGATATGGCCGAGGCACCGTCAACCACACTGGGTGGGGTGGGGGTTGGGGGGATCCCCAGCCGAGGGAAAAGCGCCAGTACCTTTCAGAAGGTTCCTGGATCCAGACACTGGTTCATGACCATCATGAGTAGCCTGGCACCATGAAAATTGTTGGGGGATCGTGGTGTTGGAGATATGTACCCCCAGAGTTGGGAATGCAGGTGCAGGCTTGCTACCTGTACCCTTATACTGTGCTGGTGAAAGTTGTTGGTACCGGAACTGGGAGTGGGAATCCCAGGATTGGGATCCCCCCACCACCCGCCATTTTTAAATGGCTCCCAAGTTGTCCGGCTCCAAAGTCCTAGGAAGGTGTTGGGAATGTCAGTTTTTCTAAGTGTTTGTACTTTAAACTGTTTATTTAGTTTCAAGATAGAATGAATTTGGGAGTCTGAAGGATAACTAATTAGCATTTCTGCCTGGATGCAAGGCCCCTGTGATTCATGTTGCCATGGAGATGTGCTTTGAAAGGGGGCACATCCATAAAAAGCCATTGTGCAATTGGCTTGCAGGGCGTTTTCCCTGAATCGCACAGGTATTGTCAGTCTGCAAAGATCTGAGAGTGCAGAGAGTTAGAGACACCACGTCTCTATGGTTCATGATGCAAGAATGCGGGCTGGAACTTGTGCTTAGATTCAAGAGACTGTGCTCGTGAGGATTTAAACAGGATTGGAAGAATCGTTTAGTCTTAGCTAGAGGGAAGAATCTCCAATTCATCCCTTACTGTAAAATTCAGTTCGTGGTGTAGGAATTACCTGGCTGAGAAAGGAAAGAAACGAAGCAATCCCTCAGGTGCTGAGAATCACTTTGGACTGGTTCCAAGAGAATAGAGTATCTACTTAAAGCACAGAGTAAGAATAACTATGAATGGAGATTTTCAGTTGTTTAAATGGGGGACTTTTTCTGTAGTTTGGAGTACAAGATGCCTATTGAAATAGTGTTTAATTAATGTGGCTTTTAGTTTGTGTGTTACAGTAAAAGTCTTAAACTTGAAATCTTGTTTTGTGATCCTTTCAGCCATCCATTGAAAGGTTGAATTTCTTTTTAAATGTTTTTGGTCTATGGGGATCAGAACAAATCTTTCTGCTATACGTATGGTGTTATTAACACATAGAAAACCAAAGGAAATCTTCCTCCTGTGTCATAGATTTAAATGGAAGCATTTTAAGGGAAGCAGTTATTGGGAGGATAAAGATTATTTTTCTGTAACAATTTGTAAATATTTGATTTGATTTTTAATTATTTATCAGACTTTTGCCTTTTCCTGAGGAGTACATGCACGTGTGGCATTGATGGGCAGCCCTGGGGCAGAGAATTGGCACTCAGTGCCACCTCCTCCCATGTGATATGAGTGATATTCCTGATAGGTTTGTTGGCACAGCCACCTAGAATGGTTTGTAGATCCAAATCAGTATAATGCAGTGTTCTACTGTGCCCATTTAACTGGCCCTGCTGCCTTGTTTGGTTGCTTGCTCCAGAGAGTCCTGGTGTGAGTATTCTTTAAAACTATGAGATTGAAGAGACCTGCAGTAAAGTTATCTGAGAGTCAGGTGAGTGAGCCAAATACTGTTCCTTCCTTATCCAACAATCATCCAAGCTAAGGGACTGTATTCTTAAAGGCTGCACTCCATCAGCTTGCACTGGTTTTACACGAGACCTATGGCAATCACTACTCCAGTGGCCATTGTGTAAATATTTCTCTTGTCCACTGATGGATACAATTTTTTTTTTAACAGCCTACCAGCAATGCAACATGGGAATTCACCCCATTTAGTTTTAAGTATGAAATGTGAATTAGATTTGTCAGGTTTGTTTCGTGGGTTGTGCATTTGCCTTCACAGTTCTGAACGGATAGCAAATCGCTCACTGATCAGAGTTAATGTTACATCTTCAAGTTGGTTCAAAATCATTTCCCTAATTGCTTTTAAAAGCATTTTTGATGGATATTATTGCTGGGAAAAATTCAAAATATTTCTAAATATACCCACAGCCCATCTAAGGTGCAATTCATGGCAGCTCTCTCTCATTTTCTAAATCCGTTCCCATGGTACTGTGGAGTGCATTTCAGGAAATGGTGCGGGAAGCAGTACCTGACCTCCTGTCTATTATGATTGGAAGTTTTAGGGAGCAAATCTATGATTTCCCGATATGTGCTTCTCCTAGCAGCCAGGGCTCTTGGATGGGAGAATGCATTCAGAAAATTGGCCTCAATGTACATTAATAAAGCTAAACCCAAAAGCTGAGGCAAATTCCTGAATCCTCAACTGGATTGTATGTATTTGGGGAGATTAATGTCAATTACTGATTAGCCACTAGAGGATTATTACTGCAGGTTTGTTTTAATTGGTTGACGTTGCATCTTTGCCTTTTTATTAATTTTTTTTTGCAGGAAATGTAAGTTGCGTTCTAGTTACAAGTTTGATTCATGAAAAAGCAGAAACCTTGCATTTTTCATGAAGATAGAAATTTCACGCTCTAGATTGGAAAAAAACCATCTGAATGCAATTTTGGCTGAGATAAATTAGTAATGCCTTGGAATTAAACATCAGGTTTTAATCTGTGTGTGTTTCCTTTTACATGGCATCCAAAGACTTGCCTTTTCTCCATGCTTATCCACAGACAACAGTGATTCTGGAATAAATAAACCAACTGCAATTATATTGGTTGAACTGGGTCCAGTTTGATCTAACCCAACTGATCATTTCAAACCTTTTTATTTTCAGCACACTCGCTACTAAAGGCCTCCGTGTTCATAGATCCTTTATAGTCATTATTGTGCTCACCCCCGTTAGTGTAGAGATGGCCCCTTTTGTGCAAGGTGTAGTGATATGGATCGAGAAACCAGCTAGGCAGAGTTGTGCTACAATGTTTCACGGGCTAAGAAAAATATCAGGCAAAAGAGGGTTGCTCTGGTAGCCAGTCTCAACCCCATTGTCAAATTCTAATTATAGGAATCGGGCCCTATGTTGAATTTCATACACTTTTTGGGCACGTTTTGTCCCCAGCACTTACTCTGTATAAAGATTGTGTGTGACTTATCAATCAACCTAGCTTGCTAAAGTTAGATTCTTAAACCTAGATTTCTGCTGAAAAGGCTGATAGTAAGCAAATGTCCCGCCAGCACTCCTCATTCTAATTTCCACAGTAGTACACACTGCTGGCGTGAGTCAGCATGGAGTGCAATGCTACCACAAGGAAATTGCTGCTAGGGCAGCTTTGAGGCCCATCTAGGGGTTGAGATTTGGATTCTAGCCTCAAAAAAATCTGCCACTTTGCCATTGAAAAGGAGACCAACTGGGCCTAATTGAATAATTAAGATGGTGGTGTCAGATGCTGCATTAGCACCAGACCAACACTTTTTTTTCCTGACACTCCCTGGCCATTCTCTAGTTGGCACCCAAGATGCACCCACATTAAAGCAGATGCCCTATTACTGTATTGTTAGGAAATATGGTTTAAGTATGTTGCATTTGTATTTGTGGGTGTTAGGAATGAGTTTTAACTTTAAAGTTTAAGTTTGATTTGTATTTCTGTATCTCTGTGTTAAGAAAGGTCAAATGGAGTTTTATTTTCTAATGAGAAGTTTAAAAACCCTTTAAAGTAAAAGTAAACACATGAGTAGAAAGAATAGTGCTGTTGCCTAGCAACGGGGCGGGGGGGCGGGGGGGGGGAGTGGGGAGGTGTGGGGAACAGATAGGCAGGTTCCTTCCACAGACATAAACAGAACTAAAGAAACAGCAGTTTTGGTTCAACTGAAGCCAGGGCCTCAGATATACTGGACACTGGGAGAGGGAGCTGCAGATTTCCCAAAAGGTCCCAAGTGAAGAAAAACCCCAAAAATCCAGGAGAGTAGAAGAGGGCAAAGTCCAAAGGAGACTTTGTAGTCAAAGAAAGGACAGGAACCTGGGAAAAGGTCTTGTTAAGAGTGAGGGGCAGAGGGAAAGCCTCCAAGCTTCGGATTTAAAGTAAGAGCAGCTTGCAAGAAGGTTCAAAAAGACAACTGAAGGCCTGTAATTCTTTGCTATGGGCATGTGAAGCAGTGATGTACTGTTAAGGCTGAGTTGGTGAGAGAGAGTGCATGGAGGACAGCTTGAGTGCATGTGGTGACCCAGGGAAGAGGAACATCAGAAGGAGAGTTTGAAACCCTGGAGGTGAACCCTTGTGGAAGGTGTCTGAGAGAAAACATCAGTTTGGGAGAAGATTCCAAGGTGAGATTTTGAAGAATGGAGATTGGAAACCCTCGTGCGAAGGATGGAATTCAGTGAGACTGGTTGGCTCATGGTGTGACAAGCGTTTGGGGGGATTTGAGGAGAGATCCATAGCACCTGGTTGAGGTGACATCTGTTACTTGGTTTCAGAGTGTGGTGTGTCTGACCACAGGGTGCCATAGGTTTACATGGACTGTGTACATTAAAGTACAAGATAGCTTTTGTGACTTGTGTTACCCTTACAAATCTGTATATATCTGTAAAGGTATAGTTGTGGGTGAAGGAGTATTGTAATATAGTTCATCTTGTTGAATAAATGTTTCATTCTTTTGTAAAAAGTTCATCAGCTGATTCCTGTGACTCTGTTCAGTAGCTACACCACACGTATCTAAACAAATAAATAAAAGTTAGGATCTATCAGGCTGGGTTCCACCCTGGGATCAGGCTTGTCCAGGGGTAACCCCAGCAGGGAATCAAAACAGTATTACTTGGGATTTTCATCACTCTACCATTGGTTGTAAAGCCTTCAGCTGCCTAGGTCATTAAGCTCTGGAATTTCATCCATAAATTTTTTGCCTCTCTCTCCTCCTTTAAGACTCTCCTTAAAACCTACCCCTTTGACCAAGCTTTTTGTCACCTGTCCTAATATCTCCTTATGTGACTTGATGTCTCCTTTCATCTGATAACACTCCTGTGAAATGCTTTGGGAGATTTTATTATGCCAAGGGCACTATATATATTCAATGTTTTTGTGGCCTGCTGCTAATGCTAAATATTCCACTAGGGTCAGGAATGCTTGGCCTAGCTGCCACACTTCTGTTGGTAAACCAGGGCTGAGGACTTTAGGGCCCATATTTCTTTTCTATATAAAAGCAATGATGTTTATTCATATATTACTTCCTGAATTAGTTTCTGTTGTTGTGAAAGACACCATTTTCTGTATACTTTCTCAACTGATGACGCTTGCTGCTGCAATTGAAGTTGTAACTAATAAACTGCAGAGAATTGTAATTCCTTTGGAACTCTCCATAGTGCCCCATAGTCTAGATGAGGAAGAGAAGTTTGTGAGGGGTCGTTAATACAGGTACAAACTCCCCTATGTCCACACACTTCAGTACTCCATAAGCCACATTCATCGACATCAATAATCCTTAGGCGTCACAGGGAACATCTGATGGATCAACCAATCTGCAATCTGTAAGTGCATCAACCCAAATCACAAGGACGTTGTTTGCTATTGTATAAGGATCTGGCACATACAGGGTTAATGTGAGATTGAGCACTGTACCGCTCACACAGTTGTTAAGAAGGCACATGATCCAGACCCAGGGGTCAGTGTGGTGTTGAGCAGAGATGTGTAAAGACCTAATCATGGAGATAGCTCTTAGCCTGTACCCTTTACTATACAGGTGTAAATAATTCTAGTTAATAAAGACTTAGTTAACCTGCTGAAGACTATGAATTCTTCTTAAGAAATACCGTTCGGTATCCAACATCTTCCCAACATGGTAGCAGCTGGGGATCAAAAACCCTCAACTTTTCTGGAAGACTAAGAAAAACTTCAACAAAAATTCTGACCTGAGAGAAACTCCCAACAGAAGCTGAATGTGCAGGGAAAATTTGCCAGAAAACACTCCAGAGGAAAGGCCTGGAAACTGAAGGCAGAGATTTTTACTGCAGCAGAAGCCACCACTCAGTCTCCTTTGGAAGTCCAGCTTCAGAATGCAGAGTCCACAGAGCCTGCAAAGGTGAACTAAATCCTTTAAAAAGTTCCAGGCTGCAGCCAGCCCTGAGAACCTTTCCCTAATCCAGTGTCGGAGGTGCTGTTGAAGGAACGCCCCGTCACTAAAACCCGATTTCCCCAGTCAGAGCCCAATACATGGCTTCCAAATTCGTAAGAAAAAATAATTTATTATTTAAATCTCTCAGGAGCATCGTGACTGTCCTGCTTGGAAAACAGCAAGCATAACTTTAAACTCAAAAATGCCTCATTACTCATCATAGCAAACCGTGGAACTAAAGAAGTTGGCATACAGCTGATCCAGGGAGCCATTGTTAAGAGGCTTCTTCAAGGGCAATTATAGAGGTATGAAGAAAGTGTTGTCTAAAGTGGGCTGGGAAAATAGACTAAGGGGATGAGCAGTGGTAGACATTTTAAGCAGATATTTCATAAAGCTCAGCAAAAATTTATCCCGGCCAAAAAGAAGGACTCGATGAGAAGGATGAACCACCCGTGGTTAACAAAGGTGGTCAAGGACAGTATCCAATCAAAAACTAAGGCATACAAAGAGTCAAACTAGTAAACTAGTGGTAGGCCAGAAGATTGGGAATTTTTTACAAACTGGCAGTGGATGACTAAAAAACTAATAAAGAGGGAGAAAATTGATAATGAAAGTAAATTGCCAAGAAATATAAAAACAAACAGCAAGAGCTTCTATGGGTATATAAAAAGAAAGAGAATGACTAAAGTGAGCATGGGACCCATGGAGGATGAAACTGGAGAATTGATAATGGGGAACAGGGAAATGGCAGATAATTTAAACCAATATTTTGCATCCGTCTTCACAATGGAGGACCTATAAACATCCCAAAGATATCAGATAAGCAAGGAGCTAATGGGAGGAAAGATCTTGTAACAGTTTCTGTCACAAGGGACAAAGTATTGGAGAAACTAATGGGACTAAAGGCAGACACGTCACCAGGACCTGATGGCCTGCATCCAAGGGTTTTAAAGGAAATGGCTGCAGAGATAGTGGAGACATTGGTCGAAATATTCCAGAACTCACTGGATTCCAGGAGGGTCTCAGCGGATTGAAAAACCACTAATGTGATACCCCTGTTCAAGAAGGGGATGGGGGGGAGACAAAAAGCAGAAAACTATAGGACAGTCAGCCTAACATCTGTTATTGGGAAAATGCTGGAGTCCATTATTAAGTAAGAAATAGCTTAATGCAATCAAAAAGTGTCAACATGGTTTTGTGAAAGGGAAATCATGCTTGACAAATTTTGCTAGAGTTCTTTGAGGATAGAACGAGCAGAGTTGATAAAAGGGAATCGGTAGATGTAGTGTATTTGGATTTCCAGAAGACATTTGATAAGGTGCCACAAAAGGTTATTGCACAAGATAGGAGCTCACGGTATTGGGGTTAATGTATTAGCATGGATTTAGAATTGGTTAATACACTAAAGACAGAGTTCGTAATGGGTCTTTTTCAGGTTGGAAAGACATAACTACTGGAATGCCACAAGGATCAGTCCTGGAGCCTCAATTATTTATGATCTATATTAATGACTTGGAGGAGGGGACAAAGTGTAATGTATCCAAATTTGCTGATGATACAAAAATAGGTGGAAGGGCATGTTGTGATGAGGACATAAGGAATCTGCAAGGGGATATAGACAGGTTGAGTGAGTAGGCAAAAATTTGGCAGATGGATTTAATGTAGGAAAGTGTGAGGTCATGCACTTTGGTAGGAAAAATCAAAAGGCAGACTATTAAATGGAGAGAGACTCCAAAAAGTGCAGCACAAAGGGATCTGGGTGTTCTTGTGCATGAAACACCAAAATGTTAGCATGCAGGTGCAGCAATTACTAAGAAGGTAAATGGAATTTTGGCCTGTATTGCTAGGAGGTTGGAGTTTAAAAATAGAGAAGTCTTGTTACAACTGTAAAGGGTGTTGCTGAGGCTGCACCTGGAGTACTGTGTATAGCTTTGGTCCCCATATTTAAGAAAGCATATACAGGCATTGAAGGCAGTTCAAAAGAGATTCATTAGGCTGATTCCTGGGATGAAGGGGTTGACTTATCAAGAATGGCTAAACAGATTAGGCCTTTATTCATTAGGGTTTAGAAGAATGAGGGTTGATCTTATTGAAACGTTCAAGATCCTGAGGGGGCTTGACAGGGTAGATGTTGAGAAGATGTTTCCACTAGTGGGGGAATCTCAAACTAGGGCACATAGTTACAGAATAAGGGACACTCATTTAATACTGAGATGCGAAGGAATTTCTTCTCTGAGGGTTGTGAATGTCTGGAATTCTCTACCTCAGAGTTGTGGAGGCTGGATCACTGAAAGTATTTAAAGAGGAGATAGATAGATTTTTGAAATATTGGGGAGTTGAGGGCTCTAAGGAGCTGGCACGAAAGAGGAGTTGAGGCCTGGGGCAAATCAGCCATGATTTTATTGAATGGTGGGGCAGGCTTGAGGGGCCGAATTGCCTACACCTCCTACTTATGTTCTAAGAAGCGTGCCATCGCTGTTTTGTGGAGCCTGCCAAAACCAGCGCAGGAAACCCCTTTGTCTCGGAGTCAACAGCAACATCATCTTGAAAGCCTGTAAGCTCTTAAAGCGGCACATAGAATCAAAAAAATTTCAACAAGGATCACAGTTCAACACTTCCAACTCAACCTGGACTAACTCAAGGATCAGACCAATCACAAAATTGGGATTTTGTTTGAATAACTTTCTGATAGAATTGCTTCACATTTAAACAAATAGTCTGCAGACCTACAAGTTAAAGAAGATCTAACCATGGACAAGGCAATCTAGATGGTTAGACTGTCTGAACTCCGTGAGCAGCATAGAGCAATTTTAAGGGGAGAGAATAAAACATGGGCAGAAGCCAACTCTCAGTCCAGCTCATTAGGCCACAAAGACACAGACATTCCAAGTCTGGGAAAGCAATTCCCAAACCGTCCAGCAGAGTGTCCTTGCCAGTGCTGCGGTGTGAAGCACCCTCACAGGAGAGATCAGTGTCCTGTGGGTACAGCCCAAAGCTTCCACTGAAATAGGATTGGACGCTATGGCAAACTGCAGTCAAAACCCCAGAAACTCACAGAAGGCCCAAAAGTAACCCATGAGGTTGAGACCGAAAGCCCAGAAGAGACACAGCCATGCTTCTTGGGTGAGATCAAGGATTGTGGTTTCTCATTCTGGAATGCAGACATCTTTGTTTATTTAATTTATCTATTAAATTTGAAATTAGAATCAGGTGTCAGCATGACAGGCCTGTCGGACAAGGAACCATGGCTCAAAGACCTCTGGCTTCGGACAGTGGACACCACTTTACAGACAGGAAGAATCCAACTTCCTGTCATTGGCATGACCCTGGAACCACTGAGATATGGTCTTTGAGCTGATGTACATCATCCATAATCAGACTTTCTCTCTCCTGAGCAGAGATGCCTGCGTAGCCTTGGCTCTCTTACAGATGGCAGAGGATGTCAAGACAGTCACTGTCATTAGCCAATAGAACTGCAAACACTAAAGTGCATTCAGACTCGGTCTTCAGCTCCGAACTCTCTTCTCTCTTTGCAGAGCAGGTTTGCCCATTCTCATTGCAGGTTCCAGAGATCCCCCAGTGGTCAGACCAGCCTACCATCCATGAGATATCCATGATGCCTCCTGTGGCATTGGTATCAGAATGATCAGCAGTCCAAGAAGCCTTTACCTCCAACTACGACGATGGTGCAGCTGGTAAACACAGCAACCACCGTGCACACACTGCAGCTTCCAGCCAGCATGTCACGACCACAAGGGATGCTGGAACCTGAGAGCTGTCTCCCACAATCGACAATGAAAGGCAGAGGTGAGCGTATTGCTAAACTTTCTTCTCGCCACAGGAATGGCCTTCCTCAGCCAGAGGGCATGGAGATGGCCTACACGCAGAAAGGAGGAAAGAAAGAAGTGAAATGGAGATGAGCACAATGTTTGTCCAGCCCGCAAGAAACAATTTAGAGTAGCAGCAACCACTGATTAACACAGCAGCCGAGCTGACCAAGTGCAGTTCACCATGAAAGAATGGAAGAAAAGATTGAAAGGATACCCAAATGCCAGTCCAACCTCCAAGCTAACAGGAAGAACCAGAAACAACAGAGCCTATCACTTCTTCGACAGAACGGCAAATGAGATCCGGAAGTGTTATAAGGCCTCCAGACCACCTGAACCTGTAAATTCAAGGACTGGAAGGGGGTTGAATGTTGTAACAATGCTAATACTGTAATAGTAATAACGAGAATGTTGTAATAATGCTAATACTGTAATAGTAATAACGTAGTAATAGTAATAATGTTGTAACAGCAATGAAAATGCATGAGACTGATAACAAGGTAAGACATGAATTAAAGTAGTGTAACTCTATATCCATTGGACAAAGACTTGGGGGAGGTATAATATAAGGGTCTGGCACATACAGGGTTAATGTGGAACTGAGTACAGTACTGCCCACACAGTGATACAAGAAGGCACATGACCCAGACTCAGGGGTCAGTGTGATGTTGAGCAGAGATGTGTAAAGACCTAAACATGGAGATAGCTCTTAGCCTATACCCTTTATTGTACATGTATAAATAGTCCAACTAATTAATAAAGACTTACAGTTAACCTACTGAAGGCCCTGAAGATGACTTTAAGACATGCCATTCTGTCACGAACATTTGCCATTGCGAACTTCATCACTGTTCTGACAGAAAGAAGGCATTATCTGAACACAGCCCACAGTATAGTAAATGGTGCCCATATGACCATCAGGCTTTCCATATTAACACCATTCCTTACATGAACAAAATGTAGAAATGACTTCTAGTCGATTAATAAACAAGTGATATCTGTGGTGTTGTAAAGCAAAAATTGTAATACAAATGAATGTCCATTATCCAGGAACTACTCATGATATTTTCATTAGGCACAGTCTACTCTTCCTCCAATTATTAGAAGGCTCACATAGGCAAATGGCTGCTGAGCGACCAGGACTTTCTGTGCAGTAATGTTTAATTCCCATTTAGAATCCACCAAACCACAGAGGAAGATAAATACCATTATACTTGTATTTCAACCAAATTTATTCTTGATCCATTATTATGATGCAAGGATCATTCAGATGGAGAATTTATGCTATTGCGTCTGGCTCTGTCCTCCTGTTGCTTGGGTTCCTCTGCAGATAGCCACGAATTTGTTATGCATTGCTGCTGTGAGGTCAGAAGTGCACTGCTGTAAATCCTGCACGGTAATGAGTGCAATCTTAAAAAAATTACAATTGTTCACTCTTCTTAAATTCCTCTTGTCTACCTCAATTATGTGGAGTGCTTGTAGAAAGCTGGTACTTGCTTTAATTGTCTGAAAGGGGTATAGTGGCTGATAAACAGCAGATCCACCTCATTTCAAAGTCCCAGTTTAATGCTCTATAACTGATCCTACAGTATTTGATGAAGTACAACTGACGTGGAATGAATTCTTCGAATAGCTGTGACAACTGGGAAATTCTAATAGCCGAGATGAAATTGCTAATCTTAATGTTCCCTGCTTTGGTGCAGAAGGAACATTGTGATATTCCTTTCATAATAGTGTAATCATTCTTTTGAGTAAGAAGTAGTTCTAAACCTTATCTGGCTTCAACAGTAAAGAAGAATAAACCAGATAATTTTAAGACCTTGCCTATGACATAATTACTTAAGGTGACCTTCTTGACCGGTAGTCAAATCCCGTGGCCTGCAGTTACTGGTGGGGCCTGGGGCCTGGAGTTTGCTGCTGGAGCCTGGGGCCTGGAGTTTGCTGCTGGGGCCTAGGGCCTGGAGTTTGCTGCTGGGGCCTGGGGCCTGGAGTTTGCTGCTGGGGCCTGGGGCCCATGGCCTGCAGTTTGCTGGTGGGGCCTGCAGTCTGGAGTTTGGTGGCGGGGGCGCTGAGATAGTTTACACCCTGAGACTGGAGGGTGTTGGGGTGGGGGGCTGGAAATTTGGGCTCCGAGACTGGAGGGAGGTGGTAGGTGGACGGCGAGTTTAGACTCTGAGCCTTGACGGGGGGTTGGAGGGGGGGGTGGTGTGGGGGGAGTTAAGAGGGTGTAGAGAGGGTTTAGACCCTGAGACTGAGGACAGGGAGAGGGGGAAGGAGAGTTTAGACCCTGAGATTGGGGGTGGGGAAGGGGGAGGGAGAGTTTAGACCCTGAGACTGGGGTGGGGGTGGGGGGGAGGGAGAGGTTAGACCCTGTGACTAGGGGTGGGGGGAAGGGAGGGAGAGTTTAGACCCTGACACTGGGGGTGGGGGGTAGGTGTGGAGGGGGAGTTTAGACCATGAGACTAGGGGTTGGGGTGGATGTAGTTTAGACCCTGAAACTGGAGGTGAGTGGTTGGAGGGTGGGTTTTAGATCCTGAGGCTAAAGTGAATTAAGAACTGTTGGGGATCTGGTGGTGCTCTTGAGCATGTATGATGGAAAGATTTTTTGGACTAAACAAAAGAACTGAATAAATTCCAATATGATTTAAGTAATTTATTTTCTTGCATTTTTTAGTGCAGGTTGCTGAGCACATTTGATAGGTTTGACTACCTTTTGCCATTTGATCGCATTTGATTATCAAAGATGGCAAAAAGCTGTTGACTGCATGCAAAACTCATTCCAAATGAGAACGTTTGATGCCAAATGACCGCTGATCATTTTTGAGTGCATTCGAATGCAAAAATGATGTCATAAGTTTCAGCTAGGGATGTGCTGGGCTCCCCCCATCATTGAGGATGGGGATACTTGTGGAGCCTCCTCCTCCAGTGAGTTGTGTAATTGTTCGCCATTGTTCAGGACTGAATGTGGCTGGACTCAGACCTCCTGATTTGATCCATTGGTTGCGGGATTGCTCAGCTCTGTCTGCGCCTGCTGCTTCCGCTGTTCAGTATGCAGTCTTGTGTTGTAGATTCACCAGGTTTGCGCCAAGCTCATTTTTAAATATGCCTGCTGCTGCTCCTGGCATGCTCTCCGGCAATCCTCATTGAACCGGGGTTGGCCCACTGGCCTGATGTTAATGGTAGAGTGAGGGATATGGTCGGGGCCATGAGGTTACAGACTGTATATGTGCTGAGGAGCATGTGATTATGCTGAGCTTTAATATTGCTATAAAGCCTTTAATTTTTTGGGTGAAAGCTTCTTTTACCCATTTTACACTTCCCCATCTTTGAAACTGTTGACCTGCTGCATCCTGAGGGGAGACCCAGCAATTGGCTGGGCCCCCACTGATTACCAACCCCAGCCCATTCTCCATCGCGGTAACAATCAGAAATCTAATACAATAATAATCATAATCGCTTAATTAATGGAAGTAGAGGTACATTAGAACTTACAGCAGCCTGACCCAGACATAGTCCTTGCAGATTCAGCTTCAAAACTCTGCTAGCAAATATGA
Organism: Cetorhinus maximus; assembly: GCF_964194155.1. NCBI lineage: Eukaryota > Metazoa > Chordata > Chondrichthyes > Lamniformes > Cetorhinidae > Cetorhinus > Cetorhinus maximus. The sequence continues at coordinate 126,045,744 of NC_135884.1, forward strand.
TGATTATCAACATAACCATTCTTCGATTTAGAGCAATTATAAATTTTAAAATATGAATTCACTGCAGTGTAAGTGGACTGTGCAATTTAATAAAATAAAAACAAAAAACTACTGTGGATGCTGGAAATCCAAAACAAAAACAGAATTACCTGGAAAAACTCAGCAGGTCTGGCAGCATCGGCAGAGAAGAAAAGAGTTGACGTTTCGAGTCCTCATAACCCTTCAACAGAACTAAGTAAAAATAGGAGAGGGGTGAAATATAAGCTGGTTTAAGGTTGGGTGGGGGGGGTGGGGGTGGGGAGAGAAGTTGGGGGTGGGGGTGGGGTGGTTGTAGGGACAAGAAAGCAGTGATAGGAGCAGATAATCAAAAGATGTCACAGATAAAGGAACAAAGAGGTGTTGAAGGTGGTGATATTATCTAAGAGAATGTGCTAATTAAGAATGGATGGCAGGACACACAAGGTACAGCTCTAGTGGGGGTGGGGTGGAAAGACTGACAGGGCATTACAGGTATAGATTTAAAAATAATGGAAATAGGTGGGAAAAGAAAAATCTATATAAATTATTGGAAAAGACAAAAGGGAGGGGGAAGAAACGGAAAGGGGGTGGGGATGGACGAGGGAGCTCAAGATCTAAAGTTGTTGAATTCAATAGTCCAGAAGGCTGTAAAGTGCCTAGTCGGAAGATGAGGTGCTGTTCCTCCAGTTTGCGTTGGGCTTCACTGGAACAATGCAGCAAGCCAAGGACAGACATGTGGGCAAGAGAGCAGGGTGGAGTGTTAAAATGGCAAGCGACAGGGAGGTTTGGGTCTTTCTTGCGGACAGACGGCAGATGTTCTGCAAAGCGGTCGCCCAGTTTACGTTTGGTCTCTCCAATGTAGAGGAGACCGCATTGGGAGCAACAAATGCAGTAGACTAAGTTAGGGGAAATGCAAGTGAAATGCTGCTTCACTTGAAAGGAGTGTTTGGGCCCTTGGACGGTGAAGAGAGAGGAAGTAAAGGGGCAGGTGTTGCATCTTTTGCGTGAGCATGGGGAGGTGCCATAGGTGGGGTTGAGGAGTGGGGGGTGATGGAGGAGTGGACCAGGGTGTCCCGGAGGGAACGATCCCTACGGAATGCCGCCAGGGGGGGTGATGGGAAGATGTGTTTGGTGGTGGCATCATGCTGGAGTTGGTGGAAATGGCGGAGGATGATCCTTTGAATGCGGAGGCTGTTGGGGTGATAAGTGAGGACAAGGGGGACCCTATCATGTTTCTGGGAGGGAGGAGAAGGTGTGAGGGCGGATGCGCGGGAGATGGGCCGGAGACAGTTGAGGGCCCTGTCAACGACGGTGGGTGGAAAACCTCGGTTAAGGAAGAAGGAGGACATGTCAGAGGAACTGTTTTTGAAAGTGGCATCATCAGAACAGATGCGACGGAGGCGAAGGAACTGAGAGAATAGGATGGAGTCCTTACAGGAAGCGGGGTGTGAGGAGCTGTAGTCGAGGTAGCTGTGGGAGTCGGTGGGCTTGTAATGGATATTGGTGGACAGTCTATCACCAGAAATTGAGACAGAGAGGTCAAGGAAAGGAAGGGAAGTGTCAGAGATGGACCACGTGAAAATGATGGAGGGGCGGAGATTGGAAGCAAAATTAATAAATTAATAAATTAAAATTTAATAAAATGACAGATATCAGCGATTGATTTTCTCTTTTGATCTGTATTTTCAGCGGGTTCCTACCTTTTTAGGCTGCACCACGCTGATCCTTGTTAACTGGCTCGCATTGAATTGCAAGATAAATGGGGAAAGTTGTGGTCATTAGCAACCATCTGACAGATTGAACTCTACGTCTGTTCTGTGGTTGCAAAGCGGATGCAGAGAGCAAGACACTTATGATGGTTCATTGTTCTGTCTAAAATGAACACGGGTAGGCTTTTCGCAATAGTTTTTTGTTTTTATTACGGGTAGGCTTTTGATCAACTTGCATACTGTTCAATACCCACAAGGGGGCAGAGGGTCAACACTAAATATGACAACTTGTTCTGCTGAAGTCTCAGCATGTTGAGTTGTTTACAGCTGGAAACAATATCAATACAAAGTATTAACACAATTAGAATAGAAATAAACAGCAATGGCATTAGTTGGATGCAAATTAATATAAGATGTGATAAGGCAATGTGGCAAAAACACTGCAGAGATCAGATTCCATCAGTACCTGGTTATTTTGAACTTTGATTTAATTGAAAATCTGGTCAAACTTTTCAATGCCTGCTAAACACACACCCATGATATCCAGGGACGTAATATGTATATGCAAGATGCAAAGTGGTCCTGAAAATCCATGAGGCCATTTATGCAAGCGTGTTCCGCACAGGCACTTCCACTTGCACAATTGTCTCCAGTGCAGACCTGTAAACTGTGGGGTCAGTTCACTTACATAACCTTTGACAATGACTGAAAGCAACTCCCATGTCACATGGGAGTACAACACTGGAGATGGAAATTGACTGGAATGGAGGTGGATGCAGCACACAAGTAGCCGATGCTTTGAAATAATGAGATAAATAGCAGGCATGTGGGTGGTAGAAGGTTCACGTGAGATTTTGTGGTACTTTCTTGCATTTCTTCAAGTGGGAAAATTGGCAGAAGTCCCCAAAAGAAGGAAAGGATTTTGAAAGGAGGTAGAAATGAAGAACATAAAATGTCAATGACCACAATATACAAACTCTTCTGGGTGTGATGCAGTAAAGCAGAGAAAGCCTGATGAGTGTTAATGGGAGGAAGCCACAATTCAAAGAAGTATTTTGTGCGCCGTGTTGCATGAGGTGACAGAAGTGCTGAGCACCCCCTCTTTCACCCCCAGAGCTGCAGACTCGTGCATGACCAAAATTCAATGGGAAAAGTAAAACACCAACCAGTCGCTGGACTGGTAATCCAGAGACCCAGGGTAAAGCTCTGGGGACCTGGGTTCAAATCCCACCACGGCAGATGGTGGAATTTGAATACAATAAAAAACCTGGATTTAAAAGTCTAATGATGACCATGAAACCATTGTCGATTGTCATTAAAAAAGAAGCCCATCTTGTTCACTAATGTCCTTTAGGGAAGGAAATCTGCCGTCCTTACCTGGTCTGGTCTACATGTGACTCCAGACCCACAGCAATGTGGTTGACTCTTAAATGCCCTCTAAACAAGGGCAATTAGGGATGGGCAATAAATGCTGGCCTAGCCAGGGACGCCTACATCCCATGAATGAATAAAAAAAAAACAACTGCTAAACATATTTTTCCTTAGGCACAAGCACACTCTTCACTCTGTAAAATTAATAGTTGCATAAACCTTTTTTTGAGTCTGGACTTTAATGAGTGAAGTGCATTTTTTGCATTAAACTTCACATTAGAAATGGTTAGGCAGAAACTTGAAAATTTAATTTATTATGGATTTCTTCAAGTCATCCGCTTCCACGGTGTCTGAGAAAGCAGCATCAGATAGTGAAAAGATAATTGTGATAGGGAATGGGGTTGGTTCCAAGTAGAGTTTTACGCTGCTTATTATGCCAGAAATTTGCAACTTTGTATTCAGAAAACAGCAGGAGGTTTCCCATTTCTGTGCCTACCATTCACTTCACTGGGCAGGGAATTGTGGACAAACGATGAAGTGGGAAACACTGATCAATATTTAACCTCCAATCAACAAGTAGTGCATGGAACCAAAGTAAAACAATTTTAAAAATATATCCCTTTAGTGAAGTTGTGTTAAGAATAACTTGTGTTAAATAACAATATTGCACGGTTGCTACAAGCATCAATAGTGAGCTCCAAGTAATCAGAATTGCTGACAAGATCTCCGTCACTGCGTTCAGTTAACTATAATGCAAATTTTTTCTTTAAGCCTTGAATATCTCGTTAATAAATGCACTTGTAAGTATGTACAGAAAGGAAGTCATGTTTAAATTATGTCCAATTTGAAATTGATATGTTGCCCAGGGTCAAAAACAGCAACCCATGTTAACGTGGAACCAACTGCAATAATATCCCAACAAATTACTTTTGATGGAATATGATAATTGTAGCTTTAATATTACCATGACTTCCCACCAAGGGAAATGATGATTATCTTAATTTACAGGCTGATTGAACATCATCAGGTGTCTTAAGTGTGTTTGTTTCTCTTATTTTGCGGTTAATTGAATCCTCTCTTCATAAACACACTGCTAGTTAAATCCCTAATGCATTCATACCTGGAAGAACAGCAGAGAGCTGAAAGGACGAAGGAATATCTAGGAGATTTCAGTGGAAGGATGCTTGGAAATAAATTCCCTGCCAATTCTGTTGTAATGTTCCAATATTATCACAGCTTCCACCATGTTGCACACGGCTGTCAGAATATTTGTTTGGTAAATTTGTTCTACGTTCTGGATTTGGTTTTAATGTATATCTTTGTAGTGAAGCGAGGGCAAGACCTGTGGGTCTGGAATGAAGGATGGCAATCAGATAGTGGTTGTAAGGAATAAAAACAGAAAATGCTGGAAAAACTCAGCAGGTCTGGCAGCATCTGTGGAGAGAGTAATAGAGTTAATTTTTCAAGTCCGTTATGACTTCTTCAGATGTTAACTCTGTTTCTATTTCCACAGATGTTACCAGCCTGTTGAGCTTTTCTAGCATTTTCTGCTTTTGTTTTTGTTTCAGATTTCCAGCATCCACAGTATTTTGCTTTTACCTTAGTAGTTGTAAGGGAAGTGGTACGGTTGAGGAACTGTTGGGGATGGGGAATAGGAGGGATAATTTAGGAAAGTGCTCCTCATGAGCTTAGCACTGAGATCTCTGGCAGGTGGGGTCACAGGTCATCACTATTTATTTTTTCCCTCATCTCTTCCCCTTCTCAAAGAGCTGTTCCCCTTGACATAGGTGTATCAGGTAGATCACTGAGATTCTCTATGTACTACAAACTGAGAAATGTGGCTCAAGTTGCATGTTGCAGCTGAAAGGAGCCCATGGCATAGGTGGTGGTGAAGTAGAGCAGGGTGTTGTTAGTGCTTATGTGCAAACTGATACTATGTTTCTGGATGATGTTGCCGAGGGTCAACATGTGGATGAGAAATAGGAGGGAGCCGGTGGGGGGGCGGTGGGGGGGGCACCAGAGGTAACAGTGCAGGAACAAGAAGAGAAACAATTGCAAATGATACCCTGGCCTTTTTTTTACTTTTTCATGAGCTGCGATTGGATAGACAAGAATAGAACCAGGTGAAAGCCTGGTCCTATGCAGCTGGACAATGGTGGACAGGTATTGGAGAAGGATGGTACGGTTAACCATGTCAAAGGCTGCAGACGGGTCGAGAAGGATAAGGAAGGAACGTTTATCATCTTTGTCATGGTTACATAGAATGTCATTTGGGCTGGGGGAATAGAAGGAAGTAGTGGATGCAGCTGATTGGGTGATCTTAATCGTATCGTGAGAAAGAACTTCATGAGCTCCTCATAGTTAAAGAGTGGAGGAGACAAGGGAGTGGGGTTTAAAAAGACTGTTTACAATCAAGGACAGAAGCTGGGGGTTATCTTTGCTTTCCAGGATAATCCAGGAACAGTGAGCAGTTTTGGCAGATCTGACCAGATCCCGATATTGTCCGCCATACCCAGTCAAGTTTGTGTTCCTTGGAATTAAGGCAGTTGAGTTGAAGGCAATATCGGGGGAATGACCAGGTTGAGCATGCAATGATTTAATTGGGGAAAAAGGCATCAAAGGTGGAGGTGAGGGTGCGGTTGAGCAGATCAGTAGCTGCAGAAATGTCGTGGTGAACTGAGGGCGAAAGGCTAGATGGTTGGGATTTTGAAACGCATCATAAGAATTGAATATCATCCAGTTAATATAGAAAAATGAAAGATATCTGATCAAAAACTCAAATATTGACATTTACTTATTTAATCAGTATTAATAATCTTTTATTAATATCTACATCTTATCAGCAAATTTGAGTTCTCTGGAGAGGAAGCTGTACATTTTCATTCAATAATGTATGAAGTGGTTGTTACTTTGAACTATAGATTTTAATTATTTATTTATGAAATATACGTGTTTATACAGTGGCACAGTCCTGCACCACATACGTGTTTATACAGTGGCACAGTCCTGCACCACATACGTGTTTATACAGTGGCACAGTCCTGCATCACATATGTGTTTATAGAGTGGCACAGTCCTGCACCACATACGTGTTTATACAGTGGCACAGTCCTGCACCACACACGTGTTTATACAGTGGCACAGTCCTGCACCACATACGTGTTTATACAGTGGCACAGTCCTGCATCACATACATGTTTATACAGTGGCACAGTCCTGCACCACATACGTGTTTATACAGTGGCACAGTCCTGCACCACATACGTGTTTATACAGTGGCACAGTCCTGCACCACATACGTGTTTATACAGTGGCACAGTCCTGCATCACAAACGTGTTTATAGAGTGGCACAGTCCTGCATTACATACTCAGTTCACACCGCAGTACTGAAACTTTGGACAGCTTTGTCTTGTTGCTAAGTAACACTGAAATCCAGTTGCTTCGTTCACAATTAACCTTGTCAGCCCTCAGCTGGCAAGGGTCTTGCCACCTGGGGGAAACTTGACATCCAGAACATTTCACCCATGACAGGTGCCTGCTGCAGACTGATACACAGAATAGCATTGGTTAGGAATATGCAATATCCTTCAGTCTCTTTTATCCTGTCATCTCCATTAGAGGGTTTTGGATGGAGTGAAAACACAATAGAGTTAGTGGAAAATTCAATATTTATTGTATTAATAGAATCATCTAAGTAGAAAGACTGAAAGACAGAAGCTCAGAAAGACTGGACAGATAGTTAGATGGATATAGAGCCTCATGACTTCAGGGTGTCCCAAAGCATTTTACTGCCAATGGAGTGCTTTAAAGTGTATTCGCTGTCGTAATGTATAAAATAGGGCAACCAGATTGTGCACACACAGCTCCTACAGATAGCAATGTGATATAGATCATCAGTCACAGATATGCTTCTGATAATTATTGTACAGCGTTCAAAAACATCAATGATGCCAGAGATGCACATTGAATGTATCTGGCTATTATTAGCAAAATCTTTTATTGCACACTAACTACTTTTAATTTAAATTTTTTATTGTTCTTCAATTGAATAATTAATAATATAAAGAGGATGATTTTTATTTTTATTGGTTGGAAAAAAGGTGGCCAATAATATTGCTGTTTTACACCCTACCCAATCTTTATCCTCATTGAAAACAAATAAAAATATCCCCCAAGGAATGATAGTCTTCATCAACAAATGAATGATAAATGCAGTGCTGTATAATGGCCCAGATCTGCTGGTCTCCGGATCATTGGAGACCCAAAGTACAATCCAAGGTATGAGTCTGAACACCGCAGAAGTGCTGATGCTCTAACCTCTGAGGGTATTGCCTGGGAAGTTTGAACTTCCGATGGGCAATTCTTCTGCTCCCCAGGACCCTCCGGAAAAGTTTCTTATTCAGAGACTTTGGACAGTTCTGATGTACTTACCTAAAGTTAGACAGAAAAATCCTAGTCTAACTTCTGGGTAACTACAGAACTGATCCCCCAATCACTCACACTGAACACCCGACTCCTCCCTCAACCCCCGACTCCCTCCTTGAACTCCGACCACCCTCGACCTAACCTGACCAACCCCCCCAAACCACCGACTATGCCCTGACCTCCCAACTACCCCACCGAACCAACCCAACTACCACTCGAGCTGACCCCCTGACTACCCCGGGAACGCCGGACCAAACGCTGAACCGACCCGACTACCCCTGATCAGACTGAGTAACCCCAACCTGACTACCCCTCCCAACCTGACCTGACTACCTCTGACCCTCCTACCCACTCAGCAACCTACTCACCTGACCCACTTACCAGTCTGCCCACTTACCACCCTGCCTACTTATCCACTCACTCCACCAACCTAACCACACTACCCCCCCGACCCATTCACTTATTCATCCACTCACCCATGCACCCATTCACTAACATTCATACCGGATATTTAAACTTACCTACAGCAGCTAGTGCCATAAAAAGGATGCCTGTCCATCTCTCTCTCCACCCCCCGCCACCCAGTGCTACTCCACAGCGATGGACTGTACGCTCCACATTTCTGGAGAAGCCGGGCTTGGATGACTCAGCCAGAAATGTGGAGCTGCATTAGGGCACAGAAAGGTACAGTCAGAGCGACAATCTGATGGAGACTGCCGCTTCACAGAAGATCCGGGCTAATATCCCAGAAATATTACCAGCATTTCTCATCCAATAAATTACTTTTTGAAGAGGATAAACATGGCAGACAATTTTGTGCACAGCACCTACGGATGATCCATGCTATCTGATAGACCTAGAAGAAGGTGAGGAAGACAACGATAACCACATAGTGGTAAGAGTAAACAGTGACAAATGAGTAATAATGCAAAACACGACCAATTTGTCATGCTGAGTGTGTGACTGAGTGAAAGACTAGAGTAGAAGGAGAAAAGGAAGGGAAAATGTTTAACATCCTATTATGCGGGTGATATCAGCTGAGGCTCAGTTGGTAACACTTTCACCTCTGAATCAGAAAGTTGTGAGTTCAAGTCCCACTCCAGGACCTCTGACATTCCCAGTTGAATATGGGTGGAGTGCTACACAGTTGGAGCTGCCAGGTAGAACCTTGTGGAGGTGACAGGGGTTTTGATGGCCAGCACAGAGTTCCCTGTTGCCTCTTTCCAAGTAGGTAGGTCCACTGCATTTAGTTCCACTCAGGCACCTGACAGGCCAGTGGTGGGCCATCCCCTGGGATCAAGGACCCCGGGGGTGGAAATACCACCACCATGAGCTGCTGTTGAATCAAAGGTCGGCGGCTCTCTATGGAATGGTAGCGCCACCAAGGAGGCCAAGGCTGCTGCTGGCACTGCACCCACCCAAGACCCAAAATTATCACTGGATCCCAGGCCAGGGGTGAGTGATGGTGGGAGGGGTTCCCTGGGTGGGGATAGAGGGGGAGGTGGAGCAACAGCAGGGCAGGGATGGGTTCTCAGCTTCCCAATATCAGGTCCCTCGATCAGGCACTGAGAGTGCCTTTGAAGAAGGGTCCCCCATGGTAGCCCGCAAGCAACAGTGCCAGGGTCTGCTTGTCATGCTCTCCGCAACACAACCCCCTCCCTGAAACACCTGCTGCTGGGTTAATACTGACAGTGAGAGGATGAGACCCTTAAGTGGGCATTAATTAGTGACGGGATGGGAAGGCTGTCCTTGGGCCTTCCAGCCACTGACTTAATCGGAGTGATTGTGGGGAGGTGGTGGGGCCCACACCTTCCACCATCCCGCCTGATTAAATGCCTCGCCATCACCAAATTTACCTCATGAGGTGGCACAAAATTTCACCCGCCATCTTCCAGATGAGCTGCTAAATTGAGGCCCTGTCTGCAGTCTTGAGTACACGTCAAAGACCCCAAGGCACTAGCTTGAAGATCAGGGGAGTTATCCTCAGTGCCCTGGCCAATATTTATTACTTAATTAACACCACAAAGCAGATTATTTGGTCATTATCACATTGCTGTTTGTGGGAACATAGTGACTTCATTTGCTGTGAAGTGCTTTGGGACATACTGTGGTCATGAAAGGTGCTATATAAATGCAAGTTTTTCTTTCTATGTTATTCTATAAAATTATTCCACAACATGCCTGTAATTTCATTTACAATATTTAGCATAGAAAATCCTTTCAAGATGCATTTTAAGGTGATAGGTATAGAAAATGTATTTCAAAAGTTTCAAAGAGCTCCTATTTCTCAAATAAATGAAAGCAAAATACTGCGGATGCTGGAAATCTGAAATAAAAACAGAAAATGCTGGAAAAACTCAGCAGGTCTAGTGGCATCTGTAGAGAGAGAAACAGAGTCACCGTTTCAAGTCCGTATGAACTGGACCAGCCACATAAATATTGTGGCTCTGACGAAGGGTCATATGGACTCGAAATGTTTACTCTGTTTATCTCTCCACAGATGCTGCCAGGCCTGCTGAGTTTTTCCAGCATTTTATATTTTTATTTCCTATTCCTCAAAGGTCTGAACACTAGCCTAGCAAAAGACTTTGCTGAAACATTTCCAACCATCTCAGCTGCAAGCACTGAGTGGAAGATCCATCTTGGGCTGTTCCTGAGGTCCCCACTACAACAGAAACCAGTCTTCAGCCAATTTGATTCACTCTACTTGATATCAAGAAACGGCTGAAGGCACTGGGTACAGCAAAGGCTATGGTTCCTGACAATATTCCAGCTGTTTCCCTGAAGACACATGCTGCAGAGCTAGCTGCCTCTAGTCAAGCTATTCTGGTGAGATGGAACAATGTGAAATTGCGCCACACAAGTGCCAGCCAATGACTAGCTCCAACAAAAGACAATCTAACTATCTCCACATGACATTCAATGACATTACCATTGCTGAATCCTCCACTGTCAAATCCTGGGGGTTACCACTGAGCAGAAACTGAACTGGACCCGCCGCATGAACATTGTGGCTACAAGAGCAGGTCAGAGGCTGAGAATTCTGTGGTGAGTAACTCACCTCCTGACTTCCCAAAGCCTGTCCTTCATCGATAAGGCACAAGTCAGGAGTGTGATGGAATACTCTCCACTTGCCTGGATGAGTGCAGATCTGACAACAATCAAAAAAAGCACAGCGCCACCCAGGACAAAGCTGCCCACTTGATTGGCACCCCATCCACCACCTTTAACATTCATTCCCTCCACCAACGACGCACAGTAGCAGTAGTGTGTACCATCTACACGATGCACTGCAACAACTCACCAAGGCTCCTTCGACAGCACCTTCTAAACCCATGACCTCTATTATCTAGAAGGACAAGGGCAGCAGATGAATGGGAACACCACCACCTGCAAGTTCCCATCCAAACCACTCACCATCCTGACTTGGAACTATATCGCTGTTCCTTCGCTGTTACTGGGTCAAAATCCTGGAACTCCCTCCCTAACAGCACTGTGGCTGTACCTACACCACAGGGACTGCAGTGATCAAGAAGGCAGCTCACCACCACCTTCTCAAGGGCACTTAGGGATGGGTAATAAATGTTGGCCAGTGACACCCACTTCCTGTGAAAGAATTAAAACAAATAGCATTTACCTGACATTATGGAAAATTGCTCAGGGTGTGCCCTGTCCACAAAAACTAGCACAAATCCAATCTAGCCAATTACTGCCCCAACAATCAATGGGAATCAGGGGAAAACTCTCCACTGGCTGATGTCATACAGAACACAAAGAATGGTAATTGTGGTTACTGGAGGCCAATCATCTCAGTCCTAGGACATCGCTGCAGGAGTTCCTCAGGGTAGTGTCTGAGGCCCAACCATCCTACATTATAACAGTAACTACACTTCAAAAAATACTTCATTGGCTGCAAAGCAGTTTGGAATGCCTCAACTTCATGAAGTATGCTGAATATGTATAACTCCTTATTTCCAAAATGTGTCCAGGTTTTGCTCAGATCACAGATGATTCTGTCTAAGTATGTGATGTCAGCCTGGGTACAATCTCTTGCACAGTTGCCTCCTTTTCACTCTTCTCCTAGCTTCTCTTGCTCTTTCATGTCTTCTTGAGTGCTCTCCCTCTTTCTGCAACCTTTAAGAATGACCAACCATGCCAACCAGGACTGTAATAAAACAGCAAAAGCTTAACAGCACAATTCACAAATCAGTTCTAGAGGACAGAAAATTGGCAATAAAATGTCCAGACATTAACCAACAGCCTAAAAAGACAAATCAGCAACTCACTTGTATGTAGTAGCTGACCCCTATAAGATCCATCCTATTTGTTAGCTCCACAAGTTGCTGAGCGAGTTTATCACGTATGAAAAGTCAGACAATTTTCAGCATTTAAATATTATAATGAGGCTTTTTAATGCCTCCACCTTCGACATGGCGAGCAGTGCAGGATGAGCATGTTAAATGAGCATACCTACCATATTAAACTCTTTGGTGCCTATTTTATGCCAGTAGAATGAGTGCTGCTCAATTGGTCATTCTGTACACAGAGGAAATGAAAAGGTGGGTATGTGGAGTCAGGTCGCAGCTCAGGTCGCATGATCTCACTGAATGACAGGACAAACTCGACAGGTTAAATATCCCCCTCCTGTCTCTATGGGTGAAATTTTACGGCAGCAGGATTTTACATTCCCGCCGAAGCCAATGAAGTTTAGAATGTCTCGCCGCATCATACAGCCCCGTCCCTGCCAAAACGGGGCAGTAAAATTCTGTCCCATGTATTTGGCAGACATTAGTTATTTAGTGAAAATAAAGCACCAAATGACACCGATGGAGTATTTACAAATATTCCAGATATGAATGAGTTAGAGGACTCCAGAATGAGTCATTTATTTCGTATAGCTATCCGTCTTATGTCAGATTAAAATGAACAGTTACTTCTTACTTTATGTTCTGCCTATTTTTAGGTAGGTTGGCAAAGGTTGGATTGACAGAAGAAGTGTTTAAAAAAAAAAGGTGCTGAAAATCAGAAAAGGAACAGTGCAAAAAGGTTTAATTGACTTCAGGAATAAAATAAACATTTTATTTTGAAAAAGCAGACTGTTTCAGTAGTGGATGGTTCACAAATAATTAAACTGCTTCAGTCCCAGAAGTTTAAAAATGAAAGGTTTTTACTGGTGGTTCTGTGCATGTTTGAACTATTAGTCTAAGGTAAACCTTCAAAATTAAACTCAATTTGACCTGTAACTTTAAAAAACATTCCCTCTGTAGAACACAGTTTCAAACTTGGTGAATTTGCTGCTATGATTTACATTGTAATATTGCAGATTAACCTTTTCACTATCTCCAATCTATTTTACATCACTTAAAACAGAGAAGAATTAACATACATTTCAAATTCTTTTCATTTTGTTTTCACAGTCAAGGAAATTGAATATTGATGAAGTTCACACTCTTTTCCCAAAGCACAGTGTTAAAATGCATTATGGTGTCAAATCTTTCAAACAAAGCCAAGCAGTTCTTTCCTACTTGCAGAATAGTTTAGGTTAAATGGGGGAAGTTCAGCTCTTCAAGTGAAGATTAATAAAGATTACTTTTAATGAAAGGTTTTTTATAAAGATAGCTGAACTTTGTCCACCAGGTCTCTGCATTTTCAATGGAAAATGACTGAACACATTGGAAGGGAAAAGAGGTAAATTATTCTTAATCTTTTTTGTTGTTTTTGTCTTTGTGGGGTTTTTTTTCTTCCCATATCTTGCACCCTTCTCTGGATTTTCTGAATCTTAATTGCTGCTTGGAGGCAGTCTTAGGTGAAGCTTCTGTTGCCTATTCAAAAGGGGAAAAAAATGAGGTGATTATTCACTGCAAAACTGCTTTGTATCACTGACTGGTGATGCTGCCATATAATCATAACATGGCACACAGCTCAACCTGAGGCAAGGGTTATCATCAATTAAATTACAGCATCTGTGAAACACACCAATGTTATTTTCCATTAGGAGGTGACTTCGGGGACCAAAGTTATATTAAGGACCAATTCAGAACCTGTGTAAAAAAGATAATGCAGTGGTAGCGATGTAGAAAAAACATGAAACAAAAACAAAAATGCTGGAAGAACTCAGCAGGTCTAACAGCATCTGCGGAGAGAAAAAAAACAGTTAACGTTTCGAGTCCTTGTGACTTCGTCAGAGCTAAAGAGAAGTAAAAATGTGTTGAAATGTATACTGTTTAAGGGAGGTGGAACAGGTGAAGCTGGATAGAAGGCCAGTAATAGGTGGAGGCAAAGGAAAGATTGCCAAAGATGTCATAAACAAAAGGACAAAGGGGTGTTAATGATAGTGATACTGGCTAAAGGAGGTGCTGATGGTGGCATTAAGGTCAGAGAGCAGAATGTGATAATACCAGGACAAGAGTAAGCAAAAATAAAAGCAAAATACTGCGGATGCTGGAAATCTGAAACGAAAACAAAAATAGCTGGAAAAACTCAGCAGGTCTGACAGCATCTGTGGAGAGGAATACAGTTAACATTTCAAGTCTGTATGACACTTCATCAGAACTAAGGAAAAATAGAAATGAAGTGGAATACAAGCTGGTTGAAGTGGGGTGGGACAGGTAGAGCTGGATAGAGGGCCAGTGATAGGTGGAGGCAAAGAAGAGATTGCCAAAGATGTCATAGACAAAAGGACAAAGGGGTGTTGACGGTGGTGATATTAGCTAAGGAATGTGCTAATGGTGACATTATAGGCAGAAAGCAGGACGAGCAAGTGACAGATAGCCCTAGTGGGGGTGGGGTGGGGGGAAGGGATCAAAATAGGCTAAAAGGTGGAGATAAAACAATGGGTGGAAATAAATTTAAAAATAATAGAAATAGGTGGGAAAAGAAAAAAATATATATATTTTAAAAATTATAAATTATTGGAAAAAGGGGGATCAGAAAGGGGGTGGGGATGGAGGAGAGAGTTCATGATCTGAAGTTGTTGAACTCAATATTCAGTCCGGAAGGCTGTGAAGTGCCTAATCGGAAGATGAGGTTCTGTTCCTCCAGTTTGTGTTGAGCTTCACTGGAACATTGCAGCAGGCCAAGGACGGACATGTGGGCATGAGAGCAGGGTGGAGTGTTGAAATGGCAAGCGACAGGGAGGTCTGGGACATGCTTGCGGACAGATCGAAGGTGTTCCGCAAAGCGGTCACCCAGTCTGCGTTTGGTCTCTCCAATGTAGAGGAGACTGCATTGGGAGCAGCGAATGCAGTAGACTAAATTGAGGGAAGTGCAAGTGAAATGCTGCTTCATTTGAAAGGAGTGTTTTGGCCCTTGGACAGTAAGGAGGGGGAAAGTAAAAGGGCAGGTGTTGCACCTTCTGCTGTTGCATGGGAAGGTGCCATGGCAGAGGGTTGTGGTGTAGGGGGTGATGGAGAAGTGGACCAGGGTGTCCCGGAGGGAACGATCCCTGCGGAATGCCACCGGGGGGGGTGAAGGGAAGATGTGTTTGGTGGTGGCATCATGCTGGAGTTGGCAGAAATGGCGGAGGATGATCATTTGAATGCAGAGGCCGGTGGGGTGATAAGTGAGGTCAAGGGGGACCCTATCATGGTTCTGGGAGGGAGAGAAAGGTGTGAAGGCGGATGTGCAGGAGATGGGCCGGACATGGTTGAGGGCCCTGTCAACCACCGTGGGTGGAAAACCTCGGTTAAGGAAGAAGGAAGACATGTCAGAGGAACTGTTTTTGAAAGTGGCATCATCAGAACAGATGCGACGGAGGCGAAGGAACTGAGAGAATAGGATGGAGTCCTTACAGGAAGCAGGATGTGAGGAGCTGTAGTCAAGGCAGCTGTGGGAGTCGGTAGGCTTGTAATGAATATTGGTGGACAGTCTATCACCAGAAATTGAGACAGAGGTCATGGAAGGGAAGGGAAGTGTCAGTGATGGAGGGGTGGGGATTGGAAGTAAAATTAATAAATTTTTCCAGGTGCAGACGAGAGCATGAAGAGGCACCGAAGCAGTCATCGATGTACCGGAGAAAGAGTTTTGGGTGGAGGCCTGAGTAGGACTGGAACAAGGAATGTTCCACATACCCCATAAAGAGACGGGTATAACTGGGGCCCATGTGGTAATCCATAGCCACACCTTTTATTTGGAGGAAGTGAGATGAGTTTAAGGAGAAATTGTTCAGTGAGAGAACAAATTCAGCCAGATGGAGGAGAGTGGTGGTGGATGGGGATTGTTCGGGCCTCTGTTCGAGGAAGAAGCGGAGAGCCCTCAGACCATCCCGGTGGGGGATGGAGGTGTAGAGGGATTGGACATCCATGGTGAAGAGGAGGCAGTTGGGGCCAGGGAACTGGAAATTGTTGATATGATGTAGGGTGTCAGAGGAATCGTGGATGTAGGTGGGAAGAGACTGGACAAGGGGAGAGAGAATGGAGTGAAGGTAGCAGGAAATGAGTTCCATGGGACAGGAACAGGCTGACACGATCGGTCTGCTGGGACAGTCCTGTTTGTGGATTTTGGGTAGGAGGTAGATGTGGGCCGTCCGAGGTTGGGCGACTATCAGGTTGGAAACTGTGGAAGGAAGATCTCCAGATGAGATGAGGTCAGTGACAGTCCTGGAAACAATGGCCTGATGTTCAGTGGTGGGGTCGTGGTCCAGGGAGAGGTAGGAGGAAGTGTCTGCAAGTTGATGCTCAGCCTCTGCGAGGTAGAGGTCAGTGTGCCAGACAACAACAGCACCACCCTTGTCAACAGGTTTGATGACAAAGTCAGGGTTGGACCTGAGAGAACAGAATGCGGCAAGTTCGGAAGGAGACAGGTTAGAGTGAGTGAGAGGAGCAGAGAAATTGAGACGACTGATGTCACGCCGATAGTTCTCAATGAAAAGATCAAGGGCAGGTAAGAATCCAGAGGGAGGGGTCCAGGTGGAGGGTGAATATTGGAGGCGGGTAAAAGGATCCATTGAACGGGGAGAGAACCCTTGCCCAAAGAAGTGAGCACAGAGACGAAGGCGGCGAAAGAAGAGTTCAGCATCGTGCTGAGCCCGAAATTCATTGAGATGAGGGCGTAAGGGTATGAAATTAAGTCCTTTGCTGAGCACTGAACGTTCAGCATCAGAGAGGGGAAGGTCAGGGGGTATAGTGAATACACGGCCGGGGCTGGGATTGGAAGACGGGATGGGGTCAGAGGGACGGGCAGGGGTGGAGGGTAAGCACTCTGGAAAGAACAACATGAACTAGTGACAGATGGCCCTAGTGGGGATGGGGCGATGGGAGGGGATGGTGGTGGGGGGAAAAGATTGAAAATAGGATGAAACAATTAATTTAAATAAAAAATAAAAATACATGGATAAAAAATAAAAATTAAAACGTAAAAATAAAAATTAAGAAATGAGAATGAATATTGTAAAAAGGGGCTATAAAGGGGATGAGGATGGAAGAGAGAGTTCATGGTCTGAAGTTGTTGAACTCAATGTTAAGTCCTGAAGATTGTAAAGTGCCTAATTGGAAGATGAGGTGCTGTTCCTCCGGTTTGCGTTGAGCTTCACTGGAACATTGCAGCAGGCCAAGGGTGGACATGTGGGCATGAGAGCAGGGTGGAGTGTTGAAATGGCAAGCGACAGGGAGGTCTGGGTCATGCTTGCAGACAGACCAAAGGTGTTCCGCAAAGCGGCCTCCCAGTCTGCGTTTGGTCTCTCCAATGTAGAGGAGACCACATTGGGATCAGCGAAAACAGTAGACTAAATTGAGGAAAGTGCAAGTGAAGCATTGTGGGAGGGAGATATGGTGTGGGGGGGTGATGGAGGAGTGAACCAGGGTGTCCTGGAGGGAACGGTCCCTGTGGAATGCCAACAGTGGGGGTGAAGGGAAGATGTGTTTGGTTTTGGCATCATGCTGGAGTTGGCGGAAATGGCGGAGGATGATCCTTTGAATGCGGACGCTGGTGGGGTGATAAGTGAGGACAAGGGGGACCCTATCATGGGTCTAGAAGGGAGAGGAAGGTGTGAGGGCAGAGGCGCGGGAGATGGGTCAGACACGGTT
Source organism: Cetorhinus maximus (assembly GCF_964194155.1). Taxonomy (NCBI): domain Eukaryota; kingdom Metazoa; phylum Chordata; class Chondrichthyes; order Lamniformes; family Cetorhinidae; genus Cetorhinus; species Cetorhinus maximus. Next base: position 126,063,290 of record NC_135884.1, read on the forward strand.
GAGGGCTCTGTCAACCACCGTGGGTGGAAAACCTCGGTTAAAGAAGAAGGAAGAAATGTCAGAAGAGCCATTTTGGAAAGTGGCATCATCGGAACAGATGCGACGGAGGTGAAGGAACTGAGAGAATGGGATTGAGTCCTTACAGGAAGCGGGGTGTGAGGAGCTGTAGTCGAGGTAGCTGTGGGAGTTGATGGGCTTGTAATGGATATTGGTGGACAGCCTATCACCAGAAATTGAGACAGAGAGGTCAAGGAAGGGAAGGGAAGTGTCAGTGATGAACCACGTGAAGGTGATGGAGGGGTGTAAATTGGAAGCAAAATTAATAAATTTCTCCAGGTCCAGACGAGGACATGAAGTGGCACCGAAACAGCCATCGATGTACCGGAGAAAGATTTGTGGGAGGGGCCTGACTAGGACTGGAACAAGGAATGTTCCACATACCCCATAAAGAGACAGGCATAACTGGAGCCCATGCGGTAACCCATAGCCACACCTTTTATTTGGAGGAAGTGAGATAAGTTAAAGGAGAAATTGTTCAGTGAGAGAACAAGTTCAGCCAGACGGAGGAGAGTGGTGGTGGATGGGGATTGTTCGGGCCTCTGTTCGAGGAAGAAGCGGAGAGCCCTCAGACCATCCTGGTGGGGGATGGAGGTGTAGAGGGATTGGACATCCATGGTGAAGAGGAAGCAGTTAGGACCAGGGAAGTGGAAATTGTTGATATGATGTAGGGCATCAGAGGATGTAGGTGGGAAGAGACTGGACAAGGGGAGAGAGAACGGAGTCAAGATAGGAAGAAATGAGTTCCGTGGGGCAGGAACAGGCTGACACGATAGGTCTGCTCGGACAGTCCTGTTTGTGGATTTTGAGGAGGAGGTAGAAGCGGGGTTGGGAGACTATGAGGTTGGAAGCTGTGGAGGGAAGATCTCCAGAGGGGATGAGGTCAACAATGGAATGGATGGAAACAATGGCTTGATGTTCGGTGGTGGGGTCATGGTCCAGGGGGAGGTAGGAGGAAGTGTCTGCGTGTTGACGCTCAGCCTCTGCGAGGTAGAGGTCAGTATGCCAGACAACAACAGCACCACCCTTGTCAACAGGTTTGATAAAAAGTCAGGGTTGGACCTGAGAGAACGGAGTTTGGCAAGTTCAGAAGGAGACAGGTTAGGGTGGTGAGAGGAGCAGAGAAATTGAGACGGCTGATGTCATGCTGACAGTTCTCAATGAAAAGATCAAGAGCAGGTAAGAGGCCAGACGGAGGGATCCAGGTGGAGGGAGAATATTGGAGGCGGGTGAAAGGATTCGCAGAACAGGAGGACGACTCCTGCCCAAAGAAGTGAGCATGGAGACGAAGGCGACGGAAGCAGACTTCAGCATTGTGCTGAGCCCCGAATTCATTGAGATGAGGGCATAAGTATGAAACTGAGTCCTTTGCTGAGCACTGAACGTTCAGCATCAGAGAGGGGAAGGTCAGAGGGTATGGTGAATACACGGCAAGGGCTGGGGTTAGAAGATGGGGTGGGGTCAGAGGGATGGGAAGGGGTGGAGCTTGTGTTCCTTAGCACCTGATAGGCAGAGACAAAGTTTCTTGTTAAAGCTTCAGATGAGATGAAGAATAAAATGAAACTGGGGGCATGGACAGCTTTGAGAAAAAAAAAGGTTGCTTTCACAATTCATCTTGTCCTGCAGTTAAATTATCTGTTATATATTGTTATACACCATATATAATATTATTAATCTGCTGACAGCCACTGTTTGCTAATAAATAATATTGTGCCATTGATGCAAATGGTTGTAATATTTTAAAATGTAAAATCCATCATATATCTGATGTGATCTGGGCCTAGCATGATTATGCTATTAATTCCAATATTGATATGTTATTAAAATTATGTGCAAGGCATGTGATTCCTATTCTCAAACTATATAGTTTCTGTTGTCACATTTTTTGCTTTCCTGTCTACATTTGCCATTGTAAATTGACTTGCCAGCATTCCCATTCAATTTTCTGTCAAATATTGTGACGTACATTAGGACAATTCTATCTTTTATTTTCACATCTAAGTCTTCTTCTCCACCTCCACCACTTTCAACTCAAACACTGTTTCTTTGCTAAATGATTTCAGTGTGGTATTGGAAGGGCTGGTAGTAAGTCACTATTAGCCTTCTCAGGAAGAAACATAAATTAGTATTTGTGTGAGGAGCAAACCAAAGGAAAGGAAACACGTGAAAAATAAGACTCTACATCAACAGAAATGCTGCTACTTGCAGTAAATCGGCGTAAGTGTGTCTGGAATTGCAGAGCAAATTGTGGAAAATCTAGAGAGAAGCTAGAGTGCAGATTCACCAATTTGAACTGCTCAAGATAACCTGCATTGTCAGCTTAATTTTCAATGTAAAGCAGTATCTGTGTAAAATATATAATCTGTATCACTTGATTTCAAATATACTACTATCATATTTTTTATGTGCTCGGCGAGTTTCAGTGATAGCAATCTGCACACACAGCACTGGGAACAACTTTTTCAATGGTTAGTGAAGTGTACAGGGGAATGCTTTCTTACTGCATGAATGTATTCTTTCACATCAGTCAACCTTTTGCGCTTTTCACCTTTTTAGTATTTGAGAATCAAATGAAACATACAACTCTCAAAAGGGATCAAACAATGTTTGAGCAGTAATAAAAGAAACAATGTTAGGGAAATTCATTCACAGTAATTGGAAATAATATTAGCAAACCAATAGTATTAGCAAGTCAGCAATAACAACACCCAACTACCCCACTGACCAGATCTGGCTAACCCTGATCAACCGACAGCCAACACACCCAACTATCCACATACCTACCCACTCACCCAGCTACCCACTCACTAACCCACTCACCAATCTACCACCTCCCCCACCTCATCCACTCACCTGCCTACCCACCTACCATATACCCACCTCACTCACCTACCCATTCACCCAACCTACCCACACACACATACTAAGTGTACAGTTTTCTAACTGATCACAAGTGTAAGGAAATAGACATAGTTTAAGTAAGTTATATTGGTATTTGTGGATGTTAGGAATGAATTTTAGCATTAATGCTTAAGTTTGGTTTGTATTTCTGTATCTGTGTATTAAGAAAGGTCAAATTGAGTTTTAGTTTCACTTTAAAAGGTGCCTACATTTCTAATGAGTGTTTGAAGCCAGGACTCCAGAGAGACTGGACACTGGGAGAGGGAACTGCAGGGTGAGAGCAGATTTCCCAAAAGACCAAAAAGTTCCAAGGCCAAAGGAGTGAGATAGAAACAGGAGAAAGTCCCAAGCAGACTTTCTAATCAAAGAAAGGACAGGAACCTGGAAAAGGGCCCTGTTAAGTGAAGTTAAGAGTGAGGGGCATAGAGAAAGGCTCCAAGCATTAGATTTAAAGAGGCAAAAGCTGCAGAAAGCAGATTTAAAGTGAGGGCAGCTTGAAAGCGCCAAGAAGGTCCATAACTCTTTGCTATGGGCATGTGAAGCACTGGTGTACTGTTGACGCTGAGTCAATGAGAGAGAGTGCATGGAAGACAGCTTGAATGCATGTGGTTACCCAGGGGAGAGGAAAATTGGAAATGGAGTTTGAAACCCTTGCGGAAGGCATCTGAGAGAAGGCGTCAGTTTGGGAGAAGATTCCAAAATGAGTTCATAGAGAATAGAGATTGGAAACCCTCAAGTGAAAGACGGAGTTCACTGAAACTGATTGGCTCATGGTGTGACAAGCATCTGAGGGAAGTTGAGAGATCCATAGCATCTGGTTGAGGTGGCATCTGTCACTTGGTTTCAGGGTGTGGTATGTTTGACCACAGGTTGCCTATTGGTTTACATGGACTGTGTACTTGCTATGAACATTAATGTATAAGATAGCTTTTGTAACTTGTGTTATCTTTACAAATCTGTGTATATCCTTAAAGGTATAGTTGTGGGTGAAGGAGTATTGTAATATAGTTAATCTTTTCTTGTTCAATAAATGTTTTATTCTTTTGTTAAAATTTCATCAGCTGACTCCTGTGACTGTTCAGTAGCTACTCTCCATGTATCTAAACAAACAAATTAAAAGTTAGGATCTATCAAGCTGGGTTCCACTCTGGGATCAGGTTTGTCGAGGGGTAGCATCAGCTGGGCATCATAACACAAGAAAAATAGGCACAGGAGTAGACCAAATGGCCCTTCGAGCCTGCTCCGCCATTCAATATGATCATGGCTGATTTTGGGCTTCAACTCCATTTTCTAATCCGCTCCCCATATCCCTTAATTCTCTGAGAGACTAAAAAATCTGTCTATCTCAGCCTTAAATGTATTCAACGATGGAGCATCCACAACCCTCTGGGGTAGAGAATTCCACAAAGATTCACAGCCCTTTGAGTGAAGTAATTTCTCCTCATCTCAGTCTTTAATGATCCACCCCTTATCCTGAGACTGTGCCCCTGTGTTTTAGATTCCCCGGTCAGCAGAAACAATTTCTCAGTAAAAAGCAAAATACTGTGAATGCTAGAAATATGAAATAAAAACAGAAAATGCTGGAAAAACTCAGCAGGTCTGGCAGCATCTGTGGAGAGAGAAACAGAGTTAATGTTTTGAGTTCTTATGAAGAGTCATACGGACTCGAAACATTAACTCTGTTTCTCTCTCCACAGATGTTGCCTGACCTGCTGGGTTTTTCCAACATTTTCTGTTTTTATTAACAATCTCTCAGTGTCCGCCTTATCAGACCCGTTCAGAATTTTGTAGCTTTCAATGAGATTGCCTGTCATTCTTCGAAACTCCAGAGAATATAAGCCCAATTTACTCAGCCTCTCATCATAGGACAACACCCTCATCCCAGGGACCAATTTAGTGAACCTTCACTGTACTGCCTCCAGTGCAAGTATATCCTTTGTTAAATGTGGAGAACAAAACAGCACACAGTATTCCAGATATGGTCTCAACAAAACTGTGTACAATTGTAGCAGGACCTCTTTATTTCTGTACTTCAATCCTCTTGCAATAAAGGCCAACATGTACTTGCCTTCCTAATTGCTTGCTGCACCTGCATGCTAACTTTCTGTGTTCCTTATATGATCACACCCAAGTCTCTTTGAACGTCAACACTTACAAGCTTCACACCTTTTAAAAGCTATTCTGCTTTTTTATTCTTACAACCAAAGTGAATAATTTCATACTTCCCTACATTATAATCCATCTGTCATCTTGCTGCCCACTCACTTAACCTGTCTACATCTCTCTGCAGCCTCTCTGTGTCTTCCCCACAGCTTACCTTCCTGCCTAGCTTGGTACCATCAGAAAACTTTGATATTATACTCTTTGTCTCTTCATCTAAGTCATTAATATTGATTGTAAATAACTGAGGCCCCAGCACTGATCCTTGTGGCACTCCACCATTCACTGCCTACCAATTTGAAAAAGCCCCGTATATGCCCACTCTCTGCTTTCTACCCATTAACCAATCCTGTATCCATGCTAAAATGTTACCCCCCAACTCCATGAACCCTTATCTTACCTATTAACCTTTTGTGTGGCACCTTTTGGAAATCCAGGTATACTACATCTACTGGTTGCCCTTTACCTATCCTACTAGTTACATCCTCAATAAACGCTAAGAAATTTGTCAAACAGGATTTCCCTTCAATAAAACCATGTTGACTTGTTCTAATCATACTATACTTTTCTAAGTGCATTGTTGAGAATTCCTTAATAATAGATTCCAGCATTATCCCAACAACTGATGTTAGGTTAATTGGCCTGTAGTTCACTGTTATCTCTCTCCTCCCTTTCTTGAAAAGCGGCATAACATTTGCCAACTTCCAATCTTATGGGACTGTTCCCAAATCTAAGGAATTTTGGAAAATCATAGCTAGCACATCCACTATCTCTGCAGCTATCTCTCTTGGAACTCTAAGGTGTAGGCCATCAGACCCTGGCGATTTTTTGGATTTTAGTCCCTTAAGTTTCTCCAATACTTTTTCTCTGCTGATATTAATTTCTTTAATTTCCTCACTTTATTTAGCCCCTAAGTCAGTCTATTTCTGGTATGAAACTTGTGTCTTCAACTGTGAAGACAGACACAAATTATTTGTTCAATGCAGCATTGGATACAATGGTTCCAATGCTCATTGGAAGATTTGGGCCAAAATAAATTAGTCAAATTTTATGTCAAAGAGGTAGTGATGAGAGTGAGAAGGTGGAAAAGTAAATGCGTTGGGCATGTGATGGGCTTTGGGAAAGAAAGACACTGAGGATCACACTTTACCCACAATTCCCACCCCAAATGCAGCCTGCAAGTTCTGGTGGCTGCCTTCCCCACCATTCCACACCGTACTACCCACTAGCCCCCATTCAAAAATAAATAAAGCTTAGAGAGAGAAGCAAAAAAAAAGGAAAAGAATCAAAAACAAGATAGCAGGTGAAAGATAGCAGTTCTGTTGAAGGGTCATGAGGACTCAAAACGTCAACTCTTTTCTTCTCCGCCGATGCTGCCAGACCTGCTGAGTTTTTCCAGGTAATCCTGTTTTTGTTTTGGATTTCCAGCATCCGCAGTTTTTTGTTTTTATAGCAGGTGAAAAGCAGAACAAAAGAAAAGAGACAGAGAGAGAAACAGCAATGAAATATATTAGAGATGCATGAGGTGTGAATTGTATGTTAATTGAGTATTTAATTGTATTCAGGTGGTGGGAATTAACTAGGGATTCACTTGTGCTCCTACGCAGATTCGTGAAACATTCCATACTTTTTTTTAAAAAAAATAAATAAAAAAAATATATAGGAACAGACTGAAATTGTGGTAAAAGCAAAAAACTGCGGATGCTGGAAATCCAAATCCAAAACAAAAACAAAAGTACCTGGAAAAACTCAGCAGGTCTGGCAGCATCTGTGGAGAGGAGCACGGTTAACATTTCGAGCCCGAATGACCCTTCAACAGACCTAAGTAAAAATAGAAAAGAGGTGAAATATAAGCTGGTTTAAGGGGCGGGGGTGGGGTGGGGTGTAGAGCTGGAACAAGGCAAAAGAGAGATTGTTGGGTTAGGAGGTGCATGTTTGTATTCTGTGTCTCTCTCTGTAAGTAAAAGCTTGTAAGAGTGCAAACATTAGGCTTTAGTTCGATCCTTCACCATGTGCTGATCTACAATAAAATGTAAGAGAGTGACCATACTCTCCAACTTGTTGTCTGCAATGCTACAAGAGATTGACTAGCAGATAAAAATTGTGCTGGGCTACTGAACTTGTAAACTTAACTATAAACCACTTGCAATCATGTCTGACCCATTTACTGTCACTTGGACAAAGCCATTGCATAAAATTGAAAATCATTATTTCTTACAAATTACACTGGGGTGAATTTTAACCCAAAATGGATTTCAGGCGGGGGATGGGTGATCACAAAACACACCCTCTGACCTAAGTTCCAGGCTTGGGGTATTTACATCTACCCTCTCGCATTGCAATTGGGAAACCTGACCATTTTCTTGGCAAAATTCCCAGCAGGCCATCAGAGGCCTAGTTGAAGCAAGTTTGCACCATTTAAAAAGGGTGATGAGGACTCAAAACGTCAACTTTATTCTTCTCTGCCGATGCTGCCAGACCTGCTGAGTTTTTCCAGGTAATTCTGTTTTTGTTTTGGATTTCCAGCATCCGCGGTTTTTTGTTTTTATCTCAGAAGAACAATTGGGACTGTTCATGGTCTTTGTTGGCATGTTGAATGCATGTTTACACAAGCTTCTGATCAAAGAGGTAGGAATGAAATATGCAGGTGTACCATCCCAGGGAAATGTGCATGGGACACGGTGTGGACTGGGCAGGAACACCAGGCATACATTTTCCCTGTTCCCATGGCCTGAATTCCACTGGCAATAATGGGAAAACCAACCCTGTGGTTCCCTGCCCCATATGGAAAAACCAGGTCAACAGTTGAATGCGTGTCAGCAAGTTGTTTTACATACCTGAATGCTTTGCTCTGTTTCCAAAGTGAATAAAATTCTTTCATATCTAATAATATTGGCTTTTCAAATTAGAAGATCAATGCATAGTTAAAATATATTTTAAAAGGTTGAAGCCCCAATTATAGTTTAGATTTATTTTCTGGTCATGTATGTTTACATGTACTTTCTTAACGACTAAAGGCTTGCATATTTCTGAACAATAAACATTTCAATTAGCCATTAGAACTTGAGTATTACTGAAAAAGTACATGCAAACTTTTGATCTTGCACCCATCAGGACTAATGCAAGAATATCAAATTTCAAAGGGAACAACAACTTATAGGTCATGATAAAAGAGTACTGATTGTTTGGCAAAACAAAAATAAAAATACCTGGAAAAACTCAGCAGGTCTGGCAGCATCTGCGGAGAGGAACACAGTTAACGTTTCGAGTCCGTATGACTCTTCAACAGAACTAAGTAAAAATAGAAAAGAGGTGAAATATAAGCTGGTTAAATGTGGGGGTGGGTGGGAGGTGGTGGGGCATGTACAGCTGGATGCCAGACCTGCTGAGTTTTTCCAGGTATTTTTATTTTTGTTTTGGATTTCCAGCATTCGCATTTTTTGCTTTTATCTTACTGATTGTTTGGCAAGTGGACTCTGATCGTTTGATGCATTGCCATGGAGAATGCACCAGGGAACAGCTGTCCCCCAAGCTTTTGTTTTAATTCAAAAAAAAGGCAAATGGCTCTGATTGGTTGAGGTGTTCCCATGGGGAATGTACCACGGAATAGTTGTGTCCCATGTTTTTGTTTAAGTGAAAAGGGTGCAATGCCTGGGAATGTTCTTTCTGCTTGCAGAGCACAGGGCCCTGCACATGAATGTAGGTAGCTTCTAGCAAGTGTAAGTGAGCCACATTGTGAGCCCAAATCATAATGTTAAATTGCCTGTTAATGTTATTCTTAGCACACCTGGGTTTGTTCAGTACATGCTGTCTAATCTCAGAATCATATGCTGTCTTGGTTTGGCATGTATACCAGTACCTTACCATCACTGGAAGTAAATGACAGTGGTGCCAGCCACATCCTGAGAAGGAATTAAGAAAAATGTTTGTCCGATATATTTTCTCTTGTGCATCACAGACAAACTTCATGTATTTCCTTTTTATTGCCCATGATCAATATGTTTGTACATAGATGTGTGTGTATTTCTTGCCCTCAGGGTGATTTATTCGATTTTTAATTACCCAGCAGCAAGCTTTTGTGTATTTAAAAATGCATTGATCTTCTGAGGAAGGTTATTTTGTTTATTTCACACTTGCCCCAGAGGTTAACTAAAACATGACATCTCACTCGCTTGACTCACCCACACTATCTCACAAACATAGGGGCAGAATTTTCCCCCCGTCGGGAGGGAAGTTGATGGGCTGGCACGTGCGGGCGCGCTTCCGATTGGCACCCCCGATAGGAGGCGCGGCACCACTTTATGTGAGCAGGTCAATTAAGGCCCGCCCAGCGTGATGTCCGCAGGGAAGCGCTATGCACTCCCTGTATGGGCGGGGGGGGGGGGGTAATCCCTAAAATTGAGAGTGCGCTCTTTTGCGAATGTGCACGAAAGAGCGCACTCATCTCCCTGAGGCTAAGTGCTGCCTCAGGGAGATCGCCTCTACTTTCAACAATATTAAAAATAGAAGAAAAATCCCTTACATGTCCCCTCACATGAGTTGGGACACGTTCATAATTTCCATAACTTTATTAAAATTTTAAAAACCCTACATGAAACCTCATCCCGCCAGTGGATGAGGTTTCATGTTTTTTCTAGTTGCCGCCGGGGCTCCTGGCCTGCCCGCCAGCCTTAAGGTTGGACAGGCAGGTCCTTTAATTGCTTAATTGATCCTGTCAATGGCCTCAATTAGCCACTGACAGGTCAGCGGGCGTGCAGCTGATTTCGCTGCGCCCCCACCTTCCTGAAGATTTAAATGGGGCGGGATGATGTCGGGAGTTCCGCCCGATGTCATCCCACGTCATTTTACGCATCGGCGAGAGGGCCCCACCCCTGCTTGCCGACAGTAAAATCCTGCCCATAAAATTTGATACAGATGAAGATAAAAACAGTGGCTATAGAAACAAAATTTATCCCAGTCTCTCTTTCATCACAGGTGTAGTGTTGCTTATTTGGGTTGATATTTGGCTGAAGTGCAGGTCTTTATAAGCAGACATTTCTCAGTTGCTGCAGAGGTTCCTGTAGTTAATCTGCCAAGAGGTTGGTCTCTCAGGTGAACTTGAAATTGGAACAGGATATAAGAGAATCCTTCTTTCACTTTTAAGTATTGCTGTTGGGTACCTCGGCTGCTTAGTTGACTGCAGTGGTCTGATGGTATTTCGTGGACTCTCTGATGAAATTCTGCTAGAAGTCTACTGTTATGTTTTAAAACCATTGAGTCTCTTCCCAAGGCAAGATGGCTGCCGATATCCATCAGTGCATGCGCACTTGTCCACACATGTGCAGAAACCCAATGATGTCTTTTGGAGGAAACTCAGTGCCGGTTGGATCTTATTTGGATCCCGAAACCACTCACCCAGTTTCTGAGCCCCACAGTGTATGGACAGTCAGGGCGTGTTACCCGGGATTGGGTTGGGGAGGGAGGGGAGGCTTCTGCTCCACCCGGTGAGGGCCACAATTCCAGATTACAACCTCCATATCACCGCTGCCTACTCTGTCACTTGCAATGATGTCACGGAGTAAAACAGTATAACTGAGCACACAAACACAGCCTTTAAAAGTAGGGAGTAAATATGGCCATCTTAACTATGTGCCTTGTATAAGTGCCGAGTCATTGTCCAAATAAGGTGGTGTATCAATTCGATAAGTATTTTGGACTGTGGCTTTTTACTTCTGTCATTTCACACAGCCAAAGGCCTTCGTGTTTGAAGGGCTGACCATCATATTACAATGAGATGTCAATGGGTTCTGTTTACTTTTTTGTCTGACCCACAACAAGTTACATCAGTCAATCAAGCATCTGTTCTCTCTGGAGGCAGAGTAGTTTCAATCCACAAGTGAAGTGTGGTGATCCCCAAGCACCATCTTTTGCAGTCTTTAAAAACGGGGCTTTTAAAAGTAGCTTTAAAAATATGTAATATCTACATGCCTGTACTGGGCACAACGCGTGCAATATCAATTCAAGATAAGCAGTATAGGATGCTGAAGTTCATAAGATTGTTTACTTAAATGAGACATTTCATGAAGAACTATTTACTAGTTCAGTTTGTAAAAATGCATTAACTTTGCCTTGTGTTTTGTAGTCAATTTCAAATTACTTAATTTACACAAATGTTATCCTTAAACAGGTTTTCATAGCCAACAGGTTGGCATGCCTTTGAATGCAATGTTTATTATTCATTAAGAGTAGACTTGTGCTGATCAGACGTGGGAAACCTGGTTGATTTTCTCTCTTCCTAACCGAAAGTTCATGCTTTAGAAATTCTGCTTTGTTGGCTTAGCGACCATGTTCCCATTACCAGCTAAGCCAATCGATGGGGCTTATATAAATATCTCTATCCTTCTGGTGACACTGAACCCATAAAACTAGCTCCTATCACCATGCGATTAAATTCAAGAACTTATCTGGATTATATTGGATTTTATGAGTGTTTTGCTCACTATAAGCAATTACTTGAATCATTAATAAAGGCAGTTAACTGAATCGCACCATATTTCTAGCATTAATATCTAAAGAAATTGCTGTTTCTACTGAGGAAAAAATTGCTGACAATCAATAATCAGACAATTTTCCAAATTGTTTTATGATCATCAAGTAGATATGTGAAAATAATTTAAATATGGTTATTCCTTTTGACAAAAAGTACTCTGTACTAAGACTGCTCTGAATATATTCCACGTTGTTCCATTTAACTATCGCTTATTAACAGAGGTGGTTTATGCAAATTCTGTCACATCTTAATAATGTTCCAACGGCATCTGAAAGCAGCATAATTTCTTAAAACCACTCTCTCCCAAAAATAGGTCAAGTAGTCTTTGAAGATTTTATTTCGTAAATTCAAGAATATTTCCCTGGGTATTTATGTTTTATTTTGTTCACAGTTTCTGCCTCCATTGAGACAAAAGGGAAGGGGAGAAAAATAAGTAATAAAAACAGAAGTGAAAGAATTCCACAGCTTTTGGCAGATACGACGTATACAATACAAATAAATGTTAGCCTTCGAATATTAAAGTGATGCAAACAACCACCACCTAATTTAAAATTACATCAAATTAGTGTTTCACAGAACCACTCAGGGTAGCCAGTCATGGCAACACAGACAGGGAACTACAAAATACCTGTAATTACCCTTGATGTTAAATTAAACATGTGATTTTTGCTACTGGAGCCGATATAAACCAGTTAAAATTTCAGTCAAGCATAAACTGCAGTTGAGTTTTTTTCTCAAGAAGGTTGATGCTGTGGATAGAGGGGGAAATGGGTATGCTGCTGAATGCACCCTCAAAGAAGGTGAATTAAATCAGATGAATTCTACAGAATCATCGACTCATACTTCACAGAAGGAGACCATTGAGCCCATCATGCCTTGTGCACATTCTTTAAAGAGCGATCCAAAGTCCCATTCCACCACTCTTTACCCAAAGCCCTAACATTTTCTCCATTTCAAGTAGTTGTCCAATTCATTTTTGAAAGCTACTCATATCTGTTTCAACCACGCTTTAAGGCATTGCATTCCAGATCATAATTCACTGCGTAAAATAATTTCTCTTGATCTATTCCCCGGGTTTTTGCTAATTATCCTAAATCTGTATCCTCTGGTTACTGATCCTTCTGCCACTGTTGCATTGGATGTATTCAAACGTAATATAAAGTTCTGAATAAAAAGCTGATTGGAACTAAGATTAGTAAAGATAGCAGGGGTGATTTTCCTGGAACCCTCTGCCCTGGCACTGGGTGGTATTGTACACCCTAAGTGGTCTGTACCTGTCCAAGCTGAGCTGAGGAACAGCACCCACAAGTCTTCTAGACCTGAGACTTGCCCAGAAAAATGGCCCTTTTGTCAACTTTTTTCCCTCATTTGGCTTGCTGCCTGTCCCCATCTGTGGTAAAATGGAGTACCATGTACCTTTAAAAGAATGCAAGTAGACTAACCATGTGACAGTACTGACCAATTACTGTACAGCATGGGCTACTGGTTAACTGTAAGCCTGGAGCTGGAGGTGGTTGTGGGAGCACGCGAGGATTTAGTGCTCTGCCTTCTGTTGCAATAAACAATCACAGTTTGTTCTTATGTTGGTCTGTCTCCATTCTTGGTAGCGAGCATCAACTAACAGGTGTATATGAAAGTGTGCAATTTGAGTTTACTCAACGAGCGGACTCATAGACTTGAGACATAAAACCATCATAGCCTCCAGTTTGAGGAGGGTCAGGTTAATGGGGCACACCTACATCTGGACACATCAAATGGAGACAGGAGAGCTCAGACACCTCCCTTACCTCAATTACTTTGGAACTGTGCCGATGATAGGCACAGACTATGCTGGAAGTTTGGGGAAGACCCCTCAGAAATCCCAGGGATGTGTAAAAGGGGCAAGAGACCATGGCAAATGCCACCTCCATCCTATTTTCCTTGGCCATTTCACTTTGAAAATGGACACCTGGGGCAAAAGCAAGGACATCTATCTTAATCTGCTTCAAGTACTGTTAGATATTACCACGGAATTATATTATTGCATTAAATGTGATTTGCAACTCTCATGTCCACAATCACTACTCATTTAAAGCACTTCTTACTCCTGTAGGTGACGCTGTGATTTCAGTATTTAAGGAGGAGAGAAACAGAAGGGGACAGAGAGAGGAGTCAATAGAAGAGGTAGGGAGAGAAGCAGAATAGAAGAGAAAGAGAGAACCTGAATCAGAAGGGGAGAAACAAAAAGAAACAGAAACACAAAAGCATCAAACACAGATAAGAGCATCTGACATCGTTGACAATGCCACTAGGAGAGGTACTAGTTACAAACATTTCTGAGATGGAAGGTAACTGTTACACCAGCTCCTTAAGGTTAAAAAGGAAGGTTATCGATGGTTTAGAAAGTGAAGGCTTTCAACTTTGAAGTTTCAGCCACATGAAAGAATATACCTTCGAAATCCTACCGTCGTTTTGAGCCAAAATGTGATCTTGATCAATTTAGACCATCGGAGCAAATTTCTGCTGAGAGAAACAAAGACCCAAGCCAGGGAAACAAGGTCAGGATTGGACTTAAAGTAACTCCAAGACTGAAATTGAACCTTTAAACCTCAGGCCAAGGGATTAGCCTTGGAGCTTTAAAGCTCCTGGTAACATGACAGGAAAAGCCGTTTACTGGAACTTTATAAACAGAGATTTGTAATAACACGGGGCAGAATATTGCTGTCGGCATGCGGGGGCGGGCCCGATACGCCGATGTACAAAATGACGCGTGATGACGTTGGGCATGCGTCCCGACATCATTGCGCATCATTTCAATATTTTGTTCGGCGGGCGTGCGCTGGAGGTGGCTGCGTGCCCGCCAAACTGTCAACGGCCTATTAAGGCCATTAAAAAAGTAATTAAAGTTGTTACCAACGCTGCCCATCCAGCCTTAAGGTTGCCGGGCAGGCGAAGAGCTCAAGCGGCCTTTACGTTTTTCGGGAAACCTCGTCCACGGGCGGGATAAGGTTTCCTGAAACTTTTATAAAGGAAATAAATAAATTTTCTTAACTTCAAAAACATGTCCCAGACACTGTCACATGAGGGGACATGTTTAAATAAATTTTTACTTTATTTATTAAAAAGTTTTGTCATCCATTCAATCTCCTTGAGGCAGCTCCGTGCCTCAGGGAGATTGCTGCGCTCTTCCACGTGCATGCACGAAAGAGCGCAGGTCTCGACTCATCCTCCTCTTCCCGCCCGCACAGGCAGCGCTGAGCGCTACTGGCCGCACGTTACGCTGAGCGGGTCTTAATTGGCTCGCCCGCGTAAAATGGTGGCGCACAGCCAATCACGGACAGCGATCGGCTCCCCTCCCACCCCAGCCCTCTCCCGCCCAGCCCGCCCGCCATAGGAAAAATTCTCCCCATGACTGGTGGATAAAGAAAACAAGAAATTTAGTTCTAATTTTATTCTCATTGACAAAATTGCAATCACTTTAATCGATAGTGACCCTCCTCTTCATTTTAGTTAATGAAAATGCTGCACCTCTCCACCAGCATAAACTTTTACAGTGGTTACTGCAACAGAAGTGAAAGCAAGAAAACTGGGGAAGCCTGGAAGATTTTTGAAAGGTCAATCCCAGCTCTTTAAGACATCGTTACAGCTCCTAAGGACTTCCCTCACAGAAATATGCTCACATTTAAAATAAGTGTAGTTGGGAGAATATTCATGCTAAACTGTGAGAGCAGTTTAACATAAGAATGGCCTGGATTTTCCAGTTGATAATAATGAGGGACAGTATTAACACAGGATTAAGCAGAGTTTCTCCTGGAGATAGCAGTAAAAATAAATCACCGTGTTCAAGCTTCCTTTATGTTGCACTGACAGTAGGAATCTGGTGATGGAATTTTGGGAAGAGACTTAGAAATTAGGGGGAGGATTTTCGGGTTGTCGGGCGGGCGCGTTGGGCGGGTCCAGGAGTAGCTGGGTAACGGGCCACTGCCTGCGATCGGCCCCCCAAACGCAATTTCACGTTGGCTAGCCCTAACGGCCAGCCAGCATGAAACGCGTGCTGAAAGGCTCAGCGCTGCTGGAGTGGGGGCGGGAGGAGTGTGAGCGCTGAAGACTGCGCAGGCGCGGGGGAGCGCGCAATGAAAGCTCCCTGAAGGCAGAGAGCTGAAGAAATAAAGATTTGGAAATGCAGGAAAAAAACGACCACACATCAGACTCCCTCACGTGAACATATGAACATATAGATCATAAAAATTCTGTCAAGACATTTTTAAAAAAAATTAATATCGGAAACCTCATCCCGCCCGTGGGTGAGGTTTCCTCAAAAATCCAAAGGCCGCCTGGCCAATTCGCCCACCCGCCAACAGTAGTGTTGGACGGGCAATGAAAAATTGCACTTTATGAATACATTAATGGCCTTAATAGGCCTCTTAATTGACAGTGGGTGTGCTGCCGACTCTCGTGCGTGTCCACCAACCGAAATATCACGCGAGCGCATGATGACGTTGGGATGCTCACCTGACGCGCGCTATCTTACGCCCGAGGGATGTAAAATTCTGCCCTAGGATTTAATTGATTATTAAATACAAGTATCTACTACTTAAAGTTCTAAAATTGTTAGGAATGAGACTATATTGAAGCTAGCCTTAACCCTGCCATTTCCTGGTCTCTCTTGGACCACACTTAGCTTCTATGCTGCCAGTAACCGGACTTCATTCGAATTGTGTCTGTCAACTGTAATTATGGCCAAATTCAAGATTAAGCCACAATGGGAAATCTGCTACCTAGGTGATCAAGTGAACTGGACTAACATCTCACCAGAATAGGGTGAAATCAAGTTGTACATTATTAGTAAAGAGCCTGTTAAATTGAGAAGGTCAACACATTTGTTAAATCAACCCAGAACGAAAAAACATTAAAAACTGGGAAATAAGAATAACCGGTCTTAACTGGTCTTGTATATCTAAAGTGGAACGCCAGTAAAAACTGGGAAATAAGATTACTGATCTGTACTGTATTTTCCTTCTGGGAATGATGAAGGAACTTTATGTTTATGTTGTCATTACTAATATCACACAGCATAATTTCAATCCCCAAGTCAGTGCAGCAAATATTTTAAAATGTTCATTTTCTATATTATAAGTGGACCATGGGGGTTGATTTGAACTCTCAGGTGGGAATGTGACATATCAAGAAGCTTGCCTATCCTGGAACGGCAGCAGACAAGATATCAGGCGACAGTAGGGTTCTGGTCTCGTTCTGCTTGTTTTCGAGAAGCGGCATTCCGGCTGTGAAAATCGGATGGCTGGAGACGAAGGGGTATGGTGCCCGGACCATGGTAAGGATTCCATTCCATGGAGAGACGCAACACTTCATTAACATACTTCAATCAAGCTGCCACAGTGCAATGATTGGGGGAGGGGGAGGTGTAGGCCTAGATTCCTTGTGGGGTCCTCAACCACAAAGGAAACTGAATAAATGCTGTTAAAAATCACCACAGTGAACCTCTCCTGACCCTAGCTTCTGTTCTTAGCGGATTTAGCCTAGTGGGCATGAAGCCACCAACATACCCTCTAATTTTTTTTTGTAATTTGCAGCCAATTTGGTTAAGTGTGTCTGCCCTTTAAATCTTTCTTGCGCAGCTGGGTGCATCTGGTAACATAAAGGGACCAACTCGGACGTGGCCATGCAGCTTAGAGGGAACACTGGAGGCTGACCCTCAATTACGTGATAGTAGTTGATACACACTCCCTCCCACAACTACTCTCTATAGAACAAGACCAAAGTACTTGTCTTTGATGTTTCCTGCAACTTGTATTCCAGGAAAGTGATATAATCTTACATCTGAACATACAGTTTATGTTCCGCACCTCCCACATTAGATTCTCCCATCTGACACCTAACCATCACTCTCCATCACAGATTCAGATTCCCCAGTCCTGCTTTCTCTTGCCTACCTCCTTGTGGACTCCTGTTTGGGTTTTGTTGGATGATGGTGTGCTGCCTCCTTCCCTGGCTGGAGCCTGGAGGCTGCTGGAGCACAAGGTAAGTGCCTCTACATTTACTTTACTGCTGAAGGGTTATCCCTCCTGACGTCTTCTCTGAGTCCTGAAGTCCTCCCCGAGTCCAGTCCCTCGACATCATCAATGGTGGTATCATGGTCCCAGACCCTTACCTCCCGAGTTGGCCACCATCTCCACAGGGCACAATTCCAGTTGACAGGCTGGGCTCACCACAAAGTCATGGGAGGGAAATAATGTGTGTGTGTGTGTGTGCGCGTGTATGAACGAGTGAGTGAGTGTGTGTGTGTGTGTGTTTGTGAACGAGTGAGTGAGTGTGTGTGAGAGGGAGCGAGAGTGAGTGTGTGTGAGTGAGTGAGTGTGTGTGAGTGAGTGAGTGTGTGTGAGTGAGTGAGTGAGAGTGTGTGAGAGCGAGTGAGTGTGTGTGTGAGTGAGAGAGCGAGTGAGTGTGTGAGAGAGCGAGTGAGTGTGTGAGAGAGCGAGTGAGTGTGTGAGAGAGCGAGTGAATGTGTGAGAGAGCGAGTGAGTGTGTGAGAGAGCGAGTGAGTGTGTGAGCGAGCGTGACTGTGTTTGAGCACGAGTGAGTGTGTGTGTGAGTGAGAGAGCAAGTGAGTGTGTGAGAGAGAAGGTGGGTGTGTGAGAGAGCAAGTGAGTGTGTGTGAGCGTGAGTGAGTGTGTGTGAGCGTGAGTGAGTGTGTGTGAGCGCGAGTGAGTGTGTGTGTGTGAGAGCGAGTGTGTGTGTGTGAGAGCGAGTGAGTGTGTGTGAGAGCGAGTGAGTGTGTGTGAGAGCGAGTGAGTGTGTGTGTGAGAGCGAGTGAGTGTGTGTGTGAGAGCGAGTGAGTGTGTGTGTGAGAGCGAGTGAGTGTGTGTGTGTGAGCGAGTGAGTGTGTGTGTGTGAGCGAGTGAACGTGTTTGTGTGAGTGTGTGAGCAAGTGAGTATATGTAAACTCTGAGTCTAGGCGTGAGCTGGGTACATGCGCATGAATGCACACACGCACACTATCCACACACACACACTATCCACACACTGGGCTGGGAGAGGAGGAAAGCTCAGGCTGAAAGGCAACCCACTTCCATCTCTCACTTTCGTATCAACTCCGCCAAGGCCACCTCATAGTGTGCGCCATCAGAGATGAACGCAAGGTCGGTGTTAGTTAAACCAAACCCCTTAGCTTGGCCCAGGTCTCCCCCCGCCTTCCCTGGTGACCAGGATTTGGGGCCTAGTCTGTCTCTCTCTCTCTCTCTCTCTAATTCTGCTTCTTAAGCAGAAAGGCAAAAAAGGTAGCTCTGCTGTGTGGCACTTTATAATGGTCATTTTTATTATTCTTTATCAAATTATCAATTTACTGCTTTGACATTGTTTTTTTTTGGCTCAGCAAGCTGTTTATGTTTTCTTCATACCTTAACTTTTCTTTTGAAATTCATTTTTGATGTCGTGCCAAAGCATAGGCTGAGAAATTTGTTGCATTTTGGTGGGCGCGACTTGCACCCGGAATTGGGTGGATTTCCGATTCCCACTCCCACTGTCTTTGCCATACAAAACGGCAATAAACCAACTGATGGCTTCAGGGTGGATTTGAAACCTGTGGCGTCAGAGGATTCACGTTCGCCTGCCCTATTTGAGCTGGAGGGTGGGATGTCCGGCGGCCTTAATCGTTGGCCGTGACCCGCAGGGAGGTCACAGCCACTCATTTAAAGGGCCACCTGGCACGGGGCTTGGAGCCTGGGCACTGAGCCAGCTCCTGGGACCTCACAGGAAGATCAGGAGGACTAATCGATCCTCGTAGTGGGGGTTGAGTAGCTGCTGCTGCTATCTGGAAATGGCTCTCATGGCACTTCTTACGAGGGCAGCCTCGCCTCTGTCCATCCGCCATTGGCTCAGTCCTCCTCGATTGCTGAGGCAATAGAAGCTATTCCTGTGACTCAGCAGGAGTCTTCTAATGTAATGGGGCCCTCAAGGCTTCAGCTGCACAGAGGATGCCCGCCAAAGTCACCTGGGGCAAGGGACAAGCAGATCAACAGCCTCTCTCCATAACTTCGCCAATCAGAGCGGGGATGCCCTGGAGGAAGAGGAGGCACCAGATAGTGGGCATTCCTCTGATGATGAGAGTGATGAGGAGGTGAGGGAACACTCCGATGGAGAGGTGCAAGGGCCTGCACATGAGCAGATGGGTGCTAGTGACACAAGGGATGCCTTGATAAGATAGAGGTTCCAGCGCAGCAGCAAATGAGGGGTGAGCACTGTGCCGGAGCACAAGGAAAAGAATTAAGAAAACTTCACACTAGTCACAAAGCGGGTCACATGGGTGTGTTTTGTAGGTGTGATCATTAGATGTGCCATAGCCAATACGTTAATAAACCTTGAATTCCTCATGCAGAGGAACCTATCCCTCACACAGAGGTTCAGTTTACTATAAACGCGCTAGAAATTTTACTGGGAAAATATTCCTGACTTGTCAGTAGTGAACGTTGGTCAAGATGCAACAATGCCTAGCGAATCAAGGCAGCGAGTGTGCTGACATGATGTTCTCAGTGAGCTCACATTCTAGATGGAATGACGTTGAGATACAGACAGTGCGCACATCTCAGTGGCTGAGAATTCCTAACCTATTGGAACCTGTCTTATCAAGGCACCCCTTGTGTCACGGCCACCCATACTCCCCCATGCAGGACCTTGCACCTTTCCATCGGGGTGTTCTCTCACCTCCTCATTGACCTCACTGTCAGAGGAATTCCCGTTATCTTGCGTCTGCTCTTCCTCCAGGGCATCACCTCTGAATGGTGAAGTTATGGAGAGTGCAGCACATAACGACCATCAGTGACATCCTGGATGGTATGTACTGCAACGTTCCTCCTGATCTATCCAGGCATTGGAACCTCATCATTAGCAGCTCAATTGTCTGCTCCACGATGGCCCTGGTAGTGCCGTGGCTGTCATTATAGCTGCTCTCTGCGTCTAGGGGCCCTCATAGGCATCCTGAGCCATCCCTTCAAAGGGTGGCCCTTGTTACCCAGAAGCCAACCATCCAGGGCATCAGGTCCATTAAACATGTCTGGCATCTGGGAGCTCCAGAGAACATAGGAGTCGTGCTGCTGCCTGGATACCTAGCGCAGACCTGCATAATTCTTCGATTGTGGTCACAGACCAACTGGACATTTCAGGAGCGAAAGCCCTTCCTGTTAATGAATGTACAAGGCTGGCCTGCTGGAACCTTAATAGCAAATTGAGTGCAGTCTATTGCTCCCTGAACCCTGGGGAAACCTGCAATCACAGCAAAGCCTTTGGCTTTTTCCAGTTGATCTGGTGGTCCATTAAAAATGCAATGTACTGACTGCCCTTTGGAACATTGCATCAGTAAAGACCTTAATGCAGTGGTGTGCAACAGGCTGCGCAATGCCACTGAGGTCTCCACAGGAAGGATCCAGCAGCAAAGAAATTCAGCGCGACAGTCACTTTGACTGCCGTTGGCATTGGGTGACCACCCACACAGTTGGAAGCTCTCTCCCCTGCCAGAGTCTCACAGAGATAGGACACCATGGCTCTAGGGAGCCTGAGTCTCCATCCGGCACTGTGTCTCAGATGTTTGAAGGCCGATCATTCTCTGCCTATATACTCGATTAGCAGCCTAAGTCCTTCTGCGCCTCCATTGCTGCAGCACTATGCCTGCATCAGCTTCTTGCCCTGGCAGAGGTCTGCCACCCTTATGCATCATCAGTGTATCCTGAACCTCACCACCTGCCCTTCTTCCCCTCCCTCTCAATCTCCTCCTCCTCCTCCTCCTCACTGGAGGATGTGTCTCCCTTGGAGATCACTATTCTCATGCTTTCACCTCCAAGAAGGCTGAGGTACAGTTGAGGATCTAAAGTCACCTTTCTGCAGGAAAAATGATACCTCAAAACAGCAAATGTATCCCCTGGAAACAAAGCTTTCAATTTCAAATACTGCAGCACTCACATCACCCTGAACTGCTGAGGTCAAACTAAGGACCCAGCTGGTGACTTTTAACCTGCCCTTACACAAACATTCTGTGAAAAAACGAGATCCCCACCTGGTGTGACTCACACTCTCTAAGCGTTTTATTGCCCCCAGCAGGTTTTGTTCCAGTCAACTGGGACATTAACTAGCTTTAATAAGCAATTAAATTGAATTTGAATAAAGTGGACAGGCTCCCGATTTCTAGGTCCACCTGCCTATCCTATTATTGCGTTTGGCCATGATGACATCAGGAATGGGACCTGATGTCATTATGTGTGATAATATGTCAGCGCGGGCGCGGTAAAGGCCATTTTTGCTGCATATTATTCTGCCCCAGGTCTCAGGCAGCTGCTGCTGGGCTTCTTGCTGAGGGGAATGAGAGACCCACAGAGTCTGATTGCTTTTGGAGGGCTGGCAAAAGAGGTTATTTTTGCCCCAGTAGAAACAGGAAGTGTAGGAAATGCTCAGCACATCTGTTGGTATCTGTGCAGAGAGACACAGAGGTCAGTGACCTTACATCAGGACCAGTGCATATCATGGACCTGAAACATTGACTCTGTTTCTCCCTCCACAGGGGCTGCCTGGCCTGCTGAGTATTTCCAGCATTTTATGTTTTTATTTCAGATTTCCAGCATCTGCAGTAATTTTTTTCTCCTATTATATGCTCCATGCAGGGCATTTGTAAGTGTGGTTTGTTTCAATTTAAAATGAGATAATGAGAAAATGTTAATCACTCAATGCAAAGTGTAATTTTTCTGTGAACAAAGCCCACTTGTGTTGATAGAAATAGAATATTATTGCAGCTCAATTGATTGGTGCTAATTTACTGATAGGTTTTGCCATTTTTAAACTTGGAAGTGAAATCAGGAGTCATGTGCCAATAGAATGTACATGGGACTGTTGTTTGAGGTGCTTGCGAAGTTCAAGTCTTTTGGATGTTGATGTCTGGATATTGCATAGTGCCAGGTTCAAAAAAGAGGACCTGGTTGCATAATATGAATGACCAAGTTGTGTGCAATTGTCTGACAAAGCCATGATTGTAAAGTGCATCATACTGAAACCTGAGCTTTCGATGGACTTTATAAATAGATGGATAGAGTACAAATGCCAAGACATTTTTCAAAAGCTATACGAAATAGTTCGTTCCCACTGTGACTATGATTCCCAATTCTGGGCACCCGATGGATGTGAGAGGGAGGGTTGAAGGAGGTGGGGGTGGGGTGGGGTGGGGTGGAGATAAGGAAGTGGAGGTGGGGGTGGGGGTGGGGTGGAGATAAGGAGGTGGGGTGGGGTGGAGATGAGGAGTCCGGAAACAGGAGAAGCCAGGGCCATGATTTCTCCCCCATGCTGATTGGAGGAGAAACCCCTCCCCCTGGAGAGGATATTCTTGGGGCTGCGGGGGCTGCCTTAATTCTCTGCCCATGCCCCCTCTTTGTTTAAAATATTCTTCTCCCTGAAGGCTGCTGCTGGGAGGCTGCCTCCATTTAGCTAGCAGTGGTGGGGGGGTCAATTGGCAGTCAATAAAATGTCAACGGCACAGTAAAACGAACCTTAATACCGCCTTTGCAAACTTAAGTTGGTTGTCCACCTCCTTGGGGGCGATTCCAGTGCCACCGCCAGGCAGGACATGGACGGGGAGTCAATCTGCCATGACTCCCCGCGACTTTATCAGCTCCCCAATCTCTATTCCCACCACCCTGGGGCGGGTAAAATTCTGCCCATTAACTCTGTGTATCACTCCACAGATACTACCAGTTCTGTTGAGGATTTCCAGCATTTTCTATTTTTATTTCAGATTTCCAGCATCTGCAGCATTTTGCTTTCGTGTAGGTCAGAAGCCTCAATTTTAACTCATTTTGACTCATGTCCCTGCCCTTGTCATGATGGGTATGAGAGGGTTTGGGATGAATTAAACATTTTTAAATGGGGAACATGCTCCTAAGCCACCACATACGTGCTTGCCGCCATTTTCAGGGTAGTTGATTGTAGTTGATTTAGTGGCATCAAGTTTCACATTGTGTAGAGCTCAAACATTTCATTAACATATTTAAATCAGGCTCTCTAGTATAATTGCGAGTCTGATTTAAATTTAACAGTTGCCATGCAAGTTTCCCACAGATCAGGAACATCTTCAGGGAAAGGAGGCAGAAGCTGCCAGCTCAAGAAGGTGCCTTTACAGCAATCCTTGTGGGTCAGGGGCAGCAGGAATGCTGCCTCCAAGCCCCTAAAGGAAGCCTTTAGCCTCCCCTCTGCCTTTTGTGGCCTCTCTCTTCCACTTTGCAGCGATCGTTGCCGACCTCCCCTCCGCACCAGGCAGCGATGTTTGCTCCAAGCTGTGATCCTGACTGACCTTCTGCCGCCAATCTCTGACCTGCTCCCCACCAGCACCTCTGTGATAGCCTCTCCCCTCCTCCCACTCCCTTCACCCTTGACCTCTGTCCTGACCCCCTCCACTCCCCACAATAGCCTCTGTCTTCCACCACCTCCCCTAACAAAGCCTGCTCTTGTCCCCCGCCAATTGCCAGCACTGCAGCCTCCTGCACGGCTGCTAGGCAACCTGCCAGGTGGGAAACAGAAGAAAAAAATTATAAGGCCCTGTTGCTGTATTTGGCAGGTTCTTCATGCTCCAGCCTCAATGTATTCCCTGGTCATCTTTACCCTCCCCTGCATCGACACCACCTCTCCATAAATACTTGGGCCAATGTTTCTAGAAATAACTAGTGGTGATCATTCTAGACTTCAAAGCATTTGATGCAATTTGGATTCAAAATATTTTTGATTTCAAAGGCTGGAACTGCAGCCTTGGAAGACCAGAACAAAACGATTTGAAACTCTGGATTAATTGAATTACTTCCAAAGCTGAATCTGAAGTCAAGCTCTGAACAGTCAAAGGTTTAGTTACTGTACACATATCGACGGAATATTGAATGTATTGTGTTAATCGCATATTTCCTGTTTATCGCAATTACTCCTTGTCATGCTTCTGCTATTTCAGGCTGTCACAGCTGATAACTGACAGTTACTCATAATTTTAAGGTATGTTTCATTGTCAATCTTTTAATCTTTAAGTCCTCTTGCAAGATTTTGATTAACTGAGTTCAGCTTGAACAGTTTGATATCTTCCGCTATCCTGGGTCACTTATCGTGGAAGTGCAGAATCTACCAAAGAAATTCGGGCTAAACTTAACAAGGGTCATGGTGCTGTGAACTCACTTAAAAGAGCATGGAGTACTCAATTACAATGAAAATTAATCTTCTGAAAACCTTTGTGCAGCCGCTGACAATGTACAGCTGTGAAAGCTGGCCCATCAAGAAGAGTGATGAGGCTTGAATAAGAGCATTTGTAATGAAAGGACTCAGATGGATATTATGTGTGCCATAGATGGCCAAGCAAGCAAATGAGTGGGTGCACGAGAAAGCTGGCGTTAAGAGGAACTTGTTTGAGGCAGTGATATCAACTAAGCTCTCTGCCGGTATATCATCCAGGCCTGTAGCCTTATGGCTGGCCTGTCTGATGAATGGCTCGCTCTACCTCAGCTTGAAGTGGGGGAGGCTCATGTTCAAGTTGGCATTTAAAATCCGATTCCCCATCATCCTTGTAAAGGTTACTCACAATGTTCGTGCCATTGTGCAGCAATTTTCCTCACCGCCGTTTCGTTCTTGCCAGAAGCTGAATGAATGCAATGCAGGCAAGGTTGAAACTTTTGTGCAATTGATTGAACTGTTTGGAAAAGTTCCTGCATATTGCCTTTCTGATTCTCCGCTTCTAATTCCTCACACATTCATTTGGCTGTTTCTCTTTATCCACTCGCAGTTTTCTTTAAATTTCTGTCTTTAAACTTTTGTAACAATCCACATCCTTTTTCCTCGCTGCCTCCCTCTTGGCTTCAACTGGGGAAAATGTCGCATCAGATATCCATCCTTTCCATCTCACAGGCTGCACAAATCCCATTTCCTTTGCTACATCAAGGAAACAGTTTTTGCGGTTTGCCAAAGCTCTTCTGGTGTTCTCTTGTCAGCTGCCATCTGTAGAGCTTAGAGTCTTTTGGTGATTTCCATTACACACAATGCTGCCTTATCATCCTTAAGCTCGTCTACTTTCAGTCGTGTCATTAAAACCTGTTTTGTCCTTTTGCCCATTCTGACCTTCTGTAACACCTCTAGCAAATGATGATTAGTCACCGTCTGCTGCTGGATATGTCTTTCAATTCTTTAGACAGGATATTCATTGTTTTGCTACTGCAATGTTATCAATCTGACTTTTAGTTTTCCCATTTGGTGAGGTCCAGGTATACAACTATCTTTGATGGCGTTTAAACCATTTGTTGGCCAGAACCAAATCATGTTCTTCATAAAAATCCCGAAGGTACTTTCCGGCTTCATGAGCCTTACCTAATACAATTGGGCCAATCATTGTCTGGACCCTATCATAATCCATGCACCAACTTTGGCATTGAAGTCACCCATAACTAACAAAATGTCTTTCTTTGGAGTTTGTTTTATCACCTTAAACACGTCGTGATAAAAGTCCACAGCATTTTCCTCCACAGCAGTCGATGTAGGTCCTTAAACTTGAATTAAAGTGATGCCTCTTGGTTTTGCATTAAGGTACACAACCTTGACCCTATCACTGATTGGTTCATATCCAATTAGGGCTCCAGCCAAATGCTTGTGTATCCATACTGATACTCCATGCGTGCATCTCCTCTGGAGTAAACTATGGCGTGTCCTTCCAGTGTTGTGAAGTGACTTTGACCTTCCCAACACACTTCTGTCAGCCCACACATATTCACACCAATTCTCTCAATTTCCCTTGTTAGCGACTGTACTTTGCTAAGCTGTTGGTATCTGCCTTCCTGTTGCCACAGGTTGGCCATTGCCACTTTAACTGTGGTCATCTGCCCAGCCAGTGGCCAGAAGAACCCACTGAAAGGTGGTCATAGAATCACAGAGTCATAGAATGATTACAGCACAGAAGGAGGCCATTTGGCCCATCGTGTCTGTGCTGGGTCTCTGCAAGAGCCATTCACTTAGTGTCACTCCCCCAACTTTTTCCTGTAGCCCTAAAAATGTTTCCTCTTCAGATAATGAGCCAATTCCCTTTTGAAAGCCACGATTGAATCTGTCTCCAGCACACTCTCAAGCAGTGCATTTCAGATCCTAACCACACTATCATGCCCAGTAAAAAGCGTGTCATATTTATAAATTTAAATATGGACAGGACTGAGAAACTTCTGTAACTGCCTTTATTTATTTAAAAATGAACACTGATGAATTTTTAAGATGGCTGCCAAGGAGGTCAGGTGACCTATGCAACTTCAATACAGACTAGCAAGATTTCGGAAGGTTCTGAGTTGAGTCATAATGGGTGGGGGCACCCCTTGAATGGACATGCCTAGACAGCACTCCTTTGTGGAATTCATGCTTGCCATTGTTTGAAGCTTACTCCAAA
Organism: Cetorhinus maximus; assembly: GCF_964194155.1. NCBI lineage: Eukaryota > Metazoa > Chordata > Chondrichthyes > Lamniformes > Cetorhinidae > Cetorhinus > Cetorhinus maximus. Next base: position 126,090,358 of record NC_135884.1, read on the forward strand.
ACACAGAGGCAATGGGCTGTCAGATACTTTGTCTCCAGGTTTGCAATGTAGCAAAGCTGACAAGACCAATTATCCATAAAATAAGGGTGAAAGACCACCATCTAACTTCTATTGTATATCAATAGTAGTTGACCATGTGACTGAAACTAGTTCTCTGATACTGAAATCCTTTTATCCCAACACTCCAGAGAAACTGGGGTGGGGGTGGTGGGGGCAGTCTGCAGAATAACACTGACAAGACAACAGCTGCAGAGAAAAGCTGTGACCCATTTGCCTATTAAGAACGTAGAGGCTTTAAAGTCTTTTAAAAAGCATCTCAGCCTGACTGCAAAGCTCAGAGTCCACCTGTAAAAAATTGGACCTCCTAATACAACAGCCATGAGTGCCTGACTTCATGACCTGTTGAACATTCTTCTATTTGAAATAATCCTGATATCCAATTGCCAGCCATCTGAACTTACCTGAACTACAATTCAAGAATGGAAAAAGAACCCTTCTCTTCTGGATTTACAAAGACATATAGATTGTTAAATATTCTTTTGAATATTTATAGAAGTCTACTATCTTCTTTAATGGCATCTTTCTGGAGCATGTGGTGTGTTACTGACGTAGTGTTTAGATCCTTAGGGGTGAGCGTGGGAATAAATATTCCTCTTTGTTTAAACTCACAGAAGTCTGCTGGTTCTTTTAAAATTGATCACACACTAATGAAGTTTAGAATCAAAAACAAAAACAGAATTACCTGGAAAAACTCAGCAGGTCTGGCAGCATCGGCGGAGAAGAAAAGAGTTGGCGTTTCAAGTCCTCATGACCCTTCAGCAGAACTGAATAAAGTTAGGAGAGGGGTGAAATATAAGCTGGTTTAAGGTGGAGGGTGGGGTGGGGGGAGAGAAGTTGGGGCGGGGTGGGGTGGTAGTAGGGACAAGCAAGCAGTGATTAGAATCACACATCTATCTTTTCAAAAGTGAACCACAATGATAATGGACAGCAGGGAAGGGAATTGGGGGTTTCAGATTATCTTTCCTCCCCTGTCCATTACAACTCACTTTGTAAAAAGGATTTTCCTCATGTTGCCAATTTTTCTTTTGCTAATCACCTTAAATATTGGTCCCCTCGTTCTCAATTCTTCCATCCAAGGGAACAGTTTCTCCACATCTACTCTGTCCATATCCCTGATAACTCAGTTCTTTGAAGATGATGAGAGGGTAGGCAATTGGTTACTTGGAGGTTGTGCACTTGTAACTACTGCAAATGACACCTCTATACAAATCCAATACTCTTAACAGAGAAAAAATGCAATGATCAAAAACAAGTCCACACTGAGCAGAGAGTTGGTTGTTAAAGCAACATCTCATATCCCTAGACCAATTGAGGGTGGGACCTTACAAACATTCAATACAGTTACATTAGTGTTAATGTCATCAACCTGAAATGTTAACTGCTTCTCTTTGCATTGATGCTGCCAAACCTGCTGAGTATTTCAAGCGTTTTCTGTTTCTCGTTTCAGACTTTCAGCATCTGCAGTATTTTCTAATGTACAATGATATTGGCCTGGATTTTGTGGTGGTCATGTCAGTGAAACACTTAGTGTTTTGCTGTCATTACTCTACTGAAACTGACACCTTCAGGAGTCCACATATGTACAGAACAACATGGAGATCCAGAAATTGCTGTTAATGATTCTACACGCCTCTAGAGGGTGCAGTGTTGAGGTCCCTACACAGTGAGGTGGATTTCACAGCCCCCAGCCTGGCATATTTTTAGCTGGAGGGCATGTAAAATATGATGGGTGGCTAGCTCACTGCCTTCCCACCCATTCCCATTCCATTCCCCATAAAATGGTAGGTGAGTGGATGCCGAATTTGGCAACCCGCCCACCAATTTGAAAAGAACAATTCCATTACTTTGTTCCTTTGTATATCTGGCAAAGCCAGAAAGGTTTTTGCTCACCAAAACCCACCCTCCAACCCTACTCACCCTCCTCCCTAGGCCTCCCTGTCCAAAACCCTGGACTTATCTCACTCCAGAGGCCATGTTGTCTTCATCCTGGGGCCTGCTTGCAGTGCCCACTATGAGTTCTGGCACTGCTGGGACTGCTGCAGCTGCCAGTCAATCAGATTGCCAGGAGTTCTTGAGGGCAGGCCTTCCTCCCACTGAGTGCAGAAGTCGTGCTCTGACCTCCTTAAGGCCGCCTGAAGCGTGTTATGGCTGCAGGGCGGCCTTGTTTACCGCTGGTCAGTTTGGAACCAACATTTCTTCTGGGGGAGGCTAGCCTTGTACCCTCCCCCTGGTAAAATTCAGCCTAAGCAATCAGTAACTTGATGAAACTTCCACTTTTAGACTGTTAGGCTTGCTGTAAAAACCCTTGAAAAGTTGCAACTTGTTGAATGAGGTGTAACCTGGTTTTTAATAGTGTGCTAAATTAATAATTAGTGATAAATAACCTCACTAGCCCTGAAAAACTAATTTTATATTTCTGGAATGTCAAATTTCTTCATTCTAATAAAAAAAATCCACATTTTTTATTTAAATTAAAGTTTGTAATATTTTAGCTTCTATCTAATTTCAATCATAATCATTTATTTTGCTAACTGCAAATTTAAATTAAAAGTGAAAGTTAAGTGCTTTTAAATTCCTGGTTTGCTGTCTATAAGAATAATCAAAGGTGATTGGCTGCTTACCCTACTTGATGACATCACTGCTGTTGGATGCCTGGAGGTCCTTTTGAATTGTGATCAGTTTTGAACTGATGTTGGGGAACGTGAAGACTGTAGCACAGAGATTGTTAGACCATTGTGAATATCTTTCTTTGAGGTCCACAGTGAGCCCCTTTGCTCCAGAATGGACCATAAAATCCAACCTGACAGTATTCTGCATAACAATGGCATAGAGGGAGGCATCATCATGGGTTCGGCTAAGGTACGGCTGCAGCAAGGCATTTTAGTGGTTGAGAATGAGTACAGGCATGGATACAGTCACATTGAAAGAACCAACACAGGAGCAATGCCAAAGATGCTTCTTTAGAAGAGGGAAAAAACCTTTCTGGATTTGCCAGGTATACAAAGAAACAAAGTGATGGAAATTTTGCAGTTGGGAAGGTGCAAATGCACTATTGATATGGCTTTCAATTTGAAAAAAGAAAATTGGGCCATTAGAATAAAACATTACTGAGAAAATGCTATAGAAGAGAGCACTACAGTGAAGGTCAATTGTTTGCCTAATATAGGTAGTACTAATGGTATTGCTTTTAAACCTGGTGATTACATACAGAGAAAGCTGTATAATGGCACAAAATAATTAAGTTGGCTGAGTTGTGGGTGTAAATTTGCCATGGACACTGTCATGAGACTAAACTCGATTATCAAAAGAGATGCTGTATCCAAATTCATGGAGCTTGTTTAAACTAGGAAAAAACAACCTAATTTGCATATATTACCTTTCATTGCACTTGGGTAGAAAAAGAAACCAATACATAATCTAACAGTATTGTCAATCTGATGGTGAAGATTTGTTTGCAAAAGGCTTCTAACTGTTTAATACAAGTTGTATTGAAATGCTAATTCCACAAAACAAGAAGACAAAATCATTTTGATTCTCATTTGTATGTATCAGATATATATTTCCTGCATCAGTTCCAAAGGAAATTTATAATCTGAACAAAACAAATCACCCACTTAAATGTCAGGATTATTTCCTGTCTGGTTTACTATTTCTATTTTTCGGTTTTTCACCTTCCTATAGTTGGGGCAGTGAGACTATTCTCATTACCTCCTAGACTGCTAACCCATTGGTTTACACAGATCATGTGACATAGGATTATTCTTAAAGCTACAGTCTTACGTTTATCAGAACTACATTTACTACAAAGATATTTCATTTAATTGTGTATTTTCTATATTTATCCTTTTACTCTTGCACTATTATTCCCTGGCTGGGAAAGCAGGACTCATCCCTTCTGTTTCAATACTGCAATGCAATGAGTTGGACGCATTCTTCTATGTTTCGTTTGATATTTCTAATGAGAAAAATTATAGAAACTTTTATTGTTTGACTAGGGTAAACCGTGAAGAGGAAGTCAGCCTTGAGGGAGTTCAGTTCACTTCATATATGCTAATATTAATCATTATTATGACTGGATTTTCAAAAAGAGTATCAATATTTGCGGAGAACAAATATTGGAAAAAAACAAATAACAGATCCAGAATTACAGTGACTTCAATCTCCCCCTAGAAGAAATTCGATCTTGCCATGTCCATATTATGTGCTGATTCTCTGTTGGAAGTGCATTACCCACCACGCTGGATTGTGTTCCTCCATTTGTGTCCAGGGCGCACTCTGTTAAGTATTAAAAAGAAACTTTGAATAATAGTTAACTGAGGATCCCATACTTATTGTGTGTTTGGGCTGCTCCAGTGCCTGACTCAGTATGTGATAAACTTACTTAACAAATCATGGTGCTAACAGACAGAAAGGCCCTTGCAGTCTAATTGCTGATTTGCCCTTCAAAGCCCTTGGTTAACCTCTGAGCTTTATTTCTGGCCTGTTTCCTGCTTGCTCCAATTGAATTCAGAAAGCTTTTGCTGGTGTTAGACTGCCTTTTTTTTAATATATAGGAAGTCTGGCAGGTCTTCCTGTGGCATTGGAGGATGAGGAGGAATGGCCAAGAAGACTGGACAGTGCAGGAGCATTTGGGAGAATAGGGGAGAGGAGGGCACAGGAGACAGTAACCGCAACAGGTCTTTAGGGAGCACTTTTCACTGCACTGAAGTTGAGTTAGGAGAAATGTGCCAGGCACCTCTACTTCACCGAGAAGGCTATCGTCAAGCAAAATGTCCCTATTTCTTTAATATCCTCCAAATCCACAACCCTCCAAGATATCTGCACTCCTCTAATTTTGGCCTCTTGTGCATTCCCAATCAAATTGTTCCACCATTGGTGGCCATGCCTAATCTAGGCCCTAAGCTCTGGAATTCCCTCCCTCCGCCTCTCCACCTCTCTATCTTGCTTTCCTCCTTTATTACCAAAATTTTTCACCCAAATTATCTTGGCGTACTCCACTAACGCAACTTGGCAATTTTCTGAATTGAAACATGTCCCCATCCCTGAATGTTCAGAATTCTTACAACCAAATGCAGCAGCACATCAAAAGTTTAGTTAAAAGCAAAATACTACAGATGCTGGAAATCTGAAACAAAAAAAAAATGCTGGAAAAATTCAGCAAGTCTAAACAGCATCTGTGGAAAAAAAACAGAGTTAACGTTTCGAGTCCTTATGACTCTTCTACAGAGCTAAAGAGAAGTAAAATGTAATGAAATTTATACTGTTTAAGGGGGTTGGAACAGGTGAAGCTGGATAGAGGGCCAGGGATAGATGGAAGCAAAGGAGAAGTTGCCAGTGATGTCATGGACAAAAGGACAAAGGGGTGTTGATGATAGTGATACTGGCTAAAGGAGGTGCTGATGATGGCATTAAGGTCAGAGAGCAGAATGTGATAATGGCAAGACAATGGTAAGCACTTTGGAAAGAGCAACATGAACAAGTGACCGATGACCCTGGCGAGGGTGGGGTGGGGGGACAGGACGGTGGCGGGAAAAAAGATTGAAAATAAGATAAAGCATGAATAAAAATGAATTGAAATAAAAATATAAATAAAAATACGTGGATAAAAAATAACAATTAAAAAATGAAAAAATAAAAATTAAGAAATGTGAATGAATATTGTAAAAAGGGGATATTAAGGAGATGAGGATGGAGGAGAGAGTTCATGGTCTGAAGTTGTTGAACTCAATATTCAGTCCGGAAGGCTGTAAAGTGCCTAATCGGAAGATGAGGTGCTGTTCCTCCAGTTTGTGTTGAGCTTCACTGGAACAATGCAGCAGGCCAAGGACAGACATGTGGGCATGAGAGCAGGATGGTGTGTTGAAATGGCAAGCGACAGGGAGGTCTGGGTCATGCTTGCGGACAGACCGAAGGTGTTCCACAAAACGGTCACCCAGTCTGCGTTTGGTCTCTCCAATGTAGAGGAGACCGCATTGGGAGCGGCGAATGCAGTAGACTAAATTGAAGGAGGTACAAGTGAAGTGCTTTTCATCTGAAAGAAGCGTTTGGGCCCTTGGACGGTGAGGAGGGAGAAGGTAAAGGGACAGGTGTTGCACCTTCTACAATTCCATGGGAAGGTGCCATGGGAGGGAGATGAGCTGTTGGAGGTGATGGAGAATTGGACCAGGATGTCCCGGAGGGAACGGTCCCTATGGAATGCCAACGGGTGGGAGTGAAGGGAAGATGTGTTTGGTGGTGGCATCATGCTGGAGCTGGCAGAAATGGTAGAGGATGATCCTTTGAATGTGGAGGCTGGTGGGGTGAAAAGTGAGGACGAGGGGGACCCTATCTTGATTCTGGGAGGGAGAGGAAGGTGTGTGGGCAGAGGCGCGGGAGATGGGCCGGACACGGTTGAGGGCCCTGTTAACCACAGTGTGTGGGAAACCTCGGTTAAGGAAGAAGGAAGAAATGTCAGAAGCGCTGATTTGGAAAGTTGCATTATTGGAACAGATGTGACGGAGGCGAAGGAACTAAGAGAACGTGATGGAATCTTTACAGGAAGCAGGGTGTGAGGAGCTGTAGTTGAGGTAGCTGCGGGAGTCGATGGGCTTGTAATGAATATTGGTGGACAGCCTATCACCAGAAATTGAGACAAAGAGATCAAGGAAGGGAAAGGAAGTGTCAGAGATGGACCATGTGAAAGTGATGGAGGGGTGTAAATTGGAACCAAAATTGCTAAATATTTCCAGGTGCAGACGAGAGCATGAAGCGGCACCAAAACAGTCATCGATGTACCGAAGAAAGAGTTGTGTGAAGGGGCCTGAAGGGATGAGTCCAAGGAATGTTCCACATACCCCATAAAGAGACAGGCATAACTGGGGCCCATGTGGGTACCCATAGCCACATCTTTTATTTGGAGGAAGTGAGATAAGTTAAAGGAGAAATTGTTCAGTGAGAGAACAAGTTCAGCCAGACGGAGGAGAGTGGTGGTGGATGGGGATTGTTCGGGCCTCTATTTAAGGAAGGAGTGAAGAGCCCTCAGACCATCCTGGTGAGGGATGGAGGTGTAGAGGGATTGGATATCCATGATCAAGAGAAGGCAGTTAGGGCCAGGGAACTGGAAATTGTTGATATGACATAGGGCATCAGAGGAATCGTGGGTGTAGTTGGGAAGAGACTGGACAAGGGGAGAGAAAACGGAGTCAAGATAGGAAGAAATGAGTTCCGTGGGGCAGGAACAGGCTGACACAATCGGTCTGCTGGGACAGTCCTGTTTGCGGATTTTGGGCCTTCAATTTAGTCTACTGCATTCGCTGCTCCCAATGTGGTCTCCTCTACATGGGAGAGACCAAACGCAGACTGGGTGACAGCTTTGTGGAACACCTTCGGTCTGTCCGCAAGCATGACCCAGACCTCCCTGTCACTTGCCATTTCAACACTCCACCCTGCTCTCATGCCCACATGTCTGTCCTTGGCCTGCTGCATTGTTCCAGTGAAGCTCAACACAAACTGGAGGAACAGCACCTCATCTTCCGATTAGGCACTTTACAGCCTTCCGGACTCAACATTGAGTTCAACAACTTCAGACCATGAACTCTCTCCTCCATCCTCATCTCCTTAATATCCCCTTTTTACAATATTCATTCACATTTCTTAATTTTTATTTTTTCATTTTTTAATTGTTATTTTTTATCCACGTATTTTTATTTCAATTCATTTTTATTCATGCTTTATCTTATTTTCAATCTTTTTTCCCGCCACCGTCCTGTCCCCCCACCCTACCCTCGCCAGGGTCATTTGTTCATGTTGCTCTTTCCAGAGTGCTTACCCTTGTCTTGCCATTATCACATTCTGCTCTCCGACCTTAATGCCACCACTAGCCCCTCCTTTAGCCAGTATCACTATCATCAACACCCCTTTGTCCTTTTGTCCATGACATCTCTGGCAATCTCTCCTTTGCCCCCATCTAACCCTGGCCTTCTATCCAGCTTCACCTGTTCCAACCCCCTTAAACAGTATAAATTTCATTACATTTTACTTCTCTTTAGTTCTGAAGAAGGACTCGAAACGTTAACTGTTTTTTTTCTCCACAGATGCTGTTAGACCTGCTGAATTTTTCCAGCATTTTCTGTTTTTGTTTCATAAAGTTCAGTGCCTGGTTTCCTGGTAGTGGTCTTGTTTCTTTCATCCTGTGCCAGTACCCTATGTCCTCTTTATTCCAAACAGGCCACTGGTTTATAGGCTGACTATGGGGTGACAATGCTTATCCCCTTCAGATCTGGGTCATGGCTCCTGTCAGAATTCCAGGAGAACCTGTCGAGTTGGCCTCCCACGAGATTCCAAAAAGTCGACAGATATATTGTCAAGCAGATTGTCAGAATGATCGAGTGGCGCTTAAGCTGCCTGGAGCGCTCGGTACAAGCTTTGCATACGGCCCTATATCTGGATTTGGCTGCTACATGCTGCATAACTTTGTGATAATGAGGGACCAGCCTTTATCATCACTTGGGCAGCAAGAAGTGGCGGACGTGCAGCAGGAGAAACAGGAAGCACAAGCACTCCCCAATAGGAGAAAGAGCACAGGCAGCCCTGGCCGTCAGTGCCCCTTTAGAGAACAAATCATCCAAGAGTGCTTCACGTGAACCATCCCTCCCATCCCTAATACACAAACAGTCTTACAATCTTCTTGACCACTTGTCCTCACCACAAACATCCAGTTTCCTCCCTTCATTCTAGCTTAATGAGTATTGCTTTCCCTTCGCTACAACTATTAACACCAACATAAAATCTGGAGAAAGAAATGAATTCAATAACCTCGACCAACATTTCCTGGGCCTTTGAAACAATTGAATGTGAATCTGGATTATCAGATCAAAAACAGAAAATGCTGAAACACCCAGCAGGTCAAACAGGTTCTGTGGAGCGAGACAAAGTGCAATTTTATGTTGTGCCCGAGTCCTCACCACCTGCCCCCCACCCATAATGAGAAGGTGACTTTACCCCCTCTCTCGCAGCATGTCCCACAACAATTTAACGGTTGATGGAACAGTAATTGTCTTGAGCTGAGCCTTTCACCCCCATCTGGGAAGGAAGCGTTGCCTCCAAGAGCTGCCAGCCATTTGATAGGTCAGCAGCTCTCAGGTCCCAGCAGCATCAGCCAGTGTGGTGGTCACTGCTGGGCCCTACATCCAGTTCCCAACAGAGACTTGCTGGAGCTGGACACTGGGTTGTGGGGTATTTCCAGGGCTAGGCTGACAGGCCCTGGTGTGGGGGTGGGGGGAAGAGGAAGGTGAGAAGCCAGGATGGACAGGCTAGGGGCACAGGAACCAGGGGGACTGCAGGGAGACATTGGGTTGCTCTGATGGCCAAGAGCACCTGTGAAGGAGGATCACCCCTTGCCTGCCACTAGCCTCAGCAGTGAAAGTTTCTGGGTTTCCCACTTAGCGCCAGCCTCTGCCTGCCATGGGAAAAATGTGGCAGTGATGGAAAGAGGCCCTTAGGTGCCACTTAAGGGTCTCAGTTGGCCCATGGGTGGATGGGCCACCCAATGCCTCCCCTGTCTTGTGTAAAATTGTGGATGGGGCGAGGGTGTGCAGGTAGGCACAGAGAATGGCATCCATGGCACTGTGTCCAATTTGACACCCCACCTACCTGCCAACTTGCCCCCAGGGAGCATTAAATTCAACCCACAGAATGTTGCAGGCTGACGACTTGTCATCAGAACTATTATTGATAGAATGTATTATTGATTAGGTGGTTTGAAAAACATTTAATTGGAGTCTATCATTTCTAAAGCTGCATTACCGAGCAATTACTAATAGCCTGGCAATTAAAACCTGGATTGGAGAGCGAGGAAATGGCAGGGTAGTTTGAACATGTAAAGAATGCTGATTGACAACTTGTGTGGAGAAAATTACTGTCACAAAAGAGCAGTCGATGAGGCTTCATCTGTGCTTCTTTCACTCATATCCTGTAATTTGCAAATGCCTCATTTAGAATAGTTAAATTACCAGTCCATCATTGCACATCAAAGCAACACAGAATCTAAATCCAGGAGACCACTTACTTCACATATTCTCACCCATTAGACGGACATATGAGGAGAACATCCATAAGGTTATTACAGGTGATCTTCTTGATATTGAACAGATATTTTTAGCTGAGTAATCTAATTTACATAATTCATTTTAGCATAGGAGCTGGGTCTAATATCCCATTCTGTTCATACCTGAACTGTCTCAGACAATGCGCTAGAAATAACCTATTTTAACAAATTGTCACAGTTTTTCTTCAATTTTAATTCTTTGTTACTAATTGCAACTGGAGGTACACTGAAGAAGGAGCTAAATTAGAGACTAGTTATCATCAGCAAAGCTGTACATTGGCGGTAATAACATTGATATTATTGCTTACTAGTTAGTGGCAAAAGGTCCGCCAGCAATCAGTCCAAACGAGCTATGTGAAAAATTATTGAACCATGGGACTGTATTTTCTAGAGGTTTAATGGCTCAAGGAGCTAAATGGTCTACTCCTGTTTCTATGTTCCTATGGGGAGAATCTGCTCCCTGTCGGGCAGGCCGATTGGGAGGGGGCGCAGGCGTGGACGCAGAACCGATCACCACCCGCAATTGGCTGTGCGCCACCATTTTACGTGGGTGGGCCAATTAAGGCCTACCCAGCATGACGTGCACCTAGAAGCGCTCAGCGCTACCTGTGCGGGCGGAGGGTGGAGGGAGAGTCGGAGCCTGCGCTCTTTCACACATGAGCGCGAAAGAGCGCAGAAATCTCCCTGAGGCACGGAGCTACCTCAAGGAGATTAACTTAAGGTTTAAACTTGCAAAAAAAAAATGTATTCAGATATGTCCCCTCATGTGACAGTGTCACAGGTTGATAGTCATATATAGTAGTAGAGACAAAGTTGGCAGAACATTTTGCTTAAGAGGCCATTAAGAGGTTTTACTCGAGACTAGAGGGGTGTTTATGCAGGGACACATTTACAGAATTAAGATAAAGCCTTCTCAATCAATCATTGATACATCAATCTCTCTGTCTGCTTTTTAACCATTTCCTCTTGATCTTCTGCCAAGGTTTCAGATTGCCACTCCAGTTCATCGAATTGGAGCATGGCTTTTTTTGGACGATGAAATTATGTAGTACAGTGTAGATGCAGTTATTTTTCAACACCTCCCCTCACCTCAGGCTGACTTATGAGGCAAGGCTCAAGGTCCCACCACCGGGACCACAACACTTTGTTGTTCGAGGGGAGGGTGGGGGTGGGGAACTGAAGAACGCAATTCAGTGGCCACTGGCCAATTAACAGCCACGAGGCAGAGGAGCCATCTATTCAGGGGAAAGTCATGCCGCTGAAAGCGCTGGTGCCACTTTTAAAGGTCCTCTTCCCAAAAGCACATAAGAAGCAGTAGCAAGAGTTAGCTATTCAGCCCTCAAGCCTGCTCTGCCAATCAATAAGATCATGGCTGATCTGATTGTGGCCTTAACTCCATTTTCCTCTGTCCCTCATATGTTGACTCTCTTGTAAATCAATAATCTGTCTGTGCTCTCTGGAGAAGAGAATTCTAAAGACTAACAACCCTCTAAGAGAATAAATTCCTCCTCATCTCTGTCTTAAATGGGAGACATCTATTTTCAAAACAGTGGCCTCTGGTTCCAGATTCCCCCACTCCTGTCAAGGCCCCTCAGAATCTTATATGTTTCAAAAAGATCATCTCTTACTCTTCTCAACTCCAATGAGTATAGATCCAACCTGCTCATCCTTTCCCGCTGGATGAGAGGTGGCGAGCAGCCTGCCAGACCGAGCAAGCCTGGACAGAGAACGCAGAGGAGGTCAGCAGCTGTGGGGTCATCCCTCAGCTTGGCTTCAGTGCCACAGGTGCCTTAATGATCTCATGCGATTGGCTAAGGTGAGTGCTTTCCTCACAGCCTTACATGTAAGGCAAAGAACCTGGACTCAACCCCAAATCCTCGGGCTTCTCAGGAAAGCTGGGAGGGAGAGAAGAGGCTTCTGCACTTATTCAGGAGGCCATCAATATGCCAGATCGTCCAGTCCACAGGCAGCCAGAGGACAATGGCCGCAAGGATTATCCAAAGCCATGGGACAGCAAGGTCAGTAGGCTGCTTCCATCTCAGCTAACAGCATAGGGGGAGCACCATGTTAGAGCACATGTAAGTAATTTAAGAAAAATACCTAGCTGCGCTTGGGGTTCATGGTTAATATTTTATTAAAGCATGCTGCCTTGCAATCTTTATGCTCTACAATAAATGTGGAATGTGGCAAGGTAAGAATCCTCTCATTTCTTGCAGGCCCTGAGGCCTTCAGCAGTACCCTGGCTCCCTCAAAGATTATGATGGGAACGACCCACGCCGTGTGAGGTGGATGCATTTCCTAGGCTGCAGTCTAATGTCTTTCTAAGCGCAGGTAAACGGTAAGGGCAATGAAAAGAACTGGAAAAGGGCTGCAGAAAGCAGTAACTTTATTAGGCTGCATGGATCATCTGAGACATTCCTGCATTAGTGCATCCTGAGCCTCCCTTGTGTTTATCTCATTGTCCTTGCCTGCTGCCAATCCATGCCATAATGGTAGCTGTCTGAAGCCAACACTCACCTCCCATGAGCTCACCGCTTTGTTATACTTAACAAGGCTCTGAAACCCCATGGGTTCCATGCACTCATTGTAAAATTTGAAAGCCCTGGTAAAATGTTGGTTAATTGAGTATTTAACAGATTTAATTACCTTCCCACCGAGTTTGAGCATTAGAACCTCTCGCCATGCTGGCCGGCCTTCAGTGTATTGGTTGTGACATAAAGACTTCCTTCATGATGCCTTTCATCATGATCTTCCAGTTCCTGCATCCTCCCAGCTCATCTCCATTGGTCTGAGAAAATTCAACTCTCCAAAATATTCAAAAAAATAGTTTCTGCTTCAGCAGGCAAATTGTATGGAGGCACGAGCTTTGCTGTATCTGCATCATTATTGGCAGTTTAAAACAAAAGCCGGAGAGGTTCAAATAATGACTTAATGACTGCTGCTAGAATAATTCACACTCACTTGCATTTTTCTTTTCCTATGATGTTACGTCATATGTACATTAATGTAAACCTTTCCTATTCATGTAGCATATAGGGTTGTCTCTAGAAGACCTGATCTGGCCACAAGCATGTCATCAATAAGGTCCTGAATTCTTGGAAGCTTTTCACTCATAAAAGTTATGTTCCCTCTCACATTGAGGAAAGTAATGTGTGTGTCTCTCGTCATAAACAAAACGTCTATGACTTGTTTAATACTTTGGTGACTGAAATGTGGTAAATGTCATTAGTGGTGGCTTTCAGGAATCCGTTCACACAATAATTTAATGCTGCGGTAACCTTCATAACCACAGGCAGTCTGTTTCCGTATTAGATCTTGTCAAGGGCCTGGGCTCAAGGAGACAGTAGAACCCCCAGCCAAGCTGGCTCATAAAGTTTAGATGCTGAAGGTAGATCTCTTCAGACATCCCTAAGCAAATGTGCCTCATTCTAAAGACTTGGGAGTAATCTGACCTAACCTGTCTGGTAAGAATGGTAGGCAAAATTGGGTGAGGTGTAAAATGGGTGGCTGATTCTGTCAGTTTCCAACTGAGTACCAAAGAAGAGTCATATTTAGCTCAAAACATGGTGCAATACACATCAATGGCACTCCTCACTTCACTTGCAATGCACTTACATTTACATTGTATTGAACATTTTCTGATACACACAGTCCAAGGGGTTTTACACAAGTTCCAGCCTCTTGGTATACTATGACAGGAGGGCTCGAAACTGTGCCCCTTCCTCATTAAACATTTGTGGCAGCTTCCCCAAGCTTCAATGCGTCCCTCAGCACATTATCCTGGATCTTGGAATGAATGTGCCAATCTGCAACAATCAGCCATGTTCCTTGTTCTGGAAGACCAATGAATTTTAATATATTAAATATAATAGAGTAATATATTAGCATGGATTGATGATTGATTTACAAACAGAAAAGAGTAGGAATAAACCAATAATTTTCAAGGTGGCAGGCTGTACCTAGTGGGGTACCGCAAGGATCTGTGCTTGGGTCTCAGCTATTTACAATCTAAATTATTTACTTAGATGAAGGGTTGAATTTAACTGTATCCAAATTTGCTAATGATACAAAGTTAGGCTGGAAAGTATGCTGTAAAGAGCATGCAAAGAGGCTACAAAGGGATAGGGACAGGTTGTGTGATTGGGCAAGAATATGGCAGATGGAACATAATGTGGTGAATTATGAGGTTTGGTATGAATAATAGAGAATCAGAACATTTGTTAAACAATGAGGGACTGGAAAATGTTTGTATTCAAAGGGACATGGTTGTCCCTATATATGAATCAAAGGTACAGCAAGTAATTAGGAAAGCAAATGGTATGCTAGCCTTTCTTACAAAGGAAATGGATTACAAGAGTAAGAAAGTTTTACTGCAATTTAGTATGACCATGCTGAGATCACACCTGGTGCACTGTGTACAGGTTTGGTCTCCTTACCTAAGGAATGATATATTTGCCTTAGAGGGAGTGCAATGGAGGTTCACTAGACTGATTCCTGAGATGAGATGATCACTCTATGGACAAAGATTAAGTAGACTAGGCCTATATTTCCAAGAGTTAGAAGAATGAGAGGTGATCTAATTGAAAGATATAAATTTTTTAAGCAGCTTGACATGTTAGATGTTGGAAAGATGTTTCCTGATTGAAGAGTCTAGAACACAAGGTGACAAGGCCGGATTTTCATGGAGTCAGGAAAACACTGAACATGTTTAAAAATATTGAACGGGGACTGAATGTGGAAGTCTTGCCACCTTTTCTGACAAATCCAACTTTTGCCAGTGGGGCAAGGGGGAGGGGTGTGATTCACACAGACAGAAATCTAAACCCAGTAGGGCCATTTGAACTTAATGCTGAGTTTAAACAGACCTTATTTTGGCTGTTTCAATTGCTTTAGTCCATGGTGTGGGAGTCATGAATCGATGGAGTAGACATGAAACTTCTTGGAGACCAGCTAACGTCTGATTAACTATCATGATCTGAAGTTTTTTTTAAAATCCTCTGCTCTTTATACTTGAAATAAACCAGGTTTAATCTATCAGTGAGAGTTTAAAAAAAACACTGTTTGCTGGACTGCTTTGATTGACAGGCCACCTGGTGTAGTTTAGGTAAAAAGCATTATGAGATGTTCATGCAATTTCAACAGAGTTCTTTGTTGACATTTCCAAAGGTTATTATTATGCCATTTTATGAATCTGTGGAGAGAGAAACAGAGTTAACATTTTGAGTCTGTATGACTCTTGAAGAAGAGCCATACAGACTGGAAAGGTTAACTCTGTTTCTCTCTCCACAGATGCTGCCAGGCTTGCTGAGTTTTTCCAGCATTTTCTGTTTTTATTTTAGATTTCCAGCATCCGCAGTATTATGCTTTTATGCCCTTAAGAAGGCTTGGCTGAGTTTCAAAATTTCCAATTATCTCAACAGGGGGTTTTGAGTTCACAGTTTGATTGGCAATTTAAAGAGGCTATAAAAGGATTAACTGTCTTTGGTGGGAGTGTTACAGACCAAGAGAGAGATTATAGGATGATTTGTCCTTTTTCTACCTCTCAACTGACCAAAGATAGATGAGTTTAAAATAATGTTTTAACCCCCTTGAGTGTTGTAACTGTTATGAACAGCTGAATTACAGGCTTTCTCATAAATTTAAAAAAAGAAATGATGAATGTTTAATTACTCAACATCTGAAATGTATTCAAAACAGCACCACTTGCATGCTCATATAGACACAGACAGAGACTCAAGAAAATATGGTGGTTGCATTCACTCAAGTCTTAAACGTCCAAAGATTCACTGTCACACTTGCTTCTCTTGAGATGGAGTCCTGAAACATTGCATGCCTGTGATTCCTTTTTGGTTCACTTACGAAGCAGAGTTTGGGTTTAGGAAGTCAAATTTGTGTAGTGTACTATTTGCACTGACAGGTTTCTCTTGCTTCACTCCAGTCAGGATACAGTTGAACCCCTGTATCGAAAACCTGGATTGGCTCTTCAAATAGGTGGGTAAAGGCCAGCATGAATTCTCTGGCTGTTGATGGATCTTAGGCAGGGTGCTGTTCCTTTGCTGGTCGGGCTCTCTTTCTCCTCATTCTGCTCCAGAAATGTGTCTTATTAAATATCCCTTATCAGAAACCTAGATTTTACCATGTGACCATAGTATCTGTTTTTCATGCTCCCCAGAAATGGTCTCTGATGACTTGGGCATTGTCAAATCCAGTTTCACCCCTTCACATTTCATTGTGATAGTTTTTTATTCCCACCAATTCTTTGGAATTCCACTCCAAAGCCGAAAAGTCTGGAAGCAGTATTGTGAATTAGTTTCTGTAATTATATGGATAAGGGCAGCCATTAATCCACAGAAAAGGTCTGTTGCATTTTAATGGCCTCACAAAGAGATGTCCCAAAAGTTCATTTGTATTTTAATGTCTTAGTCCAGGCATGAAGGCTAGCTCCAGGGCTTTGTGCAATTCCATGTATATTGACTGAAAAGAAAAAAAATCACCTGACCTCTTAACTTTTAAAAATGAAGTTCCATTTCTCATCTTGTTTTAAGGTAAAGTGTTCATTTCAAATTCACACTCCATAAATCCATGAATCCATATTGCGTGAGTGTGACAGGTGTCTAAATGGAAGTTCATTTGTTTATAAGAAATTGAACACTTGAGGAGATTTAAAAGCTTTAAATGGATTTCATGAATGAAAGTTTTTTCACTATCAACTGTGTTTGGGTGAAAGCTGGATTAGGTTATTAGAAATTCTTTTTCTCAATCACCACATGGCTCTTGAGGTCTGCCCATGGAGGATACTTAGTCAGTGGCTATGGAAGTGGCATGGGGTATGAGGGGCCATTGTGGGTTATGAGGGGGTGTCAGGGTGGGTAGGGGACATGAGTTGATATGGAAGAGCCATGGGGGTTTTAAGGGACATGGGGTGTGGGTGGGATGAAGGCTAGAGGGCCTAACAGCTTCTAAAACAACTGGAGCATAGTCCCAGAAAACTGAGGTGGGTCTTCTATCTGGCCTGCCTCAGTACACGCCTGTACCTGTGGCTGCCTAGGATCTGCTTCTGGGGTCTGCAGGCCTGACTCAATCCCACCCTTGCTTTCACAGAGTGGAAATTGGGCCTAACAGTTAAACTGAGGTGGGTCTGCTGAGTTAGGAAATTTCATGACACATGCTGCCCGCAATGGCAGTGAAAATCAAACCCACAGTCTCAGAATAAGAGATTGGCCACTTAGGACTGATATGAGGAGAGATTTCTTCGCTCAAAAGGTTGCGAGTCTTTGGAATTCTCTACCCCAGAGGGTTGTGGATGCTTAGTTGGTTGGCAGGGGCGGGGGAGGTGGGGGGTTGGAGGATGGCTCCACTTTCAGTGCCATGTTGACCTGCCACTTACTGATCCAGATCCTAAACAGATCACTGTTGTCAATGCTGTTCCCAGCCCCATCGATGTGTCTGGCGAGGAAGGTCAGAACATACAAGATTATGGGGGTTGTATATAAGTACTGTCACAGTGAGGTTCCTTTACATCTGAAGGGTAAACACGGGCTCTGTAGTCAGGATCATTGGCAACTCTTTTCTTTGAACATCTGCAGAAAATTCAGGTAACCAGTAACATTTGTCAAAATATCCAATACTGGGGAATCCTGCAAACACAAGATATCCACAGCTTGGAATTCACACACATCGAACAGAGTCAACATGTGCCTAAGGTGTGTTCTACATGTGTGCACCTTCTTCCATGTTCTTCCCCATCCTCACCCTGAGTGTGTTTCACACTCCTTGGCTCAGTGCCTTGATGTTCTTCCCTGCCTTTCTCACACTTCTGACATCTTTTCTGATGTTGGTGTTAGGCTGAAGCTAGCATTGAGATCCGCCGATCACAGAGAAGATTGCACATCATTTGGGCATTAGGTTGAAGCCAACATTGAGATCCTCCCCACTAACAGAAAGATCCCGACCCACCACTCAAAATCATATGCTATGCTTGATTTTAAAAGGCTGATGCACAAAATACAGAAATAGAAAAGTTCCAAGCCAAAACGATCTGAACTTTAAATGCAACATTAAACTGTCAATCACACCATTAAGGATCAACATTCAGCAGTGCCTGTTTTAGTGCAGATGAGCCTCACTGCAAGAGCTAATAGTTGGAAAAAATTGTTGATTTAAGCCCCGGACCAATTTCCATCAGAATGCTTAAAATTAGGAGGTCTAATGAGACAGTTGCATGCTTTATGTGAAGTCTCCAAAGTTTGTTAAATGTGCTGCCTGCTAAATTTGGTGCCTAAATGAACTGGCCCCTTTTAAAGCAATGAGATGTCCTGATTATTTTAGTATTGGAAGTGATTTTTTTCTCCAAAATATTCTGGGTGCTTTGATCATGAGGAGATAAAAAGATCCATGTGGATATTTCTGTACTCAAGTGCTTTATAAAAATTCTGGATGAAGTACGAGAATAATTAACAACCTGTAATGTAATCCAGGCATTAAAACCCATGAGAGTGAAACTTTCTTTTTTGCTCCCAATTGCCAAATTAATGTCAAATTCAAATATTCCTTTTTCTTCAGAATGAACTGTTATATAATGTGAACACCAATGTAAAAATATAGTCCTCACATTCTTTATTTTATCCTTCTCCTTCTCTATAACGTTGAGTATTTTTCTCTATGCAGCTATAATACCATAAATAATTTTCAGGACTAAAGTACATTTCAGCCTATCAAAAGGGTTTAAAACTGTAATCACCTTGTTATTCAACACTGAATAAGCAAGATATCCCATGGGCCTGCAATATATTAAAACTAGAATCAGGCGCATCCACTGACATCCTGAGCTAAAACAGAAAATACTGGAAAAACTCAGCAGGTCTGACAGCATCTGTGGAGAGAGAAACAGAGTTAAAGTTTTGAGTCGGTATGACCCTTCTTCAGAGCTAAAGAGAAGTAGAAATGTACCAATGTACATGTGTAGAAATGTAAAAGTAGTAGTACTTCTCTTAAGCGTCATATGGACTCGAAACATTAACTCTGTTTCTCTCTCCACAGACGCTGCCAGACCTGCTGAGTTTTTCCAGCATTTTCTGTTTCTATTTCAGATTTCCAGCATCCGCAGTGTTTTGCTTTTAACTTGACATCCTGAGCTACTCCAATGCATCACAGACAATTGATAATTATACAGTGGCACATCACCAAGCCTTTTGGTTTGCTCAATTAAAGCCTTTTCTAATCAATTTATTTTCTAGCAGGGTTTAATTTATTATTTTATAAGAATGTCATTCTTGACGTTTAAAATAGGTGTTAGATTTGTTAGGGGATGCATTTTATATCATATTTGAAGTCTGACGGTTTTGCATTTAAGTGCTATACTTCACTTATGTTAAAGGGTTACTGTTCTTGCAACCTTATCAAAACAAAGGGCAGAATTTTATGCCTCGCAGGTGGGCGTGTGCCCGACCTGATCGGGCATGAAATCGCGTGAGATGACGTCGGGCGAGCATCCCAACGTCATCCCGCACGCGTGCAATCTTCAGGTTGGCGGGCGCACGCAGGTGTTGGAGCTGCACCAGCCATCAATAAAATCACTTGAGGCCATTAAAAAGGCAATTGATCCCGATTTTACATTGCCCATGTGGTTTTGCGCTCATCGCATAGGCAAAACGGGCAGGCGGACAGCCCACTTATTGCAAAACCTCATCCAAGGGCAGGATAAGAAGGGTCAGCAGCATTGCCGCGGTGAGGAGTTTAGGAGATAGATTGCTGCTTGTTGCTTATTTGAATTTGACAGCTTCAACTCTGTTCTGAGCTTCAGTTGTAGCACTTTTAGGCTACATTTCACGACTCATTGGTGTCTCCAAGGCCCAGGAGAATTTTGACCGTGTTTTTTTTCTATTCATCCATGTGCCCAGGCCAGCATTTATTGCCCATCCCTAGTTGCTCTTGTTCAGTTGGCATTTAAGAGTCAACCACATTGCTGTGGATCTGGAGTCACATGTAGGCCACACCAGGTAAAGGTGGCTTCCTTCCCTAAAGAGCATTAGTGAACCAGACAATCGGCAATGGTTTCGTGGTCATCATCAGGTTTTTAATTTCAGATTTTTTTTTATTGAATTCAAATTTCACTATCTGCCAGGGTGGAATTCGAGCCTGGGTCCCCAGAGCATTACCCTGGGTCTCTGGAGTACTAGTCCAATGACAAAACCACTACACCACCGCTTCCCCACTAATTGATTAGATAAAGGGTGTGGACCCTTCCAGGTATCAGACAGTCTCCTGTAACCCTGGCAATGGGGATTGTGGTCTACGTTGGAAGCACCTCCTCTGAGGAGGAAGAGAGGGGCAGAAGGGAGAGGAGGTCAGCGTCTAGGGGAGGGACCTGTGGGAGGAGAGGCACAGGCACAAGGGATGCAGGGCCAGCAGGTAGTCCAAGGCGTAAGTGGCCACAGAAGATGCCACTGTCCTGCTGCCAGGGTTTACAGGCAGCGATGCAGCTACCTCAATATTTTCGAGGTGCAATGCTGAAGGAGGTTCCGCCTCTCCAGGGAGACTGTGACTTCTATTTGTCGTATGATTGGCCCTGAGATCACCTCAAATGTGTGGGTGGACACCCCATGCCAGTGGTTCTGAAGGTTACAGTGGCCCTTAACTTCTATGCCTCCAGCTCTTTCAAGGGGTCAGTGGGGGATCTGTGTGGAGTGTCCCAATCAGCTGTCAACAGTTGCATCAAGCTGGTGACAGAAGTTCTGTTCAGGTGGGTAATGACATTTATTCATTTCCGTATGGATGAGGCCAGCCAGGCTGAGTGAACCAGAGGCTTTGCAGCGATTGCTGGGTTCCCCTGCATCAAGGGTGCAATCGATGGCACATATGTGGCCATCAAGGCGCCAGCGGGTCAGCCGGGTGCTGTCGTCAACAGGAAAAGATTCCACTTGATGAACATCCAGATAGTTTGTGACCACAATACACAGATTCTGCAAGTCTGTGCAAGGTACCCTGGCAGCTACCATGACGCTTATGTACTCAGACACTTACAGGTGCTGAGGCTCTTCAGTGCTCCTGCCCGACTGGATGGATGGCTGCTGGGTGACAAGGGCTATCCGTTGAAAAGATGGCTCATGACGCCTCTCAACCACCCAAGAACAGAGGCAGAGCTGCGTTATAATAGGAGCCAAGCCTCCACAAGAGGGGTGATGGAGAGGACCATAGGTCTTCTGAAGATGCGCTTCCGATGCCTGGACCGTTGAGGGGGTGCACTGCAATAACCCCCAGAGCGGGTGTCACTGATACTGGTTGCATGCCGCGCTCTCCAAAATCAGGCACTGGCAAATGGTGATCAACTGGAGCAAGAGGATCTTGATGCAGCACCACAGGCCACAGAGGATGAATCCAGTAGTGAGTCAGAAGAGAAGCAGGGTGAGGAGAATGCTGAGGGCATGAGATAGACCTCTGTATCCTTCAGGGAGGCAGGGACACCAGGAATATCTTGATCCAACGGTCCTTCAACCAGGCTGCCAATGATCTGCTTCCACCTCATGCCAGAGCTGACGCCTCTATCCCGGATGTCTGAAATGACACTTTCATTTAAACCAAAAGTCCACTCAGTGTCTGTGCAATAAAGTTTAGAGCCACTCACATCCAACATTAGATACCGGTGTACCCTGCACCAAAAAAAAAGGTGAAGCAAACTCATGCCATTAAGACAAAAGCAAAATTTATATAATTTTGACACTCAAAACAAATGAATATTACCATATCTGATGTTAATGCCCACACCAGTAAACATATAAACAAAACATGGAAGAACAGAAGATCACTTGTAACCAGTCCCTCTTGTGCTCATGGTGCCTTAAGCTTGCTTTTGCAAGTGCTGCATTTTGGTGCCTCCCTCCCACCCCTCGCTCGCAGCAGCTGCTGACTCTGCTGTCCTCTTGGCCTTGGTGACCTTGGTGGTCGTCCTCAGGCCAGTGGAGCCTGTGCTGGCCCCACCTGGGAGGGAGCAGCCAGTGCCGTGGCTGGCATCTCCTCAGTCATCGCAGCCTCATCAGATGCTGTGGTCACTGGCAGAGGGATGGAGAGGCTACTACCATCATCCAGAGCGCCCTGAGAGGAAATTGCAGAGATGACAGGCAGCTCATGCGCCAATGTGAGGTAGCTCTGGACCACCCTGCTCGCCATTGATGGATGGGCAACTAGCTGAGATACTGGGTGCCTAATCCATCTCCCACGCTGGCACTGACCACCTGAGGTCATTGCCTGTGTGAGGGCCTGCAGGTCCAAGGGTATCCCCAGGAACCCCTGATTCTGTCCCTGGAGCTGCCTCTCCATGAGAGTCGCTACTCTGTCAATGGAGGAGGCAGTGGGCTTGGCCATGAGCATCAACACAGTGATTGTGCTCCGCATGGACTCCTCCACAACAGAGACCATGGCACATGGATCCTCCTGCATATCCAGGCGGACATCTAGCATCTGCCGCATAATGGACAACTCCAGAAGCCCATCATCAGCCTTTAACTCAGCATCGTCCTGATTTCCAGCAGTTCTCCGACTGCCGGTGCCCTGGGCACTCTCTGCCTCCGCCTGCTCCTCAAGCAAATGTGAAGTGCCCTCACCAACATGCACCAACATTCTAGCCGCCGATCTAACACCCACCGAGGTGCTGGTATCTGTGCTCGTGCCTGGTTCAGAGAGTGGGTGTGACCCAGGTGCAGATGGGGCCCAGTGGTCCTCTGGCATCAAGGGTGGTAGTTCGGGGTCCTGCAATGGAGTGCGTGCTGGCGAATCTAAGGGAGAACAAGGACATGTCATTAGTTAAAGTCATCACACTGTCACTGTGCATGCCAGGCACCCTGGTGAAACAATGGAGATCTGCATCATGGTGCCATCATCTTTCAATGATCAATGGGGAATCCAGTTTTGAGGCTCCCATCAATAATGAGACTACACAAGGATGTTTGCACAATCCGACACTCTCACCTCTATGCATTGCACTCTTACATTCATCAGAGACCCCTGTCTCCCCACGACTGGCTGACCGAAGTGGCTCTTCAGCTCCAATGCATCCATTTCAAACCTCGCCATGATTAGGAGGTTTGAGGGGCTTCCATCTGTCCTTGACCTTTCAATGTTGTTATGGCTCCTCTACTCCTGAAACAACAGAGGAGCATTGATTAGTCCACTCTCTACCTGCAGCGCCATTGCAGCCTAGCCCCCCCCAGCTGAGGAACACCTTGCAGGGCACAACTGAGTCGTGGCCTTCGAGCGGCAAGGCACTCAGTCCAAGCAGCCAGGGCTCACCCCATGGCCAGCTCCGGCGTGATTGACAGTTGGCACTCAGACTCTAGCACCCTTGAGCTCCAAGGTGGGGACAGCCAGCCCTTAGCACATCTCCACACTGATCCATGCTAACACTGTACTCACCCTTGCCAAGCGTAGCAGGTTATTGAACCTTTTGTGGCACTGCATCCATGTGCGCCTCACAACATTGTGGCTGCTGACCTCGGCTGCCACCTCCTCCCAAGCTTTTTCGGTCTGCTGCAGTGGCCTCCTCCTGCCATCTCCGGGAACGACACCTACCTCCTCCACGCTGACCGTGACGCACTTGTCCGAAAAACGAGGGGCTGAGTACCCACCCGACCTGCCCCCCCGCCTAATGTCTCCAGCCACTGGTGAGGCCATTGCTCCAGTCTCCAGGCTGCAGAATATGATTCTCCCCTGGTAGCCATCAGGGAGCTGCCTCTATTGATTTTAAACCAGCTGCCGGGTCACCATTGGACCTGGCGCTCGACAGGTCCCCGCCCCCGCCCCCTCCCGGTCCTTCCCGACCATTGGGAAGACGCGTTTCATGCTGGATGGGCCTTAATTGGCCAGCCAATGTGAATTTGCAGTCGAGGGCCAATTGCGGACGGGGGCCTGCTTCTCAACTGCTCCCAGACCTGCCGATCGCGCACCCCCACCAGGGGAAAAATTCAGGCCAAAGTATAAAATCTTTCAGTTGAAAGCCTGGGTAAAACTATGAAATTGAAGATGCTTTAAATAAATGAAACAATCCAAAAATAATAGGTTTGATGTCAGCTGTGTATTGTGGAGGAAGAAAAATTTCAACAAGATGCGTAAAGGACTAAGAATTCTACCCCATGGGCTTTTGACTTCTGATCAGTCACTGAAAGCTCAGCTCACACTGCTAGTGTACAGGGAGAGATAACATAACACTACTATAAATACAGACCTGAATATAGGGAACGACCTTTATAATGGGACTGTCTCAGACACAATACAAAAATGTCTACTTGGTTGCCTAGTAGCCTTTCAAGGCCAAAGAGACGGATATTCCTCTGATTGGAACAAAATGGGATAAGTGGGAGTTTTCCAGTTTTTTTTGAGCAAAATCGATCACATTCCACTTGTAGACATGAGAGAAGCCCCGTGGAAATTTGCAATGTAGGAGTTGCTAGAGGTCCTGTGACCAACCCTGTAATGCCCACCTACAAAATGAAATGCCCCTTAAATATCTTGCAGTGTAAGCTCTGTTGGATAGTGTCTTTGATGACAGTCACTTCTCTATTGCTGTAGACCTGAAACAGCAATGTGCGAGTGCTGGCATTGAACCAGGCCTCAGCGCAGCTGGCACTCCTCGCACCAATTGCTGAAAACACCAACACTATAATCTGCAGTTGGTGGGCAGTAGCTTGGATGAGCCACAAGGCAAAAGTGGGATGGAGAAAGATTTTGTAGCAGAGTGAGCACAGGTTCCTGCTGGCTGTCCTTAATTTTTGTAATTGAAGCAATAAAGTGACACTGGTTAGCTGTGTCATGCACCTGTTGTTATTTAAAAAAAAATGAACTACTGACCAATGCATAACTCAGTTATATCTGCAGGCAGCATGCTGTAGTCTTGGTCAGGTCAGGACAGTCCAGATGTATGCTGCCAATTTAGTTGAAATCACTTTGCATTAATACAGTTTTGCCATTAAAGCACTGCAGTAGGTTTATAAAATGTGACCTGCTTTGTGAATCAATATTAGCTCTTTCTAATCATTTAGAATCTTGAAAAATGACCCGAGTATATGTTTTATTATGAGCTCACTTAGAAAGAATGTGGGTGGAGGTTGATAGCTGGTGACACTCTGTGGGATTAGCCACTGCTGACTTTATGCAAATGTTGTATCTAGTCAAATCTGACACTGGAAAGTTAGCAATTAGGAAAGACAATGTGGAGGAGCTATAGTGTCCTTTGAGGGTTCATTTAACAATTCTAACACAGAGAAACGAGGCAATGTGAATCACAGCATTTAAAATGGCTGAAGTCCAAATTTCTGAATCTTTGTTCTCAATTAAAGTGTAAGATCTGGATTGTGTGTAATAGTGTCAAATGGGTGATAGCTACAGCAGCCCATTTTATATCTCATGATTTTTATTTCCTTGCAGCTTATTTGGTCCACAGAGTTGTTTGCTATGTCACCTATTTTAGTACCATTTGAAAGTTTGAACATCCATCTATCCCTGTATCCGAATGCTTAATGTACAGAGTGAACAGAAGGGACCCCAGAACAAAACCCTGTGTAATACCACTAATTATTTCAAACTGCTGCCTTTAACACTTAGAAGAAAGAAAGACTTGCATTTTCTATAGCACCTTTTATGACTTCAGGTTGTCCAAAGCACTCAACAGCCGATTAAGTTGCTGTTGCTATGTGGAAAAAGCAGCAGACAATTTGCTTACAACAAGGTCCTCCAAACAGTAATGCAATAATAACCAGGTCATTTACTTTAGTGATGTTGGTTGAGGGATAAAAATTGATCAGGACGCCCCTGCTCCTAGACTCTGTTTCCTCTATCCTCTCCAGTTTTTCATCTAGTTGTTATACTTCCCCTGACTGTATATCCCTACTCTTGCCAAAGGTTTTCTAAAAGCCCATGTACACCATATCCATTACATCTCTGCCATCCAACATTCCTGTTACTTCCTCAAGGCACGCCACTGGGCAAGTAATGCTATTGGCTAAAATCCTACCATCTTTGTCTCTATCTTTTACAGCTCTGAGGGAATTGGTACCCACAGCTGTTTTGAATGCCAGTTTACCAATGGCAACCTCTGAATTGTTCAGAAAAAGTCTTACCTTTCTGCTCATTTTTGCCACAACTGGTGCCTTAATGTCACAGGAGGCGTTTTCCTGAAAATTTTGCCCATGTTGCTGCTTTGTTACTGAGGCAGGTGCCCAATAAAGTTACAAATGGTGCAGGCATCTTCCCCATGCCTCCCTCCTTTATGATCATGATCTCGGGCTTTCAGTTGGAACTGGGGTTTCAGCAGGCTGGTGATAGAAAGTCCCACTCTGCTACACTTCTAGTGGCAAACTGATGGTCCAGAAATTTTGAGCCAGTTTTTTTTTTAAGTTTTTCCATTTTGTTACACATAAGGAATGGAGGGCTTCTGATGGTCTCAGAATACAAGAGGAAGCACTAGCAAGAGATGAAAATGTTGAGCTATTTATAAATTTCATTCTCGGCTGATGGGGGTGAAAAGCAGATAATTGCATGACAAGCGATAAGGCTCTAGTATTCGAGTTGTAGGCTGCCGTTCTTGAATTATATGCATCTCTGGGACCTCTGGAAGGGAAACCAAGTTAGTCTGACTGGCAGTATGCAGAAGAGTCCAGCACCTACTACAATGCCAAACAATGCAGGAATTCAACTTCTCTTTAACTTTTAATCCTTCTTGCTGAATTAACTTTTCAGTAAAATATTTATGTTATCAAAGTGAAGTATTTTATTGCCAGAGAATGGAACACTTCAGCACCTTTTGGCAACATCAAGCAATCCCACCTTAAGCAACAACACAGTGCAGACTAAACTCCTTCCACTCCATATGTTGCAGAAAATGTTCTTCCGTGCATGCATGCTCACACAGAAAGGGAATCACGAGTTAGATTATAATGTGGAGCAGTTTCCCTGTAAGGAAGTGAGTTAGAATTAGAAGCAGCAGGAGGTCATGGCCAATTTATCAAAGGGCTTCACCCAATTCCCATCCAGGACAGGTAGGAACAGAGTACAGACTAAGGGCAACTTTTTGACTTGCATGCTGGGTTTTTCATCATTCCCACCAGCTACTAACCTGCTTCAGCCTGACTGGAAAGCCAAAGCAGCCGCCGGTTAATGTAATTAGCTATAGTCCAGAAGAGACCATAGGCATCGCTCTCTGTTAGAGAGGTACAAGTGGTTTAGATAGCTTGAGGGACACATTAAACATGGGGAAAGGCAAGGGGGAAGACCTCTATGAACTACCACAGTTGGTACAGGAGTTGAACCCACACTATTGGCATCATTCTGCACCATGTTCTTCCCATATAACTGGTAAAACACCAGTTATCATGAAGGGCTCTCTATACTTTGAGTTCTCTCTATACCTGTTTCCTATTGATGTAATTTGCAAAAAATCATGAGTCTCCTTCCGGCTTTAGGCAGATTAACATTGGAGACTGTGGGGAGGCGGAGGGTGGGGGGTTGGGGGAAAGAGTCAAGATTCAAGCAGGTTAAGTAACCTGCATGTTTTTAATGGTCTACCAGATCATTTTAAGCAGGTGGTTAAGATTAAACTGACCCCACGTAGCATTCTTACACTGAGTGTAAAGACTCCTATCATCATTACAGGCTAGATTCAGTCCTAGGTAACAGTGGTAAAGGAAGAGTCTTCTAACTCACTGCAGCGCTATAGTTCTCTTCATCTAATTTTTTTAAAAAATACTTGCTTGAGAAATAGCCTGTGGTAGAGATTTTTTCCCTTGACCATATGCCAGACATCCAATATGTCATCCTGAGTAATGTTCTGATTGGAATCTAACATACCCTTGTCTGCAATACCGAACTGGGGAAAGTGCAAGGAGGTACAGTAACGTTTTTTGTTAAGTTGTATTTTTTTGTTGAGCACCAAGTTTATTGTGCACTGTATCTTTCATCATTTGAATGCAGGGGTTGTAACTCACCTGCTCATCACTGTAAAATAAAAAGGAATATTCTTATTCAGATTATGATAGAAAAAATGCATTGAAGAGTGGCAAAATTTAAACAATACACTACTTGAAGTTATTTTTAAGATTGGGATTGTAGTGAGTTTTATTAACACGGTGCCGTCCTAACTATTTCACATCTCTTTCCCGGGAAAATCAGAACTGATATCACATTGACTCAGAAAATCATTTATTTCAATCATAAAATGGGGGGGAAAATCATCTTACTCAAAACTGTAAGTTTATATTTGCCTTAGCAAAGCATTTGTCTTACTCACTAAAAGCCATGACAACTACGGTATTGCAAATTGGGATTTTGTTCATAATCTATTTTAGATTTGATCCCAAATGCTATAAACTGTAAAATAATTAAACCCCCAATGACCTGCCCAACTTATACTTCAGTGTAATATTAAACTGTAAACATCACTATTTATTCTTACACTTAACATCATTTGGCCTTAGATTGATTTTAACCAAAAACCTTAACATTGCATGATTTCTTTTATAAGCAGTCTATGAAAAGTGTTTCTTAAATTGTTATCTACAATGTTTAACATTTTCAGTATAGCACTGCAGCTGTCGAATTTCAATTGAAAATCATTCAAGGATCAAAGGTATATTTGTAGCAACAGCAAATGTAGGGTATGAATGTATACATTTATCAGTCTTATCTGTAGTCTATGTTTTTTGATTTGTACATTGCTTCAAGGTCTTGTGGCATGAAGCACCTTGCCTGGGTTGTCGACATATTTCTACTAGCTGTCCATTGCTTTTACATGTATGATCAACTTCCCTCTTTGGGGCAGAAGCAGAACCTAAACAGGCATTGAGAGTTCCCATACAGAGACTGAACACGAAGGGGGTTAAATTGGATAGCTCATGAAAACGGAATGGGGATTGCAATGCACAATTAACCAACACTTTTAGGGTTATGTGTTATAATTATTTCTGCATGCAGCCAGTTCTAACCACACTATTCATTGGCTAGATGCATCAACAGGGGCCCCTAGTACCACCTAATACTAGCCTGCACTGATCAAAGAAGAGCATTGAGATTGTAACAGGTGCTGGGAGGTGTGCAGTAAATGAATCTGACCTGAAAGAATTTAGAAATGGCACAACATAGAGAGTGTCAGCTCCAAAGTTTTCAGATGCTGCACTGGAGGCCTTGGTCTTGGAGATGGAGAGGAGGACAGATGTCCTGTATCTGCACAGGGCCAGGAACCCTCCCAGCGCATACTCAAACAACAGTGTGAGCAGATAACCATGGACGTCAGTGCCAGGAGTCAAGCTCCGAGGACCTGGATGCAGTGCCACAAGAAATTCAGTGACTTCATGCAAGTGGACAAATGTCAAATCCTACCAACTGCACCACTAGCCTCACACACTGCTTAATGCACCACACCCCCATCACTCGCCTACCAACAATCTCTACCAATCACAACTCATGCCTAACTTTGGTAACTTCACCTCATCCTCATGCATTTAGCATTGCTGCAAGCCTCACAAACACATCTCACAGCTTATACACACTGCTAGCTATTGAACCAGATTGTACCACACTCACTCATGCACTTGCCTCTCTTTTACAGCACAAGGTGACACACAACTGAAGTAGCAAGAGCTCACTGGAGGGGTGCTGGTGAGCTATTCCCTCATGAAGGTGAGATTGTGCAACATACACAAGACCACTATGAATCTTGATACATACTCTGCTGAATACTACTGGGCTACTCCAGAATAGTCCAGGCAGCTGAAGCATTGTTTGAGCATGCCATTGGTCTGTTCTATCACATTTTGTTTAGTAGCCTGGCTTTCATTGTATGCATGCTGCTCATTGGAGTCATCAGCCATGTCATCAGCAAATAGCTCTTGTCACCCACTAGCCCAATTTCACTCCTGGTGTCTCTCAGCTGCACAGATGAAAGTGTGCATTGCAGAAGATGTCCAATTTGAGTTTAAGTGCCACGGTAAGCATTGACAATAACTGCCAACTCCCTTCTATTGTTTATATATGCGCTAAGTCTGTCAACTATCTTATACTTCTACTCCGGGAGATTGAAATTGACAATAGTACTTATCTGAATAGTTTCACAAAGTTGAACACACTGCCTTTGTATTGTCAGGCTGCTTGTCCAATATCCTGTTAAGCTTTAGGCAGACCAAAGCCATTGTCCTTGCCAAAAAAATCTGTAGACTAGTCACTGATTCCATCCCTTCCTCAATCATTGGCTCAAGTTGGACAAAATTGTTCACAATCACAGTTTGACCCTTAACTACGTTTCCAACCCTCTCATCACAAAGAGTGCCTACTTTCACATCCATATCTGCCCACATCACCCCATCTGCTCCTCAAACCCTCATCCATGTTGCTGTTACTTCTTGACTCGACTACTCCAATGCTTTCCTGGGTGGTGTCCCATCCTCCACCCTTCATAATCTGCAGCTGATCCAACCTTTCGATATAAAATGATCAAGGCTGTCATGGAGACTCCAAAGTGCAGAGGCCGTCAGCTCCTCCTGCAAGTTAAAATCAATCCCATAATGTCTGTTTTGGGACAATTGTCTACCAAAACAAGCTGGCCTAAGTTTTGTGCCAATATATAAATTGACAATAAGAAAGCAGCCATTTCTGATATTGAATAATTTATGAAAATTCATTGGGAACATTTCTGGACTTTAAAAATTGTTGTTCAGCAATTATTTCTAAAAATTGTTGAAGGAAACTTTTTTTTGACACATTGTAGCTCATTTCTGATAACACAAGTGACACCACTCAAGAAGTATGATGGTGTTCCAAGTTCAGTAAATACCTGATTATCCCCCTACTAGAGTTTAATGGCTGCAACAGTACTCGAGGCAAATTTAATGACATTTTCAACCTGAGACATTAATCTCCAGCAGGAATATTGCAGGATGTGGGGTGGTGTTAATTAGTTTCAGTGAATTCAGTAGATGCGCTTCTAGATGTCTAGCAGGTCACTGTGGAAATGAAGGAAAGCATTAAATAGATTTGTGATTCCAAAAATGTGTTTTTAAATGTAAACGTAACCCATGAAGAACTGCTATTATAATTTGGTTTATGTAAAATGTACAGCAATTGACTTGCTACATTATGTTTCAATAAATGTCTCTAAATTCCATGTTACTTAGAAGTTTCAGAAATAATTTCATTTTACATCTAGTTCTTCAAGTTTGAGTTTTAATTCTTATATTTCATAGCAAGAGAACTATATAAATCTGTTGAGCAGATAAACCATAACTCTTGGAAAGTAATATCATTTCTGTTGATTTTGTTTTATTAACAAAATGCTGTTTAAACAGGAAGGACTGGCTGAGGTCTAGCCAACATGCTTACAGTTAACTCTGAAGTGTGATTGAAGTGAATTAATTCTCTTACACTGTCAGAAGCAATGGGTAGGATTTTTTTGAAGAACATCATGGTGGCAAGAAGTGGGTTGACTTTGGGACCGACAAGGGTTCCCCTCCACAATGGTGGCCTGGCAGCTGTGGCCAATTTTAAACTTAAAAGTTTTAAAAGTTGCCGAGAGTGTGCTTCCACCTTGAGGTGCCCTCTCTCCCTCTCGTACCTGAACTGCAGACTGTTATTGGCCCTCCTATTGGCTCTCCAGCTTCAAGAGACTGCCTGTCCTCTGGCCACTAATTGGCCACTTCAGGGAAAATCTCTGCCAGGTTGGGAACCCCATTTGACCCTGACATTTAGGCCCCAAAGCCCAAAACCCTACGTAGACTTTCCACATGCCAGTCCAATCAGTTTTGTTGGTTGAACTTAATGTTACGTGCAGAGTAGGTTCCCAGTGGTGTCTCCATTTTGCAGAGAGGGTCCACCATTATTGGGAGAAAAATATCATGCAAGGTATTAGTTGAAGTGACAGGGTCTTTCTTACAAAGAGCAGAAATTCCAACTGTTCTTCTCGATGGGCTGAATGTAATTCAGAATGTCGCGGCAGGAAACATAGCGGCCGGGCCCACCTAATCGCGTTGGAGGCTATGCGTCAATCTCCTGGTGGCAGGTGACATGACTCTGATTAAGCTGGATGCCGGAAGGGGCTTGTGGGGGAAACTCAACCACTCACAGCGGGATGTCAGTTAGGGTCATTATTGAGGCAACTGATACCAATTATTTTGAAGCCCATTGGAATTTAATGGTGGCTCAGGAATTGCATGCGTCTGGTACTGCTTTGCTGTGCATGAGAAGGCCACCCAGCAAACCCAATCTGGTGGTGTTGGAGTGGGGGTTGGGAGGAGGGCATGTGGGTAGGGTTGCCAGGGTGCCTCTTTCAAAGGCACTTATGGCCTGATCAAGGGATCTGGCATGGGGAAAAGGGAAGCTGCTGCTGAACCCCCATGTCTTTGCTTCTGCCCCCTCCCCAGACCCCCTATCATGAACCTCTCCCAATGATTTCCATCTCACCTGAGTCCAGGGGTCCTATGATAATCCCTGGTGCTGAACCTGGAGCATTACCTGCAGCAGCCACTGTTCCTGGTGGCACTGTCGGCAATGGAGAGCTGCCAGCCTTTGAATGCCAGGATTCCCATTCCTGGGGTCCTGAATCCTAGGGAAGGCCCAATGTTGGCCAGTTAAGTGTAGACACTTAATTCACGCGGGCCTCCCTCTCAGGAGTGATGCATGTTTGTCGCTGGTTGGACCCATGTCAGTTACATTAAATTCTGCCTCATGTTTGAATTGGCTCTGCACAAACTCAGCAACCATTTGAAGAGGTTTGGAGAGTAAGAAGTGGCAGTCTCTGACATTGTAGCCTGTTGTCCTACATCCCATCACCACAATCCCCTTCCCACCCTTTCTTCTGACCTCCCTCTTAATCATTAGAGAGCAGTATAGAAATGGGAATGGAGGGAAATCAGGCAAAGTCCCAAGCCTGGGAAGCAAATTGGCACACACTTGGCTTTGTGCAGAGTTTAGAACCATTCTTTCCAACGTGGAACTGGTGGCCAACTCCATGAGAACACTGTTGATGTTTCGAGTCTGTATGACTCTTCTTCAGAACTAAGGAAATAGAGAAATGAGGTGAAATATAAGCTGGTAGAGGGGAGTGGGACAGGTGGAGCTGGATAGGAGGCCAGTGATAGGTGGAGGCAAAGAAGAGATTGCCAAAGATGTCATAGACAAAAGGACAAAGGGGTGTTGACAGTGGTGATATTATCTAAGGAATGTACTAATGGGGACATTAAGGGTAGCAAGCAGGACAAGCTAGTGGAAGATGGCCCTAGTGGGGGTGGGGTGGGGGGAAGGGATCAAAATGGGCTAAAAGGTGTAGATAAAACAATAGATCAAAATAAATTTTAAAATAGGTGGGAAAAGAAAAATATATATTTTTTTAAATTATAAACTATTGGAAAAAGGGGGATCGGAAAGGGGGTGGGGATGGAGGAGAGAGTTCATGATCTGAAGTTGTTGAACTCAATATTAAGCCCGGAAGGCTATAAAGTGCCTGGTCGGAAGATGAGGTGCAGTTCCTCCAGTTTGCATTGAGCTCCACTGGAACATTGCAGCAGCCCAAGGACGGACATGTGGGCATGAGAGCAGGGTGGTGTGTTGAAATGGCAAATGACAGGGAGGTCTGGATCATGCTTGCGGACAGACCGAAGGTGTTCCACGTTTGGCCTCTCCAGTGTAGAGGAGACCGCATTGGGAGCAACAAATGCAGTAGACTCAATTGAGGGAAGTGCAAGTGAAGCGCTGCTTCACTTGAAAGGAGTGTTTGGACCCTTGGACAGTGAGGAGGGGGGAAGTAAAGGGGCAGGTGTTGCACCTTCTGCAGCTACATGGGAAGGTGCCATGGGAGGGGGCTGAGGTGTAGGGGGTGATGGAGGAGTAGGCCAGGGTGTCCTGGAGGGAATGATCCCAGTGGAAAACCACCAGGGGGGGTGAAGGGAAGATGTGTTTGGTGGTGGCATCATGCTGGAGTTGGCAGAAATGGCGGAGGATGATCCTTTGAACACAGGCTGGTGCGGTGATAAGTGAGGACAGGGGGGACCCTATCATGGTTCTGGGAGAGGAAGGTGTGAGGGCGGATGTGTGGGAGATGGGCCGGACACGGTTGAGGGCCCTGTCAACAACCGTGGGTGGAAAACCTCGGTTAAGGAAGAAGGAAGACATGTCAGAGGAACTGTTTTGGAAAGTGGCATCGTCAGAACAGATGCGACGGAGGCGAAGGAACTGAGACAATAGGATGGAGTCCTTACAGGAACCGTGTTTGGAGCTGTAGTCGAGGTAGCTATGGGAGTCAGTAGGCTTGTAATGAATATTGGTGGTCAGAAATTGAGACTGAGAGGTCAAGGAAGGGAAGGGTCCTGCTTGCTACCCTTAACGTCCTCATTAGCACATTCCTTAGATAATATCACCACCATCAACACCCCTTTGTCCTTTTGTCTATGGCATCTTTGGCAATCTCTTCTTTGCCTCCACCTATCACTGGCCCCCTATCCAGCTCTACTTGTCCCACCCACCTCTTCCAGCTTATATTTCACCTCATTTCTCTATTTCCTTAGTTCTGATGAAGAGTCATATGGACTCGAAACGTTAACTGTATTCCTCTCTGCAGATGCTGTCAGACCTGCTGAGTTTTTCCAGGCATTTTTGTTTTTGTCTAGATTTCCAACATCCACAGTATTTTGCTTTTATCCATGAGAACACTTGTGGACCCGACCATACTGGGGTGTCTGGTAGCCAATGTCTCAGCCTGCATTGCAGCACAGGGCAGAAGCCACCCAATGTCTGAGTGCTGCAGTGGAAACTCTGACGTAAGTCAAAGGCACCCAAAATACAGGCATTAAAGGAATGCACAAGGGTGATTAGTTAACTTTTACATGGAATATTGGATGGTTTGTTGGATTAAGTTAATTTGGAATAGTGTTTTGCTGATGGCTTTTATTTTTGCATTGTGGTCAAGAGAACCCTATAATGTTATGTAACAGAGCAATGATAAGGTGTATGACTTTTACAATAGGGATTTGGGGTTGTGATCAGTGGAACACTAGTCAGGTGAGGTGATCACACACAGTCTGGCTGGAAAAGAGATGTGCCAGTTGCCTCCTCTCTTCCTCCTCCTTCTCTTTTTCCTCCTGATCTGCTTGCCATATTCCTTGTGGTAAGGGCTGTGCCCTCATGATGGCCAGGTTGTGGAGATTACAGCAGAGCACCACGAATTGGGACCCATGCTCCAGTGAATACCAGAGGGCTCGTGCAGAGCTGTCAGGCCTCAGAATGTTCACACCGCACTGATCTGTTTTATGATGTTTTGTGTGGCAGCATCACTCTGATTGTGCACATGCTGGCCACATGTGGTCAGGTTGTGCACTGGAGTCATGAACCATGTGTAATGGGGATAGTCCTTGTTGCCCAACAGCCACTCTCTTGTTTAACATGGTGGCTCAAATATTAAGGCACTGGTGTAGGATGAACCCACCATGACTGTTGCCAGGATAGTGGACATCCACCATCATAATACCTTAAGCATGGTCGCACACCAACTACACATTCAGTGAGTGGTAAGCTTTGCAAATGCAGGACATCTCAGCATTGAGATGTGGCATCAGCAAAGCCTTATGCGCAGTCAATGGCACCCTGCACCATGGGGAATCCCATTATCCTGGCAAAGAATCATGCCCACTCTGCCTGTTTCTCTTTACTCAGAGAGAACACAATGAACATCCCTTTTCTGACATAAAGAGCGTGTGTCACCTCCCTGATGCTGCAGTGGACAATGAACTGGGAGATGTTGCAGACGTCGCCTGCTCCAGCCTGGAAGGATCTCAGTACAAAGAAATTTTAGGACCAGGGTCCCCTTAACAGCCACTGGCAGTGCCGTCCTTTCCCTGCTCTGAGGGTGTAGGTCTGGTTTCATGGGGTAGCAGAGTTCTGTGAGCACCTCCTTCATAAAGTGCAGACAATGCACTCACTGTCCCAGGCTTAGGTGGAGGTAAGAGAAGTGTTCCCAGGAGATCCTAGGTGGATAAGGCCTCCTGCTGAGAGTCCTTCTCCTTCCCCATCCTCCTCCTATCTCTGTAAGTATCTTGTTCCCCTCTGTGCTTCCTCCTCTCCCTCTTCCTGTCATGCTGCAATCCAAGAGGGATTACGACCATTACACCCATGACTGGGAGCAAATAGTTTGACCAGGACCCTTGCAGTTACAAACAAAGCCTTTACCACGGGCAGTAGCACTTGCGATCACAGAATCAGAATCACAGAATAGTTACAGCGCAGAAGGAGGCCATTTGGCCCATCATATCTGTGCTGGCTCTCCCAATGAGCAACGCACCTAGTGCCATTCCCCCACCTTCTCCCCATAACTCTGCACAATCTCCCTTTTCAAATGATAATCCAGTTCTCTCTTGAATGCCTCAACTGAACTTGCCCCCACTACACTTTCAGGCATTGCATCCCAGATCTCAACCATTTACTGCATGAAACAGTTTCTCCTCATGTTGCCATTGCTTCTTTTGCCAATCACCTTAAATCTGTGCCCTCTCATTCTCAATCCTTCCACCAATGGGAACAGTTTCGCTCTATCTACTCTGACCAGACCCCTCATGATTTTGAATACCGCTATGAAATCTCCTCTCAGCCTTCTCTTCTCCAAGGAAAACAATCTCAATTTCTCCTATCGATCTATGTAACTGAAGTTCCTAATCCCTGGAACCATTCTTATTAATCTTTTCTGCACTCTCTCTAATGCTTTCAGATGTTTCTTAAAATATTGGGTGGAATCGTCCCAGATTTGCACTAAGTGTGGTAGCGGGCATGAAAATAGTTGTTTTACCTGCC
Source organism: Cetorhinus maximus (assembly GCF_964194155.1). Lineage (NCBI taxonomy): Eukaryota > Metazoa > Chordata > Chondrichthyes > Lamniformes > Cetorhinidae > Cetorhinus > Cetorhinus maximus. The sequence continues at coordinate 126,127,307 of NC_135884.1, forward strand.
GGCCGCAATGGTGAGTTTTTGCCGCGTATCGCCCCATTCCCAGCATGTCCCGCCTCACTAATAATGCATTCACGGTAAACACTCTGGATCGCTGGTGGGCGTGCTTGGATTTGCCCGCCCTGCCATGACCTCAGCGCTTCCTTGCTCCAGGCGCCATATTTAAAGCTCACCAGAGCACAGCCAACTTCATATCTTCAGACCAGGACTGCTCCAGGCGACACATTGCCCCGAAAGCAGAGAAGACAGCAGCCCCCAAATTTAATGACATTTCTCTGGGGTACATACATGACGCGGTGGAAGGCAGCCCCGATGTCCTCTATCCCCGCTCTGGATGCAGGAGGTCCACCAGAGATACCAATCTGGGCTGAGAGGTTAGCACCACCAGAGCACAGAGGAGGTCAGCCATCCAGCACAAGAAAAGGGTTAATGCTCTCACCCGTTCCGCCAGGGTAAGTCAACCACTTCATCACTCAACTCACACACTCACAAACCCATCACACATCCACAGGGACAACACCACTAAATCTCTCACACACCCTCACATCTCCATCAGGCCCATATCCTCTGGAGCTCGCACCCTCATCCTGTCCATGGCTCCGCTCACCACACAAACATTCCACGCAGTGCCATGCGTCCTGCTCTCACTCCCTCCATCTGTTTTCATGCAGGAAATGCTGGCTCACAACAGCAGGGAGAGGTCTCAGACCGGGAGTGGAGTGGCCCACGTTAGGCCCCTCAATCACTTTGAGGAGCATGCCACTGCGCTGACTGGTGAGGACGTGGACCATGCCTGTGGCAACAGTGAGGTCAGCAGCAAGCACCCACGTCACGATCCTGCACCACATCATCCCTTTCGCAACGCAAATGTGAGTGCTCTCTCTCCTGCTTTTGACTCTGCTGCCATGCACTAATCATCTCTACTTTGGTTCACAGGGAGCTCTGCTATGCAACCGACACCCTCAGCCAGTCAGTCCCTCAGCTCCATCCATGTCCTCACCTCCAGCCAAGAGGACACCTCCTCCATTGAAGAGCAGGAAATAAGCAGCCTGGATGACCCATCATAGTGCTTACCCACATCCTTCACCAGCGCAGAGACACATACTTTGGTGGGACCTAGATCTAGAGCAGGCTTGGGTTTTAATCTGGTGGTCACCGCATGGACACATGTCCGCAGCAGCAGGGAGCAGGTTCAGCTGAGCTCCCCGGCACTTGGAGGGCTGCTGGGGAAGAGGCACCTGTGAGGTCTGAGTCAAATAATAAGTGTCTGGATTTGGCCTTCAACTCATCGTGGAGCGTCAGCAGAAGGTGGGGTGACACCATGCAGAGTGGTCGGAAGCTCTCAACAGAGTGGCACGTGAGTTAGAGGAGTGTGTCTGCCTGCTCTCTGATGAAGTGGTGCCCACATGTGCGTGCATGGAGGTCTCCATGGGGAGGATAGCGGACGCCCTCTAGGATCCAGTAGCTGTAGGGCTCCAGCATTTTCTGCTCCTCGGATGCCTGTGATCTGAGCAAGGCCCTAACAGTAAGTCCCGACTTCTGCATGTCACACTTGTCCAGACATGTTCTGGGCCGGCATGTTTTCCCGCCAGCATAATGGAAAATCAGACGTGGAGGTACAATTCCGGTGGGGTTTTACTTTGCATCCCATTGCTGGGATGCAAATCGGGTTCATGCTGGCCTCCAGCAGGATTCGCATTCCGCCATGGCGTACACCATCAGATGGTCTTGCAGTGCTTTCACGCTGGCGTGAAACCATTGTCTGCCCCTCACGCCAAATTGTCTCCCCTCCCCCCACCATGACATCCGATGCCAACGGGTCAGAAAATTCTGGCCATGGTGTCCAAATCTGGGCACAATGCTCCAGTTGAGGCTGAAGCAGTGTTTTATACAAGTTTAACGTAACCTCCTTGCTCTTTTACTTTATGCCCCTATTTATAAAGCCTAGGATACTGTCTGCTTTACAATTCTCCCTCAACCTGTCCTGCAGCTATCAATGAATTATGCACATATATACCCAGGTCCCTTCACCATCTTTAAACAAACTCTGTAAACCTCTAAGCACTTCTGCAAATTCAAACATCCAGTAAAAAGAAATCAACAACTCGCCTGAGAATGGTTGATGATCCCTTCAAATAGCACTGGTGGGGGTGGGGGTGGTCTACTTGCTGCTAAACACATGTTCAGCTGTGGGAGTTTAACAGAGGGCATTAGCTGGAACGCTGAGGTTGAAAATTGTTGGCATCAAATCAGCATTACACATGAACTGGCATCACAAACTGCCTATCCAGCAAAATTGCAGCGCACACTCCCATCTCCCCTGCCGATGCCCTCACTAAGATGGCGATCAGCGTGGGCCACATTGGAAATTGCACACATGGCATAGATGGTACCAAAGTAGCACCATAGCACCAAAACTAATGACTCTATGGAGCCCGGTTCTGCAGCCAAGGTACTGAATCAAGATAAATATTGACCTTGACATGCATATGTGCTTGTCGAAGTTGCTTTCATATCTTGACAGAATTGTTGCTCATTACCAACAATAAGTTTTACATTAAGTAAGTAAAACAAAAATAATAATAAATGCATATGTTTAATTGTATAGCTATTTTCCTACCAAAAAAATACTTGTGTTGCACAAGGAGATCAGTGGAATTATTATAACGCAGGAGGAGGGCTTTAGAAGCTAAAAGGTTGAGAACTCTGGGGTTAGAAAACAGGAAATTTCACTGAAGCAATGGCTATCCCTTGTCCCAATATCCACATCAATGCACTTGTTCCTTGCCCCAGAAGCATTTTAATTTTGTATCACACAGAGCCATGAGCCAGATCAAGCCCACTTATTGGATTAAGAAAATAGAAGTTTAAATATTTATCTGTTCCTACTGCTGTTACCACAAGAGGCACATATTCACAAACCTTGGTTAAGAAAGAGCCTGGGATACTTGGCACTGTAAATAGGGACATTAAATATAAAAACAAGGAAGTCATGCTAAATCTTTCCAAATGTCTTGGTGAGCCTTAGCTGGCATATTGTGCAGAATTCTGGGTGCTATACCTTAGTAAGGATATCAAGGCCCTGGAGATTGTACAGAGGAGGTTTACCTGGATGATACCAGCAGCTTAGTTATATGGAGAGATTGGAGAAGCTGGGATTCTTCTTCTTAGAGTATAGGAGGTTAAGGGAGACCTAATAGACATATTCAAAATTATAAGGGGTTTTGATAGAATAGGTAGATCAGTGGTCATAGATTTAAAATAATTGGCAAAAGAACTAGAGGTGGAATAAGATTAAATTTCTTCACATAGAGGATTGTTAAGAACTACAAAGCACTATCTGAAAGGGTAGTGGAATCAGATTCCATAGGAATTTTTAAAGTTCTATTGGACATGTGTTTAAGGATGTTTGACCTGCAGTGCTATGGGGAAAAGGCAAGCTGCCACATACATGGGGGCCAAATGGTTTCCTTTGGTTCTGTGAGATTCTATGATTCTATGAAAGGGCAGGCGTTCCACTTACTCAATCAACTAAGTGCTGGCCAAAACAGATTTGATCACTGGACAATCAATTGCACTCTGGGGGAGGGATTTAAATTTTAATGGGCTTTCTGTTGGATGCCAGCAGCACGTTGGTGTAATGAGTATACAGTATTGCTATGGCAATAATAATGGAAAGTTTGACAAGTGACTTCAGTTTGTCATTACTGCCTACTTTTGAATATGTAATTTCTGCTGAATAATCCCTGAAGTGCTGATGACTGAAAAAAAAACATCAACTGCACACGTGGCTTGTGATAATGAGCTGCCTACATTAATTTCATCTTGTCCTTGATACCACATGAAGAGACATGTGTACTGCTTGCCCCAGACTCTGTCCTCCCATTTTCAGGTAGGAAGAATTTTCTAGGCCATAAAGTTGGTTGTTTCAAACAATAGGAGAAGTGGGTGGGCTTATGAAAACTGTTCCTTTGTTGTGAACATAAGTGAATGTTGGTTGAAAGCAGGAATGATAATTGGAGCAAACAAATATATGAAAAATGTAAGCTATGCAGCCCCTTGAGTCTGTTCCACCATTCGACTAGTTCATAGCTGATGTACTTCACTCCACTGGCCTACTTTTGATCCATATCAGCTGATACCCCTACCAGATAGAAAGCTGACAATCTCAGCCTTGAAAATGTCATGGTTACCCAACATCCATGGCCTTGTGGGGTTGAGAATTTCAGATTTCCACCACCATTCTGAACAATTTATCTGTGATTTACAGATTGTGCTCCATTGTTCTGGATTCTCCCACCAGAGGAAATGGTTTCACTACTCTATAGAATTCCTTCATGATTTTAAGCACCTCAATAAGATCACCACTAAACATTAATGCTCATGCTGGAAAATAATAATAAAATATCTTAAGCATGCCAGCTAAAAATTTGTTGAATCTTTGGAGAGCAGTAAAATGTAAAGGGGGCAATTTTCACCAAATTCTTTTGGTGCTAAAGAGGTCAAGAGGTGGTCAAGCTGGTGTTGTCAGCTGAAACATTGATTTAGTTTGCATTTAATGTAGACACAATCTTGGTAAAGGGGTTGAAGCCAGCATTTGGAACAGTCACCCAAGGATTTGTTAAACAACGGATTGCCCCTTTAAATGCCTGCTCACGCTCAATAAAGAGGCTAATGGCATTTTGATGTCTGGCATTTCAACCAATGCCCTCTCCTTGCAGCAATCTGCTATTTGGAAGTAAACACAATGTTGATATTGATTTCAAGCACAACCACTCACCACTTAAAGGGATATTCACCATTTCATGGTCATTGCTGCTAGAGCTGTGAAGAGGACCTCTCAAACACATCAGGGCACTTTCTGAGACACCATCAAGACTTCACCAACACTCAGGCAACATTTATTCTGGTAATTCTCTGAGGATTTCACCTGAAAACTCTAAGTGCTGCTAAACCACCTTTTAAGAGCCACCATGAGAAAGGGAGTGATTGGTAATAGGCATTTTCCTAGGGGTCCCCCTGATCTGGTTGAGGAATGGGAGGAAGGCCTGAAGCCAGGAAGAGCAGTAACTATTGCTGCAGGAGAGAGGGTCAGGAGAGCAAGGAAGCTGAGGAGATGCCCTTCCACCCTGCCAGTGCTGGACATCCTTCTTTCTCTGGACCTATTCCTCCAGTAAGACCTGTGTGTGCTTTGCCTCAGTCCCCACACCATCTTTCAACGTATTGCTGTCTGCCAACCAGAGCATTCCATATCTTCAGTGGAAGTGGATGCGAGGAGCCCCCATTTACAGCTCCACAGGAGGCAAAACTTTGTCTTGTGCACTGGAGCAAAACAGGCAGTATTGGATCTTCCAATGTCTGATATTCAGTTCCATTGTTATCATTGGAATTAAATACCAGGCACATGTAGAACGGGCGATGAATCTGATATTGCCCAATTTATTTCACCGCCTGAGTTGAATTTCTACCTCAGGTGTCTGTTTAGCACCTGCAGATGAATTAAAATTATAGTAATCAGCAACTAGGGCCAAAATTATGTGCTAGATGCAGATTTTCAAAAACACTGGTCTTAATAGCACTGCACCCATTTAACTCCTGGTTTTCACCTTTTTGACCAATATAGCTCCCAAAAGGTGAGTTGAAATCATCCATAAATATTCATTAATGGAATTATTTGCAGCAGATGCTGTCTGATTAAATTATGATGTTAATGTGAAGCATCCATTTCTGGGTTTGGTGCATTTGCTCATTTATTTGCAACTTGGCCTGAAAGAAATCATTATTTCCTCCAGGCCACAAAACTTCTTCTATGAATCTAACGGCATATGTTCAAATGAACAAAATTTTTTCCAGTCCAGCTATGACAGATGTAAATGCTCCATATCTTACAATTTACATCAATGAATTTAAAGATGTAGCAGACTCTATTACTATGCTTGACAACATATTGAAATGAGGTGATAAGAAATGTCCTGGAACTAATATGTCTGCCATGTGTGTCAACACAACCCCATAGCTAACAGTGTTAAACTTCTGGGTCATAAAGTCCTGGGCACCTTGCCTGCAGAAATGTAGTGGAGTGAGTATCCACTTGCCAGTCTGCAGCATCTTAACCCCATCCCAATACCGGTGTCAGGGTCATTTCCATAGTGGGAAAACAGGCATCTGCACATTGGACATATTATCCAGCAAGTCATCACAGCAAGGGATAGGAACCTTAGTGGCACTTTGCCACGATGTAAGGTTTTGGTGGGTATTTTGGGAGAGGGTGGTGTTGGGGAATGCAGGTGTATTCATTCTGGCTGAGGATGGTGACTGGATCAATTGTGGTTGGGAAGCAGCATTTGAATTAATAGTAGTCAGCTTATTTGCTAGGATCAGGCCCTAGCTTGGAAGTAGACCACCAGGGGTATTTTTTGTTGGGTGCAATGATGTCACATGGGAGGGGGCAACAGTGAAAGATGCAATCAGTGTCTACCCAGCCTCTGACATTCTGGCAGAACTTGTCAATGTGCCAGAAAGGGTTAGAAACCTGACAAACTGGGTGTTGCTTCAAATTCTGGCTGCCTGTCTAATTGAGCCCCAACAGTTTTACTTCCCATCTGGTGAGCCCTAAATACACCTGCATGAAGTAAGCACACTTGCCATGTGTGGGCCCCTACCATGAATGTCAAACAATTCCGTATTGTTAACATATTTTCAACGTTCATCAATGTTTCCTCTTGCAGACTCCGAGCAAAATGATCCAGCCACATTTGCATCTTGAAAGTTGGACCTTGTAGTGTTCAATTTTTCGGTGTTTGATTATGTATGTCTGTTGACTGCTTACTGTGTGTGGATTAATTAAGCCTTGGTGTGGCAATTGAAAAAGAGGAACTAAACTGTAGACTATCAGCTGGAACCATTAGAGTAGACATTTTAAAGCAGTAAATAAGACTCATGTTCAGACATATAACCTAGGGTTAATCATCTCTGCATATAGATTTTGAGATTGGTGTACATTATATAGAATTACATAGAATTTGTAGCATAGAAACATACCACTCAGCCCAACTATGCTACTGTTCATGTTCCACATGAGCCTCCTCACACTCTATTTCCTTCTTCTCACCCTATGGACATAGTTTTCTATTTTTTTCTCCCTTATACACATTGAGTTTTCTCTTAAATGCACCTATACTATTCACCTCAATCCCTCCATATGGCAGCAAGTTCCACATTTTTTTAATTCATTCATGGCAGGTGGGCTTCGCTGGCTGGGCCAGCGTTTATTGCCCATTCTTAACTGCCCTTGAGAAGGTGGTGGTGAGCTGCCTTCTTGAACTGCTGCAGTCCATGTGATGTAGGTACACCCACAGTGCTATTGGGGAGGGAGTTCCAGAATTTTAACCCAGCAATTGTGAAGGAACGGTGACATATTCCCAAGTCAGAATGATGAGTAACTTGGAGGGGAACTTCCAGGTGGTGGTGTTCCCATCTATCTGTTGTCCTTGTCCTAGACGGTAGCGGTCATGGGTTTGGAAGGTGCTGCCTAAGGAGCCTTGGTGAGTTCCTGCAGTGCATCTTGTAGATAGTACACACTGCTGCTACTGTGCATCGGTCTCACGACTCTCTCAGTAAAGAAATTTCTCCGGAACTCCTTCCTCTAGTTGGTTGTAGTTTTTTGTTCAAGTTGAAAATGGGTTCAATGCCTAGAATGGTTCTCTAAATCTGTATTTTAAAAAAAAAATCATTTTAATCATCATCTTGACAAAGTACAGTGTAGGATTAAAGGCTTCTTAGCCAATGCAGATCCATATGCATCGCAGTTGGAATTACAATTTTATGACAGCTTTTTCTGCTGTTTTATCACTACTACTGTTTCCCATATGTCTAGTTTCTAAGATAACTTGTCATTTGCTGGTAATGTACATGTTATTTTCCATTATTAAAGACACAATAATAAAAGGACGGGAATCCGAGAGCGGATTGGCAATCAGCCTTTTCTACCCACTCCAAATTTCGGGGTTTATGGTCAGGTGTAGTAACTGTGTAGCTGACAGTGCAGCCCAGATATATTTTACTGTGTTGACAGCCCAGCTGACTGTCTCCTGAAAAATCTCAAGTCACTAATTGTCTATGTTCCAATTCATGGACTGATGCCCAGACTCCTGTTTTTTATCACAGTCACCTTTTCCCTTTCATATTAAGAATAGAAAAACAGAGATATGCATTCAATAAGCTGTGGCATCTTTAGTGTTGTAGAATGATTTAAATTACCAAAGAGCTGTGTACTTAGAAAGGTAGATCCCAAATGTCTTTGAACCATTGATGAATAACTACAACACTCATTCATGCTGATGTGATGTAACTTTTCACACTCATGAATGAACAAAGAACCTGGATGCACCATGACCCATTTATCTCCTTAATTTCCTCAGCTCATTTTATTTCATCACAGACTCAGGCATTTCACAGGTAAAATATTTCTGTATATCAACCAGTCAGTAATTAAAAGCTAAGTTCAGTAACATTGTACATTCAATAAGCATCCAATTTGAACATTCATTGAGGGTGACAGGGGCCTGTAGAATCAATTTATTGGTATGACTAGAAAACTACCATTAGCCATATTCAAAGCTCTGCTTTATTAAGTGTTGTGTTAATTGAAGAAATGATAGGATAGGACAGATTAAAAGACATGACTAAAGAGGAAATCCCCAATGTAAGAATGAGAATTTGTGTTGAATGTTAAGATAAATGTTCCACTGATCTAATCACTTACCTTGTCTGTAAATTGGTCCTATTTATTAACACGTAGTGTGTAATGTGTCATAAAAGTTGATTATAGCTGCAAATTACTTATGGGTATATTGAACTTCTTAAGGAAGACATGTGCATTTTTAAAGAAATACAAGCAAGGACACTGAGCAAAAATGGCTGATAATGTAAAGTGACCATTTTCTGAAAATATTCCTATGTGGATTCTACTGAGAGTACATGGAATATCACAGCTGAAAAGGTTTCATGGCCTTCTTCAAGCAGAGACACTTAAAAGGGAGATAGGAAAGATGCAAAATACTGAACTTTAATCTCCTGTGGTTGTAGAGACAAAAGACTAATTACCACATCTCAGCAGTCATCTAAAATCCATCTCCTGTTGAGTCATATCTCAGAATGTGTAAAATGATCAGAGATCCAAGAAAGCAGACTCTGGGTGCAAGACACGGACCTGATACATTATCAGACACGTGCCTGATGGGTGGGCCCGGGAGTGGGCGGGAAATGGGCTCCAACCGCGATCGGCCCCCGACCGCAAGTTCACGTGCACTGAAAAGTTCAGCGCTGCAGAGATGGGGGCGGATGATGACATCACCGGGGGCATGGGTGAGTACTTCGAGAGAGAGCTCCCTGAAGGCAGACAGCTGCCTCAAGGAGCTGCAGACCTGCAAATAATAAAGTAAAGCACAAAAAAGCTGAAAAAATGTCCATGCAGCACAATCAAGCGCCTGAAAGCCTATCCTAATGGAGATTTCATCCCACCCTTGGATAAGGTTTCATCAAAAATGTAAAGGCCTCTTGACCGATTTGCCTATCTGCCAACCATAAGGTTGGACGGGCCATGAAAAATCACTGACAATTGCACCATTAATGGGTTTAATTGCCTGCTCAATTGTCGGTGAATGCGCTTCCAATTGCTGTATGCATCCGCCGAGGGAAATACCATGCGAGTGTGCAATGACATTGGGATGCTCACCTGATGTCATCTCACGTGATTTTATGCCCACTCAGGTTGGGCATGTGCCTGATGGAACCAGGAACCCATGGAACGTAAAATTCCCTGACTGGAATACAGAGGGAAAAATGGGTTAAAAAGCTAGCTACGGAATGGTGCAGTGTGTGCTAGTGTATTGGGATGCTGTGTGTGTGACAGCAAGAAGGAGACCAGCTAGTCACCCCTACAGTTGCAGACGAAGTCTCTCTCTTTCTCTCTCTCTCTCTCTCTGTTGCTGGGAGCAAGGCAGCAGAAGCCACAATCAAAAACAAAATAGGGCAGCTTCTTCAGCTATCCTGCAAAACCAAATATCTCCAAACCCACTGCGAAACTGCCAAAGTCTGTTCTACCGGAATCACCCAACTTAATGGCTGCAACATTTTGCCATCTATGACCCATGGATAAGACAAAGAATGATTCGTATATCTTTTTAACTGTTATTTGAACTTCTCAATTCTGATCTGTGTGTATGTGTGTTGCATTTTTATTAGTTTTCTCATGTTTTTAGCAACTAATAAACATATTCTTTCTTTGACTCAAGAATGCCTGGTTAAATTGGCTCCTTCGATAAAAGAACAATACATTTGGATTGGGAAAAGGTATCTACAGAAGAGATCCCTTTTAAATTAACTTTGTTGCGACCAACTGAGGGGGTTGAATACAGAAGGGGAGCCAGATCATTCCTCCTCACCCGGGAACATAATAAAATTGAGGACCCATTCAGGCACTGCGGGACCTCATCCGGGGATCAGTCATAACGAATTGGGGGTTCAGTGCTGGACTAGTTCAAACAGATGAAATGAAAGGATTAGAGTGGGGAAAGTAAATTGTTCCTTCGAAACCAACTTTTCAAAACGCAAAAAGGTTTTCTTGAGTCTGCCCAACTAAAGTGTAAAAATGTCCACATTTGATGCCAGCGTTTTCACTGATGGAAGGGATGTTAGTTATGAAAATTTAACAACTCTGTCCCTCGAAGAGCTCAAAGAGCTAATGAGGCACTTAGTGTCAGAGTTTCATCCGAAAGCCAGAAAACCTGAAATTTTAAAAGGGGTGGCCAGTGGCCTACAGGTGGAAATTGAGGACAATGAAATGGAAAGAGTAGCAGTAGAGAGATTAAAATTGGAGGAGTGGAAATTAGAATTTCAGGAAAGGGAAAGAGAAAAGAGAGGAAAGGGCATGGAGAGAAGAGAGAGAGAATTTCAGGACAGAGAGAGGGAAAGGGAGAAAGGGAGTTTAAACTAAAACAGCTTAAGCTGAGGGGCAGGAATCCTACTGTGTCCTTTGAAGACACCACTAGCTCAGACTTAAGGGTTGAGGCAATCTGGTTTGCTCATTTAATCCCTATGTTTGATGAAGCAGACGTGGGAGCCTTCTTTATCCCTTTCGAATGGTTAGCACAGCAGTTAAAGTGGCCAATCCAACATTGCTCCCTACTACGACAGGGTAAGCTTTCAGGGAAAGCTTACAAGGTTTACTCCCTCTTGCCTGAGCAATGTGCCACTGACTATGAGGCAGCGAAAAGGGCTATTTTAAGTGCGTATCAGTTAGTGCCGGAGGCATCTGGTTAGAAATTCCATACCCTCAGGAAACAGCCTGACCACACATACCTGGAATTTGAAAGGGTTAAGCAACTTGCTTTTGATCAGTGGGTCCGGGCACTTAAAACAGAAGCCACTTACAAAAACCTCCGTGAAATAATTCTCCACGAGTAGTAAACTCCATATCCTCCCCAATAAGAACATGCCTAGAGGAACAGAGGGTAACAGAGGCCAGGCAGGCAGCCACACTGGCTGATGATTATGAACTGATCCATAAATCCTTCTTCCCTAGTCACCCCCAACCAACTGGAAAGGATAGAGGTGGAGAGGGTGATAGGAAACTGAGCACCCATGGGAGAGACGGAAATGCTGGGGGCCCTCCACAGGACAGAAAGGGCAGTGCAGAGATGAAAAATGAGGCCAAGAAGCCTGTTTGTTTTAACTGCTGGATGGTAGGGCACCTCCAGGCCAACTGCTGGAGATTATGGAAAAAACCAGTGGGATTTATTGGGGCACATTCACCCTGTGCAGAGAATTGGGAGTCAGTCAGAGACCATAGCAGACCAGGCTATGGCTCTGACTACAGCTGCAAATCCCTGTAGATGCACTCCTGTGAGTGCGGATGAGATTAAACAAATCCCTGAGAGATACAAGGATTTTGTATCCAAAGGAAGAGTGGCCACATTTCCCCAGGGTGAGGTGAGTAAGCTTGCAGTGATATTGAGGGATACAGGGGCCAGCCAAACTCTACTGCTGGGAAAAGGCATGACCTTCCCACCTGTCATGAAGATATAATAATTCTCATAGTGTTATTGGAATTTATTGTAAAATAGAGTAATGATGGGATGTGTCTGTGTCTATGTGCGTTTGTGTGTGTGTAAGACTTAATTGAGTTAGTCTGGGTGCTTTGATCTAAGAAGAGAGGTTAGGTTTGAAATGTGAATTAGATAAACATGGGGAAGTTTAGAAACATAGGGGTAAAGGGAACATTTGCACTTTAAATAAACCAGACTAGATTGTTTTCAAAGGAGGGGTGAAATGTGTCACCTAGCCAGGTGAAGTTTAGAAAACAGTATGTTTATTTTTTCCTAAAGATTACTGGTAAAACCAGTTTTATCAGGGAGATAAAGTCCAAAGACATAGTGAAACAATGGGTATTTGCATTCAAAGGGAAAATATGTATAAAGGAGCAAAGGCTGTGTGTCAGGAAAGACATTTTTAAGATCTTACAAGTGTGTGAAAAGCCTTCAGCATCTATGCCTCAAGCTGCTGTCTTTAAAGGACTGAAGTTAAGAAAACTCACTTGAAATTCGACTTGTTCAGGGTATCCTTTTTCTTTGCCTGTCTTTTAAAATCTATGTGTCTTACTGTTGCCTTAATGAAAGTGTAACTGGGCGTTAGATTGATTAGAGGATTTAGAAGTTATTAAAGTAGTAATTTGTAGATCTATGTATGTATTTAAAATCATCTCTCTTATTAATAAATGTTTAATCTAGTTTTATAAAAACCTATAAGACTTGGTGGTCTTATTACTACTGAATTCAAGTCACTCATCATCAAATTTATACAAATTGAAAATTAGTTGTGAAAGTTATTTCAAGTTTCTCTCTGGGATTTAAGCAGCTCAGCATTTACCAGCAGCTGTGTCATAACACACCAGAGTGTAGTAAGCACCAAGGTGTTGGTAAAAGGGATTGAACGAGGGTTCATGCCCATCCCCTTAAACCAGCTGCATCTGGAGTGCGGCCTTGTGTCAGCACCAGTGACCATGGGAGTCATTCCCAGTTTGCTTGTGGATGGGGGCAACCGGCTGACCTGTTGGGATCAAAGGTAATAGCATCCCCAGTGGTCTCAGAGGAGCCCACTGAGATCAGGCAGATGGAACAACTGCAGGAGAAAGTTCGTGGCATTTTATCTGACTGTGTGGTAATGTGGTCTATGGCCCAACAAGCTCCATCAGTGGAGGCTGAATGGCACTGCAGATAGACGACCCTATGGTCTGGTGATCTGAAGCCTTTTTCGGGAGTCTAGAAGACCCTAAGGAGGTAATAAATAGATCTTCTTTGGTAGCAGGCCAGTAAGCTGACCCACCGTTAAAAACATTATCTCAGACTGCACACACTGAAGCTGAGGAGGAAGAAGTCCCTGAACACTACTACATTAAAAATGAGGTGATGATGAGGAAATGGAGACCCCCCCTCACAGACCTTCAAATGAGGAGTGGACAGTGATCCACCAGGCAGTGGTGCCGCTGAGGTACAGTGGGGAAATATTATGGATAGTTCACGAAATTCCGATGGCTGGGAATGTTGGTGTACATAAAACCCAAGCCTGCATCAGTCAACATTTTCACTGACCACACCTCCACAGGGATGTAAAAAGGTTTTGCAGAACATGCCACACCTGCCAGGTTGTGGGAAAGCTCCAATCTGCTAGTAAAACCTGTACCTATGGTTCCTGTGCTGGCTTTTGGAGAATTCAGCAAAGTGTTAGCGAAAAGTGTGGGGCCCTTGCCCAAAACAGAAGGGGGCTACCGGTATATCCTTACCATCATGGACGTGGCTACCTGCTTCCCAGAGGCTAACCCCTGAGAACTATATCGGCCAAAACAGTGGTGAGGGAATTAACCCAATTCTTTACCAGGTATGGTCTGTCCACCGAGATCCAGTCGGATCAGGGTTCAACTTACATGTCCAAAATATTCCAGGAAGTAATGGATGTGACCCAGCTTAATTCTACAGCGTATCACCCGCAGTCACAGGGTACCGCCAGACCCTAAAAACAATGATCAGGACATTCTGTCATGAGTACCCCCATGACTGGGATAAAGGGCTAGGTTTTCTTCTGTTCGCTACCAGGGACTCGCCCAATGAGAACACTGGTTTTACTCCGTTTGAATTAATTTATGGGCACCAAGTGCGAGGGCCTCCGAAACTAATCAAGGAGAGGTTTCTAGAACAGAAGGAGGAAGTCTCCATGTTAGACTACATAACAGTGTTCCCAAAGAAAGTCATGAGAACCTGTGATGTGGCCCGAGTACACTTAAAAATCTCCCAGACAGCTATTAAGAAACAGATAGACAAACATGCCAGGGCCCGAATCTATCAGCCAGGAGACTCTGTTAGTGCTCCTACCAATACCAGGTGAACCCTTACAGGCCAGTTCAGCGGCTTGTACAGAGTAGCAATGAAGCTCAGGGAAGTAAACAACCTAATTGAGACCCCAGATCAGGAGAAAAAGCAAAGGCTGTGTCATGTCAACATGATAAAGCAATATCACAGCTGAGAGGGTAACAGTCTGCCCCATTGTCATCAGCCTAGAGGATGAGGGTAGCAGTGGGGATGAATTGGAGGGAGATGTGGTTGAGGCCCACATTGAACCCCCTACTACGCGGCTAACCAGAATTACAGAATCACAGGATCACAGAATCACACAGTGCAGAAGAGGCCCTTCAGCCCATCAAGTCTGCAATGACACAGAGATACTAGTGAACTTAGACTCCTTATTCACCCACCTAAGTGCTGAACAGTGAGCAGACCTGACAAGGCTGCTCACTGCATTTAAAGGCTTATACCAAGCTGCACCACCCTAGCCCCTACATGATGTGGATGTGGGAAAGGCCCCTCCTGTAAGGCAACATCCCTATCGTCTAGGCCCAGAGAAGCAGGCCCAGGTCCAGGAGGAGATTAACTATATGCTGGAGCCCCAACTAATAGAGTCTAGCAGCAGTAGCTGGAGCTCCCCAGTTGTGCTCGTGCCCAAGCTGGACGGCTCCACAAGGTTTGGCATTGACTATGGTAAGGTTAATGCAGTGACCAGAGCCAACTCCTACCTGATACCCCGGCTGGAAGACTGCATAGATAGTGTGGGTAAAGCAGCCTACATTACAAAGATAGATTTACTCAAGGGATACTGGCAGGTTCCCTTGACTGCCTGTGTGAAGAAAATCTCTGCTTTGGTAACTCCAATTGGGTTATACCAGTGTCATGTCATGCCATTTGGATTCTGAAACGCCCCAGCCATCTTTCAAAGGCTGATGAACCAAGTAGTGGCAGGCTTATCCAATTGCATAGTGTACCTAGGCAACCTCCTAGTGTACAGTGACACCTGGGAAACTCAATTAGAGCAACTGGGAAGCCCTCTTCCAGAAAATACAGTCAGTTAACCTAGTGGTCAATCTCCCAAAGAGCGAGTTCGCTAAGGCTCAGGTGACCTATCTAGGACACATAGTGGGACAAGGACAAGTACTGCCCAGAATCACAGAATCACAGTGCAGAAGAGGCCCTTTGGCCCATCGAGTCTGCACTGACACGTGAGAAACACCTGACCTACCTACCTAATCCCATTTACCAGCACTTGGCCCACAGCCTTGAATGTTATGACGTGCCAAGTGCTCATCCAGGTACTTTTTTAAAAGATGTGAGGCAACCTGCCTCCACCACCCTCCCAGGCAGTGCATTCCAGACCGTCACCACCCTCTGGGTAAAAAAGTTTTTCCTCACATCCCCCCTAAACTTCCTGCCCCTCATCTTGAACTTATGCTCCTTTGTGACTGACCCTTCAACTAAGGGGAACAGCTGCTCCCTATCCACACTGTCCATGCCCCTAATAACCTTGTACACCTCGGTCAGGCCGCCCCTCAGCCTTCTCTGCTCCAACGAAAACAACCCAAGTCTATCCAACCTCTCATCATAACTTAAATGTTTTATCCCAGGCAATATCCTGGTGAATCTCCTCTGCAACCCCTCCAGTGCAATTACATCCTTCCTATAATGTGGCGACCAGAACTGCACACAGTATTCCAGCTGTGGCCTCACCAAGGTTCTATACAACTCCAACATGACCTCCCTACTTTTGTAATCTATGCATCGATTGATAAAGGCAAGTATCCCATATGCCTTTTTCACCACCCCACTAACATGCCCCTCCGCCTTCAGAGATCTATGGACACACACAGAACTGCAAAGATACAAACAGTAGCCCAGTTCCCTATTGCCACCGACCTAGAGGATGAGGGTACATTGAGGAAATGGGAAATCATGAGGTTCTTGGGGATTTGTGGGTTCTACCGCAAGTCCGTCCCAAACTTCAGCACAGTAGCCGCCCTGCTGACAGAACTACTACAGGAAAAAGCAAAGGTAGTATGGACTGAGAAGTGCCACACAGCTTTCAAAAAGCTGAAAGCCACTTTAATAGGTGAACCTGTGCTTGCTGCTCCGGACTTTAACCAAGTATTTAAAGTAGCCATTGATATGAGTGACATCAGGATAGGGGCTGTCCTCCTCCAGGAAGACGAATCAGGGATAGAGAGATCAATTGGGTATTTCTAAATAAACATCAGAAACGGTACTCCACAGTGGAGTAGGAAGCCCTCAGTTTATTACTAGCTCTCAAACACTTTGAGATATATGTCCAAAATGGATACAGAGAGACCACAGTCTATACTGAACCACAGCACTTTAACCTTTGTGGAAAAGTTTATGACCTAGAATGCCAGGTTATTTCTTTGGAGATTGTTTCTCCAACCGTACCACCTAAAAATCACCCACATTCCTGGGAAATCAAATGTGATTGCAGCTGCCTTGCCCAGAACTTAAAGAGACCTGGGTAGAACTGAAGAGAGAATATTGACCAAGGCTAGGAGAATGAATGTGCGTGTGTATGTGTGTGTGTGTGTGTGTGTGTGTGGGACGTCTTTTAAATTAACCTCATCGAGGGGGTTGAATGAAGAAGGGGAGCCAGCTTATTCCTTCTTACCCAGGAGCATAACAAACTCGAGAAGTTAACAAATTGGGGGACCTCACTCAGGGACCGGTCGTAACAAATGAAACAAGCTGAAGGTGGGCAATTGGGGAAATATCTGTGTCATACTATTGTTCATTCATGAGTGTAAAATTTCAAATCAAGTCAACAATCCAAGCATGAGTGAATGTAATCACTTCTCAATAGCGCAACATACATTTGGGATTAGTCACTGTACCACCACATGCCCTTCACTACACTACAGCGCTACACCAGCATCTCCTCCACAGAGGAGGCCTGTAACCTCAATGTAGGGCAAGGACTGCATTGCCTGTGGCTGACAAAGTTGACTGTGGCTCTTGACTTTTATGAATCTGATTTTTTACAGGCTTTTGCTGGAGATATACACAGCATCTCACAGTTTGAAGTACACTGCTGCATTAGGAAACTCATTGCGGCTCTCCATAGAAAAAGAAACAGCTTCACCTCACTCCACTTTGTCAGAGACAAGTAGGTGGAGTGAGCACAAGCGTTTGTTTGGTTTGCAGGCTTCCCTATTGGGTGCAAGGTGCATGTACATTGTTTTGTGTGCATCTCTTTTGAACTGTGCTATTTTCCTGAACCACAGGGGATTCTACTGTCTCAATGTGCAGCTGATGTGTGACTACAGGCTGTGCATCTTCCAGGTCAATGCCTATTATCCTGGCAGCAGTCATGATTCCTTCATTCTCCTGTGCCAGCTGCATTTGCAAGATAAAAGGCTGGCAGCTGGGAGACAAGAGTTATCTCCTCATGACATGGCTCATGACTTTAGCTTGGAACACTACATGTGCATAACAGCCATACATTGAGAGCCAAACTGGTGCAATGAAAGTTATAGAACAGTCTATTGGCATCCCTTAACTATGCGTCCACTGCCTGGGCCACTCTAGAGGAGTCCTTCAGTAGTTAGCTGAATAAGAATGAAGATTTGTGGTAGAATGCTGAATGTTACATAACCTAGCCATTATGAGGGAATAGCCCCTTGTCACCACCTATCAGGTGAGAAGCTGCAGAGTAGGAGCATGAGGAGGAAGAGAAGGAAATGGAAGAGAAGGAAATGTAACAGGAAGTGGAGGAAGAGGAAGAGTGTTTCTGTACAGACTGCGTGTGATCAAATAATTCATGAGTGATACCGGTGACTTAAACTACAACAGTCCCACACTCTTTATTCCTCTATCACTAACCATTACATTGTCCTCTTTATGACCAAACAAAGAAACCCCATCAGAAAATGCACGTTCCAATCCAAATTTCTAAATTAAATACTTACTGCAAAAAAACCCAATAATTGTTGTACATTCCTTGAGAGCCTCTTCCATGTGCCATTGCCTAGTGCTGCCATGAGATGCTTCCCCAATGGCTTCAGTATAGGTGGCAGGGAGTTGCTGAACCTCAATTGAGGAGACTGCAGATGACCTTGCAGGATGAATTCAAGCAGCTCTGGGCCTTGAGGGACCAGCTTCAGACTGCACCACCTTGGCATGAACAGCAGCAGCCTGGTGCGGTGGGATTGAAGCATGAATGTTGACATCTCAAAAGAGTACAGCACGTTCTTACCCAATGGAACCACTGCTGCACTCTCAGGGCACCACCACAACAATCCTGGCAGCCTGTTGGATAACAGATCGATGGACCGTTGTCATGCTCCCACTAGAAGCCCCTTTGAACACTGTAACCTAGAGCCATAAGGGCAGTTATTTGAGCTTAAGCCATTTGAGATGCTGAGAAATAGTTTCCCAGCTGGAGAGTCTAGAGCTGGGGGGCATAGTCTTAGGATAAAGAGTTGGTCATTTAAGATGGTAGTGTAGAGGAATTCCCTCACTCAGAGTGTTGCAAATCTTTGGAATTCTCTACCCCAGAGGACTGTGGTTGCACAGTTAAAGGAAAAATACTACAGATGCTGGAAATCTAAAATAAAAGCAGAAAATGCCAGAAAAAACTCAGCAGGTCTGGCAGTATCCGTAGAAAGAGAAACAGAGTTAATGTTTCGAGTCCATACAACTCTTCTTCAGAGGTTCTGTAGTTGCACAGTTGTTGAGTATATTCAAGGCTGAGATGAGTAGATTTTTGGACTCTAGAAGAATCAAGGGATATGGAGATTAGACAGGAAGGTGGAGATGGGTCAAAGATCAACTATGACCTTATTGGACGGCAGAGCAGGCTCAAGGGACCACGTGACTTACTCCTGCTCCTATTTCTTATGTTCTTATGAAAAAGAGACAGGGTTAAGTAGAAGTGAGGGGAGAGGAGAAACTAAGAAGCCTGTGCCTACACCATCTGCAGCCTCTCAGCCAGAAGACTTGAGGAAAGAGGAAGAAGTGGGATGACAGAAGGAGGATTAGGACTATAGAGCCCTCATCAATTCGTTCAGAGCACCCAGGTGCCATCAACCCTGTCTCTCCCATGTGTGTTAACACATACTTACCCTTCTCTAGTCCTTTGCTGCCGCATCCTGCTATGTGTCACCTTCTCCTACAAGAAAGTGGAAAGTGTGTCAATGAGTTGTGGGTACAGTGGCTATCATGGTTGAATCATTGCCAGTGTGAACAAGCTCTGAACTGTGGGAATGAGGTTTGCATCAGTGCTAAGAGCGTGAGAGTGATGTAAAACATAAAAAATTAGATAAGGAATTTTAGGGTCGATTCCTGACTGATATAGATTTTTGGTAAATGAATGATTGGAATGTGGTGAATCATACAGTGCATGAAGCTGTTGGTGCAGTTGGTAGGATAAGTCATTTGAAGATGAAGTCACTCGCTTTGACAAACCGTGTGAAATACTTAAACTTCTTCCTGCACTATATCCATGTTCAATCAGCAACACTCCTCGTATTGACATCCACCACCATTTCCTTCCATTGTCTCTTGAACACATGCTTGGAAGACTTGCTGCACCCCTGTGGATACAGGACTTCTCTCCTCCTTTCTACCTCTTCCACCAAGACCTCTGGTGCTGACTGAAAACCTTGTTGCACAAATCCATGAATCCTCAGCCATTGTACAAAGTATCACAGCACTGATTCAGTCTTAGAAAAAGCCCCACCACTTGTTACAGCTACTATGCACCTCTCCTTTAAGAGGTTCAGGCTGGTTTTAAGTAGCAATAAATGTTCGCAATATTGGACCTCCTGTTGGTGCGTAAAGCCAATAACAGTGCGGGGGTGGGGGGAGCGGTGGGTGGGGGGATGTTGGATACACACAGAAATCACTTGATAGAGCAGGTAATGTGAATTTAACATACTGCCTGCAATGCTATAATAGGCACAGGTCAAGCACGTACCGTGATCCCTGTGCCAGTTTTCTGGCTTACTCTAGTTTTCCCCAGGCTTGCAGTAAGCAGGTGCATTAATTCCATTATCCTAAGGGTTCATGTACTTATTGTAGTTTCTACTAACAAGCTTTCTGACTATTGCGGTAAACAGACTTCATAGGCAGCACCACATCACTTTTAGGGGGGGTGCTCACGGGCAGTTCTCCACCTACCAGATCAGCCATAAAGTGGATGTGGCTTTCCAATGGGAAAAGGGGAGAAGTGGCCTCAGGCAAGTGAAGAGGCTTCGGGGTGAGGGCTGTAGTGTGGAAGGGGCATCCCAGGGTGTATGTGGGGGTACAGGTTGATCTGTGCAAGTGGTCTCAAGATGGTGAGGGCTGAGGAAGCAGTCTCCAGAGAAGGTGAGGTCAGACGGAGATGTGAGGGTGTGTGTGAGAGAGTGAGTGGTGATGTCCCTTGAGCTGGCGGTGAGTGAGATGCCTATGAATGTGTGATGGGCTTGAGTGTGTGAGTTTAGAGTGATGAGATCGGTGCCTTACCCTAGCGGCACGGATGAGATCATTCATCCCCCTTCTGCATTGGATGGCCAACCTCTTCTGTGCAGCATTGGCACTGATCACCACTGCCATCACCTACCAAGCCAGAGTAGTGAGACTGCTGGACCTCCTGCGGCCAGAGTGGGGGTAGAGGACATCGCGCCAGCTTCCATGGCGTCCAAATGGTGTTTCAGGGACGTGTCACTGAATCAGGGGGCTGCAGCCCTCTTGCCTTTCAGGGCCATGTCTTCTTTGCAGCAGTCCTGGGCTGGAAGCGCTGAGAGGTGTGCGCGTGGCTGCAGTTCAAATATGGCGCCCAGCATGAGAAAACTGTGAGGTGATGGCATGGCAGCCAAATGAGAGCCTGCCCGCCATCGAAACAGTGTGTTTTCCGTTAATGCATGAGTAATGAGGCGGGATTGGGATGATACGGTGTGAAAAGCTACCTTTGTGGCTGGCGGGCAAAACACTCTTTTTCTTGCCCGCTACTTCACTTAGTGCAAATCTGGGATGATTCCGCCCTAAGGGATTGCACAAGAGTGAATAGCTCATCTTTGTTTGTATAATTAGATGGGCTGTTAGATAAAAATGTTTTTGTTGATAAGTTTTGTAGTTAGATTGTGGCCAAGGGAATGCTGTGATAGAGCATCACAAATAGATGTAATGGTGGGGAATAGTGGGACCATGTTGGTCTGGAGAAGTTGCATCAATGAAGGTAGAGTCTGATAATCTATTCTCAGCCTTTTCATTTAAAAGGAGTTCAAATGCCTGCTGGTATGCCTCCTCCACTTCCCCTCTCTGCATCCTCTGATCCCTTTCCTGATCATGTTGCAGACCAAGAGGCAGTGCAACCACATACCCTATCCCTGGATCAGAAGTTCCTCTGTCAGCCCTGACTATAAGTTCCAGTTTGCAAAGGCCAACTTCAAAAGCAGTCCGCTCAGGCTGAGCAGAAGTATTTCCAAATAGCCTTACCTGCAAGTCTGCTAAATAGCATTTGGTATAAAGCCCAGCTTGCAGCTCAGTGCTTGCTATTTAGAGTATGAAGCACAAGTTTGTTCATGGGGCCTGTGTGGTCCAAGTTAAGAAGTCCAGCTTCACATCAGCTGGTAGCATTGTGAGTTATTAGGATAGAACCTCAGCTTTTCCTTCGGATGCACGTGGGGCACACCGTGTGAGCACCTTTCTCAAGATGGCACGCTGCAGGCTATGCCAGAAGCAACTGACAATGCAGCGCACCCCTCCACATAGCGCAGGTGAAACTTGTGCTCAAAGTGTTTATAAAGTATTTTGGGCTTCAATTTAATGTCGCATGCTAACCTTTGATGTGCTTCTATTCCAGTTGAAAGCTGAGAGGAGAATTTTGATTTCTCTTTCCGCTGACTTTGCGGGTTTGGAAAATTCAGCAGGAAGCCATCAAACAGATCACTGCCCATTTTTGAACCTGTTTGAGTTTTACAACATCACTCTCAATGACAATGATGGAACTGCCTGATTAACTCTGATAGTGATGTCCAAACAATGTTAGTCACCCGAGCAGGGACAGAAAATGAAGACAAATGAGCTTTAAGTGCATTGAGTAATGCTGCAGTGCCTTGACTAATCAATGTAATACAGCAAGCCCAATGCTTCCCAGTAATGAAATGGAGATTAAATTCCTGTGATCTTTTAACTGCAACATCACAATTTCATGTACTCAGTGGTTATGTCATCAAGGACCTCTTTTAGCTGTCAGCATTCACCAAGGAAGATTGTGACATTACAAAGTTTCTATTCCTTTCAAATTGCAGAGCTCATCACTGTCAGACTCCATTTATTTTAAGAAAACTATTTGCAGGTTTCTGATGCATATATAAATGGATCTTCAGCACGATAAAGATAGCTGTTCATAAAGGAAAGAGAAAATAACAAACTTGCATTTAACTAGCCCCTTTCATGCCCTCAGGGCTTCTCCATGCACCTCACAGTCAATGTATGACTTTGGAAGTGTAATCGCTATTTTAATGTAAGAAGTACAGTAGCCAGTTTGTGCACAGCAATGTTCCAAAGAAACAGCAAAGAAACAATGATCAGATAGTCTATTTGAAATATGTTGGTTGAGAGATAAGTATTAGTCAGACATTGGGGAAAACCTCCCCTGTTCTTTCTGAAATAGTGCATGGGGTCTTCTAAGTCCACCAGAGAGGGCAAATAGAGCATTGGTTTAATGTCTCATTCAATGTTGCACCTCTTACAGCACAGCACTCACTCAGTACTGCACTGAAGTGTCAGCATCAAAATAATAGCACCTTCTTAATCACTGATAATGATAGTTTGAATTTCCAAAGCCTAGGCACATGACCACATTACCATCACTGTACCCATCATTATACAGTGTATCATTATTTCAAAGGCTGTAATTTGATTGTTTTAATCACGTTCCTATAATTGTACCAAACTTGAAATTTAGTACAAGCTAGAAACATTAAGGCATTGCACAATGGAGGAAAAAGGTTCAGAAAATGCAATTTGCAATAGGAAAAACCATTCACACACTCATAACCAACATCCCACCACTTTTTATTTCATATATATATATATTTATATATATATAGAGAGAGAGAGAGAGAGAAAGAAAGAGAAAGAGAGAATAAAATTGTTTGTGGAGGATTACAAAAAATAAACTGTTTCAGCTTCAGTTTGGAGCCTTAATGAGAACAGAATCCTTCTTCTGCATTTATGGATTATTTCTGAAATTCTCAATCCATTGTTATTTAGCTATCTTATGGGCCATGATTTTACGGTCCCTCTCGCCCGCCAGGATACTGTGGTCCCGCCAAACTCGCCGCATCTGTTGGGTGGGGGTCGGGGGAGACATGCTGCAGTGGGGCTGTAAAATCCTAGCCATAGATTATATCTAGATCTTATAGATATAGAGAGTTAGCAAGAGTGAGAGTGAGTGAGTGAGATAATATTTTGTTCCGGAAAAAAATCTTATTTTTTTTAAAGAAAGATGGAAAGGGCCATGAATGGAGATCTTTTTAATGTTGGCAGGTAGATGGGTGATTAAGTTAAGGGATGTCAGTTTCAGGCAGTGAAAATTTTCCTAACTTGTGCAGTTCAAGTGTTTCTAAAAGCTTTGATTGAAAGCTCACCCACATCATCCAACCTCACTTCCCATGTCTCTTATTTCCCTCTACATGTAATCATTTAAAAATAATTTTTAAATTTGCACATAGTTTTCGTCATTGTAATGTATTGTCTTTTGGGCAACTGAGAAGACAGGAATGGTTTAATATTCTGAGTAAAAATGATGCACTATTTTTAAACCCATCTCCTTTCTTTGATTGTCCAAAGGGATCATCCCTTGGATGCTGCCACCTTGGATCCTGCCATCTTGGAGCTGGCACAGAGAATGACCACAAAATGGATGCTTGCAGCTGTCAGATGACTCAATTGTGAGTCAGTTGAACTTTGCTCAGGTAACTAAGAGGTCAGATATATGAGATAATAAATCAGCCTAGATTTATGGTGGCATAGTGGTATTGTCACTGGCCTAGTAATCCAGAGACCCAGGTTAATGCTTTGGGGAGATGGGTACAAATCGCACCATTGGAGTAGATGAAATTTAAATTAATTAATGATTCTGGAATTGAAAATCTAGTCTCAGTAATGGTGACCATGAAGCTATCAGGTGGGTAAAACCCATCTGGTTCACTAATATCCTCTAGGGAGGGAAATCTGCCATCCTTACCAGGTCTGGCCTACTTGAGACTCCATACCCACAGCAAATGTGATTGACTCTGACATGGTCCAGAAAGCCATTTAGCTCAAGGGTAATGAGGTGACAAATTCTGATGCCCACATCCCATGAAAGAATTAAAATAATCTCACCCCAGATTACACCCTCCCTGACCAAACCCTTCATACCCTTGCACCTCATGATTGATCTCCATCCACCCCTCCCTGGAATTACACTCCTTACCAGCATGAACTTATTTGGTCCTGCAACCTTGATCGACCCGTCCCTGTCCAACTGGGAGATCAGGCTGCCTTCCAGGCAGGAAACTGATCAATGACATTACACCCAAGTATATTTTTACACCCTTTCCAAACAAAACCTATGAAAGGTTTTTGTTTGCTTCATGCAAGAATTAACTTGCTCATCATGACAACACTGCAGGAGTTCCTCAGGGTAGCGTCCTAGGCCCAACCATTTTCAGCTGCTTCTTCAATGATCTTCCCTCCATCCAGCAGTGTGTATACATGGTGCATTGCAGGAACTTGCTAAGGCTTCTTTGACAGCACCTTCGAAACTTGCAACCTCTACCACCTAGAAAAACAAAGGCAGCATGTGCATAGGACAACCATTACCTTCAGGTTTCCCTCCAAGGCACATACCATCCTGACTTGCAACTATATCATTGTTCCTTCATTGTGGCTGGATCAAAAACCAGGAACAGCCTTCCTAACAGCACAGAGAGTGTACTGACACCGCGTCGACTGCAGCAGTTCAAGAAGGCAGCTCACCACCACCTTCTCAAGGGCAATTAGGGATGGGCATTAAATACTGGCCTTGCCAGTGATGCCCACATCTCATGAAAGAATTTTTAAAAAATGGAGCTAGCGTTATGGAGGAACGATCTTTTAGGTTGGCGCGCTCTTTAGAGTACCAGAGTGACATTGGGCGGAATTCTCCGATCCTGCTGGCAGTGGGCGTGATAGGTGACGTGGGCAGAAAATATAGCATGACCTGCTTCACGACAGTGTGAAGGTAGGTCACGATTGTCCGCTCAGCCCGCCGACGTCAGGCTGCGATTCCCGGCATCAGTCGACAGGGAAATATCTGTTTCAGCAGATTTCCAGCACCCGTAGTATTTTGCTTTTGGCTAATTGTAATATATTAGCATATAATTAAAAGGCCATCCCGCCAGGTTCTTGGGCTCCCGTCGTATTGTCCGTCCACGTTGGCAGGATAGCACATCGACGTGTTTCACAACAGCACATAGGTGACATGCACTTGGCGGCCTTCACTTTGGGGGAAGTGAGGTTAGTGAACAGCAGCGTTCTCCACAGCTCGCCCATTGTTTACAGGCCTCAGGGGCCCCACGGTTGGGAGCAACTGATGCCCGGTCCCGGAGGCGACTGCTGAGGGGGGGCAGGGGGTGGTGTCTGGGGGCAAGTGCTGGCCAGTCTCGGAGGTGACTGCTGAGGGAGGGGGTGTCTGGGGTCAAGTGTTGGCCAGCATCAGAGGTGACCGTTGTTGGTAGTGGGGGCGGTCAAGTGCTTCCCTGGCGCTGCAACCCACGCACAGGCAATTGCGGTGGGGGGCAGGTCAAGTGAGGGAAGTGGTCATGCATTAGGGACACCTTTATAAACTGACCATGCCTCTGCAACTGAGACAGATCAAGCGCAGCCACGGTGATATGATTGGGGTCATGCTCCTAGCCTGCCTGCCCATGCAAGCAACGCGGAAGCACCAAAGGGCCACCAAGCGCTCCATACCTTACCTCCCCGGCCCCTCCAACCCCGGCACAGACTTCGAGTCCGCCACCACTTTATTGGACCACAGAGCAGTTGGACTGCACACGTTGTACAATCTCCTCCCCAATGCTGGCCATGTAGCAGTCACTGCTGGAGGCGTTCACAGCCCCTTGCAATCTCAGCACCCCGGTTTGGACCAGTGTCCCCCATATTGCAGGCTGACAGGGCAGCCATACAGCGCACTCATCTCTGGCCATCTGAGGAGAGACCAGCACTCCAGTAAGTGTTAAGGGGTGGTCACACAAGGCCAGGAAAGGTGCTAAGTACAGCCATGATAACTACGCCTCTCTCTCTCTCTTTCCACTACTCCAAAAATAACTTCAACTGCCTTCCATTTACTTTTTAAATTTATCTTCAACAAGAGGATAGATTTAGCATCACCATGAATTTTATTATTATCACCTGCTCCTGCAATACTCCCTCTGAACAACAAATGTCACTATCCCACAACATTAAGGATTGACTAGCCCCTGTGCCTCTTAAAATTTTAACATCTTTATCTATTCAACCCTGTACGCATAGAAATACCCTTCACACACAAAGTCTTTAAACATTTCTGCAACTTTCCCCACAGAATTTTCTTGAGTAAATTGTGAACACATTCTTTGCCTATCACTGGTTCTTCCTGTGCCTGAACCTCAGAACCCACAGCACTTTTACTTCTAGAACTTTCCTGCACCCCAATAATTCCAACAGATTTTGCCAGTAATTTCCAACACACTGACTTTGTATGCCCCACTTTATTACAATGAAAACACCTCAATTTTTGAATATCACTCGCACCTTCCTTTTTATTCTGAGAAATAACTTCCTGGGAATTTCCAACTACTCCTCTTTCTTGACAACCCACCTTCATTTCACCTTCCCACTTTCTATCCTTTTCTGGTTTAAAAGGTTGAGGGAAAAATGGTTTAGCTCGATGCACTAACTCATAATCTTCAACTATCTCTGCTGCTTGTCTTACCATTTGAACCCTCTGTTCCTCCACATGAGTTCTCACTACCGAAGGAATTTAAATTCTTCTAGAAGAATTACCTCTCTAAGAGCTGCATATGCTGTCTCCATTTTTAACGCCCGTATCCACCAGTCAAAATTATTTTGTTTAACTCTCTCAAACTCAACATAAGTTTGTCCAGGCTGTTTTCTCATATTCCTACATTTCTGCCTGTATGCCTTAGGAACCAACTCACATGGACTCAAAATAGTCTTTTTCACCACATCATAATTCACTGATACCTCTTCAGATAGTGAAGCATATACCTCATGCGCTGTACCCACCAACCTGGATTGCAACAACAATGTCCAGTATTCCTGTCGCCATTTCACCTGTTTAGCTATCTTTTCAAATGAAATAAAGAATGCTTCAACATCTCTTTCCTCAAACTTTGGAAGAGTTTGTACAAATCTAAACATCTCCCCATTGGGTTTTAGGTTAAAGGATTTTTTCATCATCAGAACTCTCCTCAGAATCTGAGATCTCTTTTTTATCTTTCAGCCTTTTAAACAGGTATTCTCTTTCTCTTTCTGCGGTCTCCTCTACATTGGAGAGACCAAACGCAAACTGGGCGACCGTTTTGCGGAACACCTGCGGTCTACCGCAAGAAAGACCCAAACCTCCCTGTCGCTTGCCATTTTAACACTCCACCCTGTTCTCTTGCCAACATGTCTGTCCTTGGCTTGCTGCATTGTTCCAGTGAAGCCCAACGCAAACTGGAGGAACAGCACCTCATCTTCCGACTAGGCACTTTACAGCCCTCTGGGCTGAATATTGAATTCAACAACTTTAGATCTTAAACTCCCCCTCCCCCCATCCCCACCCCGTTTCTTTTCCCACCCCACCCGCTTTTTTTTCAATAATTTATATAGATTCTTCTTTCCCCACCTATTTCCATTATTTTAAAATCTAAAACTAAAACCTTTAGTCTTTCCACCCCACCCCCACTAGAGCTGTACTTTGAATATCCTGTTTTCCATTCTTAATTAGCACTTTTCTCAGACAAAGACCACCACCTTCAACACCTCTTTAGCCCTTTTGTCTGTGACATCTTTTGATTATTATCTGCTCACACCACACCCACAATGTGTCTCTTCCCCCCCACCCACCTTAAACCAATTTATATTTCTCCCTTGTTGAAACTATGCTGCAGTTCTGCCGAAGGGCCATGAAGGCTCGAAACGTTGACTGATTTCTTCTCCGCCGATGCTGCCAGACTTGCTGAGTTTTTCCAGGTAATTCTGTTTTTGTTTTGTTTTCTCTTTCTCTTTCTTTCTCTCTTTCACTTACCCATCTTTCTTTATCCTTCTCTCTTGCCTGAAAGTCCAGTTCCAGTTTCCTTTCTTTCTCCTGCCTTTCTGCTTGCTCCCTTTGAAATGCCCTTTCTCTTTCCTTTGCTTCTAATTCAACTTTTTTCAGCTCCTTTGTTTGTTCAAGTTCAAGCGTCTTCATTTGTAACTGAAGTCTCACTACCTCTAGATGTGTCAGGTATCATTTCCGACTGTAGATGCTGTGCTATACCTTTAATTATATATGCTTTCTTCACCCCTACAGATAACCCTAATTTTAACTTACCTGCCAGCTCTGATAACTTATTCTTGGATACTTTTTGTAACCCAATCTACTCCCAGGCAAAGCTCAGCAATTGCCAAATCCGTCTTGCAGTCTCACCACTTACAAGAAACCTCACCAACTCCTGAATTCAAAATGCTTCTCGTACTCATAACCTTAAGATTCATCAATTCCAAACCAATCAAGGAATTAGAAATAAATCCCGAATGAGCCCCCAGTTGTTATGACACAGCAGTTGGTAAAGGCTGAGTTGTTTAAATCCCAGAGGGAAACTTGAACAACTGTCATAACCTATATTTTCAATTGGTATGTTTGAGATGCAGCTCTGAATTCAGCCGAGCATCAAGAGGTTTTTTATATAAAACTAAATTAACCATTAATTTAACAACAAATTCAACACATACACATGTCTATAAGTTACCACCATAATAACGTTTAAACAAATCCCCGAATTAACCATACCCAGGTAAATCTTCACCAAGGCAACAATAACCCATAGACTTTAGACACCAGGAAAAGCACGTTTGACACAATTGTAGGCTTACAGGTTGGTTAGATCTTAAGTGCCTCTGACTTACACACACAAGCTCCTTTCTGTTTATACCTAGCTTTTCCTTTGAATGTAAATTTTCCATGGTATCCTAGGCTTTTAATGTTACATCTTCTAACAATAACATTTTCATCCCACTAATTTTATTAGAAATATAAACACATTGCTTGGCGTCTCCCAGCCAGGTGCAAGATTTTACTCCCACTCTTGAATGCTTTATTCAACAAATGCAAATGTACACTTAACCTTTTTAACTTCCTTGCTTACTGTTTACCCAATTAACTTCTCAAACTACTATACATCAAAGCACCAAGACTTAATCCAATTAAGGCACACACAGACACACATGTGAGACCCCACTACTATTCCACTTTAAAAATAATTTACAGTAACATTATAGACATTAATATCTCTTCAGGACAAAGTAGTGGTTACTGAACTATCAGATTGACACGGTTGATAACTCTAATTTAATGTTACAGAAATCTGTAAACAGAAACAGACATCCCGAGTCAATGTTCTGCCAATTATTTCCAGGGAATTGAGCTTCACTGCTTTGTGCCTGACCTGGCACCACAAGGCCCATAAATTGCACTGCAATAAAATGTGCTGTTGTCTACCCAATTTTATTTGTAATGTAGGTTCCGCGAATGAAAGTTTTGGCATTCTTACCTGATATTATTCGCCTATGAAGTGTGTTCTCTCAGAATCCAATGCATTTTATCATCAGCAAAAAATATAATGAATTATTTAATGGAGCTATTTAATTTCTCTTATTAAAATAATGGGGTTGTGAGAAAATAAAATCAAAAATTTCAGGAGGCCAATGTAAATAACAATCTCATTATTTTAGACATGGTGCAGAAATCCTATTGTAATATTCTATAGGCCAATAGATTAATTTGATTCAATACTCCCAGTAACTCATAAAGAAATGCTGCAGTTGGTGAATGGAGAGAAAAACCTTCCTGATTACTTTCAGCTTTAGGCTTCCATTTAATGATATATGTTCTGTGTAAAGCAATATTTATTCTACTGACAAAAATGGTATAATTAATGGAAGCACCACGAATTCGAACTAAAGTCAGATTAAGGGTGCTGTACTTATGTAAGTGTTTTTGTTTCTGTAATGCAGAAGTGCTATTTATCATTTACATCACAATGCACAAATGGTGCAATGATGTTATTCAGTGGAAGTTATATCACTGATTCAAGTGTTTGTAAGCATACTTCCACATGCATATATTGCCCTTTCTTTTAATTTGGTCTTGAGATGTGAGGGATGCCAGTAATGCTACACTGAATTCCCATCCATAATTGCCCTGTGAAAGTGGTGGGCCTTCTCCTTGAACCATTGCGTTAGGTAGGAAATCAGGGAATTGTCACCTCCAGGCTCAACTATTCCAATGCTGTCCTGGCTGATTTCACAACCAGCACCCTCCATGGACTTCAACTCACCCAAGACTCCGATAAAAACAAAATACTGCAGATGCTGGAAATCTGAAACAAGAACTGAAAATGCTGGAGAGAGAAGCATAGTTAACGTTTCGAGTCCGTATGACTTTTTAGAGGTTAACTCTGTTTCTCTCTCCACAGATGCTGCTAGATCTGATGAATTTTTTCAGTATTTTCTGTTTTTCTTTCATCCAAGGCTCAACTGGTCATGTCCAATCCTCAACTCATCCAAAATTCTTGCCTATGAGCTCCGTCCTCTCTGAACTACATTGGTTTGTGATGAACTAAGACCTCTGATCTAAAATTCTTATCACTTTGTTTAAATCCTGTCACAAGTTTGCCTCTCACCTATCTCTTTAATTTCCTCCAGCCCTGCAATTCTTCCTTCCCCAAAAGGCTCCATTCCTCTAACTCTGGCCTCTCGTGCAGAGCCACCTCCTTTTTCACTCCACCATTAGCAGCCATACCTAGGGCATGCTCTGAAACTCCTTCCCTAAAGATCATGCTCTGTCATTCTGTCCCTAAAACCACCACCCCCCACCCCTCCACTATTTAATCCCTTTTTCTCTTTTAAGACACTCCTTAAAACACACTTCTTTGATCAAGGTTTTAGTCAAAATCCTAATATCTCCTCCTTTGGCTTGATGTCCATATTTTGATTCCAACTTTGTGAATTAAGCACCTTCGTGTTTTTCTACATATCAGGCACTTTATAAAAGGAAGTTATTGTTGTCAAACGTGGCAGCTCATAATTTCCTGCTGTGCTTAATGCTAATACTAACTTCAAATGTGAGGACAAATTCTGTTCTCTAGAAATCATAGAATCTGAGAAACTTACTGCACAGTAGGAAGCCATTTGGCCCATCATACTTTTGCTCTTTCTTTGAAAGAGCAGTTGTGCTTAGTCTCACATCTCTGCTTTTTGCCTCTAACCCTGCAAATTCTTCATTCTCAAGCACCTGTCCAACTCCCTTTGGAAATTACTTATGGAATCAGCTTCCGCCATCTTTTCAGGTAGGCTGTTCCGCCGACAACTCTGAGTGACAAAAATTCGCTTATTGAGTTTTTCCAATAATTTTACATCTATGAACCCTGGTCACTGACCGATTGGCCAGTGGGTATAGGTTTTTTTCTATTTACTCTATAAAAGCTTCTCATCTTCATCAAAACTCCTACTAGGTCACCTCTTAAATTTTTCTGTTCCAAGGAAAACTGTCCTAACCCCCCTCATAACTGAAGTCCCTCAACGCTGATAAAATCCTGGCAAACCGTCCAGGCCTTTTACAGCTTAAGTAAGTGTGGTGTGCAAAATTGTCCACAACATTCCGGATGAGGTCCAGCCAGCAATTTAGCTCAAGTGCGATGCTATTATATTCGATCCCTCTATTTATACACCCAAGTACCCATGTTTTATTTTACCAGTTATTAACTTGCCCTGCCAGCTTTATGGATCTGTTCACTTCTCAAAGTCTGGGACCGGGATTGGCCAGGAAACTGGCCGCCGCCCGCGATTGGCACACGGCCGTGATTTCACCCTGGCTGGCCAACATGAACCATGGCTTCTCAATGGTCGGGAAGGGCCGGGCGCAGGCAGGGGCATGTCGTTCGCCGGGTCCAATGGCAACCGGTGGGCAGTTTAAAAATGGCGCAGGCAGCCCCTTGAAGGCTGCTGGTGAAGAAGCGTACAATCTGCGTTATGGAGACGGTACCCTATGGCCTCAGCAGCAACCTGAGATGCCAGGCAGGAGGGCAGTTCGGTTGGGCACTCGGCCCCCTGCTTTTCGGACGAGTGCCCCACCGCGCTCCTGGAGGAGATGGCTGCCAGGAGACACACACTTGTACCAAGGGACGGAAAAAGGAGGCCACCACACCTAACGAAGAAAGCCTGGGAGGAGGTGGCAGCCCAGGTCAGCAGCAATGACGTGGTGCAGCGCACATAGGTGCAGTGCTGCAAGAGGTTCAATGACCTGCTGCATTCAGGAAGGGCTGGCACGGATCATTGTGTAGAAGTGTTAAGGTGTGGCTGTTCCCCCTGTGGAGCTCAGGAGTGCTAGACTCTGACTACCAACTGTCAATGTTGCTGGAGCTAGCCAAGGGGGTGAGCCCTGGCTGCTTGGCCTGAGTGCCTTGCACTCTATGGCCACGACTTGGATGTGCCCTGTGAGATATTCCTTAGGTGGGGTTGGCCAGACTGCAATGATGCTGCAGGTGGAGAGTGGACTAATCAATGCTCCTCTGTCCTTTCAGGAGAAGACAAGCCATAACCAGTTGGAGAGGTCATGGACAGGCGAAGGTTGCTGCTCACCTGGAGAACCGGCACACTCCCCATGCAACCGAGCGTGGAGAAGCTGGGGTGTCCGGCGAAGGTAAGAGTACAGTGCACAGAGGTGAGAGTTTCAGCTTGTGCAACCATTCTAGTGTAGTCTCTTCATTGATGGGAGCCTGGAACCGGGAGTCCCCATTGATCATTGAAAGACGATGGCACCATGGTGCAGATCTCCATTGTCTCACCAGGGTGCCTGGCATGCGCAGTGACAGTGTGATGACTTTAACTAATGACATATCCTTCTTCTCCCTTAGATTCGCCAGCACGCACTCAATCGCAGGACCCCGAAGAGCCACCCCTGACACCAGGGGGCTGCCGGGCCTCACCTGCACCGCATCACACCCACTCTCTGAACCGGGCACCAGCGCAGCTACTAGGTGGGATTAGATCATTGTTCATGCACATTGGTGAGGGCACTTCACACTCACTTGAGGTGCAGGCGGAGGCAGAGGGTGCCCAGGTTGTCGGCAGTCAGAGGACTGCTGGAGACCAGGATGATGCTGGATCGAAGGCAGATGATGAGCCTCTGGAGCTGTCCATTAGACGGCAGATGCTGCCCAGCGGGATGTGCTTGAGGATCTAGTGGAGATCCATGAGGGTCTGCGTGCCATGGTCTTTATTGTGGAGGAGCCCATGTGGCGCATAAGTACTGTGTTGACCCTGATGGCCGAGCTCGCTGCCTCCTCCATTGAGAGAGTGGTGACCCTCATGGAGAGGCAGCTCCAGGGACAGAATCAGGGGTTCAGACTTGCAAGCACTCAGACAGGCAATGACCTCAGGTGGTCAGTGCCAGTGTGGAAGGTGGATTAGACACCCAGTATCCCAGCTAGGTGCCTGTCCATCAATGGCGAGCAGGCAGGTCCAGAGGGACCTCACGTTGGTGCATATCCTGCTTGTTGTCTCTGTGGGCTCCTGTCAGGGCGCTCCGGATGATGGCAGTAGCTCCTCCGCCCCTCCACCAGTGACCGTGATGAGGCTGCGATGACTGGGGAGATGCCAGCCGTGGCACTGGCCACTCCCTCCCAGGCGGGGCCAACACAGGCTCCACTGGCCAGAGGATGACTGCCAAGGTCATCAAGGCCAACAAGACACCAGAATCAGCAGGCTGTCTCCAATGCTGGTGCCAGCGAGGTGATGGGTGTGGGGGGGGCACCAAGATGTAGCACTCGGAAAGGTAAGTTTAAGGCAAAGGCACCATGAGCACAAGAGGGTGATCTTCTGTCAGTTATGTTTGGTTTATATGTCTACTGGTGTGGACATCAACACCAGTAATGGTCATGTCAATGTGATCTCAATGTGACAATAACATTAAATTTACTTCTGTTGTAATGGCCTGAGTATGCTTCACCTTTTATTTTTGGGGCAGGGTACGCCAGTATGTAATGCTGGACATGAGTGGCTCTAAACGTTATTGCACAGGCTCTGAGTGGACTTTGGGTTCACATGACAGGGGCATTTCGGACATCTGGGATGGACACGGGGGAAGCCAGCAATCGCTGCAAACCCTCTGGCTCACTCAGCCTGGCTGGCCTCATCCATACAGAATGAACAAATGTCATTA
The DNA here is from genome assembly GCF_964194155.1 of Cetorhinus maximus. Classification (NCBI taxonomy): domain Eukaryota; kingdom Metazoa; phylum Chordata; class Chondrichthyes; order Lamniformes; family Cetorhinidae; genus Cetorhinus; species Cetorhinus maximus. The sequence goes on from NC_135884.1 coordinate 126,162,167, forward strand.
CTCGCCTGAACAGAGCTTCTGTCACCAGCTTGACGCAACTGTGGACAGCTGATTGGGGCGCTCCACACAGATCCCCCACTGAACCCTGGGAAGAGTCGGAGGCATAGATGCTGAGGGCCACTGTGACCTTCAGAGCCACTGCTATGGGGTGTCCACCCAAAGAACTGAAGGTGATTTCAGGCCCAATCATCTGATAATTGGAGGTCAATGTTTCCCTGGAGAGGTGGAGCCTCCTTCGGCATTGCACCTCAGACATATTGAGGTAGCTGCATCGATGCCTGTAAACCCTGGCAGCAGAGTAGTGGCATATTCTGCAGCCCCTTCCGCCTTGTACCACCTGTTGGTCCTGCGCCCCTTGTGCCTACACTTCTCCTCCCACAGGTCCCTCCCCTGGAAGCTGCATTGGGACACCTGGCCTCCTCTCATTTCTGCTCCTCTCTTCCTCCTCAGAGGAGGTGCCTCCAGGAGAGACCTCAATCCCCATTACCAGGGTAAGGGAAGGCTGTCTGATACCTGGAAGGGTCCACACGGCTTGAATCCTCAGAGGGCCTTGGAGACACCCATGAGTCCTGAAATGAAGCCTAGAAATGCTAAGAATAAAACCCTGAACAGAGATGATGCTGCCAAGTACCGATGAACAACCAGCAGCAAACTATCTTTTAACTCCTCACTACTCATGTTGGCAATGCTGCTGAATCTTTTTATCCCGCCATTTGATGAGGCTTTGTAAAATGTGGGCTGTCCGCCTGCCCGTTTTTCCTGTGCAATGAGCACGAAATCACACGGGCAATGTGAAATCACACGGGCAATGTGAAATCACACGGGCAATGTGAAATCACACGGGCAATGTGAAATCTTGGTCAATTGCCTTTTTAATGGCCTTAACTGGCCTCTTAATTGATGGCAGATGTGGCTCTGACAACCGTGCGTGCCCACTGATCGAAATATCGCGCGAGCGCAGGATGACGTCAGGATGCTCGCCCGACTTCAGCTCGTGTGATTTCACGTCCGATCGGATCGGGCATGCGCCTGCCCAATCACCGTAAAACTCCCCCCCAGGTTTGTTTCTCTTATTAGCTGTGATTTAGGTTTAATATGTAAAGCTCCACTTATAAAGACAAATATCAGTAATCAACAGTCATTTTGTTATTGCCATGATAAAGATGTTTCAATGATGATTTGAATTGCTGGATTTGAAAGAATTATATTATGTCTTGTTAAGCGATATGTCTTTTGCAGTTGAAAACCATCTATCTGAAATTGGTGAAATTATAAAACCAGAGGCTGGTGTTTTTTGGTATTTTTAAGAAGTAAGGTATACCTCATGACTAACCTCAGCTATTGGCTGTGAAAGCAACTATCATTGTCGACACAGTAGTACTGAAATAGATTAAAAAGCTTCATAATGGGTTGATCTTTAATTATAAGGTTAGTTGTGTTTCCTTTTATATTTAAACTATAATTCACCGTAGCAGGTACTTAGTGAGATTACGTGTGTGCAAATATAAGCTGGAGGTTGCAAATTGTCATGTGGGGTGAAGAAAAGTTTGTGTGAGATGCTGCAAAACTTTCAAAATTGCAAACTGCAGACACAGCTAGCTCTGCAGTGGTAAGGAGAAGTTAAAGGGTCATAAAGCACTGTGCTGTTGAAACCAGACAGTGAGATGCTTACGTGCAATTTAGAATAATGATACACAACTTTTGCCTGTTTGGACTGACTGTTTTGTTGGTGGGTTTAGCTGGTTGGTGGTGCCAAGTACATGTGGAGACACACACGGAGAATTGGAGCGTGTGGCACGTGTGCAGCTGTCAACAGTTAATAGTGGCAGTGGTGTAAGCGGCAGGTGGTGGGGTTGGTAGAGAAGAAAAACAGCAGGAGGTAAGGGGATCCCAATAACAAAGCTACCCTAATACAAGAGCAAAGTATTGTGGATGCTGAAACTATGAAATTAAGGCAAAAAATTATTGAGATACTCAGCAGTTCTAGCTGCAGAAATAGAGTTAACGTTTCAGGTCAATGACCTTACTTCTGAACTCTGACTGGAAATATTAATTCTGTTTCTCCCTCAACAAAATTACTCTGGCTGGAGAGATTGTTTCTGTGAGGGTGGGATGAGATTGTTGGGAAAGATGGGGGTGGTAAGAGTGGGATGGGGACGGCATGGGAGGGATGGGAGGAATGGGATGGAGCTGGCATGACAGGGACGGCATGGGAAGAATGTGATGGCATGGGATGAGGATGGCATGGGAGGGGTGGCATGGGGGATCCCCATCTTATCTATCTAGATTCAATAGACACACATTCCCTTCCCCTCCTAACTCTAAGCCTGCATCTCTTTAGTCCCATTGATTCGGGGTAAAAATAGAAATGCAAATTATAAAATAATTTAAATAATAATAATAAAATTATAAAATACACATCTTAGTTGTTTAAATAAGTATCTTTATCTTGTTAATGAGTAACGTTTCACTGCAATCTCATATGCTAGTTGAAGATCACATTCTACATTTTGATTTAAAAGTGATAAAAATTAACATTACCTTTAACACTTGAGGTTTTTTTTTAACCCCTGTAACTTTGGTATGAGATTGTTTTCATATATTTTTGTTAAACATTGACTGCTAATGGCCTGACAGAGAGAGGAGTTAGAAGACAACATCGACAAGATTGAGGACAACACAATGAGAGAAGTGGATTAGCATGAACAAGGTGTAAGTTCAAGAATGAAATTATCAGCAGATGATAGTTCAGTTCCTTTACACTGTCAGAAACACCTCGCAAACTAGTAACCTCAGTGATATTCAGACCCAATGCTAAACAATAATACCAAAAAAACACAGAAGCTGTGAAAGTTGTGTGGAGATTTTTGAGTTAATCCTAAATCTTAATGTTACAGACCCTGATGTAAGCCTCCTTTTTTCAAAAGAATTATATATTTTTTCTGCCTATAATTGTGTTTTCTTGCCACACATACTTGATTAATTGTTTCATTATTGTTTAAACTTGAATCATTCCTTCCTCCTCACATTCTTAGATTTAATAAAGTACCTTTTAGCTTTCTTGCACTCTTTCTCTAGCACACTGATCTTTACATGGAACCGTCCAAGTTGCCTATTTAAATCCTTTCCTTTGCAGCTTTTTTTGAGTGCAATGACCGTAACTGGACACAATACTCTGGATGTGATCTCATCAATAATTTATCACTTGCTAGCAATAAATCACGTTGAATTGAATCGGTTTGCATACTGGAAATTCGATTTCCCTTAGAAACCAGTGCCATGACATGGGAAAAGGTTACCAATATTGTGTCAACCATCACACCTATAGGGCAGAATGGTCCCAGATTTGCACTAAGTGCAGTAGGGGGCAGGAAAAAGAATGTTTTACCCGCCAGCCGCAATGGCGGCTTTTCACGCCATATCCTGCCTCATTAATCATGCATTTCCAGGGAACACGCCGTTTCGATGGTGCACGGGCACTCATTCGCCCACCACTCCATCACCTCGCCACTTCCTCACACCAGGCGCCATATTTAAAGTGCAGTTGCATGCACATCTCTCAGGGCTTCCAGCTCAGGACTGCTGCATGACCCTGAAAGGCAAGAAGACAGCAGCCCCCTGGTTTAGTGACTCGTCCCTCGAGTGCCTTTTGGATGCTGTGGAGGCTCACCGTGATGTCCACTAACCCGCCCTGGCTGCAGGAGGGGCAGCATCATTACCAATCTGGCTTGGGTGCTAGTGGCAGCGGTGGTCACTGTCAATTCCCGGTGCCGCAAGAGGGTGAAAGATCTCTTCCGTTCTGGCAGGTTAAGTCACTCTTCTCATCACTCTCAACTCACGCACTCACAAACCCTTCACACATCCACAGCTATCTCACTCACTGCCAGTTCAAGGGACATCACCATTCACTCTCTCACACACACCTTCATTGTCCTTAGCCCCTCCATGGGATCACTCACCACCCACACATGCCAGGCATATATATCATCTGGCCTGGCAGGTGTCCTCCTTACACTGTCTCCATCTGTATTCATTCAGGACAAGCTGGCACACATGAAGAGAGGGAGGCCACACACTGGCGGACGAATGCCCAACACATCAAGGTCCTCACAGACTTTGAAAATCGAGACATCCAGCTGGCCAGCAAAGACCTGGACCACAGGCCACTGTTATGCACTAATTATCTCCCCTTGCTTTCGTAGGCACATCTGGGAAACTGCTGAAGGAGTTCATGACCCAGGGCCTCCAATCAAGCCCCGAAGACACCTCAGAAGAAGAATCTGAAAGTGCATTCATTGAAGACCCATCACCCACATCCTCTACCAGTGCAGAGACGCACACCTTGGTGGGATCCAGTTCTAGACTAGCCTCGGGGTCACAGTCTGGTGAGAACATCGTACTGTCTGATCCACAGCAGACGGTGGCAGGGACTTCTCAGGTTTCCGGCACTCAGAGGACTGCTGGAGGCCAGAAATTTCCTGAGTCCAAGTCAGTTGTTGAGCCTCTGGACTCGGTCATACCTCAGTTGCTGGAGCTGCAAAGGCAAGCTTGGGAACATTAGGAAAGGATGTCCTCTGCACTCCTCAGATTGCAAGGCACGATGGAATCCATCCATCTTCAGGCTGAGGTGATACCACCAGCATGCCAATGCACCAGGTCAACACTGGCAGGATGGCAGCCGCCATGGAGACCTTGGTCCAGGACATCGGTCCTGCACTGCTGTGTGGGCTGAACTCCATCGCTAACACCATAGTTGGCCTGCAGCAGTATCAATGTGAGAGGGGTGCAGGGCAACTCACTCTCCCTCCAACTTCCCCTTCTCCTCAAGAAGTCAGCTGGGAGCCCTCAGGCATTCATAGGGAGGAAGATCAGCAGGTGCACACCTTGGGGCCATTCACCCAGGTGACTCCGGGATTGTTTGGCCCATCCAAATCCACTCTTCTTGTGACCCAGCAGCTAAAGCTCCACAGGCCAAGGAGGGTACCACTGCCACATAGCAGGACCCCAAAAGCAGGCTGGGGTCCTTCAGGTCTCGGCCCACCAGACGACCCCCATCAAGGTCATCGCAGACAAAGCATGTGTAGAGCATATGGTTTTATTTATTTAAGAATAACACTTGTTAGGAGAGATCACATGATCTGTAGTAACTAATAGGAGAGTAGTGCTGGCTATCTCACCAGACAGTGTAGAGATAGATTTGAAGTTAATAGCACACGTGTAGTTGCTGCTAAGTATATTGTAAATAAACTTAATGTTTCCACTTAAGAAGTGTCTGCAGTTCAACTGTATTACTAATAATACAACTCAGCCACCCTACAACAAACTGGTGACGAGGATAAAACAAGATTGAACAGAAGAAATCAAGTAGCACTGTACCTCGCCCAGTGATTGTAAATTGCAAGCTCCAATAGAATTGAAGAAGTTATCCTCAAAATGCCACAGTTTGGGAGAATTGATCCTTTTGAACCAGCCACAGATGATTGGTCTCAATATATAGAATGCCTCACAGTCTTTTTTCATGTGAACGAGATTACAGGGAAGTGAAGAGGCAAGTGATCCTCTTGACTACTTGTGGGAGCAAAATCTATGGTTTGATATGAAGTCTGATGGCACCCAGTGCCCCAGCTTCGAAGAATTTCGATGAATTAGTGGACCTCGTGAAGGACCACTTTCAACCCAAGCCCTCAGTCACGATGCAGATGTTCAGGTTTAATTCGCGAAATAGAGCCTCGGGTGAGACAATTGCATGCTAACTGGCAAATCTGAAGCAGCTAATGTAACATTTTGAGTTCGGTACAACTCTGAACGATATGTTTAGAGAATGCTTAGTGTGTGGTGTAAAAGAGGACACTATTCAGAAAAGATTATCGTCCGAAGTGAATCTGGATATCAAGAAGGCACTAGAGATAGCGCTGGCCATGGAAAGTGCTGTGAGAGATTCACAAGCAATACAGGGTGCAAAATGGCATCATCCTCCACATCAGGCGGGAAACCTCAAGCGAAAGCGACGCAAAAAAGCGAGACTCTGCCGAAACATGGGAAACAGCCCCCACTAGCGAAAGAATAAAAAATAACAGAAAAATCAAAGAATAGTTTTAATAGAGGTGGAAACAGTCAGTCTTTTAGCAATTGACAGTTTAAAAAAATCGAATTCTACTATTGTCAGAGAAATGGCCATATAATGAGGCAGTGCAAAGAAAGATTCAAGCAGGCTTGTAAACAAAAGAAGAAGCCCAATGCAATCTACAGTGTAGAATAGCCTTAAACAACAAATTTAGACATTTACTCGTTGTTTAATCTGAAAGTTGGAAAGACGAACCAATATTTGTCACAGTGAAAGTAAATGGCAAACCTGTTAGAATGGAAGTGGACACGGGAGCTTCCATTTCTGTAATTGGGGAACATACCTTCAGGTATTTGAATAATGGTGAACATCAATTAAGTTTAGACATTCAAGTAAAAGGCACAAGCAGAGTAACTGTCCATTATGGAAACCAATCGGCACAGCTACCCATGATGGTGGTGGCAGGTGAAGGACCAAGCCTCCTGGGGCGAAATTGGTTAAAGAAGATTATGTTAGAATGGGCTGAAATTTTCCAGTTGAGAGTAAGTGGGCTACCAGAGCTGCTTAGAAAGTACACCAGCGTCTTCAAGGACAAACTGGGGAAAATCCAGGGCCTGCAGGGCAAGATTCATGTGGATCCAGAAGCAATCCCTTGCTTCATGCAAGAGAAAGTCGACACTGAGCTAAACAGGTTAGAGAAACTGGGCGTTATACAACCTGTTCAGTTCTCAGAATGGGCAGCACCCATAGTACCTGCCCTTAAACCTGACCAAAGTGTCCAAATTTGCGGGGACTACAAACTGATGGTTAATAAAGTAGCCTAGCTGGATAGGCACCCCATTCCAAAAGTTGAAGACCTGTACGCCAAGCTGGGAGGAGGGACAACGTACACAAAGCTTGACATGAGTCATGCTTATCAACAACTAGAGTTGGATAATGCCTCCTGGGAATTTGTCACAATTAATACCCACAAAGGTTTGTACCAATATACACGATTGCCTTTCGGTGTCTCCTCAGCTTGTGCCATCTTTCAGAGAACAATGGAAAGCTTATTGCAGGGACTGCCCCTGGTTGTGTCTATTTAAATGATGTATTGGTGACAGGTTTCACTGAAAAAGGGCATTTGGCAAACTTAGAAGAAGTCTTAAAACTTTCCTTGCAAGCTGGAGTGCGTCTAAAAAGAGAAAAGTGCACGTTCCAAGCGAGGGAGGTAATCTATTTGGGTCACCGGGTAGATTCACAGGGCCTCCACCAGTTGAGGAGAAAGTGAGAGCCATAAGAGAGGCACCTGCACCAAAGGATGCCTCAGAGCTCAAATCCTTCTTAGGAACGATCAACTATTATGGGTGATTCTTACCCAATTTGTCTACAATGCTGGCCCCCCTGCATTCTCTACTCAAAAAGAACCAACATTGATCTTGGCACCCCAGAAAGAAGCTTTTATAAAGGTGAGACAATTGTTGCACTCGTCCAATCTATTAGTGCATTATGACCAGACGAAAGAATTGGTGCTGACATGTGACACATCTCCCCACGGAGTGGGGGCAGTGTTATCCTATTGGATGGATGACGGCTCGGAACGGTCAATAGGTTACGTATCAAGAACACTCACCACAGCGGGAAAGGGATACGCGCAGATAGAGAAAGAAGGCCTGTCCATCATCTTTGATGTCAAGAAATTTCACCAGTACGTACACGGCTGTCATTTTACAATCATTTCAGACCACAAACCACGATTATGGTTATTTAGTGAGGAAAAGGCTATACCACCCATAGCCTCAGCAAGAATAAAACACTGGGCCTTAATTCTGGCAGCATACGGATACATTTTTGTACATAGGCCTGGCAATCAAATTGCAAACACCAACACCCTTAGCCATTTGCCTTTACAAGAAAATGATGAACATGACCCAGTTCCATAGGAACTTGTTTTACTGTTAAATTTCTTAGATTCCTCGCCGGTATGTTCTCAACAGATCAGACTGGACAAGATGACACTCAGCCCTATTTCAAGTATGAGAACAAGTGCGTCATGGTTGGTCACAGGAGCTCGTATCTGATGAAATGAAACAGTACTTCAACAGAAGACATGAAATAACCTGTAGAACTTATTTCTAGCAATGATTTTTGCAAACTTGCCCGGCTAGGCACCTCTGTCGCTCTCTTCTCCTTCATCTCCTCTCTCTGTATGCCACGAGGCATACAGCTAGGTCACCAGACTCCATGCTCCTGATGTACTCCTCTTGCAGGATGGAAGAGAGAGATGCTTAGCTTAGGGTATACTAAGAATCTCTCTTAGTTAAGTCAAATGGCCCCTTAATGCATCCCAGAGAGCGCTGGCCACACTTGGATGGCCAGAGTTTAATGCACTGCATGGCTGCCCGAAATCCCACCCACCTCTGCCCCACTCCACCTGACCGATTGGCGGCAGCTTTGCCTACTGGACTGCATGCTGTGCTCTCAGCTCGAGCGCAGGCATTCTCCTAACCCGCACTGCAAGGCTGCACTGTTAACTTGAACCATGGGGGAGGTTGGTCCAAACCGGAATGATGACGTTGCAAGGGGCTGTGAGCATCTCCACCAGTGACTGCTCCATGGCCAGCTTTAGCAAAGAGATTGTACAACTTGCCCAGGTGTCCAACTGGTCTGCAGTCCATTAAAAAGCTCATTTGTTTGCAGTCTGTGCCTGAGGGGTGACAAGCTCTGGAGTATTTGGTGGCAATTTCATGCCTCTGCATTGCTGAGTGGGCAGATAGGATAGAGGCCCGACTCCAAGCAATGTCAATGTGGCTGCACCTGAACTGTCTTGGCTGCAGAGGAATGGTCGCTTTATACAAGGTTTCCCTAATGCGTGGCCGCTTCCCTCCACCCCTCCCCTGCACGTGCATGTGCACAACCATCAACCACAGCGCACCTGTTATGCCCCCCCGCAATTTGTCTCAACTGGAGGCAATGGTTGCCTTCCCCCAACATGCCTCAACCAGAGTGTTGCCCTTGCCCCCCACCCCAACTCACCTCAACCACAGTGCAGCCCTTTCTCCCCCAACACCCCAGCTTGCCTCAACCGCAGGGCAGCCTTTGCCCCGGCACCACACTGTCAGCCAGCGGGAAAAAGCGACTTGCCTGTGCCCTCACCTGATTGCGTAACGCCTCAACCTTGAAGTCCAACAGGTGATCCTCACAAGTGCTGTGCAGTGTTACTGTGCATTCACCTCCGAGTTCCCCTCAGAGTGCAGTTTGCCAGGTGCATGCCTTATATATCCTTTTGTGAAACACGCCGACGTGAGTGCTCAGATGATCCAGTGTTGGGGGTTGATTCCACTGAGCTGGGCTTACAATGAGATGCAGATTTATTACAATGATGTTCCCGATGTCTGACGGCAGGAAACGTGGCTCAATATTGACGGACAGAGCGGACAATTGCAAACTGGTTTCACGATGTCGTGAAACCGATTTTTGGCCTTCCCGCCATATTGTCCGCCTACGCCTGCCAAGATGCCCGACGCCAGTGGGCAAGGAAATTTCCGCCCATTATCTTTTTAGTCAGATTCATCTGAGTTCATGAAGAGATTAAAGGTCACTCATGAAGCCATCATTATAGTATTGCCTCACATCCATGTCATTGAGTAGAACATTTAGTCACCCTATCAACTCCTTTCATCCAAGAAGAAATACCAGGCAGAGACATTGAAAATTGGGAGCATTAGCCCTTGCCATAAGGACAGAACCCAATATCTAGGGAATGCATCTTAAGGAAAAGGCCTTAGTATAAAATATATTATCAGGAGATTTGAATAGACTTAAAACAACTTTATTGCCCTTCAATGCTCAGCAAAATCTTTTGTTTGTAAAGGAATAATTGAGAAGAAATCAAAAGCTTTTCTTTGAGCTCAATGTGAATTCTTTTCAGTAATTGCACTTAAGATTAGAATTCGACGAAGGAAATAGAAATTATTCGTGACTTCTTACTCCAGAAGTCAGAAAAGCAGTTAGACACATGATTCTAGGAATTATATGCTGTCAGCTTGACAGGAAAATATTGCAGCCCATTATAAAGGGAGCTTTTCAAGCATCTAATGATGGTAAATTAAAGTCCCTAGTGCTTTGGGAGAGGTAGGTTGTGTGCCACAAATATACTGGAATACAGAGTCAGTGGATGTGACAATGTGAGTGATATTGCAAACCTTCATATTCAATGAACATATGACAACCCACAAATATTTTATTTACTAACAATTCTCTCATGGCACTGCTCACATTGAGTCAGAGGATTTATAAGAACAAGGGTGTTGCAAGTAGTATTTTCAGGTGATTTACCAGCATTAGGGGCAGCTTGAGATCTGGCAGTAATGGGATGAAAGGAGCACGAGAAGTCTGATTGCTTCATGGAGGGCTGGAAAAAGATGTTACTTTTACTTCAATAGAAATGGGAAGTGTTGGAATTGCTCAGTACATCTGGCAGCATCTGTGCAGAGAGAAACAGAGGTCAGTGCCCTTTTGTCAGAACTAGTGAAGATTGTGGACCTGAAACATTGACCTGAAATTCTCTCCACAGATGATGCCTGGCCTGCTGAGTATTTCCAGCATTTTCTGTTTTTATTTCATATTTCCAGCACCTGCAGTACTTTGCATTCCTATTATATGATCCATGCTGGGCATTTTTAAGTGTGGCTAGTTTCAATTTAAAATGAGAAAATATTTACCTCAACAAAAAAGTGTAATTTTTCAGTTAACAAAGCCCATTTGTGCAGATAGAAATAGCACATTTTTGCAGGTGAATTGGTTGGTGCTAATTTAATGCAAGATTTGCCATTTTTAAACTTGTAAGTGAAACCAGGAGTTATGTGCCAATAGAATATGTTACTGTTAGTTCAATATATTGTCATTTGTACATGGGATTGTTGTTTGTGGTGCTTTATGAGGTACATGTCTTTTGGATGTTGCTGTCTGAATGTTGCATAGGGCCAGGTTTAAAGAAGCGGACGTGGTTGCATAATATGAACGACCAAGCTGTGTGTAATTGTCTGACAGAACAGTGGCTGTAAAGTTTATCATACTGAAACCTGAACTTTCGATTGACTTTATAAATAGAGGCATAGAGTACAAAAGTCAAGAAGTTTTGCTAAACGTATATAAAAATGTCCAGCCCCACTGTAACTATGGTTCCAATTCTAGGCACTGGAAGGATGTGAGGGGTAGAGTTATGGGTAGGACTTAGGATAAGGGGCCCAGAAACAGGAGAAGCACCAGGACCCATGATTTCCCTCCCTGGCCCTGGGTGCAGCCTTTTCCATCAGTCCTTTGGTGAGTACCTCAGGATGGGAAGAGGAAGAGGAAGAGTGGAGGCATCCAGGACGGGCTGTACATTAGCACTAATCAGACTCCAGTTCTGAGGAAAACTTCCCCAGATCATCACTGCTGCAGAATTCACCATCTTTCCATCGCAGTGTCCTCTTGGCCAAAATCCTGAAATAAGGGACACCAAAGAAACATTCTATGACCATTTTATCTAATACCATTTCCAAAAATACATACAAAGTCAACTATTTACCCATGTGATTTCCCTTAGTACCCATCTTGCAGTTGCCTTTGCCTGTCCTGGTGCTTCTACGCAGTGCTACGCCAGTGATTGCAGTATGGCTAATGGAAGACATTCCACTGGAGGAGACTGCAGATGACCTTACGGGACAACTACAAGTAGCTGTGGGCCTTGAGGGCCCAGCTTTGGACTGCAACTTTGAGTGTCAGCAGTGATGGGCTGGCTGGCTGAGAGGCACTTGGCAGGGTGGCAGTGTTGGGTGCATTAATGCTGTCATCCTGAGTGAAACCACTGCCATTCCCCAGTGCGGTGCATCAGCAAACCTAGTAGTCCCCTGGAACACAGATTGCTAGACTGCTTTGAGAGCCTGGAAGCCCCCCTGAACACTGGTATCCACAGTCATAATGACAGCAGACTGTATCTGCATGACACTGGGCTGGGCTTGCATGACACTAGGAATTGATTTCATGGCATGAGTCTGAACTTCCACTGCATCACTTGAATGTTGCACGTCACCTACCTGTGCTGTAGTAAAAGCTGAGGCATCAGCCAGCAGGTATTGCATCATGACTGGGTCCACAAATGCTATCATGGAGTTGGCCACCGCTTCTGCATTGGAAAGGGTGAGCTCCACGCTCTGCACAAGACCTGTGTCAGTTGGAGCTGAACTCCTCCATACTCCATAACAGTGCTAATGAGCTCAATGAAAGGTCTGCCAATGCACCAAGCATTTCATGTGAATGCCCGTCTGCTTTTTCCTGTATGCCATTCTATTAAAGTTCTCACCCGATTCCTCTGCAGCAAAACCAATCTGCAAGCTCACCTTCCCGGGAGCTGGCACACAAGCTATCCTTTCCCCTGGCATGGCTGAAGCCCACTCATGTCTGATGAATCACCAGTTGCTGACCCTCCCTCTATACTACCCTCTATAATACAAGCAGAGACCGTATCTGCGCTGCTGGCTGCAAATGTCAGATCTAGTGATGGTGCTTATTCATCAGACTCATCTCCTCACCCTTTATCATCAGGTACCACGGCTGGTCAAGTGGCAGGTCGTGGGTTTCTAAAAGTGTAATTGCAGAAGGAGAGGTTTGGGTGAGAGGGGGAGGATTGGGTGGGAAATATGAGGCATATGATCACACCATCTGCTGCTGGTAATTCATACCAGATTGTGGGATGAAATTGAAATGGGATTTGGGAGAGTGTTTATTGCTAGGAGCGTACCAGCATCCTGGATGGCTTCAGCCACTGCTGGCCAATAATTTGGGACACCCTCCCCTCCAAGAGTGTCAGGACGTATCTGCTCCCCTGGTGGTTCTTTGGTTGTGCCTCCTATTCTATGCCAAATTGTCCTGCACGAGAGAGGAAGGAGCATCAGTGATTGTGTAGCAGTGTGCCTGGGTGATGTGCCTGTCATAGCTGAATAGCTGGCAGTTTGTGGAAGCTGTAAGATGTGACTGTGAGGCATGCAGCAGTCAAGTGCAAGTGCGTGAGGTTGAGTTTGAGCGTATGAATGTTGGATACGAGTCCTAATTACGAGAGATTGATGATCAGTGAATGATGGGGATTAGCACTGTGCATTGAGGTGTGAGGTTGTGGTGCACTAAGTGACAGATGGCATTTGACAACGCATTTAATTACCTTGACCACTCATAGAAACATAGAAAAATAGAAGCAGGAGTAGATCATTCGTCTCTTCGAACCTGCTCCACCATTCAATATGACCATGGCTGATCTTCTATTTCAATGCCATAGTCCCACTCTCTCGCCATACCCCTTGACGCCTTTAGAGTCTAGAAATCGATCTATTTCCTTCTTAAATATATTCAATGACTTGGCCTCCACAGCCTTCTGTGGTAGGTAGAGAATTCCATAGGTTCACCACCCTCTGAGTGAAGAAGTTTCTGCTCATCTCAGTCCTAAATGGTCTACCCCGTATCCTGAGACTGTGACCCCATGTTCTAGACCCCCCAGCCAGAAGAAATATCATCCCTGCATCCAGTTTGTTTATCCCTGTCAGAACTTCATACGTTTCAATGAGATCCCCTCTCATTCTTCTAAACTCCAGTGAATACAGGCCTAGTCAGCCCAATCTCTCCTCATACGACAATCCTGCCATCCTAAGAATCAGTCTGGTGAACATTGGTTGCACTGCCTCTATGGCAAGTATATCCTTTCTTAGGTAAGGAGACCAAAACTGCACACAATACTCCAGGTGTGGTCTCACCAAGGCCCTTATAGCAACATTAAGACATCCTTGTTCCTGTACTCAAATCCTCTCACAATGAAGGCCAACATACCATTTGCCTTCTTAACTGCTTGTTGCAACTGCATGCATGCTTTCAGTGATTGGTGTACGAGGACACCCCAGTCCCTTTGTGCATCAACATTTCCCAATCTATCACCATTTAAATAATACTCTGCCATTCTGTTTTTCCTACCAAAGTGGATAACTTTGCACTTATCCACATTAAACTGCATCTGCCATGTATTTGCCCACTCACTCAACTTGTCTAAACTGCCTTGAAGCCTCTTAACATCCTCCTCACCACACACATTCCCGCCTAGTTTTGTGTCGTCAGCAAACTTGAAATATTATATTTGGTTCCTTCATCCAAATCATTGATATATGTTGTGAATAGCTGGGGCTTAAGCACTGATCCCTGCGGTATCCCACTAATCACTACCTGCCATTCTGAAAAAGACCCATTTATTCCTACACTCTGTTTCCTGTCTGCTAACCAATTCTCAATCCATGCCAATATATTACCCTCAATCTCATGTGCTTTAAGATTGCACACTAACTTCTCATGTGGGACTTTATCAAAAGCTTTCTGAAAATCCAAATACACCACATCCACTGGTTCTCCCTTATCCATTCTGCTAGTTACATTCTCAAAAAACTCCAGTAGGTTTATCAAACATGACTTCCCTTTCATAAATCTATGTTGACTTTGTCTAAGGCTGTTGATATTTCCTAAGGGCGGAATTTTTCGTCCAATAGGCGGGCATGCGAGTGCACGACCCAAACGAGAGTAAAATAGTGCACGGTGACATCGGGTGAGCGTCCCGACGTCATCATGCACTCCTGTGATATTTCGCTCGGTGGGTCCGCATGGAGCGGCGCCAGCCATCAATTAACAGGCCACTTAAGGCCCTTAATCCAATCGACTGTGATTTTTCCTTGTCTGTACAATTTTCTTGTTTGTCGCATGGGCAAAATGGGCAGGCGGCCAGCTGACATTTTCACAAACCTCATCCAAGGGTAGGATAAAAAGGGTCAGCAGCATTGCCAGTGGGAGTGGTGAGCAGTTTTGGAGATAGTTCACTGCTGGTTGCTTATTGGTACTTGGCAGCTTCATTTCTGTTCGGGGCTTCATTCTTAGCATTTCCAGGCCTCATTTCAGGACTCATTGGTGTCTGCCAGGCCCCCGGAGGATTCAGACCATGTGGACGCTTCCAGGTATCAGACAGCGTTCTCTTACCCTGGTAATGGGGATTGTGATCTACACTGGAGGTACCTCCTCTGAGGAGGAAGAGGGGAGCAGAAGGGAAAGGAGGCCAGGTGTCCCAATGCAGCGTCCAGGGGAGGGACTTGTGGGGGGGTGGAGATGCAAGCACAAGGGGCGCAGGGCCAACAGGAAGTCCAAGGCAGAAGGGGCTGCAGAAGACACCACTACTCTGCTGCCAGGGTTCATAGGCGGCGATGCAGCTACCTCAATATGTCTGAGGTGCTATACTGAAGAAGGCTCTGCCTCTCAAGGGAGACCATGACCTCCATTTGTCAGATGATTGGGCCTGAGATCAGCTCCAACTGTGTGGGTGGGCACCCCATGCCAGTGGCTCTGAAGGTCATAGTGGCCCTCAATATCTATGCCTCCAGCTCTTTCAAAGGCTCAGTGGGGGACCTTTGTGGAGTCTCCTAATCAGCTGTCCACAGTTGCGTCAAGCTGGTGACAGAAGCTCTGTTTAGGTGGTCACTAACCTTTATTCTCTACCATACGGACGAGGCCAGCCAGGCAGAGCAAGCCAGAGGCTTCGCAGTGATTGCTGGGTTCCCCCACATCCAGGGTGCAATCGACTGCACACATGTGGCCATCAAGGTGTTAGAGGGTCAGCTGAGTGCCTTCGTCAACAGGAAGGGCTTCCACCCCATGAACTTGCAGATAGCATGAGACCACAGGATGCAGATTCTGCAAGTCTGTGCAAGGTACCCTGGCAGCTCCCATGACGCATACATCCTGAGACACTCCCAGGTGCCGAGGCTCTTCAGTGCTCCAGCCCAACTGGATGAATGGCTGCTGGGTGACAAGGGCTAACCATTGAGGAGGTGGCTCATGACGCCTCTCTGCCACCCAAGAACAGAGGCAGAGAAGCGTTACAATAGGTGTCATGCCCCCACAAGGGCAGTGGTAGAATTCCCATCCAGCTGACATTCTAGTTTAATCCCTCCCCCACAGTACCAGCGAATATACCTGTGAGGATATTGGCCCCAGTCCTGCTGGGGTGCAACCTGTCAAGCATGTACTGGTCCCATCTTCCCCAGAATTGTTCCCAATTCCTCAGGAATCGAAATCCCTCCCTCCTACACCATCTCTCCAGCCACACAGTCATCAGGTCTATTCTCCTATTCCCGATCTCACTAGCAGGTGGCACTGGGAATAATCCTGAGATTACTACCTTTGAGGTCCTGCTTTTTAATTTTTTTCCTAGCACCCTATATTCTGCTTTCAGGACCTCATCCCTCTTTTTACCTATGTTGTTGGTAACGATATGGACATATGGACCACGACCTCTGGCTGTTCGCCCTCCCCCTTCAGAATGTCCTGCAGCCACTCAGTGACATCCTTTACCCTGGCACCAGGGAGGCAACGTCTGCAGCTGCAGGAACCTCTATCTGTTCCCCTTACAATAGAATCCCCTAACACTATTGCTCTCCCACTCCTTTTTTGCCCCCCATCGCACCCCCCGCTCCCGCCCACCCCCAGTGCAGCTGAGCCACTCGTGGTGCCACGGAGTTGGCTATTGCTGCATTCCCCTGAGAAACCATCTCCCCCAGCAGCATCCAAAACGGAAAATGTGTTGGAGAGGTAGATGGACCCAGGGGAGTCCTGCACCACCTGCCTAGCGCTTTTACTCTACCTGATGGTCACCCATTCCCTTTCTGCCTGTGCACTCTTTAACTGCAGTGTGACCACCTCACTGTACGTGCTATCCATGAAGGTCTCAGCCCTGCAGATGCTCCACATTGACTCTAGCCGCTGTTCCAGATCCAAAATGTGGATTTCAAGTAGCTGCAGCTGGAGTCACTTCCTGCACACATGTGGTCACCTTGGACATTGGAAGTGTCCCTGACTTCAGACGTTGCACAGTAAGAGCAGTCCACATGTTCGAGCTGCCCTATCATGACTTACCCTTAAATTACTCCCTTTACTTTTACTTCCTCTAGTTTAGAGAATATTAAGGACAGTACAAATATTCACCAAGTCCTACTTACCAAGGCCGCTGCTCTTCTTTCTGAGGAAAGATAGAAAATGAAAGGATCATCTTCCCTTTTCAGGGAACTCCCTCACTCACCAAGCTCCAACTGAAGCATTCAAATGCAGCCCAAAGCAGCACTCCAGCGCAAACAGAAGCAGCACTGTAGATGGATTGCTTTTATGCTGCCTGAATCTAGTTTCTGAAAACCTAATTAAGATAGTTAACTAATTAACTAGTTGCCAGCAGAGCCTGAAGGAGACCTATTTTAAAGCTGGACTAAAGCTCACCTTCTCCCAATCCAAAGAGCAAGTTTTAGTTAATTGATTAATTAAAGAAAAACTAGATTGTAGATAGAAATTAGCCCTTAAAACTCCCTCACTCACCAAACTCCAACGGAAGCACTCAAATGCAGCCCAAAGCAGCACTCCACTGCAGATCATGTGAGATCACTGAACTTTTTTCTGGCATTGCAGCCAGGTCATTAGAACCAGATCCCTTGCTTTGACATTTATGGCTATCTGTTCCCACGCCCTTTGAACTGTATGATTGGAGGGTCTCCCAGCCCCCTACTGGAACATGGTCTCTCTCCTCCTTTCCACTTCAATCAATAAGGCCTGCAGACCTGGACCAGGAAGCTTGGGAGCCCTCTCTCCAGACTGCCGCTACATTGTCCCTCTTTCTTCCCTTGTGAGAAGTACTTTCACAAACAGTTCCAATACATATTACAGCCAGAACGCACCTGCCTTTACAGAAGTGCAGGCTGGCTCTAAGAAATGCAGGTTGGCTTTAACACATGCTAGCCACACATGAACTTGGGACCATTGCTGAGAGGGCAGCCAGTCAGCAGCACATTTGGCTCTGGGGTCCATGATTCATTCATGGAGCTGAGCGGGCAGCACAAAGTTTGAATGCAGCCTGTGCCATCTCAATTGAGTGCAGGGTGATCGCACATCGTGATTCTCCCCGCCACAAACAGACCATATCCAATTTTCAGTCTGTGGAGCCTTTAATAATCATAGCTTCCCATAAATCAAAACAATTCTTCACAAAATGCTCATTGTTTTTTCTGCTTCCCAGTTTTTAACTTAGAAAAACCCCCTTAACTTCAAAATGTCATTCAGAAGAGAAAGGTTTTTGACTAAATTTTTGACGTGTCAGTCGAAAGGGAAAAAGGTCCCGTGTCGACAAACAGGTTTTGCTAATATTTAGAAAGGAAAACAAAGAAACTGCAGCCATTGTTAACAGTAGTCTTGCCCAACTGAATATATTGTAATAAAACAAAAAAGTGCCTGAAAAAATTCGTTGGGAATTCAAATTCCAGTTTGCTTCAAAGTCTTTAGAAAAATGTAAAAAATAACTCACAATTCATCCCAGGATGAGGTGATATATCCTGCTTCGAACGCATGTTAGGAAATTCTGCAACTGTACATGCTCAAAATGCACAGATGGAAGAACTAAGCATTTTTTTCTTAAGGCAATAATTTATATTCAAAGCCTTATCTTTTCAGACAGGCAGAGGCCTTGACGTAAAAACTTAAAGAAGGCATTAAAGGACATAAAAGACAATTCAGTGGGTAAGCTTGATCGTGTTATTGTGAAATGTGTACTTTTTTGATTTTATTTAAAATCTTATTTTGAACATCATGGGCTGTATTTTACAGACTACCCGCAAGTTGGAAAATAGCCAGGTGGACCGGTAAATTAGGACAGCATGTCATCGTGCCTGCTGCCAGCCTGCCCACCCCCGGTACACCAAATTTTATGGGTGGTGGGCGAGGCGTTAATTGGGCTGCCCGCCGATAGCCCCAATTGGAGCTCTTAAGTGGGCAATTAATGCCCAATTGAGGGCCTTATCCCGTTGCCACTCCCATATAACAGGTGGCAGAAGAGGCCTGCGCCCAGCGTGTAGCCCAGCTGACATAACTCTGCGGGCTGCTGGCCAGTGAAAAGAAGGGGGGGATGCCTCCTTCCCAGATCCTCACACCAATCAGATCCCCCCCCACACCCCCGTGTTGTTGTGGCTTTATCTCGAGATTCGTTAGCTTCTTACTCTAGGAGAGATCTTGCTGGAAGCAATGGTATTTTTTTGAAAACACATTTATTTACATATTAACTATATACAAAGATTAAGTAAGACCAAGACATAGCTGGGGCTACTCTCTAAGATGCTTCTCAGTCATTTTCTCTCAGTGACAGCACTGTGACATAGCTCCTTCCAGATATGCTCAGCAGCTTTCATTAGAGTTAACCCTTAACCCTACATGTCCCCCCCATAGTTTTGCCTTTCTGCATTCACCTCCCCCTCCCCGCCCTGTCCAACATGCCCCCTCAAGCCTCTCACAGAGGCCTGCCAACTTGGCCCCAACTAGATCTCGGACTTACCCAGGTTTCGGGGAAAATATGGAATACATGCCTCTTGCGATGCCGGCAGTGGCCACCAATCAGGGTGAGGCACAGAACTGCTGGCCTCTGATTGGTCGGCAGCTTTATGAGGCAGATCTTCCTCTTGGAGATGGCTGGAGCTCCCACCTCATACTAATTAAAGGGCCGTCGCCAAAAATATTAAGATGCCAAGCAGAGCCGAGCTCACCCCAATATCTACGCTGAAGTGCGGGGATCCCGCCCCCAGCGAATACTCCAGCTCTATAAGGAAATAATATCAGATGATTAAAAATATGTAACTTGCACTGATTCAATTGGTTCATCAACACACCACGTCAGGAAGCTGCTTACACCGAAATTTGCCATTCTAAATGTTTAAATGGGCAGTTCCATTTGTAAAATGTTGACACAAGAGGATGATTGAAAATTATAACAACCAGGCATAAGGGTTACGGATTGGAGCTGTGTGCACGTGCAGGATTTTTCATCATCTGTACATCAATGGCCACATGGGACTGCAAGAGCCTCTGTAGATTGGCACTGTATGTGCCAATCCTATTCAGGCATTGCCTAGACGTGTGCAATATTGAAATGATTTCACTTTGTTAGGCAAAGTCAACTGATTTGAATATTTTTCTGCAACCTCTGCGGCACATTGATCATCACGTGCCGGGGGTGTCAAGGACATAGGAGCTGGACTTACAGGTGCCAACGTGTCAGTCAAGACTTCTGGTTTCCCATAGAACGCAGGGAGGATTTTCCAGTTTTGGGAGAAGAGTGTAGTCAAGAGCACCAGGTTAAAGGTTTTCTAATTTAATAAATCAGCAACTCTCCTTCAGAGCTTTCCCTAAATGAACAGTGTGTGCCTGGAGACACAAATCAGACACCCCAAACAGATTATGGGGAGGCTCCCAAGTTTAATTTTCTTTCCAGGCTCTAAATCAGCTTTCTGCAATGTTTATGTTACAAGCTCCAAATGCCTTCTACACAGGCCAACCATATTGTAGTTTGCATGTCGCAGAGTTTAGGCTTCCACAACTGCTACTACAAATGCACTCATCATTATGCTGTCAGCCCTTATTCCTGCTTCAGCATATTCATTAGTGCTTGAAGAAGCTGAGAGATATTACTGGACACCACGATAAATGTGAATAAATTAGAGTTGAAATGGAAATTGTACATTTTCCATTATGAATGCTGGAAATAATTTATTTACAGGTCCTATTTTGATTGACTGCATTTTAGTGTCAATGTTAAATTTACTAATTTCTCATAGATAGCAAACAGTATCAGTTTAATTGCTGGGAATAATTGTAAAACTTCCACAAAGGTTTACATGAAGACCTGTCATTTGAAGGTTTGTAAAGTTTGAAGTTATTATAAGCTCAATATTAGCCCTCCCATGATGGCTGGGAGAAAGGCGAAGTGGGGTTAAAAAATGAAGTCCATGTAACATGACCCCAACACACCATGTAGGAGCATTTTTTAAGCAGTTATTGCCTATTTCTAATTGCCCTTGAGAAGGTGGTGGTGAGACAACTTCTAAAACCACTGCAGTCTCTGTGGTGTAGGTACACAGTGCTGTTAGGAAAGAAGTTCCAGGATTTTGACCCAGTGACGGTAAAGGAACAGCGATATAGTTCCAAGTCAGAATGGTGTGTGGCTTGGAGGGGAACTTGCTGGTGATGGTGTTCCCATGCACCTGCTAGGTGGTAGAGGTCGCAGGTTTGGAAGGTGCTGTCGAAGGAGCTATGGTGAGTTGCTGCAGTGCATCTTGTAGATGGTACACACTGCTGCCACTGTGCATCAGTGGTGGAGTGAATGTTTAAGGTGGTAGATGGGATGCCAATCAAGTGGGCTCCTTTGTCTTGGATGGTGTCAAGATTCTTGATGTCTTAGCATGCTGCCATTTTTACTGGTGGATATTCGGGTATCAGAAGTGAGATCCTTGTTAACATATTTAAATCAGGTTCCTACAGTGCAATTCAATGCTTCATTTGAAATTAACTCTACAGGTTTCCTGAAGGTGGGGAAACTTGGCAGTGAAACTGGAGCTACTGGCTTCCCAAGGTAAGTGTAAGTGACTGTTTTAACCCTCCTTGTGGGCTGGGAACAGCAAGAATTCTCATTCCAGCCCCTCAAACAAGCCTTCAACAGCAGCAAGCTCCAATCTCCCACCTCTTCACTCTCCTCCCCTACCTCTCCGATCTCAGGGAGTCACCCAGTCTCCTCATTACTGACCAGAGCTTCCTTACCAAGGTTGTGACCTCCCACCTGGTCTCATTTGCCGAGCTCCCCACGTCCCTAATTCCCACATCCAGGGGACTATGCCAAGAGTCCCAGGCTGTAGCCTCCTGCCTTAAATGTCCTCTCCTGCCTGTCAGCCAGGCTGTCCATTTAACCGGCTGCAAGGCTGGAGGCAGAGCTACAGTGTGGCATATGCAACCCTGTTGTTAAGGCGGGCAGGAGCTTCCCGTCCCTGGCTATACCAGGTTCTTCAGCCACTTTCAGCCTCACTCGTACCCTCCCTATAAATATCAGGGCTTATTAACATGTAAATAGAAAAGTTAATGTACCAATCAAGAGGAAGGGACAAAGAAGATAAACACATGGATGTAGTTTACGGCACTTAAATTTAATGGATATCTGTCAAATATCAAAACATAAGAGAACAGCATACTGCCATCATTAACTCTTTCACCTCCATAGATCAATATTTCAGCTTTTATTAAGTTAAAAACACAATGTTAAATTCAGGTTATATAACCTGAGATTGAGCATTCAGTTCGCTTACACAGAGACTATACATTTTCATGCAGTCTTTATAATAGATGTTGTAAAACAGCCACTAAGTTCATACGCATTGATAGAGAATTCAGAAAATGCAGCAGGTTAAAAACATTCATTTGGAAGCAAACAAATGCAGAATAAGTTGTTGGGCTTGGTGGGCATGCATTTCAGCAAAAAGCAATCACAGATGTATGCAAAATATTTTAAAGCATTTTATATCTACTACAAAACCATTGGTGAATTAATCCTTTTAAAATGTAGTATTTGACTCTTATAATTTCCAGGATCAGAATTATATGGCCCTGTCATGGTGGGGCCATAAGATGCGGCGAGCCGTTCGAAAGTCCAGTGACTTGGGCGGGACCGTAAAATTGCGCCGGCACGAGTGGAAGATTTGAAGAGAGTGCAACCTCTTTTATATTCAACATGCCTGCCCTCACTCCCTTTACTATCTCCTTAGCAGGCCAACAAAATTATTTTGGAGCATTCCATTTATTTCCATCGTCTGCTTTAAATCACACTGCCTTATCAAACTGCCAGTCCAAACAGTTCCATTGCCAGCCTTACTCCCACATTATCAGTTACATTGATTTCCTTGAGTGCCTGTTACTAAGTGACATAGATATTATAAGTTATTTTCTATGTATATCATCCCGAATGTAGTGATGCCACTTAAGTAATCTGATATATCTAAATGTGTAGCTGTCCAAATCACTTTCTGATAAAACTCATACAAAATATTAAAGCTGCACAATTGCTTGTTCAGTGATCAGATGATTCAATGGTCTGTGGTTAATGAGATCGACATAAGGCTGGAACATCAGGGGCTGCATCTTCGGGTCGGTGAGCAGAGGGCGGGGCCCACTCGCCGAAGCGTAAAATGACGCGGGGTTGATGTCGGGCGTGTGCCCTGACGTCACCCCTGCATCATTTAGATTTTCAGTTTGGCGGGTCCAGCTGCGCACCCGCCGAACTGTCAATGGCCACTTAAAGCCTTTTAAAAAGTAATTAAGCTAATTGAAGGACTTGCCCATCCAACCTTAAGGTTGGCGGGCAGGTGAGGAAGCCAGGCGGCCTTTAGAAAAAACACGAAACCTCATCCACGGGCGGGATGAGGTTTCATGAGGGATTTAAAATGTTTACAAAATGTTGAAATAAGAGAAATTGACAGGTCCCAGCTCATGTGACAGTCTCGCGAGAGGGGGGCACCTCAGGAATTTTTTTTCCACACTTCCACAAAATTTTAAAACTTCCAGTGATCTCCCTGAGGCGGCACTTTCCCTCAGGGAGATGTGTGCGCTCTTTCAGGCGCATCTGCGAAAGACTGCACTCCCGGATCAGGGAATCCGCCCCCCCCCACTCCCCCCCCGGCCTGCACAGGGAGCGCACAGCGCTTCCGAGCGGACGTCACGCTGGGCGGGCCTTAATTGGCCCGCCCACGTAAAATGGCGGCACGCCCTTCCGATCGGGAACCTGCCCACCCGCGCCCACTCCCACAAATGGCCCCTCAACAGGGGGAAAATGTTGCCCTTAGTAAACTTATTATACAGAAGGGCCCTTCAACATGGGTTGAGCCCCTAATTCGCATATACAAGATGCATTAGGTGGCAGACAGGAACACCTACAAAGCTGCCTATTGGGCCCTGGAAGTTAGCCCCCCAAAGTTTTGTCCTTTTTGCCTTTTTTTCTACCCGGGAAACAGAAACAATGAAGATCAATTTCTACACAACACAGAAGCGAAACACGGTGGAAATCTAAAATAAAAACAGAAAATTATGCAAATAGTCAGCAGATCGGGCAGCATCTGTGGAGAGAGAAGCAAAGTTAAGGTTTCAGGTTTGTGACCTTTCATCAGATCTGGGAGAAGTTGGAAATTTAGTAGGTCTTGAGCAAGTGAAAGGGCAGGGGAGGGTGGGAAGAAGAACAAAAGGGAAGGTGTGGCAAAGAGTCAAGGTCAGGAGGTTTCATATTTCAAGACCAAAGGGAGTGGTAATGGGACAAGAAAAGAAACAAGAGATGTGCCTCGAGGAGGTGTGAATGGCAGAATGGTGAACAGCTGCCCCCTCAAAAGCAAAAACAAGAGAAAATGAGTGTAAAACCTAAACCTGCAAAGACAAAGGAAAGAAAATGGGGGCAGAGAATACAGACGGAAATTGTTGAGCTCAATGTTGAATTTGGAAAGCTATAAAGTGCCTAATCGAAAGATGAGGTGCATAACTTCAATTTCTAGGTCAATTTCTACTTTATTATCTGGTGGTGGCGTGTGACAGTTCACTCAGGGAGTCCGAGTTGCTGTGGCAACATGCACTTTTGACATGCGTGTTGTGGTCTGAAACTATGGATACTGATGATAGAGGCTCCAAATCTCCATCACTTGGCTGGCCAGGAGCCTCTCCCACTCTTACTGCCCGCCATTGGCTTATATTGGGCTGATTTGCAGGATGATACTCAGTCTGTTTGGCTGCATTATGAACTCACCTTCCTTGGGGCCATTAAGCCTCGGGTTGGGATTTGAACCCAGAGCTTCTGGCTCAGAGGCAAGGCCTCTGCAAGACCTCCTACTTTATTATTTAGGCATGAGCAAAATTAAACTGCGGATAATAACTTCATGTTCTTCCAGTGAAGTAACATATCAATGAGGCCAATTTTCAGCATTGGGGTACTAAGCTTGACTTGATCACCATTGTTGAACTCACTCGACTTTCGTTTCCATTGAAGTCAATTGGGGGCGTTGGCACATGAGGTCCACACCTCCAGCATACTACCTTAGTGCTGAAGGGGAAAATTACCTTCAGGCGAGAAGCACAGTGTCATCTGGGACTCTCAGAAACAAAGAATAATTAGAGTTTGGAGGGAGGAGAAGTGATGCTTTTATGTTAACTGATGGTATACAAAATGATTATTTATCAAAGGTGCAACAACCCCCTAAATCATTGGTTGCTACTAGAGATTGCCAAAAACTAGGAAATAATATTTAGAAATCAAGAGATTTGGAGCCAATAGGAAATCTGAACAGAGCTATTCAAACATGTGGTGAGAAAATGGACATGGTTGAGATTAATTCAAAAGGGCCTTTTTTTTATTTTTGTTCACCTCTGTTCCTGAAGAAACTTATTGTTTTTCAACATTTTTACCTACTCAAGAAGTCAATTGGTGTATGCACCTCGAAATCCAGGAGAGTTGTATCACTAAATGCAGCATATATTGCGGTATGCAAGTCAGAATTCACCATAAACTGGAAGAGGACATGTTGCTATATGATCTTATTGACATGCACTGCTTCCTTAGTCACTCTTCCGGTGTATTCTTGAGAATTTTAATTAAGATTGATCAAATGAAGGGAAAAATGGGGAAAACAAATCTGCAACTGACTGATGTTGCCATGACATCAGCAGATAATTGATGTGCCCATTGTCATAACATGTTGTGTCAAAAATTTGATTGGCTTATGGTAACAGCTAGGGAGCACTGTGTGGTTTGCATAACTGATTCTTCATTGTAATTAGATAACAATTATATTCTTTAGTAATATACCAGTTAAATTACAACAATAAATCATACATAACACAAAACAATAGCGGTAAAATTGGTGGGAGAGTGAAATTGCAATGAGTTAAACTCAGATGACACATAATTCCAGTTATGTCAAAGTCATTAACCATTCCCGTCGGGAGAATAGCAAATCGCATAGAATGATGCCCATGATAAACTGAAATTCTGCACTGGTAGTTCCAGATTAGTTGAACTGGTTGAAGCTTGTCATATGACCGCGCTGACCAAGCAGAGTGGAGTTAGACTACACGAGAGTGTAAAATCATGGAGCACTGGGTGAACCACCACTTGATTTGAGAACGGACTTGCAAAACCCGCAAGTATGGCTAAACCTGTGAGAAAGTTAAAAGTGTTGTCGATCAGAGAGAAAGTGAAGTTTCTACAGCGTGGAAAAAGATGGTGCAAAGTGGAAAGCAGGCATCGCAAAGAAGTGGGAGATTCCACCATCGAGTTTGTCCACCATTATGCACAAGGCAAGCATCTTGGAACAGCTTTACAAGCAGGCATTCTCTCCAATAGTGAAGAGGGAGAGAACCTATCCCAATATTGAAGAAGCTTTGCTAACATGGTTCAAGGTAGCCCAAGCAGAGAACGTTCCCATCTGTGGTCCAATCTGGCAGGAAAGGGGAGTCGCCCTGGCAAAGAAGCTGGGCCACATGGAGTTCACTTGCAGTGATAGATGGCAGGACTGATTCAAGACGAGGCACGGCATTGTCTTCTGCGTGGTAAGCGGTGAGGGTGCAGTGGTTACGGCAGCAGTGACAGATGATTGGCTCCAAAATGACCTCACCCATGCCTTGAAGGAATATGCACCATGAGACATTTTTAACGTGGATGAACCTGGACTGTTTTAGTGTCTTTTGCCAGACAGCTGTTTGATGTTTAAAGGTGAAACAAGTGGAAAGAGGAGCAAGGAATGCTTCACAGCTATGGTCTGTGCCAACATGGATGGCACTGAAAAGCTACCTCCCAATAACACTGCCAAGCTCCAACCAATGGATCAGGGAGTGATTAGGAACCTGAAAACCCATTACTAATGGCAGTTTATCTCTTAGTTTATCGAGGCTATCAGTAAAAACCAGGAGTACAATCCAACTCTACTAGAGGCCGTGTTCACAATGAAGAAGGCGTGGTAGATGGTGATGGAAGCCACAGTTGCCAACTGCTTCCACCATGCTGGGTTCAAACAGGCTATGACTGCACAAGACGTCGAGATTGAAGACAAGCAGGGTGAGGCCAACCAACCCGATGACGAGGCACTTTTCACTCGCCTGCACAAGGCCAACATGAAAATTCCAGCAGAGACACCCATAGAAACTTACACAAAGGTGGATGATGTCGTACGTGCATGATGGAACTGCCGGATGATGCCATCATAGATGCAGTATGTTCTTCAACCGAGGAGCTGAAGGAGGCCGATGACCCTGAAGAGTCTGATAAATACTCGCCCGCTCACTCGCCTGTTTCCCTAGCCAATACCACAAAGGCTGTAGAGTTGCTCCTGGATTTCACACTGCAGCATGAAAACACTAAAAACAGGTTTGACTGCATTGGCAACATGGTGGACTGCATGTCCAAAAATAACACGCTAAACAGAAAAAGATTATGGAATTTTCCGGAGCTAACTCCTGACATTTTTCAATGCAAAACTCTGGCCTTTTACAAGATCAAGCCATTGTAAGATGTGAACAAATTGAATAAAGACTTTTTCGCACATTTACCGCTTTACTGTATTTTCGTTTGGCAATTGAATCTGTTGTTTTTGACATAGACTGTGTTCTTAGGCATATCAGGTTACATCGAGATGCATTCATGTGGGAATGGAGCCTCCTAGGCTACCACGAAGCTCCGCTTAACACAAACTTGTGGGCCGATCCCCTGGGATTCAACTCATCCGGATTTTACTGTGGTGGTATCACTATGGCAAACATTGGTAATTGGGATTTTTATTTCGTAAATTTTCATTTTGCAACAGAAAATGCCAATTAAAAATTGTCACTAAAATAAAATGAACATTATCATTTTTAAAGCTTTCCCATGAACTTTGGGACAATTAGTTTTGTATAAACAAATAATACAAAAAGCTACAGAGCATCAATAATGATATGATTTACATTTAGTTATGGTGAATATAATCTTAGGGAAAACCTAATTTCCATTTTCTTCAGTCCAACTAGTGAAATTTTAAAGGATTTAATATTTTCACCTCGTGAAGTTGAAACGAGGCATGAACTTCTTTATAGATCCAATGAATTGACTACACATGTTATTCTGACATGTTTCATTCTGATAGAGTTTTGAAGCACGCTGATGAGATTGCACATCACAAGAAAGATCTTTTTTCTTTGGAAAAACTCAGCAGGTCTGGCAGCATCGGTGGAGAAGAAATCAGTTAACGTTTCGAGTCTTCATGACCCTTCGGCAGAACTGAGTATTTTCCAGGTAATTCTGTTTTTGTTTTGGATTTCCAGCATCCGCAGTAGCTTTCAGCTTTTTGTTTTTATCTTTTTTCTTTATTCATTCATGGAATGTGGGTATCACTGGCTAGGCCAGCATTTATTGTCCATCCTTAATTGCCCTTGTTCAGAGGGCATTTAAGAGTCAGCCACATTGCTGTGGGTCTGGAGTCACATATAGGCCAGATCAGGTAAGGACAGCAGATTTCCTTCCCTAAAGGACATTCTGTACATATCATGCTACATAACATTTGCCCTTATTAATACAGTCACTGACTCAGTACTGCGTTGTTTTAGGCAGGTTTAGTATAATTGCTGAATAGTATTTCTGCAGTGATATTGTATTCCAGCGAATCTCAGATTGTAAACTGGCTAGCGCAAAAAGACTTATTTTGCAGCTTGCATAAAAGCAGGGCTAACCTCAATGCTGAAAAGGTGTAAGACACTGTAGGGGCAGGGCTGGAAATGTGTTCAGATTATTCAACGTATTTGTGGCCCTTGAAAGTCTTCATAATCCTTGTTATGATCCATGGTCTCTGTTGAGACTCTAACCCATTATTCGAAGCTGTTAAAAGACCAGTGATAAAATTAAAGATCCCTGGTGGAGAATGAAGGTAGCTCATGAACATTAGTATTCCATTTGAAAGGCAAAAACACCTACGGCTGAATTTTCCCACCGTTGGGGGCGGTTGTGTGGGGGCGGGCAGGAGCAAGCGCGAACCCGATCGGCGCCCTCGATCTGGTGCGCGTTGCCAATTTTACGCGGGCGGGCCTTAATTGGCCCACCCAGCGTGACGCTCGCCTGGAAGCACTGAGCACTCGCTGTGCGGGCGGGGGGATTCCCTGAGTCCTGGCCTGCGCTATGCGCACAAAAGGGGAAAAACATCTCCCTGAGGCACCTCTAAATAAAGAATGGAAAATATTTTAAGACATGTCCCCTCATGTGACAGTGTCACATGAGCTGGGACATGTCAAGGAACGTTAATTTAAAAATTTATTTAATTTATAAATGCTTTATGAAGCCTCATCCCGCCTGTGGATGAGGTTCCATGAAAAATGTGAAGGCCGCCTGGGCACTTCACCTGCCCGCCAACCTTAAGGTTGGACAGGCAGCTCATTTAATTGATCTAATTAGTTTTAAACAGGCCTTAATAGGCCTTTGACAGTTCGGTGGGCACGCAGCTAACTCCCGCCGAACTGGAAATCTAAATGACGCGCGGTGACGTTGGGACGCCCGCCGTCACCGCGTGTCATTTTATGCGTCAGCGAGCGGGCCCCGCCCCTGCTTGCCAACCCAAAAATTCTCCCCCTACGGTCTAGTCTAAGTAAAACTCATTGGCTGGGATTTTCAGTGCCCGCTGGCGAACGGTGTGTTTGGTGGCATGAGCGGACAATATGGCGAGCAGGCCAAAAATCGGTTTCACGACGTTGTGAAACCAGTTTGCGATCGTCCACTCAGCCTGTTGATGGCGGGCCGCGTTCCCCGCCATCGGACATTGAGAACCTCGTTGTAATACATCAGCATACCATTATAAGGCCAGCCCGCCGGACTCATTCCCCTGACCTGCTGGATCGTCCACCCACGTTGGCAGGAAAACACACCAACATTTTTCAAAACAGCATATATAAGGTGTGGACTTGGCGGGCTGCACTTTGCTTGGGAAATCAAGGTTTGTTTAACTACCTTATTTCAGTCAGCACTCGCAGTCATCAGTGCCAGGCTTCACAGACAGCACCACATCACTTTTAGGCTCTACCTACCAGATCAGCCATATGTGGATGGTTTTGCAATGGCTGTAGGGCTAGGGCTTGCTTGGGGAATGGGGAGAAGTGGGCTCAGGAAAGGGAAGAGGCTGCAGGACAAGGGCTGTACTAGGGAAGGAGGGTAACCCAGGGTCTGTGGGGGGGGCATATTTTGATCTGTGCAAGTGGCCTCAAGATGGTGAGGGCTGAGGAGGCAGTCTCCATAGGAGATGAGGCCAGATGGACATGTGAGGGAAGTG
This sequence comes from Cetorhinus maximus, assembly GCF_964194155.1. Lineage (NCBI taxonomy): Eukaryota > Metazoa > Chordata > Chondrichthyes > Lamniformes > Cetorhinidae > Cetorhinus > Cetorhinus maximus. The sequence goes on from NC_135884.1 coordinate 126,192,434, forward strand.
TGTGAGAATGGGTGGTGATGTCTCTTGAGCTGGCAGTGAGTGAGAGGCCAGTGAATGAGTGGTGGGCTTGAGTGTGTGAGTTTAGAGTGATGAGATGGTTACCATACTCTGGCTGCATGGATGAGTTCATTCATCCTCTACCTGCATTGGGTGGCCAACCTCTTCTGTGCAGAATTGGCACTGTTCCCCACTGCCATCGCCCACCAAGCCGGAGTGGTAATGTTGCTGCCCCTCCTGCAGCCAGAGCGGGGGTAGAGAACATCATAGCGGGCCTTCACAGTGTCCAAAAGGTGCTTGAGGGTTGCAGTCTTCTTGCTTTTCGGGGCTATGTCTTCTTTGCTGCAGTCCTGGGCTGGAAGCACTGAGCGCGGCTGTGCTTTAAATGTGGTGCCTGGCATGATGAAGCGGTGAGGTGACGGTGTGGAAGGCGAATTGGAGCCCATCCACCATGGAAACAGTGTGTAGCCCAGGAATGCATAATTAATGCGGCGAGTTTGGGATATGGCGTGAAAATCCGCCATTGCGGCCGGAGGGTAAAATGTTGTTTTCCCGCCCACAACCACACTTAGTGCAAATCCAGGACGATTCTGCCCATTGCTTCATTACAAACCATTATAAATTAGATACAATTTCCTGGAGGGCTATTTCATAAGTTAGAATTGCAAAGACTACTGAAAAATGTAGAAATATTTAAGACTAATCTTTAAAATCAAGCTAATGACTAGGATATCATTCTTAATCATATCTATTTTCATTTTATTACTGTATTGAGCTGTAAATGGGAATTTATTTTTTAGATCCTTAAATTAGTCAAATCCCACAAATGTATGATGGTAGAGTGTTCAACATCATTTAGCAATGGCCCAAGCTATGATATGGGGCATAATTCTAACCTAACTCACCCAGAAGAAACTGACGCGATTATATGGCTGCTTGTTTTATATCTATTTCAATTCTATTTCCCATTGGAAGTCATGGATAATAAAATTAGGCAAAGTATAAAACACATGACCAGTCCCATCCCATCAGTTTTCCTTGTGAAGGGTTGGGTTAAGATTCCATCCATCAACTAAGACACATTCTGAAGAAAGATTCTTCACCCAAAATTTCAACTGACTTCAGTTCTTTCAACCGCATTTGCCTACGTATCTCCAGCAGTTTATGTTTTTGTTTCGGATTTCCAGCATTTTGTTTTTTGAGACATCTACCGAGCCTCCATTTACACTGCAGGTTTAGTATCAGTGAGAAGTGGTTTCCATTTCCTACCAATTCTGTTGTGTATTGCAGATCCGGCCCTTAGCCCCGATTTTACTGTGAAGCAAAGTATTGAAACCCTAAAAATCTCACTCTGTTTGGTTTGGGGTCAAGCTGGGCCCTGATTTATGATTTAATGTGTCACTTACACTTTAATTGCAATGTCAACGCAAAGTAAACCACTTCATGCTAACACTATGGTTGTGGTACAATTGCACTATAAGATATAAAACAGAAACTGGCAAAAACCCAGAAACGATTTTTTACATTATTCAGCACTTGACAATGTAGGTTAAACAGTGTGAATTAAATGCTGTCCGTCAGGAATTCTGCAGCAAAAGCATCTTAACAGGCAAAGGGAATTTGACTCAGTGGTGCATATGTTTCACTTTCCATTTGTTGATGTGCCTCACTTCTCTTCTGCACTGATAGCCAACCCCATCTCAACAGTTTGCCACATTGTGTCTACTCAATCTCTTTCACTGTTTTCATACGTTTCCTGTTTTGTATCCTTTCTTTCTTTCCACCATCAGAAATGATCTATGCTCTGCTTTGGCCCAGCTTCATTCACTTTTTTGTTACGCAGGCCTAACTACCCAAATACTGTATCATTCTTTATTTTCAGTTAATACCAGAGAAATCCTTGTGGCACTAGACACAGCAGTCAAGCCCAACACTCCATTCTATTTTCACATCTATCTGAAAACTGGATGAAGCTCCAAGTCAGGGACTTTTAATCACGAGTGTTATTTCACTTGAAGCGTTACTGATATTAAGGGTGCTTCATTGAACTTATGCACTTAAAGAATGTTATTCCCAGGAAGGGATGTCTCAAACAGATTCTTTTTTGCAAATATGCAGCAATCAGGAGAAATGTTTTTAAAAAGTACCAAGACATCACTTGAACAGGACTTAATATCATTAAAAATCGAAGTTATTCTGGCTCTTCTTACTCTGTCTGCCAAAAAATAAAAGGGTTTGCCAAGAGCTTTTTCATGAAGACAGTGCCTTTTTAATTTTGTCTTCTTTCTGATATATTTCATACCTTCCTTTCCATATGTTCCCAGCATGCACTGTCCCCCAACATGTAGGTGACCAAATCCCTGCCTCTATTATTATTGTGTTGGTTGCTATGGAATTTTTGAGAGCATCCACCAATCATTCCCTCCCTGTGATGTTTCCGTGTACACCCTGACACAGCTAACATCAGGAACTTCCTTGTGTTACAAATGTCAACCAACTTTCAGCTACTTCATTTCACTCCAGGTGGTAGAACAAATTCATTGTATCACTGAGCCATTCACTAATATTATTACATAGTTTTTGTTATAGCATCCCTGGACCAAAATGGCTGTTTTCCATTTTCTCCCATCATGATTGCAGTCCAAAGCAGTAATTTTCCTCCAGTTTTAGCATTTGCATACTAATTGATTCATGCATATTAAAAAGTAACAAGCAAAAAAAATTTTGAAAAATTATTCAAAAATCATTTCCCCAGTATAACCACATGTTATATGAAGAAGTGTCTTAAGTATGGGGTTTTAAATCAAAATCTTCAGATTAACTATGAAGCCAAGAATGCAGGAACCATGCAGCATGTGCCACATGTAGTTTGCTTTCTGCGGTGGTTTTAATTGTTTTTTGAGGAAATTCTTCTTGACATGTGCTATAGAAGGTAAAGCATCCTGTTCCTACATCCATTTTCCATTTACATCTCTATTCACTCCTGACGATATATATGTGCCATTAACTCAGAAAAGCACTGGAGCAATATGATGTGTCTGAGTATTGGCAGATTATTACCCAGTTCCATCTTTCAACCTTGACATTTTGCTGTGGTTGATCATTGCCATGGACCTTGCGATTTGTTTACTAGAACTATGGAAATTGTTGAATGACTTTTTTTTTATCTTAAAATATATGTAGAAAACCAGTTACATTACATGAATATTATTTTCACAGGCTGCCATATCATTCTCTTTTCGGAGACCTCCACATATAATGGTCAGTCCATTTATTCAGGCGTTGTACATGCTGACTCAGAGGAGTCCACAATTGGACATTTTGGTGCAATTGCCTTGTAACTGTAATATTCCACAACTTGCTTCGGAACTTCTGCTAAGACACATTTGGCCAAAGCTGCTGGAGAGGCCTGGAACACAGATCAAGACATCAATGAAGAAACCAACTTCTCTCTTGTTTCAGCTCATTGTACTTCTGTATCTAGCAACTTACAAAAGCTATGAAAATAAAACAAAATAAATTAATTCAAGCTTTAATGAGCATTATCCCCACAATAAAGTTGATCTCAAATGTTTACGCTTCTTCACAAACAGCAACTTTGCATTTACATTGTGTCTTTAACATAATTCAACATCCCAAGGTGCTTTGCAGCAGCATTATAAGATAAGATTTGACACAGAGCCAAATAAGAAGATTTGGGCTTGGATTTTGCAGTCCGTGGCGAAGCAATGGCCCACACCACTGACTGCGAGAAAGCAATCTTTGTGGTGAGGATCTCGCCTTTCCTGATGTCAGTTTAAATCTGGTGTCAAGTTAAGGGGATCTCCAGGAGTCCAGCAACAGTGATGAAGCTGTTTACTTCCTTTTGAATGATTCCTCTGGGTCACTGGGCTGGAGTTTCAATCAAGGAGGCAGGTATCAAGAGGTGGGGAATTTTCCCAACTCTGAAACCCTACCTCCATACTGGAGGAGTCTGGCCATCATATTTTCTTGCCCGGAAGGCGGACTTAGGCTAGAGAGGGGCCTGCTGCCTCCAGAGGCAGGCCCAAGATGGCAATGGAGGTGAGCCAATGGTGAGGCTGGAGGTAAGAAGGCCTGTCTCTGTTTGTTGGACTATTGGCCCAGTTGTTATCATTGTTGTTAGAGCCTCTAGCCCTCATCACCCTCACCCATATCCATCCCTCTCCTCCTCCATGCTCCTCATATCTCCACACCCTCCAATATTTCCCATGCTCCCTCTGTCTCCATGCCCTCAATGCTCTCTCATATCTCTCATGTTCCCTCCATATCCTTCCTGTGCCCCCATGCCTCTCCATACCCTCTCACCCAGTGCATGCATGAGGTACACAACCAATGAGCCATATAATCACATTAGCAAGTTTCTGCAATGCTCACAAGAAAAAAAAATCAACATTCCCTTTGAAATACATTGCCCCCCCCTTACCTTCTCATAAAGCTGTCAAACACAGGCAGTGGAAATCCCACTGAGGAAAGCTTTAATCCACTTATCACCTCTTAATCTTGTTCAAATAAACACATACATTGAAAAACCTCTTCAAAGAAAGATCAGGTTATTACAAGGTAGTAAAGATGTCAATCACACAAAGCTAGAAGTTCCTTTTGACAAACAGACTTCTATTGAGCTGAGTCCATTATTCAATCTTGGAGCCTGGCCAAGCATTCATAATGAGACCATCTGGTAACTATATCAATAAAGGCAGGTTGAGTAGATGGCCAGACATCAGTTTTTCCAACTGGCCTTATTATGAATGCTTGGCTGAGATCTAAGAATGGCTAATGGACTCAACTCAGCAGGAGTCTGTTTACTCAGTTGTAAAGGGGAGTGCTAGCTATGTGTGACTGACACCTTTATTATCTTGTAATTACCCAATCTTTCTTTGAAGAGATTTTTCAATGCATGTGTGCTTATTTGGACAAGATTAAGAGGTGTGAAGTGCAATAAAGCTTTCCTCAATGGGGCTTTCAATGCCTGTATTTGATTGATAGCCTAATGAGAAGGTGAAAGGAGCAATGTTTTTTCAAAGGGAATGGCAAAAGCATAATTGTTTCTTTTTGTTCCAGACTTGAGGCTAGGATTCTCCAATGGTTAACAACTCCTCTGAGGTGCCATGAATCATGTCTAACAAAGTGGGCCTGACTCCAACAAAAAATGAAATGCCCAACCCCTCAATGGAACTAGCAAGGACAGGAGTGCTGCATGTGGGCTCGTTACCCACACCCTTACTCGTGATGGCAAAAATTTCTGGAAATGGGAATGGGGCAGGAATCCTGGAATCAGGTGCCACCCTCATTTTTAAACGTGGCTCAACATGGCCCAACTCCACAAAAATCCAGGCCACCATTTACTCTGAAGATTGTGATCTCTGTAATAGACCAAAAACTGTGAATGAATAGCTTATTCCTTAGGTTAAACTGCCTTATTTAGTTTAAAATCACGATCTCTCCTATCATGATTTTAAATAAAATACCTCTCTACAATAAGAAGCATAACTCAAAAAATACTTTAGACCTTACATTTTTAAATTCACGGAAGGGGACAAATTGAACAATGTCTCGTAGTGCAGGTTCCCCCTTTGGAGATCGTAAAACCCCATCATCACCATCCAGTATCTGCATATCTGTAAAATCTGCATTGCCGACACCAACAATGATGATGGACATTGGTAGGTATGATGCTCGGACTATTGCCTCCCTTGTATCTGCCATGTCAGTGACAACACCATCGGTTAGGATCAGCAGGATAAAGTATTGCTGCAAAGATAAAAATAAGGTACGATCAGAACAGAAAGATCCCCATATAAAATCCTTGAAGCAAGTAGAATTTATTCACTGTTATATTATTTTTCTGGTTTTACGGCAACAGTGTCATTTTATGCAAAATTACTGAACTGCCTAATTGTTACTATTGCCTCAAACACTACTGAAGATGTCAACTTCTGATGTGGAATGGCTGTATCAGCTGCCATTCAGTCCCTGTTCAGCTTTAAAGCCTTTTAGGAAATCCTGGGATTATCAAAGGTGCTATATAAATGCAACACACTTCCTTTTCTTTGTATGTGAGCTGAGACATTGAGCACCATTCATTCATGGGGGCTTCACAGCCAACCTCAATCCTTTTGTTTACCTTACAGGGGCATTTTTCAGCTGAAGTCATGGTGGGGATGGCTATTAACTGCAGGAATCCTAGCAGATTTTTTTTCATTGCAAGCCCAGGGGTGTTAAAATTAATTCATCCTATTAAAGCTGAGATCAGCAATGTAGCCCAGGCCAAGAATCAAAGCTGGGACCCCATAATCAATATGGTTCCTTAGCTTATGACATGGCGCATTTACTCATGAATCCAGTTAAATAGCCTGAAATAACACATCGGTCTGCTCAACATTCCTAGCAACCCCAGGTAGGGAGAGGAGCGACTAAAAGATCAACTAGTGTGTGTAAAGATTTCAAATGGCTACCTACGTCAGATTGCAAGCTGTGTCCTCTGTGCGTTTCTGAGATCTATGTGTTTTGTTAAGTAAGATATACATACAGATGCTTCTTTTGTCTTCTCCTCCTCAGCAGCCACCTTAGCCACTTTCCCTATGATAGGGGACACATTGGTTGGGCCATAGAGCTGGATTTTGGGTAGGCAGCTCTGATACGATTCAACAACTCCCTGTATTCCTTTAACAAAAAAAAAGAAAGAATTCAGTTAGAAGTTGCTGTCGTATATATATATATACAGTGATATAAAACATCACAAACCTTGAGCATAATATACGAAAGCAAGAGATTTATACCATCCATGCCTGCACACCCAGTCCTCCAGCAGCCAAAGCTAGTGCATCACATATATTGAAACAGGTTATATATTATTTGTGCTAATGCTGAATGTTTTTTGTGACTGCTCTAGCCAGTTAGCATTCATTTGCTTCTAAAACAAACGGCATTTTCAGCACTTTGGGGTTTGATTTGGGAAATCATTGGGCTTCTTTGAGAAAATAACACACCCAGTGACAAGGAAACCCTGAGGATATCATAGATTTAGGTTTCAGCAAAGCTTTTGACAGTGTGCAGCACAGGAGATTGACCAAAGACATGGATGAGGCTCGCAGCATTAGATGGACTGAAGTAGGGATGGCAGTGGGAAATAATAGGAACTAGGTGATGGACATTGTAAAAATGAGAATGGCTGTTACAAGTCACTTGGCCATTATAGGCCTTTTCCACTTCATGAAATAAAAACAGAAAATGCTGAAAAAACTCAGCAGGTCTGGTAGCATCTGTGGAGAAAGAAACAGAGTTAATGTTTCGAGTCTGTATGACTCTTCTTCAAGAAGGATGATACAGGCTCAAAACATTAACTCTGTTTCTCTCTCCATAGATGCTACCAGACCTGCTGAGTTTTTCCATCGTTTTCTGTATTTATTAGCACAAATTGGAGTTGTGCTCCACAGTGTAAAGTGGTGCGAGAGGGCCTCCTTAAGGGGTCTCACACTACAGGTCTCTAAAGCTATTTTGGGATCTAACCCCATAGTCATACTGCCACATCTGCATTGTTCTGAAACGTAAACTATATCACAGCGACACATAAGTGACAGGAAAACCACATCTTCAATTGAGTGAAACTGGTTTTGGCTTACCTTCACATTCGTCATTTTCCGAATTGAAGTTAATGGCAAAATTATGTGAAACCTGTAAAAGGAAGTAATCCAGTGAAATAAAATGACTTACATTCTTCCATTCACAAGGAGACCATATTCTATTATTTTGGCTGATCTAAGCCACACTTGACATGACCTGTTCATTCTCCATTGGAAAAGGAGCTATGAAGATGATTCACACTGAATTTGCAATTATACCATGTAATGTCTCATGTGTGAAGTATCCCTTTTACATTCACAGCAGTGAAAATCACATTGACTGACAGCATAAGCAGGCAGCATCTGGCTGATATTAAATTTAATTTTGATTCTAATTTTGAGGCACATCTATCCATCGTTAGTGCTAGTGCACTGTTATTGTTTACAAAACCACTACAGATAATGTCTTCCAATACTGTACTGACAAAAATGCTATTTGAAGGAAAAAAAGGATTAACAACACTTATATCACACCGTCCTCAGAAAAACTGAGATTTCCCAAAGTAATTTTACAAGGAATTCATCAAGTGAACATGGAAAGTACATTTGTCATAATGCCTGTGACTCAATTCAGACCTGGTCTCAGGGGTGAAAGATGGGTATTAATCCAATCTGTTCTTCAGTCTGCTTATAATTCCATTCATTTCAGTGGAAAATTTTATAAAACCATAAGTAACAAACAATAAGCAAGCTTAAAAATCACAGAGTTTGTTCTTCCATCAGGCCCGTCATCAAAAGAATGAGTCATGATTGGAAATAAAAATCAGGTCTGGCACATTCGGGAGTATGATTATCTTTCAGTATCAATTTTATGTTTTTATACACTTAATTTTTCTTTGTACATTTTGTGCTAGGTAAAGGTGAAGGATATCAGTTCTGGTGATCTGAACATTTTTCCATTTTCTTGCACCTTGTTTCACGATCCAATATTGCCAAATGAAATGCAGAATAAGAGGTTGATTCCTCTAGCCTAGCCATCCTCAGCCACAAAAATAGGAAAACATCCTGTACAATAGCAGCATTTCTTATAGAAGCCACTGATAGTGTCAGACTGAGGTATCAATTTTGTACCAAGTCATGTCAAGTTATGGACAATTCTGTATTGCAGATTTGTGGCCACTAAAAACTGAGATTTCCCAAAGTAATTTTACAAGGGATTCATCAAGTGAACATGGAAAGTACATTTGTCATAATGCCTGTGACTCAATTCAGACCTGGTCTCAGGGGTGAAAGATGGGTATTAATCCAATCTGTTCTTCAGTCTGCTTATAATTCCATTCATTTCAGTGGAAAATTTTATAAAACCAGAAGTAACAAGCAATAAGCAAGCTTAAAAATCATAATTACTTAGGATTTTAGCAAATTTTAAGATCCTCAATTAGAATTGCCTATTAGCCTTGCTCCAACCCAACTCTGCAACCTCCTCCATATATCAACATTTATATATTAAACCACTGGACCTCAAGAGAAGTGGCCACAAACGCTGCTGGAAGAGTATTTTTTTCCTTCCTGAATCTAATTTCAAATCAGTTGGCTGTATTCAGAGAAAAGAAAATAATTGTGTAATCAGACAACTTTATGCCTGTGCTTGAGAAACTCACATTGTGAGGGATGTGGAGATCGGGACAAAATACCCCAGTGGTCTTAGAATGCACCATTTTTTTAAAAATGGACAACTTGAGACCACTCACAATTAATACCATTTCTCATTTCTCATTGACAAGCCAAGCTGTACCTGCCCAGCACTCTATGGCCTGAATTTTACCCTTGGCAGGCGCGCGCGATTGGCGGTCCCATGACCGGTCAGGAAAAAGGCCACCCGCCCGCGATCAGCCCCCGACCGCGATTTCACACTGGCTGGCCATTTAAGGCCCACCCAGCGTGAAACATGTCTTCCCAATGGTCAGGAAGGGCTGGGCAGGGGCAGGGGCCTGTTGGCCGCCTGCCCAATGGTGACCCAGTGGGCGGTTAAAAACGGCACAGGCAGCTCCTTGAAGGCTGCCAGGGAAGAACATATCTTCTGCTTTCTGAAGGCTGAAGCCATGACCTCAAATGCGGCTGGAGATGCCAGGCAGGAGGCCAGGTCAAGTGGGAACTCGGCCCCACGGTTTTCGGACAAGTGCTTCGCGGTCCTCGCGGTAAGAGTGCAGTGCACAGAGGTGAGAGTTTCAGATGCTGCAAACATTCCTGTGTAGTCTCTTCATTGATGGGAGCCTCAAACCTGGAGTCCCCATTGATCACTGAAAGATGATGGTACCATGGCGCAGATCTCCATTGGCTCACCAGGGTGCCTGGGATGCACAGTGCCAGTGTGATGACTTTAACTAATGACATGTCCTTTTTCTTCCTTAGATTCGCCAGCAGCCACTCAATCGCATGATCCCGAAGAGCCACACCTTACACCAGAGAACCACTGGGCTCACACCCACTCTTTGAACCAGGCACCAGTGCAGATACCAGCACCTTGGTGGGCAGTAGATCTTCAGCTAGAATGTCGAAGCACAGGGGTAAGGGCACTTCACACTCATTTGAAGAGCAGGCAGAGGTAGAGAGTGCCCAGGGTGCCAGCAGTCGGAGGGCTGCTAGAGACCAGGATAATGCTCAGTCGAAGGCAGGTGGTGAGCCTCTGGAGTCATCCATTAGGTGGCAGATGCTGGACGTCCAGCGGGATATGTGGGAGGATCCGGCGGAGATCCATGAGGGTATGCGTGCCATAGTCTTTGTTGTGGAGGAGTCCATGTGGAGCATGCTCACTGCGTTGACCCTGTTGGCTGAGCGCACTGCCTCCTCCATTGAGAGTGGCGACTCTCATGGAGAGGCAACTCTAGGGTTAGAATCAGGGATTTCTGGGTTTGCGCTTGGATCTGCAAGCCCTCGCCCAGGTGGTCAGTGCCAGTGTGGGAGATGGATGAGGGACTTAGTATCCCAGATAGGTTCCATAAGACCATAAGACATAGGAGCAGAAATTAGGCCACTCGGCCCATTGAGTCTGCTCTGCCATTCAATCATGGCTGATAAGTTTCTCAACCCCATTCTCCCGCCTTCTCCCTGTCCATCAATGGTGAGCGGGGAAGTCAAGAGCAACCTCACGTTGGCGCTTGTTGCCTCTGCAGGCTCCTCTCAGGGCACTCTGGTTGGCGGGAGCAGCTCCTCCGCCCCTCTGCCAGTAACAGTGACACCTGATGAGGATCGATAACCTGGAAGAGGCCAGCCATGGCACTAGCTGCTCCCTCCCAGGCGGGGGCAGCACAGGCTCTGGCCAGATGACAACCGCCAAGGTCATCAAGGCCAACAAGACAGCAGAGTCAGCAGGCTGTCTCCAATGCCACTGCCAGAGAAGGCGGGGCGGGGGCGGGGCGGGGGCGGGGGGGGGGCGCGCTGCAGCACCAAGACGTAGCACTCGCAAACATAAGTTTAAGGCACCATGAGCACAAGAGGATCTGGTCACGGGTGATCTTCTGTTCTGTATTGTTTTGTTTATGTTTTCTGGTCTGGGAATGAAAGTTATGTTAATTTTTTTGGATTGTCAAAATGACATAAATTTTGTTTTGTCGTATAGGCCTGAGTATGCTTCACCTTTTTACATTTTTGGTGCAGGGTATGCCAGTATGTAATGCTGGATGTGAGTGGCTCTAAACTTTATTGAACAGGCACCTAATGAACCTTGGGTTCAAATGAAAGGGTCATTTCAGACGTCCGGGTTGGAGGCAGCAGCACTGGCATGAGGTGGAAGCAGATTTTTCGCAGCCTAGCTGAAGGAGCATTGGATCAAGGCGTCCCTGCCTCCTTGAAGGATACAGAGGTCTGCCTCCACGCCCAGAGTGTTCTCCTCAACGAGCTCCTCTTCTGACTCACTACTGGATTCATCCACTGTGACCTGTGGAGCTGCGTCAACATCCTCTTCCTCCAGTGGCTCCCCCCTTGCCAGTGCCAGGTTGTGGAGAGCGCAGCATGCAGTCACTATCAGTGATGCCCACTCTGCGGGTTATTGTAGTGCTCCCCCTGAACGGTCCAGGCCTCAGAAGCGCATCTTCAGAAGACCCAGGTCCTCTCTATCACCGCCCTTGTGGAGGCTTGACTCCTATTATAACATTGCTCTGCCTCCCTTCATGGGTGGTGGAGAGGCATCATGACCCACCTTTTCAACGGACAGCCTTGTCACCCAGCAGTCATCCACCCAATTGGGCTGGAGCACTGAAGAGCCTCAGCACCTGGGAGTGTCTGAAGATATAAGCAGCATGGGAGCTGCCAGGGTACCTTGCACAGACTTGCAGAATCTGCATCCTGTGGCTGCACACTGTCTGGAAGTTCATGGAGTGGAATCCTTCCTGATGTCCACATGTGTGCAGTCAATTGCACCCTGGATGTGAGGGAAGCCAGCAATCACTGCAAACCCTCTGGCTCGCTCAGCCTGGCTGGCCTCTTCCATACAGAAATGAATAAATGTCATTACCCGCCTGAACAGAGCTTCTGTCACCAGCTTAATGCAACTGTGGACAGCTGATTGGGACACTCCACACAGATCCCCCACTGACCCCTGGATAGAGCCAGAGGCATAGAAGTTGAGGGCCACTGTGACCTTCAGAGCCACTGGCATGGGGTGTCCACCCAGTTAGAGTTGATCTCAGGCCTAATCATCTGACAAATGGAGATCACAGTCTCCCTGGAGAGGCAGAGCCTCCTTCGGCATTGCACTTCAGACATATTGAGGTAGCTGCATGTCCGCCTGTAATCCCTGGCAGCAGGATAGTGGCATCTTCTGGGGCACCTTCCACCTTGAACTTCCTGCTGGCCATGCCCCCCTGTGCCTGCATCTCCCCTCCCACAGGTCCTGGAAGCCACATTGGGACACCTGGCCTCCTCTCCCTTCTGCTCCTCTCTTCCTCCTCAGAGGAGGTGCCTCTGTTGGACAGCACAATCCCCATTACCAGGGTCACGGACGGTTGTCTGATACCTGGGAGGGTCCACATGGTCAGAATCCTCTGGGGGACCTTGGAGACACCAATGATTCCTGGAATAAAGCCTCGAAATGCTAAGAATGAAGCTCAGAACTGAGATGAAGCTGTCAAGTTCAAATAATCAACCAGCAGCAAACAATCTAAACTCCTCACTACTCACACTGGCAATGCTGCTGACCCTTTTTATCCCACCCTTGGATGAGGTTTTGCAAAATGTGGGCTGCCCGTTTTGCCCATGCAACAAGCGCGAAATCGCACGGGCAACGTAAAATCGATTTTTTAATGGCCTTAAGTGGCCTTTTAATTAATGGCGGGCGCAGCTCCAAACCAGCGCGATCTGAAGATTGCACGCATGTGGGATGACATCGGGACGCTTGCCTGATGTTTTCTCATGCTATTTTATGCAAGGCGTAAAATTCTGCCCGATAAGTCTCAGGTAAAAGTGAATGGAATTCTGGGATTTGGTGTCTATCAGAGTGACGTGTATTGGTAATATGATAGTCCACCAGTCTGACATGTTTGCTGCATTTTCACCCTACTCTCATTTGTATGGTCAACTCATTTGCATGTGCTTCTGAAATTTATTAACACAAATCCTGTGTAACATGAAAATATTAAGCTAAGAGATCTTGGAATTTAACAGTACAGCCTTTATAAAACCAGGAATGGCTGCAGATTATACCAATAGACTAAGGAACAGCATGTACATTGGGAACTTTTTGCTAGACTGAGCTCACTGTCAGGAGCTTACAGCATGCTGTATGTTTTTGTGTCACTTTTTGAACAAGGAGGAGGTCTGTCAGTGGCATCCAAAGAAGGGACCAGGACATTGGAAGGAAGCAAAGAGAGGCTCAAAATTTTACAGAAAATGATCTACAAAACTTTCTGAATGCGAAGCAGCAGAGAGAGACAGACTGTTGTATGCCCACAGGAGGAAAGCATAAAAATTTATTTCACATGCCATGTGGAGGGAGCTGGCAGTGAAACTAAGTGCCAACTCTTTCACAACAGAACTGCAGACACACAATCTGGATACTGAGTGAAAGGCTACTTCTGCTCAGGGCTGTTAAGGGAATATGCTGTGGGAGCTCGCAAAGCTTCAGTGGTGCCAACAATGCCCACCTGCGTCTTGGGAAAAATGGCTGGATGGCCCTATCTTGCTGTTGGCCTGTTGCTTTGCCAAATTGGATGAATTCCCCAGCTTTGAAGAAAGATATGTTAATTATCTGATGAATACATACACAAACTGCGCCCTCAATCATGTTATACAGATTTTGCAGCTGCCTGAATTAAGACAGTGTGATAAAATTGTGTGGCCATGGCCATCATAGGCACAGGAAAGGGCAGCAGTGGCAGCAGGTCGCATGCATGGCTGGTAAGGGTCCTTTATTGCCTCCTTGATCAATTCCACTCTTTTGCTGTACAGTTCCCCACTAACTCTTCATAGGGCCTGGTTTACACATTTTTTTCGGGAGGATGAATATCTTGGAGGGAACAATCTTCTCATATGCTGCCTCATTATCCTTATGTCCATGCTATCCTCCTCCTCCTCTTCCATGATAATAGCCAGAATTATCCGGCCCCATTGGCATCAGGCACCATGGCGGGTGGTGGAGGGGGTGGTGGGTAACAATATGGCGAGAAGCCCAACAATCAGTTTCATGCCGTCGTGATACCAGTTTGCGATCGTCCACTCCACCTGTAAATGGCAGGCCGTGTTTCCCGCCACCGCATGTCAGGGACCTAATTTCAATACTTCAGCATCTCATTTTAACGCCTGCTCACCCCCCCATGCTGGATCATCTGGATCACACCGTGTTTCACAACTGTACATAAGCGACGAGCACCTAGTGAGTTGCACTTCGCTCAGGACTTTGAGGTTTGTTTGCCTACCTTTCTTCGGGCAGCACTTGAGGTCATCAATGCCAGGCTTCGCAGACACCACAAAGCTTTAAGGGGGGTTCACAGGCAGATCTCTACCTACCAGGTCAGCCGTAGGGCAGGGGTGGCTTTTTAATGGCTGCAGGGCTAGGGCTTGCTTGGGTATGGGGGAGAAGTGGCCTCAGGGAGGTGAAGAGGCTTCAGGGCAAGGGCCGTGCTGGGGATGGGGGGTATCCCAGGGCGTGTGTGTGGGGGCACATGTTGATCTGTGCAAATGGCTGTTAAGATAGTGAGGGCTGAGGAGGCAGTCTCCAGAGGAGATGAGGCCAGGTGGAGATGTGGTGGTGTGTGTGAGAGAAGGTGCCACTATCTTGCTGGGACCAATGTTTTGGTGAAATATATAACTAGGACTGTGGAAAGGGTTTTAAGCTAAAATAGGGGGTGAAGGTTAGGTGAATAGGGATTTAGAAAACTAAAGAGAAAAGTCAAGATAATAGAACAGTGCAGTGATTTGGGTAAAGACAAGCAGAGTGAGAAAGGAAGGGAAAGAGAGTTCAATGGTAATAGTGCATCAGCAAATAAGGTCTATGCAAATAATAGTAGTAAAAAATAAAATTAAAGGCTCATTAACTGAATGCACAAAGCATTTGCAATAAGATAGGTGAACGAGTGCTACAAATAGAGATAAATAGTTCAGATCTGATCACCAAATACAGAGTCATGGTTACAAGATGATCAAGGTAGGGAGATAAATATTCCAGGGTACACATTTTAAAAAGACAGGCAGAAAGAATAAGGAGGAGGAGCAGCCCTGATAGTCAGGCATGGCATAAGGATTGTAGTGAGAAAGGACCTTGGCTTTGAACATCACAAAGTAGAATCAGCATTGGGTAGAGATTAAGAATAACAAAGGTCAGAAAACACTGCGGGAGTAGTTTATAGGCCCCCTAACAGTGGTCATACCATTGGACAGAGCATTAAACAAAAAATTATTGGAGCTTGTAACAAAAGCAATGTAATAATTGTGGGGGACTTTAATCCTCATAAAGACTGGACCAATCAAATTAGGAAAGGTGGTCTGGAAGATGAGTTTATAGAATGCTTTCTTGACATTTGCCTGGAATAATATGTTGTGGAACCAATTAGGGATAAAGCTATTTCGCATTGTAAAAGCTACTTTGAGCAAAGGTGATCATAGTACAATATAATTCTACATTAATTTTGAAAGTGACATACTCCAGTCCTAAACAAGACTCTTAAACTTAAACAAAGTCAATTAAAAAGGTAAGAGGGGGAAGCTGATGGGGTAAATAGATTTAAACGTTTGGCGATAAATAAACATTGAAAGAAACAATTCAAAAAGTTCAACACAAATACATTCCATTAAAAAGAAAAACTCAGCAAGGAAGATCATCCCTGGCTTACTAGAGAAGTTAAGGATAATACTAGATTAAAAGAAGGGGTTCAAAGAAAAGTAGTAAACCTGAGGATTGGCAGTGTTTTAGGAACCAGCAAAGGGCTACCAAAAGGTTGATAAGAAGGGAAATATTGAATATGAAGGTAAACTAGCCAGGAATATGAAAACAGATTGTTGAAGCTTTTGCAAGTATATAAAAAGGAGGAGAGTAGCTAAAGTAAACATTGGTCCCTTGGAGGCATAGGTAGGAGAAATTATCATGTGGAATGAGGAAATGGGAAAACTATTTAACAAATATTTTGTGTGTCTTCACAGTAGAAGACACAGATTACATGCTAGAAATAGAGGGCAAGGGACTAATACGAGTAAGGAACTTAAGGTAATTAATATCAGCAGAGAAAACATATTGGAGAAACTTAAGAGACTAGAATCCATCAAATCCCCAGAAGCGGATGGCCTACATCCCAGGGATCTAAAAAAGGTAACTGCAGAGACAGTGGATATGTTAGTTATGATTTTACAAAACTCACTAGATTCTCGAATGGTCCCAGCAGATTGGAAGTTAGCAAATATGACATCATTATTCAGAAAGGAGGGAGAGAGAAAACAAAGAATTACAGGCCAGTTAACCTGACATCAGTTGTGGGGAAAATGGTGGAATCTATTATTAAGGAGGCCTTACCTGTGCACTTAGAAAATCATAGGAAGATCAGGCAAAATCAACATGCTCTTACAAAAGGGAAATTGTGTTTGACAAATTTCTTAGAGTTTTTTGAAGATGTAACTAATGGGGGAGATAGAGGGAACAAGTAGATGTAATATACTCAGATTTCCAAAATGCATTGGCCAGAATTTTCCAGCCCAATTAACATCGGGGGTTGTGGCGGGCATGATTGGACAATATGGCAAGAAGGCCAAAAATCATTTTCACACCGTTGTGAAACCAGTTTGCGATCATCCGTTCCACCTGTTAACGGTGGGCCACCTTTCCCACCGCCAGCTGTCGCGAACCTCATTTCAATGCATTTGCATCTCATCATCTTGCCTGCTCGTCAGAATCATCCCCCCAACATCAAATTACCCACCCACATCGGCGGGAAAACATGCTGGCCCAGAACACGTCTTGACAAGTGTGACGTGCAGAAGTCAGAACTTACCGTTAGGGCCTTGATCAGATCGCAGGCATCTGAAAAGCAGAAGAGGCTGGAGCGAGCAAATCCTGGATGAACATGTGCATCACATGCTGGGTGGATTTTCATGGTCAGGGCTCCGTTGCGAAGCAGCTCACAGGAGGTGGGAGTTCTCAGCTCATGTCTCGGGTCTGCTTCGGGACATCACAGTGTTGGCCATGGGCTGCTTTGAGTAATCATCAAGGTGGGGGAGAGGAAAGTCCAGCTGTGAGTGGGAGAGGGAGGTGTAATGAATGTGGGGTGGTGGTGGAAGAGGAAGGTCTAGGTTTGACTGGGAGAGGAAGGTGTAACAAGGGGTGGGGTGATGTTGGGAGGGGGGGAACAAAGGTGTCGGGGGGTTCAGATTGGGAGGCGGGGGAGGGAGAATGGTGGAAGGGGGTGTAATGCGGAGAATGCGAAAACTGGGGAGGTAGGTGAAAGGGAGAAGGAATGTGTATGGGAAGGAGTTCAGGTTGGAAGGAGTTCAGAAGGAAGAAGGCCTTCGGGGGGAGAAAGTAGTGCGGGGGGAGGAAGGAGTTCGGAGGGGCAGGACTTCGTGGGGAGGAAGGAGTTCAGAAGGGGAAAGGGCTTCAGGGATAGAAAGGAACTTGGAGGGGGGGAAGGGCATGGAAGGAGATCAAAGGGGGGAAGGAGTACAGAGGGGGAAGGAGTCCAGGGGAAGGAAGGAGTCAGGAGGGAGTAAGGGTGGAAGAGGGAGTAAGGGGAGGGGGGCGGAGTATCCAGGTGAAAGTGCAAGGGAGGGTTCTGTGGAGTCAATGAATTCCTCCTGGGGAGCGAACTGAGGGTGAGCATGGTAGGAGGGAATGGTGAATATGGGAGGGGGCAGGGAGAGCCAGAAGGGTGTGAGGGTGAGGGTGCGATGGTAGCGATAGAATGGACCATGGGAGTGGTTGATGGGGACTCGGAGGCAGATGCGGACCCTGAGGGTGGGTAGGAGGAGGTCAGGGGGGTTCAATGCGGATGGGGCAGGATTCTCAGAAGCGTAGGGAATGTGCACATTCACCTGGACATCTTGGAAGGAAAAGGGTTCTGGTTGGTAGATGATGGTGGGGACATGGAAGGCGATGCCAGGGGGGTGAAGAGTGATAGCAGAAAGGACATGGGTGACTTGCAGAGGCGAAAGGACGGGAGAGCTGAGAAGAAATCTTACTACGACCATGTTTTTGAAATAAAAAGTGAGAGGAGCCTTGTGTTTGGCAGGCACAAGTGCTACATGGGAGTGTGATCAGTGGATGGGCGCAGATCCAGGTCAGCTCAGATGGACAACTGAAAGAGATCCCTAGCAGGCAGCATTGAAAATGCTCGGGACATTGAGATAAGTGTGGTGGGGGAAGGCTCCACATATGCAATGATTGGCCCTGTTGCCTCTGATGACTTTGGCGTGGGTCCTCTGGAGAGCCAAGGACTTGAGGGCCCCGGTTGCTTTGTCTGTCCTCCTGTGGGCCAGCTGCTTCCTCTGTGGTGACAGAGGACGAGGTTGAGGGGGTCACAGGCGAGGGGGACTCAGAGGAAGAGGACAGCCTCTGAGATTTCTGAATGGATGACCCTGGGTGTCCAGCTGCTGCTCCTCCTCCCTTCGGGTGTCCAAGGGCCCCGGCCTGACTCCTTGAGGGGAAGGAGCACCTGGAGGGACAGCGAGGTGCCCCATTTCCCTTTCGCGTTGCCATGGCAGGAACTCTCCCATGGCTACCGCGATGGACTGCAGGCCTGTGTGCATCTCCGCATTCTGCTGGACCGCGGTCTCTGTGGCATCCACCATCCTTCCCAAGGAGACCTCAATGCATGCACAAAGTGGTGCAATGGGCACCACTTCATCAGAGAGCAGGCGGACGCACTCCTCCAACTCGTGTGCCACTCTGTTGAGGGCTGTCAGCAGATATAGACAGATTAAATGAGTGGGCAGCAAGGTGGCAGATGGAATGTGGGGAACTGTGAGGTTATTCATTTGGGTAGTAAGGACAGCTCAGCAGAATATTTTTTAAAAGGCATGAAACTTATAAATGTTGATGTTCAGAGGGACTTGTGTGTACTTGTACAAGGAGCAGGGAAATTTAGCATGCAGGTATAGCAAGATATTAGGAAGGCAAATGGCATGTTGGCCTTAATTGCAAAAGGATTGGAGCACAAGAATGAGGACATCTTCTACAATTGTATAAAGCTTTGGTGAGACCATGCCTGGAATACTGTACAGTTTTGGTCTCCATATCTACAGGACGATATACTTACCTTGGAGGTGGTACAGCAAGGGTTCAATGGATTGGTCCTTGGAATGAAAGGATTGTCCTATGATGAGAGGCTAAATTGGACCTATATTCTCTGGAGTTTAGAAGAATGAGAGGTGGTCCCATTGAAACATACAAGATTCTGAAAGGGCTTGACAGAGTAAACACTGAGGAGTTGTTTCCACTGGCTCCAGAATCTAGAACATCAGAGCACTGTCCCAGGATAAGAGCAAATCATTTAAGACTGAGATAAGGAGAGATTTCTTCATTCAAAGGGTTATGAATCTTTGGAATTCTCAATGACAGAGAGTTGTGGATTCTCCATCGTTGAGTATATTTAAGACTGAGATAAACAGATTTTTGATCTCTCAGCCAATCAATGAACATAGGAAGCAGGCAGGAAAGTGGAGTTGAGACAGAAGATCAGCCATGATTATACAAGATAGCAAAGTAGGCTCAAAGGGCCATCTTCTTTAGTCCTGTTCCTATTTCTTATGTTCTTATCTTCTTATTGTAGTTTAATGGTTTGAGCAAACTTTGCTTCATCTAGTGTTAACTTGTTCATCTGGAGAGACTGAAGGAAAACATGTGTGAAAAGCACAGAGAACTGGTCCACATCACAAGCGATTTCATTGTTATAA
This sequence comes from Cetorhinus maximus, assembly GCF_964194155.1. Taxonomy (NCBI): domain Eukaryota; kingdom Metazoa; phylum Chordata; class Chondrichthyes; order Lamniformes; family Cetorhinidae; genus Cetorhinus; species Cetorhinus maximus. The sequence continues at coordinate 126,212,383 of NC_135884.1, forward strand.
CAAGTAGATGTAGTGCATTGCGACCTAACTTCTATAAAGGAAAGTTGTTCAGACTCCTTACAGGTGCAGTGGACATCAGTGAACCCAATGACATATCTATGACAGACATAAATTAATACAAATCATTTATTCCCTACTGAGCCCTATTAACAATACATCTATTTAAATAAATGTACATGCAGGAATGAAATGTAAAATAGGCTAATTCAAAAGATTCTGCCCAATCTACACTCATGAAATTAATATCAGGCTATGATTCAGCATTGGGTCTTCAGTGGTAGCAGAAGTTTCCTTTTCTATTCACATTACCAGTCCATCCATATGTCATCATAACACATAAACATAGAGAAATTAAAGTTATGAGAATTAAATACAGAAATTGAATTCTGGGCACTCACATGGGTTATGTATACAGTCCGGCAGAAAGAATCAAATTAAAGTGAAGTTTCTCACAAACAAGAAGTGGGAATGTAAAAGATACAAACACATAATTTTCATTTGCCATAGTGTAAGCTGATATTTTTAAAAAATAAACAATAATAGATTTAACTTTTCACAAGCCTGCTTGGATGATGAGTCTACACATTTACTTTACTGGTTAGATAGAAATCAAGATGAAAAATGTAAAGGGTGAAGGCAGTTGTGAACAAATACTATATTAAATGCATTTTCCTGGAACATAAATAACAAATGATCAGAATGCAAAGCGCATACATAAATAAATTACCTAAGACATGCAACATATCGAAATTTGATCTCCTTCATTCATAGCAGTGGGAGAGAGTTTCGTCCAAAATGTATTAATAAAATTAAACGTAAAATATTACATAACCCAGTAGAGAGAGCCAAATTTCCCCAAAGTATTTTAATAAGATCATTGCCAACAGTAGATTTGGAAAGAGAAAAGGGGGAAAGATGCAGACAGAGCAGATTGTTAGTTAGCTAAGGACAAGAGATTTGAATCTTAAGAATGCATGTAAATCAGCAGTGGGTATGAGCAGAGAGCAGAGAGGAGGCGCCATGAATGGAAAGGCATTGAACAGGGGCAAGTTGTCTTTCACGAAGGACTTGGTACAAAACTCGGATGAAAGAAAAACAGAGATGTATATAGAACAAAGAGGAACATATATACAAAAGACAAAAGTGAAATAAAAGGAAAGAAACTGGGACAGCAAAAGCACACTAAACAACACAACTCAATGAACCTGTTTCTGAAAGACAGCAAATATTACTTACCACATAATTAGGAGGAATTCTTGCTCCGAATCCTAAGGCAGAGAACTTCTTGTCACTAAAGGATTTAAATTTGAACATTGATCAAAAGAAAAGATAATGTTATCGAATTAAATACAATTTCACCAAAGATCTTGGCAATTTGAAAAGTTGCTGCTTTAACATCAGGAGAGGATGGGCAAGTCTTTACATTTGTGTTCTCTTTCAGATGAACATCATTTTAATTGCAAGTTTCTGGTGAGAATACACTGGTTTCATTTAGATTCCCACCCACTTTCATTGAATGAGAATGTTGTAATATGCCTTTAAGGGATTGCAGCATGACATCATAAAAGGAAGTGTGTCATGTGATCCAGTTTTAGTTTCACTTTTGTGTTCGAGATGAGTAGGTACACACGCACACACACACACACACGCATATGCACACAGCTCTGCAGCTCTGATGTCTTCAAGATTTATGCCTCTGTATAAATGTTCTCATGTGCCTAGTCTCAATAAATGAACCCACAGCGTGTTTACCAAACTCCTTATGAGTGATTGCTGTCTTTATATCATTGTAAAAACATGACAGAGGTCACAGCAACTTTAAATGCCTGGTCTCATTAACGTATTATCAGTTGGTGGGAAGCAGCTATGGAAATTCAGGCCCTCAGCTGCCTGTCTCTGCTCTTCCTGGCCTCACAAAGGAAAGTCAAAAGTTAACAATAATCACATGGTAGGACAGGGTTTCAAAGAAGAAATAGTGGGAGCTTGTCAGAAAAGTACGAAGATTATCATGGGGGGATTTTAATCTACATATTGAATGGGGCAACCAAATGGACAAAGGTAGCATAGATGACAAATTCATAGAATGTTATCGGGATAATTTCTTAGATCAGCACATTCTGGAGCCGGCCAAGGAGCAGGCTATACTGGACCTGGTATTGTGCAGTGAGATAGGGTTAATTAATGACCTCACAGTGAAGTTGCCCCGAGGCAGCAGTGATCATAATATGATTGAACTTTACATTCAGTTTGAGGGAGAGAAGACTGGGTCTAACACTAGTATTTTAAACTGAAATAAGGGCAGTTACAAGGGCATGAAAGCAGAACTAATGAGGATAGAACAATAGAGGTCCAGTGGCAGATATTTAAGGGGATATTTCAGAATACACAAAATAGATACATTCCAACAAGAAAGAAATATTCCAAGGGGAGGATCCACCATCCGTGGTTAACTAAAAAAGTTAAAGATAATATCAAACTTAAACAAAAAGCATATAATTGTGCAAAAATGGGTGGCAGGTCAGAAGATTGAATAGAATGTAAAAAACAGCAAAGGATGACTAAAAGATTAATAAGGAGGGAAAAATTAAAGTACGAGAGAAAGCTAGCTAGAAATATAAAGACAGGCAGTAAAAGTTTCTATAGATATTTTAAAAAGAAAAGAGTTAAGAAAGTGAGCATTGGTCCTACAGAAAGTAAGTCTGAGGAATTAATAATGGAAAATAAGGAGACGGCAGATGAATTGAATATCTAATAGAATGTTATTGTTTATTGCAAGGGAATTGAATACAAGAGTAGGGAGGTTATCCTTCAGTTATACAGGGCATTGGTGAGGCCACATCTGGAGTACCTGTATGCAGTACTGGTCTCCTTATTTAAGGAAAGATGTAAATACACTAGAAACAGTTCAGAGAAGGCTTACTAGATTAATATCTGGGATGGGCGGGTTATCTTATGAGGGAAGACTGGACAGGCGAGACTTGTATCCACTGGAGCTTAGAAGTGTAAGAAGCAACTTGATTGAAACATATAAGATCCTGAAGTGACTTGACAGGGTGAATGTGGAGAAGATGTTTCCTCTTATGGGAGAATCTATAACTCGGGGTCACTGTTTCACAATAAGGAGTCGCTCATTTAGATCAGAGATGAGGAAAAAATTTTTCTCTCAGAGGGTTGTGAGGCTTTTGAATTCTCTTCCTCAAAAGGTGGTTGAGGTAGAGTCCTTGAATATCTTTAAGGCAGAGCTAGATATATCCTAGATAAGCAAAGGGGTGAAAGGTTATCGGGGGAAGGCAGGAATATGCAGTTAAAATCAGGTCAGCCATGATCTTATTGAATGGCTGAGCAGGCTTGAGGGGCCGAATGGCCTACTCCTCTTCCTAATTTGTATGCTCGTAAAAAAATTTTATTGAATGATCTCTTCTGTTTTCAATCCTCTCCTGACTAGAATTCACCTGGCAAGAAAGCCACATTGACTTGCCTGCTCAGCAATTTCACAATGGGGGCTTGGGTTTAGATGATCCCACCAGACTTTGATATACACATTTAAAAATGAACCACATTGGAAGAACAGATTAAAATTGAAGATGTTAGGTACCTGTGAGTAGGCAAGTTGCCTGGTCAGTTTTAGCTGCCTAACCATCAGACAGAAAGGGTTAAAATTGAGCCCATTGATTTTAGTCTTGAACATGTCAATTGAATAAGCGTGTGATATAAAATAGTGAAGTACCTTTTCTTTTGTTTGCTACCTGTTTTAATTATTTATTTATAGGTCTTTAAATGATAAATGATAAATCAGTGGCAATCCCTTGTCACGTTCTTGAATAACAAAAGAAATTCTAACTGGCATTTTTTCATTTGCTATTTTCTTCTTCATTTTTGATCTCTCCAATCTACACATCTCCTACCGCTGAGAGCATGTTCAGAGAACCTGTTCACAGGCCTCCAACGATGTTTTCTCTGAACTAGCTGCCAAGAGGAATGCAAGAACACCCCAGAGATGCAGTTGCCTTCAGGTTCCCTTCCTTCCTGCAGGGAGGTATTTGACATCTGCTAATTGCTTCCACACAGCAATGCGGTCGAAATCAAGAGCTTCCAGTGGAGCTGGGAATTAAACTATTGGCCTCCAACTATTCTACAGCATCACTCATTGTTCCAATCATTACCTCACTTTTGCTTGTGGTAAGCCTCATCTTGTCTGTTGGTCCATTGTAGCAAACAATGGAAAGGTAGCAGTGTTAGTACTAACCCTTTATAGTATTATTCCCACACCTATCAGCTTGCTCCAGCCCAGAGCCCTGCCAGTAACTTTCTGTTGGTATTCAAAATCGAGGGAATATTGCAGACCTGGCAGTGACATTAGCTAACCATTAATGCATAACTTATAGATAGTTATACAAAGGAGCTGGCCAATTGTTATCACGTGGGTTAGCATATGTGTCCTAATGACCTCTCTTGGTTAAGTCTCTGGCTCTGGCTGTGTCTCAAGGCCCCTTCACGGATGCAGGAGAGTACTGGCCACCACTTGGATGGCCACTATATAGTGCGCTTCATGGCTATCCTAAACCCCAACCACCTCCGTCCCATTCCACTTGACCAATTGGCAACAGCTTCGGCCAATCAGCTCAGGCGCAGGCATTATCCTAATCTGCACTGCAAGGCTGCACTTAGCTTGGACCATTGGGGAGACTAGTCCAAACCTTAATAAAGACATTGCAAGGGGCTCTGAGTACCACCACCAGTGACTGCGCCATGGCCATCTTTCACAAAGGGATTGTGCAACTTGCCCAGTTGGCTAATTGCTGTGCTGCCCCTTAAACCTCACATTAATTTGCAGGCAGCACCTGAGAGGTGAAAAATTCTGGAGCATTTGGTGGCACATTCATGCTTTTGCATTGTTTGAGTGGGCAGAAAAGCTTCAGAGGCTCAACTCCAAACATCTCAATGGAGCTGCAGTTGAACGGTCTCAGTTGCGGAAGAATGCTCACTTTTGACAAGCTTTTCAAACCCACCACCCCCGCTGCACCCCGGCATGTGCTCGTGTACTTCTGTCAGTCAGTGCTATCTTGGCCCCCCCCACCCCCCCCGCCCTACTCGCACTGGAGCCCTTGCCCCGGCACCGCACTGAAAGCCAGCTGGGAAAAAGCAACTTGCCTGTGCCCCTCGCCGAATGTGTGGCGCATCCTCCTTGATGTCCCACAGCAATCCTCACGAGCGCTGAGCAAAGTTGTGCACACTCACCCCTTGAAGTTCAGCTCGCCAGGTGCAGGCCTTTTAAAGGCAGTTCTAAATCATGCCATTCCAAAGTCACTCCGACGTGGGAGATAAATTTGACGTGGGGGGTATGATTCCGGCATGGAGGCACAATGATGAGATGCAAATGCATTAAAATGAAGTTCTCGACATTGGACGGTGGGAAACGCAGCCCGCCATTGACAGGTGGAGTGGACGGTCGCAAACTGGTTTCACGATGGCGTAAAACTGATTTTTGGCCCTCTCATCATATTGTCCGCACGCGCCGCCAAACACGTCTGTTTCCAACGGGAGTGGAAAATTCTGGCCAGAGTGTTAGCTGGATTGTTGAACTCCAAAGTGGCACTGCTGGCATCAATTCAGCATTGCAGGCTGATTGCTGCTATTATTTGCCTGCTTTGAATACTTCCCATGGACCACAACTTTCAGAATAGCAGTATCAAAGCTTCACACTTAACTGTGAAAATCTATTTTTGAAAATACCGTTTCATTACCCATGAAGACTACCTGACATCAATAGCTAATCAAATGGGTTGGAGCTAAAAACATGTTTTAGGACTCAAAATACGTTCCCAGCACAAGAGCTAATGTCCTCACCAAATTGCAAACAATATGATTCACCTCACAGCTGTGGATGCCATTTTGGAGCTCTAATGGCACTTATAACACACAAAATTAGACACCATCGAACCCAATTTCTTACCCCTCATCTCATCAGTTGGAGCTAAAACCTAAAATCAGGTGTCATAGGTCAGCTTTCTAACCAGATAATGTAATTGCTTCCATCTAGAGGCTTCAAATTTCCAAAGACTTGGCTAATGGAAGATAAACATTGGATCTCATTGCTGTGCTGGTGCAATTTTGCTATATAATAGTTTGCTGGTGAATAAAGGCAATCATCAGGCATGGAAAAAGGCTGAATGAATTGACAAAAATATCAGCACAGATGGTTGAAGGCAGTAATTCTGAGCTTTGTTTAGCAGCAGCAGAAAATGGAAAATAACAAATCTGGTTTTTTTTAATTAGCATAGAAGAAAATCAGAACGGCTGTTCTTGAAGCCCTTAAATCATCACAAGATTTGTCTCGAATGGTCCATGCCAGGAGCACTATTTGTGGCATTCATACACAATGGACTTGAATAAAACTCACTTAAAACCCATCCACTTACACTTGAAATCGGCCCCTACATATGCCGACACTGGCCAATTTATAGTAGCATTGCCTTACCACAACTTCTGGAATACTGGCAGCAAAACTTTACACTTAACTGTGAAAATCTTTTTTTTTTACTGAGAATTTCATTACTTATGAAGAGTACCTGCCAACAATAGCCAATCAAATGAGTTGGAGGTAAAAACGAGTTATAGGACTCAGAATTCCCCTTCCATTCAGCAAACATTCTTTCCGTGCATCAAGGTGATGAGGCAAACACATCAGCAATCCAATAAAACATAGCTATTAGCCAGGGAAATCAAAATTCATGGTCAGTGTGAGTCTTCTGCACTTGTGACATGTGTGTCAGTCTATCAAGGAGAAAAGTCAGGTCTTAATATTGTCATGAAGACAGGAAATTGTGTTGAGTGAGATCTACCTATAACTTCTCCAGCTAATCAAAAATATATTGACTGTTTAAAGAGGGCCTGCTTTTCTAAAAAAAAAATATAAGAAAAAACACTGACCAAAGACATCTACCATCAGTCATCTGATGTCTGATACTGTACATTGACTACTTTTCCGGAAAGCTCCTATATGGATTGCATTGCAGACCTACCCTGACATGTTGCATGGAATTTCACACCTTGGAGGGGGTGTCAAGATCCACTTCAAAAAGGGACTCTTGAAAAGAAGACAAAGTGCTAGACTTTAATCAACTGTAATTCTGTCAAGACAATGGGAACTGCTAACCACCCAGATAACCAATGACATTCAAACCTTCCTGTGGAGGATGAAAGAACCCCATATCATGTTGGTTTCTACTATCTTGAAATGTGTCAAAAGTTTCTGAGATGAAAGGTCAAAAATGCGATTACTTGCTCGACAACAATAACTACAAGACAAATTAATCGAATTCCTTCTTAGAATGTATAGACAGGAGATTTAAGAATTGGTTTTGCCAGGCCAGAAAAAGAGAGAGAAGTGATCTGGAAAAGTGTTGAAGGGAGGAGTAAGGAATCTCTCTCTCTCTCTCTCTAAAGCTAATATTATCTCCAGCAAAGTGCAGTTACCTGAACTTCAATTCAACTCCAGATTTTAAAGGAAACCAGCTAACTTCAAACAACTGCAACGTTCAACAATCTACACCTTAAGAACAACAAAGGATTTAATTTTTATTCTTTTAAATTTTGTATTGCTGAGAAAAGAGACATGCAGAAGCTTTTTGTCTTGCACTCATCAGGACATTTTGCAAGAATGCCAATATAAGGGGAAAACAACAATTTATGCTGTATGAGAAGAGAGCGCTGATTGGTTGGCAAGTGCACCCTGATTGGTAGAGATGTTTCCATGGAGAATGCACCAGTGATAGTGACTGACAGTTTTCAGCAATACCCAATTTCTTTACTACCAAACAACTACTCAACTTTTATTTGGAATCTAGCTTCCCCTACTACTGAGATCTGTATGTGTGTGTCTCCGCGTCTGTTATTATTTTTTTCTCGGGTCTAGTAACTAATAAACGTACTCTTTCTTTGTCTAGAGAAAACCTGGCTTGATTGGCTCCTTATTAAAAAGTAAATACATTTGGATTGGAAAAGGTGCTTACGGGGAAAATAAATTTAAAAAAAACTTTTGTTGCAACCAGCCTAGGGGGGTTCGGTCCTCCTCACCCAGTCATAACAAAATTTGAGAATATACATAAGCAAGCACAGCTTGGATACAATCAAGTGCTGATATCATGATTAAAATCTAAATTTGCGATTCGTGCAGTTGGGATAAAATCTTAATGGGCAGAGTTTTTCCGTTGGCGTGCGGGGGCGGGCACCGCACACCTGCATACAAAATGACGTGCAGTGATGTCGGGCGAGCAACCCAAAGTCACCACACGCCATCGCAATATTTCGTTGGGTGGGTGCGCGTTGATCTTTGATGCGTGTCCGCCATTAACTAACCAGCCACGTAAGGCCCTTAAGGTGCCAATCAACAGCGATTTTTTTGGCACCCGTGCAACCTTCGGGTTGGCACTTGGGCGCAACGGGCAGGCGGGTAGGACACACTTGTATAAACCTCATCCACGGGCGGGATAAGAGGGCTCAGTGGGGTCGCAAGTGTGCTCTATCAAATATTGATTTTTCGAAGTTACTGGTACTTGCCTGTGTAGCCTCATGCATCTCCCGCACATCCGGCCGTATTTCCTGTACCTGCTGTGTCACGGACAACTCCAGAGGCACATCATCAGGCACCAACTGAGCATGTGCCTGGTCCCCTGCAGTCCTCCGGCTGCTGGCGCCATAGGCATTCTCTGTCTCTGCCAGCTCCTCCAGCGACTGTGAAGTGCGCTCACCGCTGTGCCCCAGGACACTAGCCGATGTTCTAATTCCCACTGAGGTGCTAGTATCTGTGCTGGTGCCTGCCTGGCAGAGATGATGTGACGCTGGTGAGACTTCAGGACCCTCAGGTGTGAGAAGGGGCCTCTGCTGATCCCCCTCCTGGCCCTGCTCCACTGATGCTGAAAGGAAGAACAAGGATATTGGATCAGTCAATGTAGAGACAATGTCAATGTGCATCCCTGTCCCCCGGATCATTATGCGCTCATCCTTCCTTAAGCAATGGTCAAGCCATGTTGTAAACTTCAATCACTGAACATTCAGCACTGCCTTGGCTGTTGGGAGAACAATGGTGACCTCACTGCTGGGCAAACATACCTGCCCGTGGCACCCCAGCCTCACCGACACTGGTGGACCTGGGCGCATAGAGCCTCTCCAAATCTAGGGCCTCCTGCTCGAAGCAGCTGAGAATCATCAACTGTGCCAGCCCTCCACCAGTCCTCACCCTCTCGGCTGCATTATGTGCATTCTTCTCCTGTAAAGGAGAGAAGAGCATTGATTAGTGTTACTTGTACCTAGATTCTCTTCGTGGATGGCCCACCCCAACCAGAGTGGGACATTGCAGGGCTCCAGTGCCTCCTCACCCCGCCGCTGCTGAACACTCACACAAAGATGTTAGGCCTGTTCCCTGCCGCCCCCCGCATCACCTCAACCCCCCCCACCCCCCCACCCACCCCCAGACACATGCTCCCTACATCACATTAGGCACCACACGGTCTAACCTTCCACAGCAAGGAGGTGCAAGCACGTGGAGCGCAGAGGACAGCAGATCAATTGGTGCCACACCACAATGAAGCTCCTCTCCCAGCCTGTCATCACCCTGACTTTGACACGTCCTGGAGTTCCAGCTCAGGCTTTGTGGGGGGGGGGGGGGGTTGTGTGGTGTGGTGGGTGGGTATGTGCCAAGGGGGAAAGCCTACCTGCTGAGTTTAAGTGACCAATGCCAACATGGTACTCACCCTTCCCGAGCGCAACAGGCGTTGAAGCACATGCAACACTGGATCCACGTGCACTGCACCACGTCGCGGGAGCTCACCACCTCCGCCACCTCCTCCCAGGCACGTTTGGTCATGTGGGGGGCCTCTTCTTCCCTTCCCTGGGAAGAAGGACCTCCTGCCGTGCTGCCACCTCCTCAAGGCAATCATCCAAAAAATGGGGGCACAGTACCCCCCTGTCCTGCCCTCCTGCCTGGCCTGCTCACCAGCAGCACTCTGGGGAGCCCTTCCATTGGCCATGATTCGCAGCCTTTGAAAGGCTGCAGCAAATTTTTAAAACAGGCCACCGGGTCACCATTGGACCCGGCGGTCATTGCTGTCCCGCCGCTACGTGCCCACTTCTGCTGTCCTCAGGAGCCGCGATTCACACTGGGTGGGCCTTAATTGGCCTGCCCGCGTAAAATGGCGGCACAGACCCGATTGCGGGCAGCGATCGGGTCCATGCCCGCTCCCATTCTGCCTGCCTGACAGGCAGAAACTTCTGCCCACTAATTTCTTAATCCTGTTCCCAATAAACTAAAAGGAGTGCACTTCTGTGTCTTATATGCTGTATGAAAAGTTTCTCATGTGAGTAGCTAAATCACATAGAGCAGAATGATCCCACATTGGTTCCCAAATCCACATTCAGTTATCTGATTTCTGCTGGAGTAGTGATAGTACAGTTTAGCTGTTGTTTTATTCATTCACGGGATGTGAGATTTGCTGGCTGGGCCAACATTTATTGCCCATCCCTAGTTGCCCTTGAGACGGTGGTGGTGAGCTTTTATGTTTCTATAGGGATCAAAGGGTATGGGGAGAAAGCGGGAGCAGGCTATTGAGTTGGATGATCAGCCATGATCATAATGAATGGCAGAGCAAGCTTGAAGGGCTGAATGGCCTACTCCTGCTCCTAGTTTCTATGTTTCTATGTTTCTTGAACCACTGCAGTCCATGTGGTGTCGGTACACCCACAGTCCTATTAGGGAGGGAGTTCCAGGATTTTGACCCAGCGACAGTGAAGGAACAGCAATACATTTCCAAGTCAGGATGGTGACAGGCTTGGAGGGGAGCTTCCAAGTGGTGGTGTTCCCATCTATCTGCTGCCCTTGTCCTTCTAAATGGTAGTGGTCATGGGTTTGGAAGGTGCTGTCGAAGAAGCCTTGGTGAATTCCTGCAGTGCATCTTGTAAATGGTACACACAGCTGCTACAATGCGTCGATGGTGGGGGGAGTGAATGTTTGTGGATGTGATGCCAATCAAGTGGGCTGCTTTGTCCTGGATGGTGTCCAGCTTCTTGTGCTGCACTCATCCAGACAAGTGAGGAGTATTCCATTACACTCCTGACTTGTGCCTTGTGGATGGTGGACAGGCTTTGGGGAGTCAGGAAGTGTGTTACTCATCGTAGGATTCCTAGCCTCTGACCTGTTCTTATAGCCACTGTATTTATATAGCTAGTCCAGTTAAGTTTCTGATCAATGGTAACCCCCAGGATGTTGATAGTGGGGGATTCAGTGATGGTAATGCCATTAAACATCAAGGGGCGATGGTTGGATTCTCTCTTGTTAGAGATGGTCATTGCCTGACACTTGTGTGGCACGAATGTTACTTGCCACTTGTCAGCCGAAGCCTGGATATTGTCCAGGTCTTGCTGCATTTGAACATTGACTGCTGCAGTATCTGAGGAGTCGCGAATGGTGCTGAATATTGTGCAATCATCAGCGAACATCCCCACTTCTGACCTTATAATAGAAGGAAGGTCATTGATGAAGCAGCTGAAGATGGTTGGGCCAAGGAAACTACCCTGAAGAACTCTGCACTGATGTCCTGGAGCTGAGATGACTGACCTCCAACAACCACAACCATCTTCCTTTGTGCTAGGTATGACTCCAACCAGCAGAGAGTTTTCTCCTGATTCCCATTGACTCCAGCTTTGCTAGGGCTCCTTGATGCCACACTCGGTCAAAAGCTGCCTTGATGTCAAGGGCAGTCATTCTCACCTGACCCTGGGAGTTCAGTTCTTTTGCCCATGCTTGAATCAAGGCTGTAATGATGTCAGGAGCTGAGTGGCCCTGGCAGGGCCCAAACTGGGTGTCAGTGAGCAGGTTATTGCTAAGCAAGTGCCACTTGATAGCACTGTTGGTGACCCACTGATGATCAAGACTAGACTGATGGGGCAGTAATTGGCCGGGTTGGATTTGTCCTGCTTTTTGTGTACAGGACATACCTGGGCAATTTTCCACATAGCCGGGTAGATGCCAGTGTTGTAGCTGAACTGGAACAGCTTGGCTAGGGATGCAGCAAGTTCTGGAGCACAAGTCTTCAGTACTATTGCCAGGATATTGTCAGGGCCCATAGCCTTTGCACTATACAGTGCCTTCAGCCGTTTCTTGAAATCATGTGGAGTAAATTGTATTGGCTGAAGACTGGTGTCTGTGATGCTGGGGACCTCCGGAGGAGGCCGAGGTGGATCATCCACTCGGCACTTCTGGCTGAAGATTGTAGTAAATGCTTCAGCCTTGTCTTTCACATTGATGTGCTGGGTTCCCATTGGAAGCCTCCTCACCCAGTGAGTTGTTAAATTGTCCACCATCATTCATGACTGGAGGTGGCAGGACTGCAGAACTTGGACCTGATCCATTGGTTGTGGGATCGCTTAGCTCTTCTATCATTTTCTGCTTACGCTGTTTGGTACGCAAGTAGTCCTGTATTATAGCTTCACCAAGTTGACACCTCATTTTTAGGTATGCCTGGTGATGCTCCTGGCATGCCCTCCTGCACTCTTCATTAAACCAGGGTTGATCCCCTGGCTTGGTGGTAATGGTAGAATGGAGAATATGCTGGGCCATGAGGTTACAGATTGTATTCGAGTACAATTCTGCTGCTGGTGATGGCCCACAGCACCTTATGGATGCCCAGTATTGAGTTACCAGTTCTGTTCAAAATCTATCCCATTTAGCAAGGTGGCAGTGCCACACAACACGACAGAGGGTACCCTCAATGCGAAGGTGGGACTTAGTCTCCACAACAACTGTGCAGTAGTCACTCCTACCAATATGGTCGTGGACGAGTGCATCTGCAGCGGGCAGGTTGGTGAGGCCTCTTGTTGGTTCCCTCACCATCTGCTTCAGACCCAGTCTAGCAGCTATGTAATTTAGGACTCGGTTATCTCGGTCAGTAGTTGTGCTACCGAGCCACTGCTTGGTGATGGACATTGAAGCCCCCACTCTGAGTAATTCTGCCCCTTTGCCACATCAGTGCTTCCTCCAAGTGATGTTCAACATGGAGGAGTACTGATTCATCAGCTGAGGGAGGGCAGTACGTGGTAATCAGTAAGATGTCTCCTGGTCCAGAGTCGATGTTGAGGACTCCCAGGTCAACTCCCTCCCAACTGTATACCACTGTGCTCCCACCTCTGCTGGTGGGACAGGACATACCCAGGGATGGTGATAAGATATGATTCCATGAGGGTGACTATGTCAGGCTGTTGCTTGACTAGAAGGTTTAATTCCTTTTTGTAGCAGTTTGATACAACTGATCATTGCTATGGATCTGGAGTCAAATGTAGGCCAGACTAGATAAGAACGGCAGATTTCCTTCCCTAAAGGGCATTTTTACAATGGTTTCATGGTCACCCTTCGACTTTAATTCCAGGTTTTTACTGAATCTGGTATGGCAGGATTCAAACCCAGGTCCCCAGAGGATTACCCTGGGTCTCTGGATTACGAGTCCAGCGACAATACCACTACGCCATTTCCTCCCCTGCCCAGTGTCTTTGGCTTGTGGAGGAGGATCCTGCCCCTCGCAACTATTGAAAGTTAATGCACATGGACATATATTTGAGGACAAGATAGACCCTGCGCGTGAATTCACAGTGAAGATTCACAAATGAATATTGCCCACTTATGACCACTAATCCATGTCCCTGCATGACTAAGTGGATGCCCCACAAGGGGAGTAAAGGGGTGTGAAGGTGCCTGAAAATAAAAATTAAAACAATCAATTAAAAACCTCAGAGTTGCTAATTCTGCATCGGAAGTTCATCCCTGCGAGTACAGTTTGTAAAGAATAACATGGGTGGCAGTTTGCATCTTCACATCTAAAACTTTGCTGAAATACATTCAGACACAGACTACCAAGAAGACTCACACAAAATCTGATTGATTAATTTTATGTAGCCTCACATCCTAAGTTACAGTCCTACTGAATTATGAATGGACTTCCTAGCAAACCTATCACTATCCATTTATCTGTATCTATATTTAAATGCTTTCTTCCGATGTTTAATGGATGATAGTTGTCCTATATGTCTGGGTAACTTGCCCACATGTCTGTCCTTGGCTTGCTGCATTGTTCCAGTGAAGCCCAACGCAAACTGGAGGAACAGCACCTCATCTTCCGACTAGGCACTTTACAGCCTTCCGGGCTGAATATTGAATTCAACAACTTTAGGTCTTAAACTCCCTCCCCCCATCCCCACCCCGTTTCTTCCCCCTCCCTTTTGTTTTTTTCAATAATTTATATAGATTTTTCTTTTCCCACCTATTTCCATTATTTTTAAATCTACAACTAATACCTTGTCAGTCTTTCCACCCCACCCCCACTAGAGCTGTACCTTGAGTGTCCTGCCATCCATTCTTAATTAGCACATTCTCTTAGATAATATCACCACCTTCAACACCTCTTTGATCCTTTTGTCTGTGACATCTTTTGATTATCTGCTCCTATCACTGCTTGCTTGTCCCTACAACCACACCCCCCCCACCAACTTCTCTCCCCCCCGCCTCGAAACGTCAACTCTTTTCTTCTCCGCCGATGCTGCCAGACCTGCTGAGTTTTTCCAGGTAATTCTGTTTTTGTTTTACTCTTACAATATCGCTTACCAAACTGAGCTAGAAACCTTCCATAATAGGGCCAACATAGAGAGAAAGATAATTGGCCTAGGCTTTGTGGTGGTAATAATGGTGAAACTATCAGTGTTCGCTGTCATTCTTCCACTGAAACAGACAGCAACTTTTGGATTCTGCATGTGCACAAAGTAACACCAAAATCCAGAAACTGGTTCCATATTCCTCCAGAGTGTGCATTGTAGAGGCTCCCTGCAGACTGTCATTAATGGAAATCAATGGAATTGACAAGAACTTCCACTCTTATATTGTTAATCTGGCCGTAAAAATGCTTGAAACTATTATACCTTGTTGAATGAGGTGTACCTGGATTTCTAACTTTGTACTAACCTCATAATTACTGACAAACAAACACCCCCACTGGCCTTGAAAAGCTAATTTTGTGGTTGTGGAGTGTCACATTTTTCTATAATGTTAAAGAAAATTCCATGGCCTGAATTTTGAGGAAGCAGACGCGAAGTGGGCTTCGCCCCCAACTTACGCTGGCTGGCCAATTAACGGTCAGCCAATGTGAAACGCGCCCGGAAAAAGGCTCAGCACTACTGCTGGGGGGCAGGAAAAGGGCGGGCGCTAATGTCATCGCAGGCACGGGTGAGCGCTTCGAGAGAGCTCCCTGAAGGCAGACAGCTGCCTCAGGGAGCTGCGATCCTGCTAATAAGAAAATAAAGCCCAAAATTGCTGCAAAAAATGCCCATGCATCACGATCATGCACCAGAAAGCATACCCCATTAAAAAAATCAGCCCCCAGATATTTCTTTTTAATTTAAATCCCAATGGAAATTTCATCCCGCCCTTGGATGTGGTTTCATCAAGAATGTAAAGCCCACCTGGCCGATTGGCCCATCCGCCAACCGTAAGGTTGGACTGGCCATGAAGAATTGCTGATAATTGGGGCGTTAATGGGCTTAATTGCCTGCTTAATTGTCGGCGGGTGCTCTTCTGACTTTACCGCGCGCCTGCCAAGTGAAACATCGCGTGGGTGCGTGATGATGTCGGGACGCTCGCCTGGCATCATCTTGCGCAATTTCACACCCAATTGGGTTGGGTGCGCGTCCACTCACAGGACATGAAATTCTGGCCCATATTTTAAATTTTTTTTCCCTTTTTCAAAAGTCTGTTCCTTTATCTTGCTTCTATCTTAATCAAATCATAATCATTTACTTCACCACCTTAAAATTTAAATGAAAAGTAAGGGATATTAAATGCTTTTAAATTTCTGGTTTGCTGCATGTGAACACTTCAATGTGTTTGGCCGCTTGTTGACATCACTGCTGGTGTACAACAAGGGCTGGGTTTTCCAGCCCCGGTAGACAAAGTGGAGGCAGGAACAAGAAGAAAATGGTTGCCGAACTGTGCAGCCGCAAATCCTGCCTCCATTTCTGCCCTCTCTCATTTTACTGAGGGCGGGGGAAGAAGCGGGCCTTAGAACAGGCCCATTCCTATTAAGGACCTAATTTACATTGTTGTGGGCTCAGTAAGAACTTATCTCAAGAAAGTTTTTAATTTTCACCGAGGCAGCTAGAATTCAGCAGCTGTCTGGTGTCAAACCAGTCTCATGGAGGCAAGGGTGTGTCATGGAGGCGAGGGCAACTAACATGGAGGCAGGAAGAGTTTTAAAAGATAAGTAAAAATGGTATTTAGAATTTAACGGGCTTACTCCTTTGAAGTTAAAGTTCCATTACTGATCAGGGGAAGAGACAGAATTAAGAACTTTTCCAGTTCAGGAGGTCGTCACCCACCTGGCATTATTTGGGCATTGGAACAGTGGGCACGGCTGTTTGGACTTCACCTGGACACCCGGAAGACTGCAGATGGAAATGGGTGCTGTACCCTCAGAAATCGAGACTATTGGAGGTGATGAGCAGCAGCCTGCACCGGAAGGACAGGGTACTGGACATCTGGAGGCCTGAGGAGAGGGACAAGGGCCATAAAGGTGAAGGAGGCATTACCCTGAGCACAGGATCTACAGGCAAAGGTGAAGAGACCTCTAGATGTTTGTGGACCAGTGACAAAGGAGACTGCAACTCTCTAGGCAGATGGTCGCAACATCTGAGCCCTCAACAGTGGGGACCTCTGCGGCATCTCACAGGTGGCTGCACACTGGTGCATCACCCAGGTGACAGAGGCCCTCTTTACCATTGCTGGACAACACATCAGAATCACAATTGATGGAGCATCACAGGCAGTGAGGGCACTGAGTCTCTCACCTAGAGCGGTCAGGTGGTGCCCTGCAATATGGTCAGGCAGCGGGAGATGACGCTGAAGAAAGAGGCCACCCTGCTGCAAAAGTATGAGCAGGGTGGCCTCCTCCTTCCAGCTTCTGGAAAGAGGTTCTCCCCATTCTCCCTCATGGGTGCCAGGTCTCCAGCTGCCCTGTGCCATCTGGGGTCCCTGTGGTGCAGTGGCAGGCTTTGGCACAAACCCTCTCCCTCAGGGCAAGCAGCAGCCTCAATGAGGTTGCCGGACGTCCGACATCTGTCGCCATTTCTGCCCCCGGGAAACTCATCTCCATCCCAAGTTTAAGGGCTTGCCCCCAAGAAAATTCGAAACTCAGTCAGGATCCCGCCAGAGTTGGGTTCCTGACACAAAAACAGACACTACTTCTGTTTCCTTGACCCCTAGACAGCCCCTTGACTTGACCCAGATTTAAACTGCAGTCAGGAAAAGGGAAAAATCAGAGCTATTTCCAGATCTTTGTGGGCAGCTTTCTTTAAGGTCAGGGATGAGTCCAATGGCAGTGATTTGCCTTAGGGCAGGCCCTCTCCCCGTTTCTCGACACCTCGCGCTCTTACACTTTCCCCTTCAGTTGCTCGTAGGACCCTCCCATGTACAATTTCAATTTTCCCAAGGAAAAATGCATGAGGTGGTTTCTCATTGCCTTCAATGTGTACTTAAAGGAAATACAAGCCCTCTTCCCTAAAGATCCTCTGCCTATAAGAGGCCGTGATCCTTCAAGGTTCCAGCTCTCTGACATCACCACCAAAATTACATTGGTTCTACCGTTGGCCATGGCCGTAACCCTGACCCTGTGGCCCTTACCTGGGCCTGTGTGACTCACAAAAGGACAGGGGCAACCATCATCTGAGCTCTCAAATAACCCTGCTACCCTCCAATTGCTTTACTGCTCACCATAAAGTTGAATTTTAATCCAGGACAAATATCAGTACAGGCTTTACTATAATGGAGGCTAGTTCAGCTCATGGCTTTCTTTCATGCTCCATTAGATATCTTGGAAAACAGAAAATATTAAGCTATTTAATTTTTGTTTACTTTTAACATAGGCTGGGATTTTCCACCCCCGTTTGTGTCGGGCGTCATGGCGGGTGTGAGCGGACAATATGGCGAGAAAGCCAAAAATCGGTTTTACGCCATCATGAAACCAGTTTGCGATCGTCCGCTCCGCCCGTGAATGGTGGGCTGCATTTCCCACCACCGCATGTCAGGAATGTCATTTTAATACACCTGTTCGCTAGAATCATCCCCCCACACTGGATCATTCGGGCATGTCAGTGTATTTCACAACTGTACTTGGGACTTTGAGGTTTGTTTACCTACCTAGCTTTGGGCAGCACTCGTGGTCATTAGTGCCAGGCTTCGCAGGCAGCACCACATCACTCTTAGGAGGTTCACAGACACCTACCTACCAGACCAGCCATAAGGCAGGGGTGCAGGGCCAGGGCTTGCTTGGGGGAAGGGGAGAAGTGGCCTCATGCGAGGGAAGAGGCTGCAGGGTGAGGGCTGTACTGGGGAAGGGGGAGTACCCCAGGGTGTGTGTTGGGGCACATGTTGATCTGTGCAAGTGGCCTCAAGATGGTGAGGGCTGAGGAAGCAGTCTCCAGAAGAGGTGAGGCCAGATGGAGGTGTGAGGGTGTGTGTGAGAGAGTGAGTGGTGAGCTGGCTGTGAGTGAGATGCTAATGAATGTGTGTTGGCCTTGTGAGTGTGTGAGTTTAGAGTGATGAGATAGTTGCCGTACCTTGGCGGCACGAATGAGGCCATTCATCCGTTTTCTGCACTGGATGGCCAACCTCTTGTGTGCAGCATTGGCACTGACCACCTCTGCCACCACCTCCCAAGCCAGAGTGATGAGACTGATGGGCCTCCTGAGGCCAGAGTGGGGGCTGGGGACACCATGGCTGCTTTCACGGCATCCAGAAGGCATTCCAGAGGTGCGACACTGAATCGAGACGCTGCACTCTTCCTGGCTTTTTGGCCGTGTCTTCACCAGAGCAGTCCTGGGCTGCAAGCATTGAGAAACATGCATGCGGCTGCAGTTTAAATATGGCACCCTGTGTGAGGAAGCAGCGAGGTAACGGCATGACGGGAAAATCGGACGCCGCCCGCCAGTGAGATGGCGTGTTTCCTGTGGCTGTATGATTAATGAGGCGGGAACGGGATGGTTTGGCGGGAAAACCCACCTTTGCTGCCAGCAGGTGAAACGATTCTTTTCCCAACTGCTACCGCCTTTGTGCAAATCTGGGACGATTCCGCCCATAATGTGGTGGAAATGTTCTTTGCAGGGGACATTTTTGGAAGCAGTAGGTTACATTTTGTCAAGGGCTAACTGTTCAATTCATCATGATGTTTTACAACTGTCAATGTGCTCAACTAATATCTTTTCTTACACCTTTGTGGTAACTGTTCTGGAACTGGTGCAGAAACCATGGGCAGAATTTTCAGTTCGGTTGGCGGGCAGGGTCGGTGGGTCCGGGATCGGCTGGGGAACAAACCGCCAACCGCAATTGGCCCCCCCACTGCAAATTCAGGCTGGCTGACCAATTAACAGCCAGCCAGCAGGGAGCGTGTGCTGAAAGGCCTGGCATTGCTGCGGTGGGGGTGGGAGGAGGGCGAGCGCTGAAGTCAGCGCGGGTGTGGCTGAGCGCTCACAGGAAGCTCCCTGAAGGAAGACAGCTGCCTCTGGGAGCTGAAGACCTGAACAACCTAAAATAAAAGTGACAGAAACCAGGAAGAAAGTGTCCAAGCTTCATAATCAGTCACCCGAAAATGTAGGCAATGAAAATGCTGTCCACCGAAAATTATTTTTATTTTAATTTATCATGGGAACCTCATCCCGCCTGTGAACGAGGCTTCCTGAAAAACGCAAAGGCCTCCTGGCCTATTCGCCCACCCGACAACCATAGTGTTGGACTGGCAACGAGAAATCTCTGTTAATTTCGCCATTAATAGGCTTAATTGTCCTCTTCATTGTTGGCAGGTGCACTTCCAAGTTTATCGTGCGCCCGCGGACCCGAAATATCGCGCGAGAGTGTGATGACATTGGGACGCTCGCCTGACGTCATTAGGCGCTAGTTCATGCTCAAGCGGGTCGGTTGTGCGCCGGCCCACTCAGCAAAAAACTCTGCCCCACATTTCCAGTGAAGTTATAGCTATGAAGTAGGATTAGCTCTGAGGAAATGATCTGAAGTCCAGGAATGTTGGAATCATCAGGAAATTTGAAAGTCATTCTGGAAGTGCCTTAAAGAGGGACATGTCTAATGTAGCACACAAAGCCAATTATCCCCTTTTATCCTGTCTGCCCTAGTCTTGTTTGAGTTTTCATTTGGTTAGGTATCTTGTACTTTCATCAGCTAGTACGAACTTGACCTGCTGCAGGCAAAAATTTCTTTTCTACTTCATTTTATTGCTGTGAGCACTGATTTAATTTCAGCTTGTTAACAGTTTGCTCCAAGGTTTTTGCTATGCGTGCTGCATGGTGCTATCAGTGAGGCATGGTACACTGTTCATTCATTGAAACTACTATCGGTGTATTATAGGTGGAATTAAGGCTTTGAGAGCTCGATGAAGAGCAGCAGACAGGATTTGTTCTCCATTTCCTTAGTTTTATAAACAAACAGTGATGTTATTTTAAACTTCTGTACAGTTTAATACTAGGCAGTGACAATGAGCCGATTAACCCATTCTTGCCCTAAAAATATCTATGATATATTTCTATAACCTATTTTTTTAAATTCTTTCATGGGATGCCATTTCAGAGGGCAGTTAAGAGTCAACCACAATTGCTATGAGTCTGGGGTCATATGTAGGCCAGACCTAGTAAGGATGGCAGATTTCCTTCCTTAAATTAGTGAACCAGATGGGCTTTTACAACAATCAATGTTAGTTGTCATGCTCACCATTACTCTGATGAGCTTTATATTCCAGATTTATTAATTGAATTTAAATTCCACCAGCTGCTGTGGTGGGATTTGAATCCATGTCCTCAGGGCATTAGCCAAGGCCTCTGGATTACTAGTCCAGTGAGATTACCACTATGCCCCCATCTCCCCCACCTACTATGGTTATTAGAATAATGAATAAAACACCATCTGAGTATTAAAAATATTTTTTTTTTCTTTTGTTACATGGAGCACCGAATCTTGAAATGTATTTGTTTAATGGAGCTCATTGACCTGAAGAACACATTTACAATGTGATTCTGCCCAGGAGGGTCACCATATGTAACAAACATAGCACAACTGTTTGTTGTGGTACATTTAGCTCGTTTCTATTTTTTTGGGTTACTTAAGGTTTTGAGCAACTATATTTGAAAATATTGTCCAACCATACAATCTTAACTCAACTGGGGCTGTTCTACAACCCTCATAATGGAATAAAGTTCCATGTTGATGCTGAGATATTGGAATGGATTTAATGTTCCCGATGCGGGTTCCGCCCTCTGGTTTGAGAGCTGGTGGGAAGCCTGCACCGCTTCAGTTGGGGGAGGCCTGACCAAATCCTTCGCACCTTCCCCAGAACTTAGGACTCTGGCAACAGGAACGCCCCCGCTGAGAGCTGTCGGCCAATCAGAAGTCGGTAGCTCTCCATTCCTGGAGCAGTGGCTGCTGCCGGTAATCCTGGAGGGACTTCACCAGCGATCATCGTGGGATCCCCAAACTCCAGTGAGTGAGGGCGGGATGGGGATCATGGGGTGTGAGTCATGGGAGTGGGGCAGAGTGTTTGGAGGCAAGAGTAGAGGGGTGACTTTCAGTGGCCCCTCTCCTTCCTATTGTTGGGTCCCTCATCAGGCACTGAGTGCCTGACAATGAGGGTCCACCCCCAACCCCCGCCCAGTAGGCTGCTGGCAAACTCAATAGGGTTTGCTTGGAAGCCTTCGGGTGGCACAGGAAAGCCATGAGATTCTCATTTAATCTCTGAGCCACTAATAAATTCTGGTGGGCTCAATTATAATTGGTGTTAATTGGCTCATTAATGAGTCTAACTGACATCCCACCACAATGGGTGAGTTTCCAACATAGGCCGCTTCCTGTCTCCAACTTAATAGCGGGAGGTTTTCCTGCCAATGGGAGAGTGACATGCGGCTTTTCCCGTGATTAAGTGGGCCCAGCCACCGTGTTTCCCGCCACAATGGGCTGGATTAAATTCCGCTCAATGTCTCTCACTTATTTAGAGGGTGGGTATTGCTAATTGCCATTTTGCTAAATTTCTTAATTCAACTGTTTTTACTTCACTTCTGAAATGTTGCACGGTTATTAAATATTATTGCCTAAAAAGAACAAATCTAGGTTAGTGTCAACCTGAGACCATTTAGTCCAACATAAGACTGATATAGGCTACATGATAGAATTCGTGGAATTATATCTTAAATAGAAGAGCGACTATACTCAGCAACATGAATGACAATTTGTAAAAGGCAAGTGTCTCACACTGTGTTCATCATACTTGTAATATCCGTAGCACAGAAATCAAACAACTTGCATTAGTATGTGAGTTTTTATATAGCCAAATGTCTGCAGGCATGCACAAGGGATTGGCACTTAATAGAAACCATGGGAACAAATTATCATATTTAAGTAAGCAATGAAAGCAGTGCCACTGTCAGCTGTGGCTCAGTTCATAGCACCCTCGCCTTTGAACCAGAGGGTTGTGGGTTCATGTCCCACTCCCGGAAACCAAGAACTGTGATTGTACTCGAAAGAGTTGCAATCTGTGACTGTTGATAACTCGAAAGAGTTTCCTATGAAGAACCCCGTGGCTAAAATGCACCGAGGGTTGGCATGGTATGCAACTGTAGTGCAGCTGCAGCCTTAAGCCTGTCTCCTACAATGAGAACTTCTGGGGATGGTAATGTGGAGTGGCGCAGAGGACAATCCTCTTCAGAACCTCCGCATGCAGCACTACCCCCACTTTATCTGCAGAATCATCTCCGCGTCTTTAGTTTCCTTTCCCTTCACTTTGCCGGTTACTTCTTAATCTCCCGCTTCCCCAGTGCTGGCTACAGCAGAATCGTAATGTCAAAATTTTTTGGTCGGATATGGTTTGAGTGCTTTCATCATTTCGCTCACCTAATTTGATGCCTATTTTTAATTGTCCCCACTCTTATAAGTTTCACTTGTACACAATCTTCCACTCTCACTACTGTGCTGTCCACATTTGCCCAATACTGCACCTCGAACTTTGAAAAATATTTGCTGTTTCTTCAGAACGTCTCTATTCAACATTTGACGGTCAGTTTGAATCGTTTTCTCACATCAGCCATAAAACATTTGTGAAGCCGCTGTTCCAGCATGTTCACCTATGCACAGAATGAATAGATGGCAGGAAGGGCACTGTGAAAAAGGCACCGATTATACCAGTTGTAACTCACCAGCATGTGAGTTGCGCAGTTCTAACACTCACTCCTGTCACTGAGCTGTGCCCTGTTAATAATTCGTTTTACTTAAGCTGTGATTCCTCATCCTGTATTTTCCATTGTACCTCCCTGTGACAGAATGGCCAAAGTCTTTAGGAGAAAGTATTGCCATAAAAGGTAAACAGGTCCTGAGCAATTAACTGTGCTTTACCAGATTAACAAGAAGTATAATTGGTCCAATTTAGCTGTAACTGCACTGGAAGATATAGTGCAGAATGTTCAACTTCAGCAGGGGCTAAAACTTCAGTGGAATTGAAACTTGGGTGAGGTGTATAACTGGTCAACCCACCACCACCTATTTTACACCTCCAATGAAGGATGCATCCATGAAATAGTAGAAATTATGCCAGGTTAATTTTTCCCTCAAAATCTTAGCCACATCCAACCTGAAAGTTTTACTAATTTATGGTTCATTAATTCTAATGCATCTTTTCATCTTAAATATGGATTTTGCACTGTGTGTGCCATAGCTGGAGGCTATTAGTGAGGTGCACTGGGAACTTAATGGATGCCATTAGCTATGTTTGAAACTTAAAATGGCAGTAGTCTAACATCCCAAGGGGGGGCCAGTTAGCTCACATGGCCAGCATGTGGTTCTGAATAACACCAACAGCGTAGGTTCAATTCCCAGCCCGGCTGAGGTAGACTTGGGACCTGCCTCCACACCTGCCCCATGCTTGATGCAAAGTGGTGCCCCTCAGACTCTACAACCAATTGTTTCTCTCCAATGGAGACAGATGCCTATGGTCCCTCATGCACTATGGCTAATTACTTATCAACCTAACATCCCTTGGAGGAACTCATAAAGGGACATTGTCGTCCTTTAAGATGAGCAATTATTGGGTAACAATGTACATGGCCAGCCGTGGGAAAAACAATTATCCATCATGGCGGTAAATGAGTGCCTTGAAAGGGAACTCTTCTAATTGTATCTTATGCAAAATTCCTTTGTCCTATATTTTAATGGAGGTGTCACCCCATTAAAATAAACAACCTCTGTTAAGCTAGCAAAAAAATGAATTCACAAGCATGTGAACATATGGACAAGGAGCAAGACTAGGCCATTCAGCCCCTCGAGCCTGCTCTACCATTTAATAAAACATGGCTGATCTGATAGTAACCTGAAATCTGCATTCCGCCTACCCCCGATAACCTATCACCCCCTTGCTTACCAAGAAACTATCCACCTCTGCCTTAAAAATATTCAAAGACTCTGCTTCCACCACCTTTTCAGGAAGAGAGTTCCAAAGACACACAACCTTCTGGATGAAAACATTTCTCCTCATCTCTATTTTAAATAGGCAACCCCTTATTTTTAAACAGTGACCCCTAGTTCTAGATTCTCCCACAAGAGAAAACATCCTCTCCACATTAACCCTGTCAAGGTCCCCTGAGGATCTTACATGTTTCAATCAAGTCGCCTCTTACTCTTCTAAACTCCAGCAGATACAAGCCTAGTCCATCCAACCTTTCCTCATAAGACAACCCACCCATTCCAGGTATTAGTCTGGTAAACCTTCTCTGAACTGCTTCCAATGCATTTACATCTTTCCTTAAATAAGGTGACCAATACTGTACACAGTACTCCAAATGTAGTCTCCCTAGTGCCCTGCACAACTGAAGCATAACCTCTCTACTTTTGTATTTAATTCCCCTTGCAATAAATGATAACATTCTATTAGCTTTCCTATTTACTTGCTGAATTTCATGCAAATATGTTAAGCACACTTAAGCAAATATTTTGAAAAATCTAATTTCATAGGATCTAGATTAAATATTAATCTTCCAGAATTTATACATGGTTTCAAACTATTGTCTATAAATAGCTAAAATACAGTCCAATTGTGGAAAAATTCAGGAGAAGTTCCAATAATTTCCATTTTTTTCTGTAAATCACGGGGATTTTGCAGATTTTTCCTCAATTGAAAATTTACTATTCTATCTTGTTAAGCGGCCAAGCTGCTTTGTTAATAATTCTAACCCCAACAATGCAAAATTGGGACAAAAAATATAATGGGAGGAAGTAGCACAAAAATTCAAACCAGGTGCAATATAAGTGTTCATTATTTCTGTACAGCTCAAATGAAAGATAGTTGCTTCTCTTTATTAAAAATGTCAACACAGCTTAATGAACACCGTTACAACTATTAGGCTGCCAGCATGTGAAGTGAGGTTGTTTTCTAGCGGATGGTTAACTGTACCTGTCATAGTCTTGACATATTTCACCGACAGAGATCAGCGCTTTCAGATACTCATTGGGCTGGTAGGGATTGATGTAATGCAAGGAGCAGCTGTTTCGTGGGTCTCCATTTGAAGCTGTGAAGTCAATGGCTACCTGAAATAGAAGGTGGCAATTCATAATTAACAGCACCATGCTCTGGATGCTACATTTCTTCCAAAGCTCATAGTGATGCACAATGTTCTAAAAAAAGCACACAAAATATGTCAGCACCATTACAAGTCTATTGCAGCCACAATATTTGGTATGAACCACTTGTTAAAAGAAAAGAGAACATTGAAGTCAATATCTACAAAATACATAAATATAGAGATCCACAAACAGATTACACAGAGTTAATCAACTCTCTTGACAACTCTTTCTCCGGTACATCGATGATTACTTCGGTGCTGCTTCATGCTCTCGTCGGGACCTAGAAAAATTGATTAATTTTGCTTCCAATCTCCACCCTTCCATCATTTTCACATGGCCCATCTCTGACACTTCCCTTCCCTTCCTTGACCTCTCTGTCTCAATTTCTGATGATAGACTGTCCACCAATATCCATTACAAGCCTACCGACTCCCACAGCTACCTCAACTTCAGCTCCTCACACCCCACTTCCTGTAAGGAATCCATCCCATTCTCTCAGTTCCTTCGCCTCCGTCGCATCTGTTCTGATGATGCTACCTTCAAAATCAGTTCTTCTGACATGTCATCCTTCTTCCTTAACCGAGGTTTTCCACCCACGGTCATTGACAGGGCCCTCAACCGTGCCCGGCCCATCTCCCGTGCATCCGCCCTCACGCTTTCTCCTCCCTCCCAGAAACATGATAAGGTCCCCCTTGTCCTCACTTATCACCCCGCCAGCCTCCGCATTCAAAGGATCATCCTCCGCCATTTCCGCCAATTCCAGCATGATGCCACCACCAAACACATCTTCCCTTCACCCCCCCTGGCGGCATTCCGTAGGAATCGTTCCCTCCGGGACACCCTGTTCCACTCCTCCATCACCCCCTACTCCTCAACCCCCACCTATGGCACCTCCCCCTGCCCCTTCACTTCCTCTCTCCTCACCGTCCAAGGGCCCAAACACTCCTTTCAAGTGAAGCAGCATTTTACTTGCATTTCCCCTAACTTAGTCTACTGCATTCGTTGCTCCCAGTGCGGTCTCCTCTACATTGGAGAGACCAAACGTAAACTAGGCGACCGCTTTGCAGAACACCTGCGGTCTGTCCGCAAGAAAGACCCAAACCTCCCTGTCGCTTGCCATTTTAACACTCCACCCTGCTCTCTTGCCCACATGTCTGTCCTTGGCTTGCTGCATTGTTCCAGTGAAGCCCAACGCAAACTGGAGAAACAGCACCTCATCTTCCGACTAGGCACTTTACAGCCTTCCAGACTGAATATTGAATTCAACAACTTTAGATCTTGAACTCCCTCCTCCATCTCCACCCCCTTTCCGTTTCTTCCCCCTCCCTTTTGTTTTTTCCAATAATTTATATAGATTTTTCTTTTCCCACCTATTTCCATTATTTTTAAATCTATACCTGTAATGCCCTGTCAGTCTTTCCACCCCACCCCTACTAGAGCTGTACCTTGAGTGTCCTGCCATCCATTCTTAATTAGCACATTCTCTTAGATAATATCACCACCTTTAACACCTCTTTGTTCCTTTGTCTGTGACATCTTTTGATTATCTGCTCCTATCACTGCTTGCTTGACCCTACAACCACACCGCCCCCAACTTCTCTCCTCCCACACACCCCCCCCCCACTTTAAACCAGCTTATATTTCACCCCTCTCCTAATTTTACTCAGTTCTGTTGAAGGGTCATGAGGACTCGAAACGTCAACTCTTTTCTTCTCCGCCGATGCTGCCAGACCTGCTGAGTTTTTCCAGGTAATTCTGTTTTTGTTTTCGATTTCCAGCATCCGCAGTAGCTTTTTGTTTTTATCTCTTGATTACAATTTCATACAATTCAATCTCTTTATTGGTGCATAATTGGTCAGAAAAATCTGTTGATTTCTGGTTTCTTTTTCAGTTTGACATTATGAGGATGTTTTTTATTATCTGCAGATTAGGCAAATGGGTGGTGGCCAGCATGCACCAAGCACACAATGGCAGCGCAAGCTCGAACCAGTTTCAGCTGCCAATGCTGTTCAAGCACTTGATTGGCAATTGGTCAATCCGAAAAGGGTGGCAAAGGTAGGCCTGTAAAATTGTGGTTGAGGGGGTGGGGGGCCAAAAACTGGACACGGATGGACTTGCAGTAGTTGGGAAGATCTGTATGGCTGCACTCTTTCATTGTTGGTATCACAGGGTGATCACCAGACTCTATGAGATCATTAAAGGAGTAGCAAGTGCAATGGGTTGGCAAAGAGTTTTTCTGCGCTGCTAGATACCAGCAGGAAACTTGTGACTTTAGTAAAAGACTGCTTTTTTGAGAAAGGTGTTGCTCTGTGATTTGCTATAGTGTAGCAGGAACAATGAGGGCACTTCAATTGAGCGTCCTTGGCAATTCGCTTGCTGTTTTTGTTTGTGCTCCTGGTGCTTTGTCTTCCTGTGTCTGATCTTCTGCTTCAAGGTTGTCAACAGCTGCCTCTCCTTCCTCTCCTGGGATCTTTACCTCTAAGACTTTCTGGAGGCTGTAGAGGACAAATCAGGCTACCACAATTCTTGAAACAGTGATAGATTTTCTTGCATATGCAAGCATTCCTTCAGCATTCCCACAGTTCTGGCTCTGACGTGGCATCACTGAAATGGTGCAGCAGTGGGGGGTCATAGGTCAGGGGAGGAATAAGATAGCCTTCATTTCCCATGGACTCTCATTTGTCCCTGATTTTGAAATCAAGCTAAAGTGTTCAAGTACATAAGTACATACATGGTGGCAGCTCCAATCACTTTTAAGTGTTCATATGAAAGAATTGGTAACTGTAAATATACATCACTTGAATGTTTGGGGAGTGAAATTTCTTCCTGTTGATGTAATGTTGAACATTGTCAGATGGGGCATTATCAGCCATATGAACAAAGCTGATCGTCCCAGCTACCCTAGAAAAATCCTGCAATTCTGTAGCCACTTACAGTACATTCATTCAGTTCTTGGGACCACTTTCACCATAATTAGGTAGCCTTGGCAAATTGAGTATTAGTGACTTGCTTGATGCAAGTGTTAAAGCATGTAGTGGGAATCCTCAGTAAGTTCTCAGAATGTGCAGATCACATAAATGTTTAGTGCTGCAACATCTCTGTGCCTGATGCATGGTCCTCTGGTGCTCTGACTGCAGCAGAGGACAGAGTCCTATTCTAGGTAGAATTGCATCCCCCAGATACAGCTCTATAGAAATGTTTTAAAAGGGTTGACAGAGCAAGACTTGCAGGCTCTGACCCTTCTCAGATGTTACATGATTAAACAGGATGGATGTGGAAAGGATGTTTCCTCTTGTGGGAGAATCTAGAACTGGGGGTCACTGTTTAAAAATAAAGGGTTGCCCATTTAAGACAAGGATGAGCAGAAATTATTTCTCTCAAAGGGTCAAGCGTCCTTGGAATTCTCTTTGTCAAAGGGCCATGGAAGCAGTCTTTGAATATTTTTAAGGCAGAGCTAGATATATTTTTGATAAGCAAAAGTGTGAAAGGTTATCAGGGGTAGGTTGGAATGTGGAGCTGAGGTTACAATCAGACCAGCCATGATCATATTAAATGGTGGAGCAGGCTCAAGGGCCTGCTCAAGTGGCTCTAATTCGGATGTTCATATGTATTTCCCTGTACAGCTTCTTGTGTCATCTCCCCTTCCTCCAAGAGATGGATAAATTCCCATTGGGAACCCCCATATTATAAACTATGGAGCATGGTACTCAACATCTCCCAGAGACAGAATCCTCTCCAGAGGATTAAAATTTCCAGCTGAAGGTTTCCGATGAACAGGGAAAACAAAGGGTGAAGATGATTCGGCCAAAGCAGAGTTATTGCCATAAGATTATTTCTTCAAAAAAACTATCAGCAGTTTGTCTCCAAGACACCACAACATCCACCTCTATCAGCTGATCCTGGCAACAGCGCTAGCTTTCAACGTGTACTGATTAGAAGAATAGAATCAAGGATTAGCCGAGGGATGTCATCCAATCCCAATCCGTCATTTGGATGTTTGCACCATTCATTGAATAGATGTTTCATCCAATGACAGAATTTGGATGTAAGTTAAGTGGGGCGGAAGCCTTGCAGATCCAAATCCTACCCTAAATTTCCCTTTTTTTGTTCCAGCAAAAAATTGCCAGCATTATGCCCTCACTCGCCTGTGGAATTTTAGGGCCTATGTACACATATTGGAATTATCAAATGAGGGAACTTGTAATGGTGTAGGTACAGAAAAGGTTCCAGATTTGCAATACTCTCTAAGTTAAATTTCTTTCGCAGCACCCTGGTCAAACTTGATGTCATCAATATGAAGCAATTGTGCAAAGGGATGCAACTAACCACTTAATATTCACTCATTACTGTAAATTGGAATTACACAACCTAAAATGGAGCAGCCATTTAGAGTTGGCAAACATCTTATGGCAAAAAGATTTCAAGGTAGATTTGTGAAGAAACTCAGAATTCGGCCTGGTCAATATAAGATAAAGACAACTTCAAAGAAGGTTCATGGCTGCTTGAATCTACAAGTTTAGATCTGATAGCATTGTTGCCAATATGGAAAACCCTTACAGCATTAGTGATCTTACTCTACAGCTGTCAAAGGCATCAAAATACTTTGCAAAATGCTTTTGCTAGATGCTCCCACCATTGTATTAGACTGACAAAGTCACAGCTTTGTGCTGACTGAGCAGGTGCACTTACAGCCCCATTCCACAGTGTAAACATGGCCAATTCAGCAACAACAGAAGTCTTTCTATAGCTAAGTAATGCCCTTGGTTCTGAATGAAATTAATGTCCGTTTAGTTAAAGCTGGGCTGCAAATCAACAGCTGCTCCTTTATGTTTTGACATGTCAAGAACCAGAATTATTTTTACCTTGCAATTCTTTTCAACTTTTTTTCTTCTTCACACAACAATAATTTCAACAAAAATAAATTAAAATGCAAATATTCTACCTTTTTTATAACTAGAAAACACTTGGTTTGGAAACCAGGGATTGCCGGAAATGTTACACTTCTGGAGGAATAGTTAGTGTCAAAGGAAAACCTTTGGCAAACCCACACTAGATGCCCACTTTCTACAATATAAAGGTTATCAGTCATTCATCTTCGAGAGATAAGAAACATCATCACTGGGAAGTGGTTTTAAAAGCATGATAGCTATTCACCTACCGTAAAGTGAATCTGACATCCGCCCATTATGTAATCCAAAAAGGAATAGATCCTGTGCAACTTCAAAACACAAAAATGCATAGTTAGTCCATGGGAGCTGAAGCCAACCATTTTAAAACCATGATTAATAACTTGGCATCTCCCCTGAACAAAAAGCTATCATCCTGTGCACAAGATTGATAAATGTCATTTATGCACGTTAGATCATGTGCGGCTCACTGATAGCTTTTAATTTATCACTGAAGAGAACGTGAGGAAGCTCATTTCATGATGAAACTGAGCAAAAGTTTCCTTAAGAATTTATCTTTAAGTATGAAAATAGGTTTCGATTCAGTACCAGTCCGCAGAGAGGCCTGAGGAAGTTCTACATCATTATAATCATCAGTTCAAATATTATCACAGTTGTAACCTCCATACTTGTTTGAATCCAACTCTGTCCAACAAAAAGTTGTGATATAGCTAAGGTAGTCTATGTTAAACGGGATTTGCAGCTCTTATTACTGATTTTCTGATAACTGTAGAGCCTGAGTAAAGTAAAATAAATTAACTAGGAAGATCACAGAATTTTTACAGTGTAGAAAGAGGCCAATCGGCCCATCGAGTCTGCACTGGCTCACTGAAAGAGCATTCCATCTAATCCCACTCCCCCGCCTTATCCCCATAGCCTTGCACATCCTCTTTTCAGATAGCAATCCTTTTGAATATCTCGATCGAACCTGCCTCCGCCATCCTTTCAGGAGGTTCGTTCCAGACTCCAACCACCCTCTGGGTAAAGAAATCTTTCCTCGCATCACTTCTACTCCTTTTGACCATTATTTTGAATCTGTGCTCTTTAGTTCTTAATGTACTCTTGAGTGCAAACAGTTTCTTATCCTGTCCTTCCACTCAGGATCTTGAATACCTCTGTCAAGCCTCCTCTCAGCTTTCTTTTCTCCAAGGAAAACAGACCCAACCTTTCCAATCTATCCTCATAGCTACAGTTGTTGATACTAGGAATCATTCTTGTGAATCTCCTCTGTACTCTCTAATACCTTCACATCCATCCTGAAGTATGGCGCCCAGAACTGGACGCAGGACTCCAGATGAAGCCTATCTAGTGTGACCTCCTTACTCTTGTGCTCAATGACCCTAGTAATAAAACCTAGGATACCATATGTTTTATTAATTGCTCTCTCAACATGCCCTGCCACCTTCAATGACTTATGTACATATAAACCGAGGTCCCTTTGTGCCTGCACCTCCTTTAGAGTTTCTCCCTTTATTTTATACTGTCTCTCCATATTCTTCCTGCCAAAAAGAATCACCTCACGCTTCTCTGCATTGAACTTCATCTGCCATTTTTCTGCCCAATCCACCAATACATCTATGTCCTTTTGAAGTTCAAGGCCTGAATGTTATCCTTGGCGGGCGCACACGATTGGCGGGCTAGGGAGCGGTCGGGAACTGGCCCCCATCCACGATTGGCCCACATCTGCGATTTCACGCTGGCTGGCCAGTTAAGGCCCGCCCAGCGTGAAATGTGTCTTCCCAATGGTCGGGAAGGGCCGGGCGGGGACGGGGGCCTGTTGGGCACCGGGTCCAATGGTGGCCTGGCGGCCAGTTTAAAAATGGCACAGGCAGCAACTTGAAGGCTGCCAGGGAAGAACATATCTTCTGCGTTCTGGAGACCGAAGCTATGGCCTCAACAATGGCTGGAGATGTCAGGTGGGAGGGCAGGTCGGGTGGGCACTCCCCCCCCCCCCCCCCCCCCCCCCAGTTTTCGGATGAGTATCTCACGGTGCTATTGGAGGAGGTGGTTGCCAGGAGGGACACCCTCGTCCCCAAAAATTGAAGGAGGAGGCCACTGCAACAGGCAAAAAAGCTTGGGAAGAGGTGGCAGCTCAGGTCAGCAGCCATGACGTTGTGCAGCACACATGGGTGCAGTGCCACAAAAGGTTCAACAACCTACTGCACGCAGCAGGGGTGAGTACCATGTTGGCATGGATCAGTGTGGTGAAGTGTAATGTCTGGCTGTCCCCCTGTGGAGCTCAGGGGTGTTAGAGCCTGAGTGCCAACTATCAATGACATCAGAGCTGGCCAAAGGGGTGAGCTCTGGCTGCTTGGACTGAGTGCCTTGCGGCTCAAGGGCCATAACTCAGATGTGCCCTGCAAAGTGTTCCTCAGGTGGGGTTGGCCAGACTGCAATGGCACTGCAGGTAGAGAGTGGATTAATCAATGCTCCTCTGTCATTTCAGGAGAAGATGAGCCATAACAACATTGAGAGGTCACGGACCAATGGAGGCCCCCCCAAACCTCCTAATCCTAACCAGATTTGAGCAGGACAGCTTCGAGCTGGAGAGGCACCATGCATCGCATTCAGCTGGTCGCAGAGAGGCTTGGGGTGTTAGATAAAGGTAAGAGTGCAGTGCACAGAGGTGAGAGTTTTAGATGGTGTAAACATTCTTGTGCAGTCCCATCACTGATGGGAGCCTCAAAACTGGAGTCCCCATTAATCATTGAAAGACAATGGCACCATGATGCAGATCTCTATTGTCTTACCAGGGTTCCTGGCATGCACAGGGACAGGTGATGACTTAAACTAATGACATGTCCTTGTTTCCCTTAGGTTCATCAGCAGCCACTCAATCGCAGGACCCCGAAGAGCCACCTCTGATGACAGAGGACTGGCGGGCTTCAGCTGCGCCTGTCACACCTGCTCTCTGAACCAGGCACCAGTGCACATACCAGCACCTCGGTGGGCGTTAGATCTTTGGCTATAATGTTGGAGCATAGTGGTGAGGGCACTTCATTCTCACTTGAGGTGCAGGCAGAGACAGGGTGTCCAGGGTGCCAGCAGTTGGAGGACTGCTAGAGACCAGGACGATACTGAGTTGAAGGCAGATGATGAGCCTCTGGAGTCATCCATTAGGAGACAGATGCTGGATGTCCAGCGGGATATGCAAGAGGATCTGGCAGAGATCCATTGAGGGTCTGCGTGCCATGGTCTCTGTTATGGAAGGGTCCATGCAGAGCATAAGCACAGCGTTGACCCTTATCACTGAGCGCACTGCCCCCCCCATTGAGACAGTGGTGACTCTTATGGAGAGGCAGCTCCAGGGACAGAATCAAGGGTTTCCTGGAGTTGCGCTCGGACCTGCAAGCCCTCACACAGGCAATGATCTCAGGTGGTCAATGTCAGTGTGGGAGATGGGTGAGGCACCCAGTATCCCAGCTAGGTGCCTGTCCATCAATGGCGAGCAGGGAGGTCCAGAGCGACATTGGTGCACAAACTGCCTATTGTTTCTGCAGGCTCCTCTCAGGGTGCACTGGATGACGGCAGCAGCTCCTCCGCTCCTCTGCCAGTGACTGTGGCATCTGATGAGGCTGAGATGAATGGGAAAATGCCAGCCTTGGCATTGGCTGCTCCCTCCCAGGCAGGGCCAGCACAGGCTCCATTGGTCAGATGACAACCACCAAGGTTATCAAGGCCAACAGGACAGCAGAGTCAGCAGACTATCTCCAATGCCACTGCAAGCGAGGCGGGAGCACCAAGACACAGCACTCATAAAGGCACCATGAGCACAAGAGGGACAGGTCACAAGTGACCTTCTGTTCTGTAATGTTTTGTTTATGGTTTACTGGTGTGAAAATGAATGTCAGAAATGGTAATGTTAACTTGTTTTGATTGTGAAAATTACATGAATTTTGTTTTTGTCATAATGGCCTGAGTAAGCTTCATCTTTTTTTTGGTGCAGGGTATGTCAGTATGTAATGCTGGATGTGAGTGGCTCTAAATGTTATTGCACAGGCACTGAGTGGACTTTGGATTCAAATGGAAGTATCATTTCAGACATCCTGGATAGAGGTGGCAGCCCTGCCATAAGGTGGAAGCAGATCATTGGCAGCCTAGCTGAAGGAGCATTGGATCAATATGTCCCTGGTGTCCCTGCCTCCCTGAAGGATACAAAGGTCTACCTCCACGCCCTCAGCATTCTCCTCACCCTGCTCCTCTTCTGACTCACTACTGGATTCATCCTGTAGTGGCCTGTGGAGCTGTGTCAAGATCCTCTTGCTCCAGTGGGTCCCCCCTTGCCAGTGCCAGATTGTGGAGAGTGCAGCATGCAACCACTATCAGTGACACTCTCTCTGGGGGGTATTGTAGTGCTCCCCCTGAACGGTCCAGGCATCGGAAGCACATCTTCAGAAGACCTATGGTCCTCTCTATCACCGCCCTTGTGGAAGCATGACTCCTATTATAACGCTGCTCTACCTCTGTTCTTGGGTGGTGGAGAGGTGTCAGAAGACACCTTTGCAATGGATAGCCCTTGTTACCCAGCAGTCGTCCATCCAGTTGGGCTCTTCAGTAGCCTCAGCACCTGGAAGTGTCTGAGGATATAAGCATCATGGGAGATGCCAGGGTACCTTGCACAGGCTTGAAGAATCTACTTCCAATGGTCACAAACTATCTGGATGTTCATCAAGTGGAATCCCCTCCTGTTGACAAAGGCACCCGGCTGACCCGCTGGCGCCTTCATGCCCATATGTGTGCAGTCGATTGCACCCCAGATGCGGGGGAAGCCAGCAATCATTGCGAAGCCTCTGGCTCGCTCAACCTGGCTGGCCTCATCCATACGGAAATGAATAAATGTCATTACCCGCCTGAACAGAGCTTCTGTCACCAGTTTGATGCAACTGTTGACAGCTGATTGGGAGACTCCACACAGCTCCCCAACTGACCGTTGAAAGAGCCAGAGGCATAGAAGTTGAGGGCCACTGTAACCTTCAGAGCCACTGACATGGGGTGTCCACCCACACAGTCGGAGCTGATCTCAGCTTCAATCATATGACAATTGGAGGCCACGGTCTCCCTAGAGAGGCGGAGCCTCCTTTGGCATTGCACCTCGGACATATTGAGGTAGCTGCATCAGTGCCTTTAAACCCTGGCAGCAGGACAGTGGCGTCTTCTGTGGCTCTTTCCGCCTTGAAATACCTGCTGGCCCTGTGCCCCTTGTGCCTGCGCCTCTCCTCCCACAGGTCGCTCCCCTGGAAGCTGCGTTGGCCTCCTCTCCCTTCTGCCCCTCTCATCCTCCTCAGAGGAGGTACCACCAGCAGAGACCACAATCCCCATTACTAGGGTCACAGAAGGCTGTCTGATACTTGGAAGGGTCCACATGGTCAAAATCCTCTAGGGGGGCCTTGGAGACACCAATGAGTCCTGAAATGAAGCCTAGAAATGCTAAGAATGAAGCTCAGAACTAAGATGAAGCTGTCAAGTTCAAATAAGCAATCAGCAGCAAACTATCTAAACTCTTCACTATTCACAATGGCAATGCCGCTGACCCTTTTTGTCCCGCCCTTGGATGAGGTTTTGCAAAATGTGGGCTGCCCGCTTGCCCATTTTGCCCTTGCGACAAGCGCAAAATCACATGGGCAACGTAAAATTGGGTTCAATTGGGTTTTTAATGGCCTTAAGTGGCCTTTTACTTGATGGCTGGTGCGGCTCCGACACCTGCAGGCGCCCACCGACCTGAAGATTGCGCACATGCGGGATGATGGTGGGACACTCGCTTGACGACTTCTCGTGTTATTTTATGCCCGATTGGGTTGGGTGCATGCCTGCCCGTGAGGTGTAAAATTCTGTCCCAAGACTTTCCTCATCACAGTGGACAATGCTTCCAATGTGCATATCAAACGCAAATTTTGAAATCATGCCTTGCACACCACAGTCTAGGTCATTTACATGTATCAAGAAGAGCAGGGTCCCAATACTGACCCCTGGGGAACTCCACTACAGACCTTCCTCCAATCTGAAGAACAATCAATTATCACTATTTTCTGCTTCCTGTCACTCAGCCAATTTCTTATCCAAGTGCCCACTTTCCCTTTTTTTAAAATTCATTCACGGGATGTGGGTGGGCCAGCTGGCTGGGCCAGCATTTATTGCCCATCCCTAGTTGGCCTTTAGAAGGTGGCGGTAAGCTGCATTCTTGAACTGCTGCGGTCCATGTGGTGTAGGTACACCCACAATGCTGTTAGGAAGTGAGTTCCAGGATTTTGACCCAGCGTCAGTGAAGGAATGGCCATATATTTCCAAGTCAGGATGGTGAGTGACTTAGAGGGAAACTTCCAGGTGCTGGTGTTCCCATCTATCTGCTGCCCTTGTCCTTCTAGATTGTAGCGGTCGTGGGTTTAGAAGGTGCTGTCGAAGGAGCCTTGGTGAATTCCTGCAATGCATCTTGTAGATTGACTCACTGCTGCTCCTGTGTGTCAGTGATGGATGGAGTGAATGTTTGTGGATGTGGAGCCAATCTAGCGGGCACCATTCCATGAGCTAGGATTTTGCTCACAAGTCTACTGTGTGGCACTGTATCAAATGCCTTTTGAAAATCCATATGCACCACATGAACAGCATTGCCCTTATCAGCCTTCTCTGTTACTTCCTCAAAAAACTCCAGCAAGTTAGTTAAACCTTAATGAATCCATGGTGGCTTTCATTAATTATCCTGAAGCTGTCTAAGTGACTATTAATTTTGCCCCAAACTATAGTTAGCAGGGCCAGAATTTTTCCTTCATCAAGCGGCCCCGCGCCCGACCTGAACAGGAGAAAAATAGTGCGCGATGACTTCAGGCGAGCGTCCTGATGTCATCACTCACTCGCACGATATTTTGGTCAGTGGGTGCTTGCAGGAGTCAGCAGTGCGCCCACCGACAATAAAGGGGGCTGTAATGCCCATTAATTAATTAAAATTAATTTTTCCCTGCCCATCCAACCTTACAGTTTGCCGGCAGGCGAATAGACCAAGCGGCCTTCGCATTTTTTGTGAAACCTCACCCATGGGCGGGATGAGGTTTCGAGCAGTGATTTAAAAAAATCTAAAATCTTTTAATTTTTAACATGTTCCTGCTTATGGAGTCACATGAGGGGACATGTTATCCTTATTTTTCCATTCTTTATTTTCCATGTTAAAAATCTTCAGCTCCCTGACGCAACTCTGTGCCTTCAGGGAGCTTTCACTGAGCACACCTGCACGCATGCGCTGACTTCCGCACTTGCCCTTCTCCCTCCCCGCCCTGACAGCGTCTGGCCGTTAATTGGCCAGCCAGCGTTAAATTGCGGTCGGGGCCCGATCACGGGTGGCGGTCAGTTTTGAGGCCGCTCCCGGGTCTGCCCGCCCGACGAGGTAAAAATCCTGCCCTAGGAGTTTCCCTACCACTGAAATCAAACTGACTGGTTTGTAGTTGCCAACATCATCCTTGCATCCCTTTTTGAACAAGGGTGTAACATTCGCAATTTTCTAGTCCTCGGTCATCACTCCTTTGCCTAAGGAAGACTGGAAGATTATCACCAGTGCCTCGCACCTCCCTCAGTATCCTCAGATGCATTTCATCTGGTCTTGGTACCGTATCAATTTTAAGTAAAGATAGCCTTTCTAATATCTCCTCCTTCGGAATTGTAAATTCCTCCAGTGTACCAGTTACCTCCTCTCTCACCTCAGCCTGGGTAGCATCCTCATCCTTTGTAAAGACAGATGCAAAGTACTCATTTAATACCTCCACCACTTCTCCTGCCTCCACATGCAAGTCTCCTCTTTTATCCCTAATTGGCCCTTCCCTTTCTTTTACCACCCTTTTATTATTTACATGCTTATAGAAGACCTTGGGATTCCCTTTTATGTTCGCTGCTAGTCTCTTTTCATGCTCCCTTCTTGCTTTTCTGATTAGCTTTTTCACTTCCCCTCTGGTCCTTCTATATTTAGCCTGATTCTCCATTATATTTTCTACATATCTGTCATATGCTTATTTCTTCCTTTTCCCCTTCACCTCTACCTCTCTCGACATCCAGGGTGTTCTAGATTTATTTGTGCTACCTTTCCCCTTAAAGGGAATATACCTTGACATTGCCTGCAATACTATCTCTTTGAAGGCTTTTCCGCCAACATTTGATTCCAACTTATCCGACTCAGATGGATTCTCATCCTAACAAAGCCAACAAGTTGGCTTTCCCCCAAGTAATTATCCCAGCTCTGGATTGCTCCTTGTCCTTCTCCATGGCCAACCTAAACCTTATGATACAATGGTCACTGTCCCCTAAATGTCCCCACTGTTTTTTAATCCACTTGGGCCAACTCATTCCCCAGAACTAGGTCCAACAGTGCCTGCCTCTCGTTATACTGGAAACATACTGCTCCAGAAATTTTTCTTGAACACACTCTAGGAACTCTTCATGTCCCTTTGCACTATTCCTATTCCAGTCTATATTTGGATAATTGAAGTCACCCATTATAATTGTTCTCTAATTTTGGCAGCTCTCTGTAATTTCTTTGCAAATTTGTTTCTCTACATCCCTTCCACAAGTTGGTGGTATATGTACTACATCGATCAATGTTATTGCACCTTTTTCATTCCTTTCCTCTAACCAGAGGGATTCTGTCCCTGACCCATCTGGAACATCCTCTCTCTCCAGTACTGTAATATCATCCTTAATCAATACTGCCACTCCCCCTCCCATTTTCTTCCTTTCCTGTCTCTCCTAAATACCTTGTACCTATTTAACGCCCAGTCCTGCCCTTCTTTGAGCCAGGACTCTGTTACAGCAATAATAGTTCCAATTGTCAACCCGTGCCTGTAGTTCACCAATCTTATTAACCACACTCCATGCATTCACATACATGCACATTAATCCCAGTTTTTAACTATTCCCCCTTGCTCTGACTCCATCTAATGACTTACTATAGCCATCTCTAGTTCTATCAAACTCTCCAAGTATTCAATTTACCTTGATACTACTCTCTGATATATCCTCCTTATTAGTGAAAACTTCTCTACTTCCCACTGTCAGATTTTCTCCTCTCCTCTCTGAATTTCCCCTCAGGTTCCCATCCCCCTGTCAATCTAGTTTAAACTCTCCCCAACTGCACTAACAAACCTCCCTACAAGAACATTACTCCCAGTCCCGTTAAGGTGTAACCCATCCTTCTTGTACAGGTCCCAGTTGCCCCAGAACTGGTCCCAATGCCTCAGAAATCTAAAGCCCTCCCTCTTACGCCATTTCTCCAGCCATGTATTGAACTGCCCAATCTTCCTATTCTTATGTTCACTAGCACGTGGCATTGGGGGTAATCCTGGGGTTACTGTTTTTGAGGTCCTGCTTTTCAATTTCCTTCCTAACTCCCTAAAATCTGCTTTCAGGACCTCATCCCTTTTCCTGCCTATGTCATTGGTCCCAGTGTGGACCACGACCTCTGGCTACTCACCCTCCCTCAAAAGAATGTCCTGCAGCCGCTCTGTGACATCCTTGACCTTGGCACCAGGGAGGCAACATACCATCCTGGAGTCATGTCTATGGCCACAGAAACGCCTGTCTGCTGATCTAACTATGGAATCCCCTACCACTATAGCACTTCCACTCTTCCACCTCCCCTGCTGTGCAGCTGAGCCACCCTTGGTGCCACTAACATAGCTCTTACTACAGACCTCTGAGGAATCATCTCCCTCATCAGCATGCAAAATGGAAAAACAGTAATAGAGCAAGATAGCCTCAAGGGATTCCTGCACTACCTGCCTGTTTCCCTTAGATACTCAGGCCGTCACCCATTCCCTCTCTGCCTGTGTACTTCTTAGCTGTGGTGTGACCGCCTCTCTAAACATGCTATCCACGTAATCCTCAGCCTTTCGATTACATTTAGTAGAAACTCAACTTTGCTGTCTGTTCAAATGACATCTTACTCTCTGCATAATTTTAAAAGCTGCTTGTATAAAATACATAACAGTCATGGCAAAAATCACAGACTGTTGAATAAATATGTTTCATAGTCTTTTCTCAGTCTTTCACTCTTTAATTCAGTGTTTTATTCTTAATTAATTAATATTTGAAGACACATTGGAAATTTCACACACGAGACAAATTAAGCATTCTGGTTTTCAGGTTTCACTTTTTTCCTGAATTCAGATCAAACAATTGAGTGAAATCAGCTGCAAGCAAATGCAAGCTTTTATTATAACACCTGCAGCCTATTATACACTCCACAGTTTTTATTTCCTATAAGTCACTTTTGAACTGTAGTCAATGTTTCGTTGGGAAAGGCCAATTTCTAGACTTTTCCCTGCATAGATCAAGGTTACTCCAGGGTTATACTATCCCAGTGTACCTTACCTTACAATCTTTCAGTATGACAGTTCCGGAGTTCTTATAATGCCTCTTTTTTGCCTTATATTTTGGATTAACACAATCCCAATGGATCTGGTTAAAAGAGAGAAGATCCTAGCCAGGTTACTACATGATAATACAAACCAATGAAACACTCATAATACATCCTCTGTAATTCTAAGTAAATGTATTTTGAATTGTCTTGTGATGTACCTTTGAGTTTAGAAACGTATGCTGACAAAATGGTTGCCATGCACACAAAAAACAGGCAATGTGTTACTTGAAGTGGGAAGAAAAACAAATTTAAATATTCACTGTGCATGTCATCAAGTCGAACAAAGCAACCAACAGTGGGGAATACCATTAACAGTTTAGATCATAACATGGAGCAGCTGATGTGTCAGGTGGAATACAAATTCAGCTGTTGATCACTGCTAGAACAGATGAGCAATAATTAAATGCTCAATGCCAACACCAACTCTCACAAATTCAGCGCATTATCTGTTACTTGCATTATCCACAGGAGCCTGGGTGACAGTGGATACTGATTTCACAAATTATGGCCCAGATTTTCCTGTCAAAATAGTGGTGAAACTACTCTCGCTATTATTTATGAGCAAATGGTACAGCAGCTTCAAGCAAATGCCAGATGGGTGGCTTAACTCAAAAATCCAAAGGTTATTGTCCAAGTCACGTCACTCCATCATCAGCTTCATAAATTTGGCATCTTACCATCATTTTTACTACTAAAATGAATTGAATGGCATGAAGATATTATGTTTATGCCTTAGATACAAACTAAACTCATCACAGAAAGTTATCTTGTTTATTTCAGTCTAAGTACCCTTTTAATGATGTGATGACTGTTAGTAAGTTATTTTTTATCTTTTCTTCTCTGTCTCTCTTTCTCTAATCCAATCTTCCTTTCCCTCTCTTTATTTCTCTTTCTGCACCTGATTTGACATTGAATTCACTCACTCTAATTAACACTTCCTCTCTGTCCTTGTACTGTTTATTTCACAATCCTTCAATCTGATTGGCATAGGACAAAAAAAGATTAGAGAGACAAATGCATGGCTCAAAGACTGATGTGCAAGAAGTGGGTTCCGGTTTGTGGGGCACTGGTATCAGTATTGGGGAAAGTGGGGGATGTACCGTTGAGACGGTTTACACCTGAACCATGCGGGGAAAAGTGTTCTTGCGGATTGCATAACTAAGTAGAGAGGGCTTTAAACTAAACAAGAGGGGTGAGGGATCAAGCTTGGGTAGAGGTAGCAATTCAAGGGGTAGAGTCAAGACAGGACAGCAAAATAGAAATATGTGAAATGAGGGTCAGAGAATGCAAGAAGGGACAGAGAGAAAAACCTAAGAAGAATACACCAACAGTCAAGGCTAGGTGTTTACAAGAATAACAAAAAGACAAAACTGAAGACTCTGCATCTGAATACACGTTAGCATTCATAACAAAGTAAGTGAATTGATAGTGCACATTGAAGTAAATAAATATAATTTGATAGCAATTATGGAGATGTGGCTGCAGGACAACAAGGATTTGGTCCTGAATATTGAAGAGTACATAACATTCAAGAAGAATAGGAAGCTAGGTAAAGGTGAAAGGGTAGCACTGTTAATCAAAGGTG
The DNA here is from genome assembly GCF_964194155.1 of Cetorhinus maximus. Lineage (NCBI taxonomy): Eukaryota > Metazoa > Chordata > Chondrichthyes > Lamniformes > Cetorhinidae > Cetorhinus > Cetorhinus maximus. The sequence goes on from NC_135884.1 coordinate 126,254,997, forward strand.
GCATTGGTGTAATAGTTAGAGATGACCTTTGTTCAGGAGATCAGGATGTAGAATCAGATGAGGAATAGTAGGGCAAAATAGTCACTAGTGGGAGCGGCCTACAAGCCCACTAACAGTGACCACAAGGTAGGACAGTGTATTCAAGAAGAAATATTGGATGCTTGTGATAAAGGGACGGCAATAATGATGGGTGATTGTAATCTACGCATAAATTGAAAAAATCAGATTGGGCAGTAGTAGTCTGGATGAGGAGTTCTTAGAATGCTTTTGAGATAGTTTCTTAGAGCAGCATGTTCTGGAACCAAACCAAGAGCAGGTTATATTAGTATTGTGTAATGTGACAGGATTAATTAATGACCTCAGAGTGAAGGCACCCCTAGGTAGCAGTGACCACAATATGATTGAATTTTACATCTAGTTTGAAAGGAAGAGTGGGCCAAAGACGAATATTTTAAACTTAAATAAGGGCAACTATGTGGGCATGAAAGCTGAGCTAGCTGAAGTGAACTGGGATACTAGGCTAGAGGATAGATCAATAAGAGAAGCAGTGGCAGCAATTTAAGGGGATATTTCAGAATATTCAAAATAAGTATATTCCTACTATAAAGAAAAATTCTAAGTGGAGGACCCACCATCCGTGGTTAACTTAAGCAGTTAAGGAAAGCATCAAACTTAAGGAAAAAGCATCAAACTTAAGGAAAAAGCATATAACTGTACAAAGATGAGTGGCATTACAGATAATTGGTCAGAATATAAAGAATGGCAGGGAATGACTGAAAGATTAATTGGGAGAAAGAAATTAAGTCTGAGCGGAAGCTGGCTAGAAATATAAAAACAGATAGCAAGGGATTCTATAGGTATTTAAAAAGGAAAAGAGTAAGTAAAGTGAGTGTTGGTCCTCTAGAGAGTAACAGTGGAGAGTTAATAGTAGGTTATAAGGAAATGGCAGATGAAATGAACAAATATTTTGCTTCTGTGTTCTCTATAAACGATATAAAAAACATTCCAGTAATAGCTATGAATCAGGAGGTGGAAGGGAGAGAAGAATTTGGTGAAATTGCAATTACTAGGGAAGCGGTTCTGAGCAAACTGATGGATCTACAGGCTGACACGTCTCCGGGTCCAGGTGGGCTTCATCCTAGGGTCTTAAAAGAGGTGGCTAATGATGTAGTAGATGCGCTGGTGTTAATTTTACAAAATTCGCTAGATTCTAGAAATGGTCTATCAGACAGGAAAGTAGCAAATATAACCGCTTTATTCAAGAGGGAGCGAGGCAGAAAACAGGAAACTATAGGCCAGTTAGCTTGACACCTGTCGTGAGAAAGTTATTAGAATTGATCATTAAGTAAGTTATAGCTGGGCACTTAGAAAATCTCAAGGTAACTGGGAAGAGTCAGCATGGTTTTGTGAAAGGGAAATCATGTTTAGCCAATTTATTGGAGTTTTTTGAAGGAGTAACATGTGCCGTGGATAAAGGGGAACCGGTGGATGTACTGTACTTAGATTTCCAGAAGGCATTTGATAAGGTGCCACATCAAAGGTTATTGCAGAAAATAAAAGCTCATGGTGTAGGAGGTAAAATAATAGCATGGATAGAAGATTGGCTGGCTGGCAGAAAACGAGACTATGCATAAATGGGTCTTTTACTGATTGACAGGATGTGACGAGTGGATTCCCACAGGGATCTGTGCTGGGGCCTCAACTTTTTACAATTTATATCAATGGCTTAGATGAGGGGAGCAATGGCATGGAAGGTAAATTTGCAGATGATACAAAGATAGGTAGGAAAGTATTTTTGAAGAGGGCATGAGGAGATTGCAGATGGATATAGATAGGCTGAGTGAGTGGGTAAAGGTCTGGCAAATGGAGTATAATGTGGGAAAATGTGAAGTTGTTCACTTTGACAGGAAGAATAAAAAAGCAGAGTATTACTTAAATGGAGAACGATTGCAGAATTCCAAGGTGCGGAGGGATCTAGGTGTTCTAGTACATGAGTCACAAAAAGTTAGTATGCATGTACAGCAAGTAATTAAGAAGGCTAATGGAATGCTATCCTTTATTATGAGATGAATTGAACATAAAAGTAAGGATGTTATGCTTCAGTTATATAGGGCATCGGTGAGACTGCATCTTGAATATTGTATGCAGCTTTGGTCTCCTTATTTAAGGAAAAATGTAAATGCATTGGAGGCAGTTCAGAAGAGGTTTACTCGATTGATTGGAATGAGTGGATTGTCTTATGAGGAATGGTTGGACGGACTGGGCTTGTTTCCACTGGAGTTTAGAAGAGTGGGGGGTGATTTGGTTGAAGTATATAAGATCCTGGACAATCTTGACAAGGTGGACGTGGAAACGATGTTTTTGCTTGTGGGTGAGTCCAGAACTAGGAGGCAGTGTTTTAAAATTAGGGATCATCCTTTTAGGACAGAGATGAGGAGAAATTTTTTCTCTCAGAGGGCTCTGCGACTTTGGAACTCTCTGCCTCAGAAGGTGGTGGAGGCGGGGTCATTGAATATTTTTAAGGCGGAGATAGATAGATTCATATTAGGCAAAGGAATCAAAGGTTTTTGGGGGTAGATGGGAATGTGGAATTCGAAACACAAACAGATCAGCCATGATTTATTGAATAGTGGAGCAGGCTCGAGGGGTCGAATGGCCTACCCCTGCACCTATTTATTATGATTGGTTAAGGAGAGTTGCTTGCTCTGTTCATTCAGGTCCCAGAGGCCAAGTTTCTCTCACTGTGCTGGAATCAGCTCATACTTTCAGCAACTTGTCACACAAAATATTTAAAAACCCAAACACGCAAGGGCAAGTATAACTAATGGCAGACACTGTTAGGTGCCCCGCTACAGAAAAATACGGGCCATGGCATGATCCTGCATGGCAGTGGAGTCAATCCACAGCGCAATACTGCATAAATAAAAAGACAGGAGTTTAGGAATCAGAAAGAAAATATTGCGGTGGTCGATATTTTATACCAGGAAAATTGCATGGCCATAAACTCAGTTGAGAAATTCCATTATTTAGAAGGAAAGACTATAATTAAAAAGAACGAAAGTGTTCAATCCCTGAATAGCAAGAACTACCATGCCATTGTTCTGGCTGAATATTGAATGGGAGCCTCGTGACTCTTATATAAACAGAACTGCAGGTTCACTACAACACAGCTGGGGCTCAGCTCCACTACACCATTTCAACAGTGGAGCTTTGCCTATTGCACAAAGCAACAAAGGAAACTGAATACCTTTGAATGCTATTGCTTGGCACAAATCCTATACTGAAACTGGAGGCAATGTGACATAAGACTATCAGGAAAAGGTCAAAACAACAACAGCTTGCATTTATATAGAGCCTTTAACATAATAAACTATCCCAAAGCATTTCACAGGACCGTTAACAAAAAATATTTAATACTAAACCCCATAAGGAGATATTAGGCAGGTGAGAAGCAGTTTTAAGGGGTATTTCAAAGGAGGGGAGAGAAGTAAAGAGGCAAAGAGGTTTAGGGAGGGATTTTCAGAAATTAGATCAGCTGAAGTCATGGCTTCCAATGGTGTAGCGATTAAGATCAGGGGTGTGCAAGAGACCAGAACTGGAGGAGTGCAGAGATCTCGTTGGATAGTAGGCTGGGGGAGATAACAGAGATAGGAGTCATGGCTGATCAGCCAACATTATCCTTGCACAGGAGCAATTTTTATGGGTTGATGATATTTAATAGCTAAATAATAAAAACTATTTAGTAAAAGTGATGATTCACTTGGATCCATGGTTCCATGAAATTTCTGGGCTGAGTCTCTCTGATTCACCGTGAAACTAACTCTTTTATTTTTTTTGTTTCTTGGATTGTGGGGTCATTACACACCATCGGCAAGATACAGGCATTGCCGCAGTGGAGCCACCACTACAGAAGGTGCAAAATAAAATAAAGTCATGCACTAAAGATCCCATCTGAATTTTAGGTGTTTGGCCGGTGAGGCATTGTGAAAGCAGGGGGGAATTGTGACACGTCTCTCTGCCTCCATTTGGAGCATTTGGAGTGAATTTTAATATCCGATTTTATCGGGCACAAAATCATGGGGAGTGCATCAGCTGTCAAGGCTGGGAGAGCACAATCATAAGTGCAGATCTTAAATATTTGTATGCTAACATTCAACACAACAGAATTACAAGGCCCAGTTTTACATAAAGTATTGGTAAATACAATTACATTGCAGCCCAGTCATGAAATCTAACTCTTTTTCTGATTAACCATCTATCGTTGTTTAGCTTGTTCGCAAAACTTCATGATTCAATATTGTTTACCTTGTTTTCTCCCATTGCTTTCCGCATTTGCTCAAATGTTGTGTAAAACTCTCCAATAAAATCATGTTTTCCTCGAGTATCATAATCCCAGACTAAACACTGGAGAAAAAACAGAATGTATATTGAATATACAGTGCTGTTTTGGATGCACATCTGCTCATTTATCTCAACATCTTAAAAATGGACAGTGAAATGAGATAGTGAAACTCTAGCTGGGGACCAGTACGTGATTAGCAGAATTCAGTGTACCCACTGTTCATGTTATTCATGGACAAGGATTACTATCAAATGTATTGCCAACATTCAACTATATGACCCACTGATGGAGCTGAAGGGGATTGATAGCATCCAAAATAATCCGGACAAATAATTAAGTAGGAATGAGACAAAAAGGGAAATATTGAACTTAGAATATAGAATGGATTGTTAGTTAACTTATGTTTCTATTTACTGCTAATTGTACTAATGATATTAAATCTGGTATACTCATGGATTACACCACAACATACTAAGAAGGCATGGAAATCAAGATATCGCACGTAACAGGAGTTTCCACTGATCTTACACCAAAGTTACAGCAGCCGATCACAAAAATCCTGAAGAAATTCACAATGGTGAACTTCTAGAAAATCATTTTCTGTAATACTCTCTGAAGTTTGAACTATGGGGCAGAATCTTCCGTTCAGCGTATGGGAGGCGGACCCCGCACGCCGACATGTAAAATGACGCGCGGTGATGCCGGGCGTGCGTCCCAACGTCACCGTGCGTCATTCTGATCTTCCGTTCGGCGGGCGCGCAACGGAGTCGGCTGTGCGCCAGCCAAACTGTCAAAGACCTGTTAAGGCCATTAATAAAGTAATTAAAGTAATTGTCAGGGCTGCCCATCCAACCTTAAGATTGGCGGGCAGGCAAAGAGCCCAGGCAGCCTTCGCATTTTTCATCAAGAGTTTATTAATTAAATAAAATTTTTCATGTGAATTCATAAACATGTCCAAGCTCATGTAACACTGTCACATGAGGGGACATGTGTCTGAGTAATTTTTTTTTTCAATCTTTATAACTGAACTTAATCTCCCTGAGGCAGCCTCATGCCTCGGAGATTTCTGGCCCCGCCTCTCCCTCCTCCCCCCTCCCCCACCGCCCGCAGAGGTAGCGCTGAGTGCTTCCGACGAACGTCAAGCTGGGCGGGCCTTAATTTGCCCGCCCACGTAAAATGGCGGTGCGCAGCCGATTGCGGGAGGCGATCAGCTCCGCGCCCAGCCTACCCGACAGGGAGAAAATTCCCCCCGTGATGTTGTACCAACAAATACATTTTTCAAAAAGAAATTCACTTTTAGAAAGAGTAACACTGTTCATTCTGCTCCTATTGATAAAAACTTTTCTTTTCTTGTAGTTCCATATATTTTGGGCTGGATTTTCATTGAGTCTGGATGGCTTAGTGCCCTTTAAAAATGGCGACCAGAACCTGATTCTGGGATTCCTGACCCCAGTCCTGGGGTTTCCAATTTTTGGGAGTGTCTTTTAAGGGTGTGGGCTGGTTTGGGTCAAAAGCTTGCACTCTGCACTGGTGACCAACTCCAATGCGGGGGTTAAGCATGTCCTTGTCCTTTGCAATTTTCATCGAGACAGGCCAGGTTTTCAATGAGTTGTGGTTCACCAACTCTCAGAGATGTCCTGAACCTCCACCCTCGTGCCGCCATGCAAAGGTATGTCCCCAAACAACCCCTATGGTTCCTCATGCCTCCCATGCCAAAGTATGCCCCTTCACCCATCCCATGAAACCTCATGCCCTCTATGCCAAGCTGTGGCACTTCCAAGCCAATTGACCCACTATACACTGCATAGAACCAATGAACCTATGTTGACAATAGGATATGTAAAAAAGCTTTAAGAAAATCAATCATTCATTCATAACTTAACTGATGATTTTTGTGATCATCACAATATTTAAAACACTTTACTACAGGGCAATAAAAGTGTCAATCATCCAGACCATTCAAAGTTTCAATAGCTGAAATTGCAAGCACTTGAAACCTTTTAACCTTGTTGAAATAAACATTGTGCAACTGACAGTAGAGATTAGAGAGCTAGGGCTATCAATCAAGCAATGTTTCCCCTGGGGCTCAGGTGTTTTAGTAGTCTAATGGATATCTGGGCTCCCAGCCAAGAATACATAATGGGGTAAAAGCAAAATAATGCCGATGCTGGGAATCTGAAATAAAAACAGAAAATTCTGGAAAAACTCAGCAGGTCTGACAGCATCAGCGGATGCTGTCAAACCTGGTGAGTTTTTCCAGCGTTTTCTGTTTTCAATACATAGTGAGACATGGCTAAGAGCCCAGAAATCTATTAGTCTGTTGAAACACATGAGACCCAGAGAAAACATTGCTTGATTGACATCTCTGGGTTTTTGGTTTCTGCTGCCAATTATACAATGTTTATTAGACAAGGTTAAGAGGTTTCAAGTGCTTGCAGTTCAGTTTTGAAATTTTAAAGGGACTGGATGATTACCCCTGTAGTAAAAAGGAGTTTTTATCTAACTAGTGGAAAGTTATGAATGGATGACTGTTTCTTAAAGTTCTTTTTAACACATCCTATCGTCACTGTAGGGTCCATTGGTTCTATGCAGTGTATAGTGGGGTCAGTGAGCAAGGAAGTACCACAGCTTCTCAGACGGAGCATAAAGAGCCATAGGGGTGGGGGGGGCATGAGGTGGCATAGATGGGGCATGAGGAATGTGTGGGGTTGAGGGGGTGTGACGGATAAGGGTTGGAGGGTCTTTCTGTTTTTATTCTAAATGGGACAAAGCCCCACAGTACTGAAGTGGGCCTTTTAAACAGCCCGCCTTGACAATCAGCAGCCCCTGTAGGCACTTTCTACCGAGGCAGGCAGGCCAAGCCGGGAATTTTCCCAACTGCCACTGCCCGCCTCGAGGATGAAAATCCAAGCCTTAGGCCAGAATTTTCTCATTGGCATGCAGGGGCGGGCCGTCGTGTAAAATGATGCGCGGTGACGTCGGGCGAGTGTCCTGATGTCACCGCGCACCATCGCGATATTCAAGTGGGAGGGCGCGTGCGCAATGTTCTCGGATGCGCGCCCATTATTAATTAACCAGGTACTTAAGGCCCTTGAAGCAGCAATTGTCTGAAATTTTTCGGGGCCCATGCGATCTTCAGGGCGTCACATGGGCGCAACGGGCAGGCAGGTAGGAAACATTTATATAAACCTCATCCACGGGCAGGATAAGAGGGGTGAGTGGGGTCACGAATGGCCTCTGTTGGATATGTAATTGTGAAAGTTACTGCTCCTTGTCTGTGTGAGCAGAAATACTTCAAAACTCATACCAGCTGCTTGGACAGGAATAACATCCTTCAGGTCAGGACTCTACAGTAAAGATCATTTCAGGAAGCCTACCCTTAGCCTGGGAATGGGAGTTGTGCTCTCCACTGGAGGCACCTCCTCTGAGGTGGAAGGGAGGGTGAGAAGGGGGAGGAGGCCAGGGGTCCACATTCAGCCTCCAGGGGAGCCACCTTTGGGAGGGGAGGCGCAGGCACAAGGGGCACAGAGCCAACAGGAAGTCCAAGGCGGAAGGGGCTGCAGAAGATGCCACTATCCTGCTGCCAGGGTATACAGCGGAGAAGCAGCTGCCTCAATATGTGTGAGGCGCAGTGCCGAAGGAGGATCCATCTCTCAAGGGATACAATGACCTCCATCTGTCAGATGGTAGGCCCTGAGATCTGCGCCAACTGTGTGGGTGGGCACCTCATGCCAGTGGCGCTAAAGGTCGCAGCTGCCCTCAGCTTCCATGCCTCCGGCTCCTTCCAGGGGTTGGTGGGTGCTCTTTGTGGAGTCTCTCAGTCAGCTGTCCACACTTGTGTCAAGCAGGTAACAGACACTCTGTTCAGGTGTGCATTAACTTTCATCCACTACCGCTGGGACGATGCCAGCCAGACACAGCGAACCAGAGGCTTCGCAGCGATTGCTGGCTTCCCCCGTGTCCAGGGTGCAATCGACTGCACACATGTGGCCATCAAGGCGCCAGTGGGTGAGGCCGGTGCCTTTGTCAACAGGAAGGGATTCCACTCCATGAACATGCAGATAGTGTGTGATCACAGGACGCTGATTCTACAAGTCTGTGCAAGGTACCCAGGCAGCTCCCACGACGCTTAAATACTCAGACACTCCCAGGTGCCGGGGCTCTTCAGTGCTCCAACCTGGCTGGATGGATGGCTGCTGGGTGACAAGGGCTATCCCCTCAGAAGGTGGCTCATGACATTTCTCCACCATCCAAGAACAGAGGCTGAACAGCGGTACAATAGGAGCCACGCCTCCACAAGGGCTGTGGTGGAGAGAACCATTGGTCTTCTCAAGATGCGCTTCCGATGCCTGGACTGCTCAGCTTAGCCCCGCACTCCAATACCCCCCAGATCGTGTGTCTCTGATAGTGGTTGCATGCTGCACTCTCCAGAATCTGGCGCTGTAAAGGGTCGATGGAGTGGACGAGGAAGATGTGGATGCAGTTGTTCCGGATGCACATGATGAGTCCAGCAGTGAGTCCAAGGATGAGCACGCACAGGAGAACGCCGAGGGGGTAGACGCTAACCCGGACATACTCCAGGGAGGCAGGGACACCTAGGAGGCTTTAATCCAAAGAACCTTTAGCTAGCCCCCCACAGATGGACCTTCAACACATGCCAGGGCTGCAGGCTCCACACTCGATACCTGAGTGCTAAATCAGCCTGGATACTAACATTAACTAAGGCCCTTGTCAATAAAGCTCAATGTCAAACAACTCACTCATAACATCATGGCTTCCCGTCTACTTGCAGAAGGAAGGAATCACCCTGAGGCATGGCAACATGTCAAAATTTATTGAGGGAACAAATATAACTTCATAAAACAAAAAAAAACGGTGTTGGACATCACACCAAGTCTTCCAGAAACTACTATGGGCCAACATAAAAGCACCAGTGAGAAACCCGTGGTGTGCCTAAGGTGCCTTAAATTTATGCTTATGGGTGCTATATCTAGGTGCTGTCCCCTCACTGGCACTGGCATCTGAGACAGCCTGCTCACTGTGCTGTCCTGTTGGCCTTGATGACCTTGGCGGATGTCCTCTGGTCCGTGGAGCCTTTGATGGCCCCGCCTGGGAGGGAGCAGCCAGTTCCACAGCTGGCATCTCCCCAGTTGCCGCAGCCTTATTGGATCCCACAGTCACTGGCAGAGGGGCGGAAGAGCTGCTGCCCTCTTCTGGAGCACCCTGAGAGGAGCCTGCAGAGACGACAGGCAGCTGCTGTGCAAACGTGAGATCACTTCGGACCTCCGTGCTCACCGTAGATGGATGGGCACCGAGCTAGGATACTTGGTGCCCAAACCATCTCCCACACTGGCGCTGACCAGCTGAGGCCAATGCCGCTGCGAGGGCTTGCAGGTCCGAGCGCAACCCCCGGAGGCCCTGATTGTTCTCCTGGAGAAGCCTCTCCACGAGAGTCGCCACTCTCTCCATGGAGGAAGCATGGCGCTCAGCCATGAGGCTCATTGCATCGATGATGCTCCGCGTGGACTCCTCAAGTATGGGCACCATGCCACGCATAGCCTCATGTATCTCCGCTAGATCATCCCGCACACCCTACTGCACTTCCAGCGTTCGCTGCCTCATGGACAACTCTAGAGGCACATCATCAGCCACCGACCGAGCAAGTACCTGGTCCCCAGGAGTCCCCCGACTGCCGGCGCCCTGGGCACTCTCTTGTCTCCGCCTGCACCTCAACCGAGTGTGGTGCCCTCACCGCTGTGCCCCGGGACACAAGCCGAAGATCTAATTCCCATCAAGGTGCTAATATCTGGGCTGGTGCCGGCCTGGCTGAGATGGTGTGACGCTGGTGAGGCAATATGTTCTGGGCCCTCAGGTGTGAGAGGTGGACCCTCTGCCTCCTCCTCCTGGCCCTGCTCTGGTGATGCTGAAAGGAAGAACAAGGACATTTGATTAGTTAAAGTGGAGACAATGTCAATGTGCATGCCTGTTCCCCGGATCAGTATGCACTCATCCTTCCATTATCAATGGTCAACCCATGTTGCAAACTTCAAATATTGAGCATTCAGCAGTGCCACGGCTGCTGGGACACACATGGTGACCTCAGTGCTCGGCAAACGTACCTCCCCGTGGCACCCCAGCCTCACCACCACTGGTGGATCTGGGCGCATGGTGCCTCTCCAGATCCATGGCCTGCAGTTCAAAAGGAGTCAAGATGACCAACTGGGCCTGGCCTCCACCAGTCCACTTCCGCCTGGTGGAATTGTGTGCAGTCTTCTCCTGAAAAGGAGAGAAGAGCATTGATTAGTCCAGCCTGTACCTGGATTCCCACTGCATCCCTGCCAACCCAACCAGAGTGGGACATTGCAGGGCTCTAGTTCTTCATTACCCCACAGCTGCCGCACACTCACGCAAAGAAGCCAGGGCTGATCCCCCCCTTGCCCACATGCTACCTCCATCACATTTGGCAGCACAAGGTGTAACTTTGCAAAGCAAGGAGGCACAAGCACGTGGAACACAAAGACCAGCAGATGGATGGGTACCCCTCCACCTGGAAGCTCCCCTCCCAGCTTGTTAGCACACTGACTTTGACACGCTTTGCAGTTCCAGCACTCTGCCTAGGTGCAGATCCTTGAGTTTCCCCCCCATTCTATACTCTGGGTGTCAGTGTCACACATGCTGCGGGTGCAGAACCCAGCTCAGCATAACCCTCTCAGGGTAAACTGGGCATGGGCAATATCTACTGGCCCACCCAGCAAAGGATACATGGTGTGAAGGATTCAATACTGTAACTGCACTCAGAGATGCTGGGGGGTGTGGGGTGGGGGAGGGGGTGCAGGTTGGGGGGAAAGGGTGACGGCTGCATTAAGTGACCTCAGCCAACATGGTACTCAACCTTCCCGAGCGCAGGAGGTCATTGAGTCTTTTTTGGCATTGGACCCATGTGCGTCACACCACATCATGGGAGCTCACACTCTCGGCCACCTCCTCCCACGCATGTTTGGTCCTCTGGTGAGCCTTCATTTAAACAGGCCGCCATTGGACCTGGCGGTCTGAGCGCACCCACCGCCTCCCGCTATCCTCAGGAGTCGAGAAATACGCTGGGCAGGTCTTAATTGGCCCGCCCCCGGAAAATGGCGGCGCGGACCCGATCACGGGCAGCGATCGGATCCACGCCTGCTCCCGCTCGGCCCGCCCAACATGGGGAAAATTCTCCCCTTAATGCCTGATTTTACTCACAGATATATCAAGGCAAAACTAGAAATACAACAAAACTCTTTCCATTGCCCCTTCTCATGTTTCACTTGAGCATGTATGAATACATATATATTATGTATATATATATATATGTACATTTAATACCCCAAGGCTTCAGGTTCAATTTTTACTTCTGTTTTTTTTTCCAGTTTTAGTTTCTCTGTGTGCTTCTTTGCGTTTCACCTTCTCTTCACTTGCTCTTTTATTTCTTTCTTGTTTTGATGAATACAAAAGGTTCTTTGTAGCAATATCAGAATGTATTAATAAAAAATGCCACTAATGTTTCGTATATGAATTTTCAAAATGTGTTTGATAAAGTGCTGCATAGGAGGTTTGTTGATAAATTTAAGATATGCATCATCAAAGTACTGTGCTAGCTTGGATAGGAAGCTGTTTAAAGGACAGAACACAGTGATTTATGGATATTTTCAGACTGGAGTGATGTTCCCCCGGAGTTAGGGTTGGGATCATTGGTTGGAATTTTCCAGCCGTTCACGCCAACGGGATCTTCAGGTCCGGCCAATGTGAACGGGGATTTCAATGGCTCGCTGACCCCGCTGAGGGAGGGGGGGGGTGGCGGCGGGGAGAGGGCTGGAAAATTCCAGCCATTCGTTCTGTCAGTATTAATGTTTGGGTACACAGGGCACAATATCAAAATCTGCAGATGATCCCAAAATAGGGCGTGTTGTTAATTATGAAGAGTACTGTAGATGTCTACAGAAGGACAGACTGATGTCAGATGAAATTTAATGCAGAGAAATGTGAAGTGATACATTTTGAGAGGCAAAAAAAGATTTGGATGAAGAAAATCAAACGTGGGCGGAATGACTAATCTGCACGCTTGTAATGTCGGCAAGAGACCAAAACAGCTGAGAAATTGGCAGAATCGGCTGCCTGACAGGCAAAAACAGCCGGCAGGAGACTGCCACTAGGGAACCAGAGATGCCCTCCCTGACACAATTCAAGTGGGATTCGGCAGAGGAATCACAGTCCAGGGAGGTTTTTGGAATGCCTGATATCAGGGTCGAATGCCCAAGACACAGTGGTATAGGCCTGCTCCTCCTGACCAAAAGCAACCAAATATAAATGTTTTTAGGTTATTCTGTTAGACTTCTTCTGGCTGCTGTTTCTTACAGATTTGGCCTGGAATGGAAGCCGTTACTGTTCCCCGCTTAAGCTTCAAGTTAAAATAGCAGATCAAGGCCCAGTGATGTAATTGCAGCACAATCTGCACATTTAATAAGGACCCACTGGCTTGAGGCAAATGCCCTTGCCACCTATAACTAAAGATTTTCAGGTAGACAGATCAGGCAGCAAAAGTGCTCTGAGTGCTTTATGCATTGTTAAACAAAGAGGAAGTTTAGCTCGGTGCCAAATAAGATTTAGCTGTTATATCTGGCTTGGTAAAAAGTCAATGTGACACTGGGGTGTTTAGGTGGCAGCTGTTCAGTTTAATGAATATAGACCAAAGGAAATTTGGGAATTTGCACAAATGATCATTACTCAGAAATTCAGTTTTTCAAATTTTCAGATACAATTACAGTGGGACATGCATGATGATTAAAGAAAATTATGAGGACTCCAAGAGATACAACAAATACAGAACAAATCTCACTCTATTCGGTAGTCCCATTTCACCAAATATTTTTCCTCCAAAATGCCAGGGAAATACTGAAAAGAGTTAAAGGAATAATACTAATCAATGGGCGGAATTTTTCATTGTGGAGGCTAAGTCCGGGCAGGATAGTTGGCCTGATTCCCACTGGGCAGCAGGGCCGACGAACACATGCGATGTTCTGCTTTTGGGCTCATTAATTATGTATCCACGAGAAACTCAGCGAGCCTGACCCACCGTTACCTCATATGATCGATGGTCCTGCCCACACCTGGACAGGCATTCACTGACTGCAAGCCGGGAGCTCTGCACTACTCCTCCAGAGTCCTTGCAGTCGCAGCTCATACTGGAGAAGCTGGAAGACATGAGCAGCCATATCCCAGGATATACGATGGCATTGCCTTTCGCTCATCTATGCCTAGCACAAAGGAAGATGGTTGTGGTTGTTGGAGGTCAACCACCTCAGTTCCAGGACATCACTGCAGAAGATCCTTGGCCCAACCATCTTCAGCTGCTTCACCAATGACCTTCCTTCCATCATATGGTCAGAAGTGCTGATGTTCACTGATGATTGCAAAATGTTCAGCACCATTTGCAACTCCTCAGATACTGAAGCTGTCCATGTCCAAATGCAGCAAGACCTGGACAATATCCAGGCTTGGGCTGACAAGTGGCAAGCAACATTTGCACTACACAAGTGCCAGGCAATGACCATCTCCAACAAGAGAGAATCTAACTATCACCCCTTGACGTTCAATGGCATTACCATCACTGAATCCCCCACTATCAACATCATGGGGGTTACCATTGACCAGGAACTGAACTGGCCTAGCCATATAAACACTGTGGCTACAAGTTAGAGGCTAGGAATTCTGTGGTGGGTAACTCACCTCCTGACCCCTCCCCAAAAGCCTGTCCACCATCTTCAAGGCCCAAGTCAGGAGTATGATGGAATACCCTCCACTTGCCTGGATGAGTGCAACTCCAACAATGCTCAAGAAGCTCAGCATGATCCAGGTCAAAGCAGCTCACTTGATTGGCATCCCAAACACAAACATTCACTCCCTCCACCACCGACAAACAGTGGCAGCAGTGTGTACCATCTACAATGCGCACTGCAGGAACTCACCAAGTCTCCTTACACAGCACCTTCCAAACCCACGACTACTACCATCTATAAGAACAAGGGCAGCAGATGCATAGGAACACCACCACATGGAAGATCCCCTCCAAGCCACTCACCATCCTGACTTGGAAATATATCGCCATTTCTTCACTGTTGCTTGGTCAAAATCCTGGAACTTCCTCCCTAACAGCAGTGTGGATATAGTTACACCACATGGACTGCAGTGGCTCAAGAAGGCAGCTCACCACCACCTTCTCAAGGGCAATTAAAGATGGGCAATAAATGCTGGCCTGGCCAGCGATGCCCACATCCCATGAATGAATTTTTTTCAAAGTGGCCGACTAAAAGGACACCCTAATAATTATCAGCCAACTGGATGTCAAAGAAGATTGTAAGGATAAACCCAGCAATTACAGACTAGTCAGTTTAACTTCAGTGGTGGGCAAGAGGTCTTAGTCCACATTGGGACCAATGATTTAGATCGGAAAGGAGATGTGGTACTGCAATCAGAATTTAGGGAGCTAGTTAGAAAATTATCAAGCAGGACCTCAAATGTAGTAATCTCTGGATTACTCCAAGTGCCACGTGCCAGTGAGTACAGAAATAGGAGGATAAGGCAGGTGAATACATGGCTAGAAAGATAGCACAGGAGGGAGGGCTTTAGATTCCTGGAACACTGGGAGTGGCTCTGGGGGAGATAGCACCTGTACAAGCCAGACAGGTTGCACCTGAGCAGAGCTGGGACTGAGCTCCTTGCAGGGGGTTTTCCTAGTGCCGTTAGGAGGGCTTGAAACTAACTTGGCAGGGGTGTAGGAACCAAGGAAAAATATTAGAGAGGAATACCAGGGTGCACAAAATACTGGGAGGGATAGATAGCACTAGAATAGAGAATAGTAATTTAATAAGTGAAGGCTGGGAAGAGTGTCCTCTGCAGTCGCCGTCGCCATGAAGCAGTCTGGGAAGAGTGTCCTCTGCAGTCGCCATCGCTGTGAAGCAGTCTGGGAAGTGTCCTCTGCAGTCGCCGTCGCCGTGAAGCAGTCTGGGAAGAGTGTCCTCTGCAGTCGCCATCGGCGTGAAGCAGTCTGGGAAGAGTGTCCTCTGCAGTCACTGTCGCCGTGAAGCAGTCTGGGAAGAATGTCCTCTGCAGTCACCATCAGCGTGAAGCAGTCTGGGAAGAGTGTCCTCTGCAGTCACCATCGCCGTGAAGCAGTCTGGAAAAAGTGTCCTCTGCAGTCGCAGTCGCCAATTGAAAAAAACAAAGAGTGACATCACAGGAAAACTGTAAGTTCATTGGTTGGTAAGTAACTGCTAGTTTGAACTACCTATTCTAAGTTGATTTCAGACTAAAGATGACTACTGGGGCCCAGGATCGGAGGCCTAACACTTCAGCTTCAACTCAGCAGAGAGAGCGAGTTCTAGTTGATTTTAAAAAGTGTATTTTAAATCTCTATTCTAAGTTGCTTTCAGATTAAATGGTAAATAGGAGAAATATTTCACAGATTGATAAACTGAAGGCCAATAGGAAATTTAAAAACAAATTGAAAAACTAATTAAATAAAATACAGATGCAGGGCCAGGCAGTGTTGTAGCTGCATGATGTGGGAGCTGGTAGACCCCATTGTGGTTCTTAGTGACCACATCTGTAGCAAATGCTGGTTGCTCGAAGAACTCCGGCTCAGAGTTGATGAGCTGAAGTCTGAGCTTCGGACACTGCGACACATCAGGGAGGGGGAAAGTTACCTGGATGCTGTGTTTCAGGAGACAATCACACCCATTAGATTAACTACCTTAAATTCGGCCAGTGGTCAGGGACAGGAGGGTGTGACTATGAGTGAGGCAGGTAGAGGGACCCAGGAAGTAGCACTGCAGGAGTCTCAGCCCTTGCCCTTACCAACAGGTTCGAGATTCTTGCTCCCTGTGTGGACGAGAGCGGGGACTGTAGGGAGGATGAGCAAACTGACCACAGCACCGTGGTACAGGGAGCCATTCAAGAGGGGGGAGAAAAGAGAAATGTAGTTGTAATCGGGGATGTTATAGTTAGGGGAATAGATACTGTTCTCTGTAGCCAGGATTGAGAGTCCCAAAGGCTGTGTTGCCTACCTGGTGCCAGGGTTAAGGATATCTCATCTGGGCTGCAGAGGAACTTGGAGTGGGAGGGGAAAGATCCAGTTGTCGTGGTCCACGTAGGTACCAACAATATGGGTAGAATAAGGAAAGAAGTTCTACTGAGGGAATACGAGCAGCTAGGGGCTAAATTAAAAAGCAGAACCAAAAAGGTAATAATCTCCGGATTACTACCTGAGCCACGAGCTAATTGGCACAGGGTCAGTAAGATTAAAGAGGTAAATGCGTGGCTCAAAGATTGGAGTGGGAGCAATGGGCTTGAATTCGTGGGACATTGGCACTGGGGAAAGAGGGAGCTATTCCATTTGGACGGACTCCACTTGAATCATGCTGGGACCAGTGTCCTGGCGAATTGCATAACTAGGGTTGTAGATAGGGCTTTAAACTAAATAGTGGGGGGGAGGGTTCAGTTGCATGGAAATATAAAAAATCAAAGTTTAAGGAGAGGGTAAGAGTGCAGGTTAGTGATGAGGCTGATTGTTACCAAAAAGTGAAAGGAAGGGAAAGAGTGTGTGAACGCATATTGCACCAAAGAATCATACAAGAGTAGGGAAAATTGACAATAGGGCAAACTTAAAGGCTTTGTATCTGAATGTGTGTAACATTCGGAATAAAACTAATGAGTTAACAGTGTAAATAGAGATAAGTAGGTATGATTTGGTGGCGATTTCTGAGACGTGGTTATAGGGAGAACAGGTTTGGGAGTTGAATATCCAAGGGTACGCAGTGTTTTGGAAGGATAGGCAGGAAGGAAAAGGAGGTGGTGTAGCTTCGTTAGTAAAGGAAGAGATCAGTTCTATAGTGAGGAATGATAAAGGCACTATAGAGCAAGACATAGAGTCAGTCTGGGTAGAAATAAGAAATAGCAAGGGAAAGAAGTCCCTGGTGGGAGTAATCTATAGGTCCCCAAACAGTAGTTCAGCAGTAGAACACAGTATAAACCAGGAAATACTGGGAGCATGTAAGAAAGGCACGGCAATAATCACGAGTGATTTTAATATGCATATAGGCTGGACTAATCAAATTTGCAAGGTTAGCCTCGAGGGAGAGTTCATAGAGTGTATTAGAGATTGTTTCTTGGAGCAATATGTTGTGGAACCAACTAGGGAGCAGGCTATTCTGGATTTGGTTTTGTGTAATGAGATGGGATTAATTAATGATTTCATAGTAAAGGATCCTCTAGGGAAGAGTGATTAGCATGCTAGAATTTCAAGTTCAGTTTGAGAGCGAGAAACTTGAGTCCCACACTAGTGTTCTGGAGTTAAACAAAGATAACTACATAGGCATGAGGGCAGATTTGGCCCTAGTGGACTGGACAGGAAGACTATAACGTAGGACAGTTGATGAACAGTGGAAGATATTTAAGGAGTAAAATATATTCCAAAGAGGAAGAAAGATGGGAAGAGGGGGAAAAAGCATCCATGGCTAAGCAAGGAAGTTAAAGATAACATAAAGGCAAAAACTAAGGCATACCAAATTGCAAAGGTTAGTGGCAGGCTGGGAGATTGGGAAACTTATAAAGATCAACAAAGGGTTACTAAAAACATAATAAAAATAGCAAAGGTAAATTATGAAAGAAAACTAACGCAAAATGTAAAAACTGATAGCAAAAGCTTCTACAAGTGTATAAAAGGAAATAGAGTAGCTAAAGTGAATGTTGGTCCCTTGGAGGATTAACTGGGGAGTTAATAGTGGGGAATGCAGAAATGGCAGAAATGCTTAATCAATATTTTGCCTCAGTTTTCACGGTGGAGGACACTAGTACCACCCCAATAGTAACAGGTAGTGCAGAGGGTATAGAGAAGGAGGAACTTAGAACAATCACCATCACTAGGGAAAAAGTACTGAGAAAACTATTGGGATTAAAGGGTGACAAGTCCCCAGGACCTGATGGCCTACATCCCAGTGTCTTAAAGGAAGTGGCAGTGGAGATAGTGGATGCATTGGCTATAATACTCCAAAAGGTTCCAGTGGATTGGAAAAATGCTAATATAATGCCCTTATTCAAAAAGGGGGAAGGCAGAAAGTAGGAAACTATAGACCAGTTAGTTTAACATCTGCCATTGGGAAATTGTTGGAATCCATTATTAAGTAAGTAGTAATGGGGCATTTGGAAAGTCAAAATGCAATCCATCAGAGTCTGCATGGTTTTATGACGAGTAAATCGTGTTTGACTAACTTGCTAGAGCTCTTTGAAGATGTGACAAGCAAAGTGGATAATGGGGATCCTGTAGATGTAGTATATCTGGACTACCAGAAGGCCTTTGACAAGGTGTCGCACAAAAGATTAATACACAAGATAAGATCACACGGAGCTAGGGGTAATATATTAGCTGGGATAAAAGATTGGCTAACCAACAGAAAGTAGAGAGTCGGGATAAATGGGTCTTTTTCTGGATGGCAAGCTGTAACTAGTATAGTGCCACAGGGTTTGGTCCTTGGGTCCCAACTACTTACAATCTATATTAATGTCCTGGATTCAGGGATAGAAGATACTATAGCTCAATTTGCAGATGACGCCAAAATAGGTGGGAAAGTAAGTTGCAATGAAGAAATAAGAATATATGGATATGGACAGGTTAGGTGAATGGGCCAAAATTTGGCAGATGGAGTTTAACGTGGATAAGAGTGAGGTTATCCATTTTGGTCGGAAGAATAAAAAGGTGGCTTATTATTTAAATGGAGAGAAACTTCAGAATGCTTCAGTGCAGAGGGATTTGGGTGTCCTCATGCATGAATCGCTGAAAGCTAGTATGCAGGTAGAGCAGGTAATAAGGAAGGCAAATGGAATTTTGGCATTTATTACTAAAGGAATAGAGTATAAAAATAAGGAAATGTTGTTGCAACTGTACAGGGCATTGGTGAGTTCGCACCTGAGTACTGTGCACAGTTTTGGTCTTCTTACTTGAGGAAAGATGTAGTTGCATTGGAGGCGGTTCAGAGGAAGTTCACTAGATTGATTCCAGAGATGTGGGGCTTGTCTGATGAGGAGAGATTGAGCAGTTTAGGCCTATATTCGCTGGAGTTTAGAAGGATGAGAGGAGATCTAATTGAGGTATATAAGATACTAAAGGGGAAAGGCAAAGTAGACATGGAGCAGATGTTTCCCCTTGTGCGGCATTCTACAACGAGAGGCCATAGTTTTAGACTAAGGGGTGGTAGATTTAAATCAGAGATGAGGAGGAATTACTTTTCTCAAAGGGTCGTGAATCTATGGAATTCACTACCTCAGAGTGCAGTGAATGCCGGGACGCTGAATAAATTTAAGGAGGAGATAGACAGATTTTTAATTAGTAATGGGTTGAAAGGTTATGGGAAGAGGGAGGGAAATTGGAGTTAAGGCCGAAATGAGATCAGCCATGATCGTATTGAATGGCGGGGCAGACTTGAGGGACTGAATTGCCTACTCCTGCTCCTAGTTCTTACGTTCTTATGTCGGGGTGAGGGAGAAAGTAACAAAATCTAAATCAGGGTTACTGTGCATGTATGTGAATGCATGGAGTATAGTAATTAAGATTGCGGGGGTGGGGGGGTTACAGGTGCAGATTGCCATGTGGAAATATGATGTTGAGGCAATAACAGAGACCTGGCTCAAGGAAGGGCAGAACTGGGTGTTAAATATTCCTGGGCACAAGATGTTCAGAAAAGATAGGAAAGGAAGAGGGGTGCCATATTGGTTAAGGAGAGCATTGCAGTGCTGGAGAAAGAGGACGTCCCAGAGGGTTCAAGGACAGAATCAATTTGGCTAGAGCTAAGGAGCAAAAAGGGTGCAATTACATTGCTCGGTGTAGTTTATAGACCTCCAAATAGTGAGAAGGACATAGTAGAACAAACTTGCAGGGAAATTGCAGAGAGATGCAGGAATTATAGAATAGTTATAATGGTGGACTTTAATTACCTACATGTATACTGGGACAGTGGTAGTGTAAAGAGCAGAGAGGGGCAAAAGTTCCTAGATTGTATTCAGGAAAATTTTCTACAGCAGCATGTGTCCAATCCAACAAGAAAAGACTCACTGGTTCTTGGAAATGATTAAGTATCAGTGGGGGAACATTTAAGAGACAGTGATTATTGTATTCTACATTTTAGGATGATGATAGAAAAGGATGACAGGCAATCCAGTGTAAGAATAATTAACCAGATGAGAGCCAACTTTAATGGGGCAAGAACGGAGCTGGGCCAGATCGATTGGAATGAAAGATTGGCAGGAAAAACTGTAGCTTAACAATGGGCTACCTTCAAAAAATAAATGGTTCAGGTGCAGTCAAGGTATATCCCATCAAAAGGGCAAACAAATCCAGAGTTCCCTGGATGAAAAAGGAGATTGAAATTAAGACAAAGGAGAAAAAAATATCCTTCTGACAGGTGTCAGGTAGAAAACACAATTGAGAATCAAGAGGAATACAGAAGGTTCAGAGGGGAGGTGAAAAAGCATATTAGAGAAGCGAAGAGGGATTATGAGAAAAGACTGGCAGCCAACATAAAGGGGAATCCCAAAGTCTTCTATAGGCATATAAATAGCAAAGCAATGGTAAAAGGAGGATTAGGGCCAATTAGGGACTTAAAAGAGTTTTTACACATGAATGAAGGGGCCGTAGCTAAGGGATTAAATGAATACTTTGCATCCATCATTACTAAGGAGGTAAATGCTACTCAGGCCATAGTGACACGAGGAAATTCTGTCATTAGAAGGGTTCAAAATTGAGAAGGAGGAAGTTTGAATAGACTGTCGGCACTTAAAGTTGACACGGCACTGGGACCAGACGAAACGCATCCAAGGATATTGAAGGTGAGTGGAAATTACAGGGGCACTGGCCATAATTTTTCAGTCTTCCCTAGACTCAGGGAAGGTGCCAGAGGCATGGAAAATTGCAAACATTACATCCTTGTTCAAGAAAGTTTGTAAGGATAAGCCCAGCAATTACAGGCCAGTCAGTTTAAATTCAGTGGTGGGCAAGATTCTAGAAACAAGTATTTGGGATAGAATTAGCAGTCACATGAAAAAATATGGGCTGATAAGGAAGAGCCAGCATGGATTTCTAAAGGGAAAATTGTGTTTAACTAACTTGCTGGAGTTTTTTTGAAGAGGTAACAGAAAAGGTCGATGAGGGTAATGCTGTTGATGTGGTGTACATGGACTTTCAAAAGGCATTTGATACACTGCCACACATCAGAATTGTGAGAAAAGTTATTGCTCATGGAATAAAAGGGACAGTAGCAACGTGGATACAAAATTGGCTGAAAAATAGGAAGCAGAGAGTAATGGTCAATGGATATTTTTCAGGCTGGAGGAAGGTTTGTAGTTGAGTTCCCCAGGGGTCAGTATTGGGTCCCTTGCTTTTCCTGATATATATTAATGATCTAAATCTTGGTGTGTAGAGGACAATTTCAAAGTTTGCAGATGAAACAAAGCTTGGGAGTGCTGTGAACTGTGAGGGGGACGGTGTGGAACTTCAAGAGGATATAGACAAGTTGGTGGAGTGCGCAGATAGGTGGCAGATGAAGTTCAATGCAGAAAAGTGTGAGATGTTGCATTTTGGTAGGGAGAACATGGACAAACAATATAAAATAAGGGGTGAAATTTTGAAGGGGGTGCAGGAGCAGAAAGACTTAGGTGTAAATGTGCATAGATCATTGAAGATGGCAAGACAGGTGGAGAGAGCAGTTAATAAAGCATATAGTATCCTGGGCTTTACTAATAGGGGCATAGAGTACAAGAGCAAGGAGGTTATGCTGATTTTATATAAAACCCTCGTTAGCCCTCAGCTGGAATATTGTGTGCAGTTCTGGGCGCCACATTATAGGAAGGACGTGAACACATTAGAGAGGGTGCAGAGGAGGTTTACAAGAATGGTCCCAGGGATGAGAAACTTCAGCTATGAGGATAGATTGGAGAGATTGGGACTGTTCTCCTTGGAGAGAAGAAGGCTAAGAGGAGATTTGATAGAGACATTCAAAATAATGAGGGGGCTCGGCAGAGTACATAGAGAGAAGCTGTTAACACTCGTAAAAGGATCAAGAATCAAGAGGGGGCACAGATTTAAAATGATTTGCAAAAGAAGCAAATGTGATGTGAGAAAAAACATTTTCACACAATGAGTGGTTCAGGTCTGGAATGCACTGTCTGAGAGTGTGGTGGAGGCAGGTTCAATCGAGGCATTCAAGAGGGCATTGGATGATTATTTGAATAGAAACAATGTGCAGGGGTATGGAGAAAAGGCAGGGCAATGGCACAAGGTTATAATGTTCATTTGGAGAGCCGGTGCAGACACAAAAGGCTAAATGGCTTCCTTCCGTGCTGTTAAAATTCTGTGATGCTCAGTTGTGTTCTACTCTCTATGGTAAAGCCCACATTGCAGCAGGTTTGTCCCCGATTCATGGGTCTCATCACATAAGATCCCAGCAAAGTGTGGAGCTGCCATTCATTCTGTGCCATTTGCAATCGGCTGCAGTCAGAGGCAGAGATGAAAGGTGGGAGGGAGGTGGATGCCTCCAATGGCTGTTGGACAGCAGCCAGCTCGCCACTCCAAACCTTCATCCTCCCAGATGAATGGTCATGGCTGACAAGGGCTCATGCGGTTAGCCTTTCTATGCTGCCAAGGCAATGGTCTCTCTGCAGAGTCTCGAAGGTGGTGGAAACAAGTGGAAAAGTGTACAAGTGAGGATTCTTGCACATGGCTCTCATCACCCTGGTCAAAGAGCAATGTCACCATTCACATTCATGTTTAAAGGGAGGAACACCCATTTTCGTTAGGGAGAGAGTTCCAGGATTTTGACCCAGCGATGGTAGTGGTCGAAAGTTTGGAAAGTGATGTCTAAGGAGGCTTGGGGAGTTCCTGTAGTGCATCTAGATGCTACACACTTCTGCTAACCATGAACTCCACCTGCCCGAAAAGATCCTCCTCCCACTTTGAGGGATCTCACTGACTGACTAACTGTGTTTTTAAGGTCAGATTTGAATAATGATGCACGTCACCTTTCAAACTCATTCCACCACCTTCTAACCACCCCACCCTTCATCCACCGATTTCCCCCATCACCATTGACCGCCCAATATCACCACTCCTCTCCCCTGTGTCAACCTTGAATCTCCCCCGATTACCCTGAACCCTATCACGATCCATCTCCACAGGGCTTCCCTCCACTCAGAGCTGACACCCATTGCCCGCCCTGACCCTGCCCGCTCCTATTATCAAAACTACCTGCCGAGTTCCCTCCTATCACCAGTACCCTGGGTTTACCCCCTAGCACCCCACCATCAACACCACCGACCCTGTCCTCAGATATTTGCCCCCCTTCCCTGGACATTCCCCCTCTTTCCGAGACACTCTATCCCACCTCCCCCAAACAATCACCCTTTCCCGGTAAGCCTACCTCCTCTGTCCTGCCTTCACTCCACCCTTCCACCATCCCCCCCTTCCAGCCTTTGCTTGCCTCCCTTGTCCAGCCTTGGCGCAGTGTTTGCTAATGGCACTCAAGTGAAGATATGCAAGGTACCCAAGAAGGAGAAAGCAACATCTATGGGCGTAAAAGCCGTGGAAGAGTTGAAGCTCGCTAGGTGCACATCACTTATATACAGTTGTAAAACTGAACATTCTAAATTCTCACGGGCAGGAAGTTAATTTGGAGGGTGAACTGAATTCCGGTGAGGTGGCCTTCTAATTAGCATGCATGAGATGCTAACGAATGCAAATGGGGTTCCCAACATTGTTCATCGAGAAACTCGACCCACCTTTAGGTCACCTTGAAAGTCAAGAGAACAAAATTTGCACAGTTAATCCCACCATCAGGAAACAGATTTTTGCCTCCCACCGAATTAAGTGCATCCACCCGCCACGATTCCCACCACTGGCAGGAGAATTCTGCCCATTGTTGAATCATCACCTGATATAAACTAAAGGAATAATACTAATAATCATTACCTAATATAAACTAAAGCCATTAAAACGTTAGAACAAACAAACACAATTGTGTTTATGTAGCATTCCACTAACTCTTGTTTTAGTAAACAATTGGATGAATGCCCACACCAAAATATTAAACAACATGACACAGAAATGTAGTGTTTACCCATTGATGACACTAATTGTAATTTCTAAACTGATATCTATGACTGTCGTATCAAGTCTCAAATCTGAAGGTAAAGGGATAGCAAGTGGCAACATTTTATGGAAGTCATACAATTTACGTATGTTCTATAGAAATTAATTTCTTGTCAAGAATAGACAGGTCATGTGAGGGTTGATGGATTTAAAAAGAAAAATCAAATATTATTTGCTCCAAAATTCAGCATTTTGGTCAACAAAATTAGCTGTGCCCATTGCTGATGGCTGACAACAGTGCACCTAACTTATTCGCCTTTGTGTAGAGGTAGATTTTTAGCTTGCTACTGATTTCAATGGGCAATACCAAAAAAGAGGGTATTTTTAATAATGGCCGGTTGATTTGCAATGTTGGCTTCACATCTGGGCAACAAGTTGAAAATCCGGTTCAAAATGCTGCTAGCTATTGTTGATTCCACTCCAATGATGCAGGTTGCCAGCGAGAGAAAGAAGTTGCAAGGAAATAATTAGAATCAACTGAACTTTTGTCCATATATAGTAATGGTGATTTTACAATAACAAACAGTAAGAATACATTCTGTTCTGACAGTCTTCAAGCGTTACATGTTATGTGTTAATTTGGCTCATCATGTAGAAGTGAGTATTCTACATCAATCTGTACCTTTAGCTGTCTCTTTTCATCACAACTACAAAGTGAGCTCAAGGAAACTTTGAAGGACTCCCACACAGGATTCAAGTTGTTCTTGATCATCTGGAGGAACAAAAAAAGAAACACTCATAATGTCAGACTGAGTACTAATCAAACTTATACAAACCAAAGGCAATGGCCTCGATCCTTACAATGACAGACAGCCTATCATTTTCATAGGGCTGGGAATGGCCCCACATCGAGATTGACATATGCAGGTTTCACAGAGGCAGCTGCCCATATAAATCAGCAGTTGCCTCCACTTATACCTAATTTTGGTGGCTCAGGTGTGTGAAACACGATGTGTGCAGATTAGACCTGGTAGGAGCAGATGTGAACTTTGTGAAGTCCTTTGGAGATGTGGGGTACCCTTTTGAATATGGTCCCACAACACCCCTGGGGAAGTCAGCTGCCCTGTGAGAGAGGTCAGGTGTCCCTTGGGAGAGGTGAGGTGCACCTTGGGATTGTTAAAATTAGGCATGAATGTGCATAAAAAATGCATAAACTCATTAACTGTCAAACTCATTGGAACTATCAATGTGTCAAAGGCAGCTGTCAGAAGCAATTGTCAAAGGTATCAAAATGAATTGTCAAAGGCAATTGTCAAGCTGTCAAAGTATTTAAAATTTCTGCCCTTTAATTCTTTGGAAAAAAATGTCTGGGGTGTTTAAAAACAGGTTATTTCACTCTGCCTGTTGATATAAGTCTGAGGTTTACCATTACTGGACTAGTGCTGCATGTCTGATTTGACAACCTTCCATTATCACGGTAGGGTGCCTTCCATTTCACAGTTTGATTGACAAGTGGTTATAGACTTTTTGAAGTGGGGCTATGAATTCCAATATTTATTTATATGAGAAATTAACCACATGAATGAAATTTATAATGATGTAGCTGAAGGAATGTAAATATAGCGAATGAATTTTAATGAATGAGTGTTTTTTTTTAACAAAAGCGAAATCTGCAATAGACACTTAGAAATTTATTTTATGTTATCTCAGCATGGGTCTAGAGGTCTGCCAATGGTGGATACTGGGTGAGTTGGCATGGTAGGTGTAAGGGCAAAGGGTGATGGCTGGGGGACATAGGTTGACATGAGTTGGCGCTAAGTTGGCATGGAGAGTATGAGGGGCCATTGGGGGTGGGTAGAGGGACATAGTTTGGCATCGAGGGTATGAGAGGGTACCATTGGAGGGTAGATAGAGGGACATAAGTTGGCATGGAGGGTATGAGGGCCAAGGGGGACAGGTAGAGGGGCATAGGTTAACATAGGGCTATAAAGGGTCCTGGGGAGTGGTTAGAGGGGCATATGTTGGCATGAGGGTGTGGAGGTATTAGGTGGCATTGGTTGGCATGGATGGGGCATGGGGAGTATATGATGTGGGAGTGGGGGGTCATGAGGGGTGAGGGCTGGAGGGCTGTTTTTTGTTTTATTGTTTTTTTTAAAATCTTGGACACAGTGCCAGAGCATAGAGGCAGGCCTTCCGCCCAGCCCACCTCCGCACCTAGCAGCCTCTGCACTCATTCCAAGGGTAGCGGGCCAACTCCCAGAGAACGCCCTACCCCGGAACAAAAATCCGACCTTCCGGGGCACTTTCTTCCAGGGGAAATGTCCTGACTCTGTGCTCCTAACCCCGGAAGCAAACGCCCAAGTCAATGCTTATATATTTCATGTGCTTCCGATGGGTTCATTGTAACACTGACAATCTAGATATAGAAATTAAATGAACGTGTGAACCAACTGGTTAAAAACCGGACCCAGAGTTACTTCTACCCTTGCTCTAGAAAACTAGTCAATTCATGTTCAATAGATAATCTGCTGGCCACATAATTAAATTAATTTGTCACTACTATTCATGCTCCACAATGTTCAACTGAATTATTGGGAGATTATTTTAAAAACTGTGACAAATGGTTTTCCAATTTGTAGCTGGTCATGCTACTTACTATAATTTTTAATATGTTGGCTAATATGCTCATATAAAATTGCTACACATCCTATTACCCAGATTATTTTAAAGAGGTTATTAATACTTAAATAATACACAAAATTTTACATGAAGACAAGAGGTTAGAAATCTGTCTGCAGATTTAAATGAAAATACAGAGAGGTATATTATGGAATCATAGAATGGTAGAGCACAATAGGAGGACATTCTGTCCATCATGCTTGGAAAGGGCTTTCTAATCAGTTTCATTCATGTGCCTTTACCCCATAATCCTGCAAAGCTTTCCCCTTCAGGTATTTACTAAATTCCATTTCGAAAGTTAATACCGAATCGACCTCCATCACCCTTGCAGGCAGTACATTTCAGGTCATAACAAGTCACAGTGTAAAAAAGAGTCACGTAGTCTCAACATTTTAATTGCCACCCTTGCCATATTGAGCTGGCATAAATTCTAAAAATCCACCTTTTTGCATTTTTCTTTAAATCCAAAGATACCATTGCACATTTTAACATAATTTGAAAAAAATACTCCAACATTGATGTAAATGCATTTCTTAAGCAGACACAAATTGCAGACTGAATTACTTTCTATGACAAAAACATAATAATAAGCAATTTTGAAAATGATTTAGTTCGGTTGTTGGCAGCTGTAATGAGAACTGTCATATATAATCATTTTAAATGGAGTCTTTTTAGACTAGTAAGAGAATTTGTTCATTAGTTTTTGCAGGTCTCCGCTTCATAAATGAGGAATTAAAGAAATTGAATTATTATTCTAGTGACAAAGGTGGTGCATATTACAACACCCTGCTGGGTTTGAGTGACAGGAACACTAAAAATTCTTTGCTAGTGTCATTATTTTGCAGCCTTCTCAAAAAAGTGGTCTAGACGATGGACTACAAAGTATTTCTATCACAATAGAATTGTTCAATGCGTAAAATGTAATGCATGTTTTATTATATGTTCTGTCCAACATCTTTAATTGTAGCAAGTTCGTTAGTTCCTGTCATGTTAGAGATTTTGAAGAGTGAATTTCAATAAGTGTCCCAGACCGCAACAAAATATATTAGCTCACTAATAATGACTACTTTGAAGGAGCCAACATCATTTTGTTGCACAGCGTTGTGCAAGGAAAGCACCAACGAAACACCTGATCACACTGTGGATGCTTAGTTTTGTATAGACCACAATATTCAACTTAAATGATGTGAATATTTAAAAATCATAAAAGTGTAATTTTTTTTCTGAGTTTTAAATTAGTCCCCATGCCATCTTCCTTGTGTAGAGGTACTGAATGTTCTAGCCAATTTCTTCATATTGCTCTTTGATTGAGCGAGCAAGGAGCACAACCCAGCTTCACTTTTTGGGCAGTTTCCCCTCCTCCATCCAGTCAACTCCAGTACGGTTTGCAGCCTTTTTTGTTTGTCAAGACTCAAGCAAAATTATCAGCCAAGATTAAAAGTAGAATTTAAGATTAGGAACTAAGAACTCAATAGTTCAATAATATTTTATTTAAAAAACTATAAAACACTGTAGTTTTATGAAATCAGTATTTTTAAATGAATATTTTCTATATGTTTTTATCTGAATGTATTATATGGCTTTGTTATTATCACTTTATCCATTGTCTTGAAATTACACATTCCATATTAATTTCATATAATTGAGAGAAAAATTTTACTCTTTTTCCTTGGTACAGTCATCCTAGATATTCCTCTAGAGCACTCCACACACCTCTGTCCTGTAGACGAGTTGCTCAGACTCATCATCATTAATCCTGTATATCTCCAAAAAAGGGTCTGATTTGCTGAAAAGATCCTGGAATGATATGAATGAAAAATCCACTGTTACCAAGCTATGTTGATCATACCATAAGTTTCAAGGCTGTCTTGAAGTGGTAAATAGGACAGGTGAGCCAACCAATTTTACAGAGAAAAAAAATTAGTAAAAGAATTAGGGATGGACGAGCAAAAGAAAATGCAAACTCCTCCTGAGATCCTCCAATATCACAAACGCCAGACTTCAGCCAATTCGATTCACTCCATGTGATATCAAGAAAACGGCTGAAGGCACTGGATACAGCAGAGACTATTATCTCTGACAACATCCTGTTGTAATGGTGAAGATCTGTGCTCCAGAACTAGCCAGGCCTCTAGCCAAACTGTTTCAGTACAGCTACAACACTGACATCTACCAGACAAAGTAGAAAACTGCCCCAATTATTTCCTGTCCACAAAAAGCAGGAGAAATCCAATCCAGCCAATTACCGCCTCACCAGATAACTCAATCGTCAGCAAAGTGATGGAAGCTGTCATCGACAGTGCTGTGAAGCAGCACCTACTCACCAATAACTTGCTTGCCGATGCTCAGTTTGGGTTCAACCAGGAACAGTCAGTTCCAGATCAGAAGTGCTGAATTTCAGAGGCAAAGTCAGAGTGACTGCCCTTGACATCAAAGCAGGAATCAACTGAGTGTGGCATCCTGGAGCCCTAGTAAAATTAAAGTCAGTGGGAATCAGGTGGAAAGCTTTCCACCGGCTGGACTTATCCGAGCACAAAAATTGTGAGGATTGGAGACCAATCAACTCAGACCCAGGACTTCAATGCAGGGGTTCCTCAGGTTAGTGTTCTGTGCTGAACCACTTTTAGCTGCTTCATCAATGACCTTCCCTCCATTATAAAGCTAGAAGTGGGGACGGCAAAGTGTTCAGTTCCATTCGAGACTCCTCAGATACTGAAGCAGTCAGTGCCCACATGCAGCAAAAGTTGGACAACATGCAGGCCTGGGCTGCTAACTGACAAGTAATACTCGCATCACACAGTTGCCAGGCAACGACCATCTCAAGCAAGTGAGAACAACTACCCCCCCTTGACATACAACAGAATTACCATTGCTGAATTCCTCCACTAGCAAGGTGATTGGTGGAAAACACTATTGCACATAATGTTACTCAGAATCAACAAACCATCAAAGTTTAATTATCATGTCTCTTGAGCACAGTGGATGCTTTGTTGAGATCTGATAGTCATATTCTCCTTTATTAGGTTTACAAAAATATAACAATAACTTAAAAGTGAACCTTTCCTTTTAAAAATTCGGAGTTATGCAACTAGATTGTACAGTCAAATGAACTGCTTCACACAATTGAGAATTTCTATTTTATAAGGTGCTTGTTTTATATATTCTGTTAAACCCACTATCAGATATTCTATAGTACCTTATCATCCAGTTTCTTAGCACAGAAGGCCAATTCTACATAGCCATTGTTTCCACTTATTTCCTCTGCAATAACCTGTGAACAAAGACAGGAATAAATAAAGCCTAGTTGTTGCTATGCACCATCCTTATGAATTAGATGAATCCTGCTGTTTACAATGGATTTTTTAGTGGTACAGCTTATGTTAAAGAGTGGCTGGGGAATCTGTGAAACTTCTTATGCAGGGAGAATAGGATCATAAGCATGTGTCATTATAATTATATATGTAATTTAAGGAAGTATTTCAAAGCAATTCTGTCATCTAATTGATTTTGCAGTGGAAATAATGTTAAGGCTAAAAGTGCCATTATTAAAGAATTAATCAAACTCAATTTCCTGTGACTGCTCATGTGCAGTTAAACACTGAAATCAGAAAGTTGCTGCCTGAGTTACTTTGCCCCTCCAGAAGTTTCATTATAATGTTGTCTCTTCCAAAGACTTGGTATGAAAGCACATGTAATGATGTGAAGTTGTAATACTTACATACCCAATAAACTTGCCAGAAAAAAATTAGGGCTTGTCCATTCAAGTGTAAGTTCACAATGCATTGAGTCTTAATTACTGCCAAACTATCCCTTTGGCATTGAAAATTGATTTCTACAGGCATAGCGTCTCATTCCTTCAGATTTTAAAAATTAAAAAATTTGTGTTTTTATACATTTTCTTTCTGTCTCTTTTACCTCTCTCATAATGCCGTCTTTCTTTGTTTCGCTTTCTGTACCTGATTTAGCATTTAATTAACTATTCCAACTGAGAACTTCATGAGTCAGACACTACAGGGTAAATTTTAACCCCCAAAAATGGGTGGTTTGGGGTGGGATGAGATGTCAAAATTTTAAAAATCTCAAACCTGACGCCAACCCCCTTCCAACTCGCCTAGTTCTGGGTTTAACAGCAATGGGATGAAGAGGTAGCCAGCCAACCTGCTCCCAGGAGGCAGGTTTGCTAGTTAAATATTGCAATGAAGCTGGTAGCTTCAAATTTAACCTACTTTACAGGGCTAACCCTTGCCAGTCAGGATTTCCAGGCTATAGGAAACACAGCAGTTCAAGGGAAGTAAAGACAACTTTGCAGAGAAGTTACAGCCATGTGAGGAACGGTGAAAAAATTCCCCTATTCTTCCACTCCAAGTTTGACCGTAAGTGGGTTTTTTGTGAATTTAGAGATGATGTGCTTTTCCAATTCTGTAAGAGTCCCTCTATTTATACTTTGAGGTTGTAAAGAATTATTCAGTCAGGTTTGATGAGGTTAAACAAAGAACGAGAAAAGTTTATTGAAACCATTTCCCGGGATAAAAAAAAAAACTAGGGTCAGGATTTTCCATGCCTGTCGGTGTCGGGCATGTTCGATGGCATGAGCGGACAATATGGTGTGATCGGTTTCACGATGGCATAAAACCAGTTTGTGACTGTCTGCTCAGCCCACTGATGGCGGGCCGCGTTTCCCGCCATCGGCCATCAGGAACCTTATTGTAATGCACCAGCATATCACTATAAGGCCAGCCCACCGCACTCATCCCACCCTGCTGAATCGTCCGCCCATGTCGGTGGGAAAACACGGCAACGTGTTTCACAACCGCACATAAGTGACATGCACCTGGCGGGCTACACTCCGCTCAGGACTTCAAGGTTTGTTTGCCTATCTTGCTTCGGTCAACACTCGCAATCATCAGAGCCAGGCTTCACAGACAGCACCACATCACTTTTAGGGGGCTCACGGGTAGGTCTCAACCTACCAGATCAGCCATATGTGGGTAGTTGCAGGGCAAGGTATTGCTTGGGGAAGGGGGAGAAGTGACATCAGGCAAGGGAAGAGGCTGCAGGGTGAGAGCTGTACTGGGGAAGGAGGGTATCCCAAGTTGATTGTGGGGGCACATGTTGATCTGTGCAATTGGCCTCAAGATGGTGAGGAATGAGTAGGCAGTCTCCAGTGGAGATGAGGCCAGATGGACACATGAGGGTATGTGTGTGAGAATGGGTGATGATGTCCCTTGAGCTGGTAGTGAGTGAGATGCCAGTGAGTGTGATGGGTTTGAGTGTGTGAGTTTAGAGTGATGAGATGGTTGCCATACCCTGGCTGCACAGATGAAATCATTCATCATCAATCTTTATTGGATAGCTAACCTCGTCTGTGAAGCATTGGCACTGATCATCACTGCCATCACCTACCAAGCCTGAGTGGTAATGTAGCTGCCCCTCCTGTGGCCAGAGCGGGGATAGAGGACATCACAGTCTCCAAAAGGCACTCGAGGGCTGCAGTCTTCTTGTCTTTAGAGGCCATGTCTTCTTTGCTGCAGTCCTGGGCTGGAAGCACTGAGTGTGGCTGTACTTTAAATGCGGTACCTGGCATGATGAAGCAGTGAGGTGACAGCATGGTGGGTGAATGAGAGCCCGCCTACCATGGAAACCGTGTGTTCCCAGGAATGCATAAGTAATGCGGTGGGTTTGGGACGACACGGTGCCATCGTGGCCGGCGGGTAAAACATCTGCTACCGTACTTAGTGCAAATCTGGGACCATTATGTCCTAGGTCAAACACAGGCAGCATTCATACAGTCACATCCATTCATCCACACACACACCAGTATAGGTGACAGGGTAAGAAAATAAGCTTATAGGATTTTTTACAGTTCATGAGAAATAAAACAAAGGAGTATATGGTTAGTAGTTCCTTGGCAGTGGTTCCAAGTTACAGCCATATTGTTCAGCTGTCTTCCTGGGTGTAGTTATATGGAGCAGATTTCCACATTTTTTTTTAAAAGATCTCAGTTCAGAGTTGGTTTCTCTTCTCAGGATGGTTACTTTGCAAACCAGCTACAGCACTTCCGAGAGAGAGAGAGAGAGAGAGAGAGACAGAGAGGCACCCAGCTTCAGCATCCTGTGTTCAGTACAGAATTGTCTTTTGTTCTCTCTCCTGCTCGGTAAGGGGGCCCTTGAAATACTTCACTGGGTGTATATTCCAGAGATATTCTATTAGTTCATGTGTGCTGCAGTTATTGTTTCAGAACAGGTAATTGCGTTTTGATGTCTTATCTCGGAAACTTTTGAAAAGTCTCAGGATGGTGTGAATCAACAGGGGATGAGGTCTTTCACATTTCCCACAGGGGGTTGAGTCACTGTCTTCAACCCACATGGTGGAATTCCACAATTGTCTATATTGCAGCAGTCTGGGCAGTTTTCCCATTGTCTGTAGAGGGGTCCCAGTTTTTTAAAAGTCCAGCCAGGAAAAGAAAAAATTAGAAACTGTATCTTCGAAAGCACATCCTCATAACAGTAAATGCCTTTACAGCACTGCTTGGGGCCAGGAGGACTGCTCCTCCCCAGAGCCTACGTTAGCCCTCTTCCCTTGAATTGGTCCTTATTGTCAATCAGACTTTCTCCACCACCCCCATACAAAAACCTCCCAATCAGGGATCGTACCCATCACCCCAGGGTCAAACCCCTCCACCAGGATCAAGGATTGGACTGCTCCAAGATCCCAATATCAATTTCTGGCAGTTTTCCCAGGGCAGAGGCCTGCCCCAGGTGCTGCTCACCCAACTGGAAAACAAGCCTGTCAAACAGGTTAACCTCTGGGCGAGAATTTTACTATAATTTTGAATTTTGTGCATTCTGGAGTCAAAAAGCATACAGGAAAACCTGAATATTGGAACTTCTGGGACAAATTTACACCTCCCACATTTCCCCACCACCCGCCCCCCCACCCCCCCCCCACCCCAAACCACTTTACAAAACCCTTCCCTGTCAATATTAGTGCCTGCATGTCTCAGTAAGGCATCTTCAATCTGTTTGGTTAAGGAGATCCACATTTGACTTCCCTGTTCATACACATTCCAGATTCCCTGTAGAGGGTTCTGTGCTGATTGGGATTTCTAATCACAAGTTGCAATGTGAAATTCCATAGGAAGTGTAATGAACAAGTAGCTCTTCTCCTTCGCCCCTGACCACACATGGCTTCAATTCCCACATTCTTCTTGAAGTATCTTTGAATTCCCCTCACACCCATTCAATATCCTTCATCCCTGTTGCCTTGACTAATGTACTTCCAAATTGTCCATCCTGCCTGCCAATTTGAATCCCTTCCTGGTCATCTTAATGTCTGCATTATACAGTGCCATCTGCTCCAGTTCTCCTGCGTAAAGATACTGGGTTATAAATGTGACTATGCCCATTAGGGGAATCTGAGATCACGCTTTGCAATTATTGCATGCCTAGTCGAGGCGATAGTGCCAGCCAATGCAGCCTCACCATGAAGGACACAAGCAAGAGCAGACAGCTGGTGGAGAAACATCATCACTTGATCAGGTACTCACAGCCACCAGCTTGGATACTGGCCCTGCTTGTACTTTGGAGGGTAGTGCAGAGGTGGGATGAGCATGTCATTGGGCATGAGTGGGCATCTGTCAGGCACAGGAAAGAATAGTGTTTTTGCCAGCACATTGAAGGTCGAGAATGCAAATGATTCTGCTGCTTGGGACCTAGATGAAGGCTTTGGTGGGACAGCGTGCAGGAGAATGTTGATGAACATTGTCACGAAATGAAAACGATGATGGAGTGAGAGCCACCTACAGCTTCACCGACTAATTACAAGCATATTGAACTGTTTAAAGAAGACCTGTTTTTTAAAAAAAATACAACTAAAGACACTGATCAAAAGATGGCTGATACTGTAAAGTGACCATATTCTGGAAAATTCCTGTGTGGATTATATTGACAGACCTGTCCTGAGAAAACATGGAATTTCGCACCTGAAAAGGTGTCAAGGCAAATGCAAAAGGCTGGACTTTAATCTCCTGTCTTTGTGAAGACAATGGAAACTGTTTCCTACACCTCACAGACATACAAAAAACCATCTCCTGTTGATTTATATTTCAGAATGTGTAAAAAAATTTCTGAGATGAAAGAGAATGGACTATGGATGCAAGACATGCCTATTTCCACCTCCCGGGAATACACAGATAAAATAGGTTAAAACTGGCTGAAGACCAGTGTTTGGCAGTGACAGAAACAAGAAGCAATACTAGTCCAAGTCACCCCTGCAGAGACAAGCAGGCTATCAGGCAATCTCTTTCTCTCCCTCTCTCTCACTGGAGTCAAATGTGTTTTAGTAGAGAGATAACAAGCAGGAAGAAACAGGGCAGCCTCCTCAGTCACCCCTGCAGAGACAAGCAGGTCATCACTCCCTCTGGAGACAAGCCAACAAGTATCTCCAACAGACTGCAAAACTGACAAAGCCAGCTCCAAAGTTCTAACAGAATCATCTAACTTAACGGCTGCAAAGTACCACTATCTACACCTC
Source organism: Cetorhinus maximus (assembly GCF_964194155.1). Classification (NCBI taxonomy): domain Eukaryota; kingdom Metazoa; phylum Chordata; class Chondrichthyes; order Lamniformes; family Cetorhinidae; genus Cetorhinus; species Cetorhinus maximus. The sequence continues at coordinate 126,290,711 of NC_135884.1, forward strand.
AGAGATAAGCCAAGAACTGATTTGTATATTCCTATACGTAGTCTCCCCGTAGAATGCCTGCAGCCTTTCACCAGCTGGATGCAGCAGACAACCACAAATTTGGAGACACTATCCAATGAGTACTGGAGGGTGTCCACCAACTGACCTAGGCAGCAGAAGTTGTTTCGGAATACTGATGGTTTGTATTCCAATCATGTGGCAGCATGGCATTCACCACCATGATGTTCTATGCGTGGTTGCACACCAACTAAACATTAAGCAAGTGATAGCCCCTGCAGTTGCAGTACATTTCCCTGTTCATCTTCCAGAATCTGGAAGAGGGTGATCAGCTACAGGTTGGGAATCTCTCTGGTTCACCACACAGGAGTGCAGGTGGGGGCTCACACTTGGATTGAGAAGACCAAATTTGTGAGGATTTGAAACATGACTGGAGGATTCACCTAACTTGCTCGAGAGGGAGAGTCACCGGAAAAGCCCTCATCGTGAAAGACAGTTCTGGGGTTAAAAGTTACCAGGTGGTAAAGGAAAGGGACAGAGCTTTGGACTGGGTCTGGGAAAATCAAATGATTACTTAAGGGACAATGTAAAGTGTATGTGTGAAGTAAGTTATTCAGTTATGTTAAAAGTGAAAGGGAAACGTTCTGTTCTGGGGTTTAAAGTATAAGTTGCCAAAACAATAGTCATTAGTCAATGGTGCTTTTAGTCTGTTTGCTACAATTAAAGTCTTAAAACGTGAAATCTTGTTGTGATGTCCTGTCAGCTATCAAATGGAAGTTTGAATTTCTTTATTTAAAGCTATCAGTCTCCACGGGGATTGTTAGTGAAAGGCTCCTTGTGCAGCTGAATGCATGTTCAGCTGGGAGTCCTTAAGAGGGGATGTTAACAGGGCATTTCTGGTCCAAAATAGATGGGCGGGCACAAAATCAGCATTAAATTGATAGCTGAAATCCAGAATGAAAGGGCATAATTTTAAAATTAGTGATAGGCCAATTATCAGTAAAATTAGGAAGCATTTTTTTCCACGCAAAGGAGAATGGAACTTTGGAACTCGCTACCTCAAAATTAATACTGTGGGCACTGGGTCAATTAAAGTTTCAAGATTAAAAGAAAGAAAGACTTGCATTTTATCAGTTTACAACCAATGAAGTAATATGAGGTGTAGTCATCGTAGCAATGTAGGAAACACAGCAGCTAATTTGCACACAGCAAACTCTCATTAAGAGCAATGTGATGATGGCCAGATAATCTGTTTTAAAGATGTTGGTTAAGGGTAAAAAATAGCTGGTAACCAAGGAGAAAAGCCTTGCTCTTCATCAAAATGGTGTCACAGGATCCTTTACATCCGCCTTGAGAGCGCTCATAACCTTAGTTTAACATTTCATCTGAAAGGCGGAACTATACTCCCTCTGTATTGCCTTGAAGTGTCAGCCTAGGCTTTTGTACTAAAGTTGCTGGGGCAGAACTTAAATCTACAAGCTTCTGACTCAGAGGTGAGTGTGCTACCCACTGAGTCATGACTATCTGGAGATGAATAGATTGTTTTGTTAGAAGGGCATCAAATGATATAGAATACAGGAAGGTAAATGGAGTTGAGGTACAGATCAACCAAGGTCTGACTGAATGTCAAAAGAGGCTGAAGAGGCTAAATGGCCTTTACCTGTTCCTATGGTCACATAGCTGCATATCATGGAGCCTCAGGAGACCACATATTAAGTTTAAGCTATGCTTCCATTTACTTCAAGTTGCTGATATTAACATATCTTGACGATCTGATTAAGAATTTATTCATCAACGGAGCAACAACATTAAAAGCAAACCTTTCCAAACTCCAGGCCCAGAAAATACAAACAGCATAAACTAGTTAATTATAAATATAAAGGTAAATAGGTTCAAATTGGACTTTGAGGACCAGAGTGCATAGCTTGGAAGCTGCAACTAGCCATTGGGGAGCAGGTTAAACACCAGTCTTGGGATGCCAGAGTGAGCCAACTGGCAGGTCTAGCCTTGGCGGCATGAATGATCCCTAAGGAGTCTCAAGTGGGCTGACCATTTTTGGGAGGAGTAGTTTGAGCACTTCCCAGTGATCCCCTTACGGATTACTGATTAGGCCATTCATTACCAAGTACAATTGCACAGGGTGTGCATGATGCATGCTCCACCCACTTGTGCCTCAAAATTGCAATTAAGGTCCTAGAACAACAACAACTTATACTTATAAAGCACTTTTAACATAATGAAAGGCCCCAAGGCACTTCACAGGAGTATTATGAAACAAAGTATGACACCAAGCCTCATAAGGAGATATTAGGTTAGGTGGCCAAAAGCTTGGTCAAAGAGTTAGGTCTTAAGAAGTGTATTAAAGGAAGAAAGTGAGGTCAAGAGGCAAAGAGGTGCAGGGAGAGGATTCCAGATCTTGGGGCCTAAGCAACTAATGGTACCGACACCAATGGTGGAGCAATTATGGTCGGGATTTTCGATTCCAGGCCTAAGTCCTGTGGCAGGGATGGGAACCGGGAGTGTTTCCCGCCATGCAGCCAGGTGGGAATTCGTGCCGAATCGCGCGATGCTGGACTCATTAATTATGCAGTTGGGGGTTGGGTGGGGCAGGATAGATAATACGTGCCCCGCTGTCATATCCAGGCACCATGTTTAAAAGACACCCGGACATCAACTTCTTTGTCACGGACCCACTGCTGAAGGAGGAGATGACCTCCCAGATTCAGCAATGCTTCCCTCTTAATGCAGCGGAGGCCAGCAGAGGCATCCTGTACCCTGATGATGGAAGGAGGAGGCTGAACCATGTTACAAACCCTGCTGGGAGGAAGCCACCAGGGTGGTCAGTGCCCACAGCCTCCACCAGAGGATTGCCCTGTCCTCACTCACTCCATCAGGGTAAGTGAACCCTCAACTGCTCACACTCACCTCACTAAATGGTCGAGGGGACATGGGCCTCAGTGGCAAAGGCACCATCCATGCAGCCCATGGGTAAAAGAGCTACTCAACATGATAAGGTGATACCTCATAGCCCCACTGCAGTCCATCTAATGTGCAGGTGGAGAGGCCACTGTGGGTCCCCAACTCTCTCCCACATAGAGAGCTCAGATGCGGTATAGGGGGTTGGGGCAGGAGGAGGAAAGGGGTTGGCATTGAGAGCACCAGCAAGCACTGCTAACGACATGCCTTTGTCAGCCTTATCCTTCTATCTGCATGGGCTCACTGCTCCGGAGGGTGCTGCCCCAGAACCCTTATGGACAACCTGTAGTGCATCAGTCAGATGGTACACAATCCAGGGGGTTATTTGGAGGACGGGAAGATACATGAAATCGAATTGCTCTCAACCCCATCTCTCTTTACGCAGGAAGAGTTGAGGCACAACAGGAGAGAGAGAAGATAGGAGGAGGCCGGCCTGACCTCAAAAGCCTCACTGAATTTGAGGAGCGGACAGCCCAATTGGCAAGGGAGGAACTGGACTGAGCCTGTGCGGGTGGAAAGGTTGGCGGGTGGCCTCTGTCCAGTAAGGATCCAGCCATCATGTAGTCACATAGAAACCTAAAGGACCATGTGTTCCTCCATGTTGGAGGCAGCTCGGGCAGTCACTCGCTCTCTCCTCTCTCACTTACAGGTGCCAGCAGGAAGAGGGAAAGGGAAGAAGGGCAAGCCCTGTCCGGCAGTTCCTCCAGTCCACAGAGGACTGAGGACATTGGGGCGAGGAAGAAAGTGCACCTGTAGAGGCATCACAACAGCCACCTGCACCCTCCACCAGCGCAGAGACAAACACCTCGGAGGGTACTAGATGTAGTTCAGGCAGGGTCTTACAATCTGGTGGTCATTGCACAGACATGTGTCTGCTGCAGGAGGAGGCAGGGTCAGCCAAGCTCACAGGCACTCAGAGGACTGCTGGAAAAGAGGCATCTGTGATGCGATGTCCAAGTTGAATGACGAGCCTCTGGGATCAGTCCTGCCTGAGATGCTGGAGATGCTGCGAGAGGCGGGAGAACATCTGGCAGAGGTGGCGGAAGCCCTCAACAGAGTGGCATGTGAGGCAGAGGAGTCTGTCTGCCTGCTGGCTGATGAAATCTGGTGCTGACCTGTTCATGCATTGAGGTCTCCATGGGGAGGGTGGTCGATGCCATGGAGAACCTGGTCCATGTTTCTGTCAGAGATGCGCGCAAAACTGCACTCTATCACTGTAGCCATGGTGAGATCTTGCTGTGGCTAAGCGAGAATGGGGCACCTTGAGCTCCCTCCAGATACTTCTTTCCCTCAAGGAGTCAGACAGGGGAGGAGTGGTTGTTGGACACCACTGGGACCTCCACTCAGAATGCTGAGGGTGTCCAGCCCTTTGGAATCCCCCTTGCCTGTGGCCCCTTCAGCTTTGTCCTCTGTGATCGCAGAAGGAACATGTGACCCAAAGCACAACAGCCAAATTAAGCCAGGGCCCTCCAGGCCTTGAGTTTCCAGAGGACGCCCACCAAGGTCATCCAAGACGACAGGGCAAACTGTTCAGCAGGCTGCCCCCACCCCTGCTACGGATGTCGGGGGAGCACCTAGAAGAAGTGGTAGGGAACGGAAGATTAAGAAGTTATGATTTCACATGTGGTTGCACAGGTGCGCTATGATTGTTGATGTTCTTACATCTTTGTAAATAGACTACACTTTCACTTTAATGAGGTCTGATACAGTTTAGTTGCAACTCATAGTCATTAATCCTATGCGCCCCCTCTTCTCCTCACATCTTCAGAGGTCTACGTGCCCAGGGAGGCAAGGATCTTTGCCCAGGCCCTTGCGAACAAGAAGCCTCTCGTGCACGCTGAGCCTTTCCCTTCAAACGCTCATCTGTTGAAACATCTTAGCATTGTCAGTACTACGTGCTGGGGTTCCCCTTCAGTTGTCCAGTTGAGCTGACCTGCCGCTCCGCCCACCCCCGCTGAGCCAACTCCCAGTCAGCATCGTGAGATCTCCACCTCGAGGCTTTGGATAGTTGCAAGTGGCCATGGTGTGTGTGACTTTTCAGGTTGAGCCCAATACCTTCCAACCTTCCCCCCGTGACCCACAGCCTCCCCCCATAAACCATTGACCCTCCTGATGTGACTTTTGACCTCCCCACAGTCACCCTACAACTCTCCCCAATCACCCCCCGTCCCATGCAGGTGAATGTCCATCTCCCTACCTTCCCAAGGAGCCCACCCCCGTGACAATAGACCTGCTCCCCTCATCCTGCTTACCCCCAGAATCTGGTTTTACTTCTGTGTCCCCTCCAACAACCCTCAGCGTCCCTTCAGCCATCATCGCAGAACCCTCACCCTCTCACCCTACCGGCTCCCACTGACCCCTTTAACTCCCACCATCCCTTCCTATCAACAATTACCACAGTTTTCCCCCCAGGACTCATCAGTTGACACCACGGACCCCTCCCTCTGAACACCTTTCCCTCTCCCCCGTCCCCCATGCCCATTCACACCTGCACGTCCCGCCTCCCCCCCACCTTCACTCCACCACAGCCTTTCCCACCCTCCTGCTTCATACCACCTTACCTATTCAGCAAACCTCACAGCATCTCTCTCTTTCCCCTACCATCCCCAACCTACCCTCCCCCCTCTAGGCCTCCACATCCACCCCACGTCTTCATTCCTCTCCAGCTAGTCAACCACACCCCACCACAGTACAGACCATCACTGCCCAACAGTACCTCATGCAGCCAACCACCTGCAGTGTGAAAACCCATGTCCTGGAAGCTCCTGCAGCGCAAGATCTGCATCCTGGAAGCTGCTGCTGCGAGAGGATCCACGTTGATGCTCCAGCACCCACTGCTGCACGTGGTGCTCCAGGTTGACGGTCACTGGAGGCCTCCATCTTCCAGACCTTCTTCCAGGTAAGTCCCAACATGTGTACACCACTTTGGTCTGGACATGTTACGAACCATCGTGATATCCCGCTGGCAGCGTGGATAATTGGACGGTGGGGGCAATTCCGGTTGGGGCTTTACCTGAATCCCACTGACGTGATGCAAAGCGGCTTCACACTAGCCTCTGGTGGGAATGACAATCCGCCATGATGGGCGGGCGTGCACGTTCCCACCGGCATGAAATGCTGGTGGGAAACCAATTTTTCAGCTCCCTCAACATTGCTCCCATCTGCCATTACACCTGCCACTGTTGGGACTGGAAAATCCTGGCCTATGTTTGGGAATGCACCAGAATTAAAGGAGCACAGATATTTGGAGGGTTGTGGGGTTGGAGGAGATTACAGAGATAGGGAGAGGTGAGGCAATGGAAGGATTTGAAAATAAGGATGAGAATTTTAAAGTCAGAACATTGCTTGACCGGGAACCAATTTAGGTCAGTGAGCTTAGGGTTGATTAGTGAATGGAACTTGTTGCGAGTTAAAACACAGGCAGCAGAGTTTTGGATGACCTCAAGTTTACCAAGGGTAGAATGTGGGAGACCAGCCAGGAGACCATTGGAATAGTTTGAGTTTAGAGGTAAAAATGACAAGGATGAGGGTTTCAGCAGCAGATGAGCTGAGGCAAGAGCGAAGTCTGGTGATGTTATGGAGGTGGAAATAGTCTTAGTGATGGTACAAATATGAGGTCAGAAGCTCATCTTGGGATCAAATGTGGCACCACGGTTGCGAGCAGACTGCCTTAATCTTAGGCTGTTGCCGGGAAGAGGGATGGAGTCAGTAGCTAAGGAATGGAAGTTGAAGGAAGGATCAAAAAACAACAGCTTAATTCTTCCCAATATTTAATTGGATGAAATTTCTGCTCATTCAGTACAGGGTGTCAGGTAAGCAGCCGATAATTTAGCAACACTGGGGGGAGTGAAGAGAGGTGGCGTAGAACTGGTGTTAGCTCCCAACTTGTATATTTATGCAGCCTCTAAACCAGGTTGGATGGACACACTACCCATTTCTAGAGCTGGTATGAAAATTGCATCTCAATGGTCTTGGGCATTAATAGGGTTGCCAAGATGCCAAATCCGATTTTTGATGGTCACCTGCTTTTTCAGATAAGAAATGATGTGCTGAAGCCTGTAACATTGCCAGAACCAACAATGATCAAACGCACAGGCAAGAAAACTACTAACTGAGCAAAGCTGACAATTTGGATATCTATAAAAGGGCAGGAATGTCTCATAGTGGCATGGTGGGTCTGTCTGACACTTCTTGTGATGCTGATGACTCCAGGCATAAGACTGGATGAAAAATTGACAAATAAATGACTCTCTTTGTAATGTGGTACATCAAAAGCATTAAGTAAAAAAGTTAACCATTTAGAAACAGTTCAGACTGAAGTTTAAAATAAAAACCAACATGACAGAATAGATTGCTGAGAATGAATGAGCACTTTAATTCTCTTGCTTTTGATAAATTACCATAACTGAGCTCCCATTCTGCAGGACTCAAGTTTGTGTCTTATGTGTCTTTCACACTCATGAAAGAACTTCAATAATCACTGATGTGGTACCTGGTAATAATTCCAAGAAGGTGACACTTATAGATAGGCTTTTGGGCCTTACAGAATGGCTCTTTCCCTGTACTCCTGCAACCCCACCTCTCCCCAAACCCCACACCCCTTCCCCCTCTCGACAAAGCATACACCCTCCAAGGCTGGAACACAAACTGAGATCCACATTGAAGTGTTAAACTGAGATCCACAATGAAATGTTTTGTCACTTCTTCACAATTAAAAATATACACACAAACGCACACACAGCTATCTGCTTCTGAATCCCAGCTTCCTGTGTTAAAAACAGAAGGTTCCTTTATTCCTTATTCTACACCAGAGGACATTACATCTGGGACTCAGCACACTCTACTGGCAGGTTTTTGCTTCTTTTTAACCAAAATGACCTTTTACGAAAAAGCATTAATGTTAAACACAAACATCACATCTCCTTTGCCCAGGGACAAATCGGTCAGCCAGTTTGCAGATTCACTTTGGTCTAGAGAGGTATGTTGGTTTGGGTATCTCAGTTTATTTGCTTAGAAATGGAAGGTTCTGCTGTTCCACTTGTTTCTGTTCAGGTTCAACAGTTGCAGCTACAGGTGCTACAGGTTTGTCAGTTGAGTCAAGCCGGGTTTCACCAACTGGAGCAGATGTTTCCCAGAAATCTTCCACAGTGATTGGAGTTCCCTGAAAATTTGGTTCCTTGTATTTGGCCTCTCCAATCTGGTCAGCGTGTCTCTTTCAGATTCCACAGGAAGATTCAACATCATAGGTCAGTGGTCCTCGACACTTAATGATTCTTCCCAGGAGACACTTTAGTGACCCACTGTAATTTCAGATCCAACAGACTGATCCAGATTAAACTCATGAGCTGATTTACTTGTGTCATGTGACCTTTTCTGATCAAGTTGCCTTGACCCAATCTTTTCTTTCAAATCCAGACACAGCAAATCCATTCTGGTACGCAGTCATCTTCCAAACATCATCTCAGCAGGAGATACACCTGTTGTTGAATGTGGAGTGTTATGATACGATCATCAAAAAGTTCTTCAGCTTCAACTTCCAATCTGTTTGCTTCCTCCCCTTCAATATGGCCGCTTTGAATATCTGGACAAAGTGCTCCGCTTCACCATTTGAGGATGGGTGGTAAAGCGAGATGAGAATCTGCTTGATCCCATTGTTTTTCAGGAATGTTTGAAATTCACATGATGTGAACTGTGTGCCATTGTCAAACACAATCTGCTCCAGCAATTCAAAAGCAGTGACCACATTCCGGAGAGCATCAATGGTCTTTACTGAAGTAGTCAACTTCACGGGAATAACATGAGGCCTCTTTGTGAGGGCATCCACCACAATCAGGAATGAGAAGTGGTCCGGCAAAGTCCACATGCAGTCTCTGCCATGGGTGGTCAGGCCAAGCCCAAGGATGTAATGGGGCACGTGCAGCAGAAGTCTTCATTTCTTAGCATGGAAGGCAATCACTGACCATGACTTTGAAGTCTTTATCCAGGTGTGGCCACCATACATGTAGACAAGTTAATGTTTCCATTTTGACGATTCCCATGTGACCGAGGTGAAGTTCTTCTAACACTCGTGTTTGGAATTTTGGAGGAATGACAACTCTGATTCCCCATAACAAACAACCGTCTTGCAGAGTCAACTCAAATTTTCACAAGTAGTAAGGTTTAAGCTCAGTGGTCACTTCTTGAGGTACACACCAGCCCTTCTGTGTGTACAGGTAAACCTTAGAGAGCACAGCATCCCTCTATGTTTCAGGTCGAATTTGGTCCGCTTTAACAGGTAACATGTCTATCTGGTTCACATTGAAAGCAGTGACTTCACTTCGGGTTGTGGAGCTGTGGTGTAAGTGCATCCTCATTTCCATGATTCTCAGTAGAGCCAAATGTAATTTTGTACTGGTAAGCAGATAAGACCAGTGCCCACCTTTGTAGGTATGCAGTGGCAAGTGTCGGGGTTTGTGGCTTCGGGCTAAACAGCCAGATCAAAGGCTTGTGGCCTGTAATTAACGTGAATTTATGCCTATACAAATACTGGTGGAACTTCTTGACTCCACAGATTAGTCCAAGAGCATCCCTTTTAATTTGGGCATAATTTTGTTCTGCCTTGGACAATGTGCGTGAGGTGTATGCAATGGGCCTTTCACTGCAATCAGGAAATGCGTGGGAGATGGGAGATGACAACTCCAACACCGTATCCAGTTGCATCACAAGCCAGGCTGACAGGTAGCTTTTCTTTGAAATTTGCCAGGACTTTAGCAGAAGTGAGGTCTTGCTCAAGTTCCTTGAAACTTTCCTGACAGGCTTTGTTCTTCAGCAGATTATTCAGTGGTGCTGCCTTGGTAGCCAAACTGGAAATGAACTTGCTGTAGTAATTCACAAATCCCAAAAATGAATGAAGCTCCTTAACATTTTTGGGCTGTGGTGCATTCACCACTGCCTCCACCTTTCTGGGTGAGGTTGAGAGGCCAGTTTCATCGATCACATGTACCAGGTACTCCACTGAGGGCTTCAGGAGCGGGCATTTGGATTTCTTACAGCAGATGCGTTTTTTTCCAGCCTGCGCAGGACCCTGCCTAGGTTCTCTAAATGAGTTGGGAGCTTTTTTCCCAGCGATGAGCATGTAATCTTGGAAGCAGATTAGGCCAGGGAGGCCCTGCAGTATTTTGTCTATTGCCTGCTGGAACAAGGCTGGTGATGACGTGATCCCGAATGGTGGTCATTTGTATTGATATACACCTCTGCGTGCCAATGGCTGTATACTTCCTGGAATCTTTGCTCAGCTGCATTTGCAAAAATGCCTGTGATAAGTCAGCATAGGTTTGTGAATAATCCACTTCCATTCAGAGCAGCGAATGGGTCCTCAATTTTTGGAAACGGGCACTGATGAACTTCCAGGAAAGGGTTAATGGTGATTTTATTGTCACCACATATTCTGATAGATCCATCATCCTTCACTACTGGGACTATTGAAGCTGCCCACTCTGCATAATCAAATGTCTCAATTATCTGAAAGTTTTCAAGTCGTCCTAATTCCTGCTCGATTTTCTATCGCATTGAGTAGGGAACTGAGCATGGTTTGAAGAACCTTGGAGAAGCTTCGGCCTTCACAGCAAGTTTGCCTTCAATGTCTTTAATAACCTTTGAAGACATCAGTATGCTTGTCAAACAAGGACTGCAGCATCAGGTTGCAATGCACTTTATTCATTTTATTCCAGTCCAGCTGAATTTCTTTTAGCCAGCTCCTGCCTATAAGCGATGGACGATCCCCTTTCACAATGATAAGTAGCAACCTTGCTATTTGATCTCCATGTTTAGCTTAAACGGACATTTTTCCAAGTACATTCACAGGCTCACCAGTGAAGGTGCTAAACTAGAGGAGGGTTTTCTACAATGGGCATTTCTTCCATGTCTTCTCTGAAGCAATAGAAACAGATGCTTCAGTGTCAACCTCCATTTCAACCATTTTATCATTTAAGGCAATGCCAACTTTTAGTCCTTCGTCTAGTTTCAGATCAGCCTGAATGCAATAAAATTACTCTTCTGCATTGTCGCTGTTAGTTTCACTTTCTGTCTTGTCTGGACTCTCATTACCTTTGTATTTTGTTTCCAAGCAGTGCGTTTTTTTAAACTGCCTGTTTATTTTCAAGCGCGACTTGTCTGTGTGCTCCTCATGATGCCCTTTTCGTGGCGGTAATGCTTTACTGTGATCAGCCTTTAATCTACATGCACGCTGTATGTGTCCTTTTTTTCCAGAGTAGCGATAATCAGCAGTTTTCTGCTTACAGGATTCTGCATTGTGCCCTATTCCATTGTAGCGGCAGCATGTTTGGAAGCGAGTATTCCCTGACTTAACTATTTTAACTTCGGCATTGTTAGAAGGCGCTTTCAAACCTCCAGCTTGTTTCTCTGCTATTTCTATGCTTTGCGCAATCTTGAACACTTTCTTCGGTGTCAACTCTTGCTCCACTAACAATCTACGCTGAATTCTTTCATTTCTTAGTCCACAAACCAAGCAATCACACAACGCTTCTTCTAGATAACCTTTAACGTCACAATGTTCCGCTAATTTTCTCAACTCAGCCAGAAACTGGGAAACTGACTCACTCTCATGTTGTTCTCTTTGGTGAAACTTGAATCTCTCTGCATTAATTGCCGCCCTGGGATCAAAGTGCTTTTTCAAAATGTCCACAAGCTCTTCAAAATTTTTATCTGCTGGCTTGCCAGGAACAATGAGATTTCTCAGTAAAGTAATATCTTTCATTTTGATAACTGTAAGAGACACTGAGGAAAAACTGTTCTATTTGCTCGACATAAACTACAAAGTCCATAGTAGCTGGATCAAAACCCTCTAAAGCCACTAATAATGATGCATCACAGAATCCTGATGACGCCGAAGGAGGCCATTCGGCCCATCGTGTCTGCACCGGCTCTCCAAATGAGCATTATGATCTCGTGCCATTGCCCTGCCTTTTCCCCGTACCCCTGTACCTTGTTTCTATTCAAATAATCACCTCATGCCCTCTTGAATGCCTCGATTGAACCTGCCTCCACCATACTTCCAGGCAGTGTATTCCAGACCCGAACCATTCATTGTGTGAAAAAGTTCTTTGTCATGTCACATTTGCTTCTTTTGCAAAACACTTCAAACTTATGCCCTCTGGTTCTTGATCCATTTATGAGTGGGAACAGCTTCTCTCTATCTACTCTGCCCAGCCCCCTCATGATTTTGAAAACTTCTATCAAGCCTCCTCTCAGCCTTCTCCTCTCCAAGGAAAACAGTCCCAACTTCTCCAATCTATCCTCATAGCTGAAGTTTCTCATCCCTGGAACCATTCTTGTGAGCATCTTCTGCATTGTCTCCAATGTGTTCACATCCTTCCTATAATATTGTGCTTAGAACTGCACACAATATTCCAGCTGAGGGCTAACAAGGTTTTATATAAATTCAGCATAACCTCCCTGCTCTTGTACTCTATGCCCCTATTAATAAAGCCCAGGATACTATATGCTTTATTAACTGCTCTCTCCACCCGTCTTGCCACCTTCAATAATCTATGCACATATACACCCAAGTCTTTCTGCCCCTGCACCCCCTTCAAAATTTCACCCCTTATTTTATATTGTCTCTCCATGTTCTTCCTACCAAAATGCATCACCTCACACTTCTCCACATTGAACTTCATCTGCCACCTATCTGCACACTCCACCAACTTGTCTATATCCTCTTGAAGTTCCACACCGTCCCCCTCACAGTTCACAACACTCCCAAGCTTTGTTTCATCCGCAAACTTTGAAATTGTCCTCTACACACCAAGATCTAGATCATTAATATATATCAGGAAAAGCAAGGGACCCAATACTGACCCCTGGGGAACTCCACTACAAACCTTCCTCCAGCCCGAAAAATATCCATTGACCATTACTCTCTGCTTCCTATTTTTCAGCCAATTTTATATCCACATTGCTACTATCTCTTTTATTCCATGAGCAATAACTTTTCTCACAATTCTGTTGTGTGGCACTGTGTCAAATGCCTTTTCAAAGTCCATGTTCACCACATCAACAGCCTCATCGACCTTTTCTGTTACCTCTTCAAAAAACTCCAGCAAGTTAGTTAAACATGGTTTTCCCTTTAGAAATCCATGCTGGCTCTTCCTTATCAGCCCATATTTTTCCATATGACTACTAATTCTATCCCAAATAATTGTTGAAGGGTCATGAGGACTCGAAACGTCAACTCTTTTCTTCTCCGCTGATCCTGCTAGACCTGCTGAGTTTTTCCAGGTAATTCTGTTTTTGTTTCTAGAGTCTTGCCCACCATTGAAGTAAAACTGACTGGTCTGTAATTGCTGGGCTTATCCTTTCAACCTTTTTTGAACAAGGGCGTAATGTTTGCAATTCTCCAGTCCTCTGGCACCACCCCTGAGTCCAGGGTAGAATGAAGGATTACGGCAAGTGCCCCTGTAATTTCTACTCTCACTTTCTTCAACATCCTTGGATGCATCTCATCTGGTCCCAGTGCCTTGTCAACTTTAAGTACTGACAGTCTATTCAACACTTCCTCCTTCTCAAATTTGAATCCTTCTAGTGACAGAGTGTCCTTGTGTGTCACCATGGCCTGGGTAGCATTTACCTCCTTGGTAAAGACGGATGCAAAATATTCATTTAAAACCTCAGCCATGGCCCCTTCGACCATGTGTAAATTCCCTTTAAGGTCCCTAATCGGCCCTACTCCTCCTTTTACCATCTTTACACTATTTATGTACCTCTAGTAAACTTTGGGATTCCCCTTTATGTTGGCTGCCAGTCTTTTCTCATAATCCCTCTTCGCTTCTCTAATATGCTTTTCACCTCCCCTCTGAACCTTCTATATTCCTCTTGGTTCTCAATAGTATTTTCTACCTGACACCTGACATAAGTTCATTTTTTCTCCTTTGTCTTAATTTCAATCTCCTTTTTCATCCAGGGAGTTCTGGATTTGTTTGCCCTGCCTTTCCTTTTCAAAGGAATATAACTTGACTGTGCCTGAACCAATTCTTTTTTGAAGGTAGCCCATTGTTGAGCTACAGTTTCTCCTGTCACTCTTTCATTCCAGTCTATCTGGCCCAGCTCCGTTCTTGCCCCATCAAAGTCAGCTCTTGTCCAGTTAATTATTTTTACTCTGGATTGCCTATCATCCTTTTCTATCGTCATCCTAAAATGCACAATACAATGATCAGTGTCTCCTAAACATTCCCCCACTGACATTTGATCTACTTGGCCCACCTCATTTCCAAGAACCAGGTCCAACAATGCGTCTTTTCTTATTGGATTGGACACATACTGCTGTAGAAAATTCTCCTGAACACAATCTAGGAACTTTTGCCCCTCTCCACCCTTTACACTAGCATTGTCCCAGTCTACATTTTGGTAATTAAAGTCCACCATTACAACTACTCTATAAAGCCTGCATCTCTCTTCAATTTCCTTGCAAATTTGTTCTTCTACATCCTTTTCACTATTTGGAGATCTAAGAACTACACCGAGCATCGTAATTGCACGCTTTTTGTTCCTTAGCTCGAGCCAAATTGAATCTGTCCTTGAACCCTCTGGGACATCCTCTTTCTCCAGCACTGCAATGCTCTCCTTAACCAATACTGCCACCCTTCCTCCCTTCCTATCTCTCCTAAACACCTTGTACTCAGGAATATTTAACACCCAGTTCTGCCTTTCCTTGAGCCAGGTCTCTGTTATCGCCACGACATCATATTTCCACATGGCAATCTGCACCTGTAACTCCCCAATCTTTTTTACAATACTCTGTACATTCACATAATGCATAGTAACCCTGATTTATATTTTGTTACTTTCTCCCTTAAACCTACTTTACATATTAACTTAAAATTCTCTGTACTAGTGCTATCTGTTCCTCCCAGTATTTTGTGCACCCTGGTAGTCCTCTCTAATATTTTTCTTGGTTCCCACACCCCTGCAGAGTTAGTTTAAAGCCCTCCCAACAGCTCTAGCTAAACGGCCCACAAGGAAATTAGTCCCAGCTCTTTTCAGGTGCAACCCATCCAGCTTCTGCAGGTGCCATCTGCCCCAGAGCCAGTCCCAGTGTCCCAGGAATCTAAAGCCCTCCCTCCCGTATCATCTTTCTAGCCACGCATTCATCTACCTTATCCTCCTATTTCTGTATTCACTGGCATGTGGCACTGGGTGCAATCCGGAGATTGCTACATTAGAGATCCTGCTTGCTAATTTTCAACCTTGCTCCCTAAATTCTGATTGCAGGACCGCACCTTCCTTCCTACCTAAGTCATTGGTCCCAGTGTGGACCACGACCTCTGGCTGATCACCTGCCCCATAAGAATGTCCTACTGCTGCTCTGTGGCATCCTTGACCCTGGCCCCAGGGAGTCACGTCTATGGCCACAGAAACGCCTGTCTGTTCTCCTAAACAATGAATCCCCAATCACTATAGCTCTTCCTTTCTTCTTCCTCCCTCCTGTACAGCCGAGCCGCTCATGGTGCCACAAACTTGGCTCTGACTGTACTCCTCTGAGGAACCAGCGCCCTCACCAGCTTCCAAAACAGAAAACCGATTTGTGAGCAGGACCCCAGGGTACCCCTGCACTACCTGCCTACTTATCTTGGACTGCCTCATGGTCACTCATTCCCTCTCTGTCTCTAGGACTTTAAACTGCGGTGTGACCACCTCTCTGAACATGCTACCCACGTAGCTCTCAACCTCATGGATATGCCACAGTGACTCCAGCTGACTCCAGAGCTCAAGTTTCTGCAGCTGACAGCACTTCCTGCACATGTGGTCGTCTAGGACACCAGTAGCGTCCATGACTTCGCACATATTACACACACACACACCCCTATATCCTTCTGAACCCCAGCTTCCTGTGTAAAAAAACAGAAGGTTCCTTTATTCCTTATTCTACACCAGAGGGGCAATACATCCGGGACTTAGCACACCCTACTATCAGGTTTTTTATATAACACTTCTTTTTAACTAAAATGTCTTTTACAAAAAGGCATAAATGTTAAACGCAAACATTACACACATCAAATATTGCGATACCATTATTTGGATCTCTGAAGGTTTCTACATGATAAGAGCAGATCCGTGTCATACTTCCCATCATATGTGCTGGACACAGGCTCACAAGCATCATGGAACATCATAATTCACTTATCTGGACTAAGGAGTGCACTATATTTAAGAAACTTGCAATTGCAAACCATTAAACAATGACGATCTCAGATATGTATTATATATGTATATATTATATATGTATATTATATATGTATAAGTAGATTTTCAATTTGTCACCTGAGCATAAACTTGGCATTGAAGTCAGCAGCTTGTTATAGAAATCACCCCATTTTCATTTCCATGGATTACAATGAAAATCACACGGTTTCTATCGGGGCAGCTAACCCGCAATGCCAGTTTTCTGCCCAGGCAGCAAACTGAAAATCTATCCCATTTTCTCATAGACTCCAGGTTATCTTTGTGAATCCCAGTAAAACGTATTGTGAGCCTTTGATTTAATCCCCTTCCTTTACAGTTTTTCATGACACCACATATAGCAGAAAATAACTCTTTCAGACAAAATCCTCATTGGGTTTGTGGTAGCAGCACATACATCCTCAGTAATTTGCTTTTTCGATTGCACATAGCACATGGCAATATTGTATGTGATAAAGCAAATAATAAAAATGTGACCCTCAAGATCCCCTTTAATTATATTATCTGTTTTGTCTGTGGAAGAGAGGTAGACAACAATAAACGTCATCCAGGAATAACTTGCTAACTCTGTGTATTTATCCTGGTTTATGGTTCATTAGGTGGCAGAACAGCAAGGTGCAATTTGCTTGATTCAGTGTGAGTAGTAATTGTCATCCACTTAGCTTCCATTTTTGAGTGTTGCCATCAACAGTAAGTGGTGGGAGGTTAAGAAGCATCATGCACAGTTGTCAAAAGGGACATGTCAACTCTGTTGTGGATGTTTCTGCTTCGATACAATTCCACTTTGAGAATTAATTTTACTGCCTCCAAATTGTTTGACATCGCAGACCTTTCCGCTTAATTTCTTAAAGCATTTTCCAGAAACATGCTCCTTTCCTCCAAAGACGGCTTTAGTTTGTGTTTCTATGCTTTGAGTTGAACGCCAGCTGCCAGCTATTGCTATACAATGTGATAGTATGAGAAAACTAATTTTTTGAGTGGTATGTAAACCTGTAGTGGTCTTTTGTCCAAAGAAAACTGAAAATTATTTAATAGTGCAAGGGAATGTTACAAGGAAAGAAATCATTATTAGTTTCATGTCATTTTATTACAGCAAAATTAATATGATCAGACCAGACTATAGTCATCCTATGCATTCTCTGCATCTAGTCCCAAACCAATATGTAGCCCATATCTTCGCTGTCAACTCTCCCTTAGTTGCATTAATTTTCTCTCACTAAGACTTTAACTACCATTTCTACCAACGTTATTGCTTTCCTTCACAAACCCAGCCTATACAACTCTAAAAAACTCGAGAATCATCAATGGCATTGCTGGAAATGTCCAGACCACGTACACACTCAACTAGAAGAAAACATGAATAGAAAAATAAAACAATGCAGATGCTGGAACTCTGAAATAAAAACAGACAATGCTGGGAATATTCAGCAAGTCTGGCAGCTTCTGTGGAGAGAGAAATGGAGTCAGGCCTTTCGTCAGAACTCCTGAGTGACAAAACACATGTAAAACTTCAAAAATGATTCAGTTCATTCCTGACCTCTGAAGGCATTCAAGCAAAGCCACATACATGATTAAACTCCAATTGTCTACATGCCACTAATAATAGTTCCATGGTCCAAGTGATCATGCAATTCTATACTGACCTAACATTTCTATATTAATAAGTCAACTGGCTGAAAATTAATTAATTTTGCTAGGAATTCTTCATATACCCACAACTTAGTGATGTCTACCGTGATATCATCTACCCTCGCTCTGGCAGCAGGATGGGCAACAACCACACTTAGGTGGTTGGGAGTGGTGGCAGTGGTGGTCAGCGTCAATGCCCTGCAAAAGAGGACAGCCACCCAATGCCGCTACAGCATGAATGGTCTCATCTGTTCCACAAGGGTAATTCACTCTTCTCACCACTCTCAACTCACACACTCACAAATCCATCACACATCCACAGGGATCTCACACCTCAAGGGACAACACCACTAACTCTCTCACACACCCTCGCATCTTCCTCAGGCTCATAACCTCTCCAGCTCACTTCCTCACCCTGTTCATGGCTCTGCTCACCACACAAACACACCACACAGTGCCATGTGTCCCACTCACATTCTCTCCATCTGTTTCCATGCAGAAGCCTGTTCACATCAGCTGGGAGGGGTCCCAGACCGGGGGTGGAGTGGTCCACATTAGCCCTCTCACACTTTGAGGAGTGTGCCTTCGCACTGAGTGGTGAGGACATGGACCGTGCCTGCGGTGACAGTGAGGTCGGCCATGAACACCCTCATAAGGATCCTGCACCACATCACCCCTCTCTCAACGCAAATGTGAGTGCTCTCTCTCCTGCTTTTGACTCAGCTGCCATGGACTAATTATCTCTACTTCGGTTCACAGGGAGTTCTGCCAAGTGATGGAACACCCTCAGTCAGCCAGTCCCTCAGCTCCATCCAGATCCTCACCTACAGCCAAGAGGACACCTCCTCCATCGAAGAGCTGGAAATAAACAGCCTGGAAGACCTGTCACAGCGCTTACCCACACCCTCCATCAGCACAGAGACACACACCTCAGTGGAACCTAGATCTAGAGTAGGCTCGGGCTCATAATCTGGTACTCACCACACAGACACATGTCTGCAGCAGCAGGAGGCAGGTACATGCGAGTTCCCCGGCACTAGGAGGACTGCTGGGGATCAGGCATCTGTGAGGTCTGAGTCAGATGATGAGCCTCTAGATTTGGCCTTCCAACTCATCCTGGAGAGTCTGCAGAATGCTTAGGAACATCACGCAGAGCGGTTGGCAGCTCTCAGCAGAGTGGCACGCGAGTCAAAGGAGTGTGTCCGCCTGCTCTCTGATGAGGTGGTGCCCACATGTGCATGTATGGAGGTCTCCATGGGGAGGATGGCGAGCACCATGGAGACCCTGGTCCAGCAGAACCCAGAGATGTGCACTGACCTGCACTCCATCACAGGAGCCATGGGTGAGTTCCTGCAGTGGCAACGCGAGAGGGAAACGGGGCACCTCAACATCCCTCCAGGTGCTCCTTCCCCTCAAGGAGTCTGGAAAGGATCCCCAGAAGCCCAAAGGGAGGAGGAGCGGCAGCTGGACACCCCTATTCAGGAATCTCAGAGGCTGTCCTCTCTCTCCAAGTCCCCTTTGCCTGTGAGCCCCTCAACCTCATTGTCTGTCACTGCAGAGGGAGCAGCTGGCTAACAAGTGATTCTGGAGGGAGGAGTGTGTGTGTGCCAGGGCCTTTCGGAGCCTCGTGCAAGCACTCTCCCATGCACACGGATCCTTCATGTATCATACGCACATCAATGTCCTGAGCATTTTGAATGCTGCCTGCTGGGGTTCGCTTTCAGTTGTCCATCTGAGCTGACCTGCATCTCCGCCCACCCAATGAGCACATTCCCATGCAGCACCTGATCTTGCCCACCACGACGCTCGTTCTCGTTTTTGATTTGGACAGCATTGTCTGGATCCGCTGTTTTGTGTGTTCCCCTGTCTTTTCCCATCCCACAGTCACCCACTTCATTTCCCCCATCACAGCTGACCCCCCGGCATCAACTTCCACCTCCCCTCCATGACCTACCAGCCACAACTCTTTTCCTTCGGGGATGTCCAGGTGAACGTGCACAATCCCGTCCTTCCCAAAAATACCACATCCATCCACATTCACCTCCCCAACCTCCTCCTTCCAACCACAGGGTCCAAGCCTGCCTCCAATTCCCCACCAACCACCCTCGTTGTCTCTTCTACTGTTACCATCGAACCCTCACCCTCCCACCCAACCGTCTCACGCTGCCCTCGGTCATTTTTATCATTCCCTCATACCACACCCACTCTTAGTTCGCTCTGCAGGAGGCAGTCATGGACCCATCAGACCCTTCCTTTGCACATTCACCAAGACATCCCCCCCTCCAGATCCCTTACCCCCTGGAACCCCTTCCCTCTCTGGACCCCTTCCCCCACCCCAGAACTCCCACCTCCCTCTCTGGATCCCTTTCCCCCTAGAATTCCTTCCCCCACTGGAACCTCATCCCCCACTGGAACCCCTTCCCCACTGGAACCCCTTCCCCACTGGAACCCCTTCCCCACCAAGAAACCCTTCCCTCCCCCTTAGTCCTCCCACCACCCACCATCCCACCCCGCCTCCATCCCCCCCCCCTCCGCCTCCACCCCCACGCCCGCCCCCCCCCACCGACTCTTCCCTCACTTAGTCTCTCTCCCTTCCTAACTCCCTCAGATACCCTTACTTCTGTGACCCTTCGTCCTCCCCCAACTCCTTACCCTAGCCTTACCTCTTCTCCCAACCTCACTTCTTCCTCCAGCTTTACTCCTTCCCCCTTCCCAACTCCTTCCTCCACCCTTACTACTTCTTCCACCTTATTCATACCCCTCTCTGCACTCCTTCCTCCCCCTGGACTTCCTGCCCTCTCTGCACTCCTTCTTCACCCTGGAGTTCCTCCCCTCTCCACACTCCTTCCTCCCCGCAGACTCCCTCCCTCCCTTTACACTCCTTCCTCCCTCTAGGCTCCCCCCCTCTCCACACTCCTTCCCCCCTCTGAATTCCTTCCCTTACTCCTTCCACCCTCCTTACACCGACCTCCCCAATTGCCATCTTCTACCCCCTTACCCCCTCCTACCCCATACTCCCTCCCCCCTCCCAACCACAAACCTCTGACACATTCATTCCCCTCCCAACCTCAGCCCCACGACACCTTTTCCTCTCCCAGTCAATCCTAGGCCTTCCTCTCCACCCCTCAAGCATCATCCATTGTGAGCAGACCCTCAACGGTGACTTTCCATCTTCCATGAGCTGCTGCAGAGCCATCTCCATGAGAATCCACCCAAAATGCCATGGACATTCCTCCAGGATCCCATCGCTGTCAGGCTCCAGCATCTTCTGCTCCTCGGATGTCCGTGATGTAAGCAAGGCCCTGGCGGTAAGTCCCGACTTCTGCATGTCACACTTGTCAAGGCGTGTATTGCACCAGCGTGTTTTCCCGCCAATGTGGGTGGATGATCCAGTGTGTGGGAGGATGATTCTGGTGGGCTGGCCTTATAATGATATGCAGATATATTACAATGAGGTTCCCGACGTCCGATGGTGGGGAATGCGGCCCGCCATTGACCAGTTGAGCGGACAATCATAAACTGGTTTCACAATGTCGTGAAACCGATTTTTGGCCTTCTCGCCATATTGTCTGCTCATGCCATCAAACACACCCGATGCCAGAGGGCATGGAAAATCCCGGCCTAAGGTTATGGTTTACTAGGCATCAGTGATCCTCATACTCCTATATGCTTTGGGGACTTGGATAACCATGTGCCAGGCACTTCAAAGCGCTGAAGAAGTATCATCAGCAATGTCTTCGCAAGATCCCCCAAATCCGGTGGCCATGAAAGGCAGTCCAACAGCAGCATCCTGTCTCAAGCCAACATGCCTAGCACTGAATCACTAATCACTCAAAACCAGCTCTGCTGGGAGGACCTGTCATTTGTATGCCTGATATCACACCCTCAAAGCAACTGCTCTACTTGGAACTCGGTCACGGCAGGAGATTCCCAGGAAGACAGCGGGAATGCTTTAGGGGTAGCCTCAAAGCACCCTTGAAGAGATCAACCATCCCTGCCAAGTCATGGGAGTCCCTGGCTTGTGATTGACCAAGATGGAGAAGGTTCATTCAGGAAGGCAGTGAACACATTGAGAGACTTCGACAGGAGTATACAGTGGCAAAGGTGAGGTGTCGGAGGGTGCACACAAACTTCTAAACACCTCACCTGCCCAACGCTTCAAGCACCACCTGCCCCACAAGTGTCAGAGTCTGCAGATTGTGCATTGAACTTATCTGCCATCTCAGAACCCATTGAGCTAAAGTGGAAGCATGTCATCCTCGATCCCGAAGGACTGCCTGGGAAAGAGACGATTAACCTCAATTCATCTTTGACAGCTCCTGTCAGACCTGTGACTTTTACCAATGAGAAGGACAATTGGGCAGCAGACGCATGTGGAACACCACCGCCTGCTGGTTCCTCTCCAACTCGTGCACCACTCTGACTTGGAAATATATTCTCATTCCTTCACTGCACCTGGTCAAAAGTCCCTTTCTAACAGCACTGTGGGTGTACCTATACCACATGGTTCAAGAAGGTAGCTCACCATTGTGTTCTTAAGGGCCATTAGGAATAGACAATAAATGATGGCCTTGCCAATGGTGCCCACATATCATAACAAATAATTTAAAAATTTTATCTGATAACTTGTTTCATGCCAATGGTCCCGTTTGAATTTTCCTATTTCATTCTAATTTCTCAACAAGTAAAATTTTGTACAAGGCTTTTCATTCAAACAGTGAGCAATAACGTAAAAGTCGCCATATAGGTCAATCTTTAAAATCTCAAAAAATCCCTCCAAAACGGGGTTGGCTTATACGTCAAATATAAAAGTGAAATGCCGACATGGATATGGGTGGTTACCATTTTGAAATGTCATCTCCCACGCACCTTCGCAACACAGCCCCGTAATACCTGCTTGCTGCATTATAAGGTCCAGTTATAAGGTAACAGTAAGTAAAACATGCATTTGTGGGGAGAAAAATTGAGACTGACTACTAAGTATAACATGTCATGGTTGAAAAGAGAAGTCAACCTATACGCCAGCTTTATGCAAAAGCCTGACTTTTGGGGTCAGAAAAATGGGGTTGTCTTATATGACGGGTCAGCTTATATGCATGATTTACTCTATTTGTGCTGTGATACCAAGAGGAAAATTCACCCGAACATTCAAACATGTAACAACCACATAGTGAAAATAGAGACAATTTAATCATTATTTTTTAATGCTCCTTTAATTCATCCTTATTAAACAACCCACTTGGAAAGAGCATTTATTATCAAAATGTTCATTTTGCATAGATTATTAACTTAATACCATATTATAATAAATTTGCACGGGATAATTACATATGAGACAGACCAATTGGTCCATCTTAGCTTAATCATCTACATTAACATTTCCTAAAGATGAAAACCTGAAGGCTAACAGCTATGGCATAGTAAAAAGTCAGTCCTTCAGTTGATCCTGTTTCATATTGCAGACATTCTTTTTATTCTGCAGTCCTTTCTCGTGTCTCTTGCAATATATTCTTTCATCTTTCTCTCTTCTTTTTAATAGTACTGATTTAACAGTCACTTCATCTTCACCCAGTTCACCCGATACTAATCAATTCTCTTGATATTCAATTTTCCTCTCTCACTTTCCAAAATTCCTTATTCTCTCTGTAGTTGAAGCATTTTCCCTTCCATGCTTACTTTCTTCTTTTTAACTCCCCTTATTTTAATGTTTGTGCCCTTACTCTCAATCCTCTCTAACAACCCTCACCAGAAACCACCAGAGCCGCAGGCCTGCGCATGATGAAATAAAGGTTTAAAAAGCTGCAAAAAAAAAGCCCACACACCACAATCAAGCACCTGAAAGCATACCTCATAAAAATGCTGACCACAGATATTTATTTTTATTTTATTTCATAATGGAGGTTTCATCCCGCCCTTGGATGAGGTTTGATGAAAAATGTAAAGGCCGATTTGCCTGTCCGTCAACCATAAGGGCCACGAAAAATCGGAGACAATTGCGCCGTTCGTGGTTGTGAACTAGTAGCATGTATATGTGTGTTTGCTTCTGTGTTTGTTGGATGGTGGATGGGGGTGGGGAGGGTGGTTGGTGGGCATCTGATGGGTATAACAGTAACATAAAGATGAGAAAAAGGGATCAGAAAAAAAATCAGTGTATAAAAAGTGATTTTAAAATAACATGATGGGGAATGTAAAAGATTATACAAAAATAATAAAATACCCAATAAAAGTTATGCAGGCATAATGAAAAATCTAACCATATAGTATTACAGAATCACGTTTGCCTTTATAGCAACAGCAACAAAATTAGGGAATTGAAGACTATAATTAGAAGTGAGGAAACAGATGTAGTAGGAATAATAGAAACATGGCTGCAGGCAGGACAGGATGGGAAGTTAAATATTTCAGACAATACTGCAGTTAGAAAAGACAGGAACCAAAGAAGGAGTGATGGGACAGCTGTGTTAATCAGCAATAATAGATGACAGTAGCAAGAAAGGACAAAGTAGGAAATAGGTAGAAACAGAAACTGTATGGATTGAGATAAACGATAGGAAAGGATCATTCACAAATTTAGGAAAATACTACAGGCCACTTAATAGTGACAACGAGGTGGAGGGAGAGATATATAGGCAAACAAATGAAATGAGTAAAAAGTACAGCATCATAACCATGGGCAATTTCAACTGCTTGGAGTAAACCATTTAGGAGAGGGAGTGAAAGGGGAGGAGACTGCATTTACTGTGTGTACAAGAGTCTTTTTTGACCCAATATATATCAAGATAATAAGGGAGGAAGTGCTACTAAATTTAGGAGTGGGATTAAAAAATAGAAAGTGTGAAGAAACATCTAAGGGATAGCAATCACAAAATAATATGATTTAAGGTTATGATTCAGAGAATTATAGATAGTACGAATATCAAAGTAATAGATAAGAAAAAGGCAACAATGAGGAACTAAGTGGTAAGTAAACAATGGGCTATATTTAAAGAAAAGGAGATCAATGGAGTTCAGGAGAAAAATTGCACTGAAAATAAGAACAAATTTGTTCAGAATGAAATGTAATGGATAAAGAGATGAGGATAAAACTGAAATTAAACGAAAAGCATACACAAAGTACATAATAAAAGCAGGGGAAGATGAAAGGGAATATGAGTTCAAAAAAAAGGATAAAAAGACAAATGGAAAAAATTCATATAATTTAAGTTTTCAGATAATGTTTGGCAGAAATTTAACAACAATTCTTCAGTAACACACAAGTGATTACCAACTGCCTCGTATACATTTCATACCCACCAGCTTTTATGGGGTGATTTTTCACTTTGCAATATTAGTGCACAAATGTTTAATACATTTACAGGAAATCTTTTGCCCACTAATTTAAAAATGGTGTAAATCTATTTCGAATTGACAGGACAATGCTCTGGTTAAAATAGCAGGCAAAGGAATTTCATGTAAATACATTAAAGTATTCATCGTCTAATATCAGAAAGCATGATTTCACCCTATTCATGTAACAACTAGCATTTTCTATATTGTTAATTTGAATATACAAACTTTCTCACCCCTACTCACTTTTCTATTCAGTGTTCAAACACAGGATGTAATCAAGGTGGAACTGCATGCTGTGCAACATTCTTTATCATTAAGTGGTAAACAATGATTAGGAAAGAAATGGTACAATGCCCGTTCCATAACTTCTAATATTCAAATATAATGGGTGTTGTATTTTATAATAATTTTTTTTCTATTTTTAAAAATTTTCTGCTAAATCATTAATTTTTGGAATTAACAGATAAACATCACTGTGATATACATTAATGCTTACTGTAATTGTAGACTTTCCAGCGTATTTTCCATATCTCAGGAACAAAGGCTTTGTCATTTTCTTCTGAGCCACAATCTGTAAAGTATGAAATCACATCACACAAAACTGAATTTGTAGGGAAATCCCATTAAAGGTGTGGTTTGGGTGCATTAGCTAATAGCAAAGATCATATCCTTATAGGGTTTTACTACAGTTGCAAAGAACAACAGTAATTGATCGAGTAAAGTTTAACAACAACTTTCTTCAGTTACTGAGTATTAACGTTCATCACAGTTTCAATGATCAAGTTGAACAATTAAGGGTTTCCTGAGAGTAAAACTTATACAGAGGTTTGAGTTTCACAAAGGTTAGGAGGCATTGATTATGCAAGATACAATTTGTGAGCACACAATGCAGTTACCTCTGCACAATTTCATTACAGCCACGTTTCATTAAGTTTAGCAAAACAATTGGAATGGAGCCATGATGATCAGCGTTTAGCACTTTAACAAGGCGGAAAGTGCAGTTTGAGCTTGCAGGGCAACAAGATGATCTTGCAAGCCCTCACTCTGAGCTTCCACTGCAGTCCCCATATGTTGAGTGACTTCTGCTTATATTACAATGGAAGCTGAGACGTCGGCCATCAGACATTGCATCATTGGGTCACAAGTGTGCTAATGGAGTTGGCCACCACTTTCTCGCTAGAAAATATGGCCTCCAAGCTCTGTACAAAGCCATGTGCCAAGTGGTGCAGGACTCCTTCATATTCCTTGACTGAGACAACAGACTTTCTGACAGACATTAATGCACATGTTTTGTTGTGCGTACCTATCTGTAGTCCACCCCATCATTTCCTTCATCTGGGTGCTCTGCAGCAGAACTTGTTTGCACCAGAAAGTGCAAGGGGATGGAGTATAAAAGTAGAGAAGTCTTACTACAACTGTACATGACATTGGTAAGACCACACCTAGAGTACTGTGTACAATTCTGGTTTCTTTACTTCAGGAAGGATATACTTGTATTGGAATCAATTCAGAGAAGGTTCACTAAGCTGATTCCTGGGATGATTCCTGGGATGATCCTGATTCCTCTTATGAGGAAAGGCTGAGAAGGTTGGGCCTATACTCATTGGAGTTTAGAAGTATGAGGGGTGATCTTATTGAAACATATAAGATTCTGAGGGGACTTGACAGGGTAGATGCTGGGAGGATGTTTCCTCTTGTGGGGGAATCTAGAACGAGGGGGCACAGTTTAAAATTAATGGGGTCTCCCATTTAAGGCAGAGATAAGGTAGAATTTCCTCTCTCAGAGGGTTGTTAGTCTTTGGAATTCTCTTTCACACACAGCAGTGGAGGCTGGGTCATTGAATATATTCAAGGCTGAGTTAGACAGATTTTTGATTGACAAGGGTGTCAAGAGTTATGGGGGAACAGGCAGAAAAGTGGAGTTAAGGCCACAATCAGATCAGCCATGATCTTACTGAACAGTGGAGCAGGTGCCGTCATCACCATCATCATCATCATTAGTCTCCTTGGAAATTCTGACTAAGGTGCCATCTATGCAGCAGGGCCCTGTGATGGAGTCTGCTGCCCCTGAATTGACACCGGCAGAACAGTCTCTGGAGGTGCTCCCAGCGTCACCTCCACAATGAGGATGACCGCCACAAGCATCTCAGCCATAAGCAGGGACAAGTGAGCAGGCTGCCTCCAACTCACCCAAGGGCAACCGGGTGGGGATGCCTGTGAAAGGAGGCCACCAGATCGGGCTGGGCCCAGATCAAGTCACTGTGGTCTCTTTCACATGCACCTATTCACTTTTTGACTTTTGGAGCACCATGTAAAAATTGACACATGAAGCCAGACATATGAGCTTCCTTTTATAATGATGGTACAGAAGAGGGATGAAATGGAAAGAAGAGCAAGGGCCCCTGAAGGAGTTCAATGAAACCTCTGGACAGATGTGCATCCTTCATTGGCATTCTTCCTGGGTCAGAGAGAATCAGCTGAAATGAGGCTGAATCAGATGATCCCTGATGTTGGTGCATCCTGAAGAGACCCCTGAGCCTTATGCTCCCTCCTCTCCCATGTCCTGCTCCTCCTCACCCTCCAATGAACAATATCCATCAATCTCACACTTAACCATCTTTAAGGTGCACACCTCTCTGGAGGACCATGTAATGGAGAGCAAAACAGACCACCACAATGTGGGAGACAATTGCAGGGAGTGAACTACAGGGGGCCACCCAACCTGTCCAGGCACTGGAACTGCATCTTCAGAAGCCAAACGGTGGTCCTAATGAACAGATGGATGCACTTGTGTGCCCCTATGTCAGGTTCTGACAGAGGGGTGGGTAGTCATCTTTTCAAGGGATATTCCTTGTCCTCTAGAATCCATCCACGTGATTTGAGGGTTGGGGTGAAGATCTGAGGCAGCCCGGACTGGTAGAGGATGAAGGAAGCTGCCAGGAAAGCAAGCACCCACATTGAGTTAGCTCTTGTTGTATTTGCAGACCACCTGAACGTTGAGGAAGCCCTTCATTGATGACCAGACAGTGTCCTGATGACCACATGGGTTTAATAAATGATGTCCCTATAGCGAGGGGAATCCAGCAATGGAGGTGAAACCTACAACCCTATCTGCCTACAAGGCCCCCTCTATCAGGGATTGTATGTACTGCCCAGCTTTCACACAGAGAGCATCAATAACCTGCGGGGTACAGTGGTGAGTAGTCACTTGTGAGACCCCACAAAGGTCCACAGCTAATCCCTGGAAGGAGCCAGAGACAAAGAAGTTCAGGGCTACAGTGACTTTGACGGCCATTGGCAGGGCATGGTGAGCATGGCTGAGAGGTGTGGGGACTTCAGCAATAAGGGTACAAATCTCTGTGATCATCTGCATGGGGGTTTGCAGTCTCCTCCAGCACTGGCTTTCAGTCATCTCAAGGTAGCCATCTTCAGCAGAAGACCCTCATATGGAGGTATATCCTCTATTTCCTTCCCGCTCCTCACCACTGTCCTCTCCCTCCAGATGCCCAGGGCTCTGCCCTTCTTAGGGTGGATGTTGTTCCACATCGCACACTGGATCTGAAATCGGGGAGTTGTCTGCTCTGTCCCAGGCAGCATGTGCAGCCTGTGCTGCCCTGGCCAAATCCAAACATGGATGAACAATGAGCCCTTTAACTAACATAACTGGCATTTGACGGGTTCTTGGGACGCCCTCCCTCCACCCTCATGAAAGTCATCAATGCCAAGAAACCAGCATGCCAGCCAGCGCCAGTATTTTCATCCCCTACCTACATCCGGTCCAGCTCTCAGTGGGATGTCAAAATTTAGCCCCAAGATAAAGAGCGGAATCATCCCAGATTTGCACTTTGTGTGGTAGCTTTTCACGCCATATCTTCCCAAACCCATCGCATTAATTATGAATTCCCGGGAAACACGCGGGCTCTCATTCGCCTGCCACACTATCATTTCATTGCTTCATCACGCCGGGTGCCATATTTAAAGTCCAGCTGTGCACACCTCTCAGAGCTTCCAGCCCATGACTGCTGCAAAGAAGACATGTCACTGAAAGGAAAAAAGAATGTAGCCCCCAGGTTCAATGACCCGTTCCTCGAGTGCCTTTTGTATACAGTGGAGGCTTGCCATGATGTCCTCTACCTCCACTCTGGCTGCAGGATGGGCAGCAACATCACCAACCCAACTTGGGAGGCGGTGACAGCAGTGATGAGCATCAACATTTTGCAAAAGAGGACAGCCACCCAGTGCCGCAAGGGGATGAATGATCTCCTGCACGCCCAGGGTAAGTCACTCTTCTCATCACTCTCAACTCACACACTCGCAAACCCATCACACATCCACAGGGCCCTCACTCACTGCCAGTTCAAGGGACATCACTATTCACTCTCTCACACACACCGTTATTGTCCTCATCCCATCCATGAGACCACTCACTACCCACACATGTCAGGCATACCTATCATCTGGCCTGGCAGGCATCCTGCTTACACTCTCTCCATCTCTATTCATGCAGGACCAGCTAGCACACAAGAGGGGGAGGTCACAGACTGGTGGAGGAATGCTTGAAATCAAGGTCCTCACAGACTTTAAAAACAAAGCCACCCAGCTGGCCAGCGAGGATCTGGACCGGTCCTGTGCTGACAGGTGCTGCTCTACTAAGTGAGGATCCAGCAGTGCAGCATCCATCAGACAACCATGCTGTGAGTGATGTGGCCTGTTTCACAGGCCATGCCATGCACTAATTATCTCTCCTTGCTTTCGCAGGCACATCTGGGAAACAGTCGGCAGATTCCACGACCCAGGGCCTTCAATCAAGCCCTGAAGAAACCTCTGAAGAGGAATCTGGAGGCACTCTCCTGATGTCCCGTCACAGCGCTCATCCACGCCCTCCACTAGCACAGAGACACATAACTCCGTGAGACCTAGCTTCAGAATAGCCTTGGGATTACAATCTGGTGAGCACATCGCACTTTCTGATCCACAGCAGGTGGAAGCACAGACTTCCCAAGTGTCCGGCACTCGGAGGACTGCTGGAGGCCAGAAATTTGCTGAGATCGAGTCAGATGATGAGCCTCTAGACTCAGTCATGTCTCATTTGCTGGAGTTGCAAAGGCAAGCTAGGGAGCATCAGGAAGGGATGTCCGCTGCACTCATCAGATTGCAAGGCACGATGGAGGAATCCGTCAGTCTTCAGGCTGAGGTGATAGTGCCAGCATGCCAACGCACTGAGGTCAACACTGGTAGGATAGCGGCTACCATGGAGACCTTGGCCCAGGGTGTCACTCCTGCACTGCTGCACGGGCTCAACTCCATCGCTGACACCATTGGCCTCCAACATTGTGTACACAAGAGGGGTGCGGGGCAACCCGGTCTCACTCCAGCCACCTCTTTTCCTCAAGGAGTCAGCCAGGGGCCCTTGGGACCCCAAAGAGAGGAGGATCAGCAGGTGTACCCCTGGGGCCATCTATCCCGGTGACTCGGGAAGTGTCCGGCCCATCCAAATCCCCTCTTCGTGTCACCTCAGAAGCTTCAGCTCCACAGGCTGAGGAGGGTGCCATGGCCACACAGCAGGACTCCGAAAGCAGGCCGGGACCCTCCAGGTCTCAGCCCTCCAGAGGACATCACAGACATGGCATATCAGTCAGCAGGCTGCCTCCACCTCTGCTGTGGATGTCCGGGGAGCACCAAGACATAGCGACAGGGTTAGGAAGGTTAAGAAGATGTAATTGCACAGCCTGGGCAAGGGTGGTAATCATTTGTACATAATAATGACTATTGTCATTAAACTCCCAAGAATGCCTCCCTGCCTATGGCTCCTTGTTCTGATGAGCAGTGTTCTTGTCACTCAGATGTGAAACCTTTCTGCACAAGATAAAGGCAGGTGTCTCAGTCCATGGCCTCTTCCCTGTGTTCTGTGCAGCCTTCAGTCCAAAGTGATGGTCCAGCCTCACACTCCCCCGACATATTCCTGATGCCTGCACCTCGACAGCGTTGTCATTGCTGCCGGAATGTCATGGAGAGGAATCATTGAGTTCCATCATTCTCTCTGTGTATTCTCAGCACCTTTAAGGTGGGGCTGGCCCCTATCTTTTTAGCATCTATGACCAGTAATGCTGTGCTCCTGAAGGGCTCAGATGCTGAAGGCGAACAAAGGATCAGAACTTTTAAAGTTTCATGGCTGCGTCTCTATGATATGACCCTGATCACAGAGCGCAAGCAAGGTGACCTCTGCCAGACAGGAATCAGACATTCCCAGAAGCTATGTGAAGATCTATGGAGTGTCCTCACTGCATGTCATCATCAACCTCCTGCAATCGAGCGACTATTAGGGCTTCCACTACATCTCCATGACAAGAGCATTATCACAGACGGTATGTGCACTGCCATAAGCCAGACTGAAGTCAAACATTCATAGATGCAATGTGAGGGTCTATGGTGTCTCGTCACTGCATGTCGTCATCACCCTCCACAAATCTAGCAGCTATGAGGGCCTCCCGAGTACACCTGCCTTGTCTGACCAGTGCGAGGGCTTCATCGCCATCATCGTTGCCTTCGAGGACCTCCTCACCCTCATCCCTGTCGGCGTCCTCCTCATCGGAAGAGACCTCCAGCTCCTCCAACTCCTCCTCAGCCAGCTGCTCTCCCTGTTGCAGCAGGGCACAGCAGGCAACGACGATGCACGACACCTTCTGTGGACTATATTGCAGGGCTCCACCAGACCAGTCCAGGCACCGGAACTACATTTACAGCATCCCAATGGTTTGCTCCAACAAGTTGCGAGTTGCAGCATGATCCTTGCTGTACCTTCTCTCTGCTGCAGTCTGAGGCTGCCGCACGAGTATCATCAGCCATCTCCTCCTAGGGTAGCCCTTGTCCCCTAGGAGCCACCCCTGCAGCCTCTGGAAGATGTCAGGGACCTGTGACCGACTGAGGATGTAGGAGTCATGCACACTCCGTGGAAACCATGCACAGGCCTGCAGGATGCGTTTCTGGTGGTTGCAAACCTTATGGTTGACATAGTTGACCACATGTTGCGATGGAGATCTGAGCGCCACGTAAGTGCAGTCAAAGGCACCCTGCACCTGTGGGAAACCTGACATCTGGGCAAATCCAATCACTCTTGCATCCTGGCTCTCTTGGTCCCAGGTGAAATGCACAAAGTTGTGTGCCCTCGCAAAGATGGCATCCATGGCCTCATGGATGCATTTGTGGGTGGAGGCTTGCGATATCTCACAGAGGTCACCTGTGGTGCCCTGAAAGGAGCCACTAGCATAAAAATTGAGCGCTGTGGTCACTTTCACGGCCACTGGCAGTGGATGCCCTCCATGCCCCCGTGGTGCCAAATCCTGCAGCAGCTGGTAGATGTGACTGACCAGTTCCCTAGACATGCATAGTCTTCGGTGACACTGGTTCTCAGTCATCTGCGGGAATTAAAGGCGGCATCTATAGATCCTGGGTGTCGCTAGGTGCCGACCGGCGATGGTTTGCTGTGGCTTGGTTTGGTGGCATGTGCGGGAGCCCCAGCCACCGCTTCTTCCAGAGGGTGCTGCTCCTCCCTCTGTGTAGCCAGGTGCCTCAGTCACTCTCTTCTCAGTCGTCTCTGCTCTCTTTAAGTCACGAGGCATACAGCTAGATCATCAAGCTCCATGATCCTGATGTACTCCTCCTGCAGGATGAAAGAGAGAGAAGCGTGGGTTAGCATAGGTGTGCTAAGAACCTCTCTTGGTTCAGTCTGAAGGCCTCTTAATGCATCCCGGAGAGTGCTGGCCACCACTTGGATGGCCAGAGTTTAGTGCGCTGCACGGCTGCCCAAAACCACCCCCAACTCTGCCCCACTTCACCTGATCGATTAGCAGCAGCTTTGCCCATTGGACTGCATGCTGTGCTCTCCGCTCAGGCGCAGGCATTCTCCTAACCCGCACTGTAAGGCTGCACTGTTAGCTTGAACCATGGGGGAGACTGGTCCAAACCGGGATGATGACATAGCAAGGGGCTGTGAGCTCCTCCACCAGTGACTGCTCCATGACCAGCTTTAGTAAGGAGGTTGTACAATATGTGCAGTCATCTAAAAGTTCTGCAGTCCACTAAAATGCTCATTACTTTGCAATCTGTGACCGAGGGGTGAAAAGCTCTGGAGCACTTGGCACTGTGATGCCTCTGCATTGCTTGATGGGCAGATAATCTAGAAGCCCAACTCCAATCGTATCAATGTGGCTGTGCCTGAACTGTCTCAGCTGCAGAGAAATGGTCACTTTATACAAGATGTCCCTAATGCGAGGCCGCTTCTTTCATCCACCACCACCCCACCCCACATGTGCCTGTGCGCTACCTTCAACCGTAGGGCAGCCTTTGTCCCCTCCCCCCCAAAGTCACCTCAATCTCAGGGGAGCCTTTGCCCCCCCACCTCCCCCAATGCACCTCAACCTTGAAGTCCAATAGGCGCCCTTCGCGAGCGCTCCACAATGTTACTGTGCACTGACCTCTGAGTTCCCCTCAAAATGCAGCCTACCAATTGCACGCTTATTATATGCTGTCGTGAAACACCTCAGCATGGTGTGCGGACGATCCAGTGTGGGGGATGAGTCCGGCGGGCTAGCCTTGTAATGGTATGCAGATATATTACAATGAGGTCCCTGACATTCAATGGCAGGAAACGCGGCCTGCCATTGATGGGCTGAACGGACGAGCGCAAACTGGTTTCACGACATCATGAAACCAGTTTTTGGCCTTTTCGTCATATTGTCCGCTCACACCACTGAACATGCCCGACACCAGCAGGCATGGAAAATTCCACCGAGACTTTCAGATAATGAGTAATCAAACCAGATAAGGTGCTGGAAACTATAATAAAGTTCTTCACAGATTACATCTGCCTACACCTCCCCCTCCAAGCTTGCAAACCTGTCTGACATCATAAAGCTACATTGGAAATTGGTAACCTCCATATACAATAGGCAACTAATAACAGAACAGCTGTTTCCAGGATTTAGCTGTCAGGAATATTACCAAACTCTGGAAACAAGACCTGAGAGCAAGAGCTCCCTGTAAGTAATTGTTTCAGAAACCTCAAGTAATTGTAGTTCTGATGAAAAATGAGAAGAAATTCTCTTTCAAGATTTGTGAATGTTAATGTAGATACTTTTAGCTGCAGATTCGTAGAAAGGGTAAGTTTTGTTCCTGGAATCACTGTTGGTCTAAACAGCAACTCCACTGTGATTTTTTTTTTAGTGAACCTTAGAAGATAGAGCTGAATTTTTCTTTGCAGGCCACTGCATTATTGATTAATCCTGCCAATAAAATTTCCTAAAAATAGCTAACAACTACACAATATTTTGGAACTGTTTAATTGTGCCAATTTTGTCCACTTTACATAAAGTCAGGTAAAAAAACTCAAGAAATCAACTTCCATCCTTTCCAGATGTAGGAAGAAATATTCACATTTCAATAACACCTGACCATGTTGCTCAGAAACATTTAATTTCAAAGCACATTACACAATGAATTATTTTAAAGTGGAGAGATTGTTATCTTTGCAAAATTAGCAGCCAGAACCCACAAACAGCAGTGAAATGAATGACCTGTTAGCTTTCTTTGGGGGATCCTGGTGAGGATACTGCAGAAAGATAGGTGGAGGGACAGGTAGTATTGAGGAGGCGGGGAGGCTGCAGAAGGATTTAGACAGGTTAGGAGAATGGGCAAAGAAATGGCAGATGGAACACAACGTGGGGAAGTGTGAGGTTATGCACTTTGGTAGGAAGAATAGAGGCATAGACTATTTTCTAAATGGGGAGAGAATTCAGGAATCTGGAGTGCAAAGGGACTTGGGAGTCCTAGTCCAGGATTCTCTTAAGGTTAACTTGCAGGTTGAGTTGGTAGTTAGGAAGGCAAATGGCATTTATTTCAAGAGGACTAGAATATAAAAGCAGGGATGTGCTGCTGAGGCTTTATAAGGCTCTGGTCAGACCACATTTAGAATATTGTGAGCAATTTTGGGCCCTGTATCTCAGGAAGGACGTGCTGGCCCGGAGAGTGTCCAGAGGAGGTTCACGAAAATGATCCCAGGAATGAAAGGCTTAACATATGAGGAACATTTGAGGACTCTGGGTCTATACTCGATGGAGTTTAGAAGGATGAGGGGGGATCTGATTGAAACTTACAGAATACTGAAAGGCCTGGATAGAGTGGACGTGGGGAAGATGTTTCCATTAGTAGGAGAGACTAGGACCCGAGGGCACAGCCTCAGAGTAAAGGGAAGACCTTTTAGAACAGAGATCAGGAGAAACTTCTTTAGCCAGAGAGTGGTGAATCTATGGAATTCATTGCCACAGAAGGATGTGGAGGCCAGGTCATTGAGTGTATTTAAGACCGAGATAGATAGGTTCTTGACTGGTAAGGGGATCAAAGGTTACGGGGAGAAGGCGGGAGAATGGGGTTGAGAAACTTATCAGCTATGACTGAATGGCAGAGCAGACTCGATGGGTCAAATAGCCTAATTTCTGCTCCTATGTCTTATGGTCTAACCCACTGCTTCTTTTTTTCAAAGTTTCATGGCCCTTTATCATCCACAACCAGAAAGGAATTTCAGTCTTGCAGTGGAGGGTCTGGTTAGATTATATGCTAGTGTCCTAGAGTGGGTTTGAAACTCTAAACTTCTGACCTGGATGCAATTATGCAACCCAGCAGGCCAGGGTAACAAATATTATTGATTGCTCAAAGTTACACCTAGATAGGTGAGATGCCTCTGCTTCTTAAAAGGCACAAATAAGCCAGCAGAGGGGTCCAGGCCAGGGAAGTGGTCTGGACACCCAGAGGCAAGCCAGCTACAAAATAACCCATTTGGTGTGGGGGTGGGGAGGGCGGCATGCAGATGGGGGATTGGACATTCCCTACAAAGCAGCAGATGTCAACTTTCTGGTCTAATTAGGTTGGTGGATACACACAATGTGGTCCTCGCGGCATCACTGGACCTACCCTATTTAGGTACCCACCCCAAGACCTTACATAAACCAGTGAGAGCGTCATCGGACACAATCCTCATGGAAAGACCCTGGTGATGTCCCCAAATAATTTCAGGCCTCATAACTATCATTCCAAAATTCAGAAACATTCCTGTACTTCTTTGATTTGCTAACCATTGTAGCATTTATCTAATTTAGGGTAAGGTCAATCACACTTACAATCAGGAGTACTTTATTAATCACATTCACCTCAATCAACAACACTTACATGAATTGCTTAATGGAACAGAGGGAAAACTTTGCATCAAATGAAGAATTGTATCTGCATAGAATGACCTCGCAACTCATGACAAACTGATGCCACTCAGATCTATGGTGAACTGGAGGGTCTTAAATTTACTAAATTATTCAATTTCCATCCAGCCAATCTATAGGAGATAATGTTCATCTAAACCACCTGACAGGAATGATCAATTAGTTCAGGTACTTGTTTTACATGCCACACAATTGACTTCACACTGACTTCAGTGCGAAGTAAAATCAGACAAGAGGTGTCAGCTGTGGCTCAGTTCATAGCACCCTCGCCTTTGAATCAGAGGTTTGTGGGTTCAAGTCTCACTCCCGGAAACCAAGAACTGTGATTGTACTCAAAAGAGTTGCAATCTGTGACTGTTGATAACTCGAAAGAGTAAAATCAGACAATATATAAACAGACATACAAACTGAGTCAGTTTCTCTCAAGCATAAATTAAATGACACCCTTAGCTAAACTTTCACCAAAACTACATAACTGCAGTAAAATGATTGGAAGACACATGGTTCAAACAATATTATTGAGATAGAAATATATATGCCTTTAATTCCTACTCTTTCATATTTAAAAGAATGCATTATGTATCGTCACAGAAGGAAGGTGCAGATGTGACTTACCAGAAATCTTATTTCATTTCATAAAAGACTCTTTTTAAAATAGCTCTGTATGAAATTTTGATGGTTGGGCAGCTGGTGACCACTTTAATTTGCTACTGACAGCTGGAGCCAATCTGGCTCAGGCAATAGTTGTTGAAAAATGTCTTTTTTATATTCCTTCATCTCAATTTGAAGTTCAAATCAGCAAGCAGATGCAGCTGTATCTAGCTTCTAAGGTCTTTGTAAATAATGCTCTTTGCCAGTCCATTAATAAGCAAGGGCTAGTAGGGATTTTGTGGATACTTGATTTCATGCTGAACTTTACATTAGAGACTCTGATGTAGGTAAAGTGTTATTACAGAGACCCTTAAGGATATTGAGATGCTTTTAATAATCTTGGAACATGGACTGTAAATTTAAGTGAAGTTTTGAAATCTGAGCTTTTCAGCTTGTGCTCATTAGGACTCCCACAAGAACACCAATATAAGGGGGAAAACAACAATTTATACAATTTAACCAATCAGCACTCTCTACACATAGGGCAGAATTTTGCCCTTGGTGGACGTGTAGGCCCCACCGGCTCGGTGGAGGGCAGACAGCTGACCCCCGCTGCCGAAACTATGCGCTTCCTGTGCGGTGCGGTGGCGGTGGGGGGGAATCCCCCAGCTGTCAAAGTGCTGTCTCAGGGAGATTAGTGACAGTGCACAAAAGTTAAAAAATAGAAAAATAAAAATATTATTAACATGTCCCCCTCATGTGACAATGTCACACGAGATGGGACATGTTAATAAAAATGACATAAACTTTATTAAACTTTTTAAAAACAGACATGAAACCTCATCCCGCCAGTGGATGAGGTTTCATGTCCACTGGGGCTCCTGGCCTGCCCACCAGCCTTAAGGTTGGATGGGCAGGTCTTTAATGATCTTAATTAGTCTGTCAATGGCCTTAATTGGCCATTGACAGGTCGGCGGGCGGAAAGCTGATTTCGCTGTCTGCCCGCCTTCCTAAAAATTTAAAGGGACCGGGATGACATTGGGGGTTCCTCCCAACGTCATTCCACATCATTTTCCCGTCGGCAAGTGGGTCCCGCCCCCAAATCGCCAATGGGAAAATTCTGGCCATACAATATATGAAGTGTCCTGATGAGTGCAAGATGAAAAGCTTCGACATGTCTCTTTTTTCAGCGATATTCAAGTTTTGAAATCTGTTGCGCTTCCTTTTTTTTTTGCTGTGCTAATTTTAACTAGAATTAGGTCAGTATGTTTAAAAACACGCACAAAGGAATTTTACACAAATGTGTTAAGTGGTGCACTACCAAAGAAAATTAAACCTTTGACATTTTTAGGTAATAATTTCTGGATAAAATTATTAACCTTGTTTTCATTATTAGCTATTTGTAACCTCTCAATTCAAAATTGTAGATTAACAAAGCAGAAATGCAGATCTCAGTCCATATAGTGTTAAGGCATGCAAGGCATAAGTGCAGGTGTGACCTGTGCCTTTTTCATCAGTAGCTGAGTGCAAGCAGCATGTGTGCCTTATATTTGCTTTGGCAGCAGACTATAATAAATAAATATTATCAGGATCTCAGAGCTATTTTATTTATTAAATACATTCATATTAAACTTTGCATCTTTAAAACACTGTAGTCACCAGTAATATTTACACCTTTGACCAATCCATTGTCTCCTCACTGCAACTGCTAATTTAATGTGGCGGGTAAAGGAA
Source organism: Cetorhinus maximus (assembly GCF_964194155.1). NCBI lineage: Eukaryota > Metazoa > Chordata > Chondrichthyes > Lamniformes > Cetorhinidae > Cetorhinus > Cetorhinus maximus. Next base: position 126,329,470 of record NC_135884.1, read on the forward strand.
AGCATTAAAATATCAATGCAGCCTTGTAAGAATTAGAATTGTGATAGAAATTCTCTCCTTTTAGTATTTACCTGCCCCAGGGTGCACTCCACCCCACCCAGAAAGTCATCATCACGAGTACCGATACTGCAGTGGCCATGAATGTCATATACTTCAAATCGAAGCTTCTGAACCTCCTCAAAGTAATAATCCACATTGAAAATTTTAGAGAAGACTGGATGCAAGTTACTCTTTATGACTTCAGTCCGGTCAACCTGTAAAGGAGAAAACGATCATTGATTGACTGTTTGGAGTATCAAACCCCAATGTTCACCTTATGCCAAACAATAAGATTTTATTTCTAGAACATATGGTAGCATAAAAACTCTAGACATTATCAGAACTGCACAGAGCAATTGGACATGGCTCCAGTAAGGTAGGAGGTTCAGAGCAATTCTAACACTTAAAGCAATAAAAATGCTGATCTGTCACTCATGGATGATATATTAAAATGTAGCAACAGGTCCCAGAGCCATAACAGTTTACTACCTGGGACTTTAAAAGGATCTTAATACAACGATCAGACCAAAAACGTATGTGATCCGTATTTGAATTTTAAGGGTTCTAACTAATAGAGCTAGCGCTAGGAACAACAGCTGGGAAGGGACGATGTTAAGCAGAGCTAAGCAGCTAAATAAAGTTTTAAAACAGCCGTATTTACGCTTTTCTCTCCCATCAATTCTGAGCCAATGAGCTTGGAATCATCAAAGATTGCATTTTCTTCTGAAGCTTGGTTCAATTGATTTATTGCCAGTTTTTACTCACAAAATTTATACCAGCTTCTAATGCTGAAAAGGTCTTTTCATTTTTTTCAGTTTTTGATCAAAGTGACGACTTGGTTTTGGAATTAGAACACACAATTTCACTATTTTAATCTTCTGTCAATATTAAGCAGTCTTGGATCAAACATTGCAGGGGCTAGATTCTTTCCTGGTAATGCCCCATATCATACCATGGCTACCAACCTGTAGAACTACTGCACCACTGTTCCATAGCAATATATCCCTTTCTCAAACCAACAACCCTTGTGACCTCTCTGAATGAGAATGCCTATCGATGATGAGCTGGACCCAACTAGTGGGCAGGTTAGTGTTGTGTTTTTATTCTTCCAAGAAATTGGCTGAGAATCTACATCACCTAGAACACTTATAGTTAAAAACAACAAAAGATTCCGTCAATTTTCTGGTGATTAAGCTCCAGGTATGTAATAGATCTCTTGCCTGCTGCAACAGCCTCATTCATTCATTGATAGCTTTAAATTCCAGTCTTCATAGCCTGACTTATAATGTGTTTTATCATTCTGTATGAGTAGCTGGAATGCAATATCTTGAGCCTGAAACATATTAAACCATTGAATGAGGGAACTGAATATTTTCTCCCGTTAGTCGGTACATCTTCTGTTTCCTAATGCTTGAAGTAGACACAACAGAATCAATAGAGCATACACTGGTGAGGTAAATCTTGCCTCTTGAAAGAGCCGTAGAATATGTGGTAACAAAGTGGGAGAGCATGCTATGATGCCATACTAAATTTTAGTAGGGCTTATTGATAATCTTCAATAGATGTAGTCAATAATGGTCTTGATGCATCTCTGTTTTATTACAGTTTATATTTTCTGAAGCATCATTGCCATGCCTAGCATATTCACTATATTGCATCTTAACAATGACATTTCTTGTACATCAGAAAACCAATAACACTTTCTACCTCAGATGCTTCAAGTTGTGTCCCATTTTTAATATTTGGAATTGGAACAATATAAATGGGGTCTGTTTGAACTCAGTGCTAATTTCAAATTATCCTGCTGAGTTCAGGTTTCCCGCCTGTGATTCATACCCCACCCCCTTCCCCAGTCAGCAAAAATCAGATCTAATAGAAATGGGGGCAGGACTTCTGCATTCGAGTCCCACCTTCCATTTTTAAAGGCCTCTGCAGTCAGCCCGACTCCGCAAAAATCCACCCCTTACTGTCTCAGAGACTTTGAACAGAGAGAGAGAGGGAAAAGGCTGTTTTTCTCTATTGGCTTCCAGATAGAATGCAGGTGAGAAGACATTCTCTGGTCAAAGAGAGGGATCTCATGGAAATTTAAGGCCCCTTGAAGATTTGTCTTGGTGTGGCAGGGAGAAGCAATCTCTGGAGTGGGCCTTACTGTTAGAAATTGGATTGGGAATTCTCAGGACACCAAAGAAAATGGTTTTCAATGGTTACTGGATGTTATGACTCAGCAAAACAGAGAGAAGTAAAGCCATTGGAAGCTGGGAGGACTTTGGACTGTTTTATGTAAAGACTGCAATTCTGCAGAGAGCATGTTCTAGTGTAGGTTGTCAGAGTCGGGGTATCATTCGTGTTAAGCCGCTGATAAGGGAATTATCTTCCTGTAGTTTAGAGTTTTAGTTGCCTACTAAGTGATGTTTAGTCATTGTTGATTTTAGTTTGTTTGTTACAGTAAAAATCTTAAAACTTAAAATATTGCAGTGCGATTCCTTTAAGTTGGAATTCAAATACTTTATTTCAAAGTTATTGGTCTGCAAGGGGATTGTAACACTTTCCTGAAGGAATTTGACATCTTGCTGGCATATAGTATATCCCATACCTCACCGAAGCAACCATTATTATGGGCAGAATTTCCCTGTTGGCGCGCTGGGGCGGGCCCCTCACACTGATGTGTAAAATGATGCGTGGCGATGTCGGGCGTGCGTCCCAGCGTCACCGTGCACCATCGCGATATTTTGGAAGGTGGGCACACTATAAGTTCGGATGCACGCCCGCGATCAATTAACAGGCTAGTTAAGGCCCTTGAGGCAGCAATTGAATTCGATTTTTCGCAGCCCGTGCGATCTTCTGGGCGTCACACAGGTGCAATGGGCAGGTGTGTAGGAGACATTTGTATAAACCTCATCCACGGATGGGATATGAGGGGTGAGTGGGGTCGCGAATGTGATCTTTCAGGTATTTAAGTGTGAAAGTTACTTATACTTGCCTGTGTGAGCAGGAATACTTCAAAATTCAACCAGCTGCTTGGACAGGAGTAAAAGCCTTGGTCAGGACTCTACAGTAAAGATCATTTTTGGGGCCTGCAGCTTTCAGGAAGCCTTCCCTTAGCCTGGGAATGGGAGTTGTGCTCTCCACTGGAGGCACTTCCTCTGAGGAGGAAGGGAGGGCCAGAAGGAGGAGGAGGCCAGGGGTCCACATTCAGCCTCCAGGGGATCCATCTTTGGGAGGAGAGGCACAAAGGGCACAGGGCCAACAGAAAGTCCATGGCGGAAGGGGCCGCAGGAGACCCCAATATCCTGCTGCCAGGGTATACAGGCGGCGCAGCAGCTACCTCAATATGTCTGAGGTCCAGTGCCAAAGGAGGCTCCGTCTCTCAAGGGAGACAGTCACCTCCATCTGTCAGATGATAGACCCTGAGATCTCCGCAAACTGTGTGGGTGGACACCCCATGCCAAGACTCTAAAGGTCACAGCCGCCCTCAACTTCTATGCCTCCGGTACCTTACAGGGATCAGTGGGTGATCTCTGTGGAGTCTCCCAATCAGCTGTCCACACTTGTGTCAAGCAGGTGACAGACGCTCTGTTCAGGCAGGTACTGACTTTCATCCACTATCGCTGGGACGGGGCCAGCCAGACAGGGTGAGCCAGACGCTTTGCAGTGATTGCTGGCTTCCCCCGCGTCCAGGGTGCAATAGACTGCACACATGTGGCCATCAAGGCGCCAGCAGGTGAGCCCGGAGCCTTCATCAACAGGAAGGATGCCTACTCATGAGGAGGGGTCTTACCTCTTCCGGGAATTTGCTACAGACATTTATGACATAGGCTTTGGCGTCTGCTTTGAATGGACGGATTCTCCGAATACCACAGTGAGCGTGCACGTCAGTGAGTCCAGTGACGATGAGGATGATGATGAAGACAATCCCAGTGAAGGAGAAAAAAAAGTCAAGAAGGAGGCCAGCAAAGTTCAGGTAGACGAGGTGGTGCCGGTCTACAGAAGAGATTGCCACGAGGAGGTGTACGCTGGATCCCATCAGTACCCAGGTAGAGGGGTCTATCTCCTGAAATTCGACAATTCCTACTCACTGTGGAGGTCAAAATCCGTTTATTACAGAGTATATTATACCAGATAAAATCACTCCATGAACGTGCAGATAGTGTGTGATCACAGGATGCTGATTCTACAAGTGTGTGGAAGGTACCCAGGCAGCTCCCACGACGCTTAAATACTCAGACACTCCCAGGTGCCGGGGCTCTTCAGTGCCCCAACCTGGCTGGATGGATGGCTGCTGGGTGACAAGGGCTATCCCCTCAGAAGGTGGCTCATGACATTTCTCCACCATCCAAGAACAGAGGCTGAACAGCGGTACAATAGGAGCCACGCCTCCACAAGGGCTGTGGTGGAGAGAACCATCGGTCTTCTCAAGATGCGCTTCCGATGCCTGGACTGCTCAGCTCAGCCCCGCACTCCAATACCCCCCAGATCGTGTGTCCCTGATAGTGGTTGCATGCTGCACTCTCCAGAATCTGGTGCTGTAAAGGGTCGATGGAGTGGACGAGGAAGGCGTGGATGCAGTTGTTCTGGATGCACATGATGAGTCCAGCAGTGAGTCCGAGGATGAGCACGCACAGGAGAACGCTGAGGGGGTAGACGCTGACCCGGACATACTCCAGGCAGGCAGGGACACCCGGGAGGCTTTAATACAAAGAACCTTTAGCTAGCCCCCCACAGATGGACCTTCAACACACGCCAGGGCTGCAGGCTCCACACTCGATACCTGAGTGCTAAATCAGCCTGGATACTAACATTAACTAAGGCCCTTGTCAATAAAGCTCAATGTCAAACAACTCACTCATAACATCATGGCTTCCCGTCTACTTGCAGAAGGAAGGAATCACCCTGAGGCATGGCAACATGTCAAAATTTATTGAGGGAACAAATATAACTTCATAAAACAAAAAAAAAACGGTGTTGGACATCACACCAAGTCTTCCAGAAACTACTATGGGCCAACATAAAAGCACCAGTGAGAAACCCGTGGTGTGTCTAAGGTGCCTTAAATTTATGCTTATGGGTGTTACATCTAGGTGCTGTCCCCTCACTGGCACTGGCATCTGAGACAGCCTGCTCACTGTGCTGTCCTGTTGGCCTCGATGACTCTGGCGGACATCCTCTGGCCCATGGAGCATTTGATAGCCCTGCCTGGGAGGGAGCAGCCAGTTCCACAGCTGGCATCTCCCCAGTCGCCGCAGCCTCATTGAATGCCACGGTCACTGGCAGAGGGGCGGAGGAGCTGCTGCCCTCATCCAGAGAACCCTGAGAGGAGCCCGCAGAGACGACAGGCAGCTGCTGCACTGACATGAGGTTGCTTTGGACCTCCCTGCTCACCGTTGATGGATGGGCACCAAGCTGGTATACTTGGTGCCCAAATCATCTCCCAAACCAGCTGAGGTCAACGCCACTGTGAGGGCTTGCAGGTCTGAGCGCAACCCCAGGAAGCCCTGATTGGTCTCCTGAAGGAGCCTCTCCACGAGTGTCACCACTCTCTCCATGGAGGAAGCATGGCTCTCAGCCATGAGCCTAGACGCTCCGTGTGGACTCCTCAAGCACAGGCACCATGCCACGCATTGCCTCATGTATCTCTGCCAGATCCTCCCGCATACCCTGCTGCACTTCCAGCGTTTGCTGCCTCATGGACGACTCCAGAGGCACATCATCAGCCACCGACCGAGCAAGTACCTGGTCCCCAGCAGTCTTCCGACTGGCAGCGTCCTGGGCACTCTCTGTCTCTGCCCGTACCTCAAGCGAGTGTGAAGTGCCCTCACTGCTGTGCCCCAGGACACTAGCCAAATATCTAATTCGCACCAAGGTGCTAGTATCTGCGCTGGTGCCTGCCTGGCTGAGATGGTGTGATGCAGGTGAGTGGATTTGCTCTGGGGCTTCAGGGGTGAGAGGTGGGCCCTCTGCTTCCTCCTCCTGGCCCTGCTCCGGTGATACTGAAAGGAAGAAAAAGGACATTTGATTAGTTACAGTGCAGACAATGTCAACTTGCATGCTGCTCCCCCGGATCATTATGCGCTCATCCTTCAATAATCAATGGTCAACCCATGTTGCTAACTTCAATCACTGAGCATTCAGCAGTGCCATGGCTCTGTGACCTGAGTGCTCACCAAACATACCTCCCCTTGGCACCCCAGCCTCACTGCCACTGGTGGACCTGGGGGCATGGCGCCTCTCCAGACCCATGGTCAGCTGCTCATAAGCCATTAGGATGGCCAACTGGGCCTGGCCTCCGCCAGTCCACATTCGTTCAGAGGCATTGTGTGCAGTCTTCTCCTGAAAAAGAGAGAGGAGCATTGATTAGTCCAGCCTGTACCTGAATTCCCATTGCATCCCTGCCAACCCAGCCAGAGTGGGACATTGCAGGGCTCCAGTTCTTCATCACCCTGCAGCTGCTGCACACTCACCCAAACCAGCCAGGGCTGACCCCCCCACCCCCCATTGCCCAAATGCTGCCTCCTTCACATGTGGCACCACAAGGTGTCCCTTGGCTAAGCAAGGAGACACAAGCACATGGAGCGCAAAGACCAGCAGATGGATTGGGGCCCCGCCAACTGGAAGCTCCCCTCCCAGCACGTCAGCACCCTGACTTTGACATGCTTCACAGTTCCAGCACTCTGCCTAGGTGCAGACCCTTGACTTTCAAACCCATTCTATACTCTGGGTGTCAATGTCACACATGCTGCAGATGCAGGACACATCCTAGTTCAACCCTCCAAGGGTGAACTGGGCATGGGCAATATCTGCTGACACACCCAGCAAGGGGTACATGCCATGAAGGATTCAACGCTATGACTGTACTCAGAGTTGCCGCCGAGGGGGTTAGGGGCAAAGGGTGACGGCTGCATTAAGTGACTTGGGGCAACATGGTACTCACCCTTCCCAAGCGCAGGAGATCGTTGAATCTTTTGCGGCACTGGACCCATGAGCACCGCACCACATCATGGGAGCTCACACTCTCGGCCACCTCCTCCCACGCACATTTGATCAAGTGGGGAGGCCTCCGCCTCCCGTCCCTCAGAAGAAGGACCTCCTGCCGCGCTGCCACCTCCTCCAGGAGGGCAGCTCGGCACTCGTCGGAAAAACGAGGGGCACACTGCCCCGCTGGCCTACCCTCCAGCCTGGCCTGCCCCGATGGCCTACCCTCCAGCCTGGCCTGCCCCGATGGCCTACCCTCCGGCTTGGCCTGCCCTGATGGCCTACCCTCCAGCCTGGCCTGCCCTGATGGCCTACTCTCTGGTTTGGCCTGCCCCGATGGCCTACCCTCCGGCCTGGCCTGCCCCGATGGCCTACTCTCCGGCTTGGCCTGGCCCGATGGCCTACCCTCGGACTTGCATCAGGCACATTGCCCCTCTGATGTGCTCTTCTCCCAGCCATTGTGAGCAGCCTTACAACATAACAAAATGATTTTCACATAGCAAATTGTTATGATCTAGAATGCACTTGGAAGCAAATTTAGTGGTAACTTTCAAAAGGGAATTGGATAAATGCTTACAGGGAAGTTACAGGGCTATGGAACGTTGGGGGGCGGGTGGGGGGGGCGTGGGGGGGGGGAGCGGGGACTAATTGAATAGCTCTATTGAAGATCTGGCACAAGCACAATGGGCCAAATAGCCTCACGCTGTAACATTTTATGATCCTATAATTGTAGGTGTATCTGGAAAGCAAACAGGCATACAAATCATCTGCCAAATTTTGTCAGAGAGGGCCAAGTACCATCGCCAGGGCCAAATATGGCAGGTCTCTGGGTAATATCTTGCTGGTAGCGTCCAATCAACAATCTGCTTTTGGGCCAACATCCAGTTGAGGTCCCAGTGATGACCACTGCTGAGGCTGCATCATGAAGGAGAGGAGCCCTCAAAGACTGGCATTTTCAGGGGAAGCTGGGGTCAGGCAGGTAGGCCCTGGCAATCCAGGGAAGAGAACTTGCTCTGGCAGCAGTACCTTGGGTGCGTGGGTGACCATTGCCTCAGGGGACCCTTTTGTGGGCCATGAAGCACTCATCAAAGAGCAATCCCACCCCCCCTCCACGCCCACCCCCCCCCCAGCGAACCTGCTGGTAAACCCTGGCAGCCTGGCAATCTACCCGCACAGCAGTAACCCCTTCTGACACTGGTAAAAGACATAGACCAGCGGCGTCGTGTGACTCTTGATTGGGCAATTAATTGCCTCAATTGGCCACCCAGTGGACAGCTGCAGCATTGAAGTTCCCACAGTTGGCAATGTACCATAGAAGTGGGAAGACATCAGGCTCCCCTCCCCTCCAACACCGTACCCCACCATATTGTCAGCCCTCTCACCTCCCAAACCGTCTCCAAAGAGCTGGGAAAATTCAGCTCCATCTTTTCCCCACTAACCCAAGGATAGTAAGGAGGAAGCTCAGTCACTAGAAGGGATTAAAATTGATAAGGAGGAGGTATTAGATAAGCTGTCGGTACTTTAAAGTTGATAAGGCACCGGGACCAGATGAGATGCATCCAAGAATATTGAAGGGAGTGAGAGTGGAAATTGCAGAGGCACTTGCAATAATCTTTCAGTGTTCCCTGGATTCGGGGAAGGTGCCAGAGGACTGGAAAATTGCAAACATTATGCCCTTGTTCAAACAAGGTTGTAAAGATTTGCCCTGCAATTACAGACCAGTCAGTTAACTTTGGTGGTGGGAAACTTTCCAAAAACAATTATTCGGGATAGAATTAATAGACACATGGAAAAATGTGGATTGATTTAGAAGAGTCAGTATGGATTTGTTAAAGGAAAATCATGTCTAACTAACTTGCTGGAGTTTTTTGAAGAGGTAACAGAGATGGTTGATGAGGGAAAGGCCATTGATGTGGTGTATATGGACTTCCAAAAGGTATTCGATACAGTGCCACACAACAGACTTGTGAGGAAAGTTATAGGTCATGGAATAAAAGGGACAGTAGCAATGTGGATACAAAACTGGCTGAGGGATAGGAAACAGACAGTAATGGTTAATGGGTAGTTTTCGGGCTGGAAGAAGGTTTGTAGTGGAGTTCCCCAGGGGTTGGCAGTGGGATCCTTGCTTTTCCTGATATATTTATAAATGATCTAGATCTTGTTGTGCAGGGGACAATTTCTAAGACGACACAAAACTTGGGAGGATTGTAAACTTGAGGAGGACAGTGCAGAACTTCAAAAGGGCATTGACACATTGGTGGAATGGACAGATAGGTGGCAGATGAAGTTCAATGCAGAGAAGTTTGAGGTGATACATTTTGGTATAAAGAACATGGAGAGACAGTATAAAATAAAGGGTGTGCAGGAGCAGAGAGACCTGGGTGTATACGTACATAAGTCATTAAAGATGGCAAGACGGGTAGAGAGAGCTGTTTTTCAAGTATACAGTATTCTAGGCTTCATTAATGGGGCATAGAGTACAAGAGCAGGGAGGTTATAATGAACTTATATAAGACACTGGTTAGACCTCAGCTGGAGTATTGTGTACAATTCTGAGCGCCACACTATAGGAAGGATATGAACCACATTGGAGAGAGTGCAGAAGAGGTGTATGAGAATGATTCCAGGGATGAGACACTTCAGTTATGAGGAAAGATTGGAGAAATCAGGACTGTTTTTCTTGGAGAGGAGAATGAAAAGAGGAGACTTGGTAGAAGTATTCAAAATCATGAGGGGTCTGGAGAGAGTAGATAGAGAGAAATTGTTCCCACTCATAAAAGGATCAAGAACCAGAGGGCACAGTTTTAAAGTGTTTTGCAAAAGAAACAAATGCAAAGTGAGAAAAAACTTTTTCACACAGCGAATAGTTAGGGTTTGGAACGCACTGCCTGGAAGTGTGGTGGAGGCAGGTGCAGTTGAGGCATTCAAGAAAGCATTGGATGATTATTTAAATAGAAACAATGTGCAGGGTTATGGGGAAAAGGCAGGAAATTGGCACTAAGTTAAAATGCTCAGAGAGCCGGTACAGACACAATGGGTCGAATGGCCTCCTTCTACACTGTAACAATTCTGTGATTCTGTGAAGGCAAGTGGATTCAGAGCCCACTGGCCAACCAATCAGCACTCTCTTCACATACAGCATAAATTGGTGTTTTCCCCTTATATTGGAATCCTTACAAAGTGTCCTGATGAGTTCAAGATGAAAAGCTTCGACATGTCTTTTTTACAGCAATACATCTTAAGGTGTCAAGTGGCTACTGTCCATGGGACAGTTTCTAAGATTTCTCATCCCAGCCTGACTGAAGTGAAGAAATAAAATGGGAACTGAATCTACAAACAACTGGGTGAACAATAAGAGCTGAAATCTCAATCGTGCCAGCTGTCAGGTAACGGGGATCACACTGTACGATGCTGACTGGCTGCTTGCTCAGCAGGGCCCGGGTGTCTCTGATGGTAGTATGGGTTACTACCAGCCAGCACTTCTTAAAGCCAGCTAGCATACCTTAAAGGACAAGTGTTGTAACTGCCTCAGGAAGTGCTTCTCAAAGAGTACCAATGAAACAACAGGTCAGAGGGGGGGCCCCCAGTTTCTCGGACGCAGTGCTGGAAACTTGAGTACAAGAGTTGGAAAGGAGGAGAGATGTCATGTTTCCAGAGGGGACCATGAGGCTCCCCAGTCATATACTGCAAAATGCTGGACAACAGGTAACCACGTACATCAACGCAAGGAGTTAGGTCCTGAGGACCTGGCTGCAGTGACGCAAAAGGTTCAATGACCTCATAAGAGCAGCCAAGGTCTTCATATCTGTCAGCTATGGCTCAGTTGGTAACACCATTCAGGACAAAGCAGCCCATTTAATTGGCACTCCTTCCACAAACATTCACTCCCTCCACCACTGACGAACAGTGGCAGCAGTGTGTACCATCTACAAGATGCACTGCAGAAACTCATCAAGGTTCCTTAGACAGCACCTTCCAAACCCACGACCACTACCATTAGAAGGACAAGGGCAGCAGATAGATGGGAACACCACCACCTGGAAGTTCCCTTCCAAGTCACTCACCATCCTGACTTGGAAATATATTGCTGTACCTTCACTGCCACTGGGCCAAAATCCTGGAACTCCCTCCCTAACAGCACTGTGGGTGTGCCTACACCACAGGGACTGCAGCAGTTCAAGATGGCAGCTCACCATGACCTTCTCAAGGGCAATTATGGATGGGCAATAAATGCTGGCCTAGCCAGCGATGTCCACATCCCGTAAATGAATAAGAAAAAACACGCACCTCTGGGTTTAAGTCTCACTCCCAAGTTTGAGCACAACAATCAAGGCTGAGGGAGTGCTGCTCAGTTGGAGGTGCTGTGTTTCGGATGAGAGGTTAAATTGAGGCTACATATGCCGCTTTTGTAACTATAAAAGATCCCATGGCACTATTTTGAAGAAGTACAGGGACTTTATTCCCTGTATCCTGACCGATATTTATCTCTCAAAGAACATCACAAAATAGATTATCTGGTCATTATCACATTGCTGCTTGTGGGAGTTTGGTATGTCTGAATTGGTGGCTGTGTTTCCTACATTACAACAGTGACTCCTCCTCCTGATACTATGCCCTCAGGGGGTGTTGGCAACCATGGACTTCCATTGGATTGGTCCATGATTATGCCTGGCAAAGTACTGCAATGGTTTGCCATTGCCTTCTGCAGTATGGCTGACCAGGAAATTCTCCTGCTCTTACCACCTGCCATCAGGTGTATTGAAAGGATTAACACGGTGTTAATCAACCAGTTTGGCCATCAAATCCTGAAGTAGGACTTGAAACTGGAGCTCCTGACCCAAGGGTAGGGACACTACCACAACACCACAAATCCTCCCTGTCACAGCAGTAACTACGCTTCAAAAAGTACTTCATGGGCTACAAAGTGCTTTGAGACATTTGGTGGCTGTGAAAAGTGCTATACAAATGCATAAATGCAAATTTATCTCCTACTCATTGCACCACCAACCTCACATGCTGTTCAATGCAAACATCTCCATCATTCACCCCTCAACAATCAGGACTCATGCCTAACATTCAAATGTTTCACCTCACCCTCCCACACATATCACTGCTGTAATCCTCACGCTCACATCTCACAGCTTCCACAGACTGTCAGCTATTTGGCTATGACAGGCACATCACCCAAATAGTTTGCAGTAAACTCACTGACACTCTTCGCTCTCTTTTGTAGGACTAGGGGGGCACATAACAGGAAGGAGCAGCAGAGAACAGCAGGGGACAACATGCCTGCATCTCCTGAGCCCATTGGAGGAGAGTATGCTGCGAATTATTAGATTATTGCAACCAGGGTCGCCGAGAGCATCCAACATAATGGGATGTTCCTGCCTTATGTACCGTCTTAACTTCCACTTCACCCTCATCACAAAACCTGGCATGAAGTAAAAGCTGCAGATGGTGTAGCCATGAACTGCCTGATTTCCACACAACCCCCTACCCTCATCCCAATCCTCCCCTTCTGCATTTCTACTTTCAGATACCCAAGAGCTGCCAGCTGGCCAGTGAATGCAACCTCATCATGAAGAACATGACAAAGAAGAATTGTCTGACGGAGAAGCACCATCACTTGATCTGACACTCGCTGCCACCAGCTCAGATACTGGCACTGCACATGCTTTAGGAGGTAATACAGAATGGGATCAGTGCAAAGTGAGTCACAGGGCACAAATCCACTACAGCCAGACCGGGGAAAAGGATAAGGCACGAGCCAGCTCCCCAGGGGGAGAAATGGCAGATGAGTTCTGCTGCACAGAACTCAATGAGGACTTTGATGGGGCAGCGTGCAGGTAAAGATGGATGGGCATGGTTGCAGAACCAAAAAGAGTTCCAATCCCATAATGTGCAGTTGGTGTGAAATCATGTGCAGAGCATCATCTTGGTGAAAGCCAACATCCTGTTGGTATACACCACCATGCTTTCATTCTGTGTCAGTCAGCTGTTCCTGCCACCTTCTAGTCACCATAATAAACCAGAGGGTAAGGATATATCCTATCAGAATAGAATGGTCTTAATATGGATGAAAAATATTAGAAAGTCTCTCATAAATATTTTTGCCCTTTGCTTTATTCCAGAGTGTCTGGAGATATCTATATAGAAATCTTAAATCTAGCGCATGGTTATCACACTTCAGCTACCATGTGATAAAGGAACAACCAAGTCAGTCACTTCCTGACACTTTGGCTGAATTTTACCAGCCCTCTGGGGATTGGCTGGGAGGTGGAGATGGCCCGTAAAATGGCAAGGAAAGGTGGTGGGGGGAGGTGGCATGCCCATCGTCTTCCAGCCACCATGCCAGCAGCAGGCAAATGGTGAACGGTTCTCCGGCCCACAGGCCAACTGAGCCACTGAAGTGACCAATTAATAGCCTTTCCCTACGGCTGCCAGCATTTTACCAGCACTGGGTTTTCCCTCCACCAGAAGGAAAAAACAGTTCAGACCAGTATTCTTATTTCCCAGTTTTACTGTTTTTTCCTTCCAGGCTGGTGGCCTCCTCCAATGGGCACTCTTTAGCCCATGAATGCCAACCCCCACCCCATGCATGGCATTGGATGCTACCTTGATATCCTGCACTCTGCCTGAGGACAGGATCCAGAGATTTACCAGCAGCTGTCACTCTGCAGAAACATCCATTAACAAGTGACCTCTAACTGACCCAGAATGTGCTTATTTAAAATACTTCTCTAAATTAAATCTTTCAACAGTGGCCTTAAAAGTACAGACCGACATTAAACATAGCTCCATATTAACAGGTAAAATTAGAACTATCCTTCAGCCCTAGACTATTCATGAGCAACACCACAGCAGATCAGCTCATAATATTAAAAATGCATTGTTTGTAATTTATGTTTAGAAATGTATTCATCATACTGTTTATTTTCCATTGAAAAATTTCTGCAAACATTTCCCCTATTATTGTTGTTATTTTCGCTATGGATTTTAATGACTTTTGAATAATTTGGGATCTTTTTAGACTAATGAAGAATGTAACTGAACAAAATAATTAACAAACAATACCATTAACAATAATGTAGCTGTTATGGAACATAGTAATGATCTGAAATTTTATTTGAATTACACATTCGATTTTTGCTTAAGAGTCACATAAGTGAACATGAGAATACGTGTGGGCAATATAATGTAGAACTCTGCAAACATAATTAGCAGTTTCCACACATCACTGCACAAAATGAATTACTTTGGAAATATCTTAGCTGAGTCACTCCTACATAATCATGTATGTATTAATGCGTTTTATTAGTGGGTAATGTGACTTTCCTACCTTTGTCCATCAAACTAGCAGCTAATGGCATTCATCCAATTCTAGCTTAGTTTAAGGGAGCTTCGTTAATGGAATGGCAAAATGTTTTAGGTGCTAACTGTCAGACTTTGAGGGAGATTTTTACCTAATACACCGACCGGATGGGAAACCCATGTGATCAGGTGGAACACTAATTTTACAACCTGCCCAACGGAGGCAATTTTAACCTATCTGCCAGTTGGGAATCTGACAGGATTGGCTACAATGTTGGTTTGACCACCCTGCCCAATTCTACTCTTCATTGAAGTCAATGAGTAATATTAGGTGGGGTGTAAATTCAACGTTGCTCCTAATATCCATGGGTTTCCCAGTAGGCCAGTTAGCCTGAAATCTCTGCCATTGTGTCAATAAAAACAATTCAACCTGAATTAATATTCTATATCCTACCTTCTAGCTTACTCAAGGAACATTATCACTAGTTGAGTGCGAAAATGGCACTTTAGATGGACTCAGTTTAGTATTGGCGCTTTGTTCACCCTTTGCCATCCAAGCATCCGTTCACTATTCCATTCATATGCTATCCCAATGCTCTATTCCCATTGGATATTACTAACTATTGCTCACTACAAGTTTCAGCCCTAACATTTTGTCAACTTCAATAACAATTTTCTGGTCCACAGCAGCTGGAGTGCTTTATAATTATCAGCAGCCATCTTTCATTCTCTCTCTGGCATCTACCGAAAAGAAAAATCATTTCAGCAGTGCAATAACTTCATTGAACAGATATTACAAAATTAAAATTGATCATTACCAGCCACAAAGGGAATAATTTGCAGTATTTGTATTTATGCTAGTGCAACTTGTTATGGTGTACAGCTATGCTGTTACAAATTTTTAGAAAAAACTATTTTGAAGGTCACATTTTGTAAATCTTGGACTGAGTTAAAAGACTTTTTCCAAAATAGACTGGGAGGGTCACCTGACTTTGGTTGGGATTTTCCTGTCCCACCCACTGTGGGACGGAAATCCACCGCCCCCAACATCAATGGACATCTTGCTGGTTCGCCAAATTTTCCGGGCTGGACCAGAAAATCCCGGCCTTTCTCCTTGTATGTTCGGGCTGGAACCCCTTTAGCTGGGAAAAAAGGAGACATCCTCCGATATATACGTTTAAAATTCAATGAGTGTTCCAAAAGAGTAAACAGAAATTCACTGACTTCATGGCTTTTCCTCCAAGTACAAAGGTACTAACTGATACGCCACTGTAAGGTGTGAACAACCTTGATCCTTTTGATCACTACATGAGGTAAGGAAGCTTTGGATAACTGGAATGGAATTAACACTTGCCTTATATGGAAGACTTGTACAGCTCACATGATAATGGTGGCCATCTTGGTTTAGCTGCAAAAAGCAACTGAAAAGGGCAGGAAGCTGCAGTTCCACAGTGAACCATCTTGAAGACACTTCAGTGCAGGGAGGGACAGAGAAAGGCATCTAAAGACAGCTACTGGTCTGCTGTAAAGTAACGAGGCAGCTAAAAGTGCCACACCTGCAGAACTGAAGTAAGGCAACTTCTCTCCTCCTTGTAAGCTCTGATTATACCTACTAGGCTCACCTGTTAAAGCAACCTCCAGCAGTGGAATCCATCACAGTTACAGAGACAACTTTACAACTTCCAGACCTTCACTTCAGACAACTCAACAACTTGCCTTCAAAAAAAAAGACAAGTCTGATGCATTTGCTACAATCTTCAGCCAAAGATGCTGAGTGGATGATCCATCTCAGCCTCCTCCGGAGATCCCCAGCAGCACAGATGCCATTCTTCAGCTAATTCAATTCACTCTGCTTAATATCAAGAAATGGTTGAAAGCACTGGATACTGCAAAGGCTATGGGGCCTGACAATATTCCAGTAATTCATGGAGTCATAGAGTCATAGAGGGCTACAGCACAGAAAGAGGCCCTTCGGCCCATCAGGTCTGCGCCGGTAAAACAAGTACCTAACTATTCTAATCCCATTTTCCAGCACTAGGCCCATAGTCTTGTATGCCATGGCATCGCAAGTGCACATCCAAATACTTCTTAAATGTTATGAGGATTTCTGCTTCTACCACCCTTTCAGGCTGTGAGTTCCAGATTCCCACCACCCTCTCGGTGAAAAAAATTCTTCCTCACATCCCCTCTAAACCTCCTGCCCCTTACCTTAAATCTATGCCCCCTGGTTATTGATCCCTCCACCAAGGGGAGAAGTTCTTTCCTGTCCATCCTATCTATGCCCCTCATAATTTTATACACCTCAATCATGTCCCCCATCAATCTCCTCTGCTCCAGGGAAAATAACCCCAGTCTATCCAATCTCTCCTCATAACTAAAACTCTCGAGCCTAGGCAACATCCTGGTAAATTTCCTCTGCACTCTCTCAGTGCAATCACATCCTTCCTATCATGTATCATGCGGATTCCAGAACTGCATGCAATAATCTAGCCTTGGCCTAGCCAGCATTTTATATAGTTCCAGCATAACCTCCCTGCTCTTCTATTCTATGCCTCGGCTAATAAAGGCAAGTATCCCATATACCTTCTTAACAACCTTATCTACCTGTCCCGCTACCTTAAGGGACCGGTGGACATGTACTGAAGACTTGTGCTCCAGAACTTGCTGCGCCCCAAGCCAAGCTGTTCCAGTATAGCTACAACACTGGCATCTACCCGGCTATGTGGAAAATTGCCCAGGTACGTCCTGTACACAAAATACAGGTCAAATCCAACCTGGCCAGTTACCATCCCATCAGTCTACTCTCGATCATCAGTAAAGTAATAGAAGGGGTCATCAACAGTGCTATCAAGTGGCACTTGCTTAGCAATAACCTGCTCACTGACGACCAGTTTGGAGTCCGCCAGGGCCACTCAGCTCCTGACCTCATTACAGCCTTGGTTCAAACACGGACAAAAGAGCTGAACTCCTGAGGTGAGGTGAGAATGACTGGCCTTGACATCAAGGCTGCATTTAACTGAGTGTGGCATCAAGGAGCCCTAGCAAAACTGGAGTCAATGGGAATCAGGGGAAAAACCCTCCGCTGGTTGGATTCATACCAAAGGAAGATGGTTGTGGTTGTTGGAGGTCAGTCATCTCATCACCAGGGCATCACTGCAGGAGTTCCTCAGGATAGTGTCCTCAGCCCAACCACCTTCAGCTGCTTCATCAATGACCTATCTCCCATCATAAGGTCAGAAGTGGGAAAGTTCGCTGATGATTGCACAATTTTCAACACCATTCATGACTCCTCAGATACTGAAGCAGTCTATGCCCAAATGCAGCAAGACCTGGACAATATCCAGGCTTGGGCTGACAAGTGGCAAGTAACATTCGCACCACACAAGTGCCAGGCAATGACCATCTCCAAGAAGAGAGAATCTGACCATCGCCTCTTGACATTCATTGGCATTGCTATCATTGAATCCCCCACTATCAACATTCTGGGGGTTACCATTGACCAGAAACTGAACTGGGCTAGCCATATAAATACTGTGGCTATAAAAGCGGGTCAGAGGCTAGGAGTTGTGCAATGAGTAACTCACCTCCTGACTCCCCAAAGCTTGTCAACCATCTACAAGGCACAAGTTAGGAGTGTGATAGAATGCTTCCCACTTGCCTGAATGAGTGAAGCTCCTACAACACTGAAGAAGCTTGACACCATCCAGGACAAAGCAGCCCACTTGATATGCACCACATCCACAAACATTCACTCGCTCCACCACCAACGCACAGTAACAGCAAGATGCATTGCAGGAATTCACCAAGGCTCCTTCGACAATACCTTCCAAACCCATGACCACTACCATCTAGAAGGACAAGGGCAGCAGATAGATGAGAACACCATCACCTGGAACTTCCCCTCCAAGTCACTCGCCATCCTCACTTGGAAATATATCGCTGTTCCTTCACTTTCGCTGGGTCAAAATCCTGGAACTCCCTTCCTAACAGCACTGTGGGTGTACCTACACCACATGGACTGCAGCGGTTCAAGAAGGCAGCTCACCACCACCTTCTTAAGGGCAACTAGGAATGGGCAATCAATGTTGGCCCAGCCAGCGAAGCCCATATCCCGTGGATGAATAAAAAAAGCTCCTTGACAGCTGGACAGTTCCTTGACAGCTGGACAATTACTTGACAGCTGGACAGCTCCTGGACAGTTCCTGAACAGCTGGACAGCTCTTTTATAGCTTGACAGTTCCAATGAGTTTGTGCAGAAAAAGTGCATAATGATGTTCACTTTGACAATCCCAAAAGGTGCCTTACTTCTCCCAAAGCATGGCTCACCTCTCCCAAAGATAACCCAGGACCCTATCCAAAGGGATACCTTACCTCTCCAAATGGGTACCCTAGCTATCCATCAGAATCTACCAAGTTTAGACCTCTTACCTGTTCTAATCTGCACACTCCTGATTCGACACTCCCGTTCTTCCAAAATCTCACTACAGTGGAGACTTTTGGTGAATTAAATGGCCAGCTGCCTCCGCGAATCACACATAAGCAAAACCCGGCCTGACTCCAGTCCGACCCCTTTGAAGATGAGAAATGCAGGGTTGGGTGGGGGTGGCGGGACTTAGAATTTTCAGCCATTTCTTAGATTTTCACAACAATCGAGAGACTCTCCATCATGGCTAAAATCCAGGCCAAAATGTTTTGTTTGGATTTCTTAGCATCCTTCGTGCTTTTGGGTTATGTTAGCATAGCCTCTCTGAAGGCTGGATATTATATTAGCATAGCCTCTCTGAAGGCTGGATATTATATTAGCATAGCCACTCTGAAGGCTGGACATTATGTTAGCATAGCCTCTGTGAAGGCTGGACATTATGTTAACATAGCCTCTGTGAAGGCTGGACATTATGTTAGCATAGCCTCTGTGAAGGCTGGATATTATATTAGCATAGCCACTCTGAAGGCTGGACATTATGTTAGCATAGCCTCTGTGAAAGCTGGATATTATGTTAGCATTGCTTCTCTGAAGGCTGGACATTATATTAGCATAGCCTCTGTGAAAGCTGGATATTATGTTCGCATAGCCTCTCTGAAGGCTGGACATTATATTAGCATAGCCTCTCTGAAGGCTGGACATTATTACTGATTGTTTTAGTAGATTTAGATTTTCCCTTCTTCTTGTTTTGGACGATTTTGGGAAAATGCTGCTTAATCTTTGTGGAATGTAATACTACTTTTAAAATTTTGTGTGCGATATTATTTCCATGAAGCATATATTTCACACCCAATATTAGTTAAGATGGATGACATATTGCTACTGGATATCTTCTGTTAATACTGATGGTAAATCAACATGAATATGGATGTTCTTATGGCTTAGTCACTTGCTCCTCCCATATAGGAGAAATCCTCCCATGTACCTATTATAAAGTTCATTCACTTCAGTGTAGAACATCACATGAATGCCGTTCAGTTGGAAAGGATGGATTTGCAAGCATAAATATGAGGTTTATAATGTTCTATTCTGCAGTACATTAGTACATTGTGGTGCAAATGGGAATCCAATGCTTACAGACAGACATATGTGTTATATAATCATTTAGTGACAAAGCATGAAATTATGCCCTGTCAATTGCAAGTTTTAATATAGTAGCACAAATAACAAGGCTTTTTGCAGAGTTGGATATAAGCATTACCCTACAGGAGTCAAGATTATGATTTTATAAAATTAATTCACTAATTTTCACGCTTAAACAAGCCGTTTGCCAAGTTCATTGTATTTTCGTAAAATTTAAATTGTCAATCTGAAGGTCAGGTAAATCTAGAGTGACTGAAAATAGTTTGTAGATGCTGTTCTTCTCCTGTTGGATATAAATTATTGAAATTGTATTAAAAAGAAGCAAAACATCTCTTGCAGCCAAGCTTATTTTCTCTGATCCTTTTTGGCTTTGGCTTTGCTTATTGCTAGTTGTAGAAGGGAGGAAGTGATTAAATAAATAATGAGATAAAGAGAAGTTTGACTATGTGCTAGGTATGACTCCAATCAGCCAAGAGTTTTCCCCCTGACTCCCATTGACTCCAGTTTTGCTAGGGCTACTTGATGCCACACTCGGTCAAATGATGGCTTGATGTCAAGGGCCACATACCGCCCTCCCTCAGCTGATGAATCAGTGCTCTTCTATGTTGAACAGCACTTCTGGGGTCTGCACGTGTGCAGTTAAATGTGGAAATCCAGAAATCGTTGTCAGTGATTTCCTGCATGTCCACAGGGTGTGCTGTCGAAGTCCTCACAGGTGGAAATCTTAGGAGTCATTTGATTTGACTTGAAGTTTCATTTTTAAATTGTTTTTCCCTTTCATGGGATGTGGGCATCGCTGGTAAAGCCCACATTTGTTGTCCATCCTCATTGCCTTGAACTGAACATTTCAGGGAGCAGTTCAAAGTCAACCACATTGCTGTGGGTCTGGAGTCATGTGTAGGCCAGGCTAGGTAAGGATGGCAGATTTCCTTCCCTAAAGGGCATCAATGAACCAGATCAGTCTTTATGACAATCAATGATAGTTTCATGGTCACCATGACTGAAACTAGTTTTCAATTCCAAAATTATTAATTGAAATTAAATTATGCTTTGTTGAATAAGATATAACTGTTTTTAATGACATACTAAGTCATAATTAGTATTCAACAACCTCTCTAGCCTTGAAAAGCTAATCTTATGTTTGTGAAGTGTCAAATTTCTGGATTATGACAAAAAGCTTCCATAGATTTTTTAAACAATTTTTTTTAAAGTTTACAATATTTCAGCTTCTACCTTACTCCCATGTGCATGTACCAATGTTTATTTTTCTCTCTGTAAAATTACATTAAAAAGTGAAGCATAAGCTATGCTTTTCTTTTCCTGGTTTGCTGTTTTCCTTAAGAATTCTACAATGATTGCCAACTTAGCCTGCTCGATGGCATCACCTACAGCTGACACCAAAATTAAATTAGTCTTAGAAGAAGTGAAATTCAGGCCACAGAGATGCCAGATGTTTGTGGGTGACTTTCTTCAAGGTCAATGGCAAACTCCATCACTACATCACTGACCACAAAATCTGGGCCATTGCTTTTTCTGGGCTTCCACAGTTCTTCTTCAGAAGTAATAACAGACGAACATGAGCACCTCTGTGGAGATTCACCCTCAGGATCCGGCATTAATGTCATCCTCCCACCTCAATGCAGTCAGATGCCCAAAAAGCTCCCAATATCTACAAGCACGTATGAAGAATGGTCAATTGGGCACGTAACAGGAAGGTGATTACTACTACACAACCATATCCTGGCAAGGAATCAATGCCTGCAGATCAAAAAATCTAGGATAAATTCTGGTGGTGAATAGGCTCATTGACAGCCCCTAGGAGTCTGAACCTCAACAGATGCATTTGTTGCAGGAAAAGTGTTAATTGGTCTGATGTTCATTAAAAAGTTCAATATGGAATCCACACTGTTAATACTTTCCATAAATAACATTACTGAATTCATAGTAGGACAATTGCAACAATTTGTTATGCTGAATACTGGTGTTGCCATTGGTAACAGCTTAGAGTCTTATAAGCATACTTGATCACTGTCCAGCCCTCCCCA
The DNA here is from genome assembly GCF_964194155.1 of Cetorhinus maximus. Lineage (NCBI taxonomy): Eukaryota > Metazoa > Chordata > Chondrichthyes > Lamniformes > Cetorhinidae > Cetorhinus > Cetorhinus maximus. The sequence continues at coordinate 126,351,400 of NC_135884.1, forward strand.
GTGGAATGATAATATCCTTTTAATGGAGAATATTTATCCAAAGCCTGAGGTATACACTCCAGATGATTCAACAAATACTATGTGGGCTGATTAAACAATTTAGACTGCAAAAGATTACTTTTCAATGTGTCATCCTCATGAATGATATTTAAAAAAGCTGAGAATGGATGCAACATAAAAATGCTTTATGTGTGAAGAAATCATTTTGTATCAAATAGTAATCTGTTAATGTTATAGACATTCCAACATAAGATGTTATAAAATGTATACAATCTGCGTTTTATATATTTTGATATTTATTATATTAACATACATAATTATATAAGACACTGGTTCCCATTAGCGGCAGGGATCGTGGTGAGCTTGGGCACTAAATTTGGTGTAATTGAAAAAGCCTGTTTCCCGCCGGCAGAAAATTAGTTTGCAATTTTGCTCTCCCGACTTTGATTGCGGGTTAAAGGCTGATTTATGTCAGGAACCACATTTGCACTCATTTGCATCTCATGAATGCTCATTAAAAGGCCAACTCACCGGAATTACATTCCCCCTCCAAATTAAGTGTCCCGCCAGCAGATAATTAGGACATTATGCTTCACGATTATGTATAAGTGGTGCTCACCTGGCGAGCTTCACTTCACTTATGACTTGGAGGTCAGTAAATGCTGCTTTCGCCTTCCTTTAAGACCATAGCTGCGAATTATCAGGTGCTTGCAGCCCAAGCTGTGTGAAGGCTTGGCACGGGAGGCAAGACCAGCTAGGAAGGGTGAGATGGAAGCAGGACTATGGGGGCAGGTAAACACAATGGGGGTGGGTTGGGGGGGGTTGCGGGTGGTGGAACAAAGCCAGGACTGGCCATGCTGTCGGGGGCATATTGAAGAGACTGTCCTGGGGCTACGGCCACGCTGTTGGGGTCATATTAAAGGGATTGTCCTGGAGCTGAGGGCCATGTTTTCGGGGGCATATTGAAGAGACTGTCCTGGAGCTGAGGCCACGCTGTTGGGCACATATTGAAAAGACTGTCCTGGAGCTGAGGCCATGTTGTCGGGGGCATATTGAAGAGACTGTCCTGAAGCTGAGGCCACGCTTTTGGGGGCATATTGAAGAGACTGTCCTGGGGCTGTACGGTCCATGTTAAAGGACTCTGCATGGCACGCATGTCTTGGTCCCAGTATTGGGCAGGGGAAGGCCCCTCTGGGCAGTGATGGTTGTGCACAGTATGGTGTGCAGGGTGTGGTCAGTCACCTAAGGCATTTGGTCCTGTGGGTTCGAGTCATGGTATTGTGAGGCAGAGGGCGCAGTAACGTTCAGGGGGAGCACCTGGATCCTGTTTGTGGGTATCTGAAAAGTAAGGGTGCATGTGGCCTCAAGAAGGGGAGGGGTCAGGTCGACAAACAGCATGGGGACATCAACATTAAAGGGTTTGGGGGGAAAGCAGGAATATCTGCAAGGATAATGATGGGGTCAAGGGTAAGGGGGGAGGCTGGATAGTGACAGGAGCAATGGGAATTAGGAGGCGGTGAGTATGGAGGAGGATGGGGGAAAGTTGGTGGATGATGGGGGGAGGTTGGAAGCTGGTCTCACTCACAAAAGTCAACAGCACCATTTTGGCATTCACCTAAGAATGATGCAGTTTGAAAAAGAAGCTAGAGAAAATCGAGGGAGAAGGCGTCCCAGGGTGTGTGGGATGAGTTCAGCAAAATAATTTTGGGCCAATTGAAGGGGCACCCTATAAATTTCCTGCTCAAACCATGGCGAGCACGGCTCAGCGAAATGCTGGACTTGGGACTTTAATGCACCATGTACGAGCTCGGCTCCTTTACAAATGGTGCATATTCAGGCGAGAATCCATTAAGTTTAGGTGCTGTGGTGCATTTGGTCTTAATTGGCATCTGATACTTACAGAGGCATGTGAGAATGGATGTAGGGTCAAACAATTAAGTGCCATGGCTGCTGTGCAGCAGCTCCGTGGACCCATGGACCCTACAAGCCTCAATGTTCCCAGTGTACTGGTCATGGCATTCAAGGCACCATACTTACAGTCATGACATAAGTGCAAAGATTGGGTATCAATTGCTATTGTCAAGGCCACTGGAGGACAACTTTTTTTTAAATTCATTAATGGGACAAGAGCATTGCTGGCTAGGCCAGCATTTATTGCCCATTCCTAATTGGCCTTGTTCAGAGGGCATTTTAGAGTCAGCCACATTGCTTTGGGTTTGGAGTCATATGTAGTTCAGACCAGGTAAGGACAGCAGATTCCCTTCTCTAAAGGGCATTAGCAAACCAGATGGGTTTTAATGACAATCAACAATGGTTTCACAGTCATCATCAGACTTTTAATGACAGATTTTTAAATTTAATTCAAATTCTATTATCTGCCATAGTGGGATTCAAACCTGGGTCCCCAAAGCATTACCCTGGGTCTCTGGATTACTAGTCCAGTGACAATACCACTGCCACCACCAACCCTGTCAGAAGCCTGACTGTAGGTTATAGGACATGGGTCTTTTGAGCCTAACTAAGGCCCTCATTGTGAATGTGCTGTTATGTCTGAGGGGAAAGCTCAATCATCTGTCATTCTCCAGGATGATATCATCCTGCAAGGAGCAACATTGATAATGTGCAGCGTTCTCTGTGATGTGCCCTCAGTCTGTACATGGCATACCAAGGCCTGGCCTTGGTATGCCATGTACAGACTGAGGGTAGGTCACAGAGAACGACGGGTATCATCAATGTTTGCTGCACCCCGCACAACCTCGAGCTCCAAAGTTGGTGGGGGGGGTGTTGCCTGAGGGAGACATTGAGGATCTACACATCTCCTCAGACAAGGAGGGCTTGGAAGAAGATGACGTGAGGATTCAGGCAAGTCACATGAGGATGCCATCGCACAGGCACGACATGGCAGACATGCCTGTGACAACCTCAAATCTACGACATGATCACAATGAAATTGGCCTCTCTTCCTAAAATCAGCGATTTATTTGCAGATGTTTATTAGACTGCCACCTGTTTTGGCTGGTGGTTCCAGCTGCCTAGCTCAGAAATCATATCTATTACCACAATCTACTTTCCAATTTTTCTCCAGTTCAAGCCAAAAAAAGGGTTGGTAGTAAACTGAAAATCAGCCCCTGGCCAGCAAAGGATAACAATTATACAACTACAAAATGAAAACAATGTGCTGGAGCAGATGTACCACGTAGTCAAGGCAGTAAATATTGGCTTGATTATTTTTCAAACAAAAACAAATATAAGTGCCTAATTTCTTAACAGTACAGAAATGATGCACTGTCCAATTCAGGCTGCAGAACAATAACAACAACTTTCCGTGATAAAATATCTTTAACAGAAAAATATGCTAAGGTGCTTCACAGAATTTTAAGAGAAAAACTAGATACAAGTCAAAGAGGGAGGTGTTAGGAGGAGTGACCAAATGCCTAAGGTCATCAAAAAGTAGGTTTTAAGGAGGGTCTTAAAGAAGAAGAGGAAGGTAATGAGGTGGAGGTGTTTAGGGAAAGAATCCCAGAACCTGGGGCCCAGGTGGATGAAGGCTTAAGGGACAGTTTGATGCTCAAAAGGCTGAGCTTAGACAGACAGAAGTTTCGTATGGATTGTGGCGCTGGAGGAGGTTACAGAGAGAGGGAGAGCAATGGAGGAATTTAAACTCATGATTGAAAGTTTTAAATTCAAGACACTGGGATCCAGAAGCCAACTGAGGCTATTGAGGACAGGGGTGATATAGGCAAGCAGGAATTTGTGTAGGATAGGATATTGGTAGCAGAGTTTTAAATGAGTTGAAGTTAATGGAAGGGGAAGCCAGCATGAATGATGATGTCTGTAAGAGATAGGATAAGGCAGGGCCAGAAGTTGGCAATGTTATGCAGGTGGAAATAGACAGTCTTTGTAAATGGAAAGGATATGGAGTTACAAGCTCAGGGCCAAATAGGGTACCAACTGGATGAATTCTGGATGTTCACGCTGAGACAGTGATGGAAAGCTGAGAGAATGATGGAGTCGGTAGTGCAGATATGAGGCGGAATCATCCCAGATTTGCACTAAGTACGGTAGTGGGCGGGAAAAAGCAATGCTTTACCAGTTGGTCGCATTGACGGCTTTTCACACTGTATCGTCCCAATCCTGCCTCATTAATCATGCATTCCTGGGAAACACACCATTTCGATGGTGGGCGGGCTTTCATTTGCCCACCATGCCATTACCTCACCGCTTCATCATGCCAGGCAGCCATGTGCACTCCCCTAAGCGCTCCAGCCCAGGGCCGTTGCACAGAAGACATGTCCCCAAAAGACAAGAAGACTGCAGCCACTCAGTTTAATGATGCCGTCGAGTGCCTTTTGGACGTGAGGTCTTCTACCCGTGATCTGGGCAATGACCAGCAAGCAAGGTCACCAATCCAGTATGAAAGGCGGTGACAGTGGTGGCAGCAGTGGTCAGCGCCAATACCCTGTAAAACAGGACAGCCACCCAGTGCTGCAACAGGACGAATGGTCTCATCTGTTTTACCAGAGTAAGTCACTCTTCTCATCACTCTCAACTTGCACACTCACAAATCCATCACACATTCACAGGGATCTCACACCTTGAGGGACAACACCACTAACTCTCACACACACCCTCACATCTCCTTCAGGCTCATATCCTTTGAAGCTCACGTCCTTATCCCATCGATGGCTCCGCTCACCACACAAACATTACAGGGAGCTCTGCCAAGCAACCGACACCCTCAGCCAGCCAGTCCCTCAGCTCCATCCATGTCCTCACCTCCAGGCAAGAGGACACCTCCTCCATTGAAGAGCTGGGAATAAGCAGCCTGGAAGACCCATCACAGTGCCTACCCAAACCCTCACCAGAACAGAGACACACGCCTCGGTGGGACCTAGATTTAGAGCAGGCTCGGGTTCACAATCTGGTGGTCACCGCACGGACACATGTCTACAGCAGGAGGAGGCGGTTCAGCCGAGCTCCCCGGCACATGGAGGACTGCTGGGGAAGAGGCACCTGTGAGGTCCGGGTCAGATGACAAGCCTCTGGATTCAGCTTTCCAGCTCATCCTGGAGAGTCAGCAGAAGGCAGCAGAATATCACGCAGAGCTGTTGGAAGCCCTCAACAGAGTGGCACACGAGTAGGAGGAGTGTGTCCGCCTGCTCTCTGATGAAGTGGTACCCACATATGCACATATAGGAATCTCCATGGGGATGCTGGTGGATACCATGGAGACCCTGTTCCAGCAGAATTCTGAGATGCGCGCAGACCTGCACTCCATCACGGTAGCCATGGTTGAGTTCCTGCAGTGGCAATGTCGATCCTAGAACTTCCTCATCCAGCCGCCAGTACACCTTCCTCTCCCAAACACAGCTGGGCCTTCCTCTCCACCCCCTCGACCATCATCCATTGTGAGCAGAGCCTTAATGGTCACTTTCCACCTTCCGTAAGATGCTTCGTGGTGGAGCCATGTCCATGAGGGTCCACCCAGCATGTCATGGACGTTCCTCCAGAGTCTCGTTGCTGTCGTGCTCCAGCGTCTTCTGCACGTCACACTTGTCAAGACGTGTTCTGCACCAGCGTGTTTACCGCTGACATGGCGGATGATCCAGCAAGGGGGGGGGGTTGATTCCGTTAGGCTAGCCTTATAGTGATATGCAGATGTATTACAATGAGGTTCCCGATATCCGATGGCGGGAAATGCAGCCTGCCATTGACGGCCAGAACGGATAATTGAAAACCGGTTTCCCAATGTCATGAAACTGATTTTTGACCTTCTCGCCATATTGTCTGCTCATGCCGCCAAACAAGCCCGACGCCAGCGGACACGGAAAATTCCGCCCATGGAGTTTATAGTCGAGGCTGAAGACCATGGCCTAATGAAGAGTTATATCTGGCAAGCAGCCTGACAGCACAGAGGCTGTGGAGGGATCAAGAAAGGTTGTGAAGAGTAAAGCTGAGTATCATCAGTATATGTATGCAAGCTGGTTACATGGCTGTGAGTGATGTTGTAGAGAAGATGCATCCGTGATAGACTCCCAAGGTGACAGAGATGGAAAGAGATGCCATTAGCAGAGGTGTTTTGGTTAGAAATGGTAGCAAGGAAGACACTCCCCTTTAAAAAATGTTTGAAGAAATATTAAGGATGACTTGCCTTTCTACTGTTCTGATATTAAATGCAGGCAAAGAAGAGTAAAAATGATTACAGCTCAACTGTCCAATTTAAATGAAGCAATGGCAGGTCTGTAAAATTTTCTATATCCTGAGCTCTGAACACCCACTTATTTGTTGAAAAGACTTTGGGCGGGGGGAAGTGAATAGGCCTGATATTGGGGGCAGGGATCATGATGAGCGATTACCCCAGGTCCAGTCCTGGTGGGCAGGCAGCATGCAAATCTCATGCTGTCCACTCATCACCATGATTGTAGCATGCAGCCCAGAATGTGTTGCTGACTAACTGCATGCTCAACCGGAGGCCCAGATGCATGTGTAGCTATCATAACATCAGCTAGCCTGCACTTCTTGAAGGCAGCCTTCCCCTCATAAATGGGAGCTGCATTCAGGCTACAGGGGCTGCTAGAACAGTTTCAAGAAGGCTTTAGTGGAAGGAAGAAGACTGGTAATTGAGCAACACGCCAGAGAGAGAGCTGCCAGGTTTTTGGATGCGGGTTGATGGAGGTCAAAAGGAGAAAGGAAACCATCTTTCCATGGGGCGGGGGCCATGGTATGATCATAGACTTCTTGCTTTCCACCCCAACACTCTTTCCTCATCCCAACACTCCCCTTCTGCATTTTTGCTTTCCAATATCTAAGATTTGCTGCCTGACCAGACAGTGCATACTCACCATGAAGGGCGCGGGCAACAGCAGACACCTGACAAAGAATCACCATCTGATCTGACACCCACAGCCACCAGCTCAGGTACTGGTACTGCACATATATTAGTGGGTAGTACTGAAACAGGATTGGTGCATGGTGAGTCACTGGGTACAAGTGGAGTACTGCAGCAAAGACAAAGGGGAAAGGGTCATGTGTGTGCCAGCTTGCTGGAGAGTGAGGTTGCAGACGAGTTCTGCTACAGAGGATTTGGATAAGTACTTTGTTAGGGTGGCACACAGGAGAACGCTGCTAGGCATGTACACAGAGAAGCTTGCTGTATTGGCAGAGGAGTCCAGCTCCAACTTCACACAGGGTTTTGCACAGAGCTTGACACCCAATCTTTTCGGCATGGAAATGGGGGTCAGCTCCATGACAGCACTTGCAGACCTAATTGTGATGCAGTTTGGTGGTCGCTGTCACGGCTTCCATTGAAATACAGGCAGGAGGTGCCAAATGTCTCAGTGCTGCAGTGGAAGCTCAGACTGAGGTCATGAGATCCATGCTTGCTGCCATGCAGGCTCAGTCTGTTGTCATTATGGCTGCAGACACCAGTGCTCAAAGGTGCTTGCAGGCTCTCACACCATCCAGAAAGCCTTACTGCAGCAGATTACTAGGATTGCTGAAGCACTGCCCTGGGGGAGTAGCAGTGGCTCGGAGCACGAAGCAGTTGTCCTCTCTTAGGATATCAACATTTGTGCTCCCACCATTGCCACTCTGACAATGCCCTCACTATTGTCTGCCAGCCAGCCAGCCCAAAGTACTGTTGTTGGTGCCAAGGTGATGCAGTCCGAAGCCAAGTCCTGGAGGCCTCAAGCTGCTCGATGTCACCCAGCAAAGCTACCTGCAGTTTCCCCTTGTGAAAGTCAACAGTCTTCCACTAACCAGCCCTCAGCCAATGGGGTAGCATTGCATAGCAGCACTAGGACAGACAAAGGCAACCACAACACAGTCGCTAAGGGAAAGCACAAGGGTGAATAGTTCAGTTTTGTATGGAAAGGTTGGGAATTGTGGAAAAAGTGATGTGGGGATAAGGTCTCAGGGGAACAAATGTCTGAGTATCTGCTCACAGACAGCCCTTCCACAGTGAAGGGATCCTGGACACCTCTTCCCTTCCTCCTCCTCCTCCTCTTTCTCCTTCTCCTGAGGTGCTCTCTGAAGGGCTAGTGGCATAGGCTGTGACTCAAGAGGCTGCCAAAAGTTTTTAGACATGCTGCAGGAGGTCTGGACGGCTCCCCCGCAAGAGGTCAAAACAGCAGAAATGTTGTTTCAGGATGTTGATGTTCCTGATGGCAGGAAGACTCTCAAAGTAGGATGGTGGTCAGGTGAGGAAGGGGAGTCATAAGCCAGGTATATGGTAGTAATTCCTCGTCAACAAGTAGCCACCCTTTTGTTCTGCAGGGTACCCCAAGGAGGCATGTGTGGCTGACTGGCATGGGATGAACACATCATTACTGCTGTCAAGATAACAGTTATTCACCAACAGGATCTTCTGGGCAATGGTCACACACCAAATGCATATTCATAGAGTGGTAGCCAAAGAGGACATTAACAGGACCAATGAGGTCCAAAATGGCAGCTTGTAAACATTATCATCATTAGATGCCGTTTGATATCATGGTCTGCTTCAGGCTTCTGACACAGGCACAACAGACCACGCTGGTGCTGTTAAGTCAGGGCACACTGTGAGCCAAGTCAGAATTGGCCAGAGCATTCCGGCTGACATTTTTGGAGTTTTGGGCTTCTGCAGTACAAGCATCAGCTATGCTATTGAGACAAACTTGTAGCCAAACAGCACATTTTATTGATGACAAGCTTCATAAGATAATTTTAAATTCATTTTTGAAATGAACTTGTACGTCATTATATGCAGCAAATGAATGCTCAATCAATATATGGATTGAGCCCTTTGACTTCCATAAATCACATGATTTCGTACTACTCCAATCGAGTCCAACTATTTCCTGACCACCTCAAGCTTGTCCCCTCATTTTTGTATCACATTTCTGAAACAAGGCTTTATGTTGCAAATCTCAAACTGTGTTCCCTACCTGCTGTCTCCCCACCATCGACACATTTCTAGAGACATGCACAACAAGTACAGCCCAGCTCAAGACAGCGAGTAGCTGGCCGTCCTTTAGCAGCTCCCACTGCTGCCGGTAACTTCCAGGCCGGTCATTCTAGGCAGCGACTTCAACTGTATCATCGATGCAGCTGGATAACCCAGCAGGGCCGACAGCAGACTGGACACCATGTCCAGACTCCTGATGGAAACAGTAAAGGATGCCAAACTGCACAACATCTTCAGCAACCTTGCTGACGGAGCGCAGGGTAGATACACCAGACGGGTCCATCTGTTCAAGAGTAGACTTCCGGGTTGTGTCCTGAACATTCACGGTCAGATCCACTGACATCAAGCTGGTGTTCTTCTCTGACCACTGCCTCCTACTGGCCGACAGTCACTTACAGGAAGACTAGAGAGTTGGCGGGGGACATGGAAGCTGAAGGTGAAAACGTTGGCCCTAGAAAGCATTGAGGAACAAAAAAAGGATTACAAAGGTTGGAGAACCGTGAAATCTCTCTTTGAATTCCCAATGGCTCAAAGAGGGGTTACATGGAGGAAGCGATCAAGGCAAAATCAAGAGGTTTTTCATCCTCAAAGGTGTTCAGAAGGCTTCAAAGGAACAGAGGGAAATTCCCTGGCTCCAGAAAAACATGCAGAATTTGCTCCAGCTGCAGTTAATGGGGGTCAATGTCAAGGACGATCTCCAAGAGGTGAAGAGCCAGCAAACCTTGCTCTTTGTCTTGGGGACCTCTGTTGTGGAGTATCTAAAAGACACACAACAGAGTCAACTGTAGGTAGATTCAAGCAGCAGTTATTTATTCAGTACAAGTGTGCAGACATAAATGTTCTTTTAGGATGCTCTCAAAAGCAATTCAAAGTTACACAGTTTCTGTCATTTATAAATACCATCATTGTGATAACTTATCATTAACTCAAAATGTTCTTATCATGTATGTCTCATTGTTACATCCTTAATTACAAATGAGTTTACAACATAAACCTGTTCGTCTCCTCCACAGTTCCGGAGGAATTTGTAAAACAATCACGGAATGACCTTTAGTACAAATAATATTCACAGTTCATTCCAAAACATAAATTTTGCTCATCTATCCTGATATTTTGCTGCTGTGTCAAGTCACCTACTTATCTCAGTTTGATCCCAAGGTTAAGCAATCTAGTTTATTACAGTATAATTCATAGACCATTCATCAACTTATTTTATCCTGATCCAAGAGTCACATTCCTTAGCTTATCATGGACTGATCCATAGGCTAATCATTAGTTTCCAGGCCTGGCAAAAGGTTATATGTATTCTAGCTTTTTTCTAAACTGCAAACAATTAAAACCTATATCCGCAACTAGGCCAAGCCTGGGTAATCCATGATGCGTCCTGATATGCCTCTTCACCTTCGTGGAGCAGAATAAGCCATCCTGGCATTTCTTCTTCTAAAAAGGTACACAGCAGCCTGAAGGAAGAAAACAGCTCAGTAAAGTCATCGCAGCCCGACATACTGAGGATCAGCAAATCCTTTTATGTCAGATTGAATGATGTGAAGCCCACAGACAGCACAGCTTCCCAGTCCTTCCTGTGCAGCCTGAAGGAAGAAAACAGCTCAGTAAAGTCATCGCAGCCCGACATACTGAGGATCAGCAAATCCTTTTATGTCAGATTGAATGATGTGAAGCCCACAGACAGCACAGCTTCCCAGTCCTTCCTGTCCTCTATCATGGAGGTCTTAGATGACAATACGTGGGAGAGTCTAGAGAATCCGCTAAATCTGGACGAGCTGACTAAGGCACTCAAGTCCTTTGAGAAGAATAAAACTCCCGGAAGCGATGGCTTACCGACAGAGTTGTATTCTGTCCTGTGGGGCTGGATCAGCCCAGACCTGCTGGAAGTGTATGAGAGTATACTTCTGGCTGGCAGAATATCAGAATCCATGAGGAAAGGCATCATCACCCTCATCTACACGCGGAAGGGAGAAATAGAGGACATGAGAAATTGGCAACCCATTTCACTGTTGAATGTGCACTACAAAATTCTGTCCAAAGTCATTGCCAATCAAGTCAAGTTTGCTCCAGGGTTGGTGACCCACCCTGACTAGGCCTGCACTGTACCTGGCAGGAAAATCTTGTAGCCTTGCGCTACTCAGGGATACGATTGCCTATGTATGGCACAGGGTGGTGGACACCTGTCTCATCAGCCTGAACCAGGATTAGGCTTTTGACAGAGTGTCGCACACCTATATAATGGATGTGCTCTTCAAAATGGGGTTTGGGGAGGGAATCACAATTGGATCCAACTGCACTACACAAATGACAGTAGCACAGTTTCAATCAATGGGTAGGAATTAGAAAGCTTTCCATTTAAATCTGGAGTCAGACAGGGCTGTCTTCACTCCCCTGTCCTGTTCATGTGTTACATAGAACCCTTTTCTGAGTTCATCAGGAAGGATTCGGGCATAAGAGGAGTGACAATCCCAGGCAGTGAAGGCACTCAGGTCAAAGCCCCCCTGTACATGGACGAAGTGGCTATCTTCTGCTCGAGTCCGCTGTCAGTGCGTAGACTGTTGAGCATCTGTGATCAGTTGAACTGGCCTCATGAGCCAAGGTAAATTGCAGCAAGAACGAGGCTATGTTCTTTGGGAACTGGACCAACTGATACTTTGTCCCTTTCACCATCAGGTTAGACTGCCTGAAAGTGCTGGGGATATGTTTCAGAGGGACCAGGGCATGCGCTAGAAACTGAAAGGAGTGAGTAGCTATGGTCAAACAAAAACTGGGCACATGGGAGCGATGTTGTATTGTATTCCATTGTATTATAACATAGCTGATGGTAAATGCTAAGCTGTTCAAATCCCAGAGGGAAACTTGAAACAACTGTCATAACCTATTTTGCAATTTGTATGTTTCGAGATGCAAACTTTGAATTCAGTAGTAATAAGACCACCGAGCCTCAAGAGGTTTTTATAAAACTAAATTAAACATTTATTAACACAAGAAAGATTGTAAGCACGTACATATGTCTACAAAATTACTGCTATAATAAATGCAAAAATCCCCTAATAATCTGACTCCTAGTTACAGCTCTGTTAAGGCAATAGTAAATCACATAGATTTAAACAGACCCCTGGCAAAGCACACCCTGGACAGTTGAATTCAAACTGAGTTTCTTTCAGCTCTGGGTCCTTGCAGACAGTGGCTTGAGGCTTATAGCTGGAGACATTAGATCTTAAAATATCTCTTCCTTTACCAACAGCCTTGTCTTCCTTTATACATATTTTCCTTTTTGAATGCAAATTCTCATTGTATCCCTAGGTCTTTTGAACTTCACCTCTTCTAACAATGAAACTCCTTTTATTAGCACAAATTTTATTAGTAAGTTTTGGAAAAAAAATAAACACATTATTTAGCTTCTTCTGGCTAGGTGTGATATTTCACCCATTCTTTTGAATGGTTCATTTAAAAATGCAAATTGCCCCCTTTTCACTTCACCTTGTAACGTTCCTATTTTTACCGAATTACCATTTCAACCTACGTCTCTTCTATACATCAAAGCCTCTAGGCCAGCTGGCTTTAATCCAATTAAGACACACATATACATCCACACATAGACAGAGATGCCACTAGAACTCTATTTTAAATAATTCCCAATAACATTATTGATATTATTACATCTTCTTGACAATTGAGGGTAAGAACCTGATCGTCAGGTGTAAGGTGCTCTCAGTGTTGCTGTTGTCTGGCCCATTCCTGCGCTATGGCGATCATCCAAGCCATCGTCCTCTTTGTCTGGAGGTTGAAAATGGACCATGTTCACAGGGACACAATGTACAAGTGATAAAGGGGGAAAAATATGCCCAACATCACCCTTATCCTGATGGCCACCTATGTGTGCAGCTGCAACAAGCTGTGCATAGACCCTTGGTCACTATGTGCTGAGGTTCTACCTGTTCCCAGTGTTGTGAAGGATGGATCTGGCTAAATTGCTGTGGAACGCTCCAAGTAGTTGAACCGTGTCATACTACCTGCCCCTCGTGGAAAAGTTTATGCAGAAACACACCTTTGACCACAAGCGTATCAGGTAGTGGTCTGCATGTAACATCTTAGACGCCCTGTGGGAAAGGGAGATGGTAGATCCTGTTGGATTCTTCCCTGAGCAGATTGTCAAAATAATTTGGCACAATGCCTCAACGCCAGAACTTTCAAACAAGCACCAAGATGTATCTTGGCTGGTGTGAGAAAGGCCCTCCCCATCAGATGCTTCATGTGCGCACGGGGTCTTACCCCCTTCCGCACATTGCCCTTGAGGTGGCTGTGGTGGGGAAGAGATCATTGTTCATTTCCTTCTGGTTTCCATCTTTGCAAACAAAGTCTGGAGAGAGATTCAATGGTTTTTGTTGAGGTTCATCCTGTGCAGCTCTCTGACACATGGCTCTGCTCTCAACGGGCTATTCCCAGGGACGCACACCGAGATAAATATCATCTGCTGATGAAGGATTGTCAATTTGGTGAAAGATGCTCTTTGGTCTGCCTGAAACTTGTTGATCTTCCAGTGCCAAGAGTTGTCCTCCACTGAGTGTTGCAGACTGGCACATTTCAAGGTCCAGGACTACGTGCTGAGAAATGCACTAAAGCTTGGAGAAGCTGCTGCAGAGGCGCAAAAGGGAAAGATCACTGTCCAAAGCCTTTCAGCCATATTGCACTGAGGGGCTGGAAAATTGGTAGAACCCCTTGGGCTGTATGCCTAACATTGAATATGAATACAAAAGTATTGAAATTGTATTGAGGCATCTCAGAGAGGAACACGTTGTATGAAGAAAAATTGAATTCTATTGCACTTTCTGCAATTTTCAATTTGAAATGTTCTGCCCTCAGGCTGTATACTTGACATGGAATGTATATTGTAAATATCAAAAGAATTACAATTGTTTAGTGGCACCTAGAGTGGAACACACTGTACATAGACAAGTCGAGTTTTGATGGCACTTTCTGTAATTTTCAAGTTGAAATGTTTTGTAATGTACTTTTACAAATTTTATGAATAAAGTATATTTTTGGGAAAAAAGTCATGCAGAAGAATTTGTTCAGCAGGCTGACCACCCAGGAACAAGCTCCTACACACGGGTCTTACTAAGCAGCTGGTGTTGTAAGTATATACTATTGCTTTGTGGGTTAATAAAGGTTTTCCACATGTGGAAATTGTGTGCAAAGTTTGCTTCATGTCATTGATACTTACTATGGTGTCCGTGTCAATGCCTTATCAATTTCTTTGTTGAGGTTTGTTAATGCCAACTCCATCGTTAAGGGAAACAGGTGATGGGTATTTGAACACATATAAATAGTGGATAGCTGGGACACTGGGTGTAGGTGAGAAGTGTTGACACTGGACAAAGTCAATAAACTCTCTCAAGAAGAAATGGTGCTGTTGTTGTCTGGCGCACTGACCTCTACCTCGCGGAGGCTGAGCGTCAACTCGCAGACACTTCCTCCTACCTCTCCCTGGACCATGACCCCACCACTGAACATCAAGCCATTGTTTCCAGGATTGTCAGTGACCTCATCTCCTCTGGAGATCTTCCTCCCACAGCTTCCAACCTGATAGTCGCCCAACCTCGGACGGCCCGCTTCTACCTCCTACCCAAAATCCACAAACAGGACTGTCCCGACAGACCGATCGTGTCAGCCTGTTCCTGCCCCACAGAACTCATTTCTTGTTATCTTGACTCCCTTCTCTCTCCCCTTGTCCAGTCCCTTCCCACCTACATCCGTGATCCCTCTGACACCTTAAGTCACATCAACAATTTCCAGTTCCCTGGCCCCAACCGCCTCCTCTTCACCATGGATGTCCAATCCCTCTACACCTCCATCCCCCACCAGGTTGATCTGAGGGCTCTCAGCTTCTTCCTCGAACAGAGGTCCGAACAATCCCCATCCACCACTACTCTCCTCCGTCTGGCTGAACTTGTTCTCACACTGAACAATTTCTCCTTTAACTCCTCTCACTTCCTCCAAATAAATGGTGTAGCTATGGGTACCCGCATGGGCCCCAGCTATGTCTGTCTCTTTATGGGGTATGTGGAACATTCCTTGTTCCAGTCCTACTCCGGCCCCCTCCCACAACTCTTTCTCCGGTACATCGATGATTTCTTCGGTGCTGCTTCATGCTCTCGTCGGGACCTGGAAAAATGTATTAATTTTGCTTCCAATCTCCACCCCTCCATCATTTTCACATGGTCCATCTCTGACACTTCCCTTCCCTTCCTTGACCTCTCTGTCTCAATTTCTGGTGATAGACTGTCCACCAATATCCATTACAAGCCTACCAACTCCCAGAGCTACCTTGACTACAGCTCCTCACACCCCGCTTCCTGTAAGGACTCCATCCCATTCTCTCAGTTCCTTCGCCTCCATCGCATCTGTTCTGATGATGCTACCTTCAAAAACAGTTCCTCTGACATGTCCTCCTTCTTCCTTAACCGAGGTTTTCCACCCACGGTAGTTGACAGGGCCCTCAACCGTGTCCAGCCCATCTCCCGCGCATCCACCCTCATGCCTTCTCCTCCCTCCCAGAACCATGATAGGGTCCCCCTTGTCCTCACTTATCACCCCACCAGCCTCCGCATTCAAAGGATCATCCTCCGCCATTTCCGCCAACTCCAGCATGATGCCACCACCAAACACATCTTCCCTTCACCCCCCCTGGCGGCATTCCGTAGGGATCATTCCCTCTGTGACACCCTGGTCCACTCCTCCATCACCGCCTACTCCTCAACCCCCATCTACGGCACCTCCCCATGCATACGCAAAATATGCAACACCTGCCCCTTCACTTCCTCTCTCCTCACCGTCCAAGGGCCCAAACACTCCTTTCAAGTGAAGCAGCATTTCACTTGCATTTCCCCAAACTTAGTCTACTGCATTCGTTGCTCCCAATGCAGTCTCCTCTACATTGGAGAGACCAAACGCAGACTGGGCGATCGCTTTGCAGAACACCTTCGGTCTGTCCGCAAGAATGACCCAGACCTCCCTTTCGCTTGCCATTTCAACACTCCACCCTGCTCTCTTGCCCACATGTCTGTCCTTGGCTTGCTGCATTGTTCCAGTGAAGCTCAACGCAAACTGGAGGAACAGCACCTCATCTTCCGACTAGGCACTTTACAGCCTTCCGGACTGAATATTGAGTTCAACAACTTTAGATCTTGGACTCTCTCCTCCATCCCCACCCCCTTTCTGTTTCTTCCCCTTCCCTTTTGTTTTTTCCAATAATTTATAGATTTTTCTTTTCCCACCTATTTCCATTATTTTTAAATCTATATCTTTTATGCCCTTTTAGTCTTATTTCACCCCACCCCCACTAGAGCTATCTGTACCTTGCGTGTCCTGCTATCCATTCTTAATTAGCACATTCTTTTAGATAATATCACCACCTTTAACACCTCTTTGTTCTTTTGTCTGTGACATCTTTTGGTTATCTGCTCCTATCACTGCTTGCTTGTCCCTACAACCACCCCCCGCCCCTCACTTCTCCCCCCACCCCCCCATCTTAAACCAGCTTATATTTCACCCCTCTCCTATTTTTACTTAGTTCTGTTGAAGGGTCATGAGGACTCGAAACGTCAACTTTGTTCTTCTCCGCCGATGCTGCCAGACCTGCTGAGTTTTTCCAGGTGTTTCTGTTTTTGTTCAAGAAGAAATGGCTCTGTGTCTTGGTTTTGACTTCACCAACCAGCATGGATCCTATTAACAATCCGAACTTTAAAGGGAAGTGAGAACACTCTTTAAGAAGCTTACAGGGTGAAGCATTAAAGTCACGCCTGTTGAATACTTAATGTATGTGAACTGTTAAATGCTTCTTCACAATCTGTCCAGTAAAATGTAAGCATGTTCAACTTCAGCTTCACCAATAAGAATAAAATGATTGTCTGATAAGTGACCTGGACAATATCCAGGCTTGTGCTGATAAGTGGCAAGTAACATTCGCGCCACACAAGTGCCATGCAATAACCATCCCCAACAAGAGAGAATGCAACCATCTCCCCTGGTCATTCAATGGCAATACCATCAATGAATCTCTCACTATCAACATCCTGGGTGTTACCATTGACCAGAAACTGAACTGAACCAGCTACATGGGAAGAATTTCTCCCCGTCAGGTGGGCAGGTCAGGACCAGGCGCAGGCTGCTGGGAGCCGATTGCCGCCTGCGATCGGCTCCATACCGCCATTTTACGTGGGGGGGGCCAATAAAGGCCCGCCCAGCGTGAAACGCAGCTCCCGAGGACAGCGGGAAGGAGCGGGCGGCGGCAGAACTGCAATGACCGCCAGATCCAATGGCAACCCGGCGGCCTGTTTAAAGGGTGCCCTGGCAGCTTTGCAAAGGCTGTCAACCATGGCCAGCAGAAGGGCTCCCCAGAGCGCTGCTGGTGAGCAGGCCAGGCAGGAGGGCAGGTCAGTGGGGCACTGTGCCCCTCACCTCTCAGACGAGTGCCTTGCTGCCCTCCTTGAGGAGGTGGCAGCATGGTGTGAGAACCTCGTTCCGAGGGACGGGAGGAGGAGGCCCACCCACATGACCAAATATGCTTGGGAGGAGGTAGCAGAGATAGTGAGTTCGCACGATGTGGTGCGACACAAGTGGGTTCAGTGGCGCAAGCGTTTCAACGACCTCTTGCGCTCAGGAAAGGTGAGTACCGTGTTGGCATGGGTCACTTAACACAGCAGTTAGGCTTCCCCCCCAGGCCCCGCTCACCCCCCCAACCCCCGCTCACCCCCCCAACTCTGAATGTAGTTACTGCATTGAATCATTCATGGCATGTGGCCTTCGCTGGGTGGGCCAGCATTTATTGCCCATGCCTAGTTCACCCTGAGAGGGTTGTGCTGAGCTGGGTTCTGCACCCTCTGCATGTGGTAGACTGACACCCACAGTACTCTTTTGGGGGCTACCGCAAGGATCTGCACCTAAGCGCAGCACTGGAACTCCGAAATATGTCAAAGTCAGTCTGCCGACATGTTGGGAGGGGAACTTCCAGGTGGTAGGGCCCCCATCCATCTGCTGCCCTTGGCTTTCCACGTGCTTGTGCATCCTTGCTTTGCAAGGTTAGACTGTGTGGTGCCAAATGTGATGGAGGCACCATGTGGGCAAGGGAGGTCAGCCCTGGCTGCATGGTGAGTGTGCGGCTGCTCCAGGGTCACGATTCACAGGAGCCCTGCAGTGTTTCACTCAGGTAGGGGTGGCAGGGATGCAATGGCAATCCAGGTACAGTGGGGACTAATCAATGCTCCTCTCTCCTTTTCAGGAGAAGACCACACAAGTAATGTAGAGCAGATGTGGACTGGCGGAGGCTAGGCACAGTTGGCGATTATAACCAGATACGAGCAAGCGGCAATGGAGCTGGAGAGGCACCATGCACCCAGATCTACCCGTGGCGGTGAGGCTGGGGGGCCAGGGGGAAGTAAGAGTGCCAGGCACTGAGGTCACAATGTCTGTCCTTGCAACTATTCCAGTGTTGACTACTTAGTGATTTAAGCTTCAAACATAGATTTCCCATTGATTATGGAAGGAAGAACGCATACTGATCCGGGGGCAGGCATGCACATTGACATTGTCTCGACTTGAACTAATCACATGTCCTTGCTCTTCTTTTCAGCCTCACCGGAGCAGGGCCGGGACGAGGAGGCAGAGGGGCCGCCTGGAAGGTCCCCTCCAAGCCACACACCATCCTGACTTGGAAATATATCGCCGTTTCTTCACTGTCGCTGGGGATCAAAATTCTGGAACTCCCTTCCTAACAACACTGTGAGCGTTCCTACAACACATGGACTGCAGCGGTTCAAGAAGGCAGCTCATCACCACCTTCTCATTTGCAATTAAGAATGGGCAATAAATACTGGCCCACATTCCATGAAACTATATTAAAAGTATTGTCTCCCCTGATTGCTTCGTGGTCAAAATGTCCCTGCATCAAGCCACATAGATCAATAACATACAAGGTTCAAACCCAAGTCTATTTTAAGCTGAGATGCTAAATTGGCCTCAGTGTGCTTAGCTAAAGATAAAGTTAATTGGGTTCCTGCAGCTGATGGTTATCCAGAGGCCATTCCCAGAAATGTTGGTTGAGAATGGGATCAGTCTGAGCTGGAATACCTACCAATCAAGAAAGGCACATTTTCCTCTTTAGCACTTTAAATTATCAGATGAAAAACCAGGCAGACTCCTTTACCAGCGGAACAATTCTTCCCCACTTGATTTTCGATTTTGTACTCAACTTGAGTAATGCTTTATGCCCAAGAGCACTACCTAAACTCATACATGGGAAGTGGCCACTTGCATAAGGTGGTGGTGGATAGCTTAGCTCAGTTACATTACCTACCTTCAGGAGGCGGTAAAAAAGGGGAAGAAATCAGAAAAAAAAATAAAACCTTGATACATAGACATCCATTTTTAATGATACCACCTTGGGTTTGAATTCTCTTATTTTAAAAAAATGATTCATTGTGATGCCAACATGCTGCATGCGACAGTGAATCAAGTTGCTGATTTCTTTATTTTATTTGGTGGGGTATAGTTTAATCAGAATCTGACTGGAAGTAACAAGTCACAGTTATACTGTAGTCCATTCTACTGAGGATAAAAGTAACAGATCTACTTCTATGAAAAGGTTGAAATTTGATGAAGTATACCTCTCTGAATGGTGATCTAAGTATGAGTTTCAAATAGAACTTCACGCCTGATTCAATCCAAAGTAAGGCAATCCTCATTTTCTGGAGAAAATCCAATTTCTCAGCAGTCTGAGTGATTCAGAAAAGCTAACTTTATAACAAATTATCACTTTGTGTATGCTAGAAGAGGTTTTGTTGGTTTGTATTAGTTACATAACAGGCATCAAGACCGTTGTTATTCCACCAACATTAGCATATCTCCTTGTTTTGATGGCACTCTCGCTCCAAAGTCACAAAGTTAACATTTTGCTGGACTGTTAAGATTTGTCATGCTGATCCAATGGAGAATCATCTGCCAGACCAATGGAGGGACATATTCTGAGGTACTACCAGGGCACATATCCTGCAGGACTACCAGCCTGCCAGGTTGTCAGAAAGAACAGGTGTACATGTTAACCTTAAGCAGCGGGGACTAGATATACAAATCGCACAAGCATGTCTTTCTGAGGGGAATAGGCTCATCACCAGTCCTCCCGCACTGCGCACCTCCCACACTAAGGAGGTCAATTCCATACTTGAAATGAAAATAGTATGAAATAGGGTACACACATGTGCTCTGATAAACCGTCAGGTAATAAAATATATGTATACCCTAGATCCACCTGATATATTGTTAGCGGAGAGGGAATATCATCCACCAATGTGAAACTACTACTTTGAAATAGTAATATCATTCCTGAAAGGTTTATTTCTTCAGAGAGAAAGGGAAATATAGTTCTAGTGCAGCCTTTGAAGGACTGCAGCAGTCATAGTGCAGCATTCTCCAAGAATGGCTGAAGCAGCAGCACTGGAGGTGCCAACAGACCGAAGGATTTTGAGATTTTTGGAGACATTCATGGATGCAATCAGGGCCAGAGGATTAAGCTTATTGGGCACGAAGGGCAGGAAGGCATCTAAGAAGGTGATGCAGGCTGTCTAGAGGGAGGTGACAGAGGCAAACAGTGCTACCCCCAGAACTGTTACATGGTGCTGGAAGAGATTCAATGACCTCACAAGGATAACTAAGCTAATTCTAGGCACTGTTCATAATGAACATTCTTTACTACAAGGACAACCTTCACTCACCACTATTTCAGCATGTGGTTGTCAGAGGAACATAGTTCTGCTAAGGGTAACCTCAGCAAACGTTGAAGCACCTTATTTACTCTAAACTTACATTACTTGTCTCAAGTGCTGCAGCTAGTCTTTAAGGGCATGATTTAAAGAAACAATGCACTTTCACATTTTATCATGAGATGCATGCGCTCATTTGAGGTAAAGTGCCCATGTCGTTCATGTGCCCTTAATATTGTCTTCTCGCCTTCCAAAGGGAAAAAAAGTCCTATAATTAGCACCAAAAAATAGAAGTGGGAGCAGTGCTGAAAATCTTAACTGCACATTAAAAGGAAGCAGAATAAATCATTGCCAGGCAAACAGCAAACCCTGTGGGAGGAGATGAGATAGAAAGTGAGGTGGCAACAGAAGGCTTTTTAAAGCTGCGACGTGCTCATTGTAGGTAGTTGCGACTTTATGTGCTTTCTCAAAGTGTTCAAATGCCCTGATACTCGGCAATTATTTCTTCAAATGGGAGTGTCACGATGTATGTATCTAAACAAGCTCTTCTGTATTTCACATCAGAGAGGGAGCCTTGCAGGAAGATGCCACCCACAATGGTAATATCTAGGCACTTCCACTAGGAAATTAGCTTCTGGAACCACAGTCTTCATTGCTATCAATTACTCTCCAAATGCATCATGACATCTTACATAAGCAAGCACCAACACAAAGACACCCACTCGAGAGAAAGCAGGGTGTCCCATAGGAAAATCCATGTCCCCAATGCAAAACATCAGAGGTAAGTGAAACCCATTTCCTAAAGTTAGTTTCTATGCGAACTGCAAAGCAAGGTTTTTATTTTGATATAAAATGTAATCACACAAGGTTTGCAAATGTTTAAAACACTATTATATTACAAATATATGATTTTAAAGCAGCCCAGCTGAGCAGTTGCTGACAACAACAAAAATGACATCTTGCATTTATATAGTGCTTTAGCATAGAATATGTCCCGAGGTGCTTCTCAGAAGCATAAGGGAAAAATAGACACAAGGCAAAGAATATATCAGGAAAGGCAGCCAAAAGCTTGTTCAAAGAGATAGGGTGTTAAAGGATGAGGAGGAGGTGAAGAGGTGAAATGGTTTAAGGAGGGAATTCCAGCGCTTGGGGCCTTGGCAACTGAAAGCACCACCACCACCAAGGGTTGGGCAAAGTGGGGGAAGATGCACAGGAATTTGGTGTTTGAAGGCAGAGTTGTTAAAGGAAGAGTAAGGTGAATTAGATAACAGAAAGGTAACTTGTGTGTGGAGGTGCAAGTCACGGGCATGGTTCTTAATGAATATTTTGCATCTGTTTTCAGAAAAGCGTGGTTGAAGCAGCCATTGTAGTTATAAGGAGACAAAGTGTAGTTGCTTTGTCCTGGATGGTGCCAAGCGTCATGAGTGTTGTTGGAGCTGCACTCATCCAGGCAAGTGGAAAATATTCCATCATGCTCCAGACTTCTGCCTTGTAGATGGTGGACAGGCTTTGGGGAGTGAGGAGGTGAGCTACTTGCCTCAGAATTCCCATCCTCTGACCTGCTGTTGTAACCACAATATTTATATGGTTGGTCCAATTCAGTTTCTGGTCTATGGTAACTCCCAGGATGTCGATAGTGGGAGGATTTAGCGATGGTAATACCATTGATTGTCAAGGGGAGATTGTTAGATTCCTTCTTGTGGGTGATGGTCATTGCCTGGCACTTGTGTGGCACAAATGTTACTTGCCACTTGTCAGCCCAAGCCTGAATGTTGTTCAGGTCTTGCTGCATATGGACACATTCTGCTTCAGTATCTGAGGAGTTGAAAATTGTGCAATTTTTTTCTTAATTTGTTTTTTTTATGGGATGTGGGTGTCATGGCTAGGCCAGCATTTAATGCCCATCCCTAATTGCCCTTGTTCAGGGGGCACTTAAGAGTCATCCATCCAACATTGCTGTAGGTCTGGAGTCACATGTAGCCACACCAGGTAAGGACAGATTTCCTTCCCTAAAGAACACTAGTGAACCAGATGGGTTTTTATGACAATTGGCAATGGCTTTGTGGTGATCACCAGGCTTTAAATTCCAGATTTTTATTGAATTCAAATCTCACCATCTGCTGTGATGGAGTTTGAACCTGGGTCCCCAGAGCATTACCCTGGGTCTCTAGAATAGTATTCCAGTGAGAATACCACTATGCCACCACCACCTCCTGCCCTTCTGATCTTATGAAAACAATTGATTAGGCCGAGAGTGCTACCCTGAGAAACTCCTGGGGCCGAGATGATTGGCCTCCTTTGTGCAGCAAATCCGGAAGCAATCTTCCTTTGTGCTAGGGATGACTTACACCAGTGGAGAGTTTCCCCTGATTCCTATTGACTTCAATTTTGCCAGCAATCCTTGATGCTGTCAAATGCTGCCTTGATGTCAAGGACTGTCACTTTCACCTCACCCCTGGAAGTCAGCTCTTTTGCCCATACTTGGATGAGGCTGTAATGAGGTCAGGAGCCGAGTAGTCCTGATGGAAAACATCAGTAAGTTAGTTTTGCTGCGTAGATGCTGCTTGATAGCACTGTCGATGACAAATTCCATCATTTTTCTGATGATTGAAAGTAGATTGATATGGCAGCAATGGGCCCGATTGGATTTGTTCTTTTTTTTTTGTGGATAGGGCATACCTGGACAATTCCCCACGTTGTCAGGTAGATGCCAGTGCTGTACTGGAGCTGTACTGGAACAGCTTGATTAGGGACAGGCCGAGTTCTGAAGCACAAATCTTCAACAGCTGGGATGTTTTCGGGGCCAATCACCTTTGCTGTATCCAGTATGCTGAGCCATTTCTTTATCCAGCAAAGTGAACTGAATTGGCTGAGGATTGGCATCTGTTATCCTGGACACCTCAGGAGGAGGACAAGATGGGTCATCCATTTGGCGCTACTGATTCAAGATGGTTGAAAATGCTTCAACCTTTTGTACTGATGTGCTGGGATTCCTCCATCATTGAGGATGGAGATATTTATAGGGCTTCCTCCTTCATGACTGGATGTGGCAGGAGAGAAGGGCTGTTTCCATGAGGTTCCGCAGAACTCAGAACTGTGTCTCTTGCTGCTCATGGTAAATATCGATGACAGGTTTAAATGTTGGAGGCATGAATAAGAAGTTTGCAGATGATGAGAAAAATGATATGCCAATTTTTCCCATAGTGGGCAGAGTCATGACCCAAGTCTCACTCCAGGAGCTATTGTCAGGAAAGGGTGGGTCCTCCTTTACAGCTCCCCAGGGACCATCAGAGGCCCCCTTCCCAAATACTGAAATGCCGGGTTTCCTGGCCCCACTCCCCACCCTCCCATGATCTGTGCACCTCGGCTCTCACTCTTTTATCCCCTCGCCAGGCTTCTTAGCCTGGCTCCACCAAAACACGGAGTGAGGTGAGTTGGGCTTTTTGGGCAGGGAGGGAATCAAGCACCCTAGGGAGGGGTGGAGGAGACTGGGTGAAAAAGTGGACTCTCACCCACCTTCCACTGCACAGTGTATTATGGCCATGCAGGCAGGAGGTTAGGGCCCTCATTAGACCTAAGAGTGGGGCTGCTAGTGGGCCTCTTCCCCACGCACTGTATGGGGAACGGGTTACAGATAGGTGGGAAGGCGGTGGGCTAGCCACCTGTCATATTTTACATGCCACCCCACCACACCACCAAAAGCACATCTGGCAGAGGGCTTATAAAATCTACCCCACAGTGTTTCTATCAGCTCATTGCTTTAAATTTTTTTTAATGGTTTCAGTTGATGACGTCACAGGTAAATACTTTAACGATTAGTTTTGCACTCTTAGCTTCTCTTAGTCATCACTTGGCAACAAGATCCATCGAAAATATTACACATATGAATCTGATAGTGAACTTTGCTATTGTACATGATGAAAACCGTGTATACACATTGTAGTACTTCACAACATGTTGTGCTCAACATAGGCGGCTGAGAGCTACTGCACATATTTACCAGTTTTCTCTCTGAAGGGAACTTACTTGATTACAATTCACTTCAAGGTAGAGTTCATTTTATAGCTGATTGCACCAGCTTTAACAGTGGTTTTGATGAAGATGTAGCTTAAAATTTGGGTTTCTGTTGCATTTAGTATAGCTATGGGTTCCATTGTCTACTGAATATCACTCTTAGTATTTAAGCATGAAAAGAACATGACATTCTAGATGCTCTTTCTACTGACCAAATTTAGTTTATGTTTTGCTATACCTGACTTACACAATCTCTCGAAAGAAAATTCTTTACAACTTTTCCCCAACCCCTAAAGGAAATCACTCAAAACTGTAGAATAACTGTTCATCCCCACACCTTCACCATTCACGCATGGCTGGTCAGTTCCATAGATCCAAGGTTTTGCATTTAAATAAGATTATCCTCAAAAAGATGAAGAAGAAATTGGCTGGAATATGTGAGAGAAATTATTAGTTGGAGAATTTATCACTAATAATTTGATGAACAGATAGAAACACCAAAGTCAAGTGCGATGCAAACATGGGGCAGGATTTTTGGGTTGTTGGGTGGACGCGGCGAGTGGGCCCAGGAGCGGCCAGGAAATGGTCTGCCGCCCGCCATTTCACGCTGGCTGGCCAATTAACGCTGAGAAGCTCAGTGCTGCCAGGGTGGGGGCGGTTGGCGTGCGAGTGCAAAAGTCTGCATGTGCGCGGGGGAGAGTGCACTGAGAACTCCCCGAAGGCAGAGAGCTGCCTCAGGGAACTGAACAATTTTAAAATCAAAAAGAAAGATTTTTAAAATCTGAAAACAATATCCTGACATAGGACTCACTCACAATAACATAACAGAATAAAAATTCTGCCCAAAAATGTTTATATATTTTTTTATTTACTTAATTGTAGAAACCTCATCCCGCCCATGGATAAGGTTTCCTAAAAAATCCAAAGGCCACCTGGCCAATTCACCCACCCGCCAACCGTAAGGTTGGGCGGGCAGTGAAAAATAGCTTTTAATTAATGGATTAATGGCCTTATTAGGCTTCTTAATTGTTGGTGGGCCGCTGCTGACTCTCGCGCGTGCCCACCGACCAAAATATTATGCGCTTTGTTACACCTGATCAGGTTGCGCATGTGCCTGCCGTGGGATGTAAAATCCTGCCCATGGTTCCTTGGTTTGGAACTACTGCTGTTATGAGGTTACAAGTAACAGAGCCACCTGTTGGCCTGTAGCAATACAATACAAAGCAAAACTACAATTTCACACTCTAATATCAGGGACTACCAGTTAAAGTCAGCATTTCTGCTCCAGGCATTGAGCTACACTTAATGGAAGGGCAGACTGGAGATTCCCTGACTCCCATCCCATTTGCGTACAGCTCAAAACTTGAAGCACCGAATTTGTCCTTACATTATTGCAATGTACTAACCCACAATATACTAGTAGATCTCAAGTACACTATAGTATTTAAAACTATATTGTTCTGTGCAATACAATTTCACACAATAATATCGGAAATGTATTATTCCATACTGCAGTAGTAGGATTTTAGTATTCACCATTATGTTATTCCACAATAGTGTAGGTTTGCTACAGATTGGAACTGAACACAAGAGGTTTCAGTTCTAATGCTACCAACTATTTCCGTCAATAATTAATTCTATTTGGTTATTTAATTTCTTATTTAAAAGTTATGTACTTGGGGCTTACAAGAATTATTAGCCATATGTAAAGATCATAGTACTGGTAAATAGATAAATTATTACATTTCAGTAACTATTTCAAAACTGGAATAAAAATAAAAATATTGTGAGCAAAAGGTCAGACACCTTGAGGTTGATATTAATGCCACCCCCCCACCTTACCAGTGCTCCCACCAGCCCCCCCAAGCAAACCGTCAGCCAATCGCAGTCTCTTTTCGCTGCCCTGAATGGTCACCACCCCTAACCACCAACCTCTATGTATGCCTCCCTCCCTCCTGATTGCCCTCATCACCCCACCCCACCCCACCATCCTCCCCACCAACCTTGCCCTGATCTTTGGCACCCTCCCATTTGCCATTCTCTGACATGCTCACCTAACACCAATCTTTGCTTTCCTTCTAATTGTCATGTTCTGACCCATTCCCCAAGCATCAATCTTCACCTCCCTCCCGATTGCCATGTTCTGAGCTCTCCCACAAAGCCTTGATCCTTTCCAATTGCCAGGGACTACTGTGGAAATGTCCTAAATGGTATTAGCCATTAGCTGTAGTATACAGAGGAGTTACACACTCTTTTATGTGCGTGCAGGCAAATTTGTGGTAGAGGAAGCTTGTTTGCAGGTTAAGTCTGCGTTAGTGAAAGAGTAGTGTGGATATTGGGACTGAATAACAGGCTCTGAGCCCTGGATTTACTGTCTATATCTTCTCATTATTGTGGGACAATTGTTGGCACCAATTGATTTCTTTAAGTGCATTACCAATGGTTGTGGGCTAGGCCAATTCAGATATTTGGGCTTTGGAGGAGATGCATCACAGGATCTCTAGAATTACACCAGGGCTGAAAAGGCTAAGTGATGGGGACAAGTAAGTTACATTGACTTAGATTGTATTCCCATAAGTATGGAAGATTAAGGGGTAATCTAATCGTGGTGATCAGGATGAATAAAGGATTTGGTACTATTGATAGGGAGAAACTTTTTCCTTTGCTAAAGGAGCCCAGAACAAGAGGGCATAACCTTAAAATTTGAGCTTGGTCATTCAGAGGTGATTTCAAGGGGCATTTCTTCACACAAAGGGTAATAGGAGTCTAGAAATCTCTCTCCCAAAAAGCTGTTGAGACTAGGTCAATTTAAAATGTGAAAAGTGAGACTGATGGATTTTTGATTAAGGGATATGGAACCAAAGTGGGTAAATAGGATTAAGATACAGATATGCCAAGATCTAATTCAATAACAAGGCAGGCTTGAGAGGCTGAATGGTCTACTCCTGTTCCTGTTTTCCTGTGTCCCTAAATTGTGTTTTAAGCCAGATTGCTCCACTTCTCTTTCATACCTGTGGTTAACAGCCTGGCAAAAGCCAGTTCAGTTTTTAATGAAAAATGAAAACTGTTTCATCTTGGGTTCGGAACCCAGATGGGGTTCCTTTAGGGTTTGCCAATTACCCTAAGAATGCTGCCACAGACCATTGTTCGTAAAATTCATTATTGTTTATTTACAGATTAATGTACATCTCAGTACTCTAGACAAGGTTGTACCTCTGCTTCCCACCAGATCTCAGTCTCTTAGTCATGTGACATTGCATCACAGTTACATCAGTAGTTACATCAGTGACAGGTACTCCTGATGTTAACTCTTTACTCTACACCTCCCTCCAAGTCTTAATCCCAACTATATACATACTCCTACATCTCCCCACAAACTCTCAGACTTCACAGGGTTAGTCTGTGTGGTGCCTTGATCAATCTCCCTGATTTGGTCCTGATTTCATTTCAAGGCTGAGGATGAACTGCACTCTCTCATTGTTTGATAGGAGTGCCTTCCACCTGGGTGGTTGTAGAGTTTCTACTTGTCTCTGGCTTCTTGTCTCCAACCAGATCTAAATAATATGTCCAAGATTCCATTGGTTTCCTTCCCAATGATAGCAAGGCTCTTCAGTTCCTCCTAAATTTCCCTGGTATGTCTCAATTCTAGAAGATCTTGGTTGCGAAGTTTTTTCTATTACAATGCCTTCCTTCTGCTGATGAAAACTTTGCCTTTGAACTTGAATAAATCTATTCCTAGGCACCCCCATCGCCTCGTAAGAAATGTAGATGGTGCAAATGGTCGCTCTGCTGCTGGATATGCACTGCAAACATAAGGCAATTTGTGATTAACTCTTCAATGGAGTGGCTAATGCCTGGCCACCAAACTAACTGTTGGGCTCTTGCTCTGCATTTCGCTATTTCCAAGTGACCTGGATGGGTTTTCTGAAGAGTGTTGGGTTGAAGCTTTTTAGGGATTACTATCTGTCATTAAAGACTAAGAAATTTTCGCTGATTGTGAGATGTTTTCTTTGATCGAAGAATTGGCAAAGTATTGGGTTGTTAGGAATCTGGACATCTGTTCTGGCAATACTCTTTTATTTTGATGAAACCATCATCCTGCTGTTGTGCTTGCTTAATCTCTTCTCAGTGGCCAGTAAGTGTTTGGTAATGGCTGAAGTATCTGCTTCCACTTCCTTATAACATTTAAATCTTCCAGCTTGGCCCCTGCCACTGGCATTCTTGGTAATGCATCTGCTGTTGCCTGGTACTTCCCTTGAACATACTCAGTAAATGAATCGTACCGCATGAGTCTCAGTTTAAAACATTGAATTGAAGGCGGCATTTTTGCAATTTCCTTTAGGTTAAGAAGAGTAGCCAACGGTTTCTGGTCAGTTTCAATTTTAAACCTTAATCCCATGACGTAAGTAGAGAACTTCTCACAGGCCCATATGGCTGCTAATGCTTCTTTCTCAATGGTTGCAAATCTCTTCTCTGTATCCATGAGAGATCTTGAGGCATAATAAACTGGTCTTCTTTGTCCATCTTTTTGAACTTGAAACAGCACTGCGCCCAAGCCTGTAGATGATACATCCACTGCTATAGTTGTTGGCAACTCTGAATCGTAGTGGGCTAGAATTTCTGATGAAATTAGGAGATTTTTGATCTTGTCAAAAGCATTTTGCTGCTCCACATTCCAACACCATTGTTGACCTAATCTCAACAGCTGCCATAATGGCTCATTGATTTCCTCCAAGTTTGGTAGGAACTTGCCTTCTTCATTGACCACGCCGAGGAATCTTTGTAATTCTGTGATGCTTTTAGGCTGTGGGAACTTTCTAATGACTTTGGTTTTCTGCAGGTCTGTTGTAATTCCCAAAGCTTGGACAATGTGGCCTAAGAATTTTATCATAGGTTTTGCATTTGTCATCTAATGTCAAACCTGCTTCTTGTAGGACTTTGAGGAGTGCTCTCACTCAACGGTCATGTTCTTCCCTCAATGAATCATGTATTAGAATGGTGTCCATATGGCATATTACTCATTCCATGCCTTCCAGGGTCTGAGACATTGTTCTTTTGGAATATCTCAGGTGCAGAAGCAATCCTGAATGGTAACCTGTTAAAACAATAACGACCAAATGGGGTGATAAAAGTAGTTAGCAATCTGGATTCTTTATCCAGAGGAAACTGCCAAAAGCCACTATTAGCATCCAATTTTGTGAAGAGGGTGTTTTTTTGCTAATTTAGTGAGACTTTCATCCACTGATGCCATCGGCTGGATCTCACGCTCTACTGACTTTTTAATGGAGTCAAGTCCACACAGATTCTGATTGAACCATTACATTTTTGTACTGTGACCATTCCAGAACAACACTTCATCTGTGTGGTTACTAGAGAGGTTGTCCCTTATTGTAGTGTGTATTCAATCTCGCTTTTGACTTTGTCTAAGAGTGGGTGAGGGACCTTCCTCACTGTGAAGAGACATATAGGCTTAGCATTTGCACTTAGGGTTATGTGATATTCTATTTTCAACTTTCCTAAGCCTGAAAATGAAATGGAAATTCATTCCTGAATACCTCACTACACAGCTCATCAGCAATTTCATCAACCTTGTAACTGAGCCTCAGCTGCAAACATGCTTCTCTGCTCAGTAATGATGGCTCAGAATCACAGAATTTTAACAGCACAGAAGGACACCATTCGGTCCATCATGTCTGCACCAGCTCTCCAAATGAGCATTACGACCTAGTGCCATTGCCCTGCCTTTTCCCCGTACCCTTGCACATTGTTTCTATTCAAATAATCATCCAATGCCCTCTTGAATGCCTCGATTGAACCTGCCTCCACCACACTCCCAGACAGTGCATTCCAGACCTGAACCACTCATTGTGTGAAAAAGTTTTTTCTCATGTCACATTTGCTTCTTTTGCAAATCACTTTAGATCTGTGTCCCCTTGTTCTTGATCCTTTAATGAGCGGGAACTGCTTCTCCCTACCTACCCTGTCCAGCCTCCTCATGATTTTGAACATCTCTATCAAATCTCCTCTTAATCTTCTTCTCTCCAAGGAGAACAATCCCAACCTCTCCAATCTACCCTCATTGCTGAAGTTTCTCATCCAAGGAACCATTCTTGTAAGCCTCTTCTGCATTCTCTCCAATGTGTTCACATCCTTCCTATAATGTGGCACCCAGAACTGTACACAATATTCCAGGTTACACAATAAACCAGACTCCTGGCTCTTAATCGCATACAGGGGTTCCACAATTTCTTTATCCTTGTATCTTAATCTTCCCAAGTGATGGTCTATTACTTTAATGTAGTCCCTCCTGCACCATGCAACTGGATGGAGGATGGCTGTTTTGTGATATTTTTAAGCCATTTCAGTTCATCAGATAATACTGAAACACCTGACCTAGTATCTAGTTTGAATTCCATGAGGTGACCATCAACTTCTAGTTTAATGCTCCTGTAATTACTTTCTGTTTGTTAACTTCTCCGGAGATGGATATTTGTTTTTTCTGTGGCACTTCCACTTATTGGCTTTTACTTGGTTTTGTGGTTATCTCATTCTTCCTTTGAGCTATAAGAACTTTGGATCTGCAGATTTTAAAATGTGCTAATTTTCCACAGTTGCAGCACTTAGCTCCCCTGCCGAGCATTCTTTCACTTGTGTGCGGCTTTCCGGCACGTCAAAAGCATCTCAAGATGGTGGTTGGCATGCTTTTTCCTGATGTTGTAGACTTTTATTTCACTGTGCTTTCCCTTTTCAGTCCAACATATTGACTGGCTTCATTTATTTTTCTCCAAGGGCCATCACTTTCCCAAAGAACAGTTGCACTGTTTTGCTTCCTAAGCTCAGTCTGTTGTGCTATTTGTACTGCCTTTGTGAGAGTTAAATCTTTCCTCATTTGCAAAAATATCTGAGAGGGTTTCATCTAAGACACCAACCACCATATGATTGCATATTAATTTATCTCTGAGGATCCCATAGTCCAATTCTCTGCGAGTCTGTGCAGGTCATTTATAAATGAATCCATGGATTCACCTGGTTTTTACCTCCTCTTATTAAATTTTGCTCACTCAATGATCATTTTTTTTAACATTGAAGTACGAATTGAATGCATAGAGAACTTCTTCATATGAGTTTGAAGCCTCATTGATGCACTGTCTTGCAATAACATTATCTGCTATGGCCCCTACTGTGCAGAGTAGAGTACTGACCTGATCCTTCTGTTCCTTGTTAAGCAAACCTGAAGCTGTTCCATATCTGGAGACTCTCTTCCTCCAATTGTCCCAATGTTGAGCCTGTTGTGAGCCTTTCGCGCTTTGGAATGGTTCTGGGAATGGCAATGTAGACTCCATGTTTACCCTAAGCTCTGGATCTGCTGCTGTTTAGTACTATGGCTGTTTGATTGTGATCTGTACACACTGCTGTCAGGACTCTGGATCTGTGTGTCTGCTTATATCTGTAGCATCCACAATGCTCCGTTCTCCATTCTTCAATTTTTTTCCTGTCCTTTTACAAGCATTCAGAGGTCTCTTGGGTCTGTAGCCTTCAGTTTGAGGTGTTTTTGTGTCTTTACACTCTGTCTGCTGCCACCATGTTTCAGATGGTGCATATAAATAGGTGACAAAAACCACCAGCTACCACCATGTTTTGTCTTGGGTTCAGGGCCTAGATGGGGTTTCTACAGAGCTTACGTGTTACCCTAAGAATGCTGACAATTATTATTTGTAAAAAAACATTTACATGTTATAGTTACATCAGTAGTTACATTAGTATCAGGTGCTCCTGATATAAACCCTTTACTCTACAAAAAGCTAGCTCATAAAGGAGAATGTTGTTAGGTGAATAATTCTAATGTGAAATACTTAATCCCTTATATGCCCTTTTAAGAAATGAGAAAGAAATTTCTATTAATATAGTGCCTTTCAGGATATCCTGAAGTGTTGCACAGCCAATCAAGTGTTTCTGAAGTGTAGTCAATGTTGCAATATTGCCTTAGCTTTAAAAAGATTGCTTTTTGGACACTGTATCCTTTTGCACTAATTCTAAGCCATTTTTTTCTTTTTATTCTCTGCTGACTTATTCTTAGTTAATGAATCCCCTAGGCACCATTAAGAACCATAATTAGCCTGTGAATACACTAATTGGAAGCCTTTTTTTTCCTTTTAACTAAGTCACTGACGTTTATTCAGGTAACCAGCAATAATAGTCAGCAAGAGTTCATTTAGTAAGAATAATGTACATAGATTAACTATATAGTTCTTGATAGTGCCCAGAGGATACACCCTATAATAATTCCCCTGCCTGGTGTGACGTAAGTGCATTTAACCTGTATCTGTTCGAATTAAATGTCAGTCATAATTCACTGAGGAGCCTTGAGAAGAAGATTACTGTATGCTGGCAGATGAAAGTGTTTTATTTTTCACTAAGGTTGCAGAATTCATTAGGGGATAGGTTAGAATGCAAACACTTTCCTATAGTTGTAATAGGGCTTGCTCTAATCAGGAGTTGACTTTTGTGCTGCTCCAGCTGAGCTGACACAGTATAGTTGGGATAAACTGTTCTTAAGCCACACTACTAAGACAAGTAGCCTGTGAAATTTGGTAATGTACAGCATTTTTTTAAATATCAAAACAACCATGTTAGAGAGTTGACTGTTATATACTTGAGATAGAGGAGAAAATCTCTTAAACCCCATTATATAATTATGAATTAATAACAATTAAGTACAACTTTCTGCACACCAAATCTCACCATTTTGAAAGTGTTCTGGGGAAATGCTATGCACAAAAATCATAGAATATTTGAAACTACAGCATATAATGAGGTCACTCAATTCTATTTTCCTCTGCAGTTAGTTCATCAATTACATTCTGCACTCTAATCCCATTTTTCTGACCTTTCCTCCATATCCTTTCATATTATGCTACAGAATCATACAAAAGCAGAGGGATGGCAACAAATTTGGACAATGTGTTTCTCATATTGAGAGAAAGGATGTTGAGTCAGTCAGCATCAGTTTCACATAGCTCATGGTACTCAAGTCACACATATTGAAGGAAGAGAAAAAGAATTTGCAGTCATATAGTGCCTTTCATATTCTCAGGATGTACTGATGTGTTTCATAGCCAATGAATTAGTAAAGTGCAGCTGCCATCTTAACTAGGAATAGTACAGAATTTGAGTGTTGCTGAAAAAAGAGACATGTCAAAGCTTTTCATCTTGCACTTATCTGGACATTACACAAGAATTCCAATTTAAGGGGAAAGCAACAATCTATACCGTATGTGAAGAGAGATCTGATTGGTTGGCAAGTGGACTCTGATTGGTCAAGCAGCCTGTTTTAAATTTCAAACAATGCTTGACAGTTATTTCAAACAATGCCTGGCAGTTAACGATTAGTCACCATCAATTGGTGCATTCTCTATGGCAATGCCTCTGCCTCTATAGTTTGAAATAACTGCCAGGCATTGTTTGAAATTTAAACCAGGCAGCTTGACCAATCAGAGTCCACTTGCCAACCAATCAACACTCTCTCCTCATACAGTATAAAATGTTGCTTTCCCCTTATATTGGTATTCTTGCGAAATGCCCTGATGAGTGCAAGATGAAAAATTTTGACATGTCTCTTTTTTTTTAGTAGAGGCATTGCCATGGAGGATGCACCGATTGATGGTGACTGGTGGTTAATGGCCAAGCATTGTTTGAAATTTAAACCAGGCAGCTTGACCCTATTTGGTCAAGGCATTGCCCTGAGGAATGAGTCAACAAATGGCTGTCACTTATTTTGTTTAGCTGAAACAGACGCAATGTGTGTACATGTTCTTTCTGTCTGCAAAGAACAGGGCCCTGTGTATTAATAAATGTAGCTTCCAGCAGACGCAAATGTGCCGCACTGTGAGGCCGACTGACAATCTTAATTTGGTTGTCAGCGTAATTCTTAGCACACTGAGGATTGGGCTTATCGCCAACCTTGTTGCCCTGAGCCAGTTGCTAACCAAGTTTGATTGCCTTGACCAATCAGGGTCAAGTTGTCTGGTTTAAATTTCAAACAATGCTTGGCAGTTAACTGTCAGTCACCATCAATTGGCACATCCTCCATGGCTATGCCTCTACCAATCAGAGTCCACTTGCCAACCAATCAGCACTCTCTCCTCATACAGTATAAATTGTTGTTTTCCCCTTATATTGGTATTCTTGCAAAGTGTCCAGATGAGTGCAAGATGCAAAACTAAGAATGTTAAATAAGATCTCTGTGCATATCTATCTTTGTCTAGCTGTTTTAAAGGAAACTCAAGCTCATGATCCACTTTATTTCAAATCAGTTGTACTGACATTTCATACATACATTCATGCACAAGCACATCAGGATTGCTTTTTTAATCAGGTAATATCTATCGATTGCCACTTACCTCTACCCAATGTCCCTGAGACTGCATCATAAGTACAACAGATGGGTCAGATTTGTTGAGGGTATCTCTGTCCAGCAAAGCTTTGCAGGAAACACGTAGCTCCACCTTGGATACACAAGGAGCTGTAACAACACCCAGTGGGCCTGGAGACACCCTGCCTGTGAGCTCAGTCATCTCTGCACCTAGAGCTGCCTGAAAAACCAGCAGCAAGGAAACGTTACTGGGGTGGCCTTAACAGACTAGATGCGATCTTCACCAAGGCACTAACAATTGGAAGCCAACAATGAGGATTTCTATTAGATGTTTGCACCAGGGCAACAGCTATTGAGATGCTGGAAGATATAAAGGTGATAATGATTATTTCAATGGAATCAGTATCTGTCCTTTCTGGGATCTTTCAATTCAGGCTTTGTTAATACTTTGACTCTTCCATCTTCAGTATCCAAGTATAAACTGAAGTAACTTGGGACAGTCAGCAATCCTTTTAGACAATGCAGCAACAAAGCCGATATCAAATGCACCTGAAAATAAATCAAGCAAAGGTTTATTGTAATAAATATCATACTCCAAAGGATTTTGAAGTTTGAGTCATTTGATTGAGATGGACATTAACAATCAATGGACTTTTAGCTTCTTAAATGCAGTCTATTTCTCCTGTTTTTTTACATAGTCTATTCAATCTTGTTGTTATATTCCATAATATTTAAGTATCTGTTTTTTTTAGCTGGAAAAACAAAATAAGCAAAAGAAATGAATAAGGGCAATAATAAAAAAAGGAAGTTAACACTGGCAAAGTTTTTAAAAACTGGATAAAAAACAAATAATGCCTTTAAGCAAATGTCTTCTCTGTCTCATTCTGAAACATAGTTGACTGTATGTAAGTGAATACATGTTTGATTCTGTTATGAAATTAAAATTTAATACTATATACGGTCATTCATAGCTTTCATCAGATCACTTCATGCATTCGTTTCCATTATATAGAATTTCAACATCTCTTATTTGTTTTTGTTGTAAGGAATTCCAAATGTAAATAATTTCCCCTTCA
The DNA here is from genome assembly GCF_964194155.1 of Cetorhinus maximus. Classification (NCBI taxonomy): domain Eukaryota; kingdom Metazoa; phylum Chordata; class Chondrichthyes; order Lamniformes; family Cetorhinidae; genus Cetorhinus; species Cetorhinus maximus. The sequence continues at coordinate 126,387,571 of NC_135884.1, forward strand.
CTCCTGTTGTTTATATTTAAAATCATTGAGGTCATCTCCCCCTTAATTTCCTGTTATCTACATTTATCATCATGCATCAAATTATATCCCAATCACCACTGTTACCTATAATAACAATGTATCAAGTCATATATCATTCATTGTCCTTATCTATTTTTCTTCCGATATTAAAGCTTTGCATCCTTTGTCTTTCAGATGGGCACTGCAAAACATCACACTACGAACATCACATATCAAACATCGCACTGAGCTACAAGTACAAAACAAAATACTGTCATTTCCTATTGGTTTTCAGATCCAGGAGAGAACCCTGAGGTTTAAAATCACCTGAAAAATCTACAGGAAAGTAGCTCCAGGATGTGCTTCTAAGGAACAATTTTATAATTAACTACAAGATGTTCGTATTTACTGTAATTAGATATAGGAGAATTAAAAGAACTCAGATCAACCTTAACAATAGAATAACATTGCATGCTGCATGGTATAATGCTCCAGTCCCTATAGGTTTACTGTGAACAATGCCAGGGGAGACTAACTGTTGCGATTTTATTATTTTATGTTCTTTTCAGACTTTCAAGCTTATTCCAGCCAGTTTATCAATAACTCTGTCTTATACTGCACGCTATCCCATTTAATTTCCTTATGGAAGTGAAAAGCCACAAATAAAACTTCAAAGAAGATTTTACAGTTCATCCTGGACTCAGGAGGCAATCGAGCAAAGCTGCAATTTATTGTCTGCATGGCACTAATGACAGATCCAGGGTCCCAGTGATCATCTAGTGCTATATTGATTCAGCTTTTTAAATTAAAAAGTTAACTGACCTAGCATAAATTATTTTTGTTATGATCAGGTTATATATCCACCACTTAATGGAAACAATAAAAACAGAAAATGTTGGTAATATTCAGGCAGTATCTGTGGATGAGAAATTAAGTTATTGGGTGGAATTTTGCAGGCTTGGGGCAGAGCTTTCCACTCAGCATGCGGGCGTGCACCTGACATGCTCGAGTGTGAAAAAGCGCGTGATGACGTCGGGCGAGCGTCACAATGTCATCATGCACTCACGCGCGAGAGTTGGCTGTGGACCCGCCAACAATTAAGAGGCCTATTGAGGCCATCAAAGTAGTAATTGACAGCGATTTTTCACTGCCCGTCCAACGTTACGGATGGCAGGCAGGCGAGTCAGCCAGGCGGCCTTTGCATTTTTGAGGAAGCCTCATCCAAGGGCGGGATGAGGTTTCCGTGATTAAGTTTAAAAAATTAAAATGTTTTGAAAAAATTTTCATCATCCATATGTTTAGGTGTCTCATTCTGATACATGGACATTTTTTCCGGATTTTAAATTCTGCTTTTATTGATTTTAAATTCGTCAGCTCCCTGAGGCAGCTCTCTGCCTTCAGAGAGCTTTCCTTCCGCACTCCCCCGCGTCTGCGCTGACGTCAGCGCTCGCCCTCCTCCTGCCCCCACCCCAACAGTGCTGAGCCTTTCAGCACGCCTTTCACACTGGCTGGCCGTTAACTGGCCAGCCAGCGTGAAATCACAGTTGGGGGCCGATTGCAGTCGGCGGTCCATTCCCTGGCCGCTCCCCCACCCGCCGACCCGAAAATTCTGCCCTTGGTTCCTGTTGGAATGGCAGGACCATTTCCAAGTTGGGAACCCACTTGGCAGTCTGGGGACTTTTCCAAGCTCTTTCACTGAACCACAGTATTATCATCCTACACCCGGGCTCGCCAACCAATTAGGGCGGGTGAGCAGGATGACAGGTCCATCCTGTCAAAGGAAGGATTTCTAATTAAAAGGACCTTGGCATGGGTTACAATGGCTCATTGTGAACAACTGGCTGGCTTGCTAGTCCATTTCAAGGGTATTAATAGTCAATAACATAGTGTTAGCCTGGTGTCACTTGTCCACCAGGTAGGACATTTGTTTTGATAACAACCAGGAGCTTTCCATGGTTTTTTTTTTAGATTACCAGATTTGTTGATTTCAATTTTCCTAATTTGCAATGTTGGGAGTAGAACTTGTGACGGCTGGGTAGTTTATTCAGTACCGCCACAGTTATTTTATAACTACCAAGCTATCCTGCCCTATAATAGAGTAATGAGTTCTGGCCAATACTGCTACCAATGCCAAAGAAACTAATAAACTGGATGTTTTAGCCATTTGCTACTAATGGGACTTTGCTGTGTGCCAACTGAATGAAATTCATTGAATGTGATGTGTTTTATAATGTCCTGAGACCCAGTAATATGATATATTAATTTTATAACAAACTTTCCTACAACACAAGAAAGCTTTGTCTTTATGAAACATTAAATTTTAATTGTTATTAGGAAAACTTATAAATAGATGTACTCATTTAATATAATTTGAAAACACATTAAGATTCATTTGAACATAAGCTTTCCATTTAATTCTACAATTTTCAGTCCTGTGTGGAATTTGGACGATAGCAGTTAAATTGTGAGCATAAATTTATTAACGGATTGTGCTAAATAAATCTTTCTATTTGTTTGCTTAGTTAAGAAATAAATCTCATTATGTGAAATATTCCTATAATCTAAAATTTAAGGGTATTTTCTTTATGCTATTTGGATAGCTCATGTTTATATCAATAACTTAAGAAGGGTGGTAGTGAGAAATGAGGAAAGTTTAATATTTGTTGTGAGGAAGTTACTAGAATCTGTTATTAGAGATAGAGTGACTGAACACGTGGACAAATGTGTACTGATCAGTGAAGGCCAACATGGATTTGTAAAAAATATGTCATGCCTAACTAAACCGATTGAAATTTTGAGGAGGCCACTGATTTATCTAGGACTGTTATTTATATAGACTTCCAGAAGGTATTCGATAAGGGGTTGCTAGGAAAAATGGAAGCGCATCGAATTGGAGACAACTTTTTTTGGCATGGATAGAGAATTGGTTCGGGGGAGGAAACAAGAGGGAAAATGGGTATGTGTAAATCATAGTTCACATTTTCCACAGTACAAAATTATTCTAAAATTGTTTTGTTTGAACTAATGGAACCTGGCCAAAACCAACTTTTGTTGCATTAACTGAAGCAGGCAATGTATATTTTGTATGCTGTGATTCAGCTGAATCTATTGTATTTCAGCAGATTTGCTCAGATATTCACCAAATAATAAAATTACATTTTCTGCTTATCCTCTCTACATCAAGCACATTTATATTTCATCACATATTTTACAAATAAAGGTTTAGCATTCTGTTTTTTTTTTCATACTTTACATTGGCAGTTTATGGCAGATAAAACATCTCAATCCTATGTCACAAAGGTCAAAATTCCATTTTAAATATTCAGTGAAACTGTGTCACTAAAGTAATATTCCTGAAATAATCCCAGTAAAAACAAAGTAACAACAATCTCGTGAGAATAGAAATATTCTTACTGGGCAAAAAGTTTATGTCGAGCAACCTTAAGCCATCACACAGGAAACCTTGAATCATTGTGAAGTAAACCAAGAGAAACCACCCAAGAAAGTTTTCAGCACTAATCCTAAGAGCTTTAGGTGCTCAATAAAGAAAGCCTTGAGCTTTGATCTGAGGACCTTTATACATTAAATGGGAGGAACTTTCAATGTTAATTCAGGAAATTTTGATCATCTAATGGGAGAAACCACTGATCTCCTGTTCCAGCCAACCTGGGGAAGGGATAAACCTGAACCACTGATAAAATAGTATGGAGAAAATTTCAGCAAGAATAAAATGATAGGACATCCGTTAAAGAGTAAAAAAAACTTTATTTTTTTTAAAGGTTGTTGCTAGCTGAGGGCTGGTGTTTAATTGCTATGGTGTAAGATAAGAATCTCTTGTATTTCATGAAAGAAAGCAGTAAAAATATTTTTGTCTGTGTGTTTGATAAAAGCTGTGAGAATGAAAGGTTTCCAAAAGTTTTTCTGTGTGTTTCCCAGTTGTAAATAGTGGAATTGTGCCATGGTAAGCCAATTCATTAAATAAGGCCAGTAACTTCTCAACCTAAATATGTTGTGTAAATATTCAATCAGCTACAGAATTATTGATGCCATCGACTTCAATTCCATTCACAGCAACACTGGCGAGGTTGACAAAGCAATTTGAAGGTTTTAGTAGTCCCGCAAAGAGTCAGCAAAGATTGGTTGTGGCGCCCTGAAAATTGTTAGGATAAACACTGCTCTCAAAATATATTCCTACAGTATAAACCTGTATGTTGTCGCTCTAAAACTCAAAGTAGACCTCAGTCGTTCCTAACTAGCTTTAGCCACAACCAAATCCTCATTAAACATGCCTTCTAATGTATTATTTTCATGGCTATCTTCAAAACGATTTTCTTCTGAATTTGTTGCATTATTTTATGTTTAGGTCTCCACCTACTGCTGAACCTCAGCACAAACTTGTACACAGATGTTGTACAAATGCCTATGATAGATAATCTCGATAAATGTGATTTACATAGCTGGTGTAGAATTTAATTAACCTTCTCCATATAGATTATCTGCCTATATAAGAAATTATTCAGTGATGTATACCACTCAATGACCTATTTAGTTTCCTATTAACATCGTTTCCGCCATGTGCTAACAATATAAAGTGTGAAATATAGCAGAACATTAACATTTTATTTCTAAAATATTGGAATTGTTAATGTGTCCGGTGCAGAGAGTGAGCAGAAAATGTCATGATATTACTTGACGAAGACCTGAGCTATTCTGCGCTGAAATGCAATAGACAGCTGCCCTGTAAAATGTAACATTGCTGCGCGACTGCAATTTTAATTTCCTGCACCCAAAATTATTTGTGAATCACACAATGTCATCAGATTACAAAAAAATTATTTTTCAAGAATTCGATTTCTTCGTCTCAACTCCGATCCATCACACCCGGATCAAAACATAACAATCTGTCCTAAATTTAGAGTTTCTTAAAGGGGCAGCCTCTGGATTCCTTCTCCCGAGTCACACCAGCATTGATCTACCGAGCTGGCACGCTAACCGCAGCGCTTTATTAACCAATAAATAAGTTTTTAAAACATGGAAACGTATCACTAAACACACTAATGAACAGCAATCAGCAAGGTGTCACTGACACTGTAAGGATGATTTTTTTTTCAAGCGAAAAAATGCGAGATAGCTCATGTTAAAACATTAAAATTAAATTGACAGCACTAACATTGCCCAGTCCGAATTGATTTAAGCGAATTGACTTATATGTAGGTAGGAATAACATAAATGACTGCGATATCATTCATAAAAGCAATCTGATTTGCTTGTGGTCTGGTTACTGAGCTACTAACCGAGACTTGAAATCACATCAGTTGTCGGAAATGTAACTCAATTAATTTAGCCTTTCCACGAGTTATTCAATTTCCTCCGTATGTTTTGGTTTACAGCACCGCTCCATTTAGTACTGCCAACTACCAGCTACAACAATTTATAACTGTGAAAAACAAGACAGTTACGACCAAAAAGTACCTGGAGAGTGAGTCCTGGGTTTAGTCTTCTTCGCCTGTGCTCGAAGATAGCCAGTTAGTGTGAGGCAGATGGAAAGACAAAGAGGGAGCTCCAGTACTTAGGTACTTCACTCTCGTTTAAGCTCCAAGAAACAGCAGCAGCTGGGAATAACAGCAGTGCAACTACCAGCCTTTCCATGGACCAACCTACTTCTCTTGCTCGTCGGGTACAGATGGGTCTGCCTTCCTTTCCCGCTTAAAGTAAACTTACTCCCCTTTAACTCTTGGAGCACTGCAGTAGTATTGATATCAAGTCCAAAATATCATGAAAGAATATTTCCCCATCTGACTAAATGCCGTGTGCTTTGACCTTCTAGAATCGGATCTTGAGGTGAGGAACACTACACCAGGAAGGGGGAGGGAATGAAACATAAGTGTTTTTATCAGGAACATGTTTAATCTATGAAATCTTCGAAGTGGGAGGGAAGGACAACATTGCAGCTCCCATGTAATTGGATTATTTTGGTTTAATTATATTAAATCAGATTCCAGTTAGCCAGAAGGTGGGTTGATGCACTTTGAGAGACACCGGGTTCCAAAACGAGCTGTAAAACTAAGGGAGAGGCTAACTGCACTGGCTATTATTAATGTGCAAATCGGACAGGAACTTCAGGCCAGCACACATGCGCAGTTAAACACGAAAATCCAGAATTTGCTGGCAGAGGCGCGCTGCCCCCTCTGTAAAACAAGCAAAAGTGATGCTTGGCTGTCTGACTCTCCAATCAAATGTATTGACAGGCGTGCAGTTTCTGCACTGACACTGGATAATAATTATACTCACTGGAGAAAGTTAGGACATGTCCATTTTAGCCCAAGTACCCTTTCTAATGGAGTGACGAGTTTAGTTACCGCCAAACAACCTCTCTAACACTGAAAATCAAGTTTTATGGCTGTGGAGTCTCATTCCTCCAGATTTTAAGTATTGTTGGAATTTTTGAAAAAAATACTTTTTCCATGGCCAGGATTTTGCCCTTGACGGGCAGGCGGGCCCGAGCAACTCGGCGGTAACTCTTTTAAGAGTCAACCAATTAAACTAAATTAACAAAATAAGGGATAAATCAAGCACAGCCCCTAAGTCAGGTCAGCTGTAAAACCAAGGACAAAGTTTAAAGGAAACTTACAAACATTAAACCAAAATGTGATTAAAGGGGTCAATAAAACACCCCAGTCCCTGGGGTGCCCACCGGGCACGGAAGGCCTCGAGAGTGCCGGCAGACACCGCGTGCTCCATCTCCAGGGACACCCGGCCACGAACGTAGCCGCGGAAGAGGGACAAACAATCGGGCGGGACTCCCCCCTCAATCGCCCGCTGCCTGGACCTGTTAATGGCCAACTTGGCCAGGCCCAGGAGCAGGTTCACGAGGAGGTCCTCCTCCTTCCCGACCCCCTTCCGCACCAGGTGTCCGTAGATCAGGAGCGTGGGACTGAAGTGCAAACAAAACAGTAACAAAAGGTTTTTTAAATAACTAAAAAGGGAGTGCAGCCTACCACACCCTATATAAGCATGGTCCACGGACTCCACAAGACCACAAAAAGGGCAGGTGTACTGGGAGTCCGTGAACCTATACATCCTTCTATTATAGGGGACTGCTGCATGCAACACCCTCCAACCCAGGTCCCCGATAGAAAGCGGGAGGACAACTCTGTAGAGGGCCTCCCATCGGGGGCCTCACCAGCCGGACGGCAACAAGGCACGCCAGGGCGTGTCCGGGCGGCGGACAAGGGTGAGAAAATGGAAGGTGTGCAGCAGCAGTCCGTACAGAAAGCTCCTCCGCGCCGTGCCAAATGGCACGGAGGGCATGTCCCCGACGCGGCTCATATTGCGGGGCACTGGCACCCGAGGGAGGGTTCGGGGCCGACTCAGTGGTAGGCGGGCAGCCGATTGCTGGCGCCAAAACAGGCCGCGCCGCTATTTTCTGCAGGCGGGCCAATTAAGGCCCGCCCAGCGGGTTAGTGACTCCTGTGGAGAATGGGAAAATAGTCGCGGGGGCGGGCAGCCTCAGACTGCCGGTTCCAATGGGGAACCAGCAGCCTGCATAAAGAGTGGCCAGGCAGCCTGCTTAAGGCAGTGCACCATGGCCACTCGGGGAGAGAGAGAGAAGCAGCTGTGGTTGGACAGGAGCATGAGCAGGAGGAGGGGGGCAGGCTACAGGAGAGGCCAGCGAGGGGGCCACTCGATTCTCCGATGCATGCCTTGCTGTCCTCCTCTAAGAGGTTTCCAGCCATTGGGGTGTATTGTATACAGATGATGGGAGGGGGAGGGAGGCCCCCCCATGTCACCAGGCAGGCATGGGAGGAGGTTGGTGACACTGTCAGCACCCATGATGCTGTGCGGCGCACAGGCACGTAGTGCCACAAGAGATTCAATAATTTGCTGCACTCTGGAAGGGTGAGTATCATGTCGGCCTTGGCCATTTGACCCAGCAGGTAGCCTTAGCCTTTGAGCAGCCCCCCCCCCCCGCCCCCCCCCCCACGTCTTGCTGTCGTTACTGCATTGGGCATTTGGCGCACGCTGGGTGGGCAAACAGATAGTGACCATGCTTACATCAGCCTTAGTAGTTGAGGAGAAGGTGGGTTCTACCCGCTGCATATGTTGGTGTTTGTCACATTAGACTAGTTTGGGGGTAACCTGCAGGGGAGGCAGCTAGACACATACTCAGAACTCCAACACATGTCTTATTGATAGTGCTGAGATGGTGGAAGGGGAGCCTTAAAGTGTTGTGGCCAAATGCCATCTGCTGGCATCGGCACCGCACCTAGTTGCGCCTCCTTGCCATGGGTGCTAAGACCCGTGTGCTATTCAAAGTGATGGACGCCGAATGTGTCCAAGGTGGCCGTTGGGGGTTGGGAGCAGCCGTACTATCTTCTGGGGACCGATCACCAGTAGTGTGGACAGGAGCCGCTGGAGGCCTCAGATGGGCCACTGTGGTTGGGGTGCGTGTGCAGAGTACATGAGCGATCAGCCCCAATAAATCCTCTTCTCTGTTCTGCACGCAAAAAGTCAACACAATCAGCGGGAGCGGCAGAGGACTGGTGGTGTGCACGCCCTGCTCCAGCACCTCACGACCTTTGAGGAGCAGGCCATGGAGCTGGGGAGGAGGCAGGCGGCCAGGGCAGCAGGTGGCGGCAAGGCTGGGGTCCAGAGGCCAGGTATTTGAGGTCCACAGTCCCATTCACTCTGTCTGCCCACCATCCAAACCACTGATGGCTGCTGCAATCGTTAATGCTGCAACACTGCTCATTCACAGACTGAGACACTCTGACGTGTGGGTCATACACAAAGCTCCCTCTTCCCCTTGAGGAATCGCGGTCTCCACCACTTTCCAAAGTCATCTTATCCCATTTGTGACCACTATCCCTATGGCCTAACATGCCATGGCATCGCTGCTGCACAGTCAAAGATTTATTGCATCTTAGGGGGTGTGGGACCTCCACCACCCTTTCAGCCATTACTCTATCCAAAAGGTCCTCAGCACCTCAGCTGTGAACCTCATTGCATTCAACTTAAATAAATGCCACCACCTTACTCATCCCTGTGCCAAGGGGAAATGTTTCCTTCTGCCCACCAGGTCTATGCCCCTCCTAATGGTATGAAGGTCAATAATGTGACCTGTCAATCTCCTGTGATCCATGGCAAATGTCGCAAGTGTTTGCATTGTTTCCTCAGCACCGCAGCTATCCAGGCCAGCATGCGTCCAGGTCAGGTAACTCTGCACTCTCCCCACTCCAATGGTACATAATATGCCATGTGGCATCCCTGAGGCCATCTGACCAGCGTATCTGTATGCGCGTCTAATGTTTGGGTCTCCTTTTGACTCTTTTCAACCCCACCAATGTTCGTCTCCTTAGGGTCTTGAAGGGTGAGTGACTTATGAGGCTGGGGGGAAAGGGATGAAAGGTTTAACTGACTGTACGCTAACTGATGCACTGTCCTTGTTGTTAATTTCAGCATCACCACCACATGGCCGCAACCAAAGACACCGCACCCCCCCTCCACACCTGAGGCCCAAGACGTGCAATTTCCAGCACATCATTTCAGCCAGCCAGGCACCAGCGCAGACACAAACACCTCGGTGGGGAATTTACCATCGGCTAGTGTCCTGGGTCACAGTGGAGAGGGCACTTCACAATCGCTGGAGGAGATGGTACGAACAGAGAGTGCCAATGGCGCAAGCAGTCGGAGGGCTGCAGGGGACGAGGCACATGCTGAGTCCGGCATTGATGACGTGCCTCTGGAGTTGTCACCAATGCAGCAGCTGCAGGACAAGCAGCAGGAATCGCGTTTGCATCTGGCAGGGTTGCATGGGGGTATGCTTCAGTTGGTCTCTGCAATGGAGGAGTGGAGGAGTCCAGGCAGAGTGCACGTGAAGGCATGAACCTTGATGGCCACATGTGTGCAGTTTATTGCACCCTGGACACGGGGGAAGCCAGCAATGGCCACGAAGCCTCTGGCTCACTGTGCCTGACTTGCCTGGTCACAGCGGAAGTGGATGAAGGTCAATGCCCATCTGAACAGAGCGTCTGTAACCTGCTTGACACAAGTGTGGACAGCTGATTGGGAGACACCGCAAAGATCACCCACCGAGCTCTGGAAGGAGCCAGAGGCATAGAAGTGGAGGGCAACTGTGAGCTTCAGAGCCGCTGGCATGGGGTGTCCACCCACACAGTGAGGGAAGATCTCAGTGCCAATCATCTGACAGATATAGGTGACTGTCTCCCTTGAGAGTCGGAGCCTCCTTTGGCACTGCACCTCAGTCATATTGAGGTAGCTGCTTCACTGTCTGCATACCCTGGCAGCAGAAGGGTGGCATCTTCTGCAGGCCCTTGCACCTTGGACAACCTCGGCCCTGCGCCCCTTGTGCCTGCACCTGGCCTCCCAAAGGTGGCTCACCTGGAGGCTGATTGTGCACTCCTGGCCTCCTCCTTATTCTATCCCTCTCTTCCTCCTCAGAGGAGTTGCCTCCAGTGGAGATGTCAGAACCCATACCCCCAGGCTAAATGGAGGCCTCCGCAAAGCTGCAGGCCTGAGAAAGATTACTGTCTGCAGACTGGTTTCAAAGTACACAAAAAGCTCTTGGAAATCAATGTGAACTGCTAACAATCAAACACGCAACTTTAAAGCACTTTCTGCAATTAAAACTTCATGGAAAACATGAACAACCCCTCTGAGTCCACATATCCCGCCAGTGCATGACTTTTATTAAAAAATCTCCTACCCGCCTGCCTGTTGGGCCCATGCGCCATCCCAAAGTTCTCACGGGCCCCTCAAAATCCTGGACAATTGGCAAGTTAAAGGCCTTAACGAGGCCTTTAATTAATGGCAGGTGCTTGTCCCGCTGCTGTGCGCGCCCACCGACTGAAATATCGTGATGCCACGCGCTGACGTCGGGACGCTCGCACGATGTCAGCGCGCAACATTTTAAGCGCTGACGTACGGGCTCCGCCACCTGCACATCAGCCATAAAATTCTGCCCCTTGTGTTTCTTTTATCTCTCTCTCTCAATCCAATCTTTCCTCTTTTTTTATTTTGCATTCTGTACCTGAGTTGACGTTGAATTAATTATTCTAACTGACCCTTCCTGGTTCAGACTCCAGGCTGTTCAACCCTCAGTCCATCAGTTTGATTGTTTAAGGATATACACAAATGCCCCGTAAATCACACAGGTCCCAGATACCCCATAGGGGGCACTGCATCATTTGGATCTCTAATTTGGGGCTGGATTTAAAGGAGGTGATGGGGGCGGGGGTGGACGTGGTGGGGTCCTGCGAGCCACATGTCATCTCTTTTAGGAAAGGCCCAAGAATTAGGTGCCACATGGGCACCTAACTGGGCAGCGGTGGCCCTTCCCGGGATCAAGAACTCCATGGGTGGATGTCCTGTCCCCAGTCAGAGGCTGACAGCTCTTTTGAATGGCAGCTCTACTGGGGAGGTGGTGGCTGATTCTGATATGACACCCACCCAAGGCCAAGTATCGTAATTGGATCCCAGGCCGCAAGTGAGCGAAGGTGGGAAGGGTGATCATGGGGTGCAGGGTTGCAGGGAGGGGAGTCAGCAGCAAGAGCAGGGGATGGCTCTCAGCACCCCCCCCACCCCCCCCCCCCCCAACCCCACCCCACCACCTCCCCCCTCCCCCTCCCAGCCGCCACTTTGAGTCATTTGGTCAGGCATCGAGCATCCTGGTAAACCTCCTCTGCACCCCCTCCAATGCCTCCATATCCTTCTGGTAATGTATCGACCAGAATTGCATGCAATATTCCAAGTGTGGCCTAACCAAGGTTCTATACATATTCTATATGCTCTCATTATACTTACTAACCTCTTGAGTAGGACCTTATCAAAAGCCTTCTGAAAATCCAAATACACCACATCCCCTTGTCTATCCTGTGTCAGGATGATATAATAATTTTCATGATGTTATTTGAAATTTATTGTAAAGTAGATTAATAGTGGGGTCTGTGTGTGTGAGTTTGTGTGTGTGACTTAATTGAATTAAAGGCAGCTGGTCTGAAGGCTTTGATGTATCAGAAGATAAGCTAGGTTTGAAATGTTAAATAGATAATCATGGGGAAATTTTTAGAATTTGCGGTGTAAAGGGAACGTTTGCATTTTTAAATAAACCAGGGTAACTTGAATTCAAAAGAGGGGTTGAAATGTTTCACCTAGCCAGGAGAAGTTAAGAAACAGTGGGCAGAAATTTTTGCTCGGTGGGTGGGCGTGTGCCTGACCCTCTCTAGCCTGAAATGATGTGCATTGACATCAACTGAGCATGCCGACATCAACGTGCAGTCGCGTGATAGTTCTGTCATTGGGCACGTGTGGGAGTTGGCAGCGTGCCCGCCGACAATTACAAGGCTTGTTAAGGCCATTAAATAATCAATTAAGGTAAATTTTTCACTGCCCATCCAAACGCAAATAAAAATAAAATTAAAGTTTTGCAATTGAATTAATAATGTCCCTATTCGTGTGACTGAGTCACATGAGGGGACATATTTTATTTCATGTTTTAAAATTATTTTCTGTTATATCCCTTCATCTCCCTGAGGCAGCTCCGTGCTGTTGCTCACTCATGTGCATGCATGAAGCTTGGCCCGCTCGCCCTCCTCCCTGCGCCCCCCCCCCCGACCCCCGCCCAACACAGACAGCGCTCAGCATTTCATGCTGGGTGGGCCTTAATTGGCCCGCCAACATGAAATCACAATGCAGCGCCAATCGCGGGCGGCGGTCGGCTTCCCGGCTGCCACTGCCCACCCCCACAAAGCCCACCCGCTAAGGGCAAAATTCTACCCAGTATGTTTATTTTTCCCAAAGATTACGGGTAACATTGGTACTATGATAGAATTTTATTATTAGAGAGGTAAAGTCCAAAGTCATAGTGAAACAATGAGAATTTGCATTCAAAGGGGAAAATATGTATAAGGGAGAGAAGAGTGTGTGCAAAGGAAGGCATTCTAAGATCTAACAAGTGTGAAAATCCTCCAGCCTCTGTGCCCAAACCGCTGCCTGCAAGAACTGATGTTAAAAAAACTCACTTTTGAATTCAAATGTTCAGGGTATCATGTTACTTTGCCTGGGTCCTTTAGAATCTATGGGCAGGATTTTTCATATGGTTGGTGGGCTCGGCGGGAACAGGCGCAGAGCCGATTGCTGCCTGCGATTGGCTCCACACCACCATTTTATACGGGCTAGCCAATTAAGGCCTGCCTAGCATAATACGCAGCCAGTAGCACTCAGCGCTACCTGTGCGGGTGATGGGTGGAGGGAAAGTCGGGGCCAGCGCTCTTTCACGCACATGCGTGAAAGAGCGCTTCAATCTCCCTGAGGCACGGAGCTGCCTCAGGGAGATTGAATTGCCAATAAAATTATTAAATTAAAGGTGTAAAAATTAATTTAAACATGTCCCCTCATGTGTCACATGAGTTGGGCATGTTTTTAAGTTTATAAAATTTATTTAATAAATGCTTTAGGAAACCTCACTAACTCATGGATGAGGTTTCCTAAAAAACGCAAAGGCCACTTGACCTTAAGGTTGGATGGGCAGTGTTTATAATAACTTTAATTAGATCCTTAATGCCCTTAATAGGCCATTTACATATCAGCTGGTGTGCAGCTGACTCCGCACACCGACCAGAAAATTCGGCCCTATGTGTTTTACTGTTGCCTTAGTGGAGGTGTAACTGAGAGTCAGATTAATCAAGGGAGCAAGAAGTTATTATAGTAGTAATTTGTAAACCTGTGTATGTGCTTAAAATCATTTTTTTTATTGATAAAGTTTTAATTTAGTTTTGTAAGAAACCTATAAGACTCAGCGGTCTTATTATTACTGAATTCAAGGCTTGTATCTTGAAATATATACAAATTGCAAAACAGTTGTGGCAGATGATTCAAGTTTCCCTTTGGGATTTGAACAGCTTGGGATTTACCATTCGCCTGCCATAACAAAATCGGGGACTCATCCAGGATATATTTGAAAATGCTTGATTGGTTTGGAGTTGGTGAATCTTAAGATTACAAGTACAAGAAGCACTTTGAACTCAGGAGTTGGTGTGAGGGATTTTTAAAGTGGCGAGACTGCAAAAATGGCTGTATCCATGCCTAAAACTTTTTTGGAAGTAGAAGATATAACTCTGATTGGGTTACAAAAGGTATCTAAGGGTAAGTTAACAGAGTTGGCAGATAAGTTGCAGCTGAGGTTTCCTGTAGGGACAAAGAAAGCAGACATAGCACAGCATTTGAAGTTGGGAGTGATACCTGCCATGAGTGAGTCACAGCTGGAAGTAGTGAGACTTCTGTTACAAATGAAGAAGCTTGAACTTGAACAAGCAAAGGCACTGAAAAAACTTGGAGGCAAAGGAAAAGAAAAGGAAAGAGAAAGGGAGAAAGTAGAAAGGCAGGAGAAAGAAAGGAAACTGGAACTGGAATTCCAGGCAAGAGAGAAGGATAAAGAAAGAGAGGCAAGGGAAAGAGAGAAGGAATGAGAAAGGCAATACCAGCTTAAACGGCTGGAAGTTAAAAAAAGAAATCTCAGATTCTGAAGAAAGTTCTGATGATGAAAAAACCTTTAACCTAAAACCCAGTGGGGAGATGTTTAAATTTGTACAAGCTCTTCCAAAGTTTGAGGAAAGGGATGTTGAAACATTCTTTATTTCATTTGAGAAGTTAGCTAAACAGATGAAATGGCACAGAAAAGCTGGACATTATTATTACAATCCAGGTTGGCAGGTAGAGCACATGAGGTTTATGCTTCACTGTCAGAAGAAATGTCAGTGAACTATGATGTGGGTTAAAAAAAAAGGCTATTTTGAGTGCATATGAGTTGGTTCCTGAGGCATGCAGGCAGAAATTTAGGAATATGAGAAAACAGCCTGGCCAAACTTATACTGAGTTTGAGAGAGTAAAACAATACAATTTTGACCAGGGCATACGGGTATTAAAGATCGAGACAACATATGCAGCTCTTAGAGAGGTAATTCTTTTGGAAGAATTTAAAGATTCAATTCCTTCAGTACTAAGACTCATGTGGAGGAACAGAGGGCTCAAACGGTAAGACAAGCAGCAGAGATAGCTGATGATTATGAGTTAGTTCATAGAGCTAAACCTTTTATTCATCACCCTTTTAAATCAGAGAAGGATAGAAAGTGGGAAGGTGAAAGGAAGGTGGGTAGTCAGGGAAGAGAAGGAATAGGTGGAAATTTGTAGGAAGTTTTTTCTCGGAATGAGAAGGAAGGTGCTGAGGGTAGAAGTGACACTCAAAAATTGAGGTGTTTTCATTGTAATAAAGTTGGAAACACGAAGTCAGTGCATTGGAAATTGCAGGGAAAATCTGTTGGAATTATTGCGGTAACAGAAAGGTTCTGGAAGTAAAAGTACTGTGGATTCTAAGGTTCAGGCACAGGAAAAAATAGTGGCTTATGTACACGTAAAACAGGAAGAATCAGTGATAGGTAAAGAAGTGAGAATGTGTTCACAATTTACCCAAGAGAATTCTGAGGAGAAGATTGCAGAAATGTTTAAAAATTTTGTATGTGAAGGGGAAGTCTTTATATGTGTACAGGGTGGAGTAGGTAAAGATGTTAACATTTTAAGAGACGCAGGGGCTAGTCAATCCTTAATGTTGTTAGATAGTGGTATTTGTTATTCAGAGGGAGTATTGTGGGAACAGGTGATAATAAGTGGGGTTCATGGAGATGCTAAACCTATTCCATTGTGGAAGGTAAATTTAAAGAGTAAGTGGAAAACAGGTGATTGTTGGAGTAATGGATAAGACGCCCATTTCAGGGGTTCACTTTATTCTGGGTAATGATATAGCTGGGTCATAGATGTGGGTGATGCCTATGGTAGTTGAGAAGCCTATAGAGGTGTTTTCAACAGAAGTGTTGCAGACAGAGAATCCTGGATTGCTTCCGGATTGTGTGATAATAAGATCACAGGCTCATAGATTGAAACAAGAAGAACAGGAAGTTCAAAGGCAGAGAGAAGGTTTGTAAGTCCAATTAGCTGGCACTATTTTAGATAACATTGTTCAGGAGGAAAGAACAGAGGACAATTCAGCTGAGATGTTTAACTCAGGGCAGTTAGTGGAGTTACAGAAAAAGGATTGGCAAATAAAACAGTTCTATCAGACAGCTTACTCAGAAGCTGAGATAAAAGTATTCCAGAATGTTATTACCTTAAGGGCAATATTTTAATGAGAAAATGGAGGCCGTATCATGTTTCAGTAAATGAAAGCTAGAGGGAGGTGCATCAGATTGTAATACCATTTGGATATGGAAATGAGATTCTGAGAATTGCTCATGAAATTCCAATGTGGGGACATTTAGGAATTAGAAAGACACAGGCGAAAATACAAAAACATTTTTATTGGCCTAGATTGCATAGAGATGTAGTCAAATTCTGTAGAACATGT
This sequence comes from Cetorhinus maximus, assembly GCF_964194155.1. Lineage (NCBI taxonomy): Eukaryota > Metazoa > Chordata > Chondrichthyes > Lamniformes > Cetorhinidae > Cetorhinus > Cetorhinus maximus. Next base: position 126,403,985 of record NC_135884.1, read on the forward strand.
CACACATGTCAGGTGACAGGGAAACCACAAGCAGTGATTAAGCCGGCACTTTTAATTCTAATTCCAGTATCTGAAGAACCTTTTACTAGGGTCATGATTGATTGTGCAGGACCCCTCCCTAAAAATAAAAGTGGAAATCAGTACTTACTGACAATAATGGATGTGTCTACCAAGTTTCCTAAAGCAACACCTTTGAGAAATATTACAACAAAGAAAATTGTGGAAGAGTTAGCTAAATGTTTTACAAGATATGGTTTACCTAAGGAAATACAATCAGATCAGGGTTCAAAATTCCTGTCACAGCTGTTTAAGCAAATAATGAACAGTTTGGGGATAAAACAATTTAAGTCAACAGCCTATCATCCTGAGTCACAAGGGTCTTTGGAAAGATGGCATCAAGCTGTAAAACTATGATGAGGGTATATAGTCAGGATATCCACAGGATTGGGATAAGGAATTCCATTCTTGTTTCTTGCTATTAGGGACATTCCTAATGCATCAACTGGTTTTAGTCCTTTTGAACTAGTTTATGGTCATGAGGTAAGGGGACCACTGAAATTGATTCATGAGAAATTAGTGGGTCAAAATTCGGAAACTGCTCTCCTGGATTATGTATCAAACCAGAGAAAGATTGGACAGAGCATGTGAGTTAGCTAGGGAACATTTAAAGATATCACAGCAAGTAATGAAAGTGAAGGCTGATAGGAAAGCTACAGCTCGTAGTTTTGTTGCTGGGGAGAAAGTGTTAGTTCCATTACCAATACTGGGTCACTCGTTAAAGGCAAAGTTTCGTGGGCCTTACAGGATTGACAGTATTGATTTTCCAAATTCACTTTTAGCCAAGCGCATCACCAAATTAGCTTCTTGTAATTGAGTAAATAATTCTTTCAGGTGTTGTAAATGCTCCTCCCACGTTTAACTGAAAATCATCAAGTCGTCTATATAAACAGCACAATTGCTCAGACCTGCAATTACTTTGTCAGTCTTTGAAATGTTGCTAGTGCATTTTTCATACCAAACAGTATGTCTTTAAACTGATGTAGTCCATCTGGCATCACAAAAACCGTTACCTCCTTTGCTCTCTCCGATAACAGTACTTGTCAATATCCTCTTAGCAGGGCAACCTTTGTGATAAATTTTGATTGTTCCACTTACTCAATGCAATCTTCCAACTGTTGTATAGGATATGAATCTGCTTTTGTCACTGCATTCACCTTTCAATAGTCCACACACAGTCTTTATGTTCCATCCGATTTCAGTACCAGCACAACAGGCGAACTCCAGTTACTGCAACTAGACTCAATGATATCATTTTGAAGCATGAATTCAATTTCTTTCTGTACTTGTGATAACTTTAACAGATTTAATCTATAAGAATGTTGCCTTACCGAAGACGAAACTTCTACAGACACGTCATATATAGCTAAACTTGTCCTCCCTAACTTATTTCCACACATAGCTTTTTGTGTCACTGCAGTAGCTTCTCCAAGTCACTTTGACACATGTTGGGAAGGTAACCCCATGTTATATTTAAATTTTCCAAGTACCCCCTCATTATCCAATTAGATTAAATGAAAATCAATTTCACAATCCTGCATTTCCACCTCTTTCTCTTCATCTTCCTCCACTAACACCTCCTTTTGGGGTGAAGTAAATTATTTAATAAATACTCCAGATAGAAGAAAGAAGCAGAGGGTGTGTCATGTAAATATGCTTACAAGGTACTTTGACAGGGAAGAGGACCAAAAGCACAGAGCCGCCTCAAGGAGATTAGTTTGATTTTTAAAAATTTAAATGAAGAAAGAAAAAGTTTTTTTAAGACATGCCCCCTCATGTGACTGTGTCACATGAGCTGAACCCACCTGTGGATGAGGTTTCATGAAGGTTTTTAAACTACAATAAAAAATTTTAATAAAATTCATAGACGTGTCCAGCTCATGTGACACTGCCACATGAGGGGACATGTCTTTAAAAAAATTTTCTTTCTTCATTTAAATTTTTAAAAATCAAACTAATCTCCTTGAGGCAGCTCTGTGCCTCAGAGAAATTTCTGCGCTCTTTCGTGCATATGTGCACGAAAGAGCACAGGCCCCAACTCAGCCTTCTTCTTCCGCCCGCACAGGGAGTGCTCAGCCCTTCCAGGTGCGCGTCACGCTGGGCAGGCCTTAATTGGCCTACCCACGTAAAATGGCGGTGCGCAGCGGATCGCGGGCAATTGGCTGTGCGCCCGCCCGCACCCACTTCCGCCCAGCCCCCCGATGGGGAGAAAATTCTCCTCCTGATTGCAGATGCATTGTCAAGAGTTTGAAGCTTAAAGGGAAAATTGGACATTTGAAACCTGGACACTGGACTAGAATGATTTTGTTGATACCAAGGATTTGTCTATATATTGAATGCATGCATCTGGTAATGTAATAGTGTAAGTATATAGATAAGTATAGAAGGTAATATAAGATGGGTTATTAAAATGAAGCTCTCTTCCCTGAGTCCATGAGGGGAAGAGGTAGCTGGAGTGAGATCGAACTACCCAGCACCCCTCTCGCATACACACTGTTGGAGGCCAACTATGGCATCAGCCTTGAGTAAAGCCCGCGCAGCACGGCAGGAGTGACATCCTGGACCAAGGTCTTCATGGCAGCCGTCATCATGCCAGTGTTGATCTTGGTGCGTTGCAACGCCAGCACTATCATCTCAGCCTGAAGACGGATGGACTCCTCTATCGTGCCTTGCAATGCGAAGAGTGCAGCGGACATCCCTTCCTGATGTTCCCTAGCTTGCCTTTGGAGCTCCAGCAACTGTAACATGACCTAGTCCAAAGGCTCGTCATCTAACTCAGGTTCAACAGGTTCCTGGCCTCCAGCAGCCCTGCGAATGCCGGCTACCTGAGAAGTCGCTGCTGCCGCCTCCTGTGGAATAGACTGTGCACTGTGCTCACCTGTATGTGATCCTGTGCCTATTCTAGAGCTAGGTCCCACCGAGGTGTGAGTCTCTGCGCTGGTGGAGGGTGTGGGTGAGTGCTGTGATGAAACTTGTAGGGGGGTGCATTCCGGTTCCCCTTCGGATGTCCCTCCCAAGCTGGCTTGGAGGCCCTGGGTCATTGTCTCCATTGGCTCTTGGAGTGATGGGCCTGCGGAAACAAGGGGAGATAATTAGTGCATGGCAGTGGCCTGTGAAAGAGGACACATTATTCACAGCATGGTTGTCTGATGGATGTTGCATTGCTGGATCGTCACCTGGTAGAGCAGCGCCAACCTCACCGTCAGCACAGGACCGGTCCCGAACATCGCTGGCCAGTTGGATGGCTCTGTTCTCAAATTCCATAAGGACCTTGAACTCCAGCACTCCTCCACCAGTCTACGTCCTTCCCCTCCTGTTGTGTGTTAGTTTGTCCTGCATGGATAGAGATGGGGAGAATGTATCAGGACACCTGCCGAGCCAGATGATTCATGTGCCTGGTCTGTGTGGGTGATGAATGATTCCATGGACAGGCTGAGGACAACGCAGGTAGGTGTGTGTGAGAGAGTGAATGGTGATGTTCCTTGAACTGGCAGTGAGTGAGGGCCCTGTGGATGTGTCATGGGTTTGTGAGTGTGTGAGTTGAGAGTGCTGAAAAGAGTGACTTCCCCTCGCAGAACAGAAGAGATCATTCATCCTCTTGTGGCACTGGTGGCTGTCCTCTTCCGAAGGGCGTTTGCACTGACCATCACTACCACCGCCTCCCAAGCTCAGTTGGTGACGTTGTTGCCCATCCTGCAGCCAGAGCAGGGGTACAGGACATCCCGGCGCACCTCCATGGCATCTAGCAGTCCCTCGAGGGGCCCGTTGTTGAAGCGGGAGGCTGCAATCTTTTTTCCTTTGTTGTCCATGTCTCCTGGGCAGCGGTGGTGAGCTGGTAGCGATGAGCGCTGTGCTGGCGGCTCCCTTTTAAAAATGGCAGCTGGTGTGATGTAATGGCAGGGTGATGGTAGGAGGGCGAATGAGAGCCCGCCCGCCATGGAAATAACGTGTTTACCGGGAATGCATAAATAATGAGGCAGGTTTGGGGCAATGCGGCACGAAAACCTGCCATCGCCGTCAGCCGGTAGCACGCACCATTTTGCCCAAATCTGGGAAAATTCGGCCCTATGTGTTTTACTGGAGGCCTTAATGGAGGTGTAACTTGGAGTTAGATTAATTAAGGGAGCTAGAAGTTATTATAGTAGTAATTTGTAAACCTGTGTCTGTGCTTAAAATCATTTTTATATTAATAAAGGTTTAATTTAGTTTTGTAAGAAACCTGTAAGACTCAGTGGTCTGATTATTACTGAATTCAAGGCTTGCATCTCAAAATATATACAAATTGCAAAATAGTTGTGGCAGTTGTTTCAAGTTTCCCTTTGGGATTTGAGCAGTTTGGCATTTACCATCCGCCTGCCATAACACCTGATAGTAACATCCTCAAAAAAGTCCAACAGGTTTGTCAAACATGATTTCCCTTTCATAAATCCATGCTGAGTCTGCCCAATCCTACCATTATTTTCTAAGTGCCCAGTTATCATGTCCTTTATAATAGCTTCTAGTATTTTCCCTGCTATTGATGTCAGGCTAACAGGTCTGTAGTTCTCTGTTTTCACTCTCCCTTTTTTCTTAAAAAGTAGGATTACATTTGCTACCTTCCAATCCACAGGCACCATTTCAGAATTTATAGAATTTTGAAAGATGATCACCAATGCATCCACTGTCTCTACAGCCACCTCTTTCAACATTCTTTATCAACTTTCAGACCCGTTAATTTCTCCAGCACTCCTTCCTTATTAATACTAATTTCTTTCAGATCCTCAGTCTCACTAGTCCCTTGGCTCCCCAATATTTCAGGGAGGTTTTTTTGTATCTCCCTCCATGCAGGCAGGCACAAAGTATATGTTTATTATCTTTGCCATTTCCTTATTACCCATTATAAATCCTCCTGCCTCTGCCTGTAATGGACTGTGTTGGAAGATTAGCTCCTGCCTGTCACTTCAGGAATATGGCACCACGTCCATGCAGTGAGAAAGTTTGTCACATTTTTATCCCTGCTACACACACATTATTCTACTTTGTTAACACTGAGACAAAGGATGTATCTCTACACTTACTCACTTTCTGATATTGGGTCTTGAAAGAACTGATTGTCAGTTTAATTTGATGTAAAAAGTACAAACTTTGTTTTTTTTTATTCTGTGTTGCTGTCTGATGAATCTAGCCAGTTTCCATAGGAGCTGAAAGATAGCCTAGAATAATCTTCTGAATTAGTGATTTACTAGGGTGACTCTCCATTCAATTTGTCTGACCTCCACTGGCATATGGATGTGAGATACCCATTGGCTTATTTTCAGGGCTCCTATATAAGCATATCCCCTAGGAACAATCTTGGCAGATTTGGTTAATTTTTTTTTTGAATTTGGATTAAGACTAACTGAATGAATATCCATATCTGAATGCAAATTAAAAATCCATCCATGTGTCCTTTCTTGATGTAAGTAATACATGGATGTTTTTTCAACTGATAGGTTGATTTGCCTCATAATTAAAAGTACCGAACAATCACCAGCAGATTGGGTGCATTGTTCTGATGCCATATTTATACAGTAACCATGGCTTCTTAGTCAGCTCTTTATGCTTGATTTAAAAGAAAAGGAAGTGGTGAATGCTTGAAATCTGAAATTAAAACTGAAAATGTTGCAAATACATAGCAACTCCAACAGCGACTGAAAGATATAACAGGATAACATTACACATGGGACCCTTTGATCATAACTGGTAAAGACCAGTTAGGAGAGCCCCTTATAGCATTGACCAAAACAAAGGATGGGGGTAAGAACAACATGTAAAAATTACAAGTACAGAAATGCCAACTACTTTACAAAGAAGCTAATGGGTTTAATAGCCTGGGAAATGGATTTTTAACGTTGAAAAGAAATCAATAGTATACATATCTTATCTCAGACAGGCTGTGAAACAGAAAGAAAAAAAAAGTAATACCACTTCAAAATGAACAGGAAGGCAATGGAATATGAATGTGAGAATCCCTCAGGAAAACAGCAGACAGCTAACGTCTGAAATTTTCAAATCAATACTTCAAATCAGCAGATAGCAGAGAAGTACACTGAAGGACGATGAGATACTCTTCCTGTGGTTATTGCTTTATGCTTTGTTTGAATTCTTCCTGCAAGTGATAACTAAAAATTACATCCGATGCACTAGTTGACCACTGGCATTGCTCATTAACAAAGGTTTAAAGATGAAGACATCTCTCTTTTGCTGTGCCTTTCACATTCCTTGCACACTCTAATTCTTTCTGTTTGTCTTCCATTCTTTCAGTCTCCCTCATTCTTCAGTTGTATGGCTCCCAAACACAGTGGCCAGAATTTTACGTGCTAGTAGCAGGCGCACATATGACCCAGAAGAGCATTAAATCTCGCGAGATGTCAGGCGAGGGACTCAGAAGCGTGCCTGCCGACAATTATTCAGCCACTTAAGACAATTAAAAGTGCAATTGAAGTCAATTTTACATTGCCCATGCGATTTTATGATCATAGTACAGGCAACATGAGCGGGCGGCCAACTCATTTTATCACTTTTCTCATCCAACAACAGGATAAAAGGGGAGCTGAGCTTTGCCTGTGTGAGTTATTAGGAGTTCAAATGAGAGTTTGCTGCTGCTTGTTTGCTGTGATTTCAGACCTTTTCCTGTCGTTTCTTCTGAAGTTTTTGCTTTGTTAGCTTTGTTTTAAGAACTCTTTTGTTTGTCAACTCTCTTGGAGCATTTCTGCCAAGTGTAGCATTCAATGCACAAGTGCCATCTGCATTTCAGCAGATGGGAATTGTGTACTCCGCTAGGGGACCTCCTCTGAGGAGGAAGAGAGGCAGAAGGGAGAGGAGGCCAAGCAACGCGCAGGACGAGACCTGTGGGAGGAGAGGCTGCTGGCACAGGGCCAGCAGGGAGAGCAAGGTGGAAGGGTCCACCGAAGACACCATTATCCTACTGCCAGAGTAAACAAGCAGCGATCCAGCTATCTGAGCATGTCTGAGATCCAGTTTCGCAGGAGGATCCACCTCTCTAGAGACACCGTGACATCAATATGCCAGATAATTGGTCCAGAGATCGTCTCCAACTGTGCGCATGGCTCTGAAGGTCACAGTAGCCCTCAATATTTTGCTTCCAGGGGCAGAATTTTGTGCTTGAAGTGCGGTGGGCCCCGCACGTCAACACGTAAAATGACGCGCGGTGATGTCGGGCGAACGTCCCGACATCACTGCGCGCCATCACGATATTTTGCTGGGCGGACGAGCGATGAAGTTCAACCCGCACCAGCCATTAATTAACGGGCTAGTTAAGGCCCTTAAATCGACAATCAACGCCAATTTTCAGGCGCCCGTGCGATCTTCGGCTCGGCGCACGGGCGCAACGGGCAGGCGAGTAAGAGACTTTTTAATAAAACTCAGCCACAGGCGGGATAAGAGGACTCAGTGGGGTTGTCAATCTGGTCTGTGAGTATTTATTGCAGAAAGTTTTTTAAACTTGCCTGTGTGATCTGTAGTAGCGCAGAATGAATTCCAGCAGCTTTCTGTGTACTTTGAACCTTCAGGTCAGCACTCTGCAGTCAGTAATCTTTATCGGGCCTGCAGCTTTCCGGAGGCCTCCCTTTAGCCTGGGTATGGGTTCTGACATGTTCACTGGAGGCAGCTCCCCTGAGGAGGAAGGGAGGGCTAGAATAAGGAGGAGGCCAGGAGTGCACAATCAGCCTCCAGGGGAGCCACCGTTGGGAGTACAGGCAGAGGCACAAGGGGCGCAGGACCAAGATGTAGTCCAAGGTGGAAGGGGCCACTATCCTGCTGCCACGGTATACAGGCGGCGAAGCAGCTACCTCAATACGACTGAGGTGCAGTGCCGAAGGAGGCTCCGACTCTCAAGCGAGACAGTCAACTATATCTGTCAGATGATTGGCCCTGGGATATCCCCTAACTGTGTGGGAGGACACCCCATGCCAGCGGCTCTGAAGCTCACAGTTGCCCTCCACTTCTATGCCTCTGGCTCCTTCCAGGGCTTGGTTGGTGATCTTTGCGATGTCTCACAATCAGCTGTGCACACTTGTGTCAAGCAGGTCACAGACGCTCTGTTCAGACGGGCATTGACCATCATCCACTTCCTTTGGGACCAGGCAAGTCAGACACAGCATGCCAGAGGCTTCGGGGCCCTTGCTGGCTTCCCCCGCGTCCAGGGTGCAATAGACTGTACACATGTGGCCATCGAGGCACCAGCAGGTGAGCCCGGTGCCTTCATCAATAGGAAGGGCTTCCACTCCATGAACGTGCAGATAGTGTGTGATCACAGGATACAGATTCTGCAAGTTTGTGCAAGGTACCCAGGCAGCTCCCACGACGCCTACATCCTCAGACACTCCCAGGTGCCGAGGCTCTTCAGTGCTCCGGCTCGGCTTGATGGATGGCTGCTGGGTGACAAGGGTTATCCCCTCAGAAGGTGGCTCATGACGCCTCTCCCCCATCCAAGAACAGAAGCTGAGCAGCAGTACAATAGGAGCCATGCCTCCACAAGGGCTGTGGTGGAGAGAGCCATCGGTCTTCTCAAGAAGCGCTTCCATTGCCTGGACCGCTCAGGGGGCGCACTCCAGTATCCCACAGATCATGTCTCAGTGATAGTGGTAGCATGCTGCGCTCTCCACAATCTTGCGCTGGAAAGGGGGGACGCTGTGGACGATGAAGACGTTGACGCAGTGGATGTAGCTGCACATGATGACTCCAGCACTGATTCTGAGGATGAGGAGGCACAGGGGAATGATGAGGGGCTAAACGCTGACCCGGGACTACACCAAGGAGGCAGGGACACCCGGGGCACTTTAATCCAATGAACCTTCAGCTAGCTGCACACAAATGGATCAGTAGGACCAGCCTTGCCTGGCACTTCCATAGTCGGCACTTAAGTGCTACAACTGCCAGATCATCAGCTGCAACTAAGGGCTTTGAACATAAGCTTCAATGTCCACTCAAACACTCATGACATGTACGTAAAACATAAAAATGCAGAACAAAGGAGCCACCCTCAGCCATGGTAACACATCTGGTTTTAATTTTCTCCATCATAAGGTCACACAAAATGAAAGCGAAATGTTTTTCAACCATAAACAAATAATAATTCATTAATCTCGGGCCAACACAAAAGCACCAGTAAGAAGCCCGTGGTGTACCTAAGATGCCTTATGCTTACGTTTCCAGGTGCTACATCTTGGTGCCGCCCCATCGCTCAGAGTAGCTTCTGGGACAGCCTGCTGACTCTGCTGTCCTGTTAACCTCAATGACCTTGGTGGCCATCCTCTGGCCCGTGGACCCTGTGCTGGCCCCGCCTGGGAGGAATCTGCCAGGTCCACAGCTGGCATTTTCCCAGTTGTCTCAGCCTCACCCGATGAAGCGGACACTGGGAGAGGGGCAGAGCAGCTGTTGCCCTCATCCAGAGCGCCGTAAGAGGAGCCCGCAGATATGACAGGCAGCTGCTCCGCTGACGTGATGTCACCCTGGACCTTCCGGCTCACCATCGAAGGATGGGCAACGAGCTGGGAAGCTTGAAGCCCACACCATCTCCCACATTGGCGATGACCAGCTGTGGCCACTGGTGCTGTGAGAGCTTGCAGGTCCAAGCGTAACCCCAGGAGAAGCTGCTTGTTCTCCTGGAAGCCCCTCTCCAGGAGAGTCGCCACTCTCTCCATGTAGGAAACATGACGCTCTGCCATGAGGCTCATTGCATCAGTGATGCTCCCTGTGGACTCCTCCACCATGGACACCAAGCGAAGCATTGTCTCATGCAACATTCCCAGGTGCATCCGCACACCCGGCCACATTTCTAGCAGCTGCTGTGTCGCGGACGGCTCCAGAGGCACATCATCACGCCCCGACTCAGCATGTGCCTGGTCCCCTGCAGTCCTCCGGCTGCTGGCGCCATCGGAACTCTCTGTCTCTGCCAGCTCCTCCAGCGATTGTGAAGTGCCCTCTCCATTGTGCCCTGGGACACTAGCCGATGTTGCAATTCCCAACAATGTGTTAATATCTGCGCTGGTGCCTGCTTCGCAGAAATGGTGTGATGCAGGTGACAGTTGAGGGGTCTCAGGTGTGAGAGGGGGCATCTGCAATTCCTCCTGGCGGACAGGCTCTGATGATGCTGAAATGAACAACAAGGATAGTGGATCAGTTAGCGTGCACACACTGACACACTTCATCCCTTTCCCCCGGCTCATAATGCGCTCAACCTTCCAGAACCTATGGAGACGAATATTGGTGGGGTGGAAAACAGTCAGGAGGAGACCCAAACATTACAGGCGGATACAGACGGGCTGGTCAGATGGCCTAAGGAATGCCAAATGGAATGTTATGTGGATAAGTGTGAGGTGATGCACTTGGGCAGGAGAAACAAGGTGCAGGAATACACGAGGAATGGTAGGGCCGTGGAAAGTAAGGAGGGTCAGAGGGACCTTGCTGGGCATGTCGACAAGCCCGTTAAGGTAGCGGGACAGGTACATAAGGTATTGAAGAAGGTAAATGCCATACTTGCCTTTATTAGCCGAGGAATAGAATATAGGAACAGGGAGGTCATGTTCAAAGTGCAGAAAATGCTGCCTAGGCCACAGCTATACTTCTGTATGCAGTTGTGATATGCCCTTCACGGGAGGGATGTGATTAGAGTGGAGAGAGTGCAGAGGTCGTTGACCAGGATGCATGCTGGGCTGGAGAGTTGGAGTTATGAGGAGACATAGCAAAGACTGGGGATATTTCCCCTGGAGCAGAGGAGATTGAGGGGTGACATTATTGAGCTTTATAACATTATGAGGGGCATAGATAAGGTCGACAGAAAGGAACTTTTCCCCTTGGCGGAGGGATGAGTAACCTGGTGGCATTGATTTAAGGTAAGGGGCATGAAGTTGACAGGTGTGGTGATGAGGAACTTTTGCACACAATAATGTGGGACGCACTGCCTGAAAAGGTGGTGGACGCAGAAACCCTCCTAACATGTAATAAGTATTTGGATGTGCAGTTGTGATGCCATGGCATGCAAGGCCATGGGGATAGTGGTCGGAAATGGGATAAGGTGACTTTGGAAGGTGCTTGACATGCGCATCTTCGAAGGGCTGAGGGACCTTTGTCTATGACCCACACGTCTGACTCTATCAGTCTGTGAATGAGTAATGTTGCAACAATAACGATTCAAACAATCATCAGTGCTTTGGGTGGTGGGAAGACAGAGCAGATGTCACTGTTGACCTCAAATACCCAGCCTCACCGACACCAGTGGACCTGGGCATATGGCGCCTCTCAAGCTCCAGGGATGCCTGCTCGAATCAGCTCAAAATCAACAGCTGGGCCGCCTCCAGTCCGTGAACTCTCACAGGCATTGTGAGAATTCTTCTCCTGAAAAACAGAGACTACCATTCATTGGGACTAATCGCACATGGACTCTGCACGTGCACGCTACACCCCAACCACAGTGGCCCATAGCCAGTGCCTCCTCTCCCCGCTACTGCTGATCAGTCACACAAAGTTAGTACGCCTGCTCCCAAGCACCCCCCCCAACGGCCACCTTGGACACATTCTGTGTCCATCACTTTAGGAAACACACAGTCTTAGCTCCCATAGCAAGGAGGCGCAACTAGGTGCGGCGTCGAGGGCAGCAGATGGCTCTTGGCCACGAGACCTTGAGGCTCCCCTTCCACAGTCTCATCACCGTGAATAGGACATGTGTTGGAGTTCTGAGTATGTGTCTAGCTGCATCTCCTGCAGGTTGCCCCCAGACTAGTCATGTGCGACTAAGAGCAACACATGGCGTGGGGGAGAACCCATCTCCTCATGAACCACCCAGGCTGATGTAAGCATGGGCACCATCTGCTTGCCCATCCAGCGTATGAGAAATGTCCAACATGACTCAATGCAGTCACGACAGTAAGACTTGGTGGGGGGGGCCCTCAGAGGCTAAGGCTACCTGCTGGGTTAAATGCCCAACACCAACATGGTACTCACCCTTCCAGAGTGCAACAAATCATTGAAGCGCTTACGGCACTGGATCCAGATGCGCCACACCGCGTCGCGGGAGCTCACCACCTCCGCCACCTCCTCCCAGGCACGTTTGGTCATGTGGGGGGGACCTCCTCCTCCAATCCTGGGGGACCAACACCTCCTGCCGTGCTGCCACCTCCTCGAGGAGGACAGCAAGGCAATCATCAGAAAAGTGAGGGGCACATTGGCCTCCCACTGGCCTACCCTGCAGCCTACCCTGCTCCTTTGGCAGACCCTGCAGCCTGCCCTGCTCCTGTGGCAGACCCTGCAGTCTGCACTGCTCCTCTGCCCTTCCCTCCAGAGTGCCCTGCAGAGCAGACCACCTGCGGTTGGATCTCCAGATGGCCATTGCGAGTAGCCTACAGGAGGCTGCCAGGCCTTCTTTTAAACAGACTGCCAGGTCGCCATTGGACCTGGCAGTCTGTGCACGCCCGTCGCAGCCTGAACACTCCTGCTATCCATGGGAGTTGGAAATGTGCTGGGCGGGCCTTAATTGGCCCGCCCATGCAAAATGGCAGCGCAGCCCCGATCGCGGGCAAGGGGGCACCCACTGGGGAATGAGGATAGCGACACAGCTCCAAAGACTCAGAGGAAGACTCAACTAATGGATCTGATGAGCAGCCCGGGGAGGCACAGGATGAGGACATGGAGGCAGACTTAAGGAACCCTCAGGGAGGCAGAAACACCAGGGAGGCCTTGGTATGAGCTTGTCAGCATTATTGTGGAGAAAATGTCAAACAATAAGATTGGACATGAAGTAACATTTGTAGATATGTGTGCATGTTTGTGAAAAAATCTTTGCAGAAACATTTGCAACCATTGCCATAGCAACTATTACCCAATCACAGTAAAGATTTTATAGTTTTATTTAAAAGGGATGGTCCTCCTTATTTTTCTTACAAATAAAGGAAGGCAAACTGAAAAAATCTTCAGAAACAAGAAAGAGAGATAAAGGTACAGTGATGACAACAAAATAATGGCCTGAAATTTGCGTACATTGTGCACGCACCTTCGGCAGGCCCGGAAGTGGTCACGATTGCCACTTCCACCCGCAAACATCAGAAGAATGCGATTTCACACCGGCTAGCCAATCAAGGGCTGGCCAGTATGAAACGTGCCCCAACATTGCAGAAGGGCTGCCAGCAGGGAGCATGGTGGGCATCGGGTCCAATGGGGACCCAGCACGGTGTTTTTAAAATGGCTGCGGCAGCACCCTGAAGGCCGGCAGGAGTTCCATAGGGGGAACGGGGAGCTGTCCAAATCTAAGCTGAAGTTATGGCATCAACAGCCGCTCGACACGCCAGACAGGAGGGAAATGCAGATGGGCACTCTACCCTCCACTTCTCCGACGAGTACCAGCACACTCTCGTAGGGGGCAGTGAGTGCCAAGTGGGACATCCTGATGACGCAGGATGGCAAGAGAGGTGGCAGACCAGGTCAGTGGGTATGACATGCTGCAGCTGGATTCAGTACAAAGAAAGGATTAATGATCTTCTGTGTTCAAGAAGAGTAAGTATCAATTTGGCATGGTATTGTGTAGAGAACTCTAGAAGGGTGGCCGTTCTTCATGGCTCTCAGGGGTGTAAGATTCAGAGTAACAAACTTGCCAAGGCTGGGAGATCAGACCGATAGCCCTGGGTGCATTTAAGGGTCAGGTGTGCAAATATGACCGGCACTTCAACCTCCTTCCTGAGGTTGGGTGGGGGGCGATGTGGAGGTGAGCCTGGTATAGTGTTGCAGGCGCAGGGTGGACAATAACCTCAGCGCTGCCGGGGTGGGGGCAGGAGAAGCGCGAGCGCATGTGCACAGATACGCTCAGTGAAAGCTCCCTGAAGGCACAGAGCCGCCTCAGGGAGCTGAAGATTTTTAATGTTAAAAATTAAGATTTCATAAATAAAGAAAACATGTCCCTGCTCATGTGATTCTGTCACATGAGCAGGGACATGTTAAAGATGAGCTTTAAAACTTTTTTATTGTTTTTTAAATTACTGTTCAAAACCTCATCCTGCCCATGGTTGTGGTTTTGCAAAAAATGCAAAGGCCACTTGGCCTATTCGCCCGCCCACCAAGCATAAGGTTGGACGGGCAGGAATAATTTCACTTTAACTAATTTACTAATGGGCGTAACTGCCCTCTTAATTGTTGGCAGGCGCACTGCTGACTCCCGCACACACCCGCCGACCAAAATATCACGCGAGTGCGCGATGGCGTTGGGACGCTTGCTCAACGTCATCATGCACTACTTCATGCTCATGCGTGTCGGGCACATGCCCACACGCTGAGCTGAAAATTCTGCCCCTTGTGTGTTCATTCAGTGAGAATTGCTGGAGGAAATGCCATCAGTGTCCCAATGTTTTGTCACCTATCTGGGATACTGCCACTTTCTGCAGGCTAAAAGTATATTTGCTTTCTTGTTGTGCTTTCATTGTTCCATCATATATCAAAATATTTAAGCTATTTCAAATGACCACAATACCTAACCACAAATCTCCCTTTTCAGCTTACTACTATATTCATAATACCAAACATATATTGCAATTTGCTTGTGCAATGCTGTAATAGAAGAGGGATATTGGACAGTGATTAAGAAATAGTCCTGTAAAATTATTTCCAATAACACAGTTTTTAGAGATCTAGAAAATGATTGGAAACAGGAATCTTTCTCAACTGAGAAAATTTGGTAAATGTATTCTGGTGATTGAATTCATTTTAAGCTTTCTTTACAAAATGACCCTTGTTTAAAAAATTCTCAGAAAAGGGAGTGAAATCAGTCCAAATTCATGGCTTGATTGTTTTTATCTCATATTCCCAGACCAATCATCTTGCCCAGTGACAGTCAAAAGCTTACAATGCTCATTTTTAAAAATAATATAGATTACTGGGGCATAATAGTAAACACATCTACCCACATTAGAAAACATGAGACAAGTATTAATCATATCCAAAAAATTCAAATCGGATCAAGAAATGCAAATAAAATCACATTATGAGCATTTGAAGCAAACATTTTGTATAGAACTACCCTTCCTATGACACTCTCTACCCACACATACCACTCTCTCCTCCATTGACATTATGAATAAACAGTGTTGATCATAAGGCATTGCTACCAGTTTTAGACCATATAAAGGGCAGCCAGGAGCAACTGCGAATCATCAATTCATGAGTTTGGTTCAATTTTATAAAACATTATTATATAGTAAATCAATAGATTACTACTCTGCCGGTGAAAGTGCTGCCTGATGTAGTACTGAACTTTACTGACCTGAGGGTTTGAGCCTCAATTTCTATTCTGTGCTGATCCCAGCTGGAGCTGTAGTGAGCACATTACACTTAACCACCATCTTTCCTGTAGGAGAATAGAGAGTCATACAAGTAATCAGGAAATCTCTGAACGTCCCTTGACATTCAGAGTTTTAACACCTTGCAACTTAAGGGTGAAAATTATGTTCCTGTGCACTAACAGGGCAGATGCACAGCAGACACAGAGGGAGCAAAAAATCAGGAGCATCAGTGTGTCTGATCTGCCCTAGCCCTGGGTCTGTGCTGGAGTAGTATGTTGCCCCATTGCATAGGTCTCATAACAGTATTCATTTAGAGCATGTTGGATTTATGTCCTCACTACATCATAATTGATGCCAAGCCAGTGCTGTGTGCTTTTAAAGGTTAGAGAAAAGCAGCATCCTGCATGTGCGTAGAACAGATGGTAGCTTTAAACTGTCCCAACTAAATCTTTTTCATTCTTGACCTTTTTCATTCTTTTGGCATTGTGCCATTCAAAGCATCAGTTGTCCTGTCTGCCAATGGATGTGGTTTCCAGCCTCACCCCAACACAAAACTCATCAGGAAATACCTAATGTTGATGCTGACAGGAAGTGCAGGTGCCACTTTAAGAAGCTGTGCTGGTATATGTGTTCTCTGCACCCTCAGTGTATGATGCCAAACACTAGCTGAGCTTGAATGAGAGGACAGCAGAAAATCAGGGAAGTGCACTCTGTAAATTAACCCCATTAGCACCCCTGGAGCAGAATGTCTTCCCCCCCGTTATAGCGATTGATGAAAATGATTTATAATAGACCTCTGTTTAAAAGCAACAGACAAGCTTCTTGACTGGAATCTATACACATGAGGTAAGTCCTTATCAAGTATAGTGTTACAAGCCATTATGGGCTGAAATTTAGTTATGGCCCATTTTCAGGCATGTGGCCACATTTCATAACCTGCCCATGTCCATTGTTATTGAGGCAGGCAGCACATAAAGTCAGTGCTGCCTCTTCATTTACCCTTGAATATAGGGTTGGTACAATCCTGAGCACTCAGCCAATCAGCATGCACTGATTGCACACGATGGAGCCAGCCTGCCCCTCTTAAAGGCAGTCTGTCCTTCTGTTATTGACACAGCAGTTAGTAAAGGCTGAGTTATTTAAAACACCAGAGGGAAACTTTAAACAATTGTCATAACCTATACTTTCAATTGGTATGTTTGAGATGCAGCTCTGAATGCAGGAATAAAACTCACCAGGCCTCAAGAGATTTTTTTATATAAATTGAATTAAACATTTATTAATTTAACAACAAATTTAAACACATACACATGTCTACAATTTACTACCATAATAACTATTACACAAATCGCCAAATTAATCACTCCCAGGTAAATATCTTCACCAAGGCAACAACAACCCATAGACTTTAAACAGACACCAGACAAAGTACATTTTATCTTACAAATTCAAAATGAGGTCCCTTGCAATTTGTTTCCTTTACAGACAGTTGTAGGCTTAGATCTCACATGTCTCTGACTCCACACATAAAACTCTTTTCTGTATATACCTAGCCTTCCCTTGAATGTAAATTCTCATTGTATCACTTAGGTCTTTGAACTCCACCTCTTCTAACAATAAAACCCCTTTCATAGCACCAATTTTATTAGCAATGTAAACATATTGCTTGGTGTCTCCTAGCTAGGTGCAAGATTTCACCCCCAGTCTTTGAATGGTTTATTCAAAAAATGCAAATGTACTCTTTACCTTAACTTCCTTACTGTTTAACATCTCAAAACTACTATACATCAAAGCACCCAGACTAGCTGGCTTTAATCCAATTAAGACACACAAACTCAAACCCACAGACATAGATCCTACTATGAGTCCAATTTAAAATAATTTCCAATAACATTATAGACATTAATATCTTCATGACACTTCTCAAACAGGAGATGCACTCAGTAGAAGGAAGCTGCAGGTTGCTGCCTGTACTGACACTGGCTGCAAGTAGACGCTGCACAAATAGAGCAGGGAAGAGAGAAAGAGGGATCCTAAGTTCATGGATGCAGCACTAGAAGCCTTAGTAGTGGAGGTGGAGAGGAGGAGAGAGGCCATGTTTCTACAGAGGAGGAGCCAGGAAGACCTCCAGGAACATCCTCTGAAGGGAATGGGAGTAGCTGGCAAGTTGGGGTCAATGCAATGAGCCTGGCTCCGAGGACCTGGCAGTAGTGTGGTAAGAAAGTTAATGTCCTCATGCAGGCGGTCCAGGTCAGTGAATGTATCTTAAGATGATGTCTCCAACCCAATACATCAGCAACCTCTCAGGCTGCTCAATGCACCACAACCCCATCACTCACCCATTAGCACTCCCTGGCACTCAAGACTCAGGCCTAACATCCAGTTTCTCCATCTCACCTTCATGCGCATTCCAATGCTGCCAACCTCAAACATAGTTCCTGCTGTTTCCACGTATCTCCAGCTATTTAGCTAAAGCAGGAACATCACCCAATCACAGTGCAACACAATCACTGACATTCTGCCTGTCGTCTCTCTTGCAGGACAGGGTTGCACACAATTGAAGAGAGTAAGGTAGGATCAGTGGGGAACAAAGACGCTTGCATCTCCTGAGCTCAATGGAGGAAATGGTTCACATCATGGGAATGGCTGCGACAGAACCAGTGGCAGCTAATATCACTGAGAGTATTGAGGATGATGGTAAGTTCCTGCCTTACACCCCTTCTCAACTCCTAGCTCATCCTCACCCTTCTACTGGCATGGTGAGCAAGCTGCTGATGGTGTGAATATGGACGTTCCATTTTCCACTTCATCCACCCCCACCTATCCTCACACCGGCCCTCGCTTTCTGATTTCCTGTTGTCAGGTGCCCAACAACCTGCACCTGCCCAACCACGGCACTCCCAGGAGGAAGAGAGTGAGCAGCACCACAGCACTGATGAAGAAGCACTGTCACTTGATCGAATACTCACAGCTACCAGATACTGGCACGTAACTTAGAGGGTAGTATAGAGTTGGGTTTTGCATGTGGTGAGTCACTGGGTACTAGTGGGCTGCAGCCAGGCCAAGGGGAAAAGATAGTTTGTGTGCCAGCTCACCAGAGGGCCACGTCACAGATGAGTTCTGCTACTAGGACTCAGATAAAAACGTGGATGTGGTGGTCTACAGGAGAACACTGATGAGGATGTGCAGCAAGATACTTGATGCAATGGCTGGCCTGCCACTGTCAAGAAGCATGGAGAAATCTGACTCCAAATTAGGGCACTGTGCAGCCCTCTCCACAACCTCTGCTCCATTTCCCTGCCATGATGCAGATCCAGATTGATGATGCCCCATACCTGTTGCAGCTTTTGTGTGGACAGGCCACCAAGTTCTGTGCCCTCACTCTGAGGATGCGAAATCCTGGAACTCATCGCAACACCTGTAGAAAACACACAGGCAATGGCGTAGTGATATTGTCACTGGACTAGTAATCCAGAGACTCCAGGTAATGCTCTGGGGACCTGAGTTTGAATCCTGCCATGGCAGCTGGTGGAATTTGAATTCAATAAAAATCTGGAATTAATAATCTCATGATGACCATGAAACCATTGCTGATTGTTATAAAAACCCACCTGGTTCACTAATGACCTTTAGGGAAGGAAATCTGCCATCCTTACTGGGTCTGGCCTACACGTGACTCCAGGTCCTCTAAACAAGGGCAATTAGGGGAGGGCAATAAATGCTGACCTGGCCAGCTTTGCCCATATTGAATGAATAAAAGAAAACATTTCTTGCAGAGATTTGGAAATATGAGAAGTTAGCATAAATCAGCTTAACTGCAAGCTGGATGCCTGGCACTTTAACTAATGCTAGTGGTTTGTTCCCCTTGCAGCTGCGAGTATGTTCTTCAGTGAGTATTAAGACCTTGTTGGTTGACCTGCGTGGTTTGTAAATTATGCATCAAATCAACTGGTAAGGCTCTTTGATATCACAATCTGGCCAGTTGCACTCTCATGACATGCCCTTCTCAGCACCGCGCTCCATGTGGGCCACAGCAGAAACAGCTAGAGTCACTAGATGCTGCATTCAAAGGGCATGCAACTTCTGTAGCACAGATCTGAATTTCATGCCATTTTAACTTAATGTAATGTTTGTTGCTTTGATATTTAGTGAATGCACAGGGAATCTTGATATTTTTAAACAATGTTTGCATATTCCCAAAGGGAAGGAGAAAAAAGTACATTCTGTAACTAAGCAATGCATCAACCATCTTAGCTTAATTTTTTCTAGATTAATGTGACAGAATTGTCATGCTGTCATTATTGTCTGCTGGAATTACAACTGGAGAATTCAGGATAACAGTTTATTTGAAAATATAGTCCAAGAAGAGACAGTCACTCAGCAATGACTGAATACTGTAAGGGTCCTACCCACAAATGGGGCCACTTCTAAAAAGATAGATGTGTCACTGTGAAGATGTCAACAGTGATTCCATTGGTAACACTCTCACTCCTGATCACAAGCTTCTGGGTTCAAGACCCAGTCCAGAACCTGATTACAAAAATCAAGGCTGACACTTCAATGCAGTGCTGAGGGAGTGCTGCCCTATCGGAGGTGCTGTCTTTTGGATGAGATCTTAAACCCCGAGATCCTGTCCGACCTCTCATTTGGACGTAAAGGCACTATTTTAAAGAACAGCAGGTAAGTTATCCCTGGTATCCTAGCCAATATTTATCCCTCAATCAACATCACAAAAACAGATTATCTGGTCCTTATCACATTACTGTTTATGGGAGCAGGTTATATGCAAATTGGTTGCTGTGTTCTCTACAACAGTAACTACACTTCACAAGTACTTAATTGACAGTAAAGCATTTGAGACACCTGGCGGCCATGAAAAACACTATATAAATGCAAATTTTTCTTTCTTTTCTAAAATAAAACTATTCCTTTCTATCTCCCTCTAGTGTTAGTTACAACCCTGCACAATATTATTCAAGCTTTCTTTCGCGTTATCAACAGTCACAGATTGCAACTCTTTCGAGTACAATCACAGTTCTTGGCTTCCGGGAGTGGGACATGAACCCACAACCCTCTGATTCAAAGGCGAGGGTGCTATGAACTGAGCCACAGTTGACACTTATTCAAGCTACTTAGAGAAAATTTTAAACTGGAAAGAAATAAAGAACTTTATATAATGCATTTCATGACCTCTGGATCCCAAAGCACTTTACAGTCAATGTACTTCTGAAGTGTAGTCACTGTTGCAGGATGTGTGGCAGCCAATCTGTGTGCACAGACAGCAATGAAATAAATGACCTGATCAATGCCTGAATTTTGGGATCAGCAGGGAAGTGATGGTGCCTGCTGCAGACGTCAAGAAAAACAAATACCAAGATATACAGGGTTCTAGAGCATGGATTTCCTCTATTCCAACATGATGCTGAATGTGGCACCATCTGAGGCATCCAGCAACCATTCAGGCGTAAGATCATCTGATCAGTGCTTTCTCTAAGTAGCTTGATTGCAGAATTCTCACAGTGATCAAAACAGTAAAAAGCAAGGATTATAATTCACATTTTAATCATTCACCAGAGAGAGAAAAAAAGATTGGGACATATATATGGGATTGAAGTCGAAGCTGTAATAAACAAGCTTAAAAAATAAAATAAAGGTTAATTTTTATAATTTAAAATTCATGGGACATATATGGGATTGAAGTCAAAGCTGTAATAAACAAGCTTAAAAAATAAAATAAAGGTTAATTTTTATAATTTAGAATTCAGGCAACTTTCAAATAGTCTTCAGATGGAATGAGACTCCATACTTGTAGAACCAGTTTTTCATGGTCAGAGAGGTTGTTCAACAGCATTTATGAATGTGCACCATTAAAGACACAGTTTATGCCATCATTACAATCACAAATTCCGTGTCCACCTGTTTTAGATGTTTGTTGAGGACTAAATGTTGGCCAGGGCATTGGGGAGAACTCTCTCACTCATTTCGCTTTCGACCTGCCAGAAGAGCATTACCCCATACTTTAATCACTTTAATTTTGATAATCCCTTCAAGTAATAAGACCACACTTAAAGTTTGCTTGAAGTACAATTTTTTTCAATTCCACTTAATTATAATGACATTGGTAAATCCTGATTATTTTGCTAATGAACAGCTCATCAAATGGATTGTAGTTCAGTGCTCTAAAGTGTTTATTTTATCTTACCCTATAATACAACTTACTACTCATTCTACTTGTTGAAAAGTGTGAAAGGTTATTTTTAAATTTCTGTGTAACTAATTAATATTTGATTCATGATTCATTCTCCATGCACACACTGACAGTGGGCAGAAGTGATGAGATACATGTAACCTATTTCTAGACACATACAGTATTTAAACCAAGAAGTGCTGAATGCGGAACCAGAGAAATCTACATTGACAATTGAGGTCATTCAGCCCATTGTACCTGTGGCAGCTCTTTGAAAGAGCTATCCAATTAGTCCCAATCTCAAGCCCTTTATTCATGGCCCTACTGCTTTCCTGCTAGTTCCTTAAACAATGTTTTAATTGCTACTTATAGTGGGTAAAGAATAAGTTATTATGTAATTGTGGGAATTTATAAAGCACAATTCTGTAACTGGTACTCAGATTCTATGATCATTGAATCCCAAACTTCCTTTTGATTACAATACAACAGCCTTAATAAATTAATTTTAGCAGTAAAATAACATGAGAGATTTCTTTAATATGGAACAAGTGGTAAGATCATAATCAAATTTATCAAGAACTCAGTTAAATTTCACCACATGTAATGCATTACGAGTCCCTTGGTTTTGTTACTTTCCAAGGTGGCACTGAGTGTTACTTGTGTAAGGCTATGTGAAAACTCAGAATTGCTGCTGATGTTAAGTACCAACATGCTGATCCTGTGTTCCTTAACTGCTGCCAATACAGGTCAGCTCCTAACGAGGCGGACAGAGTACCTGAACTTAGAACACTGGCCATTTAAACTTCTAAAATTGATACTTTAAACATATGACCTTTTCCGCTAACTAAACAGGAGAATGATGTTTGTGTACCTCCACAATATTCCTTCTTGTGCAGAGAATGTCAACTTGTTGCTCCAACAGCCCACAATGATACCGTGTAAACGATAGACATCTTCCGTTTAACTGTAGGCCAGAGTTTTGAGGTTGGCGGGCCCAGGAGCGACCAGGAAACGCCTGCCGTCCACGATCAGCCCCCGACTGCGATTTCACCCTGGAGGGCCAATTAAGGCCCGCCCAGTGTGAAACACGGCTCCTCGTTGGTTGGGAAGGTGTGGGTGGAGGCGGGTGCAGGGGGCAGGTGCCATTGGAAGGCTGCCATGGAGGAACATCTCCTCTGCATCTTCAACATTCAAGTTATGGAATCGAGTGTGGCTGGACACGGCAGGCGGGAGGGCAGGTTAGGTGGGCGCTTTTTGGATGAGTGCCTCACAGTCCTCCTGGAGGAGGTGGCTGCCAGGAGAGACACCCTTGTCCCCAGAGATGGGAGGAGGAGGCCACCGCACCTCACAAAGAGAGCATGGGAGGAGGTTGCAGCACTGGTTAGCAGTCATGATGAGGTGCGGTGCACACGGATGCAGTGCCGGAAGAGGTTCAATGACCTGCTGTACTCAGGAAGGGTGAGTACTGTGTTGATGTGGGTCAGTGTGCAAAAATGTTAAGGTCTGGCTATCTCCGCCCCACCACCCACCATAGACCTCAGGGGTGCTAAAGTCTGAGTGCCAACTGTCAGTGACACCAGAGCTGACCAAGGGGATGCACCCTAGCTGCTTGGATTGAGTGCCTTTTGGCTCGGGGGCCATGACTCAGATGTGCCCTGCAAGGTGTTCTTCAGCTGGGGTTGGCCAGGCTGCAATGGCGCTGCAAGTAGAGAGTGGACTAATCAATGCTGCTCTGTCCTTTCAGGATTTAAAATGATTTGCAAAAGAAGCAAATGTGATGTGAGAAAAAACTTTTTCACACGAGTGGTTCGGATCTGGAATGCACTGCCTGGAAGTGTGATGGAGTCAGGTTCAACTAGGCATTCAAGAGGGCATTAAATGATTATTTGAATAGAAACAATGTGCAAGGGTATTGGAAAAAGGCAAGGCAATGGCACTAGGTCATAGTGCTCATTTGGAGAGCTGATGCAGACCCGATGGGTCGAATCTGCCGTTAAAATTCTGTGATTCTGTGAGAAGACAAGCCATAACCAACTGGAGAGGTTGTGGACAGGCAGGCGCCCACCCAACTTGCTGCTGTTCACCAGGTTTGAGCAGGACGCCCTTGAGCTGGAGAGCCGGCACAGTCCCCGTGCAACCGAGCGTGGAGAGGCGGGGATGCCAGACAAAGGTAAGAGCGCAGTGCACACAGGTGAGAGTTTCAGTTTGTCCAACCATTCTAGTGTAGTCCCTTCATTCCTGGGAGCCTCAAACCTGCAGTCCCCATTGATCATTGAAAGACAATGGCACCATGATGCAGATCTCCTTTATCTCACCAGGGTGCCTGGCATGCACAGTGACAGTGGTGAATTTAACTAATGCCATGTCCTTGTTGTCCCTTTTAGATTCACCAGCACGCAGTCGCTCTCTGGACTTCGAAAGACCACCCCTGATACCGGAGGACCACTGGGCTCCATTTGCACCTATGTCACACCCGCTCTCTGAACCAGGCACCAGTGCGGATACCAGCACCTCAGTGGGCATTAGATTGGCAGCTAGAATCTCGGTGCACATTGGTGAGGGAACTCTACACTTGCTTGAGGTGCAAGCAGAGGCAGAGAGTACCCAGGCAGCGTCAGTCGGAGGACTGCTGAGGACCAGGACGATGTCAGTCGAAGGCAGATGATGAGTCTCTGGAGTCGTCCATTAGGAGGCAGATGCTGAATGTCCAGCGGGATGTGTGGGAGAATCTGGCAGAGATTCATGAGGGTCAGCGTGCCATGGTCTCCATTGTGGAGGAGTCCATGCAGAGCATGATCACTGCGGTGACCCTCATGGCTGTGCGCACTACTTCCCCCATTGAGAGAATGGTGACTCTCATAGGGAGGTAGCTCGAGGGACAGAATCAGGTGTTCCTGGGGTTGCGCTCAGACCTGCAAGCCCTCACAAAGGCACTGACCTCAGGTGGTCAGTGCCAGTGTGGAAAATGGATGAGGCACCCAGTACCCCTGCTAGGTGCCCATCCATCGATGGTGAGCAGGGAGGTCCAGAGCGACCTCACGTTGGCGCATGAGCTGCTTGTCATCTCTGTGGGCTCCTCTCAGGGCGCTCTGCATGACAGCAGCAGCTCCTTTGCCCCTCCGCCAAAGATCATGGCATCTGATAAGGTTACGATGACTGGGGAGATGCCAGCCGAGGCACTGGCCACTTCCTCCCAGGTGGGACCACGCAGGCTCCACTGGCCAGAGAACGACCACCAAGGTCATCAAAGCCAACAAGACACCAGAGACAGCAGGCTGGTTCCAATGCCGGTGCCAACGAGAGGGGGGCACCAAGACATAGCACTCGAAAACGTGAGTTAAAGGCACCTTGAGCAGAAGAGGGATAGTTCACAGGTAATTTTCTGTTCATTTATGCTTGGTTTACATGTCTGCTGTAATGTCATTATGCTTTCAATGTGACAACATTAAATTTGCTTTGGTCCTGAAGGCCTGAGTGTGCTTCACCATTTTTCTTTCTGGTGCAAGGTACGCCCTTATGTAATTCTGGATGTGTGTGGCTGAATGCTTTATTGCATAGGCACTGAGTGGGCTTTGGGTGCAAATGAAAGTATCATTTCAGACATCGGGGATGGAGGCAGTAGCCCTGGCATGAGGTGGAAGCAGATCTTTGGTAGCCTAGCTGAAGGAGCGTTAGATCAAGGTGTCCCTGGTGTCCCTGCCTCCTTGGAGGTTATCGAGGTCTGCCCCCACACCCTCAGCGTTCTCCTCACCGTGCTCTTCTTCTGACTCACCACTGGATTCATCATCTGTGGCCTGTGCAGCTGCGTCGAGATCCTCTTCCTCCAATGAGTCCCCCCTTGCCAGTGCCAGATTGTGGAGAGCGCAGCATGCAACCACTATCAGTGACACCTGCTCTGGGGGTATTGTAGTGCACATCCTGAACAGTCCAGGCATCAGAAGCGCATCTTGAGAAGATCTATGGTCCTCCCTACCACCGCCCTTGTGGAGGCATGACTCCTATTATGACGCTGCTCTGCCTCTGTTCTTAGGTGGCGGAGAAGTGTCATGAGCCACCTCTTCAACGGACAGCCCTTGTCACCCAGCAGCCATCCATCCAGTCGGGCTGGAGCACTGAAGAGCCTCAGCACCTGGGAGTGTCTCAGGATGTGAGCGTCATGGGAGAAGACAGGGTGCCTTGCGCAGACTTGCAGAATCTGCATCCTGTGGTCACACACTATATGCACGTTCATGGAGTGGAGTCCCTTCCTGTTGACGAAGACACCCAGCTGACCCGCTGGCACCTTGATAGCCATATGTGTGCAGTCGATGTCAACTGGATGCGGGAGAACCCAGCAATCGCTATAAAGTCTCTAGCTCGCTCAGCCTCGCTGGCCTCATCTGTACGGAAATGAACGAAAGTCAATACCTGCCTGAACAGAGCTTCTGTCACCAGCTTGACGCAACTGTCGACAGCTGTTTGGGAGACTCCACACAGCTCCCCCACTCACCCCTTGAAAGAGCCAGAGGCATAGAAGTTGAGGGCCACTGTGACCTTCAGAGCCACTGGCATGGGGTGTCCACCCACACAGTCGGAGCTGATCTCAGCCCCAATCACCTGACAAATGGAGGCCATGGTCTCCCTTGAGAGGCGGAGCCTCCTTTGGCATTACATCTCGGACATATTGAGGTAGCTGCATCACCGCCTGTAAACCATGGCAGCTGAATAGTGGTGTC
This sequence comes from Cetorhinus maximus, assembly GCF_964194155.1. Classification (NCBI taxonomy): domain Eukaryota; kingdom Metazoa; phylum Chordata; class Chondrichthyes; order Lamniformes; family Cetorhinidae; genus Cetorhinus; species Cetorhinus maximus. The sequence goes on from NC_135884.1 coordinate 126,430,246, forward strand.
TTCTGTGGCCCCTTCCTCCTTGGACTTCCTGCTGGCCCTGCGCCCCTTGTGCCTGTGCCTCTCATCCCACAGGTCCTTCCCCGGAGGCTGCATTGGGGCACCTGGCCTCCTCTCCCTTCTGCCCCTCTTCCTCCTCAGAGGAGGTGCCACCAGCAGAGATCACAATCCCCATTACCAGGGTAAAGGAAGGCTGTCTGATACCTGGAAGGGTCCACACAGTCTGAAACCTCAGGGGGCCTTCCAGATACCAATAAGCCCTGAAATGAAGCCTGGAAATGCTAAGAATAAAGCCTCGAACAGAGAAGAAGCTACCAAGCACCAGTAAGCTACCAGCAGCAAACTATCTCCAAAACTCCTCACACTGGCAATGCTGCTGACCCTTTTTATCCCGCCCTTGGATGAGGGTTTTGAAATTGTTGGCTGCTCGCCTGCCCGCTTTGTCCATGCGACGAGCGCAAAATCGCACAGGCAATGTAAAATACAGCTTAATTGCCTTTTTAATGGCCTTAACTGATGGTGGGGGTGGCTCCGGCTCCGGCTCCCGCTCGCGCCCACCGAGTGAAATATCATGCGAGTGCACGATGACATCGGGACGCTCACCTGACATCATCGCGTGCTATTTTATGCTCGAGCGTGTAGGGCGCGCGCCCGCACGTCAAGCGAAAAATTCTGGTCATAAAGCTGGAAAAGTGAATAGTATGAAAGCCAACATACTGTCTCTCGCACAGACACTCAAGTCCTGGATGATATAAAGGCCTTTATATGTCAAAAGCCTTTTTAAATTAAATTGCTAGGCTAGCAGGTCAGGTACAATTCACAAGTTTCTGAACATTTTGAGGTTGATTTTTCACTCACTTTGCCGGGTGTTAAAGGGACAGTAAAATTCTCAGCCTGACCAGTCCATTAACACTGGTGGTGCAGCTGGCAATATTTTACAAGGGTCCTACAACTGAGTGTCCGAAATGCCTGTCTCTTTCCATATGGAACTTCAGGACCTGTAACACAAGTAAGACTCTGGTTGCCATTTTGGGTAGAAACCAGTATAGCCCACGCAGTGCTGGCTCCAACCGATTTCACAGGCAATTAAGAGAAGAGGCACAGCAAAAGAAAAGTTACGTCTTGGGTTATGGCTGTGAGCCTCAAATGAACAGAGGTGCACCTCTGGAGCACCGCAAATTGATGTGAACCATTACTGACCTTCACCCTCTGTGATCAACACACCATTACACCACCACCCCAACCCTGACAGCTTCTAATTTACCTTCCTGGTAGCAGCTCTGGCTCATTTTCCTTTGCTGAATCTGGCAAACTGCACTGGCATACCCGATTGGCACTCTGCAGTTCACCTGCCGAATGTAAATGAGGCAAGAACCTCAAAGTCACGGAGCCCACTTCGCCACCGGAATGGGCAGTCACCAGCGTGTTCCACCAGTTGGACGCCCAAAGTCAAAATGGACCCTAGTATTTTTAATACCGAATCTACTGGCCTCTATTTTAAAAATACTTGTGTAGAAAAGAAAGCACTTTTTAAAAAAAATTAATTCATGGGATGTGGGCGTCGCTGGCTAAGCCAGCATTTATTGCCCATCCCTAATTGACATTGAGGAGGTGGGGTGAGCTGCCTTCTTGAACTGCTGCAGTCCATGTCCTAGGGCAGAATTTTATGCTCAGCGTGCGTGCGCGCAGCCAACATACCCGAGCATAAAATGATGCGTGATGATGTCGGGCGTGTCCTGACGTCATCGCGCACTCGCGCGATATTTCGTTCAGCGGGCATGCGCCGGAGTTGGCTGCACGCCCACCAATAATTGAATGGCCTATTAAGGCCATTAACAAGCTAATAAAAATCAAATTTACACTGCCAAAGGCCAAGCGGCCTTTACATTTTTTAGGAAACCTCATCCACGAGTGGGATGAGGTTTCCTAAAGCAAATAAATATTAAATAAAAACTTTATTTTGGAATTAAAAACATGTCCCATCTCATGTGACAGAGTCACATGTGGGGACATGTTTTTTTTTATTTTTACTGTCTATATTAGTTTTTTTAAAAAGCACTTCCATTTCCCTGAGGCACTTGCAAACTGCACGGCAGGCCCGCTCTCCCTCCTCCCGCCTCCCACACAGATAGCACTGATCGCTGCCTCTCACGATCCACATAGGGCAGGCCTTAATTGGCTCACCTGCGTGAAATTTCGGTGCAGAGCTGATCGCGGGCGGTGGTCAGCTTCCTGACCTGCTCCCGCCGAGCCCGCCCGGCAAGGAAAAAATTCTGGCCCTACAGTACTGTCGGGGATGGAGTTTCAGGATTTTGACCCAGTGACAGTGAAGGAACAGCAATATATTTCCAATTCAGGATGGTGAGTGGCTTGGAGGGGAAGTTGCAGGTGGCGGTGTTCCCATGTGTCTGCTGCCCTTGTCCTTCTAAATGGTAGTGGTTGCGGGTTTGGAAGGTGCTGTCTAAGGAGCCGTCGTGGGAACACCGCCACCTGCAAGTTCCATTCCAAGCTACTCACCATCCTGAATTGGAAATATATTACTATTTCTTCACTGTCACTGGGTCAAAATCCTGAAACTCCCTCCCCGATAGTACTGTAGGGCCAGAATTTTTCCCTTGTTGGCATGAGTTCCTGCAGTGCATCTTGTAGGTGGTACACACTGCTGCCACTGTGCCTCGGCGGTGGAGGGAGTAAATGTTTGTGGATGGGGTACCAATCAAGCGGGCTGCTTTGTCTTGGAAAGTGTCGAGCTTCTTGAGTGTTGTTGGAGCTGCATTCATCCAGGCAAGTGGGGAGTATTCCATCACACTCCTGACTTTTGCCTTGTAGGTGGTGGACCGACTTTGGGGAATCAGGAAGTGAGATACTCACTGCAGGATTCCTAGCCTCTGACCTGCTCTTGCAGCCACAATATTTATATGGCTGGTCCAGTTCAGTTTCTGGTCAATGGGAACCCCCAGGATGATGATAGTGGGTGATTCAGTGATGGTAATGCTGTTGAACCTCAAGGGGTGATGGTGAGATTCTCTCTTGTTAGAGATGGTCATTGCCTGGCACTTGTGTGGTGCAAATGTTACTTGCCACTTGTCAGCCCAAGCCTGGATATTGTCCAGGTCTTACTGCATTTGGACATGCATTGCTTCAGCATTTGAATGGTGCCGAACATTGTGCAATCATCAGTGAACATCCCCACTTCTAACCTTATGATGAAAGGAAGGTCATTGATGAAGTCACTGAAGATATTTGGGCCTGGGACACTATCCTGATGAACTTTTGAAGTGATGTCCTGGAGCTGAGATGACTGACCTCCAACAACCACAACCATCTTTCTTTGAACTAGGTATGACTCCAACCAGAGTTTTCCCCCTGATTCCCATTGACTCCAGTTTTGCTCGGGCTCCTTGATGCCACACTCGGTCAAATGCTGCCTTGATGTCAAGGGCAGTCATTCTCACCTCACCTCGGGAGTTCATCTCTTTTGTCCATGTTTGAACCAAGGCTATAATGACTTCAGGAACTGAGTGGCCCTGGCAGAACTCAAACTGAGCATCAGTGTGCAGGTCATTACTAAGCAAGTGCCCCATTATAGCGCTGTTGATGACCCCTTCCATTACAGCTGCTTATGCTGTTTGGCATGCAAGTAGTCCTGTGTTATAGCTTCACCAGGTTGATACCTCATTTTTAGGTGTGCCTGGTGCTGCTCCTGACATGCCCTCCTGCACTCTTCATTGAACCAGGGTTGATCCCCTGGCTTGATGATAATGGTAGAGTGGGGGATATGCCAAACCCTGAGGTTACAGACTGTGGTTGAGTACAATTCTGCGCTGTTGATAGCCTACAGCGCATCATCTAGTCAATCTTGAGTTGCTAGATCTATTCGAAATCTATCCCATTTAGCATGGTGGTAGTGCCACGCAACATGATGGAGGGTATCCTCAATGTCAAGACGGGACTTCGTCTTCACAATGAAGGCGTAGTGGTCACGCCTATCGATACTGTCATGGACAGATGCATCTGCGGCAGGCAGGTTGGTGAGGGTGAGGTCAAGTATGTTTTTCCCTCTTGTTGGTTCTCTCACCACCTGCCACCAACCCAGTCTAGCAACTATGTCCTTTAGCACTCGGCCAACTTGATCTGCAGTGATGCCACTGAGCCACTCTTGATGATGGACATTGAAGTCCCCCATCTAGAGTACATTCTGTGCCCTTGCCACCCTCAGTGTTTCCTCCAAGTGGTGCTCAACATGGAGGAGTACTGATTAATCAGCTGAGCGGGGAGGATGGGGCGGGGGGTGGGGGTGGGATTGAGGGGGGTAGGCCACGGTACATGTTAGTCAGCAGGAGGCTTCCTTGCCCACATTTGATCTTTGAAAACATTCATAAAATTCTACTAATTGCGAATATCACAAAAACAGAACCAAAGACAGGATCATTTGACTTCTAATATATTATACACCATGATTTTGATCATCTTCAATAGTATTAAGCTATTTTAATCCCTGTCAAATATGGTTACAGCCTAACTGGATAAAAATGCCATAAAGATTGATGGTAACCATGGAAACCATTTTGCTACAATGCTGGTTACTGATGGCTATTATCTGTATTGGTTTTACAGAAGAATACAGGTGTTCTTATTAATCACAAACAAGCAATGTTCAAGGCATTACATCGTAAGTAATTGATAACTGGAAGTGAATACAAGTCAATGTCTATTCAAAGGACTCACAACATCAATGGTTAGAGAAACAGTGTGAAACAGTTATGATTATTATCCAAATCCCAGGATTAGATTACAGCCTTGACAACACTCCCTTGAACCGGTTACTATATATAGTGTTCACTGTATGAGGAAACTATTTAGTTTTGGTACTGCTCGGTTCACCAACAGCAATGTTTAGTGTCAGCTGTTAGTACGCTCAGTGTTAGCGGTGCATGATGACTTTGATGTGAGAGGATTATTGATCGGTACTGTCATGAAGATATTAATATATATAATGTTATTGGAACTTATTTTTAAATTGGATTTGTAGTAGGGTCTGTGCGTGAGTTAATTGGATTGAAGCCAGCTAGCCTGGATGCTTTGATGTATAGTAGTTTGAGATGCTAATTAGATAAACGTAAGACTAGAAGGTAAAGAGTACATTTGCATTTTGTTCAATAAACTATTCAAGAGAAGGGAGTAAAATTTGCACCTAGCTAGGAGATACCAAGCAATATGTTCATATTACTAATAAAATCAGTACTATGAAAGGGGTTTTATGGTTAGAAGAGGTGGAGTTCAAAGACCTCGTGATCCAATGAGAATTTACATTCAAAGGGAAAGCTAGGTATAACCCGAGAGGAGTTTGTGTGTGCGGGTGAGAGGCATGTAAGATCTAAGCAGCCTGTAAGCCCTACAACTGTCTGCAAAAGAAACAAATTGAAAGGAATTTTGTCTTGAATTCATAAGATAAAATGTGCTTTACCTGATGTCTGTTTAAAGTCTTTGGGTTGTTGTTGCCTTGGTGAAGATTTACCAGGGAGTGATTAATTTGGGGACTTGTTTAAAAGTTATTATGGTAATAATTTGTAGACATGTGTATGTGTTTAAATTTGTTGTTAAATTAATAAATGTTTAATTTAATTTAATTTATATAAAAAACCTCTTGAGGCTTGGTGGTTTCATTTCTGAGCTGCATCTCAAACATACCACTTGAAAATATAGGTTATGACAGTTGTTTAAAGTTTCCTCCTGGGGTTTTAAAAAACTCAGCCTTTACCAATTGCTGGGTCATAACAGTACACAAACATTGAGAAAAAAACCATAGCCAATTACTGTGAAGTTTCAAATCTACTTGATATTATACAATTTCATTACATTATCTTCAACAATATGCCAAGAAGGAAATGAAAGTCAAATGTAAGTATCTTCTAATGACCAATTACAGTGGAACATTGGCTGAGGCCAGTGAACTGCCTGTACCACAGTGAGTTCTAAAGTGGAAGAGACAAAGTATAGGAGAGTTTATTTTACACATTGCATGATTCTATAATAATGTGAACATGATCTTAGGGTACTGAATGCACAGTTCTTGAATCTGAATAATTAAACTACAGCTGGGAAGTTTTTGATTGGACATAATTGCCAGTGAAACCCCAGGGATCAAATGTAAAGCAAATACCTTACATATAAGGATGTAAGTCAAATCAGAAAATTGCTGGCAATACTCAGCAGGTCCAGCAGCATCTGTGGAGAATGAAACAGAGTTAACGTTCCAGGTCAAATACCTTTCATCAGAACTGTAAGAAGTTACAGATACAGCAGGTTTAATATAATAATAATATCAAGTACAGAGGCAGGGAAAAGTGAGGTGGGATAAAAAAAAAACAAAGGGAAGCCCTATGGTATGGCAGGAGAGATTAAATAATAGCAAGTTGTATTTATATAACATAATAAAACAATCCCAAGGTGCTTGGCAGGTGTTATAAAGCTTGTATTTATATGGCACCTTTCAAGTAATAAGCATTCTAAAGCACTTCACAAGGGAATTATAAAACAAAATATGACACCAAGCCAAATAAGGACAGATGGCCAAAATTTTGGTTGAAGAGGTAAGTTTTAAGGAGCGTCTTAAAGGAAGAAAGAGAAGTAGAGAGGAGGAGATGTTTAGGAGGACATTCCAGCGATTAGGGCCTTGGCAGTTGAAGGCATGGCCACCAATGGTGGAGGAATTAAAATTGGGGATGCACAATTGGAGGAGTACAGATATCTCAGATGTTGTGGATTGAAGGAGATTACAGAGATAGAGAGGGGCAAGGGATTTGAAAACAAGGATAAGAATTTTAAAATTGAGATGTTGCTTACCAGAAGCCAATGTAGGTCAGCAAGCATAGGGGTGATGAGTGAACAAGACAGGGTGTGATTAAGGACACCAGCAGCAGAGTTTTGGATGAGCTCAAGTTTATGGAGGGTATAATGTCGGAAGCTGGACAGGAGTTTGTCAAAATAGTCACGTCTAGAGGTAAGAAAGGCATGGATGAGGGTTTCAGCAGCAGATGATTTGAGGCAGGAAGAGTCAAAGGTTGTTACAGAGGTGGGACTAGATGGTTTCAGTGCTAGTGCGGATATGTAGTTGCAAGCTCACCTGGGGTCAAGTATGATGCCAAGGTAGTGAACAATCTGGTCAGCCTCAGACAGTTGCCAGGCAGAGGGATGGAGTCGGTGGCTTTGGAATGAAGTTTGTAATGGGGACTGAAGACTATGGGCAGAGTAATACGAAGTGGGAGGTGATGGACAGCAACCCCCCCAACCCCCTGGAAGTTCAGTCGACGTGGAGCTGATATGCTCCACGCTGCCCTGTCCAGCAGCCATAAAGCGCTGTGGGGCAGATCAATGAAGGCCAAGTGCGACTTTCGCCCCTCACTGTGGAGGAAGTCCTGCTCTCTGGAGCTGCCGGCCAGTCCAATTGGTCGGCAGATCCATCAGTCCTGGCAGTGCCAGGAAGGCGTCAGTGGTTACTGCCAAGGCTGCAGAAGAAGAAGAAGCCCATGGCCCATGGATCCTCAGAGCAGGTAAGTCTGGGGTCTTGGGCCGGGAGAGTTTGGGTATGTTAGGGAGAGGGGCGGGGGGACAGGAGAGTGGGTTTAAGGAAGGAAGCAGGTAGGAAAAAAGGGGGTGCAACCTTAGTGGGGGCCGTCCTGTGATCGGCAAAGGGCAGCCCCCGAAGAGTGACCGCCCCCACTTCCTTCCTGCCCTTTAAACATGTAAGTGAAAAAAACGGACTGCCCGCTCCTGTCCAGCTGCCCATGCCCCGTTTTATGACATGGGCAGCACTTTATCACGGTCAACTGGTTTGACAACAAGCCTAATTGACCCTTGATTATTCATTTAAATATGGTGGGTGGGCTGCCAATCTCAGTGCCCACCCACCCCTGTATTATAGGGATGAGCTAGGGGGTGGGCAGGAAGGTGGTGGGGTGGGCAGGAAGGTGGTGGGGTGGGCAGGAAGGTGGTGGGGTGGGCACCCACCCTGGATGACACTCACCCAATTCTATGTGCCCCTCCCCACAGGAAACTTGCCCACCAGGGGTATGTAAAATTCAGCCCTATGGCTTCGGTGTTTTCAATATTTAGTCAGAGCAAATTTCTGCTTAGCCAACATTGGATATCGGACATGCAGTCTGATAATTTAGTGTCAAAGCTAAGAGGAGTCAAAGAAAGATGGTTGTGCAGTAGAGGTGGATATTATCAGGTGGAAATTGACACTGTGTTCTCAGATGATGTCGCCAAGGGTCAGCAAGTACAAGAGAAATAGCAGGGGTCAAAGCTAAATCCTTGGGGAACACCAACGGTAATGTTGTGGAAGCAGAAAGAGAAGCCATTGCAGTGATTCTCTGGCTACTATTAGATAAGAATGGAGCCATGCGAGTATATTCTGTCTCAGTTGGAGGGTGGTTATGAGGGATTGGAGGAGGATGGTGTGGTAAATCATGTCAAAGGCTGCCTACTAGTCAAAAAGGATGAGAAGAGATTGTCACAGTTATATGGGATGTCACTTGTGATTTCGATAAGAGCCATTTCAGTACTGTGACAATGGGAAGGAAAACCTGTTGGTGGGTTTCAAACATAGAGTTCTGGAAAGATGGGCATAGATTGGGAAGCAATAAATAATAAATGACAAAAGGAGTGATGTTACAAGGCAAAAAACAATGGTAATGGGAGAAGTAAAGAAGCAAGAGATGGATATAGATGAGATATAAATGGGAATATTGAAATTATCATCAACTGCTGCTGTCCAAAAACACAAAGGAACAGAGTTCATGATCTGAAATTGTTGAACTGAACTTTGCTTCCTGAAGGATAAGAAATTGTTCATCAAGCTTACGTTGAGCTTCATTAGAACAGTGTAGGAGGCTGAGGGCAGAGTGCGAGTGAGACAGAGTTTGAAAATGACAAGCAACTGGAAGTTCAGGGTTATGCTTACATACTTAATGAAGGTGTTCTGCAAAGCAGTTACCCAAACTGCATTTGGTCTCCCCATTGTGAAGGCGACCACATCGTGGGCAGTGAATACAGTTTACTAAATTGGAAGAGGTACAATTAAATCGCTATTTCAGCTGAAAGGGGTATTTGAGGAATTCGATGGTTAGAAGGGGGGAAGTGAAAGGGCCGACATTGCATACTGTGAGTAATGTGGGAAGGGGAGGGAATGCTGCGGATAATTGAGGAGTGGAGTATTGTGCAGCAGAGGGAACAGTTCCTTCAGAATGTTGAATGGGGAGCAGGGAGGAAGGTGTGGTGGCCTCACACCGGAATTGGCAGAAATGGTGCGGGATGATTCATTGAATATGGAGGCTGGTGACAGGAAGCTGAGGACAAGGAAAACCCTATTGTGGTTCGGGCTGGGGGGAAGGGCTAGAGCAGAAGTGCGGGAAATGAAGAGATTCGGTTGAGGGCCATTTCAACCACAGTGGAGGGGCATCCTCAGTTGAGAGAAAAGGAAGGCATATTGGAAGCACTGATACAGTGACAGCATCATCAGAACAGAGGCAATGGAGAGCTTGATGAATGGATAAGATTATTTCTATGAAGAGGGGTCCCCTCTCTCATCTCTTTCTCTGGTACATTGGTGACTGTGTAGTTGCTGTTTCCTATTCCCACCCTGAAATGAAAAATTTCATCAACATAGTTTCCAATTTTCACCCTTTCCTCACCTTAAAAGGTCCTTCTCAGACACTTCTCATCCATTTCTCGACTTGGCTATCTTCATCTCTGGAATTAAACTATCAACCAATTTCTAGCTTGAGCCCAGTGACTCTGTACAGCTACCGTGACTACACTTCCAGCCATCCTGCTTCCAGTAAGGGCTATAATCCATTTTCTCAGTTTCTCCATCTCTGTCATTTCTGTTTGAATATTGCAACCTTTCATATCAAGATTCTGACATGTCTTCCTTGTTCTTTAAGTGTTGGCAGGGCCCTCAGTTCCCTCCATTCAACCCAGTTCGTTTCATTTCCCAGACCTGCTTTCACCCCTTCCCCCTCCCTCCTAAAACCACAACAGGATTCCCCCTGTCCTCACCTTCCACCCCAACAGTCTCTATGTTCAATGGCTCATCTTCTGCCATCTCCATCACAATGCCATCACCAAACACATCTCTTTCCTCCCCTTTCAGCATTCTGAAGGTGCCGTTTCCTCCGTGATATACTCAGTCACCTCAACACCCTCTCACCTTCCCGTGCAAATACAGGAGATGCAATGCCTGCCATTTTACCTCCTCCCTTCTCATCGTCCAAGGCCTTTAACACTCCTTTCAGCTGACACAGCAATTTCCTTGTATTTTTTTCAATTTAGCATTCTGTATTTGCTGCTCAGGGTGTGGTCTTCTCTACACCAGGGAGACCAAATACAGATTGGGTGACCGCTTTATGGAACACCTCCCTTCAGTCCACAAGCATGACTCCAAGCTTTCAGTCATCTGTCACTTTCACATTAATTCTCCACTCCACTCCGCCCTCTCTGACTTCATCTTCCTATACTACTCCAATGCAGCTCAATGTAAGCTCGAGGAATAGCACCTCCTCTTTCAAAAAGGCACTTTACAGTCTTCCAGACTCAACCATGAGTTCGACAATTTCACATCATAACTTCTGCTCCCATTTTTTCCAATGGCTGCTATTGGTGATGATCCTGCTATTTCCATTTGCACCTCCTCTAGACCCGACTTTTGTTTCTTTACTTTGTCCCACTATCACCTCATTGGAGCCAGTGCCCTCGTTTGTTGGGGCTAAAGGATCCAGGTTGCATGCTTGTTTCAGGGTGATCGAGTTTGTACTAAGACAGAGAAGATCAGTAGGCCGTTCTTATTAATGTTCATTAAATTCATTAATAAAAAACAGAATTTGGGAGTCAAGAAGTCAGTTACTTCCACCTCTCCCTAGAAATTATGTTTGCAAAATAATGCACATTGAATGCCTTACGAAGACATTTTTCAGCCTTGTGTTTTAACAGACATTAGGTTGAATTTTACTGGGACAGCTGAGATCCCAATGCCAGGACCAAAAGTGGAAGGCAACCCCACTTAGACAGGAGGCAGAAGCCAGAGAGGCATATTCCTGGTGGTGCTACAAACCAGGTGCTGGAAAGTGGGATTAAAAATGAACAGCTAGTTTCTTTTTTTTGGCTGGCGCAGACATGATGGGCTGAATGGCCTCTTTCTGTACTGTAACTTTCTTATGGTTCTAAGTGACTGCTGCCAGGGACACCATCCCAATTAATGATGACAGGTCCCCAGCCAATCAAAGGGCTGACAGTTCAGAAGCACCACCGCTAGTGGCAGCTATTGTTGAGGCTTCAGCTGAAGAATGAGGGTGCTTCAATGGCTGGGCACCCTCTAAGAGGGGTAAGTAGGATCTGGGGATGCTGGAGCCCAACAGGCAGGCTCCGGCAATCAGGATGGTAGTCTCAGTGAACAGGCGGTGCCATTGCTTTGGGGCATCCATTGATGCCAGGAGGCCCCACTGTGGACCATGGAATGTCCAAAAAGGAGCCCCCCCCCACCTTCTCTGGAGCTTGCTGGGAGGCTACCAGGTTTCACAGAGCGGTCTCTCCACATAGTGCAGAACCACCCCAAAGCAGAAAAATGCCTGTGGAGGCAGGAAGAGGCCATAAATAGGCCACTTAAGTGGCTCCATTGGGCTCCTAACAGCAGCACATATGCAAGCTTTCCTACCATTGGCCAAATTTCATTGCAGCAGGAAGACTTCGAGCAAGAGCATTCCACCTCCAGTTTGTCGCCAAACACCAGGTAAAATTCCAATCGTTAATTTTTATCCTCGGAATCGGGTATAGAACATTATTGTGTTTCCAAAAAGGAATCTCCTGTACCAGTGTTACAAAAAGACAGATGAGGAAAGTGAGGAAGAAGCATGAAAAGCAGGATGGACCACTTCCACACCTGTGAATATTTCATTAAGGAACATGGTCCCACTTTTGGAAGAACCTTTCACTGTTATTGCTGAAAAAAGAGACATGTCAAAGCTTTTCATCTTGCACTCATCAGGACACTTCACAAGAATACCAATATAAGGAGAAAACAACAATTTATACTATAAGAGAGTGTTGATTGGTTGTTAAGTGGACTCTGATTGGTAGATGTTTTGCCATGGAGAATGCACCAGTGATGGTGACTGACAGTTAACTGCCAAGCATTGTTGAAATTTAAACCAGGCAGCTTGACCCTGATTGGTTAAGACATTGCCCTGAAGAATGAGTCAGCAAATAACTGTCACTTATTTTGTTTAGCTGAAACAGACACAATGTGTGTTCATATTTTTTCTGTCTGCAAAGAACAGGGCCCTGAATATTAATATATGTAGCTTCCAGCAACACTGGAAATGCACCACACTGCGAAGAGAATGTTTCCTCTTGTGGGAGAATCTAAAACTAGGGGTCACTGTTTAAAATTAAAGGGTTGCTCATTTAAGACAGAGGTGAGAAGAATTTTTTTCTCTCAGAGGGTAGTGAATCTTTGGAACGCTCTTCCTCAAAAGGCAGTGGAATCTGCATCTTTGAATATTTTTAAGGCAGGAACGTGGGGTTGAAGTTACTTTCAGATCAGTCATGATCTTATTGAATGGTGGAGCAGACTCAAGGGGACGAGAGGCCTACTCCTGCTCCTAATTCGTACATTCAGGTGTATGTTCAAATGACTGCAAGACGAAAGCTTCGACACAATCTCTTTTTTCAGCAATACTCAAGTTCTATACTACCAAATGACTTTCACTGTTACCTTACACATCTGACTGCAAGCAAACACTTTCAGGGATAGAAATGGGTGTGAAGTTTATTGTGTTACGTTCTGCACATTGCTGGTAAGTTGTACATGGTGTTCCAAACAGTGAGAACAAGGTAATTGGGAATAGGAAACTTGCTTATTACAATGCATTGTTACATAGCGTGGTTGTTTCATGTTACCTTGGTAACGCCAATGAACTTCTTCTGTCATTGTGTTTCCATGCCTGAACACCTCCATAGCTACCTCCTGTCTCTGGATCCGGATTACAGCCTTTGTGAACCTTCCCCGAGCAAAAAGGTTGGGTTTTCCTTTCCCTGATTTCAGGTGAATTACACTGCAACCGAAGGGTCTATGGGGATAAAATTGCTCAATGCCAGTACACTTTACATCCATTTATTACATTAAAGTACAGTGACTGTTAAGGCAAATACGGCAGCCATCTTGGGCACTGGAACGCCTATAAACAGCAGTGAAATGAATATCAATCTGCTTTTGATGGTATTGGTTGTGGGAACAATATAAAAGCATAAGACCAAAGTGTTATTACTGAGCAGTGCACACCTTCTGGTGGTAAACCCACCACAGAGATACCAACCTCCATTGGCAGTCTTTTGACTGGACATTTATGTCACTAAGTGGGAAATATCAATGTTAAGGCTTTGCTCTCTGTTGTATGAATTTAAAATAAATATTTCAGTCAATATTTTGCATAATATATTTTAAAATTCACAAATGCAGATTAGCACACCATAAAATGGACCCAGCAAATTACCACACTGCTCTTTTTTACATTAAGATTGAATTCCCATGTGATATTGAAGGTTATTCATCCTTGCAATTCAAGAAAGATGTGTAACCACACTTTCAGCTTAAAACTAGAATCAACAATAGATTATTAAAATAAGGTTGTCTGTATTTTTACCAAACTTCAGTGTAAAGGCCAGAATGTTGTTTCCTCCCAGAATTGGGCAGAAAACTATTCAAACCCTCTCACAATCTCAGCTCCAATATATTTAAAGTAACATTTCTAGTCCTTGTACTAAGAGAGGTTAGATATGAAGCAAAAACAGAGAATGCTGGAAATGAAGCAGCAGAACAATCAGTATCCATAAAGAAAAAGCACACTTAACGCTTGATTGTACTGACTGACCTGCTGTGTACTTCCAGCATTTTCTATTTTTGTTTCATATTGCCAGCTTTTGCTGTTTTTTCTCTTCTCTTTAGACACGAAACCAAGGTGATGTTAATTTTCATTTCACTTGTTAAACAGCAGGAGATAACTGCTACATTACAGCAAGCACCACCCCATTGCCTCAACATCCTGCTTTTGTCCCACACTTTAAAGACTGTTCTCATTTTATCCACCTCAGAAGGATGAGACTTAAGTAAATCATGTTGACATCAGGATACCAGAGCTTTTATCGCTCAGCCGATGAGTTGTGTGAGCTTTAGGTTTGCTGCCTGAGGGTTTGGTGCATGGCTGTAACTATAGTTATCGCAATAACATCACATTTCATATACTTTCTACACCCCTTTACAATGGATATTTGTAAAAGGAAAATCATGTTCACATATGCAATAAGCCTGAAAAGAGAGCAATTCCCCTCATTTTAGACATCCCAGTCAGTTTGAGAAGTCAATGGCAGGGCCTGAGAACATTGAAGGAGTATGCCATTGTGGAACTGGATGCCTCCACGAAGCTCAGGATCAGGATTAAAATTTTCTCCCTTTACTCACTTATTCACTCACCATGTTAAAATACTGTGAAACATTTTATTTCTATTTTCACTCTGTCTGTCATAAAGGTAGCAGTAAATGAGAAGTGACATTAATAGACTTTTACATAAGTTTGTTTTTGTATTCTTCACAGAATCATTCCACATGAAGCACTTTGAAAGAAATGAGTGAATATGTAAACCACTTCCTGCAGTGTCGTATGCTGCAGCTCAGGGAAGATCTTGATTGCATTGCTCTTTAGAGGGAGCTGGGGACGCGTAGATATAACTGGTGAAGCAAAAGACATGTGGAATAACTTACATGCAATTAACCATAAACAAAACTGAACTAACAGAGAGCCATGAACACAGACAAATAAAACAACTGAAACTGATTCCAGTTTTTATTTTAATTTAATTTTTATAATTGAATATGTCACGCAGTTTGCAGGGTTATGCTGGACTGAGATGGATAGGGGTCAGGACTCATTGCAAATCAAGATATGATCCAGAGTAAATTGAAGATTTATAAGTCAGCATCTCTGCTTTGATACAAAGTGACAGCTTTAAGCAAAAATATTATTAATGGCTGCACATTAAATTTTCACGATCTAAACTCTGGGAAGCCAGCAGGTTATAGGGACTCGAAATATTAAAGATTGAATGCAGAGCCATAAGAATCCCTATTGAAACAATTAATCAACTATAAATAAAATTTGTGCAATATGCTTACAACCACTTAGGAGGGCATCTTTTCAATCAACAGCCTGTTAAAATTCACCAGCCAAAACACATCTGATTAACTACATCATTCTTTGCTTTTTTAATTATTTTTGTTAACATGTTGAATATTTTTCCTCAGACAGGGTCACTGGTTTGGAGGAGTTCCTGAGCCTTGCTATGTGAAATGAACTGATAAATATACTGTTGAAACAACAGGCTTGCTGAAAATCCTTTGGATAAATGACTGCATAGTCCATATTCAAAGATGATTGGGCCTAGGACAATACCCTGAGGACATCACTGCAGGAGTTCCTCAGAGTAGAGTCCTAGGCCCAATCACCTTCAGCTGCATCATCAATGACCTCCCTTCCATCATAAAGTCAGGAATGGGGATGTTCGCTGAAGATTGCACAATGTTCAGCATCATTCACAATTCCTCAGATACTGAAGCAGTCCATGCCCATATGCAGCAAGACCTAGACAATATCCAGGCTTGGGCTGACAAGTGACAAGTAACATTTGCACCACACAAGTGCCAGGCAATGACCATCTCCAACAAGTGAGAACCTGACCATCGCACCTTGACATTCAAAAGCATTACCATCATCTACCCGGAGGAAGCACTGAGGATGGCAAGGGTGCAGAATGTACTCTGGGTGGGGGACTTCAATGTCCATCATCAAGAGTGGCTAGGTAGCACTACTACTAAACAAGCTGGTCGAGTCCTAAATGACATAGCTGCTAGACTGGGTGTGCGGCAGGTGGTGAGGGAATCAACAAGAGCGAAAAACATACTTGACCTCACCAACCTGCCAGCCAAAGATGCATCTGTCCATGACAGTATCAGTAGGAGTGACCACACACAGTTCTTGTGGAGACGAAGTCCCACCTTCACATTGAGGATACCCTCCATCGTGTTGTGTGGCACTACCACCGTGCTAAATGGGATAGATTTTGAACAGCTCTAGCAGCTCAAGACTGGGCATCCATGAGGTGTTATGCGCCATCAGCAGCAGCAGAATTGTGCTCAACCACAATCTGTAACCTCATGACCCAGCATATCCCCATTCTACCATTACCATCAAGCCAGGGGATCAATCCTGGTTCAATGAATAGTACAGGAGGGCATGTCAGGAGCAGCACCAGGCATACCTAAAAATGAGGTGTCGACATGGTGAAGCTTTAACACAGGACTACTTGCCAAACAGCAAATGATAGGCAGAGCTAAGCGACCCCACAACCAACGGATCAGATCTAACCTCTGAAGTCCTGCCACATCCAGTCGTGAATGGTGGTGGAAAATTAAACAGCTCACTGGAGGAAGAGGATCCACAAATATCCCCATCCTCAATGATGGAGGAACCCAGCACATCAGTGCAAAAGATAAGGCTGCAGCGTTTGCTACAATCTTCAGCCAGAAGTGCCGAGTGGATGATCCATCTCAGCCTCCTCCGGAGGTCCCCAGCATCACAGATGCCAGTCTTCAGCCAATTCGATTCATTCCACGTGATATCAATAAACGGCTGAAGGCACTGGATACTGCAAAGGCTATGGACCCTGACAATATTAGAACCATAGAAAAGTTACAGCACAGAAGGAGGCCATTCAGCCCATCTTGTCCATATTCTGGCAATAGTACTGAAGACTTGTGCTCCAGAAATTGCCGCACCCCTAGCTAAGCTGTTCCAGTACAGCTACAATACTGGCATCTACCCGGCTATGTGGAAAATTGTCCAGGTATGTCCTGTACACAAAAAGCAGGACAAATCCAACCCGGCCAATTACCACCCCATCAGTCTACTCTCCATCATCAGTAAAATAATGGAAGGGGTCATCAACAGTGCTACCAACCGGCACTTGCTTAGCAATAACCTGCTCATTGACGCCCAGTTTGGGTTCCACCAGGGCCACTCAGCTCCTGACGTCATTACAGCCTTGACTCAGACATGGACAAAAGTGCTGAACTCCAGAGGTGAGGTGAGAGTGACTAACCTTGA
Source organism: Cetorhinus maximus (assembly GCF_964194155.1). NCBI lineage: Eukaryota > Metazoa > Chordata > Chondrichthyes > Lamniformes > Cetorhinidae > Cetorhinus > Cetorhinus maximus. The sequence goes on from NC_135884.1 coordinate 126,447,456, forward strand.
CATCAAGGCTGCATTTGACAGAGTGTGGCATCAAGGAGCCCTAGAAAAACTTGATTCATTGGGAATCAGGGGGAAAATTCTCCACTGTTTGGAGTCATACCTAGTACAAAGGAAGATGGTTGTAGCTGTTGGAGGTCAGTCATCTCAGCTCCAGGACATCACTGCAGGAGTTCCTCAGGGAAGTGTCCTCAGACCAACCAACTTCAGCTGCTTCTTCAATGACCTTCCTCCCATCATAAGGTCAGGAGTGGGGATGTTCGCTGAGGATTGCTCAATGTTCAGCACTATTCGCGACTCCTCAGATACTGAAGCAGTCCATTTCCAAATGCAGCAAGACCTGGACAATATCCAGGCTTGGGCTGACAAGTGGCAAGTAACATTCGCACCACACAAGTGTCAGGCAATGACCATCTCCAACAAGAGAGAATCTAACCATCGCCCCTTGACGTTCAATGGCATTACCATCACTGAATCCCCTGCTATCAACATCCTGGGGGTTACCATTGGCCAGAAATTGAACTGGACTAGCCATATAAATACTGTGGCTACAAGAGCAGGTCAGAGGCTAGGGATCCTGTGATGAGTAACTCACCTCCTGACTCCCCAAAGGCTGTCCACCATCTACAAGGCACAAGTCAAGAGTGTGATGGAATACTCTGCACTTGCCTGGATGAGTACTGCTCCCACAACACTCAAGAAGCTTGACACCATCCAGGACAAAGAAGCCCACTTGATTGGCACTACATCCACAAACATTCACTCCCTCCACCGCCGACACACAGTAGCAGCAGTGTGTACCATCTACAAGATCCACTGCAAGAATTCACCAAGGCTGCTTCAACAGCACCTTCCAAACCCACGACCACTACCATCTAGAAGGACAAGGGCAGCAGGTAGATGGAAACACCACCACCTGGAAGTTCCCCTCCAAGTCACTCAGCATCCTGACTTGGAAATATATTGCCCTTCCTTCACTGTGGCTGGGTCAAAATCCTGGAACTCCCTTCCTAACAGCAATGTGGATGTACCTGCGCCACATGCAGTGGTTCAAGAAGGCAGCTCACCACCACCATCTCAAGGGCAATTAGGGATGGGCAATAAATGCTGGCCCAGCCAGCAAAGCCCACGTCCCATGAATGAATAAAACAAAATGTACCTGATGGTAGGAAATCTATTATGATGATACAATGTGAACTTACTCCCATTGTGTGGGAGACTCCTGATACTAGTCTGAAATATTTCAGATTTTTAGAAGCACATCAAGACCCAAATTTACTTACATTTTGGAACAGGTGTGATGCCTAAGTTCAGAGTACCAGCATATTTTGCAACGGGACCGGTTTCTGTTAGATTCCCACCCGCTGATGGCTGTACTCGTGTTTTCTTTCAAATTCGCCCTCCCAATGCCCATGAGTAGTCACTGTAATATATTTAGGTGAGGATAGTCAGGAGGGCAGTCACCAAAGCCTGTAACTTGCAACAACATTGCACTTAGAATGAATACAAGGAGGCACAGCTATTGCCAATGTCAGCTACAACTGGCAAATAGTAGGAGGCTGCAGTCTGGAGAAGCTTTGAAGAGCATTATAGAAAGGAAGAAAGGAGATCAAGGTGATAATTGATAGGATGAGCCCTACAAGGAATCCCCTTCTCCCTAAAGAATATACAGGTCCTGCTCACCTTATGACTGCCTCAATGAAGATCTCTACATGAGAGAAGTGCTCTTCACCAGAAAGGGACAATAGTGGATCCACTTGCATGAGGATCTGTCAAGAAACCTCTGCCTTTAGCTGTAAAAGTAACAAATATGCTCAATTTCTATGCTACTGGCTCATTTCAAGCAGCTCAGGGACCAGTGTAATAATGTGCTGGGATCCATTGAAAGATTCGTGTTGCACTTTTTGTGGAGAACTGAAGAATTTATTCAACAGTAAGATAGCAATATAATAAGCAATCAGTTTTATTGCATTTCTGGGACTCCCCAAACTAAACAGTGCGAAAGATGGTACACAAATTGCAATGTGAACGCCTACAGTTAACTCACAGCCCTTTTTAAAGGGAACTTCCAGAATGTGTGTGAGCAGATACAAATTCTCCACTTTAATGTTGGGCATTTTTATCCTCACAAAATCTGCAATTCTCAGAGTTTTTCAAGTAATTGGATGGATTCTAGGTGGCAAAGCATATCCTTTGTGCTCATGGATAGTGAGCATTCTGCAAGTAATAAGAACAACAGCTGAGGCACGCTAACTGAAGGCACATGCCTCTACTAGAATTGTGATAAAGAACCATGGATGTTCTAAAGGGATGCTTTTGCTGCCTTATAGATCAAGAATGTGCTCTGCAATTTGCTCCCAAGCATGTAACCACCATAGTTGTTGCCTACACAGCTTGGCATTCAAAAGAACAGGGCAGGAGATTCCTGTGCTGATTTGGAGACAGAGATTGGATTAACTGAAGACCATCACTCAGAACTCCTCAATGATGGTTACAAGGAGCACCCAAAATCCGTGAAAAGTTCTCATCAGTTTATTAATCTCCCTCTGTCACTATTGTCATTTCTCCATTCCCCACTTCTGAGAAATTGTGCTCATCCTAGAGCATCACAGGAGCTGAGAAAGCTTAGCCCAGGCTCGGTGTTTCAAATGGAGGTTGGGGATGGAGGGTGTGGGGGTTGAGATGAGGGCTGTGAGGTAGGAGCATGTGGGGTGGGGGAGGTTGGAGGGTGGGGTGGGGGAAGTTGGGGTGATTGGGCGTGAGGCTGGGGGTGGGGTGGGGGGAGTTGGGGGAAATTGAAGGGATGGAATGGGGGAGGTTGGGAGGGTTGGGGGTGGGGTGGGGGAGGTTGTGGGTGTTGGGGTGTCACTTTTAAGGCTTAGTACCACAAAATTAAATACTATATACTTCACAAAATTCTCTTTTGAATTTAAACAGCGTATAAATAGCAGTCTAAATTTTCATTATGCCCTAAAGTAAACACAATTCTGATGTCTCTTGAGAACCATGTGCAATGTAAAACAGGTTACTGATTCACTATGGGCTGAATCTTTGGCTCGGCGAGCAGGGGCGGCGCCCACACGTCGAGGTGTAGAAGTGACTTGGGGTGATATCAGGCATGCGTCCTGACGTCACCACACGTCATTTAAATTTTCAGTTTGGCGGCCACGCAGCCAAGTTGGCTGCGCACCCGCCAAACTGTCAAAGGCCTGTTCAGGCCATTAATGAACTAAGTAAGCCAATTGAGAAAACTGCCCATTCAACCTTAAGGTTGGTGGGCAGGCAAAGAGCCCAGGTGGCCTTTGCATTTTTCATGGAACTTCATCCACAGGCGGGATGAGGTTTCATGAAGGGTTTATAATTTAAATAAATTTTTCCATTTGAGTTCATTGACATGTCCTAGCTCATGTGCCACTGTCACATGAGGGGACATGTCTTAAAATTTTTTCTTTTCTTTATTAAAATTTTTGGAACTTAAACTAATCTCCCTGAGGCACCTCTGTGCCTCAGGGGGATTTCTGCACTCTTTCATGCACATGCGCGAAAGAGCACAGGCCCCGACTCAGGAGAGACCCCACCCCCCCGCCTGCCCTTTATGGTAAAAGCCCTTTATGCTGTTTCTCTGGGATTTCAATGGACTTTTTTTGCCAGAGTTACAATAGACGATCGGGAATCTTCTCCCCAGAGAAATATTAGTCCCACGGTGTGACCACCTTCTGCTAGATTTTAAACAGGATGGTGCAGGGTGGGGTGAACCTGGGATGGAGTAGTGATTTGTAAAGCTTTTCTTTAAGCAATCTCTTAGTGACAACTAGGGATTTTATTCCCAGGCTTTGCAAGTGTAATAAAACAGATGACAGTGAGTCAACACCCTGTTTTGCATCCCGGTTTTCAGTTCCTTACATTTATTTTAATGAGGCCCAATATTCTCAAGCCTCTGGTACATCAATATAGCATGTCATCAGAATTGTGCCTACTTTCGGGCATAATGAAAATTTGGGCTGCTATATATATGCTGGTTAAAATTCAAAAGAGAATTTTGAGAAATGTACAGTATTTCATTTTGAGGTATTAAACCTTAAAATGTCATTGTCACTCCTTGTCCAAAGCATGAGAAAATGGGCCCACCATTAAAAACCTGGAAAACTAAGGTTCTCATCCAACCAGCTCCACAGAACAACACCTCCCCCATTGATTAAGATCAACTGCGATATCCTGGAAAATAAGGACCATTTTCCCAACCCAGGGAGCCTCCTCTCAACGAAGACAGACATAGATGACAAAATTCATCATCGCCTCCACTGTGCCAGCTCAGCCTTCAGCTGGCTGAGGAAAAGAGTATGTGAGTACCATAATCTCAAACCCAAGGCTAAGGTCATGGCAGCATTGATCCCCGCGTTCCTATGGCCGGGATTTTCTGGCCCCATCATGAGCAGGACCCACCGCGGGCGATGCGGCGCCCCAGACAGAAGTCTATTGACTTGCGATGGGACCGGAAAATCCCGGCGGTGGGCGGGTGTGGAAAGTCCCGCCCTATATGTTTAGGAAACGTAGACAACGTACAGCTGGCACCTCAAAGCACTGGAGAAATGCCACCAGTGGTACCTTCATAAGACCCTCCAAATCTAGTGGCAAGAAAGGTGATCCAACAGCGGCATCCTCTCCCAAGCCAACATACCCAGCATTGAGGTGCTATTCAGTTAAGCGCCAAGCTCCTCTGGGCAGGTCATGTAATTCATATGCCTGACACCAGACACCCAAAGAAGCTGGTCTACTCGGAACTTGATTATGCCAGGAGACTGCCAGGAGGACATGCTTTAGGGATGTCCTCAAAGACCTGAAGAGGTCAAACACCCTACTGAATCATGGGAGTCCCTGGCTTGTGACTGACCAAAATGGAGAAAGTTCATTCAGGAAGGCACCGAACACTTCGAGAGACTTTGGCTGGAACATGCAGAGGCGAAGTTGAGTTGTCAGAGAGAGCACATAAACCTCCCAATACTTCATCTAACCAACCCCCCAAGCACCATTTGCCACACATATGGCGGAGTCTACAGATCCCACATTGGAGTTATCAGCCATTTCAGAATCCAATGAACTAGAGTGGAAGCAAGTCATTCTCAGTCCCGTGGGGCTGCCTAAGGAGAAAAGCTTGGCCAATCCTGTATTAGTAGGGTCTGGTAAATAATGGGTTAATGTGGGACTGAGTACCGCACTGCCCACTCAGTGATGTAAGAAGGCACATGACCCAGAACCAGGGTCAGTCTAGAGATGGACAGAGATGGTAAAGACCTAGGCTGGAGTCAGCTCCCTACCAGTACCCTCTATTGTAAATGTATACATAGTTATGAGTTATTCATAAAGGCTTGCTGTTAACATACTCTAGACCACAAAGCCTACTTCATGTTGTCCGAAGCAGAATTCTTCATGGTGGCAGCATCAGGATCAAAATCCATCCTCACAAGAATGCTGAGAAGCTAAGAAAAAGGAAACCTTCAACGGATTCTGCACTGAACCTAACTCCCAACTGAAGCTGCAGACACTGAGAAAACTCATCAGAGGGAAAAAAATAAAGAAAAAGCTTCAGATACAGAAGAGCCTGAAAGCAAACAACAAAAAGTAGAATAATGGCAAAATACTGCAGGTGCTGGAAACCTGAAACAAAAGCAAAAAATGCTGGAAAAACTCAGCAGGTCTGACAGCATCTGTGGAGAGAAAGACAGAGTTGACAGCATCAGTGGAGAGAAAGACAGAGTTAACGTTTTGCTCTTTAACGCCCTGAAGAAGTCATACAGACTCGAAACATTAACTCTGTCTTTCTCTCCACAGATGCTGTCAACTCTGTCTTTCTCTCCACAAAAAGTAGAATCTTTACACAAGCAGAAGAACCCATTGCATCCTCCTTGGAAGTCCAGCTTCAGCGAGCAGAGCTCACAGCCTGCAAGGTTGAGATAAAATTTTTAACTTCCAGGCCAGCTACTCCTGATAAATCCCTTTTAAGTCATTCAGTCAGAAGTATTGTTTGAAAGCAACCCTTCACTAAACCTGATCCCAGACTGCGAGTCTCAACACGTGGCTCCCAAGTCCAGCAAAAAAAAAATCATTAATAATTGATTTCATCCATACTGGGTACCTCGCGACCATCCAAGTTCGGACACAGCAAGCCAGCGGTGCCTTTCTAATAGCCCCGACTCCTAATGCTGAATGAATTAAGTCGGCAGACAGCTGACCTACACTGCCATTGTGCTCCCTTCTTTTTCAGGCAGAAACGTACTGCCGCCATTTTGAAAGGCCCACCAAAACCGGCAAGTGCAGGAAGATCCTTTGTTCAGCAGTAGCCAGCGATGCCATCTTGGAAGCCTGTAATCTCTTAAAGCTGTACCCACACTTCTTAAACTCATCAAAAATAGGTTGCAATTCCTCACTTACAGCTCCACTGGGATTCACCCATGGTCCTGACCAGTTACACAATTGGAATCTTTGGAGGAAAAGATTTTTGAGATAGATCATTGCTGCAGGTCAAAATAAAAAATCAAAGGCAGAACAAGTTAATACACTTCATTATTCAGTTGGACCAACAGCAGATCACATCATTACACGACAAGCTATTGATGGATCATCTGCCAAATTTGATAATGTTTTGAAATCTTTCGACATCTATTTCAACTTGAGATCCAATAAAATACTGGAGGGAGCTAAATTTAATAAGAGAGTCCAGCTCCCTGGGGAACCTGTTGATTCCTTCATTAACAATCTCTATAGGATGGCAGAGGGGTATGAATATGACGATTTAAAGTCTGAGCTCATCCGACACAGAATCGTGGTGGAGATTGCAGAGGATTCACTCTCTGACATCCTATAAGCTAGATGATCTTACCCTCAACAAGGCATTCCAGCTGGTTAGACTGTCTGAGCTACTTGAACAGCACAGGACCATCCTGAGAGGCGAGAACACTTCATGGGGCAGAAACCAACCCTCCCTTCACCATATCAGGTCACAAGAATGCAGGGACCACCCAAGTCAGGAAAAGCAACCATGAACTGCCCAACTGAGCAAACTTGCCAGCTCTGTGGTGTGAAGCGCGCTCACAGGAGAGATCAGTGTTCTGCAAGTATAACCCAATGCTTCCACTGCAACAGAACAGACAAGTTGATGAACTGTAAGTCAAAACCCCAGCACTGCACAGAAAGCCCAAAGATTATTAACGAGGTCGAGACCAAAAACCCAGAAGATGTGCAGCTGCTTTTCTTGGGGGACATTAGAGAATGCGGTTCTTTATCTTGGAATGCTGATATCCTGGTAAATGGTCATCTAACACATTTTAAATTAGATTCAGGTACCAGTATGACAGTCTTGTCAAATGTCGAACCATGTCTCCAAGGTCGTTGAATTCAAAATACAGACACTCTATATAAATTATAGAGCAGGGGGAGTCCAACTCCCGGTTCTCAGTATGATCCTTGAGCCACAGAGGGATGGTGACAAACAAATCTTTGAGCTGATGTATGTTGTCCACAATCAGCCTTTCTCTCTTCTGAGCAGAGATGCCTGTGTAGCCCTCAATCTTCTTCAGCCGACGGAAGATGTCAAGACTATCACAGTCATTAGCTGGCCAGAGCAACATGGTCCTGAGTTCTCAAACACTAAAAAGTATTCACAGTCTGATTTCACCTGTGATCGTTCTTCTCTTTTTGTGGAGCAGGTTTGTCCATCATCATTCCAGGTCCTAGAAAGTCCCCAGTGATCAGACCAACCTACTGCGCATGAGATTACCATTGAACCTCCAGTGGAAATGGTACCAAAGAAGTAGCAGCAATCTGAGCAGCCACTACCTCCAACTTCGATGACAGTACATTCGGTCAATACACCAACCACTGTTCACACACAGCAATGCCCAGCCAACGTGCCAAAATCACAAGGGACGCTGGAACCTGGTAGCAGTTGCACACTATCAACAACAAAAAGCAGGGGTGAAAATGCTACTTAATCTTCTTCTTGCCACAGGAACGCTCTTCCTCAGCCTCAGAGAGCTTCCAGGTAGCCTAAACAGAAAAGAAAGAAGAAAAAACACCGCCATGTAGACAAATATAATTTTCGTCCATCTAGCAAGAAACAGCAAGAGTAACAACAACCATACACTGCCAAACAAGCCAAAACAACCAGGCATGGTTTCACATCAAGCAATGGAAGAAGTGGATGAAACCATACCCAAATGTCAGTCCAACCTCCAAGCCAACAACCAAGAACAAGCAACAACACATCATACCATTCCCTCGAGAGAACAGTGAATGAGATGTGGAAGGCTTATAAGGCCTCCAGACCACCTGAACCCCTAACCTCAAGGACTTCAGCGATTCAAGAAGGCAGCTCACCATTACCTTCTCAAGGGCAACTAGGGATGGATGATAAATGCTGGCCCAGCCAGCTAAGCCCTCATCCCAAGAATGAATTTTTAAAAAAACTTGAAGGGGGGAGATGGGGTAGTAAGAATGTTATTAACGTTGCTAATGTTAATACTGTAATAGCAAAAATGTTAGAATAGCATTAAAGTTGTAACAATAATGCACAAGACTTGTAACAGTGTAAGATTTGGAAGTAAACTAAAGTAACTATATTCATGGGATAAAGACTTGGGGGGAGGTGTAGTGTTGGAATCTGGTACATAAAGGGTTAATGTGGGTCTGAGTACAATGCTGCCCACCCATTGATGTAAGAAGACACATGACCCAGAGCCATGGTCAGTCTAGAGATGGACAGAGTTGGGTAAAGACCTAGACTGGAGTCAGGTTCCTGTACCCTGTACTGTAAATATGTATACAGTTATGATTTATTAATAAAGGCTTGCCGTTAACATACTCTAGACCACGAAGCCTACTTCATGGTGTCCGAAGCAGGATTCTTCAAATCCCATTGTGAATCCAAATCAGACATAACATACCACAGTAGGGGCAGTGCTGGAGTGGATCAACAGGTGAAAAACCTGTTCTTTCAACACAAATACACCTGTAGATTTTTTTTAAAATTCATTCATGGAATGTGAGTATTGCTGGCTAGGCTAGAATTTATTGCCCATCCCTAATTGCCCTTGAGAAGGGGTGGTGAACTGCCTTCTTGAACTGCTGCAGCCCATGTGTTGTAGGTACATGCACAGTGCTGTTGGGGAGGAGTTCCAGGATTTTGAATCAGCGACAGTGAAGGAACAGTGATATATTTCCAAGTCAGGATGGTGAGTGGCTTGGAAGGGATCTTCCAGGTGGCAGTGTTCCCATGTGTCTACTGCCCTTGTCCTTCTAGATGGTAGCGGTCATGGGTTTGGAAGGTGCTGTCTAGCCTTGATGAGTTCCTGCAGTGCATCTTGTAGATGGTATACCCTGCTGCCACTGTGCATCGGTGGTAGAGGGAGTGAATGTTTGTGGATGGGGTGCCAGTCAAGCAGGCTGCTTTGTCCTGGACAGTGTCAAGCTTCTTGAATTGGAGCTCATCCAGCTTGATCGTGATCATCCAATTTGAGCTCACTCATCCAGACAAGTGTTGAGAATTCCATCACTGTTATGGCATAGCCAATGTAAATGCCGAGTTGTTCAAATCACAAAGAGAAACTTGTAACAGCTGCCACAACTTGTTTTGCAATTTGTATAAATTTCAAGATGCGTGCCTTGAACTCAGTAGTATTAAGACCACCAAGCCTTATAGGTTTTTACAAAGCTAGGGCCAGAATATTGCTGTCAGCATACAGGGGCGGGCCCGACATACCAACATACAAAATGATGCGGGCGTGTGTTCCGACGTCATCGCCCATCATTTGGATCTTTTGGTCGGCGGGCGTGCGCCTGAGGAAGATGTATACCCGCTGAACTGTCAACGGATATTAATGCCATTAATAAAGTAATCAAGCTTATTAACAATGCTGTCTCTCCAGCCTTAAGGTTGACGGGCAGATGAAGAGCCCAAGCGGCCTTCGCGTTTTTCAGGAAACCTCATCCACGGGCAGGTTTTATTAAATAAATAAAAAATGTTCCCAAAATATAAAAACATGAGTCACATGAGGGGGCACGTTTGAATAACTTTTTAAATGATTTATTTAATTATTTTAATATCAACTTAATCTCCCTGATGCAGCTCCCTGAGGTAGCGCCGAGCGCTACTGGCCACAAATTACGCTGGGCGAGCCTTAATTGGCCAGCCCACGTAAAATGGCGCGCGCAGCCAATCGTGGGCGGCGAAAGGTTCCGCGTCCGCCCCCGACCAGCCCGCCCGACATAGCTAAGATGCTGCCTAAACATTTATTAACAGGAGGGATGATTTCAAACACATACATAGATCTACAAATTACTACTATGATAACCTCTAAATCCCCTACTTAATCTGACTCCCAGCTACACTTGTGGTAAGGCAACAGTACGAGACATAGGACTGGATTTTCAGCTCGGCGTGCAGCTGCACGCCCAACACGCACAAGCGTGAAATAGCGTGCAATGGTGTCAGGCGAGCGTCCGGGTGTCATTGTGCAATCGTGTGATATTCTGGTCAGCAGGCACGCGTGGGAGTCGGCAGCGCACCCACTGACAATTAAGAAGGCTGTTAAGCCCATTAATAAATTACTCAAAATTAATGTTTTTCCTGCCCATCCAACCTTACGTTTGGCAGGCAGGTGAAAAGGCCGAGTGGCCTTTGGATATTTGAGGAAACCTCATCCACGGGCCAGATGAGGTTTCCAATGTTAATTAAAATTAAAATAAATTTTTTAAATCTCATTTTTAACTTGTCCCTGCTCATATCACATGAGGGACATGTTTACCCTAATTTTGAAATCTTTATTTTTAATGTTAGAAATCTTCAGCTTCCTGAGGCAGCTCTGTGCCTTCAGGAAGCTTTCACTGCGCGCTCCCCCATGCCTGCGCTGACTTCCACGCTGGCCTTTCTCACCACCCCACCAGGGTTCACGCTGGCTGGATGTTAATTGGCCAGCCGACGTGAAATCGCAGTCGGGGCCTGATCGCAGGTGGCGGTCAGTTTCACAGCCGCTCTTGGGTATGCCCGATGAGGTAAAAATCCTGCCCATAGATTTTAAAAGACCCAAGAAAGGTGACACACAATACCCTGAGCCAGTCGAATTCAAAGTGAGTTTTCTTAACCTCAGTCCTTTGAAAACAGCAGCTTGAGGCATAGATGCTGAAAGCTTCTCACACTTGTTAGATCTTAAAAATGCCTATCCTTACACACAGCTTTTGCTCCTTTATACATAATTTCCCCTTTGAATGTAAATTCCCATTGTTTCACTACGTCTTTAGACTTTATCTCCATGATAATAAAAATCTCTCATAGCACTAAGTTTTATCAGCAATCTTTGGAAAAAATAAACACACAGGCCAGGATTTTCCCCTCGGCGATTTGGGCGCGGGGCCCGGTCGCTGAGGTGAAAAAGACGTGGGATGACGTCAGGAGGAATCCCCGACGTCATCCCGGTCCATTTAAATTTTTAGGAAGGCGGGGGAACAGCGAAATCAGTTGTCCACCTGCTGACCTGTCAATGGCCAATTGAGGCCATTGACAGGCTATTTAAAGTAATTAAAGACCTGCCCATCCAATCTTAAATGGCCGGGCAGGCCAGGAGCCCCAGCGGGCTCCAGGTTATTGATGAAACTTCATCCACTGGCAGGATGAAGTTTCATGTCTGTATTTTTAAAAATTAATAAAGTGTATGTGGTCTTTATTAACATGTCCTATCTCGTGTGACATTGTCACATGAGGGGGACATGTTAATAATTTTTTAATTTTTGGACTTTTAAAGTTTTTTGGACTGTTACTAATCTCCCTGAGACAGCACTTTGTCTCAGGGAGAAGTGCACTCTTTCAGTTAGGGATTCCCCCCCTCACCCCCCCGCCGCACAGGAAGCGCATAGCGTTTCGCGTCGTGGATGCCGCTGGGTGGGCCTTAATTGGCCCGCCCACTCAAAATGGCGGCAGGCCCCGTTTCAGTGGCGGGGGTCGGCTGCCCGCCTGCCGCCAAGCCGGTGGGGCCCGCCCGCCATCCAAGGGCAAGATTCTGCCCACAGGGTAGAATCTTCGGCTCGGCGAGTGCAGGCAGGGCCCGCTCGCCGAGGTATAAAATGACGCGGGGTGACGTTGGGCATGCGTCCCGACATCACCACACATCATTCAGATTTTCCGAACTATCAAAGACCTATTAAGGCCATTTAACAATCAATTAAATCATTGACCTGAGCTGCCCCTTAAGGTTGGCAGGCAGGCGAAGAGCCCAGGCGGTCTTCGCATTTTTCATGGAACCTCATCCATGGGTGAGATGAGATTTTATGAACGTTTTTAAAGTGTTCGAAAAATTTTTATTGATATTAATGGAATGTCCCAGCTCATGGGCAGGATTTTATGACGCGTAAAATGACGCATGTTGACGTCGGGGGGAACTCCCAATGTCACCGCACCCCATTTACATTTTCAGGAAGACGGGGGCGCAGCGAAATCAGCTGCGCGCTCGCCGACCTGTCAATGGCCAATTGAGGCCATTGACAGAGTCAATTACGTAATTAAAGGACCTGCCTGTCCAACCTTAAGGTTGGCAGGCAGGCCAGGAGCCCCGGCGCAAACTAGAAAAAGCATGAAATCTCATCTACGGGCAGGATGAGGTTTCATGTATGGTTTAAAAAATTTTAATAAAATTTTTATGACAATTATGGACATGTCCCAATTCATGTGACATTGTGACATGAGGGTACATGTTAGGGAAATTTGACTTCTCTATTTTTAGGTTTTGTACATTTTGAGCCGATCTCCCTGAGACAGCACTTAGCCTCAGGGAGATGAGTGCGCTCTTTCGTGCGCATGCGCAAAAGAGCGCATTCTCGATTTTGGGATCCCCCCCTCCCCCGCCCGCACAGGGGGCGCATAGCGCTTCTGTGCGGATGCCAAGCTGGGCGGACCTTAATTGGCCCACCCATGTAAAATGGCGTCGTGCCTCCGATTGGGGGCGCCGATCAGAAGCACGCCTGTGCGCGCCCGCCCATCAACCTCCCCCCGATGGGGGGAAAGTTCAGCCCCATGTGACAGTTTCACATGAGGAGACATGTCTTTAAATTTTTTTTCTCCCTTTATTCAATGTTTTATATGTGAAACTAATCTCCCTGAAGCACCTCTGTGCTTCATTTCTGTACTCATTTGCGCACATGCGTGAAAGAGCGCACTCCCCAACTCAGCCTACTCCCCCCACCCGCACAGAGAGTGCTTAGCGCTTCCAGGCACGCGTCACGTTGGGCGTGCCTTAATTGGCCTGCCCACGTAAAATGGCGGCGCCCAGCCAATCGGGGGCGCCGATCGGTTGCGCACCCTCCCCCGCACAACCGCCCCCCCCCGATTGGGAGAAAATTCTCCCCACTGTTTCTAAACTTCATTTGGCTAGGTGACACATTTCACCCCTCCTTTGAAAACAACCTAGTCTGGTTTATTTAAAAATGCAAATGTCCTTTTATACCTTACATTCTAAACTTCCCCCATGTTTACCTCAAAACCTTCAGACTAGCTGCCTTTAATCCAATTAAGTCTCACACACACACATACACAGATATATCAGACACAGGTACCACTATTTTACAATAAATTCCAATAACATTATGAGGATTATTATATCTTCCTGCCAATCACACTCCTGACTTGTGCCTTGTAGATGGTGGACATAGTATTGATATGCCTTGCCCAGTTCAGTTTCTGGTCAATGCTAACGCCCAGGATATTGATAGTGGGGGATTCAGCGATGGTAATGCCATTGAATGTCATGGGGCAATAATTAGATTCTCTCTTGTTGGAGATGGTCGTTGTCTGGCACTTGTGTGGCGCTAATGTTACTTGTCACTTGCAGCCCAAGCCTGGATATTGTCCAGGTCTTGCTGCATTTGGACATGGGCTGCTTTAGTATCTGAGAAGTCGCAAATGGTGCTCAATATTGTGCAATCATCAGCAAACATCCCCATTTCAGACCTCATGATGGAAGGAAGGTCATTGATGAAGCATCTGAAGATATTTGGGCCTCCTCAAATTTATTTATTCAGCGTCCCGGCATCCACTGCACTCTGAGGTAGTAAATTCCACAGATTCATGATCCTTTGAGAAAAGATATTCCTCCTCATCTCTGATTTAAATCTACCACCCCTTAGCCTAAAACTATGGCCTCTTGTTCTCAAATGCCCCACAAGGTGAAACATCTGCTCCATGTCTACTTTGTTTATCCCCTTTAGCATCTTATATACCTCAATTAGATCTCCTCTCATCCTTCTAAACTCTTTGAGCCACGTATTAATGACTGCTTCACAGCGACGGTGACTGTAGAGGACACACTTCCCAGACTGTTTCACGGTGACGGTGACTGTAGAGGACACACTTCCCAGACTGTTTCACGGTGACGGTGACTGTAGAGGTCACTCTTCACAGACTCAAGTGTTATTGCAACTGTACAAGGGGAATCGCTGTAATCGGGGGCAGGATTCAGTTCTCAGCCACTTCCACTATTTGCACCATGACAGAGAGGCTCTCCATTATAGCGAAAATCTGGGTCTCAGTCTTGTGGATGCTGGAAATCTGAAATAAAAACAAAAAATTGCTGAAAATATTCACTTTATTAGGCAGCACATGTGGAAAGAGAAACAGAGTTAATGGGGAATTTTAACTTGGGCAAGTGAATAGATTTGCCATCTGGTGACTCATTAAAAGGGTTGAAATTGATGCCGTATTGCAAAAGGAAAATGTTAACTTTTACCCTTAACCTCAGCACAATCTGCTGCACAGGGAAAATTCCCCTGGGACATGTTGCCAATTATGATTTGCAAAGACCTCTGTCATGAAAGTATGATAATTCTCATAATATTATTGTGATTTATTGTATAAGTGGGTTAATAGTGGGGTTTGGATAGTTTCTGTGTGCGTGAGTGTGTGTGTGGGATTTAATTGAATTGGAGACAGCTGGTCTGGAGGCTTTGACTCATCAAAAGAAGCTAGGTTTGAAATGCTAAATACGTAAACACGGCTAAAGTCTTAGAATGTAAGGTGAGGAGAATTTGCATTTTTAGATAAAACAGGGCAGTTTGAATTTCAAAGAGGTGGTGGAATGTTTACACCTAGCCAGAGAAGTTAGGCAAAGCAGTGTGTTTATTTCTCCCAAAGGTTACTGTTAATATTAGCACCATGAAAAGATTTATATTATGAGAAAGGTAAAGTTCCAAAGACATATGGGAACAATGAAATTCACATTGAAAGGGAGAAACATGTATAAAGGAGTATGAGGCTATGTGTTAGGGAAGGCATTGTAAGATCTACCAGAAGTATGAAAAGCCTCCAGTATTTGTGCATTGAGCCTGCTGCCTACAGAAACCAAAGCTGGGAAAAGTCACTTTGAATTCTATGGTCCATGATATTGTGTTAAGTTGCCAGAATCTGTTAAAAATCTATTTTTTTTTACTGTTGCCTTAATGGGAGTGTAACTGGAAGCCAGATTAATTAAAGGTTTAGGAGATATTATAGTAGGAATTTGTAGACCTATGTATGTGCTTGAGATCTTTTCTATTGTTAATAAATGTTTAATTTAGATTTTTTTAAATCTCTGAAGTCTTGGTGGACTTATTACTTCTGAATTCAGGGCATGCATCTCGAAATAAATACAAATTGCAAAACCATTGTGATCGTGTGATCAAGTTTCCCTCATGGATTTGATCTGCCTGGTACACATCAACTGCTACGTCATAACCAGCTAATTATCAGCTGTTTTCGCCAGAACTTTTGAGTTTAACTGTGTGCTTGGGTTTCCAGGTTCCATGGACCTATTCAGGGAAATCAAAAGGAAATGAGAGTGAGATTTGAGTGGTCTGAACAAGTGAAAAGCAAAATACTGTTTAAATGCTGAGAACTTACATCAGCTTCCTTGCCCAGGTGAAAGGCTTTTGCTCACCGGATTTGTTCTGTGAGTACATTTTCACTGCTTGAAAGTGATTTCCAATACTTTGGAGTTTATATCCATTGATCTTCACTTCCCAGTTGTCAACCTTCAGATCAGCATGGGAACCACTGATGCAGCTTTACCCTGGACCCCTGGCGAGGAACAAGAGGAGCAGCAGCAGCATCAACAGCAACAGCAGCATTGGCCTCTCCTTATCCATCTCCTGCTCCAAAGAATACTGGGGATGAGCACAGAGCTCCAGCTTGCAGAAGGCGATACCTCCAGCACAGACTATACAGACAGAGGATAAGCTTCCTGGACATGATTAAACAGCAGTGCCTCAGGCAGCTGAGAGTTTCCCTAGTCACTGACATTGCAGCCTCCTAGAGGCAGACTTTCTGCCAACTGGACCAAACTGGCAGGAATTTCCACCATCTGTCAGACTCATCACAGCCCTTAACTTCTTTGCCTCTGGTTCCTTCAAGGGATTGGCAGATGATATTTGTAGAATCTCTCAATCTCCTGCCCACAAGTGCACCTCGCAGGTGACCGGTATCATGTTTACCAGGGTCGGGACTTATGTGCACTTCTCAATCGATGAGGCCAGTCAGAATGAGTGGCCGCTTGGCTTTGCCACTTTCCCCCAGATCCAGAGAGTCATCGATTGCACACATGTGGCAATCAAGGAGCTGCCATTTCACCCTGGAGTCTTCATCAATCGAAATGGCTACCAGTCCATCAATGTTCAGCTTACCTGCAACTACCACAAGATTATCAGGCATGTCTTTCCAAGATTCCCAGAGAGCTGCCATGATGTTTTCATCTTGCATCAGTGAAGCCTCTCTAAAATATTCACACCTTGAAGTGAGTGGCTCCTTGGAAACACAGCCTCCCCTTAATAGACATGGTTGATGACACCTATGAGCATCCCAGACAATGATGCCCATGAAGGGTGCTTCAGAAGCTACCTGGCCATCAGAGCTGTTATAGAGGAAGCAATTGGGATGCTGAAGATGAGCTTCAGGTGCCTGGATAGATCTTGGGGCACCCTTCGGTCTGCACCAGCCAGGGAATTCAGAATAATAGTGGACTGCTGCACCTTGCGGGACATTGTACAGCGAGGACTGGAGCTCCAGGAAGAGGGAGGTGCTGATTGCAATGCCTCTTTGGAGGAAGAAGAGGAAGGGGAGGAGGAGTAACATGAGGAGCAGGAGGCGATGCCTAGTGTGGAGAAGTCACCAATAGCTACATACATAGCAGTCCAAGATACGCACGACGGCCTGATTCAGGCACGGTTCACTATTAAGACAGTGTATCAATTTGGCAACCAAATTCTGAACCCTGTTACCCCGTCCACCCCTCCCTCACCCGCGCCACAACCCCGAATAATCCGCAGCATAAAGCAGCCGCACAATCAATAATCTATCTCTTTCACAGACACCCATTACTCATCTTTAACTCTTATTTTACCATTCGTCACAAGGGAGAAGGTTCAGCAGCAGATACAAATGGGAAATATGGGAAAATGGAGCAAGCAAATAGATTTTATAGAAACATTGAACGGAAAATTAACAACCTAACACCCATCTCCATACCTTAGTGGAACTACAATTCCTTACATTTCCTTGTTCTACTACCTTCATGTGGAGGATAATCACCTAGCAATCATCACCTAGCCGGCAGCATCCACATCCCATGACTGAATAAAAAAATCCCTTCAGCTTCAGCAAAGGAAGTGACAGGCTGCTCAGATCCCTGCTCTGTCTGCTCAGGTGCTCTTGGCTGACATCGTCTGGATTTTGGAGTCCATGAAGAGCCTGCCAAAGACTGCCCATTTGCACCTGTGATGGAGCAGACTTGGTTATCAGGACAGGAGGCAGCTAAGGCTGGGTGGTGTGGTAATGATCATGGGGTTAGAAGTGCAAGTGTTTTGAGCCGATGCCCATTTCCACGTGTCCCTTCTCCATCTGCCCTCCCACGGCCCAACCCCACATTCCAGCTAGCAATGAACTGGGGAGAATTCTGTTGTACTTTAGAGGGGTGCTCAACAGCCAAGGCTAGGTTTTCGTCAATCCTATTTAGGGAGACATTCAAAGTGTGCAGACCATTGATGAGGGCTGGCATGCATTTTCTCCTGCCATGTTCATTGTGGCTGGAAATGGTGACAGGACCATATACAGTTTCTGCTGCTGCTTGTGCTTCTCCAGATTTATCTATTTAGTCAATGGCCCCTGAGATTCAGCAGCTTGATCCAGCTGAGCAGAGCTTGGAGTGTTCTGTGCCTTGAAACAAGTATCCTCCACTTCTGTCCCTACCTCCACCATCTTCTCATCCTCTCTTATGATGTGTGGACACCATGTGAGAACCCAAATGCCCTTCTTGGTGGACCCAATGAGTTGTGTGTCTCTGAACTGGCGGACTTGTGTATCAGTGCTCTGATGGTGCATCCTTAAAGTGAGTGACCTCCTCTGAGGAGTCATTCTTCTCCCTCTGTCCCACCTCCTGCTTGAAAGGTCTATGGGAGATGAAAAACATGAATTTGCACAGTCAGGGTAAGGGGGTGCTAAGTCATCATTGTGCACGTGATCATATTTCACTAACTGTTGGCAATAAGTCGACATGAATGAGTGTTGTATGCCAAGTGGTTGTGTGACATTTCATTCTATCACCAGGTAGCTGGGAGATTCCTATCTCTCTACCTGCAATGGTCAGGCATATTGAGACAGCTTATCTCCTCCTCTGCAGCTGTCAGTATGGAGATGGCTGGAGGGCCACCACTAGTTCTTTGAGTGTTCTGTGCTTTTGTATGCTAGGAAGGAAGGAAGAGGCCTTTGAATGAGAATAATGGAATGTCTTGTGTGGATTGATGCACAACATTTGTGGAAGTTCACTGAGGGCTAGGCGTGACATTGCATTAGGATGAGGGTGAATATCAGTGACTATCGATGGGGATGAGAGCAAGTGCCTGGACAGAGAGGGATGGAAAGTTATTTGGCTGGTAGGAGTGATGTGCGGGAGTAGGCTTGTGAAGGCAGAGTGAGGGAGGTTAGGGTAATATGCACTTCAGAATATACTTAAATGTACTGTGCCATGCACCTTTCCTGCCCTGATTAGGTCACTAAAATTCTTCTAGCACTGTATCTAGGAGCGTGGCACCACACTTCCTGTCGCTGATCATGTCAGCAACTCTCAACCAAACCTTCTTGTTCTCTTGTGGCTGGCTTCCTCCCCACAACCCTGTCAGTAGAGACTGGAATCTTCCTGCAGGCCCTTACAGCCAGCAGCATCGCCTCTAGGGAGGGATCAGCTGTCTTGCAATGTTGTCAGTCCATTGCTGCAGGCTCTCGCTGTTTAAACAACTGGGCCGAAAGTGATGGCCTTAGAGACCCATTCATGAGTTTGCAGGCTATACAGCATGAAATGATCTGAACAAGATAGCCATTATCCCGCTGGGTGCTTTTGATTCGCGCTATTTCAGCATCAAGCTTGCGTGGTGAGCAAATGGCTGGGGCCCTATTTACAAGGTTGTCAATAAGACCAATCTTATCGGCCTAGTCACCAATGTTCCACTTAAGGCAGCCATAGATATTTGCACAGCAGTAGCACGATATCATGGCGATCTAGACCCGCCACCACTGCGCGAATCAGTTTTCACTGAATTTATGAACTCGGCAACTCGCGCAGTTCAGTTCGGTTTTAATGACAACATGTATGCCCAAATAGATGGCATTGCCATGGGATCCCCTCTAGGCCCAGCTCTCACAAACATCTTTGTTGGGTTCCATGAGAAACATGTCTTCAATGGAATGACATCTAACCTCCTACCCCTCGCATATTTCCAATATGTGAATGATATGTTCGCTATATTTAAATCCGCAGCTGCATGTAATAATTTGCTTACATGTCTTAATGGACTCCATCCTGCACTTAAACTCACCTTTGAAATGGAGCAGTCAAACGAACTGCCCTTCCTTAACGTACAAGTTGAGAAATCTGCCAGCAGTTCTCTACCATGGTCTACCGCAAGCCTACCTTCACTGGGATTCTTACCGTTCCACACGCCATACGATTGATCTTGCACTGACGAGTGCAAGACGAAAAGTTTCGACATGTCTCTTTTTTCAGCAATATTCAAGTTCTGTACTACCAAACAACAAAGTAGAATCATTACTAGTACCTGCTGTCCAAAATAATGGGAGCAGTGTTTATGGTCTGAAACTTTTGAACTCAGTGTTCAGTCCAGAAGGCTGTAAAACACCTAATTGGAAGATGGGGTCACTGGTTAAAAATAAACACTTTCAGGCTATGGAATGTTTAGCAAAAGAGGCAAAAGTCATGAAATCAGGTTGGAACCAATAAACAGACATATTTCAAAGTTATGTCACGCTTTGATGCTAAGTTAGAACTTCGGTAAACTTCATGTACACAAATAACATGGAGCCAAAATGTCTGTTAGCTAACTTAAATGTTTTGAAAACTGCAAGAGAGTAACTCAAACTGTCGTTGATTAATGATGTCAGAGTTTGTCTCTTTTTGAAATGCACAACCTAACTCCACAAGGATACATGTTTATATGCTTTATCAGATAAACTCTGCCTTTAATTCTCCAAGCAACAGTTTGTAAGAAGTCAGTAATTTAAGGGTCTGTTTATTGGTTCCAACCTGATTTTATGACTTTTGCCTCTTTTGCTAAACATTCCATAGCCTGAAAGTGTTTTTTTTAACCAGTGGCTCTGTTTATCTGTAATAAAAACAGCTGCAGCTGTTAATAGGTTACTTTGATTCGAAAAGCCCTTTTGGCCTTCACAATGCATGCTGCTCAGATTGAGTTGCAGGTAGAAGGTTATGTCTCTGTCTTCAGCCTCCGACACTGTTCCAATGAAGCTCAGTGGAAGCTCATTGAACAGCACCTCATTTTCCGATTTGGCTTTACAGCCTTCTGGACTCAACATTGAGTTTGATTGTTGTGTGGCTTTAAAATGTTCGTGTGACCAAGAAAGGAAGCTACTATTATATTTACTAATAAAGATCTTGAAGGCACCTATAATATTCATGAGGGATGTTAAAATTACCAAAGGAAATTTAAACATATCCTCATCATCAAGGCAGTCTATAATATCATTGTTTAAACAAAAAAAGACACCTCATTGTAGCTTAATGTGGATTTTGATAGGACAGTACAATCTTGTCAAAGAAACATCCTACGCACCTTGGAAAGAAAGATATAAAAATTGTTTCAAAGAGTGAGTCAATGTATAAGTCAGGCAGGTTAAATTTGAGTTTTGAGCGTTGTCTCATTATTTCTCATAATTCTCATGTCTGAACAGTAGAGTTACCTGTCGGGGGTAGAAGGTTATGTCTCTGTTCTCAGCATTCTACACTGTTCCAGTGAATCTCAATGGAAGCTCATGGAACAGCACCTCATCTTTTGATTAGGCAATTTACAGCCACCTGGACTCAGCACTGAATTCAACAATTTCTGTTCATAAACACTGCTTCCATTATCTTGGATAGCAGTTGCTGGTAATGAGTCTGCTTTTGTCATTTTCTATGTCCATCTTTTGTCTCTATATTTGCCCCACAATCACCCCCTTTTGCCTTGCACCATCATCCCTTTTGTCATTTAATCTCTCCTCAATTATACCCTAACACAGACCTTCCCTATTGTTCTTTCTTCCCTTCCACCCTTTTTTCTACCTCTGTACTTGTTTAAAGTCCATTGTTTTCTAACTTTTTCCAGTTGTAATGAAAGATCATTGACCTGAAACATTGGCTAGAATTTTATTGCGGGCTTTGGGGTCCCAAGCCCACGCTTTCTGGGACCCAGACCGAGGGCACGTTTCCGTGAGATGGCCTCCTAATTGGCTGTCTCCAAGCTTATCGTCCAATTAAGGACAGTGGGCAGGATCCTGGTGCTGCCGGCCCAGTCAGAGGACTGGCAGCCCTGAATCCTTGCCATCCCCACCAGGAGAGGTAGGCAATGCTGAGGCAGTTCAGGGTTCACGAAGGGGCCTCAACTTGGAGAGGTAAGCTAAAAATAAACATTCAGAGCGGCAAGGGAAGCAGGTCCCTCCGATGCAAGGAGAAACTCCTCCAGATGGTCCATTGGGGCTGCACGGTTGGCCTTCTTTGTCCGTGGTCCCCATCTTTTGGGGATAGAGCCTTTGGCTCCAGTTGCCCGTGGACTGCCACTGGAGGCTGCCTCCATGAAGCTGGCGGCTTCACATGTGACGGGATACTGCAACTCCATCAGCAAAATGCTGAACAGCACAAGAAAATCATCCCTAATTGGGGCCTTACTGATTTCAATTGGCCTCCATTGAGCAGGCAGCCAATGCTGGCCACCCCTCGGGTGACTTCCCAGGTTATGGAAATGTGTTGAAGAGCCGTCCCAACACAGCTCCCCTCTAGGTTTCCTGGCCCTCCCTTCTAGCCCGCCAACCTGGGGTGGGGAAAATCTGTGAAGGAATCTAGCAATAATAATCGTTATAACATTAACAGAATGATTTTCCCATGAATTAGGGATTAAAACGTTAAAAGCAGGGATCATCTGCTTGAAAGGGTAGAAGCAGTTCATAAGTATGCCTGGGCATACTCATGTGATCAAGAACACCAACATCCTGTGGCATAGTCTTTTCATCCTGTGGCATATTGTTCTCATCCCCTAACACAAGGCAGTTTCTGAAAAACAGGACTCCTAAAAATCATGGACACATCTCACTTCAGTAAGGCGCTGATAATACAGATGTTTTAAATAATCATTATAAGTTACCATAATCTAACAATAGATAACATTATTTTCTATGGATTCATTTAATCACCTGTCCACTGAATCCGGGAAGCTGAGTTCTAATCTTAAACACAATTGTGTGGCTAAGGAGTTTACCACCATTTTTAATTCTCAGCATCTTGCTAACTCTAAGGATGTGACCAGCACATTTGCTCACAGCTTCCTGCTAGCTCAGCCTTTTCTTAGGACTTAAATAATGTGGATTTCAACCAGAAATTCACAGTTATACTGCCATATTTGGGAAATAGAAGGAAACGAACATATTTGTCAAATGTAACAACCCTGTACGTAAAGAAGGTTAGTTATGCAGCTTTGAACAGTATAAATATTGGAACCACGCTGTGGATCTTTAGAGTCATTAGATTCACTGCAGCATTTCTCATGATAAAGGTACAGCTACTGTGGCACAGAAACAATAGCTTTCCCCTTTATTGGGATAGAGGTATCTCGCTAAACTCTGCAGCTTCCTACTCGGGGATTTAAGGTAAATGCTGCTTTAAATGTTAAAATGATATTTTAAATGTCTTAGATTAATATTATTTAGACTTAAAACTTGGATTCTCTATTAGAAACAAAGTGCGAAATCGTTGCAAATTTGCACTAACTACAGTAGCAAGCAGGAAAAAGATTTTACCCACCGTCCGCAATGGCGGCTTTTCATGCCGTATAGTCCGAATTGCGCCTTATTAATTATGCATTCCCAGGAAACACGCTGTTTCAATGGTGGGCGGACTCTCATTCGCCTGCCATGCCGTCACCTCGCCGCTTCACCACGCCAGGAGCCATATTTAAAGTGTAGCCACCGCACACCTCTCTGTGCTTCAAGACCAGAACTGCTGCAGGGAAGAAACGGCCTTGGAAGCAAAGAATATTGCAGCTCCCAGGTGAAATGACGCATCCCTCGAATGTCTTTTGGATGCAGTGGAGGCCCGCTGTGATGTCCTCTACCCCCGCTCTGGGCGAAGATCAGCAAGCAAGGTCACCAATCCAGCATGGGAAATGATGGCAGTGGTGGTCAGCACCAATGCCCTGCAAAAGAGGACAGCCACCCAGTGCCACAACAGGATGAATGGTCTCATTCATTCCGCCAGGGTAAATCACTCTTTGCATCACTCTCAACTCACATGCTCAAATCCACAGGGATCTCACACCTCAAGGGACAACACCACTAACTCTCACATACACCCTCACGTCTTCCTCACTCATATCCTCTCGAGCTTGCATCCTCATCCCGTCCATGGCTTCGCTCATCACACAAACATTCCATGCAGTGCCATGTGTACTGCTCGCTCTCCATCTGTTTTCAGGCAGGAGAAGCCTGCTCACATCAGCAGGGAGAGGTCCCAGACTGGGGGGGAGGGGGGCATTAGGCCCCTCATTCGTTTTGAGGAGTGTGCCATTGCGCTGATTGGTGATGTTGTGGAGTATGCCTGTGGCAACGGTGGATCTTGCACTACATCATCCCTCTCTCAAGGCAAATGTAAGTGCTCTCCCTCCTGCTTTTGACTCTGCTGAAATGCACTAATTATCTCTACTTTGGTTCACAGGGAGCTCTGCCAAGCGACTGACACCCTTGACCAGCCGGACCTTCAGCTTCATCCAGGTCCTCACCTCCAGCCAAGAGGACGCTTCCTCCATTGAAGAGCTGGAAATAAGCAGCCTGGAAGACCCTTCACAGCGCTTACCCACACCCTCCACCAGCGCAGAGGCACACATCTCGGTGGGACCTAGATCTAGAGCAGGCTCAGGTTCACAATCTTGTGGCCACCGCATGGACACATGCCCGCAGCAGGAGACAAGTTCAGCCTAGCTCCCAAGCATTCGGAGGACTGCTGGGGAAGAGGCATTTGTGAGGTCAGATGAAAAGCCTCTGGATTCGGCCGTCCAACTCATCCTGAAGAGTCAGTAGAAGGTGAGGGAACATCACACAGAATCCCTCAACCGAGTGGCACACGAGTCGGAGGAGTGCATCCGCCTGCTCTCTGATGAAGTGGTACCCACATGTGCGTGTATGGAGGTTTCCATGGGCAGGATGGCGGATCATGAAGACCCTGGACCAACAGAGCACGGAGATGAGCACAGACCTGCACTCCGTCGCAGGAGCCATGGGTGAGAGGGAAACGGGGCACCTCGACATCCCACCAGGTGCTCCTTCCCCTCAAGGAGTCAGGACCAAGCCCTCGGGCACACGAAGGGAGGAGGAGTGGCAGATGGACACCCCTGGGTCA
Organism: Cetorhinus maximus; assembly: GCF_964194155.1. Classification (NCBI taxonomy): domain Eukaryota; kingdom Metazoa; phylum Chordata; class Chondrichthyes; order Lamniformes; family Cetorhinidae; genus Cetorhinus; species Cetorhinus maximus. Next base: position 126,472,409 of record NC_135884.1, read on the forward strand.
TCCACTCAGGAATCTCAGAGGCTGTCCTCTACCTCTGAGTATTCGTTGCCTGTGACCCCCTCTACCTCAGCCTCTGTCACCGCAGAGGGAGCAGCTGGCCCACAGGAGGACATCCAAAGCAAGCTGGGGCCTCTATGGCCTCAGGTCTCCAGAGGACCCACGCCAAAGTCATCAGAGGCAACAGGACCAACCATTGCACAGGCTGTCTCCTGCTGCGGATGTCAGGGCAGCACCTAGAAGTCTAAGGCATTCAAAAGTTAAGAAATTCTGATCACAGATGGTTACACGGGCAAACACATTTTATCACTTCACAATCTGAAAATATATTCACTTTGACTGAATAATGTGAAACGGTGTCTTTCAGTTTCATTGACAGGCTTCGCGAGTCCTCCCTCTGCACCTCCCCCATCCCCCATTAGCAGTCCAGCTGCACATGGCCGGCCCACAAGTGATTCTGGAGGGAGAAGTGTCTCTGTGGCAGGGCCTTTCGGAGCCTCGTGCAAGCACTCTCCCATGCACATGGATCCTTCCCACATCACACTCACCTCAATGTCCTGAGCATTTTCAATGCTGCCTGCTGGAGTTCATTTTCAGTTGTCCATCTGAGCTGACCTCCCTATGCACCCAACCACTGATCACACTCCCATGCAGCACTTGTTCTCGCCCACCAAAACTCTCGTTTCACTTTCAATTTAGCAAGCATGGTGTGTCTAATGTTTTTCTTCAGGTCTCCCGTCCTTTCCCCTCCCCCAGTCACCCATTTCCTTTCTCCCATCACTGTTGACCCCTCTGGTATCACTTCCACCTCCCTCCCGTCACCTACCAGCCGCAGCCTTTTTCTTTCAAGAATGTCCAGGTGAATGTGCATGTTCCCTTCCTTTCCAAAAATCCGACCTCCATCCACATTAACCTCCTTGACCTCCTCCTTCCCAGCCCCAGGATCCGTGTCTGCCTCTGAGTCCCCACCAACCACCCTTACCATCCCTTCTAACGATACCATCACACCCTCCCCCTCCCATGCTACCGCCTCACTCTGCCCTTGGTCATTCTCATCATTCCCTCCTACCATGCCCATCCTCAGTTCACTCCCCAGGGGGCAGTCATGGAATCAACAGAGCCCTCCCATGTACATTAACTTGGACATCACCTCCACCCCTGAGCGAGAGCCCATTAAGCAACGTGGAGTTCAGAGAGAAAGAGAGCCCATAAAGCAGCATGGAGTTCGGAGAATGAGAACCCATAAAGCAGCGGGAGTTTGGTGAGAGACAGAGAGCCCATAAAGCAGCACGGAGTTTGGAGAGAGAGAGCCTTAAGGTGAGAGGACATGCATGAGAAGGGCAGCGGAAGCGGGAGATAAAAACCAGTGGCAGAGACCCCCTTCAACCTGTTTCTACCTGTCAGAACTGAAATGTGATGTCAAATGAAAACAGGTAGGTGATTTGTGAGTATCTCTTCTGTGTCTCTTTTGATTGGCCAAGTGGTTTAAATCAGGAGATGTTATTACAGCTGAAGAGTACAGTTAAGAAATTCACTTTTAAAATATTTAACATCCAAATTAATTAATTAGATATAATAGAGATGGCTGGGCAGGCGATGTATTGCAGCTGTAGTAAGTGGGAGCTGGTGGATGCCAGTGTAATCCATGGTGATCACATTTGCAGCAAATGTTGGCTGCTCGAGGAACTTCAGCTCAGAGTTGATAAGCTGGAGTCGAAGCTGCGGACACTGCGACACATCAGAGAGGGAGAGAGTTACCTGGACACTGTGTTTCAGGAGACAGTCATACCCCTTAGATTACTTACATCAAATTTGGACCATGGTTAGGGATAGGAGGGTATGACTGCGAGAAAGACAGGTATGGGGATCCAGAATTTAGCTTTGGAGGAGCCTCAGCCAGTACCCTTGTCCAATAGGCATGAGGTTCTTGCTCCTGGTGTGGACGAGGGCACAGACTGCAGGGGGAATGAGCAAAATGACCACAGCACCGTGGTACAGGGCGCCATTCAAATGGGGGAGAAAAGAGAAATGTAGGAGTAATAGAGGATAGCATAGGGGAATAGATACTGTTCTCTGCAGCAAAGACAGAGTCCCAAAGGTCCCTACCTAGTGCCAAAGTTAAGGGCATCTCTTCTGGGCTGGAGAGGAACTTAGAGTGGGAGGGGAAGGATCCAGTTATCGTGGTCCACATAGGTACCAATGACATAGATTGGACTAGGAAAGAGGTTCCGCTAAGGGACTACGAATAGCTCGGGCTAAAGTAAAAAGCAAAACCACAAAGGTAATAATCTCCGGATTACTACCACTTGCAAACTTGCATAGGGTAAATAAGATTACAGAGGTAAATGCGCGGCTCAAAGATTGGTGTAGGAGAAATGGGTTCCAATTCATGGGGCATTGGCACCAGTGCTGGGGAAAGTGAGAGCTGTCCTTTGGGATGGGTTTCATTTGAACTATGCTGGGACCAGTGTCCTGGTGAATCCTATAACTAGGGTTGTAGATAGGACCTTAAACTAATTTCCAGGGGTGGGTGGGGGGGGGGGGGGGCGGGGGTTCAATTGAAGGGAACTTTAAAAAACCAAAAAGAAACAAGGGAGCAGAGGTGCAGGGTAGTGAAGAGGCAAATGATAATCAAAGTGTGACAGGAAGGGACAGAAAATATAAGCAGAAGGGTGCAGCAGAAATTGGAACCAGAATGAGTAATAATGGTTTAAGGCTCTTTATCTGAATGCAGGCAGCATTTATAACAAAATAGATGAGTTGACGTCACAAATAGAAGTAAATGAATATAACTTAATAGCTATTACGGAGACATGGTTGCAGGGTGACCAACACTGGGGACTCAATATTCAAGGGTATTCGAAATTCCGTAAAAATAGGCAAAAAGAAAAAGGAGGTGGGGTAGCTTTGTTAATAAAGGAAAGTATCAGTACCGTGGTGAGTAGTGATGTAGGTGTAATAGATCATGATGTGGAATCAGGTTGGGTGGAAATAAGGAATAGCAAGGGGAAGAAGTCACGGGTGGGAGTCGTCTATAGGCCCCAGAAGAGTTGCCTCACTGTAGGGAAAAGTATAAATCGGGAAATAATGGAGGCATGTAAGAAGGGCACTACAATTGTCATGAGTGATTTTAATCTGCATAGTGACTGGACAAATCAGATTGGCAGGGGTGACACGGAAGACGAATTCGTAGAGTGCATCAGGGATTGTTTCTTAGAGCAAAACGTTGCAGAACCTACCCTGGAATAGGCTATTTTAGATCTAGTGATGTGTAATGCGGTGGGATTAATAAGAGATATCGTAGTTAAGGATTCGCTAGGGGATAACGATCACAACATGGTAGAATTTCAAATTCAGTTTGAGGGTGTGCAGCTCTGCTCTCAAACCAGTGTCCTCAACTTAAATAAGGGTAATTACAGAGGTATGAAGAAAGAGTTGTCTAAAGCAGGCTGGGAAAAAAGATTAAGGGGAAGGTCAGTGGATGAGCAGTGGCAGACATTTAAGCAGATATTTCATAACGCTCAGCAAAAATTTATCCCAGTCAAAATGAAGGATGAGAAGGATGAAACACCCGTGGTTAACAAAGGTGGTCAAGGAGAATATCCAATCAAAAACTAAGGCATAAAAAGCGGCAAAAACTAGTGGTAGGCCAGAGGATTGGGAATGTTTTAGGAACCAGCAGTGGATGACTAAAAAGCTAATAAAGAGGGAGAAAATTGATTATGAAAGTAAATTGGCAAGAAATATAAAAACAAACAGCAAGAGCTTCTACGAGTATATAAAAAAAAAGAAACTGGCTAAATTGAGCGTGGGACCCTTGGAGGATGCGACTGGAGAATTGATAACGGGGAACAGGGAATTGGCAGATAATTTAAACCAATATTTTGCATCGGTCTTCACGGTGGAGGACACTATAAACATCCCAAAGGTATCAGCTAAGCAAGGAGCTAATGGGAGGAAAGATCTTGTAACAGTCTCTATCACAAAGGACAAAGTATTTGACAAACTAATGGGGCTAAAGGCAGACAAGTCACCAGGATCTGATGGCCTGCATCCAAGGGTTTTAAAAGAAGTGGCTGCAGAGATAGTGGAGGCATTGGTCGAAATATTCCAGAACTCACTGGATTCCAGGAGGGTCCTAGGGAATTGGGAAACCGCTAATGTGACGTCCCTGTTCAAGAAGGGAGAGAGACAAAAAGCAGGAAACTATAGGTCAGGCAGCCTAATATCTTTGGGAAAATGCTAGGGTCCACTATTAAGGAAGAAATAGCAGGATATTTAGAAAAGCTTAACCCAATCAAACAGATTCAACATGGTTTTGTGAAAGGCAAACATGTTTGACAAATTTGCTAGAGTTCTTTGAGGATAGAACAAGCAGAGTTGATAAAGGGGAACCAGTAGATGTAGTGTATTTGGATTTCCAGAAGGCATTCACTAAGGTGCTACATAAAAGGTTATTGCACAAGGTAGCAGCTCACGGTATTGGCTGTAATGTATTAGCATGGATTGAGGATTGGTTAACACACAAAAGAAAGAGAGTCGGGATTAATGGGTCTTTTTCAGGTTGGAAAGACGTAACTAGCGGAGTGCCACAAGGATCAGTCCTAGGGCCTTAATTATTTACTATCTATATTAATTATTTGGAGGAAGGGGCAGAGTGTAATGTATCCAAATTTGCTGATGATACAAAAATAGGTGGGAGAGCATGTTGTGATGAGGACATAAGGAATCTGCAAGGCAATATAGACAGGTTGAGTGAGTAGGCAAAAACTTGGCAGATGGAGTTTAATGTAGGAAAGTGTGAGGTCACGCACTTTGGAAGGAAGAATCAAAAGGCAGAATATTATTTAAATGGAGAGAGACTCCAAAAAAGTGCAGCACAGAGGAATCTGGGTGTTCTTGTGCATGAAACACAAAAAGTTAGCACGGAAGTGCTGCAAATAATTAAGAAGGCAAATGGAATTTTGGCCTGTGTTGCTAGGCAGTTGGAGTTTAAAAATAGGGAAGTCTTGTTACAACTGCACAGCGTGTTGGTGAGGCTGGAGTACTGTGTACAGTTTTGGTTCCGTGTTTAAGAAAGGATATATTGGCATTGGAGGCAGTTCAAAAGAGATTCACTAGGCTGACTCTTGGGATGAAGGGGTTGACTTATCAAGAAAGGCTAAACAGGTTAGGCCTTTATTCATTAGGGTTTAGAAGAATGAGGGATGAACTTATTGAACCGTACAAGATTCTGAGAGGGCTTGACAGGGTAGATGTTGAGAAGATGTTTCCACTGGGGGGGGGAAATCTCGAACTAGGGGACATAGTTACAGAATAAGGGGACACTCATTTAAAAGTGAGATGCGAAGGAATTTCTTCTCTCAGAGGGTAGTGAATGTCTGGAATTCTCTACCCCAGAGAGTTGTGGAAGTATTTAAATAGGAGGCAGATAGATTTTTGAAATATCGGAAAGTTGAGCGCTATGAGGAGCTGGCACGAAAGAGGAGTTGAGGCCTGGGGCAGATCAGCCATGATCTTTTTGAATGGTGGGGCAGGCTTGAGGAGCTGAATGGCCTATTCCTGTTCCTATTTCATATGTTCTTATGTACACCCCCTCGACGATCATCTGTTCAGAGCAGGCTCTCAACAATGACTTTCCACTTTCCGTGAGCAGCAGAGCCACGTCCATGAGAATCCATCCAGCATGCGGTGGACATTTCTCCAGGGTCCCATTGCTGTCGAGCTCTAGCATCTTCTGCTCCTCGATATGAGCTAGGCCCTGGTGATAAGTCCCGACTTCTGCACGTCATACTTGTCAACACGTGTTCTGCACAAGCGTGTTTTCTTGCCGATGTGCTTGGATGATCCAGCATGGGGGGATGATTCCAGCAAACTGGGATTATAATGATGTGCAGATGTATTACAATGAGATTCCCGATGTCCAACGGTGGAAAATGCAGCCTGGTGTTGATGGGCAGAGTGGACGGTTGCAAACTGGTTACACATCGTGATTTTTCGCCTTCTTGCCATATTGTCTGCTCACACCGCCAAACACGCCCGACGCTAGAGGGCACGGAAAACTCCACCCACAGTTATGCTTTCTTTTCCTCGTAATATTAACATTTCCATTGGCTTTCCCATCAAATGTGAATCGCATGTTTGGTTCTTTAATAAACTTTTATAGAAGTTAGAAAATATGTTGGGTGGAATTGCCCCAGATTTGCACCAAGTGCAACAGCAGACGGGAAAAAGGAAATTTTACCCGCCGGCCACGATGGAGACTTTTCACACTGTATCGTCTGCTTCCTACCTCATTAATTATGCAGCCACAGGAAACACGCTGTCTCGCTGGTAGGCAGCCTCTGAATAGCCTGCCGAGCCATTACCACACCGTTTATTCACTCCAAGTGCCACATCTAAACTGCAGCCACGCACACAGTTCTCAACACTTGCAGCCCAGGACTGCTCTACTGAAGACATGGCCCTGAAAGCCAAGAAGAGTTCAGTGACCGGTCACTGGAATGCCTTTTGGAGGCCCGCCGTGATGTCCTCCACCCCCGCCCTGGCCACAGGACGTCCAGCAATCTCATCACTCCAGCTCGGGAGGTGGTAGTCAATGTCAATGCTGCACAGAAGAGGTTGGCTATCCAGTGCAGGAAAAAGATGAATGATCTCATCCATGCTACCAGGGTAAGGCAATCATCTCATCACTCTAAACTCACACACACTCATAAGGCCATCACACATTCACAGGCATCTCACTCACTGCCAGCTCAAGGGACATCATCACTTACTCTCTCTCACAAACCCTCACATCTCCATTTGGCCTCAGCTCCTCTGGAAACTGACTCCTCAGCCTGCACCATCCTGAAGTCACTTGCACAGATCAACATGTGTCCCCACACACACCCGGGGGTACCCTCCTTCCCCAGTAATGCCCTCGCCCTGAAGCCTCTCCCCTTGCCTGAGGTGACTTCTCCCTCTTCCCCAAGCAAGCCACAGCCCTGCAGCAGTTGAAAAGCCACCCCGCCTTACAGCTGCCCATGAGCCCCCCTAAAAACTTTGTGGTGCTGTCTGTGAAGCCTGGCACTGATGACCATGAGTACAACCCAAAACAAGGTAGGCAAACAAACCTCAAAGTCCCGAGCAGCTCACCAGGTGCACGTCGCTTGTGTACAGTTGTGAAATACGTCGGCGTGCAATCACATCTATGTGCCTGGATGACCCAGCGTGGAGGGATAATTCCAGTGAACGGGGATTATAATTATATGCAGGTGTGTTAAAATGATGTTCCCAACACCTGGCGGTGGGAAACGCCATTGACGGGTGGAGCAGATGATCGCAAACTGATTTCACAACATTGTGAAACCGATTTTTGGCCTTCCTACCATATTGTCTACTCACGGCCGCCATGACGTCCAACACCAACGAGGATAAAAAATTCTGGCCATTGTCTCATTTAGAGGGAAACAGTTTCTCCGTGTTCAAGCGGACAAAGCAGTCCGCTTGATTGGCACCCCATCCACAAACATTTACTCCCTCCACCACTGACGCACAGTAGCAGCAGTGTGTACCATCTACAAGATACATTGCAGAAATTCACCAAGGCTCCTTAGACAGCACTTTCCAAACCCACAACCACTACTGTCTAGAAGGACAAGGGGAACAGATGCTTGGGAACACCGCCACCTGGAAATTCCCCTCTAAGTCACTCACCATCCTGACTTGGAAATTTATTGCCATTCCTTCATTGTCACTGGGTCAAAATCCTGGAACTCCCTCCCTAACAGCACTCTGGGTGTACCTACATGACATGGACTGCAGCGGTTCAAGAAGGCAGCTCACCACCACCTTCTCAAGGGCAACTAGGGATGGACAATAAATGCTGGCCCAGCCAGTGAAGCCCACATCCCATGAATGAATAAAAAAGAAATATTTTTAACAGGATAGAAACCACGATCAGATCATCTTTCATTCTTCTATGCTAAAGGGAATAGAAAAAGGGAGAAGCCAAAAGGGGAAAGAAGACATGTGCAGGGGCCATGGAGAAGGCTAGGGAGTGATACACGGTTAATTTCTCCTTCAGAAAGCTAGCACAGATTCGACAGGCCAAATAGCCTCCTTCTGTTCTGTGTCTATTCTAGGATTATACGATTCTAGGATTATCAAACCTGAACTCCTGAAGCAGGCTTGTCAAACGTCCAGCCCCTAGGCCGCATTCGGTTGGCGATGCCTCTCTAGGCGGCCCCCCAGAGCCAGATTTCAAAATTCAGGTCAAACAAATGAGCTTCAATGGAAGATTCTGGAAGCTACTCCTCCAATCAGAGACTGCTTCTCTCCCGCGTTTGCTGCTGATAGGTTGACCAGCGAGCCTATCAACAGCAAATGAGGGAATGAAACAGAGTCTGATTGGAAGAGCAGCTAGCGTCAGCGTGGGTGAGCGTGCTGAGGGGCTGCTGTAGTGAGGGTAAGTCGGGGCCGGAGCTCAGAGAGCCGGGTATGTCCGTCCTGCCCCTGGGCGAGGCTTTGGCGGACCGTGGAGGGCGAAGTTTTGGCGGGGCCGGGGAGGAGACGGTGCTTTGGTGAGTATGTGGAAGTGAGAGTGTTGAGTGTGTGTCTGGGGACGGGGGATTGAGAGTGTGTGTGTATGGCGGGGCGGGGGGAGGACTGAGTGCATGGCGAATGGAGCGCGAGAGACTGACTGTGCGTGTGTGTGTGTGTGGCGGAGGGTGGGAGGATGTGCAAGTCTGCCTTGCGCCCACTCTCAGGTTTCTCACTTTCTCACCAACAGATACACACACAGCCACTCTCAGTGGATGAGGGTGAGTGAGCACACAGACTGAGTATGAGCCGGAGACACACTCACTGATCCTCTGACACTCGAATAGTCTTTTTTATTAATTAGTCTTTTTAATGTAACAATTTATTGCTATGACATGTCTGCACTTTTGCTCAGCAATTGTATCTTTCCTTAAAACTCTTTTGAAATTCGGCTTATTGTTGTGCCAAACCTTTTTCTGAAATTTGCTGGAGAAAAATATGGAAATATGCCTCCCCCAACCCCCCACCGCAGTGCAAAGGTTGGACAAGCCTGTCCTAAAGTAACCTACTAAACTCCAGAATCCCACTGGTGAATCAGCGCCGCTTCCACTCCAAGATCAATATAATCCTGTTATTTCCTCTGAGCAGTGTCTGTAAGAACATGAGAAATTGAAGTCGGTGTATCATGACTTTCACGGCTTCTCAAACATTCAAGAACTCCCTGGCTGACCATCCGCCTTAGTTGAACCTTCCTATAAATTCTCGATTCGCACTGTTATACAGCCTCACACTGGATGAAGAGTTCCCAATGAGTTTCAGCAAGTTATTGAGATACAATTCAAAGCATTGCAGCTTGGTGCCATGGCGTAGTGGGTAAAAGCACCTTCCTCGTGAATAGGAGATTATGAGTTTGCCTCTCAGTGGTCCCTTGGCATGTTTCTTCAATAGGTGGCTTTAAATTAAGCCGGCTGGGCGAGGAAGCATTTAGAATGAAATGCAAATATTAAGAAGCACGAGCGGATCGAATTACCTCTGGAGCGACCATACACCATCGTGACTAGCTCTTGAGTCCATCCCAATGAACCAGCGGGTTTGGCTGGTTATGGGAGGAATGGTAACCTTGTCAGGGCTATTGTGCAAGTGATGATTTTATCTTCCTCCTTGATCTTGATCCGCCGCACATCCTTTCACAAAGAGGGATATGACAGATCACTCCCCTAATGTCTCAGTGCAGATAATCAAGACTTTAAAGGTTCCTCATCAACCACAGCTTCTTTCAATGAATTTTGTTCTCCACTTACATTCCACTGGGAAATTGTTCTCAACATTAATCTCACTGAAGCAGAGGGTGACCTTGTTGTATCTGTCAGTGTGTAGGTGACCTGGTTGCAGTCACTATTGGTCGGTTACAACTGAGACTGGGTTGCCACCCCAGTGGAGGGTTGCCGTGAGGTTTGGAATAAATTGACAGCCTTTATTTAATTTGTTCTTGGGTGTGCGTGTCGCTGGTAAGGCCATCATTTATTATCCATCCTTAATTGCACTTCAGAAGGTGATGGTGAACCACCTGCTTGAACTGCGGTTGCTCCTGTAACGTAGGGACATCTACTGTGGTGTTAAAAGGGATTTCCAGGTTTTTGACCCAGCAACAGTGAAGGAACCATGATACAGTTGCAAGTCAGTATAGCATGGCTTGGAGGGGAACTTGCAGGCAGTGGTGTTTCGATGCATTTCCTGCCCTAGTCCTTCTAGGTGATAGAGATCGTGTGTCTGAAAGGTGCTGTCGAAGGAGCTTTGGCGAGGTATTGCAGTGCAGTTTATAGATAGCCCACACGGCTGTCACTGTGTAGCAGTGGTGGAGGGAGTGAATGTTTGAAGTGGTGATGTTGGGTTCCAATCAACCAGGTTCCTATTACTGGATGATATCAAACTTCGGAACTGCACTCCTTCCCATATATTCTATGTGATTACCTGCAGGGAGGCGATGTATTTTTTGCTTCTGGGTGTGAACAAGTTAATACGTTTAGAAGAAAGTTTACAATATTTTGAAACTGTGCTGATGTATTACAATGAGGTTCCTGACGTCCGATTGCGGAGTGGACGATCACAAACTGGTGTCACGACGTCATGGAACCAATTTTTGACCTTCTCGCCATATTGTCTGCTCACGCTGCCAAACATGCCCGACACTAGCGGGCACGGACGATTCTGTCCGTAGACTGGGAAATTGCGCATTCAGTTCAAATCTGTGCATTGGTGATTCAGGATAGCACTATGTGTAACCACCACGTGGAGGAGCCGGAATGCTGCTCCACTTTATCCAGCCTCATCATAGGACCAGCCTTCATCATGACCAATCACTGAACCTTTCCTATGCCACCTCCAATGCAATTGTGTCCTTCCTTCAATATGGAAACCAAAAATGCAAACGGTATTCAAGATATGGCCTCACCAAATCCCTGTGCAATTGTAGCAAGACTTCTTTATTCTTGTACTCCTGTCCCTTTGCAATCAAGGCCAATGTGTGATTTGCCTTCAGATAAACAAAAGATGTGTCTAGATGAGGTTTCATAGCAGCCGTTCAAGGGTAACATGAAGGAATAATGAAAGAAACGGGACCAAACCAAACCAGTAAAGGAAAAAAAACAAGATGGAGGTGGAAATTATGATCCAAAATTGTTGAACTCAGTGCTGAGTCCAGGGGGCTTTAGAGTGCCGCATCGAAAGATGAGCCGCTGTTTCCCAAGCTTTGCTTTTGGTGAGGCCGTTTAGTCCCTGGAGTCTGTTCTGCTATTCAGAGATATTGTGACCATTTGGGAACTAACTCGCTTTTGCCATGTAATTAATAGATTTGTTTAAGATGTAAAATAAACCATTACCGTGTACAGAAGGGAGCTCTGAACTTCCAGCACCCTTGGTGTGTGGAATTGTTTCCTAATTTCAATGCTGAAATCTGTCATTTCTTTTTCACTGTGGCCCGCAGCCTTCCTTTACTAATTTGCGTGCGGTTTTTGAACCTTACAGTTTGCAGCAGAAACACAAAGCTGCATCAGCTTTCTTTGAGTACATCAGCCAATTTCTTTCAACCCTTTCTCCATTTGACATTCTCCCTGTCTATAAGTCTTCTGAAAAGTTTCAATTCTCATCATTCTTTGTAAAGACTCAGTCACTGCCAGTTATTGTCACAGGCTAGCTCTCTCCAGTAAAATGTTTATCGTCTTGTTGTCGAATAAATCTGGCCAATTTGCTGGATCATACATTTTTTCTTCAGTGGAAATAGCATCAGAAGTATTGACTATTTCATCAACCACTGTACATTTTGTACTAATGTCCTTTTCCTCAGCCATTCGCTGGAGTCCATTAATTCAGCATTTTCCTCGCTAACCAAAACACTTTTAAAAACCTTGATTTTTTTCCAGCAAACTTTTCTGGGTCTTATCCATTTCTTTTTTTTTCTGCCTTTTCTCTGTACCAAGCTATATTTTCTCCATTTGTCTCTGTCTCTGCTAGTGCCAGCCATTGTATTCTAAATAACAATAGGGCTGCTTCTTTGTGCTAATTAAATTGACACCTTCAAACTAAACCAGAAACGAAAGGTTGCATGCATTCAAAGGTCACCCCAGCGCGGAGCCCGTGGTGGTCACCCCAATTCGCCATACCCTAAGGATGGTTCTGCATATACGCACCCTTCCATGGTGGGGAGCCAATTACGGTCATTAAGGCCTCAATTACCAGAAACCTACTGATAGGAAGGCAGATTTGTCAATGTCACAGTGACCCCCCGCCCCACGATATGTCAGGCTCCCGGCAGTACGTCGGAGCCAGCTTCACACTCAGAACACCATCAAGTGATCTTCCAAATCCATGTATAAAGAAGCAGGAAGGTTGTATATAGTAAGTCGACAGGAATTTGGAAACATTTCCCCTGCACACTGATCACTGAGATGGTGCTGGTCGCTATGCCAATTGGACCTTTAGATCTCCATCCTTTGGCCCCCTCTTGCTCTCTCTATGCCTGAACAGCACTCATCTTTCCCAGCTGGGCTTCCAGACGGCCCTTCATTCGACTCTTTGATCGCCCTCCCGCATCCGTCCAACTAATTGGTTACTTCCTGTAAAATTAAGCCGGTGGACACGTTACCGACATGCACAGGCTTGGGAGCCAGAAATTGTCCCGATGTTAAGTTCCCAATGCCCGCAAGAAAATTCAGCCGGGTGAATCAAAAAGAATTGCTTTGTTGCATATTAATTATGGATTCCCCTGGAAATGACAACTGATGCCATTTGAGGCTTGAAACGTCAATAATGTCACATGGATTTGTCTTCATATCAGTTGCTACTTTACCCTCATGGGAAGGCCTGATGTTGGAAAATTTGATTATCATTTATAAAGCCTGACTGTTTGACGTTTATGGGGACAGTGACTATACTGACTAAAATTCGACTTGTTAAACTTGTCAGTTAGTGTAATCAAGCAAGATAGGGTAAATACATCTCCCGGAACAACTTCAAGTTACAAATTTAGAATCATTAATGTATAGAGTCCCACTGGAAGTATGGTTGAAAGCAGCACCAGGAGTATTAAGTAAAAACACTGTATTTCCATGTTCTTGTAACTATATTGTATATAACATCACATATACCTTCTTTCCAAACTTCCCTTACATGGCCAGCTTTAAATATTTGAAAACAGTTTATCAAAAAGATATAAATGAATGCAAAATTTTGTAAAGTATCAAGTGGTAAATTGAACCCAGGAAGAAAAAGTAGAGAGCTATTTATAAAATGCTTTGTGTCGTGCTGCAATTGTATTTGTCCACAGAGAAGGATTTAAGTACAAACAGGCAGCTGTGTGCCTCATCAGTTTGAAGTTCATTTGGTTATTAGTATTCCAATTATTTTCAATGGGAGAGAGAAGTGTAGATGTAAGCACTCCACTTAGCCACCATTGAAACAATTAAAAATAGCCTGTCTAAAAAACAGCTGACAAAAAGGCACAAATTGTCATTAAAAATGTTTAATACTTGAATGTTAATTTTGAGAGTCAAAAGTCTCAACCTGTTTTCTGTCCCGAAAGGAATTGAATTTTGAGAAGAAATCTCATTTTTGGCCAATTTTCTGCCACCCTATGCTTGCTTGAGTTGGAAATGCTTTTTGTACTGTTTTGAAATCTATCAATTCGGCTGCACTTAAATCTTAAGTGGACTGATTATTACACCATAAATTTAGCCGTCCGCCTGAGGCATAATTTAACCTGATGTAGACTAGAATTTTTTTTTAAGTGTCTGACAGAATGGACATTTCCCCAAATTATAACATTGTCTTTCTAAAACAGTTTCTTTAAACTGTAGGTACATCAATGACAAGCCAATGAATCTAGTGTATATTGTTCAATTTTAAAATGTATAAATCCACTCAGTAGTGGTATTGCATTTTATAGCTATTTTTTAGGACTGGATTCTCCCCTCCTTGATGGAGTAACAGTGGAATGGGTTTTTCATCCACCACTTTGACCCCATTGTAACCTAAAAACCATTTTCCAAGATCAGAGGTTATTTGTCATGCAGAGTAGGATGACCAGCAGCAAAATGGAGCTTGCCACTACAAAGCCACAGAATTCTGGCCGTGCTGTAATTGAACTGGAGAAGGAGAGGTTTTAAGAGGCAATGAAAAGCCCCAAAGTGGAAAGAAAAGCATTTTTTAGGCCTTGGAAGTTTTTGAGTACTATTGTATGGGAGAAGATGCCAATACTAGGCCCTTTCCCAGCACACAGTGGCTCTGGGGACTTCCTGCCACCATCCCAGGGGTTATTGTTACCTTTCCCTGGGAACTGACAGAAACAGTAGTAATAATCAGGAGGTGTTTTGCTTTCTAAGCCTACTTCACAGTCAACATTTACGGGCAGGATTTTAAGTTCGTTTGGCGGGCGCGCACCCGTCCCAATCAGCGTAAAATAGTGTGCGATGATGTCGGGCGAGCGTCCCGGCATAATCACGCACTCGCGCAATATTTCGGTCGGTGGGCACATGCGAGAGTCGGCAGCGTGCCCACCAGCAATTACGAGGGCTGTTAACAGCCCATTAATCAATTAATTCAGAAGTGTTTTTTGCTGCCCATCCAACCTTACGGCCTTTGGATTTTTTATGAAACCTCATCCACGGGCGGGTGAGGTTTCCAACAGGAACTTAAAATTTTAAAAATGTTTAAATCTCGTTTATAACATGTCCCTGCTCATGTGACAGAGACACATGTGGGGACATGTTTCCCTCATCTTTAAAATCTTTATTTTTGATTGTAAAATTCTTCAGCTCCCTGAGGCAGCTCTGTGCCTTCTAGGGAGCTTTCAGTGCGTGCTCCCCCACGCGTACGCAGACTTTAGTGCTTGCCATCCTCCCGCCCCCACCCCGGCAGCGCTGAGCTCCTCACCGTTAATTGGCCAGCCAGCGTGAATTCATGGTCAGGACGATCACAGGCAGCGGACTATTTCCTGATTCGCGATGTGGGGTACCTGAAAAGCAAAGCCCTGTCAAGTTTCTTGTGGGTTCCTGTGGGGATCCCTTGTTGCCAGGCATAATGCCTGATCGGGGAACCCAGCATCAGGAAGGGGGGGTGCTCACTGAGAGCCACACCTCTGCACTTTTTTCCAACCCTCCGTGAGCCTGCAACCCCCACCCCACCCTCACTCATCTGTGACTTGGATTCTTGCTGATCCTGGGTGGGTGCATTGCTGACAGATACCACCGCTCCTCCAGTGGTACCAAAAGTAATGATGAGCTGCCGATCTCTGATTGGCCAGCAGCTCTCAGGGGTGGGACTTCCATCTCTGCAGGATTCCTAAGTGGCACTTAATAGGATGGGCCTTCCCCAAAGGAGGCGATATGGGGCTCTTGCCAGTTCCCCAGGCAGCAGGCGAGACCTTTGTCGCCTCAATTAAATACAGCCTGTGTGTTCTTACTGTAGGACACCATTTGAAATGTGGTCAGACAAGTTCCTCTGCTTATCACTGGCTTTTATGGATTTTTTAATTGCTTCCACATTCATAGACAAAGCGCACGCATTGTTTTTAACTATTAAATAAAACATAGGGCAGGATTTTATGTTCATCGGGCGGGCGTACCATCACGCCCGATGACATCGGGCGAATGTCCCAGCGTCATTGCGCACTCTTGCGATCTTTCAGTCAGCGGGAGCGCGCAAGATTCGGAAATGCTCCCACTGACAATTAAGAGGTCTATTAAATCCTTAAGCAAGTAATTAATTTCTATTTCTTGCTGCCCGGTCAACCGTTCGGTTGGCGGGCGGACGAATAGACCAGGTGGCCTTTGCATTTTTAATGAAACCTCATCCTTGGATGGGATGAGGTTTCCAACGGCAAACATACAACCACTAAAAAAAATTTGCCATCATTTCAAACATGTCCCTCTTCATGTCACTGAGTCACATGTGGGCACATGTTTATCTCATCTTTAAAATCTTTATTTGTTAGTGTCCAATTCTTCAGGCCTCTGAGGCAGCTCTATGCCCTCAGGAAGCTGTCAGCGCGTGCTCCCTCCACACTAGCCTTCCTCCCGCCCCCACCGCATGCCTTTCACACTGGCTGGCCGTTAATTGGCCAGCCAGCGTGAAATCGCAGTTGGGGTCCGATTGTGGACAGTGATTCATTTCGCGGTCGCTCCCAGGCCTGCCCGACGAAGGGAAAATCCTGCCCATATGTTTCAAGGAGCTATAATTTTCTCTAGCTGTGAGTAGGAAAATGACTGAATTTTTCTGGCATTGCCTGGGCTGAGTTAGCGAGTGTTCCTTTCACCTTTGTCTTTCTGCTCATGCAGAGCCATCCTGTGTGGGCAGAAAAGAGACAGGTTTTTCCCTCATTAAACTGGTGGTTGAGATTGTGAGGGACATCATCAATGGAGAGTGTGCATGCCATGTGGCCTTGAAGGTGAGAAGGAGACATGACAGAACAAAGGTGACTTGCCGGTCTCTAGGCCTGCAGCAAGGCTGCAACCCATGCTGAGGATTGGTATTAAACAGAGGCTTCGAGGCCAGCTGCAGCATCGCTGCTGCTACCCTAGCTCAGATCAAGTAACTCAGCACGGATCAGGGGTCAAACCCAAGCACTGCCCTGTTGTATATGATTTTGGAGCACATTGGAAGGTATATCTACCAACTGTCAATGGAGAAAATGCATGTGTCATGTATTCTTGGAGAGCGGAAGAAGGGAAAAGAGACTTGTACCAATCCCTGGACCTGCAACAAGACCATAATAATCAGGGTCCAGTTGAATTCCCTCCTTTACTGTCTTCAGCCTGAGTTAATAAAAAAGCTGAAGACGTTATCACAAACTAATTGCATAAATCCTTTAGCAACCAAAGGAACCCCTCCTTTCCTCCATCCCACCTCTTCACAAATAACAAATGACATTGACTAAAAGGACATGAGCATCCAAACTAGCCCTATCTGTCTGGCAGAGCAGCACGTGACCCTGAAGAGAAGCTACAAGTCTGAGGTATGATGAAATCCATAATAACGTCTTCAGTCTGGATGACCATGTTCTTTTAGTTGGTACTATTTGTTATTTGTGAAGAGGTGGGTGAAAGGAGGGGTTCCTTTTGCCGCGAAAGGATTTACCCAATGAGTTTGGGTGGTTAAAACTACTCGAAACCCTGTTTATTTCTCCACTTTACTCATCTGTCATTACTAGTTGGCTTTCACCACCGTGTTGAGGTTTGGTATTGAAATACTCATTGTGTTACAGGGGCACCCCAGACTTTTTCATAACACACACGGGCCTCGGAAATGAAAATTTGAGAACACCTGGTATAAACCACATTCTACGTTAATATATAAATACAGGAATTACAATATTAAAGACCATGCATAAACAGGTAATTCCAGAAATGTCTCTTTTTATTAATAAGATAGCACAAATAGAAATAAATGAGTATGATATGATAGCCATTATAGAGGTGTGGTTGCAAGATGACAAAGGCTGGGAAATGAATATTCAAGGGTATTTGACATTTTGAAAGGACAGGAATAAAGGAGAAGGAGGTGAGCGAGTTCTGTTAATAAAGGATGAGATCAGTACAGTAGTGAGAAATTATCTTGATTCAGAAGATCAAAATGTAGAATCAGTTTGGCTGGAGGTAAGAAATAACAAAGGAAAGAAGTCACTGGTGGGAGTAGTTTATAGGCCCTTAACAGTAGCTACACTGTAGGACAGAGTATAAATCAAGAAATAATGGGGGCTTGCAAGAAAGGTACTGCAATAATAGTGGGTGACTTTCATTTTCACATCGATTAGCCAAATCAAATTGGCAAAGGTAACCTGGAGAATTAGTTCATAGAGTGTATTTGGGACAGTTTCTTAGAACAATACATTCTGGAACCTACAGAAACCAGGCTGTTTTGGACTTGGTAATGTGTAATGAGGTAGGATTAATTAAAGACCTCATAGTAAAGGATCCTCTAGACAAGAGTGATCATAACATGTAACACCTCTGTTCAAGAAAGGAGGGAGACAGAAAGCAGGAAACTAAGGGTCCAGTTAGCCTAATATCTATAATTAGGAAAATGTTGGAACCCTATCTTAAAGAGGTAGTAGAACGACATTTAGAATATCATAATACAATCAGGCAGAGTCAACATGGTTTTTTGAAAGGGAAATTGTGTTTGACAAATTTATTAGAGTTCTTTTGAGGATGTTACTGTGGGTGGAATCCTGAATGGGGGTCACAGTTTCAAGATAAGGGGTCTTCCATTTAAGACAGAGATGAGGAGGAATTTCTTCTCTCAGAGGGTCGTTAGTGTTTGGAATTCTCTTCACCAGCGAACGGTGGTGGCTGGGTCGTTGAATATATTCAAGGCTGAATTTGACAGATTTTTGATTTACAAGAAGTCATGGGTTATGGGGACAGGCAGGAAAGTGAAGTTAAGGTCACAATGAGACAGCCATGTTCTTACTAAATGGTGGAGCAGGCTCGCGAGCCAAATGGCCTACTCCTGCTCCTATTTCTTGTGTTCTTATGACCTTCAGCTCTATAAGTCCATTGTTACAAATTAGCAAATGACAAATCCAAAGACAAAAACTGACAAATATGCACTGGTTAATGGTTAGGGTAGAATTTATTTTTTAACCATAGCTCAGTTTGCACTGTCAAGTTAAGCGTCAATACTCGTATATAGAATGGGAACCAAGTCCATCATAACCTAACAGATATGACACAGAGCAATAAAGTGAACAATGCAAATCTTTTATTCATATTATTTATATTAAAAATAAGCTTTCAAAAGTGGGAAAATACGTTGACCGCGAACTAACTAAATGGAAGTCGTGTTCAAAACATAACTTGCAAATTTAAGAAAAAAATAATGCCAGCAAGAAATGCTTGTTTGCGATGATATTTAATGAAGTGTCCTTTAGGTTAGCTGTTATTGGGAATATGTTATTCATGTTAACTCCATTTATCTGATAAGCATTTCTTTGTGAGGTGTTATCTTTGGTACAATTGTTCACACGATTTATATTAGACGTGTTTCTCAGTTCCTGCAGAAATGTTTTTGAAAAATCTCCTTTCCGGTGAAATGGAATGCAACCAGTCATTTGAAAGTAATTATATTCATTGAGTCACACTTCAGTACACTTTACAAAATTCAAAACAGACCAATTTCCAAAGTGAAGTTAGAACAAATATGGATTGGTAACATACTTGCACTTGTACCTGTATTGAAATTGGAATTCAAGAGCACAGCTAATTCTGAACTCAGTAATGTAAGGCCTGCCACCATAGTGAGAAAATGCACCATCTCTTCCATTAAGGTTCAGATTATTCACATCAAATTAACCAATGCCATGCCTTGAAAGGAAAATCTCATTATCCATGACTCAACCAGGAAATTCCAACACCAGTGGCTTGTATTCTGTATAGAATCTTAACCCATTAAAAAATATGCCACTCTTTAGGTATGATTTATACCGAGTTTGAGATGAATTGTGTGCAAACACCATTCATCCACCGTCTAGGTGCTAATGAGAGGTCAGTTATGCAGCCTACTCCCTTGGTTTTTATGGATT
Organism: Cetorhinus maximus; assembly: GCF_964194155.1. Taxonomy (NCBI): domain Eukaryota; kingdom Metazoa; phylum Chordata; class Chondrichthyes; order Lamniformes; family Cetorhinidae; genus Cetorhinus; species Cetorhinus maximus. The sequence goes on from NC_135884.1 coordinate 126,492,003, forward strand.
ATACATTGGCCTCATAATCCAGGATTTTGAGCTATTTCCAGAGTTGCTCACATTCCAGCCATGGGATTGGTCATTTCTCTTCAAGGTATGTTTAATTTTGATGAAAGGTAATTAATCTGAAATGTTAACCCTATGCTTCTCTCCCCTGATGTTGCCTGGCCTGCTGAGAGTTTCCAGAACTTTCTGCTTTTATTTCAAATTTCCAACATCTACTGTATTTTGTTTTTTGTTAAGTACAATGCAGTATTTCAAGCTACAACCTGTCTTACAAATAGCACTTCAGAGATAAGTTGTAAAACTTAGGAATGTATTTTTAATTTACTGGAAAATTAAAAATATCAGATAGCAGGATGTGAGGGTTGAAATGGCAAATAGTTCAGGTATTAGAACTGTAACAGGTCCACTACTGGTGTGGAGCTTGCATGTCCTATACCATTCCATCAGGCCTGACAAATATTACAGATCTATTATTAGACTCAGGAATTTGCAAGCTTGATCACCTTCTCGCACATAGGCAGTATTTTATCTCTGGTGCTCTCATCTCATCAGCCATTTCCTATGAGGTTCTAATTAAAATTTAAAGTGCCAGCGGTGGGCACAGGAGACACGTGCTATAACCCAGCCGGAGAAGCTTTTTAGTGATGAAACCCGCCGTCATCTTAAAATTCAGTAGGTACAGGGATGCTGTAAAAGAGCCTCTTGGACAAACTGGGAGACTGCATTACGGCTACAACATTCCTGGCAAATTCCATTGCCTCGGTAATCTTGTTATTTTTTCAGCTCAACAGATTGCGACCTTCACCTGTGACCCTCCCCCAAACTTCTCCTCCCATCACTCTCTATCTTATTACTTACTGTCAGTCACCAACCACTGTACCGACAACCCCCCTCCCCAACCAACGCACCCAGGACGTCAGGCCTTTCACGCTTTCACTTCTCCATGCTACCGACCCCACATTCTGTCCTCCCCTGGATTCCTCTTCCATGCCTCCGTGCCCCGAGAAGCCACTCCATACACACCCCTTCCTCCACCCACCCGACTTGCTCTTGCCGGCCCTCAGACTCCATGCAAGCTGCCATTCTCCTGCTCCCTGCCCTTGTGCCACAGAGTTCAACAAGGAAAATCGGTGACCTCAGGCACAACTGCACAAAGCCGAATGGTGCACACGACCATTAAATGAACATGAACCATGTGCCACAAGATTCCGTGTGCCGCTGACTTAATCTCAAAGATAGGGCTTAAATTGAAAAAGTTTTAATATATGAGTATTCATGGCATGCAAATGTATCACAAGTTGGAACATATCACGGGATGTTGTGAGGCCCAACCCACCTCTGCCGCACTGTTGACTTCACCTTGGAATCTCAACCCGCTGTCGGGAAACCAAAATTTCAGCTCTCGCCTAATTAAATCACCTTGCCTGCTACATTTCCCACTCTTATAGGCCCCATACATTGCCACCTTATGTTTCTGTATTACAAGAGGTGCATTCCAACACAGCCTTCTACCACAGCCATGCCTTACTTTCCCCACAACTCCAGATGAGAACATTGAATTGTTGAAGCAGGCTTGCTGCCTTCCACCTCGAGGTTTCCAGCTTTTTATTTTATGTTTTTCATCTGAATAATTTGCTGAATTGATCATATATTGGTGCTCCTGTCTCATTAATTCAGTTTCCTTTCCTGGCCCAGTTTCTGTCATTTTATTCAGAATATTTTGTGATTTAGTGGCCCTTTGTCCTTAAGAGCTATTCAGCTACTTAATGGGCCTGTGTATGTCCCATAAATGTCCCAATGGACCTCAAACCTTCAATGTTACTATGCATTTATACAATGCTTTATCAGCAATGTAAATCCCACATTGTGCTATTGGCTAGTGCTCTAGCTCTAGAAGTTGTGCAGAATAGTAATTAGAATTTGTTCGACTTAAAAGCAGATCTGTTTTGAACTGGTGTTCAGACATGTACACCAGTTTCTTGATTTATTTTTTGGCTACCTGATCTGCTTGCAAGCTAGTTTATTTCCACACTTGTGATCCAAGGGGTGGTATTATTTGGCCTTAACTTGGCTTGCTTGAACTTATTTCTCTGTTTATAATTATGTAATAAAAATAGTTGTTTGGTAGTACAGAACTTGAGTATTGCTGAAAAAAGAGAAATGTCGAAGCTTTCGACTTGCACTCATATAAGGATACTTTGCAGGATAACCAAATATAAGGGTAAAACAACAATTTATACTGTATGTGAAGAGAGTGCTGATTAGTTGGCAAGTGGACTTTGATTGGCATTGTCATGGAGAATGCACCAGTGATGGCGATGACAGTTAACTGCCAAGCATTGTTTGAAATTTAAACCAGGCAGCTTGACCCTGATTGGTCAAGGCATTGCCCTGAAGAATGAGTCAGCGAAGCTTTGACATGTCTCTTTTTTCAGCAATCCTCAAATTTAGTAATATTAGAATTCAGACAGACTGAGCGTTTGAGGCCCTAGTGGCCTGTAATAGAAAGTCCAGACCAGCTCTCTTTAGAATTGCTTATCTTGAAGTGACTCTATTCATAGTAGGCCAGCAAAGTTGCATCTTTATTAGATTTTCATAATCTGAGAGGCATGGGTAATCATCTGGGGCTGAATTTTGCTGTCGGCGAGCAGAGGGCGGGGTCCGCTCGCTGACGTGCAAAATGACACGGGATGATGTTGGGGGGAACCTGTCATGGGATTTAAAAACTCCTGCCCTTTAACTTTTTGACAACTGTCTGGAGAGTTAAAAAAAATGATTGCTTGCTATTTTACTCTGCCTGTTAACATAAGCCTTAAATTGCCATTACTGCATAAGTGCTGCATGACTGATTTCACAACCTATCACAACAGGGTGCCTGCCAGTTCACAGTTTGATTGACAGTTCAAAGTGGACACTTTGAAGTGGGTCCATGAATTTCAATGCTTGTTTTTATAAGGTATTATGCAATTGAATGAAATGTTTGTTGTTATAAGGAATAGGGTAGTTGAAGGAATGTAAATATATTAAGTGGTTTTTGTGAATGAGAGTTTTTTTTAAATGTCTGCATAGACACTTGGAACTTCACTTTCTTTAATCTCAGCATGGGTCCTGAGGTCTGCCTATGGTGGATACTGTGTGAGTTGGCATGGTGGGTCTAAGGGCAAAGGGTGGCAGGTGGGGAGGAATGAGCTGGCAGTAAGTTGGCATAGGTGTTATAAAGGGAGGTGGGGGGGGGAATAGGTTGGTATGCAGGCTATTAGGGGCCATGGAAATGGGTAGAAGGGTATAGGTTGGCATGGAGGGTATGAGAGGCCATGGGGCGGGAGGGGGGGCATGAGGCGGCATGGATGAGGCATGGCAAATGTATGCAGGTGAAGGAGTGTGAGGAGTGAGGGTTGGAGAGCTGTTTTATGTTTCTGTTTTTTTAAAAATTTCACCTTCCACCCAGCCCACCTGCACAGCTAGCAGACTCCGTAGCCGCCCAGCGTGACTTCCAGGGAACCCCACCAGCCTGGAACAAAAATCCGACCTTCTGGACCATTTTCTCACAAGTTGGGTTTGCAGAGCTGGGAAATATCCTGACTGTGCACTTTCGACCTGAGAGTGGAAAATCCGGGCCAGGGACTCTCTCTGCTGACTTCCTGGCTTGATATGGATCTAGTTTATTACTAGAGTCTGCTCTACCGTTTCTGCAGGGTTTCAGCTGATTTACCGAAAAAAAACCATGTAGTAATTCTATCCTAAAATGCTTTACATGGCCTAGTGGTGTAGTTTATTGGCAGGATAACATACCATGCATGAAGTGACAGGTATCATTGCCATTATTGGACTGGAGACATACCAGAAAGTCCCAGAGTCAGGGGACCCTTATTCCTTACGCAAAGAGTTCCTGATCCTGGTCAGAGTGCCAGAGGAGGTGTCATGTGGACTAATGTAAATTGCCAGTCTGTATGTAATATATTCATATGTCATTTATTTCTAGAGACCTTGAAGTGAGAAGACCATAAGACATAGGAGCAGAAATTAGGCCATTCGGCCCATCGAGTCTGCTCCGCCATTCAGTCATGGCTGATAAGTTTCTCAACCCCATTCCCCCGCCTTCTCCCCAATAAGACCATAAGACATAGGAGGTTTCCTTAAGATTGACTTTCCATTCAATTTGTTTTACAAACTTTGATTTCTCATGGACTTATCAACAAAGATCGTATTGAAAGCCCCAAGGTGTGGCTTTCTAATAACTACATGTTAGTGACCCTTTTGGCCACAAAACTGGGCTCTGTCATGCCACTAGTGTTGTAGCTACAGGATTGGGATGAAAATGGTGCCTGATCCGCTTCTGGCCACTTCCAGTATGGCCTAAGGGCTCCAAGAGCAATAACACAGACATGCAGGCATGCCGTGAGGTGCCAGGATGCAGAGTGGACAGATCATCACATTACTCAGCATGCAATGCTGATTTGGTGCCCAGCCTGCCATTTTAAGCCTTGCAGGGCCTGTTAACACCCTCTCTTAAGCATTCACAGCTGAACATCTATTCAACTGCATGAAGAGAACCCCAAATGCCCCTGCCAGTGTTATTTAAAGGGATCAGCATGAGACATTCAGGTGAGGTGCTTTTGACTTTCTTTTGCTGATGCGGAGCTAATGGAAGTACTGGTTGTTGGAGTCAGAAGGAAGTTGTTTTAGACTTTTCCAAGGGGTTCAGTGGAGTTTGAAAGCCTGTCAGCAGAAAGGCTGCTATCACTCATGGGGGCTGCAGCATGACAAGGAGATGGAGACCTGGCAGCAGAGAGAAGTTACACCAAGTGGGAGGAAGAACAGGTTCTCAGTAGAAGGCTGTACACATCTAGGGTAGTCAGAAAGCACTTCTTCTTACCTCCACCTCAGCCAGGAGTAGACTCTGAGGCGGCTACGATTCACAAAGGAGGTGGTCACTGAACTGTGATGCCTCCTCCAACTGGACATGCAGCAACAGAGCAGAGTGAGCACTTCGCTATATTTGAATTCATTTCTCAGTCTATTTAGATAAAATGATTTTAAGGTTTTGCTTTAAGAAATATGTATTTTTCTGCTGCCTCAATTACATTAGGCTGGATGTCATGCATCTGCAGCCTTCTAATAGGAAACTGCACTATTGGTAGGGGGTCACTGTTTAAAAATAAGGGCTCGCCCATTTGAAACAAAGATGAGGCGAAATTTTTTCTCTCAGAGGGTTGTGAGTCTTTGCAACACTTTTCCTGAAAAGGCCGTGGAAACAGAGCCTTTGAATATTTTTAAGGCAGAGATGGATAGATTCTTGGTAAGCAAGAGGGTGATAGGTTATCAGGGGTAGACGGGATTCAAATTTGAGGTTACTATCAGATCAGCCATGGTCTTACTGAATGGTGGAGCAGGCTCGAGGGGCCGAATGGCCTACTCCTGCTAGTTTGTGTGTTTTCTATTCCTTGAGCAATTAATCAGAGATATTCAAAATTATTTTCAGAAATGTATAAGATATATGCTGGAACCAAATATTTTTGTATGCTTTTCATGAGCAGTTTTAGCTCATCACTAAAATGACCAGCTTGTCCCATTTACTTTGCCGCACTTTTTCTGACAGCTACAGAACTGGCTCAAGTGGCTGCCAAATGTTATAATACATCAGAAAGACTGCTGGACAGGAACTGTATGGGGAAGATTGTAGTGATGTGCTGTTGCTGGCTTTCAGAGTCTTGAAATGTGTCTAAGCAAATTCCTGACTGATGAAGTCTGACACTGAGATGCAGCTGAGGGAATTGTTGTTTACTGAGATATACACCAGGGCAACTGAGAAGGAAGAATATTAAGTGAAAGAATTCACTGGCAAGAAAATGCTTTAAGAAAGGTGAAGAAAGGAAAAAATCAGAAAACACAATTTGCAGAGGGAATTTGCTGAACAGCAGCAGAAATGTATGAACATAGGAGCACGAAAAGGGAGAACAAAACAAATGTAGAAAGTGATTGGAAACTCGATTGAGAGATTGATTTAGGGGTAAAAGTAGCATAAACAAGCCAGAAAGATAGAATCTCACAAAAACAGATAGAAACTAACAAATGAGAGAAAATCATCTGCAGTCATCAACAAGTAGAGCAAATTCAGTTATTCAGGTAACCATTAGACAATAATTGGTAAAAAGATAGATGAAAGAGATCAACTCAGACAAAGACGGAAAGAATCAGAAAACAGCAGGCAAAAATAAACTATAGCAGACAGTTACCTGCATATCAATTCATTTATTAATTGATCTATCTGTTGTAAGGAACATATCTTTTTATTTTCTGTTGGACTGTGAATTAAAATTACAATGGCTGCAGATTGAAAGACATGTTCACTGGAACAGGATGAGAGATATGTACAGTGGTGCAGTCCTGGAACAGAGTGTGCCATGAAAGACAGGATGGTGCCAGAAAGGAGTCCTGGACCAAGGGAGCCGCCTGACAACAGCATTTTAATTGGTTCCTGACCAGGTAACCAGGGTTTTGTGTGGTGGCAAGCAGCAGAAAGCTCCTGGCCTGCAAAGAGAAAACATCTAAAATCTCTTTTCCTCATTTCTCTATAACTTGCTCTCTCCCTGAGGAAACCCCCGTAAAAAGGAAAAGGGGAAAACCGCTGTTAGAGACCTTGAAAAGCAAGTTCTCAACCAGTGAACTAAATACTAAAAGTGCTGGAAGACCACCTCGTGTCATTAACAAGAACTGAAAGGAATTTGAAAGACATCAATCAAAATCAACCCATCGAATCCTGTACTCTAGATTGGTGCTGTTGAACTGTTTTATGCCACCCTTAATATCCATGTTTTGTGTGTCTTATATGCCTTGTATGTGTATGTATAGGGAGTTAAGAAGGGGTAGAGTTTAAGTTATAGTGTTAGAAGTTAGCAGTTCATATTTCTTTCTTTTGCCACTAATTAAAGACAGTTTGTTCAATAAACAGTTATTTATTTATTAAGTTTACAAACCTGGTGCTCGTATTCTGTTAACCTAAATTAAATGGGTTAGGTAGATTGGGGCAATCTGGTGGTTTGGTCAAACTTTTCACATTTGTCGCAGCTCGGGGAACAGTGGGGCTTGATATTACAGCACATGATCCCCAGTGAGTCATGACACTGTCTACATGTGATATTTGTAAGAAAAGTTAAGGTCCATTAGACCTTATCGCTTAGTAATGTTCCCTCTAATATCCATTTACTGTGTGCAGCCCATTTGTCGCACTGTGCAATGCCTTTAAGATTGCATTGCAGCCGCACATGCGCTTATCTTAAAGGGACCACATCTTATGCGCAGCCTGTTTGTCCCCAGCACAGTAAGTTCTGGGCTGCTGTGCGGGTATGCGCTCATGTAGCTTGGAGGGAACATTGCCTCCAGTACCCTTACATTTTGATATCAGTATCCAAGTGTTTTTTGAATGATCTCAATAAGTTTGTCTTAACTAAGTTGTCTGGCAGATTAGACTAAATTTTACAGTCCCACCTTTGTAGGTGATGCTACAAGATATGAAGTATAGAAAAGTTGTCATATTTGGAACTGAGAATTTGGATCATTTTTGGAGGGGCCTCACCTCAGAAGACTATGCCAACCAAGGCATTCACAGGATGAGGTCATTGAGCAGGTCACTGAGGTGTCCTTGGTGAAAAGGAGGATTTTCATGTACTCAAGGGCCTGAATTTTGGGTGGGCGATCGGCGGGCCAGGGAGCGGTCGGGAAATGGACCGCCAACCACTATCGGCCCCAAACTGCGATTTCACACTGGCTGGCCAATTAACGGCCAGCCAGCGTGAAGCACGCGCTGATGCGATCAGCGCTGCCTGGTTTGGGGACGGGAGGAGGGCGTACGCTGAAGTCAGCGCAGGCTCGGGGGAGCCCAGAATGAAAGTCCCCTGAAGGCAGAGAGCTACCTCCAGGGAGCTGAAGAATTTAAATGCACAAAATAAAGATTTTAAAAACCGGGAAAAAATGCCCATGCATCGGAAACAGTCATCTGAACGTATACCACGTGAAAGTTCTGTCCAAACATTTTTTTTAAAATTTAATGACAGAAACTTTATCCTGCCCTTGGATGACGTTTCCTGAAAAATGCAATGGCCGCCTGGCCCGCCCATCAACCATAAGGTTGGACAGGCAATGAAAAATCCCAGTTAATTGCGCTGTAAATGGGCTTAATAGCCCTCTTAATTGTCGGCGGGTGTGCCTCCGAGTTTAGCGTGTACCCGCCAACCGAAATATCACGCGAGTGCACAATGACGTCAGGACGCTTGCCTGATGCCATTGCATGCTATTTTACGCTCAAGCATATAGGACGTGCTCCCACACACCAAGCAAAAAATTCTGCCCAAGAATTTTTCGCCCACACAATTTTGCCAAAAATAGGTGAGCCCAGTATTTAGCTGCATTCGTTTAAATGGGTGTTTCTTTAGGAAACCTATTTTATTCGCACTATCAGAAGGGGTCTGGGCAGAGTAGATAAGGAGAAATTGTTCCTGATGGGGGAAAGATCGAGAATCAGAGCGCATCAATTTAAGGTGATTGGCAAAAGAAGCAACAGCAACATGAGGAAAAAACCTTTTCATGCAGCAAGTGGTTAGTATGTGGAATGCACTGCCTGAGATTGGAGGGAGGGTCAACTGTGGCTTTCAAAAGGGAATTGGATCATTATCTGAAGAAAACCATTGCAGGAAAGATGGGGGAGTGGCACTAGATGAGCTATATGTGCAGAGAGCTGGCATGGACAAGATGGAGCGAATGGCCTCCTGTGCTTTAACAATTCTATCATTCTGTGGTTTCATATCAATCTATGGCACAGTTTCCATCTTTTGAAGGACCCTTGTAATGTAGCTTATTTATTGAAAAACGTAATATTACTAATTAAGTTCTCTAATAACCACTTGCATATTCATGGGCTCAAATACGCTTATGGAAGCAGGATGGCCACATGCATTGCTATGTCAGGGCTCTCAACTTTGTACCACTACACCCAAGTTTTTTATGATGGGAAAGGAATCCCATACAGATGAGGAATCTGAACAACGAGAGATGTGTCATCTAACTTAAAATCTCTGACTAGTTTTAAAAATATATATCCTTATAATAGTGGGGACAGAATATGTGAGAACATTGAGAATCATGCAAGAAAATTGGACAGTAAACATGACAGGTAACATTTCAAAAAGGTTGAGATTAGAAGGGGTGATAATTAATTATTTCCAGGATAAATTTTACTTAAATTGCAAATAGCTGCAATGAACCAAAGGATTAGATTATTAAACAAGTTCATCTTACAGACAGAATAAATAAAGGCACTCTGCTAATGCAATTTACTTTGATCATATCAGCTTTGTTTGGACTGTATGGGCTGCTGGAGGAAGCATTTAACACTAATTTACATTTTTCATTGTATACACTTGCAACCACAGTAATGTGTATCTTATTGCAAAATATCGCATGTTCTTCATGTACCTAGCTACAAAGGACCATGACTGTAAGACTGTACATAACTTAATTCCTTTTATGTCTAACCCTGTTCTGAATAATAAATCTGTCATATTTTAGTCCTCCTGCAACTCTGAATGCACAACTGAAAATGATGCAGGATGTACAACTGAATTCTCAGTGAGCTGTGGTGTTAGAAGTACATTAAGTAGGATGTCATCATACAAAATGACTTCTATTACACTGCTCTCCAAATATATGCTTGCAAAGGCCTCAGTATACCATTAAGCTAATTTTCTTAAAAATGTGGTTTAGTATTTTTTTATTCATTCATGGGATGTGTGTGTCGCTGGCTAGGCCCATTTCTTGCCCATCCCTAATTGCCCTTGAGAATGGGGTGGTGAGCTACCTTCTTGAACCACTGCAGTCCATGTGGTGTAGGTACACCTGCAGTGCTATTAAGGAGGGAGTTCCAGGATATTGACCCAGCGACAGTGAAGGAACGGCAATACATTCCCAAGTCAGGATGGTGAACAGCTTGGAGGGGAACTTCCAGGTGGCGGTGTTCCATATGTCTGCTGCTCTCGTCTTTCTAGATGGTAGCAGTCGTGCATTGGGTAGATGCTGTCTGAAGAGGCTTGGTGAGTTCCTGCAGTGTATCTTATAGATGGTACACACTGCTGCCATTGTGCATCGGTGGTGGAGAATGCGAATGTTTGTGGATGGGGTGCCAATCAAGCGGGCTGCTTTTTTCTGGATGGTGTTGAGCTTCTTCAGTGTTGTTGGAGCTGCACTCATCTGAGTAATTACCTCAGCACCTCATAACCTAATTGGAAGTGTGATTTAAAATCCAATTTGCATGCATAAACAGGGATTTCACCTCATTTCCAATAAAGTTACAATGGTAGAAATGAAGCAGCTCCTAGGAAATATGTGTCGTCTGGTGCTGGGCAAAACAGACTCAAACTGTAGATGCCCATAGGACTGAAGTTCAGCTTGAGTTTTTATTACTAGCGGTTATCTGGAAACATCTAGAAGAAATTAAGCAGTTTGGTTGTCACAAAAAAAGCACACGGTTGAAGATGACTTGGGATATGCTTCCAATTTTCTTGAATAATTCTAGTACCTAAACGATAATGAAGAAATTTGGTTACAGTGAGTAATTAAGCAAATTCAAAATTAATGCTATTTTAGTTTATTAATGGCACAAAATTACAGATGCTACCCCATAATTTTTCTACTTTTTAGTCTGGAAAATAAAAAAAAATTATTGTATAATGTAACATTATTTATTTCCAAAGATAATTAATAATTTACTTATAGTAGAAAAAGGTTTATGAGTAATTGAAACTGGGTGCAAGTAGAAATTGTGGGGGTGAAATTGGACTTGGATGGTAACACAAATCTGCAGCCCCTTTTATACCCATTGAACCTGTGCACCCGTTCTCACTCAAGGAAGACATGCTGGCCATCAAGGGCTAGTGGCATTGCTAGAGACAACATCACCAAGGAAGAAGTGTTACAGAGAACTGGTTAGAACTGGCCTGTGGGACATCGTGACAGAGAGATGACTGAGACTGGCGGGACACATATTTCACCTCCCGATTTACGCCCCGCCAGAGTGGCAGTAGAATGGACAATACTGGGCAGAAGAAGAATATGGGCTGACCAAAGAAGACCTGGCGAAATACATTTAAGGAAAACCTTCAATAGCGGCATACCACCTGGGCTGGAGCAAAGGACATTGTGATGGATTGAGGCTGGTGGCAGGGATTTGCTGTCCATTTGTCTCGCACTGGACCAGAGTAGCTAAGTCTAAGTGAATCTGAAAGCAGACATCCAAAGAGGGACAAGATCATGCTGTCATGGATAAAAGTACATCAGGAGTAGTCGCAACTCCAGATAGAATTAGAATAGGATTGATTGGGATTAGAATAGATAGGTGCTTGATGGCCAGCATGGACACAATGGGCCTGTTTCTGTGCTGTATAACTCTATGACTCCATGAGAAGGAACATTGAGTCTCAGAAACTACAGTGGACACTAACCTATATCTAGTTGACTTCAAAAAGGTGAGCATTCTTGAGCCATTGCCATTCATGTGATAAAGCTATTCACAATTGTATTAGCGAGGGCATTCCAGGATTTTGACCCAGTGGCCTTGAAGAATGGCAATATATGTCAGGATGGTGTATGGAGGAGAACCTAGAGGTGATGGTGTTCCCATGCACCTGTTGTCCTTGTCCTAGTTGATGGAGGTTGCAGGTTAGGGATATTTGCATGATGAAGAATCTCTTGAATTAATCCTAAAGTTAGCTATTTGAGCTTGTGTTTCCTTGTCTTACTCCCACAGTTTAATTTAAAGTAGTGTTCCAAATCAACATTTCTCATATCATTTACTTTCAGACACCATATAAAACTGGAATTACATGACTTTCAGGCGATGGGCTGCACACCAGGGAAGCACATTGAACAGATAACTCTTAGAAGCCACATGCACTATACAAGAAGATACACTACATTCAGTACAAACTCTATCCTATCATTTTATTGAAAAAACAGAGTCTAACTCAGTATGAAGAATAAGGGAAGCGTTTATGCAAAAGGAAAACATTTTTCTTCTGATGCAAATGAAAATGAACATAGTACTTTGAAACTTGTGAAAGCCTCCTGAAGAGAAGCAGGCTGTGATAGCCTCCCACACATTGCAACCAAACCGCAGTCTGTCACTCACTCTTTATTACCCTCTACTTCCTGAAACCAATGAAAGTGATGAGCTTTTAGCTTGAAGAATGCTGAGAGTTTGAATAGCAATTACTGCAGCTGTGAATAACTTTCAGGAGCTTGTTTTCTGCATTCAGCCCATACAGCCTTGGATTTATTTCTGACTGCATGTGGGAGCCTGTAAACAACAGGAGATTTTGCCCATCCTCTCAGAATGAGGTTTGGCATTCTCTATAGCTTACATAGTATGCCATCATCATTGAAGAGGAGGATGAAGAGCAGAGAATAGACAAAAGGAGATTGCAGCATTTAAGAAATGTACAAAATGAGATATCATTCCAATTCCTCAACCTACCACCATCCATACTCAAAGAATGTAAAAGGAACATAATGCAGAAATTTGAGAACAAAACCTAGGCTGACACTTCAGTGTAGTTCTAAGGGAATGCTGCACTGCCAGATGCTGTCTTCCAGATGGGACATTAAACTAAGGCTTTGTCTGCCTTCTCAGGTGGATGTAAAAAATCCCATTGCACTATTCAAAGAAGAGCAGGGAGCTCTCCCCTGTGCATTGGCCAATGTTTCTGCCTCAACCAACAGCGCTAAAACAGATTATCTGGTTATTATAACATCACTGTTTGTAGGACCTTGCTGTGTAAGACCATAAGACATAGGAGCACAAATTAGGCCATTTGGCCCATCGAGTCTGCTCCGCCATTCAATCATGGCTGATAAGTTTCTCAACCCCATTCTCCCGCCTTCTCCCTGTAACCTTTGATCCCCTTACCAATCAAGAACCTATCTATCTCGGTCTTAAATACACTCAATGACCTGGCCTCCACAGCCTTCTGTGGCAATGAATTCCATAGATTCACCATTCTCTGGCTGAAGAAGTTTCTCCTCATCTCTGTTCTTTACACTGAGGCTGTGCCCTTGGGTCCTAGTCTCCCCTACTAATGGAAACATCTTCCCCCACGTCCACTCTATCCAGGCCTTTCAGTATTCTGTAAGTTTCAATCAGAACCCCCCTCATCCTTCTAAACTCCAATGAGTAGAGACCCAGAGTCCTCAAACGTTCCTCATATGCTAAGCCTTTCATTCCTAGGATCGTTCTCTTGAACCTCTGGACCCTCTCCAGGGCCAGGACATCCTTCCTGAGATACGGGGCCCAAAATTGCTCACAATATTCTAAATATGGTCTGATCAGAGCCTTATAAAGCCTCAGCAGCACATTCCTGCTTTTATATTCTAGTCCTCTCGAAATAAATGCCAACATTGCATTTGCCTTCCTAACTACTGACTCAACCTGCAAGTTAACCTTAAGAGAATCCTGGACTAGGACTCCCAAGTCCCTTTGCACTCCAGATTTCTGAATTCTCTCCCCATTTAGAAAATAGTCTGTGCCTCTATTCTTCCTACCAAAGTGCATGACCTCACACTTCCCCACGTTGTATTCCATCTGCCACTTCTTTGCCCATTCTCCTAACCTGTCCAAATCCTTCTGCAGCCTCCCCGCCTCCTCAATACTACCTGTCCCTCCACCTATCTTTGTATCATCTGCAAACATGGCCAGGATGCCCTCAGTTCCTTCATCTAGATCATTAATGTATAAAGTGAAAAGTTATGGTCCCAACACTGACCCCTGCGGAACTCCACTGAGAAAGACCCCCTTATCCCTACTCTCTGCCTCCTGCCAGACAGCCAATCTTCTATCCATGCTAGTACCTTGCCTCTAACACCATGGGCTCTTATCTTACTGAGCAGCCTCCTGTGCGGCACCTTGTCAAAGGCCTTCTGGAAGTCCAAGTAGATAACATCCATTGGCTCTCCTCTGTCTAACCTAATCGTTACCTCCTCAAAGAATTCTAACAGATTTGTAAGGCATGACTTCGCCTTGATGAAATCATGATGACTTTGCCCTATTTTATCATGCACTTCCAAGTATTCTGAGATCTCATCCTTAATAATGGACTCTAAAATCTTACCAATGACCGAGGTCAGGCTAATCGGCCTGTAATTTCCTGTCTTTTGCCTCACTCCCTTTTTAAACAGAGGGGTTACATTAGCAATTTTCCAGTCCTCTGAGACCCTCCCTGACTCGAGTGTTTCCTGAAAGATCACCACTAACGCCTCCACTATCTCTTCAGCTATCGCCTTCAGAACTCTGGGGTGTAATCCATCTGGACCAGGTGATTTATCCACCTTCAGACCTTTAAGTTTTCCTACCACCTTCTCCTTGGTAATGGCCACCATACTCACCTCTGGCCCCCGACTCTTGAACTTTGGGGATGTTACTCGTGTCTTCCACCGTGAAGATTGACGCAAAGTACCTATTCAGTTCCTCCGCCATTTCTTTGTTCCCCACTACTACTTCTCCAGCGTCATTTTCCAGCGGCCCAATGTCCACTTTTGCCTCTCTCTTACCCTTTATATATCTAAAAAAAACTCTTGCAATCTTCTTTTATATTACTGGCTAGTTCACCCTCATACTTAATCTTCTCCCTCCTTATTTCTTTTGTAGTTGTCCTCTGTTGGTCTTTGTAGGCTTCCCAATCCCCTGTTTTCCCACTGCTCTTCGCTGCATTGTATGCTTTCTCTTTAGCTTTTATGCTGTACCTGACTTCCCTTTTCAGCCATGGTTGCCCTGTTCTCCCTTTAGTATGCTTCTTCTTCCTAGGGATGAATTTTTGCTGTGTCTCCCAAATTACTCCCAGAAACTCCTGCCATTGTTGTTCCACTGTCTTTCCTGCTAGGCTCATCTCCCAGTCAATTCTGGCCAGCTCCCCCCTCATGCCTCTGTAGTTGCCTTTATTCAACTGTAATACCGTTACATCTGATTCCAGCTTTTTCCTCTTAAATTTCAGGGTAAATTCTATCATATTATGGTCACTTCCTCCTAAGGGTTCCTTCACCTTAAGCTCCCTTATCAAATCTGCCTCATTACACATCACTAAATCTAGAATTGCCTGTTCCCTAGTGGGCTCCACCACAAGCTGCTCCTAAAAGCCATCTCATAGACATTCCACAAATTCCTTTTCTTGGGATCCACTACTAACCTGATTTTCCCAGTCTACCTGCATATTGAAATCCCCCATGATCACTGTAACCTTGCCTTTCTTACACGCCTTTTCTATCTCCTGGTGTATCTTGTGCCCCACATCCTGACTACTGTTCGGAGGCTTGTACATAACTCCCATTATGGTTTTTTTACCTTTGCGGTTCCTCAACTCTACCCACACAGATTCCACATCATCTGATCCTACATAATTTCTTGCTATCGATTTAATTTCATTTCTTACTAACAAAGCAACCCCACCCCCTCTGCCAACCTGCCTATCTTTTCGATAGGATGTATATCCTTGGATATTTAGCTCCCAGTCCTGATCCCCTTCCAGCCATGTCTCCGTGATGCCCACCACATCATACCTGCCAATTTCAATCTGCGCCACAAGCTCATTTACCTTATTTCGTAAACTGCGTGCATTCAGATACAACACCTTCAGTCCTGTGTTTCCCGTCCCATGTACAAATTGTCTATCTTGTTTCCTGCATTGCTTCTTTATTTCTGGATATTAAAGATATCAAGGGATATGGGAATAGGAAAAGAAAATGACATTGAGGTAGAAGATCATGATCTAGTTGAATGGCAGAGCAGGCTCAAAGGGCTGACTGGCCTCCTCCTGCTCCTATGTTCCTATTACAATGTGACTATGCCGTAAAAAAGTACTTCAGTGGCAGTAAAGTGCGGCATCCTGAGGCCATGAAAGGCACTATATAAATGCAAAGTTTTCTTTTTCTTTCAACATGGGTTCTGTAATGACATTAGAAGGTATGTATTCGAAGAGTCTACCTTACCAGAGGCTATAAGGTTGCCTGTTATCACATGAGGGCCTGCAACCTCGGTAATCTGTCCAGACAAAAAATTGTCTGTGGCTACAAATGTGATGAACTGCACTCAAACTTTATAGCACTGGATTGTTTTTTTGAAAAAATACATCTTATTCGTAAAATTTGTAAAAATCTATTACGTGGCAATTCAAATTTGATTTTGCGTAAAGAGCAATATAGTTCAGTTTCTTTCAATACAGTACATGGCACTCTGAGGTGCCTCATTACACTTATATTCACAATTTTAATTTCATGTCAAACACTCTCTGCTGCATACTGTCCAATGGATTTTATGTCCAGCCACACAGTACACAATGTATGAGAGCCTTAGACTGTTGCTTTTCTCCATTGAACCTTTGCGGCAGCTGCCCCAACCTTTAGTGCATGCCTCAGTATGTAGTCCTAGACCTTGGAATGTGCCAGTCTGCAACACTCAGTCTTTGCACTGGAAAACCAACACAAGTTTCAAGCAGACCAATTTAAAGCACTGGATTATTTCAGGCATGGGGGCACCTCTGTAACATCAGCCAGAGTGCAGTACAGGCATGTATTCATTGATGCATTACAGGAAAACTGGCAAATTCATCAAGTTAAGCATCAGAGCATGGCAGCAACAAGGTAAACAGCCTAATGAAGCTGTTGAATTTTCAAAGATACAGGGTGCAATTGGTGGTACCCATAATGTTTTTCCAATTCCTACAGTCAAGCCACTAACTTTCACTGCTTGAATATACAGACTGTGTGTGATAACGTGCAAGAGGTCATGCACACCAACACAAGATTTGCTGGAAGTTGTCACAAAGAATTTATCCTTCAAATTCACAGCTCTTCAAGGAAGAAAATCATGTCAGTTGATGATTTTTAGATATGCTTCCTGCTACCAGTTAACTATACAAAAGCAGAGAAATGCTGGAACATGTCACAGAGTTTGTTGAAACGACCATCAGCATCTTAAAGGGGCACTTTTATTGCCTTGATAAATCAGGAGGATCTGTTCTGTAAACGTTACCTCATGTGTCTTCTTTCCCTAGCTGCTTTGAAGTCAGAAGTACATGGAAGAGAACATTAGGATGATCATCACTCAAAACACTCCTTATTGAACAGCTGCAAGAGGCATCAGACTGCAACTGCTCATTTTAACTCCCTTGCCCCCACCTTTAAATAAAGGACTAATCTTTCAATTCAGTGCCCAAATTACAACAAAGATATCAGACCTCTTTGTCCCTACCTAACCATTCCAATGATAATCACTTCGTTAAATAAATCATCACAATAAGTGCCCCCTTTCCAGCATGGCCTTAATCTCCATTGTAAGAATCCTGGGGGACCCCTATTTCAGGTTTTCTTGCTAATTAACAAGAACTAACTTAAATACAATGGCTGGCTGATCACTTCTTTAATTTCTTTAATAGCTAAACTGAGTGCTTTTTTTGTACTGTTCGTAACATGCCCGAGGTAAAAGCAGTTGAGTGGTATGTAATGAGGAAGTGTTGTTTGGGCCTTTATTGATCAAATTGACATATGGCAGACTTCAGCAGAAATCTAATAGGACTGAGAACAGACAGCCTGCTATGTGGGAACAGAGGGAT
The DNA here is from genome assembly GCF_964194155.1 of Cetorhinus maximus. Classification (NCBI taxonomy): domain Eukaryota; kingdom Metazoa; phylum Chordata; class Chondrichthyes; order Lamniformes; family Cetorhinidae; genus Cetorhinus; species Cetorhinus maximus. The sequence continues at coordinate 126,509,645 of NC_135884.1, forward strand.
ATATAGCTCCTAGAGGACAGAGAAAACAAAAAAATGGCCTTGTATCCTAGACAAGACACTTGGGTGTCAAGGTCACTATGGGCGGAATTTTTTGCTGAAAAATGACGTGCGATATTTCGCTCGACAGGCGAGCGCACGGGAGTTGGGGCCACGCCTGCCATTAATTAACAGGCCAGTTAAGGCCCTTGACAACCCAATTGACAGCGATTTAACATTGCCCTTGCGATTTTTCGCTCATCGCACAGGCAGGCAGGCCACAATTTGCAAAATCTCATCCACGGGCAGGATAAGAAGGGTCAGCAGCATTGTCAATGTGAATGGTGAGGAGTTTTGGAGACAACTTGCTGCTGCTAGCTTATTGGTATTTGTCAGCTTGATTGGAGCTTTATTCTTAGCATTTCCAGGCTTCATTTCTGGACTTATTGGTGTCTTCCAGGCCCCCGAAGGATTCAGACCATGTGGATCCTTCCAGGTATCAGACAGCATTCCCTTACCCTGGTAATGGAGATTGTGGTCTCCACTGAAGGCACCTCCTCTGAGGAGGAACAGAGGGGCAGAACGGAATGGAGGCCACCTGTCCCAATGTAGCTTCCAGGGGAGGGACCTGTGGGAGGAGAGGCGCAGAGCCAGCAGGAAGTCCAAGGCAGAAGGGGCCTCAGAATACGCCACTATCCTGCTGCCAGGGTTTACAGGCAGCAATGCAGCTACCTCAGCATGTCCAAGGTGCAATGCTGAAGGAGGTTCGCCTTTCAAGGGAGACCGTGACCTCCATTTGTCAGATGATCGGGCCTGAGATCAGCTCTGATTGTGTGGGTGGACACCCCATGCCAGTGGCTCTGAAGGTCACAGTGGCCCTCAATGTCTGTGCCTCCGGCTCTTACCAGGGGTCAGTGGGGGATCTATGTGGAGTCTCCCAATCAGCTGTCAACAGTTGCGCCAAAATAGTGACAGAAGCTTTGTTCAGGTGGGCATTGACTTTCCTTCATTTCCATTCGGACGAGGCCAGCCAGGCTGAGTGAGCCAGAGGGTTTGCAGTGATTGCTGGGCTCCCCCACGTCCAGGGTGCCATTGACTGCACACATGTGACCATCAAGGCGCCAGCGGATCAGCCGGGTGCATTCATTACCAGGAAGGGATTCCACTCCATGCACGTGCAGATAGTGTGTGACCACAGGGTGCAAATCCTGCAAGTCGTGCAAGATACCCTTCATGACACGTACATCCTGAGACACTCCCAGGTGGCTGAGGCTCTTCAGTGCTCCAGCTCAACTGGATGGATGGCTGCTGGGTGACAAGGGCTATCCTTTGAACAGGTGATTCATGGCGCCTCTCTGCCACCCAAGAACAGAGGCAGAGCAGTGTTATAATAGGAGCCATGCCTCCACAAAGGTGGTGATGGAGAGGACCATAGGTCTTCTCAAGATGCACTTCCGATGCCTGGACCGTTCAGGGGATGCGCTGCAATAACCCACAAAGCAGGTGTCACTGATAGTGGTTGCATGCTGTGCCCTCCACAATCTGGCACTGGCAAGGAGGGACCCACTGGCGGAAGAGGATCTTGACGCAGCTGCACAGGCCACAGAGGATGAATCCAGTAGTGAGTCAGAAGAGGAGCACAGTGAGGAGAATGCTGAGGGTGTAGAGCCAGACCTCTGTAATATCCAGGGAGGCAGGGATACCGGTGATGCGTTGATCCAATGCTCCTTCAGCTAGGCTGCCAAATAAGAACTACCACCTCATGCCAGGGCTGCCACTTCCATCCTGGATCGCAGAAATGACCCTTTCCTTGGCCCCCAAGATACACTCAGTGCCTGTGCAATAAGGTTTTGAGCCACCCACATCCAGCATTACATATTGGTGTACCCTGCACCTTCAAAACAAATGAAGCATACTCAGGCCAATAACACAAAAGCAAATGTAATTTAATGTTGGAAATCACATAGTCTTGAACGGATGCTATGTCTAGGTGCTCCCCCCTCGCTGGCACCGGTATTGGAGACAGCCTGTTGACTGTGCTGTCCTGTTGGCCTTGATGACCTTGTCCTCTGGCCAGTGGAGACCATGCTGGCCCCGCCTGGGAGGGAGTGGCCAGTGCCACGGCTGGCATCTCCCCAGTCATCGCAGCCTCATATGCCACGGTCACTAGTAGAAGGGCAGAGGAGTTGCTGCCATCATCCAGAGCGCCCTGAGAGGAACCCGCAGAGACGACAGGCAGCTCATGCGCCAACATGAGGTCGCTCTGAACCTCCCTGCTCACGATTGATGGACCGGCACGTAGCTGGGATGCTGGGTGCCCCATCCATCTCGCATACGGACACTGACCACCTGAGGTCAGTGCCTATGTGAGGGTTTGCAGGTCCGAACGCAACCCCAGGAACTCCTGATTCTGTCCCTGGAGCAGCCTCTCCATGAGAGTCACCATTCTCTCAATGGAGGAAGCAGTGCGCTCAGCCATGAGGGTCAACGCAGCGCTCACGCTCCACAGGGACTCCTCCACAATGGAGACCATGGTATGCATACCCTTTTGGTCCTCCGCCAGATCCTCCTGCACACCCTGCTGGACGTCTAACATCTGCCTCATGGACAACTCCAGATGCTCATCATCTGCCTTCGACTGAGTATTGTCCTGGTCTTCAGCGGTCCTCCGACTGCCGGCACCCTGGGCACCCTCTGCTTCCGCCTCCACATCAAGGAGTGTGAAGTGTCCTCACCAGTGTGCACCAAGACACTAGCCGCCGAACTAATGCCCACCGAGGTGCTGGTATCTGTGTTGCCTACTTCAGAGAGTGGGTATGACGCAGGTGCTTGGTGAGCATGGTGGTCCTCCGGAGTTAGGGGTGGCTCTTCAGGATCCGGAGAGTGAACACCTGCTGGCGAACCTAAAAGGGAGAAGAAGGACATGTCATTAGTTAAAGTCATCACACTGTCACTGCATGCCAGGCACCCTGGTAAGACAACAGAGATCTCCAGGTTCGAGGCCTACATCAATGAAGAGACTACACTAGAATGGTTGCACAAGTCAAAACTCTCACCTCATTGCACTGCACTCTTCATCTCACACCCCAGCCTCACCGCGGCTGCTTGACCGAGGTGCATGGCGCCTCTCGAGCTCCAAGGCCTCCTGCTCGTACCAGGGGAGGATGAGGAAGTGTGGGGGTCTGCCGATCCGCGACCTCTCAATATTGTTATGGGATGTCTTCTCCCAAAACGACAGAGGAGCATTGATTAGTCCACTCTGTACCTGCAGCGCCATTTGGCCAGGCCAAGCCCAGCTGAGGAACACCTTGCAGAACAGATCCGGGTCGTGGCCCTCGAGCCGCAAGGCACTCAGTCAAAGCAGCCAGGACTCAGCCCCTTGGCCAGCACCTGTGTGATTTACAGTCGGCACTCAGGCTCTAACACCCCTGAGCTCCATCGGGGGGGTGGCCAGCCCAAAACAGTTCAACACACTGACCCATGCCAACACAAGTTCTCACCCTTCCTGAGAGTAGCAGCTCATTGAAGCGCTTCTGGCACTGCACCCAGGTGCACCGCACCATGTCATGGCTGCTCACCTGGGCTGTCACCTCCTCCCATGCCTTCTTTGTGAGGTGCAGTGGCCTCCTCCTCCCATCTCTGGGGACAAGGGTGTCCCTTCTGACAGCCACCTCCTCCAGGAGGGCAGCGAGGCACTCATCGGAAAAACAGGGGGGCTAAGCGCCCACCCGACCTGCCCTCCTGCCTGGCGTTTGCTGCCATACTCAAGTACATCTTACAATGGCAGACAGATGTCCTTCCCTGGCTGCCTTTCTGGGGCTGCCTGGGCCGTTTTTAAACCGGTTGCCGGGTCGTTATTGGACCCAGCGGCTGACAGACCCCTGCCCCCGCTCAACCCTTGCCGGCTAGTGACGAGCCACATTTCACGCTAGGCAGGCCTTAATTGGCCCGTCAGCTTGAAATCGCGGTCAGGCCCGGATCCCGGGTGGCGGTCAGATTCCTGACCCCTCCCGCCGAGCCCGCACAACGAGGGCAAAATTCTGCCCCATGTTTCCGCTGCTTTGGGTTAAAATCAGTCTCCATAGACTCTGCTATGGAAAAAAGTGTAAGAGAGGATTTCCTGCCTGGGAAAGGAGGACAGGTCAGAAGGAGGCAAGAGGTATCTAACCAGAGGAGGTTCGGGGCCAACCCTCTGGCAAAGCTGCCTTACCGGACAACAGGGCTGGCAGACCAAACATCAGGGGGTGTTTACATGGAGATTGTGTTTCTACCCAGAGGGTAATAATAAAGCTGTTGCACTTTGATACTACTGCTCAGACATTAGCAAATGTCAGGTCTTATTTATACTGAATAAAATTTAACATGTGGCAACAATAGTGGTTATCACTGAATCATTTCCGAGTTTCGGAAAAAGGGGTAAAGGGGTAATTGACTCCTTGAACCCCACATTCCAACACTACGCGTGACAGAGCACAACATAAGTGCACATGGTCCTGAAATGTAACAACCTTCAAAGTGAAAGCAAGTTGACTTATTCTTTCCTGACAACAAGTGGTGACACACACCTTTCATTCTCCTATTCAAGTGCATCTTTTAAGTGCAACCTGTATCATGAGAGACATTTGGCTGCTGCTCTGATAAAAAAGGCTCCTGGAACTGAAGTGGACTTGCTGTCATTACAGCTTGCGTGTATGGGGAACCACTCCTGGCTACGTCTCTGAAACTTTTGTGCCTGATTTGTGCCACTGTCTTGAAGGCGATGTGGTTTTGGATGGAAATTGTGAGCTTTTCTGTGAACTTTCATGCATTGCCTTTTTAAACTCCTGTGGAAGGCATTTTTGAAGTATGGGGCAGAATGGAATGTTATAGCCATTCTGTCCAATTACCTGACAGTGAACTCAACAATCCAAACACTTTCCTATTTATCTGCTGTTTTCCCCACTTACTGCTCTAACTTTCAGTCAGATTGCATTTTAAGCACTGCACCTGAATTTCCAAGATTATTACTCCAATTTACACAGGATTTGCGATGGAGATCCTTCAATTGATATGCATATGAGCTTCCCCACAAAAACTCTGTCAAGCATCAGCGATTGCGACTTCAACTCACTGCTTGAATTTTGGGACAATTATCTCTACCAGTTAATGTTTATCTGATTTGCTGCTCTGTAAACTAACAAAACTCAATCAAAATATTCAACAGTTTATACCATTGAAGGAAGATAGCTAGAAAAATCCATTTTCTGAATTTATAGCTGAAGAAGAGGGAAGGAAAATTTAATGAACCCCATATAGAATAAAAAGTAAAGTAAAAACTAAACCACATGGACCACAGCAAAACTATGGAAAAGGAACTTTGGCTGTGGTGTTGCCTGATAGCTTGAAATTGAAGTGAACTCTGTGTCAGATTCCACGTACAGTAGGTGCGAATCAACAGACTGTATGAACTTAAATGATTGTCTGGAAAACCTCTTAAGAAAGTAATTTGTTTGCAATCGTTTATGCATGCAGAGCAGACAAACTAGATCAGTGAAGGAGATAGCTTAAGATATTTTTAGATTAATCACTTTATACAAAATGAGTTTACTGTGAATGTCTCAAAGGTGATATGCAGAGTCAAAAATATAGTCTACTGAATCTAGACCAAGAACACAAACATTGAGAAATGGCTTTTCCTTGCTGTTTTTTACATCACAACACGGGCGGAATTTTTCGGTCCCTCCCACTAGCAGGATTTTCCGGGCCTGCCGAAGTCAATGGACTTTTGAACGGCTTGCCACATTTTCCAGCCCCACCCCCACCGCGACAGGGCTGTAAAGTTCCACCCCATATTTAATTGCACATTTAAAAGGGCCATAAGAACTTTAAGAACAATTCGTACAAAATTAAGGAAGAACAGGAACAATGTTAACACAGAATTTAATTAAGTTACTAGCTTACCTTTTCTGCATGTATTATTAGATGCCAACTTAGCTCAGTTAATAGTAATCTTGCCTCTGGATAGGCAAGGTTGTGACTTTGAGTCCCACTCCGGGATTTAAGCAATTAACTTAAACTGGTACCAGTGCATTTCGAAGGCAGGGCTGCTTAGTCAGAGGTGCTACCTTCAAATAAGATGTTAAACTGAAACCCCATCAGCTAATTCAGGTGGAGAGAAAAGATCCTATGTCCAATTCAAAGAAGAGCAAGAAAGTTTTCTTGATATCCTCACCAACATTGGTACCTCAACTAACACCACCAATAACAGAGTAGCTAGTAAGTTTTCTTGGCATCCTTACGAACACTTGTTTTCTCATTTTGTATTGGATAATCACTGTGAAGAAGCCATTAACAGAAACCATGGTGAAGTCAGGGGCTCAAACAAGCTTGCTAGGGCTCCCAAAGAGAGTATAGAAATAGGCTTGAAAGATCCCTACGTGCAATGATCCTCCTAATGTTTTAAAACTGGGGACTTTTGTTGGTAAAAAATATGATATAATGATAAAAATGAAAAGAGACGTTGCTGGAAATCAACAGATCAGTCAGCATTCATAAGAAAAAAAAACTGTTTCAACACTTCAGGTGTGCATTCATCTTCAAGACCTTTTTTAGTTTAAATATATTTAAGCTGAGGCGTTATATGCTTAAGTACCTGTTTATGACACTACGACTGTTTTGGTTTGTAAGGTCAGAGATGGCAGTCTCCATAGATTATGACTCCACCAGTAGTTTTGCATTAGTGGCTCAATACAATTTAAAGATACAGGTACATCATTCGCTTTGTCTAGCATTTGAAGAAGCAGGAATCTATATCCTTGCTGTGATTATTTTCCCATTTCATGATATGATCTTAGATCTTCCCTGTCCATAACAGCATTAGGCGGAGATCTTAAAGTTCTGAAGTAGCATTTAAGCAGATATGTTCCTCTTTTCTAAATACTAAATCTTTCAGTGCATTGAACTGCCCTGGCTACAATTACCATTGGTTCCAATACCGGCATAAGAATGAAGGAATCTAATATCCCCCTATTGTCCCCTCTTTCTAAGATAAAAGTAGATAAAATCATTGCCATTCAGCATGATTGAATTTAAGGTATTCTGATCCACCAAATAAAGTTTCAATGAGCACTGAATTTCTCCGCTGTAAAATGGGGCATTCTACTTAATGCAAGGCTTTTTCTCTATTCAATTTGCTTCAGTGATATGATGAGCATGAAATGTATTTAAGAACAGCTGCATTAACTTCTTCAGAATGCCAAAGGACATCTTCCTTTTCATAAATCCACCTGTGCCTTGTTAGCAACGCTTGGGAGAACCTACTCTAATTTTGTTTTGCTACTGTCTTAGATAAAATCTTGCAGTCAGCATGGAGTTTGGTGCTAACTGGGAGTCTTCATGGAACATGGGAGTCTTCCATGTTTTTTCACTCACCAAAATGATAGTTGTTTGAAATAAGCCAGGTGCCTGTTCTTGCTGTTTCGCTTGCTAAGATTTAGAGTAATGAGGCACACATACTGTTATAGAGAAGTAAGCCTTTGGCCTAGTGGCAGCATTCCCACCTCTGAGCACCACTCCAGCTCTAGCAAGTGAAGACTACAGTATGGTCTCTAAATACCTGGTTGACGGCATTGACTTGCATCTGGACAGAATGACCGCCAAATGAGCGATAGTGTTCCCACATCTGAGCCATAAATGGTTAAATTCAGGCTCTACTTCAGCCAACCCAACAAATGGAGACCAGATTTACAAGCAGGGTTGACATCCATCAGGGATGTTTTTATTTTTTTTTGTTTATGGGATGTGGGTTTTTCTGGCAAGATAGCACTTGCTGTCCATCACTAATTGCTCTTGAGAAGGTGGTGGCAGGCCACAATCTGAACCACTGCAGTCCATGTGGTGAAGAACTACCTACAGTGCTGCTAGGGAGTTCCTGGATTTTGACCCAATGACAGTGAAGAAACAGAGACATATTTCCAAGTCAGGATGGTGTGTGATTTGGAGGGAAACTTGCTGGTTCCTAACCGTTTGCTGCCCTTATCCTTCTAAGTGGTAGAAGTCTCAGGTTTGGAAGCTGCTGTCAAAGAAGCCTTGACAAGTTGCTCCACTGCATCTTGTAAATGGTACACACTGCAGACATGGTGCACCCGTGTTGGAGAGAGTGAATGTTTAAAGTGGTGGATGGGGTGCCAAGCAGGCAGACTGCTTTGTCCTGAATGATGTTGAACTTCTTGAGTGTTGTTGGAACTGCACTCATCCAGGCAAGTAGAGAGTACTCCATCACACTCTTAACTTGTGACTTGTAGGTGGTGGACGGGCTTCGGGGAGTCAAGCGATGAGTGACTCACGCAGAATACCCAGACTCTGACCTCCACTTGTTGCCATGGTTTGATTATTTGAATAGACAACAAGGTGGCAAATGGAATATAATGTGGGCAAGTAAATAACCAAAGTTATTTACTTTGGTAGTAAGAATAGAAAAGCAGAATATTTTTAAAAGACATGAAACTTGTAAATGTTGATTTTCAGAGGACTCAGGTATACTTGTACAATGGCACGAAAAGTTAGAATGCAAGTATAGCAAACGATTAGGAAGGCAAATAACATGTTGGCCTTAATTGCAAAGGTTTGGAATACAAGGATATGGAGTCTTGTTACAATTATACAGGGCTTTGGTGAGACCACACCTGGAGTACTGTGTGCAGTTTTGCTCTCCATATTTAAAGGAGGATATGCTTGCATTGGTGCGAAGGTTACTGGTTGGTGAGAGAATTGGCCCATGGCTGAGTAAATTGGGCCTATGCTGTCAGGAAGGATGAGAGGTGATCTCATCAAAACATACAAGATTCTGAAGGGACTTGGCAGGGTAGATATTGGCAGGTGGTTTCCCCTGGCTGGGGAATCGAACCTAGGACAATTTGGCACAGTTTCAGGAAAAGGGGCCGATCATTTAAGACTGAGATGAGGAGAAATTTTTTCACTTAAAGCTTAGTGAATATTTGGAATTCTCTACCCCAGAGGGTTATAGATGCTCCATCATTGAATATATTTAAAGCTGGGATATACAGACTTTTAGCCTCCCAGAGAATCAAAGCTCTGGGGACTGGGCAGGTAAGTGAAGTTAAGGCCGATAATTAGCCATGAGCCATAATTAGCCATACACAGTAAATGGTAGGGCACTGAGGAGTGCGGAGGAACAAAGGGATCTGGGAGTTCAGATACATAATTCCCTGAAAGTGGCATCACAGGTAGACAAGGTTGTAAAGAAAGCTTTTGGCATACTGGCCTTCATAAATCAAAGTATTGAGTATAGGAGTTGGGATGTTATGGTGAGGTTGTATAAGACATTGGTGAGGCCAACTTTGGAGTATTGTGTGCAGTTCTGGTCGCCTAACTACAGGAAGGATATCAGTAAGATTGAGAGAGTGCAGAGAAGATTTACTAGGATGTTGCCGGGTGTTAAGGAGTTGAGTTACAGGGAAAGATTAAACAGGTTAGGACTTTATTCCTTGGAGCGTAGAAGAATGAGGGGAGATTTGACAGAAGTTTACAAAATTGTGAGGGGTATAGACAGAGTAAATGCGAGTAGGCTCTTTCCACTTAGATTAGGAGAAATAAACAGGAGAGGACATGGCTTTAGGGTGAAAGGGGAAAGGTTTAGGGGGAACATTAGGGGGAACTTCTTCACTTAGAGAGTGGTGAGAGTGTGGAACGAGCTACCATCTGATATGGTAAATGCGGGCTCACTCTTAAGTTTTAAGAATAAATTAGATAGATACATGGATGGGAGAGGTCTGGAGGGTTATGGACTAGGTGCAGGTCAATGGGACTAGCGGAATAATATTTTGGCACAGACTAGAAGGGCCGAATGGCCTGTTTTCTGTGCTGTAGTGCTCTATGGTTCTATGATTGTACTGAACGGCAGAGCAGGCTCGAGGGGCTGTATGGTCTACTCCATTCCTATTTCTTATGTTCTTATGTTTCTGGTAATTGGTGGCCCCAAGCATGTTGATGGTGGGGTGTTTGATGATGGTAATGCCATTAAGTATCAAGGAATGGTGATTAGACTTTCTCTTATTGAAGATGGATATAACCTGCACTTATGTGTACGAATGTTACTTCCCACTTATTCAAATTCTGCCTTACTTCCAAGGGCTGTCACTTTCACCTCACCTTTGGAATTCAGCTCCTTTGACCAGGTTTGGACCCAGGTTATAATGAAGACAAGAACTTCTGCTGCGGCTGCTGATGACCCACATCACCTTGTGGATGTACAGTTTTGAACTGTTAGACCTGTTCTGAATCTATTCCATTTAGCACAGTCATAGTGCCACACAACATGATGCAGGACATCATCAGTGCGAAGATGGGACTCTGTCTTCACAATGACTGTGCAGTAGTCACTCCTACCAATACAGTCATGGGCAGTTGCATCTGATGACAATCAGGTCAAGTAGGTTTTTCCCTTATGTTGGTTCTCTGATCATCAGCTGCAGGGCCAGTCTGTCAGCCATGTCAAGACTCAGCCAGCTCGGTCAGTAGTGGTGCTACTAAGTCACTTTTGGTGATGAAGGTTGAAGCAAAGCGCCCCCTCCCCACCCCCCCACCAGCCCCAGTCCCCACCTAGAGTATTTATGCTCTTGCTACCCTGAGCGCTTCTTCCAAATGATCTTCCAACGGAGGAGTGCTGATTCATCAGCTGAGAGGGTGGTTAGTTGCAATCAGCAAGAGATTTCCTTGCCCATATTTAACCTGATGCCATGAGACCTGATGGGGTCCAAAGTCAATGCTGAGGACTCCCAGGGCAACACCCTACTGTCTGTATACCACTGTGCCATCACCTCTGGTGGGTCTGTACTCCAGGAGGGACAGGACATGCCCAGAGATGATGAGGGAGGAGTCTGGGTGTTTTCAGAAAGGTATGTTTCTGTGAGAATTACTATGTCAGGCTGTTGCTCAATTAGTCTGTGGGACAGCTCTCCCAATTTTAGCACAGGCTCCCAGATGTCAGTATGAAGGTCTTTGCAGGGTTGACTTGGCTGGGTGTGTTTTAGTTGTTTCCCAATTCTGTGCCCAGGTTGATGCCTGGTGGTCCATTCGGTTGTATTGTAAATATAGTTTATTACAACGGTTTGGTACAACTAAATGGCCCGCTAGGTCATTTCAGAGGGCACTAATCCAATGGCCTGGAGTCATGCATTAGCCAGAACACAGGAACATGGGCATTGGCTCAATGGGCCAAATGGCCTCTTTCTGTGCCATATGACCATAGGAATAGGCCATTTAGCCCCTCTAGCCTGTTCTGCAATTCAGTGAGATTGTGGCTGATCTGTGACCTAATGCCATTTACCTATCTTTGCCCTGAATTGCATAATAGCATTGGATAACAAAAATCCAGCAATCTCCAATATAAAATTAGCAATTTATCGAGCATCAATTCCCATTTGCAGAAGAGGGTTCCAAACTTCTACCACCCTCTGTGTGTACAAATGATTCCTAAATTTGCTCCTGAAAGATCTGGTTCTAATTTTTAAACTAATCCCCTTTGTCCTAGACTCCCCATACGAACATATGAATTAGGAGCAGGAGTAGGCCACTTAGCCCCTTGAGCCTGCTCCGCCATTCAGTAAGATCACGGCTGATCTGATTGTAACCTCAACTCCATATTCCCACCTACCCCTGATAACCTTTCAGCTCCAACTTATCAAGAATCTATCTAGATTTGCCTTAAAAATATTCAAAGACTCTGCTTCCACCGCCTTTTCAGGAAGAGAGTTTCAAAGACTCACTGTCCTCTGAAAGAAAACATTTCTCCCCATCTCTGTGCTAAATGGGTGACCCTTTAATTTTAAACAATCGCCCTAAGTTCAAGATTCTCCCACAAGAGGAAACATCCTCTCCACATCTAACCTGTCGATGCCGCTCAGGATCTTATATGTTTCAATCAAGTCACCTCTTACTCTCCTAAACTCCAGCTTAACCTGTCCAACCTTTTCTCATAAAACAACCTGCCCATTCCAGGTATTAGTCTCGTAAACCTTCTCTGAACTGCTTCCGATGCATATATATCCTTCCTTAAATAAGGAGACCGATACTGCATACAGTACTCCAGTTGTGGTCTCACCAATGCCTTGTATAACTGAAGCATAACCTCCCTACTTTTGTATTCAATTCCCTTTGCTGTTACGGACACAAGAGCAAAGTGAATTGAATTATTATTGCTGCTCCCCTCTTCTGCCCATGACAGCGGTAGTTTTAGTTTTCTAATTTAATTTGTTTCCCTCAGTATCCTTTCCCTTGTTGAAATGGGCTGTAGTGTATTTCCCAAACCTTGGTTTATGAGATCCAATGTTAAAAATAACCCCAGAGCACATTCTTTAAGGTGAGACAAAACTAGGATTTATTAACACATTCAAAACCTGAGGAATGGCTTGTAACACAAATTCACACTCACGAGCATACAAGGTAGGAAGAAAGGGAAAGAAGTTACAAATTGCGAGTTGCTTAAAAAAAAAATCAAAAAGATATTGGCATTAATTCATGTGAATAGAGTCCAGTAACTCAATGAAGCCCATTAGTAGGCAATTAATGCCCACTAAAGAGCCTCATCTGCTGCCACTGGTATTCAACAAGCGGCAGGCGGGGCTGTTGCCACGCAGAGAGCCTGAAAAGCAAAACCCTTTTGGGTTTGCTTGCAGATCCCAGAAGGCGTCCATCGTTTAAAGGCACTCATTGCCTGATTAAGGGAGCTGCAATCTGGAAGGGGGAGCCCGCTGAGTGACAACCCCTGTCCTTTTCTTCTGATCCCTCTGCCCCAGTAACCTCCACCCCGTGACCCCCATCTCACCTCACTCACCTGTGGCCTTTGTCCTTCACTGATCCTGAGTGTCCTTCACTGATCCTGAGCCTCTGATGGGTGCATTGCCAGCAGCTACCACCACTCCATATAGCACTCCAAATGGAGAACTCCTGGCCTCTGATTGGTCAGCAGATCTCGGGGGTAGGATTTCCGCCCCCAGCGCCCTTCATCCCGGTGAAGGCCTGCTGCTGGCCACTTAAGTGCCCAACTGGCACCTAATTCAACAGACTTTCCCCAAAGGTGGCAAGGTGAGGCTCTCAGCAGCTCTCCGACTGGCAGGCGAGACCTCCACGGTCTGGATTAAATTCCTCCCAAGGTACCTGGAGTAAGGTACCTCCTGTTTACAAACAGCTGTGACTCTTCTAATCTCTGCTATACAAGTTGTTTCAGAGAAGTAGCTGGTGTTGCGGTACACCTTTAAGAGTTGTGGTTATGTTTCTGATGTACAGCAGCATAAGCAATGTGATGTAACACACCATGTGACTTCTGTATGTTAGCAACCTGAAGAAAGTACCTGTACAATGAAGGTCTGTGGTTTTTTTTTATTCATTCATGGGATGTGGGCATCACTGGCCAGGCCAGCATTTATTGCCCATCCCTAATTGCCCTTAAGAAGGTGGTGGTGAGCTGTCTCCTTGAACCGCTGCGGTCCTTGTGGTGTAGGTACACCCACAGCACTGTTAGGGTGGGAGTTTGACTCAGCGACAGTGAAGGAACGCCAATATATTTCCAAGTCAGGATAGTGAGTGGCTTGAAGGGGTCCTTGCAGGTGGTGGTTTTCCCATGTGTCTGCTGCCCTTGTCCTTTAGAATGGTAGCGGTCGTGGGTTTGGGAGGTGCTGTCCAACTTATGACCTTATGATGAAAGGAAGGTCACTGATGAAGCAGCTGAAGAAGTTTGGGCCTAGCACACTACCCTGGGAACTCCTGTAGCGATGTCCTGGAACTGTGATGATTGACCTCCAACAACCACAACCATCTTCCTTTGTGCTAGCTATGACTCCTACCAGAAAAGAGTTTTCCCCTGATTCCCATTGACTCCAGTTTTGCTAGGGCTCCTTGATGCCACACTTGGTCAAATGCTGCCTTGATGTCAAGGGCAGTCACTCTCACCTCACCTCTGGAGTTCAGTTCTTTTGTCAATGTTTGAACCAAAACTGTAATGAGGTCGGGAGCTGAGAGACCCCGGCAGAACCCAAACTGGGCGTCAGTGAGCAGGTTATTGCTAAGCAACTGCCACTTGATAGCGCTGTTGATGACTCCTTCTATCACTTTACTATGATCGAGAGTAGACTGATGGGACAGTAATTGGCTGGGTTGGATTTGTCCTGCTTTTTGTGTATAGGACATATCTGGGCAATTTTCCACATAGCGGGGCAGATGCTGGAACAGCTTGGTTAGGGGCATGCACAATCCTGGAACAAGTAGCTTCAATACTATTGCCGGAATATTGTTAGGGCCCATAGTCTTTGCAGTATCCAGCGCTTTCAGCCGTTTCTTGATATCACATGGAGTGAATCGAATTGACTGAAGACTGACATCTGTGATGCTGGATACCTCCAGAGGAGACTGAGATTGATCATCCACTCAGCATTCCTGGCTGAAGATTGTTGCAAACAATTCAGCCTTATCTTTTGCAACTGATGTGCTGGGCTTCCCCATCATTGAGGATGGGGATATGTTTGGAGTCCAGTGAGTTGTTTAATTGTCCACCACCATTCATGATTGGATGTGGCAGGATCTGATCTTAGATCTGTGTGTACATGCAGAATTATCTTTGAATAAAGTACTGTATCCACGTTATTGTGTTAATGATGCTGTCTTGAGTGATCAGTGCATTGTCCGTAATAGTAACTATCACAGAGATTAGGAAAACACAATATGGCAGCAGTTGTGGGAATTTCAACAGCTCAACATTTTAAATACTTTTCCACGCCTTCGGAGGAGTGCTAGCCACAGCCATTGCCACCTGGGGAACTTCAAGACCCTGGGCAGAGGTTTTCGCTCAGCATGTGGGCATGCGCCCGACCCACTCGAGCATCAAATAGCACATGATGACATCGGGCGAGCGTCCCGACGTCATCATGCACTTGTGCATTATTTCGGTCAGCGGGCACACGCTAAACTCAGAAGCGCATCCGCCAGCAATTAAGAGGGCAATTAAGCCCATTAACGGCGCAATTAACAAAGATTGCCCGTCCAACGTTACAGTTGGCGGGTGGGCAAATCGGCCAAGCAGCCTTTGTATTTTTCAGGAAGCCTCATCCAAGGGCAGGATGAGGTTTCCATTATTAAATTTTTTAAAAATGTATGGACAGAATTTTCATTCAGGTGACTGATTCTGATGCGTGGGAATTATTTTCCAGATTTTAAATTTTTTTTTATTGCTTTTAAATTCTTCAGCCCCCTGAGGCAGCTCTCTGCCTTCAGGGAGCTTTCATTCCGCGCTCCCCCGTGCCCACACTGAATTCAGTGCTCGCCCTCCTCCCACCCCCACCCAACAGCGCTGGGCTTCTCAGCGCACGCTTCACGCTGGCTGCCGTTAATTGGCCAGTCAGCGTGAAATCGCGGTCGGTGGCCAATCACAGTTAGGGGGTCTGTTCCCCAGCCACTCCCGGGCCTACCGATCGCAGGCACCCCCCAAACTACTACCCGTGCACCCCATAGTAGAATACCATCTTGACTGTTCATCTCATGACTTCAGTTGAAAAACGGCTTCAATTCATCAGAGACTGGTTCCTGGGACCAACCAGGTAACACTTGGTCTCTCACTCGAGACAGGACTGGATCACCGTTTATCCAGTTTCTTACCCACCTGGCACAGACTGGCAAGGAATCTAAAAAATTAATCACTAATACGAGTTCCTGTGGAACTGGGACATGTTCATCATTCTCTTGCAAAGGAAGGCGACTCAAGGCATCGGCATTTGCTACATGAATCCCTGGTCTATGTACAAAGGTGTATTCATATGCTGCCAAAATTAGAGCCCATCTTTGTATTCTTGCAAGGCTATGGGAGGTATAACCTTTTCCTCGCTAAACAGACCCAAAAGCGGTTTGTGGTCTGATACTATCGTGAAATGTCGCCCGTTCACATACATATTGGTGGAATTTTTTACACCAAAAATAATCAACAGACCTTTCTTTTTGATCTGGGAATATCCTTTCTCAGCTGTGGTGTCTTCGATACGTGGTCTATTGGCCTCTCTATGTCATCGTCCATTTTGTGAGATAGTATCGCTCCCACTCCATAGGGTGACTCATGACAGGTTAGCACCAGTTTCTTTGGCTGGTCATAATGCACTAGCAAATTTGAAGAGTGTAAGAGCTGTTTTACTTTCATGAAGGCTTCTTTTTGGGGTGCCTCCCAAAACCAACTCTTTTTTTCTTAGCAGTGAATGTAGAGGGGCTAGAACTGAGGATAAATTTGGTAGAAATTGCCCATAATAATTTATCATCCCTAAAAATGATTTAAGTTCAGTGTTCCTGGGTGCAGGTGTCTCTCTTATTGTTTTAACCTTCTCTTCAACTGGGTGTAACCCTTGGACATCTACCCAGTGGCTCAAATAAATGACTTCATTTGCTTGAAAAGTGCATTTTTCCTTCTTCAGGTGCACTCCTGCTTCTAAAAATCATTTCAGGATTTCCTGTAGGTTAGCCAAGTGTTTCTTTTCTGTGAATCCAGTTATCAGTACATCATCCAGATAGACCACAACCTGAGGTAGTCCTTGTAGTGAACTCTCCATTGTCCTCTGAAAAATGGCACGGGCTGAGGAAACACCGAAGGGCAGATGTGTATATTGGTATAACCCTTTGTGGGTATTTATGGTTACAAATTCCCGGGAGGCATCATCCAGCTCCAGTTGCTGATATGCGTGACTCATGTCAAGCTTTGTATACGTTGTCCGTTCTGCGAGTTTAGCATATAGATCTTCAACCTTGGGAATAGAGTACGTGTCCAGTTTGGCTGCTCTGTTGATCATTAGTTTATAGTCCCCACAGATATGGACAGTCTGGTCTGGTTTAAGAACAGGGACTATGGATGCTGCCCACTCTGAGAACTGAACCGCTCTTATGACACTCAGCCTCTCTAGTCGGTTCAGCTCAGCGTCAACCTTCTCTCTCGGGCGTTGGTCTTGCTTTCAAGAAGCGAGGGGTTGCTTCTGGGTCCAGGTAAATCTTGGCCTGTAAGCCTTGGATTTTTCCCAGTTCATCGTTGAAGACAGTGTCATTGTTTTTAGCAGCTCTGGTAGTCCACCTGCTCGCAACTGGAAGATTTTGGACCAGTTTAATTTAATCTCCTTCAACCAACCACGCCCTAGAAGGCTTGGCCCTTCACCTTCTACCACCATCACTAGTAGCTGTGCCGATTAGTATCTATAATGAACAGTTGCTCTGGTGATACCTTTTACTTGGATTTCTGCACCTGTGTATGTTTTCAACTTGGCAGATCTTTGTTCCAAATTTAATTATTGATCACCTTTATTTATATATCTGAAAGTGTGTTCTCCTATTAGTGGTAGAAGTACCCATGTCTACTTCCATTTTTAATGGTTTACCATTCACTTGCCCTGTAACAAATATTGGCTCTGTCTTCCCAACTTTCATGTTGAATAATGAATAAATTTCAGAATTTGTTTCAAGTCCTTCTACACTATAGACTTCATTGGACTTCGTTTGTTGTTTAGAGGCCTGTTCAAATCTCACTTTGCACTGTCTCATTATGTGTCCATTTCTGTGACGAAAATAACATTCTACTTTTTTAAGTTGCCAATCGCTAGAAGACTGATTGTTTCTACATCGATGAAAATTAGTTTATGATTTAGATGTTAAGCTGTTTCCTCTTATTTTTCGGTTAGCAGGGGCTGTTTCCCACTTCACGACAGAGTCCCAGATTTTCACGCCATTTTCGGCTGATTGTTCCTGCCTGACGAGGAGAATGGCGCCATTTTGCACCCCTTGGATTGCTTATGAATCCCTTACAGTGCTTTCCATTGCCAGTGCTATTTCTAACACTTTCTTAAAATCAAGATTCACTTCAGCCAGCAATCTTCGCTGAATAGTGTCTTCCTGCACGCCACATACTAAACGACCTCTGAGCATGTCAATCAGGGTTTCACCGAAATCACAATATTCCGTTAGTTGTTTTAATTTCACCACATAGGTAGCAATTGTCTCCCCAAGGACTCTATTCCGTGAATTGAACATTAATCTCTGCATTGTGAATGGGTGCTTGGATTGAAAATGTCCCTTAATGAGGTCTACTAATGCACTGAAAGTCTTTGAATCTGAGGCACTGGGGGCTGTCAAGCTTCGAATTAAACTGTAGGTCTTGCTTCCACAAATACTGAAGAGAATCGCTCTCCTCTTTTCCCCCTCCACAATTTTGTTTGCTTGAAAGAAGAACTTAAGACATTCTATATATGGAGTCCAATCATCTGTGGCTGGCTCAAAGGGATCAATTCTGCCAAACTGTGGCATTTCAGATGAGTATATCTTCTTTTATTTTTAACGAACTTAGATACTCACAATCGCTGGGTGAGGTACAGCACCGAATCTAATCTATCCTCATTGCCAGTTTGTTATAGAGTTGATCTTCAGACAACTTTTCTCAGTGGAAACATTTACCTTTATTTGCAAGACAGCAGCAGCAATTATGTGTGCTTCAAACTCCATAACTAAAGAAGAACACTCCTGTGGAAGTTCCCCACACTGTTAACACATTGGTTTACACAGATCATGTGATCTTACAACATAAGATTATTCTTAAAGCTACAGACCTACATTTCCCAAAACTATAAATACTACATGTGTGCTTTCCCCAAAGATGGTCATGTGGGGCTCTCCCTGGGTCTCCCCTATTGCCTGGATTAAATTCTGGAGTGTGTGTGTGAAGCGGTATGAATTCTCCCGGACAGCTGTTTCTTTTTTAAAATTGGGGCAGCAACCAGCGCGAAGCACCAAGATTCATCCTTTCCTCTCACCGGTGGTATTAACGTATGGTAACTGCGGGGTGAGTATTAGCGAGAATTACCTAGATTCACCCCAGCAACGACAGCTGGCTCAGTCAGCACTGACTACAGTCAGCATCAGGATTACAGCAGGACTAAGGACTGAATGGGAAGGTAGTACCTATCATTCCCCCTGCTCTGCAGTGTGCTTTAAGAAGTGAGGCTGAGATCCTGTTCCACTTTGTAAGTCAGCACTACCTTGTGTTTAGTTTGGACATGACTGAGACTATTGAATTTTAATGAGATGAATGTGAGCTGAGGAGCTGCTCAGGGTTAGTGAGGGTGGAGTCTGCATCAATAAGGAAATGTGGTGGGATAGGGATGGCATGGGAGGGAGAGGTGCCATGGGAGGGCTGGCATGGAAGAGGTGGATGGGTGATGGAATTCGATAAGTATACTCATTTGAGCACAAATGTTTTGTGGGTCTCTGCTCGCATTACATAATATACATCACGCTAACATTAAAGTTTGAGTGACAAAAAGAGCTCCTTTTCTCATTATGGTCATTATTATCATTAAGATTAAACATTAGAAAGAGAAAATCTATTTTATTCAGTCCCCACCTATATCTTTGAGAGCTAATCTATCCATTCCCCATTGCACATTCAGCCAACAGAGTAACCAGCTCAACATAAAACTTCTTGGCCAGAATTTTTAGCTTGTTGGTTGGGTGGGCGCTCGAACCGACCAAGTGTAAAATGACGCGCAATGACATTGGACGAGCGTCCCTATGTCATCGCACACTTTCAGGATATTTCGGTTGGCGGGCGCGCACCGGAGTCGGCAGCCTACCCGCCGACAATTAAAAGGCCATTAACAATCTAATTGATTGAAATTTATCATTGCCCATCCGACTTTAAGGCGTGGCAAGGCAGTCCAGACTGAAGGAAGTACACAAGCACATGCTGGAGAGGGGAAGATGAGGAAAGCGGCCACGCACTTGGAAAAGCTTGTCAAAAGTGAGCATTCTTCTGCAGCTGAGACCATTCAGCAGCAGCTCCATTAATATGTTTGAAGTCGGGCCTCTGAAGCTTTACTGCCCACTCAAGCAACACAAAAGCATGAACCTGCCACAGACATTCCAGAACTTGGCATCCCTCGGGTGCAGACTGCAAATTAATGTGCATTTTAGGGGGGCCGCAGAATAATTGGTCGACTGGGCAAGCTGTAGAATCCCCTTGCGAATGGTGGCCATGGTGCAGTCACTGGTGGAGGCGCTCAGAGCCCCCTGCAGTGTTTTTATTAAGGTTTGGACCAGTGTCCATCACGGTTTAAGCCAACATCGCAGCCTTGCAGTGCGGATTAGGAGAATACCTGAGCTGAGAGCACAGCATGCAGTCCAGTGGCTGAAGCTGCGTCAATCAGTCAAGTTGAGTGGGGTGGATGTGGGTGGGGTTTCGGACAGCCAATGAGCGCACTACACACTGGCCATCCAAATGGTAGCCAACACTCTCCTGCATGTGTGAAGGGGCCTTGAGACTTAACCAAGAGTGATCCTTAGGACACATATGCTAAACCCACGCATCTCTCTCTTTGATCCTGCAGGAGGAGAACATCAGGATCATGAAGCCTGGTGATCTAGAGGTATGCCCCATGGCTTACAGGGAGCAGAGAGGAAGGAGAAGAGTGTGGCAGAGGGGCCTGGCTCGCCAATAGGAGGAGCACCACCCTCAAGATGAAGGTGCAGCAGGGCTTCTTGCGCACGCAGCTGAAGATCTAAAGTGAGCCATTGCTCGTAGGTGCCTTGTTAGACCCAGGGTCTATAGACGACGCTTGTCATTCCTGCAGATGACTAAGAACCAGTGTCACCATAGACTGCACATGTCTAGGGAACTGGTCAATCACATCTGCCACCTGCTGCAGGATTTGGTGCCACAGAGATATGGAGGGCATCCACTGCCAGTGGCCGTGAAAGTGACCGTGGTGCTCACTTTTTACGCCACTGGCTCCTTCCAGGGCTCCACAGGTTATGTGGGTAGGATCTCACAAGCCTCCACCTGCAGAGCATCCAGGAGGTCACAGACGCCAATTTTGCAAAGGCATAGAACTTTGTGCGTTTCGCCCAGCATCAGGAAAGCCAGGAAGCAAAAGCACTGGAATTTTCGGTGATTTCAGGTTTTCCATAGGTGCAGGGTGCCATCAGCTGCACTCACATGACGCTTAGATCTCCATGGCAACAAGCAGTCAACTATGTCAACCTCAAGGGCTTCCACTCACTGAATGTTCAGCTGGTCTATGAACACCACAAGCATATTCTACAGGTTTGCGCACAATTCCCAGGGAGCGTCCACGACACCTACATCCTTAGCAGCTCTCATATCCCTGACATCTTCCACAGTCCACAGAGGCTACAGGGTTGGCTCCTCAGGGACGAGGGCTACCCACAGAGGACGTGGTTGATGACGCGCATGCGACAGCCTCACTGCACCAGAGCGACGATACAATGAGGCTCATGCTGCAACCCGGACTTTGGTGGAGCAAACGATAGGCATCTTGAAAATGAGGTTCCACTGCCTTAACAGGTCCAGTGGAGCACTGTAATACAGTTCCCAGAGGGTGTCGCGCATCATCGTAGCTTGCTGCGTGCTACACAACCTGCCACTGCAATGGAGGGAGGACCTGGCTGAGGAGGAGCTGGATAGGACGTCGAAGGTGATGAGGGTGATAAGGTTCTCGAAGGCAAGGACGCTGGCGATGAGGCCATCACATTGGTCAGATGAGGCAAGCATGCTCGTGAGGCCCTAATAGCCGCAAGATTCATGGAGGATGATGACAAGATGCGGTGACGACAGTCCTGACATCCTCACCTTGCATCTGTGAACGTTTAACTCCTGTGTGACTGATGGCAGTACACATACCCTCAGTGCTCAGGCTCATGTTATGGAGACGCAGCAGCAGCCCTAATAGTCATAAAATTTAAGGAGGATGCTGATGACATGCAGTGGGGACACTCCATGGATCTTCACATTGCCTCTGTGAACGCTTGATTCCTGCCTGGCTGAGGGCAGCTCGCTTGCGCTCTATGATCAGAATCATATAATGGAGATGCAGCCATGAAACTTTAAATGCACCTGGTCCTTTGGCAGCCTTCAGCACCTGATCCCTTCAGGACCACACCGTCACCGGACACAGATGCTGAAGAGATGAGGAAACAGCACCACCTCAAAGGAGCTCACAGAGAGAATGACGGAAATCTGTGACACCTGCCCATAATATTCTGGCAGCAATGACAAGGATTATCGAGGTGCAGGCATCACTAATGTGTCCAGTGTGTGTGACGCTGGACCATCACTTTGCTCTGAAGGTTACACACTGCACAGGGAAGAGGCCCTGGACTGAGACACGTACCTTTATCTTGTGCAGGAACCAAGGTTTCACATCTGAATGACACGAACACTGCTTATCATAACAAGGAGACATGGACAAGGATAAATTCTTGGGTGTTTATTTACAATAGTGAACATTATGTACAAGTAATTAATACCTGTGCCCACACTGTGCGACTACATCCTCTTAACCCCGCCCGATTGTTTGTCCCTCTTCCGCGGCTACGTTCGCGGCCGGGTGTCCCTGGAAAGGGAGCACGCGGTGTCTGCCGGCACCATCGAGGCCTTCCGTGCCTGGTGGGCGCCACGGGGACTGGGGTGTTTTGTTGACCCCTTTAATCACATTTTGGTTTAATGTTTGTAAGTTTCCTTTAAACTTTGTCCTTGGTTTTACAGCTGACTTGAATTAGGGGCTGTGCTTGATTTCTCCCTTGTTATTGTTAATTTAGTTAATTGTTTTAACTCTACAAGAGATACATCCTCTTAACCCCGCCCGATTGTCCCTCTTCCGCGGCTACGTTTGCGGCCGGGTGACCCTGGAAAGAGAGCACGCGGTGTCTGCCGGCACCATCGAGGCCTTCCTGGGGACTGGGGTGTTTTGTTGACCCCTTTAATCACATTTTGGTTTAATGTTTATAAGGTTCCTTTAAAGTTTTTCCTTGATTTTACAGCTGACCTGACTTAGGGGCTGTGCTTGATTTATCCCTTATTGTGTTAATTTAGTTTATTGTTTTAACTCTGAAAGAGTTACATCCTCTTAACCTTCCTATCCCTGCTTCTACGTCTTGGTGCTCGCCCGACATCCACAGTGGAGGTGGAGGCAGCCTGCTGACTGCTACACCCTGTTGTCTGTGATGACCTTGATGGGCATTCTCTGGAGGGCTTGGGTATTCTGCTGCAGGCCAGGTGCACCCTCCTCAGCCTGTGGAGCTGGAGATGATGGGGTCACAGGAAGAGAGGATCTGGAGCAGCTGGACATTCCTGGAGGCACCTGGGTGGATGGCTCTGGGGTGTCGAGCTGCTGGTCCTCCTCTCTATGGGCCTCTGACAGTCCCCAGCTGACTTCTTGAGGAGAAGGGGAAGCTGGAGTGAGATCGAGCTGACCCGCATCACTCTCACATTGACACTGTTGGAGGCCAATTATGGCGTCAGCGATGGAGTTCAGCCCACGCAGCAGGGCAGGACTGAAG
Organism: Cetorhinus maximus; assembly: GCF_964194155.1. NCBI lineage: Eukaryota > Metazoa > Chordata > Chondrichthyes > Lamniformes > Cetorhinidae > Cetorhinus > Cetorhinus maximus. Next base: position 126,532,982 of record NC_135884.1, read on the forward strand.
TCCTGGACCAAGGTCTCCATGGCAGCCAGTGTCCTACCAGAACTGGCCTTGGTGCATTAGCATGATGGCGCCATCACCTCAGGCTGAAGACGGACGGACTTCTCCATCGTCCCTTGCAATCAGAGGAGTGCACCAGACATCCCTTCCTGATGTTCTCATGATTGTCTTTGCAGCTCCAACAACTGATTGACGACCGAGCCCAGACGCTCATCATCTGACTCGGACTCAGCAGATTCCTTGCCTCCAGCAGTCCTCGCAACTGGCAGTACTGGCAACTTCGGATGTCCCTGACTCCGCCTGCTGTGGAACAGATTGTGTGCTGTGCTCACCAGATTGTGATCCCGAGGCTGCTCTACATCTGTGTCCCACTGAGGTGTGTGTCACTGTGCTGGTAGAGGGTGCGGGTGAGCGCCATGATGGGTCTTCAATGGAGCTGCCCTCAGGGTCCTCATCCGAGGTGCTTTCAGCGCTGGAGTTGGGGTCAAGGTTGCTTGAGGGCGACATGTCAGATGTGCCTAGGAGAGAAAGCAGAGATTATTAGTGCTTGGCAGCCGCATTACAGAACAGTGCACCCAGAGTAGTATTGAGGGATGACATAGTGTAGGATCCTCACGTGGATGCTTACCACCAACTGCATTGCTGCAGGAACAGTCCACGTTCTCTCCTGCTAGCTCCATGCGCAACTCTCGAATGATGTAAGGACCTTGATGTCCAGAACTCCACCCCCGGTCTGTGACCTCTCCCGTTGATTGTGCGTGATCTTGTCCTGCATAAAGACAGACAGAGAGTCAGCAAGGCGCATGCCGGGCCAAAGGAGAAGGATGCCAGGCTTATGTGTGTGCTGAGCGGAGCCATGGACGGGATGAGGAGGCGATCTCCAGACGAAACGAGGCCAGATGGAGATGTGAGGGTGTGTGTGGGAGAGTGAGTAGTGGTGTCCCTTGAGCTAGCAGTGAGTGAGATGTCAGTGAATATGTGATGGGCTTGTGAGTGGGTGAGGTGAGAGTGATGAGATGGTTGCCTTACCTTGGCGGCATGGGTGAGATCATTTATCCATTTTCTGCACTGGATGGCTGACCTCTTGTGTGAAGCTTTGGCACTGACCACCTCCGCCCCCACCTCCCAAGCCAGGATGGTGAGACTGATGGGCCTCCTGCAGACAGAGCGGGAGTAGAGGACATCGCAGCGGGCCTCCACAGCATCCAAAAGGCATCCCAGGGGTGTGTCACTGAATCAGGGGGCTGCACCCCTTTTGGCTTTTGGGGCCATGTCTCTACAGGAGCAATCCTGGACTGCAAATAGTGAGAAGTGCGCACGTCGCTGAAGTTTAAATATGGCGCCCAGAGTGAGGAAGCAGCGAGGTAACGGCCTGGTGGGCCAATCGGCGGCCGGCCGTCAGCAAGGCGGCGTGTTTCCCATGACTGCGTAATTTATGAGGTGGGAGGGGGGGCGGCATGGTGCAAAAATCCGCCATTGCAGCCAGCGGTTAAAACATCATTTTTCACACCTGCTACTGCACTTAGTGAAAATCTGGGACAATTCTGCCCTATAGGACACTGTGAAGTGAAATATTTCCTTTGCATGAAATATTTAGCATTTTTCAGAATGGCTAAATGAGAGTTCTATTTTATAATTTAAAAATACAGTTGAAATTACTCAAGTCAAAAGTCAATAGAATTTCAATCATTTTTTTCAAATTGTTAAATTATATGAATGTATCAGTGCCCGGAGATAAAATTCGTAAGTTGCCATAGGACATCAGTAAATTAATTGGATCTACTGAAGCATAGAAGTAAAGCTGTTACAGATTTTGCAGCTCTGACTTTGTTTCCATAACAGCATTTGAAGCAAAGCAGAGTCACATGACGTGGAAAGGTTCTATCATATTCCATGTTCCCCTTCTCATTGGGTACATTTTCATTTTGAACGTAAAGGAGTTGGAGCGAATGCTTACCCAGTTTTGCAGCCAGCTGAGTTACATACAGCCATTTGCACAAGAGCATAAGATCATTCCAGAGCAGGACTGCTACTCAGCCTATCTTAATTCACCGATCTAGAAAATTCCTATTCTTGTTTCTTAAACGATTCCAGGATTTCTGTCTATCCCACACATTGATCATCCTTCATGTGAAGAAGGATTTTCTGATCATCTATTCTGAAACTAACTTTTACTAATTTTGAATCTGTGTCCCTAGTTCTACACCCACAGTGTAATTTAAAGTAATATCACAGATTAATTTTCTTCACACCCTTAGCAATGGTATCTAGGTCTATAAGGCCATGTCTTAGAAATGTACTTTCCAAGTTGAAATACCCAAGTCCACCCATCTTTCTTAACTCAGACCCCTGCCAAATAGGAACCAGCCTTGTGGCTCTTCTCTGCATTACTTTCACCACTTGAATGACTCTTTTATTTCTAAGAAACCAAAACTGAATGCAGTATTCGAGGTGCAGCTTGATCAGAGCACTACAGTCTGATCATTACCTCCTGACTTGTATTCTACTGTTTTATCTCTATAGATCAATAGCCTTTGTTGATTGCGGCTCTACATTGGTTGCAGATATTTAGTTTTGAACCCAGTAAGTGTCAGCCTCGGCTCAGTGGTAACCCTGTCACCACTGAGTCAGAAGGCTTTGGATTCTAGTCTCGCTCAAGACTTGAGCACGTAATCTATGTGGATACTTGAGTGCAATGCTGAGGGAGTGCCGCACTGTTGGAGGTGATCTACTTTAGACAAGGCATTAAACTGAGGCCCCATCCCATGATGTTATTTCTAAAAGAGCACAGGCGTTCTCGTGTTTTCTTGGCCAATGCTTATCCCTCAACAAACATTACTAAAAATAAATGATCTAGTCATAACTGTAACTCATTGCTGTTTAAGTGGTCTTGCTGTTGGGTTTCTTACACTACAATAGCAACTGCATATGAATTTCATTGGCTGTAAAGGTATATCTTGAGGTCATTAAAGATGTAAATACAAATGTTTAAATATAAATCTATATGAATGTAAACTTTACTTACTTCAACAGCATTCATGTGTGCCTATTTTTACATCCAATGGATACTTTGCACTTAGCTGCATTAAATTTTATCCATCATTGTTTTGCCCACTTGCACATTTTGTCCAACTCATTCTGTAATTTCTGATCCACTATGAACTGTAAGCCCAAACTCATTTCACAATAGTACCTTTACTATCAGGATCAAGAGAGACTGAATTCTTTCTTGGTTGTAAAGTTTAAATTAGAAGTCTGTTATTATCCAGATTGATTCTAATGAAGTCATTATTAATGTATATTAACTTAAATGAAGCCTGACTAACTGAAAGAATGACAGGGCTCAAGCTATTTCTGGCCTACCAGTTGAATTGATTGACCATGAAAAACCATAGACTGTTAGAAATGGCTGCATGTGAAAAAATTGTTCTTCATGAAACAGCTATAGGGAAATAAGCATGAATATATCTAAATGTGTAATTATCTTTGACACTCAAAGAATTCTAGGGGTTTTTTGAAATGTAATTCATCCGGGACAATTTCCTGTCAGTACATCTCTTTAATTGTTGAGAGTCTTACTGCTTGCAGTGAGATGATATTGATGCCATTTTCCTTTCTCCCTTCCCCTCTTAGAGCATCAGGCCAGAGTAAGATGATCCACCTCAGCAGAACTACTTAATTTCCTGGCAAATTCGTCCAGGACATACAAGTAAAAATACCTGGAAGCTAGAAAGGAACTTATTCAGCCGAAGTGTGCTAGATTTGTGAACTTATTCTAAGTGTGATAGATTTGTATAATAGGTTACCTGGATATCATGAACAGGAGCAGTGGATTTGAGTGTTAATTAGGAAAGTTACAATTGAGAAGGTGAGAAGGCAGAGGATTTGGGTAATCTATCAACAGGGGTTATTTTGTCAAATGGCCTTTACCAGTTTCCAAAAATTATGGGGCTGATTTTTCACGGGTATTATCATTCCACTGAAACTGTAGTAGACAAGCAATGAACACCCCAGAGAATAGAAATACTTAATGCTAATGGAGATCAGTTATAAGTTGTAAGTAGGGTTTAGAAATAATATCTGAAAATACTAAAATTGGTAGAAAGTTAAATATTCTTGAAATTTAAGTACATCATTTTATGGTGGGCATAATTTGGTTTCTAGTAGAGAATGTACAACATAAATTTGGCCTCTGATTTACCACTAACTGACAGGAATATAATAATTCAACTCTCTGAGTGTGACAGATAACAATGCCTAAGTTTATCAGGTAAAATAACCACCAGACAAAACATCTTGCAAGGAAATTCCACCTAATAACACAATAAGAAAAAAACTGTATGGACTGCCCAACATCGATCAAGGCCCCGGACATGGCAAAGGCACCCAGCCAACAATGGACCCCATGAAGTCTCATAGTATCAAATGGAACAGGTCAAAGGAAACCTCCTTCTGATTACCACCTACTTCCCCCTCTCAGCTGATGAATAATTCTCCTCCGCAGTCAATACCAGTTTGCAGAAGCACTAAGGGTATCAACATAACAAATTGTAACCTAGGTGGAGGACTTCAATGTCTAACACGAATAATTGGTCACCACTATTGACCAAGCTGGTTGACTCCTAAAGGGTATAGTCACCAGACTGGGTCTGCAGTTGGTGGTGGGAGAACCAACAAGAAGGAAAACCCATTTGACTTCATCATAACCAATCTATCTGTTGCAGATGCATCTGTCCATGATAGTGTTGGTAGGAGTGACCACCACATAGTCCTGTGGGGACCAAGTCCTCTCTTTACACTGAAGATTTCCTCCATCATGATGTGTGGCACTACCACTGTGCTAAATGATAGATTCAGAACAGCTGTAGCAGCTCAAAGTTGGGCTTCCATGATGCACTGTGGGCCATCAGCAGCAACAGAATTATATTCCACCACAATAACCTCAGGGCTAAGCATATTCCTTACTTTACCATTACTATAAAGCCAGGGGACCAACCCTAGTTCAATTAGTACTGCAGGACAGCATGTCTGAAGCAACATCAGGCAAGCCTAAAAATGATAAAAGCAAAATACTGTGGATGCTGGAAATGTAGAACAAAAACAAAAATACCTGGAAAAACTCAGCAGGTCTGACAGCATCTGCAGAGAGGGATACAGTTGACGTTTTGAGTCCGTATGACCCTTCATCAGAACTAAGACATATAAAAATAAGATGAAATATAAGCTGGTAGAGGGGGATGGGTGGGACAGGTAGAGCTCGACAGGGGACCAGTGATAGGTGGAGGCCAAGAAGAGACTACCAAAGATGTCATAGACAAAAGGTGGTGATATTATCTAAAGGATGTGCTAATGGGGACATTAAGGATAGAAAGCAGGACAATCAAGTGGCAGGTGGCCCTAGTGGGTGTGGGGTGGGGGGAAGGGATCGAAATGGGCTAAAAGGTGGAGATGAAACAATAGATCAAAATAAATTTTAAAATAGGAGGGAAAAGAAAAATATATTTGTAAAAAAATTATAAATTATTGGAAAAAGGGGGATTGCTCAGTGGGTGGGGATGGAGGAGAGAGTTCATGGTCTGAAATTGTTGAACTCAGTATTAAGTCCGGAAGGCTGTAAAGTGCCTAGTCGGAAGATGAGGTGCTGTTCCTCCAGTTTGCGTTGAGCTTCACTGGAACATTGCAGCAGGCCAAGGATGGCCATGTGGGCATGAGAGCAGGGTAGTGTGTTGAAATGGCAAGTGACAGGGAGGTCTGGCTCATGCTAGCGGACAGACAAGGTGTTCCGCAAAGTGGTCACCCAGTCTGCGTTTGATCTCTCCAATGTAGAGGAGACCACATTGGGAGCAACAAATGCAATAGACTAAATTGAGAGCAGTGCAAGTGAAGCGCTTGAAAGGAGTGTTTGGGCCCTTGGAGGGTGAGGAGGACGGAAGTAAAAGGGCAGGTGTTGTTCCTTCTGCGATTGCATGGGAAGGTGCCGTGGGAGGGGGTTGAGGTGTAGGGGGTGATGGAGGAATGGACCAGGGTGTCCTGGAGGGAATGATCCCTGCAGAAAGCCGCCGGGGGAGTGAAGGGAAGATGTGTTTGGTGGTGGCATCATGCTGGAGTTGGCAGAAATGGCGGAGGATGATCCTTTGAATGCGGAGGCTGGTGGGGTAATAAGTGAGGACAAGGGGAACCCTATCATGATTCTGAGAGGGAGAGGAAAGTGTGAGTGCGGATGTGCGGGAGATGGGCCGGACACAGTTGAGGGCCCTGTCAACCACTGTGGCTGGAAAACCTTGGTTGAGGAAGAAGGAAGACATGTCAGAGGAACTGTTTTGGAAAGTGGCATCGTCAGAACAGATGCGACGGAAGCAAAGGAACTGAGAGAATGGGATGGAGTCCTTACAGGAAGCGGAGTGTGAGGAGCTGTAGTCGAGGTAGCTGTGGGAGTCGGTAGGCTTGTAATGAATATTGGCGGACAGTCTATCACCAGAAATTGAGACTGAGAGGTCAAGGAAGGAAAGGGAAGTGAGGTGTCAACCTGGTGAAGCTACAACACAGTGCTACACAATGGAAGCAGCATGCAATAGACAGAGCAAAGGAAGTCGCAACCAATGGATCAGATCAAAGCACTTGCAGTTCTGCCACATGTAGTCGTGAATGGTGGTGGACAACTAAATAACTAGTCAGAGGAGGAGGTGCCAAAAACAATCCTATCCTCAATATGGGCATATCAGTGTAAAATACAAGGCTGAAGCATGAGGTGCTGCCAACCACCTTCAGACAGAGGTATTGAGTGGATTATCCATTTCATTGTCCTCCAGAGGTCCCAACCATCATGGAAACTAGCCTTCAGTCAACTTAATTCACTCCACGTGATATGAAAAAATGGCTGTGCATGGATAGAGCAAAGGCCATGGGCCCTGACAAGCTCCCAGCTGTATTGCTGAACCCTTGTGTTCTAGAAAATAGCCAAGCTGTTCCAATACAGCTACAACACTGGTGTCTACTCAGCAATGTGGAAAATTTCCCACGTCTTCCCTGTCAACGAAGAGCAGGACAAATCCAATCCAGCCAATTACTGCCCCATCAGTCTACTCTTAATCATCAGCAAAGAGATAGAAGGTGTCATCGACAGTATTATTAAGCGGCACTTACTAATCAATAACCTGCTTACGGACACTCAGTTTGTGTTCTGTCAGGATCAATCAGCTTCAGACCTCATTACAGCCTGGGTCCAAAGGTTGATAAAAGAGCTGAACTCCAAGAGTGAGTTGAGAGCGACCACCTTTGACATCAAGACAGCATTTGGCCAAGTGTGACATCAAGGACCTGTAGTAAAATGAAGACAATAAGAATCATGGGGAGATCATGAGGAAGATGGTTGTGGTTGTTGGAGGCCAGCCATCTTAACCCCAGCATATTATGGCAGGTATTCCTCACAGCAATTTCCGAGGCCCAACATCTTCAGCTACTTCACCAGTGACCTTCCCTCCATCATATAAGGTCAGAAGTGGGGATATTTGATGATGTTTGCCCAGTGTTTAGTTCCATTTGCAACTCCTCAGATTATGAAGCAGTCCATATCCTTGTGCAACAAGTCCTGCATTAATATGTAACAAGTAACTTTCACATCATACAAGTGCCAGACAATGGCTATCTCCAACAGAGTGGGTCTAACCACCACCCATATCAAGGCTTACCATCTTTGAATCCCCCACTATCAACATCCTAAGAGTCACCATTGACCGGGAACTTAACCAGATCATCCTCAAAAGTACTGTGCAACAAAACCAGGTTAGAGGATGAGAATTCTGCCACAAGTGGCCAATCTCCTGACTCCCCCAAGGCCTTTCCACTATCTACAAGGCACTAGTCAGGAATGTGATAGAATACTTTCCACTTGCCTGGATAAGTATAGTTCCAACCACAATGAAGAAGCACATCGAAGACAAAGCAAGTTGCTTGATTAGCACCCGATCTACCACCTTAAACATTCGCTCCCTCCACCTCCAACACACAGTGGCAGCATGGTGTGCCATCTACAAGGTGCACTGCAGCAACTCACCAAGGCTCCTTTGACAGCACTTTCCAAACCCACAACCTCTATCACATAGGACAAGGGCAGCAGATGCATGGGAACACTACCATCTGCACAATACCCTCCAAGTCACACACCATCCTGTCTTCAAAATATATCACTGTTCCTTCATGACTGAAATTTTAATAAAAATTTAGAAGATAAATTCATACACTTTGAATTTAAGGAAATGCGTATCAGAAGGCTTTGTCTGGAAGTAGAAGATCTGAAGTGTTCTCTTTAAGGAAAAGTGTTTGGAAATTTTTGTGTACATGTTTTTATACAAAACACATGGTCACCTCGTCTGCATACATTTGTTATTACTTGCACGATTATTTTATCACCATATTGCACCTCATGATCCCATGCACTATGATTCGATGATCTTGTGATTTTGCTGGCATGGATTAGGGGCATGGAATTATTACACAAATGCTAATTTTACACATTATTTTAGGCTGAACATTAATTTCTAAAGCAATCATAAAAGTTATAGTCTCTTAAATTTCATTTGATAAAAGTAGCAAAACGACACCACCAAAATCGGGATGCCTTGAACTACCTGAATTATGCTTGTGGATGTAATGTAGTGAGAACTCTTATTCACATCTAACCAGTCCCATAACATCAAGGTAACCAGAATAAATAGTGTGGTAAACAGAAAGGTCCCAGCTCAGAACAGATATAGCAAACAGGGCAGTCTAAGAAAATTGCATATTGCACCTAACTTGTGCTGTACTCAGTACCCAGAGAGCTTCACCTCATCACTGTGTGTAAAGTAAATAACTGATTAATTTCCCAGAATTATAATTTCCTGTGGGCAGTTATGTTCCTACTTCTGGAGAGAAACATATTAATTTATCTAATTGTAGTTTGCAATTTAATTTTCCACTCATGTGGATGAGAAACAAAATGCTGTACTGAGAGCAATTTTTTAATGGCTTACTGTAAACTGTGGACCAAAAGAACATCTGGGTAGATTCTACCGGCGGAGGCGGACTGGTCACTTCCCAGAAACTATGGACAGCTGGATCACCCACCTGGATCAGGTAGTACACTCATTTAAAATGCAAACTGGGGCCCCAGGTAAGCACCCAGTTTGCCATTTTATCTCAATAGTAGGAGGAGCATGCAGTCTACGTGACAATCTGTGCTGAGGTAATCAAAGTGAAGTAAGGCATCCCTGGTCTTCACTACATTTTAAATCAGATCGCCACAAAATTATGCATCTTTTGTTTTGTGGACTAAATTGGTATGAAAATATCATTAAAAAAGCTTAACTTTGGAGCTTCAAAAGAATTTCAAATGTACAAAGCTTTGATCAAACCCTATCTGGAATACTGCGTTCAATTTTGGGCATTGAACCTCAGGGAAGATATATTGGTTTTGGAGGGGGTGCACAGGTTTATCAGAATGATACCAAGGCTTAAAGAGTTAAAGTTTAGACAGACATGAAGCTGGATTTCCATGGCCCTAATTGTGCCAGAAAAGAGGTGTGTAGCCAAAAGAACTGACAGCAATGCCATGCATGGCAACGAACTGCCTCTATTCCCGATGTCAGTAACCTTTGTGAGGACCAGAGGGGAGCGCGGATCTGCAAACTTGCCCGCGCTCCTGTTGAGATCAATTGTGCTAATTAAGGGCTTGTTAAAATCCCATCTTTCTAAAGATTTTCGAGTTTGCCGGAGACAGCTGCACTTAAGATTTACCTGCCTTCAACAGGTGAGGTGGAAATGACTGCCCTTGACTTCAAGGCAGCACTTAACCGAGAGTGGCATCATGGAACAAAAACAAAAATACCTGGAAAAACTCAGCAGGTCTGACAGCATCTGCGGAGAGGGATACAGTTAACGTTTCAAGTTCGGACTCGAAACCTTAACTGTATCCGTCTCCGCAGATGCTGTCAGACCTGCTGAGTTTTTCCAGGTATTTTTGTTTTTGTTCTAGATTTCCAGCATCCCCAGTATTTTGCTTTTATCTTAGTGGCATCATGGAGTTCTGGCAAAATTGAAGTCAATGGGAATCAGGAGACCACTGGTTGGAGTCATACCTAGCACAAAGGCAGATTGTTGTGGTTATTGGAGGCCAATCATCTCAGCTGCAGGAGTACCTCAGGTTAGTGTCCTAGGCTCAACCATCTTCAGCTGCTACATCAATGACCTCCCTTGCATCATAAGCTCCAAAATCGGGGTGTTTGCTGATGATTGCACAATGTTCAGTACCATTCGTGACTCCTCATGAAATAGTCTGTGTTCATATGCAGCAAGACCTGGACAACATTCAGGCTTGGGCTGATAAGTGGCAAGTGGCATACATGCCATGCAAGTGCCAGGCAATGATCATCTCCAACAAGAGAGAATCCAAACATCTCGCCTTGACATTTAATGGCATTACCATCTCCGTATCCCCTACTATCAACATCCTGGGGGTTACCATTGACCAGAAACTGAACTGGACCAGCCATATAAATACTGTGGCTACAAAAGCAGGTCAGAGCTGGGAATCCTGAGGCAAGTAACTCTCCTCCAGACTCCCCAAAGTCTATCCGCCATCTACAAGGCACAAATCAGGAGCATGATGGAATACTCTCCACTTGCCTCGATGTGTGCGGCTCCAACAACACTCAAGAAGCTTGACACCATCCAGGACAAAGCAGCCCTCTTGATTGGCACCCCATCCACCACCTTCACTCCCTCCACCACCGCACTCAGTGGCAGCAGTGTGTACCATCCACAAGAAGCACTGCAGCAACTCACCATGGCTCCTTCGAGAGCACCTTCCAAACCCACAATCTCTATCACCTAGAAAGCCAAAGGCAGAGATGCATGGGAACACCACCACTTGCAAGTTCCCCTCCAAGCCACTCGCCATCCTGACTTGGTTCCTTCACTGCCATTGGGTCAAAACCCTGGAATGCCCTTCCTAACAGCACTACAACACATGGGCCTGAATCTTACGTTCGTCAGGCGTGCACAATCAGCAGGCCTGGAAGCGGATGCGAAATATGCTTCCACCCATGATCGGCCCCCGAACACAATTTCATTAGCTGGCTAGCTAATTAATGGCAAGCCAGCGTGAAACGCGTGCTGAGAAAGCCTCAGCGTGGCTGGGGGAGGGGGGAACCGGAAAGAATGCAGGCGCCGACAAAAGTGAGGGTGCAGGTGGGCACTTCCTGAAAGCAGACAGCTGCTGCGGAGCTGCCTCAGGGAGCTGCAGACTTGTACAGATTAAATGACAAGAAAAAATGCACCAAACTATATATATGCAGCACATTCGAGCACCTGATAGCAAAACTCAAAAAACATCAGTCCTCAGATTTTTTTTATTATATTTCACCCCGGACATTTCATCCCGTCCTGGGTCGATGTTTCAGCGAAAATGTAAAGGCCACCTGGCCGATTGGCCTGTCCGCCAACCATAAAAGTGGACGAGCCACATAAAATCAATCTCAATTGCTTCCTTAATAGGCTTAATTGCCCACTTAATTGTCGGCGGGCACACTTCCAACTTCCTCGCATGCCCACCGAGCGAAATATCATGCAAATGCTCAATGATGTTGGGACACACACCCGCCGTCTTTTTGCGTAATTTCACGTGCTGTCAGGTCAGGCACACGCCTGCACAACCAGCGTAAAATTCTGGCCCATACAGCAGCTCAAGAAGGCAGCTCACCACTAACTTCTCAAGGGCAATTAGGGATGGGGAATAAATGCTGGCCTAGCCAGTGACACTCACATCCCATGAAAGAATTTTTTTAAAAAGGCAGCTGAAGGCAGGTGTGCACTAAGTCATGGACGAGTCAGGGAGGCAGGAAAAGTTTTGGAGGTAAGTCTAAAGGCTCAGCAGAGTTGAAAGGGCTTACACCTTTGAAGTTAAAGTTGCAGCAGCTCATCACAGGTCAGGAAAGACGTCAGATTAAGAATTTTGGCAGTTCAGGGGGGGGTCTTCACTCTCTTGGCATTGCGTGGGTCCCAGCAAGGGAGAAGGCTATTTGGACTCGACCTAAGATCCAAGGTCACTCAAAATAACGATCCCTCCACAGTTCCCATCGGGGGTGGGCTCACAATCTGGAAATGAACATGCCTCCCAGCTCTTGCCTGCTCTGTGAAAATCTGGCCCATAATCTTGGTTTGTATTCCCTTGAGTTTAGAAGGTTGAGGAGCGATCTAATCAAGGTCTTTAAGGATTCATTAGGGTAGTTACAGAGAAACTATTTCCCTTGCTGGGGGAATCCAGAATTAGAGCATAATATTCAAATTAGATTTTGCTATTTAAGAGTGAAATCAGGAAGCTTTTTTTCACACAAAGTTTGATGAAAGTCTGGAATTCTCTCCCCACAAGGCTGTAGTTTCTGGATCAATTAAACATTTTAAGATTGAGATTGATGAATTTTGTTGGGTAAAGGTATCAAGGGAAATGGAGTTCAAGGCAGGATCAGCCATGATCTAATCAAATGATAGAACAGGCTTGTAGTGCTAAATGGTCAACTGTCCGATGAACAACTCCAGCTGGAGAGGAATATATTGGATTTTCAGCTGCCGTTTTATCACAATAATGTTACTTATGCATTTTGAGAGGTCTTGTGGCACAGCGGTAGTGTCCCTTTCTCTGGTCCAGAAGCTCTGGGTTCAAGTCCAACTTCAGTACTTGATGGCCATGGAAGGTGTGTTCATAACATCAGCCTGTAACTTCTTCCAATGTGCCTGTTGGCAGGCTGTAAGAGTGGGAGTTTCCTGGTCGGCCATACTGCAGAAGGCAATGGCAAACCACTGCAGTACTTTGCCAAGCATAATCATGGACCAATCCAATGGAAGTCCATGGTTGCCAAGGCCCACTTAGGGCATGGTGCAAGGAGGAGGGTGTATTTTGAACATAATTTAAATTAAATTGAGTATAATTTAATTGATTTTCACACTCATTTTGCTAGTCTGGTTTTTGCATACAAAATGACAAACCCATAATAAAACATAGCTATATCCAAGGACATGATGATACTTGTAAACCCCACCCACCTGGCTACCTGTGTGAATGCCGATAGCTGCATACTGTAATGGGTACCTTCAGGTGGCAGCCTCACAGTGTTACTGGGATAAATGATGAGGTTTTATGTTGGTGCATCTATTAGGTGACAAAACAACAGTGTGCAATCAGAGATAACTGTAATGAGGATTGATATAAATTTACCCAGGTGGTTGGTAGGAGAACTGAAGTACTAAAAAACATTGTAGTATGACTGTTGTACAACAGTGCAAACAGGCAAGCCAGGAACTACTCTTGGCCTAATACTGGTATTAGGTCTAATAGGCCTGAGACATGTTTTGAAAATTCTAAGCACAAGAGACAGGATTCTCTGATGAAAATAAAGATTATCAGGGTGAAGCTGGAGTAGTACACATGTTCCTAGCAGAAACATGTTTATCTGTTTTAAATGTTAGTGACACATCTGGGACTAATACCTTCATCAGGCAAGGCAATGCTTTAGACTTACAATCTTACTGGTGTGCATCATTGCAGACAGAATAATTACGATAAAAGCAAAATACTGCGGATGCTGGAAATCTGAAACAAAAACAGAAAATGCTGGAAAAACTCAGCAGGTCTAGCAGCATCTGTGGAGAGAGAAACAGAGTTAACGTTTTGAGTCCATATGACCCTCTTCAGAGCTAAAGAGAAGTAGAAATGTGATTAAATTTATACTGTATAAGGGGGATGGAACAGGTGAAGCTGGATAGAAGGCCAGCGATAGATGGGGACGAAGGAGAGGTTGACAAAGATATCATGAACTAAAGGACAAAGGGAGTGTTAATGGTGGTGGTAAGGGCTAAAAAAGGTGCTGATAGTGGTGTAAAGGTAAGAAAGCAGAATGTGATAATAGCAGAACAAGGTATATGATTACAATAATCGTTGAAATCAAATGTTGGTTCATCAGGGCTGGTTACAATCTGGTTCGGGATCAGTAACTTTTTGTTTAAAGTGAACAAAGTTTGTAAATCCCAGTTACCAACTAGGAGAATAAAGCTAAAAAATTCCACAGATTTAAACAATGAGAATAAACTTTACTATAATATTTCTATCTTATACTCTAACATTCAGAATCAAAATGAGGTAAATATGAATTTACAAACTGTGGTTGAACACACCACACTGCACATTACATGGCAGATGCGACCAAGACAGATCCCATGGATTTATCAGCAACCCACCCATGAGTCAGTGACCACTCTGAGTCAAAAATCTCATTAGATCTCTGTTTCCCTCACAAGGGGTTTCAACTCTTCACTTTCAAAGATAAAACCTCTGAATTCCCTCAAAAACATGGGCTGCTTCAATGATTGCCCACCTCCTGATGGTTCAGTCTCTTTTCCTGAAACTGCATTCCATGGGATTCACAAAGTTGCACTTTTGCCTCTAATTACCAGCTTAATTCTGACTCTTTTGCAGACCATTAGCTTCACTAAGGTGGCACTGCCCCTAGGTTTCTCCAAACTCCAGTCTCCCAGTTGCACCAAGCTATAAATGGCTCTCAGGGCTTTTTCTGAGCCCTGACCCTCTCTAACACAGAACCTGCAACCTTGCGCCACCTTCTCAGCTTCCCAGGACTTATCCTGAGTCCTAATTACACCATGTGGCTCTCAGGATTTCTTTGTGAACAGTAAATCACACAAAGTCCAAACTGCAACCAACTCCCTCTCCCAGCAAATACAGATAAATTGAAACCAGAGAACCTTCTTAAGCTTCACCATCTCCATGATGACATGGCTTTTCATGTGAACCTGAATGCTTTAAAATTAATTTAGTTCTAACTCTTAAAACAAAACATCTCTCTGGATTGCACTTCTTTGCAAGCAGTGTAGACATCACATGCCCAGTTATCCAGCTAAGTAACCCCACCTGCTGTTTTATGACTCTATCTCTTCTATTCTGACTCTATTAAACAAACAGGAGTAACCTTCGGAACTGCCATTTTCTTTTATCTGGCCATCTCTAAAGCCCAGCATTTTAGTTACTTTACTTTCACAACAGCAATCTTCCCAGAACTGAACATTCCCTCTGAAAAATTAACATGAGCCATGAACTAGATATTCATCATAGGGCTCCATTGTTGCCTTGAATCCAGAACAAAGTGTTCTATTGATTTACTGATCTAAGGATACACCATTGGGCCTGTTAAATGAAAGTAAAATTAAACATTAATTTGAATGTGCATTCTACAATGATTTGTGTTGCATTATGTCAATTGCATTTATTTTCTTAATCTTTTGTAAATGGTAACAACTGCAGTCCTTCAATCATCCTAGTACATGGGGAATTTGCAGCATTACATTTTGTCGTACTTCAGCAGAACTAGTGAAACCTGCTGATGTATTTCTGCTCATTCGCATTGTGTGTCTTCCATTGTAATATTTTTAAAAATTATATTAAACATATTTTCAGAGGAATGATTGTCTCCCATAACAAAGTGTTCAACTTCAAAGCCACTGGAGCCACACATTGTGAACTGAACCTGCAAGGTAAATCATGGGGACTTAAAATCATTAACAGTTAATTTCATGTTTTGAAGTAGCCTGGCTATAGGACAGTTTAATTTAATTCCTCATTAATTTATGACATTACTGCCAATACATATTGTGCAATGCTGAAGGATTCAAATGCTGAGCCATGTATTTTCTACACACCAAGTTCAACTATAGTATGAAGCTCACTCAGTTCATGTAAAGCACTGGTTACCAATTGAATTAACCTGATTTTACAAGGTTGCAGTCAATAAGGAACTTATTAAAATGCAAATATTAGGGTCTGTTGACCTCAATCAAACTCTCATGCTTTTTGTGACTTCGGCATTTGGTGTTGACTTTGCTAGGAAAAGACAATACAAAAGATATAGAAGTGAAATGTAACATTTTATTTCACTTCAAACTCTGATAAACAATAGCATCGGCTGTGTCTCAGTAGCACTTTTGTCCCACAGCCATATGATGGTGGCTTTAAGTCCTATTCCTGGAGAGATGAGAAGGTGGCGCAAGGTTGCAGGTTCTGTGTTGGAGAGGGTTAGGACTCAGAAGAAGCCCTGAGAGCCATTCATAGCTCGGTGCAACTGCAAGACTGGAGCTCGGAGAAACCTAGGGTCAGTGACACCTTAGTGAAGCTAGTTGTCTGCAAAAGAGCCAGAATTAAGCTGGTAATTAGAGGCAAAAGGACAACTTTGTGAATCCTATGGAATGCAATTTCAGGAGAAGAGATTGAACCATCGGAAGGTGAGCAATAATTAAGGCAGTCTAAGTCGGTACTGCTTTTGAGGGAATTCAGAGGTTTTATCTTTGAAAGTAAAGAGTTGAAACCCCTTGTGAGGGAGACTGATTTATTAAGATTTTTTGACTCAGAGTGGTCACTGAAGCACAAAAATTTTGGCTGACACTTCAGTAGAGTACTGTAAATCCTCACTTTTGGCTGCCCCTGTTTTGATTTAATGTTGAGTTTTTAATGGGGCCAGTATTTGTGTTTAACTTTGTAGATTCGCATTAATGTTGTTTTGCGGTGGGTGAGATGTAGGATCACATGACCCAACGGCGCCATTTGGAGCTGCTTCTCCCATTCACCAACCCTCTGGCATGATGACAATCCTCCCACGTGCCAACCCTCCCACTCGCCTCTCTATCTTGCGGCTTACCTCTGCAACCCTGCAATTCAAAGCTGCTCTCACTCCATAGGTTGCTTCCTGCCTCTCACCGCTCATTTCCTGAGCCCTTACTCATGGCCGGAGAGGCGAGCAGAAGAGGTAGCGAGCAGGAGGTAAGTAGAGTTAGCATATTTCTTTAATTTTTTAAATTTATTTTATTTTAAAAGTTATTTCATTTATGAATATAGTAATTTAGCAAAGTGCAGTATGTAGACTTACAGGGCATCATGTTTTACTGTTTTTTTCTGACAGGAAAGGTCCTACAAAACCTAACTAAAGCTTTTATACTGTGGGAAAATCTGATTCGCTTAACATTGTTTCATTTAAAGTTGCACTTTTAAGGATCGCAGCTACAACATTAATTGAGGACTAACTGCTAAGAGATTGCTGCATTGTCAGACAAGCTGCCTTTTTTGGATGAGACGTTAAATTGAGGCCCTCAGGTGGACATAAAAGATCCCACTGTACTATCGCAAAGGAGAGCAGGGGTATTATTCTTGATGCCCTGGTCAATTATTTATCCTTCAATAATCATTACAAAAACAGATTTTCTGTTCATCATCACATTATTGTCTGTAGGAGCTTGCTTTTCTTCAGTTTCTCACTAAAAATAAAGTATAATGTCCCCTCAAATATTTTGGAGATAAATAAAACTGAAGAATATGTTCAGGATTTTAAACATGAAGTTGAATTTCAATTGTTCCCCATAGTTACTCACACAGTACCTTATCATTTCAGCCACATTACCTGTGAAAAGCTGCAGCAAATACTATAGAGAAAGATAACACGACACACCAGCTATTGCCTGGTTTACAAAGGAATTGAGTAACACTAAATTACTTATGTTTATGATTGGTGGCGGAAAAAAAAAGACTCCCACTTATATAGTGTCTTTCATGATCTCAGAACTTAGCAAACGCTTTACAGCCAAAGAGGGCACTTTTGAAATATAGTCACTGTAGTTATATAAGAAACACAGCAACCAATTTGTGCAAAGTAAGATTCCACAAATAGCAAAGTGATCATGACCAGATAACCTGTTTTAATGATATTAATAACCTGTTTTAGTGATGTTAATTGAACGATGATTATTGACCAGGACACTGGAATGAATTCCACTTCTCTTCTTAAAAATAATGCCTTGTGATCTTTGCCACTCACTTGAAAATTAACAGTGAGAACTGAGAAGGAAGTAAAAGAACGGTAAATTCAATGTCAAACCAGATAGAGAAAGATAAATAAATGCAAGCTACTGCCTCACCATTATTTTGACTGCAGTTTTTGTGCCATTATTACATTTCACTCATTCTTTGGAAATAGAGTTGGTTGGTAGTTCAGAGCTTTAATATTGCAGTAAACAGAGACATATTGACAAAGCTTTTCATCTTGTGCTCATTGGGATAAATGCAAGATTGTCAAATTTCAAATGATCACAATAATTTATACTACAGGAGAAAAAGGTGCTGTTCTGATTGGTCGAGGTGTTGCCATAGAGAAAGCAAAAGGGAAACATCGGCTCCCAAGTTCCCGGGTAATTCAAAAAAAGGCACAAGGATTAAACATATTCCTTTTGTTTGCAGAGAATGAATCCCTGCATTTGAACATATGTCGCTTCTAACAAGTATAAATGAGCCACATTGCAAGCTTGACTGAATGGCTAAAAACCAGTTTAATCCCTTCTCTGCAAACAAAAGCAAAAGCCAACTACTCAGCATGTTTTTTTTTCCTGTAGTATAAATTGTTGTGATCATTTGAAATTTGGCCTCCTTGCATTTGTCCTGATGAGTGTAAGATGAAAATTTTCAGCAACATTCATCAGAAATATTTATTGAATACAAATTTTCAGTTTGAACTTATTTCTATCATATTTTCTGTTTGTTTCCCTTCCAAATTTTCACCCTTTCCTATACGGTCCTGAAGGTAGCAATTCCGGATAAGGTACAGCTAAATGATGGGGAATAGCAACATAGTTTCCTCTTCTGGCAGAATGCTTATATTGCTGTTAACCTTACTGTGATGTATTCACTGGTTTGCTATATATCTTAAAAAAACAATTTATCTCAGAGCAATGCAGAGATGACACCAGTTCTAAATATGCAACAGGTTTATTTACAGTACTTTAAAATATCTTAGCAATTGCAGGACTTCTATACAATGCTCTTAGTCCAGATTCTATAACCTTCTGAATGGTATCAGTTACTTAGCTCTCTCGCTCCATCTGCAGGCTTATGCAGTCAAGTACATTGAACACAGAACAGTCTAACATAATCAAACACAGATCAATTAAACCGCTGAACACTACATAATTTTCCCTTTTTAACTAAAGACATTATTTTAAATCCAATCATTCTAAACAATAAACACATATACATAAAGTAATTTCTTAGAGTTCAAATTGTCTGTTTTCTCTTAGTACATAAATAGTTTTTGAGATATGAAGGTCTCTTAGGTCTGCAATTGGATCTATGAATTTGAGTATGTGATTCTGTGTGCTCAACTTGATGAGGTGGATGATCAACATCACTCAAAGGAAAAGGAAATGTATCCTCTTAAACTGCCCTCAAAATACCCTGGTCTGCTCACTATCAAGTGTCTTGCGTCCCACTTGGTGTTGTAATTCAATAGATAAGCGTTGGTACTGAGCAGCCACTTGATGAGGTTTTTGGTCACAATTTGGCCATTTGATTTGAACCCAATCTCAAGTTGTGGTTCCCTTGGGCCTCTTCATTTGTCAAAGTTTGCTTTTGTTTTACTGTTGCTTTGTGATTTCATCTGTTTTTGCTCTGACATTGTCGTTAACTTGTGATGGTTTAAGATTGGTCACTGACCAATCATAATTTCGGTTGGTATCTTTCTGGTCAGAGGAGCATATTGGACTCAATATGTTACCTCTATTTTTATCTCCACAGATGCTGCCAGACCTGTTGCGTTTTCCAGCACTTTGTTTTTATTATTACCTTCTGAATGATGTAGGTTACTTAGCTCTCTCGTTCCACCCACAGGCTTAAGCAATCAAGTACATTGAACATAGATCAGTGAATAGACTAACATAATCAAACAGAGCTCAATTAAATCATTGAACACTACACTTATGTATTTCCGATGAATTAATCTGTAATCCATCAGTACACAATAACTAGAAAATACTCAAACTGATGATTAAAGGACCTGCCTTAAATATTGAGTTATATTTTCCATATCATACACCACCATGCCATTGTTGAAATGCAAGTTAAAATTGAAGTTTGCTCAAGTACCATTTTGTAACTTGGAAAGAGTCTGCTGCATAGAAATACAAAGTTGTAATAAACTACATGTGTAATGCAACAGAAATAAAAGAGTAATTCCAGGTGGAGTCACAACTAGAAATATATCAGGGAGCACATCTCCTTGAATGTAGAAAACTATGCAAACCTAATATTCCATCAATACAGAAGACTGTAGTTGGTCCTTTGTCAGCAACATGATTTAGGATTTCTTCTAAAACATGCTGGGTGAAAAGAATACATGTTAGGGGTTATCCTCTGCATTGAGAATTATACTCAAAGAAAAACTAAAACCAACAGTGTGTTAATTTTTAAACCGAACATATTCAGCGTACAACGTATTAATAATACAAAATAGTTACTAATGAATCTAATAGGGAAATGAGGAGAAATTTCTTTACTCAGAGACTGGTTTGACTGTGGAATTTGGTACCACAGGAAGTGGTTCAAGCAAAAAGGTTAGATGCTTTTATCAGGAAATTAGACCTATATGAGAGAAAAGGGGAAAAAAAAGATATGCTGTAGGTCGAAGATAGGGTAGATGAATCACAGGAATATAAACACCAGCACTGACTAGTTGGGCCAAATGACCTGTTTCTGTTGCTGTATATTCTATGTAATTTTATGTAATTGTTATTAGGCTACCCAGGTAAAAAAATGATCCTACTCTCTATGGAAAACAGAATGAGATTACTTAAATGCTATATCTGGTCAAGTTACTATATGGATGTGAAAGTTGGAATATAAGAAAGACGATGGAAGATAAACTAAAGGTGACAGGGATGTGGTTTCTGAGACGTATGATGAGGATTAATTGGACAACAGACACAATGAATGAGGATGTTGAGGAGAGCAGGCATACACGGAGAATGTTTGCAGCTGATCACCAAGAGACAACTACAATTCTTTGAGCACATACTTATGAGAGAGAAATAGAACACCTGGTAGTGACTGGTAAAGTTAAGGGTAGCAGAGCAAGGGGAAGATAAAAGAGGAATTACACCGACTGTTTAAGGAGCAGAGCAGGTATGAGATTTGAGAACAACACCAAGATGTTGGCTGCTATCAAAAACCGTGAAAGTTGGAGAACTATGTTCGTCAATGTTGTAAAACATGGCATCTGAAGAAGAACATATGTAATTCATTGAATGTGCAAGATTTAATGCACAATGTTCCTGTAATGTGATATTGGGATGTAATACTTATTTCTATAAATGTAAATTTGTTTCTATAAGTATATACAAAGTAATGAAAACAATGCAAAAATATTAGTGTAATTATTTGCCTACAAATACTGTTTATAATGTGTCACTGATTTTTTTTATTATGTTTCTGCCTAGATGCATCTCCCTCTCCATAGGTGTCCTGTTGGTTGTGTTTGTGCATCTCAAGTGTTATCAGTGAATGAACAGCTTGTGAAGGAAGCAAACGGATCCATTCCCACAGTGAGAAACTGTGAACAGGGGCACATAGATAGCGGAGTGCCACTGACTGAAGCCTCAGCCTTCAAGAGACTAGCACCTTCTGTCGTCTTGCAGGCAGGCATATTGGATTATGTTCTTGGTTCAGCAAATGTGTAGCTTTAAATTGTCACCACCACATATGTGTCATTGATTAACGTGTTTTTTTTTCTGTGAAATGCATTATACAACATCCTATATTGTGATTTGAAGAGACCCCAGGGAGATATCTGTATAGTCTGGAATTTCTGAATCCCATATGCAATATACTTTCCAGGACATGAATATTGTCAGATTTATCAAGAAGGAGCATACTGGAGACAGCACTTTATATTATTCATTCATGGGCTGTGAGCATTGCTGGCTAGACCAGCATTTACTGCTCATCCCTAATTGCCCTTGAGAAGGTGGTGGTGAGCTGCCTTCTTGAACCGCTGCAGTCCCTGTGGTGTAGGTACACCCACAGTGCTGTTAGAAAGGGAGTTCCAGGAGTTTGACCCAACAACAGTGAAGGAATGGTGATATAGTTCCAAGTCAGGATGGCGTGAGACTCAAAGAGGAATTTGCAGGTGGTGGTGTAACATGTACACTGCCCTTATCCTTATAGGTGACAGAAGTCAACGGGTTTGGAAGGTGCTGTCAAAGGAGGTTTGGCAAGTTGGTGCAGTGCATCTTGTAGATGGTACACATGGCTGCTACCGTGCGGCAGCTCTGGGAGATTGAATGTTTAAGGTGATGGATAGGATGCTGATCATGTAGGCTGCTTTATTTTGGATGATGTTGAGCTTCTTGAGTGTTGGAGTTACACCCATCCAGGCAAGTGGGGAGTATTCCATCACACTCCTGACTTGTGCTTTGTAGATGATGGACAGGCTTTGGTGAGTCAGAAAGTGAGTTACTGCCACAAAATTCCTAGCCTCTGATCTATTCTTGTAGCCACAATATTCATATGGCTGGTCCAGTTAAGTTTCTGGTCAATGATAAGGGATTCAGCAATGGCAATGCCTTTGAATCTCAAGGGAAGATGGTTAGATTCTCTCTTGTTTGAAATGATCTTTGCTTGGCACTTGTGTGGCATGAATGTTACTTGCCAGTTATCAGCCCACGCCTACTGTCCAGGTCCTGCTGCATACAACATGGACTACTTCACTAGCTGAGGAGTTGCGACTGGTGCTGCTGAACATTGTGCAATCATCAGTGAACATCCCCACTTGTGACCTTATGATGGAGGGAATGTCACTGATGAAGCAGCTGAAGATGGTTCCGCCTATAAGACATGACTCTGAAGAACCCTTGCAGTGATATCCTGGAACTGAGATGATTGGCCTCAAACAACCATCTTCCTTTGTGCTATGACTCCAACCAGTGGAGAGTTTTCCCCCAACTCCCACTGACGTTTAATTTTGCTTGAGCTCTTTGATGCCACACTTGGTCACATGCTGTCTCAATATCATAGGCAGTCACTCTCACCTTACCTCTTGAATTCAGCTCTTTTTTCCGTGTTTGGACCATAATGAAGGCGGGAGCTCAGTGCCACTGGCCGAACCCAAACTGAGCAAAGGTGAGCAGGTTGTTGCTGAGTAAATACTGCTCCATAGCACTGTTGTTGATCCCTTCCATTACTTTGCTGATGATTGAGAGTAATCTGATGGGATAGATTGGATTTGTCCTGCTTTTTGTTGACAGAACATACCTGGGCAATTTTCCACATTCTCAGGTAGACACCAGTGTTGTAGCTGTACTGGAACAAATTGGCTAGGGGCAAGCCTAGTTCTGGAGCACAAATCTTCAGTACTAGAGACAGGATGCCGTCAGGCCCCATAACCTTTGTTGTATTCAATGCCTTCAGCCATTTCTTGATATCACGTGGAATGAATCAAATTGGCTCAAGTTTGACATCTTTTCGGTGGGGATCTCCCGAGGAAGCTGAGATGGATCATCTACTTAGCATTTCTAGCTGAAGATGGTTGCAAGTACTTCAACCTCACCTATTCCACTGATGTGCTGGGTTCCTCATTATTCAGGATAGGTTGTTTTTGGAGCTTCCTCTCCAGTTCGTTGTTTGTTCATCCACCACCATTCACGACAGGATATGGCTCGTCTGCACAGCATTGATCTGATCCATTGGTTGTGGGATCACTTTTCTTTGTTTGTCATGTGCTGCTTCAGCTGTTTAGCCTGTGTGTAGTCCTATGTTGTAGCTTCACCAGGTTGACACCTCATTCTTAGGTATGCCTGGTGCTGCTTCTGGCATGCCTTCCTGCACACTTCATTGAACCAGGGTTGGTTCCCCTGGCTTGATAGTAATGGTAGAGTGCAGGATATGCCGGGCCATAAGGTTACAGATTGTGATTGAGTACAATTCTGCTGCTGGTGGTGGCCCACTGCACCTCATGGATGCCCAGTTTTGAGCTGCTAGACTGTTCTGAATCTATCCTATTTTGCATAATGGTAGTGCCACACAACACGATAGAGGTTGTCCTTTGTGTGAAGACAGGAATTGTCTCCACAAGGACTGTGGTTGTCACTCCTACAAATACTGCCATAAACAGATGCATCTGTGACAAGATTGGTGAGGATGAGGACAAGTAAGATTTTCCCTTCTTGTTGGTTCTTTCACCGCCTGCCACATGTTCAGTCTGGCGGTTATGCCCAGGATTCAGCCAGCTTGGTCAGCACTGGTGCTATCAAGCTACTTTTGGTGATGGACATTGAGGTCCTCCACCCAGAATATGTTCTGTGCCATCACTACCCTCAGTGTTTCTTCCAAGTGGTGTTCAACATGGAGGAGTACTGATTCATCAACTGAGGAAGGGAGGTAGGTGGTAGCTAGCAGAAGGTTCCCTTGCCCGTGCTTAACCTGATGCTACGAGACTTCATGGAGTCCGGAGTCAATGCTGAAGACACCCAAGGCCACCTCCTCTAGACTGTATACTGCTGTGCCACCACCTTTGCTGGGTCTGCCCTGCCATTAGGACAGGCCACACCAGGAATGGTGATGGAAGAGTCTGGGACCTTACTCTTTTTTGACTTTTCTGTAGTGGTTTGGTATAACTGTGTGGCTTGCTTGGCCATTTCAGAGGGCAATTAAGAGTCAACTGATGCTGTGCTGAAGCAAACAAATTCAACAAATTCCTCACTGACAACTGGAAACAGTAGGAAAAGGCTGAGGTGTCACACAGATTTCCAGCTTCACAAGACCATGCATCATTTACTGCATACACATTGCGATAGTCTCCTGTAAACAAGCCCACTGTTTCCATAAACCTCAAGGATTGGCTTAATGTGCACCTGGTGTGCGACACTAGCAACCCGTCCTGCAGCTCTGTGCCTACTTTCCTGGAAGCACTCATTCTACATTAATACTGTGCCAATCCTCCATCTCCCCCATTCTTTAACTCAGCACAGTAAATGCAAGGCTGTTTGGGAATAAGGGCCTTCTCACATATAACACTTAATTCCCACAATCCCAGCAGGGAAGGCATACTAAAAGGGACTGTGTGTACAATATAGAGTTAGCCTGATTCATGAGCCATACATGCTGGGAATGT
This sequence comes from Cetorhinus maximus, assembly GCF_964194155.1. NCBI lineage: Eukaryota > Metazoa > Chordata > Chondrichthyes > Lamniformes > Cetorhinidae > Cetorhinus > Cetorhinus maximus. The sequence continues at coordinate 126,557,998 of NC_135884.1, forward strand.
ATAACTCTGGTAATTATGGTTTTATCTGATGTGTAATATACCTTTAAGAAGAATGCTCTTAAGGAAGAGTACATGATCTTAGTATCTAGTAGGAGAGTAGCGTGGGCTATTTCAGTAGTTAGTAGTGTAGAGATAGAATTTGACGTGAAAGCACATGTTTAATTGCTGCTGAGTACCTTTGTAAATCAACTAAAAGCTCCCACCTAAGAAGTGTCTGCTGATCAATTCTGTCAATAGTACCAACTCGGCCGCCTCTCACACAAACTGGCGATGCGGATCCACAGGATGCAACAAACTGGCAACAAGGATAAAACAAGTTTAACAGAAGAAATCAAGCAAAATGAAATCGGCACTGTACCTCGCACAGTAATTGTAAGTAGAAGTTTTGTTCAAATCAACAAAGTAATTCCCTCTCAGAATGCCGCAATTCAGAAGAATTGATCCTTTCAATCCAGTAATGGACAATTGATCTCATTACATTGAACTTCTCACGTTCTCGTTCCAAGTAAACGAGATTACGGGGGAAGAGAAGAGGCGGGTGATCCTCTTAAGTACATGTGGGAATAAAACCTATGGCTTGATTCAAAGTTTAATGGCACCCAGTGCCCAGATTCAAAAAATGTTGATGAATTGGTGGACCTTGTGAAGGGTCATTACCAACCAAAGCCCTCAGTAACGATGCAAAGGTTCAAGTTTAACTCAAGAAATAGAGCCCCGCGGGAGACACTTGCTTGTTATGAAGCAGTTAACGCAGCATTGTGAGTTTGGTACATCCCTAAAAGACATGCTCAGAGATCGTTTAATGTGCGGAGTGAATGAGGAGACATGATTCAGAAGAGATTTTTGTCTGAAGCGAATTTGGATTTCAAGAAGGCGCTAGAGATAGCACTGGCAATGGAAAGTACAGTAAGAGATTCAAAAGCCATACAAGGCATGCAAAATGGCACCGTCCTCCATATCAGGCGGGAAGCCCCAGTCAAAAACAGTGCAAAAATGCAAGACTGCCAAGAGGTGGGAAACTAGCCGGAAAATGAGAAAAAATGTCTTGGCAGCAAAAACAAGGAATAATTTCAATGGAGGTGGAAACAAGCAGTCTTTTAACAATCGGCAGTTTAAAAAAATTGAATTTTTTATTGTCATAGAAATGGACACATAATGAGATAGTGTGAGGAAAGACTCAGGCAGACTTTTAAACAAAAGAAAAAACCCAGTGAGATCTACAATGCAGGAGAGCCGAAAGCAACAAATTCAGATATTTACTCATTGTTTAATTCGAAGGTTGGAAAGACAGAACCAATATATGTAACAGTGAAAGTGAATGGTAGACCTATTAGAATGGAAGTCGACACAGGAGCTTCCACTACAGTAACTGGGAAGCATACCTTCAGATATCTGAATAATGGGGGACATCAATTAAAGTTAGAAGAAACAATTGCCCAATTAAAAACATACACAAGTGAAGGCATCCAAATCAAAGGCATAAATAGAGTAACTGCCCATTATGGAAGCCAATTGGTAAAGCTACCAATGTTGATGTTATGGGGAAGAGGACCAACCCTTCTAGGGCAAAATTGGTTAAGGAAAATCAAACTTGAGTGGCCACTGAGATTCCAAAAGGAAGCAGAAAGTGTTTCTGCTGTGAAAAGGAGTGTGTAAGGACTCAACAACCTGAAGAAATGCAGGCTGTCTTGAGCCAAAACATGGAAGAACAGGAGAAGGAACTCAAAGAGACCCTGTTTGATGATGGAGTTCGAGACGAGGTGAACTAGCTCTGAAATGAAAAAGAAAACCTGCTGAAAGACCTTCACACAGTACAAGATTCCCTCAGATCTAAGTTTGTACCTCTGGAAAAATACGAAGAGAAACAGAAAGAATTCAGCACTTCCCTGAATAAACTGAAGGATGAGTTGGCAGAGAAGACGCAATAATGCTTAATTTTCCAGGAGGCAGCAAACAAATACAAAAAAGAGATGGAAGAACTGAAGAATCAATTAAAAGAAGCCGAAGAGGCTTTGGAGGCAAAAGTCACAGAATTTCCTAAGAAGCAGACAGATGATGAAATTTTGAAAGATTTAACCACTGAGCTCATTCAGGTCCAGCTTGCATTTGAGAACACTCTGGCCAATATTGAAGCCGAAAAGAAGAGCAAGATTAAAGTCAGCACTAGAAAGAAGAAGACATATAGAAAGAAGGCACAGAAATACAAATAAAGCTTTAATTTTTGCAGCATACAAGTATACTTCCATATATAGGCCCAGCAGTCAAATCGCAAATGCCAATGCACTTAGTCATTTGCCTTTACAAGAAAATGAAGAGGAAGTCCCAGTTGCACAAGAACTTGTTTTATTGCTAAATTTCTTAGATTCCTCACCAGTATGCACTCAACAGATCAGAGACTGGACAAGTAGGGACCCAGTTCTATCTCAAATACGAGAACAAGTGCTTCATGGTTGGTCACAAGAGCCTGTATCTGACAAAATGAAACCGTACTTCAACAGAAGACATGAAATAACCCACCAGGATGGCATTTTATTGTGGGGAGCACGAGTGATAGCACCTCCAAAGGGGAGAAAGTCACTGTTAATTGAACTACACAGTGCACATCCAGGAATATCCTGAAGGAAGACCATAGCTTGCAGCTATCTATGGTAACCTGGGATGGATGATGAAATAGAGTTTAGTGAAGAATTGTGTGCAATGTCAGCAACTGTAAAAGTTACTTCCAACAGCTCCACTACACCCTTGGGAATAGCCAGGAAGACCATGGGTGTGGTTACACATTGACTGTGTGGGACCTTTCATGGGAACAATGTTTCTGCTCATTGTTGATGCCCACTCAAAATGGATGGATATATATGAGGTGAAGTCACCAACGTCTTCTGCTACAATTGAGAAGTTACGTCAAAAATTTTGCCATTAACGGACTACCAGAAGTAGTCGTTTCTGATAATGGCACGGCATTTACGAATGCTGAGTTTCAATGGTTTGTCAGTCTCAATGGTATCACTCATGTAAAAACTTCACCATACCGCCCTTCCTCAAATGGACTGGCCGAAAGAGTGGTTCAAACATTCAAGGCAGGCAAGATGAAGCTATCTGGTGATTCCTTGGCAACCAAGGAATCTTTTCTTTTTCATTACAGGGCTACTCCTGACACAACAACAGGTGTTACACCTGCAGAGTTGTTGAAACGCCGTCTCAGGACGAGATTGATCTTAATAATGCCAAATTTAGGAGAAGAAGGTGGAAAGGAGTCAGGGAAGTCAGAAAACTAGACACGACTGGCATAGTCGTGAGATTATTGTTAGAGAGACGGTATACGTGAAGAACTTTGGAGATGGACCAAAGTGGTTACCGGGTGAAATAAGTACAGTGACTGGACCTCTATCTTACCACGTGGAGGTGGAAGGCTGAGTCATATGGAGACATGTGGATCATCTAAATAAGAGAGAAACAAATCACCAAGAAATGATTCCACCAGTGTTCACAACCGGGTCAGCATTTCCTGTTGAGAGAACTCAACCTAGTACAGACATATCTGATGTTCAGCCTACTCCAGTAAAGGAGGTTCCTGACAAGGCATCTGAGGTTGTAGAGCTGAGACACTCTACACGCATAAGGAAACCCCCAGAAAGACTGAATTTGTAAATTACTTATCAGCGTAAGTATTTTGCTATCTTGAGAAAATTGTGCATGTAAATATAAAATGTATTTCTGAGTAAAGGGGGAGGGATGTGGTAATTATGGCTTTATCTGATGTGTAATATACCTTTTAAGAAGCTATTAAGGAAGATCACATGATCTTAGTGTCCCATAGGAGAGTAGAGTGGGCTACCTCAGTAGTTAGTAGTGTAGAGATAGAGCTTGAAGTAAAAGCACATGTTTAGTTGCTGCCGAGTACCTTTGTAAATAAACTAAAAGCTCCCACCTAAGAAGTGTCTGCTGATCAATTCTATCAATAGTACCAACTTGGCCATCACGCACAACAAACTGGCAATGAAGATCCACAGGATCCAACAATAACTAACCCATTAGCAACTTAATATAAATAGTATATGTTATAATTTATGATGGATGCTGTTTTTATTGAAGTGTTCTATATTAAGCAATGTGTTATTTATTTACATATATGTATGCTTAGAGATACATCCAGAATAAATATTGCCAACATTGGAAATTTCAGCCACCAATTTCCTCCAAAGGTTAATGTTTGTTACTGAACGAGTAATTAATAATCCAGATTATGTGTGTTCATATCCTACCATGGGCATTCGAGAATTTGAATTCAAATTTACAAAAAAGACTAAATAAAAAACTGGTCTTAGTAAAAAGAAAAAAGACCATGAAATGAATGAAGTGTTGTAGAAACCCAACTGGTCCATTAATGCCCTTTAGGGACAGAAACTGCTGTCATTATCTGATCTATATGTGACTCCAGTTCCACCCCACACAGTTAAATAGATTAGAAAGCCACTCAGAAAGTTGCATTTGCACCTTTCACATCCTAAGGATGCCCAAAACGTTTCCAGGCCAATTAATTATTTTTCAAGTATAATCACTGTGCTTCTGGAGGTAAACGTGAGAATCAACTTGTGCATAGCAAGGTCCCACAAACAGCAAGGAGACAGTGTACTGTGAGATCTTTTACTCACCTCAAAATGTGGATGAGATCTCAGATTAATGTCTCATCCAAAAGATGGCAGCCCCTTCAGTACAGCATTGCAGTGTTCACCAAGACACATGCTGGCTTTCAGGTGTGATACTCGTATCCATAATCTTCCAAATCCATGGCAAAAGTGTTACCATTGAGTCAAGCTGACATAATGGATGCAAGGATTTTGGAGAGAACTACTTGCAAAAAAATGGTGGGGGAGAATAAGGAGGAAAAGTTAAAGAAAAACCAAACAAATATACACTCAATTTTTTTCTTTACTACTTGTAGCATATACTATTGAGATTTCCACAAATGAGCTACAAAATGAAATACATAAAACTTTTACTTTATGTAAAAGGTATGAAATCAATAGGGACTGAAAAGGTACACAGCAGATTTATAAGCACCCCAAAGAGAAATTAAAGTTGGCGCAGTGATCTGCCCCAAGAGAGGATACAAATAGAGCCTTTATTTGTATCAGGAAATATTTTCTTGCATTCCAATAACAAGAGTGCCATCTAGTGGTGCCTATATATTTGCTATAATTTTACACCACCTTTCTATGAGGAATCCTACAATATTGATATATCTCGCCTAGCTTCTGAAGTTGTCGGCTACCTGAAGGAAACCAGTGCTATTATTTCAGAAGATTTTCTCATTGGTAGATGGCAAGCAAAATAACAAATGCTAAGAAATAGACTTCAACAAATTCTCAAGTAAATATACTGGTGGCATTCTATGAAAGATTCCACAGACCTGTTTATTAATTTATGGGTATGGGCACATTTTGCTATCTACTTTGACAGTGATATGCTCAGAATCATAGAATGATACAGTGCAGAAGGAGGCCATTTGGCCCATCATGTCTGTGCCAGCTCCTCTAAAGAGCTATTCAATTAGTGTTACTTCCCTGCTCTTTCCTCTTAGTCCTGCAATTCCTTTTATTTTCATGTATTTATTCAACTCCCTTTTGAAAGTTACTATCGAAACTACTTCCACCACCTTTTCAGGCAGACTTTTTGTTAGCTTCTAAAATAAATCTCACAGTCACCTGAATTATAGTAGACAAACATATTTGGGGTACATGTTCCTAAATGTTGTGATTTCATGAAGAGTTGAAATGCTCCAACTCTTGCTCCTTGCCGTGAGAATTGTGCGTTTAATAGTATCATATTTTCTCCTTAGCTATTGTATGTTTAAAAGGGATGTTTTATAAATTTAGACTTGATTTAATTTAGCCGTGCACAACCTAATTACGGGAAACTCAAATCAACCCTTTAAGCTGTTTTATCTCGACAGAGATATAACCATCAGGCAAAAACTCAGACATTGAATTAGCAAATAATACCAAAGTAAAGTAAAACAACAAGCAAAGTAAAACAACAATGCACATCAATTAACTAAAGACTTATCAATTAACTTACTCTATGGACTAAAGAGCTTACCAATCAATAAAAAAAAAGCATTCTCATCAACCAAACACTACAGACTTCACGCCTTCAAATGGATGGTCAATCCAGAAAAAGCAGAAAACAACCTTAGCTCTTCACGCCAACAAGTATTTGCCTTTGCTTCCAAAGGAAACTGCACACCTGGGCTCCACGCTGACGGGAATTCTGCCTCTGTCCCTGGGCCCAGTGCTTCATTACTGATCTTCGTGCTGACAGAAACGCACCCTGTCCCTGAATATCTGTCAGTCAAACTGGTTTCCCTTTACTTTGTGTGCACACAAAGTGGTTCCCAAAACCGTCTTTTAGATCTAATTCTGGCACCACCCATAGTTGCTCTCAATGGCTAATGTTGTAAGGGTTAATTTCATTGGTTCTAGCTATTTGTGCACGTTATCTTAAACATAAAACAATGGATTATTACAAGATATATTCTTTACCTTAATACCATACATGTGTCCCATTCATTGGACCAGCACTGGGCCCGTCAAGGTTGGTGTGTTCTTGATAGGAGCTAATACCGGACAATTCAAATTCCTTTCTCACAGCTTCTGCTACAGCACTCTTAAGTTTCAAACTCTATTCCTAGTATAGGAATATTAGTAGGAAATACAGAAATAAATATAATCTGACTTATTAACCATTTGACTATTAACTACTTATCCTTCAATTACTGGGTTATTGAGGTACTTTCTTCTAATGCAATCATCTGTTTCTAGTCAGTGACTACTTCACAGTAAGTTAGTTTGTTGTAAAAGGTTAGCAACATTAACATGGCTTCCTTTCTTCATGTGATTACATGTTAGTACAAAATTGTGACTTGATCTAGTTAGTTGGTTGCAGAATACATGTTTACAAAAAAAGTCTTTAAAATAAAATGGTTAAGTTGGGCAAGCATACTAAATTTTATTAAAATGAAATCTAGAATCTAGGCCAGTTTACACTATTTCCAGGTATAAAATATTTTTAAGAATAACATATTGAAAAAACTTGAAATGAAAGCATCCTATTACATACCTTAACAAAAATAGAAAATGTTGTAGTACATGGTGGACCTGTTACTGCTCTCCATAGTTTCTGGGGTGTACTCATCTTCCAGGTACTGGAGAGAAAATGAGCCCCTCAGGTGTTGTGCCAGAATTTCACCAGGCAAGCTCTCTGGGGCCTGCAGCTAAAACAAGTGTAGTTAGGACAAGCATGGTAATGAGGGAAGAGAAGGTGTTACAGGCCCTGCTGCCTCACTATCCTCTTTGTTGCATGAAAGGTGCTCACTCTCATAAATACTGAAATTAGACATTGTGCCCAGGACCCGTTCAGTTTGAGGAAGGCTACAGCAATACTCCTGCATCAAGTAGAAGACCCCAAGGCTGATGACCAATTCCATTTCTGCCCATTTTCCAGTGCAAGGTCCTGCCAGGGGATGGGCATGGATGAGGATAGCAAACAGGGCATGGCAATGATCCAGCCAGCAAATGCAGGCGCTCCAACACCTAGACAAGAATCTAGGAAGGTATTTCAAAACGTAATATGGCTCTGGTAGTCAGCAAACTGTTCTATCTGTACCTAAAAAAAAACCTAATGGTATCATGACCTTTGCTTTCCATCTGAAGCAGGCATTTACTAAACACTGCTCTCCAAGATATGAATGCTCAAATTTCCCTCAACTCATGTCATTTCTCACAGAGGCCTATTTATTCCATTTACTTTTTGAGTAAGGGGTAAGTTCACCAGGTATCAGACCCCTTCATTTCAGATTTCCAGCAGTTAGTTCTTTGCTCTTGCATGATTGATCCTAAGTACTGTTTTTATCAGCTGTGTGTGTAAGAGGTAACATTACTTCCTGCAATCAAAAGATTTATCAAGGACTGTCAGCTGCTACCCCAGTTTCTTTAAAAAGCTCAATGCAAAATACTTACAAGCCAAAGTTGTCTTTGGACATTAATTTCTGTGGTCATTCGCCCATTATCTGCACACTTGCCTTTCCATAATCAACCTGGTCACTGCATTTTAAACTTTAAAATTGCATGTTGGCAGGAGCTTGGGGATAGGTTCTATAGAACCAAACCTTTTCCTACACCCGCATTGTTCCTATGTCATTATCCATGGGATAAAAGAGCACTAATATTCATATTCACAGAAACCCCCTTTACATCTACTTTGTCTTCATCACTAACAAAGCTATCTTCAATCATTTCCTTGTATTATTCAACACCCACATAATTCCAACACCACTTCCCTCATGTGTTCCTTAAAAAAAGTGATTTACACCTGGACAACTGCCTACCTATGGTCCTCCATTACTCAATTACCCCTTTATCTCCCTTTTTGATGCCTTTGTACCCAGCAAATTTTTTACCCTCTTCCTATCTTAATCTTCTCCCATAGGGCCCCCATCTTCACTCATATCCAAAGGGTCTAGACTTGAGTGTATCTGATTTATTTATCCATCACCAGAGCTGATTGGGATTACAACAATGCTATCTGGCTTCACTCTAACCTGCCAAAACCGTCCACTATTCCAGAAACATCCTGGAGATATCTCCCTCCCTCTCAACCTTCAACATGTGTGAGGAGCTGATGGACTTCTTTATCTATAAGAAAGGGACCATCTATTTAGCTGCCTCTGCTGATTCTCCCATTTACAGCATGGTACAAGAAACTGAACAAAGAGGAATCAAAGTTAGAGGATAAGAAGAGATCAAAAGCCTAATTTAAGTGAGATTTCAAGAAGTAGGTGGTAAAGTGGCTGTGGGAGAGTATCATGAGGCAAAGGATAAACAATCAACCTCCAATATTAAACTAGTCATCTGTAGTCATAGGAGCAGGGAAGAAAATCAAATAGGTATGACTGGAGAAGATTGCTCAAAATGACTGAAGCAAATCAGAAAAAAAATTTGAAGATGAGGACAAAGGTCTTGAAATTGATTTGTTGCAATGATAAATTTGTGGGACTGTGTAAAAAAACATGAGCTTTAGATTAATAAATGTGTAATCTCTCTCATCTATTACAGTATTTCATGATATCACTAGACATGAAATAATCTCCCATTTCCATTAAAGTGCTTTAAAGTTAATTCTACTTCCTCTCATCTGCGTTTCCATCATTCTCATAGAGTCATATACTTATACAGCACAGAAACAGGCCCTTCAGCCCATCGTCTCCGTGCCAGCCATCGAGCACCTATCCTAATCCCATTTTCCAACGCCTGGCCCATAGCCCTGTATGCTATGGCGTTTCAAGTACTCATCTAAATGCTTCTTAAATGTTGTGAGGTTTCCTGCCTCTACCTCCCCCTCAGGAAGTGTGTTCCAGATTCTAACCACCCTCTGGGTGAAAAGATTTTCCTCAAATGCCCTCTAAACCTTCTGCCCCTTACCTTAAATCTATGCCCCCTGGTTATTGACACTTCTGCTAAGGGGAAAAGTTTCTTCCTATCTACCCTATCTATTCCCCTCCTAATTTTGTATATCTCTATCAGGTCCCCCCTCAGCCTTCTCTGCTCTAAGGAAAACAACCCTAGCCTATCCATTCTCTCTTCATTGTTGATAAGCTGCAGCCCAGGCAACATCCTTGTGAATCTCCTCTGCACCCTCCAGTGCAATCACATCCTTCCTATAGTGTGGTGACTAGAACTGCACACAGTACTCCAGCTGTGGCCTAACTAGCATGTTATACAGCACCAACATAACCTCCCTGCTCATATATTCTATGTCTTGGCTAATAAAGGCAAGTATCCCATATGGCTTTTTAACTACCTTATCTACCTATGCTGCTGCCTTCAGGGATTGAGGGACATGTACACCAAGGTCCCTCTGATCCTCTGTACTTCCTAGGGTCTTACCATTCATTGTGTATTCCCTTGCGTGTTAGTCTTCCCACAATGCATCACCTCACACTTCTCAGGATTAAATTCCATTTGCCACTGCTCTGCCCATCTTACCAGCCCATCTATATCATCCTGTAATCTAAGGCTTTTCTCCTCACTATTTATGACACCACCAATTTTCATGTCATCTGCGAACTTACTGATCATACCTCCTATATTCACGTCTAAATCATTAATATACGCTACAAACAGCAAGGGTCCCAGCACTGATCCCTGCGGTACACCACTCGTCACAGGCTTCCAATCACAAAAACAACCTTCGACCATCACCCTCTGCCTCCTGCCACTAAGCTAATTTTGGATCTAATTTGCCAAATTGCCCTGGATTCCATGGGTTCTTACCTTCTTGACCATTCTCCCATGCAGGACTTTGTCAAAAGCCTTACTGAAGTCCATGTAGACTACATCAACTACACTACCCTCATCTACACAGCTAGTCACCTCTTTGAAAAATTCAATCAAATTTGTTAGACATGATCTCCCCCTGACAAAGCCATGCTGACTATCCCTGATTAATCCCTGCCTCTCCAAGTGGAGATTAATGCTGTCCCTCAGAAATTTTTCCAATAGTTTCTCTACCACTGATGTTAGACTCACTCGCCTGTAATTACCTGGTTTATCGTTACTACCCTTCTTGAATAATGGTACCACATTTGCTGTCCTCCAGTCCCCTGGCACCTCTCCTGTGGCCAGAGAGTATATGAAAATTAGTGTCAGAGCCCCTGCAATCTCCTCCCTTGCCTCACATAGCAGCCTGGGATACATCTCATCTGGGCCTGGGGATTTATCCGCTTCTAAGTCCGCTAAAACTGCTAATACCTCCTCCCTTACAATGCTAATTTGTTCAAGTATATCACAGTCCCCCCTCCCTGATTTCTATGCCTACATTGTCCTTCTCCATAGTGAACACAGATGAAAAGTAACCATTCAAAACCTCACCTACGTCCTCCAGCTCCACGCACAGATTGCCACTTTGGTCCCTAATGGACCCTACTCTTTCCCTGGTTATCCTCTTGCCCTTAATATATTTATAAAATGCCTTGGTATTTTCCTTTATCTTGCCCCCAGTGTTTTTTCATGTCCTCCTTCGCTCTCCTAATTACTTTTTTAAGTACCCCCCTACACTTTCAATACTCCTCTAAGGCTTCTGCTGTTTTCAGCCCTCTGTATCTGCCATAAGTTTCCTTTTTTTCGCTTACCCAGTTCTCTATATCCCTTGGCATCCAGCGTTCCCTGGGCTTGTTGGTCCTCCCATCACCTTTATGGGAACATGTTGGCCCTGAACTCTCACATTTCCTTTTTGAATGAATCCCACTGGTCTGATGTAGACTTTCCTACAAGTAACTGCTCCCAGTCTACTTTGGCCAGATCCTATCCTGCATTTTGAAATCAGCCTTCCCTCAATTCAGGACTTCTATTTCCGGTCCATCTTTGTCCTTTTCCATAACTGCCTTAAATCTAACAGAGTTATGGTTATTATCCTTGAAATGCTCCCCCACTGACACTTCTACCACTTGACCAGCTTCATTCCCTAAGATTAGGTCCAGTACCACCCATTCTCTTATAGGACTTTCTACGTGCTGGCTCAAAAAGCTCTCCTGGATGCACTTTATGAATTTTGCTCCCTCTAAACCTTTCACATTAAGACTATCCCAGTTAATGTTGGTGAAGTTGAAATCCCCTACTATTATTACCCTATTATTTTTACACTTCTCTGAGATTTGCCTACATATCTGCTCCCCTATCTCCCACTGACTGTTCAGAGGCCAATAGTACACTCCCAGCAAAGTGATTGCCCCTTTTTGTTTTTAAGTTCTACCCATATGGCCTCATTTGAGGAACCTTCTAAGATACCATCCCTCCTTACTGCAGTAGTTGACTCCTTGATCAATAGTGCAATGCCACCTCCTCCTTTACACACCCTCCCCCCACCTCACCATCATACCTGGAGATTCTATACCCTGGAACATTGAACTGCCAGTCCTGGTCTTCCCTCAACCATGACTCTGTGATAGCACAATATCATTGTGTTTCTTTTAAAATCCTGAGCATTTGTAATTTCTTCCAGCTTGTCTGTTCTCTCCAAGAAAACTTCAGAGGTATTGATAAGTGAGCAGAAGAGCTATAAAAAAAATGCAGCAGAAGGAATTCAATGTCAGTAAATGAAATGAGACATTTTAGATGAAAAAAAGAGGAAGGGGAGCATAGGACTTCTGATTCACGACCTTCAAAATAGCATGTCAAGTGTGAGAGAATGTAGTTTTTTAAATAGTTTAGGGAATATTGTGTTATTCTGTAAATAAGGCTGGGTGTCTTGTGTGTGATTTAATTAAGCTGAGCAATTGATAGGAGTCAGGTTGTCTGGAGTTTAGGAAACATGAAAAGGATGGTGTTAGGTTGAGGCACAAGGAAATAAATTAGATCTAATATTTGCATTTTTAGATAAGTTGAGAGGTTGTTTGAATTTCAAAGGGGAGTTAGAGGTGAAAAAGCAAAATGTTTGTATCATGCAGGAGCCCATAGGTAAATGGCAGTGGGAATATTATACTTTTAAAAGCAAAGACAAGATGGAACATGAAAGATCTTTTTTTGGAAGGGTTTGGGTTTCAAAGAGGTGTGTCAGAACAATGGGACTGAGATGAAAGGGGAAAAAAGTATATTTAGAGTTACAATGGATAGCTGGATTTTAGCTATTGAGTTGGAGAGATGGCTGTATAGCCGTTAAGCTGGAGAGGAAAAAACAGTGAGGCTGCTTTCATTAAAAGAGATTATGGGGTGACCTGATAAGAGATGTGTATGAAGGGATGGTACAACAGTGTTTTCATTGGTTGAGGCTCCAGATTGAGAAACAGTCATTTATGGCACAGGAGGGGGCCAATCAGTCCATCGATTCTATGCCAGCTCTTCCTGCAGCAATCCAGTCAGTCTTATTCCCACACTCTATCCCCATAGCCCTGCAGGCTTATTTCCTTCAACTGCCCATCCAATTTCCTTTTGAAATCATTCTGTTTCTGCTTCCACCACCCTCATGGGCAGTGGGTTCCTTACATGGGTACATTATCAATGATAAGAAGGAATAAAGTTGTATATCCAAGTCTGCAGATGACACTGTTAGCTGGCAGCGTAGATGGGAAAAGAAAGTTGCAAAGGGACATGGATGGATTGAGCGGGTAGTAATACTGTCAAAAATTTATGTAGGACAAGTGTGACATCACTCACTTTGTACCCTAGTGAGAAACCAACAACTTTGGGTATTTGGATAAATTTAGGGGTCCATATTTGGAAATCACTGAAAATTAATAGGCAGATACAAGAACTAATTTAATTAATGGAAACAGCCTGTATCCTGAGGGGGCTTCAACACAATGGGCCACAATTCATTCCATAGTTTCATAAATCTCTGGTTAGACCACATCTGGGATACAGCAATCAGTCTTGAGCATGACCCCCAAGGAAGGATAGGACCTTGGAGTGGCTGTAGCACAGACCAATCAGAATACCAGCGCAAAAAATTGAGTACAGGTTGATTGCAATAATTAGTCTTACATTTCCTTGCATATGTTAAATTAAGGGGTGATCTAAATAAGATGCTTATGGTTAAAGGATTGATAAGAGTAGACAGGGAGAGACTATTTCTGCTGGTGGGAGTGTAGAACAAGGAGTCATAACTTTAAAATTGGAGGTAGACAATTCAGGAGTGATCCTAAAGCACTTCTTCACAAAAAGGGAAATCAAAAACTCAAAACATGCTTCCTCCAAAAAGCTGTTGAAGCTGGGCCAAATTAAATTTCAAAAATAAAACCTATAGATTTTTGTTAGGAACTGCTTTAAGGCATATGGAATCAAGATAGGCAAATGGCACATAGCAAGGCTGTTTAATAACTGGCTATTTAAATGATTGAAGCACAGGACACAGCAACATTGATGAATAAGTTAGAAAAGCAGTTAAGGAAAGGATAAAGAAAAATGAGACAGGGCAGGCACAGGAGATCAGCACTGCTGCTTATATGGAATATTGACAAGACTGGTTAAGTCAAGTGGTCTGTTTCTGTGCTGGAACTGACCTGCATATGCGGTTATTTGCTTTTTGTCCAGCCTTAGATTAGATGATTGATAAAAGTGGTTAGAATGTAGAATTCATTACAAGTAGTTGAGACAAATAGCAGTTGTATTTAAGGAACAGCTAAATATGAGAGAAAAATGAATAGAGGAATGTTATAAAAACAGAAAATGCTAGAAATACACTTAAGTCAGGCAACATTTGTGGAAAGAAGCTAATGTTTCAAATCTGTGACATTTCATTACAATGGGGAATAAGTTGATGGGAGGACACTTATGGATGACTGATTTGTTTGTGCTGTAAACACCTGTGCAAGGTTTCAAACAGCATTTGAGAAATCAGTCCTCACTGGGATGTGAATTTAGGATTAACAGCAATGGGGTACAGTGGATATAAATGGACAATCTTCTAAAGATGGGTTCATAAAAAACTTAGGAAACAGGCAAGTGCTGTGGGTTAGACACTAACCTTTTGCCTGAGGCTGGATTCAATGCAGCCTAGATTAAGTCTCCTGCCTATAAGCATTTTATGGAAAACAAGTTTCAGCAGTCTTTAACCAGCTTCGAGTGAGCCTGGGCCGATAGCACAAAACTATCCCTGACTCTGGAACAGTTCCTACAGATTGGAGGGTAGCTAATGTAACCCCACTATTTAAAAAGGGAAGTAGAGAGAAAACACGGAATTATAGACCAGTCAGCCTGACGTCAGTAGTGGGGAAAATTCTAGAGTCCATTATAAAAGATTTAATAGTTGAGTACTTGGAAAACAGTGGCAGAATCGGACAATCTGCATGGATTTACAAAAGGGAAATCATGCTTGACAAATCTACTGAAATTTTTCGAGGACGTAACTAGTAGAGTTGATGAGGGGAGCCAGTGGATGTGGTTTATTTGGCTTTCAGAAGGCTTTCGACAAAGTCCCACATAAGAGATTAGCATGTAAAATTAAAGCGTATGGGATTGGGGGTAGTGTATTGAGATGGATAGAAAACTGGTTGACAAGACAGGAAACAAAGAGTAGGAATAAACGGGTCTTTTTCGAATGGCAGGCAGTGACTAGTGGGGTACAGCAGGGATCAGTGCTGGGACCCCAGCTATTCACAATATGTATTAATGATTTAGATAATGTAATATCTCCAAATTTGCCAATGACACAAAGCTGGGTGGGAGGGTGAGCTGTGAGGAGGATGCAGAGATGCTTCAGTGTGATTAGGACAAGCTGAGTGGGCAAATGAATGGCAGATGCAGTATAATGTGGATAAATGTGAGGTGGGTAGCAAAAACAGGAAGGCAGATTATCTGAATGGCTATAAATTGAGAGGGACGTGCAACAAGACCTGGGTATCCTCATACACCAGTCACTGAAGGTAAGCATGCATGTTGGCATTCAAAGTAAGAGGATTTGAGTACAGGAGCAGGCATGTCTTGCTGCAATTATACAGGGCCTTAGTGAGACCACACCTGGAATAGTGTGCGCAGTTTTTGTCTCCTTTTCAGAGGAACGATGTTCTTGCTATAGAGGGAGTGCAGCAAAGGTTTACCAGACTGATTCCTGGGATGGCAGGACTGACATATGGGGAGAGATGGAGTCTGTTAGGATTATATTCGCTGGAGTTCAGAATAAGGGGGATCTGAAAGAAACCTATAAAATTCTAACAGGACTAGACAGGATAGATGTAGGAAGGATGTCCCCGATGGTGGGGGGAGTCCAGAACCAGAGGTCACAGTCTGAGGATACGGGGTAGACCATTTAGGACTGAGATGAGGAGAAATTTCTTCACCCAGAGTGGTGAGCCTGTGGAATTCGCTACCACAGAAAGTAGTTGAGGCCAAAACATTGTATGTTTTCAAGGAGTTATATATAGCTTTTAGGGCGAAAGGGACCAAAGGATTATGGGGAAAAAGCGGAAGCAGTCTATTGAGTTGGATGATCAGCCATGATCATAATGAATGGTGGAACAGGCTCGAAGGGGCAAATGGCCTACTCTTATTTTCTATGTTTATCCCTAATAAACAAACACATTTAAAAGCCACACTACAGTTGATGGCTGAGACAGGGAAAAAGATCACTGGTATTTAGAATCGCTGCTCTTAAATTGGGCACTGGAGGAATATCTGGCCCCTATCTGTGGATAAACATCAATGTCAGGAATGGACTGAGTTTACTAACAAATTGCATTACATACTGCCTGTAACTTAGAAATATACCAAGGCACTCTGATGTAAACAGACATAAATGGACATCAAGCCAAAGAGCTATTGGTAGGGTCAATGAAAACTTTGATGAAGTACCAATAGGGGAGGAAGAAATGAGAAGTGAGATACACACAACTGGCCAGAGTTGCAGTAACACTGCTTGGGGTGAGGGATTAAAGGCCTGGGGAAAATGGACATAGAGCCAGACAAGGGCATGAGGGAATTTGAAAGTAGGCAGTGTAAAGAGACTTGCATTTATATGAACCTCAGACACCCCAAAGAACCTCCAAAGTGCTTTATAGCCAAATTGCACACAGCAAAATCCTTCATATGGCAATGTGGTGACCACTAGATAGTGTAGTGTTAATTGAGGGAAAAATATCAGCCATGACACCTGCTCCTCTTTGAAATAGTGCAATGGGATCTTTTACATCTACTCCAGAGGTCAGAACTGGTTTAATGTCTCATCTGAAAGATGGCATCTCTTAACAGTGCAGGACTGAAGTGCCAGTCCAGTATTTGTGCTCAGATTCTTAGAGTGGGACAGAGGTAGCAGTGCTACCATTGAGCCAGATCCACCAATTTATCCTACACTTTACTGGTTAAGGAATCTTCAAGGTACATTGATTCTTAGTTAAATTTTCTCAGAAAACATTTATGCTGAGTTAATCTCCCCACCCCCAGGACATGCCTAGCACTAATATCACCTGTAACCATTTTGAATATTAGGTTAAGCTTAGATCTTGAAACAGTTAACATAAAAGTTGTGCCAAACTTCATTCTAAAGACAAAAGCAATCACCAACTTGACATCAGTGTAAATCAAATCCCCCTGGAAAGGCAGGAGTATGGATGGACAAGCAAGTAAAATGTGGTTTTACAATGAATTGAACAATGTTTTTTTCTTTTTAAAAAGATTAATTATTTATTGAACAGTTCCAGATATTTTGTTTCGTTACTTCTTCTTCTCAACATCCTGCTCTGCTGCTTCCTTTGCTCTCTTAGCACGGATTCCAAACAAACGTGCATTTGCACGGGCCATACGGAGGCTTGCAAAGGCCTTGAAATTTTTCTCATCCTCAGAGATCACCCGGGCCCTCTCTCTTTTGTATATCTGAAAGGAAAATTGTGTCCATAAATATTTGTATACACAAAAAACGTATTAACAATGAGGTCAGAATTGGAGTTTTCATATTTAAGAGCAACAGGAACTATAATGCATCAAGTAGTTCACCAAAATTATCACATGCCCATAGAATCCAAGAAGAGAATATTCTAACATCAATTATACACAGAACTACAGGTTCACTCCTGCAGTTTCCAATTCATTTAATCTGCTGCAGAGATTCCCTAAACATGGACAGGCCTCAGCTGAAGTCCATCTGAGCCAATCCACAAAGGGAGCCCAAGCAGAAAATTTCTCTGATTTTCCTCTTTAGAAAATAGGCTGATGTCCAGATGAGAATCTTAAAAGGATAATCCATGTCTCAGTACTTCCACAATTATCATATAAAGTAGCCATGCAATTAGAATCTTCTCAATTTTGTGCTTTTAATGAATACATCTTCATGTATACGCATTTAAGTAAATGTCAATCTGGGCAATATCAATTAAAGGGAAGAATTTTTACATAGTGTATATTTCACATCCTTAGAATATTCCAAAGCACTTTACAGCCAATAGAGTACCAGGGAAAATATACCCTCTGATTTTTTTTTGGAGTGAAAGTTAAATTTTTTTGCACATGCGCAATAACTTAAAGGAGCTGCTCGAATGCAGGCTGCATGGAAGCATTAAGGAAGTCACTGTGTTAATGTAGGGAAACATGGCAACCTATTAGGCACACAAACAAAAAATGTTGCAAAAGCTCAGCAGGTCTGACATCATCTGTAGAGAGGAAGACAGTTAAAGTTTCAAGCCCATATGACTCTTCCTCAAAGCTATGAAGAAGCTCTGAAGAGTCATACAGACTCGAAACGTTGAGTCTTTCTCTCCACAGATGCTGTCAGACCTGCTGAGTTTTTCCAGCATTTTTTGTTTTTGTTTCAGATTTCCAGCATCTGCAGTATTTTGCCTTTATCTTGAGATAAACAGCCATATCTTTTCATGTTGGTTTGGTGACATATGTTGGATAGAACATCAAGGAGAGTTCCCTTGCCCTTTGTTTATAACCATCCGAAAGATACAGCACCTTTAACAGTCAACACTCAGTCTCAGCCTAATTAGATGCTCAACTCTCCCGTTGGGCTTTAACGAATCACCTTCTGAATTAGAGGGACAACTGAGCCATAGCTGACAATGTTTAAAACTTAATTAAGAAAACATTAGTTACTCACATTCTTGATTGGCATGACAGGTCCAGTTAGCTGCGTTGCCACCTTAATTTCTTCGGCCTGTGGAGAAGAAATTACCATTAACAATACAGGATTAAATAAACGCACAGAATTTTAATTACATGGCATTCCCACAGTCATCAGATGGAAAAGGGTTCAACAAAAATCATCAATGATGTACAGAGATTCCGGAGAAAGTGTCATCATTTGACTGTGGTGAAAGAATATCAATACAAATCACTGAATTACATTAATAACTCAGCCTGTGCGACAGAGACCAAGCACTTGTTAGAGACCAAGGTTTTTTTTTAGAAAAGCTTATATATGCTGGTCAGTGTTTCATGATTAACTATCACCTGTAATCTTAACTTCAGAGCCAAAAATTTGTTTCAAAGAGTCATGGCCATCTGCTCAATTGCTTATGCTTCCT
Source organism: Cetorhinus maximus (assembly GCF_964194155.1). Taxonomy (NCBI): domain Eukaryota; kingdom Metazoa; phylum Chordata; class Chondrichthyes; order Lamniformes; family Cetorhinidae; genus Cetorhinus; species Cetorhinus maximus. The sequence goes on from NC_135884.1 coordinate 126,577,004, forward strand.
TCATCCCCTCATCTAAAACTCTGTTGGAACCAGTCCTAATATGTATTGGTTGCCTGGAGAAAAGATAATCACAACACTGAAATCATAGCCCCTTCTGTTCAAAATCCATAAGCGCAATGTCAAGCTATCCACCCAGCTTTTGCAACCCATCTGTCTGAGTACTCTCATCAGTTGCGTTTTATCAGTCCACAGGACAGACAGTTCAATCAAGTTATAAAAGTTAGTTTCCATTGTTGGAGCATTCCATTTTCCTCCACAAACGTAATCCATTAATACATTTCCACCTCCCAATTACTGCTGTCATGTTTCTATTTGCAACCGTTTCCCCACCCATGCCCATATGGTTCAGGACTTCACTCTGCCTCCTAATTATGCACATGCTATCCATCAACATTATCTACAAGCAGGGGTTTGATTTTAACACATGCACATCAAACCTCCTTCTAAAACCAGTAACTCAGAACTGTTTAAATGTTGTTTTAAAATTCCTATTATTCTTATGACAGAACATGTTAAATAAAAGTGTTTTAAAGCAGTAAAAGTGCTTTAAAAAATTCCACATTAACATGTGTACAAGCAAGATCCACTGATGCACCAGCAAGTTTAATCCAAAGGTCAGAAAGGTTCAATATTGATCCTCTGTGCTGGGTTGATCACATGGCCCATATCAGAAGTTTGCATAGGACCAGAATTAGCAACAATCTCCCTAGAGATGAAATTCTGCAGGCAGCATCTAAACTTACAGCTAGCCACCTGAGGAAAGTACACAAGTACATGGAACTCTACATCTAATGTGAGTCAATGCTTTCAAAAACTTTACAATTGTTTGTCTTTTAAAACAAAGTTGGATATTTCCTCTATCACTTCTAAATTTATTATTGCACCTTTTGGTTTGTCTGGATGTACATTTATCTAATTGTCTTAGTTCAGATTTATATTCGAGGAAAAAAATTTCATTTTTAAATGCCATTTAAGAGCCAGTGATTCTGAAATAACCTCTGGAAAATCAGTTACAATTCTATTTCAGAATGCCGTGTGTTTAACATTTTATTTGGATACTTACCGAAGAATCTCCCTTCTTCGGCATGGAAGCCTTTCTTGGGAAGATGATTAGCCTAGAGCGATATTCCTTCAGACGTTGAACATTACATTGAATAGATTCAGTTGACTTGTTGCGGCGTCTGTGATCAACAGCAATGCCAATAGTACGTGCCACCCTCTTGTTAATGCCTGCTGCCTATTATATTGGCAACAAAAAAAAAGTATTTTAATGAGGGAGAAAGAAAAGCAATTACAGAAACTGAAAGAAAGCAAATACAGAAGTATACCAAAGAAAGGTCAAGGCCATCAAATGGAAAAGGTTAAACTGATAACTGTGGTAAACAATTAGAAAGCCATTTTCGGTTCAATTTCTAAATACAGCATTGATGTTTCCCATCAGTAGAACATGCACAATCACACCACAGGTTAACATTTTATATCATGCCCAATAGATTAAGGTCCCTTCCAACTTGTATAATTTAAACTCAAGGAATTTCCTTCATCAATACTTAAATTAAGGAACTCTGGCCAGGATCTTTTGAACTGAGTGGATATACAACTTATGTGAAAAATATGTAATCATTTTTGACTAAGTAATTATTCCAAAAATTATACCAATTACCTAATATTTCAAATGCACTGACAATTCCCTCCCCTGAACAGGTGTCAAGACAGCCCGACTTCCCATGCCATTCCCACAGCCAAAATAGTTCAAACCAAAATCACAAAATACAAACCGAAAGCAGTCTTCAGTCCCTACCACAAATTCCATCCCTCTCCCAAGCACCGCCTGAGGCTGTTCACTATACTTGATGACATATCCATGTCACCAAAGACCATCCACTTCCACCTTCCCTGTCTCAGTTCATTGGCTGTGAAACCCTCATCCATATCTTTATTACTCCTAGACTTGATTATTCCAATTCATTCCTGGCCTGCTTCCCACATTCTACCCTCTGCAAACTTGAGTTCATCCAAAACTCTGCCATCCTTGCCTTAGCTCGCACCAAATCCCTTTCACTCATCACCCATGTGCAATGTCTCTATTTCAAATTCTTCCATGGCCTATCCCTCTTTAATGTCCTCCAGCCCTACAACCTTCCCGATATCTGTACTCCTTTAATTCTGCCTCTTGAGCATCCCCAATTTTAATTGCTCCACCACTGCTGACTATGCCTTCCATTACCAAGGCCCTAAGCACTGGAATTTCACCCCTAAACCTTTCCACTTCTCGTTTCCCCTCTATAAAACCTACCTTCTTGATCAAGAGTTTGATAGTCTGGCCTAATAACACTCCTTTTAAGCACTCAAGAATGTTTTACCACGTTAACATGTGGTGGTATACACATATACAGGAAATATATAGTTATTTATATTTTTCCTTTTCCCCTCTGGACTGGTTGACATGATTGATCACACTATCCTCTAAAGCCTCTACTCCATGGGTCTAGCTTTACTAAGTCATACTCTTGATTGATTATAGCCTCTCTAGCAATGGCTTCTCTTTCCACACCTTTCTGTCACCTCTGGGGTCCTGCCAAAGAAACGACAATGGAAATAAAACTTCTTGCTTCTTCAATGGTTGAGTTTTATATTCAATGGACTTTAAAAAAAAACCTTCTAATGCCTATACAGTAATGTTTCTGGAAAAACAATGGTTACCTTTAGCTCCTCCAGGCTGAAGCCTCGTCCAGCACGTACTTTAGTGTGATATCTGACAGTGGGACACCTAACAACTGGTCGTAGGGGGCCAGCAACTGGACGTGGAGCAATGCGGCGTGCTTTAGCCAACCGTGCCTTACGTCTGTCAACCAATAACATTATAAAGTTATGAGAACTTTACAAATCATAAGACACCAGATAATGCAATATATGACTTCTACTCAACAGTAAACTGAAATATCCAATGGGCAATACTTAGTTATTGGGTATCAACTGCGTGTCAGTGGAACTCCTGAAAGCAATTGGTTTACTAACTACTGCTTCTTCAGTTACAGTACTGACTTCAACTTTGGAACTGCTCGTCTCAAGGGCTAACAAGGAGTTCAAATTTTTGCCTATCTGGTTCCAAGTTGGGACAGGGTGGAGAGAAAGGCAATTGGAAGCCAACTCTTTTTACAACCAGTTGGAGCAGCAAATGAAGATAGTGAAGAGGAGAAATTCTTTTCAGAAGAACTGAAACTAAGTTTAAAATGCATTGCAGTAGCAACATAATCATTTGTTTGCATACAAGAGACAGGATTAGAAATTTATGTTAAATTTCTTTCTATAAAGCACATTTTAAAAGAGGACAATTTGGAGCAGTCCACAGTCATCAGCAAAAAAGGGTTCAACGGTATTCATCAAAGAGGTACAGAGATTCCGGAGAAATTGTCATCATCTGACTGTGGAAAGCTAATAAATTTTCCATAATAGCATTGTCAAATATTTTCATTTTCCACCCACAATATGGCTGGTGTACAGACCATTTTATTTAAAAAAACAGTACCCTACTTAACCACTGATTCCTGTAAGGAAAATGCTGAGTTTAAGTTCTCAGCATCGAATTACATACCTGCGAAGTTTTCTGGCTGGCTGGTTGAACCAAGTGCGGACTCTCTTCTGCCAGTCCTTGTGGAAATGAGGATTCAGAATCATTCCATTCCGACTTGGAGCCATGGCTGCTTATTGAAGGGCTGAAACCCTGCAATATTAAGTGAACATTAATAAAATGCAGCAAATAGTTAAAAGATTACAAATGATTTAAATCCACAACTAATTATTTGATTTTGTAAGCAACCCTGCACCCAGTTATTTTCTAGCAAATTACTTAGCACTATAAAAAAGGGAAAGATGCTGACATAATCCTGATGAATTCTCTAATGTTGTACCACTGACATCTCACCATAGCACTTCATGACAATCAGAAAAATAAACTTGAAACACTGACAGAGCAAAATCCAAATCAAGATTATACACGCTCAACCTGATGTTAATCACCTTGAATGTCACTGAACAAAAAGACAACTCAATGGACCATTTGAACTGTACCAACTGTGGCTGTGCCTTGATAATCAAGGCAAGAGAAAACTCTCAAACCAACTCAGCCTTTCAACAAACACTTCCAACTGCCGCAAGCGATAAGGTTACAACTTCTCTCCACAGCCTCGCAGCCCGCCATAGGCCGCCCATTAATTCAGGCCGCCACCACTACATCTGGAAGCAGTCCATTTTGGGCCATTCACTGGAGAATTCTTAAACCGCGCCGATACATAGGGGCTGCCTCCCCGATTTTAGGCCTCCATCCTCCTCAACACCGAAAAACAGGAGCCAGTCAGGCCCAGCGACATCTTTCTTTAGAAATGGTCACGGATATTGAAAGTCTGCTCTTTCTCATGTAACTCAGTATTAATTTAGCACAAGTTGACTTAATTAAACCGGCGGATGGATTGTGATTTTATCCACACTCTAAACCAACACGTACCTTCAAGAGGAAAATGGCCGAAGGAAAAGGACGAGCCGCACTGGAGGTTGCCGGGATATGTACACAGACACGGTGATTAACCAATCAGAGCAGCGGACATTGGCCTGTGCTCCTGCCCCGCACAAAGATGGTACCCCCTCCCCCACGCCGGGCATTTGGTTTGCGGGAAAATGGGGATTTTATTCCTTGTACACGTGGAAAACAACTGTTAAAGTTTTACATGCAATTTGTAAACAAGTAGTAAATTTGATGCAACTATCGGCTTTCTAAAGTCTTCTGAACATTTTCAGTCGCGACATAAAACCAGAAAATGCTAGAAATACTTAGGTCTAGTACCTGTGGAGAGTTAACGTTTCAGGTCGATGGGCGGCCCTTTGTCAGGAGTCCATGCAATTCCTGTTTTAATTTTAGATTTCCAGCATCCGCAGTATTTTGCTTTCATATTTCTAGTCGCAAATTCGAAATACTTCTTATTAGTTGAAGCAGTATTTTTTTGCGAATTGTTTAGAGATCTGGAGGACACAACTGTCGTCGCATTTTTTAATGGCTCCTTGATGCCACACTCGGTTAAATGCGGCCATGATGTCAATGACAGTCACTCTCACCTCACCTCGTGAGTTCAGCTCTTTTGTCCATGTTTGAACCAAAATTGACTTATACTGCTACAGTTATACATTTTTTGTAGCTCTGTGTTTCGTATATGAATAGCAAACGGAAGTGAAAAATACACTTGTGGCATATGCCCATGTGACATTCATTGGCTGGTTGGTTCATCTTGTACAAGCATTCTATTTCATTAATTGACCACGGTGTCAAGAAGTGATTTTGTTTATATATAGAAGATTCAAATACAGACTGTACATCAGTGAACATTATCAAAATTTGAAGCTAAATGGTTAAGATACACATAAAAATTCCATCTTTTTCTGTTGAAGTAACTTGTTCACGAGTTTTCATGTTGGAAAGACAGATTAATTGTATTCCTATTACAACACTTGATGTGTTGAAAATGGTTGTAAGCTCGCAAAGAAAAGAATGGTGAGCAATGAAATGGCAATTAAGAAACTAATTCCAGAAGATACATAAAACCCTTTCACATTTGGGACATAGGTGACCGCCTAGATTATTTTGATCTCGACAATAAAAACCTAGAGTGTACAATTCCATTGCACAAAATTGCTCAATGTGACACCATTTGAACGTATCACTTAAGGCCTCAAGGATGGAAAATAGGTAGAGTAGAAATGACCCCTTAAAATAGCTGACAATCTTCTTGGGGTTCAAGTGAATTTATTTATTCAACAAGTTCCCTAATTGCAGCAAGTGAGACTAGGACATAGCCTAGTTATACTTATCACTTCTAGTAATTTCAGTGTTTTGCAAAGAATGAACATCTTTTTATTTATATAGCCCCTTCTTTACAGCCAATGAAATACTTTTGAAATGTAAGGTATAAACACCTAGGTCTATCCAGCAGTAGTTTATGGCAGAATAGCTGATGGCATCCAGCTCTAAACCTCACCATCTCTTGCCAACACTTCAGACTGTTTCTCTGACATCCACTACTGGTTAAACAAAAATTTTCTCCAACTAAATATTAGGAAAACCAAAGCCATCATTGCCTTAGATCCCTGCCCTTAACGCCAACCATATATCTACATCATCACTAAGAATGGTTATTTCTACCTGAGTAACAGCACCCAACTCTACCCCTGCCTCAATTCACCTGCTGCTGAAACCCTCATACATCCCTTTGTTACCTCCAGACTTGAATATTCCATTATTCCCTTGACCAGTTTCCCACATTCTCATTGGAGTTTAGAAATGCGAGAGGTGGTCTTATTGAAACATAAAATCCTGAGGGGACTTGATAGAGTGGATATCAGGAGAATGTTTCCTTAGTCCAGGCTGTGACTGAACTTGGGAACCTGGTATGTATGGTGAATTACCACTTTGCATACAATATTTTACCCACAGGACATTGTGTAATTCCCAAAATATTTCACAACAATGAGGTAGTAAATAAATATAAAATAAACAATGAGTTATATTAAAAGCTTTCACAATCTCAGGACATCCCAAAGTAATTTACAGACACTGGAGTATTTTGAAGTGTAGTCACTGTTGCAGTTATAGGGAAACACAGCAGTTTTCTTTTGCACAGCAAGGTTTAAATAACAGCAGTGAGATAAATGACCAGGTAATTTGTCGTCATGATGTTGGTTGAGGGATAAATATTAGCCAGAGTATGGGAATTGTTTTATTCTTCTTCGAATAGCACCGTGGAAACTTTTACATCCATCTTATAGCACAGACAGGATCTCAGTTTGTCATCTGAAGAAATTGGTTTCTTGCCACTTTTTGATAATTTCCTGAATGTGTGTCACACATGAAAGGTGTTATTTAAGCAGAAAGCACAACATGACAGTAATTCAATATATGTTAGATGGTTTTAAACAATTCAATGATTTAAGATTTTGCAGTACTCCATTGAAAAAAATAATTTATTTAGGGCATTGTTATCCTATATATGCATCATGCGTTTTGAACAATATTTTAGTAAACTTGGGAGTCCAGTCTCATAATTTAACAATCTTCAATATAGAGTTAGAAGCAATGGTATAGTAGCACATATTTTATATGACCAGTTTTAAACGGTTTATCATACTGTACAAATATTCACAATAATCTGAATACAATTTCCAGATAAATATATTTAAAAAAAACTAAGCTCTGACTTTTTTTAATAGAACAGATGGTTTCCAATGTAATTTTATTCATCATCCATTTACTGATGGAGTAACTAATATATAAATCCACGTCCTAGTCCAAAACAAATAAATGGGAAAACTTGTTCCTGAATGAAAGAAAACAAAAATATTACTGAAAAGGTGCTTAAATACATTAACATCATCTGCTGTAATAGACTCTATGAAATGCAATGATCTCCAAATATTGGATAATGAAAAGCTCATCTTACTGAACTACATTACTATTTTTCCCAACAATATTGATTTTCCAGTGGCTTTAATGCACAATGTGACATTGCAGTGAAACATACAGAACAGGGTTTTACATTTTCAATATTTCATGGATTGCACTAGCTGCTGAAACAGGACAGCAGAAAGATTACAAATTTGACCTAAGCAGCCCCAGGATATAAAAGTGGAAAAAAAAATAGACCAGAACAACCAAGATTCCCTTTTCCTAATTTCTATCCAGTAACCAATGCTGAAAAGTGAACATGAAGATTTTTGATAAGGCAAGGTCTAAATTAGAGAAAAAAACTGACACAGCAATATTTGAAATTGTTTCACTCGAATTGTGAGAAAATCAATTTTTTTTAATATCACTTTGCAGAACCCATTCATTTATAAAAGGATAAATATTTGATGTACATACACCACTGGAGACAACCCCTGTTCATCCAAAAGTGCTTTCCAGAAAATGACAGGTTCATCATCATCTGAATACTTTAATATTACATCCTCAGCTCCCCAGTTGGTCTGGCCAATAAGTCCACTGATCAATATGTTAATAAGATTTACAGATCAGTGAGTTCCTAAATTTGATCCCTAATCTCATGCAGAATTGGACCTATTCCAATCAGGACAGCACTTAAAAAGCATTGAAGTTGGCATCAGTGCACCCAAGTTGGAAAGGAATTTGGACAGATTTCCCACTTTTGATTGTTATCCAATGAGCCTTGTTGGTAAATATTAAAGAAGAAAGGCTGTTTGGTGGAGCTATAAAAGAGCTGCAGGTATTTGTGGAATGATACCCCAGCATGAGTCAGCGCTTCAAAGATAGGAAGAAAATTAGGCGACGAAGCAAAAGCTTTAGACTTTTCCTTTAAGGCTCTATTCAAAGCAATGGACCAAATAAATTCTTACAGAGTCAGCCTTCAGTACCCTAAGCTTTAGTTCAATCCTAAGCATATAAATAAAGCACTGTGCAGCTAAAATGTATAATTGGAATACGTAACTCAATATTGTGCTACAGTATTATCTTTAGCTGGGCTTATTCTGTTGCTGCATATTAAAATACTTTGATAAACAGAAGCAGTCTTAATAAAAGCACAATCTATTGCATTAAAGAGTATGGCAAATAGTTTCTGTAAAACAACATTAATTACACACTGAGCCTATCCAAAATGGTACACAGAGCAGCATTTTTCTATTTCATTAGGTTAAACTGAGGTGTCCATCAGTAGTTAACACCAAATTATAATTCAATCAGCTGTCCCTTGGTTCTTGTAATCCCAGCTCTACCAAAATTCTTAATTGTCCATCCTTCATTTTACAAGACAACAGCATTCACCATATAGTTCTACTAGGCAGCCAGCTTAAACTGGATGCAGGTTTTGTTCATCATCTTGTACATGCCTTGCTGAAGGTCCATCCTCTCCTGTATCTTGTTTGTCTTTCTCAGCTTCAATCCAGCTCTGGGGTGGTATCATTTTCTTTGGGCCATAGGGTGGAGCACCGATAAGTACTTCAATGTCATCATAATTCAGAACTTCTTTCTCCATGAGTGCATTTGCAAGCTAAAATTTAAAATCAGAGAATTTGAAATAGAAGATTATCAATTTTTAGAAAAGTCACAGTTCAAATTACCATGTCTAGGTTCAAAAGCTAAGATTAATGACACATGATAATCTGAGTGCAATTTTATTGGTAGAATTTCAAACAACACACCAGAATAAAAGTTTGAATTAGATAGTTGTTCCAAAAGAAACCTGACTATGATGAGCCATTCTTGTGCAAGAGCATTAACCAGATGAAAATACTACAGAGCTTCCACAGTGGCTCAATTACTTTACTAGCATGTTTCTTTTATTTGTCCTTGATGTTGAGCGCTGCTAGCAAGGCCAAATTTATTGCCATCCCTAATTGCCCTCAAGGTGGTGGTGGTGAGCCACCTACTTGAACTACTGCAGTTAGCGTGGTGCACAGACTCCAAAAGTGCAGTTCAGGAAGGAGTTCAAGGATTTTGACCAAGCGACAGTGAAGAAACGACGATATAGTTCCAAATCAAGGTGGTATGTGACTTAGAGGGAATTTATAGATGGTGGTATTCCCACCTGTCTGCTGCCCTTGTCCTTCTAGTTGGTAGGGTATGAATTACACAAACAACAACAAAAATTTGTGCTTCTAGGTATTAGGTGGCATGTAACAGAACTGGTAAGGTAGCTGAACTCAATTGGGATGAAGGTAGTGACCTCAGTATTTTTGGTTGAATGAGGGCAAACAAAGAAGTCCAGCGTTCTCACAGCTGAATGTTACGGATAAACATTAGGTAAGGACATTATCGAGCTGGGCTGTAATATTACTGCAGTCAAATAGCCCAGTGACGTTCTCTATCAGGGTCCAAACATGAATAATGGCTGTTTGGGCAAGTTGACAGAGTTGAATTGATGTGGACTGTGGAACTGTACTGAGCAAATAAATTATTAGCAATGGGGAACATTTTACAGATTAGCACAATGTGATTTTTTTTTTTAAAAGTTGGTTTCCACATTAATATAATAAAAGGATTGCTAGCAGTAGCTTCTCCATGAATAGGTGCATCTAATTTGAATGTCATCTTTAAAAAAGCACTTTTAAACAATTAAGTGTTAACATTTTTAAACAAATGTCAGCATCTCATTCTATAGATTTAAGCCTTTTTGCATCAACAAAAAGTTGAAAAGTCAATAATATGCAATTTATTAAAAACATGGATTCCACATAATTCTTGAATTTAAAAAACAAAGACATTAATAATTATTAAAAAACCTTCATTGAGAACATGGAAATGTGCAGGATAAGAACATCTCATTGCAGTCCATTTGACCAGTATCAAAGTTCAAATTTTACAGCATGTCATACCCCTCTAATCATTTCTTTCAACAAAGACTAAACTGGCTTCTTCTTGAATTTGCTGACATAAATCCTATCATTTTCCTGGCAGTCTGTTCCCCCCACTCCTATAAGCAGGAAGCAGTTAAATCTAAATTAGTTCACCTTCCTTTCTCTCCACTTGAGTTCATGTCCCAACACAATGTTACAAATTCACTGCAAAAGGCTGGATGAAGAAACAATCAATTATTTTGATGTGACCATCCCAGCTTTTGACAAGATTTTATGCATCAAATATAGGACTGCTTGCTTATTGCAGACTTTATTCATACTCCAATTTTACCTACTACTACTGCAACTACATCTAGAACAACAACTTGTATTTATAAAGTGTCTGTAATAAAATGTTCCAAGACACTTCACAGGAGTATTACAAAGCAAAATTTGATATCAAACCATATAAGGTAATATTAGGACAAGTGGCCAAAATCTTGATCAACAAGGTAGGTTTCAAAAAGCATCTTAAAGGAAAGAATTCAGGTTGAAAGGTGGAGGAGGCTTAAGGTGGGAAATGCCAATGCTTCAGATCGAGGCAACTAAAGGCGGGGCCACCAAAGTTGCAACAATTAAAATTGGGATCCTCAAGAGGTTCAAATTAGATGATTGCAAATACCTTGGAAGGTTGTGGGGCTCGAAGAGATAGGTTACAGACATAGGGAGGGTCGAAGCCATGGAGAGATTTGAAAGCAAGAATGAGAATTTTTAAATTGAGATGTTGTTTAAACGGTTGCCAGTATAGGTCAGCGAACTCTGGGTAAATGGGACTTGCTGCGAGCAAGGACATGGGGAGCAGAGTTTTAGATAACCTCAAGTTTATGGAGGGTATAATGTGGGAGGACTAGAAGGACTATTTTCTCTCTGTACAGTCCCCCATTTATAGTGGGTGCGTTCATGCAAATGTGATTTTCCCTCTATACGCAATGGCTGGTGTATCTGGTTTGATAAATTTTAACTGGAATTTTGACAACTTCAGAAATTCAAACTTAGCATTCTTGGTTATGTGCTGTCAGCTCTGGACTTTGAGTTCAGATCTCCAGCCACAAATTCTTTCTCAGAGGTGATTCTCCATAGTGGTCAGGAAGCAGCTCTGTCTCACCTCTGTTCCCAACCAGAATTTGCTGTTGGTGATTGGGAGATGAATCCTGAGCTTCTATATTGTAAATATTTCTCATTTTATTGGTGAAAAATATTCCTGGCTACAGCCAAGCTATGTGAGATGGATAGCTCCATGCGAGATGGTAGATTTTCACCTTATACAGTTGTGGACAATTGAATGGGGCTGAACTATGCCACCGTCTGGTCAGTTTAACTACTACAGCAAGGAGCTGTAGATGCAGCTGGAGTTTCAGTGAGCTTTGTCACTTGTTTATCACTTGGGCCTGCCTGAAAAGGATTCAGTGACAGGTAACCACACTTGAAATGTGAGCAGTTGCTTGCAATGCCCAAAATAGTCAGTGCGTTGGTGTAGTTTATGCTCTGCTTTTGTAATTGATGTTTATGACAATCCAATATAGGTGGTTGTCTGGGATAACAAGGACAATGCAAGTGATAGGGACTGCACCGGTAAGGATTAACCTCCAGCCATCCCCACCACCAACCCAGTATGTGTTTGTGGGGGCGGGGGGGGGGGGGGGGGGCAGTCAACGTTCTTTTTTCAATATTTAAAATGGGCTAAGTTTTACTTTCAGCAGGTGTAGCTTTTGAAGCTGCATATTAGGCCCAGGTGTTCTCTCTTCTCAGAGATCTAACAGGACTTCAAAAGCTTCACCTGGTTAAATAAAACAGATAATTAAGAACATTTCTTACAGAAAACACCCTATTTATTTCAATTCTCCAATTTCCATAGCATTTATCTGAGATTTCTTTTTACCTGAACTTGTTTACACCCAAATTGCACCTGATAGTGTTTTCTGTACATAAAGCTTGGAGAAATGTAATTTTTGAGAGAATTTTAGAAACTGCAGTACTGTGTTGTGCAACTATAAAGAACATGCGCTATTCTCTGTGGTGGCCAGATGTGCGTGAGAGCTAACTTTTTAATCTAAGCATTACCCAAAGGAACAGTAAGTGGAATTTAGAATTATTACTTCTTGATTTTAAGTATTTAGATTTAGCTCTGTAAAAAAAAACCTGCTATGATTTGCAATTCCTGTTATCGTACTAAAGAGTATTACTAAAAAGATATTCACCAAGTACGTCTTTAGCTAGGCAGTATTAAGTATATGGATTGCCAATGATGGCATAAAAGCATTTAAAAGTTCAATGTAATTTAGAGCTGTTGTTCTACCAAATATTGAGCTTAATGTTTATTACACAAGGATCAGCATCCAGGATGCCAGTCACTACTACAACTTGGAATGCCATCAAGTGACACCCACGTCTCAAGAACTATTACAAAGTTTGATGAATAACCTGAATACATCATTTAATTGGGCATTTCCTGATCAGGAAACAAAATATGCTTGTGCCAGCAGGTTTTTTTGGTGAAATGTACAAATGAGAATCTCACTGATATTGTGGGAGTGTGCAGGCATGCATGTGCGAGAGTGCACATATGCATACACATGCATGTGAGACAGAGAAAAAGACTATGTAAAAGAGACAATGTGTGGGGGAGGAGTGGCACAGGCACCCGTCCCTGAGGGGGGGAGTCAGGTGGGCGCGGAACACGAGAGGGGGAGGGGTTGTGCGCGTGCAAACGCTGGCGACGGTGAAAGCGTGCACCGGAGATGGCGAGCACGTGCACCAGAGACAGCCAGTGCGAGCACCCAAGACAGCGAGTGCCGCTGACGACGAGAGCAAACGCCGGAGACGGTGAAACCAAGTGCGTCCACACGAGAGAGCGAGTGTGTGCGTGCAAGAGATGCGAGCACGTGCACGTGAGAATGTGTGACCAAGAGAGAGAAAAAGAGAAATATTCCTTCCTCTTTATTCATAAGGGGAAGAAGTAGTAACTTACTGCAAGAAGTTTGTCCCGGTTATCCAGCAGGAGCTTCTCCGTGTGCCTGTAAGCACTAGCCACCAATAGTTTGACTTCCTATAGAATTAAGAAAATCAGTGAAAGATTGCTTGCATTATTTAAAAAAATTATTGGGCCCATTTACCAATTGAAGTTATGATAGTGTTGCAAACTAATTTCACAATGAAACACCTATTCAACTCACCTCTTTTGTCAGTTTACCACCATAAGCTGGTGAGTTACTAATGACACTCAGTAATGACTAAGATCAACTTAGTTTCCAGTAAATCCAAACGAGTATCAACCAACTATTATCAACACTGAAATTTTCAAATTGCATCTGTCATTAAAGTATTATAATTCTCATAATATTATTGTGATGTATTGTAAAAGTAGGTCAATAGTGGGGGTTGAATAGTGTGTGTCCGAGGGAGGATTTAATTGAGTTTGGGACAGCTGGTCTGGAGGCTTTGACTCATCAAAAGAGGCGATCTCCTTGAAACATACCAGATTATGAAGGGGCTTGACAGGCTAGATACTGAAATTTAGTTTCCCCTGGCTGGGGTATCTGGAACAAGGGGCAGAGTTTCAGGATAAGGGTCCAATCAGTTAGGACTGAGATGAGAAGAAATGTCTTCATTCAAAGGCTTGTGACCTAACTTAGAGGTTCTGGATGCACCATAATTGAATATATTTAAGGCAGAAATAGACAGATTTTTTGTCGCTCAGGAAATCAAGGGATATGGAGACCTGACAGGAAAGTAGAGTTGAAGCCCAAGATCAGCCATGATCATACTGAATGGTGGAGCAGGCTTGATGGGTCATATGGTCTTCTCCTGCTCCTTTTCTTATGTTCTTTTCCCTGCCTGGCTGATGCTCTGTTACTACAAAACTTAAAACTAAATCTTTTTATTAAGAGCTTCCATCTCACTAAGGAGACTTCAGGCCGATCCACATTCAACAACCTGCTCTGAAAACTCTGCTCATATTTTGTGATAAATTTCACTACAGCAGCTAGGACAATCCACAACATTCTAAAACAATTAAAATAATGTTCTAAATAAAACAACCCACAAAATTCTAAAAACAAGTGTACAAGGAACTCAGTAGAGTGCATACTTCTGCCAAGCTGTGTAACTTGATATTAAAAATACATTTATGCACTTCTAGCTGATTTTTTGTCCCAGAATAGGTACCAATAGAATTTACAACCTTTATATCAATGGTGCAGCTCTTCCTTGAGGCTTTTCCCTACCTGGTTGATGTTCTGTAACTACAAAGTTGAAAGAATAAATCTTTTTATTAAGAGCTTCCATCTCACTGAGGAGGCGTCAGACCAATCCACATCCAACAACCTGCTCTGAAAACTCAGCTCACATTTTGACAGCTGTGACAAATTCTACCACAGCAGCTGAGACAATCCAGGACATCCTAAATTAAATTAAACAACCCACAGGATTCTAAAAAAAAAGTCAATTTGCTCTATCTTTCCATGTTAATTGAGCCTTTAAAAAAATTCCAGGATCCAGATTTGCATTTTCACCAGAAACTAATCAGCTCTTTCGTGGGTTATATCCTATCTATGTACCAAGTTTCATTGAAATCCATCCATGAGTTTTCGAGATATGTTGTTTACTAACAAAGAGACTGACAAACAGGGATGAAAACATTATCTCTGTCTGTCTTCAATGGCAGAAGTAAAAAAAGTCAATTCACCCTGTCTCCCAATGTCAACAGATCCCTTAAAAAATTACAGGACCCATATCTTTGCAAAAAGTAATCATTTCTTCCTTGGGCCATTCCTATCTGTGTACCAGGTTTCAGTGAATCCATCCAATTGTTTTTGAGATATATTGTTTACAGACAGACTAACAAATAGGGGCATAAACATTACCTCCATCCACCTTCAGTGACAGAAGTAACAAAGTGTGACACTGAACCACATAAGGAGATATTAGGTCAGAAGACCAAAAGTTTGGTCAAAGTGGAAGTGTCTTAAAAGGAGAAAAACAAGGTAGAGAAGCAGAGGGGTGTGGGGAGGGAATTCCAGAGCTTGGGGCCTAGACAATGAAAGGCAAGGGGCACCAATGATGGAGCAATTAAAATTAGAGATGCTCGATAGACCAAAATTAGAGGAGTGCAGGTATCTTGGGAGGGTTGTGGGGTTGGCCAAGATTACAGAGAGAGGTGTAAGTCTATGGAGTGTTTTAAAAACAAAAATGAGAATTTTAAAGTCAAGACATTGCTTGACCAGGAGCCAATATTGGTCAGTGAGCAAAGAGGCAATGGGGGAATGGGATTTGTTGCAAGTTAAGACACAGGCAGCAGAGTTTTGGATGACCTAAAGTTTACAGCCGGTTTCTAGGGAGTCCAGCCAGGAGTGTGTTGGAATAGTCGAGTCAAGAGGTAACAAAGGCATAATGGGAGTTTCAGCAGCAGATGAGCTTAGACAGGGACAAAGTCAGGCAATGCTACAGAGCTGGAAATAGGCAGTCTTAGTAATGGCACAAATACGAGGTCGGAAGATCATCTTGGCATCAAACGTGACACCAAGGTTGCGAATAGACTACCTTAATCTCAGACTGTTGCCAGGGAGAGGGGTGGAGTTGGTAGTTGGGTAACAGAGTTTGCAGCAGGGACCAAAAACAATGGCTTCGGTCTTCCCAACATTTAATTGGAAGAAATTTATAATCATCCACTACTGGATGTTGAATAAGCAGGCTGATAATGTAGCAACAGCGGAGGAGTTGAGAGATGGTGGTGAGGTAGAGCTGTGCGTCATCAGCAGACATGTGAAAACTATGCCTTGCCTTCGGATGTTGTTGCTGAGGGACAGCATGTGAATGAGAAATAGGCGGGGCATAGGATAGATCCTTGGGAGACACCAGAAGTAACACTGCAAGAGTAGAAAGAGAAGCCATTCTCAGTGATTCTCTGGCTACGATTAGATAGGTAAAAATGGAACTACATGAGAGCAGTCCCACCCAGCTGGATGGCGGTGGAGATGTTAGATGAGGATGGGTTGATCAACCATGTCAAAGGTTGCAAACAGGTCAAAAAGGACGAGGAGGGGAAGTTCATCTTTGTCATAGTCACATAGGATGTAATCTGTGACTTTGATAAGAACTGTTTCGGTACTATGGCAGGGGTGGAAACCTAATTAGAGGGTTTCAAGCATGGAGTTCCGGGAAAGATGGGAAAGGATGTGGGAGGCGACAGCACGTACAAGGACTTTGGAGAAGAAAGGGAGGTTGGAGATGGGACAGTAGTTTGCAAGGGCAGTGGGATCAAGGGAAAGTTGATTTGAACTGAAATTATTCACACAAATATGGTGTTAAATACAAAAATAACAATACCACAAAGAACTTTCGACTTTCAAAAGCTAAGCTATAACAAAAGAGATAACCACTCCTTTCCTTAATCATGTACATTTCTAGAAAGAAACATTTGCTATATTTCACCTCAGTTACTTATTTTCTCTAATTTCACTTCTCTTTGCCACAGCCACACATTCTTACAAAAAGATGTGGTAAAGGTAACTTTGGTGATCCGACATCACTGTAAAACTTACATGATCCATGTGCTCCTGGAGTCCTTGGCTGAAGGGTCGTCGACCAATTGTTCCCATTTCCTCTGTATCAGGGAATGAAATGTGTCCAATTGTTTCAACCATTCCATAGCATTTCACCATGGAGTAAGCCACTCTTGTAACTTTTCGTAAGTCATCCTGAGCACCTGAGTGTTAAAAATTGTATCACTTCAATCCAGGAATACAGGAACATCTATTCTGATATGTGCTCTGAATTTGGCTTCCAAGGAGATTCAAGTTATTTTTTGTGAATACAAAAAAAAAGTAAATGATGTCACTTCTAGAAATGCAAGATTCTCCAATGGACAATTCCCAAAATATTTCCATGCTTCAAGCATGAAAAGCTCTCCCAAATAAACAAACAAAATTACAACACTGGTGACATTGTACAATGTATCAGATACAGATACCTTTTACTATTCCTTCTAAGAACATAAGAGCATAAGAAATAGGAGCAGCAGGAGGCCATTCAGACTTCCGAGCCATTCAATGAGATCATGGCCAACCTGCTACTTCAACACCATTTTCTTGGATTATCCCTGTAGCCTTTGATGTAGAAATCTATCGATCGCAGTCTTGAACATGTTCAACGACTGATCCTCCACAACCATCTGGGGCAGAGAATTCCAAAGATTCACTTGAGTGAAGAAATTCCTCCTTAATTCAGTCCCAAAAGGCCTGCCCCTTAATTCTGAGCCTGTGCCCCTGGTTCTAGACGCCCCCAGCCAAGGGAAACATCCTTCCTACATCTACCCCGTTGAGTCCTGTAAGAATTTTGATTGTTTGAATAAGATCATCTCTCATTCTTCTGAACTCCAGAGAATAAAGGCCCATTCCATTTAATCTTTCATCATAGGAGGAAAATTCATATTCATATTGTTTTCTTTTCCATTTATTTATTCAATTCCCAAAACAGAATAAGTGGATGAATTGGGGGAGGCAGTGGCATAATGGTATTGTCTCTAGGCTAGTAATCCAGAGTCCCAGGGTAATGCTCTAGGGACCTGGTTTTAAATCCCACGAAGGCAGATGGTGAAATGTGAATATAATATACATCTGGAATTAAAAGTCTAATGTCAATTGTCATAAAAACCCATCTGGTTCACTAATGTCCTTTAGGAAAGGAAATCTGCTGTCCTTACCTGGTCTGTCCTACACATGATTCCAGACTCGCAGCAATGTGGTTGACTCTTAAATGCCCTCTGAAATGGCCTAGCAAGCCACTCTGTCTTAAAGGAATGGAACCAGGTGGACCACCCAGCATCAACCTAGGAACTGGAAATGACAACAGCAAACTTAGCCCTGTCAACCCTGCAAAGTCCTCCCTTACTAACATCTGGAGACTAGTGCCAAAATTGGGAGAGCTGTCTCACAGACTAGTCAAAAAACAGCCTGACAGAGTCATACTCACCAAATCATGCCTCACAGACAATGTCCCAGATACCACCATCACTATCCCTGGGTATGTCCAGTGCCACTGGCAGGACAGACCCAGCAGAGATGGCGGCACAGTGGAATACAGTCGGGAGGGAGTTGCCCTGGGAATCCTCAACATCAACTCCAGACCCCATGAAGTCTCATGGCATCAGGTCAAACATTTGCAAGGAAACCTCCTGCTGATTACCACATGCTGCCCCCAGTCGGCTGATGAATCAGTACTCCCCCATGTTGAGCACCACTTTCAGGAAGCATGGAGGGTGGTAAGGGCGCAGAATGTACTCTGGGCAGGGGACTTCAATGTTCATCACCGAGAATGGCTCAGTAGCACCACTAGAGACCGAGCTAGCTGGGTCCGAAAGGACATAGCTGCTGGACTGAGTCTGCGGCAGGTGGTGAGGGAACCAACAAGAGGGAAAAACATACTTGACCTCATCCTCACCAACCTGCCTGCCACAGATGCATCTGCCCATGACAGTCCTTGTGGAGTCGAAGTCCTGCTTTTACATTGAGGATACCCTCCATCATGTTGTGTGGCATTAGTTGTGGTATAGATTTTGAACAGATCTAGCAACTCAATACTGGCAACCATGAGGTGTTGTGGATGATCAGCAGCAGCAGAATGGTACTCAACCACAATCTGTAACCTCATGGCCTGGCATTTCCCCCCACTTTACCATTACCACCAAGCCAGGGAATCAACCCTGGTACTATGAGGAGTGCAGGAGGGCATATCAAGAGCAGCACCAGGCTTACCTAAAAATGAGGTGTCAACATGGTGAAGCTACAACCCAGGGCTATTGCGTACCAAACAGCATAAGCAGCAAGTAATAGACAGAGCTAAGTGATTCCACAACCATCGGTTCAGATCTAAGTCCTGCAGTCCTGCCACATCCAGTCATGAATGATGGTGGACAATTAAACAACTCACTGGAGGAGGAGGCTCCACAAATATCCCCATCCTCAATGATGGAGGAGCCCAGAACATCTGTGCAAAAGATAAGGCTGAAGCATTTGCAACAATCTTCAGCCAGAAGTGCCGAGTGGATGATCCATCTCAGACTCCTCCAGATGTCCCCCAGCTTCACCACAAGTGCTGTTGTTCAGCCAATTCGATTCACTCCATGTGATATCAAGAAACAGCTGAAGGCACTGGATCCTGCAAAGGCTATGGGCCCTGACAATATTCCAGCAATAGTACTGAAGACTTGTGCTCCAGAACTTGCCATGCTCCTAGCCAAGCTGCTCCAGTGCAGCTACAACACTGGCAGCATCTGGTAATGTGGAAAATTGCCTAGGTATGTCCTGTATACAAAAAGCAGGACAAATCCAACCCGATGAATTACAGCCCCATCAGTCTACTCTCCATCATCAGTAAAGTGATGGAAGGAGTCATCAACAGTGCTATCGAGCAGCAATTGATTAGCAATAAACTGCTCACTGACAATCAGTTTGGGGTCTGCCATGGCCTCTCAGGTTCTTGACCTCATTACAGCCCTGGTTCAAACATGGACAAAAGAACTAAACTCCACAGTTCAGGTGAGAGTGACTGCCCTTGACATCAAGGCCGCATTTGACCGAATGTGGCATCAAGGCGCCATAGCAAAACTGGAGTCAATGGGAATCAGGGGAAATATCTCCACTGGTTGGAGTCATACCTAGCACAAAGGAAGACGATTGACTTCCCATGACCACAATCATCAAGGTTCCAGGACATCAATGCAGGAGTTCTTCAGGGTAGTGTCCTCAGACGAACCATCTTCAGCTGCTTTATCAATGACCTTCCTTCCATCATAAGGTCAGAAGTGGGGATGTTCGCTGATGATGGCAGAGTGTTCAGCACCTTTCGCGACTCCTCAGATATTGAAGCAGTCCATGTCCAAATACAGCAAGACCTGGTCAAAATCCAGGGTTGGGCTGACAAGTGGCAAGTAACATTTGTGCCACACAAGTGCCAGACAATGACTATCTCCAACAAGAAAGAATCCAACCATCGCCCCTTGACATTCAATGCCATTACCATCACTGAAACCCCACTAGAAAAAATCCTGGGGCTTACCAGTGACCAGAAACTGAACTGGGCTAGCCATATAAATACTGTGGCTACAAGAGCAGGTTAAAGGCTAGGAATCCTGCAGCGAGTAACTCATCTCCCGACTCCCCAAAGTGTGTTTATTATCTACAGAGCATAAGTCAGGAGTGTGATGGAGTACTCTCCACTTGACTGGATGAGTGCAGCTCCAACAACACTCAAGAAGCTTGACATCCTCCAGGACAAAGCAGCCCACTTGATTGGCACCTATCCACAAACATTCACTCTCTCCGTCACTGTCGCACAGTGTGTGCCATCTACAAGCTGCGCTGCAGGAACTCACCAAACCTCTTTAGACATCACTTTCCAAACCCACGACCACTACCAGCTAGAAGGACAAGGGCAGCAGACACATGGGAACACCACCACCTGCAATTTCCCGTCCAAGCCACTCAACATTCTGGAAATATATCACCATTTCTTCACTGTCGCTGAGTAAAAATCCTGGCACTTCTCTCCTAAAAGCACTGTGGGTGTACCTACCCATGGACTGCCGCGGTTCAAGAAGGCAGCTCATTACCAATTTCTCAAGGGCAATTAGGGATAGGATTAGGGATAAATACTGGCCTAGCCAGCTACGCCCACATCACATGAACGAATTTTGTAAAAATTACTTCTACAACTTTCAATGGTACCTCCTGGGTATCACTAATTCACTCAAAGTCACTATAGATGAAACAGGACACAAAAATGACTCTATGCAAAAGCTACAATATACTTGGGAAGAAAATTGGTGCTGGGCAAAGGCATACCTGTACATAACAGCATTGAGGTTGAAAAGAATGAGAGAGAAGACTAAGTAAATCAAGAAGTGATTAGCTGACTCCTAGCTTAGATTTTTTTTTAAATGAAAATTATAAGGATAGGGAAAAACTGGGGAGATGAGGAGTTTCACAACTTTGAGATCCTGGAAAAGAATAAATTAGAGTAAGAGACTGCAATGAAACTTGATTTCAATGCAATGAGGATATAGGAAGAGAAAGATATCTGCAGAAATAGTGCGGAAAGAAAAATAAAAAGAACCAAAAAGCACTTGAGTATTCTAGAATCAATAAAGGAGATAAGAGAGGTTGTAATTATGAGATAGAGCTTGAAACAGAGAGGGAGAGTGGGCCACAGTTTGAACACATAATTTAAACTGAAAGTTTAGTGCTGCACTGGGGGAGTGCTATATTGTTGACAGTGCCATCTTTGAGATGAGACGTAAAAGATCCCCTAGTGTTATTTGAAGAGCAGTGATGTTCTCCTGGTGTACTAACCAACATTTATCCTTCAACTTACCACTAGCAGAAACAGATTATTCATTCATCTCACTTACTGTTTGTGGACTCTTGCTATGAGCAAACCTGTATAGCCTATATAACAGGAGCTAACATTGCAACAGTATATGAAACCCTCAAATGGCAATGCAGTAGAATGAAGCATCAAATCATATGTACAGTGGTGGAATACAGGATCTAAAATTAAGCATATCACAGGAAAGTTGCGCATTGCAATGACAGATAGTCTTCACATAGAGCAGGGAGGGTAAATCATCCTGGTTTCCTGTCTTCCAGCAGCCAGTTTAATTGACTTCAGTAGAGGGCTGGAAAGAAATCTCCCATCCTCTCAGCCAGATGTGTGTAGGAAAAAACTATAAAGGTACCTTAAAAAGAGATGCTCACCTTTCCCCCACCCCCTCACCCATGGTGCGGTGGAGCAGGCTGATGTTGAATAAAAGCCATACAAAATGGCATCCTGTAGGCTAAAACGGAACAAAATACTGACCAATTGATCAGAAAGAAGAAAGATGCAAGTATTTGGAATTATTCAAATCATACCTGTTGTGACTTTATTAAAGGTGATAGCTTCTGCAACACGACCTCCTAGAGCCATACACATGCGTTCAAAAAGCTGTTCTTTGGTAAAGAGGTGCTGCTCTCGTGGTAGGATCTGTGCAAATCCCAGTGCAGCATTTGTTCGTGGTGCTATGGAGACCTACAAGGCAAAACAATCAGAAATTATTTACAATTTACCCCAGTGATTTTATAAAATTAAAATCAATACTTCAGAATCATCAATGCAAAACAAAAGAAATCATATTAGTGATTCCTTAAAGTTTTCTAAACATAAATACACAATAATTATGCAGATCCATACTTTATTTTATCTTTTGTCTCAAAGCACAGCAAATATTTGTTTTCCAAAAAGCTTTACAGCTCCATTAAACATCTGGTGGGATAATAGCTCTAAACAACACAAGCTAAGTCATTCCAGCTTCAATTTCTGGTCTACACAGAGGCATTAGCACCTCTGGGCTAAGAAGGGAAAATAAACCATAATTCCTACTACTGAAGAAAATATTGTGGCTTCTCCTGGAAACTGCATGCCAACACTGGGTGAAAATCAGACTTGACTTGGCTGCAATGACCTTCCACGGTTGAACAGCCTGTTAACACGAGCTGGATACTCAAAGCAGCTCAATATTAAAATTTTTCAACCAAAACACATCCCTCTCTTCCCCATCACAATATCCAGCTATTCTCAATGTCCTAATGTTTTTGCCTCTTAGCCTGTTTTTTGTTTAACTTTTACCAAACTTAAATCCTCCTATCCTATATTATTGTTTTACTTCGAAATAACTGTTCTCTTTATTTATAACAGTTAGTTGATTTTAATGAGGTTGTTCCCTAACTTCTTTCCTTCTTGATAGTGGAGCTTTAGCACACACAGACCCCACCCATCACCAACCCCTCCCTACCCTCACATTTTTCATAAGCTACTTTGATGCACCTCCCAGCAGCCAGCTTATCATGGGGCCAGAGTAAACAGAGCAATTTTACACAATAGATACCTCCAAATCATTGCAAGACCGATTCAAATGAGTAGTTGAGGTAGGAGCATAAAATAAGTTTAAGCTATTTGATATTTGTAAAGAGCAGCAGCAGTCACTTCAGGTTCCAACTGACTTATATTTGTATAATAGTATGTAAAGAAATGTAATAATGGTAACATGATTCACAGTTATATTAATAAAACTAGACCTTCAAGACAGCTTCTGTGTGCTCAAGAAGCCAACCCACAAGAACATGTCCAGACTCATGGAAAGCTATTATTCTCTGTTCTTCCTTGGAGAGAATTTTACTCTTCTTGGCAGTGCCTGAGGGGCAAAGGAAAATGTGAACAAAACAAAGAAAAATTTCCCAAACAAACAAATATTGTCATGAGGTTGAACAATACTGACATTTTTGGAATTTATTTGAATAATCAGTGTGATTTTGTTCAATCTAAATAGGGAGTTTTGTATACTACTTTGAGAACTGTAACCAGAGATATTTAATATGAACATTTGAATATTGAGAACACAGAATAATAGAGCAATCATATATCACATTAAGAGCCCATTCATCCCATTGTGCCTATGCAGACTCTATTAAGCAGCTGTCCAATTAATTCCACTTCCCTTTTCTTGCCCGTAACCCTGTAAACCTTTCCTTTAAGATGATTGTATTGTCTATCAAGACAAAAAAGTTAAGATTTGAGTCTTCCCAACAACACATTCCTTCTTCCAAAAGAAATGTTATCAGAAGCATTTTTCCTCCTCCTCCAACATGTCACATGACATTCTTCAGTGAAGACGACAAACAAACAGCTGGTTCCTCAACATTTATGAATGCCGCTTAAATAGCTCTCAGTAATTGGATTGGTTTAGCTTTCGAAATGCAACAGCTGCAGTTTTATACTACAGATGCTTCAGAATTATTATAAGACATTATTCAAATTAAAAAGGTTCAGACAAGTACCTGAAAATAAAACTGAAAGTTAAGTAGTTGACAACCATCTGGGTCTCAAGATTAGGTTAAAATTTGGTGTCACAACTATTACTAATATAAATTGTTTAAAATGTAGGTGTTTCATTCAGCTTTTAAGTTCCACTTTGAAGGGTTCACATCAATTGCCAGTATAATCTATATCCTTGATGTGTAATGCCAAAAAAAAAAAACTTGATTAATAAATCATTGCTGCAAATTTATTGGGAAACAACTTACCAAGAACTGCTTGGTCTAAAAATGGACTATGGAATCACTTCATTTCATATGGATTCGCAAATAGTTAAAAGAAAAATGGCTATCCTTTAGGACAGCTTTTATGTGCTCAAGAAGCAGGCCATAAACCCTTGTGTTACAATGAAGTGCAATACAAAATGAAGATCAATGTTAGGAGTCTCCTGATCTATACTTCTTTTCCCCTCATTATGAGGCAGTACACCATTTACTTACCAGGAAAGCTTCATAAAATGAATGAAAATAGACGTACCTGCTATGACCTTCTCTACTGCATATTCAAAACTTAAGGTGTCAACAGATTTCTCCCCTTCTCTGGCTGCATGTAATGCTGCTTCATTACAAATGTTGGCAATGTCAGCTCCTAGGATGAAGCCAAATTAATGCACACGCTAAACTAAAAAAGATTTTGAAGTACAAAGTTTGTTGTGAGACATATTAAAATTAGTACTTTTGGATGGTATAATAGATTTCTATTTACATCCTCAAATTTCTAATGAAATCTGCAAGCTAAGAAACTTTACACCAATATGTACAGCAACTTGTATAGAAACACAGAGTAAGCTCTGTCGACGAAAAAAATTACAATAAAATTCTGCATAATACTTTTAAATGCTGGATTCTTACCACTGAATCCTGGAGCTAGCTCAGCCAAGCGTTGGGAATAAAAACTGGCTGGACGAGTTAACTTCAGGCTCTTCAAATGTTGCTCAAAAATCTCCTTCCTTTCCTACAAATGTGAATGAAATAAACAGTATACCACTCCACCCAGGACAATAATAGTTATAAAGTTATCCCATGATTCAACTTTTCAGCTTCTTTTGAGAGGGTGCTGCAAGTTCCTAATTAGCTTTAATTCTCTATTTGTTTTACTTAACAAAACAAGCTAGATGCTCAATGAGGTGTTCCATCTAACGTGACCACATAGTTAGATTGCGCAGGATTAGAACTGTAGCAACTAGGCCTCAACAAGGTCAGTTCTAATTTGTGTGTTTTAAAAGCATGCATTTCTCCTTCTACAAATTAGTAATCAAGACATATATCCCAGTCTAGAAACTGTACTTTTGATGTAAACTGCACAAAGCTTCATACAATACAAAATGCACAAGAAAAACAGAAAATTACACTTCTGCTGTTTTGTCATTGTGTACTCCTTGGTATCAACGTAACAAATTGAAATAATTTCCTTGTCAGTGTGTTAAGCCTGCTTAAGCAATAAAAATACGCAAAACTGATCAACTAGCGATTATCCTCCTTTGGAATAGGACAGCAACTGAGGAGCAGGTTAGAAAAGTAGGGTCTCTGGGATTGATACAGCTAAGATGATACACCTAGTAATTGAAGATTACCAATGTTAGACTTTAATAGTGACCTTTAGTTGACCAGCCAGTATCTCATTGCAGGAATACAACAACAACTGCACCTCACAGGAGCATTACCAGACAATATTTGACACAGAGCCACATAAGGAGATACAAGGACGTGACCAAAAGCTTAGTCAAAGAGGTAGATTGTACTGAGTGTCTTACAAGAGAGAGAGAGAGAGAGAGAGAATTCCAGACCTTAGGGCCTGGGCAGCTCAAAGTACAGCTGCCAATGGTGAAGCAATTAAAATAAGGGATGCACAAGGAGCTTGAATTGGAGAAGTGCAGAAATCTCGAGGTTGTAGGGCAAGACTAGTTTACAGGGGTAGGCAGGAGCACAGCCATGAAGGGGTTTAAAAACAACTATAAGAACTTTATAATAAAGGCTGTGGCTAGACTGGAAACCAATATGGGTCAGTGGTAACAGAAATTCAAATTTGATTTCATCCTCTTCCTCAAAAAACCCCTCAACCCCCTCTGTTCTTGCAAACAGCTACACAATTCTCAAACCCCCTTTCTTTCCCAAAGTGCTTGAAGGTACTGTCACTTCACAAATCAGTGCCCACCTTTCCCAGAACTCTGTATTTAAATCCCTCATATTAGGTCTTTGACCCAGCCACAGTACTGAAACTGCCCTTGCCTCAATTTTAAAATCTTCATCCTCATATTCAACTCCTTCCATGGCCTCATCTCCCACCATCTCTGTAGTCTCCTCCAACCCTACAATGTAATACCTTTTCCCTACATGGGAATATCACCATCTCCAAGTTGTTTTCCAAGACACACACCACCCTAATTGGAAATATATCATTGTTCCTTCAACGTCACAGGATTAAAATCCTGGAACCCCTACTGTGAAAAACCTACACCACATGGGCTGTAACAGTTCAAGAAAACAACTCACCGCCATGTTCTCAAAGACAATTACAGGTGGCAAATAAGTGCTGGCCTTGACAGTAATGCCAACATCCCATGGGGAAAAAAAATTTCACAAACACAATTCAGTGGGGCAAGTTGGGAGAGGGCACTAGTTGAGGGGAGCAGTGGAGCTAGTTAGAGTGATGGTGGGGCTAGTTGGGAGGGGATGGAGGGTGCTGGGAGGAGGGATGTTCCAGCCGGGGTTGTGATGGGGCTAGCTGACAGGGGCTACTCAGGGGTGTGGTTGGGGAGGGGGGTGCATTTCCACAAACATGTCTATGAGCCAAAGCATTAAAATTCACCTTAAGTTTAGTAGAATGTTCTAATCTTTCACCTGATAGCAAACCAAAGATATTTTTTGCCCTTATCCATCAATACCTGCAAAGTAGGAAAGTCAATAAATATATGTCGATCCAGCCGGCCAGGTCTCATTAAGGCACTGTCCAAAATATCAGCACGATTGGTTGATGCCAGAACTATTACATGATCTGTTGTCCCCATTCCTGTTCAAAATAGTAAGGTAAAGAATATTAAACTAATTTACAATGTTCCAGTAAGGACAGATGGTGTTATTGTACACAAGGCCAGCAACATTTCACTTTTTAAAAATATAAGATAATGAACAAATTATTGGAATACACACTTCATAGGCCTAATTGCCACCACATGGCAGGCAACAAATTTCAGAGGAGGTTTTAATCTAGACTGGTTGTCAAGACACCCTCTGAAATTTTATTGCCGTCACCATTGAAACCTTGCTGGTCCTTTCAGCTCGAATGAATAATCTCAATTTCGATTGTACTTTCAATATTAATGAGGTCCTACGTTTCATAGAGAACTGAGGCACCATTGTTCTTGAATCCTAATACTGCCATATGGGCACTGAAGGATGTGATGCACAGTATAACCACTCAACCCAATTACTATTTGATTTAATTTGAATTCAACACCATAAAGTTCTGCAGCTAAATAGCTTAAGCATATTAGAGCTGTTAACTG
The DNA here is from genome assembly GCF_964194155.1 of Cetorhinus maximus. Lineage (NCBI taxonomy): Eukaryota > Metazoa > Chordata > Chondrichthyes > Lamniformes > Cetorhinidae > Cetorhinus > Cetorhinus maximus. The sequence goes on from NC_135884.1 coordinate 126,604,809, forward strand.
GCTGTAGTCATCCCAAGACATACTGCTTTGAAGGGTCAAGAATGTTCAATACATTTCTAAAAATACAACACAACAGCTTATTAATTTAGAAAATAATTAATGATATTGTACCACACAGGCTTGTACCTCAATGTACCACAACAGAATACCCACCATCCATTTCCACTAACAGTTGATTCAGCGTCTGTTCTTCCTCTGTATTAGCAAACCCAGACATGCTGGTAGAACGTTTTTTACCCACTGCATCAATTTCATCAATGTACACAATACAGGGTGCACGAGCCCGAGCCTCCTTAAACAAACTTCGTACCCTTGCAGCACCTAGACCTACAAGGAAAATTTAAAGTAGAAACTTCTTTAAAAATAAAAAATGTAATAGGCTAGTATAAAAGATTGATGGTGATGTCATCTTGTCATCCAAAAAGTGTCCAGCTGGTCACAAATAAAAGTACCAAATTCAAAAATAAAGTCTTTGATGTTTCTGTGGAATGCTATTACTCTGATAAGAAAATCTAAATAACTGATCACAAAATTCCAATAATGCACTCAAAATATCTCAGTTGGAAACCACATTACCATGAAAACAGGGAAATCCAGGAGACCAGCTGCTTCAGCTAGTTCGGATAAGCTGTCTCCCTTGTACTCGCTGGATTATCCTAGTTTTCTAGACAGTTAGAATAATGTTAACTTTACTCATTGTTAACACTTCTTCCTCAGATTAGAGGATCATATGTTCAAATTCACTTCAAGGCTTCAGCACATAGCCTCCCTAGGCTGACGCTTTAGTATAGTCATGTGGGAGTACTTTCAGATGAGTCATTAGAGCAAGGCCCTCTCTGCCTGCTTGGGTAGGCACAAAGTCCCAGGGCTGAACCAATGTTCTGACCATGTATATCCCCCAACTAGAATCACTAAAACAGATCAACCACCTATCATTATCACATTGCCCTTTAAGAAAACTTGCAATGCAGCAATAGTGACGTTACTACAGAAACAATGGGGAGGCGATGGCGTACTGGTATTGTCGCTGGACTAGTAATCAAGACCCAGGGTAATGCTTTGGGGACCTGGGTTCGAATCCCACTACAGCATATGGTGGAATTTGTATTCAATACAAATCTGGAATTAAAAAGTCTAATGATTGCATTGTTGATTGTTGCAAAAATCCATCTGGTTCGAAGGAAATCTGCTGTCCTTGCCTGGTCTGGCCTACATATGACTCCAGATCCACAGCAATGTGGTTGACTCTTAAATACCCTCTGAACTAGGGCAACTAGGGATGGATAATAAATGCTGGCCAGCGAGGCCCACATCCCATGAACGAATATATGTTTTTTAAAAAATTCATTGGCTGAAGTGCTTTGGAGCAACCCTAGCATGTGAAATGCAATATATGCAAATTCTTCTAACTTTTTCTTCTAATCGATCTTGTAATGGTTGTTTAAAAAGATGAATTTCTGAATATTATCTTAACTTTACTCACGCCAACATGAATTTTTCCTGCCAATCTCTGACTATTTTTAGCTAAAGAATAAATACAGGTGTAAAATCAAAGTGGTAACTTTCTTTTCAATTTAAAATTAAGATTAAAACAATTGGTAAAAAACTTGCAGTCAGAATTTAACAATCAGTTAACAACCAGCCTGGTAGATGGAAAAGGACCACATTTCCTGCTTCACAGAGGTCAAAAGGTCAAGACAAAGGCTTTGATCATTCTTCCAGCAAAAGTTAACAGTGGACCTAGATTTAACGAATGAATAAATTTTTATTGTGCACAGGATCCAGTGTTATTGTGTTACAGGATCCAGTAGAACGTTCTCAAAGGCACTATGAACCTTTCATTTTTATTTACCAGAGCTACCAAATACATTTCCTATTCCTGAAGCATCTGATGATTATTTGTAATCATTATTCTAAGTATATTTGAAATTTACTTCCAGTGGAGGCCCCATAGACTTAACATTAGGCAACTGCATTGTTTCACCTCCCATAGATAAAAATTTAGACTATTGTTTTTTTTTTCATTTCGAACGGATCTGATCATTGAAAGGTGGAGGAATTTTTATTAAGTTATATAGTTAACAGCTTACTATGCATACTTAGAGCTTCAGATGGAATTATTCCAAGCAGCAAATGAAGATGGGCTAGAAGAGATTACTGCCTTTTAATATAAACAGCAAATTCAGCAACAAACTGCAAAGTCAGTTTATGCAGCCAACAAAATCAAGGTGAAATAAAAAGAGGAGCCTTACAGCATCCAGTGAGTTACTATCAGCCAATTAACTTTATCCTCCATTCTCAAGACATGTGAGTCACTAGTGAGGCTGGCATTTATTATCTATTCCTAGTTCCCTTGTGAAAATGGTGGTAAGCCTTCCATTGAACTGCTGCAGTCCATGTAGCAAAAATAGTCCAACAGTATTCTTTAGTAGGGATTTTCAGGATTTTGACCCATCAACAATGAAGCAATATGTGGCCAAGTCAGAATGATGTGTGACTTGGAGGAGATAATGTTGTACTCTGTGCACATGCTGCTCATGTGATATAAGATTAGCACACAAGTGGTTTATATTATAATATATTAATGAGAAAAATAGGTAAGATTTATGGTTATTTAAAGTTGATCAATAGTACATGCAGATACACTGAGTACTGGAAACACCAGATTTCTTCCATCATTTCTAATAAACCCATTGTAAAGAAATCTGTTTCTACAAAAGTCAAAACGTGCACCCTAATGTATTGATGCCTCTTACAGCACCCACCATCCTGATCCTAGAAAGAAACTAAAAGAATATACTGTATACAGAAATAAATGTGGGATAGCAAATTAAAACCAGTCATATCTATGGTTTCATATAACACATTGCCTTTCATGCAACTCATTTTTAAAAAAATTTCTTTCATGGGATGTGGGCATTGCTCATCCCCAATTGCCCTTGAACTGAGTGACTTGCTAGGCCATTTCAGAGAGCAGTTAAGAGTCAACCACATTGCTGTGGGTCTGGAGTCACATGTAGGACAGACCAGGTAAGGGTGACAGAATTTCTTCCCTGAAGCACAATAGAGAACCAGATGGGCTTTTATAACAATCGATAATAGTTGTCATGCTGATATTGCTTTATATTCCAGATTTATTAATTGAGTTCAAATTTCACCAGCTGCCATGGTGGGATTTGAACCAATGTCCACAGAGCATTAGTCTGGGCCGGATTACTAGTCCAGTGACATTAACACTATGCCACTGTCTCTCCCTAGCTTTCTCAGGAAGAATATTCAGTACTGTACAATATTATGTTTTGGATGTTAACCTTTACTTCTCACCTCCAATCACCTCCACAAACTCTGATCCAGCCATGGCTAAGAAAGGAACTTGAGCTTCTGAAGCAACAGCTTTTGCCAGTAGTGTTTTTCCACACCCTGGTGGTCCAAGCAATAAAGCTCCCTTAGGAACTTTGGCACCGAGCTGTAGGTAACGCTCTGGACTCTAAGAAAGAAAGAATAAAAAGATTTTTCCCCCTTTCCCAGTGTTACATTTGCTTCATTGGTTCCTGCTTAAAATGTACCTTTCCATCAATAAAACATGGCAAGAAAGTAAATACAATTTGGTACAAATGAAATCATAAACTTGACCTCATCATAAGGAATTTTATATTATAGGAGTGTCCATTCTCCCTTAGCCCAATATTTTGCTCTCTACGGGTCTTTAACTCAAAGCAGGGTAAGCAGATAGTGTCCCTTATCCAACTGCAAAAGCAGGAGCACATGGATGTTCCATTCCCAAAACAGAATGCAGTCTGAAGCAGGAAGATAACAGCATTTTAAGCAGATATGCAGGTCACTAGAAGCGACATAAAAAAAAGATAATTCGTAAAGAAAAAAATACTTCCTGCAAAAATTGACAGCAAAGTCAACTCACATTAACTGGTAGCAAATAAAGATATGCCTTTACTAAGGTCATTTGAGGCATGAGCAATAGTCAATATTCTGCAAACAAGCATATTTCATGGTGAGAGGAAACTTTACCTAAAAATAAAGGCACAATTACATACAAAAAGTGGGAGAATGTTTCCTTTGATATACTTAACAGGTAAAGTGATGCACTTCCATCTTTTCTGCCAGGTGACATACTGGACAAAGGCAAACTATCCATAATCCATTTAAATACACCACTTAAGTATAAAATATCAATTTGTATATTCAAAACATTCAGATTTACAAACAGACAAGATATGCAAGCATTTTCCTCTCAAACTTCAACCACATTCATCACCATGAAAAAATTGCCAAAGGCTTCACTCCCCAAAACCCCAAATTCCAAGACAATGATATGTTCTGATTTTTTAATGCAAAATAAGACAATAATTATATGCATTTCAAAACTTTGCTTTTAGTGGTCCAGAATACATAGATAAATGCAATACTTGCTTTTTCAGTTGCACAATCTTAATTTCCCATTTGGTAGTCCAGACCTAATGGACCATAAATACCTTGTTCCAGTTTGAGTTAGCACATGCTTATTTAAAAACTTGTACCACTTGCCACTCAGATTTTGATCACATTCCTTCCATTTTGAAAAGTGGAGTTGAACTGGATGTGGTGTGTGCCGTATAGGAGCATGACATGTGCTTTTCACTATCAGCACCACTCCACAAAATTTTGACCCACATTGCAATCATCTCCCTATAGAAATCTTTTTTTCCAGCTTCTGTTATGAACATGATTGTAAGAACTGAAAGTGAAGGTGGTCAGAGTGTGAGTGAGTGTATATAAATATATTCCACCAGCTGGCCAGGAATAAAGCACAATTGGGCAACACATCTCCCATGCTGCAGTAAGGATGTGGATATTTTCAGAAACTACCCACCACCACAATTTAGATCCACTATGAAGTTGCTTTAACTGTCATTGATCAAAGATGTGGTCAACTCAGCTCATTCTTTTGTCTGCTAATTGAAACCTCTTCATTTATATTATCTTCTCTTTCTCCAGTTTTTTTTAACTCTACACAATTTCCTGGTTTTGAAGCAGAGGCAGATGAACTACTTGCAATCTACTAATAACACCCTTCAGCCAGTCACAAAGAAACAAGTTCAGTTGTGATATTTTATAGGACAGCTCCCAATCTCCACTCAGTGTACATCCATTCACATGGCTGGTAACTGGTAATTGTATTGTTAGGAATTGCAGGTGCAAGCACAATTTCAGCTACACGATCAAAGAATTGCACCGACAATGCATCCTACCAGCCCAATTTGATTTGCTTATTTCAGGAACTTGCCAAAAACAAACATTATCATGAACAAAACTACATTCTTCATGCTAAAAAAAAACTTATATTTGATACTAAAATGCAATTACCTTCAGGTAATCAACAAACTCCTTAACTTCCAGTTTGGCCTCATGCAGCCCTGCCACATCCTTAAATGTAACACCTTTTCCAGACTTTCCATCCACAATAGTAAAACGAGCCATTTTTAGTTGATTCTATGGGTTTGACCAAAAGGAAAAAAAGCATTATTAGTGTGAAAAACAGTATACTTCTATCCTGTAAAAGTTTAACTGGTGCTAGATACCTATTCTTTTCATCTTCATCATTTTGGATTCTATTTAATTTTTACAAACCTATTGCAAAGTTTAGTTTCTTTGTAATGCACAACAGTGAAGATATTGGTATAGATACAATCAGGCATTTAGAAAAATGCACACCCACTTCCAGCATCAGCTTTCTTAAGCAGAAATTTTATAAATTTACTAACATTAGAACATTGTACCAACCTATTCTTGAATTTCCATGACTGAATACTGAAAGCCTTGTGAATAAGAGGGAGCAGGAAAAGTTTGTAGCCTCGCAAATTGAGATGGGGGAGGGGGAAAAACAGGGGAGAAGATCAAGTTGCATTGAATTAACACCTAAAGTATTAAAGAAAACTGAACAAACCATATGGACACATCAGCCTTTCCCTACACCAGAATGTGAGCTGATGAATGCTCAGTAACATAGATAAGTAATTCCATCATACATTTATTCCATCCTCGCAGCCAGAGGAAGGCTGAACAAAAAACGTTTGAAATTCTGGAAATACATATAAAATCCAAAATATGCATTTTGCAGCCTAAAAAGTTTATATTTAAACAGCAATCAGGTAAGCATCAATAGATATTGTTGTGGATTTTTTTCCCCCATTTTAGAGTGATAGGAATTCCCAATATATTTTATGCAAGGGCAGTAGCTGAATGATCAAAAGTTCCAAATCAACTTCAGTTATTCTGCACACAGAACACATGAATTATTTAATAATTAGAAGGGGCTGCAGTGACTAATGCACCTCAAGAAAAATGTGGGAAAATAAAAGGAGGGAGAACATCACAGACCTAAATAGAATTGTTTCGAAGCACCCAAATAATTGAAATTTTACAAGTTTGCTGGTTTCTAGCAAGCATGGACATGAACCAAAAAAAAACCAAGACTGGCTTTATATTAAGATCACTTACGAATGCACTAAATCCACCTTCTCTTCCAGCCATTCCTGCAAGCCGAAATATGTACCAGAGAATGGCCACTCCCACTGCAGCCATTCCCAGGGCATATAGTGCACTAAAAAAAGAAAAAATTGTAAGAATTAGTTAATTAATGTGTTTAACTAAAGCCATGTTTGAAACTGATTTTGTTAGGAACATGACTTAAAATACTTTTCTGTAAATAAACTTTAAAGAGTAAAATTTCCTCTTAAAATTCAAACTGTTTTGAGTTATTGTCCTATGGATAACAAGTGAATCTGGTTACGTTTTGCTATGAATCATATTTCTCCACTTTTCTCAGTTTGATCAGCATAAAACCTCTCCACCTCTCCCTGTTAAGATGCAAGTTTGCATGCAAATGATACAGCATAACTAGACATACACAAGCATAAGTTAGCATTACATTCACGGGCATTACCATGAACATGAGTCTACTGCAAAATCGATTATACCTAGAATCGTTTTCAAAAATTAATTTATGGGATGTGGGTGTTGTTGACTCAGCCAGCATTTATTACCCATTCCTAATTGCCCTTGAGGTGGTAGTGAGCTACCTTCTTGAAACACTGTAGTCCATGTGGTGTAGGTACATCCACAGCACTGTTAGGGAGGGAGTTCCAGGATTTTGACCCAGCAACAGTGAAGGAACAGCGATATATTTCCAAATCAGGATGGTGAGTGGCTTGGAGGGAAACTTCCCAAGTTCCCAGATGTCTGCTACTGCTGTTGGTCTAGATGGTAACGGTCATGGGTTTGGAAGGTGCTGTCTAAAGGGGCCTTGGTGAGTTCCTACAGTGCATCTTGTAGATGGTACACAGTGCTGCCACTATGTATCAGGTGTGGAGGGAGTGAATGTTTGTAGATGGGGTGCCAATCAAGCGGGCTGCTTTGGCTGGCATTGCGCACTCATCCAGGCAAATGGAGAGTATTCCATCACACTCCTGACTTGTGCCTTGTAGATGGTGGACAGGCTTTGGGGAGTCAGGGGGTGAGTTACTCACTGCAGGATTCCTGGCCTCTGAACTGCTCTTGTAGCCACAGTATTTATATGGCTACTCCAGTACAGTTTCTGCTCAATGGTAACCCCCTGACTGTTGATAGTGGGGGATTAAGCAATGGTAATGCCACTGAATGTCAAGGAGCCATGGTTAGATTCTCTCTTGTTGAAGATGGTCATTGCCTGACACTTGTGTGGCGCAAATGTTACTTGTCACTTGTCAGGATGTTGTCCAGGTCTTGCTGCATTTGGCCATGGACTGCTTCAGTATGAGAGTCGCCGGGAATGGTGCTGAACATTGTGCGATCATCAGCGAACCTTCTGACCATATGATGGAAGGAAGGTCATTGATGAAGCAGCTGAAGATGGTTGGGCCTAGGACACTGCCCTGAAGAACTCCTGAAGTGATGTCCTGGAATTGAGATAATTGACCTCCAACCACCACAACCACCTTTCTTTGTGCTAGGTATGACTCCAACCAGCGGAGAGATTTCCTCCCCCGATTCCTACTGACTCCAGATTTGCTAGGACTCCTTGATGCCCCACATGGTCAAATGCTGCCTTGATGTCAAGGGCAGTCACTCTCACCTTACCTTGGAGTTCAGCTCTTTGGCCATGTTTGAGTCAAGGCTGCAGTGAGGCCAGGAGCTGAGTGACCCTCGGAGAACCCAAACTGAGGTCAGTGAGCAGGTTTTTGTTAAGCAAGTACCACTTGATAGCACTGTGGATGACCCCTTCCATCACTTTACTGACGATTGAGTGTAGACTGTGGAGCAGTATTTGGCTTGTCTGGATTTGTCCCGCTTTGTGTGTGTAGGACATACCTGGGCATTTTTCCACATTACTGGGTAGATGCCAGCGTTGCAGCTGTACCAGAACAGCTTGGCTTCCACCTGCTATCAGATGTCGAACCCAAACTTTAATTCTCCTTGCATTTGAATCCAAATTCTCCAGTCAAAGACAAATCTTACAAGATCAAAAAAAATTGCTCTTCCATCTGTAACATGCATTACTTTGAATTTGGAATACAATTTTTTAGTTAGCTATACCTAACTAAAGGAAGTATTTGAAATGTGTCTTTTTATGTTTCTGAAGTACATGTTGCATTACTTCAACACAGATATCACCATTCTATTTGGCCAATGGTTCCTAAGGTTCAGTATAACTCTGGGCATCAATACCTTTTTTCACGTAACTAAATTAACCTTTACGACCATAAAAGAACAACTCACTTTCCAAAGAAACCAGTACGCTTGTATGATACTGGGATCCGTTCCTTTCCGTCAATCCCAAGCTCATTCTCAACAGCCCGAAGCTTCTCTTCAAACTTATCAATGTTTGCTACCTGCATTCGATACATCAAGGCTAACCGCTACAAAAATGGGAAAAAGCACAATTGCATGCCATTAACAAACTTAAATAAATAATGTATTACCGCCTTTTTCTACCCCTTTCGAACACTATTTCCTTTAGCTGTATCCTTTTGTATTACCTCTGTCAAAACACAGACTGCGGCCAAGAAAGTCTCAGGCTCGCTGAGGAAAAGGCACATGTGATTTAACACATGGCACAATACCAAGTGCAGTAAAATGGAAGGTTCAAGGCTCCTATTCCTAATCACTGCACAGAAACTGGCTAATGGAAGTCAGGTAAGGACAAGATCAGACTTGCTTGCGAGGTCTTTCACATCTTAAGAGCCTGCCAACACTTGCCATCAATGTGAACAAGGCCAAATGGGCACAGCACTGGAGGGCAACTTTTGCCTGTGAAACCACATCCAAGGTGAGAAAGTCAGTGCTATTAAAACAGTGGAGAGAAAAAATTATTGTTCATCCTTCAGCAGATCTTTAACCATCTCATAATTCCCTATGTATAATACTTCACAAAATCTCTCCTGGATCTGCTATTGACTGATAACACTGCCAGTAGAGTCACTTGATTACCTCAGCTAGAAATGATGTACAGAATAAGAATTTAAATTTGCACGGTGAGAGGAAATTTAAAATGTTGTCCCAATAGTCATCAGGTTCATTGATCACTGCTGAGTAGACATTTGCCTACACTGTTACAATTCCTGCCTTAGTTTCTGTAAAGCTGTAAAACAAAAATAAATTTGAAAAATAGTGGGCTGTGGGGAGGTGAGAAAGAAACAGATTGATTTAATCCTGCCACCTTTGAGGAAATCATAGCATCTCAGCTTAGCATTGAGTTTCAGAGATGTGAATGCAAGACTCAAGTTGTGAACATGCCACTTCCTTTCTACGCCAATGAAATTGCAGGTAACCATGACAATCTTTACAGTGAACAGTGCACTATACTAAATATAACCAGAAAATGGCTAGTGCAAACTGGCCCTGAATCTGGAAATATAACCAAAAATGAACAATTAATTAAGCACTGAATTTGGCAAGAGAAGCCTGTTTGAAGTTCCAATTGTAACACAATTAACCTCTTCAGTAATTCATACAAGCAATTCTACATTGAAGTACAAAGTTCTACTTGAATAATTTCAGTAAACAATTTCATTTCTCCAAAAGCTTACCAATGACCTGCACAGATATATACCAATATAATGAGTGGATGGATCTCCTTGCATAATTTAAACAATGGAATCGGCCCCACTTTAAGAACTTTTAAGCGGTTAGTCAAGCAAAATTTATATACAAAATAAGATGCAATTGCTGTGAATTCAATCATTGAAAATGCAATGCCAATGCTTTTAAGATAAAGCAATTAGTGTTACTTTGGTCACAATTTAGATAGATAATTTAAAATGCAAACATGAGGAACACACTAAAGCTGCTTCTAAATGTATTTAAAATAAGAAAGGGTCTTCTTAATGGCAATGTATATACCTAGCAATTTACTTTGTGGTTTGCAGCCCTAGCATCCCACTAAATCCAATATAAAGGCAGCTTTATTGCACACAGTGCAATGCTTGAACAGCAAATTCCCAAAGTACATGTCCCATGCAGTTAGCAAACTCACTGGATTCACCAAGGCCGACCTTATATTGTTTAAAACCAGCTCCAACCAGTGGCCAACTTTAAGGAATTTGCCAAATCATTCCTGTGGTATCCAGTGGCTGCATGAGACCTGCACGTTGGAAACCAGCAGCTACGGCAGCCTACTAAGTTCAATATGAAAACAGTTCAAATAAATATGGCAGGACAACAACTAAACTATACAAACTTAAAGAGCATTTCAAATACTGACAATCTTCAGCAAACATTTATTGCAATTTTTTTTTTTAAAAAAGGCAAGCATCTTACTGGTCTGCCAAATACTACAGCTCCTGGGTGAAGGTAGATTTCTACGACATCACTCTCTGGTACAACCTGCACTCTCGCCACTTCTCCTTTTGCCAACATCTCCTGAACAAAATCATTCCATGAGATATTTCCTCCGCTGCTGTTAATGGAATTCAATAAGCTCATAATGACAGCTATTATAAACAGCGTTCGCAGCCGGTCCCTGTACATTTGATCTTCCCGCTCCCTCCGCCTTTTCTCCTCTGTTTGGAAACAATAAGAGACAAAATAATCATGCTGTGGTAATTAATTTGTTCTACATAGACAGGAACTAGAAATGGGAAGGAAGAGAAGAAAAAACAATATGTTTCCCATTCTTCAAGTTCAACATCAACAGAATTTCTGTACCAGTAAAACAGCTAGCAAAATATTGATAATATTATTGGCATCACAGCAAAAGTGGATAAAGAGAAATAACCAAGTGCCATTTCACACGGACACAAAAGATACAGCTTTTATATCAGGAATAAATGAGGGATGATCAACTATACAGGATTGAAGTAAAACATGAGATGAGGAGTTGGCAAAAGCAGTTATGCAAGAAAAATATAATTATCAATAGATAGCGAGCAGAGCATTTTACATTTCCTGCAGCCCCTTTGTTTTTGAGAGAGAAAAGGTGTTGGTAAAGAAGGTAAACACATGAGAAACAACTAAAAAGAAGACAAACTAAAGTGCAATTTCAAAAAGAAAACAAATGATTGCTTCTCAATGCAACACGAGATAGACATTAATTCAACACGAGATAGACATTAATTCAACGAGAACGCATCAAAACCATTAATTAAGTACTGGGATACATTGGACTCATTCCTTAAATCCAAACTGAATTTTATCTTGCATGATGCATCTGGAATATTAAAAGTAACTTTATGCACCTAGTTTCAATTGAGAAAAATCAGAGAATATCAACAAGAATGAATCTAGGTCTCAAAACTTTGAAGAACAGAAACATAGACTGATAATAATGAAATGGTGCATTCGCCAAGAGAAGTTGAGGACAGTTCTGAAAGAATATAAAGTACAAAAAACATTAAGGCGACACAACATCCAAATGTTAAAATCCTTAAAGCATGGAAAATATTGTTTAAATGGGATATTTATCAATTTGCAGAACTACATAATTACAATAGTGAAAAGGCTAGAGGAGTTTCCTCTTTTCCTTCTCACTCCAAGAGTAAATATGCAGATTAGATTGCCTTGTAAAGCATTTAATGCAATTGATTGTTCAAGAAGAGTTGGATAAGTAACTAGTACCATTCTTAACTAGATAAATGTAAATGATCTAATTCTTTCAAGACAGTGACTGAATATGGAAATATAATTTGCAGCATCTAGCCTGTCATAACCGAGTATCATAATAGACTACTAGGCCGAAATCCTAAAGTTTTAACTTCATTTCTTGGAGAAAGGGAAGGAAGAGTGAGCATGCACAGGACAGGGGTGTGGATACCTGCCTCATCAGCCTGGATCAGGAGAAGGCCTTTGACAGAATATCGCACACCTACATGGTGGATGTGCTCTCCAAAATGGGGTTTGGGGAGGGAATTCGCAATTGGATCCAATTGCTCTACACTAACATCAGTAGCGCAGTCTCAATCAATGGGTGGGAATCAGATAGCTTTCCGATTAAATCTGGAGTCAGGCGGGGCTGTCCTCTCTCGCCTGTTCTTTTCGTGTGTTGCATAGAACCCTTTGCTGAGTCCATCAGGAAGGATCCGGGCATGAGGAGTGACGATCCCAGGCAGTGGAGGCACTCAGATCAAAGCCTCCCTGTACACGGACGATGTCGCCGTCTTCTGCTCGGATCCGCTGTCAGTGCGCAGACTGATCCACATCTGCGACCAGTTCGAACTGGCCTCGGGAGCCAAGGTAAATAGTGGGAAGAGCGAGGCCATGTTCTTCGGGAACTGGGCTGACCGATCCTTTGTTCCCTTCATCGTCAGGGCTGACGGCCTGAAGCTGCTGGGGATATGGTTCGGAGGGACCAGGGCATTCGTTAGAAACTGGAAGGAGCGAGTGTCTATGGTGAAACGGAAACTAGGCATGTGGGAGCAACGCTCCCTCTCCATTGCGGGTAAGAACCTGGTCATCAGGTGTGAGGCGCTCTCGCTGTTGCTGTACTTGGCGCAGGTCTGGCCCATTCCACACTCTTGCGCGATGGCAATCACCTGAGCCATCTTTCGCTTTATCTGGAGGTCGAGAATGGATCGTGTCCGCAGGGACGCGATGTACAAGCCTCTAGATAAAAGGGGAAAAAATGTGCCCAACATCGCCCTCATACTGATGGCCACCTTTGTGTGTGGCTGCATCAAGCGGTGCGTACACCCTCAGTACGCAAACACCAAGTGTCACTACGTGCTGAGGTTCTACCTGTCCCCGGTGTTGCGAAGGATGGGTCTGGCCACGCTGCCGCGGAACGCTCCAAGTAGTTGGACCGTGCCGTACCACCTGTCCCTCGTGGAAAAATTTACGCAGAGAAACAGCTTTGACCACAAGTCCATCAGACAGTGGTCGGCACGTAACGTCTTAGAGACCCTGCGGGAAAAGGAGAGGGTGGATCCTGTGGGATGGTTCCCCGAGCAGATGTCAAAGTCATTTGGCAGAATGCCTCATCGCCAGAACTTTCCAACAAGCACCAAGACGTAGCTTGGCTGGTGGTGAGAAAGGCCCTCCCCGTCAGATCCTTCCTACACACCAGGAGTCTCACCCCCTCGGCATGATGCCCTCGAGGTGGCTGTGGTGGGGGAAGAGACTGTTGTTCACCTCCTTATAGATTGTGCCTTTGCAAAGAAGGTCTGGAGAGAGATGCAGTGGTTTCTGTCGAGGTTCATCCCGAGCAGTTCTGTGACACAGGACTCTGTGCTCTTTGGGCTGTTCCCAGGGACACACACCGAGACAAACATCAACTGCAGCTGGAGGATCATCAACTCGGTGAAAGACGTTCTTTGGTCTGCCCGAAACTTGTTGGTCTTCCAGTGCAAAGAGTTGTCCCCGACCGAGTGTTGCAGACTGGCACATTCCAAAGTCCAGGACTACGTGCTGAGGGATGTCCTAAAGCTTGGGGCAGCCGCCGCAAAGGCCCAATGGGGAAGGGTCACTGCCTAAGACCTTTCTGCCACAGTGCACCGAGGGACTGGGAACTGTGTAGAGCCCCTCAGGCTGTACAGCTCAAAATGAATGTCTGCAAATTTCTGTAATATTCATTGTTTGTATTGATGCACCTCGTGATACATGTTGTAAAAGTTGAACCTGATTGTACTTTTGTGATGGTGATTTTGAAATGGTTTGGAATGTTCTTGAAGATATTTTATGAATAAAGTATATTTTTGCAAAAAAAAATGTCAGGGAAAATACCAGAGTTTCATTATCTCACCTCCCTTGAGTAATGAAATGAGTTGAATGATATTCATAACAGTATAAATTGTGCACATCCTTTCACAAGAGCAAGCGCTTTCTTTAAATTCCGTACTTAATTTTAAAATGGTGTAAAAGGAGATTAGATTACAAAATACTTACTGAAAATAGTCTTTTATGTTGTGACTTGTTTTCATTTGCTTTAGTGCTATTTAAAACTCTTACTTTAGGAATTTTTTTGTAATTTGAGGGTGCAAAATAATCTGTTGAATTAATTCTTGTGAATGAATCACTCCAAACTATAAACAAATTGGAGATTTTAACCAATCTTTTATTATATCTGGAAACTAATTACTAATATGTACACATGCAATAGGTCTAATAAACAAATGATTAAGATGGAAACTCTATCCACCATTAACAACATAACATATTCTCCTTTATGATGTTCATTATCCCACACAGGCATCACTTCTATCCTTGTTGACCTGCTCTGACTAGAGCCTTCGGATGCATTAAACTAAAAATTCTTGTTGTCACTTAACTTCCTCCACAGCCTCACACACACTACCTTTTCCATCTTCTCTAGCTTTATATTCACTGCCCCACCCCGCCACTGCCACCCCAACCCACCCTCCCCCCACCCTGCTACTCCTCAACCATACTATCTGATTTTGGCCATCACCTCTCTCTCAATCCCATCGGTGGTGGTAGAGACTTCAGCTGCCCAGGTCCTACCACTCTGGAATTCTATATCTCTGTAATCCTACATTAGAACAGTAACAACACTTCAAAAGTGCTTCATTGTCTATGAAGTGCTTTGGGATGTCCTGAAGTCATGAAAAGCACTATGTGAAAGCAAGACTTCTTTTCCCCTCCCAAACCTTCATCTCCTCCTTTAAAAATGTTCTCAAAGCCTATTTTGCTCATCACCCTTTCCATCACCATTCATCTCTAACATGGGAACAGTTTTGCATGCACTTTTTCATTAGGCAAGCTGGAGATTTCTTTTATGTTGCTGTTGTCATTAAGCCAAACTTCCATATTATAAAGTTAAACCAATGATTCACCTACCTTCATCTTCCTCAGGACTTTTCCCTTTGGATCCCTCATTCTGTTTTTTATGTTGATCTTGGTGTGATTTTGATGTGCTGAAATGGTATATGCCACCTATGAAACAAAATATTTTAATCTAATAACAAAAACAATCCCCATGCCCAAACTGAGTATGAGAACCTTTCATACTCACCTAATAATTGGTAGAACCTTGTTGGGTCTTGTTTCAATTGCCTAAAAATGTGTATCCTATTAAATTCCTGGAGCTGATGGCTTAATGGACGAAATAACAAGCTCTGAGAAAATAAAGAATAAAACAAATAAGTGTTCAACTAACACTCCAAGTGATTTTCGCTAAAAAGTGCACAATTATAGACAGAATTGTGTCCTCATCCCATGACGGAAATACTCTGCCTCTACATGAAACAGCTTACCTGAGATTCTAGAGCTGGTCAAAATAACACAAATCTGTAAAAGTAAAATGCAGCACATTTGGATAGATGGACTAGGAGTGATCTAATGTGCCAACAAATATATTGCAATAGTAGTGTAGTAATTATGGTAACAGATTTGCAACCTAGAGGCCCAGAGTTCAAATCTCACAATGGTAAATTATGAATTTAATAAATCTGGTAATTTGAGAGTTTGGAAAATGGCCATAAGATCTGGATTGTTGCAAAAACCCTTACAATAGTAGGGAGCTTGCTACACCTTTATCACCCAGTCCTATGTTTCCAAGAGCAAATACAAAAGTACTTTGCATTTTATTCAATCAAGGATATCTTAAAACCAATTTCCAAAATGCATGCATTTGTGTTTCAGGTACAGACATATCCCTGGTAAAAGTAAAATACTGTTTTATGGTTTTGGAATTCAGATTTTATTTTTTATACATAGTACAAAGGATCAATTCTACAGGTAAGCCCATGTGACCCTATGCACAAAGTAATCTGGGAGGTATTACATCCAGGGTAAATAACTGACCCTTCGTGTTGCCATAAGCATGATGCACCTCACTGCTTCAACAGCTGGAGAAATGATACTGACAGACTGTCTCTCTCTCTGGCTAAAAACTATGAACCAGATGTATTAATAAAAAAAAAATCACCAGAAGCAAGATTACTAACATTTTTAGGAGATTATGGAACTTGCTTAAATTGGTCCAAAGTAATAAAAACACAAAGCTATTAAGGTTTCTTGTAGAAGTCCTACATGAAATCGGATATTCACAAAATGTTCCTGCTAGCTCCAGTTCTCAACTGGTTGGCAAAGAAGGAATTCATTAAAATAATTTGATATGAAGCAACAGTACTGCGCACACGTTGCTTCAAAATCTTATTAAGCTAGAGGCATATCAAATTATGTCCTTCACCTCTAAATACAGGTATGAGCTAAAGTAGAGCTGAAATTCAGAACCAGTTCTGATGAAAGGCCATCAACCTGAAACGTTAACTCTGTTTCTCTCCACAGATGCTACCTGACCTGAGTATTTCCAGCATTTTCTGTTTTTATTTGATTTCCAGCATCTGCAGTATTTTGCTTTTGAATTAAACAAATAGCTTGGCTCTATTTCTGCAGCAGGTAATCTACCACATTTTGTATTTTGCAATATGGATGAGAGGGGGGATAAAGCCCTCCCCACTTGAACACAGAAAAGAAAAAGAAAATTTCTTTTTGCATAGCACTTATCAGTCCTCAGGAGATACCAAAGCACTTCACAGCCAATAAATTACTCACAAAATGTGGTCATTATTTTGAAGGCAAAAATACATTCAACATTTGAATATCCACATCCCTCTTGGGTAGAGAATTCCACAGATTCATTACCCTCTGAGCAAGCAAATTTCTCTTCATCTCAATCCTAAATGGCCGAAAATGTATCCTGTGATTGACCCCTAATTCTAGACTCTTCATCAGGGGGAAATGCCCTCTCAGAATGTTATTGGTTAAATGAGGTCAATTGTCAGTCAACAACACCAACTTGTATTTATATTGTATTTTTAACACAATAAAACACCCCAAGACAATTCACAGGAGTGTCATAAAACACAATTTGACACCAAGACACATAAGGGGATATCAGTGCAGATGGCCAAAAACTTAGATGTGAACATGCGAATTAGGAGCAGGAGTATACTACTCAACCCTTTGAGCCTGCTCCGCCATTCAATAAGGACATGGCTGATCTGATTGTAACCTCAACTCCACATTCCCATCTACCTTCGATAGCCTTTCACCCCCTTGCTTATCAAGAACCTATCTACCTCTGCCTTAAAAATATTCAAAGACTCTGCTTCCACCACCTTTTGAGAAAGAGTTCCAAAGACTCATTACACTCAGAAAAAATTTCTCCTCATCTCAGTCCTAAATGGGCAGCCCCTTATTTTTAAACAGTGACCCCTAGTACTAGATTCTCCCACAAGAGGAAACATCCTCTCCATAATCAACCCTGTCAAGACCCCTCAGGATCTTATATGCTTAAATCAAGTCACCTCTTGCTGTTCTAAACTCGAGCAGATACAAGCCTAGCCTGTTCAATCTTTCCACCCAATCCAGGTATTAGGTTTAGTAAACCTTCTCTGAACTGCTTCTAACACAGTTACTTCTTTCCTTAAATAGAGAATAATAACGTACAGTACACAGATGTGGTCTCACCAATGCCCTGTATAACTGAAGTATAACCTCCCTTTTTTTGTATTCAATTTCCCTAATAATAAATGATAACATTCTATTAGCTTTCCTAATTACTTGCTGCACCTGCATTTCATGCAGGAGGATACCTAGATCCCTCTGCATCTCAGAGCTCTGCAATATCTCACCATTTAGATAATATGCCTCTTTTTGATTTTTCCTGCTAAAATAAACAATTTCACACTTTCCCACATGATTCTCCCATTTGCCAGGTCTTTGCCTACTCACTTAACCTATCTATATCCTTTTCTAGCAACCTTCTGTCCTCTTCACATCTTACTATCCTATCTTTGTGTCATCAGCAAATTTAGCAACCATACTTTCAGTCCCTTCATTCAAGTCACACAAATTGTAAAAAGTCGAGGCTTCAGCACTGATCCCTGTGGCACACCATTTGCCAAGCAGAAAAAGACCAATTTTTGCTTACCCTCTGCTTTCTGTTAGCCAGCCAACCTTCTATCCATGCCAATATGTTACCCCCTACACCTTTTATTATGAGTTTTTATTTTTCACAATAATCTTTGATGTGGTACCTATCAAATGCCTCCTGCAAATTTCAATACAGTACATCCACTAAAGGTTCCCCTTTATCCACAGCATATGTTACTTGTTCAAAGAACTCCAATAAATTGGTTAAACATGATTTTCCTTTCACAAAACCATGTTGACTCTGCCTGATTACCCTGAATTTTTCCAAGTACCCTGCTATAATGTCTTTAATAATAGTTTCTAACATTTTTCCTATGACAGATGTTAAGCAAACTGGTCTGGTAGTTTCCTGCTTTCTGTCCCCCTCCCTTTTTGAATAAAGAAGTTACATTCGCTATTTTCCAATCTAATGGAACCTTCCCTGAATCTAGGGAATTTGGTTCAATATGCAGATTTTAAGGAATATCTGAAAGATGAGAGAGAGAGATAGAGAAACTAAGTGGTTTATGGAGGGAATTACAGAACTTTAGCAGATGAAGGCATGACTATCAATGGTGGAGCAATTTAAGTCAGGGATGCTCGACTTCAGAATTAGAGCAGTACAGATATCTCAGAGGGTTGTTGGGCCTAAGGAAAGTACAGAGATAAAGAATGGTGAGGCCAAAGGAGATTACAGAGATAGAGAATGGTGAGGCATGGAGTAATTTGAAAACAAGGATGAGAAGTTCAAAATTGAGGTGTTGCTTAACCTGGAGCCAATGCAGATCAGTGAGCACAGGGTAAACAAGACTTGGAGAGAGTTGGGTCACAAGCAGCAGAGTTTTGGATGGCTTCAAGTTTAAAGAAGTAAGAATATGGGAGATTGGCCAGGAGCTTCTAAACTCCAGAGAATACAGGCCCGTTGTATTCTCTCTTTCCTTATTTGACAAGATTTTCATCACAGCAATCAATGAAATGAACCTTCATCACACTCCTCTCAAAGGGCAAGTACATCCTTCCTTAAGTAAGGTGGTCAAAATTGCCCACAGTACTCCAGGTGTGACCTCACCAAAGCCCATAAAATTGTAACAAGACTTCCTTGCAACGAAGGCCAACATACCATTTACCTTGCTAATTGTTTGCTGCAACTACATATTAACTTTGTGATTCATATGTTGTGGCTCAGTTCATAGCACCCTCGCCTTAGAATCAGAAGGTTGTGGGTTCGTGTCCCACTTCCGGAAACCAAGAACTGTGATTGTACTCGAAAGAGTTACAATCTGTGACTGTTGATAACTCGAAAGAGTTACAAAGGTACCCAGATCCCTCCGAATATCAACATTTACAATTACCTCCTAAAAAATATTGATTCTTCCTACCAACATGGGAAGTTTCACACTTCCCCATATTATAGTCCATCTGCACCTTTGTGACCACTCACCTAACCTGTTCAAATGCCTTTGCAGTTTTTTTCCATCCTTCTCACAGCTTACTTTCACACCTAGCTCCATACTGTAAGTAAACTTGGATACATTAAACTCAGTTCCCTCATCTAAGTCATTGATGCAGATTGTAAGTTGCTGAGGCCCAAGCACTGATTTTTTTTTTCAGGGGTGAGCATGAACGCAGTCCTCCACTACCACAAATTTTGCAGTCAAGTATCCGCATTTGGGGACACCGCAGGCGTCAGCACACCCAGAGTGCAATGGTAATAGCCTCATCCTGGAAACACAACCCTCATGATCATTGATTCTTGCAGCACTCCACTTTTACAGCTTGACAAGCTGAAAATGATTATTTATTCCTATTGATTCCTGTTTGCTAATCAATCTCAATCAGGCTAATATATCATCCCCAATCACTAGCCCCAATTATGTGCAACAACCTCCTTGACGAAACCTTAGCAAATTCCTCTGAAAGTCCAAATATATTACATCCACTGGTCCCCAGATAGCTATCTTAACAGTTGCACCCTCAAAAAAAAATACAAGATTTGTCAAACATGATTTCCCTTTCTTAAAATTGTGCTGACTCTACCTAATTATATGATTTAAGTAGCCTGTTACCACTTTCCTAATACTGTAATGGATTCTAGCACCCTTTCCTTCTCTGCTGCCACTCTGCCTCATCATTAAGACATTACGTCTCATAGTGCCATTTTGAACAATTAGAAGCAAGTTCCTCCCAGTCATTAACGTCAATGCTGCCACACTTCAAGGAGAGCTTTGGAGTGTCTTTGAAGTGTTTTAAATAATATACAAACTAAGTGGCCACAGTTCCCTTTTTTTGTTCAGTCATGGAGAACTATAGAGGTGAGACAATATAAAACGAAAAGAATTGTATAAAAATACAAACCAAAGTGGAGATCTTGGCAGATCTTCATGTGACTGAACAGGCCAATTCTCAGTCCACAGATTTCTGAGCACATGGGGCAGGATGTACCACAAGACAGTGGGATCCAGAGTGCAGGATTTGCTTCCTTCTCTGCTGCCTCTGCCTCATCATTAAGACATTTTGAACAACTGGAAGCAAGCTCCTCCCAGTCATTAATGTCAATGCTGTTGTGCTTCAAAGAGAGCTTCAGTGTGTCTTTGAAGTTTTTTTCTTTGTCCTCCCCAGAAACACTGGCCATTTGAGAGTTGAGGATCACTGGCCCTCTATCCAGCTCTCTTGTCCCAACCCCCCCCAACCCCCCCACTTAAACCTGCTCATATTTCACCCCTTTTCTATTTTTCCTTAGTTCTGTTGAAGAGTTGTGCAGACTTGAAACGTTAACTGTGCTCCCTTCACAGATGCTGCCAGACCTGCTGAGTTTTTCCAGGTATTTTTGTTTTTGTTTTCGATTTCCAGCATCCGCAGTTTTTTGCTTTTATCCTGGGAGGGAAGACACTTTTTGGCCATCCAGACACAGATAGTAAGGGCTACTAAAAGAGAGTATGAAAGGAAACTTGCAAGGGATATCAAAAATAATTTTTTTTTTACAATTCTATTATGAAAAGGAAGTGGTCAGTATCAATGTGGGACTTTTGAAAACTGGTAACAATCATAGTCAATAAAGATAAGGAAATGGCAGAATTGCTGAATAATTACTTTGCATCAATAATTACAGTAGAAAGAGAAGTCAGCACACTAGAAGTTCCAAGGAAACTAATATTGAATCAGGGAGAGGGATTCACCAAAACTAACACAAACAAAATAACAGTATTGAAGAAAATACTGTAATGGCACTAAATAGTGACAAATCCCCAGGACTGGATGGTTGCCACCCCAGAGTTTAATGGAAGTGGGTGAGAACATTGCAGATGCTCTAACTGTAGTCTTTCAAATTTCTTTTGACTCAGGAACTGTTCCTTAAGATTGGAAAAATGTCACTCCATTATTTCAGAAAGGTGGGAAAGGAAAAGCAGGGAATTACAGACGAGTTAGCCTAACAACTGATATCAGGAAATTAATGATATTATAAACAAGGATAGGGGACTGAACACCTTGAAAATCTTTAGCTAAGCAAAGCGAGCTAGGATGGATTTGTAATAGATAGGCCATGCCTGATGAACCTGTTTGAATTTTTTGGGGTGGTGACTAAAGTCAGGTGAATGTCTATAGGTATTATTTACATGGACTTCCAGAAGCCATATGATAAAATTCTTCATAAGGGACTGCTTAAGTTAAAGCACATAGACCAAATTATTGACCTGGTTAGGAAATTGGCTGTGTGGCAGGAAATAGAGTAGGGATAAAAGGCAGGTTCTCCAAGTGATCAGTGATCTCCCACAAGGACCTAGACGGCATAAAAATGTACTGGAAATAGTGGGAAATCTAAAGTAATTAACATCAGTAAAGAAAAAATACCAGAGAAATTAATGGGACTAAAGGCCAACAAATCTTCTGGATCATACTTTACATCCTAGGGTTTTAAGAGAGGTGGCTGCAGAGATATTGGATGCATTGGTTTTGATCTTCCATAAGTACCTAGATTCTAGAATGGTCTCTGTGGTTTGGAAGGTAGCAAATATAACTCTGCTATTTAAGAAAGGAAGGAGAAAAAACAGGAATAGAAATAAGTTACTTAGCCCCTCAAGCCTATTCTGCCAGTAACATTATGGTTAATCCCATCAAAATATCCTCTATTCCTTTCTCATGTGTTTATCTAGCTTTCCCTTAAATGCATCTATGCTGTTCACCTCAACTGCTCCTTATGGCAGCAAGTTTCACACTCTAACCACTCTCTGAGACTTAAAGAAGTCTCTCTTAAATTCCCTCTTGAATTTATTAGTCACTATCTTACATTTGTGAACACAGTTCTAGTCTCCCCTGAAAACATCTTTTTGATGTTTACTCAATCAAACACTTTCATAACCCTAAAGTCTCTATCAGGTCACGCCTCCATCTTCTCCTCAGACAAAAGAGTTCCAGCTTGTTCAATCTTTCCTGATGATTCTCAGTTCAGGTATCATCTGAGTGAACCTTTTTTGCCCCTTCTCCAGTCCCTCTACATCCTTTTTGTCATATGGAGACCAGAACTGTTCACAGTAATCCATTTGTGGTCTAACCAAGGCTCAATGCAAATTTAACCTAACTTCTCAGCTTTTAAACTTACTTTCTCTAGAAATATATTCCAGTGCTTGCTTTGGTTTTTTTTAAATGGCCTTATTAAATTATTAAAAGTGACACAAGCTGTGTGCATCTGTAGCCCCAGATCCCTCAGCTCCTCTACCCCACTGAAACACTTGGTTTCCAAGGAGTATGTGGTCTCCTTAGTCTTCCAAACAAAACGTACCACCTCACACTTAGCTGTAATGAAGTTCATTTGCCAATTACTCATTCATTCTGCAAGTTTATTAAGGCCTTCCTGTTTTTTGCTGCAGTCCTTCTCTGTATTAACTAACCACACTCTTCCCCGCTCCCCCACCTCTACCCACCCCACCCCCTCCACCCCACATCCCACCAAAATTTGGTGCTGTCTGTAAATTTTGAAATTATAATTACAATTCCAGAGCCCAAATCCTCCATGTAAATGTGAAACAAAATAATACCAGCACTGACTCTTGTGGACCACTTCCCACCAAAAAACAAAGAAACTAATGGCAGTCGAGAGAATTGATACTTTTAGCCTTCACTGAGGACACTAAAGGATAACGTTCTTTTAAACTACATTGGTAAAATTTCTGCTTTCACAATATAATTAAAACTGTTATCTGAACTATTGTTTTACTGATCAGTGTACTGACTCGGATACGCAAAAGAACAGGAGATTCCAGCCAATGTATCTATCTTCCACTGACTTCCATTCAGTGACCATTTCTTTGTATCACATGCCTCATTACACCCCCAATGCAACATTTGTTACTTATAATCTTACTGGGTGCAACGACCGCAATACTTTGGCTGAAAATCAAATCTTTTAACAAAAGACATTGATTACAATATTCTGTACAGGGAAAGAGCTACATGTTGCAAAGTATCCAGCTTCATGACTACTGCATCGTCAAATAAGATTTTCAGAGAACTGAGGGCACTCTGTCAATTGGCAAAAGAAAACGAGCCTGAAAACCCACAAAACAAATGTAAAAGTTAAAAACAAGTTTATTGTAAGGTTGCCTAGTGAATAAATTAATGCAATAATGCTGATAGCTGTGGATGATTAACTAGGTAATATTAATTTTACAATTTTGTCTGCTTTAGATTGTAAAGAAAAGAATTGTCTTATAGACCATAAACTAGGCAAATGCAATCCTTAATTTTGTAGTTTGAGGTACAGAATACAAAATCAAGGAGGTAAGCTTGAACTTAGAACATAAAAGCAATGGAAAATGTGCTGTAGAGATACATATGTTACCAATGAGGAAGAATTGCAGTTTTGAGGAGAGACTTGAGAACTTTGGGTTCTTTTCAACGGTGCTCGAAGTTTGAGGCGTGACCTCAGATCTTCAAGATAGAATAAATAAGTACATAAGAAATAGGAGCAGTTGCAGGCTTTTAGCATACTCTGCCATTCAATAAGATCATCTTCTACTTTAACCCTACCTTCCTGCACTATTCCCACATCCCTTGATTCCCATAGTATCAAAAAAAATCGATTAATCTGTCTTGAATATATTCGACAACTAAGCACCGACAGCTTTCTCGGCTAGACAATTCCAAAGATTTACACCACTTTCAAAATGAAGAAATTTCTCATCTCCGTCCTGGTTGGCCCCTTACTCTCGAGACTGTGACCCTTAGTTCTAAACTCCAGGTCACCAGCCAGGGGAAATAGTCTCCCTGCATCTTTATCAAGCCCCTTAACAATTTTATATGCTTCAATGAGATTGTTTCTCATTCTTCTAAACTCTAGGGAATATGAGTCTACTCCACTCAATCCCTCCTCATAGGACAATCCTCACATCTCAGGAATAAGTCTGGTGAACTTTCATTGCACTCCCTTTAAGACAATTATATCCTTCCTTCGGTAAGGAGACCAAAACTATTCACAGTACCAATGTTGCCCCTAATCTACATCTGCTGTGCACCACCTGCTTGTTGCACTGTGCATTTCCTTTAAGATTTCCATGTGTGCGTGCATCTTAAGATTCATGGAATGGTTACAGCACAGGAGGCGGCCATTTGGATTTTGTGTCCATGCTGGCTCTCTGCAAGAGCAATTCAACGAGTCCCACTCCCTTTTATTTTCCCTGGTCAGATAATCCAACTCCCTTTTGAAACCCACAATTGAATCTGCTTCCACCACACTCCCAGGCACTGCAGTCCAGTTCCTAACCACTCAGTGGGCAAAAAAGTATTTCCTCATGTCACTTTGGGATTTTTTGGCATTCACCTTAAATTGGTGTCCTCTGGTTCTCGAACCTTCCACCAACAGGAGCAGTTTCTCTATTTACTCAGTCCAGATTTTGAGCACCTCTATCAAACCTCCTTTCAACCTTCCCTTCTCTAAGGGAACATGTGCAACATGCTTGTTCCTTGCGTTCACATCCCTGATTGCTGCACAGCTGTGCACCTGCAGCACTTAAGAGGAAGCTGAACAACATTCCATGTGTGGTCTCATCAAAGCCTGGTACATTTGTGCCTAGATATCTTTATTTATAATTAAATTCCATTATTATAAAGGTTAACATACCATTTGCTCTCCAGATTGCTTGCTGTACCTGCATAATAGCCTTCTATGATTCGTGTATATAGACACCCAGGTCCCCAAGTACCAACATTTTCCAGTCTCCTGCCACATATACTACATCTATTGGTACCCCCTTGCTTATCCTGCTGGTTACAACCTCAAAAAACTCCAACAGTAAACAATAACAGTAAACAATCCATTGGTTAGGAAAGCACAAATTTAAGATTCTGTTTCGTAAGTACTTGTTTTTGTTTAAGCTGAGTGATGTCCAACACTACTCTATAGTTGTGTAAGACACCCATAGCAGTTGGGTGCCCTCAGCTTGCATGTAGATCTCTGGATGGATAGGTTAACATGCGACACACCAACCACAATATGGCAATCAGCCACATCATTCATTAGTATAACTATGGTTTGTAATAGCCAATTGTATTATTTTCTATTGATTTGTTGCTTTTGCTCATTTCCTGGTTCTTCTTGACCTATATTGGTGCCAAGTCTCCCAACATATCAAATTTAAAATATTTGCCTTGCAATCCCAACTTAGCCTTTACGTCACTGCAATCACCTACAACCCCACATTCCTTCCAAAACAGTCCATTCATTTAATTTGGGCTTTCTATGCATTCCCATTTCTTTGCCTCACAATTAATATAGAGCCATCGGCTACCTCTCCACTGATCTCTTCAGCCAAGTTTTCACTCATCGCTCCTAATAACTCTTTCAGCTCAGCATCCAATTTTTACAACAATGTATGAAACACAGCAGCCAATTTGTACATAACAAGGACCCACAAACAGCACTGTGATAATGATGCGGTAATCTGTTTCAGTGATACTGGTTAAGGGATAAAAGTTTGCCCAAATACCCAAAAATTCCTCTGCTCTTCTTTGAAACAGAGCTGTGGCATGTTGCACATTTACCTGAGAAGGCAAACTGGATTCTCGGTTTAACGTCTCATCCAAAACACATTTAAAAGGAAATTAGGTAGAGGATCAAAACTATTTGATTTTATTTAATTCTGAAGTATTTATATGCAAACTCACTAGTATTTATAACATGATCAATCAATACAAGATAAGACCATATTCCAATGTTTAAGAGCTTTACGTCCAACTGCATTTGCTGAAAAAAAATACTTTCTTGTCAAAGCTTCTTGTCTTGCATTCATCACAAGAATTTGCGAGAATATCAAATGTAAAGGGGGCAAAAATTTATCCCCTAACAAAGTTACACTTTGAGAAGTGTGTGCTGATTGGTTGGCAAGTGGAGTCTGGCTGGTTGGGGTGTTGCCATGGAGAATGCACCAGTTGATGATGACTGACAGTTAATTGCCAAGCATTGTTTGAAATTTAAATCAGGCAGCTTAACTCTGATTGGTCAAGGCATTGCCCTGAGGAATGGCTGTGTCTTATTTAGTTTAGCTGAAACAGGTGCAATATGCATACATGTTCCTTCTGTCTGCAAAGAAATGGGCCCTGTGTATTATGTGTAGCTTCCAGTACATGCAAATGCGCCACACTGCAAACTCGACTGATAATCTTAAATTGGTTGTCATCATAATTCTTAGCGTGCTGTGGATTATTTACCAAATGTTGTCCAGTCGTGGAATCACATCAAATTTGGACACTGTTTTGAGTTTTGCAAGCATGGGCTGGTTGGATATGCTCTACACCTTGCCAGTTGCATACAGCGGAAGGGACATGCCGTTTAATAGGATCCGCCAGTCTTTGGGATGTCCAGCCTACAAACACTGGCACCGAAATTCATTTATCATATTACTCATTTGTGATAGGCAGAACGGCTCCTTGCCTTGACTGCAGCATCCTGTTAGTGGAGAATGCTACTCATGTTGCCACTGCATAGTAGAGTGTGAAACAGCTAGCTTCACCTGTTGCTCAAATTTTTGAGTTACCTTGCCCTTCCACGACAATCTGAGGTAGACTGGGCACTTTTCAGGACCAAAAGTGATGGTCTTTGGCCTGTTCATGAGTTTGCGTGATATACAGCGCAAAATGATCTGATCAGGTCATCATTAGCCCACAGGGTGCCTTTGATGTGCCCTATTTCAGCATCAAGCTTGCATGGTGAGGAAATGGCTTGGGCCCTATTTACAAGGTTACCAATAAGGCCAATCTTATAGCACGTGGAACTGTATTAAACTAGTGAATGTAGGCTTGTGGTAGACTTTAGTAGAGAACCCCTGGCAGATTTTTCTGTCTGAGGTGTGCAAATTTATTTCATTTTTCGAATTGATCCATTTATGCCAGTATTATTGCTTCAATAGATGACCGCACCATAAACAGTACCCTTTTGAAACATGTCTACACCGTAAAGTCGCTTAAGCAGAAGCAGTTTGGCAACACAATTATTCAACACCACTAAACACATAAAAAATCTCTCTGACCATGTACTCTCAGAAAGTGAGTTTGTTCTTGCACGTGGTTTCAATTTTGGTGTGCCTTCATCCCAAATCAAATGTGAAGAAGTATTTGCTGAGTTCATACTCCTCGTACATCCTTCCTAAAGTTTGCCATCCAAAACAAGACACAATACCCCAGCTGAGGTCGGACTAGTGTCTTATACAAGCTCAACATGACTTCCTTGCCCTCGTACTCTATACCCCTACTAGAATAGCCTAGAATACTGTATGCTTCATTAACTGCTCTCTCAATCCAGCCTGCCATCTTCAATGACTTATGCACATATAGACCCAGGTCCCTCTGCTCCTGCATCCCTTTTAGAGTTGCACCCTTTAATTTATATTATTTCCATGTTCTACCTACCAAAATAATTCACTTCACATTTCTCCACATTGAACTTTACCTGTCACCTGTTTCCCCATTTCACTAACTTGTCTATGGCCTCTTGAAGTTTCACACTAACCTCGTAATAATTCACAATGCTTCCAAGTTTCGTATAATCTTCAAATATTGAAATTGTGCCCTGTACACCAAGGTCTAGGTCATTAATATATGTCAGGAAAAGCAAAGGTCCCAACCCTTTGGGAACTCCACGACAAACCTTTCTCCTACTTGATGGACCAAATTGCTGTTTCTATGTTGCAGCACTCTGTTCTGAATTTACTTTTCAATAACTGATATTTGTGTCATTGATCCTATTACCCTAACTTAATTTTCAGTAATATTCAGCTTTACCCTATCATTTTAATGTTATATAACTGGCCTGCAACGAGTACTGACTTTGAAATACTCAATAGAAAGTACAGAATTGACACACCCATTTCACATTTTTATCAATAAAAATCAAAGCTCTTTAAAAGAAATCAACCTAACATTCCCTCGAAGAGTAATATAAACAACACTCACTCACATTTAATATAGGATCCCTGTCTTGGTGACAAGACCTACTGAAACCAAAACGCGTCCTTTTAAAGTCACAACTTCGACAGGCAAAGTCTCTTCCCAGTGCCTCTTCCTGGAAAACAGCATTCAAGCCGAAAGTCCGAAATTGCAAAGGCTTTTTGATACAAGACCTCAATACCGATGGCAAGTTTCTCGCACAGCTCCTGTGCTGCTGCAACTGCCAGACTAACCAGGCAGCCATCTTGAAACAGCTTCCCCTCCCCCGCTCCCTGACAACCTGCCGCTGCGTCAGAAACACCTCGGCGCAGGCGCAGTACTGCCGGGTAGGAACAAAGTTTGAGCAATGTCCATTCGTTCGCACGATTGACAGAATGTCCCTGCTGTGGAACAAAACAATGCACTTTGTTGGGTGATTTAAAATAATTATTATTTTGCAATTTCACAAACTGAGTTGCCTTTACACGCAATCTTACTTCAGCCAAATATTCAATTATGATTACTTGTACAGTATGACCAGAAATAGCTGAAAAGGTATTGCAGGTTTTAGAATCATAGAATGATTACAGCACAGAAGGAGGCCATTCAGCCCATCATGTCCATACAGGCTCTCTGCGAGAGAAACTCAGCCAGTCCCACTTCTCTGTCTTTTCCCTGTAAATTCTTTCTCTTCAGCTAATTATCCAATTCCCTTTTGAAAGCCTTGACTCTGCCTACACCACACTCTCTGGCAGAGTATTCCATATCCTAACCACCACCTATGTATAAAGGTTTTCCATCATGTCGCCTCTGGTACTTTCGCCAATAACTTTTCATCGGTGTCCTCTGGTTCTCAACCCTACCTATGTTCCTACCAGATTTTGAACATCCCTATCAAATCTCCTCTCAACCTTCCCTTTAAGGAGAACAGTCCCAGCTTCATCAATCTATCCATGTAACTGAAGTCTCTCATCCCTTGAACCATGCTCAGAAATCTTTCCTGCCCCCTCTCCAATGTCTTCACATCCTTCTTAAAGTATGGTGCCAAGAATTTGACTCCAGTTGAGGCTGAACCAGTTTCATAAAGGT
Source organism: Cetorhinus maximus (assembly GCF_964194155.1). Taxonomy (NCBI): domain Eukaryota; kingdom Metazoa; phylum Chordata; class Chondrichthyes; order Lamniformes; family Cetorhinidae; genus Cetorhinus; species Cetorhinus maximus. Next base: position 126,634,653 of record NC_135884.1, read on the forward strand.
TCACCATAAATTAATTGTTTTTGTATTTTATGCCTCTATATATAAGTCCAGGACCCTAACATCATATATGTCTTACTAACTGCTTTCTCAACCTGCCTTGCCATCTTCCATGGTTTGTGCACATTTTTTTTATTTGTTCATGGGATGTGGGCGTCACTGGCTAGGCCAGCATTTATTTTCCATCCCTAATTGCCCTAAATAAGATGGTGATGCACTGTCTTCTTGAACTGCTGCAGTCCATGTGTTGTAGGAACATCCATAATGCTGTTAGGAAGGGTGTTCCAGGATTTTGACCCAGCTACAATGAGCAAATGACATTGTCAATGACATTTCAAAGCAGGTGCTTCTGTGTCTGAGGAGTGTCGAATGGTGCTGAATATGGTGCAATTGTCCGCGAACATCCCCACTTCTGACTTTATGATGGAGGGAAGGACTAGCTGAAGATAGTTGCGTCTAGGACACTACCCTGAGGAACTCCTGCAGAGATGTCCTGGGACTAAGATTATTGACCTCCAACGACCGCCATTGTGCTAGGTTTGACTCTAAGTAGTGGAGAGCTTCTCCCGATTCCCAGTGACTTCAGTTTTGCTAGGGTTCCTTTATGCCACACTCGGTCAAATGCTGCCTTGATGTCAAAGGCAGTCACTCTCACTTCACCTCTTGAGTTTAGCTCTTTTGTCCATGTTTGGACCAAGGCTGTAATGAGGTCAGGAGCTGAGTGGAACTCAAACTGAGCATCAGTGAGCAGGTTATTGCTGAGTAAGTGTTGCTTGAATGCACTGTCAACAACACTTTCTATCACTTTGCTGGTGATCAAGAGTGGATTGATGGGGCAGTAATTGGCTGGGTTGGATTTGCTCTGCTTTTTGTGTACAGGACTTACCTGGGCAATTTTCCACATTGGAGGTTGGATGCCACAGTTGTCGCTATACTGGAACAACTTGGCTCAGACCACAGCTAGTTCTGCAGCACAATTCCTCAGTACTTTTGCCAGAATGTTGTCAGGTCCCATAACTTTTGCAGTATCCAGTGCCTTCAATCGTTTCTTGATATCACGTGGAGTGAATCGAATTGGCTGAAGACTGGCATCTGTGATACTGTGGACCTCAGGAGGAGGCTGAGATGAATCAACTGCTGGGCACTTGTGGCTGAAGATAGTTGCAAATGCTTCAGCCTTGTCTTTTGCACTGATGTTCTGGGCTCCCCCATCATTGAGGATGGGGATATTTGTGGAACCTCCTCCTCCTGTTAGTTGTGAAATTGTCCAGCATCATTCATGACTGAACGTGGCAGTACTACAGAGCTTAAATCTGAGCAATTGGGTGTGGGATCACTTAGCTCTGTCTATTGCATGCTGCTCCCACTGTTTGGCATGCAAGAACTTATGTGTTGTAGCTTCACCAAGTTTGCACTGCATGTTTAGGTATGCCTGATCCTACTCCTGGCATGCCCTCCTGTATCCTTCATTGAACCAGGGCTGATCACCTGGCTTGATGGTAATGGTAGAATGGGGGAAAAGTTGGGCCATGAGGTTACAGATTGTGGCTGTATACAATTCTGCTGCTGGTAATGGCCCACAGCACCTCATGGATGCCCAGTTTTGAGTTGCTAGATCTGTTCAAAATCTATCCAATTTAACACATAGGTGGTGCCACACAACACAATGGAAAGTATCCTCAATGCCTCAATGTGAAGATGGGACTTTGTCTCCAGAAAGACTATGTGGTTCTCACTTGTACTAATACTGTCATGGACTGAGGCATCAGCGACAGGTAGTTTGGTGAGGATAAGGTTACGTAGGTTTTTCCCACATGTTTGTTCTCTCACCACTTGCCACAGTCCCAACTCAGCCAGCTTGGTCAATAGTGGTGCTACCAAGCCACTTTTGATGATGGACATTGAAGTCCCCCACCCATAGTATATGCTGTGCCCTTGCCACCCTCAGTGCTTCTTCCAACTGATGTTCAACATGGAGGAGCACTGATTCATCAGCTGAGGGGGATTGTAGGTGGTAACCAGCAGGAGGTTTCCTTGCCCAATTTGACCTGATGCCATGAGACTTCATGAGGTGCAGAGTCAATGTTGAGGATCCCAAGGCAACTCACTTCTGGCAATACATCACTGTGCTGCCACCTTTGGTGGGTCTGTCCTGTCAGTGGGACAGGACATACTCAGGGATGGTGATGGTGGAGTCTGGGACATTGTAAGATACGTATACCTGAGATCCATCTATTCCTGCACCTCCTTTAGAATTGTATCCTTTATTTTGTATTGCCTCACCTTGTTTTTCCTACCAAAATGTATCACTTCACACTTCTCTGCATTAAATTTCATCTGCCATATTTCCACCCATTCCACCAGCCTGCCTATTTCCTCTTGAAGTCTATCGCTACCCTGTTCACAGTTCCCAATACTTCCAAGTTTTGTGTAATCTGCAAATTTTGAAATTGTGCCCAGCACACCCAAGTCTAGGTCATTATAGATATAGATCAAGATAAGCAGTTGTCCTAACACCAGCCCTGGGAACCCCAATATATACTGCCCTCCAGCCTGAAAAACGCTGTTATGGTTGAATAGCTGGCAGTGTGCAAGCTGTGAAGTGTATGAGGTTAAGGTGAAGCTCTGAATGTTAGGCAAGAGTGCTGGCTGATAGACTCTGTTGGTAGATGAGTGATGGGGCTATGGTGAACTGAGAAATGGTAGAAGCCAGTGATGCAGCTGGTAGAATGTGGCATTTGAAAATGCATTCACTGATCTTGACCACTGGTTTGAGGCACTTGAACTTCTTGCGGCACTGCATCGGGTCCTTGGGGCTAAACTCCTGGAATTGGTCTCCATGGCTACCTTCTCCCACTCCTTTTGACCATCTGTCTGGCGTGGCTCCTGCCCCACTGCGGAGTATGAAGTTGACACAATGCCTGTATTTCAATCAATGGGTGTGGGTTACTCGTGCATTACAACCCTGCACCCATTCTGTCAGGCTATCCAATTTAGTCCCCAAGGTTTTAAGGTGTTCAAGGTTAAGAAGTTAGTATGCTAACTGGGATGGTGAGCTGGTGTGCCATCTGTATAATACCCATTACTGCCCCTGGCCTATATCTTTCGCTTTCTGAGATTCTGATGTGTCAGTTATGGTCCTTCTCCTATTGTTATTCTTGGCAATGGTTGAAGGCCCTTTTTCTCATTAGAGGGAGAGAGGTTATTTCACTTGTATAAGTACCATGGTGATTTGTTCCATATGACCTCATGCATTCCATGATGATGAACGATGAAGATGAATTGTCCCTTTAAAATAAGTGTCCTCGAAGATGAGCAGAAGCTCTTGCGTCAGGAAAAGTGATTTGAAAAAGTGTTTTGAATAAAGAATTTTTAGTGGCTGGCCTTAGCAGAAGTGAGTTACCATGGCACCCAGGTGCTGAGATAGATATGATAAGTAAGGAGGGAAGTGAACCTGTGTGAGTGGTGGAGGATGTGTATTCAAGTGGAGTTTTGACTTAACCTTGGCTACCTTTGTGAGGTCATTGAAGCTCTTCCTACAAGTGTGGCAGTTTTTGGAGTGGTAGAGGTTGTACTGGCTGCCTCCTGGTTCCTGTGGGTCTGTCCTGGTCCTCACTTCCTCGGAAGAATTAAAAAATGACAGGGTTGACTGACGGCGGGGGGCCAAGATGGGAGCCTTCTAGCTGCTGATCCCCTAAAAGCTGCTGCTCTTTCTGCTATCTTGCTGAGAACAGATGTTGCCCTTTAGCTGGCTGCAGCTTTTGAAATGCTCTATTTGAACTGTATTTACCTGCCTCCCAGTGGTGATATGCTAATGAAGGGGGAATTTTCTGGCCTCCAATCCATCCTACATGGATAATCGAAGTTCTTAGAAGGAAACAGGACATAATGTGTGACTGAATCATATTTTTTAATACTTAAAAACTAGCTTATTTCCTGTGGCACTGCTCATTGTAAGTAAGAGACTCCTAAAAGGTCCTATGCTGTGGCTCAGCTGGTAGCACTCCTGCCTCTAAGTCAGAAGGTTGTGGGTTCAAATTCCATTCCAGGACTTGGTCATCACAATCTCAGCTAACACTCTAATGCAGTACTGAGAGAGTGCTGCACTATCAGAAGTGCTGTCTTTCAGATGAGACATTAAATCAAGGCCTGGCTACCTTCTCAGGTGGACATCAATCCCACGGACCTATCTCAAAGGAAAAAATAGAGGAGTCCTGCAGACCTTAGACAACATCACAAAAATAGGTTAATCTGGTCATTATCCAATTCCTGTTGGTGGGTGTTTGCTGTTTCAAATTGGCTGTTGTGTACCCTACAATGCAGCAGTGGCTACACTTCATAAATATTTCATTGGCTGTGAAGTACTGGGTGCCTCTGAAAGATACTATATAAATGAAGGTTTTTCTTTTTTTCTGTAAGAACAGGAAGATTACACAACAGGTCAGATTGGTTTGCAACCAGTACTGGAAAATGTGCACAAGTCCCACCCTCCAGAACTAAATTTAGTTGGTGTTGTAGCACATTTTTCAGTGGTGGGGCCAGCAATTGTGGGAGTGCCCACCTCAGGATTCATTTAAATATTAATTGATGGTTATGTGAATTATAAGGATAGTTGCAGACTTCAGGCGGATATAGACTGGTGGAATGCACAGACGATGAATTAGGCAGATGAACATTAATGCAGAGAAGTATGAAGTGATGCATTTCACATTTTGTTGCAGAAAATTATTTTATTTACTTGAAGGACTGTGGCCCATAGGGCAGGACACTAAAATTAAAAAAGTAAATGAACGAATAGTGATCCTAAGCTTGAGATTAAAACCTGTAGAATACAGGAGCTAAGGAATTTCAAATATAAAAATGTGATGCATATGTTTTCGAAGATTTAAAGAAATTCTTCTACGTGATACACTGACCTAATATATTTTGTTTTAAATGCTACTTCATTGTGGAGAAAAACACCAGTACAGACTCAAAGGCCTCTTCAGTGGCTGCTGCAAGGGCCATCAGAGCACATCTCAGTGAAATGTTCTCTTCTGTGCAACAGTGTCTACCTGTGACACTATTCTTACCTCCCGGTGCACTGCCAAATGAAGAGACATTCCTTCAATCCCATTCTACAAGATGACAACATATCAGACATCACTACATGACCACGCCAATAATCATCACTGTTTGAATAAGTCAGCAGCAAAGAAGTTGACCCTTTTCTGTGTGATTCTAACCACTATCATATTACACAGAAAACCCCTGCGGAGGTGGGAGTTACTTTCCAAACTGGCTAGAGGGGAAGAGGGTGTGGGGAGCAGAAAGCACCAAGGCTGGCCAAAATTACTTAGAGGAGAACCAGAAGCCTGGTGCAGCAACAAGATATAAAACTTGTTGATCAAAAGGACAATACCAGTATTGAAGGAAGCAACTTGGCCTTTTCTTGGTCAGCTAGACAGCCAGATCAAGCTAAACTGGAGTTTTTTGGGGTCAGGGGCCAGAGACCTGCTAAGTATGTGTACATGCCTTGTGGAGTAGGATGGATGTGGCAGTGAGTGCTACATCCTTGAACCCAGGACTCCTTTGCATTGGAGGGACATGTTTAATGATCACATCATAGCAGCCAAGGTAAGCTACCCATGTAACGTCTGAGCCAGTGCCCTCTGAGCTTGTGCATGTACACGTCAAGATACAGAAGCAGGCTGCCCATGGGCCTGCAATGACAATGTAAACTGAAGAAACTTGCTGCGAGCCAGAGAACCCTGAGATGATCATTCCAATCCCAAGATGTTCATGATACCACACCTTGGCCAAGAGCCAGAGGTGTCTCAGACCTCGGGTATCAGCTCAGCGCAGCACAGGAATAGGTTTGAGAACAGCACACAGAGACACCAGGCATCAAGGGCAGGCAAGGTGTCATAGTGGAATGAACAGCATAGATGTAGGAGTTAGAATGCCTATGATCAAGATAAGTAGTAATAATGTAGAAAAAGGTAGGTGGAATAAACAACTGGGACAATCATTTAGCAAAAACAATGAAAACAATAAATTAACCAAATGGCATGTGTAATTAATAAGCTGTGAATGAGAGCTGGCAGGTCACCATGATGCCTCAAGGAGTCAGCTACCACCCGTTGCCACACTTTCTTCTATTATAGGATATTAAATTTTAAGCCTTCAACAGAGTATGTCTTGATTCTGTGCCTGTGCAAACAGCAAAAGATTAGCAATGGTTTTCCAACACCAATTTATTTAGTTATGACAAACCTGTTGAGCACAGCAGGTCAGTGATTTTTTTTTAAAGAAATAGCCACCCTCAATGCAAAAAACATTTTCACACAGACTACCCAGGCAGGGGTTGAACATTAATTAACATTTGGTCATATTAATTATTATTTACATCTCTATTAAACATGAGATTGCCGTGCTGGCTGAAATTAATATTACTTCTGTTTTCTATCATTCCTGACATAGGAGGGCTTAATATTATTAGCAATTTCAAGATGGACAAAGATTGTTTTTGTAAATTTAATTGACTGGACTAACCACAGATAACTGGATTCTTCTGAGTCTCTTAACCCTGTTGAGACTATTTATGTACGAATAAATAATTAAAAAGTCTCTATATCGTATTATTTTCTAAAACTTTATGAATTATTGTGTTCAGACAACTTATATCCCATAAAAGTTGTTTGTAAGATTTTCTAATAACATTAACCTCCTAATATCATATGATTTCCTAAATGGTTTATATTTGATTCAGCTGTGAAATGACTAGTCATTTAAATACTCCTTAAATCAAGAAAACACAAGATTTGGATAGCTTATGAAGAAGAGAAACAGAGTTTATTCCAGAACTTAATTATAAAGCTACAAGATTCAGAAATCTGTTTATCTTTAGGAAAAATGGAAATAGGGAGAGACATGCGATTATTTTAAAATTTAGTTAGAAAAGGATTATAGTATTGCAGAAATTAGATTCCATTGGATAGATTTTTGCTTTTACCACTTGAAAATTAACTTCATGGAGAGACAGAGCGGAAAATCATTTGCAGAGGATGATACTCAGGTTACAAAACGTGCCTGATTTTCGGTCTCTTTAAAATAAGGGAAGGAATATCAGGCAAGTTATGTAACAGATATGCAATCCTCCCTGCCCGGTTTCCTCTTTGTCTTTCCACCCAGACAATACTTAATGTCCACAAGGTAAGGACAAAAGTCAGTTGCCATTACAACATTTAAAAAAAAGTCTTGGGATGTGGGTGTCACTGTCAAGGCTGGCATTTATTGCCCAGCCCTAGATGCTTGAGAAAATGTTGGTGGGTCTTCTTCCTGAACCTTGAAAAGCTACTTAACAATATCCCATGGCATTGGTCTCAGGAATCAAAGGATACACAGCTTTATAATGAGACTTGTTAAGCCATAACAACAACTCATCTTCTGTTCCCAGCTATAGGAATATTACATGCTAATATAGAAATACTGAATTACTTTGTGCAAGTTAGAGGAGTTAATTCATGCATGCTGAGAAATCTTTGTAATGCAAATAAACTCCATTGTGATATTAGGAGGCTTCCAATTAAAATATGTCCCAGTTTGAAGTAGCTTTCTCAAAATTGCAGATCAATAATGTTGATTAATGCATTATGGTCCTAAGACAAATTAGGTCACAAACTTAGCAATAACCTTGGAACAATTGATATCAGAATTCCCTTATCACAGTTTTGACAGCACCAAAACGAAAAGGAGTGAAGCATCAAATGCAAAGTGAGTATTCTGCCAATCTAATTAAGTTTGAGCAACTATAGTTTCTGTCTCATGTCTGTTTAGTTTAATATTTTCAAAAAGTTTAATATTTTCAAAAAGGATTCATGTTGATTGGTCAATGATGATCATATCATTAAGTGAGTTCTGAGATAATTTAAGTTTTTTTATGTTATACTTTGCCAACTTTAATCAGAAGTTTTTCAAATGAACTTTAAAGTTGTAAACAGCTCTTGAAGTAAGTCTTCAGAAATTGAGTGTTCAACAACAATTTGTATTTATATAGCACCTTTAACATAGTAAAATGTCCTAAGATGCTTCACAGGGGTATTATCAAACAAAATTTGACACTGTGCCACATAAGGAGATATTAGCACAGGTGACCAAAATCTTGGTCAGAGAGGTAGGTTTTAAGGAGAGTCTTTTAGGAGGATAGAGAGGTAGAAAATCAGAGAGAATTACAGGGAGAATTTCAGAGTTTAGGGCCTAGGCAGCTGAAGGCATTATGGTAATGATGGAGCGAAGAAAATTAGGTATGTAGAAGATGCCGGAATTGGAGAAGCGTAGAGATTTCAGAGGATTGTAGGAGGTTACAGAGATGGAGGGGAACAAGGCCATGGAGGGATATGAAAACAAGAATTGAACATTGCTGGACTGGGACAAAATGTAGGGCACTGGGCAGGGGATGCCGGTTCAACACGATGGTGTGAGTTAGGGTCCAGGCAGCAGAGTTTTGGATAAGATCAAGTTTATGGAGGGTTGTAGGTGGCAGGCTGGCCAGGGGAACATTGATAAAGGTTTCAGCAACAAGTGAACTGAGGCAGAGGCGCATGCATGTGATACTACAGAAGCGGAAGTTGACAGTCTTGGTGAGAGAGGATTATGGGGTCGGAATTTATCTCAGGGTTAAATAGAACAGAAATTAGAAACTTTAAGGCAGGTTTAGTGTTTAACCTAACAATAGTAAAGACTGCAAAATACATTGCAAGATTTAACTTAATAGCTTATGTTTCTAAGACCATTGACTCTATTTGTGATGGCATAAAGCCCAAAGACCCATCCCAAAAGAGAACATCAATACATAAAAATAACACAGAATGCACTGATACTGAACATCCAGAGTTGAATAACCATTCACTCATCATTTGCTCTTACAGAAACTTCCTGCCTAGTTCCAAATTAACAAGGATAAGTGAGTTATGGGTGCTGCCAGGGTTAGTTGGCACACAAATCCGGAATTATGCTGTTGGCATTATATACCATTGCACATTCATAGAATACAAGTCTTTTCTGTTTATGTAAACTTACATATTCCTGTCAGGTGCACGGATGTGAGTACAATGATGGAACCCAAGACATTGAGAAGTCAGCAATTGCAAAGAATGGTACTTTTGTTCATTGTAGGATGCTTAGTAGCTGATATAGAGAAACATCCTCCAGAATAAATCAACATTCACTAGAGAAATTACTTTGGACATTACTTTATAAAGTGGCAGTAATACGAAAGAATGTAGAAGTCACTTTCATTAGCATCAGCAGAGTATGGACAGTGTCGACCTTACATCTGAAATTCTCTTTTAACCCATTAGACACAGGTTCTTTACAGAACCTACATTGCTACAAAAGCAGTTCAGCACAAACTAATGCACTCAATGTAAAATTAATTTTAAAATGTGTATCTTTTCACTAAATTCGAATGTACCTGTCCTACAATCACCATCCATTTTGACATGGTTCACAGTCCAAACTTAGCAGCCATTTGATACTTGCCTCATTATTTACTCCATTCCAGTTTAAAGATTGTGAATGGTAGCATGGTGGTTATGTTATTGGACTACGAATCCAGGAATAAGCTCAAATCCCACCATAGCAGCGGGGGGATTTAAATTCAGCTGATGATATAAATTTGTAATTAAAAATTAATACCCCAGTAATGTAACAACTAAATTTTGTAAAAACCTACATTGTTCATTTAGTAAAGGAAATCTGCTGCTATTATTTAGTTTAACCTATATGTAACTCCAGACCCAGAGCAATGTGGTTGACTCTTAACTGCATTGTGAAATAGCCAATTCAGTTGTATTCGAGAAAGCAGCTCACCACCTCCTTCTTAAGGGCAGTAAGGAATGGACAATAACTGCTGGCCTTGCCAGTGACACTCCGATCCTGTGAATGAATAGAAAATATAATACAATAACATAAAAACTTTTTTTTTTAGAAGATTTGTAATTTGTTCAGACAAATGTAATTTTGAAAGGCACAATACAAAATAAATTATTAGTGTATTGCTATGCCATAAAATACTAAATGCCCCCAGGTATTCTAATAATATTTTGCTCCTGTTTATTAGAACGGTATACTGAACACATTTAAGTTCTATTCCACAGTTAGAGGAAGGTTGTCAGCAGATTCTCCTGCTAAGTCTTTGTAACTGGTCAAATGAATGTCAAATAAAGATTCTATGGTAGACCATGAGTCATCTCTATACATTTTCCTGCAAACAGTGTATCTATCCTGATACTGAATTCCTTCTTATTGTGGCTCAATGCCAATTTGCTGATTTGCTGTTCAATCACTATTTTGTCAGATGATTCCTGCCCAGATGCACATGATTATGAGGAAATCTTGGTTATATATTACAGCTCTTGAGATCTTGTTTTGCTGTTGCCTCTGTGTCATAATGACTCTATTTAGCTATTCTTGCAGCACAATAGTTTGTTTCTTCTGTTTAGATAAACTGGATGAGTGGATTGGAATTTCTAATATTTTTGAAAATATAGAATTGAATGTTGCTCAGTGAATACTCTGAAAGAATTGAACCATCTTGATTTCTAAGTTTTTTTTCCATTGCTGGGCTCTGTCAATTATTTAACAGTTTCTGATGATTGTCATGACATGGGATGTAACAGTACATTCTGGACATTGTTATTCCTTTGGAGCAGGATGAGATGCAACTCCCAATGTACAAGCTATATTATTTACTTCATTAAAGAAGCAAGGAGGGGTGCCTTCAGTATGAAGTACTTGTCTTTATGCGCTACTATGTTTAAAAAATATTCTGCATAGAAATTAATATTACTTTTAGTATTGGTTTTAACACCCTGTTATGTCTCCTTTCCCACCAGAGAAAGAGCAGGCAGTTTCAGTCATGGATGTTGGTTGCAAGATTTTGAAGGTAGCAATATTTAATGGGTATGAACGCCTACTGATTATGGAACTCCACAAACAACCCAGATGTTAAGATTAAATGCTACATAGTAAACCGTAAAATTTGATTAATTAAATTTAGAGGGCTAGCACCAGAAAATAACCACAAATGCTATTTTATTGTTGTTAAAAACCCAGTATCCTTCAGGGAAGAGAGCTTAGCATCTTGTACCTTGTCTGACTCCAGTCTCACTCTGTTATGAGTGACTCTTAATACTTTCAGGATAAGTAGGAATGGGTAGTTAATATTGATATCATCTGCCATTGGCGTGTGTTGCCCATACCTCAAAACAATTTTTAAAAAATAATTACAAATTTGAACAATGGCTCTGAAGGGGTGTAATCCCTCTTTGTTCCTTCAGTTCCCTTGAAAACATGATTAAGATTGGGAGCTGATTTGGAAAGATCATAACTGTTAGCTAAAATCACTGGGTGGTTGGTTAAAATTAAGAGTTCATTCCTTTGGAATTTTTAATGTAATTTTCATTTTGAACTATTGCGGCAGTTTATATTTACTGCAAGTTTTTGGATTGTTACACAGCTCCCCTTCCACTTCCCTAATATTGTTCTTCAGATTTCAACTTCCTGCTACTATATGTCCAGAAAGCAAAGCCCCCACAGTGAAGAAGACTATTTTCTTACGCAGGGGATATCAATGTAACATGTCCAAAATCCTGCTGTTTAAACATATCTAATAATAAGTTAAAACGTTAATATCGGGTGTTAAATTAAAATATTTCCAAAGAGATTATTTTCAATTCATATCGGTACACGTTATGGACAAACTTTCACTTTAACCCAGCAAGGCAGTTTCGGAAACTGTCGATAATTTGGTGCAAACCCTCCCTGTGCAAATACTAAGGACAGAATCAATCAAGTCGGAAGCGAAGAACTAAAGTCATCAGAGAGAGGGTCAGGATGACGTCAACACTGGGCTAGGGCAACCCAGTCACGTGATTTAACCGACCCTGGATCGTGAGGCCAGAGGTCAACGTGCGGAAGCGAAGGTGTTTATCATATTTATCTCTGGAAAAAAATCGTGTATTTCATAGGTAGCTAAAATAAGTTATAGTTTTAGAATTGGTTAAATTTTCTCCGCAAGGAAACAAGAACACTTCCGGTAGACGGTTGAACCAATCGGGAGCTTTGTTACAGCGTTCGTCGGTTGGGCTATCGCGTGACCAGTCGCGGACCAATGGGAGCTGTTGTTTTAGTCAGGCCCGCGGAAAGTCAAAGGCCGTTTGGAAACGTTTTTTTTCTAATGTTTTCGAAATTATATTCCTTAAATTAAAGCGTCCGTTTTGTTTTCGTCCCTTTCTCGTGGCTGTGCCGGACAGGAAGCGGTTGCTCTTAAACTCCAAAGTCGCCGGACATGTCTTTGACTTTGTTCTTATGATAGGTTTTATTTGTTCCGAAGGAGGTTGAAAGGGAGGGGGAGGGAGGGTGGGTGGTTTTTTGGGTTGGGGGGGGGTGGGGGGGGGGAGTAAAAGAGGAAAACATTGCGGCCAAGATCGGAGCGGTGTGGATTGAGGGCTGAAAATACTCGGCTGGGCCCCGGAGTGGGACCGTGAATGGGAGAAGGTAGCCTGGGACTCGCGTGAGGACAGTGGGGCCCCCTCCCCCACTACCCACACACACACACACACTGGAGCGGTAAGTGAAAGGAAGGACTGCGGCAAACTGAAAGGGCAGCAGAGAGAGAGAGATAAGAGCCTGAAATAATTTGCATTCACTGTTGTAGTACAAAGACTGTGTTGGAAACGTGTATATGTTTGCATTCCTGCGCTCACAGTCCTGAGCCACGTTTCCTGAGCAGGAAAGATTGGTTTTTTTTTACGTGTTCACTAGTTTGCCGATATTTACTAAAGGTTCACAGCTACACGCAACATGCGATCGATTGCGTTTTTCGATTATTTGTGGTACTTTGTTTCTGCAGTGTTGTTCAGGTATAAATCCAGATTTCATTCGACTGGAATTATGTTCTGTTAGGGACGAATGAAATGTTTTTTTTAATGTACATGAGGCAAACTTATATCGACAGTTTATAGAAGACATTTTACCTTCATTCAGTTAATCTGATTACGATTCATTGTGAATATGTTGATTCGCTGTCACTTTAAATTTGCTCGAATGTGGAAACACAAACATCGCATCAATTTACCTAGTTTTCTTCTCAAAAATATTAGAAAATGTGCCTACATGGTATAATTTCCTAATTGGAAAAAAACGCAGCCTTTGCTGCATTTGAAGAGGAGGAATTTCCACTGCTTGGAGAAGGCTGAATGTTTGAGAAATTATGTTCCGATTAGTTGGCTACTGCTTTTATTTAATGAATGTGGATGATATTTTAATTGACCCTTGTGTTCGAGATCCTCAGAAATAAGATAATGAAGTACAGAATTTAACTCTCAAGCTAACATTTGAAATGTAGCTTCTGTGACTTGGTTTTTTTTAGTTTTGAGCGTAGAACAGAACAAATATCTGTTTCTTCTTCCTCCTCCGCTCTCTTCTTCCCCCCCCAATGTTTCTCCCTTTCTTAAATTCTGTAATGCTTGATTAGGTTCTGTAGGTGAATGATCCTCCTAAAAACTGGTCTAAGTGCACCTTTTTCACGATGCTAAATGTTGAAGGTTAAAGCTGAGTTTTTAAGGTGACTTCACTTGACTTTCCAGAAATCATTGGATAGTGATCAGGAATGGGACATTGGTTTTGTTTATCTAACAAATCAATCACCTTTATAAAGTTGCAGTTGGGTAACTCATTACAGACATGATAACTTGGAGCCTTCCCATTGTTTATGCCTTGGTATATTAATAAGCAGTGCTTTTACACAAGTGATTCAAGGCAAGATTTGCAAATAATCCTTTTCTTTTGAATCTTGAATTTTTTCCTTTCCTTTTGTCATGGCAGACAGTGACTGACAATCATTACAATCAATCCATACCTCTCCTTCCCAGTATGACCACATTTTGTTTTGCAGCCAAGAAGTCAGTGGATTGCAATTGTTAGTAGGAATTTTGGATTGATCTATTTTTCTCCGCCTCTTCTAACTAAGAGGACCTTTGTTATCGCTTATGTTGTTCACTCACCTGAGATCAACTAACTCAACACAGATTGCAGAACACGGAAGTCAGGCTTATGACTTAGTGGTACATAGATTGATGCCTTTATGCATTATGGTATTGTGGGGAGCTTTATGAAAATGACCTGTTTGCCTCCCTGATATCTTGCCGGTATGACTGAGTACAAATTGGTCAATGTTTTGTATTTGATCCATAGTCTCTGCTCAGACGGCTCATCTCAGCTCTGGGAGTGGTAGGGGCACTACTGTTTACATTACGGACCCTTGCTAGAAGAGGGTGTTGGCGAGGACTGGATTGTGCTTGACTGACATGTCCTGAAGTCAAATTGCCTGCCGATACTATTGAAGCTCAGAAATGAATATTAACCACTTTGCTAAACCTCTGGAGAGCAACCAACGCCTGTTGAATTATACCCTAACAATGACTTAATATCTTCAAAAGCAGGGGAGAAAATTGATTTGCATAACATAAAGGAAATTGCCTGTTCCTTAGCGGACCAGTATCGCCTTTCTTCCATCTATCTGTGGGTCAGCTGAAATGGCAGCCGTGTTGGGGAGCTGGCTGCATCTGTCACAAAATCATCTGCTGCCTGGGAAATTGGATCACATTTCAGGAAAGCAGTAAACCAGTGAGAGTCTACTTAGCCCACATGCAATACAGTGACCTTGGAAAGATAAATATTATTGATCACCTAAAAATTAAACTTTATAGATTATTGGCGCTAGACATGGATTGTTAGTAATTTAGCTACCAGTAATGGTGTCAAGTGAAGGCACATAACTCATCTAAAATTTGAAATGGGGGCAAGTTTAATCCTCAAAATGATTATAATTAAGTCATTACATTGGTTTGTATTTTTTTAAGGACTGTGCATGCCCCCAGTTTAAGTTTTTATTGACATTTGGAATGTTATAGAAATGTAGCCTTCTCAGCTCCATAATAAATTTGTGCAAATTACCTTTAAATGTTTTACCTTTTACTTAATTGTGCCCATAAGTGAACTCAATTATGGGCGAGTGGGTGACTTTTGGCATTTGGCAGTGCTGCTGTAAAAGTGTGATTAAAAGTATGTCCAAGTAGTTTCTTGTAGTCATAAGTAAAACTTTCTCATTTCTTATGACTGATATAGATGTAGAACAGTAACTAAATTTTACACTCATGTGGTTAAGCCTGATAATTGCGACAAGAGTTGTACAGTGTATCACAGTGATGCCTACTGCGTGCTTGTGAATTGGGTGTTCAGTTGCGTGTTCCATGGCCTGTTCGAGTTAGAGTTTTCATTTTCCATTTGTTAATCAAATGTCTGCATGTGCTACGGTTTGTCCAGATAGAGTTTAGGGTTTCCCATAAACTTTGTGGAAGATTGAAGGCAGGGGAGCATTAGGTCTTTTCACATTGTGTTTGTGAACTCCATTTGGATTACAATCTTCACCAAGGTTAAAGTTGTCAAAGGCTAACGTCTATACAAATTAAATGTTAGCATGAGAGAAGCTTGACCTGACTTGGTGCACCATCTCCTTCTGATGCATTTATGTCCTTAGCATGCAAAAGATTTCTAGGTGTGACATCAGGCATTGGAACCTAAATATGCTAAACCACTGTGCTACAAAAAAACCCTTGATTTATTTTTTTGTCTCATTACACATTTCACTTTCAGTATGCGTACAATGTGGTGAGCCTTTTTAATGTTTGATTTTTTCTGGCTTAGGTAATTTCTTTTATTGGAGGAGTTTCTCTTCAGACTTTTTGCAAGTGGATGGGAAATTGTGGTTGAACACAATGCCACAAGGTATCCAGGAAACATCTTAGATCAGGGCAGTGGCACTAGCTGGATCTGATCATCACCGGACGTGACTCTCTGAACAGCAGTGTAAACACACAGCACTAACTGTGATACAGATCACTCCCTGGTGTGCACCAGGATTAGGATGCAATCCTTGAAGGTTTTTCATTCAAAGCAGAAATGTGGTCCTTGTATCAATGTCAGCCGTACTGCCCATCCAGATAAAAACCAACAGTTCCTCGATTCAATCAGGCAGGCGCTCTCCCGCATTCCCCCAACAGAGTGTAGAGGTGAAATGGAACATACTTTGAGATACCATCTACAATGCTGCATTCTCAACATATGGGAAGCAAGCGTGGAAAAATGCTGACTGGCTTGAGGCTAACATCACTGTAATGGAACCTGTCATTAAAGCTAAGCGGTTCATCTAATTAATTACAAGAGATCCGAGCAAGAAGATGCTGAATGCACTAAGAGCTGCTCAAAGTAAAGTCCAACAGACTGCTAGGTGGTGTGCCAGTGACTACTGGCTCTAACTTTGCCGGCATATCAAGATGTCCTTTGACGTGGAATGCTAGGGGCATGTAGGAAGAAATAAAGGCATGAGCAAAGGAAATGGCTCCATTGAAAACAAAGGCAGGGGAGATCATCATCCATTGCAGTAAACAGTTGGAGAGATGGCTGGAACATTACCTTGAGTTGTGCTCTAGGGAGAACATTTGTCACTGAGGCCACAAGGCCTGCCTGGCATGGCAGAGCTGGATATCGAACCCACAGTGGAGGAGCTTAGCAAAGCTATTGACTTGTTTGCCATTGGCAAAGCTTGAGGGGCTAATGCTATACTGCCTGAACTCATCAAGCATGGGAAATCAGCACTCTTGCAGCATCAGCATATGTCTCTGCTAGAGGAGGGGGCAGTCCCCCAGCATAAGCATGATGCAAAGATTGTGACCCTGTACAAGAACAAGGGAAAAATATTTACCCATGTTGCCCTTGTCACACTGCAGAATCTGGCTGAACGCATCTATTATGAATTCCCAGTGTGGTTTCAATACCGGAAGATCTACAGTTGACGTGATGATCTTAGTCTGATCATGGCATTTCTCGTGCAGCTGCCAAAGGAGACCACTACATATGGCCTTTGTTGATCTCACCAAAGCACTCGACCATGTGAGCAGAGGCGGACTATTCAAGCTGCTCTAGAAAATTGGCTGCCTACTGAAGCTGCTCAGTGTGATGTCTTTTCGTGATAACGCGATGGGTAAGGTCAGCTATGATGGGGCAACGTTAGAACCTTTTGAGATCCGCAGTGGGGTCAAACAGTATCTTATGGCACTGACACTGGCATATTCTTCTCTTTGCTGCTGTCATATGTCTTTGGTGTTTACTTACATATCAGAACTGATGGAAACCTGTTCAGCCTTGCATATCTAAGATCCAAGATGAGTGCACCAAGACCTCATCAGACAATTGTTCTACATTGAGGATGCAGCATTAGCATTCCAAACTGAGGAACACCTTCAGCGGTGAATGGACATAACTCTCTCATCTGCAATTTGGTTTGATCATCAGGAGACAAATGTTATGGTCCATGATGTTGCAATTTTGCCATCTAACAACACTGACAATGTGATACTGGAGGTGGTTGTTAGTTCCACAATCGCTAGTGATCTGTCACTTGATGCTGAAATCAAAACGCATTGCAAAAACTGCAGTTGTTTTGTCCAAGCTGAGTAAATGTGTGTGTGGAACGAAAGCAATCTGACCGAGAAAACCAAATTGTGTGTCTACCAATCCTGTGTGTAGTGAGATCTGGATAAGATATGCAAGGCAGTAGAAAAGGCTGAACAGTTTCCCTCTTGCTGTCTCAGGTATATCCTTGGCATCTCTGGGCAGGAAAAGATCACCAACCCAAAGGTCCTGGAGAGTGCTAATTTCATCATCTATGAATGCTTTCAATGCTACCCTTTAATTCCTTCAAATGTCCATTTTTACTTTCATTCAAGAGGAGAACAAAAATTCAAAAAATATTTCTCAATGTAGGCATTGCTGACTGGATTTATTACCTTTTTTAGTTGCCCTTTATTCTGCTGGTGCCATCTTGTGACCTATGTGGTGAAGGTATTCTCACAATAATATTAGGTAGCAAGTTCCAGAGTTTTGATCCAGTGATGTTGAAAGAATGATGGTGTATGTCCTCAGTAGGAAAGATGTTGAAATCTATGCTGTAAGTGGTGATGTAAGAGCATCTAGAGATAGAAAACCTGTAATAATGATGCACTGTTTTTCTTTATCTGGACTGTTTTGATTGGTCAGATTAAAGGGTGCCTCTGATGGGTGGTGCCTGGAACTGACTAGTTAATTAATTTCAAAACTTTACTGCAATATTTTGGTACTGAGCAGACCTAGTATAACAGTTTTTTGGATCCATCTTGTACAAGGCACCTGGAGCAAGGTATATGGTCCTTGGGGGAGGAAGCAGTGAGAGTATCGTTCACCCTTAAGCACAGGGTGGCCAATTTGTTTTTTGACAATGAACTTTTGAAGATTGAAGGAAGATTGCTGGGGTACAATTTAGGGTCAGATTCAAGGGATGGAAAATTGGGAGATTTAATTGAAGTACCAGGGGATTAATTTTCCAGGATTCAAATTGTGTTAATTCCCTATTTGGTGAAAGCATTGATGTATTCAAAAGCTATTCTTTATGCTAAAAATGAAGATTCACTAGATTTGAAAGAAAAGTTATAGAAAAGTGGTCAGATGAGTTAAAAGCATACATCAGTGTTGACTGTAGGTGAAGAATATAATAACAGTCTTTCCCCTCCAGTTCTACACAGTCTAACTCCAATGGGCGTGCCACCATTCAAGCTTCGACTCGAAAGAGCTCTTTTAATGCTGCTATGAAACTTGAATGTTAAATGAGGATTTTGTGATGGAGCAAGATTGGTAGGTACCTCTGCCAGCGAAGATGGGCAGAGCTATGTTTTCACCCCTGTTTTGTTAGTTTATTTTGCCTGTTTGTAAATAGTACATCTCAACTAATGGGCAGTTTTCAATGAAACTTGATACACAGGGAATGGTCCAAAGAAGAAATTGGTTTTTGGTGAAGATCTGAATCCAGATCCTGGAAATTTTTATAGGATCCACTTACATTAGGAGATAGGGCAAATTGACTTTTGTTTAGAATGTTGGGGTTGTTTTATTTAGAACATTGTTGGTTATTTTAGAATGTTGTGGATTGTCCCAGGTGTCAAAATGTGAGCAGAGTTTTTAGAGCAGGTTGTTGGATGTGGATTGGCCTGAAGTATTCTTGGTGAGATGGAAGCTCTTAAAATATTTTCTCAGCTTTGTAGTTTCAGAGCATCAACCAGGCAGGAAAAGGCCTCAAGGTAGAGCTGCATAATTGTATTCAAGTTGGGTTAACACAGCCCTGTTCACTTGTAAGGAAGCTGTTTCCTTTTATCCTGAAATTATAATGGCAGATTTTGGGGAAATTGAGTTTTTATTCCTCGAATAATATTGAGTTCATTAGATGTAAAACTGCATTTTCAACTTGGTGAAATCTGCTCTCATATAGACTTTAATATTCTATAACTATAAGCGTGTAACAAGGCCAAAATTTGTATTTATGTTCATTGCCCTGTGTTTGGACATGGACAGCTTTTATGTAGCTTTTTCCAGAGTGAGAAGTCTTGATTCCGATGAAGCCTTTATTAGAAACCCTATATTTAAAGAAGTACTCTTGCAGTAAAGCCACTGATTTGACCACAAGTGTTTTGTGGGTCACAGTTCACATTGGAGGGGTAACATGGAAAGGATGGATTGGATTGGGATGAGGATGACGTGGGAAGAATGGCATGGCATGTGGGTGGCATGGGAGGAATGCACTCGAAGGGTGGAATCATAGGCATGGGAAGCAACAGAATGGCACTGGAGAAGTGGGATTGTGAGAATGGCAGTGGAGGGGTGGTATGAGAAGGATGGGCATGATATGGGAGCAATGATGTGGAAAGGTGGGCGGGGAGGGTGGAATGACATGGGATGGCAGGGGAGGGGTGAATGAGATGGTGGAATTAGTTAGTTATATGAATTTGACCATAAATGTTTTGTGGGCCTCAGCGCTTTTGAAAGGCTAGGACATGTTTAACTAATCCAGAGAATTATCGGAAGAGGTAGTGGAAAGGTTATACATGGTTAATGTACTAGCTATGGTACACTTGTATTTTCAATTGACTTTCAATAAGGTACCACATGGTAGACTGATGACAAAAGAGAGGGCATGTGAATTCATAAAGGGCATATGAAAACGTAGAAATTAGGGGTAAAGGTAGCTATTCAGATGGGAAGAAAGCAGTGTTCTGTTGGAATCAGTGTTAGAACTACTGTTATTTGTAATTTACATTAATGATTTGGACCTGGGAACAAGTAACTATTATCATCATTTGCTGATGATACTAAACCTGGGCCATTACTAACACTGAGGAAAAATGCAACATAATAGAAGGAGGGCATTAGAAAGCTGGTAGGCTGGGCAGTTAAGTAGGAAATAAGCTTTGACACAGATGAACGTGAGATGATAAATATGGTTGGAAAAATGGAAACATCACTTAGACTTTTAGAAGCTAAAGTGCATAGGTGGAAGAGCAGAATGATAGAGATACAGGTGGACAATATTTAAAAACAGCATAGCAGTCAGCCAAACAATTAAAGCTCTAAAGAATTCAAAATAATAAAGTTTTATGTTGAACTAGGAAAGGACCCTGAGCAGACTGCACTTGGAGTACTGTTCACAGTTGTAGTCTCTATGCTATAAAAAGAACATAGAAAAAACACTGTAGAAAATGCAAAACAATTACATAGATGCTACCAGAACTGAGAGATTACAGCTGTTAGGAAATATCAAACAAATTTAGGTTTTTTTTAAAGGAAACCAAAAACATGAAGATATCTGAAAGGTCTTTTAAAATTATGAATGGTTTGGACAGGGTTGGATGTGGAATTAATGTTTCCATTTGTGGTAGAATTTAAAAGTAAGGGCTGTAAATACAAAATTGATACCAATTAATCTGAGGAGAAAATGAGAAGCAATTTCTATACTTAGAGTGGCTAGACTGTGAAACCCAGTACCACAGGGGAGGCAAATAGCTTAGATGAGTTCTAGAGAAATATAAGGAATAGGAGGACATGCTGAAAGGCAGAGGTGAGATGAACTTGTGTGAAGTATAAACACCAGTGAAGACTAGTCAGGCTGGTTGGCCTCTTTCTGTGCTGTATGATCTACGTAAATATCAGAATGATGTGTGACTCGAAGTGGAACTTGGAGGGGATGGTGTTGCCAAGCAGCTGCTGCCCTTTCAGATGGCGTAAGTCACTGGTTTGGCAGTGTTTCCGAAGGAGCCTTGGTGAGTTGCTGCAGTGGGTTCTGTAGATAATACACATTGCAGCTACAATGCATCAGTGGTGAAGTGATTTCATTGTTTAGGCTACTGAGTTGTCTGCCAATCGAGCAGATTGCTTTGTCTATGTCATTGAACATAAGTCCTGTTGCAGTTGTACCTATTCAGGCCAGTGGCGAGAATTCTGCCATTCTCCAGACATGTTTCTTGTAGGTGGTTGTGAAACGTTGATGATTCAGGCGGTGCATCATTCGCTGGAGGGATAAAAAGAACTTCAGCTCCATGGGTAGTGGTAGCTGGTTTTATCTTTCCCAAGTGGGCATTATTCATGTGACCCTTGACAGTGAGAGTAAACAGCTGTCCAATCATGGAGGGCGCTACAGCCAATACAGTCCTCATTTGGCCTGGATACAGATTGTTACACGACAACTACAATTGGAAAACAATCAAAATGGGGACACTGGCCAAATTTTCTTTCCTAACCCCAAGTGCTGTAACAGTGAGCCTTTGATGTTATAGTAGCAACACCCCACCGCTGACTTGGAAAGTAGAGAGTTCAACTGCCCTGGGGAATGGAGACTGAAGTTCCAGCATTGAATTCTGTGTTCATGTCCAGTGAGTGTTACCTTAATGCACAGGTTGTGGGAGCATAGGAAGACCAGAGCAGAAGTAGGCCACTTACTCCTCAAACCTATTCTGCCATTCAACGTGATCATTGTTGATCTGCAATCTAATTCGAAGTACTTCCTTTATCAATCTCAGATTTAAAAGTTACCATTTGACCTAGCATCAGTTTCCATTTGTTGAGGGAGTTCCATTCTTCTTCTACCCTTTGAATGAAATTAGGAAGCAGCACTGCGTACAAAGTTCTGACCATAATTTTCAGATGGTAGTCCCCAGTTCTGCACTCCCCAACGAGTAGAAATAAATTCCATCTACCCTATCTGTTCCCGCTAATACCTTGAAAACTTTGATCAAATCGCCCCTTAGCTTTGTAAATTTCAAGGACTGCAACCCTGGATTGTGTAATCTCTCCTCATAATTCAGTCCTTGGAGTCCATCCTACTAAAGTTATTCTGTGCACCCTCCAGGGTACATCCTTCCTAAGATCTGATGTTGAGAACTGCACACAGGTGTGATCTAACCAGGGCTTTTTTTATTTATTATTTTATGGGATGTGGGTATCACCAACAAGACCAGCATTTGTTGCCCATCTGCTGACATTATCACTCCCTTGTATTCCAGTCCTCTAGATATTGATAACCTATTGAATGGTGGAGCAGACTCAAAAGGCTAAGTGGCCTACTCCAGCCCCTATTTCTTGTATGCTCATCAAGGCCACCGATCCTCAGCCATTTTGATTTGTTTTCTGTGCCTGTTCATGACATATTAATATCTAGCACCTGGACCCTCAAGTCTTTTTGGACCTCTTGCTGCTTTTAGCCTTTTATTATTAAGAAAGTCCCCAATTCTATCCTTTTTAGGTCCAATGTTGATGACCTCGCATTTGTCTGCATTGAAATCCATTTACTGTAGCTTTGTCCATTCATTTAATCTACTCTGTATCAATTCTTTTATAATTTGTTTTCATCTACACTGCTTACAGTGCTGAGTATCTTTGTGTCATTGGCAACTTTGGTTATGTGGCTTTCTAACCCATCATCTGAGTCATTGATAAATAGGGTGGATAGTTGAGGTAGAAGTACAGACCATTGCCAACAGTCTCTTACTAGAGACTTTATTAATATAGACTTCCAGAAGGCATTTAATAATGTCCAGAGACATTCCCCTGTCCACTTCGGTCACCTCTTCCAAAAAAAATCAATCTGGTTTGTCAAGCATAACCTACCATAATCAATTGCACTCAAGAATTTCACTACCTTTCCAACATGTGCTTGCCTGCTTGCCCCAATCTTTATGCAAGTTAAAATCCTCCCTTAAAACCACTGTTTTTCTACATTCTTGTCTAGTCTCTGCATTAATGTAAGCTACCACTTTATAGCTGCTACTAGGGGGCCTATACACAACACCCACTATAGTTTTAAATTTTTAAAATTTCTTAATTCGATCTGTAAAGCCTTAACAGTTTGCTTATCTCTTGTTCTGTCTTCTCATCATTGAAGTGATTTCATTCTTTATCACTAAGGCTACTTGTCCACTCTACCATTTTCCCTGTTTTCTCTGGACCTTATAACCTGATGCATTTAGTTTCCAGTCCTGACCATCATGCGCTATGTCTCAGTAATTTCTGCCATAACTTGTTCTCCAACTTGAATTTGCATGTGCAATTAATTAAGTTTGGTTTTTATACTCTGCGTTGATGAGGAACACTTATTTGGGCCATGTACTGTAACCCATTATTCATCTCTCATGTTATACTTGCATGTTTCTTATTTGTCTCTTCTGGTTTATGCACTTTAACATTTTTTAGTTTTCTCTTTACCTGTATTGTTTAAAGCATAATTTCTGACTGTTTGCTTTTGTTGTTTTTGAACTATTAATACTACTTTTTCTATCTGTGCCCTCTCTCCACCACTTTTATTTACTGCTTTAAGCACTTGTGACAGTCCGGTTTATTTTTTTTACTGTTGGACCCTGGTTCCAGCCCAGTTCAGGTGGAGCTCATCCCAATGGTACGATTCCTTCCTACCTCTAAACTGATGCCAGGAATCCCTCTTTTCCCCCACTGCTCCTTCAGCCACATATTTTTCCTAATTTGTTTATCCCTACTCTAATTTGCATGTGAATTGCATGGTAATCAAGAGATTATAACCCTTGAGGCCCTGTTGTTTTAAGTTGGCTCCTAGCCCCTTCCATTCTCCAAACAGGACCATGATGACTGAATCCATCTAATATCTTTTCAGGCTGGTTCAAAATGTCCCTCACCTTGACACAAGGCAAGTGACATGCTATGTGGGATTCTTGCTCATTCAGGATTCTCTGGTTCCCCCTAATTAGTGAATCCCCACCATATGATGCTTCCCATCCCACTCCTCCAGGTCTGCTTTCTGGCTATCATTCTGACCATCTTTAACCTTATCCTCAGAGTGGCAAGAGCACTGTACCTGTTGTATAGTAGTATTTTTTGCAGATCCTCGTTCTCTATCTTTCCTTGTTCCCCTCTTTATGCTATCAGTCACACCACCCCCTTCTGAAACTACACCTTCCTATGATGTGTGATGGAAGTATGGAGCAAACTGTCCAGATACTGCATTCCTTCCCTTATGTGTTGGAGTGTCTCCAATTCACGTTCTAACTCAGTGACTTTGAGCTGGAGAGATTCAACACTGAGACATGACTGCAACTGCATTAACTCAGGACACTCCTGCTGCCCACAAAGTCCTGCTCTGCCATATCTAACCTATGTTTATATCCCTTTTAGTTTGTTTTTAAATGTTTTCTTTATCTCTACACGTGTTTGCATTAAAACACCGGATAAAAAAGCATCGACTTACACAAATGGCTGCTAACATTGAAGGTAAAAAGCAGCACTTCCTTTCCTCTGTCCTCTGAATTCCCACTTGCACCAAATTCCCAACTTTTTTTCTTTCTTTATGGTGCACCACTTTGGCAACCAGTCTGCTTCAACACATACTTTCTATTTTGTACACTTTTTCAGCCACACCAAAGTTACAGTTGTGAGCAGGAAGCTGAATTGGCAGTTATTGGCACCTAGTCAATCAACTTTATTTTACATTCTTTCATAGGGTGAGAGTGTTGCTGGCTAGGTCAGCATTGATTGCCCATCCCTAATTGCTCTTTAGAAAAGTGATGGTGAATTGGTGCCTTAAACCGTTGCAGTACATGTGGCGAAGGAACGGCAATATAGTTCCAAGTCAGGGTGTTGTGCGGCTAGAAGGAGAACTTGCAGATGGTGGTGTTCCCATACTACTGCTGCCCTTGTCCGTCTAGGTAGTAGAGGTTATGCTTTTGGAAGGCGCTGCCAATGGATCCTTGGTGAGTTGCTGCAGTGCAACTTTCAGATGGTACACACTGCTGCCATTGTGCGTCAGTGGTGGTGGGAGTGGATGTTGAAGGTGGTGGATGGGATGCCAATTAAGTGGGCTGCTTTGCCCTGGATGGTATCAAGCTTCTTGACTGTTGTTGAAGCTGCACTCATCTAGGCAATTGGAGAGTATTCCATTACACTCCTGACTTGTGCCTTGTGGATGGTGGGCAGGCTTTGGGGTGTCGGGAGGTGAGTTACTTGTTGCAGAATTCCTGACCTCTTCTTGCTACAATATTAATATGGTTGGCCAAGTTCAGTTTCTGGTCAATGGAAACCCCCATGATGTTGATAGTGGGGCTTTCAGCAATGGTAATGCCATGGAATGTCCTGGGGAGATGGTTGGATTTTCCCTTTTTGGAGATGGTCATTGCCTGGCACTTGTGTGGCATGAATGCTACTTGCTACTTTAATCCAAGTCTGAATGTTGTCCAGGTCTTGCTGCATGTGAATGTGGACTGCTTCAGAATCTGAGTCATTGCGAATGGTGCTGAACGTTGTGCAGTAGTTAGCAAACATCTCTGTTAATGGTATGTTAATTGTATTGTTAGGATACACTAGCGAAGAACATTGTTTAATACTTGGAGCACACATAAATGGGGAGAGCTGGGACACTGATTGTATATGAGGAGAGCTGGGACACAGAACAAAGGCAATAAACACTCTCTATTTAAAAAAAAAGCTCTGTGTATTGGTTTCAACTGCATCAACTGACTTAATTCCTATTAACAATCCACACTTCTGACCTTATGATGGAGAGGAGGTCATGATGAAGCAGCTGAAGATGTTTGGGTCTTGGTTCAAACATGGACAAGAGAGCTGAACTCCAGAGGTTAGGTGAGAGTGACTGCCCTTGACCTCAAGGTAGCATTTGACCGAGTGTGGCTTTAAGGAGCCCCAGCAAAACTGGAGTCAGTGGGAATCGGGGAAAACTCTCTGCTGGTTGGAGTCATACCAAGCACACAGGAAGATGGCTCTGGTTGTTGGAGGTCAGTCATCTCCGCTCCAGGACATCACTGCAGAGTTCCTCAGGGTAGCGTCCTAGGCCCATCCATCTTCAGCTGCTTCATCAATGACCTTCCTTCCACCATGAGGTCAGAAGTGAGGATGCTCGCTGATGATTGCACCATGTTCAGCACCATTTGTAACTCCTCAGACACTCAAGCAGTCTATGTCCAAATGCAGCAAGACCTGGACAATATCCAGAGTTGGGCTGACAAGTGGCAAGTAACCTTTGCACCACGCAAGTGCCAGGCAATCACCAGCTCACTAACAAGGGATCGCCCTTTGACATTCAATGGCATTATCATCACTGAATCCCCTGCTATCAACATCCTGAGGTTACCATTAACCAGAAACAACTGGACAAGCCATATAAATACAGTGGCTACAAGAGCAGGTCAGAGGCTAGGAATCCTGTGGCGAGTAACTCAACACCTGACCCCCCAAAGCCTGTCCACCATCTGCAAGGCACAAGCCAGGAGTGTTATGGAATACTCTCCACTTGCTGGATGAGTGCAGCTCCAACAGCACTCAAGAAGCTCGACACCATCCAGGGCAAAGCAGCCCGCTTCATTGGCACCCCATCCTCAAACATTCACTCCCTCCACCACCAGGGCAGTGGCAGCAGTGTGTACGATCTACAAGATGCAATGCAGAAATTCACCAAGGCTCCTTAGCACCTTCCAAACTTATGACTGCTGCTACCTAGAAGGACAAGGAAACACCACCACCTGGAAGTTCCACTCCAAGCCACTCTCAATCCTGATGGGAAAATATCACCGTTCTTTCCCTGTTGCTAGGTCAAACTCCTAGAAACCCCCTCCCTAACAACACCCTGCGTGTACCATGAGCTGCAGCGGTTCAAGAAGGTAGCTCGCCATCACCTTCTGAAGGGAAATTAGGGATGGGCAATAAGTGTTGGCCTAGCCAGCGCTGTCCACATCCTGTGAACAAATTTTTTTTAAAAAACACTACCCTGAGGAATTCCTGCAGCGATATCACGGGACTGAGATATTTGACCCCCAACAACTACAACCATCTTCCTCAGTGCTAAGTATGACTCCAACCAGCAGAGAGTTTTCCCTCTGATTCCCATTGACTCCAGTTTTGCTCAGGTTTCTTGATGCTACCCTTGGTTAAATGCTGACTTTATGTCAAGGGCAGCCACTCTCACCTCACCCCTGGAGCTCAGTTATTTTGTCCACGTTTGAACCAAGGCTGTAATGATGTCAGGAGCTGAGTGGCTCTGGAGGAACCCAAACTGAGTGTCAGTGAACAAGTTGTTGGTAAATTTCGCTTGATAGCACTATCGATGACCCCTCCCATATCTTTGATCGAGGGTGGGACTGATGGAGTGGTAGTTGGCTGGTTTGGATTTGCCCTGCTTTTTGTGGACAGGACATACCTGAGCAATTTTCTGCATTGCCGGGTAGGTTCTAATGTTGAAGCTACACTTGGCCAGGGGTGCTGCTAGTTCTGGAGCACAAGTCTTCATTATTATTGTCTGAATGTTGTTGGGGCCCATAGTCTTTGCAGTATCCATTGCATTCAGCTGTTTCTTGATATCACGTAGAGTGAATTGAATTGATTAAAGACGACTGGTGCCTGTGACGCTGGGGACCACAGGAGGACGAGAAGATGGATCATCCACTCGGCACTTCTGGCTGAAGATAGTTGCAAATGCTTTAGCATTGCCTTTTGCATTGATGTGCTGGACTTTGCCATCAAGAATGGGGATATTTGTGGAGCTGCTGCCTCCAGTCAATTGTTCAGTTGTCCACCGCCATTTACCAACTACTGGATGTGGCAGGTTTGCAGAACTTAGATTTAGAGCTGATTGACTGTGAACTGCCATTGATGGGCAGTTTCTGTTGAGTGCTGATTAAATTGCTGTTCTACAGTTTTAAAATGTTCTAAGTTAAATTCAATAAGTTAAACTAAATTTTAGTTAGACACTGCCCACTCTTTCCTACTTGCACCAAATTTTCAACTTTTGCACTCTGATGTCATGTTCTTTGTGCCAACCAATCTGTCCCTGCTGTATAGGAGCAACACTTTATCAGCTGGTACAAAGATTGTTACTGCCATTGAAGGAGCATTCACATGAACCATGTTTACTATCACAGATGTCACCTGTGACTCCCACTGACATTATCTGGGTGCTGTAACAGGGGAATACACATGATTGTGGAGGTTCAGCCATGGAGTTTGGGAAAGATGAGCATGGATTTGCAAAATGGCATGTTGACTGACTTAAGGATGTTGAGATGGGATGGAAGTTTATAAGTACAGGGGACCTAGAGTTTTCTGAGAGATGATTACATGGTTTTAAAAAGGAGAGGGAAAAGTACATAAGAAAGAACTATGTCAGTGAGCACGGAGAGCAAGTGGGAATTTGCACAGTCAGTAGTCTAATACAATTGAGCAAGGAAGCCAGAGATGGATCTTGTGGACAAGATGAGCTTGGAGAGAAACCAGAGGAGGATACAGGATCCCAGTGTAGATTAGAGTAGAACAAGGAAAACGTTCGGCTTGGAGGGATGATGCAGCAGATACAGCTGGTCTTGATTCCCAAAAGAAAGAAATCCAGATCCTCCTTTGTGCTTAATGTTGGAGGCGAGGTTGGAGGGAATACAGGAGAAGGGTTAAAGAGACAGTCGCTAGTGGCGTAAAGAAGCTGGGGCTTGTTTTTGCTCTCCTAGGATGACTGACTGGAGTAGTGGGTTTTTAGATCTGAAGAAGAGTCTTACGGACTCAAAATGTTATCACTTGCCTCTCCACAGGTGCTGTCAGACCTGAGTTTTTCCAGCATTTTTTGTTTTCGTTTCAGAGTAGTGGGTGGTTTTGGCAGAGCAGAATGAGACGCAGTGATGGATGGCTCAGCCAGTTGTTTATCAGATATAATTCGAAGATGAGATTGATATTGTGGGAAAGGTAGCGATGGGAGATAGTATCAAGATTTTTCTCAAAACGAGGGTTTCAAAGGTGGAGGTGAGGGAATATAAGTGTAAAATATGTTGGCAAATGGAAAGCCAAAGTTGGGAGTTTAAAAGTGCAGTTATAAATGACTCGAGGAAGATCTTTTAGTTCCGAGTTTGTATGCAGAAGGAAATGCGTTTGGAAGGCAATACGAGGGTATTCCGGGATACTAGTGATAGAAACTATAGCAATATTGCGGTTATGTGAGGTGGCAAGGTCAGTAGTGTGGCCATGTATGAGGCTAGATCGGGGCAGTGTTTTTGGGGAATTAGGGTAGTGAAGTCAGAGGAAAGGGGGTAAGGGGAGTTGAAACGGTAATTAAAATCAGAAGTTAAGGAATCATTCGGTGCATTAATTGAGGGGTCATAATTTGGACAACCTCCTAGATGTAATTGAAGAATGATTAAAGAATGAAGATCTTAAAGGACAGTCGACATACTGTAAGGTATGGAAAGAGGATAAGTTACTAGAAGGATAAGGGAGAGACCAAGGTGTGATTTAGTGAGGAGGCAGTTTGGTGGAACAAGAATAGCCAGCTGTGCAGGCTTGAGTAAGGGACAAAGCATTGCCACCTGTGAGCAATGAATTCTGGTTACAAGCCATGTACAATATGTGAACGTCATCACCTTGCTGCCATTTACAGAACTAAATTATTTTTGACTTCTTGCTGCTGTGAGGATTTAAATGAAGGTTGCTGTTTTATTCTGCTATAATACTGACTTTCGGAAGCGAGACCAAATTAAAAATGGAGGTTCAGGGTTTGAAATGGAAGTTCCACAGCTCGCTCTTATAAAAGTGATCTGCCAACAAATAAACTGACGTGCCTGTGAGTGGGCGTATGTTTGGAGACAGTTTGTGAAAAACCTGCGCAAAGAAGCTTTCTGTGTGGGAGCACAGTGCCGTGAACATGTGTTTGAATGCATTCTCTGGTCCATAACACAAGTCACACTCCCACTATCACTGTTCTGTTGTTGAATCTAGTAGTTTGTTTGATGACTCAGTGTATAATTTCAAACTTTAAATTTAATCACAGTTTAAACAAAAACTACATGATGGAATGTGGGAAGTACACTTTCCCTGCCATGTTATCAATTTGGAATGGTGCAAAAGTTATAAAAATGATCAGATTATTTTGATACCTTGTATTCTAAAGGGTTTTAATGCCTTCAAAACAGCAATTTTAAGTCTTTTTTGATGACTCATAAAGGGTGCCCAGACGATCTCAGTGGAAGCATACGTTCATGCATTTCCAGATAACCTTCCAGGAGGCCTCAGTAGTTGCCAAGGAACTTACAATTCAATTTGTGCAGTATAGATCCTTCAAGTAATGTGCTCGTTACCCTTTGGCTATCTTTACCAATGCCAAAGCAAATTTAATGCTGGGTTGGAGCATGTTCTTTAATTCTTCATGCTAGATCTCTTGCCTAACCTGTTAAATCAAGTATACAGATTGTACGTCACAGCGGTAAAATCGAAAATGTTTAAAAAACCCAGCAGTTCAGACAGCATCTGTGGAGTGAGAAAGAGAGGTAACATTTCAGGTCAGTGACCTTTTTTGCCAGAACTGGAGAAGGCTAGAGATGTAACATTTTTAAGCAGATACTAAGATGGGGATAGGGGTTTGTAGGCGAGGAAAGAACAAAAGAGAAGGTGGGTGAAAGTCGAGAGTGATTAAGCGACAACACGGCCAAAGCTGGTGGACAGGTAAAGAAGCAAAAGATGGGCCTAGAGGACCTGTATGTGGCGAAAGCAGTATCATTAGCAGCACCAATTGCCCAAAAGAAGTGGGAGCTGTGCTTAAGATATAAAATTGTTGAGTTCAGTTTTGAGTCCGAAAGGTTGTAAAGATGCTTCACTGGAACAGCTCCTCATCTTTAAAAAATGATTTCAGAAAAACCTATTACACTTTCGTTTCTACATAGTTCCTTTCAAACTGAACTGTTTTGTGCTTTAGGCAATTTTTTTAAAAGTGAAATGACTTGAGCAGCCAGGTAACCAGATTCATTAGCTTAATAGAATCATAAAATGGTTACAGCAGAGAAGGAGGCTACTATAACCATGTCAGGAGGGGTGAACTGACTCCTCTCTTTGTCCCACTCCTGGGTTGGTTATAACAGAATTTGAATATAAAAAGGTGATGTGACCAATATATATACTTAGGTGTGTGTAGCTCAGTGTAAGAAATGAGCCAGTCAGGTTTCTTAAGTTAACAAGTATTGCTAAAACTCACTCTGGCAAAGATGCAGAAATCATTAACAAAAGGTTTAAAATGTACAAATATGTTCAACTACTCACTAACGCAAAAACAGCACACGCACAATTCCCTCAAGCATGCAAAAACAAATATGACTCTGCAGAGTATCGGATCTTAAAAATTTGGCCAAGTAAAAATCAAAGCCGGGTTTTAAAAAAAAAACTCTCGGAATGTCTGGCTGCTTGTTTGCAGCTGAAGGATTATTTTCTACAGTACTTGGGTTTCTCATTGGAGCAGTTGTGGATGTTGATTCTCTTTTCTCTTGGAGACAGTGGTGTTCATTTGGAATCCTTCTCCTTTAAAAATGCTTGGTTTGCAGCAATGAAATCTTCTGGTGGGTTTTCAAATCTCAAACAGCTCAGCTTTGATAGAGCTTTCAGAGAAAGAGAGATAGGGTTACCCCTTCTATCCCTGTGGCAGTCTGTCTCTCAGTTCAATTCCCATATATTTTACCTCTTTTTCACATGACCTCTCTCTGATTTCAATCTGGTCTTATTTTAGCCACTGTCTCTGAGAGCTCTGTAGACTGTCTCTCCATAATGTAGCTGTGTCCTTTGCAAAAGAAACATAGTAGCTGCTGTAGACCGGTGTCCTTTGTTTAGCAAAAGTTTATTAAGCAGAAGTGTCCTTTTGAAAAAAAGAATCTATTTATATTATGTCTAGCTGTTGACAAATTAATATTCCATATAATACATCGCCATAACAGCATATACTGATGACTAAGCTAACTGGCCAGATGACTGGCTCAACATCTCCATCGGATGGATGAAATCAGGATGCACCCCTTCCACAGAAAGGTTAGTGGAAATTTGTATTCCAGGCCCCAAAGAAAACACACGCCAGTCAATACTGCACCTTCTCAACCCACTGACTTTATCCACAGCAAATGTGGCAGAGACTGCCATGCGAGAATGGGTCTTCTGAGCCACACTGAGTTGACCACCAAGGTATAAACCATTGTCTCATGAGATGGAAGGCTGTCAAAGAGGACCATCCTTCAGTTAGTACTGTCTGCTTCCTGTCACTTAGCGGACTTCATATCTAAGTTGCCACCATCCCTTTTGTTCCACGGGCTTTAACTCAACTGACAAGCTTGTTATGTGGCACTTTATCAAAAGCCTTACGGAAGACCATATACACCACATTAACTTCATTACCCTCTTCAACCCTCTCTTACATCATGAAAGAAAGTAATCAAGTTAGTTAAAAATCCATCTAGCTCACTAATGTCCTTTTAGGGAAGGAAATTTGTTGTCCTTACCTAGTCTGGCCTATATCTGACTCCAGCAGTGTGGCTGACTCTTAAGTGCCTTCTGAAATGGCCTAGCAGCTGTAACAAACTGCTACAAAGTCACAAAAAAAGGAATGAAACCGGGTGGACCACCTGGTATCAACCTAGGCACTGGAAACGATAACCGCAATCTCAGCCCTGTCAACAATG
This sequence comes from Cetorhinus maximus, assembly GCF_964194155.1. Lineage (NCBI taxonomy): Eukaryota > Metazoa > Chordata > Chondrichthyes > Lamniformes > Cetorhinidae > Cetorhinus > Cetorhinus maximus. The sequence goes on from NC_135884.1 coordinate 126,667,553, forward strand.
CAAAGTCCTCCTTAGTAACATCTGGGGGCTAATGCCAAAATTAGAGAGCTGTCTCACAGACTAGTCAAACAACAGCCTGACATAGTCATCCCAACGAATCATACCTTACAGATAATGTCCCAGACACCACCATCACCATCCTTGGGTATGTCCTGTCCCACCGGCAAGACAGGCCCAGCAGAAGTGGCGGCATAGTGGTATACAGCTGGGAGGGAGTTGCCCTGGGTGCCCCCAACATCGACTCTGGACCCTATGAGGTCTCAATGGCATCAAACATGGGCACAGAAACCTCCTGCTGATTGCCATGTACTGCCCTCAGCTGATGAATCAGTACTCCTCCATGTTGCACATCACTGAGGGTGACAAGGGTACAGAATGTACTCTGAATGAGGGACTTCAATGTCGATCACCAAGAGTGGCTCGGTAGCACCACTACTGGCTGAGCCCTAAATGACATAGCTGTAGACTGGGTCTGCGGCAGGTGGTGAGGGAAAAACTTGACCTCACCCTCACCAACCTGCCTGCCACACATGCATCTGTCCATGACAGTATCGGTAGGAGTGACCACCGCACAGTCATTGTGGAAATGCTTTCACATTGAGAATACCCTCCAACATGTGTGGCACTACCACTGTGTTAAATGGGATAGATTTAGGACAGATCTGGCAACTCAAGACTGGGCATCCATGAGGCGCTGTAGGCCATCAGCAGCAGCTGAATTGTGCTGGAGCACAATCTGTAATCTCATGGTCCAGCATATCCCCCACTCTACCATTACCATCAAGCCAGGGGATCAACCCTGGTTCAATGAAGACTGCAGGAGGGCAGGCTAGGAGCAGAACCAGGCATACCTAAAAATGAGATGTCAGCCTGTTGAAGCACAGGCCTACTTGCCAAACAGCATAAGCAGCAAATGATAGACGGAGCTAAGCAATCCCATAACCAATGGATCAGATCTAAGCTCTGCAGTCCTGCCACATCCAGTTGTGAATGATGGTGGACAATTAAACAACTGACTGGAGGAGGAGGCTCCACAAATATCCCCATCCTCAATGATGTAGGAGCCCAGCTCATTAGTGTGTAAGATAAGGCTGAAGCATTTGCTACAATCTTCAGCCAGGAGTGCCGAGTGGATGATCCATCTTGGCCTCCCCGGAGGTCCCCAGCATCACAGATGCCAGTTTTCAGCCAATTCGATTCACTCCACGTGATATCAAGACACAGGTGAAGGCATTGGATACTATGAAGGCTATGGGGCCAGACAGTATTCTGGCAAAAGTTCTGAAGACTTGTGTTCCAGAACTTGCCACGCCCCTATCCAAGCTGTTCCAGTACAGCTACAACACTGGCATCTACCCGGCTATGTGGAAAATTGCCCAGGTATGTCCTATACACAAAAAACAGGACAAATACAACCCGGCCAATTACTGCCCCATCGGTCTATTCTCGATCATCAGTACAGTAATTGAAGTGGTCATCAACAGTGCTATTGAACGGCACTTGCTTAGCAATAACCTGCTCAGCTTGACGCCCAGTTTGGGTTCTGCCAGGGCCACTCAGCTCCTGACCTCATTACAGCCTTGCTTCAACCATGGACAAAAGAGCTAAACTCCAGAGGTGAGGTGAGTGTGACTGCCCTTGACATCAAGGCTGTATTTGACCAAGCGTGGCATCAAGGAGCCCTAGCAAAACTGGCATCAATGGGAATCGGGGAAAACTCTCCACTGGTTGGAGTCATACCTAGCATGAAGGAAGATGGTTCTGGTTGTTGGAGGTCAATCATCTCTGCTCTGGGAAATCACTGCGGGAGCTAGTCAGGGTAGTGTGTTCGGCCCAACTATCTTCAGCTGCTGGAGGATATCCAGGAAAGAGAATCTAACCATTGTCGCTTGATATTCAATGGCATTGCCATCACTGAATCCCCCACTATCAACATTCTGGGGGTTACCATTGACCAGAAATTGAACTGGACTAGCCATATAAATACTGGGGCTGTCAGAGCAGGCCAGAGGCTAGGAATCCTGCAACGAGTACCCCACCACCTGACTCCCCAAAGCCTGTCCACCATCTATAAGGCACAAGTCAGGAGTGTGATGGAATACTCCCCATTTGCCTGGGTGAGTGCAGCTCCCACAACACTCGAAGCTTGACACCATCCAGGATGAAGCAGCCTGCCTGATTGGTACCACATCCACAAACGTTCACTCCCTCCACCACCGATGCACAGTCGCAGCAGTGTGTACCATCTACAAGATGCACTGCAGGGATTCACCAAGGCTCCTGAGACAGCACCTTCCAAACCCACGACCACTGCCAACTAGAAGGACAAGGGCAGCAGATAGATGGGAACACCTCACCTGGAAGCTCCCCTCTAAGTCACTCACCATCCTGACTTGGAAATATATCACCGTTTCTTCACTGTGGCTGGGTCAAAATCCTGGAACTGCCTTCCTAACAGCACTGTGAGTGTACCTACACCACATGATGTAGTGGTTCAAGAAGGCAGCTCACCATCACCACCTCAAGGGCAACTAGGGATGGGCAATAAATGTTGGCCCAGCCAGCGAATCCCACACCCCATGAATGAATAAGAAAAAACACTTTAACAAATTGGTGCTAGGTCTCCTTAATTAATCCACTGTTGCCCAAGTGACTAAGAGAAATTACATCTTGAATGAATTAAATTCTGGAATTTGTCCATTAGACCTCATTCCTTAATGCCATTTTTCTGTGACAACTGTAAACTAGTAGCCTTGGCAATAATCCACTGATATTGTTCAATTGCTATTGATGACAAACTGGTGATATAAGCAAGATAATGTGAACCATGAGAAAAATAGATTTCAGCCTCTACCAGTTGCGACATAGTCTGAGGCAGCTCTGAAGAAGGGCCATATGGACTCAAAACGTCAACTCTGTTTTTCTCTCCACAGATGCTGTCAGACCTCCTGAGTTTTTCTAGCATTTTCTATTTTTCTCTCTGAGGTAGTTTGCTGTTTCAGGCTGCAAATTGGTGGAAGATCTGAAGCACTTGTGTCCATCAATTAGGCATGTATAGGAGATTTTCCATTAGTAAAGGTAATGGCCCCCAAAAAAATAGCTGTTGTGGAACTTTAAAATACCATGTGTATCGTGTTTCTGTAGAAACAATTTTGCAAATGTCATGACCGTATAAATGAGCCCCCTATCTGCTGCTCTTCTTTTAAATTTGAAAACTGAGTTTGCCAGTAAATAGGCCTGGGGTTTTTTAATACATGTAAGTAAAGCTTTTTTGACCTCATACTCAATGTATTCTCTTGAGTTGTGACATATTAAAGGTGCATTATGTTGTACTGGCAGTTGCTTACAGTGTGGAACTTTGAGCTTGGTGTACTTTGTTGACATTCTAAGTATTGAAAGTAACTCTTTCGAGTTATCAACAGTCACAGATTGTAACTCTTTCGAGTACATTCACAGTTCTTGGTTTCCGGGAGTGGGACATGAACCCACAACCCTCTGATTCAAAGGCGAGGGTGCTATGAACTGAGCCACAGCTGACACCTCCAAGTATTGAAAGTAGATGAAGGCAAGCTTAAGGCTTATTGATTAGACTTCACTTTCCCCTTGTGATCAATGTGAACTGCTCGGCTGTTGATCTTGGAAGTGGGAAGGTAAGCCTCAAATTATTTTAACTTGTTCCTAATAAGATTTTCAAGTCACCTAAATGTGCTGTAACTTCAACTTTGTACCTGATTGGACACATCAGTTTATTCATATCCATCCCATTCCCCGACAACAATCTAAGATTAAGTCAGTCTGTTCGCAACCTTAATGTCGCATTTGATCCCGAGCTGAACTTCTGACCTCATGTTCATGCCATAACTAAGACTCTGCCTATTTCCACTTGTGTAACTTCGTCCTGGTCTTGGCTCATCAGCTGAAACTCTCCTTCATGCCTTTGTTACCTCTAGACTTGACTATTCCAATGCTCTCCTGACTGGTGCCTCATGTTCTACCCTCCATAAACCTGAGGTCATTGAAACTCTTCAGCCCATGTCCTTACTTGTACTGAGTCCCATTTACATATCCCCTCCATGTTTGCTGACCTACAGTAACTCAATATTAAACAAAGCCTCAATTTTAAAATACTTACTCTTATTTTCAACTTGGGGCCTTGGCAACTTAATTGCTGTTTGCATTGATGATAAACTTACTCCAAGTAAGTTCTTACACAAATTCATATGTACCAGTAAAGAGTTTGGGATGTTTGTTCCTTCCTGTGACTCTTGTCTCCTAAACTTTAGTAACACACACATGCTTGGATTTTTTTTCAGAGACCAAGCAATTCTGAAGTTTGGGGTGCAAATTGTTAACACCTTGTATGCAATGATTAGTGGCAGCCTGTGTCAGATGGGGCTTAGTTTGTAGCACGTTCCCCTTTGAGTCAAAAGCTTGTGGGTTCATGTCCCACGCCAGAACTCGGAGCACAAAAATTAAAGGCTGGCAGTACTGAGGGAATGCTACACTGCCATCTTTCAGATGAAATGTTAAGCGGAGGCCCTGTCTGTCCTTGGAGGTGGGTGTTAAAGATCCCATTGCATGATTCTGACAAAGAGCAGGGGCATTATTCCCAGGTGCCTAGCCAATATTTATCCCTAAATCACAAAAACAGATTGTCTAGCTCTTACCACATTGCTATTTGTGGGAGCTTGATGCGCGCAAATTGGCAGTTACTTTTTCTACGTTAAAACAGTAACTACACTTCTGTACTTCATTGGTTGTAAATGCTTTGTGTAGTTGTGAAAAGTGCTATAAAAGATTCTTTTATATATGCTTAAATATGACTCAGCGAGAGAAATGATATGCTCCAAACAGGTCCACCTTAACGTCTAGTATCACAAAGGTAGGTTTTAGTCCAGGCATAATTCAAAGGCAGTAAACTGAAAATGACTTTTTTTGCCCTGCCAAGTCTTTTGGGGCATTGCTGTTGGGATGTGGAGGGTGGGGGAGGAGGAAATGCTTGCATTCCAATGCAGTAATACTGATTCTCAGTGGTGTAAGTTGAAACCTGCATTGTCTAACTCCTGGCTCCAAATGTTGAGGTGCACTTCAGATACCAGAATCAGTACATATAAGCTATAATGTTCTTGAGCTAACAACCCAAATTGTCTTCATTTTATAGTATATTTTAAAAGATCCATAGAAGCAAGGGTATAATGGCCAATAAAATAGATTTTACATTTATCAGAACAACCATGAGCAAAAATAGTTTCTAGGAGATAGATAAATGAACTATTAAAAGAGGGGCAATCAGAAATAAACAATGTTGTACTTTCCAATCTTCGGATCTGATTTAGTTTCTTTGCTTCAAATTGAACTTAAAATCTCTTTAGGTTCACTTAAGGGCCCCTGTGGGTGGCCTGAACACGGAGAAGGAAACTTCATTTGTGATCTTTGTGATGTGATACTGCAAAATCGAGGATTTAAAAAAGCCCATACAATTCTTTTGAAGCCTGTCTATTCAACTTTCCCCAGGGCTTTGAATGCCCTAATACCTGTATCCCTACTTTCTATGCTTGGCAGTATTGTTGGATATTTATCTTGCATCGTGTGAAGTTGTTCCTTCTAGTAACTCTTGTATTTTTCACCACTAGAGTTATGATCTCTGGTCAGATTACCTTGCCTTATTTTAAAGTAATATTCAGTATTTATGTTATCTTAGCCATTTAATATTTTACACATTTCAGTATGATCTCCCGTAACCATTTTTTCTACATTAACTTTTCAGCATTTTACTGCAGATCATTCTCCTTACACATTGCATAATTCCTGTTCCTTTTGTCTTCAGTGCTTACATATTTCCTCTTGTAGCATAGCAACTAGAACTGTTGACAGTAATCAAAGTGCACCTTCAAAAAAGCAGAAGATCAAACCAAATTCTTTCCCAAAATGTGGGACAGGGATGAAAGACCAACATCATGGTGCATGCAACCATCCCAAAGGTCAAAGTGGGGGAAGTTTTACAATTGGCCCACGGACTGAAATGGGAATAGACCATGTTAGATGTGAAAGTAGAGGTGTATCCCTTGCCAAACATGTTTTGGCTATTTCGTGCCATAGACGTAATTTGACCGAAGTAAGAATTTCTTGATAAATCATACTGGAAGAAATCTGCTACCTTGTTGATCTGGAATTTGCTGTGCAATTTTCTCCTTTTAATTTGATAAAAGATTGCTATGAAAATCCTATTAACTCCCTATGGTCAGTGATGAGTAGTACTTGTTGTAAAGCATAAGTGCTTTGCTTTGTACTGGTTCCTGGCCTTTATTCTCCTCATGGTAGATTATGAGCTTTGGTTCACCATTGAAGACTGAGCAGATCTGCAGAGCAGCACTTTTCCATATCTCTGAGGGAAACAAAAATTTTTGAGCTGTTTTTAGTCACTGTCCTTAGCATGCTACTGCAGCATGGGTAAATGATTGGGGAATCAAAGAACAACTTATTTTAGTGGGGCCAGATGTATGCATACGTATGCTCATAAATAATTTAAAGTGTGAAAATTTCCTTGCAATGTCATGTTTTGGGTTTAAGGCATTGTGAGAAACCCTGGAGTTTAATAGTCTTTGCCTTGAAGCAATTGTGACTGTGATTGGAACATTTGAAGGGAAGGAGAAAGCAATTTTTTTTCCATTCCCTTTTAAAAAGTTAATGAAATTAAGTTAATTCCTGCAGTAGGACAATTTTCATCAGCTTATTTGATACAAGGGAATGGGTTTCAATTCAAATTTGTGGTCTTATCAGAGTGGGTTTGGATTTTCAGTGTCTAAAGTTCGATGCTGGAAGCTCAGAGGTCATTCTGCAAGGAGCTTCCAGGAGACTAGCTCCTGGTGACATGGTGTGTACATTTTTCTATCGATATCGAAAATGAAAATATCTGCTATTTCAGTGTGAGGAGGAAAAGAATCACTAATAACGAAAACACAAAATGCTGGAAATACCCAGCAGGCCTTGCAACGTCTGTGGAGAGAAACAGAGTTAATGTTGCAGGTCTAATATGACTCTTCAGAGTGTCTTCAGGAAAAGATGGTTGAATTGATTCAATTGCTGGAATGTTGAAATGCCTGCTTGCGATTGCCCTCCTTTTCAAGGAGAAAGTCCGTTTCTGATTGCTATTTGATGGACTTTTGCTGCAAAGTGTATGCCTGTGGGTATTGGGTGAAAACAAGAATGGATTTTGCTGTGGTGCCATCAGACCTCCAGCTTTGCACAAAGAATTGTCATTTGGGTGAGGTACCAAAAGGCTGTTAAGTACTTCATCCAGCACAAATAAAAAATGAACAAAAAACACATCTTCGCTTGAAAAGCAAAGGAAAAGGTTGGAGTAAAAATTCCTTTTGATGTTGCAACAACTAAGTCTTCAGCCTCATTTAGCCAACGGCTTTGTAGAAGTTCCTGTGCTGAATTTAATTAGAGTTTAGTGGACTGCATTGGTCTTGGAGTTTCTAGTAAGCCTGAGAAATAATAGCTGATGCCATTGCTGAGTTCATAGATGAAAATAAATTGCAGTAGTTTGACCTGATGTATTAGGATGTGTATGATGCATTTCAAAAATTCACTGTAATATATGCACAAAAGTTGATCTAAGTTTAGGCGTAAGGATTCTGCTTGACAGAAGTGGAAACACTGAAGGAAGATGCTTGTGTTCTGAACTGCATTTGTCATTTAATTTAGACATTATTTCAGCTATGCCCTGTCAATATCTAACTTGATTTCTCTGACATTTCAGAGCACTGGCAAAACTCTTGCATACCTCTATTGGAACAAATACATGCCGTGGTGGAGAACTATGGAATCGGTAAGCACTGCTATAAATTTTTATTTTCTTTTATGTCCAGCCCTTGGTCCCTCCAATTATTCCACAGATAGATAGTACATGGAATGGAATTGGTTAGAGGCTTTGAAAAGCTCTTAGTATTGTTGTAAAATAAAAAGCATCATACCTAAAATTCCAGCAATAGCTTTGAAATGTTGAAAGTTATTATTGACCCAGAGTGACATTTATCCCATAAATAAGAGAATTTGGTGGTTCTCCAGATTCTCCCTTTGGAGTTGCCTTGATATTAGTAAGCTTTTCAATCTAATCATACTAACATGAGCATTTCTCTTCAGTTGTATATGATATTCAAGAATAATAGGAAGCTAGGTAAAGGTGGGAGGGTAGCACTGTTGATCAAGGATGGTATTGGTGCAATAGTTAGAGATGACCTTGGTTCAGGAGATCAGGATGTAGAATCGGTTTGGGTGGAGATGAGGAATAGTAGGGGAAAGAAGCCACTAGTGGGAGTGGTCTACAGGCCCCTAACAATGACCACAAAGTAGAACAAAGTGTACAGGAAGAAAAATTGGGTGCTTGTGATAACGGGGCAGCAATAATCATGGGTGATTTTAATCCACATGTAAATTGGAAAAATTAGATTGGCGATAGTAGCCTGGATGAGGAGCTTGAAGAATGCTTTCAAGGGAGCTTCTCAGAGCAGCATGTTCTGGAACCAACTAGAGAGCAGGTTATATTAGATTTGGTAATGTGTAATGTGACAGGATTAATTAATGGCTTCAGCGTAAAGGCACCCCTTGGTTGCAGCGACCCCAATATGATTGAATTTTACATTCAGTTTGAAAGGGAATGGAGTGGGTCTAAGACTAGTATTTTAAATTTAAATAAGGGCAATTATGTGGGCTATAAAGCTGAGCTACCTAAAGTGAACTGGGATAGTAGACTACTACTAGGTCAATAGAGAAGAAGTGGCAGGCATTTAAGGGGATATTTCAGAATACTCAGAATAAGTATATTCCTACAATAAAGAAAAATTCTAAGGGGAGGACCCACCATCTGTGGTTAACCAAAGAAGTTAAGGAAAGTGTCAAACTTAACAAAGAAGTGTATAACTGTGCAGAGATGAGTGGCAGATGAGATGATTGGCCAGAATGTAAATAACAACAGAGAGTGACTAAAAGATGAATCAGGAGAAAGAAATTAGAGTATGAGGGGAAGCTAGCTAGAAATGTAAAAACAGATAGCAAGAGTCTCTACAGGTATTTAAAAAGGAAAGAGTAAGTAAAGTGAGTGTTGGTCCTCTAGAGAGTGAGAATGGGGAGTTAGTAGTAGATAATAAGGAAATTGTGGATGGCATGAACAAATATTTTGCTTCTGTGCTCACTATAGAGGATACAAAAAGCGTCCAAGTAATGGCTATAAATCAGGAGTTGGAAGGGAGAGGGGATCTTGATGAAATTACAATCATTAGGGAAGAGGAACTAAGCAAACTGATGGAGCTGCGGGCTGACAAGTCTCCGGTTCCTGATGGGCTTCATCCTCGGGTCTTAAAACAGGTGGCTAATGAGTTAGTAGATGTGTTGGTGTTAAATTTCCAAAATTTGCTAGATTCTGGAAAGGTTGTGTGACTTTGGAACTCCCCTTCTTGGAAAGTGGTGGAGGTGGGTGTCATTAAATATCTTTAAGGCAGAGGTAGATAGATTCTTGTTAGGCAAGGAAATCAAAGATTATTGAAGGTAAATGGGAATGTGGAATTCGAAATGCAAACACATCAGCCATAATCTTATTAAATGGCAGAGCAGGCTCGAGTGGCTGAATGGCTACTTCTCCTATTTTGTATGTTCGTATGTCTGTGGATCTTGCAATGCGTTCTGTAAATTGCTATTTGAAGTGTTAACCTGTGAGATTTCCATGAAAGGGCTGCGCCCCCAGCCACTTGATGTTGACAGAGGCTGAAATATCCAGTAGTTTAAACTGTCTAAGTGAATCAAACATACCTGGTCATTATCGGTGCATGGAGGGAAGCCCATGGTGGACAATGGAAGTTGACAGATAATGGGGTGAGCAGTGCACTGACCGCCTCTTGGGAGGAATACACTGATCAGTTGTTAGGTGGAACTGTAGAGTCTCGCATCTTAGGCAGCCCCTTGGGATCAAGGATGACTTGCTTCCACTCCGGTTCGATGGATTCTGAGATGGCTGATGAGTTCCAATGTGTGATCTGCAGACTCTGCTGCATGTGGGACAAGTGGTCCTTGGAGGGTTCGGTAAATGAGTTGTTCGGAGGTTTGTGCTCGCACTGAGACGCCTCGACTTCACCCCTGTGTCCCTGACAAAGTCTCTCTTTGTTTGATGCCTCCCCAAATGAACCTTCTCCATTTTGGTCAGCATACCTGGCAAGCTGTTTTGTTTCACAACTTTTATTAATAAAGAACAATATTTGCAAAGAAATGATTTAAAATGAAGCATGTATAAGAGATTCCTCTGCTTCAGTGAACAAGTTTTTCCTGTCATGCTGCTCCTCGCAGCATGATTTCCAAAGTATGGCAACACAGGTAGGCTTATTCTGTACAAAAACATAAGTTTTTGTTGTAATGTCTTTCTGAAGTTATGCAGGAAAACAACAGACCAAGGTGTTGCTTTTGCATACCTGAATATCTTTGCCTCTCTTCTCATCAGTGTACCTCATTCCCCATTTTTTCTGAAGGTATTGCCTGCTTGCTGGAAAACAATTCCATTGATGCTACTAGCTTTCCTTAACATTTGTCCATGTGGCAATTTATTTGTGTGAACTTTTTCAACCATTTGAGGGAAAGAAATCACAACTGAATGATCTTGCCCTCATCTGGCACTGTTTTGACAGATGTGAGAGAGAAACCAAAACTGGTTTCTTTGATAATTCCCCCCCTCCTGGGACTGAGGTCAACTGTAGCTCTCCCACTGTTGGAACTGAGATCAACCAATTTGCCCATTTAGGGAATGCCTAAAAACTTTACTTGATTATTTATTTTTAAGTAATTCCTAAGTCATGGGTTCATTGCATGCAGCAGGTCTTTGTTCTGTTCCATCCGTCATCAGGGGGAGGCAGTGCTGTAGTGGTAATGTCACTGGACTTGTAATCAAGAAGCCCAGGCTAATGCTTTGGGGACAAGGGTTCAAATCCCACCATGGCAGCTGGTGAAATTTAAGTTCAATTAATAAACCTGGAATTGAAAGTTACTCTCAGTAATAGTGACCATGGAACCATTGTCAATTGTCGTAAAAACCCATCTGGTTTACTAATGTCCTTTGGGGAAGGAAATCTGCCATCCTTAGCTGGTCTGGCCTACATGGTTGACTCTTAATGGCCCTCTGAAATCATGTGGCAAGCCACTTGGTTCAAGGGTAATCAAGGGTAAGGGATGGACAACAAATCCTGGCCTTGCCAGCAACGCCCACACCCCATGAAAGAATAAATTTGAAAAAAAGTAGTGACAGAAGGGATCATCAACATCGCTATCAAGCGGCACTTAGCAATAACCTCACTGAAACTCAGTTTGGGTTCCGCCAGGGCCACTCAGCTCCTGACCTCATTACAGCCTTAGTTGAAACATGGACAAAAGAGCTGAACTTGGTGAGGTATGAGTGACTGCCCTTGACATCAAGGCAGCTTTTGACTGAGTGTGGCATTCAGGAGCCCAAGCAAACCTAGAGTGAATGGGAATCAGGGAAAACTCTCCACTGGTTGGAGTCATAACTAGCACAAAGGAAATCGCTTTGGTTGTGGTTGTTGGAAGTCAGTCATCTCAGCTCCAGGACATCACTGCAGGAGTTCCTCAGGGTTGTGTCCTAGATCCAGCCATGTTCAGCTGCTTCATCAATTACCTTCCTTCCATCATAAGGTCAGAAGTGAGGATGTTGGCTGATGATTGCACAATGTTCAGCACCGTTCTTGATGACTCATTCTGAAGCAATCCATGTCCAAATGCAGCAAGACCTGGACAATATCCAGGCTTGGGGGTGACAAGTGGCAAGTAACATTTGCACCACACAATTGTCAGGCAATGACCATCTCCAACAAGAGAGAATCGAACCATCGATCCTTGACATCCAATGGCATTACCATCACTGAATCCCCCACTCTCTACATTCTGAAACTGAACTGGGCTAGCCATATAAATAATGTGGCTATATGAGCAGGTCAGAGGCTAGGAATCCTACAGCAAGTAACTCACTTCCTGACCCACCGAAGCCTGTCAACCATCTACAAGACACAAGTCAGGAGTGTGATGTAATACCCTCCACTTGCCTAGATGAGTGGACAGCGCCATTCAGGACAAAGCAGCCCACTTGATTGGCACACCATTCACTCCGTCCACGTAGGGTGCATAGTGGCAATAGTGTGTACCATCTACAAGATGCACTGCAGGAATTCACCAAGGCTCCTTAGCACCTTCCAAACCCATGACCACTACCATCTAGAAGGACCAGAGCAGCAGACCCTTGGGAACACAACCACCTGTAAGTTCCTCTCCAAGGCACTCACCGTCGTGACTTGGAAATATATTGCCGTTTATACACTGTCGCTGGGCCAAAATCCTGGAACTCTCCCCCTAACAGCACTGTGGGTGTACCGACACCACGTGGACTGCAGTGGCTCAAGAAGGCAGCTCACTGCCACCTTCTCAAGGCCAATTAACGATGAACAATAAATGCTGGCCTCACCTGCGACACCCACATCCCATGAATGAGTAAAAAAAAATCTACTTTTTCATCAGAATTTATTAAATGCAGCATAAATAATTCTTTTTGTGGTTAATTCAGCAGTTTTGAAAAATCTTGATATTCCTTTTAATATTTTCAGTTGTAATGGTCTGTGGCTCTGAAACTTGCATGGTGCTATTTGTTTCCTTTGTAATATTTGAAAAGGATAGAAGTAGCTTAACATTGCACTGCACATATTATAATGTTGTGCTCAGGAACCCGAGTTCCCTCTGCTTGATTCTGGCATGAATGTATGTGGAGAATTTTCTGGCGGCTTTGACATCAGGTTGTTGGCATTATAATGTGTGTGTAGGTGTGAGATAAAAACCATGAATAAAAAACGGCTGCTGATTATAATTGCATTCAGCATTTGGCATTACTTTTCAATTACCTGTAAAGCTTTTAGAATAGGAAGACCAGAATGTAGAGCGAAGGCTGTCCCATTAATATTCCACTGAATTCAACAAGCTTATTAACAACTTGCATATTTCAAATTTTTGATGTGTTGGTTTGAAATGTAAATTCCATTTCCATTAGGATGTACTGTATGTGAAAAGCACTGAAGCAAGTTGAAATTGATGCATGGATTGTTCAGAAAATAAATAAAGCATTTTGTGTTTTTGGGTGTCCAGCAACACAGCATTGATTTAAGTTCTTCAGTCGTAACTGTCTTTCTATCACTTTTCCCATACTACTTATTTTCTCACTGAGGTAGGGTCCTTTTGCACTGTAACCAGGGTCAAAGTTTTATTGAAGCATGCATACCCTGATTAAATGTAATCACCTACATTTACTGGTTTTGTACATTACAGTATCTCGTGTATGTTAGCAAGATTATTCCTTTTTTTTTATTGTACGTACGTAATATTTTATATTCAGACTGTTTTCCTGTTACTTATGGAATTTTGACTTTGCTTAAGGCCACTCTCTTTACTTGAGTACTAGATGCCCTCTTATCTGCTGGCTTCAAAAGCTGCTTATTTTACAGTAGGTATGTTGGAATCTGCCTGACATTGCCATGCTAATTTCCTCTACTATAAATGCTTCATACATCTGGCCAGCAATATTTTCCCCCAAGTTATTCTGGCTACTGTATGTGGAGTGCTTTCTTTAAGTACAAGAGTTCTCATTGAAAAAAAAATACTGCTGTGTGAAATGTCTGTACTTACGCAGAATATCTATGAAGGTGAGGTTTGTTTTGCTCTCAAACTTTGATTTGCTTTACTTGGTCGATGAGCTGTGACCAAAGAGAAGTGCTGATGCATGGGATATTTATGTTTGTGGATTTGTTTTTTCTTTTTAAAAGAAGTTATATTTTTGACTTCCATGTTTCAAACTGCTCTATATCCCAGGTAGTGTTTTATCTCTTGCTCGGGTATGGATAAATTCATAATATGTACAAAGAGCAAACCCTAGATGATTCCTTTACTGGCATTATCATGTTTACTCAAGTGATCTTCCTTTTCTCCAGAAGGTTATAAAATAACATTACTCTGGAATTTGACTTTAATTTGCAAACAAATTTATTAAACAGTGAATGAAGCAAGTAATAATGCAAATATATATTTTTTCAGTAGTTAATATGCTTAGCTAAGTCTGAAGAACCATGTTAAACTGTCATTTTTACATAATGTTTCCTTTTTTTCACCATCTCTGAAATCTCATTTTACATCATCCCTGAAGGCTTCCAAAAGGGTCTCCAATTTAAACAAGAGTGGTTGATAAATAAAACTTTTTAAATGGTGACCGGGGTAAGCAAATTTAAATAACTGATGTCAAACATATAATTATAGAATGATACCGCATAGAAGGAGGCTGTTTAGCCTATTGTACCTATGTCAGCTCTTTGGAGTTATCTACTTAGTTTTACAAATCAGCTCATTTCCCCAGAGCCCTGTAGATATTTTTTCCTTCAATAATTTATCAAATCCTCTTTTTGATGTAATAATTGAATCTGCTTCCCTAACACTTTTGTCAAGCAGTCCATTCCAGATCACAGCAATGCTGTTTTTCCTTTAAAGTCCTCATGTCACCTGTAGTTCTTTTTGCTAATCACCTTAAATCAGTTTGCCAGAAGAAACAGTTTCTTATTATTTAAACATTCATGATTTTGAACCTCTATCAAATCTGCACTTAACCTTCTCTGCTTAAAGAAGAACAACCTAAGCTTCTCCAGCCTCTCCACATAATTGAGGATCTTCATCCCTGGTACCATTTTGGGAAATCTCTTCACACCTCACCAAGGCCTTGACAGTCATCCTAAAGGATGGTATTCAAAATTGAACAGTATACTCCTGTTGAGGCCGAACCAGTGTTTTCGTAAGTTTTAGCGTAACTCATCGCTTTTGCTCCCTGTTCCTCTCTTAGTAGAGCCAAGGTTCCTATATGTTTTTTAAACGGTTCTGTCAACATTTCCTGCCACCTTCAAAGACTTGTGTTCTTATATCCCAATTCTCTCCATTCCTGCAACCTGTTTAACCTTCTACCATTTAATCTATATTATCTCTCCTCATTTCTCATACTAAAATGTATCACTTCACACGTATGTGTTAGATTTCATCTGCCATGTATCTGCCCATTTCACCAACCTGTTTGTCCTCTTGAAGTCTTGTATACTATATTTCTGTGTTTCAAATAATTTTCAAGTTTTGACATTGTGCTATATATACA
Source organism: Cetorhinus maximus (assembly GCF_964194155.1). Taxonomy (NCBI): domain Eukaryota; kingdom Metazoa; phylum Chordata; class Chondrichthyes; order Lamniformes; family Cetorhinidae; genus Cetorhinus; species Cetorhinus maximus. The sequence continues at coordinate 126,682,779 of NC_135884.1, forward strand.
CAACCAGGTTATTAGTGTATATCAAAAAGAGCAATGGTCCTAAAACTGATCCCAGAGAACACCATTATATATCTCCATTCTACTCTTTCAGCAGGCCTTCCTGCCCACTGTGCCTGCTGGTTGCTAATTTTCCCATCCTACTCTCCTCTTCCAGTGCTAACTCTACTGGTGGATGACTATCACTCTCTGCCTCTGCATCTCTCTTCCACTTGTGAACAAGGCCTTTGCCATCCATGAGCTTGTTTTAGATGATTGCATGGATGTTATGGCCTTGATTTAAAAAGTTGGCTGATGAGTGATGACATCTTCCCACCTTAATGAAACTTTCCCACCTGGCTTGTACCTACTAACACTTGGCTCGCTCAAACCATGACAGTTCACACCTTGATACTCCACTGGTATATCACTTTGTTCCACCTCTCACCTGTCATTTAAAATCCTCCTTCTCTACCACCCATCCAAGCAACAGGCCAATTTCTGTCCAAGATATCTTCACTGCTTTCCTCCCTCTGTATCTGCACTGAGAAATTTCTAATTCTGTGTTTTCAACTTTCTTTTCAAATCATGATGCACTGTTTTCCTCTGAGTTGGTTGCCTCATTATCCACTCTAAATATCTTCCTCCATATAAACCTCCCTGTCCATATTCACGACAGCGCCTTCAACTCGACCCAGCCATCTCACATGACGTCGCTTCTCCATCATGTGAATCTTGGGTGAGGCTGTCTTTGATCATTTCCTTTAATCACTTGCCATCCATGTCCTTTTCTCCTTTCAACCCCACTTCTCTGTCTGTCCCTAGGGGGAAAAAAATCACTTCCCTAATCACTTAGAAATGCGCTTTCAAATTTCCAGCAGTCTTTGGCACTCATTTCTGCTATGCTTGATCTGCTCAATCACACCATCCCCTTTTCCCCGTTAAAACCATTACTCCCTCTCACCTTTGCTGTTCACTCAGTATACCCTTCATCTCTGCTCCCTGAAGTCCAATGGGTGATAACTTGAACATCTATGCCAGACAATTGACTTAACCATTGATTGTCAGATCTGGAAATGATCACGTAAAACACTACTAGTTTCTGCTCTTGTTTGCCAAAATTACCCACTATTCTAGGATCGTCCTAGAAGCAAAGGTAATCCTGCCTCCTCTGCCCTCGCCTCCAACAAGTGTGAAGAGCTTATGAACAACCTTGTCACGAAGATTGAGCCTATCTGCTCAGCTAACTTGGCTGCTTCTCTCCCATTCCTGAGCCTATGGAAGAAGCCCACCATGCCCAAGCCCTGAATTCACACTTTACCCAGTTTCCCTCCTGTCCCTCGTTTTGTTCTCTTAAAGTTGATCTTGATCCCAAGTTCCACCACCAGCTCTCTAGACTGTTGTTCCCACTGGACTACTAATGGCCCAACTTCCCTTTCAGGTCCCCATTTACGCTGATGGTAACTGTTTCTACTCCTCAGATACTGTCTCTTTACCCTTCAAATCTGACATCATCACTCTTCTCTCCCCAACCCCCCCCAAAATTCCACCTTTTGACTTCTGTCCTTGTGAACCACCATCGCATCTCCAACCTTCCTTTCCTCTCCAAAGTGCTTGAAGGTGTTGTTCGCTCTCAAATCTGTGCCCCTCTTTCTTGAAATTCCATGGTTAAATCCCTCCAGTGAGACCTCTGCCCCACCCAGAGTTTTAAATTACCCTTATCGAAGTCATGAATGGCATCTGGTATCACTGCAGCTGGAGTAAACCAGCCCTCATGAATTGCCTGCAGCCTTTGACATGGTTGACCGCAATATTCTTCACCAATGCTTCTCTTTTGTCATTTTGCTGGGTAGGGTTGCTCTCACCTGGTTCTATTCTTACCCATCCAGCCATAGTCTGTGAATCACCTGCACCGGCCTCCCTTCTCACTGCAGCACTGTTAGCCCTGTAGCACCTCAAAGATCTCTCCTGGGCCCCTTCCTATTTTTTAAGCTTCAAGCCATTGCTTCTCCCCGATTTTAATTGCTTCACCGCAGCCGTACCTTCTGCTGCTTGGGGTCTAAGTGCTAGAATTTCCTCCGTAAACTTCTTCATCTCTCTACTTTTTAAGATGTTCCTTAAAACCTACCTCTTTGATCAAGCTTTTAAGTCACCAGTCTCATTGTGGCTTGGTGTGAAAACACTCTTGTGAAGCACCTTGGGACATTTTACAACATTAAATGCTTTTTACATAAATGTGAGCTGCTATTTGTTGTCATTGTCATTACAAATTATTATCCCTAAAGGTTTCCCTACTGTTGGCATTAGGCAGAATAGCCTGTAGTTGTTGCCAGATTTATTCCCTTTTTTAAAATAAGTATAACATTTGCAATCCTGCAGTCCTTTTCCAGCAGCCCCATGTATACATACTTGAAAATGTCCTGCAAAATCTTTTTATTTGAATTGAATGGCTTGGCCCCCTCCCATGGACAAACCTTAGACAAACTGACTAATTCTGTGACAGTTTTATATAATTAAGGTTTATCATGATTTCTGCGCGTAAATCTGTTTTTAACCCCATATAATGTGCCAGAATTAAAAGCAATCAGTGACATTCTAAGTTGTAGTTAAAAATGCTTCATTTTTGCCACAGCTTAATTGGTCTTGGAAGAGACCAACAGCAGCAATGATGTTTTGGCCTGGAGGATTCTGAAGTCATTGGATAGTGATCAGGCGCAGAAACCCTGGTTATCTTCTGTCTCTTGGAGACCGTGAAACCAGATGTACTTCCTCAACAACTTTTCTGAGCCGAGATCTCTCATGCCAACTGAGACAAATGATTGTATCTGTCTGCAAAAGCAAAATTCTGTGGAAACTGGATATCTGAAATAAAAACAGAAAACGTTGGGAATGCTCAGCAGGTTTGGCAGCATCTGTGGAGAGAGAAATAGTTGACTCGTCAGGTCGTTGATCTGCTTGTCAGAACAGTTCTGACAAGTTCAGTTCTTTACTTAAAATTTAGCAACTTTTAAGTTATTCCCAAAAGAATAATACTCTTCATGGCAAGATTCTAAATGATGCAGAATATTTCATGTTTAACATGCCTGTTTATTGCCTTTGGGGTTAAATTGAAATGGAAGAGAAGCAGAAAAATATGCTAGTAAAATTTAGCCTCTTTTCTTGATGGCAGTTATGACCATGTGGTGCTATTTCTGTTACAAGCTAAATGGCTGCCAAAAACTTAAATCACAAATGCTATGTGCTAAGAGGCTTCCAGTGCTAATGTAAATTTGCTGTACAGTGTACCTATGTAGAAATTTCTTCTACCGAATAAACTTGTGTCCAGAAGTGCATTTTTACTTATTACTGTTTAAACTTCAGAATAATTTTCAATTTGTGGACCTGTAAACAAATTCACTGTTTTTAGATTCATGACAAACATTTTAATGAATGGGCTAGATAGGCAAACCCAAGGGGTCATAAATTACCAGCCACTTTTCTTTTTCTGCACTTTTAGCAAGTGACAATTTACCACTAACCTGCTTCAACAAGTTTAATAGCATTGCTAAGCTGTTTCCAACTTCATTAATTTTATTGTTTACATAATTCAATTTAAAATGACCATGGGGCATTTGAGTTGAGAGAAAAAGAGAGCTGGGGAACTGAGTGTTATAGGTGAGCTGATTTCAAGTGTGTTTGTTTATGAAAGGATTGGAATTTTTCATTGTCTTAGCTGAGCATGTTGTTTAAAGGAAATTATACTGATGGAAAAAGAAAATGAATTGATATATAACAAAGAGTTGGAACATGTGAAAAGCTGGTTAAATTAAACTTTGTGCTGCATACTGCACCCGGTGGACCTTTACACAGTCATGGAAAATAAAAAAGAACAAACCTTCATTTGGCTTTGACTCTGTCATAGAAAGAAAGCTGTCATTGTTGAATTATGTCATCGTTGAGAGTGTTTGTCTCTTCCTCCTGTTACTTAGTTGATGGTCCAGCACTGTATCATGACTGAATGTGATTAGGCTACAGAACTTTGCACTGGCCCATTGTGTGCCTGTTTAGTTTTATTAAAGACTTTGAGCATAAATGTAACCATGTATTGTAGCCTCATTATGTTGGTACCACATTTAAAGGTATGTTGGTGCTCTTTCTATCACTTTATACTCACTGAACCTGGCTTTATCTTGTGGCTTGGCAATGGTGGGGGTATAAGGGATGTGGTGAACCGTAGGGTTACAGATTGTGCTGGTATACAACTCTGCTGTTGATGGCCCATGGATTCCCAGTTTTGGGCTGCTCATACTGAACCTTCAAGCAACCACGGCACACAATGTAGGATGCCCCTTTACCGTGCAGGTGCGATTTTGATGCTTTAGCACTTTTTAGTGGTCACTTTTTATTGATGTTAGCATGGATAGATGCGTCTGTGACCGGTTGGTGAACACACATTAAAGTAGGTTACTCCTTCATGTTGGTCCACTTATTCCTGCAGTAGTTCCAGTCTGGCAATTATGTCCTATAGGATGATGGCCAACTCGGTCATTAATGGTACAGTTCATTGCCATGGTGCACATGAAAGCTAGCTGCTGAGAATGTTGTGCGCCCTTGCTTCCTTCAAGTGGAGGAGCACTGATTAGTTGCTGGCGGGTGGGTGAAATCGGTGGGTAGCAGAAGATTTCCTTGGTTTTGTTTAACTTAAAGCTATGAGACTTCATGAGGTCTTGTGTCAATATGAATGATTCTCAGGGCATTACCCAGCTTGTTTGTGTACCACATTGGTTCCACTTTTGGAAACCCGTTGTGCTCGTAGGATTGGGCCTAACCAGGAATATTTACTTAACGTTTCTGTAGTCGTTTGATACAACTAGTGGCTTGTTAGGCTATTTCAGAGAGCAGCTAAGAGTAACTACATTGCAGTAAGCCTGGAGTTGCAGGTAGGTGACACTGGGTCAGGATGGCAAATCTATTTTCCTGAAGGACATTACTGAACCAAATGGATTTTTTTTTAATGGCAGTCCAGTAGTTTCGTGATCATTACTGACACCAGCTTTTTATTCTGGATCTCTATTCATTAATTGAATTTAAATCCCCCAGCTGCTGTGGTAGGACTTGGACTTGTCCCCAGAGCATTAGTCTTGGCCTCTGGATCACTAGTCCAGTAACAAGTGCAGTTGGGGATGGGCAATAAACACTGGCCTTGCCAGCGATGCTCACATCCCACAAATTAATAAAGAAAAATGACAGAAGATTAGCTGATGGATATGTCTTGAGTATGGTTATTGTCAGCTGTTTAATCTTTTTTTGAATAGCTCTATTACTTGGCCACCAGTTCCCCAAAATGTTACTGGCATACGAAAATGATAGAAAACCTGTAACTCAAAACCACACACAATTCTTTACACTGTCTCTTTTCATTTTTGGTTTCTAAACATTTTCTTTCCTTTCATATATCCAGTAGGTGCCATGGCCTTCCAAGTTGACTTAATCTGAAGAAAAATTACTCAACAGGCTTGTATTTATTCAATGCCTTTTTAAAAAACATGCAAGCCTGCAGATGTACTCCTTCAAGGAGCTTGAATAGCAATGAGCTCTGAAAAATATGAAACTTGATGTAACTCCTTTATTTATTTTTACTGTGACATAATCTATTTACCACGTTCTTTATTATAATGCATTGGGTGTTTTTTTAAATTATTTGTCTTGATGCTGTTTTGGGTGGTACAGTGGCTATGGGAGAGCAGTGCTTCATTCTTTGGAATCTGTGTTTGAAGTAATCGATTTGTATGGAAAGTAGGTTTTTCAACCTTTTACTGAATGGAATATTTGTGCTCTGTAATAGAACATAGGTGAGGATATTTGCTGTTTAAAGTAAATAATTGACCTCCAGTAGTGGAATAGAAGTCAATATTGCTTTTTAGGAGGAAACTATGGAAAGGTATGGTGATGAATATGTGGCACTAATGTCCTTTCTTATCTGCCTGTCTTCCATTACCAAACCTGTCCAGCTGCCACTATTAATTTCTAATGCTGAGATTTGGTGCTTATTTCTTGTGTTCCAATGAGGGAAATCAGGGATGGAATGAATATTGGTTGCTGGATCGATCTCAAGACTATGTAAAGATATTCTGATATGACACTGGCCTTGCAGTGATTGGTAAAGCTCCTTCAGTGAACTGTGGAGGCTGGGTCAATTCCATCTTCTGTTCAAGCTGTACACATTCTTTGGCTGAAGTAGAAGCAGCACTGAATACTGGCAATTGAAGGTAATAACTAAGGTATAGAACAGAGTGAAATGCAAGGCGATCTTGGGAGAATTGGGATCAGCATGGGAATGTATGAGCTACAGGGTAAAAGGGAGTTTCATACATTTTCTCTGATGACTGAAGATTGTAATGTCAGTTTAATTTTTTTCTTCTTTGTAGAAAGGAGTGTCTTGAGACTTGAATTTAAAGGTCTAAGCTCGCTATGGCTGCTGAGCATGGTAGATTTTCTGAAGAGCCCCTATTTCTCCATTCATCTGTTAGGGGTGTAGCCTATTCTGAGTGTTAGCCAGTTTTTTTCATTGTGCTTTCGGTTTGCCATTTTATTCTCAAAGTATTAAAATTATTTCAGTTGACCACAGCCACAACCGTAATATTTCCCTCCCTTTTGACAAACTCACCATATTATGACATCTAAAATGCACTTTGACTTATGTAATGTGTCGGTATAATACCCTAGAAACATAGAAAGTTTATGGCACAGAAGAGGCCATTTGGCCTATTGTGCCTGTGCTGGTTGAGAAAGCTATTCAGAGCATCCGAATCGCAGCAGACCATTGGATGTGAAGGCGGTAACTCCCAATAAAATATTGTATATCCAACAATGCAGCAATTTGAGATACAGAAAAGGATTAAAAATAGAGATATTTTGTGACTTAGATCTTGTATTTGTAATTATCAGTTGTTTAAATTCTGCCTCTGGGAAATATGTAATTAATCCTGAATGCTGGCTTCGTCATTGGTTAGTGCCATGAAGTGCAAAAATAAGATCAGAGCAGGCTGAAACAGTAAAGAGACAGAATTAAGGGCTATTTATCTGAATGCTTGCACCATTCATAAGATAAATTAATTGTTTGTAATTGAAAAATAGAAATAACTGAATGATACGATGGCTATTACAGAGACGTTGCAAGGTGATCAAGGCTGGAACCTAAATATTTGAGGTATTTGACATTTTGGAAGGACTGGAGGAAAGCAAAAGGAGATGGGCTAGCTCTGTTAATGAAAGGTGAAATCAGTACAATTGAGAGAAATGATCTTGGTCCCGAAGATCAAGAGGTAGAATCAGTTTTGGTCGAGATAAATAGCAAAGGAAAGAAGTCACTGGTGGGAGGAGTTTACAAGCCCCCTAACAGTAGCTACACAGCAGGACAAAAGTATACATCAAAAAATAATGGGGGGTTGCAACAAAGGTATTGCAATAACCATGGGTGACTTTAATTTTCACATTGATTGGACCAATCAACTTGGCAAAGGTAGCCTGGAGGATGAACTCATAGTATATGCGGGACAGTTTCTCGAATAATACATTCTGGAATTTCGTGGGAACAAGCTATTTTGGACCTGATAATGTGTATTGAATTAATTAAAGACCTCATAGTAAAAGATCCTCTCACCAAGAATGATCATAACATGATGGTTTTGCATATTAAGAAATGTAGGCCTATAACTGGTGCTTTAAGCTTAAGTAAAGGCAATTAGAGGTATGAAGGCAGAGTTGGCTAAAGTGGACTGAGTAAATAGGCTAAAAGGCAAGATGATAGAGAAGCAGTGGCAGACATTTAGGGAGATATTTCGTAACTGTCCTCAAAGCTATAGTCCATTGAGGAAGCAAGACTCTAACAGAAGGATGTACCATCTGTGGCTAACTAAGAAAGTTAAGGGTGGTATCAAATTGAAAGAAAAGGTGTACAATACTGCAAAGATTAGTGGTCGGCCAGAAGATTGGGAAAGTTTTAGAAATCAGAAAAGGATGCCTTAAAACAGGGATAAATTGGAGTAGGAAAGAAAACTAGCAAGAAGTATAAAAGCAGACAGTAGAAGTTTCTATAAGTATATAAGAAGCAAAAGTGTAGCTCAAGTGAGCATTGTCGCCTTAGAAGGTCAGACTGGGGGATTAATAATAAGAAATAAAAAAATGGCAGAGGCTTTGAACAAATATTTTGTATTCGTCTTCACGGTAGAAAACACAAGAAGCATCCCAAGAATAGTGGAAAATCAAGAGGTAAAAGGGTGGGAGGGACTTAAAATAATCGCTATCAATAGAGGACAAGATAATGAGCATGCTAATGAAACTTAAGGCTCACAAGTCTCCTGAACTTGATGGCCTGCATCCTACGGTCTTAAAAGAGGTGGCTGCTGAGATATTGGATGCATTGGTTGTAACCTTTCAAAATTCCCTAGAATCTGGAAAGGTCTTAGTGGATTAGAAAAACTGTTGTTGCAATACATACATCTGTTCCTTAAATATTAACCATTACCTATCCACTGTTATGCCTTTTTAATGAAGTTCCCCAATCTATCTTGGCCAACTCACACCTCACACCCTCGTAGTTTCCTTTGTTTAGATTTAGGACCCTAGTTTTGATTGGACTACTTCACTTTCCAACCTAAGGAAGAATTGTATCATGTTATGGTCACTGTTCCCTAAAGGACCCCCGCGCAACAAGATTATTAATTAACCACTTCTCATTGCAGAAAACCAAATCTAGGATAGCCTGTTCCTTAGTTGGTTTTTTAGACCAGTACATCGAGGAACCATCTTGTACACACTCCAGGCATTTATCCACCACAGTATTATTGCTAATTTGGTTTGCCCAGTCTATATGTAGATTAAAGTCCCCCATGATGACTGGAGCACCCTTGTTACATGCATCTCTAATTTCCTGTTTAATACCGTCCCCTACCTTACCACTAATGTTTGGAGGCCTATAGACAATTTCCACAAATGTTTGCCACTCCTTGTTGCTTCTTAGCTCCACCCAGACTGATTCTACATCTAGATTTCTCCCCCCACCCCGGGCTGAGCCACTCGTGATGCCATGGACTTTGCTTTCGCTGCATTCCCCTGAGAAACTATCATCCCTAGCAGTATCCAAAATGGATAATCTGTTGGAGAGGGAGATGGACCCAGGGGAGCCCTGCACTACCTGCCTAGTGCCATTACTCTGTCTGGCAGTCACCCATTCCCTTTCTGCCTGCGCGCTGTTTACCTGCAGTGTGACCACCTCACTGTATGTGCTATCCACAAATATCTAAGCCCTGCGGATGCTCCACAGTGACTCCAGCCACTGTTCCAGACCTGAAATGCAGATTTCAAGTAGCTACAGCTGGAGACACTTCCTGCACATGTGGTCACCATAGACACTGGAATTGTCCCTTCTTCCCACATTGCACGGGAAACGCATTCCACTTTACCAAGCTGCCCTGCCATGACTTGCTCTTAAATTATTGCCTTTGCTTTTACTTCCTCTGGTTTAGAGAATATTAAGGGCAGTAGAAATACTCACCAAGCCCTACTTTTCAAGGCTGCTGCTCTTCTTTCTGAGGAAAGGTAGAAAGTGAAAGCATTACCTTCCCTCTTCACCAAACTCCAACTGGAGCACTCAAATGCAGCCCAAGACAGCACTGTAGATGGTCTGCTTTTATGATCCCTGAATCTAGCTTCTGAAAACCTGTTTAAGGCAGTTATCCAATTAACTAGCTGCAAGCAGAGCCTGAATGAACCCTGTTTTAAAGCTGGATTAAAACTTGCTTTCTCCCAACCCAAAGAGCAACTTTTTAATTGCTTAATTAAAGAGAGACTAGACTGTGGATAGAAACTAACCCTTAAATTAAATTGACTCTTAAAACTCACTCACTCACCAATCTCCAGCTGAAACACTCAAATGCAGCCTAAGACAGCACTCAAATACAACTGTTATATACGCCTTTCTGGTGCAAAAACACACCTGGAAAAGTGGCCCAACCATGGCTAACAAAAGAAATTAAGGATAGTATTAGATCCAAAGAGGAGCCAAAGAGTTGCTAGAAAAAGTGGCAAGCCTCAGGATTGGGAGCAGTTTAGAATTCAGCAATGGAGGACCAAGAGATTGATTAAGAGGGGGAAAAATAGAGTATGAGAGTAAACTTGCAAGGAAAATAAAAGAGGACTGTAAAAACTTCTACCAGTGTGCAGGAAGAAAAATAATTGGTGAAACGGGAGAATTAATAATAGAAAACAAGGAAATGGCAGGGCAATTAAACAACTACTTTAGTTCTGTCTTCATGTAACTTCCCAGAAATACTAGGGAATCGAAGGTTTAGTGAGAAGGAGGAATTGAAGGAAATTAGTATTACTGAAAAAACAGTGCTGGAGAAATTAATGAGACTGAAAGCTGATAAATCTCCAGGGCCCGATAATCCACATCAAATGGTATTGGGAGGTGCCCGTGGAAATAGTGATTATGTTGGTTGTCATCTTCCAAAATTCTGGAACAGTCCCAGCAGATTGGAGGGTGGCAAATGCAACCCCACTATTTAAATAAGGAGGGAGGGAAAAACAGGGAATTACAGACTGGTTAGCCTAACATCAGTGGTAGGGAAAATGCTAGAGTCTATTATAAAGGATGTGATAACAGGGCACTTAGAAAATATCAATGAGATTAGACAAAGTCAATATGGATTTATAAAAGGGAAATCATATTTGACAAATCTACAGGAGTTTTTTGAGGATGTAACTAGCAGGATAGATAAGGGAGAACCAGTGGATGTGGTGTATTTGGAATTTCAGAAAACTTTTGATAAAGGGTTCGTGTACAAAATTAAAGTACATGGATTGGGGCTAATATATTGGCATGGATTTAGAATTGGTTAGCAGATAGGAAACAGTAGGAATAAATAGGTCTTTTTTGGAATGGCAGGTCGTGACTAGTGGGATACCGCAGGGATCAGTGGTTGGGCCCCAGCTATTCACAACATATATGACTGATTTGGATGAGGGAACCAAACGTAGTATTTCCAAGTTCGTTGATGGCACAAAGCTAGTTGGGAATGTAATTGGTGAGGAGGATGTTAAGGGGACTTCAATGTGATTTAGACAAGTTGAGTGAATGGGCAAATACATGGCAGATGCAGTATGACGTGGATAAGTGTGAAGTTATCCACTTGGTAGGAAAAACAGAATGGCACAGCATTATTTAAATGGTAATAGATTGGGAAGTGTTGATGTACAAAGGGACTTGGGTGTCCTTGTACACCAATCACTGAAAGCAAGTATGCAGATGCAGCAAGCAGTTAAGAAGGCGTATTAGCCTTCATGGCAAGAGGACTTGAATACAGGAGCAAGAATGCCTTACTGCAGTTACATAGGGTCTTGGTGAGACCACACCTGGAGCATTATGTGCAGTTTTGGTCTCCTTTCCTCAGAGAGGATATACTTGCCATAGAGGAAGTGCTGCGATGGTTCACTAGACTGATCCCTGGGATGGCAGGATTGTTGTATGAGGAGGCATTGGGCCGATTTAGACTTGTATTCACTGGAGTTTAGAAGAATGAGAGGGGATTTCATTGAAATGTATACAATTCTGACAGGGCTGGACACACTGGATGCAAGGATTGTTTCTTCTGGCTGTGGGGGTCTGGAACAAGGGGTCACAATCTCAGGATATGAGGTCGGCCATTTAGGATTGAGATGAAGAAAAACGTATTTACTCATAAGTGGTGAACCTGTGGAATTCTCTACCACAGAGGGCTTTAGAGGCCAAGTCACTGATTATATTTTAAGAAGGAAATAGATTTCTGGACTCTAAAGGCGTTAAGGGGCATGGGGAGAGAGCTAGAGTATGGTGTTGAGATAGAGGATCAGTCATGATCATGTTGAAAGGCGGAGCAGACTCGAAGGGCCAAATGACTTACTTCTATTTTCTATGCTTCTATGTTTAATACCTCTGTTCAAGAAAGGAGGGAGACAGAAAGTAGGACACTATAGCCCAGTTGGCCTACTGTCTGTTATTGAGAAAATGCTAGAATCCATTATTGAGGACGTTGAGAAAATCACAATGAAGGCTGAGACAACATAGTTTTGGGAAAGAGAAATAGTGTTTGACAGTTTTTTTTAAAGAGTTCTTTGAGTATTAACAAGCAGGGTGGATAAAGGGGAACCAATAGATGTAATGTATTTGGATTTTCCAGAAGGCATTTGATACGGTGCAACATAAAAGGTTGCTGCACAAGATAAAAGCTTACGGTGTTGGGGTGATATATTAGCATGGATAGAGGACTGGCTAAGTAATAGGAAACAGAGTCAGGATAAATGGGTCATTTTCAGGATAGCAACTGTGTCATGAAGCTATTAATGTATATAATATTTTGGAAAATATTTTTCTTCTAAAAATAGAGGTTTAGTCTGCGGCTGTGTCTTAATTGGATTAAAGTCAGCTAGTCTGGGTGCTTTGATATGTACTAGTTTAAGATGTAAACAGAGAGGTAGAGTGTATTTGCATTTTTTGAATAGAGCATTCAAGAAATGGTGTGAGAACTGATGCCTTTCTAGCAGCTACCAAGCAATGTATAAAGTTGGCACTATGAAAGAGGTTTTATTGTTAGAGAGGTTTCGTTCAGAGGTTGTTGATACAATGAAAATTAACATTCAATGGGGCTGGTAGGTGTAACTTCAGTAGTTTTCGGGTGTGCAGAGCAAAGGCAATGTGAGATCAAAAGGCAGCTGTAAGCCTCCAACCCTCTCCACAGTAATCAAAATGAAAGGACATCATTTCTAATTCATAAGGTGAAAATGCTTTGCCTGGTGTCTGGTTAGGTCTATGGGTTGCTGTTGCCTTAATGGAGATTAGTTTGGGAATTAGTTAAAAGTTATGGTGGTAGTAATTTGTAGCCATGTACTTTTAACCTGTGTAAATTAATAAAATATTTCATTTAGTTTAATGTAAAGCCTTGAGAATTAGTGGCCTGATTCCTGAATTTAGAGTCGCATCTCAAACATAACACTTAAAATTAAAAGTTTTGACAGTTGTTTAAAGTTTCCTCTGGGATTTTTAAATAACTCAGCTGTACCAACTGCAACAATCATAACAAACTGTAACTAGTAGAGTGCCACAGGGATCACTACTATGGCCTCAACTATTTACAATCTATATTAATGACTTGGATGAAGGGACTGACTATTGTAGCCAAATTTGCTGACAATACCAAGATGGAAAAGAAAGCATGTTGAGGAGGATGCAAAAAGCCTGCAAGAGGATATAGTTAAGTAAGTGGACAAAATTATTGACATGGTAGCAAGTAGGCTCAAATTTAAGATAATCAAATGAAAGCGTTGTAGGTATGATTAGGGAAAAAAGGTTTCTCATGGAATGAAATACTCTTCCACAAAAGGTTGAAGCAAAATCCAGGTGTACTTTTAAAAATGGAACAAAAAGCAAAACAAATGCAGATCCTGGAATATAAAACAACAGAAAATGCTGGAAAACCTTAGTAAGCATCTGTGGAGAGAGCAGATGAGCTAACTTTTCTTATGTGAATGATCTCTGACAAGGGGACCTTTTGAGTTTCCAGAATTTTCTAATTTCCCTTTTATGAAGAGAATTTGACAGTTAGGTTATGCCAATTCTCATGACAGATGCTGTAAGTTGTCATTTTTGATTTTGTCAAAGCAGTTCCAGTGAAAGATCCTGAACACGGAAAGTCCACTTACTTGCTGCTGCCTGACTGGCTCAGTGCTTCCAAAGTTTTCTATCTTTGTTTCAGAATTCCAACATCTACAGCATTTTGCTTGAAAGGATTTGTGTGATCGAATAAGGCAGCTCGTGAAAGAAAATTCCAGAAGTGGCACTATTGGGCATGATAATTTTGGGGAGGGTGGGAGAGTTCAAAGGGGATCGCAAAATGTAAGTCAGTCTTCATGAATTGTCTCCTCTCCTCAGATAATTGGATCTCCTGGATTGAGCTGGCAAAATAGTTATTTAAAGCGCTTTGTGTATTTAAAGTAACTAATATGCAGCTCTCAGCTTAGTGCCAGAATATCCTGTGCTGCAAACCGGGAACTGAATTGAAATAAATTTCAAGAGCTCTCTTCATTTAAAAATTGTAGAAGGAAATAAATTGCATTTATAAGGAGCCGTTCATGATCTCTGTGCCAAATTGTGTTATGACCAATATTTGAAGCGCTGTTATTGTGACGTAGGAAACGTGGCCAGCAAATTGCACGCAGCAAAATCCCATCAAAAGCAATAAGTAGATAATTTATATATGGCATTTAATATATTAAAAATAGATTAGCTTTATTGGCACACTTTGCATTGGAAACAGATGTGTAAAGTTAATATAATGCAATGCTTGCTAATTTTATTTTTATTTCCTTTATCACCTGATGTGAAGGGCAAACTAGCCAAATAACTTTCTAGTGGGTTTGCTCCTACTAAATTTACCTTGAGCTCTTGGTTTAAATATTAAGATAAAATCACATGTATTTGCTGAAAGCTATTTTTATGCTAAGACTATAAAGATGAAGTTTGAATGATATTACAACCTGGTCCCATGAGTGTTCAACCTGAGTAGTAATGGAGAACTTCTTTCCACTTTCATTAGGGGCAAAGCTAATATTTGCTGTATATGCTCATGTAAAAGTCTTATTTTAGAGCAAATTTCTACACAAGGGTTGCCTTTTCAAGGAGCTGAAATCCATATGTGTTGAACAACTGTTATCTTAAAAAAACATGAAAAATATTTACCAATTACTGGTAAACTATGCTATGCTTTCAGTGGGCTAAGCAGTGGTAGCCTTAGCATTGGTTTCTTCTTTGGTACGTCAAGGGCAAAACCACACTGAATCAACATATTGCACTTTTAAATCTACAAATAAAGATTTATCTCACACTTTAATTTAGGTTAATTGTAATGCCATCCTCTCCTGTTGTCTTGCTGCCTAACTGTTTATGGCAGTACATAAGCTGATTGCAGAGTTGCCAGGTCAGAGACTGTTCCTGCCAACTCCGCCCCCTAGATTTATCAAAACAAAAGCCATATACAAATTTATACAATTTTATTCAGTTCATATCATAGTACAGAAAGGAATTCTACTTAGCACTGAATGTGTACTAAGATCAATAAAAATTACCCCCTCCCCTTCACCAAATAACTGGTCCCAACCTGATTCTTGAATTACATCATCATATGGATCATCAATACCATCACCATCAGCAACGATGCCGTCATCGGCTATGTCATTCCACAAATAAACATTTTCTGTCCTGCCAAGTGCATTGGATATCCAACGTTTCTTGAATGACTTGACAAGGCTCCTGTTGTGATTTCACCCCAGGCCTCAACAGCCCATTCACACAGGTTGCTAATGTCGGAGCCCATATGCTGCCTCCCTTGGTGAATGTCTTCTCTCCTCTAATCACCCAGTCATTCCACTTTCTTTCTCTTGATGTTCTTGAAGGGCTTCCTTAGAGAGACATAGTGGTTGAACAAGGCTGGTTAGCCCACCAGGAATCACTGCAATGTCACTGTTTTACAAACAACTTCAGCGTAATTGACAAGGTGTGACCTGAACATCTCCCAGATGAGAAGACGTTTTTATTTATGTAATCCTCCTGGCCAGAAACTCCGAATTTTCCTCAGTCACATTTTAAAGCCACTTTCATCCATCCATCCTTTACTGTGAAAGTGGATGACTACTTCTTTTGGGATTTACTGTTTTGGGATGGGTTTTCTTTTGAATATCACCATTGGCTTAAGCTTTGTTCTTTCCAACATACACAACAGCAAAGCAGTGCATCTACTCTTCGTGACTGGTCGTTTTCACTAACATGATTTTCTTTCCAACATTGCTCGCTGTTTGACTGGCTGGCATATCAAAATTCATGGGAGTTTCATTCATGTTCCCAATACAGCCCAATGCATATCCAGTTTTTATAAAAAATTCGTTCATGGGCTAGGCCAGCATTTATTACCCATCCCTAATTGCCCTTGAGAACTGAATGGCTTGCTAGGCCAGTTCAGAGGGCATTTATGAGTCAACCACATTGCTATGGTCCTGGAGTCACATGTAGGCCAGACCAGGTAAGGCAGATTTCCTTCCCTGAAGGACATTAGTGAACCAGATGGGTTTTTATTACAATCAACAATGATTTCATGGTCATTAGACTTTTAATTCCAGATTTTTTTATTGAATTCAAATTTCACCATCTGCTGTGGTGGGATTCAAACCCAGGTCCACAGAGCATTACCCTGGGTCTCTGGGTTAATAGTCCAGCGATGTTCAAGTTTTGGAAGATTCTGTGAAATCTTCGTCTTCTGTTACAGTACACCATCCAGGGCTGGCTTTGAAGTCTGCAAAGCCTAATAATTTTGCTTGTTTTAAGGCAAAGATGCTGATTGATCTGCAGGAAACTGAGAGTCCATTCTGGTGATTTTCATTACGTATTTTTAAACTTAATTTTCTTACTCTGGCCACCTGCTCGGTTTTCCTCTGCATGCTTATTCTTAGGCTTGATGCCATATTGTTAGAAAATTTATCATAGCGTTGGCTGGCTTTGAGGGCGGTATTGGCAGAAATACCGTTTCCGACCAGGCAACACTGGTAGTGCCTGTTATGTAGCTGATGTCCCGTCTCTGAATGGATTCATAACTGATGGTATTTCTCATCTCTTTGTTTTATAAGACGTAACGTGGAGCATGGTACCAGAGGATATTGTGATTAAAGTGTAACTAATCTAATAGTTTTGGTAATATGACTATAACATCAGGAAATTATAATTACCGGTAGTAACCTGTGTTTACATTATTTTAATGTCACGTTGTACACCAAAAAACATGAAAAAAAACACGTTTTCCTGTCCCTCAAAAACTAGGGTCGACTTATACTTGGAAAATTAAGGATTTTTTGGCCAAAGATCAGGGGTCAACTTTTACAAAAGATCGACTATTATTCGAGTATATATGGTAAGTGACCTGTCACAGAACAGCTACAAACTTCCAATATTATGGTTCATTGCCTATATAGGTAAAAGCAAAATATTAAGAAATCTTCATTGATGTATGCTTTTAATCCTCCTTCGTTCCCTCTCCCAGTACACTCTCTCAGTTTGATGAAAACCGTTGCATGTTTGCAGCTTTTATTGGATGTTTCCAGCTTTTATTACATTAACAGCTGTTGAATATTAGGAACATGCGTGGGTGTGACCAAACTTTATTGATGTGGGCAATATCATTTATTGTACATGCAAGGTTTAACTCAATAGGAAGTCAATTTTTCAACTTATATCAATTTGTTTTGAGAATGTGTTGCAGAATCAGAAAATTGCATTCCTAACTGAAATTATGGCTGTATTGAGAACTTGTTAGGTATAATGATTATAAATTTCCATATGACCACAGTGTTCTGATATCTTATGTTCTTTCGCCATGATCGGTTTCACTGTGCTGTCTTAATAGTAACACCCAATTGAAACCCATTGAAAGAGAACTGGTCAAGAAAACTTAAGAACAAGTTTTTATTTCAGTTTTAGATGCAGATTTCAAAGTTCACATAATGTAACACTGAGGGAGTGCTGTGTTGTCTGAGCTGCTGTTTCAGATGGCATGTTAAATTGAGGTCGTGCCTAGGTGTTTAGGTCAATTTGCAAGATCTCTTGCCATAATTTGAAGTAGTGTAAAATGTTCTCCTGGTCAACGTTCACCCCTCAACCACAACCATCAAAAACCAATCGACTGGAGCAGTGCCTTATTTATAATCAAAATGGCTTCACTCTTTGCATTTGTGCCAGTATTTATTGTTTGCAGCTTTTATTACCTTCGTTCAATAACTGAAGTACAATGAGAAATCTGGGAGAGACATGAAGAAATACCATATAAGTACAATTTTTTTTTTAAAATTTGAAGCTTTTAAGGTATATTCTTTAGCACCACTAGTTGACTTGGTAGGTAAAGGTACACTTTGATGTAGCACTAAGCTACACAGAAATTCAATAACCAGACAAGCTACATTTGTTTGTCAGCTGAAGTAGCAGTTTGAATACCACAGTTGCTTTCTGCATTTTTTGGGAGAATAGCTGTCACTCAGTGACCCATGTTACAAATTGCATTCTTGTGAATATTGATTTACAAGAGGGTTGGTCTTGGCAATGATGTGTTCTGATCCAATAGCCCACTAATTGACTTGGTTCAGAAATGAAGAATTGCCATTTGGAACAGCTATCCGTTATCAGTAATCCATGGAACTGTGTCTGCCAAGACACTTCTTCAGAAAATCTTCAAGCCATCTTCAGAGAAAAGTGACAGTTGAAGGAAAGACAAATACATGTGTAAATCATCAATGAAATCTTTTTTTTCATTTCTTCCCACCCCACCCCCTGGAGCAAAAGTATCTGAAGAACCTGTGTAGTTCAAATAAAGCATTGATTTTTAAAAATACATATTTAAAAACCAATGTTACATTATAAACTGATAAACCAGCTCAAATCTGGAGGACCTATGATATAAATAAAACTTCCATTATTCATATCCCGAGTTTAGAATGGGGAGTGAAACAGTGGCTTCAGTTTTCCTAATATTGGAGGAAATTTCTGTTCTTCCAGTACTGGATGTTGGGATAAACAGTCTGATAGTTTAGCAACAATGGAGGAATTGAGAGAGGTGGTGGTGAGGCAGAGCTGGATGCTGTCAGCATACGTGTGAAAATTAACATTCTGCCTTAGAATGCTGTCTCAGAAGGGCATCATGTAGATAAGAAATAGGAGGGGCCAAGGATAGATCCTTGAAGGATATCTGAGTTCAGGGTGTGGTAACAGGTAGAGAAGCCATCACAAGTGATACACTGGATGCCACTAGATGGATAGGAATGGAAATAGGTGAGAGCAGTCCCAAAGTTTATCTTTGTCCAGTTGCATTGTATGTCACTTTGGTAAGAGCTGTCTTGGTACTGTAGCTGACCAGAAACCTGATTGGAGAGATTCAAACATGGAGTTCAAGGAAGGGCATGGATTTGGGAGGTGACAACACATTCAAAGGACTTGGGGAAGAAAGGGAGATTAGAGATGAGGTGATAGTTTGCAAGGATGGTGGAGTCAGGGGTAGGTGTTTTTTTGTGAAGAGAGGGGTGATGTCAGCAGATTTAAATGAGAGGGGGACAACAGCTGAAGAGAGTGAACCGTTAGCAATATCTCCTGACGTGGGGGCCAGGAGGGGAAGTGGGATCGTGAGCAGTTTAGTGGGAAAAGGGTTGAGGGAGAAGGAGGCGGATCTCATTCACAAGATTAGCTGAGGAGGGCATTAGGGGAGATAGGACAGAAACTTAAAAATGAGAGATCAGGGCCAGGGGGAATTTTTGGGTAAGTTTGGCCCATTGGGTTAGTGGAAGGGAAGAACACTGCAGAAGCAGCTGATTTGATGGTCTCAATCTTAGTGCATGATATATGATTTCTTTCTTGCAGTCAAAGCTAGATGATCAAAGCACAGCTTTTAAGACCTCAATATATGTAATAACCGCTAAATTTGATTACCATGTTTTCTGTACTAAGTTAATAAAAAAACTACCTGGCTTGATTATTAAGGGAGCTTCTTGTAAAGGGGTTCATTAAAGCTGTATTCATAGATGGCATACCAACAATTCATTTTGGCACTGTTGGTGCTGGAGGAGATAACATACTAAAAATTGACTTCTCTTAGCAGCTTTGGTACCAGAAATATTGGCAATACCAGCAAATCTTGGTTTACTATCTTTGGAGACAGCCATATTTTTTGGCTGCCAATAGACGAGAGCTCCTGTCTGCTCTGTTCAGAACAAAAGCATTGCTGGCTTCTACAAAGGGATATATTGTTCAACAGTTAACTCGCAAAATAAATAGCACCCATGTAACATGTAGTTCTGGAACATTACTGGGTTGGGGTTTTGGGAGAGATAGTACTAATTTGTGTGGTGGGGAGGGAGTGATCCTGATGTCCTTGGAACACTGGGCATGTCCTGAGATTTGATGGGATTGGGGAGGAAATTCCTAGGCTTTGGGAGCATTTGGGCACTACTGGGATAAGGGAGCATTGGGATTAAATCAAATTCTGGGATTCTGTGTTTTGGGGATTTAATGTTATAGTTGCCCGCTTTTCTTTGAGAATAGCAAATGCATAGCCTTATATAGCCGAAGGAATGTATAATAATTTTTATCCCTTGCCATTTTTAATGCTGAGCAAGCGTAAGATGGTATGAAAAATGCAAACCTTTGAGGTTGATATCTAGTACTTAAGCAATACAGGGGCGGGGAAATGTTCTTTCATGCACTGGGGCTGCACTGTGGGGGCAGCCGTGGTTTTTGTATTGGGGAATGATCCTGAAGTTTGGAGATCCTAGAGGCTGGCAGCAAAGTCTTTGATGTCACTGGACGGAGAACTATGGAAGCCAGAGATAAGGTTTGCTACATTGAGGATTTTGGCTAGGGTATGTGAGAAGTGAGAGGAAGGCAGGGCATGAGCCTGCATGGATTTACAGGGAGGAGTCCTATATGTGTTTATGCTTACATGTGACTTTTGAAAGGATCTTTGTGTACACATTGAATTTATGATTGATTGAATTGCACAAAAAAATTAATTAACACCTGTACGGTTAGTAATTTGTTTTTGTTTATTTGGAGAAAATGATGAATCAAAGGAAGATCCTAATTGCTAGCAGGACATAGTATGTTTTATATTTTCTAATGGTCGACATAACAGGTGATAATCAGAAACAATTAGAGACTGTCCGCTTAAAGTTCAACTTGCTTTTTGAAAAAATGAAAACAATTACAATAAGGAATGATGTTATCTTTCTCTGAGTCTAATATATTTTAAGTTTGTTGAACACAAAAAAACAAAAGCTACTGGCGTTGACTCAATACTTACCCCCACTCCCACATATGCATACTTAGCAAAATAAAAATGAAATTTCATTGAAAAATTTTGCAGTTTGCGCTTTAGAAGATCTAGATTGACAAGGGTGTAATTCTGTATTTAACAGATATATTTGAATATTGATAAATGTAGCATAATGCACTTGACTAGGTGCAACTCTTAAGTATATGTATACCATGCCAGGTTGTATGCTCAAGACTGCTGAACTCAAGGAAGACTTGGGTAAGTGCACAACTCCTGGCCTGCAACCAGTGCTATAAGACAATTGCAAAGAAGATAGCCTTAGAATATATCACCAGAGCAATAAATGCTATTATGTTTCTGCATAAGGCTTTGTTCATGCCACATCTGCATACTGCCTAATTTTGGCCCCTTCACTTAAGTAGTGCTATAGAAACCCTGGAAATGGCTGAGGATGGCCTAAATTAAAGAGCCTTGGCTCGATTGGCTTGGAGAGCAGGGACTTTTTACTTTACAGAAGCCTGGACTTGAGTTTAATGTAATGAAGGGATTAGACAATGGCTAAATGGTAGGTTATTTGAGTTAGGTTAGAGAGGACCATGGATGCAAGTATAAGTTATGTAAATGGACAACAATGTTGAATGCTCCTTTCCAAAGGGCCGTCAATCTCTGGAGTAAGTTGCTGGCTCGTTCAGTAACATGCTTGTTGAGTTCCTAAGCATGGCCAACATGTCCACATATAGAAGATAAGTGGATCATTTGGGGTATGCTACTGTGGAACTTGTTTAATTATCCTAGGGGGCAGGAGAGGTTGCCTGGAGTTTTTTCCTAAATTAATTTAAAGCTGCTTTTTCTGAAATTTTTATGTCCCCCAGCAGATTGTTGGGGCAAATTTATGGAAGTTATGGCATGCCAGCATATGTAGGCTTGATGGTCCAGCTGGTTTTTACCTATCCTTTTTCTTAGTTTTGTATCTGTTAGATATATTAAAAAAGATTCTAAAGTCCAGAAACCAAATATTAGTACAGTATTGTTTTTTCTATGAGGACATAAAGGATTAAAGATTGATTTGGGGAAAATCTAGTTAGCTATGGTAATGTGGATACATAAATATAGGTCCACTTGTGATCGATTGAGATGTTAATGGGGTAAATAGTTAAACAAAAGTACTAATATACTGTGTTAAGACGATGGTATAAGTTTGCTTTGCAAACCAGCAATATGCTAGGAGCTGTCTGATTTATGTTAGCTTCGGGCTGAGCAACCATTTTATTGGTGGTAGGCGTTTGGGAAGAGGAGGAAGATGGAGGAAGAGAAAGTATTTGTTTATGTTTTGCTTAAAAATTCTCAATTTCTGCATGAAATATCAGCCCTTAAAATCGCCAACTAAGAGGTCTTACAAAGATTTTTAATTCTGATGTTATCATTGCTGGAAATACTCAGCAGTCAGGCAGCATCTGTGGTGAGAAATAGTGAATGTTTCAGGTCACTGACCTTTTGTCAGAAGTGGAAAAAGCTGGCGATGTTAACAGGTTTTAAACAAGTACAGTGGCAGGAGGGGTGGAAAGAACAAAAGGTCTGTGATGGAGTGGAAGGGCAGGAGAGATTAAATTCCAAAACAAAAGTGCAAGGCAAGAGGAAATAATACTGGACAGGAAAAGAAACAAAAGATGAGTCTAAAAGAGATCCAAATGGAAATAGATACTGATCAACAACTGCCATCCAAAAATAAATGAAGCCGAGGTTAGGATCTGAAATCATCAAATGTTGAGTCTGGATGGCTGTAAAGTGTTAAATCAAAAGATGTGGTATTGTTCCTCAGCATCTGCTGAGGTTGAGGAGCACTGAAGCGTTGGGGGCAGGGATTTCGGAGAGGAGAAATGAAAGGTGGCATGATGACAGGAGCAAGGGGTATAGGAGGGTAGGGAGAAAAGTTTTAGAAAAATCAAAACTAGAACAAATTGGAAATAGAAATGATGGGTCAGAGCAGCAGCCAAATATATGGATGAAGGGTAAACTCAAGTTCATAGACCTGGTTACATAGCAACTTTGTAACTGGCTTTTTACCGGAATAAAAAGGAGACAAAGGAAGGGAGTCCAGAATTATAGTCAGAGTTCCTGTGGTGATATAAAGCGAACATGGGCAATGTCAGCATAGAGCATCAGTGAACTGTTAGCCAAGTTTGGCGAATGAAGTCCAGAAGCTGTTTGAAAGTAGAATAATGGAGGATGCACTGTTGGAGGTATTTCTGGGGGAATGAAGATCCAGGAGGTATGTAGAATCGGCTGTAGGGCTGTGAGACACTGGTGAAGTTGGAGGCCACCAAAAGATCTAGAGGTGGCGAAGAAGTGTACTATAGTCCAGGAACAGAATGGCTAAAGAACCAGTAAAATAATGCAACAGGCTTGAAAGGTTGAATGGCTTACTTTTGTTTTTATTCAAGGTTCTCTCAATGTTGCTATCCTTCCACCATTCTATAATAGCCTTCACTTTTTCCTCCACTTATTCTTTCCACAATTGTGTGCTGCGATTAGGGAATTATGGATATGACCCAGTCACCCATTCTTTCTTCATACCATGCATTGGACTTCAATTTGTGATTAAAACACACTTTAGATCAGGTTAGTTAATATTATAATAAGTGCATAGTCTATACCTGATTACAAAGTGGCACCAGTCTGATTTGCTTTTTATCACATTTTACATCTCAACTTTAGCATAGGGACTATATTTGTCCGAAGTTGGTGGAAATAACTTTTGTAAAGGTTTACCAACTAAGTAATTTTAAAATTCAGAATCTCTACATGTAGCATGACTGTAGACGAGTTCTGCTTCTCCAAACCTGAAGCTGAGTTTTATTGTTTCATTTTGGATACTTTTTAATTGGTCTCGCTTTTGAGTTCCTTGCCTCCTCCAACCACCCAACATTAGTATTTTTCTTACACTTCTCTGAAATCCTAGTGGAATTGTAAGTATGTGAATCTTTTGTACTGAAGTCCACTTGACTGTGAAAAATATTGAAACGCTGGTGAAAACATTTTGAACTATACAATTTTAGGGAGGAATAATGCTAGTTGTAAACCTGTCACCCAGATTTACAAGTCTGTCCTCGGTAGTGGTGCCTATAGTGATGAATTAAACATTGGAGGAAATGTATCACATAACATGGAAACTTATTGCCATAAATATATACGACTTCTCCTGCAGCATATTGTTACTAATGCACAAGTGAGCCTACTAACAATATTGGATGTTTGTTTGTGGGGGATGGTGGGGGGTGGGTTTGTTGCCGATTGTCTGATGATAAAGTTACACACATTGTTTAACTTGAGGCAAATTGTTTTAATCTGAAATGTGATGTTACAATAGGAGATATGTACACTTCCTCCCATATTGCTGTCAATTCTTGTACTATAATTTAGAATTGTTTGTTGGAAGCAACCTGGGAACACATGGTTGCACAACAGACATTGTTTGAAAATTCCTGCCAATTTGACATCAGTAAATTCTGTTGTAATGATGGCATAAATGTGAAGTGTTACTGAAAGTCCATCCCATTCATGATGTCACTGAACAGAATTCAGAATAACAGAGTATGCTTCTAGGCTGCTTCTAACTAGCAATTTCAGACCCTGAAAATCAATGATAAGGGGTGATCAAATTTTCAGCTAAGTGCATAGGTAATATCATGTAACAATTCATGATTACATGTCAATTACATTGCATGTATTTTACCCTTTTAGAGAAGTAATCTTTTGATTTTTACCAGCGGTTTGGTGATGGTGTTCACAATTTGAAGAGCATTGGCATGAAAAGTACTATTGATTTACAAGGTGGAAATATAGCCTTTCATAGTGCAGAGAATGACTTAAATCTATTCTGGCATTTGCTTTATTACTGCAGTAAGTGTATACAAACAGTGAACTGAAAGTCCTGAGTTTTCGGCAAACAAATTGCTAGTTCAAAATTAATTTTTAACAACTGTTTTCCACATTGATATGCTGTAGTGTTGGATTTTCACCCATTTTGGGTTATGATACCTGATGAAAGTTGTTTAAACATCAGTGATGTTCTTGAGTGTCAGTTACGAATGCAAAGCTATTTTGAACAGCTGTACTGATAAACCATAATCCAGCTGCATTTTGTACAGCTGCATAGAACTATTTGTTTAATTTTGGAATGTGTTTTGTGTGCATGATTTCCCGCTTTTATGTGCTTTTATTCATCATTTGGATGGGATGATGAAAGAAGCAGAAGTAATAAGGAATGTTTTGCGTGGGGTTGTTCAATCTTTTTTTTTACTTGTAATTGAATGTTGGCCCCATCAACACCTGGTATTTATAATGCAGTTTCTAAACCAGTACTCCCCAAGGAACATAGATTTTCATATTAGGATCCATGAGGATTCCTTGAGAGCTCAAACAGGACATCAGCTTCTGTCCAAAGAAGGAACCAGAGTAACTGGAAAAATTGCTGCATAAAAGTAATGCTGTTCAATCTTGGAATGCTTTTCAGACTCAGCATCTTTTTTTTTCTTAGACGATGTCTTACACTGGGCTTGGGATTCAGGATACCTTCATTCAACTACTGTCCAACTGGCAGGTGCTCCCTGTTGTGGGAGCTCAGGCTCCACTGACTTAAAGCGGTTGATAAGCTTGGAGGATATGATCCATGTCAAAGCCGTTGGTGTGCCAAGCACAAGAAAACAAGTGCAAAAACAATTGACCTTACAGAAGCACTGCTGGCTGTAAAATAAACCTTTACAGTCAGCAGCCCTTTAGTGCCCAGCAGTCCAAAAGCTAAACTGCTCCAGTTGTTTCTTGATGAGACCTGCCACTCCTCACCTCAACCATGGAGGAAGCATAAGGTGCAAAAGCGGTGAGACAAAATGTGAGAAGAGACTCGAAAGCAAAAAATTGGAAAAGGAGTGATGAAGAGAAAGCAGATAATGTTTTCTTTATAAAAAAAATCAGTATCTAAGGAAAAACTGAGACATCAAGAAGAGTGTGCGGGGAAAGAGTAAGTCATTGTGGGAGACAGAAAATCAAGAAATTGGAGGAAATGATAAGTCTCCACCAGGTCATAAGATTTCTTTTCGTCTGTGGTTAGACTTTGTGTCCTGTATTTTCTATTTTTTGATTCATTTGTTTTCTGTTGCAGCACACATTTTTTTGAAAAGAAGATTCGGAGATCATTAGCTAAAAGGGCAGCTGATCTCTCAGGGCTTTGCCAATGCTATTTTTTAACATAGCTGTTCGGAGGTGTGCAAGAGAATCATGGGAATGGCTCTTCCTCAATATTTTCCTTGTAGGCACAAATCTAGTTCCTGCTTAATGTTTCCCCGTTCCTGATATCTTAAAATTGAAAAGTTGAGGACTGAGGGCACAAACCCAAGTATGATGATTATTAAATTAAAATTAAATTTAATTATTAATAATTATTATAATACCCCAGAAACCCTCGACTCTTTTATAAGGTACCTGCATCAGCATCTGAAGTGCTGTAACCTGCGAGGCTACAGACCAGGTGCTGCAAGATGGGTTTAGAAAGGGCGGCTTTTTAAATTATTTTTTTCTCTTTCGGCCAGTGCAGGCACGATGGGGCTGAATGGCCTCTTTCTGGGCCGTAACTCTTCTATGGTTCTATGATCTATCTGTGAACACTACATTGACACACCCAACACCAACATGCTGGCTGACACACTGACTGCAGTGTTCTACAATCTAGTCAAAGTTAGGTAAAATCCCAACTCTTGGTGTAAAAAGATTGCATTTTAGGAATTTGACTTGATTAAATTTTATAGATACCTAGCCTTCAGCTGAATGCAGAAAATACAAAGGAGATCTTAAAAGGAAATAAGAGGGGCAAAGAGAGAGTATGAGAATAAATTAGCTCACAAAAGGGAACCCAAAAGTATTTTCGAAATGTATAATAAACAGTAAAAGGGTAGTCAAAAGGAGGGTGGGGTCAAAATGGATATCATCTTGTGGAAGCATAAAGAATGGCTGAGGTACTAAATGAGTACTTTATATCTGCCTTCACTGGCAGCATTCTCCTCTCTAATGTAGCGCTAAGGGAGCAGGTGGTAATGATATTGGTTAGGATAAAAAGATAAAGAGCAGGTATTGTAAAGGTTGGCAGTGCTCGAGCTAGAAAAGTCACTTGGTTCGGAAAGGATGCATCCTAGGTTACTGAGGGAAGTAATTGTCGAAATTATGGCTTCAACTTTCCTATCCTTCTCGGATAGGTAGTGGCAGAGGACCTGGGAATTGTGAATGTTACACCCCTGTGTCGTCTTTTCGAAAGGGAGGATCAAATTCAGTAATTGCATACTGGTCAGGCTAACATCAGACGTGGTAAAGCTTTGAGGTAATAATCCAGGACAAAATTGTCATTTGGAATAATATGGGCTAATAAATTAAAGCACAGATTTGTGAAAGATGGATTGTATTTAACTAACTTAATTGAATTCTGTGGTGAAGTAACAGAGTTGAAGTTATGTTTATGGACATTGCAAAAGATATTTAACAAAGTACCACAGAATAGATCTGTTAGCAGAATTAAAGCCCATGATGTGAAAGGATAGTGACAGTGTGGATATGAAATTGGCAAATGGACAAAGAATAGTGAGGAACAGTTATTTTTGCGATTTACAGTTTACAAAGGTGTTCCCCAGTTGTCTGCACTGGAACCAGTTCATTTTTTCGAAGTTGCTATTGAATATGCTTCAACTACCTTTTTAGGCAGGGCATTCCAGATCCTAACTCATTGCACAAATTATTTTCCCTTGGGTCATCTTGTTCTTTTGCCATTTACTGTAAATTTGTGTTCTCTGGTTATCAGCCCTTCTGCAAATGGAAACAGTTTCTCATCAAATTCTATCAAATCCATTCATGATTTTGAATGCATCTGTCAAATTTTCTCTTCTAATTGTCTCTTCTCCAAGGAGAACAATTGTGTGTCTCCACATAGCTGAAGTCCTTCAGCCCTGGTACCATTCTAGTAAATCTCCTCTCCATCCTCTTCAGGGTTTGACTTCTTTCTTAAAGTGTGCTGCCCAAAATTGGGCACAATACTCAAAACCAAGGTGTGACCAGTGATATATAAAGACTTAACATGACTCCCTTGCTTTTGTAGTCCAAAGTCCTGTTTCTAGCTTTTTTAACAGCCTTCTCATCTTTGAAGGTGGCAGGACAAGTTTTGTGTACCATTAAATTTATAATACTCCTTCTTGCTGCCAAAATGTATCACTTCACGCTTTTAAGAATTAAATTTAATCTGCCATCTGTATGTTAATGCCCCGTTCGTTGTTCACTATATTTCTAAACATTGTGTAATTGAAAACTTTGACACTGCCCCCTATACCCAGTAGCAGGCCATTGGTGTATATCAAAAAGAACTGTGGCCCCAATACTGATCCCTAGGATTACCACTATATAGTTTCCTCCATTTAAAAAAACAGCCATTCCTCTCTGCTTTGTTTCTTAACCAATTGCATATGCTTGCTTCCAACACCCATTTTAAACCCATGGACTTCAATCTTGCTCAATGATCGATTTTTGTGGCAGTTTATCAAACGTTTTCTGGAAGTCATGTACACATCAGTTGGGCCACCTTTATTAACCCAATGTTGTTTTTTCATTATAAGACTGCTTTCATTAAATTGGTCATCAATTCTAGAAAATTGGTTTGTATGTAATTGCTTTCTAAAGCATTTCACATCCGTTGATACTTTCATAAATGTCTGGCCTTTTTTTTTTTTACAACCATAAAAATATCAGACATTTCCTGCATCCTTCCCACTGCTTTTGTGATCCCACTCATCATTTTTGTCTGTTGTTCCCCATAATTCCCATATGTCCGAATTTCTTTGTTTTTTCCTTCCCATCCAGTTTTGTTGACGTGACAAAGCAAGCCACATGGTTAACTCATTTTTCACAGAGGGATAGTGGCGTGGAAGTTTTCTATTTATTGGTGATAGGGCATGCCTTGCTTTACTTCTGCTTGTGACTTGCAACCAGGTCCAATGAGGGGATATTCCTACTTTATGTTTAGCAATACATAGAGGATGGACACATTGTGTGTTATTTTCATGGATTATTTTTCTTTCCATACCCATGCCCAGACCAAAGCTATTTGCTGTAAGAGCATGTTCCACCCAGTTTGTCATGATAAATTACTGATGAGAGCAAGCTCTTGTTTCTAAGTGAAGCTTTCCCCTCCCCCATTGACTGCAGTGCTTCACATTGAGGCTGGATGACCTTGACAGGCTGCATGTAAGCATCAGCTGTGGATTTTTGGAAAATTGTGTTAACATTTTGTACACTGCACTAGAAATTAAGTATGGAATAAATTTTTTATAAAACTCATAGCCCTCCTGCTGTGAATTGGTGTGTTTAATTCTACATTATATTATACTTTGTATATACTTTGAGTTTGTAGAAGGCTTGTTCTGAGGGCTTTTGGAAGGAAAATGTACATGTTTGGAAGTAGATTTAAGAGCAAAAATTGAGTAGTATTGTGGTTAAAATGAATGGCAGCATCCTTTTGGGGCCAATAAAATCTTGCATCAAGTGACAACCAAATAATTTTTAACTGCATAACAAATTAGCACAGTTAAATCGTTGTGTTGCTGTTCACTTTTACAATCCTGAGTCAATTGATATTTTAAGTCACCTTTGTAAACAGTGTTTCAGGAAAAGTTTTTTTTCTGCAGAACAAGCTTAGCATGAGCTCTGCAATAATTATAATCTGAATCAGAACAGTACTTTTTCTAATTTACTCTGACATGGCCTGCCTCTGAGGCTGCTTTTAATATTTCTATGCACTGCTACTTTTCTGGATGTTAGTGCTTCTCATTCCAAAAAACTCCTTACTACTTTGGCAGGAAGAATAGAAAATCGGTATACTACTTAAATGGAGGGAGATTACAGAACTCGGTGGGACAGAGAGATTTGCATGTCCTGGTACAGGAATCACAAAGTTAGTATGCAGGTACAAAAAATGATTAGGAAGGCACATGGAATGTTGGCATTTATTGCAAGAGAAATGGAATTAAAAGTAGGGCAAGTTTTACTGCAACTGTACAAGGGTCTTGGTGAGACCACATCTGGAGCACTGTGTACAGTTTTGGTCTCCTTATTTGAAAAAAGAAATAGTTGCATCAGAAGCAGCTCAGAGAAGATTCACTCGACTCATTCCTGGGATGAGGAGCTCATCTTAAGAAGAAAGGTTGAACAGGTTGAGCCTGCACCCATTGGAGTTTAGAAGAAAGAGAGGTGATCTTATTAAATTATGTAAGATCCTGAGGGCTCGTGATAGAGTGGATACTAAGAGTTCTGTTGAAGGGTCATGTGGACTCAACGTCGACTTTTTTCTTCTCCACCGATGCTGCCAGACCTGCTGAGTTTTTCCAGGTAATTCTGTTTTTGTTTTGGATACTGGGAGGATGTTTGCTCTTGTGGGGGAGACTAGAATTAGGGGACACAAGGTCTCCCTTTTAAGACAGAGATGAGGAAAAATATTTTCTGAGGGTCGTTACTCTGTGGAATTCTCTTCCCCAGAAAGTAGTGGATGATGGGTCATTAAACCTATTCAAGATTTTTGATAGACAAGGGAGTCCAGGGTTATGGGAAGAGCAGACAGGAAAGTGAGTTGAGACTACAATCGGATTAGCATGATCTTATTGAATGGCGGAGCAGGCTTGAAGAACTGAATGGCCTATTCCTGCTCCTAAGCCCTATGCTCCTAGACTTCTGTAAATGGGGGTAAGTTGGTATTGTACTTATCACTGATTCAAGGCATTTATTATATTTTTAACTTAAGTCTGTCAAAAAAAAAGTGAACTGTCTTGAATATTTTGTACTGTAGTTCATTCCCAGTTCTTAATTTCAAGGTTTCATGTGGCTACTTGTGCACCTATAATGATTATTCAGCAGTTCTGCTTTCTCCAATCAATCTTCTAATTCAGGTCTTCCCAAACTTTGCTAACTCAAAGCTCGTGACCCAATGGCTGTCTTGGAGTTTGGACTGATTACTAACAGCTTTAATTCCTTTTGTTGTTTTCTATTGGGGGTGTGGCCTAACAGATCTTTGAGGCCTGATTGCTGCTGCAGAAAAAGGCTGTGGGAAAAATAGTTGTTGGTTTTTTGAAAAAGACTTGATGTTTAACCACGTCTTACCATGCTCAAACACAGTCTCTTTCCCCCCCACCTCAATCACCCCCTGCATCCTGCTCAACAACTCTTGTAGTCCCCAAACTTTCACTCTAGGGTCATGTGAATTCTGGGGCATTAAAATGGGTTGACACTGGGAAAAAATTTGGGAAGCACTGTTCTGGTTACAAAAATGTTTTAAATCCTCGTTAATCCCATCCATGTTGAACAGTTATTTATAATGAAGTCTCTGGATTATGGAAAGTGTTTTGTCTTTGTCAGCTTGTCACCGATGGTCACTGATCATTGAATGACCTTGATTAACAGTGGCATAGTGGTCAATTTTGTATCTGCTAACTGTTGTTGACCCTAGAGGAGTGTAGAAGCTGGATTTCGGTGAAATGAGAATATTTCAGAATCTCAATTCTATCTAGATATTAAAACTAATATTCTGATGAACCAGTAGACTTAATATGCTAGTGGCTCAAGTGTACTGATGCAAACCTATAAATATGGTACATATTTGTATGTGGGGCATTTTGGATTACTGATACATGTATTAAATGAACAACTTTGAGAGAGGCTTGGTTTTTTTTTTGAAGAAAATTGGGCACTAAAGAATAGAAACACAAATGGCTAACTTTTTAGGCAGAATGTGAAGTAAGTAGTCCAAGATCTAGAATGAAACTGCTACTCTAAATCAAAAGTAATTGCAAATTAACAGGCAACTCCAAAGCAAATAACTTTAAAAAAAATATTTGTATGGATGCTGTAACGAGGTTGCTTCAATATATTCAATGGAGTATCAACTTAGCGAGTGATGCCATGCGAGATCTGCTTGCAATTTAAAAGCCTATCACGTTTGGTTAAAGTGACTTTTATACAAAATCACATTTGGCTTATTCTAACTCTTTTGGATTAAAATGATATGCAGAAATTCAAACTAATTTCTATATCTTGGGAATATTTAAATCCATTAAGCATCGTGCTATTAAACATTGTTGAATCAGGTGAGATTTATTTCACAACTGTTGAAGTATGTTTAGGAGAATTGGTTGGCACAATGAGTTTCACCTCTGGGACTTGGATTCAAATCCAGCGTGAACAGAATGGAATAAAGAGCCCTGTCTGTGGGGTGTAATGAGGCGAATAGTCACAGTCCAGAACTTAGTCGGCAATGGCCTGCGGAACAAAAATGCTCGAAATTAGCACTAATTGTCATTCTCATTTGTTGAGAGAAATGGAAAAATACCTTGTGCAGCGGGGATGTTCTTGAGATTAGAACCAAGCATATTGTTGGGATAGAGGTGATGGAGCTTTCTTGGAATTTGTGTTGCGTATAATTTCTTAATGTTGTAATATTTAGCCTTAAAAGACTAGATTTTTTGAACACTTTTCAGTTATTAGTTTTTGAAGGGTTGATACTTTCCTTTTCTGCTGGGTCATTCATCTTTGCTTGCCTACAAAGAATTGGCTCAAGATTTCAGTGCTGTCAGTGTTGCATCATTGAGGAAGATTGATCATAGTTTTTGGGCCTTTTCCAGAATGTGACTCATTTTTTTTATGCACTAAAGTGAAGCTTACACTTAAGTAAAATGATTCATTGCAGAATGCAAAAAAATTAATTTGATCAAAAGACAGCATTTCCCCCAGCTGGAGAATCTAGAACAAGGGGGCACAGTTTCAGGTTAAGTGGCCAGTCATTTAGGACTGAGATGAGAAATTTCTTCGCTCAAAGGGTTATGAATCTTTGGAATTCCCTACCAGAGTTGTGGATGCACCATCGTTGAATATATTTAAGGTTGAGAGAGGCTGATTTTTGGTGTCTCTGGGAATGGAGGGATATGGGGAGTGGATGGGAAAGTGGAGTTGAAGCCCAAAATTCGCCATGATATTGAATGGCAGACTATGCTTGACAGGCCATATAGTCTTCTCCTATTTCCTATGGTCTTCTCCTATTTATGGTGTATCTACTCTATCAAAATTTTTCATCATTTTAAAGACTTTATTGCAAATGCAGATTGAAACCAGTAGGTTTAAATGGTGTTTTAGAGCTGAAGGGCAAGTTACTCTTTCGCCTTGACTTGAACCAGATGGTCCATTTTAAATATTATTCCTGTAAAATATTTCAATTAATGTCTTCAATACTTTCAATATGGTGTTGAAACCAGCTGCCATTCAGATGCTGTGGGTATTATTTGCTTTTGCCTTATTGCTCAGGTGAAGAATTTTGTCCAAGAATGTAAGCTGCTGCTTCCCCCACTGCGCCCCCAGTATCAAAGGCCTGGCCACATGTAAATAGTTGGATCAAATTTGTTATCGGCTACGAATGACCTGCTGAAAGATTACTAGAAACTACCTTTAGCCATGTCCTAACATAGCTTTCCTTGCCTGAATTTCATGTTTTTAGCCAGAATAATGAAGAAGCTGTCTATTGGTTGATAACACAAGTTTCAAAGAAGCAATTACTTCCTACTACGTGATCTTTTGAAAGAAGTATGCACTTGGAATTATTGAAAAGATTAGTTTTCTTATTGGCTTGGAGATCCTCAAAGAGACCACTCTTGTGACTTCAAAGCACAGAGGGTTGCTTTGTCTAACCACAGGAAACTTCACTACAGGTTGAGAATGCAGTTTTCTCTGCCAAGTTTCCGCCCCATCTCTCCTAAAAGCCACTCAATCTCAGAGATATCCCCCAAGTGACTAGTAATGTGTGAACCTTGACAGTAAATATTGGCATGATATTCCAGAATGTGGCTTTCATAATTGAGCATAATTCCTTGACTCATGTCTGCAGTCTCGCTTCCAGTAACAGCCACTGCATAGTGATCTGGAGTAGGCCTCTGGCTCATTTTTCTCTCTAAGTAGTGTTCAGGTCATCTGTTCTATGCTATCCTACCGAGGACAGCTAACTGAGCATACACTGTGGATTGAACCTGAGACATTCCTGTTCTGTGGGTCACTGTGCTACTTAGATAAACGTGAATCATTGGATGAGCTCTAAATCAGTTTTTTTCATATGCTTATGAAACTGAATGATCATCTTTGAAACTCAGCACATGATGTCTTCTCAGCAACGTTGAGTTATCTTTTGGAAAATTTTGATTCGCGGAGCTATCTGGCTAATTGCGATATCCTAAAATCAAACAGCAACTTGCCAAAAATTTGATGCAATCTTTGACAATAGAGCTCTGTTCATGGGTAGTCAGTTGCTAGGGTCCATGCTAGCACAGACATTAACATTTAGTTGTACAGTGACTGAACAATGAAATTTCAGTTTCAGTGGATTCCTGGACTCATCAGAAATAAAATAAAAATTGACTTACAAGTCCAAGGAACTGAGTTGGAGAAAAGTGTATGGATATGGTTCTAAAAGCTCAACATTATAACTATTTTGTAGCAAAAAAAGTTAGTCATAAATCAGACGATAACCTTAAAAGATGCCAATAGAATGGAAAATGATATTGAGCAAAATATAAAACAAAAACAGAATTACCTGGAAAAACTCAGCAGGTCTGGCAGCATCGGCAGAGAAGAAAAGAGTTGACGTTTCGAGTCCTCATGACCCTTCAGCAGAACTGAGTATAGTTAGGAGAGGGGTGAAATATAAGCTGGTTTAAGGTGGGGGGGAGAGAGAGAAGTTGGGGAGGTGGGGTGTGGTTGTAGGGACAAGCAAGCAGTGATAGGAGCAGATAATCAAAAGATGTTACAGACAAAAGGAACAAAGGGGTGTTGAAGGTGGTGATATTATCTAAGAAAATGTACTAATTAAGAATGGATGGCAGGACACTCAAGGTACAGCTCTAGTGGGGGTGGGGTGGAAAGGCTGACAAGGTATTACAGTTGTAGATTTAAAAATAATGGAAATAGGTGGGAAAAGAAAACCTATATAAATTATTGAAAAAAACAAAAGGGAGGGGGAAGAAACGGGGTGGGGATGGGGGGAGGGAGTTTAAGATCTAAAGTTGTTGAATTCAATATTCAGCCAGGAACTAGTGGCTAGTCGGAAGATGAGGTGCTGTTCCTCCAGTTTGCGTTGGGCTTCACTGGAACAATGCAACAAGCCAAGGACAGACATGTGGTCAAGAGAGCAGGGTGGAGTGTTAAAATGGCAAGCGACAGGGAGGTTTGGGTCTTTCTTCCGGACAGACCGCAGGTGTTCTGCAAAGCGGTCGCCCAGTTTGCGTTTGGTCTCTCCAATGTAGAGGAGACCGCATTGGGAGCAACGAATGCAGTAGACTAAGTTAGGGGAAATGCAAGTGAAATGCTGCTTCAGTTGAAAGGAGTGTTTGGGCCCTTGGACGGTGAGGAGAGAGGAAGTGAAGGGGCAGGTGTTGCATCTTCTGCGTGGGCATGGGGAGGTGCCATAGGTGGGGGTTGAGGAGTAGGGGCTGATGGAGGAGTGGACCAGGGTCCTGTTTTTGTTTTGGATTTCCAGCATCTGCAGTAGTTTTTTGTTTTGAGCAAAATATACTTTGACTTGATCTCTTTCTCCAAGTATTTGCAAGTAAAGATGTGAGTGCCATACTCTCCGTGAGTTTTATTAATTGCAATTAATACTCTCCTTGAGTGCATTAATTGCCATTTAATGTTTTTAAATAAATTCATAACCTGCCTTGTAACAATCTCATGGCTGTGGAAATAAACTGCCTGTTGCATTGTTACCACACCATTAATTTGTCTCCGTATTGCCACCTGGTTCTTTTGCCAATTATCTTAAATAGTGTCCACTGGTCACTGACCCTTGTGCTAGTGGAAACAGTTTCTCCATTGCAAAATTCTTCATAATTTCAAACACCACCATTTAATCTCAGTAATTTTCTCTGCTCTAGAATGGAGCTTTTCTAGGTTCTCCACATCGCTGAAATCTCTCATCCTAGTACCATTGTAGTAAACCTCTTCAACACCCTCCTTCCCCAAGCCTTAACACCCTTCCTTAGGTGTGGCGCCCAGATTTATACACACTATTCCAGCTGAGGCCTAACTAATGATTTAAAAATGTTTGGTATAATATCCTTGCTTTCGTACTCTTTACCCCTATTTATAAAGCCAAGAACTCCATTTGCTTTTTTTTACAGCTGTATTACCTTATCCTTCCACCTTCAAAGATTTATGTACATCTATGCCAAGTGTTCTCTGGTCCTCTTTGAAATTGTACCATTTTGTTAATATTGTTTTGAAACTTTGATATGCATCAGTTTTCTTGAAATTGGATAAACCACATGTGACATTGGGACTTGGGGGTGGGGTGGGGGTGTATACAAGTTCACATAAGTGATGGACAGATGCATGCCTGTTTGAAGAGAAGGATGAAAATAAAGCAGCGAGGAATATACTTTTGAGCAAAAAAAAACAGGAGCCAAGTGTTCCCATGCACTATATTGTGTTTATCACTGGATATCTCCCTTGACATCTCAAAATACACAAATCTTGGTATAACCTGTATAACCTTCTGCAGTGATGATTTGATTCTACATTTGGTATAGTTATTTATGATGCACTATTGTCTGGGTTTTTATTTTCATTTTCATTCTGCCATGTTAACCTCAATCAGAATGGTGGAACAGAATCTGTGCAAGTTTGTATTAGGTGTGATAGGAAATGTTTGGTGTTATGATCCCAGTTACTTGACCAGTCTGATAACTTATTAGACCATAATCATTTAAAGCAGGGGTGGGGAACCTTTTTCTTATCAAGGGCCACTCAACATGGACAAAATCAGTCACGGGCCCCACACACACAAAAAACAACTTTTTTTGAGAGAGAATACAGAAACATTCAACTCACCCAATGCTTTAATGTGATGCCTGAGTTTGCTTTTCCTTAATAAGTAGCACAGCTTCTGTGTCTCAATCACAGCACCTCTGAAATTCAGCTCAACTTTTTGCTTGTTTTCCTTTTCCATTTTCTCTCTGTATCTCTCTCCTTTCCCACTCTGTCTCACCCCTAAACCAGCCCAGAGCAGTGACTCAACAACCCATGAGCCAGATGAAAAAGTGCGACGGGCTGGACCTGATCCTGGATGTTGTGCTTGCCCAGAGAACTCAGTTCTGTATGTTTAGAGAGGAACAGAAGGTGTTTTCCACCCCTGATTTAAAGAATATAATGCATGGAAGAACCAAGGGTAAGGAGAAATAAGCAGCAAGAATCGAGATTAAATTGAAGCGCCAAAAGAATCTTTACTCTACAAACTTGAACAAAACAAACACAAGCAATAATGAGTAAATTGATACACTGAGCAAATAAGATAATGATTCTAAACGATATGAGCTTCTACCCTAAACTCAATCCAACAGACTTAGCCCAGCTTAACCTTTTTGCTGTGGTTTTCACTCCGATAGGTTTTTAAACATACTTGTACTCTGGGAGGCAGTTCCTTTTTCTCTGAGTCTGGCTGCAGAGGTCACAGCTCAGGTCTATGTTCAGGGAGTCGCTGATGTGCCACGACCCAATGACACATGTAGACACTCCCTTCGTGTCTGTTTCACAGCTGGACTTCTCTCTTTACAGAGCTGCTTGGTCCAACACAATTCTCCAGAACTCCTTCTGTTCCTCTCTAAACATACAGAACTGAGTTCTCTGGGCAAGCGCAACAGACTGGATGTCTGCAGCTTCCAGGTCAGCTTCTCTTGCACTTTTTCCTAAAAAAAACAAAACTCACCAGTTTTCTTTTTGGAACATAATTTCACCCTCAGCAGTTTTCCCCCCCCAGCAACCTTTGGGCTTTCTTGTTTCTAAAAGCACCTCAGTTGGGTGCTTTTCAAAGATTCAAGTGTTGTTTGTAAATACACCCAGACAAACTAAACCAAACCAAAAGTACACAACCTCTAATTCACATTAAAAAGAAACCAAAACTCTACATTCTTAAGCTTTAATATAATTCACAATAGAAACAGTAATAACAACAGGTTTCTGAAGATCATGGAGAAAATATTGGTTACAGGACCTGTGGTAAGAATTTTGTCATTAAGGCCTTTTGTGGCTGAGTGGAATATCTAGTGTATGAAAGAACTTGCGAGGAAAATAACTGTTACATATGTACACCATGGATAATGTGCCTGTATTCATTGCTGAACAGAACTGAAGAAAAATATATTATATTTGTTGAATACATAGCTGTCTATGGTATCGAACTACATTAGTGGCTACTCATTGCCATATAAATTCCATTCTGTTAGACTGTATATCGTACCTTGCACTTGCTGTGGTGAAGTTGTTTAAACTTTCTTTGGGATGCAAATAGTTAAATTTGAACTACAAACCGAACATGGGACTTGGGAGCATGAGTAGGCCATTCAGCCCTTCAAGCCCGCTCCGCCATTCGATAAGATCATGGCTGATCTGATTTTGGTTTCAACTTCACTTTCCTGTGTTTCTCCTATAACCCTTGACTCCCTTGTCTATCAAAAATCTGTCTAACTCGACCTTGTATAAGTTCAATGACCCAGCCCCTATTGCTTTCTGGGGAAAAGAATTCCACAGACCCTCTGAGAAAAAAGCTCTGCTGTTCTGTCTTCAAAGGGAGACCTCTTATTCTTAAACTTTGTTCCCTACTTCTATTAAATAATTAGTTCCCATTGTAAGAACTGTTCTACTCTTTGGGAAATGCTGATATCAGAAAAGCAGTGCTTTATTTGGCTAATTTGGCACTATTGTATTCATCGTCCAAGTGATAAATCTGAATTTTCTGATTTCCCACTTTACGACTCTTAATTTTTTCCCCACTGGTACCTTTTAGGAAATACTTGTCACCTGTAAATTGTTGTGCAGTGCCATTAGCCTTATTCTTTACAAGTTCAACTGCTCCATGTTCTGGTAAATTATCTGAAATAGCACATGAAGCAGCCCTTTTTCTAATGCTTATACATCCAGCAGATCTTGCTCTGCATTGTTTCTGTAATGTAATCCCTTTTTTATGTGGGAGCTCATAACTCCCTAACAGGTGAACCAGCTATATGCAATGGGAAGTGACTATTGCACTTGCATCAGATGTGAGTATCCCACTGGATGGCTGTCTAGTTTTCGGAGATCATAACACTCATCTTTGCTTGTTGAACTATCTGGAGTGGAATTTGAACCTGTGACTTTCTCGTGGAGGTGGGAATGCTACCACTGAATCCTTTCAGTCAGACTCATTCCAGTTGCATGCTAATGAAACAATTCATTCTGTTCACCTATCTCTAGAAGCTGAGAGTCCTTATTCATAGAAACATAGAAAATAGGAGCAGGAATAGATCATTCGGCCCTTCGAGCCTGCTTCGTCATTCGATATGATCATGGCTGATCCTCTATCCCAATGCCCATACTCCTGTGCTCTCCCCATACCCCTTAACGCCTATAGAGTCCAGAAATATCTCTTTCCTGCTTAAATATATTCAGTGACTTGGCCTCCACAGCCTCCTGTGGTGGAGAATTCCATAGGTTCACTACCCACTGAGTTCTCCTCTTCTTGATCCTAAATGGATATCCTGAGACTGTGACCCCTTGTTCTAGATCCCCCAGCCAGAGGAAATATCACCCCTGCATCCAGTCTGTCTATCCCTGTCAGAATTTTATATGTCTCAATGAGGTGATTGCATTCCTTTCTTGCTGCCTAACTTAGCAGATCTTGTTTGACCCTGAACTGAGTTTCAGACGACTCTTTCACTCCATCACCAAAACTGTATTTTGTTGTTCAAAATATTGCTCTCTCCACTGCCCCCCGCAACCTCATCTCACCACTGTTGATGTCCACATCCACACACACCCTTATCATTTCTGGGTTGGACTTCTGAACTGGCCTTCTGAGTGTTTTGGCCAACATCATTTACAATATTGTAGTTATGTCCTGCATAATTGAGATTGCATGATGAGAATAAGCAGTAGTGTGACTATGTAATAAAGCAACCATCTGGGCAGCCACAGTGGGGGTAGAGTTATAGAATCATACAATCGTAGAATGGTTGCAGCATAGAAGGTGGCCATTCGGCCTGTCATGCCATGACTGCTCTCTGAAAGAGCTACCCAGCTAGTTCCACTACTCCCTTCTCTCTCTCTCTCTCTCTCTCTCTCCTCCCCCCCCCCACCCTCAACCCTTTTCCATGTAACCATGCAAATATTTTCTCTTTACATAATTATCCAATTCCTTTTTGAATCTACCTCCAGTGGATTCTCAGGCAGTGGATTCCAGATCCTAACCTCTTGCTGTGGGGGGAGGTTTCTCCTGATGTATCCTCTGGTTCTCTTGCCAATCACCTTAAATCAGTTTGCTCTGGTTCTCTACCCTTCTGCCAACAGGAGCAGTTTCTCCCTATTTACTCTGTCCAGATCCTTCATGATTTTGAACACCCACCAAATCTCCTCTTAACCTTCTCTTTAAAGGGAACAGCCCTAGCTTTGCTAATCTATCCACATAACTGAAGTCTCTCATCCTCAGAACCATTCTTGTAAATCTTTTCTGCACCCTCCCAAATGTCTTCATATCCTTCCCAAAGTGTAGTGCCAAGAATTGGAAGCACCACTCCAGTTGAGGCTGAACCTCTAAAAAAGAGTGGAATGAGGATGATGTGAAGGCGTGAAAGGAATGGGATGAATATGGCATAGGGTGAAATGGCTTGGGATTTGAAATGGGTTGGGGATTTGAAGAAATTATCTTGCAATAAACATACTAATTTCACTGCAAATGTTTTGCAGGTTCTAATAATATAAATTTAAAAATACAACAATTGGAAAGTTAATAGTTTTTTTTAAGTAGGTAAACGTGTACTTACTGAAATCCAAAAAAATATAAGGCAGCTCTGATATCTGCTTTGCACTCACCCACGAATGCGCAGTTAATCAGACAAGTTTATAAAGGTGAAATTTATTACAAATGTGCATGTAGGAATTTATAATGGAAGAAGATGACACAAGCAACAGAAATGACATCAAAGTCAAGCGATGTTGGCAAGAAGTGCATGAAGGCATTATTTAAAAGACTTTTTATTAGTCCCTTTTTTTTTGTTAATTTGCTCTGGTTCTGGGGCTTTACTAACTTCCCTTTATGTGGCTTAGCTAGATTTAAAAAATATATATTTTCCTGGCTCCCTATTCCAGGGACATAAGCACTGTAGGCTGCTGATTTGTTTCCCAAGATGTGCTTGAAAAATGGGTCGCATCTTACTGGAGAATAAGGGCACGTGTCCAGTAAAGAGCTGAATACATCAAATCCAATTCAAGTTACATTTTGAAATAAAAACAGAAAATGCTGGAAAAACTTGGGTCTGGCAGCATCTGTGGAGGGAGAAACGGATTTAACGTTTCTAATCCATGTGACAACTACTTCAGCGCTCTCGAATTGTTATTTCTGTTTCTTTCTCCACAGATGCTGCCAGACTGCTGAGTTTTTCCAGCATTTTCTGTTCTTATTTCAGATTTCCAGCATCCGCAGTATTTTGCTTTTATTAGATTCTGTTGACTTTGTTGCTTTGCACAAGCAGTGAGCAGTATGCCTGATGTAGTGGAATCTTGCTTCATGTTGTGAGACTTCCAGTGAACCAAAAACTGTGCAGAAGAATAATTGCAATGCTGTTCTGCTGTTAAATTTTCACTAGTAGCTGGAAAGGTACATAAAAGCTAGTGAGTGAAAACCAGATTGCTGAACTGTTTGTCAGGCTGAGTTGCTCAGTAACTTAGCAGCCACAGAAACTGTTGCTAGAGGCTAGCATTTTATATTGCTGCCAAGTACACACTGGCAAAATCCACCCCCTCAAATAGGTCTCTTAACCTTAGAGGTACTAGCATTGATGTTCCATAGGGCTGCAACTAGTTGGCAGTGCATGGAAATAAATGGAACATCCTAGTTTTGTACAAAACTTGAATGAAGAATTAAAAATATTTTATCATGATTCTGGTACTGCAGTGTCCAGACCACAAAATTATTGACTAAACTTGCACATTATCCCAGAATCTTCACATTACCTATATATATTTATGCTAATTATTTGTACATTTTGCAAAATCTTTATTGTTTAAATAACATCAAGTTTATAATAAAGTAATGATTATATATTAATGCACTGCTTTCTAATTGAATAGTTTCAGCTCATGCCGCATGTATTTTTTTTTCAAAGAATGTTTGTTTTAATTGTCTCTCCATTAGCCTTCTGCTATAATAGCTCAAATGTGCTTCTTGACATTCTATATTACCTTGTTTGTACCTGTTACCATTCTTTTTAATTTAAAAAGAGGCTGCTGTACCTGTTCTCATGTCTTGCCTTATCTTCCTCCCTTATTAAGTCTTTGAGTTGAATAATTAGTTTGCTTACAGTTTTTAATTCCATGACCACTTGTTGATCCCTTTTATTGAAGAGCTAGCACGGTATTTTATCTTTTGCACATGGCTTCCATTGGTTTGTAAAATGAAACTAAGATTAACTATTAGACTGCTGGCAGATTCAAGAATTTTTTTTAACTCCCATGATCCTATTCTCAAAAAATAATGTTTCAGCATTGCTTTGTGTTACCTATTTTGTTCATATGATTAATTGTCAACACATTTGAACACTTAGTGGCCTTTTTTATTTGGTTGGCTTTAAGATTAAATTGCTGTGTAATTTGGCTGTTTTATAATTTCGTGAGATTATCAGTTATTCGATTTTTGTAGGATTGTAGGGCCATATTGTTCCTATTTGTTCAAATTGATATAGGATTAAAAGCTGAAGAATGGTATGATAGAAATATCTTGATAATTGCAGAAGCTTTAGAGCAACATTCATGATGTAATGTGTAACAGTACTCTGCAGTTCACGAACAGGTTGTGGATTAGAGTGCCTAAAGGATCGACTGCAGATATTAAATATTTATAGGCTGTTGGCACAAATCTTAGTCTATTGAGGGTTAGTAATTAATGTCACTATTGTTTTTGGCCTTCAGTCCAACAGCCCTTCAGGGTGGCAAGTTAACACAGTCACTCACGACCAAAAGGAGTCAGGTTTTCTTTTGCATATATGTTTAAAATTTCCACCTTGGCTGGTTCTTGCTTGGAACACGACTCAATGCGCAAATTTCAGAAGCAGTAATAAAGATGCAGTTGAACTTTTACTTGGCTTCAAAATTCTTTTAAGTGTAATTATAGTTGCAAATGAGACTGAAGGCCATAATTGGTAAACTGAGAGAGACAAATCTCCCTGAAAGACCAAATCTTAATGATTTGGCATTGAATCTTTTTGTAGGAATATTTATCCTAAAGACAATTTTTCCAGATAGTTGTCTAATGGAAAGTGTGGAATTTCAAAAGGACATGGAGAAGATGATGGAATGAGTGGACAGATGGCAATTCAATGTGGGGAAATGTGATGTGATCCATTTTGTTAGGAAGGACATGGAGAGACAATATGAAATAAAGGTTACAATTCTCAAGGGGGTGCATAAATAGAGACCTAGGTGTATCAGGACAGGTTGAGAGCGCGGTTAATAAAGCATATGGTATCTCAGGTTTTATAAATAGGGGCATTGAGTACAAGGGCGAGGAGGTTATGTTGAATTTATATGGGACACTGGTTCGGCCTCAGCTGGAGTATTGTATCCAGTTCTGGGTGCCGCACATTGGGAAAGATATCAAGACATTGTCGAGAGTGCAGAAAAGTTTCACGAGAATAGTTCCAGGGATGAGGAACTTCAGGTATGAAGTTAGATTGGAGAAGCTAGGACTGTTTTCCTTGGAGAAGAGAAGATTGAGAAGGGATTTGATAGAGGTATTCAAAATCATGAGGGGCGTGGACAGAGATGGGGGAAAAACTATTCCCACTCATGAAAGGATTGAAAACGAGAGGGCACAGATTTAAAGTAATTTGCAAAAGAAGCAAAAGCAATATGAGGAAAAAAATAATTCACACTAAGTGGTTAAGACCTGGAATGTGCTTCCTGAAAGTGTGGTGGAGGCAGATTCAATCTAGGCATTCAGAAGGGAATTACATTATTTAAAGAGGAAGAATGTGCAGGGCTACGGGGAGATGGCAAGGGAATGGCACTGAGTGAATTGCTCATTTGAAGATCTGGCATAGACATGATGAGCCAAATGGCCTCCTTCTGCACTGTACCAATTCTTTGATTCTGTGTAATGTATTTGATGTAAAGTGATAAAATTCCATGATATTAGTTGACCATTGCATGTTTTGTAGCATTACACTGAGTGA
The DNA here is from genome assembly GCF_964194155.1 of Cetorhinus maximus. Taxonomy (NCBI): domain Eukaryota; kingdom Metazoa; phylum Chordata; class Chondrichthyes; order Lamniformes; family Cetorhinidae; genus Cetorhinus; species Cetorhinus maximus. Next base: position 126,726,931 of record NC_135884.1, read on the forward strand.
ACTACTTGGTTTTACTTACTGTTAGAAGTCCCAAAGGCAGATTTTGATTTATATAAATTATATTTCTGCAAGGGAGGTTGTTAATGATTTTTAGTAATTAGAACAATTCTGCATTAGACAAATATGAATGGCCAGGGAACTACATTTATACTTGCTATTCCATTCCTACTGATAACTTGCTCTTTCCTGTGGTTATCACTTTGTTCGGTTATGGTAAGCAGAGTAAAGAATTAAAAAAAACTTAGTAATTGGCTTATTGAATGCACAGATTTTGCAATTATTAATTGCAAGCTTGCAAGGTACCGCAAAGCAATTGGACATCACAGGTTAGGAGGAATACTCCTTTGAAGCATGATGCATCTTCTATGGGAGGTTGTGATTTACCGATATGGTGTCTCAGCTTGGCGCTCCCACGAATGCCCTTTTTTTTTAAGGGCATATTGCCAAAAATAAATTTTTAGGCATGCCTGATATATTCTTGTCTTCTTAACTGGAGTAGTAACTTCTGTACTTCTAACCTCCAGAAAAATGTATCAAGTTTAGTACCCATCATCCTAGTGTGAAACATAATTAAGAACAGAACCAGGCTCAGAGCAACAAGCTAACAGAGAATTACGTACATCACTCTATGATTATACACTATTGTACACCTCCAGATGTCCAAATGTTAGTTCCTGTTGTATCTGGGACTGGGCAATGCAGAATGTAATGTATACAAAGCTGGCTAAATCAAAATAGAGACAGCAGCACAGAGCAGCAGTTCTCCAGGATTGGTATAAGGTCACGTACTCCATGTGGGAAAAGGAAAGCAAAACAATTGTCATTTTAATATACAGAAAAGGTAAGCAGGACTGAAGGATAGGTCCTTGGACCTTGAAGTGTGAAGGTAGAATAGCATCCTGGAAAATGGGCTTAATCTGAAGGTCTCAAAATGGCATTACATACTGCCTGTAAACAACCCCTTTCCACCACATTCTGGGAGTGCAGCACATATAACCAGACTAGCTTGAGATGGAAAAATGTGGCTGAAAAGTTTGCAGCTGTGCTTCAGAGAAAAAAAACGATTGAAGAATTTGCAGCTGTGTCTCACTAAGAAAAACTTGGGTTTGCAATCGCAAATATTGTTATTATTATTGAACTGCATATGGAAATTTATTCTAAACCCAAGTATAATTCATTCTCATCTTCGCGTCATCCTCAAACAGTATGAACCACGGACCTCATCTTCCAATTGTTTTGGAAAGTTAACTTTTTTAAATTATTCATTCATTGGATGTGGGCTTTGCTGGCTGGGCCAGCATTTATTGCCCATCCCTAGTTGCCCTTGAGAAGGTGGTGGTGAGCTGCCTTCTTGAACCACTGCAGTCCATGTGGTGTAGGTACACCCACAGTACTGTTAGGAAGGGGGTTCCAGGATTTTGACCCAGCGACATTGAAGGAACTGTGATGTATTCCCAAGTCAGGATGGTGAGTGACTTGGAGGGGAACTTGCAGGTGGTGGTGTTCCCATTTATCTGTTGCCTTTGACCTTCTAGGTGGTAGTGGTTGTGAGTTTGGAAGGTGCTGTCTAAGGAGCCTTAGTGAATTCCTTCATCTTGTAGACGATACACACTGCTGCTACTGTGCATTGGTGGTGGAGGGAGTGAATGTTTGTGGATGGGGTGCCAATCAAGCGGACTGCTTTGTCCTGGAAGGTGTCCAGCTGCTTGAGTGTTGTAGGAGCTGCACTCATCCAGGCAAGTGGGGAGCATTCCATCACATTCCTGACTTGTGCCTTGTAGATGGTGGACAGGCTTTGAGGAGTCAGGAGGTGAGTTACTCGTTGCATGATTCCTAGCTTCTGACCACCTCTTGTAGCTACAGTATTTATGTGGCTAGTCCAGTTCAGTTTCTGGTTAACGGTAACCCCCCAGGACGTTGATAGTGGGGGAATCAGTGACAGTAATGCCATTGAACATCAAGGGGTGATGGTTGGATTCTCTCTTGTTGGATATGGTCATTGCCGGACACTTATGTGGCGCGAATGTTACTTGCCAGTTGTCAGCCCAAGCCTGGATATTGTCCAGGTCTTGCTGCATTTGGACATGGACTGCTTCAGTATCTGAGGAGTCGAGAATGGTGCTGAACATTGTGCAATCACCAGCGAACATCCCCACTTCTGACCTTATGATGGAAGGAAGGTCATTGATGAAGCAGCTGAAGATGGTTGGGCCTAGGAGGCTACCCTGAGGAACTCCTGCAGTGATGTTCTGGAGCTGAGATGACTGACCTCCAACAACCACAACCATCTTCCTTTGTGCTAGGCATGACCCCAACCAGCGGAGAGTTATCACCCTGATTCCCATTGACTCCAGTTTTGCTAGGGCTTCTTGATGCCACACTTGGTCAAATGCTGCCTTGTTGCCAAGGGCAGTCACACTCTTCTCACCTCAAGTTCAGCTCTTTTGTACATGTCTGAGCCAAGGCTGTAATGAGGTCAGGTGCTGATTGGCCCAGGCGGAACCCAAACTTGGTGTCAGTGCGCAGGTTATTGCTAAGCAAGTGCCAGTTAATAGCACTCTTGATGACCCCTTCCTTTAGTTTACTGATAATGGAGAGTAGACCGATGGGGCGGTAATTGGCTGGGTTAGATTTGTCCTTTTTGTGTACAGGATATACCTGGACAATTTTCCACATAGCCGGGTAGATGCCAGTGTTGTAGCTGTACTGGAACAGCTTGGCTGGGAGCACGGCAAATTCTGGAGCACAAGTCTTCAGTACCATTGCCAGAATATTGTCAGGGCCCATAGCCATTGCAGTATCCAGTGCCTTCAGCTGTTTCTTGATATCATGTGGAGTGAATTAAATTGGCTGATGACTGGCATCTGTGATGCTGGGGACCTCCGGAGGAGGCCGAGATGGATCATCCACTCGGCACTTCTGGCTGAAGATTGTAGCCTTATCTTTTGCGCTGTTGTGCTGGGCTTCTCCATCATTGAGGATGGGGATATTTGTGGAGCCTCCTCCTCCAGTCAGTTGTTTAATTGTCCTCCACCATTCATGACTGGATGTGGCAGGACTGCAGAGCTTAGATCTGAACCGTTGGTTGTGGGATTGCTTAGCTCTGTCTATCACTTGTTGCTTATGCTGTTTGGCATGCAAGTAGTCCTGTTTTATAGCTTCACTAGGTTAATGCCTCATTTTTAGGTATGCCTGGTGCTGCTCCTGACATGCCCTCCCGCACTCTTCATTGAACCAGGGTTGATCCCCTGGCTTGATGGTAATGGTAGAGTGGGGGACATGCCGGGCCATGAGGTTACAGATTGTGCTTGAGTACAATTCTGCTGCCGCCAATGGCCCACACCGCCTTATGGATGCCCGGTGTTGAGTTGCTAGATCTGTTCGAAATCTATCCCATTTAGCACGGTGGTAGTGGGCACAACACAATGAAAGTTATCCTCAATGTGAAGGCAGGACTTCGTGTCCACAAGGGCTGCGCAGTGGTCACTCCTCCAGATACTGTCACGGACAGATGCATCTGTGGCAGGCAGGTTGGTGACGGCTGAAGGCACTAGATACTGCAATGTTTTTCCCTCTTGTTTGGTTCCCTCACCACCTGCCGCAGACTCAGTCTAGCAGCTCTGTCATGATCAACATGGAGGAATACTGATTCATCAGCTGAGGGAGGGCGGTAGATGGTAATCAGCAGGAGGTTTCTTTGCCACGTTTGACCTGATGCCATGAGACTTCATGGGGTTCGGAGTTGATGTTGAGGACTCCCAGGGCGACTCCCAGGGCAACTCCCTCCCGACTATGCCACTGTGCAGCCACCACTGTGCTGCTGCCTCTGCTGGGCAGGTGGGACAGGACATATCCGGTGATGGTAGTGTCTGGGGCATCATCTGTAAGGTATGATTCTGTGACGATGACTATGTCAGGCTTGACTAGTCTGTTCTCTCCCAATTTTGGCACTAGCGCGCCCCCCCCCCCCCCCCCCCCCCCAGATGTTAGGAAGGAGAACTTTCCAGGGCTGCAATTGCCGTTGTCGTTTCCGGCGCCTAGTCTGTCAGGTTTCATTTCTTTTTCTATCTTTGTAGCGGTTTGTTACAACTGAGTGGCTTACTAGGACATTTCAGAGGGCACTTAAGAGTCAACCACGTTGCTGTGGGTCTGGGCAGGTAAGGACAACAGATTTCCTTAGTGAACCAGCTGGGTTTTTACAACAATCGACAATGGTTTCATGGTCATCATTGGACTTTCAATTCTAGATTTTTTTATTGAATTCAAATTCCACCATCTGCTGTGGTGGGATTCAAACCTGGGTCCCCAGAGCATTACCCTGGGTCTCTGGAATACTAGTCCAACGACAATACCACTACGCCATCGCCTCCCCCTAAAATATGCCAGTTACAGTTCATTCATAGCTGACAAAATGGCTATGAAGTTATTTATAAAAGCGCACAAACTTTCTTACTCACAAAATGTACAAAAACAAATGTTGAAGCCTAGGAGAAAGACCCAGAGGAGCAACTAACAGTGGGACCATGGCCTGCACTGTGGGAAGATATTAGAGTCATGCTTCCATTTCCAGTAGGTTGAGGGAAGAGCAAATAGGTGTATCATACATGTTATATTCCATTTGTCTCCACAGCTCAAACCTGGCTGTTAAGCAAATTGTTGGGGGATTTGTGGGAAAAGTGGTGATTTCTTTTGTATGTACTACATTATTCATAAGACTGTGGCAGTGAGGAAGATTATTGGGAGAAAATTGAGAAAATGACACAGCTTGAAATCTAACTTGGTTCCAAGTCCTACTTAATTGATTTCCCCCAAGTGAATACTACTGGATCTTATGGTAGTTTGTTAGCATTCTTGTTTGGCTGAGTTTGGTGACACCACAATTGTTGAAGGCACACTACCCGCACATATAGTTGCTGTGCATGTGATGTCAAAGCCAGTGACATCCTGGGCTGCTGCAGTCACCAAACAGCCAAAACCAAGAGAGGGGGGTTGAGGGAAGCAGTCAGAAAGCGTTGTGTAAGTGGCAAACCCCACGAGTAACAGCAGGGTACTGGAAACCCTCAGGAGTGTCTATAAATGGAGGAGAAATGGGAGCCTTTTAGGGAGCATCTGTGAACCAAGAAGAAATAGAGTGCTCAGGGTGCATCTGTAAACTGAGGAGAAATGGGTTTTGGTCAGGAATATCTATAAACTGAGGAGAAATGAGGATTGCAGCTCAGGAGAGGGCAGGCCTGGTCTTAGGAGAGGGGGCAGGGCAGTGGCGGAATGTACAGCTCCCCAAGCTACAGGCATTGAGAGTGACAACACCACCACATGCAGGTGCAAACCAATACTGGCACCAGTAAACATGTGCAAAGCGATGGGAGAAATTGCACACCCTGGTCCACTGTGCGAGCCAAGTGCAGGTGTGCAACTGTGGCTGATCGCCATCAGGAGTTATAGTTTTTGTTTTTGGCTTTTGGTTGCATCTTTCTCCGCTTCTTGCAAACCCTGCCCTGGAAAACTTTTGTGGATAGTGGCCCTGATGGACAATCAATGCAACAAATGGTCTGTCCAACAAAAGGGAATGTTAACATGCCCATTTCTAGTCTATGCCAATCAAATGAATATAGAATTTGGAGTAAATCACATGGAATGGTTGAAAACTCATCCAGATTAGAGAGAATCAATGCGTGCTAGAAAATAAATAGACAAAAATAATTAAAAGAAGGGAATATAAAGCAGCAAGATGTAGGATAGTAAATCATAACCATGACAACGGTAAATCATAACCATGACAACAGAAAGGAAAAGACATCAGTCTAGTTCTCGTATCAGGGGAAGCCGCAAAAAGACCTGGACTAAAACAACGATAAGATGTGAGAATGAAAATTCCCATGAGAAACGTGTATAATGTTGAGAAAGTAACATACTACACCATTGTAATGTAGCCCTGATGTGACCTGAGATTGTAGTGAGATCAATTATTCATACAAATTGTGCTAATGTAACCCAGATCTGAAAGTGACTGAACATTGGAAAACAGCATTCTATTTTAGGAATACTAATAACAGAACAAATGCATCCTTGCACTCTGATCTGTACTGTCACTCAGACCTCAGAAAAATATAATGGTAGCTTTAGGAAATTATGGTGTTGTGTCTTTTGTGAAAAATGTCCAGCAGGAAATTAAAGTTATGTTATTCCAAACTTGGTTTGTGTCTGGAGAGCATGTTTTTTAGGCCAGGACATGGCATTGAAAGCTAATTACCGCTGCTATTGATGATGCTGGAAATATTTTCAGGTGATGAGCTAGGTGTGTAATACAAAATTGAACCATATAGGATTAAAGATGATATAAATCTTTTGTAAAACATTGTTGCTAATATCAGTGTTGTAGTTTTTAATTAATGCTAACCAGTCTTTCATAATGAAATGAGTTTAACACATTTGTGTCATTGCAAGTTTGCTTGTATCAAAAACAGTGACGGCTGGTGACCCCGAAAAAGTGAGGCACAGCTGTGCGTGCCTAAGCAAGATAGTGTGTTACCTTGGGAATGCGTTTTCTGTGGAATACCACCAAACTTTATTCTCATTATGAAGATGAGACATAGTCTTCTTAGGGAATGTAGGCTATTTCCTTGTCTTTGGTCCCTTAAACACCAGACATGGATCCAGTCTGGCAGCACTGTCCTGGAAGGCCCTGCTTGTCAGTGGTGGTACTATTGAGCTACTATTGATGGACATTGAAGTCCCACACCCAGAATTTGGCCTGTGCTCTTGTTTTCTCCAGACACCAAGTGGTGGAGGTTTATCAATTTCCTTGACCTTGTTTGCTCTTTAGCCATGGCACTTCGTGGAGTTCAGAGTGAATGTTGAGGACCTCCAAGACACAGGCTGCCCTTTATGCTGTCAAGAAATATGACTACAAAAGCCAGGCTGTTGTTTGACTTATCTCTCTGGCAGCTTTCTCACTTTTGACACCAGACCCAGGTTTAAGGAAAACATTGCAGGTTTGACTGGGTTGGGATTCCCTGAATCTTGTCCTGACCTAGGCCTCGGGCACCAATTGGTCTTCCAGATATTTTTCTTCTTGTATTCAGTACTGTAGTCATTGTTGACAACCGGCCACTTCAGACAGCATCTGTTGTGGGACTGGAATTGTATGTAGTCCATAAATTATCAGATTAATCAAACTGAATTGTATAATTTTCCATGGTGGGATTAATGACTTTGCCACTATTTCTTAATAGATGCACATCATTCTGAATACTGGTTTTGAATTGTAAAAAATCATTTTAACTCTTTTCGTATGTTCAAAATCTTAAGCAAAATAAGAGAATCAGGGTGCAGTGTAGATTTACCAAGATAATACCTGGACTCCAAGAGTAAAATTATTAGCGACTACAGAAACTAGGGTTTCCTTCCCTGGAACTTAGAAGGTTAAGGTGATTTGATTGAAGATATCTAATGGGAACTGGTAGAATTGTTAGAGATAAACTACTTGCACTGTTTGGGTAGTCTAGAAATGGAGAGCATTGCCTAAACATTACAGCCATGCCTTTCAGTAGTAAAATTGGGAAACTTCTACACAGAAAAGGGTAGTAGAAGTTTGGAGCCCCCTTATGCAATCAGCTATTAAGTTGTTAATTTTAAACCTGAAATTGATAGACTTCTGTTAACCAAAGGTGTTATGGGATATAGAACAAAGGGATATAGACTTGGGTCACAGATCAGCTATGATCTCATTGAATGGCAGCAACAGACTGCAGGAGCTAAATTGCATTCTCTTCTTCCTTTGTTCATGCAGATAATAGAATTAATTGTAGATCCATCTATTCACCCTTTTTTATTTCTTTTGGAGGTAAAAATTGATACCACCTATTATAGTAAACAGAAAACAAACAACTGCAAATGCTGACAACAACTAGTATCAATATCCAAAAGCAAACGGTGCAGATGCTGGAAACCTGGAACAAACATTTGTACTTATTTAGCTGAGGGGGTGAGCGGGCTAGATGGCTAGCATGTGGTTAGAATTATGGCAACGGCACAAGGTTAAATTCCCTTTCTGCCTGAGATAAACTTGGCACTTCCCTCCTCACCCTGCCCCTGAGAGTGGAAGGCAATGGCAAACTGCCTCCAACAAAAACAAAGAAAACTGCTGAGGATGAGCCAAGGATCTGCCTTTGAGCTGAGCACTCACGAATGAATGAACTTGAATTTATATAGTGCCTTTAATGTAGTAAAACATCCCAAGGTGCTTCGCAGAAGTGTTATCAAACAAAATTTGACACTGAACCACATAAGGAGATATTTGGGCAGATGACCAACAGTTTTGTCAGAAAGTTGAGATTTGAGCATCTTGAAGGAGGAAGAAGTCAAGATGGAGTGGTTTAGGGAGGAATTCAATACTTTGGGGCCTTGACAACTGAAGGCACGACTACCAGTGATGAAGTGATTAAAATCGGAGATTCTGAAAATGCTAGACTTGGAGCGCAGATATTGTGGGTTAGGGGAGATTGGAATTTAAGGCAAGTTAGGCCATGGAGTGATCAATGTTCCCATCAAATTTTGGCTGTTGTGCACAGCCCTTTTTTGTTTGGTGCCTTGTCCCTTGAAATTCTTTTGTGCGGCCACGTACCTGCACAGCTTAGCAGGAACAGTGGGAGGGATTTGAGAAGAATTTTAAATTGAGGTATTGCTTAAATGGAAGCTAATGTAGGTCAGTGAGCGGATGGATGATGGGTGAAAAGGACTTGGAACAAGCTAGGACACAGCACTGTTTTGAATGGCCACAACTTTAGAGAAGGTAGAAAGTGAAAGACCAAAAGCCCATTGAATTAGCCAAGTCTAGAAGCAACAAAGGCATGGATGAGGGTTTCAGCAGATTTGCTGAGGTAGAGGTGGTATCAGGCAAAGTATGGTAGGTAGAAAGAAGTGGTCTTAGTGTTGGCATGGATAGGTGGTCAGAAGCTCACTTTGGGGCCAAATATGAGGTGGTTGTTGCCAAGGAGAGAGTTGGAGTTGATGGTTAGGGAATGGTTTGTGGTGATGATCTTCCCAGTGTTTAGTTGGAGGAAATTTCTGCTCATCCAGTACTAGTAATCAGATTAAAATAGAAAATGCTTGAAATAAACAGCAGATTAGAAGGCATCTGTGGAGACAACAGATGAGTTCATGTTTTAGGTGTGGACCTTTTCATCAAAATTCAGCTGTTATCTTCACAGATCCTGCCTGACTTGCTGAGTGTTTTCAACTCGAGCAAAGTAACAGCATAGATTATGGTTTCAAAAAGAGAGAAGCAGCTGTGAGGAAAGTGGTGTTGAGGAGCTGAAAGAAAACAATCTTGACAATTTGTCAGATGTGGGAGTGGAGGGAAGATGAACTTGGGGTTGAGCTATACACCAGGATTCCGAATCTTTGAGTTTAGTCTAAACAACAGAAGTCTATGAAGTTGAGGCAGGGGATGCATATGTTTGTAGAAGTTGAAATAATTGTTCTGATTTTGTCTACATTTACACTGGAGAGGATTTCTGCTCGTGTGTCCAACAGACAACAGTCATGGGGTCAATGGCGAAGGTGGCAAATTACTAGTTAGCATACCTGTGAAAATGGAGATGACACCCTGCACCCTACTGGCCTATAACCAGATAGCATTGTAGAAACAGCATGTAAATAGGTAAGAGAATCGATCAAGAATAGAATTCTGCACATGTGAGCAGAAATGCCAATAAGTTAAGTCTACGGTGCAATGGGCAGGCATGAAGCCAGGAGTCAATGGGGAGATTATACGCTATCATGGTGGTGGGAGGGTGGGTTTGTGGAGGGGGAAGTATTAGGGAAGGAGATTGGGGTTCAGGGGAGGGTGGTAAAATGTAGGAGGGAAAGGGAGAGAGGAGCCAGCGTGCCATTATTCATGTGCCTAGACCTTGAGTTGCTAGACTATTCATTCACGGTAAGTGTCCCAGCCCCAATCCTGGTCTCTCAAAATTAGAAGTTAATTACAGATGAGGTAGGCCATTCAGCAAAGTCTTAATGTGTACCCCTTAGCAACATCTAGTTGTTTCTTAAATAATTTTCAGGGTTTTTTTTTTGCTCTTCTGTACTATCTGGAAGTTTCTTCCACAAATCACTGTATGGAATTACGGTAGCATGGTGCTTATGTTGCTGGGTATAACCAGAAGGTCTGGACTCATGATCTGGAGACATGAATTCAGATATGAACACAGCGGTTTGCTGAATTTAAATTCAGTTCCTTGGCTTTTGGAATAAAAAGCTAGTGTCAGTAATGATAACTGTGAAAGGACCACATTGTCGCAAAAGTCCACTGGTTCACTGATTTCCTTTAAGGAAAGAAATCTGTGGTCTCTACTAGGAATTAAGAAGAATGTCCTGATAGCAGCCCCAAAATTACTTTTTACTTTTAAAGCCTTGTTGCCGAGTACTCCTGCAGTTTAATTTAAAGTAATATTCTGCATTGACTTTTTCTACACACTTAACATTCTTGAATGCCAGCCTTGGCACAGAGTGCCCGTGCGAGCAATAATTAAATCTTTTAACTTGGAATCTATAAATGCGATGTTTTTGTTAACTTATTATAAATAAATCTCCCATGCTGTATTTCCCCACATAACGTTAATTCACTTAACATTGTTTCGCTTTAACGTCAATAATTAAGTGAGGAAAATATATCCATTCAACATTGTGAGTTTCACCTTAACATCTTTTACTGCAGGCTTCCTGTTCTGTAGCCTGCAGGGGCACATGACCTTTACTCCATTGCTTCTGATCCTGCCCTCAGTGCTGAGGTCCCTCATCACCCACCACCCCCAACCCCTGTTCTTGTTCCCAGCTTCCATTCTTACTTTCAATGTCCCTGGTGCCTGTTAACACCAACAGGGACTTCTTTAGTTGCTCCTCTTCCCCCTGCTCCTGCCCTCAGTGCTGCAACCCTTCTTCCCCTCGCTCCGGGCCTTGCTCCTGCCCTCACCTATATCTTGGCCTCAGAGCTGAGGCCCCTCTTCTCCTTGGCTTCCCTTTTTCGTCCTTTGTTCTTACTCTTAATGTCCTCAGTGTCTGTTGTCACTACCAGGGATGACTTCAACTGCTCCTAAACAGGTTGTGGCTTGAACTGAGCGAGAAAGTTCCCTCAATCACCAAACTCCTGGCTTTTAAGGGTCAATCTCCTAAAAATCTAGTCTGTATGTGGCATTTAACTGAAATTTACTGTGAAAGTAAAGTAAGTTTCCTCCAGTCTTAGGCAGGGATAAACACGCTCTACTGGAGAGCAGCTGTAATTAGTCAATTAGCTAACTAGTCTAGTCTGCTTTCTGTAAGTGTAACAGAGCTGACACTCCCGAGTTTCAGATAGAATAAATACAGAAATCTGAGAGCAGTTTGCAAACAATGAGACTTGAATCGAGTGAGAAGCTAGGAGTTTGGTGAGTGAAGGGAGCCTGGTAAAGGGGGAAAGGAGCGATGCTTCTTTCTTCCACCTTTTTCACCCTCCAGTATTTGGTTCTTACATTGGTGCAGTGGAAGAAGCTGATTAGTGAGTAACTGGCAAGTTACTTCTAATTATAATAGTTTGTAAAGTTAAGGTATGGTAGGGTAGCTTGGCCGAGTGGAATGTGCCTCCTCTGGCTAATGGGAAGTTGTGGACACACCATGTGTCCTAGATAACCACATCTACAGGAAGTGTCACCGGCTACAGAAGCTTGAGCTCCAGGCTTTGGAACTTAAGGGGTGCCTGGAGTCACTGTGGTGCATCCTTGAGGCAGAGAACTACATGGATAGCATATTTATGGAAGTGTTCACACCGCAGAGAAGGAATGCGTAACTGTCAGATAGTTTAAGAGAACCATACAGGTAGTGCAGGAATCCCCTAAGTCGATCTCACATGCTAACCAGTTGTCCATTTTGGACACTGGTGAGGGCGATGATTCCTCAGGAGCACAGCAAGAGCCAAGCCCGTGGTACCATGGGTGACTCAGCTGCACAGGAAGGGAGAGAGAAGAGTGGAAGGGCAATAGCAATAGGGATTCGTTAGTTAGGGGAACAAACAGGCTTTTTTTGCAGCTGTAGACATGAATTCAGGATGATATGTTGCCTCACTGGTGCCAGGGTCAAGGATGTCACAGAGCGGCTGCAGGACATTCTTATAGGATATGCTGAGCAGGCAAAGGTCATGGTCCACATTGGCACCACAGACATAGGTAGGAAGAGGGTTACGTGGCTGGTGAATTTCTGTAGGAGGGAGGGTATCAGATTTCTGAGGCATTGGGATTGGTTCTGGGGCAGGTGGGATCTGTATAAGATAAACAAGCTGCACCTTAACAGGACTGGGATTAACATGCTCACAGGCAGATTTGCTACTGCTACTGGGGAGATTTTAAACTAGCTTGTCAAGGGGAAGGGAAACTGAGTGAGAGCTCAGATTGGAGGGAAGCAGAACTAGTAACAGGAAGTAGCAAAGTAGTAAGTAAAATTAAAAGGCAGACAAAATGAAGGCAAGCATCAAATAGGATCAGAATGTGGAATAATGTTGAAGAGACAAAGTTAGTAGCATTCTATCTGCATGCACACAGCATTCGCAACAAGGTAGATGATTTGAAGGCACAAAGAGGCAAATGGGTATGATTTTAATTCCCATTATGGAGGCGTGGTTACAGGGTGACCAGGACTGGGAACTGAATATTCAGGGATAATTGCCATTTAGGAAGGATAGGTGAAGGGGAAAGGAGGTGGGGCAGTAAGTTGAGGAGCCAACTAGGAATTGGGCTGTTTTAGATTTGTGTTATCTTATGAGTAAGGGCTAATTAATAACCTTGCTGTAAAGGAGCCATTAGGAAATAATGACTATAATATGATAGAGTTTTACATTAAGTTTGAAAGTGATATATTTCATTCTGAAACTAGGGTCCTAAATCTGAACCAAGGGAATTATGAAAGTGTGAGGGGCAAGTTGGCTATGGTGGATTGGAAAATACGTGAAAAGATTTGATGGTAGGCAGGCAATGGCTAGTATTTAAATAAGTATTACATGGTCTACATCACGTATACATTCCTCAAAAACCCAACAGGAAAGGTGAATCAACTGTGGATAACAAAATAAGTTGAAGATTGTATTAGGTCAAAGGAAGTGGCTTATAAGGTTGCCAAAAGAAGTGGTAAGCCTGAGGATTGGGAGCAATTTAGAATCCAGCAAAGGATAACCAAGAAAGTGATGAAGGGACAAGACAATATGAATTCAAGCTAACAAGTAACATGAAGGTGGATTGTAAAAGCTTCTTTTGGTATATGAAAAGGAAAAGAATAGCAAGGACAAATGTTAGTCCATTACAGGCAGAGACCGGAGAATTGTATAATGGAGAACAGGGAAATGGCGGAAAAACTAAACAATTACTTTGTGCCTGTCTTCGTCGAGCAAGATGTAAAAAATCTCCCAGAAATACCAGGGAACCTAGGGACCTGTGAAAATGAGAAACTGAAAGAAATTAGTATTAATAAAGAGGTAGTACTCAAAAAAAAAAAAAAAAATTAATCGGATTGAAGGTTGATAAATTCTCTGGACCAGATGAGCTACATCCTAAAGTATTGAAGGAGTTGGCTTTAGAGATAGTAGACGCATTGGTGGTTATCTTTCAAAATTCTAGAGATTCTGAGAAGGTTGCTGCAGACTGGAAAGTAGCAAATTCTCTATTTAAGAAGGAAGGGAAAGAAAAAACTGAACGTCAGTAGTGAAGAAAATGCTAGAATCTATTATAAAGTATGTGATAGCTGGACACACAAAATAATGATATGATTGGACAGAATCAACATGGATTTATGAAAGGAAATCATGTTTGATAAACCTATTGGAGTTTTTTGAAGATGTAACTTGTACCATAGATAAAGGAGAACCAGTGTATGTGGTGCATTTGGATTTTCAGAAGGCTTTTGATAAACTGCCACACAGGACGTTAGTAACCAAAATCAGAGCACATGGGATGGGGGGGTAATATATTGCTATGGATTGGGAATTGGTTAACAGATTGAAAACAGAGTAGGAAGAAACAGATCATTCTAAGGATGACAGGCTATTATTAGTGGGGTGTCGCAAGGATCAGTGTTTAGGACACAGCTGTTTGCAATCTATATAAATGATTTGGTTATTGGGTCCAAATATAATATTTCCAAATTTGCTGATGAGTCAAAACTAGGTAAGAATGTGAATTGTGAGGAAGCTGCAAGGAGGCTTCAAGAGGACTTGACAGGCTAAGTGAATGGGCAAGAACATGACAGATGGAATAAGTGTGAAGTTATCCACTTTGATTAAAGAAAAGGCAGAAAGGCTGAGTATTTCTTAAAAGGTGTTACGGACCAGAGGGGGATTAATTTAAGCAGCCCTGATTTCCCCTCCCTACCCATCTGTAAACAGGAAGGTGTTTTTGATTTCTGATTTCCACCCCCCTCGATTATAAGTGGTGGCATGTTTCCCCACCCTTTCAATTTAGAGTGATGCAATCCTTTATTAATAACCGCACAGCAAACTCAAGGTAGGGTAAAATAAGAGGGTTTGTTTATTTTACACACACAAAGCATGGGAAAGGGGTTTTGCAACGTCCACCCCTTTTTGCACTCATACAATAAAAGAGGGATAAGGGAAAGAAAGGGGTACAGGGCAAGACCATGATAAAAATAAGAGTTATGGTTTCATGAGAGTCCAGAATCAAAAGTCCAGTGGCATATTCCTAAGGAGTTTGCAGGCTGAAACTGTTGCAGGGTGATCCGACTTTCCAGAAGCGAGGACATCCATGATGGAGAAGGCACATAGAGATGAATTAGTCTTGAAGGCACAGATACAGAAGCTCCAGTGTTCAGGTAGTTCACAGTGTAGATGAGAGCCAGGCACTTCACCTGGACAGAGCTCTTTCTGCTGCTACTTGTTCGATAATAAAATGGCAGATTGCCCGGGTTTAGTACTACATGGCAATGTTACAGGTTCTAGCAGCTCGGGAGGTCATTTGACATACCTCCCACTTTTCCTGGGCCTTGGTCAAAGGATGTATTTTCTCAGGTATGGAATCTTGAGGTGTTTAATAGAGGAGTCAGGGTCCCTTATATCCTTTGCAGACATACTGCCTCCGTTGGTCGGAGCTCTGCTTTAGAAATGCAAATGGGGTTGGTGCATTTCTTTGGAATTTGATTGTCGGCAGTCACAGAGGGCATTTGCACCTCTTTAAAGATAACGAGGTCCTTGCTAATTTCTGAAGGTTAGAAATTCCGCTGCTATGAGTCCTGGCTAGCTGGGGTAAATCCTTGTCTATTTTAAAAATACAAATAATTTTATAAAGTAGCCTTGCTAGCATGCAGGTGCAACAAGCAATTAGGAAGGCAAATTATATGTTGGCCATCATCACAAGGAGTAAAGATGTCTTGCTGCATTGTATAGAGCCTTGGTGAGACCATACCTGGAGTATTGTGTACCGTTTTGGTCTCCTTATCTAAGGGAGGATGTACTTGCCTAAGAGTGAGTGCAACGGAGGTTCACCAGATAATCCCTGGCGTGGCAGGATTGTCTTATGAGCAGAAATGGGGAGAACTAGGCCTGTATTCCTTAGAGTCTAGAAGAATTCATCTCATTGAAACTTAGAAAATTCTTACAGGGCATGACACGGTGGACGTGGATAGGATGTTTCCCCCGGCTGGTGAGTCTAGAACCTGACGACACAGTCTCAGTAAGGGACAGGCCATTTAAGACTGAGATGAGGAGGAATTTCATCACTCTGAAGGTGGTGAACGTTTGGAATTCTCTACCCCAGAGGTCTGTGGAAGCTGAATCATTGAGCATGTTCAAGACAGGAATCGATAGATTTACAGATACTAATAACACCAAGGGATAATGGGGGAAAATGACGTAGAGGTAGATGATCAGCCACGATCTGTTTGAATAGCAGAGCAGACTCGACAGGCCAAATGGCCTATTCATGCTCCTATTTCCTTTGTTCCTCTTTTCGCTCCTGTTTCTGCTCTCAGCTTGCACTGAAGTCCTGGGACTTCAGCTGCTACTTGCACTGACCAACTTCTGCCACTGGATGGAGCCCAGTCCATCCAAAAGCAAGTGAGTGTACTGTCATTTTTTAACATGTACTTACATTTACAGTATATTTTTTATTTTTAAATTAATTTTATTTTAAATGTTATTTAATTTATGAATGTAAGTATTTAGGAATGTAGAATTTCAACGTATAATGTTTTAATGTTTTTCCTGCTTAGGACCTTTCTAAAGGACCTAACTATAGAGAGTTTCTTTTATATTTAGTGATTTATTTTATTTTGCAAGTTACTTCAACTAGGAATGCACAGTACTGCACATGCATAGCATAGAATTTTAACTTGTACACAGGTTCCTTTGGACATTTCTCATCCAGAAAAAAACAACTCCACTTTTAACATTTATTCCTATGGGAACCTATGATTCACTTAAAGTTGTGATTTTCGGCAATGCACCAGAGGACTTACTGTACTCTTGTTTCCAACTACTTGGCACAAGGTACCTATTGGGGATTAGTTTGAAGATTGCGATCCCTTTAAAAAATTAATTGCAAGCAATTGGCACTCTCCAGCATTCTTTTCTTTGTTCTGCCAATTTCAAGTTTCTTTCCCTCAATACTTCTGTTCAAAGTGAGTGCTCACATACGCGTCAGATACTGACTTCCAAAGGTCCAACTGTGCAACAAGAGGAATGTGCACAAATTAATTCTGCAGTGCCAAATTAACCATCAAATAACAAATGTTTTAATTCACACACAAACTTCACATTTCCAGTGTTTTTTTCCCCAAGCTAATGTACCTTTGTGTGGATAAAGAATGATCATCCATGCTTTAGAGACAAAGATTGGAATCCCTTAGCACAGAAGCACCCTAGTTACATTAAAGATACCTACTACTTTATAGATGTGGTTAACTCATGAACTGTACGTCCCAATGCCATACTTTTCACAATGGACATTGAAAGTTTTACACAAATATAGAAACAGACAGAGGTATGTTGGCTATCCAAAATGTGTTTAATAAATTTTCCCATCCTGACGTGAGTCTGTTTTTGTGGGATTCTTGCCAGATATTGTGCATCTGGGACTGTGTCTCTGATTTTGAGGCCTGAACCCCAGTTTTAGTGGGTCCAGGTCAGGGTCTGGATTTTGGCTGGCTCTGATTTATGGTGGCCCAGCTTTAGGTGGCCTGGGTTCATGTTTTAATGTGTCTGGGTGCAGATTTTAGGCTTCCAGCTTTTGGGGTCTGGGGCCTGGGTTTTGGATGGTCTGGGTCCGGGTTTTGGATGGCTGGGTTTTGAACATTCAGGATTTGGTGGATTTGCATCCAGGCTTTGGAGGTTCTGGTCCATGTTTTGGGGCTCTGTGTTTTGGGTGGTTTAGATCAATGTTTCAGGTGTTCCATGACCATGTTTTGGGCAGTCCATGCCTTTGTTTTGGGCATTCCAGGTCTGAATTTTGTGGCATCTAGGTCTGGGTTATCTGTGCTTCAAATCTGGATTTTGGGGGCGCCAGGTGTTGAACAGTGAGACCCGGGCTGTGGCGAGTCTGAGCCCATGTTTTGTCGGCTCAGTCTATATTTTGAAGGGGCTTAGGCCCGGGTTTTAACACAGTCCACGTCATGTTTTAAAGATGCCTGAGCTTTGGATGTCCCTACTTGGGGTTTAGGAGATCGGTGTCCAAGGAAGGGTTTTGGGGATTTGCATCTGAGGGTCCAAGTTTTGGTGGACAGAAGCTATTTCTCGCCTTCCTTCAAAATGGTCTCCTCTCAAAGTGATTGATGGCGGCAGCGGGACCAGCCAGAATAACTGTTCCAACTCCCCCGATTACAGGTTCCCCCTCTCTTCACCTTGTTGCTCCTCAATCATAGATTCTGCCCCTCGAGGAGCAGTAACAATAGGAAGGAGTGAGCCTATGACTATAGGAGCTGGTGTAGTGAGCATGGGAGAGACAGAATCCATGATTGCAGGAGCAGCTCCTCACAGATTCCTGTGTCTCCCACCAATGGGGGTGACCTTTATCTTATTTGTCACCCCGACATTGATTTTTCACAGGCTTCTTAGGGGCTTTTGAGGACAAATTCATCTGCCACCCCCTGTGTATTTTGAACCATGGTATAATGGGTGCCTTCATACTAAGAGTATTTATTTGCAATACGCAATGGATGGTATGTTGTATAAATTCAATTCTCTTCACGGTTGATTCCTGAAAATAAAACAAAATTAATGTTTCCCCTTCAACACTGCCATTACAAGGCAACATTGACTGTACTAAAGAAACTCAAGCTGATTCAGCAGTCACAGCTGCTTCCCGGATGTCATTATTTACAAAAGGCTCTTAATACTTTAAAGCTGAGACACAGTATGGTATACCCAGTCAGTATTTAAAAACACGACAATTCCTTTTAACATGCTGTATGTAGACTCAGGTATTTGTAAATTTCCTAATGATCAGTTCTTCATCTGTGTGATGATGGCCATAAAAATGCATGATTATTCACCAACAACATCGTTGCATGAATTTACAAGAAGCACTGCTCAAAAGTAGCACAACTACAGGCTTTCTGAGTTGCAGTAAAATTAGTAATTGTTTGGTTCCAGAATTTGAAACAGAGTATGGGATGATAAGTCAGCTGTATCTCAATTTAAAAAAAAGACCAGGTTCTGTTTAAGAGACCATCAGACAGTCATGTTAATTTCAGATGGGTTGGTTGGTGCCCAGCTTTGCAGCTCGTTGCGGTGGCAGGTGTTCTGTGGCCATCATGGTGGGGTGGTGATGGGGCTGGGGGAGGGGGGCAAACACTGAGTGCCAGATAATTGCACTTAGATAAGACTTGTACAGCTGTGTAACTGCCCAAAATAGCAGGCCCAGTTGTGACTATTTAAGTGAGGCTGTTCCACAGAATTAGATAAGAATGTACAGTATAGTAACAGATCTTTTGGTCCAACCTGTCCATTGCTGGTGTTTATGCTCCACACAAGCCGCCTCTCATTCCTTTTCATCAAATCTTGTCAGCATAATTTTCTAATCCTTTTCCTCTCGTGTTAACTTAGTTTCCTCTTAAATGCATCTGTACCATTCACCTCAATGACTTGTGGCAGTCGGTTCCTGTTTCTGGGTAAAGACGTTTCTCCTGAATTCCCAGTTGGATTTAAATTGGCTGCTGTTTAAATTGTGATTCCTATTTTTGACAAATGGCCAAAGCTATTTTCCTGATATGTGTCTGTATGTTATAAACAGTCGGTGTAAGTAGTAGGGACTGTATTCATTATTCTTTGAAAGAGAATCAGTATTCGTATATTTTATTCTCCCTCCTGACTTAATGTTCATAGCACTTGTTGGGCTTCAATTTGTATGTATTACTTCATTGCACTGTTTGGTATTTGCTGCCTCCTCTGGTCGAAGAACTGAATGTGCAGTTCAGAAAAATGCAATTATATGCAATATGAATGGTGACATCCCAATTGTATATTGAGTACTATCAAAGAATAACAAAGCATGTGTTATACAACTGTTTTTATTTGTAAAGTGATGTGCTCATTAGTTGTAAGATTTAAATAATGTTCCCCCATGTGCTGTAAAAATCATATAGTATTAAGAATATCTAAGTAGTTCTACAGTAGCTACATCTGATAATCTATTGTTTAATCTCTAGAAATCCTAAACCATAGAAATATAAATTCGTAGTTGAGATTTGTGCATAAAATTTTGGGATACCTGTGGATTTTGTTACATTTCCAAGTTTAACATAATTGGCTTGCTTACTACAGATGTTCATTTTATATAGCTGTGTGTGGAAATTATAATTCTTTGCGTTTTATGTGGCCAACTTGATTCAGGCTGCAGTTTTATGTACTTTTGGCGGACCCAGGGTGGCTCTGGTAAATCATGATACCTACTTTCTCCTCTTTTTAATTGGTGTTTAACCTTATTTGTCAACTGCACATTGCATAAATCACTAGTGTTAAGTAAATTATGTATGTAGCCAAGAAAACTATGTTGTATATATGGCCTGTTTCTGTGCTGCAAATTCTACATAAAAGGTATTGAGGGGTCGGTGGGGGGAGGAATCCCAACAGTTACATTTATATATTGCCTATAATGTACAAAACTTGCAAAAGTGCTTTCCTGGAGAAATGAGAATTTTTAAAAAAATTTCACGGGATGTGATCATTGCTGGTTAGGCTAGCATTTTTATTCTCCATCTCTAATTGCCCTTGAGAAGGTGTTGGTGAGCCATGTGCTTCCTTCTTGAACTGCTGTAGTCCATGTGGTGTAGATACAACCCATAGTGCTGTTTGGGAGGAAGTTCCAGGATTTTGATCCAGCCAGAGTGAAGGAACAGCGATATATTTCCAAGTCAGGATGGTGTGTGTGTTACTTGGAGGGAAACTTGCGGGTGGTGGTATTCCCATGCATCTGCTGCCCTTGTCCTTCTAGGTGGTAGAGGTCGTGGGTTTGGAAGGTGCTGCCAAAGGAGCCTTGGTGAGTTGCTGCAGTGCATCTTGCATATGCTACACACTGCTACCACTGTTGGTGGTGGATGGAGTGAATATTGAAGGTAGTGGATGGGGTGCCAGTCAAGTGGGCTGTCTTGTCCTGGATGGTTTTGAGCTTCTTGAATGTTGTTGGAGCTGCACTCATCCAGGCAAGTGGAGAGCTTTCCATCACACTCCTGATGGCGGCAAGCTTTGGGGACTCAGGAGGTGAATCACTGTCTGCAGAATTCCTAGCCTCTGACCTGCTCTTGTAGCCACTGTATTTATATGGCTGGTCCAGTTCAGTTTCTGGTCAATGGTAACCCCCAGGATGTTGTTAATGGGGGATTCAGTGATGGTGATACCATTGAATGTCATGGGGAGATGGTTGGATTCTCTTTTGTTGGAGATGGTCATTGCCTGGCACTTGTGTGGCACGAATGTTACTTGCCCAAGCCTGAAAGTTGTCCAGGTTTTGGTGCATATGGGCATTGACTGTTTCGGTGTCAGAGTGCTGATCACTGTTCAATCATCAGCGAACATCCCCATTTCTGACCTTATGATGGAAGGAAGGTCATTGATGAAGCAGCTGAAGATGGTTGGGCCTAAGGCACTACCCTGAAGAACTCCTGCAGTGATGTCCTGGGAGTGAGATGATTGACCTCCAACAACCACAACTGTCTTACTTTTGCTAGGTATGACTCCAACCAGAGGAGAGTTTTCCCCTTGATTCCTATTGACTCCAGTTTTGCTAGGGCTCCTTGATGCCACATTCGGCCAAATGCTACCTTGATGTCAAGGGCAGTCACTCTTGCCTCACTCCTTGAGTTCAGCTCTGTTTGAACTAAGGCTGTAAAAGGTCGGGAGCCAAGTGACCCTGACGGAACCCAAACTGAGCGTCATTGAGCAGGTTGTTTTCGAGTAAGTGCCACTTGATAGCACTGTTGATGATACTTACCATCACTTGTGCTGACGATGAAGAGTAAACTGATGGGGTGGTAGTTAGGTCGGCTTGGATTTGTGCTGGTTTTTGTGGACAGGACATGCCTGGGCAATTTTCCACATTGCTAGATAGATGTCAGTGTTGTAGCTGTACTGAAACAGTTTGGCTAAGGCACAGCTAGTTTTGGAGCACAGGTCTTCAGTAATATTGTTGTTCTTCCTGTGTTGTAGCTTCACCAGGTTGACACCTCATTTTTATGTATGTCTGGTGCTGCTCCTGGCATGCCCTCCTGCACTCTTCAGTGAACCAGGGTTGATCCTGTGACTTGATGGTATTGGTAAAGTGGGGGATACGCCAGGGCATGAGGGTATAGATTATGGTTGTATACAATTCTGCTACTGATGGCCCACAGTACCTCGTGGATGCCCAGTCTTGAAATCTATCTCATTTATCACAATGGTAATGCCACACTACACAATGAATGGTATCCTGAATATGAAGATGGGACTTCATCTCCACAAGGACTGTGCGAGGGTCACTCCTACCAATACTGTCATGGACAGATGCACCTGTGGCAGGTAGATTGGTGAGGACAGGATCAGGTAGGTTTTTCCCTGTTTTTGGTTCCCTTACCACCTGCCAAAGACCCAGTCTAGCAGCTATGTCCTTTAGGACTCGATTGCTTGGTCAATAGTGATGCTACTGAGCCATTCCTGGTGATGGACAATAAAGTGCCCCCCTGCCCAGAGTGCATTCTGTGCCCCAGCCACCCTCAGTGCTTCCTCCAAGTGGTGTTCAACATGGAGGAAGGGTGGTAAGTAGTTATCAACAGATTTCCTTGCTCATGTTTGACCTGATGCCATGAGACTTCATGGGATCCAGAATCCCTCTTGCCTTTATACAACTGTGCCGCCACCTCTGGTGGGTCTATCCTGTCGGTGAGACAGGCCATACCCAGGGATGGTGATGGTGGTGTCAAGGACATTGTCTGTAAGGCATGATTCCGTGAGTATGACTGTATCAGGTTGTTGCCTGACCACTCTGTGGGACAGCTCACCCAATTTTGGCACAAACCCCCCAGATGTTAGTAAGGAGGACTTTGCAGGGTCAACAGGGCTGAGCTTGCTGTTGTCAATGCTGGGTGATCAGCCCAATTTCATTCCTTTTTGTAGACTTCATAGGCTGATACAACTGAGTAACCACATTGTTCTGGATGGTAAGGATGGCAGATATCTTTCCCTAAAGGACATTAGTGAACCAGATGGGTTTTTATGAAGTTAACAATGGTTTCATGGTCACTATTACCGAGACTAGCATTTTAATTCCAGATTTATTCCAGCTGTTGTGGTGGAATTCGAACTAGCATCCCCAGAGCATTAGCCTGGGCCTCTGGATTACTAATGCCACCAGCTCCCCTTGAATTGACGAGGTGCTGAATTTGGTGAGAGAGTGATCAAATGTTTGGTTGAAAACATGGGTTTTAAGAAGGCTTTTCAAGTAGGGAGCTGGAGCAGTCAATGAATAGAATTCTGGTAGTTCCACCAAGCTGGCTGATGGTAGCAGAGGGTTTGACAAGTGACAGAATTGGAGGACCAAACAGCACAAGAGAGGAGGCTGCAGAGGTAGAGTGGCATAAAGCCATGAAGAGATTTGAAAATCAAGATTTACAAAGAATAATTTGCTGGATATGTATATCACCGACAAGGGCCAGCCCTCTTGGCTTTCTAGGCCAGTGGTTCTCAAAGTGTGATCCGCAGGTTGATTCAAAATGCAAGTTCCTGATGCACAAAGCCATGGCCAAAACCATACCAGAGAATGGAGCAGCGTTCTCATCCCTACCACTTGTGTGACATCACACAACCAGACCAGTTCCTGCATGTATGGCACCTGTTGTATTATGCGTGAGCAGCAACCATTTATGTTACTGTTACAATTTACAACTGAGATCAGATTTTCAACACTTATGGGGCTGTAAGAAGGGGAAACCGGCTGAATGTGGAACCTAACGTGCATTTAACGTAGTCTACTTGTACTTCAGCAAGGCTTTTGATAAGGCCCTGCATGGGAGACTGATTACGAAGATAAGAGCCCATGGGATCCAAGACAGTTTGGTAAATTAGATCCAGAATTGGCTGAGTGGCAGGAAATAGAGGGTGATGGTCGAGGGAATATTTTTGTGACTGGATGCCTGTGTCCAGTGGGGTTCCACAGGGATCGGTGTTGGGTCCCTTACTGTTTGTGGTATATGTAAACGATTTAGACTTGAATGTAGGAGGGTTGATCAGTAAGTTCACGGATGACACGAAAATTGACGGGGTGGTAAATAGTGAGGAGGATAGCCTTAGATTACAGGAGGATATAGATGGGCTGATCAGTTGGGCTGGTCAGTGGCAAATGGAATTTAATCCAGATAAGTGTGAGGTAATGCACTTGGGCAGGACAAACAAGGCAGGGGAACACATGATGAATGGTAGGACCCTGGGAAGTACCAAGGATCAGAAGGACCTTGCTGTGCATGTCCACTGGTCCCTTAAGGTAACGGGACAGGTAGATAAGGTGGTTAAGAAGGCATATGGGATACTTGGATAAAAGCAAAATACTGCGGATGCTAGAAATCTGAAACAAAAACAAAAATAGCTGGAAAAACTCAGCAGGTCTGACAGCATCTGCGGAGAGGAATACAGTTAACATTTCGAGTACGTATGACTCTTCATCAGAACTAAGAAATGTAGAAATAAGGTGAAATATAAGCTGGTTGAGCGGGGTGGGACAGGTAGAGCTGGATAGAGGGCCAGTGATAGGTGGAGGCAAAGAAGAGATTGCCAAAGATGTCATACCTGCCTTTGTTAGCTGAGGCATAGAATATAAGAGCAAGGAGGTTATGCTGGAACTGTGTAAAACGCTGGTTAGGCCACAACTAGAGTATTGTGTGCAGTTCTGGAATCCGCATTATAGGAAGGATGTGATTGTACTGGAGAGTGTGCAGAGGAGATTTACCAGAATGTTGCCTGGGCTGGAGAGTTTTAGTTATGAAGAGAGATTGGATAGACTGGGATTATTTTCGCTGGAGCAGAGGAGATTGAGGGGGGACATGATTGAGGTGTATAAAATTATGAGAGACATAGATAGGGTAGAGAGGAAGGCACTTTTCCACTTGGTGGAGGGATCAATAACCAGGAGGCATAGATTTAAGGCAAGGGGCAGGAGGTTTAGAGGGGATGTGAGGAAGAATCTTTTCACCCAGAGGGTGGTGGGAATCTGGAACTCGCTGCCTGAAAGGGTGGTAGAGCCAGATATCCTCATAACATTTAAGAAGTATTTGGATGTGCACTTACGATGCCATGGCATACAATGCTATGGGCCTAGTGCTGGAAAATGGGATTAGAATAGTTAGGTACTTGTTTGACTGGCGCAGACTCGATGGGCCAAAGGGCTTTTTTCTGTGCTGTAGACCTCTATGACTATGACTGTGATACTGAAGCTCTCCAGCTTGGAACCAGACATCACCTTGTTGGTGCAGCTTTTGATGGGACACCATTCTTCCTATTAATTCCGATGAGTCTTTTTCCGCTGGCAAGCGTAAGTGCGTGGGGTAGGACTGGGAGGTGGTCTGCGGGTCTTTTGCCTACCTATGTGGTCTGCTGACAGGAAAAAGTTTGAGAACTGCTATTGTAGGTAAGAGGGCAATTAAGAATCAACCACATTGGTCACATATAGACCAGTGAAGATAAGGTGACAGGTTTCCTTCCCTGAAGGATATTAGCGAGCCAGTTGGGTTTTTATGACAATCTGGCAGCTTTGTGGTCACTTTTACTGGATTTTAAAAAATATACTGAATTTGAATTCTCAGTGCTATTTGAACTGGTATTCTCTGAATTATCCACTCACGGTTACTAGCCCATGATCATAATTACAGCGTTACTTTACCCAATCTGGTTAGCTGTCATGATGTGAGAGTTAATATGCCAGAGGAATGGGTTCCGATGGACCAGATGCCTATGCTGATCCCTGTCTTGACCATGCCAAATTCCTTGCATTTTTAAATGTTTTCTATGTGCTAATTTGTATTAATTTGTTAGCTTCTTTGTTTGACAAAATTATTTTTAAACTACTTAAATAAATTTACTGAATAATTAAATTATTTCCGAACAAAAAATTACTTTGAGTTAATTGAAATAGGCTGTACTACTCTTTCCATTCCTGTTTACCCAAATTTGGTGTCTTTAGCCTATCTAGATTAATTTAGTTGAAGTTCAATTTGGCCTCTTGTTTAACGAACATTTCCCACAAAAGATTTCTTATCCATCTGGGAAAATATGATGGCCCAGATTTTTCTGGAGAAGGGCACCTCATGGCAATCCCATCAATTCGACTTATAATTGCATGTTTAAGCTTAAAAATTCTTGCCTATAATGGTGGTGAAAGAATGAACTGAAAAGGGTGCAGTGAGAGCAACAGGGGCACCTGGGACCTTGAGGAACAATGGGACAAAGAATTTATCTCTTTAACCAATCAGATTAAAGTTTTGACAAGTAAATGATGATCATGTAACTGAATTGTCATAAAAGCCTCTCATTTAGGAATGCCCTGCAGGAAGGAAATCTGCCGTCCTTATTTGATCTGGCCTCTCTGACTTCAGACCCAGGACCACGCAGTTGACTCCTAACTATCTTTTGAGATGAGCTCGCACACTAGTCAAGTTATAACAAATCACTACAGAAAAGTTGGAAAAAAAAAACAGGATGGATGACCAGCATGGGCCAAGGCACTGGAAACGACAAAGCCAAACCTTGCAGATGACCCTGCAAAGCCCTCCATGCTATCTAGCACATGCCAAAATTGAGAGAGCTTTTCCACAGACTTGTTAAACAACAGATTGACGTAGTCGTGCTCACCAAATTATACCTTGTAGCCAATGTCCTCGACTCCTCCATCACCATTCTTGTATCTGTCCTGTGCCACCAGCAGGACAGATTCACCTGAGGTGGCAGCACGCCAGGATAGAGTGACTCTGGGAGTCATCAGCATTGACTCCAGACCCCATGAAGACTCATGGCATCAGATCAAACATTGGCAAGAAAATCTCCTGTTGATTGCCACCCACAGCCCTCCATCAGCTGATAAATGAGTACTCGTCTGTTGAAAATCACTTGGAGGAAGCACTCAGGAAAGCGAGGGGACAGAGTGTGCTCTGGGTGAGGGACTTCAATATCCATCACAAAGAGTGGCTCATTAACGCTCCTGCTGATTGAGTTGGCTGAGTCCTGAGGGACATAGACTGGGCTTGGGGCAGGTACTGAAGGAACCAACACAAGGGAAAAACCTTCTTGACATCACTCTCACCAATTTGTCTGTTGCAGATAAATGCCCACCGCACAGTCCTTGAGACAAAGTCCTGCTTTTATACTGAGGATACCCACAATATTGTGTGGCATTACTGCTATGCTATATGCTTGTAAAGGAAGAAAAAAGAGATTTGCATTAACTTTTCAGGACTGTTGAATGGTTCAAAGCACTTTACATCAAATGAAGTACTTTTTGAAGTGTAGTCACTGTTGCACTGTAGGAAATGCAGCAGCCAAAATGCGCACAGCAAGCTCTCAGACAGTGTGATAACGACAAGATAATCTGTTACAAAAACAGAATTACCTGGAAAAACTCAGCAGGTCTGGCAGCATCGGTGGAGAAGAAATCAGTTAACGTTTCGAGTCTTCATGACCCTTCGGCAGAACTGACAGTTCTGCCGAAGGGTCATGAAGACTCGAAACGTTAACTGATTTCTTCTCCACCGATGCTGCCAGACCTGCTGAGTTTTTCCAGGTAATTCTGTTTTTGTTTTGGATTTCCAGCATCCGCAGTAGCTTTTAGCTTTTTGTTTTTAAGATAATCTGTTATCCTGATGTTAATTGAGGAGTAAATATTGGTCAAGATACCAGAGATAACTTGCCTGCTCTTTTTCGAAATGGTGCCAAGGGATCTTTTACATCCACCCGAACAGGCAGATGGGGTCTCGGTTTAATGTCTCTCATCCAAAAGCTGACACCTCTTGACAGTGCAATGCTCCCTCAGTACTGCATTGCAGTGTTAACTTTGATTTTTGTACTCGAGCACTGGAGTTTAGCCCAGAACCTTGTAACTCTGAGGGGAGAGTGCTACCAACTGAGTGACGGCAGACAGTGTAGACTTCCTGTTCCAACAAGAATACATGGGTGTATTAAGTGTTTGAAGAAACATGTTCACTGATTGGAAATAAATAAGAGTAGTATTCCCCCTCACCCCAGTGAATGTATAATCTGGCAGTGAAACTCTCTGCCCCAACTGAGTTTAACAACTCTGGAACAGAAGTACAGTTTAAAACTTAAAGGCTACAATTTTCCCAAAATAGTGAAGCTGTCTGTGTGTGCGCGTCTGTGTGTGTGTGTCTCTGTCTCTCCAACTGGGTGCCATATTTTAAAGGGAGCCTCGGTCAAAGCATTGGTGCTGCATTATTGTAGTTTTTTTTCTTCAACCTATGTGCCTTTTGAGTATGGCTCCCCTCTCTTCCCCATCCCCATTACCCCAAGATCATCCCCAAAGGGAGCAGTGGGATGATCAGTGAACTCGGTAATTATGTGTGGAGTTAAGGCCCCAATCAGAGAAAGCATAATCTTATTGAATGGCAGAGCAGGCTCGAGCTCATATGGCCTACTCCTTCTATTTCTTATGCTATAAATATAAGAGCATAAGATAGAATCAAGTAATTTTTTAAATATAATTTGCAATGAAGTAACTTCATATCTTGTGATACTTGACTGACCCCTACAACATCAAAGGCAAACTAGATGACATTCAGCTCATTTTTACAGATGCATAAACAGTTGACAGTTTGAATTTTAATGTGGCAGCAGCGGTCCATTGTGTGTGATCACCTTGACTGGTGGAATAGTAAAGCAGAAGAAGGAATTGTTTGGGGATACTACAGAAATTTGAAGCATGTCAGCGTTTTCTCAAGAAGGGACTAAAGGGTCAAAAAAAAAGGTCCCAGTCCCTTGTTTGCCAGATGAACCCCTGCCATTGTAGATGTGAAATTTACGACTCGATCTAAAATGTATCATACCAGAATTAATTTTTGAATTAAAATTTTGGCTGATACTCCCCTGTTAGTTGAAATTAGGTGCTGTAACTTGCAATTTGTTTGCTTACTGCAGACTGTTGATGATGACGCGATGGATGCTTGAATGAGGTGACAGCCGTGGGAAGGAGGAACGATGCCCAAGAGTGGGTGTTCTAAAACACCACAATCAGAAGATTACCCACTCAACATCGATATGGTGGAAAAAGAATCAGGGAAGAAGGTAAGATCACAATCACTGTGAATATGAAATGGCTGGTTTAACCCTTAGTTTTCCATAACATTTGGTGGAATAAGACCCTAGTTTATATTCTCTAGTGGCTATAGTACTAGATATGATTATGACCCTGAATATTGCAAATGTGAATGAAAGTAAAGATGTAAAGAAAAGAAATGTAATGATTTTATAGCTGTTGAGAAATAGGATTGATGATTATAGTGATAATGTCAACATTTTGCCCAGAGTATTAAGGGAAGGAACGTCACATTTTTTAAGGTAGGGACCATCATTTGGTGTGGCAGCAAGGAGCCCAAAATGGAATAAATATGCAGTACAAGGGTTCTGCATGGAGCAGGCTTAGTGGGCCAAATGTTCTTTTATCATTGAACTTTTAAAATTCTTGGTTACAATAATGGCGCAGATCTTACGGTCTCTGGATCTTGAGACCAGATGTATGACCCAAGATGAATGTCAGGAACCCTCCTGATGCGCTGACCTCCATGGGAATTGCCTGGAAAATTTTAACTTGCGGTGGGCAATTCCTCTGCTCCCCAGGACCCTCTGAAAATGTCCCTGACTCTGAGTTAGAGTCGGGGACTTGGGACAGTTCTTTCTAGGTAGTTATCCAGGAAATGTTAGACAGAAAAGACCTAGTCTAACTCCTGGGTAACTATACTTCTGTGCTCCCCCCCCACCGACCTAACTAACCCTCTCCCCCTGACCCGACCCAATCTGACTAACCCCTGACATGATGATCCTTCCCGACCTGACCCACCTACCCTCGGTGCTCCTGCTAGCCCTATCCACTTGATCTACTCTGCCCTTCCCATTCCTGCCACCGTCTCCTCCTCACCCACCCTGCCTATTTACCTCACCCACCCTACTCATTCATCCATTCACCCGTTCACTAACGTTCACACTGGAAATTTAAATTTCTTACGGGAAAAGGGAGCATGGTTTCTGCACTGATTCTCTTTGCTGCTCACTGTGGATTTCTTCTGCATCGTGGATTGGTAGTCTAGGCTTTTTCAAAAGTATTCGGCTGTGGGTAGTTTTCGGTCTGATCAGCTTCAGACACTGTGGTTCTGATGCTGTTTAGAAGATTTGGGCCAATGTTTCTAAGTTATGCAGTTGATGGACTCTAATTTTAAGGCAGCAACAAATCACAGCTGAGCAGGTAGAAAATGTACCAATTGATAAATAACAAGGAGGAATGAAAATCAGTCATTACTTTTTTGAAGGGACAAATGAATTACAAAAGGATATCAATCAAAAACTATTAATAAATGAAAGAAAAAGGTGAACCAACAAAATTGCTCAAAATATTGTTGATTCTTTTGGCTACTATTTCAATGTCAATAGCTGAGCAGTTTATCCTTAACCACCACCCCACACTTCCTTGAGGTCCTGGGGAATGGTAAGACTGCAAAGGGCATTAGAGTCATTCAGTCTAAAAATGATAATCTGGATAAGCGTTTCAGCGGTAAGCAAGTTAAGGTAGGTGCCTTGGTGCCTATACTTGGTGAAATGCTCTCTTGATGTCAAGGGCTGATCTCAACTCACCTCACCTCTGGAATTCAGCCCTTTTGCCTTTCTATGGGCAGAGTGTAATGAAGTCTGGAGAAAAGTGGTCCTTTTGAAACCAAACTGGGCATTGGTGAGCAGGTTGCCAAGCAAGTGCTGCTTGGTACTGTCGACACCTTCCAACAGTAGGCTAATGGGGCAGTAATTGACCAGATTTGATTTGTTGTGCTTTTTGTGCAAAGGGCATATGTAGGCAGTTTTCCACTTTGCTGAGTAAATGTCAGTGTTATAGCTGCACTTGAACAGCTTGGCTGGAGAAATGGCTAGTTTTAGAGCTCAAGTCTTCAGCACTACAGTCAGGCCCCATAGCTTTTACTGTATCTGGTGAATTGAATTGGCTGAAGGCTGGCTTCTGTGATGGTGGGGATCTCAGGAGGCGGCTGAGACTCATTATCCACTTGGCGCTTGACGTTGCAAAGATGGGTGTGAATGTTTCACCCTAGTCTTTTACGCTTTGTATCGCTTGGATGGGCTCAGCCATGGATATGTTCATGGAGCCTTCTCCCATTAGCTTAGTTGCCCACTACCATTCACAACTTATGTGGCAGCATGGCAGAGCTTTGATCTGATCTGTTGGTTGTAGGTTCACTGCACGTCTATAAACATGCTGTTTTTTGCAGTTTAGAATGCGTGCAGCCCCGTGTTGAAGCTTCACCAGTTTGGCACTTCATTTTTAAACATGCCTGGTGCTGTTGCTGGCATGTTCTTCTACAATCTTTGTTGAACCAGCACTGGTCACTTGGCTTAATGGTAATGGTATAGTGAGGGATATGATGGGCCAGAAGATCACAGATTGTGGTAGGATACAATTCTGCTGCTAATGATTCGCAGCATCTCGTGGATACCCAGTTTTGAACTATAAGATCTGTTCTGAATCTATCCTGTTTAGCACAATGATCGTGTAATATCACACAATAAAGAGTGCCCTCATACTGAACACATGACCTCATCTCCACATTGTATTGGATGGTAAGAAGCCAAAATGGATGAACAGGGCCTGAGGGGATGGGCCTGTAGGGCAAGATATGAAGGCTGAGATTTCAATGTATGTGAGTTTAAATAGAGAAAGGAAATTGGAAGCTTATGCTGAGTCTTTCTCTTCAAGAACCAAGCCCTAAAGGGTCGTTGGCAACAATGGACCTCCATGTTAATCTGGAGTCATGGATCATCTTCGTTGGTGGTACACTTATCCAGTTTGTGAGGCACTTTAGAAAAATAATTCTTTGTCTACCTTGATCTCTGTTACCATCGACCCTTTCCCATCATCATCAGACTTTCTAAATCATGATTTCTTATGACGTGCCTAAGAAATTCCAACTGTCTCTTCCTGATCTTGATCAGCAGTGTGTGTTTTTGGTCTCCGATTTTACCAGCACCTCTTCATTGGTAGTGTGACTTGTCCAAGATATCTTCATTATTCACCTCAAAAAAAACCACAACTCTGCAGCCTCAATTCTTCTCTGCATTGAAGAAATCGAGTTAAACCCTTGGAAATGTGGCTATGACAGTGGGGATGGAGGTGGGTGATCCTGCAGAGGTGGAAGTAAAGACTTTTGGTGAACATCAGATGGGAATTGAAGCAAACTGTGTTTCGAACAGGGCAGCAAGGAAACCAAGAAACAATGGCTTCAGTCCAAGAATTTTAGGAAACTTTAACCCACCCGCATTCCATGCCAGTTAGGCAGCCTAACAGCACAGAGTTGATTGCAGAATCAGGGGGTGGTAGGAATAAAGCTATATGTTATTAGCCTATGTATAGGCACTGGTCCCATATACGCAGATGAGGGACATTTAGATGAGCAAGAGGCAAAGATTCAGTCCTTCAGCATCCCTGGAAAGTGACTGCATGTGGCAGGACCCATTGCTGAAGATAGAAAAATATTTAAGATGAATAGTTATGCCTTGCCTGAGCAGATGGTGTCATCCAAGTTCTTGCATCTGCCACCAACTTGACCTGATTATCACGAGAAGAGATGATCTGCCCAGTGTTTTCTATACCACAGTGCAGATTGTGACACCGACCACTCTTGCCAACAGCAGTCAAAGTGCAACCTCAAAAGTTTCACAGCTCCAAACAAAATGGCCTGCCACACACCAACATCCCTAGTACAAGAAATCACACCAAATACCAGCGTTTTGCATTGGCAAACGAGAGATTTCTACCTACTAAAGGCTTACCAGGAAATGCTGATTGTTGATATTGATGAAACTGAAGTAGCTAAGCTCAGTCACCTATGAAACAGCAGCCAGCAATATTTGGTTAAGGCGGAACCTGCAAAGACTGGTTTGAGGCCGCCTCAGCTGAGATGACATCTGTCATTGAAGCAAAAAGCAAAGCCTACATAATGCACAACATAAACCCGACAACTAAAGCACTGCATGACTTGAAAGTAGCAAAGGCAGCTGAGCAAAGGACAGGGAGATGCAGCGAAATAAGTATCAGATCAATCTGTGTCAAGAAATCCAAACAGTCCGTGACGATGGAAATCTACATGCTTTGTATGATGGGATCAAGAAGGTGCTCGGTCCTGCCATCACCAAAGTTGCTCCTCTGAAATCAGCATATGGTGAAGTACTCACCGATAGAAGCAAACTGATGGCCTGCTGGGTTGAAAGCTACTGTGAGCTGTAAGCTCATGAGACGGAGATCTCCCAATCTGCGTTTGATGCTTTCCTGCATTTTCCTGTCGTGGTCATGTTAGACAAAGGACCCTCATCACTTGAGCTTGAAAAAGCCATTGATTGCTTGGCAGGCAGAAAGGTACCCAGCAAGAATGGCATTCCAGCTGAACTGCTCAAGTGCTGAAAGTCCCATCTATTACCACACTTTCATGGCCACCATCTCCTCTTGGAAGGTAGGATCCATCCCACAGGTCACACATGATGCAGAAACCATCATATTGTACAAAAGCGAAAGACAGTGGAGGAGATTGTAACAACCACAGGGGCATCTCACTGCTTAGTGACACTGGGTAGGCCTTCGCTAAGTTCATACTTGGTCTGCAAGTAGATAGTCTTTTAAATATATCCAGAAGCACATTGCAGCTTCTGTGCTGACAGATCTACAGTGGATATGATTGTCCCATACGCTAGCTATAAGAGAATTGTAGAGAACAGGATATATCTCTTCACCTTACTTTCGTAGATCTCACTTACAGGTATCAAGAAAAGAAGCCCAATAACTTTCATCCTCGCTGATTGCAGCGCACTGTGGACACATCACGGAAGGACAAAATCACGAATGCAGCAATTCTGTCAATATCAAAGCTCCTAAATATGTCAGCACTCATCAAACAGAGGTGACTGCTGGCTTCAGGCATGTTTGCAGGATGGAAGATGGTCATGTACATAAGGATTTTCTGTATAGCAAGGTAGCTGGAGCCAGATGACCAGTAGGATGCCCAAAGCTCCACTTCAAAGGTGCTTACAAACCTAACATGAAGGCCGTAAAAATCGATTTTTGCACTTTGGAGACACAAGCTGACAACAGAGGAAAATGATAACATCACCTGTGGGCCAACGTTTGCCACCATGACGATAAGTGGCTACAGCAGCTTGGCAACAGGCTCCAATTCCTAAAATAACAACCCACAACAACACCTGATAACCACTTCATATGCGGCACTTGTGGCAGAATCTGCCTTTCACGAATTGTTCTTCAGCCATCAGCGAATGTGCACCATATGAAGCCATCCCATCCCCTACAGATTTGATTTTCTGTGTGTCCATCATCTTACACAGATGGAAGGATGCCATCAACAGCAATTGTAATACAGAGTAACATTTTGGAATTTGCCGATGATACCAAACTTGAAGGTGCTTCAAACAGTGAAGATAATGCCAGTCGATTGCAATAGGACATAGAATAGAAGATTGGGTGGAAAAGTGACAGATTATAATGTAGAGAATAGTAAGGTGATGTATTTTGGCAGAAGGGAGAGGAAATATCAATTTAATGGCGCATTTTGAAAGAGCGCGCAGGGACAGAAAACCTGAGGGTTCATGTGCATAGATCTTCTGAGGGTAGCAGGATGTAATGAGAGAATAATTAGCAAAGAATATGGGATCTTCGGCTTCATAAATAGAGGTAGTGAGTACAAAAGCAGGGGAGTTATATTGAACCTTTATAAAGCTCTGGTTAGGCCGTAAGAGTATTATTTCCAGTTCTAGTTGCCACATTTTAGGAAAGATGTGAAGGTCCTTGAGCAGGTACAGAGAAGATTTCCCAGAATAGTTCTGGGGATGAAGGTTAGCTAAAGGTTAGGTTAGAGAAGCTAGGTTTGTTCCCTGGAGCATAGAAAATTGAGGGGCAAGCTGATAGTGTACAAAATTATGACAGGTTTAGTTAAGATAGACAAAGAAAAGCTTTCCCGTTAGCTAATGGTGCAAGGCCCAAGCGATACAGATTTCAGGTTTTGAGCAAGACTTGCAAGTGGGATGTGAGGAAAAACTTTTATGTGACGAGAGGTAATGACCTGGAATTCGCTGCCTATGAGGATGGTGGAAGGGAAGTTTTTCTTTTTAAACAGCCTGTTTGCATTTGCTAGGCTGAAGTGAAGAATAAAAGTTAAAAAATTGCATTTAGATAGCATCTTTCACAACCACCAGACACCTCAAAGCAATTTAAAGCCAATGACGGCCTTTTTGAAGTATAGTTACTTGTAATGTAGGAAAGCAGCTAAGAAGGATAAGAGAAGGCAATTAATTATTGAGGAGTATTGAGTCTGGTATTTCCAGGCACTCCTCCATGATCATGCTGGAACATTGGAGAAGTTGGCTGCAGAGAGAAGGGGTGGTATTGCTTGAGATGTGGAGCTTATTATGACACAGCCAATGGTAAAGGCTGAGTTGTTCAAATCCCAGAGGAAACTTGAAACAACTGTCATAACCCATTTTTTGCAATTTGTATGTTTTGAGATGCAGGCTTTGAATTCAGTAGTAAAAAGAGTCTCGAGGTTTTTTATATAAAACTAAATTAAACATTTATTAATACAGGAGGTGAAAGACTATTGGTAACTTGAGTACCAGGGCAACAGAGGCAGCAGTTTCATAGCAGGCAGAGGGCCACGAGAGAGGGAGATATGAGCATTTTTATTATAAATTCAAATGGAGTACAAAAACTGATGCGACACCAAACATTTTCATCTTCAAATCAACTTGGAGCGCAGCATTTCTCAGGTTCTGTCAGTTGCAATGCTTGTGTAGTTTTTAAACTCAAGGTTAGTAATATAACAGAAAATTAAAAGAAAAAAACTTCAATGAGATCACTGTTTGAAAAACAAGAGACTTTTATTCATATCAGAGTTGTTCAAAAAAATAGCCACTAGCCCCATGTAACTTGTTATACTGCTGGAAATCTGAAATAAATATAGAAAATGCTGGAAGTACACAGCAGGTCTGGCAGCATGTTTTTCAGATGTATTTTGTTTCTCGTCCCTTGTAGCTAGTTATACATGTGGGTAGTTGAAAATTTAGATATAATCTGGTTAAGTAAAAAAAAATAGACATGGGATCTCAATATTCATATTCACATTTAGCCTTTTTAAGGATTTGTTCATAAATTATTAAGATGAAAAGCACCTCAATTTTTTAATTGTTGAGTGTTTAATGTTCTTGGTTACTGAATATATGTCGTATGAGGGCGAGGCCTGCATTCATTGGAGTTTAGAAGAATGAGAGGAGATCTCATTGAAATGTATAAAATTCTGACAGGGCTGAACAGACTGGATGCAGGGATGATGTTTTCTCTGGCTGAGGGTTCTAGAACAAAGGGTCACAGTCTTAAGATACGGGTTAGG
Source organism: Cetorhinus maximus (assembly GCF_964194155.1). Lineage (NCBI taxonomy): Eukaryota > Metazoa > Chordata > Chondrichthyes > Lamniformes > Cetorhinidae > Cetorhinus > Cetorhinus maximus. The sequence goes on from NC_135884.1 coordinate 126,763,081, forward strand.
CAATTTAGGACTGAGATGAGGAGAAACTTCTTTACTCAGGGTGGTGAACCTGTGGAATTCTCTACCACAGAAGGCTATGGAGGCCAAGTCACTAAATATATTAAGAAGGAAATAGATTTCTAGACTCTAAAGATGTCATGGGGTATAGGGAGAGAATGGGACTATAGCGTTGAGATGGAGGATCAGCCATGATCGTATTGAATGGCGGAGCAGGCTCGAAGGGCCGAATGACCTACTCCCGCTCCTATTTTTTCTATTTTATGTTTCTATGTAAATTTTTTCCTGCTGAAATTAGTATATATAGCTGAAATGGTGTTGCTGTAGCCACACCTGTGACTAGTCAGCAATTTATATTGAACACGATTGTTTTATATCGTACCTTATGCCGCAGTGACTAAAGTAGGCAAATGTCACAACTCAGCAATGAGATGAATAATTGGTTAAACTGTTTTCAGTGATGTTAGTTTGAGAGTATTTTTGACTAGGACACCAGGAGAACTGCCTCCAGCTCTTCAAGATGTCGAGATCTTTATATCCAAGTGAACGTTCAGAGCACGGAGACTGACCTCAATGTCTCATCTAGAGGATGACACCTCTGACAATGCAGTACTGTCCCAATAACTTTAATTATGTGCTCAGGTTTGAGTGGCTTGTAAGCCTATAATCTCCTAACTCAAAGGCGAGAATATTACCAGCTGAGTTGAGCTGAAACCTGACCAGCTTGCTCAAAACTAAATTCAGATCCTACATAGTGACCATCCATGGTCTTTGTAAACTGGCACACCACTAAATGCACCCTAATCAATGTGTTTGCCTGGGGTGAGTGATAGGTAGCAATGTCAGCAGTATGGATTCCAGAAGAGCTTAAGAGTTCTTTGTCCAGCAGGATTTGCAAACATAAATGAATCATTGGTCCATCACACCCCAGTAGGTTGAAATAATAGTCATGCTGCTCGTATGATTTGCCTTCAGTGCGTAAGCGTTCCTAGAAGTTACAAGCACTGTTCATATCGGCGGGAATCTTGAATTGCTGGAACCCTAGCTTCTCGTAGTCAGCTTTTTGGGAAACCACGCCATCAGTTGAATTCTCTAGGGTTCACTGTGTCTAATTTGACAGCTCATCTTCGTGAGCAAGCCTCTTCTATTGAGAATCTTGTGGATAACTACAAGTGCCTAATCCCAAAGCTTACTGAGCCAAAAACTTGGAGTATTTTGCAATGTGGCAATCTATCTGCAAGTTGCTCCATTTGTCTGACATTTTGATCATCTTCAAGTAGAGAGTACAGATATGTAGCTTGTCATGTTGAGATCATCCATGACCCAAATCTTCATCCCTGCAAAGAAATTGGAATCTTTTATCTGTTGTTTTGCTCTTGAATTCATGCTATAAATTGCCAGAAGAGTGGATTCCAAAAGCATTGGAAACACTGGGAGAACAAAGAATAATGCCACTGTATCAAAAAGATCTGGGAAGGTCTGACCTGAATGTGTTTGCACATTATTATGCTTGAGCAGGATGTGAAAGAAATCTGAGTTGGCTGTGTAGTGTGGAGGTGGTGGAATTCCCTTTGTATGCAGTAATGTCGGGGGAGAAGGCTGGCTGTGTGCACAAATTGACAAAGTAGATTAGGAGCAAAATCATCAACAGAAAATCATGATTTTCTGATGAGTTATCCACCAAGCATGAGGCTCTACTGCAGGCTTGGAAAAAAATCACCCTAGTTTTTTAACAGGTAGACGAAGAAAATGGTTGTGCTTCTTGCACCTGAACAGTGAGGGAGAGGAAAGAGATCAGACTCTAATTGTGGCCGGGTGAGAGGGGAGAACCTGGCTTATACTGGTTGCGTATAGTGATGCCACTATTGCCAGCCAGAATGGAGATGACTGAGTAACTCCCCTATCGATCATTCCTGGGGATCAAAGTGGTATAAGTGATGAGGATTGATTTTGCATGCTATTTGTAATGTGTAACTGTCCTCCAATCATTGCAATTTGCTGAAGAAATAATCAATTTGTAATATAGAACTATCCTCTCAATTTGCTGCTGAAATCACTGTCCTTTGATCAGGAGAGAGTTTGATCATGCATCATCATGTTTACTCCCATTAGTAGATTTTTAAAAAATAGACTCTGAATTGACTTTGATTTGCTGTTTGCTGAGTAAATAAACTCTGTTCGCTTTGCTATTTGGTGTAACAATACAAGTTCAACATTCCTGCCTTCAACACATTGGCTGGCACAGTGATGTCTATTGATACTTAATTTTAGATACTCGGGCTTGCTGCTCATGTTTGTTCATGGAGTTAGAATTCTGTGCGTCTGCACAGTGCTTGACTTTTGTGAATTCAGTCAAATGCTTGGGATTGGGTTTCCTGTGTGTTTTTGGGTGGGTGAGGATAGGGAAGGTGTGGACACTATTTCCTGTGTCATTCTGCATCTCTGAGGATAGGCAAGGATTACCTATTCAAAAGCAAAACACTGGATGCTGGAAATGGTGAAGTTAAAACAGAAAATGCTGGAAATGCTTAGCAAGTCTGGCAGCATCTGTGGAGTGGAAAACAGTTAACATTCAGGTCTGTGGCCTTTCTTTTTTATTAAGGATTACTTGTTATAGGATAGCAAAACTAATGCTATGTATGGAATATAATTAAGATTCAATTACAGTATTTATATTTGTCTTTTTCATATATTTAACCAGAACAGCACATACAACAGCATCTGATACCATTTTTTAAAAAATGGAGCATTAGCTTAGAATGACCAAGAAAAGTTAGATATAAGATCACGTGGAGTTTCCTTAAAGTAAAAGTGCTTGAAGTTTCTCTGGAATTATCTGATATATATCTTGGAAACCTCCAATTATTCTGAAGAATCTGAGAGAATTACAAGCTGTTTGTAGTTTCTGTCATCCATGTATGGCTACATTCAAATTGTCTTTGCATAGTAATAGGCTTCTGAAATTGGACTAAAAATTCTTTAGAAATGTGGTCCATATGCATTTTATGATTAATTTGTTTAGCTTATTTTAAGCATTAATGGTCTAAAATTTATATAGTTTGGAATGACATGGAGAAATATTACATTTTGCAAATGGCTTTTGAACTGTGCATCTATTTCTAATCCAGGATAAGGATAAAATATCGTGTAACAAGACCCCGAAATTGGACCGGAATGATGGAGGGAAAGAGGTGAAAGAGAAAGCATCAAAGAGGAAACTGCCTTTCACTATTGGAGTTAACAGCATTGATCAGAAAGACTCAGACACAGGTAAGAGGGAGAAACTGCCAAAGGCAGATCCACTCAAATATTTGAAGATAATCTGCACCTGGAACTGTAGCTGCTATATTAGTGAGTTTTAAAAATGAATAATTTTAATACAGGCTGTCCCCATCCACTGTAATGGCCAGGCACTGCAACTACAAATAATTTTGAAATTTTCCTACACCTTCAGAAGGCGCCTCCATCTTGAGGCACTCTTGTGTTCTTCTACCTGCCTCTCCTGGTAGGGCTGCCAGCAGTACAACTTTGTGAACCCTCCCATGGCCCAGTGGAGTGCCTGTCTCACCTGCCAGCCTTAATTGGATAGCGTTCCCGGAGGCGGCCTCTTAATTGGCCTCCTCCCCTAAGATCAGGCATCACCAATGGGTTGGGATCCGCTTATGGTTCCAACCTCTGAAAAGCTTTAGGGGTGGTACAATTATACCCATAGTCTCAGGTTAGATTTGCTGATAGTGGATTGCAAATATAGTTATTCACCTTGTTAACAAAGTAGGTTATTTTAACGTAATGTGAATGTTGTTCTATATCATTTGCATAGCAATTTCCTGAACCTGATTCAACAGACCTGTTGAATGAAGCACTATGAATAGCTTTAGGTGTTTATTGTGCTTGCAGTTTTTCATTAAATTTTATCTGACAGTTTGTTACTTTCAATGAAACAGGAGGAAGTTGATATTTAATAAACACAATAGTTTTATATTGCATCAGAAAAAAACCTATTGACTCATGTAATTTTTTTTTATTTAGAACTGTGAAGTTCTATAATTATAACACCGTGAAAGGAATGTGAATATAGTGCCTTAATATCCCTTCGTTTTTTTTTGCCTACCCTTGGCCACGGTTGTCTGCTTGGTGCCTATTTATATTCTCCAATATTGGTGAAATAACTGCACAAAGTTTGGTGTGTCATTCATTCTGAAATGAAATTAATAATATCCTGGCAAGTATCGCCTAACATAATTCTGTAAAATTATTTTAAACAGTAAGGAAACCGACAATGGCAGTGGCAATGATGTTTGCAATGTTTTTAGTATATTTGTTCCCAGGATGTGTGCAATGCTGTCAAAGCCATGTTTATTTCTACAAGAGCAGACTACTGAAATTAAACGGAAGATGCTGAAAATATACTGCAGGCCTGGCAGCACCTGTGTAGAGAAAACAGTTATAATGAGCTGTGTTTAAGTAGGACAAATATCTCAAGTCTATTGTGATAACATAAGCTCTTTGACCGGCATTGTTGGATATCACCACATGCGCTTTAATTTCATTTCCATTTCGAGTTGTATTTGTAACAACATTTGAAGCTTACTCCCACAGATTTACAGCCCACATTAATGACTTAATCAAAGAGAATGAGAGTAAAGTATCCAAATTTGCTGACTTCACAAGCTAGGTGGGAACATAAGTGAGGACGCAAAGAGACTGTAAAGAGATATTGACAGGTTAAGTGAGCGGGCACAAAGGTAACAAATGGGGTATAATGTGGCTAAGTACGAAGTTATTCATTTTGATCGTAAGGATAGCAAAGCAGAATATTTTTAAAGCGTGAAACTTTTAAACATTGATGTTCAGAGAGCTTTGATGCACTTGTTGAATGAACACAAAGTTAGCAAACACAGAAGCAAAATACTGTGGATGTTGAAAACCTGAAATAAAAGCAGAAAATGCTGGTAACGTCAGGCAGCGTCTGTGGAGAGAGAAACCAGAATTAACATTTCAGGCTAATCTTTCATCAGAACAGAATGTTAGCGTGCAGGTGCAACAAACGATAAGGAAGGCAAATGGCGTGTTGGACTTCATTGCAAGGGGATTGGAGTACGAAAATAAGGAAGTCTTGCTACAATTGAATAGTGCCTTGGGGAGACCACATCTGGAGTACTGTGTGCAGTTTTGCTCTCCATGCCTGAGGAGGGATTTACTTGTCGTGGAGGTGGTACAGCGAAGATTCACCAGATTGGTTCTTGGGATAAAAGGCTTGTCCTAGGATAGGCGAGTAAATTGGGCCTATACTCTCCGAAATTTAGAAGAATGAGAGGTAATTTCATTGAAATGTACAAGATTCTGAAAGGGTTATCAAGGTAGACATTGAGAGGTTTCCCTTGGAAGGGGAATCAAGAACATTGGGGTACAGCCTCAGGATAAGGACCAAGATGAAGAGAAATACCTTCACTCAAAAGATCGTGAAACGTTGGAATTGCCTTACCCAGAGGGTTGAGGATGCTCCATTAAATATATTCAAGACAGAGATCAATAGATTTTGATCTCTCAGGCAATTGGATATGGGGAGCATAAAAGCGAAATACTGCGGATGCTGGAAATCTGAAACAAAAAAATAGCTGGAAAAACTCAGCGGGTCTGACAGCATCTGTGGAGAGGAAGACAGAGTTAACGTTTCGAGTCCGTATGACTCTTCCATCAGATATGGGGAGCAGACAGGAAAGTGAAGTTGAGGTAAAAGATCAATGATTGTATTGAATGGTGGAGCAGGCTCAAAGGGATGGATGGTCTACTCCTATTTCTTATGTTCTTAAGGTTGTGGAGTAGAACTTATACAGTGAATTTAATCTCTTGCTGGCTACAGGTATAAAAATGACAGGCACAGTCTGCATTTGATGTAACCAATGTATCAGATTTTACAAAAAAATAAGGCTGAACTAAAGAAAAATTCTGTGATTTAGTGTAACAACAAAATATTTACCACCTTTAAAAGAAACATAAATTTGAACAGATCATTGGAGATATAAGGTATGAAAACTAAACATTGTTAGACAGTATGCTAACCTAGTTAATTTTTAAATTATGAATTGTTTAAAACAGTTTTCCATACATAACAATGAGTAAGAGTTCCAGAAATTTGAATGAGACAGACATCGTCAAATACTTTATACAACAGTTCTATAATCTGCTATTGCTCATTATTGATACAATCCACTATTGCATTTTTGGTGCCGTGTTATCAATACTCTGGCCATTAGGACTTGTCCTCAACTTGAACTATATCTTAGTAAGCAGCAGTCATTGTGAATTCAGAAGGGAAAGATCCTGCATGATTGGCCTTCTCAACTAGTTTGAGGCAGTGACAATCCAAGTGGACTTGGAAAGCCCTATAATATGGTGTTTCTAGACTTCGAAAGACATTTGCCAAAAGTTGTACATTAAAAATATAGTTAAGCACAACAATAGGGATTCAAGATTAACTTAAGAGTGAATAATAAGTTAGCTGAAAGGTAGAAAATAATGACTACTCATTGGTGGAATAATATTATGGTGGGGTGTTGTACTAATTGGAGTGTACCAAGACTCCATGTTAGAACCAGAATTCTTTGTAATTTTCATATGAATTATCTGGATTCAGAAACTCCATGCAATGGATACAATTTGTAGATTTGGCCAAACTAAGAGGGGCAGTGGAAATGCAGGAGGCAGCTCCGAAATTGCAGAATGTTTTGGAGAAAACATATCTGTGGATATAAAAATGATCGATGACTTTTAATACTGGTAAACGTAAAGCGCTGCAAATGGGGAGAGGAGAAAGAGGAAGCTGTAGCTAAATTATTGTGTTGAGGTCAGACCATACCTTGACTACTGCATCCACTCATGGTCATCAAGATTCCAGGGAGATATTGAAGCCCTGGAGGCAGTTCAGTGAAGAGACACAAGGTCCTTTTTGTCAAGGCCCTCGTGTCAAAGAGTTGTGTTTCGAGGATAGATCAGAGAAATTTTGGCTTTTCCTCTTGAAAAGGTGTCTAAGAGGTTATTTTACTAGTATGTAAGACTTTTACAGTTTCCAGGATTAGGGCATAGACATAAAGCTAATAATGTGTTCTGAGCAGGATTTTGCTTAAAGCAGACAGTTCTCTGTTGGGTTAACCATGACCATTAAGCAGAGTTTTAAATGTGGATGCTCATTGTTGAATGATCCTGAACAATGACCCATTCGTTAAATTAGATATTTAGCATCTTGGTGTTAATTTTCCTGGATTGCTACTAACTAGTCATTGAAACAAGGGTATTAAAAACTTAAGACAAACCCAGAAGTCAGTGAATGTTACAGAAAGGTTGTAAAAGTAGCAGAAAGGTTATGAAAGAAGTTTAGGAAGCAGAAGGGTTTATAGGATGGATATCATCAAACTTCTCTTTCTGCATTAAGTAGCAAATTATTTATATACCAAAATTAGTTGATCATTCCATTACTTCTCTGGCCAGCTCCCCATCTCTTACCGGATATAAACTTGAGCTCATCCAAACCTCTGCAAGTATCCTGTAAGCACGAAGCCCCATTCACCTAACAGCCTTGTATTTGCTGATCCTACATTGGCTCTGGTTTGGCAACGCCTCAGTTTTGAGATTCTCATTCTTGTTTTCAAACGCTTCCATGGTATTGCCTCTCCCTATCTCTGTAACCTCCACTAGCTCTATAAGCCTTTGAGATCTCTGAAGCCCTGCAGTCCTGGTCTCTTGCACATTCCTGATTTGAATCACTCCTGCATAGACAGATGTGTTTTTAGATGTTGAGGCCCTAAGCTCTGGAATTCTTTTCCTAAACCTCTCCAGCTCTCTACCACTACTTGAAACCAACCTCTTCTGGCCATCTGTCCTAATATCTCCTTATTTGGCTCGGTGCCAAATTTTGTTCAGTAATGCTCTTGTGAAGCACCTTGTGACGTGTTAATATATTCATGGTGCTATATAAGTCCTCGCTGTTCATTGGCTGCAGGTCAAAAATATTAATTTTAAGTTTTAGAAATTTTAAGTGTAATTATATATATCATATAATTAATAAAATATAGATCAATGAAACTGCCATGGCCTAGCTCATGATTAGTTGGAGAAAAAGTTAGGTTCAGGGTTTTGCAATCAGTGGTGGACAAATGCACTCACCATTGGTTATGTTTCCAGCTCCCCTCAAACTTTTTGTGGGCTTTCGAGGAGACATTTATGGTCCTTGGGAGTCCAGTGCAGCACAGTGCCCTCTACAGGGGATCTGGTACCTAACGTAAAATCCAGTTCAATGTCTTAGTTGTGTTTGTTGTAACAGATCAAAGTTATAGTGCCTTGTAGGATGTCACACAGGAGATAGTTACAGTGTTCCACATGGATGAAGTAATAGCAGTGTTAGTAGTTGTGTTCCGTATTGACTTCAATGGACTGGTAAAACAACTGAGACAAACCAAAAATACTCAAGGATTTTATTATAGAAAGTTGATTTCCTATGGCATTGCACACAAATTGGAGAATATGGTCACTTTCTCATCGCCTTTTGTTTCACTCTCTCTCCACCTCTGCTTTTGTCTGTCTTTTGTCTCTCTCCCATAAGTGTCTTTGCTTCTCTCTCTTTCCTTGTTTCCTTACAGATTGACAGGGGGCAAGGTAGGAAAAGGAATCAACAAATGCCGGCATATTGCATTTGGGGTGGGAATTCTAAGATTAATGGGGCTTTCTTGCTATCTCCTCTTTCAGTTACATGTGCTTGGAGAGAGAATTCTTCACAGAGCAGAATTTTAAGCTCAACATACTGCTGAAGGTGCATACACTATCCATATTGTTTCTAAGTCATAACTGTGGTGTTTTTTTAAAATTAAACTTATCCTCTTGGTTCACTGATTCTTATTCTTCACTTCCTTCTTAAAACCACTTGACAGGAGGCAGCTAATCATGGAAGATGTCTTAAATTGCAGGTAGACCTATGTACAAGCCCATATTTAGTGGCCCAGCCCAGTATTGCTTCCTCCTTTGACAGTACCAGTGACGGGATCTTCTGCTATTGCTTTGCATTACTGCAAATTTATGAACATGGAGATTCAGGAGACTATTTAGAGTTGTGGTTTTCAATCTCTTCACTACCCTACAGCCACATGTTCATCACTTAATCTAATCAGTGTCTTGATGAAACCAAAAATATGTAGCATAAAACATAGCTGTCAATTTTTTTCGGTGGAAAGGTGTAACAGTTTTACTTTGTCTCCTTTATAAAAGAAAATAAAGGAAAACATTTGTAGTAGTTTACCCGTCCTGCAACATTGAGATTAACAACTGTTCATAGGTGTCAACTGAAATACATTAGAGTTAGCAATACATCGCTATTTATCAAAGTCAAAAGCATCATAAAGGCAGTAGAAATGATAGATCTGCACTGGCTGATGGATTGGTCAGAAATATTGTTTTTTAATGAGATAAATTTAGAGATGGAATTATAGTAAACTGTATTCATAAATTGTTAATGTATCATAGTGGTGCACATGACCTGCATGTCTTTATACCTGCTGTCCTGAGAATCTTTTAAGAAGTTTGTCATCAAAGCTGCAGATGCTTTTTCTGCAATGAAATCTAGCTTTCTGCTTGGTTTACAGTGCAGTTTGCTCCCTGTTGTGATTGGAGTGTCTACTCTGTTCCTCAGTGTATACTTTCTCCAACAGGTTTTTGCAGGCTGCATTGGAAAGGAAATCCTCAGGTAAGAAAGAGGCAATTAAAGTTACTAATGTTTATATTTAAAGTGAGTCATTAAAAATGTTGTTGAAGCCTCAATATTCTTCATGACTTGTTTGTGTTCCAAAATTTGGTAGCTGAACTTTTGTGATGGTCCTGCTGCCTGAAAATCCAATGTGCTACAAAGAATTTAATTGTAGGGTTTGCCTTAATTAGCTGTTTCTTCAAGGACTACAAAGTCTATAATGTTGCTCGGTTTCCCTTTCTATGTAGATATTTTAAAATGTATGTCTACCTTGGACACCATGAATCATAATGCAACTGTTCAGGATAATTAGCTTAGATCAGAGTTCAGAATAATTTTGTCTCAAATCCATCAGTTGCATAATTCTGGGTCGGACTTACTTAAATTCAGTTGGGAAATATTCTAACTTCTCTCAATTTCCTCCTTCCCCACACACAAACTCGGGATAATGTATGAGAGAAATTTTCACCCCGTCATGTAACATTGAGCCACACTACCTTCTGCAAATTGTTTTTCTTTCCATGGTTTCACAGACATTTCCAAACTGTTAGATTTGAAATCTGCAGACTTTTTGATCTTTCTTTAGATTTGATTAAATCAAACATTAATAATTGATTACCCTATTTGCAGTATTTACTTACTGTATTAATAGTTTTGTGCTTGGCTACACAACAAATAAAATATTTTGTTTTACAATTATGTGAATGTAAATAGGAAACATAGAATTTGCTCAATATGATAAAACACAGGCAAATAACACACAGATCACAATGGACTAAATACTTTTTTTGAAAAATGCATGGATATTAACTGGACTCCTGGAAGGCACATTGCAGTCATCTTTGATCCTTTGTCCACTTTCGGTCTTTGTATAAATTGCAATTGAATTACAATGTACAACTAATCACACCTAGAATAAGAAAACTGAAGACAGCCTCGCATTATGAAGTCCAAATCTCAAAACTCAGAATGAACTGAAGCATTATAAGAAGTTCCAGCTTTCTACCCATCTAAGGCCAAGGACAAGGGTACTTCACTGAAAATAAGTAAATTATAGCAAGGAAAAATGGACCTTTTTCAGATTAAGTGGATGAAATGTTTGGCAAATAGATTTGAAGATCAGCAATGGGAAATATTTAAGCAGGAGTTGAAAAGGTGGGAATCCAATATAAGGAAAATGTTTGGACTGCTGATGTTTCATTGATGAAATGGTACATTAGATCAAATTTGAAACCATGTTTATTTTAGCGCTGATAAAAATAAAGGGGCAAGTGAAAACTTAGAAACACAAAGGACAATAAAAAAAACTTTATATAGTGGCAAATAATGTTAAGAGGATAGTTGAGATTTGACTACTAGGAGATGAAGGAGGCAAGATTTTAGTGTTACGGCAATAACTGAAATACTGAGTGTTTTGGCTTAACTTTCATGGAGGAGCTGGACATTGGGATTGTAAATTTATCAAACATGGGTGTAGAGAACAGATGGTGGAGGCTATGAGTTAACGAAAAGGAATTAAGTAACTTAAACTTGGGTAGGCAAATCAGACATCTGAGAATATTGAGGTAAGTTATGAAAAAAGCAAAATTTCTGATTAAAATTTTCTGGAAAGGAATATTGCTTTAAAGGAATGGAAATATGCAAATATGACAACCCTCTTCAAAACGAGTCTACATTAAGTCAGGAAATTTTAGACAGGTTTGACTTGTTTCAGTTGTTAAACCAATAATTTCTAAAAAAAGAATGAAATTAGTTAATACTGAGAAATATGCTGATCCAACATCAGTCAGAACAGATTTCTAAAAGGTAGATCATACTCGATGAACTATATAAAAAATCTTTGAAGAAATATGAGAGGAAAGATGAGGGAAATGTAATGAATGTATTTTTATGGATTTCAAAAAGCATTTGATAAGATGCCACAAGAGAAGGGGAAAAATAATGGCACATGAAAATGATCACAGAGAAAGAGTTGAGTTGAGAGCAGAAAGCCAAGTGGGAAGAAAGGAAACTGGAAAGATGCACTGAATAGTGTATAGGCATTGGCACTGAGGCTGCTTGAACTTGCTTTGTCAGGTTTCTAGCTGTGTGTGTAATATAAAATACAATTGGCAATGCATCAAATATCTAAACAAATACATCTATTCATGTGTAGCATGAAAACCAAACTCTTTTCAAACTGCTTCATTGTTGGAATAAACAGCTGTATCTTTTCCACAATGGTGAGCAATCCATTTTTTGAGATAGCTTTTCTGACATCTTTTAGTCCAAAAGGCCCAACAACTCCATTGTCCCGATAAAGCACTCAGTGACTGATGCAGAAAATTTGTGCCATTGGAAGGGATGGATTTTATTGCTGTGGTGCTAATCATTAAACTACTAAGTCTTTGATGATGTTCAGCTTCTGTATTATTGTTGGTACTGCAGCCACCCAGGAAAGTGGTGAGTATTTCATCACACTCCTGACTTGAGTCTTGTAGTGGGTGAAGAAGCTCCAACAAGAGCTCAGATGGTTACTCACTCCTCAAAGTACTAGTTTTTCTCCCTTGACCTACAAGAAAATTGTCCTACATAGTCATGCTTGTCTGACTGGAGCTTGAATGAAACATTTTTCTTAAGGCTTAGTTGTTGTAGATTTCGTGTTGCTATGGACAAATTATATTTTGGTATTGTATGTTCAAAGTTGTAGTTTTATTCTGTTCTTCAGAAAGTAGAATATCCAGCGATGTGATCACTCAACTCACCCGACAATCAAGCGTAAATTCAAAATTAACAGAGTCATTGAGGGAAAACCATTTTTGTAGCACTTCGTCAAGTTAATGGTGTTTGGTGCTGAAAGTGACTATTGCTCTAGTTTGAAGTATTTTTATGCTAAACTACAAACCCCTCAGATGAATTAAGGAGGAAAAACATTTTTTATAATTCTTTGCATATTATAACATAGAAAAGTTTTGGTGTAAGAAAAAATAATAAAGTTCCTGCATCTTAAATAAATGTTCTAAATCCACTTAGGAGTTTGAGAAAGTTTGAAAGTAACAAGTATTGCATCTGATAAAAATTTTATACATTGATAAATAGTACTTAAACCATTTCTGATTCAAATATTTGAATAGCACTGAAGCAGGTAATAGTTTTAGCTTATGTCAGTTATGGAATATGTTGCTTTAGCAACTTTGCTGTGTTGAAATGAAATGTGAACTTCTGTCAACATCAGAAACTGCATTCCAGGTCTGCGACCACCCATTTGTAACATTATGGCAGATGCATGCAAGTAATTCATTTATATTACCATTTTGTTATCAATAAAATCCTGTTGGAATTAGAGTTTAGTTATTATGCAAGTCTAAAAGCAATTGTCTTGCATTGCACAAACTAGCTAGGATGCACTTCTCATGATTTGCAATTGGGGCAAGAAGGATTCTGTTCTATCATTTCCTGTAATAATTTTTCTAATAAATCGCTGTACTGACCAAGTAATTGCTGGAATGAAGTTCAATTTTAATGTTCTTTTGTTTGGACCTTTCCATTGTGCAGAAGTTTTCCACCTTTTGTGGCATTACGTTGGCCCAGATTTCGTAGTCAGCAGTGAAGCAATGGAGCTTGCCACTGACCTCGAAGAAAGCTGCAGAGAATGAATTAGTAATCTTTGTGGCATAGATTTTCCCTTTCCTGGCATCACTTTCATTCCAATGCCAGCTCAAGGGGATCTCCAGCATCCAGCAGCAATGATGTCATCAACCAGACTAAGCAGCCAATCACATTGAAGACAACAAATCAGGAACTAAAAATCACTGATCATCTTTCACTTTTTATTAATTTGGCAGGCAGGGAACTAAAGATTGAAATTAAAAAATATAATTTTCATTACTTTTAAAATCATATTTTTTTAAATAAGAGAAACTTAACATTCCACAAATATTAAATTAGTTTTTCAGGGATAGAGGTTGCTCAGTATTAATTATGAGTTTGGTACCTCATTAAAAAAAAATAGTTACACTTCATTCAACAAAGTATAACCTTTTCAAGTGTTTTTACAGTCAGACTAATAGAGTAAAAGTGAAGGTTTACGTCAATTCAAGCGATTTCAGAAGGTTTCTATCTTGCAGGTATCTCAAAGCACAACCTGTGGAGGAGCAAATGATCACTAACAGCAGCTTCTGGCTTTCTCTAAAAGCAAAATACTGCGGATGCTGGAAATCTGAAATAAAAGCAGACAATACTAGAAAAACTCAACAGGTCTGGCAGCATCTGTGGAGAGAGGAACAGGGTTAACATTTTGAGTTCACATATGGACTCAAAGCATTAACTCTGTTCCTCCTTCCACAAATGCTGCCAGACCTGTTGAGTTCCAGCATTGTCTGCTTTTATTCTGGAATTCTTTGTTTAACTGAGCATGTGCAGACACCAGAGGTTGATATCAGTTTTGTGTTGGAATGATGGCAAACACTCTGTTTCACTGTCATTACAACTGTAACAGTGGTGCCAAATATTTCCCCCCACCTCTTGGAGAGTTAATCATCCACTATTGGTTCCCCACTTGAGTTACTTTTTTTTAACGATTTGCGACACTATTTCAATTTACAGAGACTAAAAGAATTATCTAAAGTTTGTCTTTGGGATGGCTTGGTCACTTTGGAGAAAATCTTGTTACCATTCCACTTTGCTGATTGTCTTAGTGTCCCAGCCTCTCTAGTACTTGGAGGATGTCCCTGATGTGATTTCATCTGGATCGATACAGTTAATGATGGAGAGACAGGAAGAGTTCAGTGTGGAAGTTAATTTATCATGGCGGAACTTGTTTTTCTGGAAGTGGCATTAACCTAATAGCACCTCATTTACTTTTCAAATGCCCAGTTACCAGTCTTCATCCTAAAGATCCCTTTTACATCAGTGAAATGAAATCATTTTGTAATCCTTATTGAAATTATTTTCCCCTCACAATATGTGAGTGCACACTGTACTAACTAGCATATTTTTTGAACTGAGACTGTACCATAAAGATATAACTGTTTCCTGATTTTGTGTCCAGATGACTCAGCTAACTTAAATGCCCAGGAGAATTTTTTATGCTGTCGCAAGTTTCACCATTGGCAGTATAGCAACATCTCAAACAGAATAATTACTGATCACTGCAGAGCAACTACTCAAGTCTGTTGGAATTTCAATAGACATGACAAGTTGTCAGCCTTGGCTTAGTAGCACTCTTACTTGAATCCAAAGCTCATCAGTTTAAACACCACTTCAGGACTTGAGCATGTAATTTCAGTGCGGTACTGACAGTGCTGCACAATTGAAGGTGCTGACTTTCAAATGAAAAGTTAAATCAAGGCCCCATCTGCCCTGTCAGATGGACAAAGAAGATTCCATTACACTATCAGATGGACTGTAAAAGATTTTGTAGCACTATTCAAAGTAAAACGTGAGGTTTTACTGGTTTTCTAGAACAATATTTATATCACACCCAACACCCTTAAATCAGTTTAGTTGGTAACTTCTCGCAATGCTGTTTGTGGGAGTTTGCTCTTCAAACTGACTGCTGTGGTTTTCTAAAGTTGCAACAGTGACTACACTTAAAGTACTTCATGGGCAGTGAAGCACTTTGGAACTCGAGGTCATGGAAGGGACTATTTAAATTTAAGTTTGTTCTTAAAATGATCCTTGCTTCAGTAGATTATGCTTTATCACTGAAACATTTGACTGTGTATCTGCACTTTTTATACATCATCTGTTATGAGTAATTCATAAAGCAAGGTACCCTAGTTGTGCATGCATTATTTTTATGTGTGTATATGTTGACTTGTGGATTTTTACTGTAACTACAAATAATAAAATGTTAAATTTATTCATTCTCAGGATGCTTTAGGGCTTAATGTGTCAATGTACAATTTAACAATGTACTGTTCGTCTTCTACTGAAAGTGCACAATGTGTGATTCACATTTGTTTGACTAAACTTTGTCAATACAGTGGGTACAAGTTAGCAATAGGAAATGGGACAATATGGCCAAGTTATAACAATAGGGCCATCTTAGATGGTAAATTGGTTAGTTTTCAGTGTTTTGTAGGAAGTACTTCATTGGGGTGGGTGGGGGGGAGGGGGGCTCTTGTTCACGACAAGCTGTTGCCTAAATGAATCATCAAGGCAAGTGTGTGTGACTAGGCACTTATAATGATTTTGAGCTTTCCGTAGCAACTTGTAAAAAGTGTCAGGATTGAAAGGATGGAAGAAGGTTACATCTCTATCTGGAGGGGAATGAGGGTAATATTGTTTATTTCTAATGCCTGTCAATGTATGTCAAATGCTTAAGATATTGCATGTGTAAAAGACATCATCAAATACAATAAAAGGATTTAGTTGTAAACCATATGTGGTTGCCAGGTTTGAATGTTCTTATCAGAACATAATTATGGATGAGGAAAGTGAGGAAAACTATCCTTCCCATCTTGGGACATCCATCCAGAAAGACCCTTGGGTCTACCCATTACTGCATCTAATTTGTTCTTAAATAATTACAAGGTTTTCACTTTTACTATCCTACCTGGAAGTCTACAAATTTAGCCCATCTTTGTAGGCAGAAAAGCTTCCTAACATTCCTAAATTTTCACTATTCTTGTTTGAGCCTATCACCGCTTGTCCTAACCTTCCAATTTAAATTAAAGTAACCTTTTTGAATTTACCTTTTCCATGCTATTCACTATCTTACAGACTCTAAATCACCTCTGACACTTCCTTTTGAAGGCTGAAAAGTATAAGATTCTCCAGTTAATCCTCATAACTCAGACTTTGAGCACATGGTTCAGCATTGTGGCTCTTCCCTGCACTGTCTCCAATGCTTCCCATGTGTTTCAGTGATGAGGTGAACATCATACTGTAAGTATGGTCTGACCAGAACACACTGCAGTTTAATTGTGACTTATTCTGACTTGTATTCAACAGTTTGGCTTTATACTTAAAGTAAGCATTCTATTTATTTTGTTGATTTCTGCCTTGTCTTGGTTGGACACAAGCATTGATTGTAGGTCTCTTCACAACTTCATCATTAGCTATTTCAGTACCATTTATATAATACATGTGTGGCCCACTTTTCCTTTCTATGCACCTGCTAAATTCTGTGTGCCATTGTTTTGTCCACTACATTACTTACATGATTTAAATTAGAAACCATACTGATCCTAGCATAACACTCCAAATTGTCACCTTTAAAGTAATAAAGTGTCCCAAGGCATTTCACAGAGTCATTATAAAAGAAAATGACATTGAGCTACATAAGGAGCTAAGGACAGATGACCAAAGACGTGTGCAAAGGTAGTTTTAAAGAGTGACTTAAAGGAGGAAAGCAAGATAGAGAGGCAAAGAGATTTTGGGTGGAAATTTGGGCTTAGGTAGCTGAAGGCACGACCAACAATGGTGTGAATAAAATTGGAGAAGCTCAAGAGGTCGAATTAGAGAAGTATGGATATCTCTGAGGGTAATAGGACTGCAGAAGCTTAAAGGGATAGGGAGGGGCCAAGCTCGGGAGGAAATTTGAACAAGTATGAGAATTTTACAATCAATGCATTGTTAAACCAGGAGCCTGGAACACCCTACTCGGTATTTCACTTTTCTAACAAGTACATGTAATTGATCTTCTATCTATTTCTTTACAAAATTTATCCTGAATTCCCACAGCTAACCTAATTGTCTTGCCAAATGCCATCTGGGAATCTAGGCGCAACACATGGTAGAATTACCAACATCCATTTGGAATTTTTTATTCCTTATCGGGATGTGGGCATCGCTGGCAAGGCTGGCAATTATTGCCCTAACTGCCCTTGAGAAAGTGCTTACGAGCCACTGACTTGAACTGCTGCAATCCATATGGGTTGGTACACCTATAGCTTTGTTATGGAGGAAATTCTGTAATTTTGACAGTGAAGGAACACGGTTCAGAGCGGTGTGTTCCCATGTGTCTGCTCCCCTGCTCCCGTTGTTCTTCTAAGTGGTAGAAGTGGGATTGGTAGGTGCTGTTGAAGGAGCCTTGGTGATTTGCTGCAGTGCATCTTGTAGCTGGTATACACTGCTGTTACTGTGCGCCAGAATTGGGGGGGAGTGAATGTTTAAAGCAATGAATGGGGTGCCAATCAAGTGAGCTACTCCATCCTGGATGCTTCGACCTTGATGGCGTCGAGCTGCTTGAGGGAGTGTTGTTGGAGCTACACTCAACCAGGCAAGTGGAAAGCATTCCATCACACCCCTGATGTCTGCCTTGTAGATGGTGGGCAAGCTTTGGGGAACCAGGAGGTGAATTACTGCAGCACTACTAGCTTCTGACCTGCCCTTGTAGCCACAGTACTTAGACGCTTAGTTATGTTTCTAGTCAATGCTAACCTTCTTCTCCCCCCCCCCCCCCCCGCCCCCCGCCATGCCAGGATGTTGATGGTAGAGGATTCAGCCATGTTAATGCCATTGAATGTCATGGGGGGATGGTTAGATTCTCTCCTGTTGGACCACTTGTGTGGCACGAATGTTACATGCCATTTTCAGCCCAAGTTTGAAGGTTTTCCAGCTCTTTATGCCTGATGGCACGGACTGCTTCATCCTGTGAGGAGTTGGGAATGGTACAGAACACTCTGTGCAATCATCAAAGAACATCCCGATTCTGACCTTTTAATGGAGGGAAGTTATAAAGCAACTGAAAATGGTTTTGTCTTAGGAACTCCTATGGTGACGTTCTGGGTTTGAGATGGTTGGCCTCCAACAGCCACCCATTTCATCTTTTGTGCTGGGTATGAATCCAGCCAGTGGAGAGTTTTCACCCCGATTCTGATTGACTTCTGTTTGGAAGCCCTGATGGCACACTCGAAATTCTGCTTTGATGTCAAAGGTAGTCACTCTCGCCTCACCTCCTGGAATTCAGCTCATTTTGATGAGGCTGTAATGAGGTCAGGAGGTAAGTGGCCCTGGCGGAACCCAAACTGAGTATCAGTGAGCAAGTTATTGATCCCGAGGTGCTGCTTGATCGCACTTTCAACACCTTCCATCACTTTGATTGGAAGTATATTGTTGGGGCCGTCATTGGCTGGATCGGAATTGTTCTGCTTTTTTGTGGACAGGGTGTACCCGGGCAATTCTCTACATTGTTGATAGATGCCAGTGCTGTACTGGAACAGCAGTTGATTAGGGACAGACCTAGTTCTGGAACACAGGTCTTCAACAGCTGGGATGTTTTCAGGGCCTGTCACCTTTGCTGTATTCACTATACTCAGCCATTTCCTTATCATGCAAAGTGAATTCAATTGGCTGAAGACTGAGGCCAAGATGGATCAGACACTCAGCACTTCAGGCTGAAGGTGGTTTCTTCCCCAGAAAAGTCAAGGAAGTTGATCTGGCAAAATCCTAGCCTTCTGAGCCCATGCAAACTGCTGTTTACCAAGGTATTAGGGTACAGAGAACGTTCACGTTTATATCTGATAATTTTCATCATTTTACATGTAATTTAAGTAAGACTAATGGTCTTGCAGTTACCAGTATCTGACTTGTTAGTACTTTTGAAGAGGACATCAGATTACTCTTTTATTTAACATGTTCCTGTCCAATCTTGTATTACTTAGAATGGACTTCACCTCCCATAAACTCCTTACAGAGGCCATTTTCCTCATTATTTCACTTGATTTCCATTTGGTAGCAGTTCACCTAACTTTTTTGGAACCTTGCACTACAGCTGTATTACTTAGCACTATTAGTTCGCTTTGCTTTCTTTGGGGCACAGCTTTCTTTGCTTTAAAATAGAGGCACAGAATACAAAAGCAAGGAAGTTAGGCTAAACCGTTATACATCTGGTTAGGTCTCATCTATAGTATTGGGTTAAATTCTGAGCATCACACACGAAGAAGGACGTCAGTGTCTTGGAGAGGGGATACCAGAGATGAGAGACTTAGAGTTATGTGGGAAAACTGAAGAAGGTGGGATTATTCTCATTAAAGCTGAGATTTAATAGGTGTTCAAAATTATCCAAGGTTTTGATGGAATAAATAAGGAGAAACTTTCTGTAGGCATGTGAGTCAATAACTGGAGGAGACAGATTTAAGGTACTTAGCAAAAGAAGCAGAAGAGAAGAGGAGAATTTTTTTAATACAGGTAGTGATCTGGAATGCACTGCCTGAAAGGGTGGTGCAAGCGATCCAGTAGTAACGTTTAAAAGTGAATTGGATGTTACTTAAAAATGTAAAATTTGCAAAGCTATGGGGAAAGAGCAGAGGTTTGGGACTAATTGTGATGCCCTTGAAAGAACAGGGACAGATGTGATGAGCCAAATAACCACCTCCATGCCTTATGATTCTATAAATCTTCGATCTGTTTCTTGTAAATTATCTTTCAAAATCATATTTCAAGTGCCGCTGATGAAATTCAAGACCTTCACATACTGTACATAGTATCACTATGCAGAGAATAACAGAATGACGTTATTTCTTGATCTACATTGTACATTTTATTTATATAGCAGATGTAATTATGATTTCTGTAGTTTTTTCACATTAACTGACTAGAACTAGACACCAATAATCCTCCTTTAGTGAAGGTACACTGCATATATCCTAATTTGTACCCTTTGCAATTTCACTGTCTTATCATAGCAGTTTCTTGTGCTTTCGTAGTTCTGTTTATTGGTGTGCTTTCCCTACTTTACTTAAAAGTACTTTTGTTTAGATACATTCCAAATATTTTGTCAATTAAGTTCTCTTCTCCATGACCCCTCTTCCCAACAAAGCTGAAGTGTGGAATCCATGGTCATTTCCTCTCCTGTTGCTCTTCTCTGGCAAAACTAATCAAGAATCATCGTAGTGCAAGATTGGATCATGCTGATTCCCAGTTGGAAGTTTATCTTTAGTGTGTAGCCTTTCTTTTAAAATGTGATGATTGCATCTAAAGGTAGGATAGTTACCAGCAGTTTTGGTTCCACGTAACCTAGAAAAGCAAAATCACCTCATCTCAAATTAAGTACATATGCAGTATTATTTTATTCTCCTTGCCTTTACTGAGCAAATGGAATTACAGTTTAATTCCAAGGTAAAGTACTATTTATGTAAACTCTGGCAAGTAAAATCCTACATCTGTCTACAGATTCAATTTTAACATCTCATTCATCTTCATTTGTTTTTCTTGGCCCACTGTTGCACATTGATGCAATGAGATGAATCTCATCCTTTACTTTTTTTATTGAGTCTAGTCTTTAATGATCAGAAGAACAAACTGTTTTGAAAAAAAGCAATAAAATTTAAAATACATCTTACTGCACACTTTGGACAACTTTTTCCATCACTAATTCCCTATATCCATATATAAAGAAGTCTATGTAAGCTTGTGCCAGTGATGGTGTTGCAGCATCTAAGTTTTGCTTCTCCCACTTCCTCAGAACTACTACAGCAAAACTACTATGCTATGGTTCAACTCTACTTTCTGCTTTCCAAATTGCTATATGTTTTGCTATTTAACTGTAAATAAATAATACATCGATTTTATAAAAATAAGGATGGTTTTTTGGACTGGGAGCATACAGTTCTGTCTATGTGCCCTCTAAGCCTACTGACCATAACTTGTATGTAGTGCTGCAGGATTGACTAGTAATTGTGTTAATATTTTAAGTATTGATTCAGGATTTTGAATCTGAAAACTAGGTTTAGATAATAATTGAAAACATATGACCACTACCGATGGCAAATGTATTGGATGCAGGGCCATTGGCAGGGTGAGAAGCAAGTAATTCTGTTTTTATTAAAGTAGGATTTCAAGACTACTACCTGTTTTATGGTGATAACATTTCACATTCTACAATTTTATCAATTTTTCTTTGAAAATGGAAAGTCATTGGCTTTGCTTGTAATGTTCCACATCATTGATTTTATAATGACTGAACAAACCAAAATTATTTTCTTATGACACAAGGTTCTGGAATTTTTACTGATGTTTTAGGAATTACATTCCAAGATTCTGTCCATTTTTTGGTAACAACTAAGGACCACAATGATCAGGTAGTGTAATACTTCATGTAGAAATACTCCAAATTCAATGTGATAGCCTTGCTAAGTGAGCAACCCTCAGCCAATACAACATACAATTGGCAAGAAAAGTGGAAATTAAAATCAGCCAGAATTCACACTCCTGATGACTGTCCTGTTAGTGATCTGCAAGAAATGTCTGTATGTGTGGATAATGGGTGAGGCCCAGCTATAATATCTCATATTACCAAGTAACTTGGACTGACACTTGGTGTCCAACTTCATGGATGAGGTGCAGTCACATGGGTGAGTGCCATCAGAAGGCAGATAAATGGAGAAAAATTGGAAATGAAAATGTATGCTTGGGAGATTTTGGCATATTATTTCTAGCATTAAACATCTCACTCCCCAAAAAATTGTTTTCTTTTTCAACTTCACTTGCAGAAAAGCAAGGTCCAGAGCGGAAGCGAGTGAAGAAGGAGACTGGAGCCAGAAAGTTTGGATTGTTTGGGGCAGGAATAAGAGCGGGCTGTCCACTTTCAGAACGACAACAAGTTGCTTTGCTGATGCAAATGACGGCAGAAGAATCAGCAAACAGTCCAGGTCAGATCCCCTTAATGTGGTTGTTTGGAGAGGGTGTTGAGGGTGGAGGATGGAAGGAGGATGTTTTTCTAGTTGCTTACATTTGCATTACCCATCTTTAATTTAAAATCTTTTCTCCCCCCTACATTGCCACACTTGAAATTGTGGTTACGCATGCATTTAAAAGCCACCATAAAGTCTTAGAGCTACAGAATATCTCTTTTGAGAATGATAGGTAATTTGATTATAGTGGTGTTAAAATCAGGCATTCATTTTATCTCCACACAAAACAGTGCAGATGCTGAAAATCAAACAAGAAAAACACTGGAAATACTCAGCACATTGCAGCATCGGTGAAGTACAAAGTTGAAATGTCAGGTACATTCATCATTACCCTTATACAAGCACAGTTGATGCAAATACCTGCGGCTCCCTCCAAACCACTGTGCAGGACCCCAAAACACCTTCTGAGTGAGACAGTGATTTACTTGTACTACTTTCACCACGTTAGATTGCAATTCAGTGCTCATGATGCAGCCTCCTCTGTATTGGTTGAGACCAAACACGGACCAGATGATTGCTAAGCTTATCACCTCTATTCTGTTCGCGAGTGTAACCCTAAGCTGCCTGTCACTTTTGATCTCCATCCCACTTTGTCCTTAGCTTTGGCCTTTTAGACTTTCAATGAGGCCCACAGTAAGCTCAAGGAACATGCTGGTTTAAAAGTTGGGTGTTTTGATAAATTTAGACTTGATTTAATTTAGTTTCATGCAGCCTCATTACTGGATTGCACATTAACCTTTTAAACTGATTTAGCGCAACAGATAAAGCCATCAGGCAAAGACTCACACTGAATTAGTGAATAATACCAAAATTTGTTCCGCATGAGCAAAATATAACAATACACTTATCAATTAATTAAAGACAACAATATACTTACTCTATGACTAAAGACTTATCAACTAACTAATAAAAGAAAACAAGTATACTAATCGATCAAACTCTACAGACTTCACACCTTCAAATGGATGGCCAATTCAGAAGAAGAGGAAAACAGCCTCAGCTCTCAACGCCAACAGGTATTTGCCTCATCCTCTGAAATAAACTGCACTATCTGGGGTCCACGCTGGCAGAAATTCTCTCTCTGTCCCTGGGCCCAGTGCTTCACTAATGATCCCCAACTGTCTGTCAATCAACCAAACACTTGATGTACACAAACAAAATAGTTCCCAAAACCTTCTTTTATACCTAATTCTGGCATCACCCCACCTTAGCCCACAGTTGTGGCTAATAACCAATTGGTCAATAATGTTGCAAGGGTTAATTTTATTGGATCTAGCCATTTGCGTACGTTGCCTTGAACATAAGACAGTGGATTATTTCAAGATGTATTCTTTATCTTAATACTGCACAAATGTCCTATTCATTAGGCCAGCACTGAACCAGTCAACATGTGTGTTCTGATGAGGACCAATACTGCATGGTGTAGATTCCTTTCTCGCAGCAGCTGTTACAGCGTTTTTAAGTTTCAGACTTTAATCCTAACATAGGATATAAGGAGGAAATACAGAAATAAATATGTCAGACTCTTTAACTATTTGATTGTTAATTACTTACCCTTCAATTAAAGGGTAATTGAGGTGCTCTTTTCTAATACAATCATCTGTTCCTAGCTGGTGACTATTTCACAGTACTATATTATGTTAGCTTGTTGTAAATGATTAGCAACATCAACATGGAGTCTTTTCTGATGACATGTTAATACAAAATGGCAACTTGACCTAGTTGGTTTGTTGCAGAATTTGTAAAAAACCTTTAAAATAAAATGGTCAAGTTAGGCAAGCACATTAAATCCTAGTAAAATAAAATCTAAAATCTAGGCCAGCTAACAAACTGTACCTCGTTGTTTTAGGCATTTCTCAGCCATCTGACCTCAATATTGACTCACGACTTCAGACCTGATCCATTTTGTCTCAAAGTGCTGAACAAATCGATTGGGTGTACCGTTGCTTCTTTTGATGTATGAAAGAGCAGTTTTGGTGCTTAAGATGGAGATTCTCAATCAATATACTGCTAGGCTCCTTGGCTACTGATTCTTGCTGTCTCCCACTTGGGAAACCTACTTTAACTTTGCATATGTTCTCTGGATCTTGTATAGGTCGTCTTTATCTCATTTCTGTCATCATACCTCTTTTGTCTTATCCTGTTATCACTTCTGCAAATTCAGTAACTCCAGTTCTCTAGCTAATTTCTTTACAGCTTATTCTTTGTTTCCCATTCGTACATTGCTTTCAACTGGAGTGATTAGGGACACTGCAGTTACTTCAGATTTTGGGTGCACATCCATTTCTGCTTCTGGGCATCTGAAGATGTCACATCCATCCGCGTTGGGCAGCCCAATGACTTCACAAAATTCAAACATCCAGGAGCCGCTTGCCTTGCTGGCTGAAGTCAGTCTGTGCTGCTCACCTAAAGAGCTATGGTAGCTTTGTACTTTCCTTTTATAAGGATCTCTCACTAATATAAAGAAAACTGCGTTTGGCACATTTTTTGATTCAATGCTACAAATGATTAAACTACAAAGTTGTATAAATGTAGTAATGCTGTCCTTCATGTGATCTCAATGCTACGTTTGATAGTTCTGTAATTGCATTGCTATTAAACCTCAGTGAAGATTTGTGCTAGCACCATTCTGATATTCATCATTGGGTAACTTGTGATCTCCTAATAGTTACACAAGACAAGTGCTGTGCTCTGCATGGCCTCACACTGCTCCTGGCTACATTAGTGCTTATCAGCATAGTGTGTTATCCCAAAAATCATTGAGCAGAATGTTTCATCTTTTCTTTCTCATCGCATCTTATTCAATCATCTTTACTGTGTGAGAATCTGAGAGTTAATACACTTATGTAGTCCAGTGCATTTGGTGTACTCAGTGTAAAGCCCTCTGCATCCTTTATTTGGTAATTTTTGTCCAATGAACGTCTAGCATTTTATTGTATATGCTCCCCCATGCCCTTTGCTGCAATGTGAAGCTGTAGCATGTTTAGAAAGGTCCAAAATATTTAAAGCCATGGCACATTTCATTATGATTCATTATGATTATTTAATGATATATCCTTTTGTTCTCATGTGCAGAGGTTTCCTGCTATGCTCCTTTTATGTCTTTTGGTATGCATGGAAGGAGCAAAGCTCTAGGTACCCATCAGTCGAAGGGCACCAAACAAGGGGACTGGAGGGCTTCACATGGAGCCCTAGTGCACTGGTTTTCACATGCAGTGTATCACGAAGTATCCTTTTCACACAGTGAAAGCCTGGAAAATTCCCCAAGATGCTTTTGGCATAACATATACTCACATGGGTGCGTGCAACCCGAAGAAATGTGAGCTATGTGGAGCACAGCAACAGTCTTGTACAACTATTAGGTGATCTCAAGTAATTAATAACACGGCAATTATATAACTAAACATAGGAAATGGGAGCAAGACTAGGCCATTTGGCCCCTTAAGCCTGCTCCACCATTCATCTAGATCACGGCTGATCCCCTACCTCAATGCCATTTTCCAACACTATCCCCATATCCCTTGATGTCTTTAATATTTGGTAATCTATCAAACTAAAGAAATTAGTCAGACACAAGGAGCACAACACCATCTTGAATAAATACAAGGAACACATTAACTGCTGAGGTTAATAACATCAGTGAGAATTCTACTGCAATTATACACCTAACTTAATTTATCTGTCATTGTAGCACTGTAAGTTGCAAGAAAACTATCAAAATCAGCTATTTGAGTGTTAATGACACACCCTTACAAAGTAAAGCACAAAAATGCCACAGCTGCTTAATTTAGCTGCATTTATTGATTTCAGGGAACAGTCTCTGACGGCAAGGCACATGATTCCTGGAAGGTTGAACTTCACAACTGAAAAAATTACATAATTTTGTCTGCTTTGCAATATCATCAAGTTAAGGGTGAGGGGAGATAAGCTACAGCACCTCATTGGGATGGGGTACCATAGTGGTTATGTTTTTGGACCAGTAATCCAGAGGTCTGGATTAACGATTGTGAGATATGGGGCAACATTTTCCCCATGTCGGATGGATGTGTGGTCGCGGGCGGGTGGGTTCCCAATTAAGGCTCACCCAGCGTGACGTCCGCCAGGAAGCACTATGCACTCCCTGTGCAGGCGGGGGGGATGGATTCCCTCAACCAGGAGTGCACTCTCGCACAGATCTCCCTGAGGCAAAGTGCTGCCTCACGGAGATCGGCTCAGATGTTAAACTTTAAATTAAGCTGAGAAAAAATTCCGCTGCCATGTCCTCTCATGTGACACTGTCACGAGTTGGGACATGTCCATATCTTTTATTTTGAAATATTCTTAGATTTTTAAATCCCTCATGAAACCTCATCCCGCCCTTGGATGAGGTTTCATGCTTTTTCTAAAGGCCACCTGGCCTCCTCGCCTGCCCGCCAACTTTAAGGTTGGACGAGCAGGTCCATTAATTAGCTTAATTACGTTTTTAAAGGCCTTAAGTGGCCGTAGCCCTTCGAACTGACAATCGAAATGATGCACGGTGACATCAGGATGCCCGCCCGACGTCACCCCATGTTATTTTGTGTGTCGGTGAGCGGGCCCTGCCCCCACTCGCCAACCAGAAGATCCTGCCCATGAGTTCAAATCCCACCATGGCAGCTGGGGAATTTAAATTCAATTAATTAAATAAATCTGGAATTCAAAATCTAGTATTAATAATAGCAACAACTAAACTACCTTTTAAAAAATATTGTTTCACAGGATGTGGGCGTCACTGGCTAGGCCAGCATTTATTGCCTATGCCTAATTGCCCTTGAGAAAGTGTTGGTGAGCCACCACCTTGAACTGCTATAGTCCATGTGGTGCAGGTAGATCTACAGCGCTGTTAAGAAGGGAGTCCCAGGATTTTGACCCAGCGACAGTGAAGGAATGGCGGTATAGTTCCAAGTCAGGATGGTGTGTGTGGCTTGGAGGGGAATTTGCAGGTGGTGGTGTTCACATGCATCTGCCCTTGTCCTTCTACGTGGCAGTGGTTCTGGGTTTGGAAGGTGCTGTTGAAGGAGCCTTGGTGAGTTGCTGCAGTGCATCTTGTATATAGTGTACACCGCTGCCACTGTGTGTCGATGGTGGATGGGGTGCAAGTCAAGTGGGTTGCTTTGTCCTGGATGGTGTCACGTTTCTTGAGTGGGGCTGCACTCATCCAGGCAAATGGAGATGATTCCATCACATTCCTGACTTGTGCTTTTCAAATGGTGGACAGGCTTTGGGGAGTCAGGAGGGGAGTTTATCTCTGCAGAATTCCCAGCCTCTGACCTGCTCTTCTACGCACAGTATTTAAATGGCTGGTCCAGTTCAGTTTCTGGTCATTGGTAACCCCCAGGATATTGATATTGGGGGATATGGAGATGGTAATGCCATTGAATGTCAAGGCAAGATGTTTGGATTCTCTCTTGTTAGAGATGGTCATTGTCTGGCACTTGTGTGGCATGAATGTTACTTGCCACTTATCAGGCCAAACCTGAACGTTGTCCAGGTCTTGCTGCATATGGACACGGACTGCTTCAGTATCTAAGTAGTCGCAAATGGTGCTTAATATTGTGTAATCATCAGCAAACATCCCCACTTCTGACCTTATGATGGAGGGAAGGTCATTGATGTCGCAGCTGAAGATGGTTGGGCCTTGGACACTACCTTGAGGAGCTCTTGCAGTGATGCCCTGGGACTGAGATAATTGACCTCCAACAACCATAACCATCTTCCTTTGTGCTAGGTATGACTCCAACCAGTGGAGTGTTCCCGCTGATTCCCATTGACTCCAGTTTTGTGAGGGCTCCTTGATGCCACATTGTCAAATGTGGCCTTGATGTCAAGGGCAGTCACACTCCCCTCCTGAGTTCAAATCTTTTGTCCGTGTTTGGACGACAGCTGTATTGAGGTCAGGAGCTGAGCAGTCTTGGCTGAACACAAACTGAGCGTCAGTGAGCAGGTTATTGTTGAGTAAGTGCCGCATTATAGGATGGCATTTTCCATCGCTTTTTGTAGTCAGGACATACCTGGGCAGTTTTCCATATTGCCAGGTAGATGCCGGTGTTGTAACTGTACTGGAACAGCTTAGCTAAGGGCGCAGCTAGTTCTAGAACACAAGTCTTCAGTACTATTGCTGGAATGTTGTCAGGGCCCATAGCCTTTGCAGTATTCAGTCTGACTTCAGCCATTTCTTGATATCACATGGAGTGAATTGAATTGGCTGAAGACTGACATCTGTAATTGTGGGAACCTCAGGAGGAGGCCTAGATGGATCATCCACTCGGCACTTCTGGATGAAGATTGTTGGAAATGCTTCACCGTTGTCTTTTTTTGTGCTGATGTGCTTGGGCTTCCCCCATCATTGATGATGGGGATATTTGTGGAGCCTCCTCCTCTAGTGAGTTGTTTTATTGTCCACCACCATTCATGACTGGATGTGGCAGCAACTGCAGAGCTTAGATCTGATCCTCTGGTTGTGGGATCACTTGACTCTGTCCATCACAAGCTCCTTTTGCTGTTTGGCACGCAAGTAGTCCTGTATTGTAATTTCATCAGGTTAACATCTCATTTTTAGGTATGCCTGGTGCTACTTCTGGCACACTCTCCTGCACTTTTCATTGAACCGGAGTTGATCCCCGGGCTTGATGGTAATGGTAGAGCGGAAGGTGTGCCAGGTCATCAGGTTACAGATTGTGACCGGGTACAATTCGGTTGCTGCTGATGGCCCACAGCGCCTCATAGATGCCTAGTTTTGAGTTCTAGATCTGTTCGAAATCTATCCCATTTAGCATGGTGGTAGTGCCACACAACACAATGAATTGCCGTAGAAGCCCAATTGGTCACTAATGCCCTTTAGGTTTACTAATGCCCTTTAGGGAAAGAAAATGGCCATCCTTACCTGGTCTTGTCCATATGTATCTCCAGACCAACAGCAACGTTGTTGGCTCTTAGTTGCCCTCTGAAGTGGCCCAACAAGCCATTCAGTTGAATTCAAGAATGTGGCTCGACACCTTCTCAAGGATGGTAGGGATAAGCAATATCCACATCTCATGAATAAGAAAACATTGAGCTTCTCACACCTGTGCATGGTGGTTATATATTTGAAGGAGGCCCATGGGTCAGTTGCTGAGTTTGCATGACATCAATGAACAGGTGTTGCTTGATGCAATTGCTGTTTCCTACCATTACCCCACTGATGATTGGGAGGAGGCGTAACAGGAAGATAGTACTTGGCTAGATGAGTGTTATCCTTTTCTGTGTGATCAAACACATCAGAGGTTCACTGGAGCAGCTTGGTGCAAGGGCCTTCTGCACCTCATCTGACTGTAAACACAGGATCTTTCTTTACAGTGCAGTATGGAGTGAACTGAAAAAGTTGAACACTGGTACCTGTGATAGACTGAACCTTACAAAGAGGCTGAACAAAGTAGAAACGCCTCTGGCTAAAGACCCCAGCATACGTTGGTATACTAATACAGGGCTTCATCCCATTTCAGGATATGGGAAGTTCTATCATTCTCCCTCCTTTTGAAAACCTTCCTCAAATCTCTCTTCCTATGTAACACATCTTAGCCTTTAAATTCCCCCCCACCTTTACCCATATTCAGTGTCCACTCTCCTCCTTCCTTTATTGCAAGGTGAGAGAAACTGTTTAGAGAATTCCAGAGACTTAGAAGTGCTAATTCTCAAGAAGCTGGCCTCAGTTTTGCTGACTTTCTGATGGTTTATCCAGATCTTGGAATCAGTCAATTTAAGAATGAAATGACTTTTGGGTCAGTGTGCAAGACAGTAAGGTAGAGCTCGCTCAGTTGCTATTCATGTGCCTACTGCCTCCCTTTTTTCATTGCAAAGTTCTCTGCAACATCTTTCTGCACTAAAGGAGTGCAAAATAAACACACATTGTTGCTGTTGGTCCTTCTCTTCTGACCTTTCATGCCCTTCTGCCCTGTCCATCTATCTGATTATTTTCTATCCTTTCCCTCAATCATTCTATCCCTCTTATTGTATTATTATTTCCATTCAAAAATTTTCTTTTTCATTAATTTACCCATTAACCGCATGCAAATTCTTTGTTTCACAAACCTGCATGGCATCTCTACTCTAGCTAACACCCCTGGCTTTTTTTCTCTAGCCAAGGTAGGTTAAAGCTTTGTAATCATGGCATGATTATGTGCCTTCCCAGAAGCATCTCTGATTGCCCCTGGACTCTTTTAAAAAAAATTATTCTTTCTTGAGATGTGGGCATTGCTGGCAAGACCAGCATTTGTTGCCCATCCCTAATTGCCCTTGAGCTGAGTGACTTGCTAGGCCATTTCAGAAAGCAGTTAAGAGTCAGCCACTGCTGTGGACCTGGACTCATGTGTAGGCCAGGCCAAGTAAGGATGACATCTCTAAAGATGGGATCTCTAAAGGACATTAGTGAACCAGATGGGTTTTTACAATCAATGATAGCTTTATGGTCACCATTACTGAAACTAACTCTCATTTCCAGATTTTATTAATTGAAATTAAATTCCACCAAATGCCATGGTGGGATTTGATCCCCAGAACATTAACCTGGGCCTCTGGATTACTGGTCCAGTGACATTACCACTACGCCACCATCTCCACCGAGAATGCAGAGTGGGTCCTCAGGCCATGGTACTGCATTCAGGCTAGGATTAGATCAAAAATCATTTCACAAGCATGTACTCATTTGCCTTATGGCATGTCATTGTCAAAATCATTGAGAGTTACAAAATGAAATCATGACCTATGCCCACTGATTCCAAAACGGTACCTGCGCGTGGTAAACAGAGATGTTTGAAATCCAGCTTCTAGATGATGCTCAATTTTTCCCAACAAGGGGAATAAAATGTCTAATACTTCAGCTTCAGGAGGGTAAAATGTCCATTGGCTTGTAACTAATCCTCTATTGATCATTTTTCCAAAAATACCTCCAAATTTCCAAAAAAGCCAAAATAAGTGTTTGCTACACTTCCTGTAGTTAACAACTTTGGTCTGTTCAATTTCCTCCCTCCAGTTTTCTTCCTTCCCCCTTCTATCCTACACTTGCTCAAAAATAGTACTTGATCAAGGACTGTACTCAGATATTTGAGGAGATCATGAACCATCTTAACCTGAAGGTTGGACATTATCATGAGCTTTGTGGTCTACGCCATTTTCTATGGGCAACTGCTATCCAAGTTACTACTTCAGGTTGACAACAGTTACGTTCTGTTATGTCGCTCATGAAGTTATAGTTCCAGATCATTTCATAAATAAAATCAGAGATAATTGGACATCAGAATCGCAGCAAAAAGTTTGGAGTAATGCACAATTGTTTACGCATCAAAGATCTTGGATGTTTCAGGTCACAACCCAAAAAGTAGAATGCAATGGACTCTCCAAGTTGGCTCCATGGTACCTTGTCTCCAATATGCTTTATCCCACCAGTGAGCCTCAAATCTCAAGTCTGTGCTGTTGCACGTTGTATCCTCACTGTCCTCTATTTACAACCATCTCTCCTATTTTCTGTTATGCCTTTGTAATCCCAATTGCCTCTGAGCATTTATATATTTTGTCTTCAACTTTGGGCATTAGTCCATTACTTTGGTCTCCTTCATTCTCTCAACCCTTTCTCTTTATTTAATCCTTTTGCTCAGCCATACCACGCTTTCATTTCTCTCTCATCAAATACTTTGTCTTACTCTATTGCTGTGTCATCTTCTATTGAACTGTGGATTCAGTTCTTTATTTCTCAATCACCCTCGTATTCACCCTCATACCTACCATCTCTTCCAATGTTTGTTTTATCTATAAAACTACCTCCTTTTCCTTTGATCCCATTCTCACTAAATCCGAACCACTCAATTTTGCTACTCACCCCAATGTTGGCTAATGTTTTAAATGATTCCCTCCCTTCAGACACCTGCCCAGTTGCTTTCAAAACCATCATTGTTGCTCAGGCTCACCTCTTCTGGTCCTTACAAACATTTCTGCCAAAAAGTAGAAGAACGATTGCCTGGTATGTTGTGGTTCGCAGTGCACTTTGTTATTCTGCACCTCTCACATCAGGACCAAATGTAGCTAAGCAAAACATTCAGAAAAGCACAATGCAGCCTAAGAGGTTGCAGACACTTTCAAATGACTAAAATGGGCAACCATATTTTTCATCATTGTTATTCAAGAGATTTTTAAAAAAGTTTATAACTCTTAATATAACTAGCCTGCAGATAACCAAGTTACATTTTACACAGATCGTATGCCAAAGCACCCCTCGCAGTCGATTCTTGGACAAAAGAGAACACCAAGTTCTGCCTCCAAAACCAAAGACAAAGTAAATAAAAGAAATGAACGTGGAGAGACACGACTTCACAGAGCTGCCATCCGGGGAGATGCACGGCGGATAAAAGAACTTATTAGTGAAGGTGCAGATGTAAATGTGAAAGACTTTGCAGGTAATATGACTATCAAATGGGCAAAATGATATACATCGAATTAGTAATGCAGCAATTTAGATGTCTGTTTATCAATCCCATGTAAGCAGTAGGGGGAGAAAATGGCGGAAAGAGGAATAATATGTTCTATTGAATCAATTACATGACTCATCGCTTTACCTTTATAAAACATTGGTTTGGCCTCAATTGGAGCATTGCATCCATTTCTGGGCATGGAACTTTAAGAGGCATGAGAAGGTTTTAGGGATGATTTACAAGAATGGTTCAGAGACGAGGGACTTCAATTATGTGGATATGTTGGGTGTGGCGGGGAGAGGATTGGGAGATTTGATGGAGGTGTTTGGAATCATGAGAGTTCTGGATGAAACGGATGGAAAGAGACTGTTCCTGTTGATAGAGGGGTGAGGACTAGAGGTCATGGGTTTGGTGTGATTGGTGAAAGAACCAGAGGTGACATGAGGAAGAACTTTTAAAGCAGCAGGTGGTTACAATCTGGAGTGCATTGCCTGGGGAGTGTTATAGAGGCGGATTCATCATGGATTTAAAGGGGCATTAGATAAAAACCTGAAGGGAAAAAAATTGCAAGGCTTCAGGGAAAGGCTTGGGAGTAGGACAAACTAAATTGCTCTTGCAGACAGCTGGCACAGACATGATGGGTGAAATGGCTTCTTCTGTGCTGTAACCATTCTGATTCTACAATGCTAAACAATGTTAGCTATCTGATTTATTTCTACAGCTGAGATAACAGTTGCAGATATCACACCTGAGGCCTATGCTTTGGTTCAAAATTAATTTAAGTGGAACATTTTAGTGAATGTGCAATAGGATAATCTGTTGAGGGAACATTGAATCCTTTTTTTTAAATGACATCCTTTGGATTTCAGCTGATAATAAGCAGGTGATGTACTGCAAATTTGTACCCACAGCACTACATCATGACAACATCTGGTAAGCTTTTTATCAAATGAGCTATTGACAAACATTACTGTCAGGTATTAATTTGACAATTTAACAATGTTTGTCAATTCTGTTAGCTAGAAGGAACCATCAGTGACAATATGTACAGTATGGGAAAGAACTACATTTATAAGATAAAAACAAAAGGCTGGAATTACTCAGGTTAGGCAGCATCTATGGAGAGAGAAACAGAGTTAATGTTTCAGGTCTGTGACCTTTCATCAGAACTGGAAAAGTTAGCAATACAATTTTTAAGCAAGTGGAGGGAGTGGGGTGCACGTGGGAAAAAGAGCAAAAGGGAAGGTGTGTGACAACGGTGGAAGATAGGAGAGAGTAAATGGCAAAATAGTTGGTGCAAGGTGAAAGGGAGTAGTAATGGGACAAGTAAAAAAAACAAAAGATGTGTCAAGAGAAGATGTGAATGGCCGAATAGTGAACAGCTACCGACCGTCCAAAAACGAACAGTAGTAAGACATAAATATATAAAGAAAGGGGAAACAAAATGGGGGCAGAGGTTACAGCCTGAAATAGTTGAACTCAAGTGTTGAGTTCAAAAGACTCTGAAATGTCTAATAAAAGAGCAGGTGCTGTTCCTTGGACTTGTGCTGAGTTTTGCATGTGCAGAACCACATTCAGTTGCTCAAAGACCACAGTGACACTCATCACAATAGTCAATAGACACAAATTGCACTTTTAGTTTTGATCATGTGCTTCCAAATGCCCACATTTGAGGTAAGTATTCTACTGCTATGGTACCAAACTGTTCCCTTTTGTTTCACTGGCTAAATTTTCAAATCCAGTATATAAAATTAATCTATTCGTATATGCATGTTGTTGAGATTGGAGGAAACTATTTAACAAAAATAAAAAGATATTGTTGAATATGAAAACTACAGCTGCCATGATTTTTTGTTAAAATAAAACGTGTTGAGATGCTGAATGAACAAGTAATTGTCATTGGGATATTTAAGAGTTGGTTTTGATTAAACTGTATTTTCAGGATGGACTGCACTGCATGAAGCATGTAATAGAGGTTACTATGATGTTGCTAAGCAACTCCTAGCAGCAGGTGCTGAAGTCAATACAAAAGGCTTGGACGATGACACACCCCTCCATGATGCAGCTAATAATGGTCACCGCAAGGTCTGTTCAAGTTGATAGTTCTTGTGTTTAAAGCTTTGTTCTTTGAATTTGAGAAATGCATCAGTTGTTCACAAAGGACATCTGATTGCAGGAATTCCAGTTCTAGAAAGGACAGTGTTTCACTGGAAGTTTTTCTACAGCTTGTGCATCTCCACCATTTATTCCTACAATAAAAGGAGCCCACCAGTTGACAGTTTGTTCTTTAAGCTCCTATTTGTGGAATATTGTGACCTTCCAATAGGACCCCAAATACTCTCCCCGTTCATTATTTCACATCAGGTGTTCAATGTAAATGTCACCCCCAAGGTCACATTAATAGAGCGTATAGCACTATGTCAACCATGGCTCATGGTAGCACTCTCACCTCTGAGTCAGAAAATTGTGGATTCAAGTCTCACTGCAGAAACATGAACACAAATCCAGACTGACTGTGCAGGAGTGGTGCTGAGGGAGTTCTGCATTGTTAAAGGTGCTATCTTTCAGATGAGATGTTAAACCGGCACCCCTTCTGGCCCCTTAGGTGAATGTAAAAGAACATGAAAGTTCTCTGCAGTGCTTTGGCCAATATTTATCCCTCGACCAATATCACTCAAACAAACTTTTTGGTCATGATCTTATTATAGTTACTACATTACAACAGTTACACTTCAAAGAATTTAATTGGCTGTAAAGCACTTTGGGATTTTCAGAGGTTGTGAAAGTCTCTATACAGACACAAGTTTTTTTTTCAAGCATAAAAACTGCATAGATATTTCCTTTCATTACATTTAGAAATTATGCCCAAAATATTCTTGCTGAGTTGGACAAAGGGCGAAAGCTGGAACAAAAGACCAACTTATTTGATCAACTATTTTAAACCTGTTTGAACACTATTCCATTCCTCTTTTTTGTACTCCTATTCCTCTCTTTCAGTTAAGTATAGATTCACAATTGCTATATCGTGTTGATCTGTCTACTCACTTTCCCAAAAAAAATTTAGAAAGAAAAATATGATGTTTAATAGGCTAATCAACACGATGAGAAATTAACTTTAATTTATTTATCAGAAGCATCTGCGAGACTATTATAGCTATATACTTATAAAGATTAGCAGATTTAGTGCCAAGGAATTTCCTTTATTCCTTCCAAATTAAACAGGTTAATTTCTGGCATTGTCCATATTCAGTTTTAATTGGCACAATGACCCGATCATTCTCCTATCCCTTTCCAATCTGCTGATAAAACCACACAACTCCAATTGTGTGATGAAACTGTAGTCTAAGGGCTAACTGCATTGTTGCTAATTAACTTCCATATTGTGCACTGAACATATTGTAGGATTGTTTTTTCCTACTCTTGTGCTTTCTCGGAGAAGGTCGGTGCTTTATTGTGCCTGATTTAAGTAATTATCTAATATCTGTTTAATATATATATCTAAACCACCTTCACATTGGCCATAAGATGTTCTTTACCTCCATTATTATGCTCCAAAGCAGTAATATTGCAAGAACACTTGGGTGGGAAAGAGCTGGCTGCATCAATCGTGATGTTATAGAGGATTGAGAATCCACCATATCTTTGTGATAGGCTAATTTCAAGCAGTTTACTGATTTTTTTTTTAAACAAGTGTGGGCAATATTGCATCCAGAGATAAGCAATCAGTTTTGTCCGCAGTCTCTGAAATATGGCTTACAGCCCTTCTTCAATTGGTGTTTACAGATTTTGTGGAACACTGAAATTGCTAACACTAAGAAATCAGGTGGAGCAGTCTTGGTAGCTTTTTCAGTTACCTGCACTGAGAGTAGAAACTGATTGCTAATTTGATCTTTTTCAGTAATAACTGTCTTAGTACAATAAGTTGTAGTAAGTCCACTCACTCTCCAATTCTGACGTATGTTTGTCGGCAGTGGTTCATAATCTGCTTGCCTTTTCAAAGATGTTAACCACTCTGGAAGTGGTTCCATCAGCAAAATCAATGTCACTTTTGTTGCCTTCACCAGGCTATTGATGAGAACTAATGAAAGAGTGGACAAATGTGTTTTGGGGATTGTCGCATGTGTTCAGATGAAATAAATCCCATTTATTGCAACCTCCAAGGAAATTACTCATTCAGTTTGACAACTTGTTGGAGTTACACAAAAAGCAGTTAAGATCAGGAAACCAGATGCAACCAAAGGCTCCAGCAATATTTAGGACCTCTGCTGCCTCCAGACAAGAGATTGAAAGCATCAGAAATTGACCAGTTCAATTTCCAGTTCCCTGGCCCCAACCGCTTCCTCTTCACCATGGATGTCCAATCCCTCTACACCTCCATCCCCCACCAGGATGGTCTGAGGGCCCTTAGCTTCTTCCTTGAACAGAGGCCCGAACAATCCCCATCCACCACTACTCTCCTCCATCTGGCTGAACTTGTTCTCACACTGAACAATTTCTCCTTTAACTCCTCTCACTTCCTCCAAATAAAAGGTGTGGCTATGGGTACCCGCATGGGCCCCAGCTATGCCTGTCTCTTTATGGGATATGTGGAACATTCCTTGTTCCAGTCCTACTCCGGCCCCCTCCCACAACTCTTTCTCCGGTACATCGATGATTACTTCGGTGCTGCTTCATGCTCTCGTCGGGACCTGGAAAAATTTATTAATTTTGCTTCCAATCTCCACCCCTCCATCATTTTCACATGGTCCATCTCTGACACTTCTCTTCCCTTCCTTGACCTCTCTGTCTCAATTTCTGATGATAGACTGTCCACCAATATCCATTACAAGCCTACCGACTCCCACAGCTACCTCGACTACAGCTTCTCACACCCCGCTTCCTGTAAGGACTCCATCCCATTCTCTCAGTTCCTTCGCCTCCGTCGCATCTGTTCTGATGACGCTATCTTCAAAAACAGCTCCTCTGACATGTCCTCCTTCTTCCTTAACCGAGGTTTTCCACCCACGGTCGTTGACAGAGCCCTCAACCGTGTCCAGCCCAAAACCCCCGCATCCGCCCTCACGCCTTCTCCTCCCTCCCAGAAACATGATAGGGTCCCCCTTGTCCTCACTTATCACCCCACCAGCCTCCGCATTCAAAGGATCATCCTCCGCCATTTCCGCCAACTCCAGCATGATGCCACCACCAAACACATCTTCCCTTCACCCCCCCTGGCGGCATTCCGCAGGGATTGTTCCCTCCGGGACACCCTGGTCCACTCCTCCATCACCCCCTACTCCTCAACCTCCACCTATGGCACCTCCCCATGCCCACGCAGAAGATGCAACACCTGCCCCTTCACTTCCTCTCTCCTCACCTTCCAAGGGCCCAAACACTCCTTTCAAGTGAAGCAGCATTTCACTTGCATTTCCCCTAACTTAGTCTACTGCATTCGTGGCTCTCAATGCGGTCTCCTCTACATTGGAGAGACCAAACGCAAACTGGGCGACCGTTTTGCAGAACACCTGCGGTCTGTCCGCAAGAAAGACCCAAACCTCCCTGTCGCTTCCCATTTTAACACTCCACCCTGTTCTCTTGCCCACATGTCTGTCCTTGGCTTGCTGCATTGTTCCAGTGAAGCCCAACGCAAACTGGAGGAACAGCACCTCATCTTCCGACTAGGCACTTTACAGCCTTCCAGGCTGAATATTGAATTCAACAACTTTAGATCTTAAACTCCCCCTCCCCCCATCCCCACCCCATTTCTTCCCCCTCCCTTTTTTTTCAATAATTTATATAGATTCTTCTTTTCCCACCTATTTCCATTATTTTTAAATCTAAAACTAATACTTTGGTAGTCTTTCCACCCCACCCCCACTAGAGCTGTACCTTGAGTATCCTGCCATCCATTCTTAATTAGCACTTTTCTTAGATAATATCACCACCTTCAACACCTCTTTGATCCTTTTGTCTGTGACATCTTTTGATTATCTGCTCCTATCACTGCTTGCTTATCCCTACAACCACCCCACCCTCAACTTCTCTCTCCCCCCCGCCCCCCACCTTAGACCAGCTTATATTTCGCCTCTCTCCTAACTATACTTCAGTTCTGCCGAAGGGTCATGAGGACTCGAAACGTCAACTGTTTTCTTCTCCACCGATGCTGCCAGACCTGCTGAGTTTTTCCAGGTAATTCTGTTTTTGTTTTGGATTTCCAGCATCCGCAGTAGCTTTTAGCTTTTTGTTTTTATAGAAATTGACCATTCTGCTCTAGGATTACATAAGATATACAGCACAGAAGCAGACCATTTGGCACAACCAATCCCTGCTGGTGTTTATGCTCACTCAAGCCTCCTTGCATCTTTCCTCAACTAACTCTACCATTGTAACCCTTCAATCTCCTCTTGATATGCTTGTTTAGCTTCCCCTTAAATGCATCTATACTATTCACTTCAGCCATTCTATGTGGTCAGTTTTCCACATTCTCACAACTCTTTGGGTAAAGAAGTTTCTTCTGAATTCCCTATTGGGTTTCTTGGTGACAATCTTATATTGATGGTCTCTAGTTATGTTCGTCTGCAGAAGAGGAAACACACACTTTGTATCCACTTTATCAAAATTTTATAATTTTGAAGACCTGTATTAGGTGCGTATACAGTCTGTCAATCCTTTTCTGATTATGTATACCCCTGCATTTCTGGTATCATTCTTGTAAATCTTCTCTGTACCCTCTCCGGTGCCTCTATATCCTTTTTATAATATGGCGACAGTACTACATGCAGTTCTGGTCAAGTGTGGTCTAGCCAAAGTTGGATACAGGTTTAGCATAACTTCCTGACTTTTCAATTCTAAACTCTAAAAACCAGTTTGCTGACTATTTTTCTTATTCATTCAAGGGGCGTGGGCTCCACTGGCTAGGCCAGCATTTATTACCCATCTCTAATCGCCCTTGAGAATATGGTGATGAGCTGCCACCTTAACTGCTGCAGTCTATGTAGTGTAGGTACACCCACAGTGCTTTTAGGGAGGGAGTTCTAGGATTTTTACCCAGCGACATTGAAGGAACAGCAAGGTATTTCCAAGTCAGGATGGTGTGTGGCTTGGAGGGGAACTTCCAGGTGGTGGTGTAACCATGTATCTGCTGCCCTTGTCCTTCTAGATGGTAGTGGTTGTGGGTTTGGAAGGTGCTGTCTAAGGATCCTTAGCGCAGTTAAGATGTTAAAACAGATTTCCAAGAGCTTTGGCATGCTCTGAAATGGTGGTACTGGTTACCAGTTATCAGAGTATACAGTACTTGGAACCCTTCTAATTGGAGCAATATTTGCTGTTCTCCATTTGATTAGATAACTTCGTTTTTAAATAGCTAAACTAAGGAAGCATTTAGCTCCTTAAGGCTTGAATAAAGTGAGGCTACACTATTTGAGTGAGTCAATTTTCAACCTTCATTAATAGTCTTTCCATCCACTGGAGGAAAGTGGAATGAGGTTTTAGATATATCTGTATATTCTTTCCCACTTTCTTTTCTCATTGCTGCTTGAGAAAAGATTCCGCTTAATTGACTAAGCTATTGACGGTTCCAATAAAGGGCAAGAAGGTGATGCCATCCAAGACAGAGCAGACCACTTGATCAGCGCCTAATCCACCACTTTAAGCATTCATACTCTCTACAACCGATGTAGCAAGGCTGGAGTGTGCCATCTGAAAGGTACACTGCAGCAACTTGCCAAGGCTTCTTCAATTGTATCTTCCAAACTCGTGGCCTCAGTCGCCTAGAAAGACAAGGGCAGGAGGCATATGGGATCACCCACCACCTGCAAGCTAATCTCCAAGTCACACACCATCCTAACTTGAAAACGTTTGTGGTCCATTGCTGGACCAAAATCCTGGAACCCCTGACCAAACAGCACTATGGGCGTAGCAACGCAGCATGAACTGCAACAGCGCCAGATGGCAATTCGCCACCACCCTCTCGAGGGCAGTTAGGGATGGGCAATAAATGCTGGACTTGCCACCAGCACCTACATCCCATGAATAAATAAAAGAAAACCTATAAATACTGACAGCTTGTACTTGCTGTAACTTTGTTAACCCACCCTCTTTCACTTTGGGTACCATCAGAACTACTGTTACCTTTCAGTGGGGTTTTAAAAATTTTTGAACTTAAATGTATCATAACCCACATATACAGTTTTGATTGCAAAAATGTTCCAATAGTGTGTTTCTTGGCTGTGATATCCATACAAATAGATTTTGTTGTAAAAGATGTGTATTGATGAGTTACATTGTCATTTACTTAATTAGCATGTGCGTAATTTGACCATGGGTTCTGAAAAATAAATCACACATTTCTCTTTTTGCAGCAAAAATCCACCTGCCATTGTCTTAAAAATTTGAAACCAACTATGGAAATTTTTTCAAAAAACCTAATATCTTCGTTATTAGATTTGATACCTTTGAGGCCCCATTTCAACAGTTGAAAATAGATTTCCCACATTTCAGTACAAGCTTTATTAAGTTCATGTATTTGAACTCTAAGGGCAGAATTTTGCCCTTGATGGGTGGGCGGGCCTGACCGACTCGGCAGCGGGTGGGCAGCCGATTGCCACGGCCAAAACGGACCCCGCAGCCATTTTACGTGGGCGGGCCAATTAAGGCCTACCCAGCGTGCCGCCTAACGGGAAGAGCTATGCACTCCCTGTGCCGTGGGCGGGGGGGGTGGGGAGAGGAGGAGAGGAGGATTCCCCAACTGGGAGATGTGCACTCTTTCACGCATGCGCAGGAAAGAGCGCACATCTCCCTGAGGCAAAGTGCTGCCTCAGGGAGATGGCTCAAAACATTAAAAATAGAAAAATAAAAAAATCGTTAACATGTCCCCCTCATGTGAAAATGTTACATGAGATGGGACATGTTAATGAAATACACAAAAAATTTATTACACTTTTTTAATTCCGATATCAAACCTCATCCCGCCACTGCACTGGATGAGGTTTGTAAAAGAATCACTTAACTGCCTGCCCGTTGGGCCTGTGCGCCGAGCCAAAGTTCGCACGGGCCCCTCAAAATCCTGGTCGATTGGTGACTTAATGGCTTTAACAAGGCCTTTAATTAATGGCGGGCGCGTGTCGCGCTCATAGCGCGCTCGCCGACCGAAACATCGCAATGCCGCGTGCTGATGTCAGGACGCTCATGCGACGTCAGCGCACGACATTTTAAGCGCTGACGTGCGGTCTCCACCACCCGCACGTCAGCCAGAAGATTCAGCCCTAAATCTCTGATGTGTGATTTTGAAAAGCTAAGGGGATGTTTGTCAGCTAGTTTAATAACCACCAAAAATCGAGGATAGGATGGTTGAGGCCAGAGGACATTTGTAATGTCACTAGATTATTCTCAACTCTCAGTATATTACACTGAATGGATTGTTGGTATTTGATCCAAGTTTTCAGTACTACTTGAGCCACAACAGATTTGTAAAAACATAAACGGCAGTGGAGAAATGTTTTTAATTTGTATGCTAAAAGGTTAGTAGCAACTGGTTGATACACCTTTTTGTATCCTAAGTCAAGCTTAACTGTGACGTTTTCAGTCAATAAGTAAAGGCTTCTATTTTCACTTAAGCAGTTACAGCTCATCAACTCTCATCAGAGAATATATACATTCTTAGAGTCAAGTTACAGTTATACTATCTGAACCCATTAATTCTTTTGGGACTTTTTCAGGTAGTGAAGCTGCTGTTGAGATATGGAGGGAATCCTCACCAGAGTAACAGAAAAGGAGAGACACCACTCAAAGTTGCCAATTCCCCCGCGATGGTGAACCTGTTACTGGCAAAGGGTTCCTGCAGCTCCAGTGATGAGAGCTCGACAGGTGAAACTAGCATAATGAATGCAACTATTTTATCTATCACTTGATTGTAATTCATAGTAGCAGTGGTTCTGCAGTTTTCCTTAATCGACCTTAAGCTGCTCTGTTATCAAATAAGTTTAAATTGCACTTGAAATTAACATCTTTGTACTGAAGTTTTGAATTTACGTAGTATTATTAATTTCATTAGAGATCAAAGTTGACATATTCCAATTTTATATAGATTTGGTTCTTTATTAATGAAAAAAGATACAATTTTTTTCCAGCATCAATCTTTGGTAGAGCACATACAGAATTTTGTTTAATGCACAAAAGCACAATAACTATGAATTATATCAACTTTGTGCCACCCATTGATAGAGAACCTTTCTTTGTCCTCAAATATGGTTAAAAACTATTGAAACTATTCATCTCTTTATATATTTTTGTTCTGAAAATAAGCACACAGTTGGCATGTTATGGATGTACAGGTGACTAGGAAACCACAACATAAGACCAATGTACAAAACAATTTACAGCTTGTACATCATCCTTTAGAAAGCTTTTTTAAAGCAGTGCTGTAAAATTATTTGCTTACATCTTATATTTATTAATATATTTGCATTTTATTGCCACATAGAAACTTCAGAAGATGAAGATGCTCCCTCAGTTGCGCCTTCCAGTTCAATTGATGGTAATAACACAGACTCTGAGTTTGAGAAGGGCCTAAGGCACAAAATCAAGCGACAAGAGTTATCTAAAACAGTAACACCAGTCAAGGATGAGTATGAATTTGATGAGGATGATGAGGAAGATAGAATACCACCTGTTGACGACAAGCATTTGCTGAAAAAAGATTATAGAAAGGACATAAAAACGAACAATTGCATTTCTATTCCTAAATTAGAGACAAAAACTTATTCTAAAAATTCCCTTCTAACACCAAAGAAAACTCCACGACGTATTTTATCTGACACCAACAGTTCCGATGAAGAGGATAGATTAATATGCTTCTCTCCTCCTCTTAGCAGGCCTTCAGTGCACTCCAGTCTGCTCAATACAAGTTCTAAACAAAGAGAGTCACCAGTAAAAAAACAGCAAAAGGTAAAAACAAAAGTGAAAAAAAAATGGAAAAAAGAGGTGAGAAACAAGGAAGCCGGATTGGGTAAGGATGAAGAGCAATTCAATTCATCTGCAACAGAAAGTGAGGACTCAGAAAGTGAGGAAGAGGATAAAGGTTCCATACAGAGTGGGATTAGTATGAAGGACTCTTATATGAGCCTGAAAGAATCAGCAATGTTCTCTTCATTATCTGCATCCTGTTCTTCCTCTCAAGGGAGCTATGTGTCATCAAAGCATATTCCCAGTCTTGTAGAACAACATTCTAAACCTTGGCGAGCTGATAGTTGGAAATCAAACATGTCACCAGTCTGGTCTGATGTGAGCTCTTTGTCAGAGTCTGAGAGAACGCGACTCACAAGTGAATCTGACTATTCTTCAGAAGATTCAAGTTTAGAGTCTATTAAGCAAATGAAAGAGACAAAAGACCATAAAAAGAAAAATCTCATTGATGGAGATGTTAAAGAAAAAAAAATGACGGAAGATATCTTTAAGATTTTGAACACTGATGGAATAGTTCGAAAGTTTGATAAGCAGGGCAAAGTTGTGAAAAAGCATAAAGTGAAACACAAGCACAAAATGAAAGCCAAGGGAAAAGGGCGATCACAGAAT
Source organism: Cetorhinus maximus (assembly GCF_964194155.1). Classification (NCBI taxonomy): domain Eukaryota; kingdom Metazoa; phylum Chordata; class Chondrichthyes; order Lamniformes; family Cetorhinidae; genus Cetorhinus; species Cetorhinus maximus. The sequence continues at coordinate 126,807,438 of NC_135884.1, forward strand.
ACTCTGGCAGGCCCAAAAGCTGAGAGTTTAGATATGGAGGAGTCTAAGCAAAACGCAGACAAATCTATAAGTCCAGAAAATGAAAACCTTTCAATTGACAGAGTAAAAGTAGTTAAACATGACAAAGAACAACTGAAGAAGGAAGAAAAAGAAAAACTTTTTAAAGTCAAATCTGAAGAAAAAGACTGGTTACTTCAAGATGATTTAGGGAAAGCCTGTAAAGAAGAAAAGTTAACAAAGAAAATCAAAGACTCCTCCAAAGATAACTACAAATCTGTAAAAGAAGAGAGAGACAAAATGTCTAAAGTCGATAAAGAAAAACCCTTTAAAGAGAAAGAAAAATCTTCTAAAGAAGAAAAGCTTAAAATCCACAAAGATGATAAAAAGAAAAAGGCAAAGGACAAGTGTTCAAAAGGTGAAAAACATTCAAAACCAGATAAAGATAGAAGTCTTAAAGATGACAAGGAAAAATTAAAAAAAGAAAAGACTCTCAAAGAGGAGTCAGATTATGAGGATCTGAAAACCAGGAGTCAATTTGTAGACAATGACGATAGGTTCAGTGTGTCTGATCATGAAGATAAATGGTTTTCAGATTTGTCCTCTGATTCTTCCTTCTATGATTTAAAAGGAGAAGATAGTTGGAGTATTCCAATTAAAGACTTTAAGGAACACAAAGATGGCGCAGTAGGGAAACTGGTTGTTGAAGCTATGAAGGAAGAATGTAAGGAAAAGAAAAAGGAATCTAAGTTAAAAGAAAAGCGAGAACTAAATGAAAAGCGCCATGATAAAGACAACTTGAGAAAGAAAGATCGAGATTATGTAGAAAAAAGTGCAGAGAAGAAAAAGGACCAGTCTGATAAAAATAAGTCAGGGCATGGCTGTCCTCTGGAAAAAGAGAGAAAAAGAAAAGACTCTACTGAAAGTATTAAAGACCGAAAAGATAAAGATGCCTTTGAAAACATTAAAGAACGTAAAGATACCATTTCTGAATGCAACAAGGATAGGAAAGAGCTTAAAGGAAAATCAGAAGATGCTTCCAAAAGTGATTCGAGAGAGTTTGGGAGTGAATGTTTCTTCAAAGAGAAGCCTGAAAGTGATTTTGCTGGAAGAACATTGGAAGCAAGGGAGAGACATTATTCAGAGAAAGAGAAGGACAAAAAGGATGGAACAGAAAAGAAGGACAAATTAAAATTTGAAAAATTCAAAGACAAGTCTAAGGAGAAAGTTTCATTGGAAATTGAAAAGGAAAAAATAGAGAAAAGCATGTTTGATAAATTCTTAAAAGATAAAGATACTGATAAAGAAAAACTATACAGAGAGTCAGGTAGTTTCAAAGACAAAAGAGAACAAAAGGAAAAGAACAGAGATCTTTTCAATCGAGACAAGGAGAGAAAAGTGTCATCAGAACTGAGTAAAGAGAAGAAAGAGAAAAATGTAATGGAAAAACATACAGAGAAAGAGAAAGATCTTACAGAAAGAAAGGAGAAAGAAAAATCAGATAAACTAAAAGGAACTGATCTGGAACTAGGAAAAGAAAAGAACTGGCACAGCATAGCAAATGACATCTTCACAGATGAAAGTGGTGATGAGCTAGATTATTGTGAACTTGGAAGTAATGAGATGTGCAGAAGTGACTCACTGCTTGAAAAGGAAGAGATGAAGGGAGAGAAGGAACTGTTTCCACCTGACAAACACCGAAAATACTCAGCTGACAAACAACATTCAGCAGGGAAGCAGAAAGATAAAGAATTGAAAGATAGGAAAAAGGATAAAATATTAACAGACTGTGGGAAAGACAAGAGAGAAAAAAGTTTATCTGAAAGACAAAAAGAAAAAAAAGACAAAGAACTAGCTGATAAATTTAAGGAAAGAAAGGACAGAGTGTCAATAGATTCGAACCTAGAAAAGAAAGTCAAGCCAAAGCTTCCAGAAAAGATAGAAAAGAGATACTCCAATGATGAAAAGGTTAAAGCTAAGGCCAAGGAGAAAACTGACAAAGAGCTTTTATTAAAAGAAAGAAGGCTTTCAAAAGGAAATACTATCGAAGAGGAAAAAAAATGCCCAGAAAAACTAGAAGATACAACTTTCAATGAATTTAAAGAGGATTCCAATGACAAGAACAGTGAAATTTCATCTGACAGCTTTGCAGAAAGAGCACATGATTCCACAATGTGTGGTTTAAATGATGTTTCGAATGTTGGTCAAGATATTGGAGAGGAAAAATTAAAGGATTCTCTTTCTATTCTGTATACGCATGAAAAAATTAAAGAAAAGGAGAGAAACAGGCATTCGTCATCTTCATCAAAAAAAAATCATGAGAAAGATAAAACAAAGAAAGAGAAACGGGATAAGTCAGAGGAATTCAAAGAAGCTGCTGGTAAAAGGGAAGGTCCACCATTTGAACGCGAAACCTTGATGTCTGATTGTGATTTTATAAGTCATTTTATGAAAATTGAGAAAGAAGATGAATCAGACAAAAGTGGGGATGCTATGTTAAGTGAGAAGAAAGATAAGAGTGAGTCTGAAAAGGAATTGTCTAAAAAATTAGAAAAAGTTGCAAATACTTTCATCAGTATCAAGGAGAAGGATAAAGACAAAAAAAAGAAAGACAAACATAAGGACAAATCAAAAGATGACAAAGAAAAGCACAAGGAAAAACATGGAGAATTGGCCATGGTCTTCAAACATTCAAAAGAAGAACAAAAAAAAGACTCTCTCCCAATAGTTAGAGAGTCAGGTGGGAACAAAGAAAAAACAAAAGATGACTACTTCAAAAATAATGAAATTAAACAAAAGGAGAAAATCAAAGATGGAGCAGAAAAGGACAAAAATGAATCATTTAAGTGTAGAATGAATGAAAATGATAAATTAAACCAGCCAAAAGAAGTATCTCGTAAGGACAGTAGGCCTAAGGAAAAGCTTTTAGTTGATGGAGACCTGATGATGACCAGCTTTGAGCGTATGCTAAGCCAGAAAGATCTAGAAATTGAAGAACGGCACAAAAGGCATAAGGAAAGAATGAAACTGAAAGAGAAGCTCAGACACCGATCAGGAGATCCCAAGTTAAGGGAAAAATTTCGAAGTACAGAAGAAATACGTAGGAAGAACTTTGATATGCCAACAAAAAAAGCAGGTTCAATTGACACTCAACAAAGAGACAAAAAATTTAGAGATCAAGGACCAGGTCAAATTATGTCACCAGATACAAAGACTCAGCCAGTTTCTGGTCTCGATGCAAAAGATTGGCTTTCCACTCCTGGATTGAAAGAGAATTTGCCTGCTTCACCAAGATCTGATCAAGACAGGCCCACAAGTGTTCCAAAACTGACTCCAATGGTTTCTTGTCCAAGTTATGAGGACTTGCTGCCTGCACCCCATACGCCTAACTGTGTGAATGAAGATTTTACTGATCTATTTGAAGGAATAGAGCCCCAGAATTCAGTGACCATGTCCACAATATCCATGAATGCTTGCTCCCCTTCCTTTTTTGATAGATATATCAATGTCCCCACTAGTGTTCATGAGAATCCAAATCCAGCTAGCATTGTTCCTGTTCCTGGCCTCTATCGATCAGTATCGATGGATTCCAGGAGGTCACTAGAAGAAGAATTTAACATTAATTCTGAGAAATTCTATAGGCAACAGAGTGTGCCAGCTTCAGCAGATTATGATGCCTCCATCCCTCAGCCGATGGAGGAGAAATCAGTTGTTCAGTCTGAGGGGTTCTCTGGCTTGTCACCATCATATGTTTCACCCGAGTATGGGATTTCCTCACCACATTTGGAACAGTCCCATTCTAGAATGGCCAAGTCATTTACAGAAAATCTTAACCCTTCACCTGAAAGTGTACTTAATCATTTGCAGACAAAATCTTCACCATCACATAAATTTGATCAACTGGAGCAGTCTTTAGATAGCTTAGTTACTGATTTTGGTTTGCCATTAGATTCTTCGGAGCAGCAACCAAAATCTCCTTTGACTTCTCCTAATTCAACTTTAAATGCCAGCCTTCTGCCTACATCTGGAGACCCATTTGCTCCTAATGATTCAGCCCAGAATAAACTAAGCTATCCATCTTCTCCACACAGACCATGTGAACAGCTAAGTCTGAGTCCTGTGGATAATTCATTGGATCATTCAGTGAATTGGTCAATGGGCTCTGAGTTGCAGCTGAAGCCATCTCAAATATCTCTTTGTGAACCTTCCAAGCCCCTTTGTTCTTCAGAGACCATGCATACTGCGGTGATGCCATTTGTTTCCTCTCTTTCCTCCCCTTTTCCTGAATCCCCTGTCCAGTGCTCAATGTCGACCCCTGACTTGGGGCAAGATGGAGACAGAGGTGATATGACAGGAGTGGACCAAAGGGAAGAGTCGGCAGCTTTAGATGATGCTATCACATATATGTCTCCAGTTAGAACAAATTCACCATTTGATTCCTGCAAGCCACTTCCTGATAAATGTGCTAATAATGTGCCTCCAGAAACACAACATTTAGCTGTGGAAAGCCAGCAGGAACCAATGAAGTCAGAAAAATGTGCTCAGCTACAGCAGAATATTCCTTCTGAAGACCAGGAAGAATCCTTATGGAATGATCCTTTTCCAAATTCCATAGATGATCTTGATCTGGGACCATTTTCACTTCCAATGCTGCCATTACAAGACAAAGAAGACCCAGTCATTGAAATGACAGAGCCCAAAACTGAAGAAATTGCTAAGATACATGACACAAATAATTCTGCAGCTGTGAATACTCATACTGAAGTTATAGATTATCCATCAGGGGAAGAACATGAAGCTATTAGTGAGATTCTAAAGATGGAGCCTACACTAGTAGAGGATAAAATTGAGGATAGTGTCAGTAACATAACAGTAGAAAAGACCTCAGTAAAAGTTGAAGATATTGGAGAAAATAATATTCAGCCGCTTTCAATGCAGCCTACTGAACCAGATACAGAATTTGAAGATAAAGCTGTGGATGTTGCTCCAAGTTCTTTGGAAAATGGCACCATTTTCAAAGTACCTGAAGTTACAGAGGCAACAGTTAAACCAGTAATTGAGGCATCAAAACCAACCAAAGCAGAAGAGATTCCTCAAAGAATCACAAGGAACCGAGCACAAATGTTGGCTAATCAGAGCAAGCAAAATAGTGCTGCCTCTTTGGAGAAGGATACTGTTCCAGCTCAATTAGGAAAAGCAAAAGGACGAGTAGCGGATGAGGATGATGCACAGGCGCAGCATCCACGCAAGCGAAAAATCCCTCGTGCAAGTCATCAACCAATGATTCTTAACCCATCAGCACAGCAAACTCGAGAAATAATCCAACAAACATTGGCTGCTATTGTTGATGCAATTAAATTAGATGAGATTGAACCATATCATAGTGACCGATCAAACCCCTACTTTGAATACCTTCAAATTCGTAAAAAGATTGAAGAAAAGCGTAAAATCCTGTGCTGTATTATCCCACAAGCACCTCAGTGCTATGCTGAATATGTCACATATACTGGTTCCTATTTGCTGGATGGAAAGCCTCTCAGCAAACTCCATATCCCAGTGGTAAGTGGAAGTCTTGATCTGTTCTGAAAATATTTTCTCCCCAATTTTTTCCCTTCCACTCTTGCCAAGGTACAGTTGCATGGGCTGGTAGCTTGCCCAAGTAATCAGTCTTCATGTGTGAGCCGACGTATGATTGTCAATGAGCCATTCAAAGATGGAGGGCATCACAGTCCTGAATGATCAAAATCCCGTCCAATGTTGATCTACATTTTAAACGTGGCATTTTTTTGTGGAAATTAAAAATCTAGTTCTTCAAAACAATATATATTCATAGTAAAAATAAAAATACCTGGAAAAACTCAGTAGGTCTGGCAGCATCTGCAGAGAGGAGCACAGTTAACGTTTCGAGTCTGCATGACTCTTCAACAGAACTAAGTAAAAATAGATGAGAGGTGAAATATAAGCTGGTTTAAGGGGGTGGGGGGTGGGACAAGTAGAGCTGGATAGAGGGCCAATGATAGGTGGAGATAGCCAAAAGATGTCATAGACAAAAGGACAAAGAGGTGTTGAAGGTGGTGATATTATCTAAGGAATGTGCTAATTAAGGGTAGAAAGCAGGACAAGCAAGGTACAGATAGCCCTAGTGGGGGTGGGGTGAAGGAATCGAAATAGGCTAAAAGGTAGAGATAAAACAATGGATGGAAATACATTTAAAAATAATGGAAATAGGTGGGAAAAGAAAAATCTATATAAATTATTGGGGAAAAAAGGGGGGGTTGGAAAGGGGGTGGGGATGGAGGAGAGAGTTCATGATCTAAAATTGTTGAACTCAATATTCAGTCTGGAAGGCTGTAAAGTGCCTAGTCGGAAGATGAGGTGCTGTTCCTCCAGTTTGCGTTGAGTTTCACTGGAGCAATGCAGCAGGCCAAGGACAGACGTGGGCATGAGAGCAGGGTGGAGTGTTGAAATGGCAAGCGACAGGGAGGTCTGGGTCATGCTTGCGGACAGATATTCATATATCATATATTCATAGTAATTGTTTAATTCAATATATTGTCCAGAACTGAAGTTATATTTGGTTATTACTTTGGAGCTTTGTTGGTATCACTTTCCTATATATACTATACTGTACATCTTATAACAAACTACAGAGGAAACTTAGGTATTGGCTTTAAATATTCTAGCAACGCACTAAGGCTTAGCCAGTCAAGTGGGTAACAAACATGAGTGACAATAATCAACCCTTTACATTTTTATGATATTTTATATCAAATCGATCTTATTCATTAAATCTTTTAAAAAAGATTTTTGGAAAGATGCATATATTTGGCAAGTGACATTAGGTAAAACACATTTGCATTGGTAGGTGTCATCGCTGGCATAAACAATTAAGTTATACCTGAGGGCATTTGGCAATATTTGTTGACAGCCTTTGAAAAATATCAATCAAAAGATCTCAGCTTCTTTAATAAGCTAACCTTTTACATTTCATAGATTGCACCACCTCCATCCTTATGTGAGCCACTGAAGGAACTTTTCAGGCATCAGGAAGCTGTGCGTGGGAAACTGCGTCTTCAACATAGCATTGAGCGGGTAAATTATGTTCCTCTAAATAAATCTGTTAATTTTTTTTCTGTCTTTGCTATTTGATAGAACTGTTGAAATTCATTAAGGGTGATTCCAATCTGTGTTGATTGTGTGCTAAGATTGAAGTTCCATTTTTGAATCTGGATGTCAGATTTTGCTACTGCCATTGGGAGATTCCATTTAGTGTGCCTCGATTTATAAGAAAACGGATTAAGAGTTGTACATAAAACAGACTTGTGAAAAATGACATTTCCATTGCATTTAATCCTGTTCATCATACAGTCTCAAATTACATATTTCCACAGGTTTTTAGTCATTCTTGTACATCACACCTCAATTTTCCTCCTGTGTTGTCATCCCAGGAAGGACAAAAAATTTCTGTCCATGACTCTTATTAATGTAAACTGTCAGCTTCAGAGTTAACTTTATTTCTTAGTTCTCTTGCATTCCATCTTACCTGCCATTTTACACATTAACCTTAAATTGGTAGTCCCAGAATTTTTATTAAACTTTTACTCACATTTGAGATATCTGTGCCACCCTGTAGCTTTATTTCTTTCAAATGATGCTAAATCACCCTCAGCCTGTTAATTACCAGTATTGTCTCATGGTAAACAAGACTGGGGCAGGGCCAGGATGAGGAGAAGAGATGGAGGAGTCAGGAATTTTGCTGCTTGGTTTTCAGTGGTCAATTAATTGCCACCACTCCATAAACCACACTTTGTTTCTAAACTGCCCATATAGCCATGCTGGCTTTTGCACTTTTAAAAAAATTAATTCATGGGATCTGAGTGTTACTGACAAAGCTAGCATTTCTTGCTCATTCCTAATTGCCCTTTAAGGTGGTGTTGAGCCATCTTGAACTGCTGCAGTTCCTGTGGTATAGGTATGCCCACTGTGCTGATAGTAGGGGTGTTTCCGGTTTTTGACTCAGTGATAATGAAAGGATGGTAATGTAGTTCCAAGTCAGGATAGTGTGTGGATTTGGGGAAATTGCATGTGCCAGCTATCTTTATCCTTCTAGGAGGTAAAGGTCATGGGTTTGAAGGTGCTTTCAAAGGGGCCTTGGTGAGTTATTTAAGTATTTTGTATATGGTACACATGGCTGCTGTTTCGCACCAGTGGTGGGGAAAGTGAATGTTTAAGGTGCTGGATAGAGCGCCAATCGAGCGCGATGCTTTGTCCTGGATGGTTTTGAGCCTTGAGTGTTGTTGGCGCTGCACTGACCCAGACAAGTGTAGAGTATTCCATCGGATTCAGCGATGTATTGTTGTTGAACATCGAGGGGAGATAGAAAGATTCTCTCTTGTTGGCGAAGGTCAGTGCCTGGACTTGTGTGATCCAAATGTCACTTACCACTTATCAGCCCAAGCTGAATGTTGTCCAGGTCTTGCTGCTTGCAGACACAGACTGCATTAGTATTTGAAGTTTTGCTGAAAAAAAAGACGTCTAAGCTTTTTGTCTTGCACTCATTAGGACACTTGAAGAATACCAATATAAGGGGAAGATGACAATTTATACTGTACGTGCAGAGAGTGCTGATTGGTTGGCAAGTGGTGCTGCCATGGAGAAAGCACCAGTGATGGCAACTGACAATTAACTGCCAAGCATTGTTTTGAAATTTAAACCAGGCAGCTTGACCCTGATTGGTCAAGGCATTGCCCCGAGGAATGAGTCAGTGAATGGTTGTCGTTTATTTTGTTTAGCTGAAACAGGCACAATGTGTACACATGTTCTTTCTGTCTGCAAAGAACAGGGCCCTGTGTATTAATATATGTAGCTTCCAGCAGATGCAAATGTACCACACTATGAGCCCGACTGATGATCTTTAATTGATTGTCAACATAATTCTTAGCACCGTACTCAACTAGTCCATGCTTGCAAAACTCAAAACACAGTGTCCAACATTAGATGCGATTCCACGAATGGACAACATTTGCTGAATAATCCTCAATGTGCTAAGAATTACGCTGACAACCAATTTAAGATTGTCAGCTGACTTATTCCTCAGGACAATGCCTTGACCATTCAGGATCAAGCTGCCTGGTGTAAATTTCAAATAATGCTTGGCAATTAATGGTCAGTCACCATCACTGGTGCATTCTTCATGGCAACACCACTTGCCAACCAATCAATACTCTCTTCACATACAGTATGAATTGGTATCCTCTCCTTATATTGGTATTCGTGTGAGTATTTTGATGAGTGCAAGATGAAAAGCTTAGACATGTCTCATTTTCAGCAAAACGCAAGTTCTGTACTAACAAATGACTATCTAAAGTTTGTGAATGCTATGGAACATTGCAGTCATCAGCGAACATCCCCACATCTGTCTTATAATGAAGCCAAGGTCATTGGTGAAGCAGCTGAAGATGGTTAGACCTAGGACACTGCCCTGAGGGATTCCTGCATCAGTGACCTCGGGTTGAGATGATTGGCCTCCAGCAACCACAACTATTGTCCTTTGTGCTAGGCATGACTTCAACCAGTGGGGTGTTTCCTCCGACCGCACCCCCCACCCCCTGCCTCTCAATTCCCATTGACTTCAATTTTACTGGAGCTTTTTGATGCCGCCCTTGGTCAAATGCTTTCTTGATGGCAAGGGTAATCACTCTCACCTCGTCTCCTTAATTTAACTCTTTTGTCCGTATTTAGACCAAGGCTGTAATGATGCCAGGAGCCGGGTGGTCCTGCCAAAGCCCAAATTGAGCAGCATTGAGCAGGTTATTGCTGAGTAAGTGCTGCCTGATAGCACTGTCGACGACATCTTCTGTCACTTTGAGTGAAGGTAGATTGATGTGGGGGGGTGGGGGTGGTAATTTGCCGGATTGAATTTGCCCTGCTTTTTGTGGACAGGACAGACCTGGGCAATTTTCCATGTTGTCAGGGAGATACCATTGTTTGGAAAGTGGTACTGGAAAGGTCTGGCAAGAGGCACGGCTGGTCCTGGAGCCACGGGTCTTCAGTAGAGCAGCTAGGATGTTGTTAATGTATGTTGATAGCATTTTCTGTGTATAACACCTTCAGCCAGTTCTTGATATCATGTGTAGTGAATCGCATTGGCTGAAGACATATTTGTTATTCTGGAGACCTAAGGAGGAGGCCAAGATGGATCATCCACTTGGCACTTCTGGCTGAAGATGGTTGCAAATTGTTCAGCCTTGTCTTTTGCACTGATGAGCTAGGCTTCCCCATCATTGAGGATGGTGATCTTTGTGGAGCCTTCTCCTCCAGTTAGATGTTTGATTGTTCACCACCATTTACGACTGGATGTGGCAGGACTGATCTGATCTATTGGTTCTGGGGTCCCTTTGCTAAATCCATAACGAACATATCTGTACTAAATGTTTGCAGCTCGAGGAACTTCAGATCTGAGTTAAGGAGCTGAAGTCTGAGCTGCAGACATTAGGGAGGGGGAAGCTACCTGGGCACTTTGCTCCAGGAGGCAGTCTCTCCCCTCAGATTAGGTAATTCAAATTTAGTCTGTGATCAGGGACAGGAGGGTGTGACTGCAGGTGAAGCAGGTGTGGGGACCCAGGAAGTAGTGTTCGAAGAGCCTCCGCCCCTGCAACTGTCCAACAATTACAAGGTTCTTGCAAACTGTGTGGATGAGAGCAGGGACTGCAGGGAGGATGAGCGAACTGACCACAGCACCATGGTACAGAGAGCCATTCAAGTGGGGTGAGGAAATGGGAGCATAGTGGTGGTAGGGGACAGTATAATTACGGGGATAGATACTGTTCTCTGCATCTGTGAGGGTGAGTCCCAAAGGCTGTGCTGCCTGCCCCGTGCCAGGGTTAAGGACATCCCCTCAGGGCTGGAGATGAACTTGGTGTGGGAGGGAAGGGATCCAGTTGTCGCCGTCCATGTTGGCACCAATGATAGGATTGATAGGATTAGAATGAAGGTTCTGCTGAAAGAATTTGAACAGTTAGGAGCTAAATTAAAAAGCAGCACCTCCAAGGTGGTAATCTGAGGATTGCTACCTAAGCCATGGGCAAATTGGCATAGGGTAAATAAAGTCAAGGAGTTAAATGCATGGCTCAGAGATTGGTGTAGGAGGAATGGGTTTCAGTTCATGAGACACTGGCACCGGTACTGGGGTAGAAGGGTGCTGTTCCAGTGGGATGAGCTTCACTTGAACTGTGCTGGGGCCGGTGTCCTGGCGAATCGACTAACTAGGGCTGTAGCGCGGGCTTTAAACTAAATTGATGGGGAGGGTTCTGGAAAGGGGATACGTAGGCTTACAAAGCAAAAGGATATGGCAGCCTTGCAGGGCAGCTATTTAGGTAATGATATCCAGAGTGTGACAGGAAGGGACAGAGTGTACAAACATTTTTTAAAAAGCAGCATATAGGGGAAAAAATGGTAAAAAGACGAAGCTAATGGCCTTTTACTTAAATGCACATTGTATTCGGAACAAAATCAATGAATTAAAGGCACAAATAGAGGTTAATGGGTATGACCTTATAGCCATTATGGAGGCGTGGTAACAAGCAGATCAAAGCTGGGAACTAAATATTCAGGGTTTGTGACTTCTCGAAAGGACAGGCAGGAAGGAAAGGATGGCGGGGTAGCTTTGTTAATAGGAGATGGAATAAGTACGATAGCAAGAAATGATCTTGGATCGGAAGATGTGGAATCCAAATGAGTGGAGGTAAGAAATAGCAAGGGGAAGAAGACAGTGGTGGGAGTAGTCTAATAGGCCTCCTGACAGTAGCTATACTGTAGGACAGAGAATAAATCAGGAGATAATGAGGGCATGTAAAAAAGGCAGTACATTAATCTTGGGTGACTTTAATCTTCATGTAGATTGGTAAAATCAAATTGATAGAGGTAGACACAAGCAAGAATTCATTGTGTATTTGGGACAGTTTCTTAGAACAATATGTTGTGAATCCAACCAGGGATCAGGTTATTTTGGATCTGGTAATATGTAATGAGGCAGGTTTAATAAATGATCTCCGAGTAAAGGATTCCCGAGGAAACAGTGACCATAATATGGTAGAATTTAGCATTCAGTTTGAGAGTGAGAAACTTGGGTCAGAAACAACTGTGCTAAACTTAAATAAGGGTAATTACAATGGAATGAGGGCAAAGTTGGCTGAAGTGGACTGGCAAAGCAGTTTAGCAGAATAGACTGTTGATGAACAATGGCAGACGTTTAAGAAAATAGTTCATGACTCTCAACAAAGATATATCCCAGTGAGGAAGAAGGATTCAAGGAAGGGAATAAACTAAATGTGGTTAAACAAGGAAGTTAAAGAAAGTATGAAATTGAAAGAAAAACATACAATGCGGCAGATTAATGGTAAGCCAGAGAATTGGGAAAGTTTTAAAAACCAACAAAAAGATGATGAAAAAATAATAGAGGGAGAAAATAAACTTTGAGGGGAAACTAGCAAGTAATATAAAAACGAACAGTAAGAGCTTCTTTACATATATAAAAAGGAAGAGAGAGGCCAAAGCGAACATAGGCCCCTTAGGGAATGAGGCTGGGGAAATAATAATGGGGAACCAGGAAATGACAGAGGAGTTGAATAAATACTTTGCTTCAGTCTTCACGGTAGAAGAAACTAATAGCATTCCAAAAATACTAAATAATCAAGGGGCAAAGGGGTGCGAAGGAAATAAATATAAAATAACTACCACTAGAGGAAAAAGAACTAGGAAAACTAATGGGGCTAAAGGCCGATAAGTCCACTTGACCTGACGGGTTGCATCCTAGGATATTAAAGGAAGTAGCTACAGAGATAGTGGATGCACTGGTAGTAATCCTCCGAGAATCCTTAGATTCTGGAAAAGTCCCAGGGGATTGGAGAACGGCCAATGTAACACCCTTATTCAAAAAGAGAGGGAGACAAAAAAACGGGTAACTATAGGCCAGTTAGCTTAACATCTGTCATTAGGAAAATATTGGAGCCTATTGTAAAGGATATAATAGCAGAGCATGTGGAAATACATAATATAATCAAGCAGAGTCAGCATGGCTTCATGAAGGGGAAATCATGCCTAATATATTTATTAGAATTTGTTGAGGAGGTAACAAGCAGAATAGATAAAAGGGAATCAGTAGATGTAATATATTTGGATTTCCAAAAGGCATTTGATAAGGTACCACAAATAAGGCTACTTAATAAGATAAGAGCCCATGGTGTTGGGGGTAGTATATTAGCATGGATAGAGGATTGGCTAACTAATAGAAGACAGAGAGTTAGGATAATGGGGGCATTTTCAGGATGGCAACCTGTAACTAGTGGAGTGCCACGGGGATCAGTGCTGGGGCCTCAATTATTTACAATATATATTAATGACTTAGATGAGGGAAGTGAATGTACTATCACCAAGTTTGCGGATGACACAAATAGTTGGGAAGGTAAGTGGTGAAGATGACATGAGTCTACAGAGGGGTATAGACAGGTTAAGTGAGTGGGCAAAAACTTGGCAGATGGAATATAATGTGGGAAAATGTGAAGTTATGCACTTTGGCAGGAAGAATAGAGGAGTCGAGTGTTATTTAAATGGAGAAGACTGCAGCACAGGAATTTGGGAGTCCTTGTGCATGAATCCCAAAAAGCTAACATACAAGTTCAACAGGTAATAGGGAAGGCAAATAGAATGTCGGCCTTTATTTCAAAGGGAATGGAGTATAAAAATAGGGAAGTCTTGCTGACACTATACAAAGCACTAGTTAGACCACACCCTAGAATACTGTGAACAGTTTTGGTCCCCTTATCTAAGGAAAGATATATTGGCATTGGAGGCAGTCCAGAGAAGGTTCACTAGATTGATCCCGGGTATGGAGGGATTTTCTTATGAGGAGAGGTTGAGTAGGTTGGGCCTGTACTCATTGGAGTTTAGAAGAATGAGAGGCGACCTTATTGAAACATCTAAGATTCTTAGGGGGCTTGGCAGGGTAGATGCTGAGAGGTTGTTCTCCTTGTGGAAGAGTCTAGGACCAGAGGGCATAATCTCAGAGTAAGGGGATGCCCACTTAAAACCAAGTTGAGGAGGAATTTCTTCTGAGGGTAATGAATCTGTGGAATTCTTTACCTCAGAAGGCTGTAGAGGCTGGGTCGTTACGTATTTTCAAGGCTGAGATAGACAGATTTATAATCAGTAAGGGTATCGAGGGTTATGGGGACAAGGCAGGAAAGTGGAGTTGAGGATTAACAGATCAGCCATGATCTCACTGAATGGCGGAGCAGACTCGATGGGCCAAATGGCCTACTTCTGCTCCTACGTTTTATCACATGCTGCTCCAGCTGTTTAACATGCATATACCCTGTGTTGTAGCTTCCAGGTTGGCAATCCTGTTTTTTAGGTCCGTCTGGTGTTGCTCCTGGAATACTCTCCTGCATTCCTCATTGAGCTGGGGTTAATACCCTGGTTTGATGGTAATAGTGGAGTCAGAGCTAAGCCAGGCCATGAGTTTACAGACTGCTCTTAAATACAATTCTTCTGCTGTTGCTGATAGCCCACAGCACCTCACCAATGCCCAATTTTGAGCTGCTAGATCTATTCCGAGTCTTTCCATTTAGCTGCACAACACTATCGAGGGTATCCTCAGTATGAAGACAGAACTTTGTCTCCACAAGGACTGTGCGGTGGTCACTTCTACCAAATTATCATGTACAATTGCATCTGCAACAGATTGGTGAGGGTGAGATCACACAGGTTTTTCCCTCTTGGTTTTCTCATCAACTGCCACAGGCCCAGTCTGGCAGATATATCCTTCAGGACTCAGCTGCCTGGTCAATAATTGTGCTACCAAGCAATTCTTGGTGATGGACATTGAAGCCTTCCACCCAGAGTACTTTCAATGCCCTTGCTTCTTCCAAATGGTGTTCAACATGCAGAATCGACTGGTTCGTTAACTGAGGGAGGAGGGTGGTAGGTGGTAATCAGCAGGCTATTTCCTTGCCCAGGTTTGATCTCATGCAATGAGACTTCATGGTGTCTGAAGTCAATGTTGAGTACTTCTAGGTTAATTCCTTCCTGACTGGGTATGCCCTGCCCCACGGGGATCATGATGGCATCTGGGACATTAGTTAGAGGGGATAAAAGATTCAATGAGTATGACTATTTTGTGCTTTTGCTTGACCAGCCTTTGGGACAGCTCTTCTAATTTCAGCACAAGTTCCCACATGTTAGTATTGAGGATCTTGTAGGACCGGCTGGGCAAGGTATGCCCTTGTTTTTTCAGCGATTCTGTCGATGTTGGGTGGTTGGTCTGGTTTTATTCTTCTTCAACTTTTCTGTAGCGGTTTGATACAACTGAGCAACTTGTCAGGCCATTTCTGAGGACAATTAAGAATCAACCACATTGTTGAGAGTCTGGAGTCGCATGTGGGCAGATTTCTTTCCCTAAACAATGTTAGTGAACCAGATGAGTTTTTACGACAATCTGGTAGTTTCATGGGCACCATTACTGAGCCTAGCTTTTCATTTCAAATCTATTAATTAAATTTCACCAGCTATCGTGGTAGAATTTGAATTTGTGTCCTCGGAGCATTAATCATCTGGGTTACTAGTCTGCTAACATAACCACTTTGCAACCGTTCTGTCTGATTTCCCTCTCCCTTTCTTCCCATGTCCACTGAAACTGTTGCTATTATCACATGTCCTCAATAGCTATATGGACTCTCAGAGCTGCAAGTATGAGGTTTTGATTTATGAATGAATCAGCTACACACGTGAGACATTGCCCCGTGCTTGAAAACAGAAATATAGTTTAAATCTCCTGTATCCATCATGATGCAGATAACCATAAAGTACCTTAATTGCTCACTGATTTATCCAGTGTGAATCATGTGTTATTGTTAGTAACTGATTCTTGTCTTCTGATAAAAATGTACAAGTAGTGCGGACAGTTATGGAACAATGCTGCATGCTTTTGTTGGAGTATGCCTGTCTAGCTCTCTGGCTTATCCCTCATCAATAATGCAAGTGGGCACAAAAATATAGCTACTGATTGGCTTGGTTTTCATAGAAATGCATCGTTGCTTTCTTTAGTATGGTGTGAATATGGTGATAATATACTCTATTTTCTATCACTCTCAGCTTCATCTTGGCTCAATTCGTAGCACATTTTCCTCTGCTGAAGATCATGTGCTCAAGCTCCATGCCATGATTTAATCACATGATCTAATGGACACTTCAGTGCAATTCTGAAGTAGTGCTGCATTGTTGGAAGTGTCATTTTATGAATGAGATATTAAACTGAGGCCCAGAATGCCTTTAAGAATCCCATGGCACTACTTGGAAGAGCAGGGAAATTCTCCCATTGCTCTGGCTAATATACAGTCAACAGCACCAAACAGATTAACTGATATTCATCATCTTTGCTATTTGTGGGGCGTTGCTGCCACATTTGCCTACAAAATGACAAAGCAAAAATGCTGCAGGTTCGTTCTTTTCTCTTTTTGCTCCTGCCTTTTTCTTTCTCTCACATTGCCTTTTCTCTGTATTTTTCTTTTCTGCCTTTTGTTTTACACAGGCTGCCTGAGTGATAAATGCATTTTATTGAATTTTTAGCAAACTTTCCTTATTGAGATGAGAGATTTTAGTGGCGGGAGATAGAACAGTATTTCCTTTCAGACATCAAGTGTCAGCATCAAACATTCTTCGGGTAGCTGAGACAGTTGGATGCAGAGTTAAGATCCCTGTCTTCTGCCACATCAGTGTTCCTTACTCTAAACTCAAACATCTTCCTCCAGAGCTTGAAGCTAAAACTTGCAGGTGTGGAGAACGGCTGCAGAATTCTGAGGTGCAGAGAGATCTATGTGCTCTAGTGCATGAGTCACAAAAAGTTAGCATGCAGGTACAGCAAGTAAAGAAGGCGAATGGAATGCTATCTTTTATTATGAGAGGAATTGAACATAAAAGTATGGATGGTATGGCTTCAGTTATACAGGGCATTGGTGATACCACATCTCAAATACTGTGTGCAGTTTTGGTCTCCTTATTTAAGGAAGGATGTAAATATGTTGGAGGCAGTTCAGAGGAGGTTTACTAGGCTGATAGCTGGAATGACCGGGTTGTCTTATGAGGAAAGGTTAGACAGTATGGACTTGTTTCCGCTGGAGTCTACAAGAGTGAGGGGTGACTTGATTGAAATTTATAAGATCCTGAACGGTATTGACAAGGTGGATGTGGAAAGGATGTTTCCTTCTGTGGGTGAGTCCAGAACTGGAGGGCACTGTTTTAAAATTAGGGGTTACCCTTTTAGGATAGATGAGGAGAAATTTTTTCTCTCAGCGTTGTGTGACTTTGGAACTCTGTGCCTCTGAAGGCGGGGTCATTGAATATTTTTAAGGTAGAGGTAGGTTGATTCTTGTTAGGTAAAGGAATCAAAGGTTATCAGAGGTAGAAGGAAATGTGTAATTTGAAACACAAACAGATCTGCCATGATCTTATTGAATGGCAACAGGCTCAAGGGGCCAAATGGCCTACTTCCCCTATTTCATATGTTCGTAACTTTCCTGTAGATAAGTACCATACCAATTTGGTCAATTTGACCACTGAACCATCAAAGAAGACCTCATGTCATCCTCAATTTAAATTACTTGTTTTAATCTCTTTGGGAAGGAAGAGTGGTGGTGGTCAAGAGGGGAAAAATTTCAATACAATTCGTCTCAAGAAAAAAAAATCATTCCATGCTAATGATCAAATGTGGATATTCAGCTAAATTTGCTACTAATTGCATGAAGTAACTTTTTTGCCAGCTTTTTTGTAGCTAGAAGGTTTAGTTTAGTTACTAACAAGGTATTATTTTACAAATTGTTATTTAAGATATTTTCTGTTTTAAACAATATGGAGAATAATTATCCTTCTTAATTATTAGGAGAAGCTAGTAGTTTCGTGTGAGCAAGAAATTCTACGAGTACACTGTCGAGCAGCAAGAACAATAGCAAACCAAGCAGTACCATTCAGTGCCTGCACGATGTTGCTTGACTCTGAGGTTTACAACATGCCATCAGAAAATCAGGTCAGTGCAAAAAAAATTTAATGTGCTTCTCCAAAACCATTTTGAGGTCCATTTTCTATATTGAAATGCCATTATAGTTTTCAAAACAGTAAGTTCTGTTACTTGATGGTAGAGTATTAAATTATTAAATTATGCTTTGACTTTTTGTATCCTTTGTATGACACCTGCAACTTTGTCTGTGGTTGATTTTATTTAAATTGCTAGAAATATAAAATTGATGCAGGATATTTATAAATATTACCTGCATATGAAAAAAGAACTGCCTCTATCCCACAGAAGGAAATGGGTTAGAGACACTAACCCTTTAAGATCTTTGTTCTTTCTACAGCCAATTTCACCAGGTAATCTATTCAATTTCCTTGAATAAAAGGCATTCTGCACGCTAATCATAGTTCTTTTTTTTTTCCCCCACATACAGTAGAAAAGGTTAGTGGTTTGCTCCATTGTGATCTGTGCATGTTATCTTGCTGGCTTAAATGGCTCTAACAATGTTTTTGAAAATTTGTTCATTTTATGTTTTCTATTTTTAAAAAAAATGTCAGCTGTACAGGCCATCATGGTTGAGAAAAATAGTCGCAAGTAGTGACTAAAATAAGTGTCCAGTTGCAACCTCACATAGATACATTTATTTTAATTACTTTGTTTACATGCACATGCGTGGAGATGCAACATTAATCTGTAATTTAGGATGCTTCAATAGCCTTGCCAGTAATGTTTGTGTATCAGTGGGTTTCCTGATGATAATGGCACTCACTGATTAAGACAACTTAAAATAGAAGTATTTAATCTATGAAATAAAGAAATTTTGATTGATTTGTCTTTTAGAGTGCATAGAAAGTTTTTGTTGAACTTCTAAGTTCAAAATGTACATCACATTGTCTATCACGCTTGCTGGATTTGCTCAAATCTTATGCATAACAAAGCAAATCACTGTTAGCAAAATAGTACTGATAGCTTGAGATCTTACTGAGTAAGCAGGAAAGATGCCAGTGAACAATAACTAGAAGAACAAGCAATGAAATTGCCTAAATATTTCACGTGTTATCTTGCTTTGTTAGGATACCACATGAAGGAACATAAGGCTCTAAAAATAAGCATTCTAAGATTAAAAACCTTGAAGAACCTCTAATATAACAAAAATTATTAAATTAAATTTTATTCTTTAACCATAACATTTTCTACATTCTGTTGGAAATTTGTCCACTTTGCCTGCAGAGGCATACCATCTCTCAGGTCCCTGAGGTTTTGGATTTGCTTCTTCCTTGTAATTTGTGATTAGCAACTAAGCCTTCCATGCCAATGTTTATCAGGTTTCCCAATGTGCTTGACCTCCGTGCTGGCATCAATACTACAAGATATTCAAGCTTTTGTTGCTAAAATGTTTTGCTTGTTTCCCGGAGACCTGTTTCTGCTCCTATCACAGATAGACCAGGCTTATTTGCTTTACTTATCCTGATTGTCTGTCGACTGCAAGCCCTCCTGCTATGCTCACAGGCCTCCCTCAAGCTCTCAGGCTCTGCTTTCTGCCAAAAAAGGTCTGATTTTGCTCCTGTACCAATGAACAATTCCATAAAGGTCCCTTTGTAAATGCTAATACTTCTGCAAAACTTGTTTTACTATTTTACAAAAAGGGTCCTTATGCCAAGTCTTTGTCTTCAAAATCAAAAATTCTGAAAGTTTAAAGAGTTGGAAGAAGGAATTCTTCCTTTTTTTTTTGCATCCCCCCCCCCCTACCCTGCCCACCGCCTCCTCCTCTCTGAGGCACGTTGGTAAGCTGTTCCTTTTCTGTGTGCAGGTTTCTGGATTTTAAAACATCATATTTTGTTTGAATAGTTGTACAAGACTATCTACAAATAATTTATGTGCCTTGTGACGTGCAGCTACATCTTAAAAGTTGCATATCTGAGTTAACAATTAACAAACTTGAAATGTTAACTCTCATTCTCTCTCTGCAGATGCTGCCAGACCTGCTGTGTTTTTCCAGCATTTTCTGTTTTTATAACAATTAATGTATTTGCCAGAAATGCTGCAGTAGAATTATAAAGTGTTGTCGGCATGTCCATTGTTAGTCTCGGAGGTCAAAAAATTCAAATGTAGGACCCATTTTTAAGTGTATTAAAACAACTAATCTATTTACAAATGAATAACTTACAGTAGCAAAGATATAGGCAAGCAATATATAGTGCAAAGGGTTGAAAAATATTGTGAATTCATCCCTTTCAAGCTTCATATTTGTACATATTTACAATTCTGCAAAGCTGCTTCCAACTTTTCTTATAATTTCTTGAAATGTACTGCCTCTCAAGGTGAAATAGCTGAGTATTCTGTTCTCTATTGGTAAACAGAATGTGGTCTTGGTGTGTGTCTCTACAGTAGAGGTGTTTCATGAGCCTTAAAGTCTTACAGATTTCTATGCATTGAACAGGTATCAGCTACTGTGCCAGAACAGTTCAACACTAAAAAATCTTGTGTACATTTAATTCGTTTGAAAACTGAGATCGATCATTCCTGATCAAATAAGAAGCACAGATTTCCATAAATCATAATAGCATAGATATTGCTGCTGTTGATATTTAAAGGGAAGTGCACAATACATTTTTGTTATAATTCTCTACCCATCTATTTAAAATAAGCATTGAAAATTGCCATAGGTAGCTTCTGTTATCACACCTTCATATTTTCAGCAGGCTTGGAAGGAAGCTAATTAGCTATGCAAGTACAAGATGGGTTGCCGACCCCCTTTCAGGCAAGAAAAAACGGTCTGCTGACCACTGCTGGTGATTTTGTTAGTGTAAACCAGGACAGGTTTTACAAAAGCAAAAAACTGCAAATGCTTCTACCTCCTTGTCCCCATAATATAAAGGACAACATTCCATTAGTCTTTCTGATTATTTACTTTATCTGTTGTGAGAAATTGATCTTTTTTAAAAAAATTTTTTGAGGCTATTGTGGTGTTCTGTGGAAAGTGGGGTGGGGGGGGAGGGGTGGTGTGTGTGTGTGTGTTTGTATGATTTAATTAAGCTGGGCAGAGAGTAGGAGACAGGTTGTAGCGGAGGGGGGGGTGGGGGTGTAAAACATGA
Source organism: Cetorhinus maximus (assembly GCF_964194155.1). Classification (NCBI taxonomy): domain Eukaryota; kingdom Metazoa; phylum Chordata; class Chondrichthyes; order Lamniformes; family Cetorhinidae; genus Cetorhinus; species Cetorhinus maximus. The sequence goes on from NC_135884.1 coordinate 126,828,591, forward strand.
CATGGATAGGGGTGTTAGGTTTGAGGGGACAAGTGAATAGGTTAGGTTAGATCTAACATTTGCATTTTTAGGTAAGTGGAGAGTTTGTTTGAATATCAAAGGGGAGTCACAGGTAACTAGAGACATGTTTGCATCTTGCAGGATTTCCGTAGTAAATAGGTGGTGGGGGGGTGGGATATTATAGACAAGATAGAAACGTGAAAGATCTTATATTTGGAAGGATTTGAGTTTCAAAGAGGTGTGAAAACAATGGAACCTGAGATGAAAGGGAAAAGAGGTGTTTTAGAATTACTGTGGCAAGTTTAGGTGGGCTGCAGTTGTTTGGGCTGTTGAGCTGAGAGATGTAGCAGCTGGAGCTATGGCTGAGAGAGGATGTAGTTTGAATCAACCATCCAGTCAAGCCAGAAAAGTCTTAGGCTGCAAAAAACAGTTTTATTCTGAAGTTTGGATTTTCACAGTAGAGTGGAAGAGAGTTACAGGTCTTGTGATATGCCTTTATTGAAGCTACAGCAGTTTGCCTTGGGTAATATTACTGGATTTTTAAAAGTTAAACATCTATAAGGGAATGTTGCCTAGAAGATGTTTACTTGTGGGTCTGACCAAGTAGAGTGTCTTTTTGGGGGAATGTTTTGTAAGACTAAGTTTAACTGTGTAACTGTAACCTTGTGTGCTTAAGTTTTGTTTTATTCTTGTTAATAAAACATTTACTTTTAATTTTTAAAATACCAAAAGTGTTACTGGATGACTAACTGCTAAGATCCGTACGTCCCTTTCTTGTTTTCAGAGTACAAAAAAAAGGGTAAGCCAAGTTTTCCCTCAGGCATTTGGTTTGTGCAACAATCAACAAGGGCTGTGGTTATAACACTGTTCATGACATATTAATGATCTGTATACCTGGACCTTCATTGTTTCTAGCTTTTCACAATTTAGTGACCTGTTCTATCTTTTTTTTAGGTCCAAAGTCAATGATCTCGTATGCCTACATTGAAACCATTTGCCATAGTTTTGCCTGTAAACTTGATCTTTTAATATCTCTTCCAGTACATTGCTTGCAATGCTGCCTCCCGATCCCAATCATATATTTTATTAATAAATAGTGAATAATTCTGATTCCAAACCAGATCCTTATGGGATTCCACTAGTCATATCCTGCCAATTAGAATACCATTCCATTATCCCTACTCTGTCTTCTACATCTTAGCCAGTTTCCTAACTAGGTAAATAATTTGCCTTCAAGCCCTTCCATGGGCTTCAACCTTAGCTAATGGTCTCTTATGTGGGGCTTTATCAAATGCCATATGGAAGTCCATATAAATAACATCCATAGACCTTCCCCTGTCCACAACTTCAGTCACCTCAGAAAATTCAATCAGGTTCATTAGGAATGATCTACTATAACAAATCCATGCTGGCTGTCTCTGACCAGCTGAAAATTTTCAAGGTGTTCAGTCACCCTATCCTTAGTTATAGAAATTTTCTGACATCAGATGTTAGCCGAGCTATAATTCCTTGCTTTTCCTTTCTTGCCTTTCTGAAACATTGGAGTGACGCGCACAATTTTCCAATCTAAAGGAACGGTTCTCAAATTGATAAAACTTTAGAAGATTATAGTTCGGGCTTCAGCTATGCTCTCACCTACTTCCTTTAAAACCCTGGGATGAAAACCATCTGGTTACATAAAAAGAAATAGAAGCAGGTGTAGGCCATTCAGCCCATGGAGCCTACCCTGCCATTCATTCAGATCATGGTTGATCTGATTGTGGCCTTAACTCCACTTTCTAGCCTGCCCCTCCATAAACCTTTGACTCTTTTGTGAATCAAAAATCTGTTTAACTTAGCCTTGAATATTTCCAATGACCCAGCCTTCACTGCTCGCTGGGGAAGGGAATTCCAAACATTAAGGACCCTCAGAGAAGAAATTCCTCCTCATCTTCGTCTTAAATAGGAGACCCCTAATTTTTAAACTGTGGCGTCCAGTTCTAGATTCCTGCATGAGAGGAAACATCCTCTCAGTTTCTACCCTGTCAAGCCCCCTCAGAATCTTGTACATTTCAATAAGGTCCCTTCGCATTTTTATCTCAAATGAGTATAGGCCCAACCTGCTCAACCTTTCCTCAGGAGACAAACCTCCCATCTCAAGAATCAGCCTTGTGAACCTTCTCTGAATTTCTTCCAATGCAAGTTTATGCATCCTTAAGTCGGGTAACCAAATACTCTAGGTATAGTCTCACCAATGCCCTGTACAGTTATAGCAAGACTTTCCTACTTTTATACTTTGTTCGCCTTGCAATATAGACCAACATTCCATTTGCCTTCCTAATTACTTGCTGTACCTTCCTGCTAACTTTATGATTCATGGACACCCATATCCCTCTGTATTGCAGCATTCTGCAGTGTCTCTCCATTTCAATAATATTCAGTTTTTCTATTATTCCTGTCAATCTCGAATTTTCCGACATTATACTGCATCTGCCAAATTTTTGTCCACTTATTTGACCTATCTATATCCTTTTGCAGACTCTTAGTATCCTCCTCACAACTTACTTTCCTCTCTGTCTTTGTATTGTCAGCAAATTTGGCTACAATACAGTCAGTCCCTTCATTCAGGTCATTAATTTAGATCATAAGTGGAGGCCCCATATCCCCAATACCATAAGTTCTTATCTTGTGTAATAACTTTTTAATGGCACCTTAGCAATGCCTTTTGGAAAACCAAGTACATCACATCTACTGGTTCCCCTTTATCCATCCTGCTGATTACATGCTCAAGGAACTCTTTTAAAAAAAATTGTCAAACACTATTTCCTTTCAGAAAAACATGTTGATTCTTCCTGATAGTATTATGATATTCTAAATGTCCTGCTACTACCTCTTTAACAATGGATTCTAGCATTTTCCCAATGACATGCACTAGGCTAACTGGCCTATAGCTTCCTGCTTTCTGTCTTGCTCCTTGAATAGAGCTATTACATTTGCATTTTCTGATCCGCTGGGACCTTTTCAGAATCTAGGACATTTTGGAAGATTACAGCCAATGCATCCATGTTATGACACAGCAGTTGGTAAAGGCTGAGTTATTTAAAATCCCAGAGGGAAACTTTAAATAACTGTCATAATCTATATTTTGAATTGGTATGTTTGAGATGCAGCTCTGAATTCAGAAATGAAACCACCAAGCCTTGAGAGGGTTTTTATATAAATTAAACATTTATTCATTTAACAACGAATTTAAACACATACGCATGTCTACAAATTACTACTATAACTTTTAAATAAATCCCCAAATTAATCACTCCAACGTAATCTTCCCCAAGGCAACAATAACCCATAGATTAAACATACACCTGGCAAAGCACATTTTATCTTCTGAATTCAAAATGAGGTTCCTTTCAATTTGGTTCCTTCGCAGTTGTAGGCTTATAGGCGGCATCCCTCTAACTCACACACAAAACCCTTTTCTGTATATACCTAACCTTCCCTTTGCATGCAAATTCTTATTGTATCACCAAGCCCTTTGAACTCCACTTCTTCTAACAATTAAAACTCTTTTCACAGCACCAATTTTATTAGTAATATAAACATATCGCTTGGTGTCTTCTAGCTAGGTGCAAGATTTCACCCCCAACCTTTGAATGGTTTATGTAAATATACTCTTTACCTTAATTTCCTTACTGTTTAACATCTCAAAACTACTATACATCAAAGCACCAAGACTAACTGGCTTTAATCAAATTAAGACGCACACACTCACACCCACAGACATAGACCAACTACAAGTCCAATTTAAAATAATTTCCAGTAACATTATATACATTAACATCTTCATGACAGTCCACTATCTCTACAGCTCTGTACCTCTTTTAAGATCCTAGGATGTAGGCTATCAGATCCAGGGGACTTGTCAACCTTAAGTCCCATTAGTATTCCCATTACTTCTTCTCTAGTGATAGTGATTATTTTATATTCCTCCCTATCTTTTGCTGCTTGATTCTTCTCCTATTCTTGAGATGCTTTTTGTGTCCTCTGCCATGAAGATGGATGCAAAATATTTGTTCAAGGCCTCTGTTTCCTTGTTTCCCATTATTAATTCCCCAGTCTTGCCTTCTAAGGCACCGATGCTCACTTTAGCTACTCTCTTCCTTTTATATACTTGTAGAAACTTTTGCTGTCTGTTTTTATATTTCTTGCTAGTTTTCTCTCCTCCAGTTTCTCCTTCATGATTTATCTGGGGATTTGTCACTCCTCTTTGCCATTATTTTCTTCTTTTCTATTTTTGCGCTTGCATTAATTTTGGTGAATCAATATCCCTGACTCAATAATAGTTGCCTTGGGATTTCCAGCATGCTGACTGCTTCATCTACTGTAAATATTGACACAAAGTAATCAAATTATTCAACATTTTTTACTTGCATTGACAGAGTTCACCATTATCAGTTTTCTGGAGGCCCACGCTATTGATTACCCTCCCTTTCCTAATGTAATTGTAAGAGTATTTTTGTGTTAATTTTGATAACACAAGTTCTTTTTCATGTTCTCTTTGTAGCTGTTACTATCTTATCACCCTTTGTTCTTTGCTTCTTTCCCATTTGTCAGCTATGGCTCAGTTTCTAACACACACACACCACTGAGTCGGGAGGTTGTGGGTTCAAGTCCTGCTCCAGAACTTGAACTCAACAATCTAAGGTGACACTACAGTGCAGGAATGAGGGAGTGTTGCACTGTTGGAGATTGCTGTCTTTCAGGTGAGATGTTAAACTGAGGATCCTGTCTGCCCCCTCAGGTGGACATAAAAGATCACATGGCACTATTTTGAAGAGGAGCAGGGGAGTTAACCCCAGTGTCCTGGCCAATATTTATCCTTCAATCAACATCACAAAATTTATTACCTAGTCATCATCATATTGCTGTTAGTGGGAGCTTGCTGTGTGCATTTTGGCTGCAGTGTTTGCCAATTACAAAGTGTCAATGCTTCAAAAAGTATTTTGTTGGCTGTAAAGCACTTTCAATGTCTGATGGCCATGGAAGGTCTCTTAAAAATGCAAATGTTTCCCTTTTTTTTGTATGCTTTTCTTTTGTTTTTGTTATTTCTTACCTATTTAGTCCTCATGACTGTATTTTTGGCAAGTAGTGTTCTTGCCCCTTACGAATATAAACTGGTTTTGTATTACTTTTTTTGAACACATCTCACTGATCATCTACTGTTTTACCCATTAACAAATTTGCCCTGTTTACTGTCGACAGTCTGTCTCATTGCATTAAGCTAGCCTTACAATAATCTAGAATTGTAGTAGTCATTTCATGTTTTGTCCTTTCAAACTCAACGTTGAACTTACATTATGATCGCAATTTGATAAATGTTCATGCACCGTTAGGCTGTTAACTAAATCTGGCTCTTTACTCATTCATAAAACTTTTATCTGTTGTGTTCATTTGTTGGCTCTATAAGGAAAAGAATAATGATGAAAGGTAAAAAGGAATGGCAATGGGACAAGCAAAAATACAAAAGATGGGTTTAGAGGAGGTATAAGAGCCATAGCAAATCATTACCAACAGCTACTAACTGGAAAAAAAATGAGGCAGTGGTTATGATCTGAAATTGTTGAACTTGCAATTGGAAGGCTATAAAGTACCTAATGGACAGACGTGGTGCTGCCCCTTGTACTTCTATTAGAATCATGTAGAAGTTGAGGTCAGAGTTGGGTGGAGAACTAAAATTCCCAAACTTTTGTAAGTTTCTTAGTTCACATATTTGTTGATGATTGCAGAGCGTTCAGTGCCATTTGAAACTTCTCAGATACTGAAGCTGTTCACATCCACACTCAGCAAGACTTGGACAACATTCAGGCTTAGGCAGATTAGTGGGAAGTAACTTCAGTGCCACCTAAGTACTGAGGCAATGACTATCTCCAACAAGGTAGAATCTAACCATCTTCCCTTGATGTTCAATGGTATTACCATCACTGAATCCCCATTATTAACATCCTGAGGGTGGGTTACCATTGACGAAAACCTTAACTGAACTAGCCATATAAATACTGTGACTACAGGAGCCGGTCAGAGGCTGGGAATTCTGCGGCAGGTAACTCAACTCCTAGGTCCCCAAAACCTGTCCACCATCTGCAAGTTAGGATTGGGATGGAATGCTCCAGCTGCCTGGATGAGTGCAACTGCAACAACACTCAAGCTTGACACCATCCAGAACAAAACTGCTCACTTGATTGCTATCCTATCCACCACCTTAAACATTCAGTCCCTCCTGCCACAGCGCACAGTGGCAGCAGTATGTACCATCTCAAAGATGCACTGCAGCAACTTACCAAGCCGCCTTCGAAAGCATCTTCCAAACTCTCAACCTCTACCACCCAGAAGGACGGAGGCAGCATATGTGTAGGGACACACCACCTGCAAGTTTCCCTCCTTACTTAAGTCAAACGCCATCCTGACTTAGAGCTATACTTCAATGTCCCTGGGTCAAAACCTTGCTCCCTAGTAGCACGTGGACTGCTACAGTTCTGGAAGGTGGCTCACTTCCACCTTCTCGAGGGTAATTAGGGGTGGGCAACAAATGATGGCCTTGCCAGTGGTGCTCACATCCCTTGAAAGTTTAAAAAAAAAAGGTATATTTACAGTACAGAGAGGGCAGCCCAAAAGATCTTTGTCAGTGTTTATGCTTCACACAAGCCTTTTACTTCATCTTACCTTATCAACCTTCAGTTCCTTTCTACCCCATGTTTGGTATAGCTTCACTTCAATACAATGCATTTACACTACCAATTTGATTTACAATGCATTTTAGTGTTTAAGGTTATTCTTACTGCATTTTTCTTTCTTTGGTCCGCTTAACAGACGTACGCACGCACACACATGCCCACACAGGGATGCACACAGACCAAGATGCAGGCACGCACACGCTTACACACACACACATAAACGCAGGCGTGCGCAGACAGACAGGCGCATGCAGGCGCAGACTCACAGTCACACAGTTACTACTGCCTAATGGACAGAACATCAAACACCTTAACTTTTGTTACATGGACTTCTCGCATTAAAAATATCATGCCATGCATTTGCTTTTTATTAGTATCCATGCATCCATTACATTACTTTTATATATGCATGCCATTTAATGAATAAACTACAAGATTTATAATCTATTTAGTATGATTTATTGGCTATTCAAGGTTTCTTGTTAAGATTACCAAATTGCAACTGGTGAATTTGCTTTAGTTTAAAAAAGCAAAAGTCATACTTTCACACATGGTATTGTGGAATTGTAGTTTTAGGTATAGCCTTCAAGACGAAAAAAGTGTTTTACATTTAGAGCCATAGATTTAGGTATCCAGGTTGAATCTACTACACTCTGCACCAGTATTGTCAGCCAATCTTATGGTCAGAGCATCGCAGTCATAACCTTATATGTGGTCATATGTTGCCCCAGACTTACTTTATGATCTCTGATTTTAACTGGAGCAATTGACAAATGTATTAAATACTTTTGTCAACTGAATATTGATTCTTGAATTTCTTATTGTTTATTTAGTCAGTTTTATTTTTTGAACTGAACAGTTGATATGTTGACACTGGTAATTATTTTTTTTGTTTAATAGGGGGATGAAAATAAGACATCTGTGAGAGATCGGTTTAATGCTCGGCAATTTATTTCATGGCTACAGGATGTAGATGATAAATATGATAGAATGAAGGTAACTTTTTATTCTGTTTTATGTTATACTATGATTTTATAAATAACTGAAAATGGTACCTCCAATATTAGAGTCTCACTCAGGCTATCTGATTTCAAATCCTAATCTCTACTGATGATTTTATTTTATCATCCTCAGTTATTAATGTTCAAATTACTGGTTCTCCTAATATAAAAATGTTCTGTTAAAGGGAATGGTGGAGGCATTAAAGCTGCTAACACAATTGGAAGGTAAACATTTCTCACAAATCAATGCAAAAATAAAAAATTATCTGGGATTCTTAAAACTGAGAATTGAAGTCTGGCCATCATTAGCTTTTGTAATTATAATCACTATTGTTAATAGTATGTTAATTGTTAAGGTACATAGGTGAAGGACATTGTTTAATTAAGTACTTTGAGCACATATAAAAAGAGGACGGCTGGGACACTGGGGGAGTGAGAGCTATGAGACTGAGAAAAGTCAATAAACTCTCATGATGAAGAAAAGCTGTGTGTCCTGGTTTCAACTTCACCAACCAGCTTGGATTCTGTTAACAATGATGATCTGATAAACTGGGGCTGCTTTTCATTGTTTGAACAAAAAAAAAAATTCTATTAGGGTTCCTGAGATTTAAAAGCAATAACTATACGTACAAGCAGTATTGCAAAAATACGCTATTTTTCTTTTATTGATCATGGTTCTTTGAATTTTCTTTGCAATCACTACTAACATACCGAATTTCAATGTGAAAATTTGCATCAATATAATACAAAGTGTAATTTTTATTCCTTCCGATGTGTGATTCCCATCACAACTTTAAATATTGCATTTATAGCTTAAAATGAATTGGGAAAATAAACATAGAGAATTGATTAAGAGAACTCTCATTTATACCTACTGGCTTTAATCACATCAGAAATTCATAACAAACCTGTCAGGTAATACCACAATAAACTAACTTTGTTTATTTTGTTCAATGTAAAGTGAGGTTGAAATCAGAAATAGTGCAAACTGACAGATTATGGAAAATAAAACGTGGTGTTGGACCACATAAACATAGCACTTGTGATTAGTTCTTTTTAGATAATCCACTACTGTACTAATATATTTTATTTATAGCAAGTCCTGGTAAGAACACTTGGTAATTTTTCCTTTTAATTTTACAATCCCTGACTCTAGACTGACTCAAGCTCCGTGTTCAGTCTTGTACGAGATGATTTGTGTTTTCTGATAAATTTGTTATCGAACAGTTCCAAAGATTAATACAATTAGCCGCCTATTCTTTGTTCTAACAATGTAACTCAACTCGGTTAGTAATGTCTATTAACTTATTTCTGCCTGCCTTTCTTTAATTACAATAAATTTTGAAGGAGAACATTTATAGTCAAGAATTCTGAAAGTTGGAAAAATGCTTTCTGAATTGGACCCCTATGTCATTGGAAACAATGACTTTAAAGGCAATATTGTCAAAGCTAATTACTGAAGAACAAAAAATAAATTTAATCTGTTTTTAGCCATTGATTTAAGAAACATTTCTGTATTTGTCAGGAATACCATTCATATTGTATGTAAAATTTGTAATCTGCAAACATTAAGGGTAAAGTTTCAATGTCAACGAATGATTGGAAAAACCTGACTTTCAAATGTTGATTTTTGGAAGTTCTATTTTTAAATATGTTGCATTAAAAGCCATAGATGGAAGAGGGTTCCATTTAATGGCATTACTTGTTGAAGCACCAATACACTACATCATGAACTGGGAAGCACACAGTGAAGTCTGTAGCATGCTTCTGCAGGATGAAAGGAAAAATCATACAAAGCTGCTATTCATGAATCACTATGGTATGCCTCCTTGCAGCTGGCAAAGAGGCAGTTCAGGTAGTTTAGCAATAGACCTCCCTCCCCATTATCAGAGCCAAAAATATAAAGACTAAAATATGTTGGAAGAAAGCTGAAAGTGTACATTTTGCCTTGGAGAGTAAATATCCTCCTTAGAAAGAAATTATTAAAAAGCAACACACCTGGAGCTATTGAATGATGGATCCAAATTATGAACCAAAATATTGCTGCTTATTATAACCAAAATTCTATTTTAAAACAAGTAAAATAGAGTGAAAGGAAGCTAACTTCATTTTGTAGAAAATCATTTGCGTACCACTTTGTTGAAATAATATACTTTACCTTTTCTTGACAGACGTGCTTATTAATGCGACAGCAGCATGAAGCAGCTGCATTGAATGCAGTCCAGCGAATGGAATGGCAGCTAAAAGTGCAGGAGCTTGACCCAGCCGGACACAAGTCTCTGTGTGTCAGCGAGGTCCCTTCCTTCTATGTGCCAATGGTTGATGTGAATGATGACTTTGTGCTTCTGCCAGCATGACAGTGTTAACATGTGGTTGATAACCATTTGTGGCACAAAGTGGGATACTTCCCAAAGGAACATTAGTTCAAGTTTTTTTTTTCTTAAATCCTTAAGTGCTGCTTGCTAATGATTCCCTATTTCATGAGGAGGAAGCATCATTTAAACTATATTGCACTTTTCACAGATTTTAGATATCACTTCTGCAGGGAAGAAGGATGTCAAGACAGGTCAGTGGTTCAGATGTAAAGAAACTTGAGCAATTCAGCCTGCACACTAAACAGGAATGTAGCAGGCCAAAAGTTGTATACTCATGTTGAAGTGCAGAACAGTAGGACTCAGCATGATGTGATTGCTGGCATACCAGTGATCTTGATCACATACTTTTTCGCAGGACAAAGACAATGACCGTTTAGTAATATACGTTGAAGTTATCATAATTTCAGCCTCACTATAAAGAACTGTGGGGGTGGGGGGAAGGAGTAGCAGTTTTGCATATCTCTGTTTAAGGCTAGACAGGCTGGTTGGTTGATGAAATTTGCACAAAAATGTCAGATTTAAACTTCATTCATCAAAGCACAGGTCAGAAGTCAAAGTAAGACCTTTTAACTGCATTCTGAATTAAGTTATAGATTTAAGGAGAGGTAAGATCTTGGAGCTTGCAGTCACAATCATTTTATTTCAAAAAAGAAAGAAGTGTTGCCTCTTCAGTCATCTAGTAACTTCCCATGATGTCCGTATCGTGCACTCAAGTCCACAATTGGTCTTGTTGGCTGCAATTCTGTTACTCCTGTGAACAAAAGTAACTCGAGGCAAGAAGCCCTGTTGAAGAAGCAGTTTTATTGTAAGGCTACTGAGTATGCTTTATTTCTTCCCAACCTACCACTCCATTTTAATTCTTGGGCATTCATTGCTTCTCTAGCAGAGAGCATCACTTGACACTACAGAGCCAATACTAAACAGTTTTAAAAATGTATCCCTTAAATGCTGTACAGTTTTTATATACATTAACCAGTATGCTATGATGGCAATGGCTGCGTTTAGATAATTTATTTTGCCACACATTACTGCACAGTTGTAAATAACTCCTCATACTGTAATATCACTTTTCAGAGCTAAGTGTAAAAAAGAAAAAATCCTCAGTATGTACAGTTTTTTTTTAGATGGCACTTTCATTTCAGCTTGGAAAATGGGCCAAAAAAGTTGAAATGCTCATTGTTTTACTGCTAAACATTTGGAAAGTCACATCTTTGCAATGGAATAGCTTTTTGTTATGGTGCAACAAAGTTCATTTGGTTATTCAAAAATTTTACACTAAGTTGCTAGCATGGAGTAGCCCCTTCGACTTTATTATTAAACTGTGTAGTTTCTTTGCTAGATGTTTACATGTTTACATAAAGGTAAAACTACTGCACAGTAACTTTAAAAGGAAGCACTGATTCTGATTCAACAGATAAAAATTAGTTTGAGGACAAATGCCACATTAGTCATCCAATGTAAATTGAGCATTGGGTATTTGAAATGTTGTTTCTGCCTTGAGGTATATGCATACCCAGCAACAAATTTATCACTCAGTATTTACACTATTTGCATTTTTATTTTATACAATTTAAGAACAGAGTTTGTTCAGTCAGGAAGATACTGATCCTTAGTAAAATGCTATGTCCAGAACTAAGGAATATTATGTTTTTGTACCAATAAGTTTTATTAAGCTACAGCAATATCACAAAGAAGGAGCACTGTTTCACAAATTTAGTTCCTGTGTACAAAACTCTTCGTAAAGGAAGATAAAAGACATAGTGTATCCTTGTGTCTGCTTGCATATACTGGATTTCAAATATTTGACATAATTTAGAACACTTGAAGAAAAAAAAAATTTCCTCACATTAGATTTCAGTGGAAATAGAATCTGCTTTTGACTCTGGGCAAGTGACTTGTCACTCAGATCTCCAGAAAAACCTGCATTTTTAAACAGTCAATGAATTAATACAAATTACACTTACCAGGCCATAAATTTTAACTACACGTACAAGTACAAATTGGTTAAAAAAAGCAAGCTCAGGACTGCGGTCCAAAGGCATTTTGCAATGTAGAAAGTGGTCAATATCTGGAATTGTCTTGAGTTGCATAGTGGCAGCAAAAATCTCTGAATGCTCTTCTGGGTAGATCAGTAGACATCTGTGAAGGCATGTGATCTTTTGAGTGTATAGATGTGCAGGATTTGTTGAAGGATATTGTGTGTATCAAATCCCTTTCCCTATTTATAGATTTGTAATGGACTTTATAATTTTTCTAACCCCACTGAGTCCAAACTTAGGAATGCTTTTTTGTCAGCTGAATTGTGAGCCACAATTGTTGGCTTTGTTTTACAATGAAGCTGAACATTTTAAGATTAAAGTTAAAAAGGGGAAATCATGTATCCAATATGCAGTTCGAAAAACAGCCCAATGTTATTCACTCCATAAGTACTAAACAACAGTGTAATGTAGAACAACAAGAAGCAGATATCTGTTCTGTCCTCCAGTAAGTTCACCACTGCTGCTGCTGCAACTGCTATTTAGTTGCTGCTGGTTGTTTTATTTCAGTGGCATTTTAATTATCATAATCTTAGTTTTTAATTAGGTGAGCTAGCATTATAATCAGTGAGTTCAGTGACTATTTTTAAATTGCTGCAGAAATATACTTAACACACCAGTTGTCAAATATTTAAATCGAAACATACATTTTTAAATCAATAAAAATGATAATGAAGATTTCTAGACCTGTCAAATTATTTTAACTTATTCAGAATAAAATAAAGTGAAAGGCAGATAATTGCAACACTGTTATCTACTATATTTCATTCATGTTTGTAAATCACTGCAATTTATCTTCATATCCAATTGTGCAGCAGATGCAGTCCTTAAAGATCCCCACATGGTGGCGATGTGCAGAAATAGTATTTTAAAGGCAACCTTGTTTTCGTGGCAAAGATCTTTACATTAATGGAAAAACTGAGAAGTGGTTTATGCTCTGCAAGCTGGCTTTTTGGTAGTACATAAATCCAACCCTTTTAGGTTTACTAAGGGCATTATCTTATTTCTTAATAAAAATAGAACTATGTATTTTGAACTACCTGATTACTATGATGGCTCATTGGTAATATTAAATTGTTTTTTTCTGAGTATACATACTTATACAGAATGTCCTTCAGTTAGTGCCTGGAAATAACTGAAATTTTATCTGTGTAATTATTGAGTAGAAAAATGAATATAAAAGCTCAGCAAAAGAAATATTTCTGATTGTTTACACTAACCTCTGAGTGTCCAATTCCTATTCTGTACTGTATTTTGATTAGTTGTACTCTTCTTTTTGGAAAGTTAATGTATTGTAAATCAGGCATATGTTATCTCTGTAATGTTAGCAGTTGAACTGCGTGCATTGTGTACCACTTTTAGCAACTGGATTTCTTGAACGTAGGGCTCAAACAGTACAGCAGGCACATCCATATTTAAATACTGACACTGATGATTTACTAAAATATCTTTGTAACAATGGGGTACAGTACATTGAGTGTGCTAAACTTCAGCTAGTATTTGAGCTGTGACATTCCCTTAATTTCTGAGGCCTTCTCCTCTCCTCCCACCGCCAGAAAATTCACCTGTCTGAATGTAAAATCTCCTTTTTGTTGACCAGTCGTCAGGTTATTCTTGAAAGTATAATTTAATCTGGCAGGGCTAGTTTAATATTTCCATATTCAGTTCGGTAGTACCCCTTCTCCAGATTATCTTTTACCTTTTGAGGAGTTAAGTAGGCCAATGTTTTCATCCCTAAATCTGTATGGGATTTAGCAGTTTATGGTGCTTAAAATATAACTATTTTCTTTGCACCATATCCATTACATGCTCCCATTTCTTTAAGATTCCATTCTCTTTGGCTAAGTACTGACAAAAGTTACATGAACCTTTCGAGTTGATTCCAGCAATAGCCATTACTTTTGCACAACCAGCGAAGACTGCAACATGAGATATAATGGTCCACTGTTCTTGTGCTGCTTTAATGTTCTTTCCTTTGTTTATCTATACAAACTGAATTTTTTATAACTTACCCTCCCCTTTACTGTCTAACTGAAGTGTACTGTATTCCATTTTTGTATTGACTAACAATTGTGACATTCTTAAATCTGCAGTCTTGAATGTCATTGGTCTGTGACTATCTAGCATCAGATATTGCATGTAATATCACATTGCTTGTATGGAATGTATAATGTCACTATCACAATATATTGTTGGGCACGGAATGAGAATGATACTAGATAACAATGAGTAATGACAATTGGAACATTCTTTGCTAATTAAAAAATTGTTTGAGCCCTACATTATCTCTAAAAATAATATCCTTCATAAAGCATGGAAAATTGTTCCTAGCAAAGATGTGCAAAAAGCGTGTATTTCCTTTATTGGTCACTCAGTTTTGAATTATGGGTCTCTGTCACAGTACTGCCCTTATATCTCTTCCTAATACAAAAGGCAAAAGCATCCTACCAATTTTTAAAAAAATAATGCTACTTTATGATGAAAGAAAATTCAAAACATCATTATCTTACTAGGACAAGGCTAATTAGATTTTCTTTATTTACCAGCTTAATTTTGCCTAAAATTATTAGCTTACCCACCCCGCCCCCTCATGATACACTCTATAACCTTAAATGAATATTGATGTCTTACCTAGTATTGTGAATCAATGCCGAGCTGCAATTTAAAAACCAATGACATGTAAATACACAACATACATACTTTTGCTTTATTATGTTTTATTGTGGAATCATTCAGATTTTCTTTCCATTTGTTCCAAATACAGTTCTTGTGGTTGCATAAGCATCAGTAATAGACTGCAGAGCAGCTCTGTAATAATTCTTGTCTGTTGCAAGATGATATAAAAGAAGGAACTAGGGTGAAAAGAATTTGAGTTAAAACTAGTTTCAAAACCAGCTAATATGTATAAGATTAGTAATATCAGCTGCTGAAGATGGCTGGACAGCTATAGAAATATTTTCTTTAAAAAAAATACAAAATTTGAATATTCTGTTTGTTTAGCTTCTCAAAGATGGGACTTGATTTCAAGCTTAAAGAACACTACGAGTGTGCTAGGAAACTTTAAAAAGCGCAGCACTGTGTCAATTACCCAGGCTAAAATTTTAAGGTGACCAACAAAGATAGCCCAACATTTTTGCACACCTCTAGTTAATAGGACGATGAACCTTTTTCTTTTTCTGACACCTGTGGTATATGGATTGAAGTCTCAGATGTGTAAATGTTCTTGCATCTGTATGAGACATTGTACATAACTGTAAATAACACATAGGTTCACACCCTCCTCTTTGTAATAGTAAACTGTGTAGAATGTTTTTTTCCCCAAAAAAAAGTGGCAAACATGCCATCAGTGATGTAACGATGTAATTTTTTTGTACAATGTAGGTTAATTGTGTACATATTGTTTGGCAGTGTGCCGCTGCAGTACTGTCACTGGCTGTATGAGTTCCTGCAAAACAAAGGTTATTTTCTACAGTTGCATGTACAGAGAGAAGAGAGATGCTGTTGTCCCTCAAAAATTATGTTCGTAAATAAATGAAAAGAAATCATTTGGTGGTGTTTTTGTAACTTTAATCAAGTGCCTCATCTGCTCTGTTTAACCAGTTCTCAGTTCCATTTTTGAAGAAATAATTCAAGCAATTGAATGTAACCTTCAGTTTCCAATCTGTAGGTTTTTGCAGTTATAAATCTGGTGGACTCCACTACTAAGTTTTTTAACTTGTTGGTACAGGGCACACAACGCTTTTATTGATAACCAGCCTCATATATGTGATCTATGCTTAAAGCCAACTGGAAATTAAAATTATAAAATGAAATTGTCAAAATATGCTATATAAATGCAGATTCATTTGATTGATATTGTTGTAATTTTCCAGCTATCAGGATAATTCCCACTAAAATATAATGTTGAAAAATAATTACTACTGCAGCTATCCTCAAATTGGGGCATGGTTTCTCTTGGCAGTATTTGTAGCATTATAAGTAGTAGAAGTTGGCATAGATAGAGAAAAATTGAACACTTTATGCGGTAGAAGGTATTATTGGGAAACACTGCTATTGTTCTTTGCTGATGCTACAAATGTCAGTTTTGGTTAGAGGTGATTTTTTTGTAAAAGCATTGTTTTGGCTCACAGCATATTCTTCAGAAGGAGTGAGTTTTTTCTACACTATAGAAGACTGGTTGAAGATTTTTCAAAGGAAGGTGCAGATTTTTCTCACCAATTAAAATTATACATTGGTAGAACATGCAAAGTAGATTTCACATCCTGTAATCAAATGTGTAGTAAGAATAACTGGTGGGGAGAAAGAGTAATTTAATTTTTCTTTGTTTGAGAAGTGGACACTACTGGCAATGCAACATTTATTGCCCATCTTTTATTGTGAGAAAACAGTGGTGAGCT
This sequence comes from Cetorhinus maximus, assembly GCF_964194155.1. Lineage (NCBI taxonomy): Eukaryota > Metazoa > Chordata > Chondrichthyes > Lamniformes > Cetorhinidae > Cetorhinus > Cetorhinus maximus. The sequence continues at coordinate 126,845,110 of NC_135884.1, forward strand.
TTATCCTTGAAGCATTGCAGTCTTCACATTGATGGTTCTTCCACAATGAATATGCCACAGTAGAGAATTCCAAAATTTTGACCAGTTGATTCTGAAGGAATGGGAACAGGAGATGATGGCAGCATTTAAGGTTGTCGAGGTGGCTGACTTTTTGTTTGTAATTATTATAACTAGGATTTTTTTGGGCAGCATCTTACCCCCACCCCCCCCCCAGTTGGGGGGGGGGGGGGGGGGGGGTTGTGTATAGGCAGGCAGGCAGATTCCCAATCGGTGCCCCAAGTTGGGGGCACGTCACCATTTTACATTGGCCCGCCCGGAAACACTGTGCGCTCCCTGTGCGGGCGGGGAGAGATTCCATGAGCCAGGAGTGCAAAAGAGCACACAGATCTCCTTGAGGCAAAGTGCTGTCCTGCGGAGCTCGGCTCAAGTTTGAAAACTTTACTAAAGGGAGAAAAAAATATTCCCAACATGTCCCCTCATGTGACACTGTCACATGAGCAGGGACATGTCAATGACTTTTATTTTAAAAATTTATACACATTTTAAATCCCTCATGAAACCTCATCCTGCCCATGGATGAGATTTCATGTTTTTTCTGAAGGCCGCCTGGGCTCTTCGCCCGCCCGCCAACCTTAAGGCTGGACAGGCAGGTCCATTAATTGGATTAATTCCTTTGTTAAAGGCCTTAAGTGGCCGTTGACAGTTCAACGGGCGCACTGCCAACTCGGCTACGCGCCTACCGGACTGAAAATCTAAATGCCACGGGGTGAGAATTTTGTAAGTTTCAATGAGTTCACCCCTCATTCTTTGAAACTCTAGGGAATACAGACCCAGTCTCTTTAACCTATCATCATAAGTCAAACCCACCATCCCAGGGCTTAATCTGGTGAACCTCTGTTGCACTCCCTTTACAATAAGTGAAGAGGCATATCAGGATGTATCATGGGATTACATAGGCTTGGTCAAGTTGCGGATATAAGTTTTAAAAGTGCTTGCAGTAAAAAAGACTAGAATGAATATAACCTTTTGGCCAGGCCAGGAAGTTAATGACTAGCCTATAGGTCAGTCCATGATAAAGCTAAAGGAATGTGACCTTTGGGTCAGGAAAAGTTCTAAGAGAAAGACCCACCATCTGTGGTTGACTAAAGAAGTTAAGGAAAGCATCAAAGTTAAGGAAAAAGCACATAATTGCACAAAGATGAGTGGCAGGCCAGATGATTGGTTGGAATATAAAGAATGGCAGAGAATGACTAAAGCATTAATCAGGAGAAAGAATTTGGAGCATGAGAGGAAGCTAGCTAGAAATGTAAAAACGTATAGCAAGAGTTTCTGCAGGTATTTAAAAAGGAAAAGAATAAGTAAAGTGAGTATTGGTCCTCTAGAGTGAGAATAGGGAGTTAATAGGAGATAATAAGGAAATGGCAGATGAAATGAACAAATATTTTGCTTCTGTGTTCATTATAGAGGATGCAAAAAACATTCCAGTAATAGCTGTAAATCAGAAGGTGGAAGGGAGAGAGGAACTTAGTGAAATTATAATCTCAGGGAAGCAATTCTGATGGAGCAGTGGGTTTGCAAGTCTCTGGGTCCTGATGGACTTCATCCTAGGGGCTTAAAAGAGGTGGCTAATGAGGTAGTAGATGCATTGACGTTAATTCTCCAAAATTCCCTAGATTCTGAAACATAAGAACTAGGAGCAGGAGTAGGCAATTCAGCCCCTCGAGCCTGCCCCACCATTCATTATGATCATGGCTGATCTCATTTTAGCCTCAACTCCAATTTCCTGCCCTCTCCCCATAACCTTTCAACCCATTACTAATTAAAAATCTGTATCTCCTCAAATTTATTCAGCGTCCTGGCATCCACTGCACTCCGTAGTGAATTCTACGGATTCACGACCTTTTGAGAAAAGTAATTCCTCCTCATCTTTGATTTAAATCTACCACCCCTTAGTCTAAAACTATGGCCTCTCATTCTAGAATGCCCCAGGAGGGGAAATAGCCGCTCCACATCTACTTTGTCTATCCCCTTCAGCATCTTACATACCTCAATTAGATCTCTTCTCATCCTTCTAAACTCTAGCGAGTATAGGCCTAAACTACTCAATCTCTCCTCATAAGACAAGCCCCGCATCTCTGGAATCAATCTAGTGAACCTCCTCTGAACCGCCTCCAGTGCAACTATATCCTTCCTCAAGTAAGGGGACCAAAACCACTCCAGGTGCAGTCTCACCAATGCCTTGTACAGTTGCAACAGCACTTCCCTATTTTTATACTCTATTCCTTTAGCAATAAATGCCAAAATTCCATTTGCCTTCCTTATTAGCTGCTGTACCTGCATACTAGCTTTCCATCAGTTCCATCAGACTAGAAAGTAGCAAATATAACGCCTCTATTCAAGAAGGGAGGGAGGCAGAAAACTATAGGCCAGTTAGCTTGACATCTGTTGTGGGGAAGGTGCTAGAATCAATCATTAAGGAGGTTCTAGCTGGGCGTTATAGCTGGGCACTTAGAAAAACACAAGGTCATTGGGAAGAGTCATCATGGTTTTGTGAAAGAGAAATCATGTTTAACCAATTTATTGGAGTTTTTCGAAGGAGTAACAGGTGCAGTGGGTAAAGGGGAGCCTGTAGACGTGCTGTACTTGGATTTCCAGAAGGCATTTGATAAGTTGCCACGTCAAAGATTATTGCGGAAAATAAAAGCTCATGGTATAGAGGGTAACATATTGGCATGGATAGAAAATTGGCTAGCTGGCAGAAAACAGAGTATGCATTAATGGGTCTTTTTCTGATTGGCAGGATGCGATGAGTTGAGTCTGGCAGAGGTCTGTGTTGGCGCCTCATCTTTTTACAATTTACATCAATGACTTAGATGAGGAGAGTGAAGGTATGGTGGCTAAATTTGCAGATGACACAAAGATAGGTAGGAAAGTATGTGAAGAGGAGGCTGCAGACGGATATAGATAGGTTCAGTGAGTGGGCAAAAATCTGGCAGATGGAGTGTAATGTAGGAAAATGTGAAGTTTTTCACTTTGGCAGGAAGAATAAAAAAGCAGAGTATTACTTAAATGGAGAATGGCTGCAGATTTCCGAGGTGCAGAGGGATCGTGCTGGTGCATGAGTCACAAACGGCTAGTATGCAGGTACAGCAAGTAATTAAGAAGGCTAATGGAATGCTATCCTTTATTACAAGAGGAAGTGAAGTGGTGGGAGAGGGGGACAAGAGACTGGCTGCTGGCCGGAGACAGGCACAAGAGACTGGCTGCTGGCCGGAGACGGGGACGAGACTGGCTGCTGGCCGGAGACGGGAACAAGAGACTGGTGGGAGACGGGGACAAGACACTGGCTGCTGGTGCGGGCGTGCGAGCAGCCGAGTACGAGAGATTTTTCTAAGTGAGTGTGTGCGAGAGCGTGTATGAGAGTGGTGTGTGCTTGAGAGCAAGTGTGCGCGTGCGAGTGTCATGAAGCTATTAATGTAATATTATTGTAAAATATTTTTCTGTGTGCTTTGATGTGTACAAGTTTTGATATGTAAGGGAGATAGTGTGCATTTGCATTTTTTTGAATAAAGGATTCAAGAAGTAGGGTGAAAATGGACACCTTGTTATGATCAGTTGGTAAAGCGGAGTTATTTAAAAGTCCCAGAGGAAACTTTAAACAACTGTCATAACCTATAATTTTAAGTGTTATGTTTGAGATGCGACTCTAAATTCAGGAATCAGGCCACTAGTTCTCGAGGTTTTACATTAAACTAAATGAAACATTTTATTGATTTACACAGGCTAAAATATATATGCACATGGCTACAAATTACTACTATCATAACTTTTAACAAATTCCCAAACTAATCTCCATTAGGGCAACAGCAACCCATAGACTTAAGCAAACACCAGGCAAAGCATTTTCTCTTTACGAATTCAAAATTAGGTTCTTTTCACTTTGGTTCCTTGTGGAGCCAGTTGGAGGCTTACAGCTGCCTTTTGATCTCACATTGCCTCTGCTCTGCACACCCAAACCTGCTGAAGTTATACCTACCAGTCCCATTGAATGTTAATTCTCAATGTATCAACAACCTCTGAACTAAACCTCTCTATCAATAAAACCCCTTTCATTGTACCAATTTTATTAGTAATATAAACATATTGCTTGGTAGCTGCTAGATAGGAGTCAGTTTTCACCCTACTTCTTGAATGCTCTATTCAAAAAATGCAAATACACGCTATCTGTCTTACATATCAAAACTAGTACACATCAAGGCACCCAGACTAGCTGGCTTTAATCCAATGAAGACACACCCAGACTAAACTTCTATTTCAAAAGAAAAATATTTTCCAAAATATTTACATTAATGGCTTCAAGACACCTATCTAGCAACTTTCATTGCACGCACTCACCCTCCTCCCGACCCAACCCAGGCAGTGCTGAGCGCTCTGCGTTTCACGCTGGGCAGGCCTTAATTGGCCTGCCAGCATGAAATTGCAGTCAGTGCCCAATCATGGGCGGTGGTCGCTTTTGTGGCCACTCCTGCTAGCCCTCACTGAGCCTGCCCAACAAGAGAAAAATCCTGGCCTGTGTGTGTGTGTGCGAGTGTGTGTGTAATCATTATTAATTACTCATCATTTTAAATTATCAATTTATTGCTCTGATATTATTTAATTTTTGCTCAGCAAGTTGTTTCTTTTCTTCATTCCTCAACATTTTGAAATTCGTGTTTAATGTCATGCCAGACCTTATCTTTTTGAAATTTGCTCTTCCGTCCCTTGAGTGAGAAAACAATTGCAATGTGGCCCCTCGCACGAAAAGGTTGGACAAGCTGATTTATATAGATTGTGAACAGCTGTGGATCTAGCACTGATGCTTGCGGTATCCCACTAGTAACAGCCCGCCATCCTGAGAATGATCCATTTATTCCTACTCTCTGCTTTCTGTCTCTTAACCAATTCTCAATCCATGCTAGTATATTTCCCCCAGTCACATGTGCTCTAGTTTTATTTACTAACTTCCTGTGTGAGACCTTATCAAAAGCCTTCTGAAAATCCAAATACACCACATCCACTGCTTCAAGTAATATCCTCAAAAAACTCCAACAAGTTTGTCAAATGTGATTTCCCTTTCATAAATCCATGTTGACTCTGCCCAATTTTACCATTCTTTTCTAAATGTCCAGTTATCACATCCTTTATAATAGATTCTAACATTTTCCCTACTACTGATGTCAAACTAACAGGTCTTTAGTTCTCCATTCTCCCTCTTCCTCCCTTCTTAAATAGTGAGATTACATTTGCTACTTTCCAGTCTGCAGGAACCTTTCCAGAATCCATAAAATTTTGAAAGATAATCACTGAAGCATCCACTATCTCTCTAGCCACCTCCTTCAACACTCTGGGATGAAGCTCATCTGGTCCAGGGGATTTATCAACCTTCAATCCAGTTAACTTTTCAAGTACTACCTCTTTCCTAATACTAATTTCTTTTGGTTCCTCAGTTTCACACGTCCCTTGGTCGTCTGTATTTCTGGGAGATTTTCTGTATCTTTTGTGAAGACAGATGCAAAGTAATTGTTTAGTTTCTCTGCCATTCTCCTGTTCTCCATTAAAAATTCTCCTGTCCCCACCTGTAATGGGCCCACATTTGTCCTAACTAATCTTTTCCTTTTCACATACCTAAAGAAGCTTTATGTTCCTCGCTAGTTTGCATTCATATTCTCTTTTCCCTTTATCAGTTTCTTGTTCCTCCTTTGCTGGATTTTAAATTGCTGCCAATCCTCAGGCTAACCACTTTTTCTGGCATCCTTAAAAGCCGCTTCCTTTGATCTTTTATGTTGGCTGCAAATCTCGTTTCATTCTCCTCTTTGCTGCTCTTATTTCTTTTCTCATATCCTATATTCAGCCTGGTTCTCATTTGTATTATCAACCTGACAACCATCATTATCTTCAATTAATAAATCTGGAATGAAGAGCTAGTCTCAGTAACAGTAACCAAAAAACTACCAGTTTTCATTTAAAAAACCCAGCTGGTTCACTAATGGCCTTCAGGGAAGAAAATTTGGGATCCTTACCTTGTTTGGTCTATGTGATTTCAGACCCACAGCAATGTTGTCTCTCAATTGCCCTCAGTTGTATCAAACCACTACAGAAAAGTCAAAAAAGAATAAAACTAAACAGACCACCCAGTATTGGCCTAGACACCAGAAATGACAAAGGCAAACCCTGTCCTTTCAACTCTCCAAATTCCTCCTCGCTAACATCGGGGGCCTTGTGCCAAATTTGGGAGAGCTATCCCACAGACTAGTAAAGCAAATTCTGATGTGGTCATATTCACTGAATCATACCTTTCAGCCAATGCCCCAAACGTCACCATCATCATCCCTGGGTATGTCCTGTACCGCTGGCAGGACAAGACCAACTCACCTGAGGTGGCAGCACAGTACTAGACAGTCGAGATGGTGCGACTTTGGGAATCCACAACTTTGATTTCTGACCCCATGGAGTCTTATGGCATCAAATCAACATGGGCAAGGAAACCTCCTGTTGATTGCCACTTATTTCCCTCTCTCAGTTGATGAATCAGTACTCCTCCATGTTGAACACCACTTAGAGGAAGCATTGAGGGTATCAAGGGCACAGAATGGACTTTGGGTGAGGGTCTTCAATGTCCATCACCAAGAGTGGTACCACTCTTCTGAAGAACTGGGCCTGCGACAGGTGGTAAGGGAACCAACAAGAGGAAAAGTCCTATTTGACCTCATCCTCACCAATCTACCTGTCACAGATGCATTTGTCCATGAGGGTGATCACCAGACAGTCCTTGTGGAGACAAAGTCCCACCTTCACACTGAGGATACACACCACAATGTCATGTGGCACTACCACTGTGCTAAATGGGGGTAGAATCAGAATAGATCTAGCAGCTCAAAACTGGGCATCCATGAAGTGCTATGGGCCTTCAGTAGCAGCAGAATTGTATTCAACTACACTCTGTAACTGCATGGCCTGGCATATCTCTCAATTCCATTATTACCTGTCAAGCCAGGGGGATCAACCGTGGTTCAATAAGGAGTGCAGGAAAACATGCTAGGAGCATCACCAAGCATACCTAAAAATGAGGTGCCAACCTGGTGAAGCTACAACACAGGATACATACATGCTAAATAGTGGAAGCAGCATGTGATAGAGCAAATCGATCCCACAACCAGGATCAAAGTCCTGCAGTTCTACCACATCTTGTAGTGAATAAAGTCCTGAAGAGGAGTCACATTCAACTCAAAACATTAACTCTGTTTCTCTCTCCACATATGTTGCCAGGCCTACAGAGTATTTCCAGCACTTTGTTTTTATTTCTGATTTCCATCGTCCAAAGTATTTTACTTCCATTTCCGCCGTGAATGGTGTTGGACAATTAAACAATGAATCAGAGGAAGAAGCACCACAAAATCCCTATCAATGATGAGGAGCTCAAAATGTCAGTGCAAAAACGAGGCTGAAACATTTGCCGAGTGGATGATCCTTCTCAACCTCCTTCAGAGGTCCCTGGCATAACAGATACCAATCTTTAGCCAATTCAATTCACTCCATGTGACATCGAGAAGCACTGGATACAACAAAGGCTATGGTCCCCGACAAAATCGCAGCTACTGTACAGCAGAATTGTGCTCTAGAATGAGCCACATTCCTAGCTAGGATGTTCCAGTACAGTTACAGCAATGGTACCTACATGACAATGTGGAAAATTAACAGGGTATTTCCTGTGCATAAAAAGTAGGACCAATCCAATCCAATTACTGCCCACCAGTCGACTCTCCATCCATCAGTAACAACTCTTTCGAGTTATCAACAGTCACAGATTGCAACTCTTTCGAGTACAATCACAGTTCTTGGTTTTTTTTTTCCGGGAGTGGGACATGAACCCACAACCCTCTGATTCAAAGGCGAGGGTGCTATGAACTGAGTCACAGCTGACACCTCATCCATCAGTAACAGATGCATGTTATTGACAATGCTATCAAATGGCACTTAGCTAGCAATAACCTTGCTCATCATTATTCAATTTGGGTTCTGCCAGGGACACTTGGCTCCAGCCTTCATTACAGCTTTGGTCCGAGCATGGACAAAAGAGCTGAATTCCAGAGGTTTGGTGAGAGTGACTGCCCTTGATCTCAAGGCAGCATTTGATAAAGTGTGGCATCAGCAAGCCAATGAAGTTAATGAAAATCAGGGCGGAAACTCTCCATTGGTTTGAGTCATACCTAGCATAAAGGAAAATGGTTGTGGTTGTTGAAGGCCAATCATCTCAACTCAACCATATTCAGCAGCTTCAACAATGACCTTCCCTCCATCATAAACACTGTGGATGTGCCTACACTAGATGCAGCGGTTCAAGAAGACGGCTCACCGTCAGTTCGTGCCTGTATGCAGAAAGTGCCTGACAACATTCTGCAGTTCATTAATCCAGCTTCCTGATTGTTATAGAGTTGATGTCCAAGGCAACTTTTCTTGGTGGAAATATTGAACTTTATTTACAAGTCAGCAGCAGCAGCTACATGTGTGCATCTAATTCTATAACTAAAGGAGAACTCTCCCCTAGAGGTTCCCCAGCTGCTAACTCATTGGTTTACACGGATCACGTGATCTTACTACACAGGATTATTCTTAAAGCTACAGTCCCACATTTATCAAAACTATAATTACTATACTGATACAAAAGCAAAATACTGCAAATTCTGAAATAAAAACAGAAATGCTGGAACCAGTCAGCAGATCAGGTAGCATGTGGTGAGAAAAACAGAGTTAACATTTCAGGTCTTGGGGTTCTAGATCTGAAATCTTAACTCTTGTTTCTCTCCACAGTTGCTCTCTGACCTGAGTGTTTCCAGCATTTTCTGTTTTTGATTGTCTTGCAGTGCAAAGTTGCCCAATGGGCAAGTTATGGATGATTCTGATTTCACTATTTTAATCAATTAACCTTTTCCAGTTGGTTGGCCAACCCAGCCTCCAAACGCACATTGCTCCTTTACCGGGTGTCATTTGCTTATGGCCCTTGTGGAGTTAGTACTGCATTTAAACTAGTCAATCACGGAGAAAGTCTATCGAGCCAGTGAGCATCAGATTGAAAAAAATTCTATCTTACTGGTTCTGATTTAATGTTGTTGGGTGAGTGGTGTGATAAAATCTATTTTTCTATGTCCCCATGGGATGTGGGCGTCACTGGCAAGGCTAGCATTTGTTGCCCATTCCTAATTGCCCTTGACTGAGTGACTTGCCGTCCCATTTCAGAGGGCAGTTAAAAGTCAACCACATTGCTGTGGATCTGGAGTCACGTGCAGACCAGAGCAAGTAAGGATGGCAGATTTCCTTCCCTAAAGGACATTCCCTCAAGAACCAGGTGGGTTTTTATGACAATCGATGATAGTTTCATGATAGTTTTTACTGAGACTAGCTTTCAATTACAGACTTAATTAATTTAATTTAAATTCCACCAGCTGCCATGATGGGATTTGAACCCATGCCCCCAGAGGATCAGCCTGGACTTCTGGATTACACATTTAAAGTACAGGATGCTCCAATGCTTGTTACATTTGTTCCTGCCTAGTAAAAAGTGTGTGACCTTCTGGAAGTATTTTGCTAGATGTTATGGACAGGACAGTGTTTAATTTAAATAGCCCTGACTTCTCCGCTTACCACGCATCTGTAAACAGAAAGGTGTTTTGATTTTGATTTCCCTCTTCAAAACTGGTGGCGTATTTCCCAAATCCTCAGTTTTGGTGCAATCCAATTTCTATTAATAACCCCACAGCAAATTTGAGATAGGGTGAAACTCAGAGAATTGGTTTATTCACACACATTCAGAACGCAGGAGTGTCACTACGTAGTCGCCTGTGCATTCATACAATGAACGAGGGAAAGAAAGATTTACAAGGCAAAGACCACAGAGCAAAGAATTATTGTTTCACGTGAGTCCAGAGTCCAGAATCAAATGTCAATGGTGAATTCCTTCATGGAGGTTGGCAGGCTGAACTGATGCTGGATAATTCATTTTTCCAGTAGAGTTGGCTTCCACAATGAGATAGGGACGCAGAAATTAATTTGTCTTAAAGTTCAAAAGTCCCAGTAGAAATAATGTTGATGGGGGCCAGGCATTTATATCTGGACAGAGCTCTTGTTTTGTGCTGCTACTTGGTACATGGCAGACTGACTTGCAGTACAGCAAGACAGTATAACTGGTTCTCCGAGCAAAGGAGGGGAGGGGGGGGGGGGGGGGGGGTCATGTCACATGACTCCCAACTCTCCACTTTGGCTTTGACAAAGGGTGTATGTACATTTGTCTGGGTTCCTGAGATTGTTAGAGATCTTGGAAGAAAGGTTGCAGGGCTCTTTGTCTTAGCAGACTAGCAGACTCCAGGGGCCATGCCTGTCTTATGACATGTAGATGGCCTCTGTATAATTCCCTTTGAATTATTGAATTAGACCTCTGCAGCCCACTAGGGTCATTAGTGTCGCTTCAGAAATAATGAGGTGCAAGGTGCTGCGATACTGCCAAATAGCTCTTATTGTTCGAGGGTCATAGCCAGGCATAGCTTCACTCATTGTCCAGTTTTAAAATTTTAGAAAGTAGCTATGAGTGTATATATTATCAAAATATAGAGTACGAGGTCCTTGCCCTGTTAAATCAATCATCCAGATCAGTTCAAGGGAAAGATCCCAGAGAGGTAAAGGGGACCCAGGGAGAGGTCCCAGAAAGAGAGTGGGAGAGAGAGAACCAGGGAAGGAGCCACTGGGAGGAAGAGACCACCGGTAGGAACCAACAGGGAGAGGAGCAACGAAGGAGGCTGCAAGCAATAAAAGTGCTGCTGTTGGCATGCTTCAAGTAGTGAGGCATCAGGAAAGGTCCTGGAGTTCTGAGAAGGCAGCAGAAGGTTGGTAACAGTGGGCTGCAGGCCTTTGGGCCAAAAGTAACCCTTTGGAGCAGTAGTGTTCTGCTTGGTGTGACTGAAGAGCTGAAGTTGTGCTTGTGAGTTGGTGCTTGAGTGCAGACTCAAAGCCAGGGGAACGAAGTCTCGGGAGATGAGATTGAAACCCTGGGAGGTGAGCAGTCATTGAGGCAGTCCAACTTGGAGCAACCTTTGAAGTGAATGCTGAGGTTAGATCTACAAAGGTGAAGAAAGGAATCCCTGAAGAAAGGGATAGAGTTTCAACTAGATTGGTTGACTCTGTGTTTACTCACATCCGGGTGGGTTGCTGAGAAATCCGTGGGATCTGTCTTGGTCACATTTGCCATTTATTGTGCAGGTGGGATGTTTAACCACAGTTTGCCTGTTAATTCACATGTCCCTCATGTTAATTCTGAACGTTAGAGTATAAGATTGTAAATTGTTTTATCATTCTAGCCTTGTATAGTAAAGTTTATTTTGTTTGTTCAAAATCCATGGAACCTTGTGCCTTTATTCTCTTAGCAAATACTTTGGACCTCAAACTTTGTCTGCTTTAAAGAAAAGGTTACTAGTCCCTAACCAAATCACACCAAAAATGTGGGGACCTGGCCAGGACCATAACAGTGGGAACTGGTGTCATTCTGCGGTGCGGGGCAGGGGAACATACCCAATGTCGCCCTTATCCTGATGGCCACCTTTGTGTGCAATTGCATCAAGCTATGCGTGGACCCTCAGTACGCAAACACCAAGTGTCACTACATGCTGAGGTTCTACCTGTTCCCGGTGTTGCAAAGGATAGGTCTGACCACATTGCTGTGGAACGCATCAAGTAGTTGGACTATGCTGTGTCGCCTATCCCTCAATAGGTTTGGAAAAGTGTGGGCAGAAAAACACCTTTGACCTCAAGTCCATCACGTAATGTTCTCGAGGCCCTGCGGGAAAAGGGAAATAGTACATCCTTTTGGATGCTTCCCTGAGCAGACTGTCAAAGTAATTTGGCAGAATGCCTCATTGTTAGAACTTTCAAACAAGCACTGAGATGTAGCTTGGCTGATGGCGAGAAAAGTACTCCCTGTCAGATCATTCATGCACGCCCGAAGTTTCTGCATCACGGCAAGCTGTCCTTGAAGCAGCTGCGGTGTGGATGAGACCATCACACACATCCTTCTGGAACGTGCCTTTGCAAAGGAGGTCTGGGAAAAGATGCAGTGGTTTTTGTCGAGGTTCATCCTATGTAGCTCCATGACGCCCAGGACTCTGCTCTTCAGGCTGTTCCCAGGGACACACAGAGGTAAATATTCACTCCAGCTGGAGGATCATCAACTCAGTGAAAGATGCTTTTTGGTCTGCCTAAAACTTGTTGGCATTCCAATGCAAAGAGTTGCCTTTGACCATGTTACAGACTGGCACATTCAAAGCTCGAAGACTACATGTTGAGGGATGCACTAAAGGTTGGCACAGCCACTGCAAAGGCGCAATGGGGAATGGCTACTGTCTAACGCCTTTCAGCCATAGCAGGGAGGGACTGGTAACAGTGTAGAACCCCTCAGGCTTGTCATTGAATGTATATAGCAAATGCAATTGTATTGAGGCACCCCAGAGTGCAACATACTCTAGGGGGAAAAGTTGCACTTTCTGTAATGACCATTTTGAAATGTTCTTTTAGATATTTTATGAATAAAGTATATTCCTGGGAGAAAAAAAAAGTGTGAAGATGGCGGGGAGGATTTTTTCTGTGCGCGTGCGGCAGATGGATCATTTTTAAAATAACAATTACGTTTGAGCCGCCTTTTAAAAGGCAGGTGATTAGCCAGCAGCGATGACTCACCGACTGAGCACATGAATCTCCTTTTCTACAGGACCAGTTCAGGTTAAGAGAACGACTGGCGGGAGGCGATGGAGTACGACATCATCATCCCGCAGCTCGGAGGTTTCGGTCGTTACCAGAAGCGGCTGGCGGTCGCTGCCTGCCTCCCCAACCTGCTGCTGGCTTTCGGCTTCTTCAGCGACGCCTTCCTTGGCCTGACTCCGAGCCACCACTGCCGGCCTGACCCGCAGCTCCTGCCCCTCGCCCTCCGAAACCTGTCGGGCTCCCCGCTGCTCAACTACAGCCTCCCACCGGAAAGCGGCGACGGCGAGCGGGCTCCCGCCGCCTGGAGCCGCTGCCGGCTCTACCGATACCCGCTGACGGCCGGCGCGAGGCAGCCGCTGCCCAACGGCACCGTCCCGTGCACCCGAGGCTGGCGGTTCGAGCCGCGCGGCGGCCTCTGCAACAATGTCGTTAGCCAGGTGAGCCGCCGCGCGCCCATTTCAAACGGACTCCCAAGAATTCACTGGAAAACTCAGCAGGTCCGGCAGCATCCGTGGAGTTAACGAAGGGTCATTCGGACTCGAAACGTTAACTCTGCTCCTCTCCACGGATGCTGCCGGACCTGCTGAGTTTTTTTTCCAGGTATTTTTGTTTTTGTTTTGGATTTCCAGCATGCGCAGTTTTTTTTTGATCAAAAGAATTCACTGCTGCTTGTGCGCTCCTTGCGCCTGATTTTAACTCTCTGTGAGTGGGTGGGTGGGTTTCGACCGAATTTAAAATCTCGCCTGATTGTATATGATTTACCAGTTCCTCGGACGAGACACGCACATTTTATTTTTTAAAAATCCTTTCCATAGAAATCCTTAAGGTTTATGTGGCACCATCGTGTTTTAAAAGAGTTGGTAGCAACTGATTAGCGATGGGAACGTGCGAAATTTGTTGTAGTTTTATAGTTTGGTTTCGCGGAGTTTTAGCCGTGGCCCAGGATTATTGCAGCTGTTTGCCTGCATGTTGCTGGTCCGATTGCGGTAATTCATTTGATGCCATTTGTGTGAATGTTTTCCATTTTTAAGAAAAAGCTTGGCCATGAAAGATGGATCAAACAGGTTAGCTGACTGCTGCAAAACTCAAAATAATCCCCACAGTTTTTGCTGCTTGAAATATTAGCCCGTCGCACTCAGCATACTACTCTCTGGCCACTAATATATAATATAACTTCATATTCTAATACTGTATTGTAAAAAATGCATTTTTGGAAAACTAATCTTGCGATGTTTTTGGCATAATAATCACTTCGCGAAACTCCTGATAAGTGTGTGTGTAGGTTTTTAAATGCCGAACGTTTTTCCGGGTTCGAACTAATTTGCGCATGTCAATCAAAAATTTAGCTTTGTGTAACAACGCTGTTAATCCTGTTGCGCAAATATTTATACTGTCTGCCTCAATATTTCACTCTTAAAGCTAGGCTTAGATTTAAATTTAGCATGTAAACGCTCGCTCAGGCAAATCATTTGTATTTGCATTTATTTGCTGATTTGTCCAACTTTTAAATTTTGTGGATTTGCAAATTTGGAGTGGGCTGTTCTAATTCTTGCCTTATTTGTGCGTAAATCCTGAAGCAGGATATGAAGATCCTAGTTGTTACCTGTAGCTTGATGTATGTGCAAAATAATTGGAACATTTGAATTAAACTGTGTTTACAGCTGAAATTTAATTGGTATACACTAAATATATAGAAACTTTAAAATTTACAGTGCAGGAGGCCATTTAGCTCATCATATCTTTTGGCAAAAAGAAGTCTATCCAGGTTAACCCACCTTCCAGCTCTTGGTCTGTAGCCATAACAGTTATGGCATTTCAAGTACATATCCAGGTGTTGATAAAATAGTTTTCTATGTCCTTCAGTGAGTCTGCACTTTCAATAAATTTCAGATCCTGAACATCCTCTAGCTGGAAAAAAATCCTCTTTAATTCCTGCTTCCTCTTTCTGCCAATTAGTTTAAATCTCCATCCTCTGGTTACTAACCTCTTTGCTAAGTGAAATAGATCCTTTGCTATCCACTCAATCTAAGCCCCTCATAATTTTATACATGTCAGTTAAATTTTCCCATGGTTTCTCTGTTTCAAAGGAAACAATCCCAACCTATCAATCTTTCCTCATAGCTAAAAATCTCCATTCCTGGCAAAAGTCTTGTGAATTTCCTCTCTATTGACAATCATATCCATTCTGTAATGCAATTATCATAATGATAAAAGTTTGCTGTCTGGCCTAACCAATGTTTTATATAGTTCTAGTATAACCTCCCTGCTGTTATATTCTATACCTTAGCTAATAAAGCCAAGTATACCATATGCTGCCTTAAATACCTTAGTTACTGTGCTTGCCCTGTTACAGTTAGGGTCTATGGACATGGATTCCAAGGTCCCTTTGTTCCTCTACACTTCTCAGTATCCTACCATATTGTGCATTCCTTCACATTGTTTGCCCTCCCTGGATTCATTACCTCACACTGATCTAGATTGAACTCTATTTGCCAGTTTTCTGCCCACCTGAATAGTCCATTGATATCATCTTGCAGCCCACCTCTCCTCCTTACAAAAATTGGCTGTGTGGTTGATGGTATCATATGCAAACTTTATTTCATTGTACCCATACTCCTCTTAAGTCTAAATCATTGATTTATATACCATGAAAAGCAAGGGACCTACTACTGAGTTGTGCAGAACCTCAGTGGAAACAATCCAAAAGCACCAGTCAATCCTTACCTTTGCTTCTTGTCACTGAACCAATTTTGGATCCAACTTATCACTTGCCCTTGAATCCCAAGGATTCTGACCGGTTTGTCCTTTGGGATCTTGTCAAAACCTTTGCTAAAATTCATGTAGACTCAAAGCAGCTATCCTCATTGAATTTTATGAGGAGTTAACTAGGAAGATCAGTCAAATTAGTCTGAGGTGGCCTACCCTTAAAAAAAAACTGTGGTGACTGCCCTTAAATAATTTATGGCTTTCTAAATCAGTGATTCTCAAAACATTTTTGGGTGAGGGATCCATTTTCAAATGGATTAGTAATCATTATTGAAACACCAAAAATACAGAGCGAATACATTGGGGGAAATGAAAGTGGATGGTGTCACACTAGAACAAATAGATAAGTTTGTCTACTTAGGACAAATGATAATAGAAGATGGTAAATGTGATGCCAAAGTCAGAAGAAGAATAGAGATAGCCAGAAGTAATTTTGTGAAGATGAAGGATGTGTTATCAAGAAAAGTCGAGCTTTAACAAGGAATAAAACTCAAGATGCTACATTCTATCCACTTTCCTTTATGCCTCAGAAACCTGGAATAATAAATAAAGACCTGTGGAAGAAAATAGAGACCTTTGAAATGTGCATACTAAGACGCACGCTTAAAATACATAAGTGGAGAGGTGCTTGAAATTGCAAGGGCGAAAAGAATGCTAAAAAGTGACACCCAGAAAAGAAAATGTTAGTATTTTGGCCTTTTGATCAGAGATGAAAAGCTACAGAGATCTCTGTTAGAGAGAAAAGTGGAGAGCAACAGAAAGAGGGGTCGACTTACGCGTAGTTGGATGATGGACTTTGCAGATGAGTTCCATTGGATGTGTGAGGATGCAAGACAAACTAATGTGACACACCATGACAGCAGATCTGGTAGGAGTAGCTACAAGCAGAGAGAAAGAATAATCATGGACCAAGCTACATGATAATATGTAAGAAAACAATATGAAAGTGATGCACGTGAAGAGTGTTTCAATAATGCTTTTAAGAAAACCGGCATTTAATCCAATGAAGCTCAGCACTGCTCCCAGAGTACTTTCCATGTTCCTGCTCTCTGCAAACTTGAGTCATAATTGACAGACTCCGCAGTGAGAAGCAGGCGCACTCATCTAACTGATATAGGTAAGTAAATAAAGACAGAAAACCCTGGAAATACTCAGCGGGTCTGCCAGCATCTATGGAGAGGACAAAGAGTTAATGAACAGCGGCTCATCTTTCAATTAGGCAATTTACAGGCTTCTGGACTCAGCATTTAGGTCAACAATTTCAAACTGTAATCACTTCTTGGTCTGGAAACTAGAATACTTGGCCTAGAATTGTTGCACTGTTTAATCTCTGTGTGTAACTGCATGATTAACAGCGCAAAGCAACCCACCACCACCTACCCCCGCCACCCAACCCGACCGACTGTCTACTGAGGTCCCAGCTGAAAGCGTGCAAAATGGTAAGCACACAATAATCTCTGCGGTCAGCAGGATTGCTATTGATTGAAAGATCTGGCCCAATGACTCCCATCTTCTTGCCCTCCACCCTATCCCAGACCTTCTCTTTTGCTTTCTTTTTCTACTCTTTCCCCCATTTCACCTCATTAAAAGCTGTTCCATTTATAATTTTCCCCAGTTCTGTAGAAAGATCACGACATGAAACATTAACTCTTTTTGTTCTCTCTACAGATGCTGGCAGGCCTGCTGAGCATTTCCAGTATTTTCCGTCTTTATTTACTTACCTATATCAGTTAGCAGTGAAAAGCAGGCACACCCATCTGAGTCCGTCAATTATGACCCAAGCTTGCAGAGAGCAGGAGCATGAAGAAAGTACTCTGGGAGCAGTGGGATAGCAGGAGCAATATTAAGTATGCCACATAGAAAGCAGGAGTATGGAGTCAACAAGAACGGGGAGCAAATGAGCTGAGAGAGCAGGAACATGAAGAAAAATTATCCCTGTAACTGCTGATCACTTGCTTCCTTTTGACCACAGCCACCAGAGGTTGACCCTGCCTCTGGGGCACCCTGGAAGGTGTGCCTCATGCTGCTGTTTTCTCCGTACTCCTCTCTTTATCTAATATTGCAACTCCCCACTCCCTCTTTAAATCTTGTTTAGTAATCCCATCTGAAAACTGTGACCAGGAATGCCATTCCTGCCCCTCTTTTAAACTATGTTCCAGTAGTAGCTATGTCACGACCCACTGGGGATAGTATGCTGCAATATCAAGCCCTACTGCACCCCGAGCCGCGACAAATGTGAAAAAAGTTTGATCAACCCATCTAATTGTTTAATTTAGGTTAACAGAATACGAGCACCAGGTTTGTAAACTTAATAAGTAAGTAACTGTTTATTGAACAAGTTGTCGTTAATCAGTGGCAAAAGAAAGAAATATGAACTGCTAGTTTCTAACTGTATAACCTAAACTCTAACCCTTCTTAAATCCCTATACACACATTCAAGACACATAAGACACGCAAAAACATTGATTTTAAGGGTGGGATAAAACAGTTCAATTGCACCAATCTGGAGTACAGGATTCGATGGGTTGATTTTGATAGATGTCTTCCAAATTCCTTTCAGTTCTTATTGACGCTGAGGTGGTCTACCAGCACTTTCAGTATTTTGTTCACTGGTTGAGCACTTGTCTTTCAATGCCTCTAACGTGATTTTTCCCTTTGCCTCTTGACAGGGTTTTTCAGAGAGAGCAGGTTATAGAGATATGAGGAGAAAAAGCCAGCTAACTATTATTGTGGAATTACTGGAATCTTCCACACACAGGAGAGAGAGGTTTTAGGTATTTTTCTGTTCAGGCTAGAAGCTGTTCTGCTGCACTGATCTCACACAAAACCTGGTCACCTGGTCAGGAGCCAATTAAAACGGTGTTGCCAGGCAGCTCTCTTGGTCCAGGATTCCTTTCTGGCACCATCCTGTCTTTCATGGCACACTCTGCTCCAGGACTGCAACATTGTATATATCTCTCATCCTGTTCCAGTGGACATGTCTTTCAACCTGCAGCCATTGTAATTTTAATCCATAGTCCGACAGAAATAAAAAGATGTGTTCCTTACAGCTATGATATATTTCCAGGGGTATACCTGTGCCCTCAGCTCATCTGCCTTATTCACTAGATTCCTTGCATTGAAGAATATGCCATTAATCACTGACTTATTTATCATCTATTTTCTAGCCTTTGTTTCCTCTGTCTTCCATAATCGCTTACTAATTTTCGGCTTTCCATTTTCATCTCTCCCTTCTGAAGTTACACTCAACTTCCCATCCCCCATTCAAAGCAGCTAGCCTCATTGAATTTTATGAGGAGGTAACTCGGAAGATCAGTTAAGTTAGTTTAAGTTCTCCAAAAGCTCTAGCAAACCTCCTTGCCACATTATTGGTCTTGGCGCTGTTGAAGTACAACCTGTCCAGGTTGTACAGGCCCAACTCACCCAGAATTGCAACTTCTCGCCATCAACAACCTACACTTGTATAGCATCTTTGATATAAGGAAACATCCCAAGATATTACACATAGGTATAAAGGAACAGTCTCTGACTAGGATGGGGGAAATTAATTAGATTTAAGAGAGGTGGAGAGAAAGGCAAAGAAGTCTAAGGGGGTGGACAGTTTGTTGGAAAAGGGCAGTAGAAACCTCTGCTGCCAATGGTGGAGGAGTGAATGCACAAGTGGCCTGAGTGATAAGGACAGATTATTTACTAGAGGGTATATAGTGTTAGGGGATGCTGCAGAAATAGGCTGGGTTGTGGCAATGAAGGGATTTGAAAAGATGGGTGAGGATTTAATTTGCTGTGAAAATGGGAAGCTAATTTGCTGAGGCTGGGAGTCATGGATGCTAGAGGCTAGTGCAGTTTGATGTGGATAGGATATGTGCAAACAGATTACCAACAATTTGGAGGATGAGGCACCCGTAAATTGGGGTGTTGGGGTTAAGTCTGGAGGTGATCGATATGTTACTGAAACGTAAGTAAGCTGTTTTGGTAATGGATAGGGATTGGGATTTAAATCTCAGCTCTGAGTCAAACAGGGTATCGAACTCAGAAATGAACTTTTTAGCCTGAGAATTGCCAATGGGGCAAGGAATTTATGGTGAGGGCCAGAACAGCGCTTTGGCTGTCTCAGTTTTGAGTTGGACAAAGTTGTGACTCATCCAAGACTTGATGTTGGATAAGCTGTATATGGGAATTCAAGGGTTGATAGAAATGATAGAGCAGTATAGTTCACCTGCATGCCTGTGAAAACTGAACACGTCTGCATATGATATTGCTAAGGGATAACCTCTAGGTAAAGAAGGGGAGGTTCTTTATTTCTGAAAGTGGTTGCAAGGGAAGAGATGAAAATTCATTCCTAGAAATGCATTGTATGTGCTCATTTAGGTAGGAATGAAATCATGCAAAGACAGCCCCGTGGAGCTGATGATAGAGATGCTTTGGAGGAAAATGTTTTGCTTAATTGTAGCAAATATTGGTAAGAGTGAGGAGAAAATGTCATTTGTGACTTTTGCAAGAAGTTGTCTTGAGAGCTGTAAGATATGTAGAAGAAAGATTGGTGTGATTGGAACAGTGTATCTGGAAAATGGGAATGACACTGTCAAAAACAATGGAATTGAGATTGTAATTGATCGGTCATGGGTCATTTTTTACTGTCCACTTGCCTGGATGAGTGTAGCTCCAACAATACTCAAGAGGCTCAATACCATCCAGGACAAGGCAGCCCGTTTGATCGGCATCCCATCCATCATCTTAAACATTCACTTCCTCCACCACCAATGCACAGTGGCAGCAATGTGTAACATATACAAGAAGCAGTGCGGCAATTTGCAAAGTCTCCTTCCACAGCACCTTCCAAACCCCCAACTTTTACCACCCAGAAGGACAAGGGCAGCAGACGCATGGAAACATCACTGCCTATCTGCAAATTCTTTCCCAAGTCTCTCACACCATCCTGACTTGGAATTATATCACTGTTCCTTCAACAGCACCTTCTAAACCTGCGATCTCTGCCACCTAGAAGGACATGGGAACACCACCACCTGCAAGTTCCCCTGCAAGCCACACACTAGCCTGACTTGGAAATATATTGCTGTTCCTTCACTGTCGCTGGGTCAAAATCCTGGAACTACCTGCCTAACAGCACTACCTACATCACATGGGCTGCATGGTTCAAGAAGGCAGTTCACCACCACCACCTCAAGGGCAATTGGTGGTGGGCAATAAATGCTGGCCTAGCCAATGATACCCGTATCCTGTGCAATAAAAAAAAAATGGGCTGCAGCGGTTCAAGAAGGCCACACCACCGCCTCCTCAAGGGCAGTTAGGGATGAGCAACAAATGCTGGCCTTGTAAGTGACACCCTCATCCAATGAAAGAATTTAAGGAAAATGTTTGTTTTCTTGCCTTAAAAAAATCATCTAGCACTGCAAACTGAAAGGTTGAGGGGTCAGTAAGTTGACCACAAGAACAAAATGAATTTTTGAGAGGGCAGGAGATTTGATACAAACATGCAAAATCACATGGCCCGAAAAGACTAGTATGCCTATCAAGCCCAGACTCATGGTGACTGGAACATCATGACTGGAAACTTTTGACCCCCACCAAGTCACGTAACCTCCTGGGAGAGGTTTTTTTAATAAAAGAAAAATCAAAGGCTGATAATGGTGGGAAAATACACTGGAGATTTCCACTTCAGTCTTTGGAGGAAGAGTAGAATCTCCATCTTACCCTACCATATGCAATTCTAGTAGTTGATTGAATGCAATTGAAATTGTGGGTGCTGTTGCACCCCATTCTCAGAACAGCTTTTATACGCTGTTACTTTGCTTCTGCATTTCATCTTCCCTGGTTAGGAACAAAGGGCTCTCCAAGCATGTGTGTATGAAGTTGCAGATTAACTAAACTGCAAATGCTTTGGTCCTAAGGGTGCGCAAGTCCACCTCTTGGGTATGATTACACAATACTGGATTTTTTGTGTAGTCGAAACCTACCTATAGTGTGTACATTACAGGTTTACATTCGTTATGTTCTGCCTTGGATATTTTTCATGAAGTCAGTAACAACATTGTTTCTATTGGCAGCATAGACTTTGGACTGTGACTGGAAGAATTACAAGAATTATTTTTTCTTATCATCTATGATAACTGGCTGTTGAGAAATCCAATTTATAAAGTCATAGAGGTCTACAGCACAGAAAAAGGCCCTTTGGCCCATCGAGTCTGTGCCGGTCAAACAAGTACCTACTATTCTAATCCCATTTTCCAGCACTAGGCCCATAGCCTTGTATGCCATGGCATCGCAAGTGCACATCCAAA
This sequence comes from Cetorhinus maximus, assembly GCF_964194155.1. Lineage (NCBI taxonomy): Eukaryota > Metazoa > Chordata > Chondrichthyes > Lamniformes > Cetorhinidae > Cetorhinus > Cetorhinus maximus. Next base: position 126,866,955 of record NC_135884.1, read on the forward strand.
TACTTCTTAAATGTTATGAGGGTTTCTGCCTCTACCACCCTTTCAAGCAGTGACTTCCAGATTCCCACCACCCTCTGGGTGAAAAAAATCTTCCTCACATCCCCTCTAAACCTCCTGCCCCTTACCTTAAATCTATCCCCCCTGGTTATTGATCCCTCCACCAAGGGGAAAAGTTCCTTCCTATTTACCCTATCTATGCCCCTCATAATTTTATACACCTCAATCATGTCTCCCCTCAATCTCCTCTGCTCCAGGGAAAATAACCCCATTCTATCCAATCTCTCCTCATAACTAAAACTCTCCAGCCCAGGCAACATCCTGGTAAATCTCCTCTGCGCAGTTCCTAGTGCAATCACATCCTTCCTATAATGCAGATTCCAGAACTGCATGCATTACTTTAGCTGTGGCCTAACCACATTTTATACAGTTCCAGCATAACCTCCCAGTTCTTATATTCTATGCCTCGGCTAATAAAGGCAAGTATCCCATATGCCTTCTTAACCATCTTATCTACCTGTCCTTAAGGGACCCCCGGTGGACATGCACACCAAGGTCCCTCTGATCCTCGGTACTTCCCAGGATCCTACCATTCATCGTGTATTTCCCGTGTCTTGTTTGTCCTACCCAAGTGCATCTTATCCGGATTAAATTCCATTTGGCATTGATCAGCCCGTCTATATCCTCCTGTAATCTAAGGCTATCGTCCTCACGATAAACCACCCCACCAATTTTTGTGTCATCCGCGAACTTACTGATCAACCCTCCTACGTTCAAGCCTAAATTGTTTGTATATACCACAAACAGCAAGGGACCCAACACTGATCCCTGTGGAACCCCACTGGACACAGGCATCCAGTCACAAAAACACCTTTGACCATCACCCTCTGCTTCCTGCCACTCAGCCAATTCTGGACCCAAATTGCCTTGGATCCCATAGGCTCTTACCTTCGTTATCAGTCTCCTATGCGAAACCTTATCAAAGGCTTTGCTAAAGTTCAAGTAGACTACGTCAAATGCATTGCTCTCATCTGTACACCTGGTCACCTCTTCGAAAAATTCAATCAAATTGGTCAGACATGACCTCTCCATATCAGAAAGAAAGTTGGGAAAGGAGGCTATGGAGTAAAGGCAGGGACCTGGGGTTGGACTTAATAGCTCTAGATGAACAGCTCGCATTAGCCGAGGCATAACTAACCAAATAGCCTCCTTTCTTATTCTGAAGTTAATTCTGTGATTTTGGTCCTTGAATTCAATTTCCCTTCATGGTAGGCTGGTCATGAGTGGTGGGGCAGGGGCATGGGTACCGATACTAGTTTAGTATATAGAAAAGTCTAAAATATGTTGAACCACCCTGCTTTTTAAAAAAAAATGTGATCTAGGCAAGTAATTTTCAAATGGAATTAAGTCAAAGAGCTAACTTACCCTCTGAGGCAGTGGCCAGATATTTTTCACTGATTTCAATTCTGCAAAACTCTTTAACAATATGTCCTCTGTGTAGCTTCATTAAATTTGCTTTTAAGATGCTGGCACAATTCATGTGCTTTTAGAACACTGTTTAAGTGGTTAAACAAATGCCAATGGGTATTAATAAATTCTACTATTAACATTTAAAAATTTTAAGAAGCTTCAAGTCCTGATTCTGTATGATGAAATGTTCTTAGTTATGTTTTTCCAAAGTTAATGACAGAATGTATGAGCAGCACCATATATTTTTAAACCTCATTGAGCTATACACTAAATGACAAAAAAATGCGGAATAGTAAAACTGACCTGTATTGCACCACTTTTAAAAGGCATCAGGATTTTAACTAAAGCATGTTTGACTACCAGTGACTCATCTGTTTTGCATATGCTGGCAGTCAGAGCACATCACCTGATTTGTCTCCTCATATAGGTTTACCAACTGAGGCTATATTTGTTTCCTGTTATTATAAACTACAGCACAATCCATCTCACTTTTAGGTTATTGTACCATGTGTTCAAAGATTAGCTTTTTTTCATGTTTAAAGGTTACTACATAAAATAAAAGCTCATGGGGGTAGCATATTAGCATGGATAGAGGATTGTTTAGCCAACAGTAAGCAGATAATATGGATAAGTGGGTGTTTTTTAGGTTGGCAAGATGTGATGAATGGAGTGCCACAAGGATCAGTGCTGCGGCCTCAACTATTTCCAATCTATATCAATGACTTTGATAAAGGGACTGAATGTATGGTACTTAAATTTGCTGATGGCACAAAGGTAGGCAAGTCAAGAGGACATAATCTACAAAGGGATTTGGATAGGTTGAGTGGGCAAAAGTTTGGAAGATGGAGTATAATGTGGAAAAATGTGAACTTCTTCACTTTGGCAGGAAGAATAGAATAGAAAAGCAGTATCTCATTTTAGTGGAGAGAGATTTCGGACCTCTACAGTACAAAGGGATCTGGGTGTCTTGGTATGTGAATCACAAAAAGTTAGCATGCAGGTGCAGTAAGTAATTAGGAAGGCAAATGGAATGTTGGTGTTTATTGCAAAGGGAATTGAGTATAAAAGTAAGGAAGTGTTGCTACAGCTGTAGAAGGCCTTAGGACTGCATCTGGAGTACTGTGTACAGCTTTGGTCTTCTTTCTTGCATCAGAAGCAGTTCAAAGAAGGTGCACTCTACTAATTCCTGGGCTGAAAGGGTTATCTTGGGCCTTTACCCATTGGAGTTTAGAAGAATGAGAGGTGATCTTGTTGAAGCGGATAGGATCCTGAGGGGAATTGACAGGGTGAACGCAGAGAGGATGTTTGCCCTTGGCGGGGGCGGTAGGTGGAATTTAGAACTAAGGGATACAGTTTAAAAATTAGAGGTCTCTAATCAAGACAGATGAGAATTTTTTTCTAAGGCTCATTAGTCTGTAGAATTCTATTCCCCCAAAACTAATGTAGATTAGGTCATTGAATATGTTCAAGGCTGAGTTAAATAGTTTTTCGATTAACAAGGGTGTCAAGGGGTAAGGGGAGCAGACAGGAAAGTGCAGTTGAGGCCATAATCAGATCAGCCATGACCTTATCAAATGGTGGAGCAGGCTCGAGGGGCAGAATGGCCTATTTCTCCCAATTCTTATGTTCTTGAGTTATGTATGGCTTAACTCTGCTGTTATGAGGGCCTTCAATATGTTTATCATGCAAGCAAGATATTCAAGATCTTTAATTACTGAGGCAGAATTTTAGGTTTTTTTGAAACTAATGCAGTGGTGGGAGAGTTCTGCGGCATGTTTCCCGCTGTTTGGAAAGGCGGGAAATTATGCCCTATTCGGAGCTTGGAAGCTCACTAATTATGCACAGGCAAGCATCTCTCCAAATCACCTGGCGGGTTGGGAGCTGATCTGTCCACCCCACCGTTACTTGATGGGGTCAAAGGTCCAGGTGTCATATTTAAATGCCACCCGAGCGCGCACACCTCGCTCTCTCCAGCCCACTTGCTTACAAGAGATGGGTCGAGATGTCTGGCTACCTCAAAGAAGAAAGCAAACCACAAGAAGGCTGCTGCTTCTGCCCTGATGCCTTCAAGGCATTGATACGAGGAGTGCGTGAGCATGGGGTTGTGCTTTACCCCAGGGATGGCTCCGGAAAGCACACTAGCCTTGCCTCTCCGGCCTGGGAGACCATCGCAGAGGATGTCAGTGTGGCTGGCTGTCATATCCACAATGCCATCCAGTGCAGGAAGAGGATGAATAATCTCGCTCACTCCACCAGGGTAAGTCATTCAACTCCCCCAATATTAAATACTCATCATGGCATCATGTATTCAAAGGGCTACTCTCTCTTCAGGGATCTCTCCCAAACATTAGTGGGGGTCACATAACCCTGCTTTCTCATGAAACTTTCACGTCACCACCATCTCCATCTATCATGCTGCTCACACTTGTCCTCCGCCCCTCCTGAGGAGGGCTCATCACACACGGGACATGCATGTTTCCCAACCTCTGCTCCATCCCTTCTCACCACATGTCTTTTTGTCTTCATCCAGGGCAAATTTACTCTCAGACAGGAAAGATCCCAGAGCAGGGGAGGGATGGCCAACATAGTTGCTGTCACGCAATTCGAGGAGGATGCTGCAGAGCTCGCTGAGGAGGAAAGGGATTATTCCTGTGGGAAAGGGGAGATCGGATTGTCCTAGTAAACTAGTACGGATCACACCGCCATGAGTTCACCATATCCTGACATTCGCAGTGAGTGATATGCAAACTTGTAAACTGCCTACTCATGAACTAAAATTCTCTTCTCTTTCTTTTGTAGGCACCAGCAGATCGAGGTCCACAAAGCTGACCAACATAAGCCCCAGCCCCCAGACCATGTCGGATGAGGAAGAACCATCACTGCGCTCACCAGGACCCTCCACCAGCCCAGAGACGCACACCTCGGTGGGGCATACCTCTATATTAGGCTCGGGCTCACCTACTGGAAAGCACCTCACTGACATGTCCCCACAGCATTCAGAGGCAGGGACAGCCCAGGTCTCTGGCACTCTTGAGGGCTTCTGATGATGAGCCACTGGCTGAGCCTGAGTCAGATTATGAGTCCCTGTGAACGGCTACCAACTCGGTGCTGGAGATGCAACAACAGGTGGCGGAACATCAGGCAGAGATTCAGCATGTCAATCAGCAGACTAGAGCGAAGGATGGAGGAGTCCATTCACATTCTGTATGATGTTGTGACTTCGACATGTGAGCATCTTGAGATCAGCATGGGGAAAATTGGCAACCACCATGGAGACCTTGGTCCAGGCAGAGGGGATTTGGAATGGCTGGACACCCTTGGAATGTTTTGAATGGAGGCCCCTGGGGTGTCTAGCTGATGCCCATCCTCCAGATTTGTGCTCACCCATGGTGTCCATGGCCACACACACTGGTGGGCACCATCATGTTTAAGCGAGAGGGGGGCAAGACACCTTGACCTCCCTCCAGGTGCCCCATCTCCTCAAGGAGTCAGGGAGGGGTCCTCTGGAGGATGAGCATCAGCCAGACACCCCAGGGGCTTCCACTCAGCACACTCCAAGGGTATCCAGCCACTCAGATTCTCCCTTGCCTGTGACCCTATCCACTCCAGTTGCTCAAGCCAAGGAGGGTGCATTTTCCTCTGAGCAGGAAACCTTTATCAGGCCTCGGGCTACTAGAGGGCGTCTACCAAGGTCATTAGAGACATCAGGACATAGCAGTTAACAGGCTGCCACCACCTCTGCTGCAGATGTCGGGGCGGCACGGAGGCATGTTGGTAAGATTAGGAAAGTTGAGAAATATTGATCTGACTTTTGGGTCACAGGTGTGAAACCACTGTAAAAATATAGCATTTCTGTTAATAAATTTGATATTTATGTAAATGGCTTGGTCAACTGAAAGCGTTGTGATTATGTACATTTGAATTTTCTTATTTCAAGGTTTAGCCATCCTCCCACTGTGATAGTCTCCTTCTGTGAGATTCACATTCATGTGATGTCAACCTCACTGAAGCTACATTCCGCACCCTTGTGTGATGTCAGGGAGATGTGTTAAGATCTTTATTGGACGTGTGTGATTAATGCGTTTGTAACCCTTCCCAACAAAACACCATTTGTTTGAGGGTAGCTCAGCAGCCTTAGGGGATTAGTGGTAGCTGTGTCTCTTCAGTGTTAGTGCCAAAGGACAAGACCTGGACAGGAGGAGGATATCCCCAACCATGTCACCATCTCACTGGCTGCTGTAGTTTCTCATTTAATGTGGCAACGACTGCATCAAGTACATTTCCGCAGTGTTCTTGTATTAACTCGCTTCCCAGAGCAAGCACATACAGGGTGTACCGCTAACCTCCTCGAGATCATGGCCTAGAAGGTGCAAGTGTGAATGCTGAACTTGCTCTCGATGTGACTGGTTGGCTGGACATCCCTTTCGATGCGATGGAATGGCATTCAGGGCCAGGTGAACTGTGGCCATCTCCCCTTGCCCTTTACTCCTCCTGGAATCTGATAGCAATTAAAGTGGCACGGGCCTGTCTTTCATGTCTTGCTTCCTCGATGGCATCGTCCCATGAAAGCTGACCCTCATCACCCTCTTCAGGTTCCTGGGCCACCTACTCTTCATCCAACGAGGAGCTCTCATCCTCCTCCATTTCACCCTTTGGCAAGGGATCCCCTCTTTGCAGCGCTAGCTTGTAAAGGGCGCAACACACAGCAATGGGAATGTACCGCAGTGCACCACATGAGCAACCCTAACATCGGAAGTGCATCTTCCAATGTCTGCTTAATTAGGGACCGTGTGGAGCTGTGAGCTGCATTGTACCTTTTCTCCGACGCACTGGCGTCATGAGCCAGCGTCTCAGTGGGTACATATTATCCACAAGCAGCCAACCATGGATGCTTAGGCCCTTCGAATATCTGAGGCACCAGGGATTGACCTGGGGTGTATGAGTCATGGGAACTTCCAGGATACCTGGCACATGTGCATTATGTGCTTCCGATGATCGGACGCAAGTTGAACATTGATGGAATGAAAGCCTTTACGGTTGATAAATTTTAGGGGCTGCTGCCATGGAGCCCTCAAAGCCACACAGGCACTGTTGATTGCACTGTGCACTCTTGGGAAGCCTGAGATAGCTGCAAAGCCATTGAATCTCGCAACCTGGCTATCTTCATCGAGTGCAAACCTCACACAGTGATGTCCCTTGCTGTAGAGGGTGTCTGTGACCTCCTTGATGCACCTGTGTTGTATACTGAGAGATTCCACATAGGTCACCTGTGCATTACTGGAATGACCCGCAAGCAAAGAAATTGAGCGTGGCAGTCACTTTCAAAGCCACTGGTAGGGGATAGCCTCCCATTCCACAGGGTGTTGGGTCTTCATGAAGAATAAAGCAGATATCCCAAGCGCAGACATGCACAGCATTGTCTGTCTCTCGCTTGTAATTAGGAGAGTCATCTTCGGTATACCCCAGCCACTTTACAGTGAGAGAGCATGAGAGAAACAGCGTGGTCATTTACAGGTGAGAGAGTGAGAGAAGAATGTAAGGCTATTAAAGAGCGTGAGAGAAAAAGACCGTGGAGAGCAGCTGATTGGTGAGTATTTCTAGCCTTTAAACTAAAAGTAAGGTCTTTATGTTTAGATCTGTAGTCTTTTTTCCTCTTAAAGATAGCTTGTTAAGTACAAGATCAATACTGGTGTGTATAAAAAAATATATATATATAATAAAGTGTAAAGAGTGGGGATACTAGAGTAATTAATTAATAGAATAAAATATGATAGCGATGGCAGGACGGGTGATGTGTTGTTGCTGCAGCATTGTGGGAGCTGCTGGACACCAAGGTGATCCAGAGCGAACGCATCTGTACCAAATGTTTGCAGATCGAGGAACTTCAGATCTGAGTTAAGGAGCTGGAGTCCAAGCTGCAGACATTGCGCCACGTCAGGGAGGGGGTAAATTACCTGGACACTTTGTTCCAGGAGGCGGTCACACCCCTCAGATTAAGTAATTCAAATTTGGTCTGTGATCAGGGACAGGATGGTGTGACTGCAGGTGAAGCAGGTGTGGGGACCCAGGGGGAGCATTCAAGGAGCCCCTGCCCCTGCAACTGTCCAATAGTTACAAGGTTCTTGCAAACTGTGTGGATGAGAGTGGGGACTGCAGGGAGGATGAACGACCTGACCACGGCACCGTGGTATAGGGAGCCACTCAGTGGGGTGAGGAAATAGGAATGTAGACGTGGTAGGGGACAGTATAATTAGGGGGATAGATACTGTTCTCTGCAGCTGTGAGCGTGAGACCCGAAGGCTGTGTTGCCTGCCTGGTGCCAGGGTTCAGGACATCTCGAGGCTACAGAGGAACTTGGAGTAGGAGGGGAGCGATCCAGTTGTTGTCGTCCATGTTGGTACCAACAACATTGATAGGACTAGAAAGGAGGTTCTGCTGAAAGAATTTGAACAGTTAGGAGCTAAATTAAAAAGCAGAACCTCCAAGGTAATAATCTCGGGATTGCTACCTGAGCCATGGGCAAACTGGCATAGGGTAAATAAAGTCAAAGAATTAAATGCATGGCTCAGAGATTGGTGTGGGAGGAATGGGTTTCAGTTCATGAGGCACTGGCACCAGTACTGGAGTAGAAGGGAGCTGTTCCGGTGTGCCGGTGTGGGCTTCACTTGGACAGTGCTGGGACCAGTGTCCTGGTGAACCAAATAACTAGGGCTGTAGAGAGGGCTTTAAACTAAATGGGGGTGTGGAGGGGGTGGAAAGTTCTGGAAAGGGGACACATAGGCTTACAAAGCAAAAGGATTTGGCAGCCTTGCAGGGCAGCTATTTAGGTAATAATACCCAGAGTGACAGGAAGGGACAGTGTATACAAACATTAAAAACAAAAGCAGTAAATAGGGTCAAAGGGGGATAAAATGTTAAAAAAGGCAAAATTAAAGGCCTTTTACTTAAATGCACGTAGTATTTGGACCAAAATAAATGAATTAACGGCACAAATAGAGGTTAATGGGTCTTCTAGCCATTAGGGAGACCTGGTTACAAGGAGATCAAAGCCATCAACTAAATATTCAGGGGAATGTGACTTTTCGAAAGGACAGGAAGGAAAGGGGGGTGGGGTAGCTTTGTTAGTATGAGATGAAATAAGTACGATAGCAAGAAAGGATCTTGGATTGGAAGATGTAGAATCCATATGGATGGAGGTAAGAAATAGCAAGGGGAAGAAGACACTGGTGGGAGTAGCCTATAGGCCTCCTGACAGTAGCTATACTGTAGGATAGAGAATAAATCAGGAGATAATGAGGGCATGTAAAAAAGGCAGTACATTAATCTTGGGTGACTTTAATCTTCATGTAGATTGGGGAAAATCAAATTGGCAGAGGTAGACACAAGCAAGAATTCATTGTGTATTCGGGACAGTTTCTTAGAACAAAAGTTGTGAATCCAACCAGGGATCAGGTTATTTTGGATCTGGTAATGTGTAATGAAGCAGGTTTAATAAATGATCTCAGAGTAAAGGATCCCCTAGGAAACAGTGACCATAATATGGTAGAGTTTAACATTCAGTTTGAGAGTGAGAAACTTGGGTCAGAAACAACTGTGCTAAACTTAAATAAGGGTAATTACAAGGAATGAGGGTGGAATGGGATAGGATTTTAGCAGAAAACACAGTTGATGAACAATGGCAGACATTTAAGGAAATAGTTCATGATTCTCAACAAAGATGGATCCCAGTGAGGAAGAAGGATTCAAGAAAGGGGATCAACCAACCATGGTTAACCAACGAAGTTAAGGACAGTATCAAATTTAAAGAAAAAACATACAATGTGGCAAAGATTAGTGGTAAGCCAGAGGATTGGGAAAGTTTTAAAAACCAACAAAAAATGACCAAAAAAATAATAGAGGGAGAAAATAAGCTTTGAGGGCAAACTAGCAAGTAATATAAAAATGGATAGTAAGAGCTTCTTTGAATATACAAAAAGGAAGAGAGAGGCCAAAGTGAACATAGGCCCCTTAGAAAAAGAGGCTGGGGAAATAATAATGGGGAACCAGGAAATGGCCGAGGAGTTGAATAAATACTTTGCTTAAGTCTTCACGGTAGAAGATACTAGTAGCATTCCAAAAATACTAAATAATCAAGGAGCAAAAGTGGGGGGGAGAAAATAAATACAATAACTCACTGGAGAAAAGGTACTAGCGAAACTAATGAAGTTAAAGGCCAAGAAGTCCATTGGACCTGATGGGTTGCATCCTAGGATATTAAAGGAAGTAGCTACAGAGATAGTGGATGCACTGGTAGTAATCTTCCAAGAATCCTTAGATTCTGGAAAAGTCCCAGAGAATTGGAGAACAGCCAATGTAACACCCTTATTCAAAAAGAGAGGGAGACAAAAAACAGGTAACTATAGCCCAGTTAGCTTAACATCTCTCTAATTGGGAAAATGTTGGAGCCTATTATAAAGGATGTAACAGCAGAACATTTAGAAATACATAATCTAGTTAAGCAGAGTCAGCATGGCTTCATGAAGGGGAATCATGGCTAACAAACTTATTACAATTCTTTGAGGAGGTAACAAGCAGGATAGGATTAGGGGAACCAGTAGATGTAATATATTTGGATTTCCAAAAGGCGTTTGATAAGGTACCGTACATAAGATAAGAGCCCATGGTATTGGGGGTAGTATATTAACATGGATAGAGGATTGGCTAACTAATAGAAGACAGATAAAAGCAAAAAACTGCGGATGCTGGAAATCGAAAACAAAAACAAAAATACCTGGACAAACTCAGCAGGTCCGGCAGCATCTGTGGAGAGGAGCACAGTTAACGTTTTGAGTCTGCGTGACTCTTCAACAGAACTAAGGAAAAATAGAAAAGGGGTGAAATATAAGCTGGTTTAAGGCGGGGTTGGGACAAGAAGAGCTGGATAGAGGGCCAGTGATAGGTGGAGATAACCAAAAGATGTCATAGACAAAAGGACAAAGAGGTGTTGAAGGTAGTGATATTATCTAAAGGAATGTGCTAATTAAGGGCAGAAAGCAGGACAAGCAAGGTACAGATAGCCCGGGTGGGGTGGGGTGAAGGAATCGAGAAAGGCTAAAAGGTAGAGATAAAACAATGGATGGAAGTACATTTAAAAATAATGGAAATAGGTGGGAAAAGAAAAGCCTATATAAATTATTGGGAAAAAAAATGAGGGGGGAAAATCAGAAAGGGGATAGGGATGGAGGAGAGAGTTAATGATCTAAAATTGTTGAACTCAATATTCAGTCCGGAAGGCTGTAAAGTGCCGAGTCGGAAGATGAGGTGCTGTTCCTCCAGTTTGCGTTGAGATTCACTGGAACAATGCAGCAGGCCAAGGACGGACATGTGGGCATGAGAGCAGGGTGGAGTGTTGAAATGGCAAGCGACATGGAGGTCTGGGTCATGCTTGCGGACAGATGTAGAGGAGACCGCATTGGGAGCAGCGAATGCAGTGGACTAAATTGAGGGAAGTGCAAGTGAAATGCTTCTTCACTTGAAAGGAGTGTTTGGGCCCTTGGACGGTGAGGAGGGGGGAAGTAATGGGGTAAGTGTTGCACCTTCTGCGGTTGCATGGGAAGGTGCCGTGGGAGGGGGTTGAGGTGTAGGGGGTGATGGAGGAGTGGACCAGGGTGTCCCGGAGGGAACAATCCCTGCGGAACACCGTCGGGCTGGTGAAGGGAAGATGTGATTGGTGGTGGCATCATGCTGGAGTTGGCGGAAATGGCGGAGGATGATCCTTTGAATGCGGAGGCTGGTGGGGTGATAAGTGAGGACAAGGGGGACCCTATCATGTGTCTGGGAGGGAGAAGAAGGCGTGAGGGCAGATGCGCGGGATATGGGCCGGACACGGTTGAGGGCCCTGTCAACCACCGTGGGTGGAAAACCTCGGTTAAGGAAGAAGGAGGACATGTCAGAGGAACTGTTTTTGAAAGTGGCATCATCAGAACAGATGTGATGGAGGTGAAGGAACTGAGAGAATGGGATGGAGTCCTTACAGGAAGCGGGGTGTGAGGAGCTGTAGTCGAGGTAGCTGTGGGAGTCGGTAGGCTTGTATTGGATATTGGTGGACAGTCTATCACCAGAAATTGAGACAGTGAGGTCAAGGAAGGGAAGTGTCAGAGATAGACCATGTGAAAATTGAGGGGTGGAAATTGGAAGCAAAATTAATAAAATTTTCCAGGTCCAGACGAGAGCATGAAGCAGCACCGAAGTAATCATCGATGTACCGAAGAAAGAGTTGTGAGAGGGGGCCGGAGTAGGACTGGAACAAGGAATGTTCCACATATCCCATAAAGAGACAGGCATAGCTGGGGCCCATGCGGGTACCCATAGCCACACCTTTTATTTAGAGGAAGTGAGAGGAGTTTAAGGAGAAATTGTTTAGCGTGAGAACAAGTTCAGCCAGACAGAGGAAAGTAGTGGTGGATGGGGATTGTTCGGGCCTCTGTTCGAGGAAGAAGCGGAGAGCCATCAGACCATCCCGGTGGGGGATGGAGGTGTAGAGGGATTGGACGTCCATGGTGAAGAGGAGGCGGTTGGGGCCGTGGAACTGGAAATTGTTGATATGGTGTAGGGTGTCAGAGGAATCACGGATGTATGTGGGAAGGGACTGGACAAGGGGAGAGAGAATGGAGTCAAAATAGCGAGAAATTAGTTCCATGGGGCAGGAACAGGCTGACACGATCGGTCTGCCGGGACAGTCCTGTTTGTGGATTTTGGGTAGGAGTTAGAAGCGGGCCGTCCGAGGTTGGGCGACTATTAGGCTGGAAGCTGTGGAAGGAAGGTCTCCAGAGGAGATGAGGTCAGTAACAGTCCTGGAAACAATGGCTTGATGTTCAGTAGTGGGGTCATGATCCAGGGAGATATAGGAGGAAGTGTCTGCGAGTTGACGCTCAGCCTCTGCGAGGTAGAGGTCAGTGCGCCAGACAACAACAGCACCACCCTTGTCAGCGGGTTTGATGACAATGTCATGGTTGGACCTGAGAGAACGGATTGCAGCAAGTTCAGAAAGAGACAGGTTAGAATGGGTGAGAGGAGCAGAGAAATTGAGACGACTAATGTCACACCGACCGTTCTCAATGAAAAGATCAAGAGAAGGTAAGAATCCAGACTGCATTCGTTGCTCCCAATGTGGTTTCCTCTACATTGGAGAGACCAAATGCAGACTGGGTGACTGCTTTGCAGAACACCTTCGGTCTGTCCGCAAGCATTACCCAGACCTCCCTGTCGCTTGCCATTTCAACACTCCACCCTGCTCTCATGCCCACATGTCCGTCCTTGGCTTGCTGCATTGTTCCAGTGAAGCTCAACGCAAACTGGAGGAACAGCACCTCATCTTCCAACTCGGCACTTTACAGCCTTCCGGACTGAATATTGAGTTCAACAATTTTAGATCATGAACTCTCTCCTCCATCCCCACCCCCTTTCTGATTTTTTCCCCCTCCTTTTTGTTTTTTCCAATAATTTATATAGGTTTTTCTTTTCCCACCTACTTCCATTATTTTTAAATGTATTTCCATCCATTGTTTTATCTCTACCTTTTAGCCTTTTTCGATTCCTTCACCCCACCCCACCCGCACCAGGGCTATCTGTACCTTGCTTGTCCTGCTTTCTACCCTTAATTAGCACATTCCCTTAGATAATATCACCACCTTCAACACCTCTTTGTCCTTGTGACATCTTTTGGTTATCTCCACCTATCACTGGCCCTCTATCCAGCTCTTCTTGTCCCAACCCCCCCCCCCCCCCCCACCCTTAAACCAGCTTATATTTCACCCCTTTTCTATTTTTCCTTAGTTCTGTTGAAGAGTCATGCGGACTCGAAACGTTAACTGTGCTCCTCTCCACAGATGCTGCCGGACCTGCTGAGTTTTTCCAGGTTTTTTTTTTGTAATAGAAGACAGAGTTGGGATAAGGGGGGCATTTTCAGGATGGCAATCTGTAACTAGTGAAGTGCCACAGGGATCAGTGCTGGAGCCACAATTATTTACAATATATATTAATGATTTGGATGAGGGAAGTGAATGTACTATCGTCAAGTTTGCGGATGACACAAAAATAGTTGGGAAAGTAAGTGGTGAGGATGACACAAAGAGCCTGCAGAGGGATATAGACAGGTTAAGTGAGTGGGTAAAAACTTGACAGATGGAATATAATGTGGGAAAATGTGAGATTATGCACTTTGGCTGGAAGAATAGAGCAGCTGAATACTATTTAAACGGAGAAAAACTACAGAAGGCTGCAGCACAGAGGGATTTGGGAGTCCTTGTGCATGAAAGCTAACATACAAGTTCTACAGGTAATAGGGAAGACAAATGAAATGTTGACCTTTATTTCAAAAGGAATGGAGTATAAAAATAGAATACCTAGAATACTGTGAACAATTTTAATCCCCTTATCTAAGGAAAGATATACTGGCATTGGAGGCAGTCCAGAGAAGGTTCACTTGGTTGATCCTGGGTATGGAGGGATTTTCTTATGAGAAATTGAGAAGGTTGGGCCTGTGCTCATTGGAGTTTAGAAGAATGAGAGACGACCTTACTGAAACATCTAAGATTCTTAGGGGGCTTGACAGGGTAGATGCTGAAATGTTGTTTCCCTTTGTGGGAGAGTCTAGGACCAGAGGGCATAATCTCAGAGTGAGGGGATGCCCATTTAAAACAGAGATGAGGAGGAATTTCTTCTCTGAGGGTAGTGAATCTGTGGAATTCTTTACTGCAGATGGCTGTAGAGGCAGGGTCATTATGTATAATCAATTACAGATTTTTAATCAATAAGGGAATCCAGGGTTATGGGGACAAGGCAGGAAAGTGGAGTTGAGGATTAACAGATCAGCCATGATCTCATTGAATGGTGAAGCAGATCCGATGGTCCGAATGGCCTACTTCTGCTCCTACATCTTATGTCCCTACCTCCGTGGTCTGGGTCTATCCTCCTGAACCTCAGGTTCTTACTGTGGCTCCCCTGCATGCTGGACCTCCAGGTGGGGCCTCCTTCTAAAGCTTAGCATCACCTCTTCCTTCTCCATTGTATCAGAACCCTCAAAGGCAGCATTGAGCCCTGGATCCATAATTGTTTTATCCTTCTCTCTGAAATGAAAGATTGAATAGATTAATGAATAATGGGTGAAGATAATGAAGCTCATATTCTTGAACCAATAACAACCGTAATAATCTATAGTGGTTTCTGCCTTACAAGCCTTGTCGTTGATGCAGCCTTGTATCTGAGGTGCTAACAGGCACATCAGGTGACCAAGATCCATCCCTGAGATTTAACATCTGAGTCCTACAGTGGTTGGAGAAGGTTTGAATGACATGCGCGACCTGACCTAGCTCAATGTCCCAATCTCAGATCTGGCATACTAATTAACAAAAGGTTGCTCATGATTAATGACTTGATGCCCTTTGACTCATTACAAATGTCAATTCTGGGAAGCATGTGACAGCCCTTCATTGATGTGATGCCATATATGCAACACCTGTGTCTCCTTAACGGTTGCCTACATTCCAAAACTTCACATTCCTATGTGTTGATATTGAAATGCAGCGACTGTGATGCCAAGCCAGAGACTCCTACATTTCCTTATTACAATGCTGCAAAAGGCATGGGTTCCAACGGCTAGCTTCTCAAGGAGGCCTTCCTCCTTTTCTCTCAGCTCGGATTTTGTGGTTTAATTTTGTGGAACCAACAAGTTAGAGGGCCCCTTTGTCTAGCAGTGCTCTCTTCCCACACTGCCCCAGACCCCTCCTGATCAGATTTGCATCTACTTTTGATTTATTATTGCGCCATTACTTCAGTAGTACAAGATGGTGGTTCTGTGTTATTACTAGGAGGCCAGCTTTGACACTCCCTCTCTCACTGTCCACATCCCAGAAATTAACCTCAAACCTCCCCTATGTGAAGGTAGAGCTCCGTCCTGTTATTCTCCAGCATCCCCCAGTAATGCTGGATCCTGTTGTTGTTGTGGTCGACATTCCTACTTTCCCCCCTGAGCCTATCTTTGCTGATGTGCCCATGCCCCATGTGGACCTCCACCCTCCCCATCTAGAGGCTGTGTGCACTGTCACAAACAGAGGCGGACCCCCCCAGGAAAGCTTCACATGCACCCTCCCCGCATTGTTTTTCCCAAATACAGGCTGCAGACACCTCCCATAACCATTACTGTCCCATCTGCAACCCAGTACAGAAACAGACAAGCCCATGGACAGTGACTGCGAAAACACCCTGCACACCAAGCTATGCATTATTCCAGTTGAGCACAAATCCCTTGCCCCTCCATGGAGCAGGAGTACCGCGTGCCCGTCATGAATTGCCCTGTAGCATGGCCCACTGCACCCCATGACTGTCTCAACTCTCTTACTCTTGACTGTGAGGTCCACAGAGCTCCAGCTCTATCTCTGCTTCCTGACTGAGCCCAAGGAGTGTCTCTACTCTGACTCTGACCTGCTAAGCCCCAGACCAAGGACTTTGACTTTCAATGAGTTCCCCATTGCCCTCATGACTGAAGACTACTTTGTCTCCCTTCCCTCTCCATCATGAGTCTCCGTGTGACCCATCCCTCTTGTGCCACATTAACACAACCCCCCTTTCCTATTCTAGAGTCTGCGTGCAGCCCCTCCTATTCACTCATATGGTATCCCATTCATCCCCTTGTTTGTCAGTTTCTCTTGTCAGGCTCCAGCTTCCCACCCCTCAGTCTCCCCTCTGCCTTCCATCGTTCCCCAACCCTTGTAAAGCTTTCCTGCCCCTTTGCCCCAACCGCATGTGCTTGTTATCCTTCTCCCACCTCCAGTCAAAATGCTGGCCTCAGAATGTTCAGCCCTGTCTGAGTACCACTGCACAGTTGTGCCCTTCAGAACAATGGTGGCCCCCCACCTGGAGCAGACCAACCCTACACCCCACCACATCTCCAGTTGCAATACTGACCTCTGTTTAAATGTTGAGACCTGCCTAAGTACTGTTGCACAGTGGTGTCCTTCTGACTACGGAGGCACCCGCTGGGAGTAGACCAACCCTACACCCCCAGCAGTGTCATTGGCATCACATCAAGACTGGCACAGTGCCATGGCAGGTAAGATATGTATGTTGCACCACCTCGAAGTTGCGAGTAAAGGGAGGTTCAACTGGTTGCATGCCGCTCTTCATCAAACTAGATTCAGACTGGTGTGATTTCCTGCCGGTATGATGCAAGATTAGAAGGTGGCACATGATTCTGGCGAGCAGCTAATTTAATGAGCATTCATGAGATGGTAATTAAATGCATTAATACCACTACTCAGTGGGATACCCAACCCACCATCAGGAGGATGGTGAACTATTTTTATGCTGGCAGGATTCCAATTTTTCCTTTTTATTTTTGGCTCCTGCTAGATTCTCCGCTCCTACCCACCACAAAACCTGCCGCGGGCAGGATGAAAATTCTGCCCTGAGAGTGGAATGTTTATGGTTAATGATGCAGATAATGTTGAATCCAATGCACAAGCGTACATGCCCAGTGCACACTTGACTTTAGCGATAATGATTTCAGCATATAGCAAGTGAAACACCTCAAAGAAGGTTCTGGGTGGGGAGAAACTTTAGTGAGCATTTATTATTTTAGCCATTTTTTTTCTAAAAATGACGATTTAACACACCTTTGAGTAACTTGTTGGCTCACAAATGACATCTCAAATATCAGGATAATTAAAATGACTGTTCCCACACAATTTCTCTCATGCAAATGTTGCAAAAATAGTGTAAAGGGGAAAGATAAGTTGATATTTGAGGCATTGGGTCTAGAAGCATAAAATGCTGAGCTGACTGCCATCCTAATAGTGCTTTTTTTCATTACTACTTGCTAAATTTGTATAAGTTTGCTGGAGAGAACTATATTTACTTTGTGTGAGAGTGGCTAAAATACCCAAAAAATGAAGGGATTGAGCAAGGACAAAGCCATAAATACAATCTACTGTATTAATTATAAGTCAATTTGAGTTTTTCCTCAGAAATGAAAGGTCGAGAATAAAGCACATTTGTGCTCTTGGGATTAAACAGTTTTCTTTTCATTCTTTTAAGTGGAACCTGGTTTGTAAGAACGCTTGGAAAGTTCCACTTGAGCAAGTGAGCTACAAGATTGGTTGGACTGTTGGATATTTGATCTTAGGATCTGTTGCTGATAGGTAAGTTTTTTTTTTCTTATTGTGATTCACATTGTTGGTGTCTCGGGCTTTCTGCGATTTGTTTTGGTGTTTGGTATCCTGCTAAAACTGCTGTTGGTGTAAATTTCAAGAATCTGCCTGTCTTGTTGCTATATTTATAACCTTTACAAAACTAGGTACATAAGTTTTACATTCCTAGTAGTGGCAGCTTACTATTTTGAACAACATGATACAGGTGTAACGACTTGCACAATCTTACCCAGTGCACATTTGGTTAGCTTTGGTATGATTGCGGGTTCTTGTTTGGCAAAAGGCTTGCAATAGCTAGTTCACCTACCTGCTTTTACTGTTATGCTCACCTGCACAGCCTAATAAATTCAGGGTTTGAAAATAGCTTCACTAGTATGCCAGTGAAGAACTGCTTGAAAATCCTTCTCAGTAAAGACAAGTAGATTTGAATAATGGGAACTTTTGGACCTTTTGAATAGAAACTGTTATTAAAATAATTTATGGCAAAGAAGGAGGCCATTCGGCCCATCAAATCCATGCCAACTCCCTGCAAAGCAATCCAGTCAGTCTCACCTCTCCACTCGGTTCCTGTAGTCCTATAAGTTTGTATCCTTCAAGTGCCTGTCCAGTTTCTTTTTGAAATCATTGTTTCTGCATCCACCACCCTTGTGGGCAGCGAATTCCAGGTCATTACCACTTGCTGCATTTTTTTAAAAAAAGTTTTTTCTTACATTTTCCCTGCATCACCTCTCCAGAATCTTAAATCAGCGTCCCCTAGTCCTTGTATGATCACCTAATGGGAAGAGTTTTTCCTTGCCTACCTCATCTAAGCCTGTCATAATCTTGCACACCTCTATCAAATTTCCCATCGACTTCCTTTGCTCCAGGCAGAACAAGCTCAGCCTTTCCAACTTAAGCTTGCAAGTAAAACTTATCACCACTTCCACTATCTCCTCTTCACCCCCTCAAGGACCTTCAGATGTTTTCTAAATTGTGGTGACTAAAACTGGACACAGTATTCTAGTTGGGCCTGACTAAAACTTTCATCATAACTTCCCTGCTTTTGTACTCAACATTTCTATTTATGAAGCCCAAGATCCTGTATGCTTTGCTAATCGCTCTCTCAATAAGTTTTGCCACCTTCAAAGATTGATGCACATGCACCCCTAGGTCCCTATGTTCCTGCACACTTTTGGAATTGTGTCATTAAGTTGCCTCTCCCCATCCCTGCCAAAGTGAATCACCTCACACTTCTCTGCATTAACTTCTATCTGCTGCTTGTCTGCCCATTTTATGTTCTGTTGCAGGCAATTTGTATCATCCTCACTGTTGCCATCCCTCTAAGTTTGGCA
Organism: Cetorhinus maximus; assembly: GCF_964194155.1. Lineage (NCBI taxonomy): Eukaryota > Metazoa > Chordata > Chondrichthyes > Lamniformes > Cetorhinidae > Cetorhinus > Cetorhinus maximus. The sequence continues at coordinate 126,885,937 of NC_135884.1, forward strand.
TCATTGGCAAATTTTGAAATTTCACTCCATATTCCAACATTTGAGTCAATTTCTATATAGCAAAAAAAGCAGCGCTCCTAGCACTGACCCTAAGGGCACACCTTCTAGTCGGGCAAAACAACCAGCTACCACAAGTCGCTGCTTTCACAGAATCACACAATCACCGAATCACAGTGCGGAAGAGGCCCTTCGGCTCATCGAGTCTGCACTGACACGTGAGAAACGTCAGACCTTAAGCTAATTTTTAAAAAATCCAATTGCACATTGGCCCCCTTATTCCATAAGCCTCAGTTTTATTATCCAGCCTTTTTTGTGGTGCCTTGTCAAAAGCCTTCTTAAAATCCATATAGACAATACCCACCACATTCCCTTCATCAACTTTGTCTGTTGCTTCATCAAAAAATTCAATTATATCAGTCAAACATGACCTGCATTTTCCAAATCCATGCTGGCTCTCCTTAAGTAACTTGAACCACTGCAAGTACCTGTTTGTTTTTATCCCTGATTTAAGGATTCCAAAATTTTGCCCACCACTGATGTTAGACTAGCTGACTTGAGTTGCTGGGGCTGCTCTTGCACCCATTCTTGGATAAGGATGTTACATTTGCCAATCTCCAATTCTCTGGAACTTCTCCCAAATCTAGGGAAGCTTGTAAAATTAAGACAAGCCCTTCCACTATCTCCACCTCCACTTCTTTTAGCAAACTCGGTTGCAAACCATCTGGACCAGGTGACTTATCTACCTGAAGCATATTGTTTCCAGCGTTTCCAGTACCACCTCCCTCAATTTTCACACTATCCATTGCCTCCACTATCTCCATTACTTGCCACTTTAATGTGAATATTTGAAACCGTTCCCCAACCCCTCACTCCGATAGCTTGGGCAGAAAGCAACCCCAAACATCAGTAATCTAACAGGAATAAATCAAAGATCAGCACAGGATAGATCTGCACCAAGGCAGGTATAGCAGAATTAGATACAGAGCAAAGCTCCCTCTAGACTGTCCCATCAAACACTCCCATCAAACACTCCCAGGACAGGTGCAGCACATTAGATACAGAGTAAACATCACATTACTGAAGTTCAGATCCTACGATGGGTGGTGTTTCCATTCTCCTGGATAAGTTTCAAGGGAAAACACATCAAGCACTAGGCTGGGACAGTCCATCGCCAGTAAGTGTGGAGAAGATATATATATATATCTACCAATATATGGTCAGATTCCTCTTCCTTAATAAACACAGATACAAAGAACTTCTCCATTTTTAAGTTACAAATATATTTTGAGCTAGAAATTTACTCAAGTGACCATCCAAATGGAAGTGGGAAAACTGATTTCCTGAATAGCTCAGGCCCTGTCCGAAACAGAAGAATTGAATTGAAAACTCTTGTCAATTTTCAAATTTCATTTCTACTATAGTTGTAATGCTGAAGCAGACTTTACAAAATGAGACCAAATTATTGATCATTTTTTTTCTTCACCTATAGACTGGGCCGTCGAAATACATTCATTCTCTCGCTAGTTGTAACAATTATCCAGCATATTGGAATATCAGTCTCTGTGGATTTCCTCATGTTTGTTGTATTCCATATGTTTAGTGGGGTAGCATTTGCTGGACTCTTCTTGTCTTTGTACATTGCAAGTAAGTATATAATCAGCTTAGAATTTGACCACATGACAAAGCAGTGTTTTCAAATTTGTGCTTGCCTCTCAAAATTGCAGGTTTTACTCCTTTCTTAGTTTCTTGTGGCTATTTTTTTGTTTTTTTGGAGGTACAAAGTCAACGTTTATATAATTTTCCAGTACTGACCTTTAAGATATGACTTTTGTCCACCTCCCCTTCAATTACAAAGTGTATCTAAATACTACACCTTTGAGCTCTTCAGTTCTAAGAAGTCACTTTGTGCATCCTAAAATTAAATTTCCCCCAAATCTAAACTAAACTATAACAAACTTTTTGCACTACAAAATTATTCTTTTTCATCTCCCATCAAGGTCAGAAGTCATTTTTTTATATTACTGCAGCAAATTTAGTTGGTAGTATGTAAAGCTTGCTAAATTGGATTAAATTGCTATGTCTCTATGGACTGAATAACTTGCAGCTGTTAAGACTTAATATGGAATGAGAAAATGTTGGAGTTAGCTGTAAAAGCTGATGCATAATTTCAGTTGGTTTTTATTTTCTGAGCTGTTCACTAGGCAGTTTTATGGACTGATAGAAAGCTAAAATTATAACCCAGTGAAAACATGGGATGCAAATGCACTGCATGAGAATAAGAAATGCTTTTCAATCAGCTTAGTAAAATGAATTGGAAATGTAGAAAATTTGACTTTTTGTGAATGTCATCAAGTTATGGAAAAGAAATTGGGCAGGGTGAGGGACTTGAAATCCATCAAGTAAATTGGTGGCGTGTTGGTGCATCAATTTCGTTTCATTTGTAAAATCTAATTCAAAGGAATATCTTTTATTTCTGAAGGTAAGTGGGATTTCTTAAAGCTGTCTCAATTGGGAAAACAAACATATCCACTCAAATTGGGCTGTTTTCATTTGAATGGAGGAGGTTACAGGTTGATTTGATGGCATTTAAAACTATGAAGGGATGGAATTGTATGGACAGAAACAAAGCTTCTAAGGGTTGACAGGTTCAGAATTGAAGAAACATAGGGGAGAATTTTCCTGTTGGCGAGCGGGGGCGGGGCCAGTGTCGGCTGCGTGCCCGCTGAACTGTCAAAGGCCTATTAAGGCCATTAATGAAGTGATTAAAGCTGTTAAGAATGCTGCCTGTCCAACCTTAAGGTTGGCAGGCAGGCGACGAGCCCAGGCTGCCTCCGCATTTTTCATGAAACCTCATCCACGGGCCGGATGAGGTTTCACGAAGGGTTTATTAATTACATAAAATTTTTTGAAAAGGTTAATGGACATGTCCCAGCTCATGTGCTAGTTTCACATGAGGGGAAGTGTCCTTAATTTTTTTTTACCTTTTATTACATTTTTCGAAACTTAAACTAATCTCCCTGAGCTGCCTTCTTTCGCGCGCATGCACAAAAGAATGCAGGCCCTGACTCAGGGAATCCCCCCCTGCTCGCTCAGGGAGTGCATAGCACTTCCGGGTGTGCGTCACGCTAGGTGGGCCTTAATTGGCCTGCCCACGTAAAATGGTGGCGCGCCCCCAATTGGGGGTGCCGATCAAGTTTGCGCTCGCTCCCACCTGCCCCCGCACAACCCCTCTCTCTCTTTTCCCCCCTCCCTCAGTGGGCTAAAAATTACGCTGGCAACCAATTTAAGATTTTCAGTCGGGCTCACAATGTGGCGCATTTGTGTGTACTGGAAACTACATCTATTAATACACAGGGCCCTGTTCTTTACAGGCAGAGCAAACATGTACACACATTGCGCCTGTTTCAACAGAACAAAATAAGTGACAGCTATTCATTGACTCATTTCTCAGGGCAATGCCTTGTCCAATCAGGGTCAAGCTGCCTGGTTTAAATTTCAAACAATGCTTGGCAGTTAACTGTCAGTCACCATCACTGGTGCATTCTCCATGGCAATGTCTCTACAAATCATAGTCCACTTGCCAACCAATCAGAACTTTCTTCTAATACAGTATAAATTGTTGTTTTCCCCTTATATTGGTATTCTTGTAAAGTGTCCTGATGAGTACAAGACGAAAAGTTTCATGTCTTTTTTCAGCAATGCTAAGATTCAACTATAATAATTTTATATTTAGAGATCATGGCTGGTCTCCCTGTATATTCTACCCAGTGTAAACTTCAGGTCATCCAAAACTCTGCTGCCTGTGCTTTAACTTGCAGCAGGTGCCGTTCACTTATCACCCCTGTGCTCACTGATCTATGTTGACCCCTGGGCCGTGGGTGGGCTTGCGCTGACCCGAACAGACATGTAGCACGAGATAACTTCAGACAAGCATCCCGGCATCATCCCGCATTCGCGCAATATTTTGCTCGGAGGGCATGCGCGGCAGTCAGAAGTGCGCCTGCCAACAATTAAGTGGGCAATTAAGCTCATTAACGATGCAATCGACAGTGATTTTATGTGGCTCGTCCACATTTATGGTTGGCGGACGGGCTATTTTCCCAAGCAGCATTCCCATTTTTGCTCGAGCCTTGACCCAGGGCAGGATGAAATCTCCGTGCAGAAATAAAATAAAAAGAGACATCTGAGTACTTGTTTTTTAGGTATGCTTTCAGGTGCTTGATTGTGCTGCATGGACATATTTTGCAGCATTTTTGTCATGTCCTTTAGTCTGTGGAGGTCTGCAGCTCCCTGGGGCAGCTGTCTGTCTTCAGGGAGCACTCTCCAAAGCGCTCACCTGCACCCTCAGTTGCGTCTGCGCCGCCCTCTTCCCGCCCCCACCCTGGCAGCACTGAGCATTTCAGCGCGTGTTTCACACTGGTTGGCCATTAATTGGCCAGCCAGCATGAAATCACGGCCAGTGGCCCATTTCCAATCCGCTCCTGGGCCCGCCAATCACGTTCACCCGATGACCAAAAAATTCAGGCCCTGGTTGAGCAATGTCATGATTTTAATATTCTCACCCTTGTTTTCAAATCCCTCCATAGCCTCGTCCTTCCCTTTTTCTCTAATCTCCTCAAGTTTCTCAATCTTCAACATAACCTGTCATTCTTGAGATCCACGATTTTTAATCATTGCTCCATTGGTGGCTAAGTCTTCAGTTGCCTAGGCCCGGAGCTCTAGAATATCCTCCCTATACCTCTCCACCTCTCTCCCTCGCTTTCCTCCTTTTATGACACTCCTTAAAACATACTTTGACTCGGCTTTTGCTCATCTGATCTCTTTGTGTGGCTCAGTGTCATGTTTTGTTCTACAATCCTCCTTTGAAATGCCTTGTGACATTCTATTACGTTAAAGGTGCTTTATGAATACGTGTTATTTCTGCTAATTTTTTTAAGGTTGTATTAAGAGTGGTGAATTAGTTGCATATTTGAATGTAGTGCAAAATGTTGTAGTGCCAGCATATGCCTGGCGTTTTGCCGCATTTGATTCCTATTCTATCCCTTGCTGTCATTTTTGAACTTCGCTACTTGCCTTCTTACAGATCTTCTCGTTCCTCTACTAAATAGTTTGTCAAAGGTGGCCTAGAGTTTTTTGTTGTTTCTTTACTCCCTTGACTTGATTTGAAGATAAGTTTGTATGCTCTTGGTCAAAATCATCTGTTTAGTGTCACTGGTCCTGTCACTAGTCTATCTGCCTGCACAATGCGTGTTCTTTTATCACTAGTAAGGCTTTGTGGCATTTGCACCCTTTAATATCAAGATATTGCTGATTTAAAACCATATGAGCATGATGTTGGGAAACCAGGGTTCTTTTATGACCTTTACTGAGTTTCTTTTTAAAAAGATATGTGGACTTTATCAAGCTTCCAACTTTTCAAGACACTGGATTTTTTTTTTGAAGTGCAGTGACGTATGTAGGCAAATACATAAACCAATATTTGTTCACTGTTCCCATTAACAGCAAAGAGGTGACTGGCAAGATAATCTTTTTTATATTAAAAAAATCCTCAATCCCTCTGTTTGCAAGCTTAGTGGTTATGGTACTGGATTAGCAGCAACCCATAGGTTGTAAGTTCAAAGCCCACCACGGTTGCTGAACTTTTATTTAAAAAACCCTCACCAATGTGCCTCCCTACCTAGCCTGGAATCTATGCAATCCCAGTCCCACATTATAGGCTTAGCTCTTAGTCCTTTCAGGGCAAATGCTGGTTTACCAGTATCACAACATCTCAAATATAAAAAGTGCTGTTCTTTCTACAACCTCCCTTTCCTTAAATGTGTTTTCAGCTCTTTCCAGTTCCATGCTTTTCTCTGCCACCATTATTTAGGCCACACCTACAACACACATGACCTAACCAAAGTGACAAAAGGACTGTCAACCTCTCATCAGTTCTTCTCAACCTCTGCAACATTCAATACACAACATTGCCTTTATTCTCAAGCCTTTTTACTGCCTAGCTGTGCACTTAACAGTAAATTGTGCATTTCTAGCAATGGCTCTTTCCATTACAGTGTCACCCCTTGAGTTCCCCAACGATCCATCTGGCCCCCCTTATCTTTCTCATTTACATGCAATCCCTTAGTTACACATTCTATATTCATGGGATCTGCTTCCACATGCAGGCAGATGGCAATACATTCTTCTTTAAAACCTCTAGGCCCTTCTCCTGCATCTCTGCTGTTTGACTGTATATTATTGTTTTGGATGAGCCTAAAGTCATTACCTTTGACCTATACCACAAGCTCTTTCTTTCTTTGACTGATTCCACTCTTTTTCCATGCTACTGTCTTTGACTGAACCACTTACATTTTCAACCTGAGCATCCTGTTTTACCCATTACAAAAGACACCTGCTTTCACCTTTGTAACATTGCTCTGCCTCTGTCCCTACCTCACCCCATATGCCATTGAAATCCTTCATATATGCATTCCTAACCCTTTAGAGCAATTGCTTTAGCTTTCTCCTTGCCAACTTGCCATCTTCCACTATTTAAACTAATCCAAAACTCAGCTTCTTGTAGCCTATCCCTTACCACGTACCACTCACAATCCTTTCTTCACTGCCCTGTATTGGATTCCAGTCCACAAAAATCTAATTTAGAATTTTTGGTTTTTTTTAAAAAATCCATCCATCACCAAACTCATCTTTATATCTCTAATCTTCTGCAGCCATACGGCATCCTGCCCCTACCAAAATAAACTCCATTAACTTCAGTCTTTTGTACATCCACTTTTTCTGGCCTACATTTAGTGAACATCTCTTTCAGTTCCATTCTTGGGAATTGCTTTGCAAGATTCTGCAGGGCACGTGTTTCTCATACTGGAAGCACAAAATGATTAGAATTTTTCGATTTCCAATGTTAACTTTTTTTCTGTCTAGGATTGGAGATGTGTGACCCACCACACCGACTGATGATCACAATGATTGCCGGATCCTTTACAGTGGCTGGGAAGATGTTGCTGCCAGGATTAGCTGAATTATGCAAGGACTGGAGAATTTTGCAGGGTGTTGTCACTGCCCCTTTCATATTACTACTCATTTATTGGTGGTGAGTTCTTTAACAGTAAGTTCATCATCTGACTCAGTTAGAAAACAGTATAAACCGCCAAATGCAAACTCTCTTCTTTTGCAGATTCTAAAATTGTAGACATGTCAAATAATCTTCCTTTTATAGTATTCTTGTATATTACAGGCATGGATGGAGTAGGCAGCTTTTAAATGTACAAAAAATATTTTTTTGTTTTAGAAACATGAAGAGAGTGATTTGTTTTTCAAAAGGCATTTTTTCATATTCAGATAATTCATTCTAACTTCTGAATTTCTCTTGTGGTTATGTTTAAAAAGTTCCAATAGGATTGCTAATGTTGTCAACTATATTGCTTTGCTTTCATGTAGTTAAACATTCAACAACAGCTTTCCTTAATGTAATGCCTTTACTGTAAAAGAAAACATCTAGGCCAGAATTTTCGGCTCGGGGTTGGGGCCCACTCGCCAAGGCGTAAAATGACACGCGGTGACATCGGGTAGGTATCCCGACGTCACCACGTGTCGTTTAGATTTTCAGTTGGGCTGGCGCGCAGCCGACTCGGCTGTGCGCCCGCCAAACTGTCAAAGGCCTATTAAGGCCATTTAAATATCAATTAGAGTAATAAACTGAGCTGCCCGTCCAAGCTTAAGGTTGGCGGGCAGGCGAAGAGCCCAGGCGGCCTTTGCATTTTTCATGGAACCTCATCCACGGGCGGGATGAGGTTTCATGAAGGGTTTATATATTAAATAAATTTTTTTCATTCATGTTCCTTGACATGTCCCAGCTCATGTGACACTGTCACATGAGGGGACATGTCTTAAAATATTTTCTTTTCTTTATTTAAATTTTTAAAACTTAAACTAATCTTCCTGAGGCACCTCTGTGCCTCAGGGAGATTTCTGCTCTCTTTTGAGCGCAGCGTCGGGGGGGCCCTGACTCAGGGAACCCCCCTGCCCGCACAGGGAGTACACAGTGGTTCCAGGCGCACGTCACGCTGGGCAGGCCTTAATTGGCTCTTCCACGTAAAATGGTGCCGCGGACCCGACCGGGGGATGCTTTGTTCTGCCATCATTGAGGATTGGAATGTTCTTTAAACCACCTCCTCCCCATTATTTGTTTAATTACCCACCACCATTCGCAGCTGGTGATGGCAGGTCTTCAGGGCTTTGATCTGATCCATTGCTTGTGGAATCATGTAGCCCATCTATGCAATGCTGCTTCTGATGTTTAGCATGTATATGCTCCCTTGTTTTAGCTTCACTTGATTGGCTGTTCATTTGTTTAGGTCCACCTAGTGCTACTCCAGGCATGCTTTTCTACACACTAATTTTGGGCTGATCCTCCAGCTTAATGGTATTAACAGAGTGAGAAATGAGCCAGGTCATGAAGTTACAGGTTGTGGTGGAATATAATTCTGCTGGTGGCCCACAATGCATCATGGATACCTACTGGAGTGTGTAATTTTCTAAACTGCACACTGTATGAGCACAACTGTGCAGAAGTGCCAAACTGTTAAAAGATAATTGGCCTTCTGCTTTTTGATGTAAGAGAGTATGCTGTTGAACATCAGTTGAAAATAAATATCATGAAACTATGGGTGGTGGCAATTAATAGCAGTCATTTGATGTTCAATAATGATGGCAACATGTCTTTGCTGTTAGTGAGCTACTAGCACCAAAGATCTAAGATTATGACCAGATGCCATTTTATGATTCTCTTGCATGCACACACCGTAACATGAGAAGGGAGACGGGTCTGAGTTGTCTTTGCACAGGAATCCTGGTTTTTGCAGGTAAAGGAAATGAGTTTGTTCCCAAGAACCCGGATCTGTTACTAGATAAGAGAGATGGGTGCGTAGGACTTTGTGCCCGGGACCCTGGCCTTGCTGAAAAAAGGAGACACACTATTTAAGCTTTTCATCTTGAGCTCATCAGGACAGCTCGCAAGTTAAACCAACAGTAAAGGGAACAACAATTTATACTGCTTGAGAAGAGAGTGCTGATTAGGCAAGTGGGCTCTGGTAAGAGGCATTGCCATGGAGACTGCAGCAGAGAATGGTTAACTTGCAGCTTTTGTTCAAATTCCAACCAGGCAGGACAACTCTGGTCAAGGCATTGCCATGGGGAATGAACCAGGGAATGGTTGTCCCCCAAGCTTTGTTTAGTTAGTAAAGGCGCAATGCGTGGATATGCTCCTTCTGTCTGTAAAGGACAGCATGCACAAGTGAGCCACGCTGTGAGCCCAACTAATGATCTTAAATTGATTTTCAGTGTAATTCTTAGCAGTCAGGATTGGTTAGCATATGTTGGTCCAGACATTGCCATAGGATTGGACAATCAGAGTCTACCTGCCTGGTTTGAATTTGAACCAGTGCTGGGCAGCTAACTATTCTCTGCGACATTCTCCATGGCAATGCTTCTATCAATCAATCTCTTCTCGAGCAGTATAAATTGTTGTTCCCTTTACTGTTAGTTTACCTTGCGAGCTGTCTTGATGAATGCAAGACTAAAAGCTTCAATAGCATGTCTTTTTTTTTTCCAGTAATACTCAAGCTCTGTACTACCAAAACTACTATTTGAACCTTGGCATGTTACAGGTTTTTTTTTCAGGATACATGAGAAGTCTAGAGGAACTGAGTGACAGTGGAGTACATGTCCACAGATCCCTGAAGGTAGCTGGGCAGTTAGATAAGGAGGTCAAGAAAGCATATAGGATAGCTGCCTTTATTAGCTAAGATGCAAAATATAAAAGGTTATCCTGGAACTCTAATTAAGCACTAGGCCTCAGCTGGAGTACTGCATGCAGTTTGATTTGCACTGGAAAGATACAAAGATGATTTAGGGGATGTTGCCTGGACTGAAGAATTTTAGTTATAGGTAGGCTAGGGTTGTTTTCTTTGGAACAGAGCAGGCTGAGGGGAGACCTAATTGGTGTATAAAATTGAGTGGTATAGATAGAGTTAATAGGAAGGCCTTTTTCCCCTTGATTGGGGGGCCCATAACTAGGGGGCATAGGTTTAGGGTGAGAGGTAAGAAATCTTTTCATTCTGAGGGTGCTGGGGATCTGGAACTTACTCACTGTGACGGTGGTAAAGGCAGAAACCCTCATAACATTTAAAAAGTATTTGGAAAAGCACCTGAAATGCTGTAATCTACAAGGCTTTGGACCAGAGCTGGAAAGTGTGATTAGGCTAGATTGTTACTTGTGTGCTAGCACAGACAATGGTCTGAATGGCCTCTTCTGTGCTGTAAATTTCTATGACTCTATGGCAACAGTTATATAATTCAGAATGTTGTGACTGCAGGGACCCAGTTAAGGAAATTTTGCTTGGTCTTGATGACAACTCTAATACCTTTAAAATTGTTGAACTCCATACATTTGCTATTCTCTTAAGGTAATTCCATATGAAATTACCTCTTGGTTTTTAAAAATGTTTAATAGATGCAAGTTTGTAAGCTGGGAGCTTGTAAGCTTAATGGCTAAACCATTAAGACCTGCCACTCTTATTTGAAATTCCAAAATCTTTTAGACCTTGCCAGCTGCGAAATCCTGATGATGTCTGTTGGATTGCTGGGTAGTATGTCCTGCATTATTTTGGGCACTATCTATAATGTTGAAACCTGATTTTTAGAATTTCAAGAAAGTTGAATATGGGATGGGACTTCCCTCAGGATTTCAGTTCCCTGTTCTACTGCCCATTTCCACCTTGAAGAAGCTGCATGGGTGTCAGCACTTGCATCCTATTGGATCAGAGACTGAGCCTTGAAAGGAGTACACATTATGGATATTATTTTGTTTCAATTTGTACATTGATGATCATTTCAGTATGTCACCAAAATTTATGCTGCAAGACCCCTTTTTATAAGAGAGAGGAGCTGAGGGGACACTGAAAGATTTTATGGGTATGGATTCACATGATTTATCCATGTTGCCCTACCCTTCCTCCAACCCACCCTTTCCCAAAGTTGATGGTTAAGACATTTATAAAACAAAAAGTAAAGTTGAAGGCATAGTTCCTGACTTTCCGGTATTGGCCCATCTATGAAATGTGCTAGTGATATCATGTCCTGGAATATAGTTGAAAACATTAGCTAGAATTTTCTACTCATCCAAACAAATAGATGACATGTGACAATTATCTCACTCTGGTGTAAAATGTATGGTTCGTTTGCAATAGGATTAACTTCATTATGCAATTCTTTGACCCATTAAGCAATCATGTTCCAAAATAAGCATTAAATTTTAAAAGAACTCTCTCTCGGTACTACCTAAAAAAAATGTTCTGTAATACTTTAAAGCTTGCTGGAAACCTGTGTATTGAATCTTCACAACTGCTAGACTGAACTGACATTGAGTAGGAATTCACACCTTTCATTGACTTGGGTTCAAAACTTTGACTAGCTGAGAACTTTTTTAGTTGTGTTCTTGCATCAGAATTGGGAGGAATATTTGATTTCATGGTAACTACTGAAGATACATTTAATGGATTGATCATCTGAAGTGCCGTATCTGGCTGGAACTATCAACGTGATAGATCAACAGATTTAAATATACTTATCATAAATAAGTAATATAAATCTCTCCTGTTAGGGCTGTTGTCATTTTGCCAGCCTACTCAATGGCATGAGAGTGCCTGAGGGCAGCTTCATTCTCAACCTTAAGTACCCATCCAATTTCATTCCCAAAATGGTAATATGCATGACCTGCTCAGCATAGGTCACTGCAAAAGTAAGTATTTTTAATAGATTCTTTTGTATTCTTTCCTTTTGGCGAAAATTGTTTTCTTTTTCAATTGAATCAATAACATTTTTAGTAACATTTTAATAAACTTAATTTTCCAATTATGAAACTAAATCATGTCTTTTGAACAATTCCAGCATTCCAGCTTTATTCCCAGAGTCTCCACGCTGGCTTCTTGCAACCAGACAGATTGCGAAGTGTAAGCAAATGCTGCGAAGTATAGCAGCTAGCAATGGTGTCAGCATGGATGATGAATTATACACCCCGTGCAATGTGTTTAATGGTATGTGACACGCTGTGAATTTGTAATAGAAAACCCGATTGAGCTCCATTAGTGTGTTCTAACACATTAGTATAGAACAAGTCCACCAAGCCTGTTCCTTACTTAAAGTGCATTTCACTTTCCCACTTAGCTGCATGTAGAAAGCTCTACATAAATAAACTTGACAAGCCGTCTATACCCCTGCTTCCTCCACCATCCCTCTATCTCCACAATTCCACAAACATTTTCTGGTTGCAGTACTTCTGCAAGCACACAAACAGTTATGCTCTGTCTAATATTTGATTATCAATTTATTCTTGTAACCTACAATTATGGGCAGGATATTGAGAACGGTGGGGTGGAGCCCCCTCGCGGCCCCATAAAATGACGCGGGATGACACGTCGGGCGGAACTCCCGACTCACCCCGCGTCATTTCATTATCCAGGTCGGCGGGGGCGCAGCCAAATCAGCTGTGCACCCACTGACCTGTCAACGGCCAATTGAGACCATTTAAAAAGTAATTGAACTCGTTTAAGGACCTGCCCGTCCAACCTTAAGGTTGGCGGGCAGGCCGGGAGCCCTGGCAGGCTTCAGAGAAGGCATGAAACCTCATCCCGGGGCGGGATGAGGTTTCATGTAGGTTTTTAAAAGTTTAATTAAAATTGATGGACATGTCCCAACTCATGTGACACTGTCACATGAGGAGACATGTCAGGGAAATTTTATTTTTCTATATTTAACATTTTTGAATTTGTTGCCGACCCCCCTGAGGCAACACTTTGCCTCAGGGAGATGAGTGCGCTCTTTCGTGCGCATGCGCGAAAGAGTGCACCCTCGGCTTAGGGAATCTCTCTTTCCCCCCCCCGCCCCCCCCCCGCCTTGCACAGGGGGCGCATAGCGCTTCCTGGCGGACGTCATGCTGGGTGGGCCTTAATTGACCCACCCACGTAAAATTGCGGTGCGTCCCCAATTTGGGGTGCCGATCGGAGGCACGCCTGCACGTGCCAGGTCCTGAACTTCCCCCCCCTGACAGGGGGAAAATTCTGCCCTATGTTTTCAACCATGTGTATCTGAAACAAAACCGGCTGGAGATGCAACAAATCTGTCAGCATCTAGGGAAGAACAAAGGCAGGTTAATATTTTGAATGACCTTCCAATGAACTGAAGAAAAGATGAAAAAGTACTTCATAGAATTTTCTGAGGTTAGGTGACTGCACTTCGAAGTAATGCCTTGTAAAGCATTTTGGAAAGTTTGAGCAACATAATTTGAAATATAAATACACATTTTTCTCTTTAAACCTATCATCAGTCTGTTAACTGTTGTCTGCCAAAGAAGCAGATATTAAGATGGTTGACCAAAAGAGGTAGATGTTGAGGAGGATCTGAAAGGGCTGGAGGGGCAGTGGGATTTAGGAAGGAAGTTCCAGTGTATGTGGAAGCATGGTTGCTAGTGGAGGACAATTTATTTATTCTTGGGATGTAGACATAACTAGTAAGGTTGACGTATTGACCATCCCTAGTTTCCCTGAATGCCTGAGGGGCTCACTGGATTATTTTAGAGGGCAGTTAATCAACTATACTGGACCAGAGTCACATATAGGCAAAAACTGGGTACGGGTGACTGTTTTCCATCCCTAAAAGAGGTTAATGAACCAGTTTTGGGTGTTTGTGACAATCCAACACCTTCAAGGTGATTTACTCTTTCTAGCTTATTATTTCCAGATCATCAAATTGCCATCTCTTTCAGTTATGAACATGCCTTTTAACATTTTAGAGACCAGTGTCACATTTCTCCTCAATGTTCTGCTCTCCACTGAAAACAAATTCAGTTCTTTGAGTCTCTCCTAATAACTTTAGCCATAAATTTGAAAACAAAGCTGAATGCATCAGGCAGCATCTATGGAGACAAGTTAACATTTCAGGAATATAAACCACAACGTTAATGTTCTTTTTAAGTAGGAACAGTTGGGCACATTATTCAAAATATGTTATGAGCATCTTATTACATGTTATTACATGAATATTTTCCTTCAGTGCATTAAAGATTATTACTGAGAGCTTTGCTTCCTTCTTCCCCTACCCCACCCCCACCGCCCTCAACCACAGAGATGGATTCCATGTTTGGCGAGTATACGCAGCCTCGTCTGTATACTTTCTGCGATATGGTGACCACGCGAGTCATTTGGAAGAACATCTTGATACTGGGGTTTACCACGTAAGTAAAGCTGTTTAGCAATAAACTTTTTCTGCTACCCAAGATCCACTTGTTTTATTTCAGAAATGGGTTGAAATATTGCCCTGCAATCTTGGATGCACATTGATCAGTTTGCACCTCTAATGTGGTGTAACAACGACTTGCATTTATGTAGCACCTTTATTCTCGAAAAAAAAACCCTAATATGACATACAGGTTTAATCAAAAGTATAGATCGGAAACCAAAGAAGCAGATATTAAGATGGTTGACCAAAAGAGGTAGCTGTTAAGGAAGATCTGAAAGGGCTAGATGGGCAGTAGGATTTAGGAAGGAAGTTCCAGAGTATGTGGAATAGGAGGGGAAAGCATGGTTGCCAACTGGGAGGCTTACTGAACTATTTTAGAGTACAGTCAGTCACCTACTCTGGACTGGAGTCACATGTAGGCAAAACTGGGTAAGGGTGACTCTTTTCTTTCCCTAAAAGATATTAATGAATCTGTTTGGTTCATTGATTAATGAATTAGACAGTTCAACACCTTCAAGGTGACTTACTGATCCTAACTTCTTATTTCCAGATTATCAAACTGCCTTCATGATGTACAGGTGGCCAGAAAGTATGTGTGTTGGGGCCCAGGTTGTGGCGGGGTGGCATTGTATGATTGGATTAAGTTACAGAGAGAATGAGAATGAAAATGTAAAATTTGAGGCAATATGGAACTTTATTTGCAGTCACAGAGTAGGTTGAGGTAATCAGCATTCTGGTTCAAAAACCAAGATGGTGACACTGAGACTGATGCGGTCATTGGCAAGGGATCAGAGTTTCTAGCAGGGGCCAGAGATGAGTATGGCTTTAGTCTTTCCAGTACTTAGTTGAAGAAAGTTGTTGCCGTACTGCTTGTCTGCCCTCTAATCTTGGATGTGCTGCAAAGATAGTGGCTGGTGGAATGGTGAAAAGAGGTGATAGAGCACTGGAGCTGTGTGTCATCAGCATTGATATTTAGACTGAGCCCATGTTTTTGGACAATGTCACCATGGAGAAGCATGTGAATGAGGGGGGAACCAAGGATAAATCGTTGTAGAACAATGCTGGGGCTGGAAGAGAATCCATTGCTGGAGATTCATAGGCTTTGATCAAATAGGTAAAACCCAGCCAAATGAGGTCAGCCCTGCCAAGTTGGACAGTAGTAGATAGGAATTGGGGAAGGATGGTGTGGTTGACCATATCAAAAGCTGCAGAAAGACTGAGGAGTGTGATGCAGCATGGCTATAGTTACAGAGAATGTGTGAAAAGAGTTTGAATGTTCCTAACCTAGTTTCTTGTGAACACAAAAGGACATATTATTTCATGGAATGCAACCTTTCAAGTTGGAAAGTTGGCTGTTATTAGGAACCGTGACTTAGATGCAGTTCCTTGGGTGGGGATTAGATGCATGGCTGAGTATTGTGTAATAGCCTGTGCCTAACAGTGACTGCACTTCAATGTTTTGGGAAGTCCTAATACAGGAAAGGTGGTATGTGAATGTTATTTCTTTGACCTTGCATAAATTACTTTTTGTAGTGTGGCTTTTATAAGAATATTTTAAATTCTTGCAAAAGAGTTTGTGAAGCCACTGGAGAAAATGTAATCAACTACTGGTATACTGGATGAGACCAGAGTTCTACTAGAGACACTACTTTGCAAATTAAATAATTATAATAAAATTTCCTTTATGATTAAAATTAACTTTTTATTGAGTTTAAACCAATAAAAAATGGGACCTATGGTGCCTGTGTCAATGCTGACTCCATCAATGCTATTCTATTCTCATTTCCCTCTTTTTCCCTGTTACATTTTATTTTTCCTGTTTATCTAATTCCCTCAAGTGCTCTAATTAATTGACTCAACTTAAATAGCCACATCCTGTAGATGGTGAGGGTGGGAGTAAAAAGAATTCTCCTAATTTTCCTCCTTTGTGCTTCCTTTACTGATTCTCTTTTGAACTTCTTGGGTTATGCCATGGTGAAGGATGCCAACGAGTAGTTGAAAAGTGGTGCAAACATACAAGATATTTAAAGTCAGGAATGCAGTTGGAAAAGGCCATAAAAATGGGCAAATCAAATTTTGAGTTTATTTAGGAATGCACAAAAAAAGATGTGATTACTAAACTGAGAAAATAGTTTTGCCAAAGTTCACATCCTACATGTAGTTTTGGATACCCTTAAAAGGTTATTGGATTGAGTCATGGGCCGGGATTTTCCAGCCCCGTCATGGCGAGACCCATCGTGGGAGATTCAGTGGCCTACCCAAAAGTCCATTGACTTTCGGCGGGACCAGACGATCCTGGCGGTGGGTGGGGCTGGAAAACCCCACCCATTGGCACTCTCCTAGCTGGATTATGTTTCCATTCTATTCCTATACATTGGTCACATATCTGTTATTCTAAACTATTCATCCTCCTGCAGTTTCTTGCATTCTTCCTTAGTTTGCCATGATGGTCAACAAATTTTGACATTCTCTTAATGCACAGCTCCAAATCGTTTTAAAGGAGTGGTCACAACAGAGATCCATGCAACATGCTACCGGTTACATCTCAAGAATCAAAAATACTCCACTTATCCCCTTCTCTGCTTTCTATCCTCCAGCTACTCTGAGACATACTGCCGTTTTAGCTTCTAGTACCATGAACTCTACGTGGCACCATTTAGATAACGGTTCTTTTGAAAATCCACGCGTAATCGCTTCATTACCTTAGTCTACACTCAGTTTCTTTATTTAATTTGATTAATATTATTCACTCTTTAATAAGCAGTGTTGTGTTCCTGAAGGATCATCCCTTTCTAATTATTAACCTAATGTTGTCCCAGCTTGTGCTGTCTAGCAGTTCTCCTACTACTGACACAAGGCTCTTTTAATCACCCAAAAGTGAGCCATGTGCAAATTGGCACAGGGCAAATAAGATTAGAGAGATGAATGTGTGGCTCAAAGACTTGTTGGTAGAAGTGGGTTCCGGTTCATGAGGCACTGGCATCAGTACTGGGAAAAGTGAGGGATGTACTGTTAGGACAGTCTACTCCTGAACTGTGCTGGAACAAGTGTTCTTGTGCATCGCATAACTAAGGAAGTAGGAAGGGTTTTAAACTAAATAGTGGAGGACAAGGGATCACATGGGAAGATGTGGCATATCAAAGAGTGGTATATCAAAAGAGCAGAGACAATGTAAGAGAGGAATATATTAATATGGGAAATGATAAACAGACCATGACAGGAAGGGTCAGAAAGTACAAGTCTAAGAGTAAACCAATAGATAAAGCTAGAAGTTACAAAAATAATAAAAGGACAAAACTTAAGGCTCTGTATCTGAATGCATGTAGCATTTGAAACAAAACAGATGAACTGATAGTGCAAATAGAGATAAATAAGTATGATCTAATTGCCATTACAGAGACAAAGCTGCAGGATGGCTTAAATTGAGACCTGAATATTGAAGGAGATGTGACTTTTAGGAAGGATAGGAAGTTAGGAAAAGGTGGGGGGTTGGGGTGGCTCTGTTAATAGAAGACAACATTAGCACAATAGAAAGAGATGACCTAAGTTCAGGAAACCAGGATATAGAAGTGGTTTGGGTAGAGATGAGGAATGACAAAGGCAAGAAGTCACTTGTGTGAGTAGTGTACAGGCCCCCTAACAGTAATCACACGGTAGGATGGGGTATGAAGAAGAAATAGTAGGAGCTTGCAGAAAGGTGCGGTGATTTTAATGTACGTATGGGCAGTAGCGTAGATGACAAATTTATAGAATGTTTTCAGGATAATTTCTTAGATCAGCATGTTCTGGAGCCAACCAGGGAGCAGGCTATATGAGACCTGGTATTGTGCAACAAGATAGGATTATTCATGACCTCATAGTGAAGGTGCCCCTATGTAGCAGTGATTGTGCTAATGTTGTCTTCTATTAACAGAGCCACCCCAACCCCCCACCTTTTCCTAACTTCCTATCCTTCCTAAAAGTCACATTTCCTTCAATATTCAGGTCTAAATTTAAGCCACCCTGCAGCTTTGTCTCTGTAATGGCAATTAGATCATACTTATTTATCTCTATTTGCACTATCAGTTCATCTGTTTTGTTTCGAATGCTACATATTATGATATGATTAAATTTTACATTCAGTTTGAGGGAGAGAAGAATGGCGCCAAGACTGGTACTTTAAACTTAAATAAGGGCAATTACAAGTGCATGAAAGTAGAGCTAGCAAAAGTGAACTAGAAATTTAGGATAAGGGATAGGTCCATAGAGATGCAGCGGCAGACATTTATGGGGATATTTCAAAATATACAGAATAGATACATTCCAACGAGAAAATTCGAAGGGGGGAATCCACCATACATGGTTAACTAAAAAAGTTAAAGATAGTATCAAACTTAAAGAAAAGGCACAGATGGGTGGCAGGTCAGAAGATTGGATAGAAAATAAAGAACAGCAAAGAATGACAAGATTAAGGAAGGAAAAATTAGAGTACGAGAGAAAGCTAGCTAGAAATATAAAGACAGAGTTTCTATAGATTTTTTAAAAAAGTTAGTGAGCATTGATCCTATAGAAAGTGAGCCTGGGGAACTAGTAAAGGAAAATAAGGAGATGGCAGATGAATTGAACTGATATTTTGCATCGGTATTCACCATAGAGGATACAAGTAACATCCGAGAAATAGCTGTAAATCAGGAATTGGAAGGGAGGGAGGAACTCAGGAAAATTGCAATCACCAGGGATGTGATACTTGTCAACTCGTAGATCCAATAAGTTGTCAAGTTCCTGGGTTCTGATAGATTTCATCCTAGGGTCTTGAAACAAGTGGCTAGTGAGATAGTTGATGCATTGGTTTCAATTTTCCAAAATTCATTCAATCCGAGGAAGGTTCCATTAGATTGGAAAATAGCAAATGTAACTCCTTTATTCAGAAAGGGAGGGAGATAAAAAGCCGGAAACTATAGGCTTAACATCCATCATAGGGAAAATGTTAGAAGCTATTATTAAAGACCTTGTAATAGAGTACTTGGAAAAATTCAAGGTAATCGGACAGAGTCAACACGGTTTTATGAGAGGGAAATCATATTTAACCAGTTTATTGGAGTTCTTTGAACAAATAACAGGTGCTTTGGATAAAGGGGAACTGGTGGATGTACTGTAC
Source organism: Cetorhinus maximus (assembly GCF_964194155.1). Classification (NCBI taxonomy): domain Eukaryota; kingdom Metazoa; phylum Chordata; class Chondrichthyes; order Lamniformes; family Cetorhinidae; genus Cetorhinus; species Cetorhinus maximus. The sequence continues at coordinate 126,905,366 of NC_135884.1, forward strand.
TTAGATTTTCAGAAGACATTTGATAAGGTGCCTCATCAAAGGTTATTGTGTGAAATAAAAGCTCGTGGTGTAGAGGGTAACTTATTGGTGTGGATAGAAGATTGGCTAGCTAACAGACTAGGAGGAGGCATAAGTGGGACTTCTGGTTGGTAGAATGTGACAAGTAGTGTGACACAGGGAACAGCGTTGGGGCCTCAATTCTTTACAATTTGTATAAATGATTTGGATGAAGGGATTGATGGTATAATTGCTAAATTTGCTGATGACACAATGATAAGTAAGAAAGTAAGTTGTGATGAGGACATGAGGCTACAGAAGGATATATATAGGTTAGGTGAGTGGGCAAAGATCTGGCAAATGGAGTATAATGTGGGAAAATGTGAGGTTGTCCATTTTGTCAGGACAAATAAGAGGCATATTATCTAAATGGCGAGAGATGCAGAGGGATCTGGGTGGCCTAATGTATGAATTGCAGAAGGTTAGTTTGCAGGTGCAGCAAATAATTAATAAAGCAAATAAAATGTTATCATTTATTGCAAGGAGAATCGAATACAAGAATAGGGAGGCTATGCTTCAGTTATACAGGGCACTGGTGAGACCACACCTGGAGTACTGTGTACAGTATTGGTCCACTTATTTAAAGAAAGATGTAAATGCATTTAAAAGCAATTCACAGAAGGTTTATTAGATTAATACCTGGAATGGGCAGTTGTCTTATGAGGGAAGGCTGCACAGGCTAGGCTTGTATTCCCTGGCGTTTAGAAGAGTAAGAGGCAATTTGACTGAAACATATAAGATCCTGAAGGGACTTGACAGGGTAGATGTGGAAAGGATCTCTAACTCGGCCACCCTTTTAGAATAAGGGGTCCATTTTGGACAGAGAAGAGGAAAAGATTTTCTCCGCGGGTTGAGAGACTTTGGAATTCTCTTCCTCAAAAGACTGTTGAAGCAGAGTCCTTGAATATCTTTAAGGCAGAGGTAGATAGATCCTTGATAAGCTAGGGGGTGATAAGTTATTGGGGGTTGGCAGGAATGTGAAGTTGAGCTTAAAATCAGATCAGCCCTGATTTTACTGAATGGCGGAGCAGGCTCGAGAGGCTGAGTGGCCTACCCCTGCTCCTAATTTGTATATTCTTTTGTAAAGTGTAGCATTCACTACCCATTGGTCTTCTAGGGCAATTCCTGTTCCCAAAGAATGGTACTTCAGCTAATTGATACCTTGAGCATTTAAATACACAATACATTAAACTACATTTAAATAACTTCAAAAATTTAAGTTTCCTCAAGCCACATAGTAACTTGTATAATATACACATTCCTTCCTTCTTCTCATCTATAAACACAATGACAAAATATTTATTTAGCATCTCTTATAGCAGATAGTAAGGTAACTTCCTCGATCCTTTATTGGCTTCATCGCTTTCTGGCTATCCACTTGCTCTGGGTGATAAAAGTAGCATGAGACTTTTTTATCTTACATATTGACTACTGGTCTTGTCTTACATACTTTAAAGTTCTTTCTTTTATGCCATCAGTTTCTCAGTATTCTTTGCTCTCTAGCTTACCACTACTAGTGTCCTTGACTTGACATGGGGTTGACCTTCTTTGAAGTCATACATTTGTTACTGCTTTTGTGATTTGTGACCAACATTGACATAATATTCTTTGGTATATCTTTTGGAAAAAGTAAATTGCTATTACTTAATAATAATTTGGTTAAATTGAATAAAGTTTTCTCTCTGTTAATAAATCAAATGGAGAATTCAGGAGAAACGACTTTACCCAGAGAGTGGTTAGAATGTGCAATCCACGAACACAAAGCTGAATACCTTAAATGGATCTAAGAGGAGCTTAGATAAGCACATAAAACCAAAAGGGACAGAAGACAGGAATTGCTGATAAGATTAAATTAAGAGGGCGAGAGGAGAATATCTTTTTTGGAGAATAAGCAACAGCCTAGACCTGTTGGGCCAGATGACCTGTTTCTGCATTGTAAACTATAATTCTATGTAGTTTTTAGTTCTTTAGGAAAATCTCTACTGTTCCTAATGGTACTGATTTTATTTTTTACTGGTGGCGTTCTACAGATGTTGACAGCGTTCTAGTAATTTTCCCAAGTCATCAGTCTTCATGTATAAGCCTGGAGAGTGAACAATAGTGTCTATTGGACCATGGAGGGCACTCTCCAGGCTCATAATTGAGACTGGAAGAAATTCTGCTAAACAATAAAAGATGGCTTCCCGCACTCTTGTTCAAGAAATAAAAATTTTTAACCTGAAGACAAATTGGTACTTTCACCTTTCACTGAGATTTAAAGTTGACTGGTTTGTGTAAAATAAAAATGCCTATTTATTACTATCTTACCACTATCTATGATTCTACTTTCCCTCCTCTGAATTTTGATGCTGGTTAATGTGTTAGCCATTGCAAGGAGTCCACTGAGAGGGAATAACCTTATTCGTTTCATCTCAGGTTCATTGGCAGTGGAATCCAGAATTGCTTTTCCCAAAACCTCGTTGCTTATAGTCCCAGCTTCCACTTGAGCTATTTAGTCATTACTGGTGCTGAAGGTGTGGCCCTTCTTTTCCTATATTTTACCGTGAACAAGTTTGGCCGACGTGGTATTCTACTGCTGTCAACAATCATCACAGGAATGTCGTCACTATTGTTGCTTGCTCTTATACAATGTAAGTATAGGTGATTGCTACAGATTTTTAGCATGGAATAGAAACATGTTCGAATTTCTAACACATAGCTATAATATTTGTAGTGTCTGTTGCCATTAATTGTAGTTCCTGGTGAGAAATTTTATAATAACTACAAAAACCTACTCTACTGGATCATCTAGATAAAGTCATCTGGGACAACAATCTTTCAGAATGGTATAAGTGAAATATTTTGGCTTGTGTAAAAAGAGAAAAGGAGCAAAGCGATGGGTCTTAGATTGATTTTAATCTCTTCCAACTTTGCACACAGTTGCTAAATTGCACACACAAGTGAAAAAGTTGCTTAGATTGCAAAAATGACAGACTTACTGTGCAATTCTACAAGAACATTGCTGTTCAAGAACATAATGGGAACGTTGCTGGATTCTGTGGGTGAGATTGTCATGTTTGACATATGGTGACTTGTAGCCAAACTGAGGACCTAAAACAAACCACTAATTTCTAGGATAGGCAATGGAACAGCTGCTGAAAGGTAATAGTGCTCTAAAGCTTTCCACTATACAGTATAGATTAGGAAGTTCTAGGTTTTATCCCTGACTTTTACTGCCTTAGTGAATATTACCTGAGCTTTGGTGAAGCCACAGTCCAATGGTTTGGGCATATTGGCCAGAGTTCTTGCTCTTAATCACCTCAATGACTACCCCATGAAAAATGTATCTGGTGGATGTTGGTTAGGGGCACAATTACTGTTGCCAGTAGGCAAGGGAGGATGAAATAAAGAAAATATTTGGTAAAATTGAAGTTCATGGGAATTTGAGGGTAGGAAAGCTCTCCACTGGTTGGAGTCATACTGAATATAAAGGAAAATGGTTCTCCTTGTTGCAGGCTAATCAGCTGAGCTCCAGGGCATCACTACAGGAGTTCATCAGGGCATTGCCCTGAGCTCAAACATCTTCCCTCCAACATAAGGTCAGAAGTGGCGATGTTCATTGATGATTGTAGCGTGTTCAGCACCATTCCCAATTTTTCAGATAATGAAACAGTCCGTGACTCCATGCAGCAAGACATGGACAACATTTAGGCTTGGCCTGATAAATGGCAAGTAACATTTGTGCCACATCAATTGTCCAACAGTGACCATCTCTAACAAGAGAGAGTCTAACCACCTCACCTTGATATTCAATGGCATGACAATCACCAAATCCCCTACTATCAACATCCTGTGGGTCACCACTTACCAGAAACTTAACTGGACCAGTCCTACAAATACTGTGGCTACAAGACTAGATCAGAGTTTGGTTATTCTGCGGTGAATGACTCACCAGATTCCCCAAAGCCTTTCCACCATCTACAAGGTACAAGACAGGAATGCGATGGAATATGTTGCACTTGTCTTGACGAGTACAGCTCAAAGAATGCTCAAGAAGCTCAAACCCTCTGAGGCAAAGCAACTGCTTGATCAGCACCCTATCCACCACCTTAAACATTCACCCCTCCACCACTGGCACACCATGGCTGCAGTGTGTACCATCTACATGATGCACTGCAGCAACTCACCAAGGCTTCTTGGACAGCAACTTCCAAAACTGTGACCTGCACCAGCTAGAAGAACAAGGGCAGTAGGTGCTTGGGAACACCACCACTTGCCAGTTCCCCTCCAACTCAATCCTTCCTAACTTGAACATATTACTTAATCTTTCCTGAGTCAAAATCTTGTAACTCTACCGCATCAAAATTGTGAGTATACCTACACCACTTGGACTGCAATGGTTCAAGAACACAGCTCACCATCACTTTCTCACGAGCAGTTAGGGGTGGGTAATAAATGTTGAACTTGCCAGCAATGTCCATACCCTGTGTGTGAATAAAAATAACCTTGGTAAATTGGTAGAAGTCCCTTTAAAAATAAGGTGCTATTTCTACCATTTCTCTGACATTTGTGTAATTTCCCTGGTTACCTACCCAGTTTATTCTGAAGTTCTATTTTTATTTTTCAACTAGTGCTACTCAAGTGTATGAAAATTGAACTTTGGGGTACGTGAATAAAACCTTATTTGAGGAGCTAGTGTTACGTTTGCTTCCATTGAGCCAGGAGAATAGAATTTTATTTTGTAGAAATTTCTACTGAGTATATTAATATTTTGCCTATATTTTAAACATGTTCTTTTTCAACAACTTGTATTTATATAGTGCCTTTAACATAATACAACACTCCAAAGAGCTTCAGAAGATCATCATAAAGCAAAATATGACACCGAGCTATATAAGGAGATATTAGGTCAGGTGGCCAAAAACTTTGTCAGAGGTAGGATTTGAGGAGTGTCTTAAAGGAGAAAAGTGAGGCGGAGAGGTGTTGGGAGGGTATTCCATAGTTTAGGGCTCATGCCTCCCTAATTGCATTTCTTTAAAATTTAAGACCCTAGTTTCAGACTTGCCTACATCACTCTCTCACGCTTGAAATGAAATTTCATCAAATTATGGCTACTTTTTCCAAACTGATTTGCCCAATCTGGAAGATTAAAAGCCTCTGGATTATCGCATTACCTTTGTTACATGCTTGCCTAATTTGCAGAACCACAAAGGTAATAATCTCCAGATTACTATCTGAGCCACGTGCAAATTGGCGTAGGTTAAATAAGATTAGAGAGGTAAATGCATGGCTCAAAGATTGGTATGGGGGAAATGGGTTTCGATTCATGGGGCACTGGCACCAGTACTGGGGAAGGAGAGAGCTGTTAAGTTGGGACGGGCTTCATTTGAAACATGCTAGGACCAGTGTCCTGGCGAATCGTATAACTAGGGTTGTAGATGGGACTTTAAACTAATTAGTAGAGGGGAGGGTTCAATTGAAGGGAAGTTTAAAAAGTCAAAAAGAAATGCAAGAGCAAAGGTGCAGGGTCGGGGAGAGGCGAACAATAATCAAAGTATAACAGGAAGGGGCAGAAAATATAAGCAGAAGAATGCAGCAGAAATTAGAACCAGAAATGAGTAAAAATGGTAAAAAGTCAAAGCTTAAGGCTCTTTATCTGAATGCACGCAGCATTTGTAACAAGATAGATAAGTTTACTGCACAAATAGAAATAAATGGGTATGACTTGATAGCTATTACAGAGACATGGTTGCAGGGTGACCAAGACTGAGAATTCAATATTTAAGGGTATTTGACGTTCTGGAAAAATAGACAAAAAGGAAAAGGAGGTGGGATAGCTTTGTTAATAAAGGAAGGTATCAGTGCCGTGGTGAGTAGTCATATAGGTGCAATAGATCGTGATGTGGGATCAGTTTGGGTGGAAATAAGGAATAGCAAGGGGAAGAAGCCACGGTGGGAATTGTCTATAGGCCCCAGAAGAGCTGCCTCACTCTAGGACAAAGTATAAATCGGGAAATAATGGAGGCGTGTAAGAAAGGTGCTACAATTGTCATGGGTGATTTTAATCTGCATATTGACTGGACAAATCAGATTGGCAGGGGTAACATGGAAGATGAATTTGTAGAGTGCATCAGGGATTGTTTCTTAGAGCAATACATTACGGAGCCTACCCAGGAATGGGCTATTTTAGGTCTAGCAATGTGTAATGAGGTGGGATTAATAAGAGATATCGTAGTTAAGGATCCTCTAGGGAGCAGCAATCACAACATGGTAGAATTTCTAATTCAGTTTGAGGGCGAGCAACTCTGCTCTCAAACCAGTGTCCTCAACTTAAATAAGGGTAATTACAGAGGTATGAAGAAAGAGTTGTCTAAAGGGGGCTGGGAAAATAGACTAAGGGAAGGGTCAGTGGATAAGCAGTGGCAGACATTTTAAGCAGAAATTTCATAACGCTCAGCAAAAATTTATCCCGGTCAAAAAGAAGGACTCAATGAGAAGGATGAACCACCCGTGGTCAATAAAGATGGTCAAGGAGAGTATCCAATCAAAAACTAAAGCATACAAAGTAGCAAAAAGTAGTGGTGGGCTAGAGGATTGGGATTTTTTTAGGAACCAGCAGCAGATGACTAAAAAGCTAATAAAGAGGGCAAAAATTGATTGTGAAAGTAAATTGGCAAGAAATATAAAAACAAATGGCAAGAGCTTCTACGGGTATATAAAAAGAGAGTGGCTAAATTGAGCATGGGACCCTTGGAGGATGCGACTGGAGAATTGATAATGGGGAACAGGGAAATGGCAGATCATTTAAACCAATATTTTGCATTGGTCTTCACAGTGGAGGACACTATAAACATCCCAAAGATATCAGGTAAGCAAGGAGCTAATGGGTGGAAAGCTGTTGTAACAGCCTTTATCACGAGGGACAAAGTATTTGACAAACTAATGGGACTAAAGGCAGACAAGTCGCCAGGACCTGATGGCCTGCATCCAAGGGTTTTAAAACAAGTGGCTGCAGAGATAGTGGAGGCATTGGTCGAAATATTCCAGAACTCACTGGATTCCAGGAGGGTCTCAGCAGATTGGAAAACTGCTAATGTGATGTCCATGTTCAAGAAGGGAGGGAGATAGAAAGCAGGAAACTATAGGCCAGTCAGCCTAACATCTGTTGTAGGGAAAATGCAAGAGTATTATTAAGGAAGAAATAGCAGGACATTTAGAAAAGCTTAACGCAATTGAACAGAGTCAACATGGTTTTGTGAAAGGGAACTCATGTTTGACAAATTTACCAGAGTTCTTTGAGGATATAACAAGCAGAGCTGATAAAGGGGAACCGGTAGATGTAGTGTATTTGGATTTCCAGAAGGCATTTGATAAGGTGCCACATAAAAGGTTATTGCACAAGATATTTGGGCATTCACGGTATTTGGGGTAATGTATTAGCATGGATTGAGGATTTGTTAACACACACAAGAAAGAGAGTCAGGATTAATGAGCCTTTTCCAGGTTGGAAAGATGTAATTAGTGGAGTCCCACAAGGATCAGCCCTGGGGCCACGATTATTTACTATCTATATCAATGACTTGGAGGAGGGGGCAGAGTGTAATGTATCCAAATTTGCTGACGATACAAAAATAGGTGGGAGGGCATGTTGTGCTGAGGACATAAAGAATCTGCAAGGGGTTATAGATAGGTTGAGTGAGTGGGCGAAAACTTGGCAGATGGAGTTTAATGTAGGAAAGTGTGAGGTCATGCATTTTGGTAGGAAGAATCAAAAGGCAGACTGTTAAATGGAGAGAGACTCCAAAAAAGTGCAGCACAGAGGGATCTGGGTGTTCTTGTGCATGAAACACCAAAACGTTGGTATGCAGGTGCAGCAAGTAATTAAGAAGGCAAATGGAATTTTGGCCTGTATTGCTAGGAGGTTGGAGTTTAAAAATAGGGAAGTCTTGTTACAACTGTACAGGGTGTTGGTGAAGCCGCGCCTGGAGTACTGTGTACGGTTTTGGTCCCTGTATTTAAGAAAGGATATAGTGGTATTGGAGGCAGTTCAAAAGAGATTCACTAGGCTGATTTCTGGGATGAAGGGGTTGACTTATCAAGAACGGCTAAACAGGTTAGGCCTTTATTCATTAGAGTTTAGAAGAATGAGGGTTGATCTTTTTGAAACATACAAGATTCTGAGGAGGCTTGACAGGGTAGATATTAAGATGATGTTCCCACTAGTGGGGGAATCTCGAGCTAGGGGATATAGTTACAAAATAAGGGGACACTCATTTAAAACTGAGATGCGAAGGAATTTCTTCTCTCAGAGGGTGTGCATGTCTGGAATCCTCTACCCCAGAGAGTTGTGGAGGTTGGATCACTGGAAATATTTAAAGAGGAGGTAGATAGATTTTTGAAATATCGGAAAGTTGAGGGCTTTGAGGAGCTGGCACGAAAGAGGAGTTGAGGCCTGGGGCAGATCAGCCATAATCTTATTGAACAGGGGGGCAGTCTTGAAGGGCCAAATGGCCTACTCCTGCTCCTATTTCTTATGTTCAACGCTATGATTACTGTTAGGGTAGCTAATAAACTATTTTCAGCAGTATTTTCCGCCCTTTGTCATTCTTTGCAAATCTGTATTGATTTGCTTGTTAAGATCAATTCTCACTACTGCCTTTATCAGGGCTGTCTAAAGGTGTGGACACTAATGGTGGGGCAATTAAAATCGGGGATCCTTAAGAGGCCAGAATTAGAAGAGCACAGATATCTGAGGGTTATGGGGCGGGGGAAGATTACAGAAATCGGGGTTGTGAGATCAAGGAGGGATTTGAAAACAAAGATGAGACTTTTAAAAGTCAAGATGTTGCTAGACCAGGAACCAAGTTAGCTCTAGGGTAGGGTCTTTCTCAGTCTGGAGTAAATTTAAATTTTCATGCACTGGGCAAAGCACAAAAAAGGATGTAACTGAAGGATTGCACATCCATTACAGAACCCTGCTCAATTTCTCTTTAATTTCAGTGGAAGAAAAACCGGTGGGTTCTGTGATCCAAATGTGATATCTGCATTTTATTTGCCTTTCTAAGAGTGCTGCCTAGGTGATGAAGTGAATTTACTTAAAGCGCTCTATATGTATATTTAAAGTGCTATAGTGGAATGCACAAAACATTTGTAATGAAACAGATGAATTTGTAGGACAAATAGGCATAAATGGGTTTGAGCTAGTAGGCATTACTGAGACATAGCAGGGTTATCAAGGTTAGGAATTAAATATCCCAGTGAAGATAGGCAAAATGGAAAAGAAGCTGGGATAGCCCTGGTAAAGGCAGTAGTGAGAACAAATCTTAACACAACAAAGCAGAGACAGTGTGGGTAGAGCTAACAAATGACAAAGAGCAGAAGACACTGCTGTAAATAGTTTATTAGGCTCCCTAACAGTAATCATAACGCTGGACAGAGTATAAGGCAGCAAATTGGGGAAGCATGTAACAAGGGTAACCTGGAGGCTTTTAATCTTCTAGATTGGGCAAACCCATTTGGAGCAAGTAGACATAATATAATGAAATTTAGTATTAAGTGTGAGAGTGATGTAGTTAAGTCTGAAACTAGGGTCTTAAATTTTAAACACATGCAATTAGGGAGGCATGAGTTAGCTGAGGTAAAGTGGGCAAGTAAGTTAAAAGATATGATTGTAGATAAGTAATGGCCAACATTTAAAGAAACATCACAATTCTCGATGAATATTCATTTCCTCTAGGAATGAAAACCCTACTGGAGAAACACTACAGCCAAGGTTAAGTAGCAAAGTTAGGGATAGTATTCAATTAATAGAGGCTTACGACACTTCTTGGCAACATTGTAAGCCTGAGGATTGGGAGGGTTTTAAAAATTAGCAAAGGATGTGCATGAAAGTAATAAAGAAGGGGATAATAGGATGAGAGTAAACCAGCAAGAAATATTAAAACAGATTGTAAAAGCTTTTACAAGTATTTATTTAAAAAATCAACAAAAGAAAACATGGGTCCCTTAGAGGTAGAGATGGGAGGAATTATAATAGAGAATAAGGAAATGGCAGAGACATTAATAACAATTATTCCTTGTCTTTTTTTTTGACCAGTAAGAAGACCCACACAATATACCAGAAAGTCTGGGGAACCAAAAGCCTCATGAGAGTGAGGAACTTAAAGTAATTATCAGTAATGGAATACATACTGGAGAAATTAATGGGGCTAAAAGCTAACAGTCTTAGGACCTAAAGGCCTACATCCTAGATTTCTAAAATAATCAATTGCAGAGATAGTGAATGTATTGATTTTGATCTTCTAGAGTTCCCTAGATTCTAGAACGGTCCCCATGGATTGGAAGGTAACAAATATAACCTTGTTCAAGAAAGGAAGGGGAGAGAGAAAATGGAAAACAAGAGGGCAGCTAGCTTGACATCAGTAGTAGGGAAAACAAGAGAATCTATTATTAAGGATGTGGCAAAAAAGCACTTGAAAATTCACAAATTGGTTAGAGTCAACACAGTGTTACGAAGAGCAACCATGTTTGTGAAATCTATTAATTTTTGAGGATGTAACTAGCAGAGTTGATCAGGGAAACCATCTGATGTAGTATATTTGGATTCTCTGAAGGCACTCACTTAGATGCTAATAATGGGTTTAAGGTATTGGGAGTAATATATTAGTTTGGATTGAGGATTGGTTCATCGATAGAAAATGGGAGAAAAGGAATAAACAGGTCATTTTCAGAATGGCAGGATGTAACTATTGAAGTGCTACAAAGATCAGTGCTTGAATCTCAGCTATTTGCAATCTATGTCAATGATTTAGAGAATGGAACTGAATATAATATATCCAAGTTTGCTGATGATACAAAGAAAGGGAAAGTAATTTGCATTTTTTGCCATTTTGCTTTTATTATAGTAAATGTTGGGATTCAGAGGGTTTTGTATGTCCTTGTACACGAATTACCGAAAGTTAACATGCAGGTACAACAAAGAATTAGGAAGCCAGGTGTATGCTAGCTATTGTTTCATGGAGCTTGGATCATAAGAATAAGGTGGTCTTTCTTTGGTGAGATTACACCTGGAGTACTATGTACAGTTTTGGTTTTTTGCCTAAAGAAAGGTATACTAGCCTTAGACGGAGTACAAAGAAATTTCACTTGATTGATTCTTAGGAAAAAAGAGATGACCTAAGAGGAGAAATTGAGTAAAATGGGCCGACATTCGCTGGAGTTCAGAAGAAAGAGAGATGATTTCATTGAAACATATAAAATTCTTGGCATCTACCCTGGTAAACCTTCTGAGAAGCTGTTTCCCCAGGCTGCTGAGCCTGATAGTAGTCTCAGGATAACAGTTAGCCTTTTAGGAATGACATGAGGAGAAATACTGTTCCTTCAGAGGATTGAAAATATTTTAAATTCTCTACCCAAGATAGCCATGGATATTAAGTCATTGAATGCATTCAAGATTGAAATTGATAGATTTTTGGGCACTAAGGGAATTGAGGGATATGGAGATTGGGCTGAAAAATGAAGTTATGTAAAATTTTAGCCATAGCCTTATTGAATGGCGGATCAGGTTTGAAGGGAGCGTATGGCCCACGCCTGCTTTTTTTAAATGTACTAATGCCCTATGATTGTTTACAGCACCTCAGTCTATGACAAATGCAGTTATGCCAAATCTGGTGCTAGTAAAAACAACAGGATACACTATGGGCAGAATTTTTCCCTTTTCGGGCGAGTGCAGTGGGCGGGCCTCTGGAGCAGCCACGAAATCGACCGTCGCCCACAATCGGGCACTGACACGATTTCTCGCTGGTGGGCCAATTAAGGCCCGCACAGCGTGAAACGCAGCTCCACACTGACCAGGAAGGGCCAATTGGGGGCCTGTCGGCCACCGGGTCCAATGGCGACCTGGCAGCCGGCTCAGGAATGGCCCAAGCAGCCCCAGAAAGGCTGCCAGGGAAGGACGTCTGTTTGCCATTGTAACGATGGAGTCGTGCGGCTGCAAACACCAGGCCGTGGGGCAGGTCTGGTGGGCACTTGGCCCCCCCACTTTTCTGATGAGTGCCTCGCTGTCCTCCTGGAGGAGGTGGCTGCCAGGAGGGACACCCTTGTCCCCAGAGATGGGAGGAGGAGGCCACTGCACTTCACAAAGAGGGCAAGGGAGAAAGTGGCAGCCCTGGTGAGCAGCCATGACATGGTGCAATGAACATGGGTGCAGTGCCGGAAGCGTTTCAATGACCTGCTGCGCTCTGGAAGGGTGAGTACCGTGCTGGCATGGATAAGTGTGCAGAAGTGCTACGGTGTGGCCGTCCCCCGATGGACCTCAGGGATGCTAGAGCCTGAGTGCCAACTGTCAACACGTTGGAGCCGGCCAAAGGGGTGAGCCCTGGCTGCTTGGACTGAGTGCCTTGCACTCAAGGGCCACGACTCGGATGTGCCCTGTGAGGTGTTCCTCAGCTGGGGTTGGCCAGGCTGCAATGGCGCTGCAGGTAGAGAGTGGACTAATCAATGCTCCTCTGTCCTTTCAGGAGCAGAAGAGCCATAACCAAGTGGAGAGGGCATGTACAAGTAGAGGCCCGCCTAACCTGCTGCTGCTCTCCTGATTCAAACAGGGCACCCTAGAGCTCGAGAGCCGGCATGCTCCCCATGCAACCGGATGTGGAGAGGTGGAGGTCCCAGATGAAGGTAAGAGTGCAGTGCACAGAGGTGAGAGTTTCGGATTGTGCAACCATTCTCGTGTAGTCTCCTCATTGACGGAAGCCTCAAACTTGGAGTCCCCATTGATCATTGAAAGACGATAGCACCGTGATAGAGATCTCCATTGTCTCACCCGTGTGCCTGGCACGTGCAATGACAGTGTGATGACTTTAACTAATGGCATCTCCTTCTCCCTTTTAGGTTAGCCAGCAGGTGTCCGATCTGCAGACCCCGAAGGGCCACCCTGACACCAGAGGACCACTGGGCATCATTTTCACCTGTGTCACACCCGCTCGCTGAAGCAGGCACCAGCACAGATACCAGCTTCTCAGTGGGCATTAGAGTGGCAGCTAGTATCTTGGCGCACATTGGTGAGGGCACTTCACAGTCATTTGAGGTGCAGGCAGAGTGTGCCCAGGGCGCCAGCAGTCAGAGAACTGCTGGAGACCAGGACCATGGGTCAGTCAAAGGCTGACGATGAGCCTCTGGAGTCATCCTTTAGGCGGCAGACGATGGATATCCAGTGAGATGTGCAGGAGGATCTGGCGGAGATCCATGAGGGTCTGCGTGCCATGGTCTCCATGATGGAGGAGTCCCATGTGGAGCGTGAGCACTGTGTTGATCGTCATGGATGAGCGCACTGCCTCCTCCATTGGGAGAGTGGCGACACTCAGAGAGAGGCAGCTCCAGGGACAGAATGAAGGATTCCTTGGGTTGCGCTCGAACCTGCAAGCCCTCACACTGACACTGACCTCAGGTGGTGAGTGTCAATGTGGGAGACGGATAAGGCACCCAGTATCCCAGCTAAGTGTCCGTCCATCAGTCGTGTGCGGGTAGGTGCAGAGCTACTTCGCATTGGCACACAAGCTGCCTGTCATCTCTGCAGCCTCCTCTCAGGGCACTCCGGATGACGGCAGCAGCTCCTCTGCCCCTCTGCCAGTGACCGTGGCATCTGAGGCTGCGATGCCTGAGGAGATGCCAGGTGTGGCATTGGCCACTCCCTTCCAGGTGGGGCGAGCACAGGCTCCATTGGCCAGAGGACGACCACTAAGGTCATCAAGGCCAACAAGTCAGCAGGCTGTCTCCAATGCCGGTGCCAGTGAGTGGGGAACACCAAGATGTAGCACGTGCAAATGTAAGTCAAAGGCACCATGAGCACAAGAGGCACAGGTCATGGGTGATTTTATGTTCATTTGTGAAAACAAAAATCTAAAAGCTACTGCGGATGCTGGAAATCCAAAACAAAACAAAAACAGAATTACCTGGAAAAACTCAGCAAGTCTGGCAGCATCGGCGGAGAAGAAATCAGTCAACGTTTCGAGCCTTCATGGCCCTTCGGCAGAACTGCAGCATAGTTTCAACAAGGGAGAAATATAAATTGATTTAAGGTGGGTGGGGGGGGGGGGGGGGGGCGGAAGAGACACATTGAGGGTGTGGTGTGAGCAGATAATAATCAAAAGATGTCACAGACAAAAGGGTCAAAGAGGTGTTGAAGGTGGTGTTCTTTGTCTGAGAAAAGTGCTAATTAAGAATGGAAAACAGGATATTCAAAGTACAGCTCTAGTGGGGGTGGGGTGGAAAGACTAAAGGTTTTAGTTTTAGATTTAAAAATAATGGAAATAGGTGGGGAAAGAAGAATCTATATAAATTATTGAAAAAAAAGCGGGTGGGGGGGGGAAAAGAAACGGGGTGGGGATGGGGGGAGGGGGAGTTTAAGATCTAAAGTTGTTGAATTCAATATTCAGCCCAGAGGGCTGTAAAGTGCCTAGTCGGAAGATGAGGTGCTGTTCCTCCAGTTTGCGTTGGGCTTCACTGGAACAATGCAGCAAGCCAAGGACAGACATGTTGGCAAGAGAACAGGGTGGAGTGTTAAAATGGCCTCCGCCATTTCCGCCAACTCCAGCATGATGCCACCACCAAACACATCTTCCCTTCACCCCCCCTTGACGGCATTCCGTAGGGATCGTTCCCTCCGGGACACCCTGGTCCACTCCTCCATCACCCCCTATTCCTCAACCCCCACTTATGGCACCTCCCCATGCCCACGCAGAAGATGCAACACCTGCCCCTTCACTTCCTCTCTCCTCACCGTCCAAGGGCCCAAACACTCCTTTCAAGTGAAGCAGCATTTCACTTGCATTTCCCCTAACTTAGTCTACTGCATTCGTTGCTCCCAATGCGGTCTCCTCTACATTGGAGAGACCAAACATAAACTGGGCGACCGTTTTGCGGAACACCTGCGGTCTGTCCACAAGAAAGACCCAAACCTCCCTGTCGCTTGCCATTTTAACACTCCACCCTGTTCTCTTGCCAACATGTCTGTCCTTGGCTTGCTGCATTGTTCCAGTGAAGCCCAACGCAAACTGGAGGAACAGCACCTCATCTTCCGACTAGGCACTTTACAGCCCTCTGGGCTGAATATTGAATTCAACAACTTTAGATCTTAAACTCCCCCTCCCCCCATCCCCACCCCGTTTCTTTCCCCCCACCCCCACCCGCTTTTTTTTCAATAATTTATATAGATTCTTCTTTCCCCACCTATTTCCATTATTTTTAAATCTAAAACTAAAACCTTTAGTCTTTCCACACCACCCCCACTAGAGCTGTACTTTGAATATCCTGTTTTCCATTCTTAATTAGCACTTTTCTCAGACAAAGACCACCACCTTCAACACCTCTTTGACCCTTTTGTCTGTGACATCTTTTGATTATTATCTGCTCACACCACACCCTCAATGTGTCTCTTCCCCCCCCCCCCCCCCCCCCAACCCACCTTAAACCAATTTATATTTCTCCCTTGTTGAAACTATGCTGCAGTTCTGCCGAAGGGCCATGAAGGCTCGAAACGTTGACTGATTTCTTCTCCGCCGATGCTGCCAGACTTGCTGAGTTTTTCCAGGTAATTCTGTTTTTGTTTTGTTTTATGTTCATTTGTGTTTACTTTATCTATACTGGTCTGGGAATGAAGACCAGAGCAGTTTATGTAAATAATTTGGAATTGTCAAAATGAGATAAATTTTGTTTTTGTCGTCATGGCCTGAGTATGCTTCACCTTTTATTTTATTGGTACAGGGTATGCCAGTATGTAATACTGGACGTAAATGCCTTTGAACTTTATTGCACAGGCACTAAGTGTCCTTTGTGTTCAATTGAAAGGGTCCTTTCAGACATTGGGGATGGAGGAGGCAGCTCTGGCATGCGTTTGAAACTGAGTTTTGGTAGCCTAGCTGAAGAAGCGTTGGATCAAGGCATCCCTGGTGTCCCTGCCTCCCTGGAGACTACCAAGGTCTGGCTCCACACCCTCAGCGTTCTCACCGTGCTCATCTTCAGACTCACTACTGGACTCATCATTCGTGGCCTGTGCAGCTGTGTCAAGATCCCCTTCCTCCAGTGGGTCCCCCCCTTGCCAGTGCCAGATTGTGGAGACTGATTGTAACCACAATCAGTGACACCAGCTCTGGCAGGTATTGTAGCGGTCCCCCTGAATGGTCCAGGCATCGGAAGCACATCTTGAGAAGACCTATGGTCCTCTCTACCACCGCCCTTGTGGAGGCATGACTTGTAACGCTATTCTGCCTCTGTTCTGGGTGGCAGAGAGGCATCATGAGCCATCTCTTCAGCGGACAGCCCTTGTCACCCAGCAGCCATCCATCCAGTTGGGCTGGAGCACTGAAGAGCCTCAACATCTGGGAGTGTCTCAGGACACTTGTACAAACCTACAGAATTTGCATCCATGGAGTGGAATCCTTTTCTGTTGACAAAGGCACCCAGCTGACCCTCTGGCACCTTGATGGCCACATATCTGCAGTCGATGGCATCCTGGATGTGGGGGAACCCAGCAATCACTGCAAAGCCTCTGGCTCACTTAGCCTGGTTGACCTCGTCCGTATGGTAGAGAATAAAGGTACCCGCCTGAACAAAGCTTCTGTCACCAGCTTGATGCAGCAGTGGACAGCTGATTGGGAGACTCGCAAAGATCCCCCACTGAGCCCTGGAAAGAGCCGGAGGCATAGAAATTGAGGGGCACTGTAACCTTAAGAGCCACTGGCGTGGGGTGTTCACCTACACAGTCGTAACTGGTCTTAGGCCCAATCAGCTGGCAAATGGAGGTCATGGCCATCCTTGAGAGGCGGAGCCTCCTTTGGCATTGCACCTCAGACATATTGGGGTAACTGCATTGCCGCCTGTAAATAAAAACAAAAAACTGCGGATGCTGGAAATCCTAAACAAAAACAGAATTACCTGGAAAAACTCAGCAGGTCTGGCAGCATCGGCGGAGAAGAAAAGAGTTGACGTTTCGAGTCCTCATGACCCTTCAACAGAACCTCGCCGCCTGTAAACCCTGGCAGCAGGATAGCGGTGCCTTCTGCTGCACTGTCTGCCTTGGATTACCTGCCTGCCCTGTGCCTGCACCCCTCCTTCCACAGGCCCCTCCCCTGGAAGCTGCACTGGGACACCTGGCCTCCTCTCCCTTATACCCCTCCCTCCACAGAGTAGGTGCCACCAGCAGAGACCACAATCCCTGTTACCAGGGTAAAAGAAGGCTGTCTAATACCTGGAAGGGTTCACATGGTCTGAATCCTCCGGGGACTTGGAAGACAGCAATGAGTCCTGAAATGAGGCCTGGAAATGCTAAGAATGAAGCCCCAAACAGAGATATAGCTGCCAAGTACCAATAAGCAACCAGCTGCTAACTATCTCCAAAACTTCTCACTACTCACATTGGCAATGCTGCTGACTCTTTTTATTCCACCCTTGGATGAGGTTTGTGAAAATGTTGGATGGCCACCTGCCTGATTTCTGCCCATGCAATGAGCAGAAAATTGCACGGGCAAGGTAAAATCACAGTCTGTTGGACTGTTAAGGGCCTTATGTGGCCTGTGAATTAATGGTGGGCGCCGCTCCGGCACCTGCGCGCGCCCGCCGAGCAAAATATCGTGCGCGTGTGCGATGACTTCAGGATGCTCACCCAACGTCATCACGCATTATTTTACTCCCATTCAGGTCCGGCTCGTGCCCGTCCGCGGGACAAAAAATTCTGCCCTATGATTCTCAAACTATTTGGCAAAGTGATTTGAGCTTTTGTGCTTCGGTAATATGCTACCAACAGTTTTTTTTTGTTTTTCTCCAGACCTACATCAAGGTTTTCACCTGGCTCTTTCCATTCTGGGTCTCTTCTCAGCCTATGCTGTTGTTACACTGAGCATATTTTTTGCCAGTGAGGTTATTCCAACTGTAGTTCGGTAAGTACAGCAATTGTAGTTTTTATGTTCATTTTCATTTAATTTTTTACATACCAATTTTTTCTGACTTTTTACAGGCATGTCACTAAAATTTGAGACCTTGAATTTGAATTAAAGTGGCAAATATGAAACTCCTGCAACATAGTAATACTTTCCAATACTACAAATGTGCTAGAGGTAACAATGAAAAGGTAGAAGTGTCCTTCTAATAAATTTATTTCAAAACTGATTCACATCTGAAAGTTGCAAATTATTTTCAACACCTGTTGAGGTGCAGTCTACAGTGTTTGGCTTGTGACTTTTTCTGCCCCCCCTCACCCCTAAACTTCCCACTACTGGCAAAATCACAGGCTGGTCAGTGTTGAAGCAGAAACTCAGGTTGGTACATGCAGTAGGATTCAGTAGCTGAGGTCCAACATATCAGGTATTTTGTAGTCTACCATTTGAATCACAGAAGAGTGGAAGAATAAGGTCATGCCATTTTGAAATAATAGGCCACAATTTGCACGGTTCTTCCCTGTTGTTACCTGAATTGGAAAGTGCTGGTCCTTCATTTGGTATATCCCCACTTACCCAGTAATTGTAGAGAAAGTCCTCACTTAAAGTTGTGGTTGTATTCCTGAAAATTGTGATTTTAAGTGAAACAACTTAAAGTGAATCATGGGTTCCTTTAGGAATCAATGTTAAAGTCAGAGTTGGATTCCTTCAGATATTTCTTGCAAGGAAAAACCAATGTACAAACTGAAATACTGTGCCAGACATATGCAGCATTAGCTGGAATAGCTTGCAAATTGAAATAAATCACTGAATATAACAGAAATACTATATAAATTGAAATTATATAACACTAAATCACCCAAACAAGCCCTGAGAAGCACAGTTTCTGTGTCTCACCCACAGCACACCTGAAATTCAGCTCATCTTTTTGCTTGCTTTCCTTTCTCTGTCTATCTCTTTCTCTCTCTGGGTCTCTCTCTCTCTCTCTCTCTCTTTTTCCCCCCACCCACCCCTTCACTGTCTCTCCTTTCCTCTCTCCTTTCCCACTGCCTGTGTTTCTCTGTCTCTCCCTCCCTCTCTCTCCAGTCTCTCGCTCTCTCTCCTTTCCCTGTCCGTCTCTCTCTCTCCTCCCTTTTCTTTCCTCTCTCTCCTCTCTCCTTTTTCCAGCCTGTCTCTCTCTCTCTCCTTTTTCCAACCTCTCTCTCTCTCTCTCTCCTTTTTCCAACCTCTCTCTCTCTCTCTCCTTTTTCCAACCTCTCTCTCTCTCTCTCTCCTTTTTCCAACCTCTCTCTCTCTCTCTCCTTTTTCCAACCTCTCTCTCTCTCTCTCTCTCTCTCCTTTTTCCAACCTCTCTCTCTCTCTCTCCTTTTTCCAACCTCTCTCTCTCTCTCTCCTTTTTCCAACCTCTCTCTCTCTCTCTCTCCTTTTTCCAACCTCTCTCTCTCTCTCCTTTTTCCAACCTCTCTCTCTCTCTCTCCTTTTTCCAACCTCTCTCTCTCTCTCCTTTTTCCAACCTCTCTCTCTCTCTCCTTTTTCCAACCTCTCTCTCTCCTTTTTCCACTCTCTCTCTCTCCTTTTTCCAATCTCTCTCTCTCTCTTTCCAACCTCTCTCTCTCTCTTTCCAACCTCTCTCTCTCTCTCTTTCCAACCTCTCTCCCTCTTTCCTCTTTCCAACCTCTCTCTCTCTCTCTCTCTCCTTTTTCCAACCTCTCTCTCTCTCTCCTTTTTCCAACCTCTCTCTCCTTTTCCAACCTCTCTCATGCTTGTTCCTCTCTTCCCCTCTTTCTCTCTCTCTCTCTCCTTTCCCATCTCACTCGCTCGCTCTCCTTTCCCTACTCTCGCTCACTCACTCTTTCCTCTCTCTCCTTTCCTCTCTTGCTCTCTTTCCTCTCACTCGCTCTCTCTCCTTTCCCGCCTCTCACGCGCTTTCTCTCCTTTCTCGCGCTCTCTGCCCCCTCTCCTCTCTCTCGCTCTCTCTCCTTTCTTTCTCTTTTTTCTCTCTCTTTTCTCTCTCTCTTTTTTCTCTCTTTTTCTCTCTTTTTTCTCTCTCTTTTTTCTCTCTTTTCTCTCTTTTTTCTCTCTCTTTTTTCTCTCTCTTTTTTCTCTCTCTTTTTTCTCTCTCTTTTTTCTCTCTTTTTTTTCTCTTTTTTCTCTTTTTTCTCTTTTTTCTCTCTTTTTTCTCTCTTTTTTCTCTCTTTTTTCTCTCTCTTTTTTCTCTCTCTTTTTTCTCTCTTTTTTTTCTCTCTCTCTCTCTTCCTCTTTCTCTCTTTTTCCCCTCTCTCTCTCTCTCTCTCTCTTTTTCCTCTCTTTTTTCTCTCTCTCTCTCTGTCTCTCCCTCTCCTTTCCTCTCTCCTTTTTTCCTCTCTCGCTCCTTTTCCCTCCCTCTGCCGCTGTGTGTCTCTCTCTCTGCCTCCAGAGCCTGGACCCTTTCCTGAATGTTTGCAGTTGTCGAGCCTCTGTTCCACTGAGTGCCGCAAAAGAAGCCGGTCGTGGGAGGGGTCACGGATGAAGCCAGAGTGGGGAGGCTCAATTAGCCAGGGTAGGGTACCGCTGAAGTTACTGTGGGGGAGGCTCCCTACCCCTTGCTCTGCTCTGGCCTGCCCTGGATTACTATAGTTCATCACCCGATCACAGCCAGCAGCTTCCCGTCCCTGTCCTGCGCTCCTCCTCCCAGATCTCAGAGTACCATAAAATAAAACTGAATTTGATGTATTCAGTCACACAAATCATTGGCAACGGCTATGAACACTAATGTACGGGAAAGATTAAGTCTCCCAAAGATGGGATCAAGCCCCTAAATAAATGAGACTCCACACCTGTAGTAATTAATTCTTATTGCCAAAGAGGTTGAATGACTGTCATTTATTATTGATTTTATTTATTGACACTCATCACATTGTTATTTTTGTACTTAAAACTTTCTTTTTTTTACCCAATAAAGTCACCTTAGAAAGTTATTTTATATTTTATAACAAAATCAGGAGGCCAAGATTGAGATGCTGTTTTCATGAAGCTAATGGTGGAGCAGTGAAACTCAGACAGCTATTTTTGGATATTGCCATTGAACAACATACTTGCTGCCCCCCCTAAAATTGCTGTACCATTTACCCATGAATAATGCTTTAACATTACTTTGATAACAATTCTGGCCTTTTATGAATTAGGTCATTTATGTACTTTTTATAATTAACCTTACAAGTTTTCCAGAAGCACTTATAGTATCTATTTTCACCTATATTCATATATTCATAATTTTTATCTTTATAAAATCTTTCCACAGAGGTGCAGGCTTAGGCCTTATTATGGCAACAGGCTGCATTGGAAAAGCAACATCACCAATGATGGATCTCCACAATAAACACGGCTTCTTCCTCCTTCATGTTGTGTTCGCCACTTTTGCTGTCCTCTCAGTACTGTGCATCATGTTGCTTCCAGAAAGCAAACGGAAGCCACTCCCAGAATCTTTGAAAGATGGTGAAAAGCAGAGACGTCCTCCAATGTTTTTATCACGAAACAAGGATAGAGCTCCTCTGCTGCATTCAAAACAGCATAGACATTATAATCCAGAAAACTATTCCAAGCTTGTCACAGCAACCAAGAAAATGTTGGCCCAAAATGTCCCTTTTCAATCACAGGACCCTGTAAATGAAAGTGTGACTGAGGATACAAGAGAGTCAGCATCTTAACCAATCCTTCATGGTGTACAAAGAAATGTAGAAATATTCTACTATTGCATATCCTGCACTACAGCAAATAGTCATTTAGACATTACAGATTTTGTATTTTCTAACACCTAACGAGCGGTTTGGCTAAACTACAAACTGTTTAACATATCAGCTGAGGAAGTTCAATCTCCATTACAAGTTCATGTTTCTAAAGATATGTGCTTCCATAATGATAGATTGTAAATTGAGATTGGAGTTTAAAGCGCAAAATGTTGAATGTACTTTCAACATCTCCAGTCATCTGTGTACCTTGAAAATGATATGCATAATGTAGTTGGTTGATTATTTCACTCTCTCCTTTTTATATAGCCAAACGTGTCAAAATTAAGTGAAACCTGTCATGGATCAGCTCAGCTATTTTTGTGGTATCCCTTCCATTCATTGCCATATAACTATCTTGGCCTAGGCTGAAATTATGTTTGAAATCCTTTTTGGTTCATGGAGGTTGAATTTTTTGCTCTCTTTTCTATGCTAGAATCCATTGATCAAATCCTTGTATGAGAAAGTGTTACTGAGCGTAAGCAAAACCTTTAATTTGTTTAATTGTTTTACTGCAATAAAAATGGAGAATGTTTCCTATTACTTCAAAGATTGTGTAGCCAATTTTGCTAATTATGTTGGACTGAGCAGTAAACATTGTGCCTTGGGCTTTGATTATTTGCTATGTACCTATACTTTGAATTTTTCAATATTGTCACACAAATGAATCAGAAGTTACTTGGGTTCAATTCCAAATAACAAAATTATTCATACAAGATTCTGGCATTTGTTCGTCCCCACAATCGTTTTTTATTCATTCATGGGAAGTGGGTGTCGCCAGCTAGGCCAACATTTGTTGCCCATCCCTAGTTGTCTGTGAAAAGGTGGTGGTGGGCTGTTGCAGTCCATTTGGTGTAGGCACACCCACAGTGCTGTTAGGGAGGGAGTTCCAGGATTTTGACCAAGTAACAGTGAAGGAACAGCAATATATTTCCAAGTCAGGATGGTGAGTGGCTTGGAGGAGAACTTGTAGGCAGTGGTGTTTCCATGTACCTGCTGCCCTTGTCCTTCTAGACTGTAGTGGTTGTGGGTTTGGAAGGTGCTGTCAAAGGAGGCTTGAGTTCCCACCAGTGCGTCTTGTAGATAGTGCACACTGTGCAATGGTGATGGAGGGAGTGAATGTGGACAGGGTGCCAATCAAGCAGGCTGATTTGTCCTGGATAGTGTCAAGCTGCTTGAGTGTTGTTGGAGCTGCACTCATCCAGGCAAGTGAAGAGCGTTCCATCATTTTTAAATAATGGTACAACATTTGCAGACCTCTAATCCTCTGGTACCTCGCCTGCATCTAGTGAGAATTTGAAAATGATCATCAGAGCATACACTATTTCCTCCCTGGCTTCCTTCAACAGCCTGGGATACAATCCATCTGGCCCTGGTGATTTCTCCATCTTCAATAATGCCAGTCCCTCCAGTACTTCCTCTCTCACTATGCTTATTGTTCACACTCATCCTCTTTAACTAGAATGTCTGCATCATCCTTCTCCTTAGTGAAGACCAAGACAAAGTACTCATTGAGAACCCGGCCCACATCTTCTGCATCAACCCACAAGTTACCATGTACATCACTGATAGGCCCTATCTTTTCCTTAGTTATTCTCTTGCTCGTAAAGTACTGGCCAAACATCTTACGATTTTCTTTGATTTTACCTGCCAATATTTTTTCATATCCTCTCTTTGCTTTCCTAATTTCCATTTTTACTTCACCCCTGTACTTTCTATATTCCTCAAGACTTTCTACAGTATTAAGTCTTTTGTGACTGTCATAAGCTTTCTTTTTCTGCTTTATAGAACCATAGAAAAGTTACAGCACAGAAGGAAGCCATTCGGCCCATCTTGTCCATGCCAGCCAGAGGACACCCAGGTGCCCTTTCTAATCCCACCTTCCTGCACCCGGCCCATAGCCCTGCAGCTTGCAGCACTTAAGGTACAGATCCAGGTTCTTTTTAGAGTTTCTGCCTCTACCACCAACTTGGGCAGCGAATTCCAGACACACTGTGTTAAAAAAAGTTCTTCCTCATGCCTCCCCTACACCTTCTGCCACTTATCTTGAATCTATGTCCCCTGGTTCTAGAATTCTTCACCAAGGGAAACAATTTTATCCTGTCCACTCTATCTATTCCCCTCATAATATTGTACACCTCAATCAAGTCACCTCTCAGCCTTCTTTGTTCTAAGGAAAATAATCCCAACCTATCCAATCTCTGCTTGTAGCTACACTTTTCTTGACCTGCATGCTTCTGGATAACCAGGGGGCTCTAGATTTGGCAGTACCACCCATTTTCTTTGTGGAGACATGTCTACACTGTGCCTGTAGAACCTCGCCTTTGTCTGCCTCCCACTGATTTGACACAGCTTTTCCCACAGTAAATAACATAGAAAGCGGGAGAAAGTTACAAAAGGAAATTGATAGATGAATGAGTGGGCAGCTTCATCAGAATATCACACAGTTGAAAGGGTTAAATGATAAGGATGGGTTGCACAGACGAGGTTTATATTGCCTTGAGTATAGAAGATTAAGGGGTATGCATTTGAAGTGTCGAGATGATTAAGGGAGTCAATAGAGCATAAACAATTTTTTTAGATGAAAGAATCCAGAATAAAGAGGACATAATCATAAAGTTAGAACTAAGCCATTCAACGATGATACCAGGAAGCATTTCACAGGTGGAAATCTGCCACTCTTGCCACCCCTCACCCTCAAGAGAAAAGCTGTTGAGGCTCAGCTAATTGAAAATTCCAAAACAGATTAATTGATTTGTGTTCAGCAAAGACATTAATAGTAACAGAGTCAAGGTGACTAGATAGAGTTAAGTTGCAGATCAGCTGTAATCTAATTGAATGGCAGAATAGGTTCAAGGGGCTGAATGGCTTGCTCTTTAATTTCAGCTTGTTTGTATTGGTGCAAATGCAGGACATGGAGAGAGAGCTTCAGTTGAAGAGCTTTCACAGGCACAGTAGGTCAAATAGTGAATCATAAGCATGCGATAAAAGGAACATCTTGCATTTATATAGCATGACCTCAGGATGCTCAAAAGTCAAGTACTACTGAAGTGTAGTCATTCATTAATGTAGGAAATGTGGCCACCAATTTGCACACCAATCTCCCACAAACAGCAATGTGATAATGATCAGAATTTTGGAGGGTTAACTCCCAGCTCTTCAAAACAGAGGAGTGGAATCTTTTACATCCACCTGAGGGGTGTGATGCCCTATGTGCTTTTGGGGAAAGAATTTATGTTTTATGGTGGGGTGATGGTTCCTTTAAGAACTAGATTTCTCTATGGGATGTTTTCTGGTAAAGCACTTGGCTTTAGGGGTATTTAATACCTTTTAGCTATCATGGATTTGCCTATGAGGTTCCCAGAAGTAATTCCCCTAAGAAAGATTACTGCAAAGATGCTAATTGAAGGGTTAGTTCAGTTTTTCACTAAGTACACACTTTTAAACCTGGGGAAAAAGTATTGGTTCTATTATCTATGCAGGGTGAACCAGTGAAGGCTAAATTTAGTGGACTGTACTTGGTTGAAAAGAAACTAATGAGGTAAACAATGTTATTAGTGTGCCAGATAGAAGGAGAACTCAATGAGTATGTCCCATAAAAATGCTGAAACGGTATTACGGCAGGGAGGATAACCAACCAATGAGTGTCCTTCAGGTAGTGAAGAAAGAAGAGAGTAATCTGACCATACCTGAGGCTTCAGAGACAGAGACTGGAGGTTTTCAAATTGAACTCTCAATAATAAGATTAGTCAATATTGAGGTGCTAAAAAAGTTGGATCAAATGTTACATCAACTTCCCGCAAAAGCCTTGGGGTGACATAGTCAAATTGCTAAAAGAGTTTGAGTCACTTTGTAGTGGTAGACTGGGATAAGCTTCTTTAGCTATGCATGATGTTGATGTTGATGTGGGAAGTACTCCTCCTATTAAACAAACCCTTATAGACCGAATGCTGAGAAATATGCTCAAATCGGAGAAGAACCCATATTCATGTTGGATAATGATATAATTGAACTTGAACAAAGTTGTTAGAGTTCACCAGATGTATTAAGATTACATTGATTATTGTAAAATGAATGGCGTAACTAAAACTGATTCTTTTTATTCATTCACGGGATGTGGGCTACATTAGCTGAGCCAGCATTTATTGCCCATCCCTAGTTGCCCTTGAGAAGGTGGTGATGAGCTGCCTTCTTGAACCGCTGCAGTCTGTGTGCTGTAGGTATACCCACAGTGCTGTTAGGAAGGGAGATCAGGGATTTTGACCCAGCGATGATGAAGGAACAGCGAAACATTTTCCAGGTCAGGATGATGAGTGACTTGGAGGGGAACCTCCAGGTGGTGGCATTCCCATCTATCTGCTGCCCTTGTCCTTCTAGATGGTAGTGGTCGTGGGTTTGAAAGATGCTGTCGAAGGAGCCTTGATGAATTTCTGCAGTGCATTTTGTAGAAGGTACACACTGCTGCTATTGTGCCTCGGTGGTGGAGGGAGTGAATGTTTGTGGATGCGGTGCCAATCAAGCGGACACCCAGATGGTGTCAAGCTTCTTGAGTATGTGGAATCTGCACTCATCCAGGCAAGTGGAGAGTATTCCATGACACTCTTGACTTATGCCTTGTAGATATTGGACAGGTGAGTTACTCACCTCAGGATTCCTAGCCTCTGATGTGCTCTTGTAGCCACAGCATTTATATGGCTAGTTCAATTCAATTTCTGGTCAATGGTAACCACCAGGATAGTGGGGGATTCAGTGATGGTAATGCAATTGAACACCAAGAGGCAATGGTTAGATTCTCTTTTGTTGGACATGGTCATTACTTGGCACTTGTGTGGCACAAATGTTACTTGCCACTTGTCAGCCAAAGCCTGGATATTGTCCAGGTCTTGCTGCATTTGGACATGGACTGCTTCAGTTTCTGAGGAGTTGCGAATGGTGCTGAACATTGTGCAATCATCAGCAAACATCCCCACTTCTGACCTTATGATGGAAGGAAGGTCATTGATGAAGTAGCTGAGGACACTACCCTGAGGAACTCCTGCAGTGATGTCCTGGAGCTGAGATGACTGACCTCCAACAACCACAACCATCTTCCTTTGTGCTAGGTATGACTCCAAGAGTGGAGCGTTTTCCCCCTGATTCACATTGACTTCAGTTTTGCAAGGGCTCCTTGATGCCACACTCGGTCAAATGTGGCCTTGATGTCAAGGGCAGTCACTCTCACCTCACCTCAGGAGTTCAGCTCTTTTGTCCAGTTTTGAACCAAGGCTGTAATGAGGTCAGGAGCTAAGTGACCCTGGCAGAACTCAAACTGGGCGTCAGTGAGCAGGTTATTGATAAGCAAGTGCTGCTTGATAGCACTGCTGATGACCCCTTCCATCATGTTCCTGATGATGGAGAGTAGACTGATGGGGCAGTAATTGGCCCGGTTGGATTTGTCCTGCTTTTTGTGTGCAAGACATACCTGAGCAATTTTCCACATTGCCCAGTAGATGCCAGTGTTGTAGCTGTACTGGTACAGTTTGGGCATGGCAAGCTCTGGAGCACAATTGCCAGAATATTGTCAGGGCCCATTGCCTTTGCTATATCCAGTGCCTTCAGCCATTTCTTGATATCACATGGAGTGAATCAAATTGGCTGAAGGGCGACACCTGTGATGCTAGGGACCTCCGGAGGATGCCAAGATGAATCATCCATTCGGCACTTCTGGCTGAAGATTGTAGCAAATGCTTCAGCCTTATCTTTTGCACTAATGTTCTGGGCTCCCCTCATCTTTGAGGATGCGAATATTTGTGGAGCCGCCTCCTCCAGTCAATTGTTTAATTGTCCACCACCATTCACAACTGGATGTGGCATGACTGCAGAGCTTAGATCTGACCTGTTGCTTGTGGGATCACTTAGCTCTGTCTATCACTTGCTGCTTATGCTGTTTGGCATGCAAGTAGTCCTGTGTTATAGCTTAACCAGGTTTACACGTCATTTTTAGGTATGCCTGGTGCTGCTCCTGTCATGCTCTCCTGCACTCTTCATTAAACCAGGGTTGATCCCCGGTTTGATGGTAATGGTAGAGTGGAGGATATGCCAGGCCATAACGTCACAGATTGTGGTTGAGTACAATTCTGCTGCTGCTGACGGTCCACAGCGCCTCATGGATGCCCAGTCTTGAGTTGCTAGAAATCTATTCCATTTAGCACAGTGGTAGTACCACACAACACGATGGCGGGTATCCTCAATGTGAAGACGGGACTTTGCCTCCACAAGGACTGTGTGGTGGTCACTCCTACCGATACTGTCATGGACAGATGCATCAGCAGCAGGCAAGTTTGTGAGGATAAGTCAAGTATGTTTTCCCTCTTGTTGGCTCCCTCACCACCTGCTGCAGACCCAGTCTAGCAGTTATGTCCTTTAGAATTCAGCCATTAATGGTGCTCGTGAGCCACTCTTGGTAATGGACATTGAACCCCCCACCCAGAGCACATTCTGCATCCTTTCCACCTTCAGTGCTTCTTCCAAGTAGTGTTCAACACAGAGGAGCACTGATTCATCAACTGAGGGAGGGTGGTACATGGTAATAGCAGGAGGTTTCCTTGCCCATGTTTGACCTGATGCCATGAGATTTCATGGGGTCCAGAGTCGATGCTGAGCACTCCCAGGGCAACTCCCTCCCAACTGTATACCACTGTGCCGCCACCTCTGCAGGGATGGTGATGGTGGTGTCTGGGACATCTTTAAGATATGATCCCGTGAGGCTGCTTGACTAGTCTGTGAGACAGGTCTCACAATTTTGGCACTAGCACCCAGATGTTAGTATGGGGGACTTTGCAGGGTCAATAGGGCTGCGTTTGCTGTTGTCACCAGCTACTTTTCAAAGACTAATAAATCAAGTTATTAATGGACTATCAAACTGTGTTGTCTATGCTGATGATTTATTTGTCTCCAGTGACACTTTGGAAGACCATGTGAAATACTTTGGTGCATTATTCAAGAGACTACAAAAAACTGACTTAGTGATAAATTTGGTGAAAAATGAATTTGCCAAAGCCAAGGTCACATATTTGGGACATGTCATGGGCAAAGTCAAGTGTTGCCGCGAGAAGCTAAAATTGAAACACTTATTATTGAAACCAAACAAGTGATATTGCAGTTCCTCAGAATATATGAATTTCATAGGAAGTTTGCCCCTAATTTCAGCAGAGCAGCTGCTCCATTAACAAAATCTTATTGAAGAAGAAAGTCAAATATGATTGGATGGAGTCTTGTCAGACTGCCTTCAAGAGATTAAAAGTTGTTTTAATAATTGTGCTTGCGTTGGTTGCTCCGAATTTCCATAAACTACTCAAGATAGCCAGTGGTGTGGGAACCATATTGTTACAAGATGATGATGCTAACATAGAGCTTCCAGTCAGTTATTTCTCGAGGAACTTAATTCTTGTCAACATAAGCCCTCCATGGTTGAAAAGGAAGCTCTTTAACTTTTTCAAATATACGTTTCTGGAAATGCCGGAGAGACAATGATCTACACAGACCATAATCCAAGAACGTTTTTGGAAAAATTACAGAACAAGATTTTGTGTTGGTTTCATTGGAGCCTGATGCTGCAACCATTTACTTTAAAAATTGTTCATGTTGCTGGAAGGAACAACGTAATTTCAGATGCTTTATCCAGAGTTTGACTATTTTTTAAATACCTCATAACTGCATAAAGAAAACATAAACTTTATTTATATGGACCCGATCTCTCCGTCTGTTTTGATCAAGGACCTTGGATTGCAAGATGTTGGACAGTTGAATTTTTGATTGAACTATAATGTTAAAATTTGTAGTATTTGAAAGAGTTGTGAAAAAATTCTTACTTCAGTAAAGCTTTTCTTCTTTTGAGAGGGGATGTGTGATGGCCCACGTACTTTGAGGAAATTATTATGTTTTTATGTTGGGTGATAGTCAATAAGAACTAGGTGTCTCTATGAGATCTTTTCTGGTAAAGCACCTGGCTTCCAGTAACTGATCATGTGACCAGGTTGCCTGGGAAATAAACAGTAGAATCGCAAAGGGCCAACAAGAAGTTAATTGTTGTAGTGAGTAGATTGTGTGTGTGGGTGTTGGGGTGGTGGGGTGCGTCTGTTTCAAGCAGGATTTTTTTCTTTTGTTTTATAATAATCTGGGTGCAGAGCAAAGAACGTCTCTTCTAGTAGAGTTCATTTGAAATTTGGGGTGCTGACTAAAAGAGTTTAACCCTTCTTGTTAACTGAAAGACTCCTAGCAGTGAGTTAGACTTCTGGGATAGCCAAGCTGAGGAGAAAGAGAGAGAGAGAGAGAGTTTTAGATGCAAGAATCCAGAGTTAAAGAACACTAGAACCAAGAGGGTTCTGACCTGAGGTGGCTATGCTTAAGACAATAGCAAAATCTATGTTGAATGAGGAGTCTACAACCATGGGACGATTGGGTGAGATTTGACGGGACAACCTTCCTGGAAGTAAGCAGAAGGCCCAAGAAATCTTAACAGTTATACTCATTTTTCAAATAGTACTCAGACCAAGTGGGTTAATCTTCCAATTTCTGATAAGTATCTGACTTGATTTATTGGGGGTGAGGGACAGGGTAAGTCAAATGGATGTGGATGGAAAGTTGAATTAAGAAGTTTGGTTTAAAGCATAAGTATCTGTGTTCATTGTACTTTCAATATTGTTAATGTAACTGACTATTTAAGATAGAATGTAGTTATTAGTATTCATGTTCTTTGATTTTTGAGTGCTAAAATTCTTTTGATTTGAACCTTGAACCTTATGACTTCATACTTTTAGTAAACAACCGGGTTTTCAGATACAAAAGTAAATAAATCTCTACTGAGGTTATAACAGGGGGAACGTGGAGCCTCTGGTTTAATGTCTCATTTGAAGGATAGCACCTTCAACAGTGCAGCACTGCACTGGAGATTCATGTTATGTAATTTCTATGGCTGTACATCCCTGTATATAGTACACCTTAATGTGCTTTGGAGGAAGGTAAGATAAATATTGGCTCAGATCTTCCAGTCTCTGAATTGGTGGAGACCAGGCATATCCCCAAGTTACTTGTTGGTACTCCTCAGAAGTCTCAATATATTGACTCAGTGGGAATTGCCCAGGTAGTTTGAACTTCCAATGGGCAATTCCCCTGCTCCCCGGGACCCCCTGAAAGCGTCTCCGACCTGAGTTAGAGCCAGAGACTTTGGACAGTTCCAGTTTATTACCTGAATAGTTAACCAGGAAATGTTAGACAGAAAAATCCTAGTCTAACGCTCAAGTAACTATACAAGTGACTCCCACAATCACTCAAACTGACGCCCCCCACTGCCCACTTCCCCCTCGACCCCATGATTCCCCCCAACTCCCCCTGACCTTACCACCCCTGACTCATTCCCCAACTCCCCACTGACCTGACCTGACCCTCCAGCTCCCCAGCTGAACTCTGCCCTTGACCTGACATCAGCCAACCTCACCATCCTACCAAGCTACCACTCTACACACCTGCCACCCTACTACCCTACCCATCTGCCACTCTGCCCATCTACTACCCTACCTACCACCTCACCCGCCTGCCACACCACCCTCTTACCCATTTACCTCAATCATATTACCCCCTTACCCACCTGCACATTCACCCATTCACTCAGACACTCCTACATTAACACACTGAAAAGCTATTTAAATGTTCTAGCTTTTCAGTGTGGTAGTGAACACTTAGCAGAATACTGCAGCTGGTGCTGTAATAAGATGTGTGGCTTGACTTCCCCCAACAATCCAGTGCTATAAGGAAACAATTGGATTGAAGGTGGGCACTGCATTTCTGAGGAAGCTGGGATCGGAAGTCTCAGCCAGAAATGCGGAGCTCCAGAATGGTACAGAAAAGTAGGAGTAGAGCAGCAATTTGGTGAGTGCTGCTCCTCAGAAGATTCGGGTCAAAAATTTATTTTTAATCCAACTTTTGGCATGTTTAAAAAATTATTCCTCCCCCGGTCTGGCTGAAAGCTGATTTAATTGCAATGCTCCACCATATTCAAATGATTATAACTCAAACTACTGTGTATACACTACAGTGGGACTGAATGATTTTCTCATGGAAATCAAACCATTGTAAGTGTAGTTGTTACACAAATGTCAAGGGTGGCCATGCACAAAATGGGCTCTGCTCTCACTGTGGTCTCTTTATACTCTCTGCTTTCCTGTCTCACAATGTTCTCTTTACGCTTTATGGGCAGAATTTTTAGCTTGGCAGGCGGGTGCGCGCCTGACCCGCTCGAGCGTTAAATAAAGCGCATTGACATCGGCCAAGCATGCCAACGTCAACGCGCACTCTCATGATATTTCGCTAGGTGGGCGTGCGAGGGAGACAGAGGCGCACCCGCCATTAATTAAGTGGCCAGTTAAGGCCCTTGAGACACCAATTGTCTCCAACTTTACGTTGCCCGTGCGATTTTTAGGCCATCACACGGGCAAAACAGGCAGGCGGGCAGGCCACAATTTGCAAAATATTATCCACGGGAGGGATAAGAGGGGTCAGTGGCCTTGTCAAAGCGATTAATGAGGAGTTCAGGATATCACTTGCTGCTGGTTACTTCTGTGAACAGGACAGCTTCATCTCGCTTCAGAGCTGCATTCAGAGAATTTAGAGGCTTCAGTTCAGGACTCAACTGTTGTTTTCCAGGCCCCCAGAGGATTCCCACAGCGTGGGCCCTTCCAAGTATCAGCCTTCCCTTACCCTGGGAATGGGGATTGTGGCCTCTGCTGGATGCACCTGCTCTGAGGAGGAAGAGAGGGTTAGAAGGGGAAGGAGGCCAGGTGTCCCTATTCAGCTTCCAGGTGAGCAACTTGTGGGGGTAGAGGCGCAGGCACAAGGGGTGCAGGGCCATCAGGCGTAAGGGGCTGCAGAAGATGCCAATATCCTGCTGCCAAGGTTTACAGGTGGTGATGCAGCTACCTCAATATGTCTGAGGTGCAATGCCGAAGGAGGCTCCGTGTCTCTGGGAGACAGTGACCCCCATTTGTCAGAGAATCATCTGTGAGATCAGCTCCGACTGTGTGAGTGGACAGTCCATGCTAGTGGTGCTGAAGGTCACAGCGGCCCTCAACTTCTATGCCTCTGGCTCTTTCCTGGGGTCAGTGGGGGATCTGTGTGGAGTCTCCCAATCAGCTGTCCACAGTTGTGTCAAACTGGTGACAGAAGCTCTGTTCAAACGTGCATTGACTTTCATTCATTACCGTACGGACGAGGCCAGCCAGGCAGAGTGAGCCAGAGGCTTGCCGTGATTGCTCTCTTCCCCCGCATCCAGGGTGCAATAGACTGCACACGTGGCCATCAAGGCGCCAGCGGGTGAGCCCAGTGCCTTCAGCAACAGGAAGGGATTTCACTCCATGAACGTGCAGATAATGTGTGATCACAGGATGCAGATTCTACAAGTATGTGCAAGGTACCCAGGCAGCTCCCACGATGCTTACATCCTCAGACACTCCCAGGTGCTGAGGCTCTTCAGTGTTCCAGCCCGACTGGATGGATGGCTGCTAGGTGACAAGGGCTATCCCGTCAAAAGGTGGCTCATGACGCTTCTCTGCCACCCAAGAACAGAGGCCGAGCGGCGGTACAACAGGAGCCACGCCTCCACAAGGGCGGCGGTAGAGAGTCCCATAGATCTTCTCAAGATTCACTTCCAAGCCTGGACCGTTCAGGATGTGCACTACAATACCACCCAGATCGTGTGTCACTGATAGTGGTTGCATGCTGCACTCTCCACAATCTGGCACTGGAAAGGGGAGGACCCAGTGGAGGAAGAAGATCTTGATGCAGCTGCACAATCAACAGATGATGAGTCCAGTAGTGAGTTCGAGGACAAGCACAGTGAGGAGAATGCTGAGGGCATGGACACTGACCTGGGTAACCTCTAGGGAGGCAGGGACACCTGGGATGCTTTGATCCAACGCACCTTCAGCTAGCCTACCAAATAAGAACCACCACCACATGCCAGAGCTGCAGGCTCCATACTCGATCCCTGACAGAAGCATTTTCTTGGTCAACAACATTGTCTTTGTAATGAAGTTTCAGGAGACACATGTACATCATAACATAATGGCCTACCCTGAACCTACAGTACAAATGAAGCATACAGAGGCCAGTTGCACAAAATAACACCTCATTTATTTGTGAATGTGAAACATTGCTGAAATTAACATTAACCTGTGTTTTCAATCACACCATTAAAAAATGTAAAGAAAAA
Organism: Cetorhinus maximus; assembly: GCF_964194155.1. Classification (NCBI taxonomy): domain Eukaryota; kingdom Metazoa; phylum Chordata; class Chondrichthyes; order Lamniformes; family Cetorhinidae; genus Cetorhinus; species Cetorhinus maximus. Next base: position 126,939,337 of record NC_135884.1, read on the forward strand.
TGGGGGAACAAAATATCACCCTGAATAAGCCTGTGTTGTGATTAAGGTGCTTTAAGTTTTCGTTTGTGGGTGCTACGTCTAGGTGCTCCCCCCTCGTTGGCACTGGCATTGGAGACAGCCTGCTCACTCTGCTGTCCTGTTGGCCTTGATGACCTAGGCGGGCATCCTCTGGCCCGTGGAGCCTGTGCTGGCCCCACCAGGGAGGGAGTGGCCAGTGCCACGGCTGGCATCTCCCCAGTCGCCACAGCCTCATCAGATGCTACGGTCGCTGGCAGAGGGTCGGAGGAGCCCGCAGAGATGTGTGCCAATGTGAGGTCGCTCTGGACCTCCCTGCTCACCATTAATGGACGGGCACCTAGCTGGGATACTGGGTGCCCAATCCATCTCCCACACTGACGCAGACCAGCTGAGGTCATTGCTGGTGTGAGGGTTTGCAGGTCCGAGTGCACCCCCAGCAAGGAGCCTCTCCATGAGAGCTGCCACTCTCTCCATGGAGGAGGCTTTGCACTCAGCCAGGAAGGTCAATGGACTGCTTATGCTCCACAAGGACTCCCCCGCAACAGACACTATGGCATGCATTCCCCATGTATCTCCATCAGATCCTCTCGCACACCCTGCTGGGCATCCAACATCTGCTGCCTCATGGACGACTCCAGAGGCCCATCATCAGCCACCAACTGAGCGTTGCCCTGGTCCCCATCAGTCCTCTGACTGCCAGCGCCCTGGGCACTCTCTGCCTCCACCTGCATCTCAAGCGAGTGTGAAGTTCCCTCACCAATGTGCACCAATAGACTACATGGCGATATTATGCCCAGCGAGGTGCTGGTATCTGTGCTGGTGCCTGCATGGCAGAGAGGGTGCGATGTAGGTGCGTGCTGAGCATGGTGGTCCTCCGGGGTCAGGGGTGGACCTTCAGGCTCCTCATGACGACCAGTTGGTGGTGAGTCTAAAAGGGAGAAGAAGGACATGTCATTAGTTTAAGTCATGCCACTGTCACTGCGCATGCCTGGCACCCTGATGAGACAGAGCTATACATCATGGTGCCCTCGTCTTTCGATTATCAATGGGGATTCCAGGCTCACATCAATATCGATACTACATTGGAATGGTTGCAATAACGGACATTCTCACCTCAGCGCACTGCACTCTTACCTTCCTCTGGCACCCTAACCTCAGCGCGGCTGCTTGACTGAGGTGCATGGCGCCTCTCCAGCTCCAAGGCCTCCTGCTCGTATCGCTTGAGGATGAGGAGATGTGGGGGGTCCCCTGACAGTCTGTGACCTCTCAGCATTGTTTCTCCTGAAAGGATAGAGGAGCATTGATTAGTTCCCCCTCTACCTGCAGCGTCACTGCAGCCTGGCCAATCCCACCTGAGGACCACCTCCCAGGGCTCAGCCGATTCGTGACACAGGAGCCGCAAGGCAGTCAGTCCAAGCAGCCAGAGCTCACACCCTTGGTCAGCTCCTGCCTCATTGACATTTTCCACTCACACTCTAACACCTCTGAGGTCCTCGGGGGGATGGGCAGCTTTTAACTGTTCTGCAAAGTGACCCATGCCAACACGGTACTCACCCTTCCTGATCGCAGCAGATCGTTGAAGCGCTTCCAGCGCTGCACCCATGTGCACCTCACCACATTGTGGCTGCTGACTCAGGATGCCACCTCCTCCCAGGTCTTTTTGGTGAGGTGAGGGGGTGCTCCTCCTCCCGTCTCTGGGGAGAAGGGTTTCTCTCTGCACTGCCACCTCCTCCAGGAGGGCTGCGAGGCACTAGTCCGAGAATCGCGGGGCCGACTGCCCTGCTGCCCTGCTCTCCCGCCTGCTGTGTCCACTCATAACAGATTCCATTGACCAGACTTCCGCGTCCTTCTGTGGCAGCCTTCCAGAGGCTGCTGAGGCAGCATTGGAATCGTCCGCCAGGTCGCCATTGGACCCGGCGGACATCATGCCCCCGCCCCTGTCCGCTCCTTCTCGCTTATTCACAAGCCACGTATCACGCTGGGCAGGCCTTGATTGACCCGCCAGCATAAAATCGCGGTACTGACCGTCCCCGCCGACCCCACACGCCAAGGGCAAAATTCTGCTCTATGGGTATTCACTACCACCCGGCTTTATTCACTGTCTTGGGTTTCTACTCTCACTGAGCTCTCTTTATATTCTTAGGTCTCCACTCTCACTACACCCTCTTTATATACTGGGTCTCCACTCTTGCTGCATACCGACAACTCTCCCACTCGCTAGGATCTCTTTATAATCTGATCTCCATTCTAACTGTGTTCTCATTTTGTACTCACAAGTCTCCTCTGTCGTTATGCTGTTTTATGGTCCCCACACCCGTCCTTTAAAACTCCCTCTAAACCCCATCTCTTTGACCAATACTTCAATCACCTCTCCTAAATCCCTTTATTTGGCTTTGTTAAAGGCACAATATAAATGCAAGTTATTAATGGCACTAAATTAATCTATGGATGCCAGGCATGCTACATTCTCAAATACTGTTCAAGTGGTTTTGTCAATGCCAAACTATTCTGAATATTGTGGTATTGTTGGCTCTACATTGCAGTTAGGACTAAATTGTACCTTTGAGCTAGCTTCAGGTTCTTATTTGAGTAACCTCTTTCTGTTTCTCGATATTTGTTGCATAGCTGAGCCAGTAAAATAGCACCCTCTTGTGGAGTTTTCTTTATTTAATTTAAATTTGCCAATAACTAATTTCGCAAAAGCAAAAAGGAAGAATTAATTAGGAAATAGGAAAAATAAGGAGGTAACATATTCCCTGGAGTCTAAGCGGTGGAGAAGAGCAAAGGGACCTAGGGCTGCAGTCACAAATCACTAAACATAGCAATGCAGATTAACAAGGTGATAAAAATGCAAAGCACAGGGTTTCATTTCTAGAGGAATAGAATTGAAAAACGGAGAAGTTATGTTAAGCTTGTTCTGCACAGAACATCGGTTAGACCGCACTCAGGATAAAACCAGAGAATCATGGAATTGTTACAGCACAGAAGGAGGCCATTTGGCCCATTGTGTCTGCGCTGGCTCTCCAAATCAGCAATTCGCCTAGTGCCATTCTCCTGCCTTCCCATGGTAACCCTGCATGTTCTTCCTTTTCACATAACAGTCTAATTCCTTTTTGAATGCCTCAATTGAACCTGCCTCCAACCACACTCTCAGGCAGAGCACTCCAGACCATAACCACTTGCTGCATCATATGGTTTTTCCTCATGTCACTTTTGATTCTTTTGCCAATTGCTTTAAATCAGTGTCCTCTCATTCTTGATCCTTTCACAAGTGGGAAAAGTTTCCCTCCATCAACTCTGTCCTGACCCTCATGATTTTTAATACCTCTATCAAATCTCCTCTCAGCCTTCTCTTCCTTTTTTTGATGCATTCACGGGATGTGGGCTGGGCCAGCATTTATTGCCCATCCTTAATTGCCCTTGAGAAGGTGGTGGTGAGCTGCCTCCTTGAACTGCTGCATTCCCAACTTCTCCAATCTATCTTCTTAACTGAAGTTCCTCATCGCCGGAACCATTCTCATGAATCTTTTCTGCACTCTCTCCAATGTTTCCTAAAGTGCGGCGCCCAGAACTGGATGCAATACACCAGCTGAGGACGAACCAGTGTCTTATACAAGTTCAGCATAACCTCCATGCTCTTTTACACTATGCCCTATTAATAAAGCCTCAGATACTGTATGCTTTATTTACCATGCTATCAACCTGTCCTGCCACCTTCAATGACTCATGCACATATACACCCTGGTCTCCCTGCTCCTGCACCCCCTTTACAGTTATACCCTTTATTTTATATTGTCTTTTTTTAATTCATCCATGGGATGTGGGCGTCGCTGGCTGGGCCAGCATTTATTGCCCATCCCTAGTTGCCCTTGAGAAGGTGGTGGTGAGCTGCCTTCTTGAACTGCTGCTGTCCATGTGGTGTAGGTACACCCACAGTGTCTCTCCATGTTCTTCCTACCAAAATTATTCACTTCACATTTCTCTGCATTGATCTTCACCTGCCACTTGTCCACCCATTCCACCAAGTTGTCTGTGTCCTAATGAAGTTCTACACTATTCTCTTCACAGTTCAAAATGCTTCCAAGTTTCGTATCATCTGCAAATTTTGCAATTGTGTCCTGTACGCCAAGGTCCAGGTCATTAATATATGTCAGGAAGAGCAAGGGTCCCAACACCGACCCTTGGGGAACTCCACTACAAACCTTCCTCCAGCCCAAAACACATCCATTAACCACTACTCTCTGTTTCCTGCCACTTAGCCAATTTCGTATCTGGGTTGCTTCCCCTCCTTTTATTCCATAAGCTATAACTTTGCTCACAAGTCTGTTGTGAAGCACAATATGAAATGTCTTTTGGAAATCCTGTGATTGTGAATTCTATAATTCTGTGATTCACTCCAAATATTGCACTCTGTTCTGATCTCCATTTTACAAAACTAGTATAGAGGCACTGGAAAAGGTGCCAAAATGATTTACAAAGATACCAGAACTGAAAGAGTATAATTATAAAGAAAGTCTGAACATGCTGGGGCTCCTTTATCTAGAAAAGACAAGGCTTAGAGAAAACTTATTAGAGGTCTTTAAAATTATGAAGGGAGTGACAGAGTAGATATAAAGAAATTTTGGGGGAGTCCAAAACTAGAGTCATAAAAAAAGAGAGACATTAATAAATTCAATAAGGACATTGAAATAAATCCTTTACCCGGAGTGGTTAGAATGTGGAATTTGCCCACCAGATGGAGTAGTTGAGCCAAATACTCAGATTCATTTAAGAGCAGCTGGATAACCATTACAAGTGATAAAAACAAAAAGCTAAAAGCTACTGCGGATGCTGGAAATCCAAAACAAAAACAGAATTACCTGGAAAAACTCAGCAGGTCTGGCAGCATCGGTGGAGAAGAAAACAGTTGACGTTTCAAGTCCTCATGACCCTTCGGCAGAACTGAAGTATAGTTAGGAGAGAGGTGAAATTTCAGCAAGTGTTCTACAGTGTTCCAATGAAGCTCACGTAAGCTTGAGGAACAGCACCTCATCTTTTGATCAGGCATTTTACAGCTGTCCAAACTCAAAATTGGGTTCAATAATTTTAGACTGTAACCTTTGCCCCCATTTTGTTTCCATTTTCCTCGTGCGTTTCAGTTTTATTCTAATTTTCTCATTTTTGCTTTGGAGGATAGCTGTTCATCACTGCCATTCACACCTCCTCTAGACATCTTATGTTTCTTTACTCGTCCCATTCCTAGTCCCTTTGGTCTTGCACTACTAACTCTTTTCTCATTTGCTCTTTCCTGTCTTCCGCCCTATCACAGACCTTCCCCTTTGTTTTTTTTTTTCATCCTCCTTCTTTCACTTGCTTAAAAAGCTATTACATTTCTAACTTTTCCCATTCTGATGAAAGGTCATCAACCTGAAACATTAACTCTGTTTCTTCCCCCACAGGTGCTGCTAGACCTGCTGAACATTTCCAGCCTTTTCTATTTTTATTTCAGATTTACAGCATCTGCAGTATTTTGCTTTTGCACTCATGGCATTTTTTCCTTTATTTTATCATGGGATGTGGGCATTGCTGGGAAGGCCAGCATTTGTTTGCCCATGAACAGGATGGCTTGCCAAGCCATTTCAAAGGACAGTTAAAGGTCAACCACATTGCTGTGGGTCTGGAGTCACATGTAGGTTAGACCAGGTAAGGATGGCAGATTTCCTTCCCTAAAGCAGGGTATTAGTGAACCAGATGGGTTTCTACAACAATCGATGACAGTTGGCAATCAATCATGGTCACCATTACTGAGACTAGCTTTCAATTCCATATTTGCTCATTGAATTTAAATTACACCACCTCCCATGGTGGGATTCGGACTCATGTCCACAGATCATTAGCCTGGGTTATTAATCCAGTGACTGTACCACTATGCCTCTGTCTCCCCATAACTTAATGTAATGATATAAGAAAATTAGAGTGAGAAAATGCAATCATATTATTTTGTCAGTTCTAAGATAGTCACAAATATAGTGGAACAAGAGTAGAACTCAAAATTCAGCATTTGATATAACGTTATAAAATTTACTTTTGAAAGTATTTAATTGATTCACTGTCCTACATAGGGAGCAAAACAAATGCAGATGTTACATAAGATGAGTAATGAATCATTTTAGTGTCTATAAAGTAGAGCAATTAGCACCATGTCACATGTGCTTCATTGCCTTTCGAGTTGGCCTCAAAAGTTTAATTTTCTATGCATCGGATTTCAGCCTGAATACCGTCCTGGGATTTGAGAAAATAACATCCTGGTAATGTTTAGTGCTCTCACTTAAATGTATAGTGCGTATACAATCTTTATAGAATCTATTTAAATGTTGCCTTTTTTATGTTATTAATCAGGAAGAGCACAGAGAATATAAAGCCATGAGCGGAATCGACCCAGCTTTGCTCTAAGTGCAGTAGCGGTAAAACGACTTTTACCCACCAGCCGTGATGGTGGGTTTTCACGCTGTATCATCCCAAAGCCACCACATTACTTATGCATTCCCGGGAAACACGCCGTTTCCATGGCAGGCGGGCTCTCATTTGCCCGCCACGCCATCACCTCGCCGTTTCATCACGCCGGGCGCCATACTTAAAGTCCAGCCTGCGCACACATCTCACTGCTTCCAGCCCACGATTACTGCAGGCAAGATGCCAACGAAAGGCAAAAAGACTGCAGCCCCCAGGTTTAATTACGCGTCACTGGAATGCCATTTGGATGCCGTGGAGGCCTGCTGTGATATCCTCTACCCCTGCTCTGGCCACAGGGTGGACAGCAGCATCACCAATCCAGCCTAGCAGGCGGTGGCAGCAGTGGTCGGTGCAAATGCTGCACAGACGAGGTTGGCCATCCAGTGCAGATAGAGGATGAATGACCTCATCCATGCAGCCAGGGTATGGCAACCATCTCATCACTCTAAACTCACACACTCAAACCCATCACACATTCACTGGCATCTCACTCACTGCCAGCTCAAGGGACATCACCACCCATTGTCACACACATATCCTCACATGTCCATTTGGCCTCATCTCCTCTGGAGACTGCCTCCTCAGCCCTCACCATCTTGAGGCCACTTGCACAGATCAACCTGTGCCCCCACACACACCCTGGGATACCCTCCTTCCCCAGTACAGCCCTCGTCCTGCAGCCTCTTCCCTTGCTTGAGGCCACACCTCCACCTTCCCCAAGCAAGCCCTAGCCCTACAGCCATTGAAAAGCCACCCACATATAGCTGGTCTGGTAGGTAGAGACCTACCCGTGAGCCCCCCTAAAAGTGATGTGGTGCCGTCTGTGAAGCCTGGCGCTGATGACTGCGCGTACTGACTGAAGCAAGGTAGGCAAACAAACCCTGAAGTCCCGAGCGAAGTTCAGCCCGCCAGGTGCACGTCGCTTATGTGCTGTTGTGAAACACGTTGACGCGTTTTCCTGTTGACGTGGGTGGACGATCCAGTGGGGGGAATGAGTCCAGCGGGCTGGCCTGATAATGATATGCTGATGTGTTACAATGAGGTTCCTGACGTCTGATGGCAGGAAACGTTCCCAGGCAAAATGAGGGGACTTACTTTCATGCTGTGTACAAGAGATCAAAGCCAGGTAACAGAGATGATCATACTTAAACATGGGCTGGGATTTTCCGTGCCCGCTGGCATTGGGCGTGTTCACTGGCGTGAGCGGAAATATAGCGCAATCGGTTTCATGACTGCGTGAAACTAGTTTGCGATTGTTCAGCTCACTCCAGTATCACACCCTCATCATGACATATGCATTCAAAGGGCTACCCTCTTCAGAGATCTCACACAATATTAGCAGGAGACACATATCGGTATTGACTGTCTCATGGATACTTTCACATCACCACCATCTCATCTATCATGCTGCACAAACTCCATCCTCAGCTCTTTCTGGGGAGGGCTCACCACACACAGGAGGCATGCAAGCTTCCCAACCACTGCTCCATCCCACCTCAGCACATTCCTTCCTTTTGTCTTCATGCAGTCCAAGCTTGCCCACAGCTGGAGGGAGAGATCCCAGATGGGAGGAGGGCCGGCCAACATCATGGAGCTCACCAGATTCAAGGAGGATGCCACTGAGCTGGGTGGGGAGGACCAGGGATTGCTCCTGTGGGGAAGGTGAGATTGGCTTCTCCAAGCAACCTTGTAAGGATGAACTCTTCATGAGTTGATCATATGCTGACATTCACAGTGAGTAACACGCAATCTTGTATTCTGCCTGCTCACAAACTAAATCTATCTTCTTTCTCTTACAAGGCACCAGTAGGTCCAGGTACTCAAGAGGGCCAATATAAGCCCCAGGCCCCAGTCCACCTCAGAGGAGGATGCTGAGAGCCAAGTCAAGAAGGTCCATCATTGTGTTCATACACACCCTCAACCAGCACAGAGACATGCACCTTGGTGGGTTATAGTCCTAGGTTAGGCTTGGGGTCACTTTCTGGAGAACACTTCACTGAAGCATCCCCACAGCAGTCGGAGGCAATGACAGCCCAGGTCTCTGGAATCCAGAAGATGGCTGGAGATCAGGCACCCGCTGAGTCTGAGTCAGATGATGAGCGTCTGCTAGCGGCAGTTGAGACAATGCTGGAGATGAAATGACAGGCCGTGGAAAATCTGGCAGAGATGCAAGAGTCACTCAGCAGACTAGAGTGAACGATGGAGGAGTCTGTTCACATGCTGTCTGATGGTGTGGCTCTGACATGCAAGAGGCTCGAGGTCACCATGGGAAGGGTGGCGACCACCTTGGAGACCTTGGCCCAGCAGGCTTTGCCGGAGATGCACTTAGATCTACACTCCATGGCTATAGGTGTAGTGCGATTAATCAGTGGCTCAGCAAGAGGGGGCGAGGCACCTTGAACTCCCTCCAGATGCCCCTTTTCCTCAAGGATTCGGCGGGAGCCCTCAGGCACCTACAGGGAGGATGAGCGTCAGCCGGGCACCCCAGGAGCCTCCACACAGGACACTTTAAGGGTGTCAAGCCGCTCAGAATCCCCTCTGCCTGTGACCCCATCCACTTCAGCTGGTCAGGCTGAGGAGGGTGCATTTGCCCCGATCAGGCCTCGGGCCACCAGAGGACGGCCATCAAGGCCATCACTGACATCAGGGCATAGCAGTGGGCAGGCTGTCTCCACCTCTGCTGCAGATGTCAGGGCTACAGATCAGACTTAGTGGTAGGATTAGGGAAATTAGGAAACATTAACATCACTTCTGGGCACGGGTGTTCAATCACTGTATAAATCTTGCACTTTTGTAAATACATTTGATGTCAATGAGAATGCTTTGGTCATTTGAAGGCATCATGCATATTCATACATGCACCATCTTATTGCGAGGGTGAGCCATCCTCCCACTCAGTGGTCTCCTCCCTTTGTGAGCCTCACATTCATGCGATGTCAACTTCACTCTAGATAGTTACCGAACCCTTCTGTGATGTCAGGGAGATGTGTCAAAATCTTTATTGGAAGTGTGTGCTAACTGAATTTGTAACCTTTATTACTTGCAAGACAATCTTGTGTGAGGGCTGCTCAGCAGCCTTGAAGGGTTAGCTGCAGTTGTGGCAGTGCCAAAACATAAGACCTAATGAGATGATATCCATGCGCTCATCTCACCGGCCGCTGTAGTTTCTCATGAAGGTGGCCGCAACTGCACCAAACTCTTTGACGCAGCGTTTGCGCTGATGTGTCGACTTTCACATCCCAGACCACACACACACAGGGTTCACCGCTGACCTTTCCACAGATCATGGCTTGGTAAATCATGAGGGTTGAAGGTGTAAGTCCGAATGCTGAACTTGCTCTAAATGTTACTGGTTGTGATGCTCTTTTTTAGTAATGATAGTTTTACATGGTGTGTAGTGTACCTTTAAGAATAATACTTTCTAAGGAAGATCACATGATCTGTAGTAACCAATAGGAGAGTAGCTCAGGCTACCTCAGCAGTCAGTGCAGAGTTAGAGTTGGAGTTGAAAGCACAAGTATAGTTGCTGCTGAGTATATTGTAAATAAACTTACAGTTTCCACCCAAGAAGCGTCTGCTGATCAACTCTATCATTAATACCACAACTTGGCCACCCTACAACAAACCAGTGACGAGGATAAAACAGTACTGAACACAAGAAATCAAGTTAAGAAGAAATCGGCTCTGTACCTTGCCCAGTGATTGTAAGCAGCAAGCTCTGTTAGAATTGAAGAAGTTATCCTCTCTCAAAATGGCACAGTTTGGGAGAACTGATCCTTTTGAACCAGCCACAGATGATTGGCCTCAATACATAGAGCACCTCACATTCTTTTTTCAAGTGAACGAGATTACGGGGGAGAGAAGAGGCGAGCGATCCTCTCGAGTACTTGTGGGAGAAAAGCTACAGTCTAATTTGAAGTTTGATGGCACCCAGTAGCCCAGGTTCAAAAAATTTCGATGAATTGGTGGACCTTGTGAAGGGTCATTTTCAACCCAAACTCACAGTCATGATGCAGAGGTTAAGGTTTAATTCACGAAATAGAGCCACAGGTGAGACAATTGCATGCTACGTGGCAAACTTGAAGCGTTAACAGAACATTGTGAGTTCGGTACGACTCTGAACGACATACTTAGAAATCGTTTAGTATGTGGTGTGAAAGAGGACACTATTCAGGAGTAAATCTAGATTTGAAGAAGGCGCTAGAGATAGCACTGGTCATGGAAAGGTCGGTAAGAGATTTGAAAGCAATACAGGGTGTGCAAAATGGCTCCGTTCTCCACATCAAGCAGGAAACCTCAGCCGAAAGAGGCATGAAAAAGCGAGACTCCACTGAGAAGTGGGAAACAGCTCCCGCTAGCCAAGAATAAAGAAAAATAACTTAGCGGTGAAATTGAAGTATAATTTTAATAGAGGTGGAAACAATCTTTTAGCCATTGACAATTTAAAAAAAATCAAATGCTACTATTGTCATTGAAATGGACATATAATGAGACAATGCAAGGGAAGATTCAAGCAGGCTTGTAAACAAATGAAGAAGCCCAATGAAATCTACAATGTAGAAGAGTCTGAAACAACAAATTCAGACATTTACTCGTTGTTTAATCTGAAAGTTGGAAAGATAGAATCAATATTTGTCATAGTGAAAGTTAATGGCAAACCTGTTAGAATGGAAGTGGACATGGGAGCTTCCACTACAGTAATTGGGGAACATACCTTCAGATGTTTGAATAATGATGAACATCAATTAAGTTTAGAAGAAACAGCCGCCAAGCTAAAAACATATACGGGTGAAGACATTCAAGTAAAAGGCATAAGCAGAGTAATTGTCCATTATGGAAGCCAATCGGCAAAGCTACCAGTGTTAGTATTGAGAGGCAGAGGACAAAGCGAAATTGGCTAAGGGAAATCAACCTTGATTGTCCACTGGGATTCCAAAAGGAAGTTGGAAGCATTCCTGTTTTGAAAAAGGAGTGTGTAAGAACTCAACAACCTGAAGAAATGCAGACTGTCTTAAGTCAAACCCTGGAAGATGAAGAGAAGAACCTCAAAGACCGCCCTGCTCAATGACAGAGTTCGAATTCAAAGGGAAAAAGAAAACCTGTTGAAAGACCTTCACACACTACAAGATTCCCTCAGGTCAAAAACAGAAAGAATTCAGCACTTCTCTGAACAAACTGGAGAATGAGTTGGCAGAGAAGACACAACAATGTTCAATTTTCCAGGAGGCAGAAAAAGAGACAGAAGAGCTGAAGAATCAGCTAAATGAAGCCAAAGAGGCTTTGGAAGCAAAAGTAGCAGAATTTCTCAAGAAGCAGACAGATAATGAAATTTTGGGAGACTCAGCCACTGAGCTCAGACAAGTTGAGCTTGCATCTGGGAGAGGTCTGGCCAATAGTGAAGTCAAAAAGAAGGCTGGAATTAAAATCTGCGCTAAAAAAAAAGAAAAGTGCACGTTCCAAGCAAGGAAGGTAATCTATTTGTGTCACTGTGTAGATTCACAGGCCCTCCACCCAGTTGAGGAGAAAGTGAGAGCCATAAGAGAGGCACTTGCACCAAAGAACGCCTCAGAGCTCAAATCATTCCTAGGAATGATCAACTAATATGGGTGATTCTTACCCAATTTGTCTACAATGCTGGCCCCCCTGCATTCTCTACTCAAAAAGAACCAACATTGGTCTTGGGAGGTGCCCCAGAAAGAAGCTTTCATAAAGGTGAAACAATTGTTGCACTCATCCAATCTAATAGTGCATTATGACCAGACGAAAGAATTGGTGCTGACATGTGATGCATCTCCCTACAGAGTGGGATTAGTGCTCTCTCATCGGATGGACAGTGGCACGGAACGGCCAATACGTTACATATCAAGAATGCTCACCACAGCTGAAAAGGGATATTCGCAGATAGAAAAGGCTTGTCCATCATCTTTGGTGTCAAGAAATTTCACCAGTATGTACATGGCTGCCATTTTACAATTGTTTCAGACCACAAACTTATACTAGGATTGCTTAGTGAGGACAAGGCTATACCACCCATAGGCTCAGCAACAATACAACAATGAGCTTTAATTCTGGTGGCATATGAATGCATTTTCATACATAGGCCTGGCAATCAAATCGCAAACGCCGATGCCCTTAGTTGTTTGCTTTTACAAGAAAATGATGAGCATGTCCCAGTTCCACTGGAACTTGTTTTACTGTTAAATTTCTTAGATTGCTCTCTGGTATGCACTCGACAGATCAGAGACTGGACAAGATGACACCCAGTCCTATCTCAAGTACGAGAACAAGTGTTATATGGTTGGTCACAGGAGCCTGTATTGGACGAAATGAAACCGTACTTCAACAGAAGACATGAAATAACCAACCAGGATGGCATCTTATTGTGGGGAGCACGAGTGATAGTTCCTCCAAAGGGAAGGGGGTCACTTTTAGTTGAACTACTCAGTGCCCATCCAGGAGTTTCCCGAATGAAGGTCATAGATGCAGCTATCTATGGTGGCCTGGGATGGATGGTGAAATAGAGAGTTAGGAAAGCATTGTGTGCAATGTCAGCAACTGCAAAAGTTGCCAGTAACAGCTCCATTACACCCATGAGAGTGGCCAGGTAGACCCTGGGTGCCGTTACACATTGACTATGTTGGACCTTTCCTGGAAACAATATTTCTGCTCATTGTTGATGCCCATTCAAAATGGTTGGATGTATATGAGGTGAAGTCACCAACGTCAGTTGCTATAATTGAGAAATTATGTCAGAGTTTTGCCATTCATGGACTACCAGAAGTAGTTGTTTCCGATAACGGCATGGCATTTAAGAGTGCTGAATTTCAACAGTTTATCAGCCTCAACAGTGTCACTCATATAAAAACTGCACCGTACCACCCTTCCTCAAACTGGCCGAAAGGGCAGCTCAAACGTTCAAGGCAGGCATGAAAAAGCTAACCAGTGATTCCTTCATTACAGGACCACCCCTCACACAACAACAGGTGTCACACCTGCGGAGTTATTATTGAATCGATATTTCAGAATGAGATTGAGCTTAATCATGCCAAATTTGGAGGGGAAGGTGATAAAGAGTCAGGGAAGTCAGAAAACTAGATTTGACTGGCATAGTCGTGAGAGGAAATTTACCGCAGGAGAGCCGGTATATGTGAAAAACTTCATGGAAAGACCAAAGTGGTTACCGGGTGAAAAAAGTGGGGTGACTGGACCTCTATCTTACCACGTGGAGGTGAAAGGCCAGATAATCCGTAAACATGTGAACCATTTAAGGAAGAGAGAGACAAATCACCGAGATTTGGTTCAACCAGTGACCATGACTGGGTCTGCGTTTCCTGTTGAGGATATTCAACCCAGGACTGACATGTCTGATGTTCCTGTAAGAGTTGAGGATACAGAACTGCAAATGCCCACCGAAGCTCCTGATGTCCAGGAAACTCCGGAAAAGGAGGTTCCTGACAAAGAATCTGAAGTTGTGGAGCTGCGACATTCCACACGTACCAGGAAACCACCTGAAAGACTGAACTTGTAAATTCCTTACCCAGTGTAAATACTATGTTGTCTTGAAAAATATGTACTTGTAAATATATATACAGCTGAATTAAAGTGGGAGAAATGTAACAATTATGGTTTTATTTAGTGTGTAATGCAACTTTAAGATTAATACTTGTTAAGGAAGATCACATGACCTGCAGTAACCAATAGGAGAGTAGCTCGAGCTATCTCAGCAGTCAGTGCAGAGTTAAAGTTGAAGTTGAAAACATAAGTGTAGTTGCTGCTGGGTATTTCGCAAATAAACTTAAAGTTTCCACCCAAGAAGTGTCTGCTGATCCACTCTATCACTAACAGCACAACTCGGCCACCCTCCAACGCCTTTCAGTGCAATGGCATTGCATAAAGGGACAGGAAGAATGTGGCCATCTCCTGTTGCCTTCACCTTACTGCTCCTGTAATCTTGTGGCTATCAGTGGGCATGGGAAAGTCACCCATGTCTCGCTTCCTTGATGGCATTGTCATGTGGAAGCTGACCCTCATCTCCCTCTTCAGGTTCCTGACCCTCCTGCTCTTCATCGGAGGATCTCCCATCCTCCTCCATTTTCCCCTCTGGCAAGGGATCCCCCATTTGAAGCACCAGGTTGTGAAGGGTGCAATAAACCATGACTATGCAGGAGACCCTCTGTGGAGTGTATTGCAGAGCCCCACCTGAGTGGTCCGAACATTGGACAAGCATCTTCAGGATGTCAATGGTCTGCTCAATTATGGATCTTGTCGAGCCATAAGCTGCATTGTACTTCTCCTCAGAGGCATTCTGAGGATGATGCACTGGTGTCATGAACCATTATTTGAGTGGGTACCCTTTATCCCCAAGCAGCCGGCCCTGTACTCGCTGAGGCCCTTCGGATATGTGAGACTGACTCAGGATGTATGAGTCATGGGAACTCCCAGGCTACCCAGCACAAATGTACACAATGTTTTCTGATGATTACACACATACTTGAACGTTGATGGAGTGGAACCCGTTACGGTTGATAAACATTACGGACTGCTGCCATGGAACCCTCAAAGACACGTGTGCAGTCGATTGCACCCTGCACTCTAGGGAAGCCTGAGATAGCTACAAAACCATTAACTCTAACAGCCTGGCTATCTTCGTGAAGTGTGACCCTCACATATTGATCAGCCTCACTGTAGAGGGCATCTGTCACCTCCTTGAAGCATCTATGTGTGGCGGACTGTGAGATGCCACACAAGGTCGCTGTGGATCACAGGAACGATCCGTAGTCAAAATAATTGAGCATGGTGGTGACCTTCAGATCCACTGGCAGGGGATGCCCTCGCAGTCCATGGGGTGTTAGATCCTTCCACAGAATGTGGCAGATATGATCCACCACATCCCTGGAGAAGCGCAGACCTGCGCAGCATTGTCCCTTGCTGATCAGCAGATAGGGGAATCTTCTTTGGTAGACCCTTGCTCGAGCGAGTCACCTCCGTGGTATGGGTCTATCATCCTGATCCTCTGGTCCTTGCTGGGGCACCCCTGTACCCTGGATCTCAGATGGGGCCTCCTCTTGAAGCTGCATTAGGTGTCACTGGTCCCTTCTTCTCCTGCTCCATTTGATGAGTACCTCAAGAAGGCAGCATTGAGCCCAGGATCCTTTTTGTTTCCTCCTTCTCTCTGTGGGCTAATAGATATAACGTATTAATGAATAGCAGGGAAAAATAGTAAAACTTCCACTTGCAAACAAAAAGCCACTATCATGGCCTCGCACTGCATCTGCATTGTGAGTGTCGTCAATGATACAGCCTTGTAGCAAACTAACAGATCAAGGTGACCAAGATGCCAACCTTGATACTGAACATCTCAATCCACAGAGGTTGGAAAAGGTTTGGATGCATTCATAAAATGCACCATCCTACCAAACGCACTCCTGCAATCTCTAATCTGGTATGCTGATTATAGATAACTTGCACCCAAGCAATGACTGGATGCCCTTTGGCCCATTATCCATGCCAATTGTGGAAAGCACATTAGAGGCTTTTATTGACGATCTGGCAGATATGCAGCAGCTGTGCCTCCTTAACGGTTGCCTGCATTCCCAATCTTCACATTCCTGTGTGTTAATGCTGAAATGGAGTGACTGTATTGCGAAGCCAATGACTCCTGCAGTCTCTTGTTATTGTGCAGCAAAAGGCATTGGCTCCAATGGCACCTTCTCAAGGAAGTCTTCCTATTTTCTCTCAGCTCTGACTCAATTTCAATCTTGTGCCTCTAAGTAGTTTGAGGGCACCCCCTGAAAGGGCCCTTAGTCCAGCCATGCGCTCCTCCCACTCTGCCTCTGACCCCCCTCACCCCATGCAGAATCGTTTCCAGTTTTGATTTCAAACTGTGCCATTACTTTGTTGATTCAAGATGGCAGTACTTCATTTTTATTTTGAGACCAGCTTTGACCCTCCCCTTGTCAGTGTTCGGCTCCCTCCAATTTTCCTGGAATCTCACGATGTGCAGGTCAAGTTCCCTCCTGATATTCTCAAGCCTCCCCCAGTAATACTGGATCCCATTGTTGTTGAGGTAAATATAACAACCCTTCCCCCCTGAACTCATCATTGTTGATGTGCCTGTGCCCCATGTGGACCTCGCCCCTCCCCATCTAGAGGCTCTGCACACTGTCACATTCAGAGGAGACCACACATCCCCCTCACCAAAAGAGCTTCAAATATCTTCCCTTATTACATTTTCCCCATTTACAGGCTACAGGTGCCTTCCCTAACCATGACCATCCCATCTGCAGCTCAGTACTGAGTCAGACAAACCCATAGCAACCGACTGTGAACACACCCTACACACTAAGCTGTGCCTTATCCCAATTGAGCACACAAGCCTTACCCCTCTCTAGAGCGGGACTATGATATACGTGCCATGCATAGCCCTGTAGCATGGCCCACTGCACCCCAAGACTATCTATACTCTCTCACGCAGGCTGTGGGGAACACAGAGCTCTAGGACTGTCTCTACTCTCACACTCCTACCTGTTGGTCCCATACCAGGGACTCCGATTATCTTTCAATGAGCTCTCTTGTTGCCTCATGACAGATCACAACGCCGTCTCCCTTTCCCCCCACAACGCAACACCCCCCCTCCATGAGTCTCTGTGCAACCTATCTCTCTTGTGCCACACTAACACACACCCCATTTCCTAATCCGAAGTCTATGTATATCCCCTCCTGTTCATATATTTGGAATACCATCCATCCCCTTGTGTGTCTGCATTTCAGTTTTCCTTGTCGGGTTCCACCTTCCCACTCCTCAGTCTCCCCTCTGCCTGCCATCGTTTCCCCTACACCCCACCCCCTTCCAACCTCTTCCTACCCCATTGCCCCCTATGTGCCCGTTACCCTCTACCCCCTTCCAACACCGCCCTACCCCATTGCCCCCACATGTGTACGTCGTCCTTCCACTCCCCCTAATCACCAACCTGGTCTCTGTTTGAGTGTACAACCCTGCCTGAGAGCCACTGCACAATGGTGTCCTCCTGAAGTACAGAGACACCCAACGGGAGCAGACCAACCCTACACCCCCAGCAGTGCGGTTTTCCACTGGCATCGCAATGAGACCAGAGTGGCGCTGTTCCAGGTCGGCTTTGAATGTTGCACTTATCTCAAAGTTACAAGCGAAGTGAGAACTGACCGCTGCACACAATTCTTTTTCAAACATGAAACAGACCGGCGCGAATTCCCGCTGGCGAGATGCAGAATTGGAAGGCGGCATGTCATTTTGGCGAGAAGCATATTTAATGAGCATTCATGAGATGGTAATGAATGCAAATAGCGGTCACATCACTAGTCACCAGGATACCTGACCCGCCATTAACCCGGCATTAAAGAGGTTAGGGGGAAATTGCCAAATGTTTTCATACTGGCTGGAATCCAATTTTGGAGCGCTCTCCTAATATTCCGCTCCCGCCCCCACAAAACCCGCCACAGGCAGGATGGGAAAATTCCGCTCTTTGTCTTTATCTTCATTCTTTATCTATATGATTATCACACACTGTTCTCAGTGTCTATATTATCCTGATTCTCTCTCGCATTGTTTCTATCTCACTGTTTCTGCAAGTCTCTGCTTTGTTCTGTCTCCCCTGTTCCATACTTTATGATTCTAATGTCTCCTGTGTGGTTCTCAAATGTTCCTTTACTGATTTGTTCTTTTAAGGGCAAAGTACACACGTTGGGATATGGGAAATGATGGGATTTTAACAGTCTGACAGTCTGCTAGGACTTTGGTAGTATCTGGATTCTGGCAGGATTTTGGTAAGGATACAGTGGTGTACTTGAGGATGGAATGGGTGATACAATACTCAGGGTGGGAAGGGACAGGCTAGTGCCTGGGAGTATGGAGTATGAGCCACTTAAGCAGATGTTGGAGAGTGGGGAAAAACAGGAGATTTGAGCAGATGGCAAAACTGGTTGGGCTGGTATGTCATCATCAGAGTCATTACAGCACAGGAGGAGGCCCTTCAGCCCATCGACCCATTGAACCATGCTCCCTGTAGAGCAATCAAATCAGTTCCATTCCCCTGCTCTATCCCAGTAGCCCTGAAAATGCATTTCTCTCAAGACCCATGGGCAATCAGCTAATGAGCTGAGAGCATTGTGATCCTCAAAGTGCTGAGGGAGAGTTATGGTTATGACCACCCCACATTGTTGTGGAGGCGATGTCCCAGCTTTACATTGAGGATACCCTCCATTGTGTTGTGTGGCACTACCACTGTGCTAAATGGGATAGTTTTCGAACAGATCTAGCAACTCAAGAGTGGGCATCCATGAGGCGCTGTAGGCTATCAGAAGCATCAGAATTGTACTCGAACACAATCTGCAACCTCATGGCCCGGCATATCCCCCACTCCACCATTATCATCAAGTCAGGGGATCAATCCTAGTTCAATGAAGAGTGCAGGAGGGCATGCCAGGAGCAGCACCAGGCATACCTAAAAATGAGGTGTCAACCTAGTGAAGTTATAACACAGGACTACTTGCCAAACAGCATAAGCAGCAAGTAATGGGCAGGGCTAAGCAATCCCACAACCAACGGTTCAGATCTAAGCTCTGCGGTCCTGCCACATCCAGTCGTGAATGTTGATGGACAATTAAACAACTCACTGGAGGAGGATACTCCACAAATATCACCATCCTCAATGATGGAGGAGCCCAGCACATCAGTGCAATAGATAAGGCTGAAGCATTTGCTACAATCTTCAGCCAGAAGTGCCGAGTCGATGATCCATCTCGGCCTCCTCCGGAGGTCCCCAACATCACAGATGCCAGTCTTCAACCAATTTGATTCACTCCACGTGATATCAAGAAATGGCTGAAGGCACTAGTTACTGCAAAAGCTATGGGCCCTGACAATATTCCGGCAATAGTACTGAAGACTTGTGCTCCAGAACTTGCCACACTCCTAGCCAAGCTGTTCCAGTACAGCTACAACACTGACATCTACCTGGCTATGTGGAAAATTGTCCAGGTATGTCCTGTACACAAAAAGCAGGACAAATCCAACCAGGCCAATTACCGTCCCATTTGTCTACTCTCCATCATCAGTAAAGTAAAGAAAGGGATTATCAACAGTGCCATTAAGCGGCACTTGCTTAGCAATAACCTGCTCACTGACACCCAGTTTGGGCTCTGCCTGACCTCATTACAGCCTTGGTTCAAACATGGACAAAATAGCTGAACTCACAAGGTGAGGTGAGAGTGACTGTCCTTGGCAGCATTTGACCAAGTTTGGCATCAAGGAGCCCTAGCAAAACTGGAGTCAATGGGAATCGGGGGGAAAACTCTGCATTGGTTGGAGTCATATCTAGCACAAAGGAAGATGGTTGTGACTGTTGGAGGTCAGTCATCTCAGCTCCAGAACATCACTGCAGGAGTTCCTCAGGGTAGTGTCCTCGGCCCAACCATCTTCAGCTGCTTCATCAATGACCTTCCTCCCACCATAAGGTCAGAAGTGGGGATGTTCGCTGATGATTGCACAATGTTCAGCACCATTTGTGACTCCACAGATACAGAAGCAGTCCATGTCCAAGTGCAGCAAGACCTGGACAATATCCAGGTTTGGGCTGACAAGTGGCAAGTAACATTCGCATCACACAAGTGCCAGGCAATGACCATCTCCAACAATAGAGAATCCAACCTTTGCCCCTGGATGTTCAATGGCATTACCCCATCACTGAATCCCCCGCTATCAACATCCTGGGGGTTACCATTGATCAGAAACTTAACTGGACTGGCTATATAAATACTGTGGCTATAAGAGCAGGTCAGAGGCTAGGAATTCTACGGCGAATAACTTGTCTCCTGACTCCCCAAAGTCTGTCCATCATCTACAAGGCACAAGTCAGGAGTGTGATGAGTGCAACTCCAACAACACTCAAGATGTTTGACATCATCCAGGACAAAGCAGCCCATTTGATTGGCACCACATCCACAAACATTCACTCCCTCCACCACCGATGCACAGTAGCAGCAGTGTGTACCATCTACAAGATGCACTGCAGAAATTCACCAAGGCTCCTTCAGCAGCACCTTCCAAATCCATGGCCATTACCATCTAGAAGGAAAAGGACAGCAGATATATGGGAACACCACCACCTGGAAGTTCCCCTCCACGCCACTCACTATCCTGACTTGGAAATATATTGTCGTTCCTTCACTGTCGCTGGATCAAAATCCTGGAACTCCCTTCCTAACAGCACTGTGGGTGCACCTACACCACATGGACTGCACCAGTTCAAGAAGGCAGCTCACCACCACCTTCTCAAGGGCAACTAGTGATGGGCAATAAATGCTGGCCCAGCCAGCAAAGCCCACATCCCGTGAACGAATGAAAAAAAAAGTATGGGACCAGTGGTTGGGTCGCTGTATTTTTGGAAAATCAATGTGAGGTCTGGAGAGGTGCATTTGAAGAGAACTGGATTGTGGGAGCACCAAGAGAGGAATGAGGGCATATTAAAGTGGATGATTCTTAGGGAGCCTTGCACAGATGGATGAAATGGAGGCTGGGACAACTATCAGTAATGGTGATCATGAAACTACCAGATTGTTGTAAAAACCTATCTGGTTCCCTAATGTTCTTTGGGGAAGAAAATCTGCTGTCTTTACCCAGTTTGGCTTCTGTTTGACTCCTGACCCACAGCAATGTAGTTGACTCTTAACTGCCCACTGAAATGTCCTAACAAGTCACTCAGTTGTATGAAATCACAACAAAAAAGTCTAATAAAAATAAAACCGGATAGATCACCCAGCATTGGCCTAGTCAATCCTGCAAAGTCCTCCTCACTGACATCTGGGGACTTTGCCAAAACTGGGAGAGCCATTCTGCAAACTAATCAAGCAACACTCTGACATTGTCATTCTCAACACCTTTCGCCAACATTTCAGACTCCTCCATCACCATCCCGTGGGTATGTTCTGTCCCACAGGCAGGGAAAGTCTACCAGAGGTTGTAGTATAGTAGTATGCTGTTGGGAGGGAGTAGTTCTGGGAGCCCTCACATTGTCTCTGGACCTCATGAAGTCTCATGGCATCAGGTCAAACACGGGCAAGGAAATCTGTTGATTACTATCTACTGCCCTCCCGCAGCTCATGAATCAGTACTCCTCCATTTTAAACACTACTTGGGAGAAGTACTGAGGAACATGATGTACTCTGGGTGGGGGACTTCGATGTCCATTGCCAAGAGTGGCTCAGTAATACCACTCCTACTGAGCTGGCCAAGTTTTGAAGGACACAGCTTGCGAATGCTGTTACAGGAGGTGAGAGAACAAACATGGGTGAAAAAACTACTTGACTTCATCCTCACCAATCTGCTTGTGCTGTTACTCTGCCCATGACAATATTGAAAGGAGTGACCACCATAGAGTAGTACTTGTGGAGACAAAATCCAATCTGCATACTAAGGGCACCCTCCATCGTGTTGTGTGGCGCTACCACCGCGCTAAATGGGATCGATTCAGAACAGACACAGCAGCTCAAAAGTAGGCATCCATGAAGCATGTGGACCATTAACAGCAGCAGAATTGTGTTCAACCACAATCTGTAACCTCATGGCCCGGCATGTCCCCCACTCTACCATTACCATCAAGCGAGGGGGCCAACCTTGGTTCAACAAGATGTGTAGGAGAGCATGCCAGGAGCAGCACCAGACATACCTAAAAATGAGGTGCCAACTTGATGAAACTATAACACAGGACTAAATGCATGCTTAACAGCAGAAGTAGCATGCAATAGATGGAACAAAGTGATCCAAAAAACAATCAGATCAAAATTCTGCAAACTTCACACCTTCTGTCATGAATGATGGTGGAAAGTTGAACAACTAATCATGGGAGAAGGCTCCACTAACATTTCCATCTACAATGATGGGGAAGATCAGCATGTTAGTGCAAAAGACAAGACTGAAGTGTTTGAAACCAGCTGACCTGTTTGCTTTTACTCTGCTTTTTGTCCTTCAAACAAACTTCTATCCAAGCAAATATATTACTCTCTATCCCATGAGTCCCTATCTAGTAGTGCAAACCCTTGTGCATAATCTTATCAAACACATTTTGAAAAACCAAATATGCTACATCCATTTTTGCCCCATTGTCTACCCTTCCAGTTACATTCTCAAAAATTTATCAAACACTATGGACTGTACTTTTGTCTGTGTGGGGAGGTGCGTCTCACTGTGGGAATGGCCACATTTTTGGAAGAAATCCTATTTTCCTCCACATTCCCAACTCCATGCCATTTTCTTCTGGTCTTTTTGCAGGTTGGCAATGGCTAGTGTGCAAAACACACACCTGTCCCCCTTGAGGTTGGGTTTGTTATTCTAAATTAAAGTTGAAAATAAGATTTCCTCCCACATACCATTTTCGTATGGTGTTGCAGGTTTTAGAAGTCCATTAAAAGCATGCCGGAGTTTGTGAAGAAAAGGGAAGGCCTGCTGAGGAAGGTAAGTGTAAATGATTTCACACCTTCAAGTGTCACAATTAGGTGCTGTATCATAAAGTAGATGTGTTATTCATCATCATTCATTCAGTTAACTTTGTCCTGCAAAGGTAAGTTGAGCCTTACATTGACAATTGTAGTTGTTCAGGTAGAGAATACAATGGGGAATCAGGCTAAATATAGAAGGACCAGAGGGGAAGTGAAAAAGCTAATAAGAAAAGTAAGGAGAGAGTTTGAAAAAAGACTAAAAAAGACTAAACTGAAAAAAGGCAGCTAGCATAAAAGCATATCCCAAGGTCGTCTATAGGCCTATAAATAATAAAAGGGTGGTAAAGGAAAGAGTAGGGCCGCTTAGGGATAAAATAGAGGACTTGCACATGGAGACAGGAGAAATAGCAGAGATATTGAATAAATACATTGCATCTGTATTTACAAAGGCAGAAGATGTTACCCAGGCTGAGGTGAGAGTGGAGTTAACTAGTACACTAGAAGAATTTACAATTGAGAAGGAGGAGGTTCTTTGTTATTCATTCATGGGATGTGGGCTTCACTGGCTGGGCTAGCATTTATTGCCCGTCCCTAGTTGCCCTTGAGAAGGCAGTGGTGAGCTGCCTTCTTGAACCGCTGTAGTCCATGTGGTGTAGGTACACCACAGTGCTGCTAGGAAGGGAGTTCCAGGATTTTGACCCAACGACAGTGAAGGAATGGCGATATATTTCCAAGTCAGGATGGTGAGTGAATTGGAGGGAAACTTCCAGGTGGTGGTGTTCCCATCTATCTGCTGCCCTTTTCCTTCTGGATGGTAGTGGTTGTGGGTTTGGAAGGTGCTGCTGAAGGAGCCTTGGTGAATTTCTGCAGTGCATCTTGTAGATGGTACATACTGCTGCTACTGTGCGTCGGTGGTGGAGGCAGTGAATGTTTGTGGATGTGGTGCCAATCAAGCGGGCTGCTTTGTCCTGAATGGTGTCAAGCTTATTGAGTGTTGTGGGAGCTGCATTCATCCAGGCAAGTGGGGTGTGTTCCAACACACTCCTGACTTGTGCCTTATAGATGGTGGACAGGCTTTGCGGAGTCAGGAGGTGAGTTACTCATTGCACAATTCCTAGCCTCTGACGTGGTCTTGTAGGCATTGTATTTATATGGCTAGCCCAGTTCAGTTTCTGGTCAATGATAACCCCCAGGATGTTAGAAAGGCTATCTTTACTTAAAATAGATAAGGTACCAGGACTGGATGAGATGCATCCAAGGGTACTGAGGGAAGTGAGACTGGAAATTGCAGAGGCACTAATGATAATCTTCCTGTCTTCCTTAGACACAGGGGTGGTGCTAGTGGACTGGAGAATTGCGAATGTCACACCCTTGTTCAAAAAGGGGTGCAAGGATAAAGCAGGCAACTACAAACCAGTTTGACTTCAGTGGTAGGGAAATTTCTGGAAATTATAGTTTGGGACAAAACCATTAGTCACTTAGAAAAGTGCAGGACAATTAAGGAAAACCAGCATGGATTCATTAAGGGAAGATCATGTTTAACTAACTTGCTGGAGTATTTTAAGGAAGTAACAGAGAAGGTTCATTAGGGAAACACTGGTGATGTGGTGTATATAGATTTTCGAAAGGCATTTGACACAGTGCCTCACAACACACATGTGAACAAAATTCTAGTTCATGGAATAAAAGGGAAAATAGGCACTTGGATAAGAAATTGCCTGTGTGACAGGAAACAGAGAGCGGTGATAAATGG
This sequence comes from Cetorhinus maximus, assembly GCF_964194155.1. Lineage (NCBI taxonomy): Eukaryota > Metazoa > Chordata > Chondrichthyes > Lamniformes > Cetorhinidae > Cetorhinus > Cetorhinus maximus. Next base: position 126,964,070 of record NC_135884.1, read on the forward strand.
TTGTTTTTCAGATTGGAGGAAGGTTTGTAGTGGAGTTCCTCATGGGGTCAGTTTTGGGACTCTTGCTCTTCCTAATATATATTAATGACCTTAACTGTGGTGTTCAGTGCACGATTTCAAAATTTGCAGATGATAGGAAGATTGGAAATGTTGTCAACTGTGATGGGGATCATCTTGAACTTCAAAATAACATAGACATGTTGTTGGATTGGGCAAACAAGTGGTAGATGAAGTTCAATGCAGAGGAGTGTACGGTGTTTCATTTTGGCAGGAAGAATATGGAGAAGTAGTATAAAATAAAGGGAGAAACTCTAAAGGAAACATAGGAACAGAGGGACGTTGGTGTATATGCACATATGTAATTGAAATTGGCCGGGCATGTTGAGACAGCAGTTAATAAAGCATATAGTATCTTAGGCTTTATTAATAGGGGCACTGAGTACAAGAGTAAGGAGGTCATGTTGAACGTGTATAAGACATTAGTTAGGATGCATCTGGAGTACTGAGTCCAGTTCTGGGTGCCATACTTGAGGAAGGATGCGAAAGCATTAGAGACAGTACAGAGGAGATTCACAAGAATGATTCCAGGGATAAACAACTATAGCTATGAGGATAGTTTGGAGAGGTTGGGTCTGTCTTCCTTGGAGAAAAGAAGGCTGAGAGGAGACTTCATACAGGTATTCAGAATCCTGAGACGCACGGACAGGGTAAATAGTGAGAAACTGTTCACACTCAAGAGAGCATCACTAACTAGAGGGCAAAGAGTCAAAATAATTGGCAAAAGGAGTAAAAATGATAAAAGGAAAGATTTTTTTCACCCAGAGGGCGGTCAGAGTCTGGAACAAACTTCCTGAGAGGGTGGAGAAGGCAGGTTCAAACAAAGTATTCAAAAAAGAATTGAATTGCTATCTGAAAGGAAAGAATGTGCAAGGTTACGGGGATAAGGCAGGAGAGTGGGACTAGATAGAATGTTCTTTCAGGGAGCCAATGCAGACTCGATGGGCTGAATGGCCTCCTTCTGCATTGTAAAGATTCTGTGATTATAGTACTTTTCCATTGGAGAAAGTATAATAATGCAGTGAAAAATCTTACAAAATGTCCTGTCACCCTGTGCAGTCATCTTTCGTGGTTTGATTTAAATGGAGTGACACCACTGGCTGTTAGAAAAACTCCTGCTTTTGAAACTTGAAAAAATGCAACCACTTGATCCCATCCAATGAGCACTTTCTATTCTTTCCATCTGTTGTTTGGACTGCTGTGGCCATTATGAATACTTGGATGAGTTTCAAGTCCTATTGGGTTTCAGCATAGTAGGAGTTCCATTCATCTGAGAATGATTGACAGTTTTCAGAGGCTGTAGTAACAGATTGGGTCTTTGATGTGGTTCCTGGTTTGTTGACACAACTATTAAGAATTCAAGTATGACAAGTTTTGTTTTACATGGCAGGATGCATATTTTTCTCAGTGTCAATGATAGTATGTTTGATGGAGGCTTTTATTAGATGGTGAGAAGTTTATTTTTTTCTAAGGAATGTAATATATATTTCCATTGACATTGCATGGAATATGAATACTTTACAAAGTGGATACCGGGTGAGTGGCTAGGGAGGATACATGGGGTCACATGGAGAGGACATGGGGTGGCAGAAGTGCATGGGGGAGTGAGGAGATGTGGGGTGAGGTTTAGGAGGCCTTTAAATAATTTTAGGAGCCATGCTGATGTTGCAGAGAACCAAGGCAGGCCTTCTCACTAGCCTGGCTCCACAGCCACACTCCTCCTCCATTGGTTCAAGGCTTATAAACTACACTGCAAGATTCATGCAGGAAAAGACAAAACTCCTGGCCAAAGTTGCACATCAGTCAAGAGTGCAGTTTGCGAGCCACAAAATGGCCCAGTTTGGAAAAGCAACCACCCAAGAGGAAAATTCAGCTCTTTTTCCCTTTCATAAGACCATGTTGACTTTCTAATCATACCTAAGAATCAATTAATGACTGATTTTGGGCTGATTGGCCTGAATGTAGGAACATAGAAACGGGAGCAGGAGTAGGCCATTCAACCCCTAGAGCCTGCTCCGCCATTCAACTAGATCATAGCTGATTTTCTACCTCAATGCCATTTTCCTGCACTATCCCCAAATCCATTGATGTTGTTAATATCTAGAAATCTATCGATCACTGTCTTGAACTTAGTCAATGACTGAGCCTCTGCAGCCCTCTGGGGTAGAGAGTTCCAAAGATTCACCACCCTCTGAGTGAAGAAATTCCTCCACATCCCAGTCCTAACTGGCCTATCCCTTTTTCTGAGATTATGTCCTCTGGCTATAGACACTCCAGTCAGGGGAAACGTCCTTCCTGTCTCTACCTTGTTGAACCCTGTATGAATTCTTTAAGTTTCAATGAGATCACCACTCATTCCTCTAAACTCTAGAGAATACAGGCCCAGTCTCCTCAATCTCTCCACTATCCCAGGAATTAGTCTGGTGAACCTTCGTTGCACTCCCTTATTGGCAAGTATATCCTTCCTTAGGTTAGGAGACCAAAACGATACACAATACTCTGGGTGCAGTCTCACCACCACTCTATACAATTGCAACAAAACATCTTTACCCCTGTACTTAAATTCTCTTACAGTAAAGGCCAACATACACTTACCTTTCTAATGGCTTGTTGCACCTGCATGTTAGCTTTTAGTGTCTTTAGTGAACAAAGACACCCAGGTCCCTTTGGACATCAACACTTCCCAATCTCTCACCATTTAAGAAATACTCTGCATTTCTGTTTTTTCCTACCAAAGTGGATAACTTCACATTTTCCCACACTATATTCCATCTGCTATGTTCTTCCCCATTCACTTGGCCCATCTAAATCCCCTTGAAGCCTCTTTGCATTCTCCTCACAATTCACATTCCCACCTGGTTTTGTGTTGTCAGCAAATCTGAAGACATTACATTTGGTCCCCACATCTAAATCATTGATATAGATTGTGAATAGCTAAAGCCCAAGTTGGGGCCCTTGTGGTACTCCATTAGTCACAATCTGCCAACCTGAAAATGGCTGGTTTATTCCTACTCTCTGTTTTCTGTCCATTAACCAATTCTCAATCCATGCCAATATATTACTCCTAGTCCCATGTGCTCTAATTTTGTTTATTAACCTCTTGTGTGGGACCTGATCAAAAGCCTTCTGAAAATCCAAATACACCACATCCACTGGTTCGCCCCCCCCACCCACCCACCCACCTTATCTATTCTGCTAGTTACATCGTCAAAAAACTCCAACAGATTGGTCAACATGGTTTCTCTTTCTTAAATCCACTTTGCCTCTGCTCAATCCTACCATCATTTTCTAAGTGTCCAATTATCACATCCTTTATAATAGATTCTAGCATTTTCCTTACTACTGATATCAGACTAATAGGTCTATAGTTCCCCATTTTCTCTCTCCTTCCTTTCTTAAATAGTGGGGTTACATTTACGACCTTGCAATCTGCAGGCACTTTTCCAGAATCTGTAGAATTTTAGAAGATGACCACCAGTGCATCCGTTATCTCTACAGCCACCTCTTTCAACATTCTGGGATGTAGATCATTAGGTCCAGAGGATTTATCAACTTTCAGTCCCACTAATTTCTGCAGTACTACTTTTCTTACTTATACTAATTTCTTTCAGTTCCTCATTCTCGCTAGTCCCTTGACTCTCTAGTATTCCTGGGAGGTTTTTTGTATCTTTCTCCATCAAGGCAGTGTTGTGATCCTTGGCCACACCCCCAAATTGTTGGTAGGATCTTGTTAGGGACCAATAACGCTTTGTTTAAAGTAGACAAAGTTTGAGATTCAAGACACTTGCTCAGTGAAGAAAGCCACAAGATTCCACGGGCTTAAACAAATAAATATAAAATTTACTATACAAGGTCAGAAAGATAAAACGATTTACAATATCCATCTTATACTTTAACATTCAGGGTTAGTATGAGGTACATATGAATTAACAGGCAAACTGTGGTCGAAAACACCACACTATGACCAAAACAGATTCCATAGATTTCTCAACAACCCACCCAGACATCATAACACTGTGAGTCAACCAATCTCACTGAAAGTTTATCTCTCACACAAGGGTTTCCAATCTTCACCTTTGAAGATTTCACCTTGGAATTTTCTCCAAAAGACGCTCCAACCGAGATGGTTTTGACGATGGCCCACCATTCCCCTAGATTCCCGAGTCTATACATTCAACCACCAACTCACAAGCACAATTTCAGCTCTTCGGCCTTGCGAAGTAAAACACGACTGCTCCAAAGGGGTATCTGTGCCCCAATGGCTTGCAGCGCAGAGTCACCAACCTTCGGCTGCCTTCTTGGATCTTCAGGGCTTCTCTTGAGCCCTCTTCAATTACCAAACTCAGACAGCATCAACAATGGCCCCCCTTGCGGAGTTTCAATTTCGTCTTCCGAGATTCTGTTCCACTGGATTCCCAAGTATGCACTCAAACAACACTCCTGGTCACCTGACCTGGGTTTTCACATTATTTTCCTTCATTTTGTGCAGGCGTGCTGGGCTTGTCCTGGGCTGTAAACCATGTATTAATTCTTTAAATGCCCACATTGCCTGTCTACTGTCAAACCTTTTAATGTAGTTTTGCAATCTACCATAGCCAACTTTCCCCTCAGACCTTTGTAGTTTCCTTTGTTTAGATTTAAGACCCTAGTTTCAGATTGGACTACATTACTTTCAAACGCAATGTAAAATTACACGATGTTATGGCCACTCTTCCCCAAAGACTCTTTTACAACAAGATTATTAATTCTCCTTTTTTCATTGCACAATGCCAGATCTAAAATAGTCTGTTATCTAGTTGGTTCATTAACACACTGCTCTAGAAAACCATCTCCTATACATTCTAGGAATTTGCCCTCCATAGCATTAGAGCATATTGGGTTTACCCAGTTTATATGTCAATTGAAGTCGCCCATGATTACTGTATTACTTTGCACCTGTTATTTCCTGATTTATACTGTGCCCTACATTACCACTACTGTTTGGTGGCCTATAAACAACTCCCACTAATGTTTGCTGCCCTTTGCGGTTTCTTAGTTCTACCCAAACTGATTCTACATCTTGATCTTCTGATCTAAGATCCTCTTTCATTAATGTACTGATCTCATCCTTTATGGTGCTTACCCCACTTTCTTTTCACTTTTGTCTATCCTTCCTAAATGTCGAATACCCTTGAACATTTAGTTCCCAAATTTGGTCATCCTGCAGCCATGTCTCTGTAATGGCAATTAGATCATACCCTATTTGTGCCCTCAATTCAGATAGAGTGCCTTTAATTTTGCCTTTTAAACATTTTTTCTATTTGAACCTATGTGATGCTGGCCGTTGTTTCTGCTGTCTTCCAATTTCGCTTACTACTTTTCTTCCTAACATTACCAGCTTTGTTTCTCTCCTATCTGAATTCCCTCTCTGGTTCCCATCCCCCTGCCAAGCTAATTTAAACGCCAACAGCACTAGAAAATCTGCCTATGAGGATATTGGTCCCAGTCCTGCTAAGGTATAACCTGTCCTCCTTATATGGCTCCCAACTGCTCCAGAACTAATCCCAATGCCTCAGATATCTAAAGACCTCCCTCCTGCACCATCTCTCCATGCATTCATTTGCCCCTATCTTTCTATTTCAGTACCCACTAGCACGTGGCACACGGAATAATCCTGGAATTACTGCCTTTGAAGTCCAACTTTTTAATCTTTTTCCCAGCTCTCTAAAATCTGCTTTCAGGTCCTTATCCCCCTTTCTATCAATGTTGTTGGTACCACTATGGACCACAACCTCTGGCTGTTCACCCTGCCCCGTAAGAATGTCCTGCAACCGCTCATGACATCCTTGACCCTGGCACCAGGGAGGCAACATATCACCCTGGAGTCATATCTATAGCTGCAGAAACACTTGTCTGTTCCCCTAATTATTAAATCCCCTATCAGTATTGCTCTTCCACTCTTCTTCCCCCTCTCCTGTGCAGCTGAGTTACCTGGTGTCTACCAAGGACTTAGCTCTGGTTGCACTCCTCTGAGGAACCATCGCTGTCACCAGTATCCAAAGTGGAAAACTGGTTAGTGAGTGAGATGGACTTAAGGGACTCCTGCACTACCTGCCTGATCCTCCTAGACTGTCTGGCGGTCACCCTTCCCCCTCTCCCTGCACTCTCTTAACCTGCAATGTGACCACTTCCCTAAACCTGCTATCCACATAGTTCTCACTCTCACAGATGTGCCACAGCAACTTCAGCCATCACTCAAGCTCAGAAACCCAGAGCTCAAGTTTCTGCAGCTGGTGGTACTTCCTGCATGTGTGGTTATTTAGACCATGGGAAGAGTCCACGACTTCCCACATGTCATAGGATGTGCATTCCACATGGTCAAGCCGCCCTGCCATACTTTGTTATAAACTGGTGACCAGAAAGTAGAACTTCTCACCAGCTACTGACCAATCAGTTCCATCCCTTGTGCCAACATCAACTTTTTATTCCTGACATCACATTTCGAACTTTGCCTGTGCTTCTCTCCCACTGGTTGCTTTTTACGTCCCGGTCAGCTCTTGCTCCTTCCCACCACTCTCCAATTAGCTAATTACTTATTTTCTTAATGATGTTTTAATTAATGTCTCTCTGTACCGCAACTTAACATGCTACTTTAAACCTTAGTAGTACAATAAACCTTACCACTTAGAAGTAGAATAAAACAGTAGATTCGCCAGCTCCTTACTTCCCTTCTGCCCATGTCTCACTAATAAAGCTTTACCAATACTAATACACCTTACTGCTAATAATAAACCTTACTAATACTGATAAACCCTAACAATGCTTAATATACCTTAATGGAGGTAATATACCTTATTTAAAGTAGAAGATGAGACTCACCAGCTATACACTTGTTATTAATAGTTAATGTTTTTAATGTTTGTTAAACTTCCATTTGTTTAGATTCAGTCCTTAAGGAGCAATACTCACCAGTTAATCATCTTATGGCTTTCCTGTGATATCACTGTTCACTTTCTTTTCAAACTCAGGGTGCTCCTGGATAAGTGCTGTAGTCGTCACTCCTTGGGCTTTATTTATCTGCTCCCAGATCTGTGTTTCTCCCGCAGGTCCGCTCCTCTCCACCTTGCTCCCTGAAGGTAAGTTCCCTGTTTTCTCTCTCTCTCCTTTCATGAATCGCTGTGTTATATTTGTTACTTTTCAATCCACAGGAACCATTCTAGAATCCTGTTAAATTGCAAGATTACAACCAATGCATCCACTGCTTCTGCAGCCGCCTCTTTCAGAACCTTAGAATACACGCCAGGTTTAGGGGATTTGTCACCTTTCAGTCCCATTAATTTCCCCAGTACTCTTACTTTACTGATAATAATTACATTAAGTTCCTCTCTTTCATTAGATCCTTGGTCCTCCATTATTTCTGGAACGTTTTCTGTGTCTTCTGCTGTGAAGACAGACACAAAGTCTCATCAGAAAATTGAGAGAAAATGGGTGGAATTTTCCGTGCCCGCTGGCGGTGGGCGTTATAGGTGGTGTGCGCGGAAAATATGGCGGGATCCACTTCACGACAGTGTGAAGTCAGGTCGCGATTTTCTGCTCAGCCTGGCAATGGAGGGCCGCGTTTCCCACCATCGGTCAACAGGACGCTAATTGTAATACATTAGCATATAATTAAAGGGCCATCCCGCCAGGCTCTTGAAACCCTGCCATATCGTTCGTCCACGTTGGCGGGAAAGCATGCCCACGTGTTTCAAAACAGCACGCAGGTGACATGCACTTGGCGGTCTTCCCTTTGGGGGAAACTCAGGTGAGTGAGAAGCAGCGTTCTCCACAGCTCGCCCATTGTTTACAGGCCACAGGGACGCTGGGATGTGGGGGCAACTGATGCCTGGCCCCGGAAACGACTGCTAAAGGGGAGATGGTGTCGGGGGGCAAGTGCTGGTCAGCCTCGGAGGTGACTGCTGAGGGGTGGGGGGGTGTCTGGGGGCAAGTGCTGGCCAACCTTGGAAGCAACTGCTCGGGGGTTGGGGGGGTGGTCAAGTGCTGCCCTGGCACTGCATTCTGCGCACAGGCAGGGTAAGCGAGGAGAGTGGCCACACATTAGGGACACCTATATAAACTGACCATGCCTCTGCAACTGAGACAGATCAGGCGTAGCCACAGTGATATGATTGGGGTTGGGCTCCTAGCCTGCCCACCCATGCAAGCATCGTGGAGGCACCAAAGGGCCAACAAGCGCTCCATACCTTAACCCCACCCCCCAGCCCCGCTAACCCCCAGCACAGACTTTGAGTCCGCCACCACTTTATTGGACCACAGAGCAGTTGGACTGCACACGTTGTACAATCTCCTTGCCAATGTTGGCCATGTAGCAGTCACTGCTGGAGGTGCCCACAGCCCTTTGCAATCACAGCATCCCGGTTTGGATCAGTGTCCCCCATGTCACAGGCTGACAGGGCAGCCATACAGCGCACTCATCTCTGGCCATCCGAGGAGTGACCAGCACTCTCTGGGAAGCATTAAGGGGCGGTCACACAGGGCCAGGAAAGGTGCTAAGTACAGCCATGATAACCACGTCTCTCTCTCTTTCATGCTGCAGGAGGACTACATCAGGATCATGGATCCTGGTGATCTAGCTGTGTGCCTGATGGCTTACAGAGAGCAGAGAAGATGGAGGAGAGAGCGACTGAGGCTCCTGGCTGTGCAAAGGCAGGAGCAGTAACCTCATGAAGAAGGGGCATCAGGGGCTTCCGCACACACTGCCCAGGAGTGACAGCGAGCTGTGGCTGGTTGGCGCATAGTGACACCCAGGGTCTATAGACGCTGACTGCCATTCCTGCAGATGACTGAGAAGCAGTGTCGCCGACATCTGCGTATGTCTAGGGACCTGGTGGCTCACACCTGCCACTTACTGCAGGACTTGGCACCAAGGGGACATAGAGGGCATCCATTGTCAGTGGCTGTAAAAGTGAACATGGCGCTCAATTTCTATGCCAGTGGCTCCTTTCAGGGCTCCACAGGTGACCTCTGTGGGATTTCACAATCCGCCACCCACAAATGCATCCATGAGGTCACGGATGTAATCTTCTCCATGGCACACAGCTTCATGCATTTCGCCTGGGACTGGGACAGCCAGGATGCAAGGGCCATTGGATTTTCCCTGATCTGGGGATTCTCATAGTTGCAGGGTGTGATTGACCGCACGCATGTGGCACTTAAGTCTCCATCACTACACTCAGTGGACTTCATCAACCACAAGGGATTCCACTCACTGAATGTGCAGCTGGTATGCAACCACCAGAAACACATCCTGCAGGTATGCGCACGGTTTCCAGGGAGTGTGCACAAAGCCTACATCCTGAGTCACTTGCAGATCCTTGCAGTCTTCCGGGGTCCACATAGGCTGCGGGGTTGGCTCCTTGGGGACAAGGGCTACCCACAGAAGCCGTGGCTGATGACACCCGTGCAGCAGCCTCAGACTGCAGCAGAGCGAAGGTATAATGAGGCTCATGCTGCAACTCGCAACATGGTGGAGCAAACCATCGGGATGCTTAAGATGTGGTTCCGGTGCCTGGACTGGTCTGGTGGAGCCCTGCAATACAGTCCGCAGAGGGTGTCACACATCATCGTCATTGTCTGCTGCGCCCTTTATAACCTGGCGCAGCAATGGGGAGAGGAGCTGGCTGAGGAGGAGATGGAGGAGCTGGAGGTCTCCTCCAATGAGGAGGACGCTGGCGAGGATGAGGGTGAGGGGGTCCTCGGTGGTGACGACGACGGGGATGAGGCTCTCACACTGGCTAGATGAGGTAGGCGCACTCGGGAGGCCCTCATAGCTGCCAGATTTGTGGAGAATGATGACGACATACAGTGAGGTGTCTCCATAGATTCTCACATCGCAGTTGTGAATGTTTGGCTCCAGTCTGGCTTATCTCAGCACCAATACCCTCTGAGAGAATGCACCTGTCATGGAGATGCAGTGGAGGCCCTAATAGTCATTCGATCGAGGATGATGACAACATGCAGTGAGGACACTCCATAGATCTTTTCATAGCCTCTGAGAATGTCTGACTCCTGTCTGGCTAAGAGCAGCTCGCGTGCACTCCACGATCAGGGCCATGTCAGAGAGACACAGCCATGAAACTTTAGACACATCTGATGCTGTGTCTGCCTTCAGCACCTCAGCCCTTCAGGAGCTGGTGAACAGCATCACTGGTCACAGATGCTGGTGTGATAGGGGCCAGCCCCACCTTAAAGGTGCTGAGAGCTCACAGAGAGAATGAGAGAACTCTGTGGCGCCTGCCCTCTACATTCTGGCAGCAATGACCAGCACCACCAAGGTGCAGGCATCAGTAATATTTCCAGGGAGTGTGAGGCTGGACCATCGCTGTGATGTGAAGGCCGCACAGAGCACAGGGAAAGGGCCCTGGACTGAGACACCTGCCTTTATCTTGTGCAGAAAGGGTTCACTTAGAACACTGCTCATCAGAACAAGGAGCCATAGGCAGAGAGTCATTCTTGGGAATTTATTGACAATAATGAACATTATGTACAAGTGATTAACACCCGCACCCGTGCAACTAATTCTCCTTAACTGTCCTAATCCTGCCGCTACGTCTCGGTGCTCCCCGGACATCCACAGCAGAGGTGGAGGCAGCCTGCTGACTGTGACACCCTGTCTGTGATGATATTGGCGGGTGTCCTCTGGAGGGCCGAGACTTGGTGGGCCCTGGCCTGCTTTCCGGGTCCTCCTGTGTGGCAGTGGCACCCTCCTCGGCCTGTGAAGCTGGATCGGCGGAGGTCACAAGAAGAGGGGAGTCAGATGGGCTGGTCGCTCCCAGTGTCACCTAGGTGGATGGCCCCGGAGTGTGCACCTGCAGATCCTCCTCCATATGGGTGCCCAAGGGCCCCTAGCTGACTCTGTGAGTGGAAGGGGTAGCTGGAGTGAGATTGAGCTGCCCAGCACCCCTCTCGTGTACACAATTTTGGAGGCCAACTATGGCATCAGCGATGAAGTTAAGCCTGTGCAGCAGTGCATGAGGGACGTCCTGGACCAAGGTCTCCATGGCGGCCGCCATCCTGCCAGTGTTGACCTCGGTGCGTTGCAATGCCGACGCTATTACCTCAGCCTGAAGACAGATGGACTTCTCCATCATGCCCTGCAATCTGAGGGGTGCAGCGGCCATTCCTTCCTGATGTTCCCGAGCTTGCCTTTGCAGCTCCAGCAACTGTGACATGACCGAGTCCAGAGGCTCATCATCTGACTCGGACTCAGCAACATCTGGCCTCCAGCAGTCCTCCGAGTGCCGGGGACCTGGGAAGTCCCTACCTCTGCCTGTTGCGGATCAGAAAGTACGATGTGCTCACCAGATTGTGGTCCTGAGGCTACTCTAAAGCTAGGTCCCACTGAGGTGTGTGTCTCTGCACTGGTGGAGGGTGTGGGTGAGCGCTGTGACGGAACTTCAGGGAGGGTGCTTTCAGATTCCTCTTCGGAGGTTTCTTTGGAGCTTGCTTGCCGTCTCTGGGCCGTGGACTCTATCTGCTGCTTCCCAAATGTGTCTGCGAAAGCCAGAGGAGATAATTAGTGCATGGCAGTGGCCTGTGGAAGAGGACACATCACTCACGGCATGGTTATCTGATGGATGTTGGACTGCTGGATCCTCACTTGGTAGAGCAGCGCCGACCTCACCGTCAGCACAGGACCGGATCCGGTCATCGCCGGCCAGCTGGATGGCTGTTTTCACATTCTGTGAGAACTTTGAATTTCGGCATCCCTCCACCTGTCTGCAACCTTTCCCTCCTGTTGTGTGCCAGCTTGTCCTGCATGGATAGAGATGGGGAGAGTGTATCAGGACGCCTGCCGGGCCAGACGATGAGTATGCGTGGCTTGTGTGGGTGATGATTGGTCCCATGGATGGGATGAGGATAATGATGGTGTGTGTGAAAGAGTAAATGGTGATGCCCCTTGCACTGGCAGTGACTGAGGGCCCTGTGGATGTGTGATGGGTCTGTGACTGTGGAAGTTGGGAGTGATGAAAAGAGTGACTTACCCTGGCAGAACGGAGGAGATCATTCATCCTTTTGCGACACTGGGTGGCTGTCGTCTTCTGAAGGGCATTTGCACTGACCACCGCTGGCACCGCCTCCCAAACCGGGTTGGTGACATTGCTGCCCATCCTGCGGCCGGAGCTGGGGTAGAGCACATCCCATTGGGCCTCCATGGCATCCAGTAGTTGCTCGAGGGACCTGTCATTGAAGGAGGAGGCTGCAGTCTTTTTTCCTTTGCTGGCCATGTCTCCCAGGCAGCAGTGCTGAGCTTTGCTGGCGGCTGTCTTTTAAAGGTGGCAGCCGGCGTGATGCAACAGCGGGGTGATGGTGAGCAGGCGAATGAGAGCCTTCAACAACCACAACCATCTTGCATAGTTGAAACGGTGCATTTAGCTGGAGTGAATATATAATGAGGTGGGCTCAGGAAGATACAGCATGAAAACCCGTCATTTTCATCGGCAGATAGGACTCCATTTTACCTGCTCGCTACCGCACTTAGTGCAATTTTGGGAGAATCCAATGTCATCAACAGTGCTTTCAAGTTGCACTTATTCATCAATAATGTGCTCATCAGCATCCGGTTTGTGTTCTGACTGGACCACTCAGTTTCAGATCTCATTATTGCCTCGGTATAAACATGGACAAAAGAGCTGAATTTCAGATGTGAGGTTAGATTGACTGCCCTTGACATCAAGGCAGCATTTGACCGAGTGTGGGACCAAGAAACCCTAGTAAAAATGAAGTCAATGGGAATTGGGGGAAATTTCTCCATTGGTTGTAGTCATACCGGGCACTATGTAAGATGGTTGTGGTTGTTGAAGGCCAATCATTTCAGCCCAGGATATTGCTGGGGGAGTCCCTCAGGAACCAGAGCAGTGATCTAGGCTCAACCATATTCAGCTGCTTTATCAATTACCATCTCTACACCATGAAGTCAAAAGAGGGATGCTTGCTGATGATTGCAGTGTTCAATTCCATTTCTAACTCCTCAGCTAATGAAATAGCCCAGCCTGCATTCAGCAAGACGTAGACAACATTCAGGTTTGAACTGACAAGTGGGAAGTAACATTCACACTACACAAAGGTCAGGCAATAAGCTTTCCAACAAGTGGGAATCTAATCATTGCCCTTGCCATTCAAAGGCATTACCATTGCTGAATTGTCCATCATCAGCATTCTGGTTACCATTGATCAGGAACTTAACTGCACCAGCCACATAATACTGTGGCTACATGAGCAGAAAAGAGATAGATAGTCTGTGACAATTGATTCAACTCTTGATTCCCCGAAACATTTCCACCATCTACAAGGCACATGTCAGGAGTGTGATGTAGTACTCTTCACTTGCTTGGATGAGTGCAGCTCCAGAAACACTCAAGATGTTGAACACCAATCAGGACAAAGCAACCTGCTTAATTGGTAGCTTACACCACTTTAAACATTAATTCCCTCCACAAAAGGTGCAGACTGGCAGTTTTGTGTAACATTTACAAGATGCACTGCAGCAACTCACAAAGCCTCCTTTGACATGCACCTTGAACCTTTAGGTGACCTCTACCACCTAGAAGAACAAGAGCAGGAGACGCTTGGGAACACCAGCACCTGCAAGATTCCCTCCAAGTCACGCAACATCCTGACTTGGAACTATATTACTGCTCCTCAATCATCACTGAGTTATAATTGTGGAATTCCCTAGAGCACTGTGAGTTTACCTGCGCCATATAGACTGCAATGGTTAAAGACGGCTTCTTCATTACTTTTTCAAGGGCAATTAGGGATGGGCAATAAACGCTGACCTTATCAGCGATACCCACATCCCATGAATGAATAAAGAAGGTGCAGCTAAGGTCACCTGGTCTGAAAGTTTCATGCTAGGTTACCCAAGACTGTATTCTGCAGTGTGCTGAAGCTTTCTAATCCTCTTGTGGAGTTCAGTTCAAAAGATATAGGGACTGCCTAGAGACCAATCTAAAAGAAAATATGGCACCTCAGCTGACATGTGGGACCATGATGCTTGTGACAGGAGAAATAGGCTTAATTATAGGCATGACGAAGCTCGAAGCAAGTCATATCCAGTTAGCTGAAGGAAAAGAGCCCAAGGAAAGAACCAGTTCAATCTTGCATCCTGCGTGTGGAGAAATATTCTTTTTCAGTCATATGAGAATCACCAGCCTGTATTAAATTCGAGATGAATCGTGAGCTGATACCATCAACAAAGATGAGCTACAGTGCAATGCATAACTGTGTAACCACAGATCAAAACATTAACTGAGTGGAAAGTTGAGAATTTGATAGATTATGGGAATTTGGTGCAGAGGGAGAAGGAGGTGTTTCTTTTTGCCTTTAACACTTGTAGTGGTTTGTGTAAGCTTGAGGCTGTGTGTTTAAAATTTTGTCAATGTTTTAGTGCTTGATGCAAGTTAGTGTGTAAAAAGGAAACGTTCAAATTAAAAATAATTACCTATAAATAAATATAAATAGTGGTGGAAACTAGTAATTTGGAACCTATAATGAATACTTTATTAAATTACTAATTGATAGTAGTTAAATTAATTAGTTAATAAAGAAAGAAAAATAAACCAAATGAATTAATTACAAAAAAGCTTTAGTTAATTAAATATATAAAGCAAGATTAGAGATAGCAGTGGAGGAACTGTGCCTTATCTGTAGCATGTGGAAGTTTGTAGAGAACAGCGTAATCCCAGACAACTACATCAGCAGCAAATATCTGAAACTTGAGGAAATTCTGCTCAGGGTTGTTGAGCTGGAGTTCGAGCTGCCGTCATGGCGATGCATCAGGGAGAGAGCAAGTTACTTGGAAATTTTGATCCAGGATAGCCACATCTCATAGGTTAAGTAGTGGTTTAGATTTTGGTTAGTTGTCAAGGAGTGAAGATGTAACTAAGACTTAGTCAGTTAAAGGAACCTCAGGTGCAGTGATGGACAAGGACCCTTAACCTTTGCAATTGAGTACTTGCTATTGGCATGGATAAGAACAAAGTCTGCAAGGACGGTGGCCAAATTGACCACGGCACTGTGGTATAGGAAGCCATTCAAGTGATGGGGGTTTGGGGGGGGGGAAACAAAAAGGAAAGTAGTATTTGTAGGGGCTTGTATCATCAGGGGAATAGACTCTGTTCTCTGCAGCCACAACCAGGGCTCCCAAAGGCTGTGTTGCCTGCCCAGTGCCAGGGTTAAAGACATCTTCTCATGGCTGGAGAAAAACCTAGAGAAGGAAGAAGAGGAACCCGTTATTGTGGTCCATGTAGAATTCAACACAATAGCCAGAACTAGGAATGAGATTCTGTGGAGGGAGTTTGAGGAGCCTTTTTTAAAAATTCATTCATGGTATGTGGGCTGCGCTGACTGGGCCAGCATTTATTGCCTATCCCTAGTTGCCCTTGAGAAGGCGGTGGTGATCTGCCTTCTTGAACCGCTGCAGTCCATGTGACGTAGGTATACCCACAGTGCTGTTCGGCAGGAAGTTCCAGGATTTTGACCCAGCGACTGTGAAGGAACGGCGATATATTTCCAAGTCAGGATGGTGAGTGACTTGAAGGGGAATTTCCAAGTGGTGGTGTTCCCATCTATCTGCTGCCCTTGTCTTTCTAGATGGTAGTGGTCCTGAGTTTGGAAGGTGCTATCGAAGGAGCCTTGGTGAGTTCCTGCAGTGCATCTTGATGGTACACACTGCTGCTACTGTGCATCGGTGGTGGAGAGAGTGAATGTTTGTGGATGTGGTGCCAATCAAGCGGGCTGCTTTGTCCTGGATGGAGCTTCTTCAGTGTTGTGGGACCTGCATTCGTCCAAGCAAGTGGAGAGTATTCCATCACACTCCTGACTTGTGCCTTGTAGATGGTGGACAGGCTTTGGGGAGTCAGGAGGTGAGTTACTCATCACAGGGCCTGCCCTTGTAGCCACAGTATTTATATGGCCAGTCTAGTTCAATTTCTGCTCAATGGTAACCCCCAGGATGTTTACAGTGTGGGATTCAGTGATGGTAATACCATTGAACGTCAAGGGGTGATGGTTAGCCTCTCTCTTGTTGGAGATGATCATTGCCTGGCACTTGTGTGGTGCGAATATTATTTGCCACTTGTCAGCCCAAGCCTGGATATTGTCTAGACCTTGCTGCATTTGGACATGGACTGCTTCATTATCCAAGGAGCCTGGTGCTGAACATTGTGCAATCATTAACGAACATCCCCACTTCTGATCTTATGATGGAATGGTGGTCATTGATGAAGCAGCTGAAGATGGTTGGGCCAAGGGAGTAAGTGATTTCAAGCTAGGGTACAAATGAAAAAGCAGGACCTCAGAGATAATCATTAATACCTGAGCCATGCACAATTTGGCATTGGGATCATCAGATTAGGGGTTTCAATGCAAACTCCAAGAACATTGTGGGAGGCAGGGGTTTCAATTCATGGGGCACTGTTGCCAAGACTGGGAAAGACAGAGTGATCCTTTGTAGCTTACTCCACTTAAATCAGCTGGGACTGGTGTCCAGGTAAATTGAATAATGAGAATGGTAGCTAGGGCTTTCAGCTAATAAGCAGGAATCAGGTAAGGATAAACCTATCAGTCTGGAAAGAACATTCAAGCCCATAGAGCCGATTTGCAATTTGGACGAAATCAATCAGATTAAATCAGGAAGGAAGAGAGGGTTGATTATTATCAACCGTATCAAATTCCTTCTGGAAATCTAAGTACAGCACGTCGATAGGCTCCCCTTTATCCACTGTGCATGCTACTCCTTCAAAAATCTCCAATAAATTGGTTAAACATGATTTTCCTTTCACAAAACCATGTTGACTCTTCCCTATTGCCTTGAGCTCTTCTAAGTGCCCAGTTATAATCTCCTTACTGATCAATTCTAATAACTTCCCACAACAGACATCAAGCTAACTGGCCTATAGTTTCCTGTTTTCTGCCTCCCTCCCTTCATGAATAGAGGGCTTATATTTGCTACTTTCCAATCTAATGGAACCTTTCCAGAAGCTAGCAAATTTTGGAAAGTTAATACCAGCGCATCTACTACCTCATTAGCCACCTCTTTTAAGATGCCAGGATGTAGTCCATTGGGACCCAGAGACTTGCTAGCCTGCAGCTCCATCAATTTGCTCAGTGCCATTTCCCCAATTGATTTCAATTATTCAAGTTCCTTTCTCCCGTTCCCCTCCTGATTTGCAGCTATTACTGGAATGTTTTTTGTATCCTCTATATTGAGCACAGAAGCAAAATATTTGTTCATTTCATGCGCCATTTCCTTATTATCTACTATTAACTCCCCATTCTCATTCTTTAGAGGACCAACACTCACTTTACTTACGCTTTTCCTTTTTAAATACCTGCAGAAACTCTTGCTGTACATTTTTACATTTCTAGCTAGCTTCCTCTCATACTTTAGTTTTTTTCTCCTAATTAACCTTTTAGTCACTCTCTGCCATTCTTTATATTCTGTCCAGTCATATGTCCTACCACTCATCTTTGCACAGTTATATGCTTTTTCCTTAAATTTGATGCTTTTCTTAACATCTTTAGTTAACCACAGATGGTGGGTCCTCCCCTTTGAATTTTTCTTTATAGTAGGAATGTACTTATTCTGAATACTCTGAAATATCCCCTTAAATGTCTGCCACTGCTTCTCTATTACCTGTCCTCTAGCCTAGTTTTCCAGTTCACTTCAGCTAGCTCAGCTTTCATCCCCAAATAGTTGCCCTTATTTAGGTTTAAGATACTAGTCTTTGATGCCCTCTTCCCCCTTTCAAACTGGATGTAAAATTCAATCATATCGTGGTCGCTGCTACCTAGGGGTACCTTTACTCTGAGGTCATTAATTAATCCTGTCATGTTACACAATGCCAAGCCTAATATAACCTGCTCTCTGGTTGGTTCCAGAACATGTTGCTCTAAGAAGCTATCTCGAAAGTATTCTAAGAACTCTTCATCCAGGCTACTACTCCAATTTGATTTTTCCTGTTTATGTGTAGATTAAAATCACCTTTGATTATTGCCATCCCTTTATTGCAAGCACACAATATTTTCTCTTGAATACTTTGTTCTACACTATGGTTGCTGTTAGGGGGCCTGTAGATCACTCCCACTAATGACTTTTTCCCCTACTATTCCTCATCTCCACCCAAACCGATTCTACATCCTGATCTCCTGAACCAAGGTCATCTCTATCTATTGCACCAATGCCCCCTCCACATTTACCTAGCTTCCTATTCTTCTTGAATGTCATATACCCTTCAATATTAAGGACCCAATCTTTGTCGTCCTGCAGCCGTGTCTCCGTAATTGCTATCAGACCATATTTATTTACTTCAATGCGGGCCATCAATTCATTTACTTTGTTATGAATGCTACGTGCATTCAGATAGAGTGCCTTCAGTTTCATCTTTTTGTTACCTTTGTAACATCTAGTCTTGACTGTTGATGTATTCTTAGGTTTTTTTCTCTCTGTCCCTTCCTGCCATTCTCTGGCCCTCATTTCTCATATTACTATTTTGCTCTCCTATCTTAATTGATGACACCTTGTATTGCTACCACTACCCAAACTTGATCCCTCATCCCTCTTGTTTAGTTTAAAGTCCTCTCTACTTCCCTAGTTTTGTGATTTGCAAGGACACTCGTCCCAGCACTGTTCAGGTGTAAACCGTCCCAACGGTGCAGCCCCCACTTTCCCCAATCCTGATGCCCATGCCCCACCAACCGGAACCTACTTCTCCCACACCAGTCTCTGAGTCACGCATTTGTCTCTCTAATCTTATTTGTCCTATGCCAATTTGCACATGCCTCAGGTAATAATCCAGAGATTATTACCTTTGAGGTTCTGCTTCTTAATTTGGTATCTAGCTCCTCATACTGACTTTGCAGAATCTCTTTCCTAGTTCTACCTATGTCATTGGTGCCTACATGGACCATGACAACTGGAACCTCCCCCTCTGACTGCAAGTTCCTCCAGCCCTGAGTAGATGTCCCAAACCCTGGCACCAGGCAGGCAACATAGCCATCTGGACTCTCGATCTTTACTGCAGAGAACAATGTCAATCCCTCTCACTATACTATCCCCTACTACCACTACATTCCTTTTTGCTCCCCCACACTTGAATGGCTTCCTGTACCACAGTGCCATGGCCAGCCAGCTCATCCACCTTGCAGACTTCGCTTTCATCCACACAGGCTGTGAGCACCTCAAACCTATTTGATAATTGCAAAACCTGAGGCTCCTCTCCTACTGTCTGCTCGGTCCCATTACCTGCCTCACTGACAGTCACATCCTCCTGTCCCTCACTGCTAACCAAAACACATGACCCTCTTCTAAGAGGTACAACTGCCTTCTGGAACAAAGTATCCAGGTATTTCTCCCCCTCCCTTATGTTGCACAGTGTCTGCATTTTGGCTTCCAGATCAATAATCATGATCTGGAATTCCTCAATCTGCTTATACTTCCTGCAGGCATGTTTGTCATGGATCGCCGTGGAGTCCAAAAGCTCCCACACCTCACAGCTGCAACTTAACACCTGTACTGCCATTCTAACTTATGTTATTTAATTTACTTTAAATACTTTCTTCCTATGTATGCTACAATTTACTGTGTTTATTGAATGCTAGTACCACTAACAACTAAGGTTATATGCTTCTTAACTACAAGGTTTGTCTTCGTGCTATTTTATCCTGTGCCTCCGCTGCTCTCCTCGCGCTCTTTCATCCTGTGTCTCCGCTCTCCTCGTGCTCTTTTATCCTTTGACTTTGACCAACAGGTACGAGGTACTTGCTATTTTTGTGGATGAGAACAGGAAGTGCAGGATAGATGAGCAAAATGACCATAGCACCATGGTGCAGGAAGCCATTCAAGTGGGGATAGTGAAAAGAAATGTGTTAGTGATGAGGGTAGTAAAGTCAGGAAATTAGATACTGTTCTCTGCAGCAGAGGCTAGGAGTTCCAATGGTTTTGATGCCTGCCAGCTGCCAGGGTTAGAGACATCTCCTTGCAGCTGGAGAAGAACTTGAAGTTGGAGGGGGAGGATTCAGTTTTCATGGTCCACAAAGGAATCGACCTGGATGTGGATTGAGGACATAGTGATGGAGGAGCCTCAGCCTTTGACTTTGAATCTTTGAACACAGAATTAGGAATGATGTTCTGCTGAGAGTGGCTGAGGAGTTAGAGCCTAAAATTAAGACACAGAACATCTGGATTGTTATCTGAGCCACATGAATTAAATGCATGATGCAACGAGTAGTGTGAGAAGAAAGGGTTTTGATTCATGAAGCAGTGGCCGCCATACAATGGAAAAAGAGTGTTGTTCCATTGGGATGGGCTTGACTTAAAACAGGGTGGGATTAGTGTTCTGGTGAATTGTATGACTAGTGTTGTGGATGGAGCTTTAAACTAAAAGAGGGGCTAGGGGTCAGGAGAAGGAAGATATAGAAATCTAAAGAGAAAGTTTGAGGCAATAAAGCAATGTAGCGATTTAGATAAAGACAGGCAGAGTTGGACGGAAAGGGACAGAGAGAGTTTAATAGAAATAGTACATCAGTGAATGGTGGTAAAACTAAAATTGAAGGCTCTTTATCTGAATGCACAAGACATTCATAATAAGGTAGATGAGCTAGTGGCACAAATAGAGATAAATGGTTTAAGTTTAATCACCATTACAGAAGCATGGTTACAAGGTGATCAAGTTTGGGAAATAAATATTCCAGGATACATAATATTTCAAAAAGACAAACATAATGGAAAAGGAGGAGAAATAACCTGATAGTAAAGGATGACATAAGGACAGTAATGAGAATGGATCTTGGCTCAGAAGATCAGAGCGCAGGATCAGTGTGGGTGGAGATTAGGTATAAGAAGCATCAGAAAATGCTAAGACTAGTTTATAGGTCCCCGACATTAAGCAATAAACAATTGGAACTTGTAACAAAGTCAATGTAAGAATTGTTTGGGACATTAATCTTGATTTAGACTGGACAAATCAAATTGGCAAAGGTAGTCCGGGAGATGGATTTGTAGAATGCTTTTATGTTCCTAGAACAATGTTTTTTATTTGTTTAAGGATGTGGACATCGCTGGCTAGGCCAGCATTTATTGCCCACCCCTAATTACCCTTGAGAAGGAGGTGTTGTGCCACCTTCTCGGACCTCTGCAGTCCATGTGATGTACGTACACCCACAGTGCCATTGGGAAGGAAGTTCTGGGATTTTGACCCAGTTGACTATGAAGGAATGGCAATATAGCTCCAAGTCAGGATGGTGTGTGGTTTGGAGGGGAACTTGCAGGTTATGGTGTTCCCATGCATCTGCTGACCTTATCCTCCTAGGTGGTAGAGGTCACAGGTTTGGAAGGTGCTGTCGAAGGAACCTTGGTGAGTTGCTACAGTGCATCTTGTAGAGGTACAGACAGCTGCCATTGTGCATTGGTGGTGGAGGGAGTGAATGTTGAAGGTGGTGGATGGGGGGCCAATCAAGTGGGCTGCTTTGTTCTGGATGGAGTTGAGCTGCTTGAATGTTGCTTGAGCAGCACTCATCCAGGTAAGTGGAGAGTATTCCATCACACTCCTGACTGGTGCCTTGTAGATGGTGAACAGGTTCTGGGAAGTCTGCTACTTACCTCAGAATCCAAAGACAAAATGTCGAGGCATCGGAACAGAATAGTGATACGAGTAAAGGCAAGCAGAATGGCACAGGTAGGGACAGAGAGTTTAATAAAAAGCGTACATCAGCGAATAAGGTCAGTGCAAGGAATAGAAGTAAAAAAAATTAAAACTAAATATTCTTTACGTGAATGCACAAAGCATCTGCAATAAGATGAATGAACTAGTGGCACAAGTATAGGTAAATGATTTAGATCTAATCGCCATTACAAAAACAGGATTCCAAGGTGATCAAGGTTGGGAAATAAATATTCCTGGGTACACAATATTTCGGAAAGAGAGACAGTGCGGCAAAGGAGGAGGGCTAGCCCAGATAATAAAGAATGACACAAGGATATTAGTGAGAAAGGATCTGGCCTCAGGTGATCATGATGATCAGCGGACAGAAATTTTTGCTCAGTGGGCAGCTGTGTGCCCGACCTGCTCGAGCATGAAATGACGCGCGTTGATGTCGGCCGGGCGTGCCGATGCCAAAATGCAGTCGCGTGATAGTTTGGTTAGCGGGTGTGCACCGGAGCCGGCAGCGTGCCTGCCGACAATTAAAAGGCCTGTTAAGGCTATTAAGTAATCCATTAAATTAAAATTCTTGCTGCCCGTCCAACCCAACAGTTGGCGGGCGGGCAAAAAGGCCAAGCGGCCTTTGCTTGTTTTTTGAAACCTCATCCACGGGCGGGATGAAGTTTCCAAAAGCAAATAAAAATAAAATGAAAGTTTTGCAATTGAATTAATAACATCTCCCTGCTCATTTGACAGAATCACATGAGAGGACATGTTTTATTACAGTTTTAGTTTCTTTATTATTTTTTGTTATATTTCTTCATCTCCCTGAGGCAGCTCTGTGCCTCGGGGAGATTATGCAGCGCTCACTTGTGCGCATGCGCCAAGTTTGCCCTGGGTCCGCTCACTTTCCTCCCCTCCCCCCCCAACACGGATAGCACTCAGCGCTGCCGCTCACGTTTAACGCTGGGCGGGCCTTAATTGGCCCGCCAGCATGAAATCGTGGTCCGGTGCCATCGCGGGCGGTGGTTGGCTTCCCGACCGCCCCCGCCCACCACTGCCGAGCACCCCTACCAAGGGCAAAATCCTGCCCAGTGTGTAGAAATTAAGAATAGTGGCTACTTATGGGAATAGTTTATATGCCCCCTAACAGTAGTTATACTGTTGGACAGAGCATGAAACAAGAAATTATTGGAACAAAAAAACAAAAATTGCTGGAAAAACTCAGCAGGTCTGACAGCATCTATGGAGAGAAAGACAGAGTTAACGTTTCGAGTCCAGGTGACTTCTTCAGAACTAAAGAGAAGTAGAAATGTGGTGAAATATATAGTGTTTAAGGTGGGTAGGACAGATGAAGCTGGATAGAAGGCCAGTGATAGGTGGAGGCAAAGGAGAGATTGCAAAAGATGTCAAAAACAGAAGGTCGAAGGGGTGGTGAAACTGGCTAAAGGAGGTGCTAATGGTGACATTAAGAGTAGAGAGCAGGATGAGGCAGATGGCCCTAGTGGGTGTGTGGTGGGGGGAGAGGATGGTGTGGGAGCAAGGATCAAAATAGGCTAAAAGGTGGGGATAAAACAATGAATGGAAATAAATTTTTTAAATAATCATAGAAATAGGTGGGAAAAAAATGTATATATAAAATTTTTAAAATAAATATTTGAAAAAAGGGGGATCAGAAAGGGGTGAGGATGGAGGAGAGAGTTCATGATCTGACGTTGTTGAACTCAAATTATTGGAGCTTGCAACAACGGCAATGCAATAATTGTGGGGGACATTAATCCTCATATAGACTGGGACAATCAAATTGGCAAGAGTGATCTAGAAGATGAGCTTGTAGAATGTTTTCATGACAGTTTCTTGGAGCAATATGCTGTGGAACCAACTAGGGATAAAGCTATCCTAGATCTAGTCTTGTGTAATGATGCAGGGTTAATTAGTAATGTCATGTTAAAAGATCTACTAGGAAATAGTGATTATAATACCATTGAATTCCATGTTAAAATCTGGCCAAGGTTAATTGGGTAAATAGACTAAAAGGTATTGTGGTAAATGAGCTGTGGGAGACATTTGAAGAAACAATTCAAAATGTCCAACAAAAATACATTCCATTGAGAAACAAAACCTCAGTAAGAGAGACCCATCCATGGCTCACTTAGAAAGTTAAGGATTGTTTTAGATTGAAAGAAGAGTCCTATCATCTTGCAAAGAAATAGCAAGTCTGAGGATTTGGGAGTATTTTGGAAATCAGTTAAGGGCCACAAAGAGTTAATAAAATGGGAAAAAATAGAATCTGAGAGTAAACTAGCTAGAAATATAAAACATGATTGTAAGAGCTTTTGTAAGTGTATACAAATAAAAAGAGGAGCTAAAATAAACATTGGTCCCTTAGAAGCAGAGACAGAAGAAATTGTTATGGGGAATGAGGAAATGGTAGAGGCATTGAAAAATATTTTGTGTCTGTCTTCACAGTTGAAGATATGTTTCATACCAGAAATAGGCAGTAACCTGGGGGTTAAAAAGAGTGAGGAAATTAAGGAAATTGATATCAGCAAAGTATTGGAGAAACTTAAGGGGCTAAAATCTAACAAATCCCTGGTACCTGATGGCCTACATCCTAGGGTTCTAAAAGTGTTAGCTGCAGATATTGGATGCACTAGCAATGATTTCCCAAAGTTCCTTAGATTCGGGAGCAGTCCCATCAGGTTGAAAGTTGCCAAATATTACACCACTTTTCAAGAAAGGAGAGAGAGGGAAGACAGTGAATTACAGGCCAGTTAACCTCATATCAGTCGTTGGGAAAATGCTGGAAGTCTTAAAAATGCACTTTGAAAAGCATAATATGATTAGAACAAGTCAAAAGGGTTATACTAAGGAGAAATCCTGATTGACAAATTTATTAGAATTTGTTAAGGATGTAACTAGTAGGGTAGATAGAGGGGAACTAGTAGATGTAGTATATCTGGATTTCCAAAACGCATTCAATAAGGTGCCACACAAAAGGTTAATAAGCAAGATAAGGGCTCATGGAGTTGGAGGTAATATATTAGCATGGATAAAGGATTGGTTAACAGACAGGAAGAAGAGAGTGGGCATAAACAGAGCTTTATCAAGTGGGCAGGCAGTGAATTGTGGAGTGCTGCAAGGGTCAGTGCTGGGGTCTCAGCTATTTACAATCTATATTAATGACTTAGATGAAAAGACAGCGATTAATGTATCTAAGTTTGCTGATGATACAAAGCTGGGTGCAAAGGTAAGCTGTGGGGAGGACACAGAAAGGCTGCAAAGAGATATAGAGAGGTTAAGTGAATGGGCAACAATATGGCAGATGGATTATAATGGGAGGAAGTGTGAAGTTAATCAAGTTGGTGATAAGAATAGAAAAACAAAATATTTTTTAGAAGGTGAGAAACTTGTGAGTGTTGATGAGACAGAAGAGACTTGGGTGTGCTCGTTCAAGGAATGTGTAAGAGAGAAGGCCAGTCTGTCTAACCTTTCCTCATAAAACAACCTGCTCATTTTAGGTATCAACCTAGTAAATCTCCTCTGAACTGCCTCCAACGCATTTATATTCCTTAAATAAGGAGGCCAAAACCACACACAATACTTGAGATGTGGTCTCACCAATGCCCTGTGTAACTGAAGCATAACATCATTACTTTTATGTTCAATTCTCCTCATAATAAAGGATAGCATTCCATTAGCCTTCTTAATTATTAGCTGTACCTGCATATTAACTTTCTGTGACTCATACACTAGAACACCTAGAT
Source organism: Cetorhinus maximus (assembly GCF_964194155.1). NCBI lineage: Eukaryota > Metazoa > Chordata > Chondrichthyes > Lamniformes > Cetorhinidae > Cetorhinus > Cetorhinus maximus. Next base: position 126,989,574 of record NC_135884.1, read on the forward strand.
CCCCCTGCACCGCGGAATTCTGTTTAAGTAATACTTTGCTTTTTTATTCTTCCTGCCAAAGTGAAAAACTTTACAATTTCCTACATTATACTCCATCTGCCAGATTTTTGCCCACTCACTCAACCTATCTATATCCGTCGGCAACCTCCTTCTGTCCTCTTCACAACATACTTTCCTACCTATCTCAGTGTCATCTGCAAATTTAGCTACCATGCCTTCACTCCCCTCATTGATATAAACTGTAAAAAGTTGAGGCCCCAGCACAGAGCCCTGCGGGACTCCTCTCATCACATTCTGCCAATCAGAAAAAAACCCATTTATGCATACTCTCTGTTTTTTGCCAGCTAGCCAACCTTGAATCCATGCTAAAATGTTACCCCCTACACCATAAACTTTTATTATCTGCAATGGCTGTTGCTGTGGCACCTTATCAAATGCCTTCTGGAAATCCAAGTACAGTACATCTACAGGTTCCCTTTTATCCACAACGCATGTTATTCCTTCAAAGAACTCCAATAATCTGGTTAAATATGATTTCTCTTTCACGAAACCATGCTGACTCTTCCCAATTACCTTGAGTTTCTTATGTACCCAGCTATAACCTCCTAAATGATCGATTCTAACACCTTCCCCACAATAGATTTCAAGCTAACTGACCTATTGTTTCCTGTTTCTGCCTCCCTCCCTTCTTGAATAGAAGAGTTACATTTGTTACTTTCCAGTCTGATGGAACCTTAACACCAACACATCTACTACCTCATTAGCCACCTCTTTTAAGACTCTAGGATGAAGTCCATCAGGACCCAGAGACTTGTCAGACCGCAGTTCCATCAGTTTGCTCAGTACTGCTTCCCTAGTGATTGTAATTTCACCAAGTTCCCCTCCCCCTTCCATCTCCTGATTTACAGCTATTACTGGAATGTTTTTATATCCTTTATAGTGAACACAGAAGCAAAATTTTTGTTAATTTCTTCCACCATTTCCTTATTATCGACTATTAACTCCCCACTGTCACTCTCTAGGGGACCAACACTCACTTTTACTTACTCTTTTCCATTTTAAATACCTATAGAAACTCTTGCTACCCACTTTTACATGCCTAGCTAGCTTCCTCTCATACTCTAATTTCCTTCTCCTGATTAATCTTTTAACCATTCTCTGCCATTCTTTATATTCTGACCAAACATCTGAATTGCCATTCATCTTTATGCGGTTATACACTTTTACCTTAAGTTTGATACTTTCCTTAATTTCTTTAGTTAACCACCAATGGTGGGTCCTCCCCTTAGAATTTTTGTTTACAGTAGGAATATACTTATTCTGAGTATTCTGAATATCCCCTTAAATATCTGCCACTGTTTCTCTATTGATCTATTCTCTAATCTAGTATCCCAGTTCACTTCAGCTAGCTCAGCTTTCATGCCCTCATAGTTAAGTTTAAAACACTAGTCTTAGACCCACCCTTCTCCCTTTCAAACTGGATGTAAAATTCAATCATGATGTGGTAGCTTTTACCTAGGGGTGCCTTCAATCTGAGGCCATTAATTAATCCTATCACATTGCACAATATCAAGTCTAATATAACCTGCTCTCTGATTGGTTCCAGAACATGCTGCTCTAAGAAACTATCTCGAAGGCATTCTATGAACTCCCCATCCAGGCTATTACTGCCAATCTGATTTTTCCAGTTTATATGTAGATTATCTGAAATCTACAGTGTTTATAACCTATTCCCAAAGACAATTTCCATGTTCTAATGAGGATGGCATCTTGTAACAATATGCTAATTACCTAAATTAATTAACTTTGATATTTCTAACCCATGATTATTGCTTACCCTTTATCACAAGCACCCAATATTTCTTCTTGTATACTTTATCCTAGAGTGTGGTTACTGTTAGGGGGCCTGTAGACCACTCCCACTAGTGACTTCTTTCCCCTACTGTTCCTCATCTCCACCCAAACCGATTCGACATCCTGATCTCCCGCACCAGTGCTACCCCTCCACCTTTACTAGCTTCCTATTCTTCTTGAATATCATATACCACTCAATATTCAGGACCCAATCCTTGTCACCCTGCAGCCACGTCTCCGTATTGGCTACCAGATCATATTTATTTACTTCAATGTGCACTATCAATTCAAATGCAGAGCCTTTAGTTTTGTCTTCTTGTTGGCCAGAATTTTCCCATTGGCGATTTGGGGGCGGGGCCTGCTCGCCGACAGGAAAATGACGCGGGATGACGTCAGGAGGAACCCCCGACGTCATCCCGATCCATTTAAATTTTTAGGAAGGTGAGCGGACAGCGAAATCAGCTGTTCACCCGCTGACCTGTCAATGACCAATTGAGGCCATTGACAGAGTAATTAAGATAATTAAAGACCCTGCCCGTCCAACCTTAAGGCTGGCCAGGAGCCCCAGTGGGCTTCTGATAATACATGAAACCTCATCCGCTAGTGGGATGAGGTTTCATGTCCATTTTTAAAAACTTTAATAAATTTGTGATATTTATTAACATGTCTCATCTCATGTGACATTGTCACATGAGGGGGACATGTTAATAATTTTTAAATTTTTCTATTTTTAAAGTTTTTTAGACTGTCACTAATCTTCCTGAGCACTTAGTCTCAGGGAGCAGATGGGGAATCTCAGCACTTTGACAGATGGGGAATCCCTCCACCCCCCCGCACCTGAAGCGCATTGTGCTTCCTGTCAGGCAGGCCACTGGGCAGGCCTTAATTGGCCCGCCCACTCAAAATGGCGGCGGGCCGCGTTTCGGCGGTGGACTTCAGCTGCCCGTCCGCCACTGAGCTGGTGGGCCCCGCCCGCCAACCGAGGGCAAAATTCTGCCCGTTGTCTTTGCAACATCAGGACAATAGTTTCGACTATTGGTGTAGTCTTAGGTTTTATCTCTGTGTCCCTTCCTGCTATTCTATGACCCTCATTTCCCATATTACTGATATGGTCTCCTGTCTTGAATCTACCCAATGATTTGCCACATGTTCAGTGACATAAATTTATATTTTAGACTGGTATATGAAATGTGTTTATATATTTTGAAAGGGTTATTTTAACAAAGTTACTGAAAGAATTTGGCACCACATGAATAAATCCTTCACAGATTTTGACATTTTTTGTCTATTACTTCAAAAGATCAGTTACATAATTGTACTGATTTTAATATCACATTGCTGTTTAGCTGTACAATACTTAAATTATAAAACAGATTTGAGGGAATTTGAAATTGCAACAGTTTTACCACAGATTGGCAACACATTTTTTTAATATTCATTCATGGGATGTGAGCGTCACTGTTTAAGCCAGCATTTATTGCCCATCCCTAATTGCCCTTGAGAAGGTGGTGGTGAGCTGCCTTCTTGAACCCCTGCAGTCCATGTGGTCTAGGTTCACCCACAGTGCTTTTAGGGAGGGAGTTCCAGGATTTTGACCCAGTGACAGTGAAGGAACAGCAATATATTTCTAAGTCAGGATGGTGAATGACTTGGAGGGGAACTTCCAGGAGGTGGTGTTCCCAGCTATCTGCTGCCCTTGTCCTTCTAGATGGTAGTGGTCATGAGTTTCGCAGGTGCTGTCTAAGGAGCCTTGGTGAGTTCCTGCAGTGCTTCTTGTAGATGGTACACACTGCTGCTACTGTGCGTCGGTGGTGGAGGGAGTGAATATTTGTGGATGGGGTGCCAATCAGTTCTGAAGAGTCATACGATCTCAGAACATCAACTCTGTTTCTCTCTCCACAGATGCTACCAGACATGCTGAGTTTTTCCAACATTTTCTGTTTTTGTTTCAGGTTTCCAGCATCCAAAGTGTTTCACTTTTATTATTATGCTAATCAAGCAGGATACTTTATCCTGGATGGCGTCAAGCTTCTTGAGTATTGTTGGAGCTGCACACATCCAGACAAGTGGAGAGTATTCCATCACACCCCTGACTTGTGCCTTATAGATGGTGAAAAGGCTTAGGAGAGTCAGGAGGTGATTCACTCACCACAGGATTCCTAGCCTCTGACCTGCTCTTGCAGCCACAGTATCAGTTTCTGATCAATGGTAACCCCCAGGATATTGATAGTGGGAGATTCATTAATGGTAATGCCATTGAATGTCATGGTTAAATTCTTTCTTGTTGGAGATGGTTGTTACCTGGCACTTGTTTGACACAAATGTTGCTTTCCACTTGTCAGCCCAAGCCTGAGAATTGTCCAGGTCTTGCTGCATTTGGACATGGACTGTTCCAGTATCTGAGGAGTCAGAAATGGTGTTTAACATTGTGCAATCATCAACAAACATCCCTACTTCTGACCTTATGATGGAAGGAAGGTCATTGATGAAGTAGCTGAAGATGATTGGTCCTAGGACATTACCCTGAGAAACTCATGCATTGATGTCCTGGAGCTGAGATGATTGACCTGCAACAACCACAGCCATCTTTCTTTGTGCTAGGCATGACTCCAACCAGCAGAGAGTTTTCCCCCTGATTCCCATTGACTCCAGTTTTACTAGGGCTTCTTGATACCACACTCGGTCAAATGCTGCCTTGATATCAAGAGCAGTCTCATCTCGCCTCTGGAGTTCAGCTCTTTTGAACATGCTTGAGCCAAGGCTGTAATGAGGTCAGGAGCTAAGTGACTGGCAGAACCCAAACTGAGTGTCAGTGAGCAGGTTATTACAAAGCAAGTGCCACTTGATAGCACTGTTGATGACCCCTTTCACTACTTTACTGATGATTGAGAGTTGAATGATGGGGCAGTAATTGGCTGGGTTGGATTTGTGCTGCTTTTTCTGTACAGGATATACCTGGGCAATTTTCCACATAGTCGGGTAGGTGCCAGTGTTGCAGCTGTACTGGAACAGCTTGGCTAGGGGCACAGCAAGTTCTGGAGCACAAGTCTTCAGTTCTATTGCGAGAATAATGTCAGGGCCCATAGCCTTTGCATCATCCAGTGCCTTTAGCCGTTTCTTGATGTCATGTGGAGTGAAACAAATTGGCTGAAGACTGGCATCTGTGATGCTGGGGATCTCCAGAGGAGGCCAAGATGGATCATCTACTCACCACTTTTGGCTGAAGGTTGTTGCAAGTCCTTCAGCCTTATCTTTTGCACTGATGTGCTGGGCTACCCCATCATTGAGGGTGGGGATATTTGTAGACCCTCCTCCTCCAGTGAATTGTTTAATTGTCCACCACCATTCACAACTGGATGTGGCAGAACTGCAGAGCTTACATCTGACCCGTTGGTTGTGGGATTGTTTAGCTCTGTCTATCACTTGCTCCTTATGCTGTTTGGCATGCTAGTAGTCCTGTGTTGTAGCTTCACCAGGTTGACACCTCATTTTTATGTATGCTTGGTGTTGCTCCTGGCATGCCCTCCGCACTCTTCATTGAACCAAGGCTGATCCCCTGGCTTGATGGTAATGGTAGAGTGGGGGATATGCTGGGCCATGAGGTTACAGATTGTGTTCGAGTACAATTCTGCTGGTGCTGATGGCCCACAGCACCTCATGGATGCCTGGTCTTGAGCTGCTAGATCTGTTCAAAATCTATCCCATTTAGCTCAGTGATAATGCCACACAACACGATGGAGGGTATCCTCAATGTGAAGGCGGGACTTTGTCTCCACAAGGACTTTGTGGTGGTCACTACCACCGACACTGTCATAGACAGATGCATCTGTGGCAGGCAGGTTGGTGAGGATAATTCAAATATGTTTTTCCCTCTTGTTGGTTCCCTCACCACCTGCTGCAGACCCAGTCTAGCAGCTATGTCATTTAGGACTCGGGCAGCTCGATCTGCATTCGTGCTACTGAGCCATTCTTGGTGATGGACATTGAAGTCCACCACCCAGAGTAAATTCTGCATCCTTGCCACCCTCAGTGCAACCTCCAAATGGTGTTCAACATGGAAGAGCACTGATTCATCAGCTGAGGGGGAGGAGGTATGTGGTAATCAGCAGGAGGCTTCCTTGTCCATGTTTGACCTGATGACGAGACTTCATGGGGTCCGAAGTCGGTATTGTGGACTCCCAGAGCAACTTCCTCCTGATTGTATACCTCTATACCACCACCTCTGCTGGGTCTGTCCTGTCCCACTGACAGGGATGGTGATGGTGGTATCTGGGACATTGTCTGTAAGGTATGATTCCCTGAGTATGACTATGTCAGGCTGTTGGTTGACTAGTCTGTGAGACAGCTCTCCCAATTTTTGCCCAGTAAGGAGGATTTTGTAGGGTCAGCTGGGCTGAGTTTGCCATTGTCGTTCCTGGTGCCTAGGTCGATGCCAGTTGGTCTGTCCGGTTTCATTCCTTTCAGACTTTGGTAACAGTTTGAAACAACTTAGTAGTTTGCTAGGCCATTTCAGAGGACATTTAAGAGTCAACCACATTGCTGTGGATCTGAAGTCACATGTAGGCCAGACCAGGATGCCAGATTTTTTTCCCTAAAGGAAAGGAAAGGAATCGACAATGGTTTCATGGTCATCATTGACTTCAAATTTCACCAACTGCCATGGTGGGATTTGAACCTGGTCCCCAGGGCATTATCCTGGGTCTCTGGGTTATTAGTCCAGTGACAATACCACTAAACTACCACCTCCCCATAAGTCTCATCAATTTCCCGCGCAACTTCCAGCAGTCTGCACGAATGTGTGCCATGTTATTACAATGGAAACACTTAGGCTTCGAATGTCATTTCCACCCTCAGCACCTTCCTTTCTAGTCTGAGGAGGCATTTATGGGGCATTCCCAGCTGTCCCCTCTCTTCCCTGGCTACTTGCCTTCTTTTACCTTCCAACCTTCTATCCTTTGCGTGTTTGTGTGGGTTCTGAAATAGGGTTTGGATTTATGGTCCAGCTCATAATCATCAGCCACCTCTGCTGCCAGACTAGCTGTTTCAACCCTTTGGTCTTCAACATGGGTTCTAACTACTGGAGAAAATGAATTTTTAAATTCTTCCAGGGGAATTATTTGCCTAAGAGCTTCATAAGTAACATTTGCCTTTAATGCCCATATCCAACGGCCAAAATTATTTTGCTTTATCCTCTCAAATTCAATATAGGTTTGCCCCAGCTGCTTCATTATGTTTCGAAATTTCTGCCTGTATGCCTCAGGGACACAAAAAGAGTAGCCTTTTTTCCTGCATCATATTCCTCAGAAACCTCTTCTGAAAGTGATGCATAAACCTCATGAGCTCTACCCACCAACCTACTCTGTAGGAGCAATGTCCAGATTTCTTTTGGCCACTTCATGATAGCTACTTTCTCAAACAAAATAATGAATGCTTCTACATCTCTTCCTTCAAAATTTGGGAGGGCTTGTACAAATTTAAACTTCTCCCCACTGGGCTCTGGGATGGGGTGGTTTTATCATCATCAGAATTTTCCTCCACATCTGAGGCCTCTTTTTTTAAATTCCAGACTTTTAAGTTGATATTCCCTTTCTCGTTCCTTCTCTCTTTCTTCCCTTACAAACTTCTTTCTCTGGAGGTCAAGTTTTCACATTTCCATTTCTCCTGTTCAAGTTTTCTCAGTTCGTTTCATTTTTCAAATTTAAGTTCCTCCATTTCTTTTTTGTGTTCAAGCTGCTTAATTTGCAACTGGATACTAGCTAACTCAATTGACTCACCCCATGGAGAACATGGTCTCTCTTGTGTCCCTTCCAATTTCAAATTCCTCGCTACTACTTCAAGTACGTCTGCTTTCCTCATCCTTGTGGTTAATTCTAATTTCAATTTATCCACCAACCCTGTTAGCTTAGTTTTGGTTTCTTTATGTAAACTAATCAGGGTTAAACCTTCCATCCATAGCAAAGTCTCAGCAACTTCCAAAGCCATTTTGGTTTACTAATGTACAAGAAATCTGCTGGTATCTGTCCTTTTATCCTTTATCAATGATTCCACGTCCATTCACCCGTTGTCCACGTTTTGAAATCCCGCAAGAGCTTCCAATCAATGTTGTCTCTTTTGCTAATCAACATGAGGGACAGACATGCTAAGTAATGGAATATAAGTAATGGAATATTCGGAATAATGGAGTATTTTTGCAACCAGTATCAAGGGTTGCCAATTAATGAAGTGTTGTATAATTTAAGAAAAAAAAGAGCTAACAACAACATCCTCAATTGCAAGATGAAGAGTCAAACTCCTTGTAACCACCCGGATAAATTAAGCTCTGTCTTAAAAGTATGGATCAGCATGTGATTTTATTTCCCATATCAACCACTTTATGAATTAAAAATAACTCTCCTGATAACTTAAGAGTGAAAGAAGCTATCCATAGGGAGGAATGTTGAGCAGACTCACTTGCATGTGGATTGTAACATACACAGTGGATTAGAACACCAGAGCACTCTTACTACACTGATATGCATGCCGACCACTATAAGGAACCATATTGTTGAGGGAAGTCCCTGCGGATTGAAACACAACAGTTTGCTGTCATTATGTAATCTGAATTACATGCATACATTCACAGTCAGACAAACATCAAGAAAACAGATGATCTTTGTTAATTGTTTCTTCTTCTGATCCAGTCCTTTGACTGTCAATCAATTAATAGCATGCTGTAGGTCCAGCATTTGATTGGTCAATTTTCATTTATGTTTAGTGGGAAGACCTATCTGGAGAATGCATGATCTTTTAGGAGAAAGTTTAATAAATTGAGTTTCCTCATCAAGCAATTCAGTTTATGTTTTACTAACCAGCCTGCCTTTTCAAGCTATTCCCAAAGAAGAACAAGACAACAGATCTGAAGCAATTTAAGTAAAGAGGACTTCAAGGTGTTACTTCGGTGCTCTTTAAAATTTATCCACGGAGAGAGAAACAAAAGCAGATACAAATGAAAGAAACACTGCGACTGAAGTTTGTATTAGATATGCCAGAAAAAGTACGGTCACTTTCTACAAACAGCTGATGAACACCAAAGAGGCACCCAGTTTTCAAGCACGGGTAATTTCTTTGATATGTTTGGTACATCTAATTTCATTTAAGGTACAATAATTATTTTAGCTCTGAGAACTTAATAACTTTGCCTGCTCCGTGTACAAAGGCTTTCCAGTTCCAGAGGTCTTCATCTCCAGTGGGAAAGTGATTACTGAAAACTCCTTTACAATCTTGTTTTCATGTTACCCACATTTATTTTCGTATTATCTTTATTGTTTAACCTTATTGAATGATGAACATCACAAGTTTAACTCCTCTCGGAACATTGCCAAAGGACATTTCATCCCACTGGTTGCCGAAGGATTCCAACAGTTCTTACAATGCGTCCACTTTAAAGTGTGAACAAGTCAGTATTCCAGAAGAGATTTTCTTAACACTTGGGATTGTCAGTTTGGTGGAAAATAATCTGGTTATCGTAGCAATTATCAGAAACCGAAATTTGCATTCTCCAATGCACTATTTCATTTGTTGTCTGGCTGTGGCAGATATGTTGGTCAGTTTGAGTAATGTGATAGAAACAATTGTTCTTATCCTAATGGAGAGAGAAGTTTTGATGGTACAGAACCACATCCTTAAGCAAATAGACAATTTAATAGATGTGATGATCTGTAGCTCAATGGTATCCTCACTGTCCTTCCTGGGTGCTATCGCTGCCGACAGATACATCACTATATTTTATGCCTTACGATATCACACCATTATGACAACTCAACGTGCTGTGATCATCATTGCCGGAATCTGGGTGATCAGCAGTATCTCAAGCATCTTGTTCATCGTCTACTCAGACAATAGTGCAGTTATCATCTGCCTCATTTCCTTCTTCTTTGTGATGCTGGTTATCATGGGTGCCTTGTATCTCCATATGTTTACTCTCGCTCGAATCCATGCCAAGAAGATCACGTCCCAAAACAAGAATCGAGCTACTCATCAGGCCACAAATATGAAAGGAGCCATTACACTGACAATACTGCTGGGACTTTTCCTCATTTGCTGGAGTCCTTTCTTTCTTCATCTTCTTCTCATTATTGTCTGCCCTAAAAATCCCTATTGTCTATGCTTCACTTCTCATTTTAACATGTTCCTGATACTCATCATTTGCAATTCAGTCATTGACCCCATTATCTATGCCTTCAGAAGCCAGGAGCTACGCAAAACCTTAAAGGAACTCATTTCCTGCTCCTGGTAGCTGTCTCATGTCTGCAGATGCAGTTTTGGAAAAAAAAATGATTTATTTCAAGAAAGTAATATCAGCCTTACATGCAATTGAGTTCTCTCCTCCTGATTCTCTATCTCTAATATTAAAGTCTCTTCTAGGATTACATGTTTTATTCAAAGTGTTATCTTCCCTTATTCTCAAATTCAAGAATATCTCCCAACATCAGAAAATCCCCAAATGTTTTGGTGCAGGTGTAGGTAAGGAATGGTATTTTAATTTTTTTTTGTCAGATTAATGAGATATTACTTCTGTGTCCAGCCATCCAGCCACTTGCCTTCCCACCACTTTTTCGGGTGTGGTAACTATAACAAGAACCACATGTTCAGGTGACAATCATTAGAACTCCTATTCACTGTGAATTAAATATTAAAGAAATACCACACCGGCAATTTATCAAAGAAACAATTGCCACCAGTGTAGGAATTGTGCTTGCAATATTTTTTCCTATAGAATTAATAAGCTGCTTGAAGTGTCTTTGAGAACTACAGAGGCAGCAAGGAAAAATGAAATGGAATTAAAGTTCTGCATTTTATTTCAAGAGCAGGGCTATGAATTGAGAATAGTTGCTTTGATTATTTGCATTCCACTAGTTATATCATTAATCAGTAGAAATTTTGAAAATATTTTGAAATGACATAGGAAAGAAATCCTCATATTTTAAAAGCTGGAAGAGTCATTTAAATATTCCCAAGTATTTAATGAAGAGCAGCATATATGCATGTATTTGTTACAGTAGCACAGGCTAACAACATTTTTTAAATCTTTCATGGGATGTGAATGTTGCTGATTAAGCCCTTTTAACATTTGTTGCCCCTCCCCAATTACCCTTGGGAAAGTAGTGGTGAGCTGCCTTTTTGACCTTCTGCAGTCTTAGTGGTGCAGGTACACGCACAAAGCTATTAGGAAGGGAGTTCCAGGTTTTTGACCCAGCGACAGTGAAGGAACGACACTTTATTTCCAAGTCAGAATAGTGTGTGGCTGAGAGGCGAACTTGCAGGTGGTGATGTTCCTATGTATCTGCCGTCCTTGTCCTTATAGATTGTAGCGGTTGCAGGGTTGGAAGGTGCTGTCGAAGGAGACTTAGTGAGTTGTTGCAATGCATCTTGTAGATGGTATACACTGCTGCTGCTGTGCGCCAGTGGTGGACGGAGTGAATGTTTAAGGTGGTGGATGGGGGTGCCAGAAAAGTGCTTTGTCCTGGATGGTGTAAAGCCTCTTGAGTGTTGTTGGAACCACCCTCATCCATGCAAGTGAAGAGTATTCCATCATACTCCTGACTTGTGCCTTGAAATTTGTGGACAGGCTTTGGGGAGTCAGGAAGTGAGTTACTTGCCACATAATTCCCAGCCTCTCACCTGCTCTTGCAGTCACAGTATTTATATGACTGGTCTAGTTATATTTTTGGTCAATGGCAATGCCCACGATATTGATGGAGTCAACGGGAAATTCAGCGATGGGAATGTTAATGAATGTCAAAGGGAGATGGTTAGATTGTTAGAGATAGTCATTGACTGGGATCCTCCAGTCCCGCTGCGGGGGATACAACGGGCCAGCCAAAAAGCCACTGACTTCGGCGGCACCAGTAAACCCCTTCGGCAGGCAGAGCAACAAAATCCCCAGCAATTGTCTGACAATTATGTGGCATGAATATTATTTGCCACTTATCAGCTCAAACCTGAATGTTGCCCAGGTATTGCTGCATGTGGACATGGAGTCTTTCAGTATATGAGGAATCACGAATGATACAGAACATTGTGCAATTGTCCATGAAGATCCTCTCAATGATATAATGACATAAATTGAATTCAATGCTTTAGAAAGGATTTCTGCCTTGTATTCTCAGCCAGTCTACTCTACAGCCATGCACAAGTTATTTCTCTTCACAACAACTTCATTTCAAAAATACTTCATTAGCTATGAAGTGCTTCAGGGCTTCTCGAGTTTGTGAAAAGCATGCTTCAAATGCAAGTTAAAGATGAGCCAGACTTAATTTTCTATTTTCTATAGTGATCAGCTATGTAATGCAATCCAACTGAAGACAACCTAAGGTATATTTTGGCTATGAATAGCAGATATTAGGAGATAGAATCGATCCCTTTTCAGTTAGGAGGCCGAACCAATCACATTAAATGGTCTAGAATTTTTTTTTAATTGTTCTTGGAATACATTTATTACACATCTGTAGTTGGTTTCAGAGAGTGGTGGTGAGGTTGCTCTTTGAATCAATATAGTTCTCAGTATTATTTAGGGAATTCCAGAATTTGACCCAGTAACAATGTAGGAGCAGCAACAGAAGCAGGATAATGTGTAACTCGGTGAGGAAGTTGGATATGATGTTGCTATTCTAAGTGATAGAGGTTGTGGGACTAGGAAGTGTTTTTAAAGTAATATTGGTGAATCACTGTAGTGCATCCTCTAGTTAGTACATACTGCAGTGTGAACGAGGTGGTTAATGAGTCTAGTCGCATGAGTGCTAATCATGGAGTTTGCTCAGTCTTGGGTGTGTTGTGGACAAATGCCCAGTAAAAGCTGAGTTAAAATTGCTTAATTTCATTGTTATTAGAATCCTCACAGCCAAGTAAGAAAACATTTTCAGTGCAGCCAACATGATTCAAATTGAAGATCCTGAAGTGAAAAAGCAATGTGTTAATCTCCTGTACCATGAAACTTGCTTTAGTATTTTAAATTTTCCAACATTTGGAAAATCACTTTAAAATACAATTAAGAAAAATAATTCTTTTAGTGCTGCATTTTTAAAATAAAGAAAATTATTTTAGAAATGTGATTATGCCAAACAAGGAGCCTTTATTACACCATCATCACAAACTCATTACAAAGATCAGAAAAAATATGTAATTCATTTGTGAACAGACCGACAAATTGCATGAACGTTTTCAACTCAATTCATCAATTAATATGATTTCAACACAGATACCAGATAATACTTACTAGCAAGATTGCAAAATATGAACTTACGGCACTTTATTGTGATTCAGTTCAGTCTGTTGCTGTCACAAATAACAAAGTTGGATGATGTGCTTATCTTTAGTGATGAACCAAAAAGCTCATTGAATGGGAATGGTTTAATATCAAACCAAAATCTGTGCAAAATAACAAGTGCATTTTAGTGGCACTCTCAATATAAATAATCACAATTTGATATTTTGAACCATCATATATTTACTTACAATAGTTTTATGATTCTTCCAGCTAAGTTATGATTTAAAGATAATGTTGAAAATATGATGTAAGCCTGATATTACTTTTTCAAATATCTGTAAATGTGTACTAAGTGGAAAAATGTGCTATTGCACCGTTTGTCTATTGTGGCACAAATTCACTTAAAAATTATGTTTAATAAAGTTACCTATTTTGATTGGTTACAATTTATTAATTATTACATAAACCTAAAATTTCATCAGACATTTTCCTTTTTTCACTGTGTGTTGCGTATTTGAATTTATTAGACATTGTTGTGCATATGTGATTCTTTAAAACTGACCAACTTCAGGCAATTATATATATTTGGAACTTATTATAATAAATAATTTTATTTCCATTTCTTAATGCTTTCTGCACACCTCACTTTTCTGCCATCAAGAAAGGCTGGAAAGCTGTCCTGAAGTGTCTGTCAATGTTCCTCTATAGCTGCTGCAAAATGTATGAGAGCAGCCGGTTAACCACTTCTTCTGTTTTCCTTCCTCTCCTGTTGGAAAACATTTGGCTGCTGTGCTGCAGTCATCACTGAGGAATCACAATATGGAGAACCATTGGCATGAACCCTACTTCTGCCATCCCATTCTATCTTGTTTTGCTGATGCATTGTACTACACCGTCAGCCTGCCCAGAAAGGTAAATAGATTAACAAACCTGGGAAATAATAAAGGTTGCATTAGACAGCATAAAATGGCATAAACTCTTTTACTTACAGAGGTCAGTTTTAAAGTCACAATTTATGCTCTTAGGCTCAAATCGTGTTTTTATTAAACTAATTTTATATTGGATTAAAGTTGCTACTAAAAGTGATCAGTTCTTCCTTTTTAATTGCATAGAGTTAAGACAAAGGATTACTATTATAATCAGCAGGACTGCTGATGAGTAGTGCTATTCTCTTGCCTTAAGTTTAAGATATTCTATTTTTCTATTCAGCATATATGGAGGATTATTTGAAAAGTTTTCCACATTGGCTTTAACTTCATATGTGATTTTTGTTTAAGGAGAGCTAAATGTAGCAAAATATTTTCTCAAACTGGCACAAAAGTGTTGAATATAAACATACAGTAAAATCTTTATTACCCGTCATGCACGGGAAATGGTGCCGGTTAATCAAAAATGCCAGTTAACAGAGAGTTCCATTTACCAAAGTTATCAGCGCAACACTTGATGCATGAAATGATACTCAGAAAGTAAAGACCAGTATTCTTTTTTACTTCTAATCTTCAACAGTGCTTTAAAACATGAATTAAAGTATAAAATAACACAGTATATAGGTACAGGTTCTGGAGAACGTCATAATTGCTTCTGGTTGGTAAAGTGACAGGGGAATTTGTGTCAGGGGAACATCAAAGATTCTGGTTAGTAGGGAATTATGTTTGGTAGAGTGCCAGATAACATAAAGTTTATGTATTTGGTTATAAAAGAGGTCATAGGAAATAAAAATGAAATATGAATTGTTACATAGACAAATGAGTGAACGGGAAGACATAGGAAGTTCTGTGAAGAACATTATTAAAAGGAATAATGGCAACCAAAACTGCTAATGTTTCTTTCATTGTAAAGCTTTAAATTATGGTAAACAGTGTTTTGAGTTTCATTTGTATTTGGTATATTTACTAAATTTGTGTAAGATTTGTTATGCATCTTTAATAGTAGATATTGGGCTGGATCTTGCTGGAATGGGGCTTCTTTGTGCTCTCTTAGACTTTTTTCTGCTTCCTTCAGCTGCAAACGTTTTTGTATTTTGACTTGATGGTGCAGCATGGGTAATAGCAAGGGAAATGTGGCATCTGCAACCTCAGTGAAAGGCAGAGTATCTATGTAACCAGTGAGATTTAAGGATTGAGAAAGAAACAGGAACAACTGAGAAGGAGAATGAATTAGATCAAATCAGGGAAAGGAGGATAGAATTAAGAGAGAAAGAACGAAAAAGAAACAGAAAGCTTTAAAATTTAACATTTAACTTTGTAAAGATCTCCAAGAGCAATTTACCATCTGAAGGAATAAAAAAAACCACAGTTTAAATTGTTCAATTTCTGGATGAGAGAGGTTGATTGGCATTACATTAACAATGATCAAATTGCTTAAAAGGTACTTATGCTGTTAATTACAAGACTTAACTTTCTGTGCTGAGGTTAAAGGGCAATTAATGTGCAAATCTAGCAAGTTCTTAATATAATGGGGATGCCAAGGGTGAGATTCCATTTTTATGAATCAAACACTGGAGCAGCATAAATCTACCAACCATTTCTGGACAATCACAACTCGAGGCATATTTCATAAACCCTGGATTTGCTGGCCAATTTTCATATTAATAACAGCATATGTTGTTCGTGCGCTGTTATTTTTCCAACTAGATCTGGCCCATTATGTCATGGAATTGTAATTTTCTTGTTAAATTGATGTACTTTTCATAATTGTACAGGCCGTGCTTTAATCCTGTACCCACTTAAATTAATCACTATGATTGCAAAAGTTCACATTTAAACATTTTAATCTGGGAATGGAGAACATTCTGCTTTAATTTTAAATACAGAAACACCTGGATTAATTTACATAAATACTTCAGATGTGCAGCCAATTAGCTGACCAGTTTTTTTTGCACAGCACACAGATTGAGTGCTGTAATGCAACATTTAGGAATATCTACTGATATACCTTGTAGTTGTAAAAACCAATCTAAATATTATACTGTGCCTTGGAACAATCAGAGTGATTACAGTGAAAGGAGATTTTGTCTTAATTATTGCCTGAATGTTTTTGAGAAATTCGAGATCTTCATAAATTTTAGGAGGTAGTTTAAATAAATATAATAGAGTATAAATTCAGTTTGGGCAGTAATGTAAAACAAGTGATAACAAATTAGCTGCCCATTTTAGACTTTGGTCGATTTTCTTCCATTGATGTTGATAGGCTGCCAATTCACGATTGTCCATTCTGTGCTACTGAGCAAAATTAATTTATACTCAAATGTTTTTCCAAAAATTTAATTTTGCAGTTATGGAAAATTCAATGCATCTGATCATTACATAAACAATCTGCCTAACTTTTGCAATTACGTATTTTTTTCACTTAGTTTTTAGTATATTGGTAGTTGGTATGTTTTGCAACTGTGACAGAGCAATTATCTGATTATATGTATTGCATAAGATGTTGTGCTTCTCGCTGGATGATGAATTTTATATTTCCCAACCAATGTTCACCCTAATCATGCATGAACAGTCTTTATGCAAGTGTGACTTTGTTTTTCATGTGATGTTAATTTTATGCCTCTATACTTATTTACATGTACTATTTTAAAATAAAAACTCAAATTCCAAACCCAGGGATGTTTACTAGTTAATTCTTTTTCATTCAATAGACCTTTGTTCTGTTGCATTGCTGTGTGCCACTTCAAAGATTGTAATGTCTCCTCCTCTATAAATTGAAGGATATTGTTCACCATATGTACAGTAAGAGCTCATCCACATTAATAATAATTGTACAGCAGTTTTTAATCAGGAGAACCTTGAACGAGAAGTAGAAAATGATTTTTTAAAAAACCTGACTCCATCAACAACCAACATTAACACTGGTTGAAAGCCAGGAGATGGACTGAAAATATCAACTCTTTTAAGATGCTCTTTCTGTCCTACTCATTGTTTTTCATCCTCCAGAAAGTGAAATGAAAGTGGCAATGCACCTTTCTTTGGAAAATCTATAGTTTGTTAAGGTTTGGCTAATGAGCTTCCAAAGAAATATTCATTGCCACTGCCAATTTCAGAGAGAAATTAAACCAACCGGCTAGGATCCAGTTTAACTCTTGATCTAGAATTAAGTAGAGCAGCTAAATTATTTGATGGAGTATCTTTTCGATATGGATTTCCCTTATATTATTACATTGACTGGTTCAGTGGTGGAGTGAGGAGGGGTGGGGGGGTAGCATGGGGGAATTCTAATCCATTCTGCCTGGCACAAACAGAGAAATTGTGGGCTGAGGCTTTGGAAATACAGTATTCTGCTTTACTGCGCCATTCTGCTGAGTAACCATTACAATTCAATTGGCTGCCATTTTAACTGTCCATTGTGGGTGAGGTGAGACTGAGACATCTGCAGGAACTTCCTGGAAGCAGATGGAAGCCTCATAAACTAATGCTGATCAGGCTTACATAATTTCAGTGGGACGCCAGGTGAATTTTAACTCCGATCTGTGCAGTCTTAGCTGTAACTTTCCTATCAGGTGAAGATAGAACAGCAGCTGTCAAGAAGATGAAGTGGCACCAAAGTAGGTTGGAATCTTTCCTTAATGAGTACAGGAGGGACTGGGGTTCTTCGCTGGACCATCCCAATGAATATCCTGACCTTACTATCCTCAGACTGTCCTCCTTTGAGATGTTCCCTACTAAAATGAACCCAGTTGCTGGGAGCCAAAATTGATCAGGGCTAGTGTTGGTGGGAGAGATCTGCAAACTAAGGCAATTGATGCACGACCTGCAACCAGTTATAAATAGCCTACCTGTATACATGATCACTGAAACATAAAGAAAAGCAAGGCTGGAACTAACAAAGAAATCAATATAAATATGATTTTGAATATAAATTACATGGCAGGAATGCTGTATTTTTAAGATTGAGTTTTACTTTCTCCTTTTCAATTTTGTCACCTCAAAGGTTGTTCTGAAACATGGAAATCTGGATCAGAAAATAACTGTCAATTAATCAGCCTTCACAAATTCAGCTTTCGGTTTAATTTCCTCAAGTTTCCACGCTCCAGGTCTGGACTAATATCCTTGGCAATTAAGTTAAGGAACTAGTTACGAGAGTGATAATAATTATAGGTATGCCTTGACTGAGCAGATTCCTGTCGATAAAGCTAATAAAATCTAATTGGACGGACTTAGAGTGAGACTGAAGTGGTGATCATCTTAATTATCGCAATTAAAATAAACCTAAAAAGTGGTAAAAGGAGCATTATAGTTTTTTGACAGATCAAAACGAGTTCCCTGTGGAGAATTGGATCTCTGAATATTCTACCCAATCGGCCGGAATTTCCCGGCCCCTTCCGCAGCCGCTGTGAATGACCCGCCGCAACGTTCATGTCAAGTGTCAGTGGCGGTTCATGGGTGGGACAGAATCCTGCACAGATTTTTTGCCAGACAATCACAGGTATTTCACTTTAGGTACCATTATCAGCTGCTTGATTCCACTTACCATGACGATGTGAGGGAATCGGCCTGCCCAAGAATTAGTAAGTGGGAAAAAAACAGTAGCAGATGGATTTCCATGTGGGCAAGTGCGAGATATCCTACTTTGGATCCGATGAAGGCAAATCCGAATGTTTTCTTAATCACAGAATCAGATTGCAGAAGAGGCCCTTTGACCCATCGAGTCTGCACTGACACGTGAGAAACACCTGACCTACCTACCTAATCCCATTTACCAGCACATGGCCCATAGCCTTGAATGTTATGACGTGCCAAGTGCTCATCCAGGTACTTTTTAAAGGATGTGAGGCAACTAGAGGCTGGAAACAATACAGGAACAAAAGGGATGTGAATGTTCGCAAACTCAAATCACTAAAATCTGCACCGGTATAAAAAGAGTTCAAAAAGGCTAATGGAATGTTGGGGGTAACTTCAAGCTGGGGAAGAAATTTTGCCTCAGTTGTACTCAGCCGTGGTCAGATCCCAGCTGGAGTGCTGAATTCTGTTCTGGAAACCACATTTCAGGGAGGATAGATAGCCATTGAAATGGCTGCAATGCAGGTTTAACAAAATTATATCATTATATCAGGGCTTAAAGTATAAGGATAGGTGTAACCCCTTCAGTTTAGGTAGTTGAAGGATAATCTAATTGAGGTGTTTACAATGATAAAAGGGTTTGATAAAGATAGAGACAAGCTATTTCCTCTGGCAAGGAAATCCAGCATGAGAGCACAATGTGAAAATTAGAGCTAGTGGTTCAAGAATGAAATCTGGGAACATAAATGAAAGGGAAGATTGGGATGTGGATTTTTGACTAAATGGCGTTTTCAATTCTGAGATTGGCAGATTTTTATTAGGTAAAGGTATCAAGGGATATGGATCAAAGGCAAGTAAATGGAGTTCGGTTGCAGATCTGCATTGATGTGATCAAATAGCAGAACAGGTGTTGTCAGTTTTAAAGGGGTATTTAATTTAATGTAGATGCAGTTTCATTTAGTTGTGCATATCCTAATTAATTGGTTCTGAATTGACCCACTACAACCATCACACAAGACAGGACTGATGTAGCAAATAATATAAAAGTTTATTTTTAAAGATACACTTATCAATACACGACTGACTTTTATACTTTCGGTTTGAGTGATCACCCCAGGCAGAAAGGTAAATGTTCCTTAGGTTTCCTCATTAGCAACAATTTCTCACAAATCTTGCCAGGGAGCACTCAGTACCTCCACAACTATAGTCCAATTTGCAAGCAACATGATGGTTCTCAAAACCTACTTTTAACCCTTGAATTAGCATTACCTCATCTCAGATCGGTTCTGTTGTAATTATCCAATTGATCATTGTTGTTACTGGGTTAATTTTATTGGATTTGGCCATTTACGCACATTATTCCACAGAAAAGAACAATGGGACATTTCATGATCTTTCTTTTATCTGAGTTGCGCAAGTCCCCATTCATTCTCTTTTACCTGCTTCAGATGGTCAAGAACAGTAGCTCTGAGTGCTTTCTGTTCCCACAGTGCTTATAGCAGCAAATTAATGCTTTAAACTTCAAACATTAGCGCATTATCCAGCTTTTAATAACTACTTGATTGACTACTTTTCCTTCAATTATACATGGAGACTCACTACTTATTCGATCATCTGTTGCTGGGTGGTTACTATCTGCTTTTGTTGCTGCTGGCAGCTACTCCGACCAGATCTGATGTCATGGTATGACATGATCGGCTGTCTTGTGCCATCCTCACACAGCAGCTCGTCTACAACTGCTCTATGACGTTCATCATCCAATTACGCCTAGGTCGACGCCACTTTCTGCTAACCCCCCCCCTGTTTCCCCTCTAGAAGGGATCTCTCTAGCTTTTCAGCTCTGACCCAAATGCTAACATTTTGTTTTCTGGATGTCACTTTTTAAGAGTTCTTTTTGTTCTTGCGATTTTAAGCACTGTTTCATTTGTCTTAAGGCCTATAAATGGAATTTTTAGCATACATCTTAGCATCCACATTTCAAAGGCCACTATTTTCTTCCACAGATCTTTATTTATTGTCCAGGTTTCTGAGGCATACAAGGAAGTGGATAGAATGTAGCATCTGAGTTTTATTCCTTGTTACAAGCTTGAGTAGTCTTGTTGTTAACACATCCTACATCTTCACAAAATTACTTTTGGCTATCTCTATCCTTCTAATTTCAGCATTGCTGTTCTTCTGTTATCATTTGTCCTAAATAGATGGACTTATCTACTTGTTCCAATGTGACACTATCCACTTCAAACTTCACTTTAGTTTCTTCTACTGTATTCCTTCTAGCCATCATTGTTTTTGGTCTCTTTGATGTTCATACTCAATCCATATTCTAAACTTCTAGATTTTACTTCATCTATGATATTTTGTAGGGTCTCTTCTGATTCTGCAAGCTGTGCTGTGTCGTCAGCGTACCGCAAGTTTATGTTCTTGCCTCCAATTTTTACCCTTGAAGTACATCCAATTCTCTTATTCAGTAATTAATGTATGTGAATGACTATAAAGTACAGAGCACAAAATAGCTTCTTTGGCCAAATGTTAGTACAAAATGGTGTATTGACCTTGTTAGCTTACTAGAGTGAATATAATGTAAAAACTTCCCTATAAATGGTGTTAAACTAAAATCTACTGTCCAGGCCTGTATACATCTTGCAGGACTGAGTCTTCCAGGGGAAAGATCCCAAAGATTGACCGGAGAGGAGTTTTAGCAGAAGTTTCTCCAAGAGTCCTACTAGAACTCCTCTTTAGCCAGTCTTTGGGATGGACGAAGCTGTGTAATGGGAAGAAGTGGCTGCCAAGCCTAGGTCACTGATCAGGCGATTTCTGGACAACTGATCAGCCTTTGGAGCATGTTCAATGATGTTCCAGGATGAATTTATTTTATTTTACTTATGTTATAAACATATCTAATGAGGTTGCTGGTGGGATTTCACAGAAGGTAGTGTTGCTATGGTAACTCACTGGCTTGTTAGGCATTTGTGGCTATACTCTCAAATAGGGGCATAGAGTACGAAAGTGAGGAAGCTATGTTAAACTTGTATGAACCACTAGTTTGGCCTCAACTGGAGTATTGTGTTTAGTTTTGGGCACCATATTTTCAGAAAGATGTGAAGGTATTACAGAGTCAGAAAATATTCACAAGAATGGTTCCAGGGATGAGGAACTACAGTTACATAGATTGGAGAAGTTGGGGCTGTTCTCCTTGGAGCAAAGAAGGTTGACAGGAACTCTGATGGAGGTATTCAAAATCATGATGGGTTTGGATGGAGCAGATGGGGAGAATTGTTCCCATTGGTGGAAGGATAGGGAGCATATGGGCACTGATTTAAGGTAATTGGCAAAAGAAGTGATGACAACATGAGGAAAAACTTTTTCATGCAGCAAGTGGTTAGGATCTGGAATGTAATGCCTGAGCGTGTGGTAGAGGCAGGGTCAATTGAAACTTTAAAAAGAGAATTGGATCATTATCCTGCAAGTTCCCCTCCAAGCCACAAACCATTCTGACTGGAATTATATTGCCGTTTCTCCACTGTCGTGGGATCAAAAGCCTGGAACTCCCTTCACAGCAGCACTTGTGGGTGTACTTGCACTGCATGGACTACAGTTATTTGAGAAGGTAGCTCACCACCACCTTCTTGAGGGCAATTAAGAATAGGCAATAAATGCTGGACTTGCCAGCAATGCCCACATCTCAAGATAGAAAAAAATGCACATATATACCCAGTCCCTCTGCTCCTGCACTCCCTTTAGAATTGTACCCTTTATTTAATATTGTCTTTCAGCCTTCTTCCTACCAAAATGAAACGCTTCATAGTATTAAATTTCATCTGCTACTTTGTTCACCCATTCCAGCTGTCTATGTCGTCTTGAAGTCCTACACTATTCTCCTCATGGTTTGCACTACTTCCAAGATTCAATATTTTTGGTTGGGCATCAAGGAAAGGTACCTCCCAATGGTTGAATGTTAATGATAATTTCCCCAACTAAGACTTTAGAATAAAGGAATGTGTTGTAAAATGTGTGTAGTTCGGTAGGTCTCACAAAGAGGTTCTGAGCCTTATATAGTTTAACAGTAGCGGGAGAATTTTCCCGTCATCATGCGAGGGAGGGCCCCGCACGCCAACGCGTAAAATGATGCGTGGTGACGTCGGGCGTGCATCATTCCAAACTTCCATTTGGCAGGTTCGGCGCCGACCTATCAAAGGCCTGTTAAGGCCATTAACAAACTAATTAAACTGATTCCCAGCGCTGCCCGTCCAACCTTAAGGCGGCCTTCACATTTTTCATGAAACCTCATCCGTGAGTGGGATGAGGTTTCATGAAGGTTTTATTAAATAAATTTTAAAATTTTTTGACAATTCAAAAACATGTCCCAGCTCATGTCACACTGTCACATGAGAGGACATGTCTGAATAACTTTAATCTTTCTTTTTCTCAAACTTTAAAACTGAGCTTAATCTCCCTGAGGTAGCTCCATGCTCTTTCGCACGCATGGTCAAATGGTGGCATGGAGCCAATCGTGGGCAGCGATTGGCTCCGCGTCTGCTCCTGACTGGCCCGCCCGACAGGGAGAAAATTCTCCTCCAGGTGTTTCTTTGCTCATAGCTATGTACATATATACAGTATAAGGGGTCATGTGTTCCTTTGAGTCACAGTAAGGTGGTACTGTACCCAATCCCACATTAACTCTTTCTATGCCATACACTCATACTACACTTTCCCCAAGTCTTTATCCAATGTATTTACAATGCAGTCATGTTTACCCAACATATGTACATTACTTCTACTTCTCCTCCCCCCTAGTCTCTGTGTTTACAGCTCAGGTGGTCTGGAGGCTTTATAATTCTTCCAGATCTTGTCCTCATAACTGTTGGAGGAGTAGTAGATTCTGGGTAAATCTTGATGAATAGGAGGTTGTTTTGGATATAGTCATTCTGGCATTTGGTTGGTTGATCTTAATTCTCTTTCTTCGTTCTTTGGAGTTGAACTGCTCCTTCCCAACTCCCTATCTGGTGTTATCAATGGTCAGTAGTTTATCCCATCCCGTATGGGGAGAACGAATGAACTCCCAGCTCGGCTGTAGTGCACAGGCTGTGTTTCTTCTTGGGTGTAGTTCACCGTGATGCACATTGGAATGGAAGATATCTCTTCCTGTTGTGTGGGTGTGTCTTACCAACGAGCTCACCTTGCAGTTTGGCTTTCTGTGCAACAATATTCTCTTCAAAACAAAAACAGAATTACCTGGAAAAACTCAGCAGGTCTGGCAGCATCGGTGGAGAAGAAAAGAGTTGACGTTTCGAGTCCAACATGACCCTTCAACAGAACTGAAGTATAGTTAGGAGAGGGGTGAAATACAAGCTGGTTTAAGGTGGGGGGCGGGGGGAGAGAGAAGTTGAGGGTGGGGTGGTTGTGGGGACAAGCAAGCAGTGATAGGAGCAGATAATCAAAAGATGTCACAGACAAAAGGATCAAAGACGTGTTGAAGGTGGTGATATTATCTAAGAAAAGTGCTAATTAAGAATGGATGGCAGGAAACTCAAGGTACAGCTCTAGTGGGGGTGGGGTGGAAAGACTGACAAGGTATTAGTTGTAGATTTAAAATAATGGAAATAGGTGGGAAAAGAAGAATCTATATACATTATTGAAAAAAAAAGGGAGGGGGAAGAAACGGGGTGGGGATGGGGGGAGGGAGTTTAAGATCTAAAGTTGTTGAATTCAATATTCAGCCCGGAAGGCTGTAAAGTGCCTAGTCGGAAGATGAGGTGCTGTTCCTCCAGTTTGCGTTGGGCTTCGCTGGAACAATGCAGCAAGCCAAGGACAGACATGTGGGCAAGAGAGCAGGGTGGAGTGTTAAAATGGCAAGCGACAGGGAGGTTTGGGTCTTTCTTGCGGACAGACCGCAGGTGTTCTGCAAAGCGGTCGCCCAGTTTGCATTTGGTCTCTCCAATGTAGAGGAGACCGCATTGGGAGCAACGAATGCAGTAGACTAAGTTAGGGGAAATGCAAGTGAAATGCTGCTTCACTTGAAAGGAGTGTTTGGGCCCTTGGACGGTGAGGAGAGGGGAAGTGAAGGGGCAGGTGTTGCATCTTCTGCGTGGGCATGGGGAGGTGCCATAAGTGGGGGTTGAGGAGTAGGGGGTGATGGAGGAGTGGACCAGGGTGTCCCGGTGGGAACGATCCCTATGGAATGCCGCCGGGGGGGTGAAGGGAAGATGTGTTTGGTGGTGGCATCATGCTGGAGTTGGCGGAAATGGCGGAGGATGATCCTTTGAATGCGGAGGCTGGTGGGGTGATAAGTGAGGACAAGGGGGACCCTATCATGTTTCTGGGAGGGAGGAGAAGGCGTGAGGGCGGATGCACGGGAGATGGGCCGGACACGGTTGAGGGCCCTGTCAACGACCGTGGGTGGAAAACCTCAGTTAAGGAAGAAGGAGAACATGTCAGAGGAGCTGTTTTTGAAGATAGCGTCATCAGAACAGATGTGACGGAGGTGAAGGAACTGAGAGAATGGGATGGAGTCCTTACAGGAAGCGGGGTGTGAGGAGCTGTAGTCGAGGTAGCTGTGGGAGTCGGTAGGTTTTGTTTTTATTTATTTTTTAATATTCTCTTCAATTTGCTTCCTTGGCTCACCGAGGCATGTTGCAGTCAGATGGTGACTGCTTCCCTATTCCAGCATCGTCTGGCTAATGAGTCTACTTGGCTGGAGGTTGCAGTGTCTGTGTAATGGTGCCTTGAGGTATCGATGTTGGGGCTCTTCTTGCTGCTGCTGGTTCATCTCTTGGTTGTCTCCCACTTGAGGTATCATGGTAACCATCTGACTGGTTGACCGGTCTGACCAATGAGGAGCTTCTGGCAACTGTAAAGAAGTGGACAAACCAGCTCTGCAAAGAGTGAAGATAATTCAGAGCTGAATTCCCGGTCGATGGTATCTTTTCTGTTGGGGCTCTCAGGAACTTGCAGTTCTGTATAATTGACGACAGAGATTGTTTTGATGCCTTCTGCCATTTCAGAAGGTTCAGAGCTACACAGGCATCTCTGCTCAGAAGAGAAAAAGACTGATGATATATATGAATTCAAAGATTTGTTTTCCACTATGCCGTAATGGTTCCAGAATCAGGCCTGTAATGGGAAGTTGGATTCTCCTGGGCCAAAAGAGTGGTGTGCCTGTAGTTAGTAGCCAGCGATCTTTCAGCCACAATTCCTTGTCCAAGAGGACCATAAACACTGGCTCCTGTGTCCAATTTAAGGTTTGTGAGATGACCGTTAACTGAGATGTCCACGTTCTAGAATGAAAATCGCTGATCTTTGATCTCACCCAAGAAACATGGTTGTGTTTCCTCTTGGTGTGGGACCTCCACCTCGTGAATGATCTTTGAATCCTCTGTGCATCTGCGTGTTTTAGCTTTGCATAGCCTTCTGAAGTGTCCTGTGCGGTTGCATTTTAAAACACTGCGCTGAAATTGCCAGACATTGGTCATGCCTGTGGGGTTGCTTGGCTCCACAGTCCTGGCATGGTTGCCCACCCTCTAGTGGTTGGTTAGGGTTGCTTTCCTTGGCCTGTAGTGTCCCTGCTCCTCTGTTGTTTTACTAGCTAGGCAGTGGGGGTTGCACTGTACCATAGCTTGCCTTTGCTCCATAAGATAGACCTGTGCTGTAAATGAATTTTGGATTGCTTGACCATCTGAATGGCCTTTTCAAGGGTTGAATAATACTTAGCTTGAGCATATCTGAGAGTGTATCGTCCAGCACTCTGACAACAATTCTGTTCCAAATTAGCTCTGATTTCAGGTCACCATAGTCACAGCCTTCAGCCAATCTGTACAGCTCATTAATGAAGCGGTCAACAGGTTCTCCTAGCTACTGGACACATTTGTTAAACTTTTCTCTTTCAAAGATCTTGTTACTGCTCAAATTAAAATCTGTTAAATGATTTTAAAACTTCATCTAATTTTGTTGATGATTCATTGTCTAGCTATTATATCATCAGCTATTGGACATACCGAATAAAGCAATGTGTTAACCTATTCAGCTTCTGCCTTTTTTATCTAGACTTGAAACAATCATATATCTAAGGAATTGTTCTCCAAAGTCCCCAATTTTGTGACTGGTCTGGGCCTTGGATGAGACCAAACTGGTCCGGTAAGGTAGATTTTTGATCCATGGTCAATAAATTTTAAATGTGCACACAGCTTTAAATGCTGTATGGCAATCCAAGATGATGCTGCAGTTTGCTTCTTCTCAACAAGGTTTCCCATGCTTGTTGGTTTTGGCAGGCTCCCACAGTAATGATGTTTGTGATTGCTGTGTTTTAAATTTTCAGTGACTCCCTGGATCAACCTTTGAGTCTTCCCCACAGTATCTAAGTATTTTCGAGTCATGAAACCGTCGATTCCCAACTTTTGCTGTGGCTTAAAATGCCGATTATTTATTTATTTTATAATCTGAGCAAGCTTGGCTGTCACGTGGTCAGGCGCCAAGTCAGAACCCGGGGTTGTTCACTGTGCTTTTTAAACCTGCAATTCTGACTGCTACTGACTGAAAAGCTTTTTTAAACTTGTGCTGGCCAAGACCTTAAGTTTTTAGCTCACTCCTGCTAGGTCTTCCAACTCTGCACCCTCTGGATATTGAAGCTGGATTTCCCCGGGATTCAATGGTGTCTTCTGCTGCACTGTGGAGTTTTATTTCTGCCCTCTATTTCCAATCCTGCTTTGGAGCTTCTCTCAGATGATCTCCCTCTGTATCTTTGCTTCTGGTGCTTTCAGTCAGATCAAAACGCAGCTCTTTTAATCTTCCAGCTTTTAAATTTCTTCTCCAGCTTCTGTAATATTCTGAGATGTTCCAATAGCTGCTAATTTAATGTTGTAAGATGTTGTGTGTAGTTCTATAAGTCTTCTGAAGAGGTTCTGTGTTTTATGTAGTTTAACAGTAGATGTTTATTAACTATTTATAACTATGTACATATATACAGTGTAATGTCTAAGCTAGTCGCTGTCTCCATGCTTGCCTCTACACACGTCTCTGTCCAGTCCAAGACTGGCTGGTAGACATGGGTCATGTGTGGGCTGTACTGTACTCAGTCTCATGTTAACTCTTTCTATGCCAAACCCTTATACTACAGAATGAAAACTGGCACAGAAATTATTCATAATCCTTGTAGAATAAAGGGTAGAAATTGGTTGGCATTGCTAAAGTTTTTTTGGTCCCACTGCTAAATTCAAGTAGCTCATTTTTTTTTTAGATGTCTGTGGCCTACATCCGGTTTCAGGATGTCTCAATTATATTATGACCACAACATCAGTGTGAATCAAACCCTCCATGTATCAGCACCATAACTAGACTGTAAATGCATATTTAATCTTTAACAATATCATTAGAAAACAAAATCCATATAACCTAGCAGAATTATTTTTTCAAGTTGAAAAGTTTGTTAAATGTTTTGTTATCAGGGCTTCGATGGTTTGATTGAGGAGAGATTACGTAAACTAGGTTTGTGTACCCTAGAATATAGAAAATGAAGGTGGTTTAAGGATTTTGGAAGAAATTGATAGGGTATATAGAGAGAAACTTTTTCCACTGGTTGGGGAATCCAGGGCAAGGGATATAACCTTCCAATTGGAGGCAGGCCATTCAGGAAAGAAGTTAGGGACCACATCTTCCTGGAAGTTGGTAGAAATGTGGAATTCTCCCACAAAAAGCAGTAAATGCTAGTTCAATTAATAACTTTAAGTCTGAGATTGAAACATTTTTGTCAGACAAAGGTATTAAAGGAAATGGAACCTCAATGGAGATTCCTTAATTTATTCTTTCATGGGAGGTGGATGTCACTGGTAAGGCAAACATTTGTTGCCCATCCCTAATTGCCCTTGAGAAGGTGTTGGCGAACGACCTTCTTGAACTGCTGCAGTCCATCTGGTGCAGATACACCCACAGTGCTGATATGGAGGGAGTTCCAGAATTTTGATCCAGCAACAGTGAAGGAAAAATGATATAGTTCCAAGTCACGATTGTGTGTATCTTGGATGGAAACTTGCAGGTGATAGTGTTCCCTTGCATCTGCTGCCCTTGTCACTGGTTTGGAAGTGCTGCTGAAGGAACATTGGTGTGTTGCTGCAGTGTGTCTTGTACGTTGTACACACTGCTGCCACTATGCATCAGTGGTAAGGGGAGTGAATGTTTAAGTTGGTGGATGGTATACCGATCATCCAGCACAAAGCAGCCAGCTTGGTGTCAATCTTCTAGTTGTTGGAGCTGCACTGATTCAGGCAAGTGGAGAGTATTCCATCACGTTCCTGACTTGTGTCATGAAGATGGTGGACAGGCTTTGTGGGGGTCAGGAGGTTTGTTACTTGCCATAGAATTCCCAGCCTCTGATCTGCTCTAGTAGCCACAGTATTTATATACGAACATACATTCAAACTAGGCGCAGGAGTAGACCACTCAGCCCCTTCAGCCTGCTTCGCCATTCAATAAGATCATGGCTGATTTGATTGTAACCTCAATTTCACATTCCTGTCTACCCCAATAACATTTTGCCCACTTGCTTATCAAGAATCTATCTAGCTTTGTCTTAAATATATTCAAAGACTCTGCTTCCACCACCTTTTGAGAGTTCCAAAGGTTTACCACCTTCTAAGAGAAAAAAATTTCTCCACAGCTCTGTCTTAAATGGGCGACCCCATATTTTTAAAACAGAGTCCCCTAGTTTTATGTTCTCCCACAAGAGGAAACATCCTTTCCACATCCACCCTGTCAAGACCCCTCAGGATCTTATATGATTCAATCAAGTCACCCCTTACTCTTCTAAACTCCAGTGGAAACAAGCCTAGCCTGTCCAACCTCTCCTCGTATGACAATGGCCAGGATTTTCCATTCCAGACCCAAGTCCTGTTGCGGGGATGGGAACCAGGAATGTTTCCTGTCATGGTGGCTGGTGGAAATTTGTGCCGAATTGTGCGGTGCTGGTCTAATTAATTATGCAGTTGGGGCTTTCCCGACACATTGCCCAGTGAGGCAGGTTGGGCGACTTGCGCCCCACTGTCATATCCAGGCGACATATTTAAAGGTGCCCGGACATCAACTTCTTTGTTGCGTACCCACCGTTGAAGGAAGAGATGACCTGGCAATCCCAGGGAGCTCCAGCCCCCTGATTCAGTGACACTTCCTTTGAAGTGCTGATCAACGCCGTGGAGGCCCAAGGGTGTCCTGTACCCTGAGGATGGAAGGAGGAGGCCAAGCCATCACACCAGCCCTGCACAGGAGGAAGTCTCCAGGGTGGTCAGTGCCCAGGGGCTTCAGCAGAGGACTGCCCTGCAGTGTAGGAAACAGATGAATGACCTCATTCACTCCACCAGGGTAAGTGAACCCTCAAATGCTCACATTCACCTCACTGAATGGTCGCGGGGACATGGGCCGCAAGGGCAAGGGCACCATCTGTGTCACCCATGCGTAAAAGAGCAACTCAATGTGATAAGGTGATGCCTCATAGCCCCACTGCACTCCACCTTGTCTAGTCGGGGGGTGGGGCATTTAGGTGATGAAGGCACCAGCAAGGGCCACAAATGACATGCCTCTGTGAGCCTTATCCTTCTATCTGCATGGAGTAACTGCTCTGGAGGGTGCAGCCCCACAACCCTTGTGATACACTGCAGGTTGTCCAATCAGATGGCACACAATCCAATGAGTTATCTGTAACAGTGGAAGCATGAAAAGATACCTGAAACCCAATTGCTTTCAACCCCATCTCTCTTCGCACAGGCAAAGTTACAGCACAACAGAAGAGAGAGAGAGAGAGAGAGAGAGAGTGAGAGAATGATGGGAGGGGGCCAGCCTGACCTTGAGCCTTAGAGTTTGAGTAATGGGCGACCGGGCTGGTGGGGGAGGAACCACACCGAGCCCGTGCTGATGGAGAAATCAGCTCATGCAGTCACTCACTCTCTTCCCTCTCAGTTACAAGTGCCAGCAGGAAGAGGGAAAGGCCAGAAGAGGAAGCCCTACTGACCAGGTCCTCCAGTCCACAGAGGACATTGGGGAGGTGAAAGAAAGTGGACCTGTAGAGGCGTCACAGCAGTCACTTGCACCCGCCACCAGCGCAGAGACACACACCTTGATGGGTACTAGATGTAGTTCATGCAGGGTCTCACATTCTGGTGGTTACTGCATGGACATGTGTCCGCAGCAGGAGGAGGCAGGGCCAGCCAAGCTCACCAGCACTCGGACTGCTGGGAAAGAGGCATTTACACTGTCCTAGTGGGATGACGCGCCTCTTGGATCGGCCCTGCGCAAGATGCTGGAAATGCTATGAGAGGTGGGGGGTACATCAGGCAGAGATGGCAGATGCCCTCAACAGAGTGGCACGTGAGGTGGAGGAGCCCTTCCATCTACTGGCTGATGACCTGGTGCCAACCTATGTGTGTATTGAGGTCTCCATGGGGAGGACGGGGGACGCTATGGAGAACCTGGTCCAGCAGAATGCCAGGTTTCTGTTAGAGATGCGTGGAGACCTGCACTCCATCACTGTAGCCATGGGCGAGATCTTGCTGGAGCTGACCGATAGGGGGGATGGGGCACCTCTAACTCCCTCCAGGTGCCCATTCTCCTCAAGGAGTCAGGCAGGGGTCCTCAGGCACCCAAGGTGAGGAGGAGTGGCTGTTGACTGGGACCACTCAGGGCTCTCTGAGAGTGTCCAGCCCATTGGAATCCCCCTTGCCAGTGGCCCCTTCAGCTTCATCCTCTGTGACTGCAGAGGGAACAGTTGCCCAACAGCCAAAGTAAGCCGGGGCCCTCCAGGCCTCGAGTCTCCAGAGGACGCTCACCAAGGTCATCCAAGGCAACAGGGCAAACTGTTCAGCAGGCTGCCTCCACCCCTGCTACGGATGTCGGGGGAGCACCTGGTGGTAGGGAACAGAAGATTAAGAAGGTATGATTTCACATGTGGTTACACTGGTGCACTATGATTGTTAATGTTCTTAAACTTTTGTAAATAGACTACACTTTCACTTTAATGAGTTTGGATGTGGTTTAAATGCGATTCATAGCCCTTAAGCTTGTGTACTCCACCTTACCCTGCCCATCTTCAGGCGGACACACCAGGTGGGGGTCACTGTCCCCCGGAATCATGCATGTGCAGGGAGGCAAAAAATCTTCACCCAGGCCCTTGCGATCCATGTGCAAGAAGCCTCTCTCGCACGCTGAGCCTTTCCCTTCACGCGCTTATAAGTTGAAACACCTTAACAATGTCAGTACTACGTGCTGGGGTTCCCCTTCAGTTGTCCAGTTGAGCTGACCCACCCTGCTGAGCCAACTCCCAATCAGCATCTCGAGATCTTCACATTGAGGCTCTGGATAGTTGCAAGTGGCCATGGTGCGTGTGAATTTTCAGGTTGAGTCCAACACCTTCCAACCTTCCCACCCATGCACCGCCCCCCCCCCCCCCCACCCCCCTTGCCCCTACATAACCATTGACCTTCCTGGTGTGACTTTAGACCTCCTCATAGTCACTCTACAACCCTCCCCCATCACCCTCCATCCCATGCAGGTGAATGCTCATCTCCCTACCTTCCCAAGGAGCCCACCCCCGCGACAATAGACATGCCCCCTCCCCGCCCCCATCTTGCCGACCCCCAGAATCTGGTTTTACTTCCGTGTCCCCTCCAACAACCCACAGCGTCCCTTCAGCCATCATTGCGGAACTCTCACCCTCTCACCCACCTTGGCTCCGACTGCCCCCTTTAACCCTCACCATCCCTTCCTATCACCAATTCCCTCAGTGTGCCCCCCAAGATTCATCCCCCTGAACCCCTTTCCCCTCTTTTTCTCCCTGTACACCCTGACCCCTGCCCACACTCTGCCATGGCCCTTCCCACCTTACCACTCCATACCACCTCACCTATTCCATCACTCCGCAGCATGTCTCCCTTTCCCTACCACCCCCAACCTCCCCCGCTCCCCCTCTAGCCCTCCACACCTACCCCATCTCTTCATTCCTCTCCTTCCCATCTAAAAATGCAATTGAGAATGATGCAGAATATAGAAAGTTCAGAGGGGAGGTGAGAAAGCAAATCAGAGAAGCAAAGAAGTATGAAAAGAGACTGGCAGCTAACCTGAAAAGGGAAAGCGTATAAGATAAAGGGTACAATTCTAAAGTGGGTGCAGGAGCAGGGGGACCTGGGTGTATATATGCATAAATCATTGATGGTGGCAGGACAGGTGGAGAGAGCAGTTAATAAAGCATACAGTATCCTCGGCTTTGTTAATAGGGACATAGAGTACAAGAGCAAAGAGGTTGTGTTGAACTTGTATAAGACCCTAATTCAGCTTCAGCTGGAATATTGCATCCAGTTCTGGACACCGCACATTAGGAAGGAAGAGAAGGCACTGGAGAGAGCGCAGAAAAGATTCACGAGAATGGTTCCAGGGATGAGGAACTTCAGTTATGAAGATGGACTGGGGAAGTTAGGACTGTTTTCCTTGGAGAAGAGAAGGCTGAGAGGAGATTTGATTGAGGCATTCAAAATCATGAGGGGCCTGGGCAGAGTAGATAGAGAGAAACTGTTACTACTTGTGAAAGGATCAAGACTGAGGGTGCAGAGATTTAAAATAATTGGTAAAAGAAGCAAAGGCCACATGAGGAAAAATGTCCTCATGCAGTGAGTGTTTAAGATCTGGAAAGCACTGCCTGAGAGTGTGGTGGAAGCAAGTTTGACTGAAGCATTCCAAAGGGAATTAGACAGCTATGTAAAAAGGAAGAATGTGCAGGGTTACAGGGAGAAGGCGGGGGAATGATACTCAATGATTTGCTCAGATCCAATTCAGAGATCCAGTGCAGACACGATGGGCCAAATGGCTTCCTTCTGCCCTGTAATATTTATATGATGGCATGTTTTTCCCCCTTGGTTCCCTCACCACCTGCCACAGGCTCGGTCTGGCAGATATGTCCTTGAAGACTTGGCCTGCTTGGTCAGTAATGGTGCTACTGAGCCACATTTGGTGATGGACATTGAAGTACTCATGCAGGGTACATTCTATGCCCTTGCCACCCTTAGTATCTTTTCCTAGTTGCGCTCAACATGGAGTACTGATTCATCAGCTGAGGAAGGGCAGTATGTGACAATCAGCAGGAGGTTTCCTTGCCCATGTTTGACCTGATGCTATGAGACTTCATGGGGTCCAGAGTCAATGTTGTGGACTTCCAGGGCAACTCCCTCCCAACTATATACTACTGTGCCGTCACCTGTAGTGGGTTTGTCCTGCCGGTGGGACAGAACATACCCGTGACAATGGAGGTGTCTGGGATATTGTCTGTAAGGTATGATTCAGTGAGTGTGACTAGTCTGTAGGACAGCTCTCTTAATTTTGGCACAAGCCCCCAGGTGTTAGCAAGGAGGCGTGGCAGGGTTGACAGGGCTGAGTGTGCCATTGTCGTTTCTGATGCCTTAGTTGATGCTGGGTGGTCCATCCGGTTTTACTGCTTTTTCTTGCTAGGCCATTTCAGAGGACAGTTAAGAGTCAACTACATTGCAGTGGATCTGGAGTCACATGTGGACCAGACCAGGTAAGGACGGCAGATTTCCTTCCCTAAAGGACATCAGTGAACCAGATGGGTTTTTATGACAATCGCTAATTGTTTCATGGCACCATTACAGAGATCAGCTTTCGATTCAAGTAGAAAGATATAAATGAAAGTATTGTTGTGAGACTTGTCTTTCATTAGGATACTGGAAAAGAACCAAACAAGTGCTACATTCCACTCAAACAATATCTCAGTGTGCATTAAAAAGCATTAAATTAATGCCAATGTTCTGACTCTCAAAAAGTTCAAGAAATGACAATGGGTTGGGAAGTTTTATCAATTTTGGATAAAAATCAATTTTACATACATACGAACATACAAATTAGGAGGAGGCCATTCGGCCCCTCGAGCCTACTCCTCCATTCCATAAGGTCATGACCGATCTGATTGTGGCCTGTCTCTATTTTCTTGTCTACCCTCTATGACCTTTGACTCCTTTGTCAATCAGGAATCTATTTACTCAGCCTTAAAAATATTCAATGACCCTGCCTCCACTGCTGTCTGAGGAAGAGTTCTACAGACTCAACGACCTCCTGAGAGAAAAAACTTTTCCCCATCTTAAATGGGAGACCCTTATTTTTAAACTGTGTCCTCCGGTCCTAGTCTGTCCCACAAGGGGAAACATCCTTTCATCATCCACCCTGTCAAATCCCTTAAGGATCTTAATGCATGTTAATAAGATCACCTTTCATTCTTCTAAACTCCAAACTTTCCTCATAGGATTACCCCTTCATCCCAGGAATCAGTCTTCTCTGAGCTGCTTCTAATGCAATTATGTCCCTTCTTCAATAAGGAGACCAAAACTGTACATGGTACTCGAGGTGGGGTCTCACCACGCCCTGTACAACTGTAGCAAAAGATCGCTAATTTCATATTCCATTCCCTTTGCGATAAACGACAACTTTCCATTTGTCTTCCTAATCACTTGCTGTACCTGCATGCTAAC
Organism: Cetorhinus maximus; assembly: GCF_964194155.1. Classification (NCBI taxonomy): domain Eukaryota; kingdom Metazoa; phylum Chordata; class Chondrichthyes; order Lamniformes; family Cetorhinidae; genus Cetorhinus; species Cetorhinus maximus. The sequence goes on from NC_135884.1 coordinate 127,024,673, forward strand.
TTTTTATGATTCATGTATCAAGACTTCCAGATCCCTCTGTACCTTCTACAATCTCTCCTCCATTTAAATAATATGCTGCCTTTTTATTCTTCCTGCCAAGTGGAGAAGGTCACATTTTGCCACATTATACTCCATCTGCCAAATTTTTGCCCACTCACTTAAGCAATCTATATCCATTTGCAGACTCCTTATGCCCTCTTCACAACTTACATTCCTACCTATCTTTGTGTCATCAGCAAATTTAGCAATCATACATTCGGTCTCGTCATCCAAGTCATTAATATAGATTGTAAATGGTTGAGACAGCAGCACTGATCCCTGTGGCACTCCACTCACTACGTCTTGCCAACCTGAAAATGACCCATTTATACCTACTCTGTTTTCTGTTAGCTAACCAATCTTCTATTCCTGCTAATATGTTACCCCCTACTCCATGAACTCTTATTTTGTATAGTAACCTTTTATGTGGCATCTTGTCAAATGCCTTCTGGAAATCTAAGTGCACGACATTCACAGGTTCCCCTTTATCCATGTTGCTTGTAACCTCCTTAAAAAAACTCTAATGAATTAGTCAAACACTATTTCCCTTTCACAAAACCATGTTGATTCTGCCTGATTGCATTGAGACTTTCTAAGTGCCCCGTTTTAACCTCAATAGATTCCAGCAATTTCCCTATGACAGGTGTTAAGCTAACTGGCCTGTAGTTTCCTGCTTTCTGTCTCCCTCTTATCTTGAATAGAGGAGTTACATTCGCTATTTTCCAATCTGGTGGTTTTCCAGAATCTAGGCAATTTTGGAAATTAAAATCAATGCGTCTACCATCTCAGCAGCCACTTCTTTTAAGACTCTAGGATGAAGTCCATCAAGACCTGGGGACTTGTCAGCTTTTAGTTCTAATCATTTTCTCTGTATTCATTCCCTGGTGATTGTAATTGTTTTAAGTTCCTCCCTCCCTTTCACTTCTTGATGCACACTTATTTCTGGGATGTTATTTGTATCCTCTACAAAGCAGGCAGATGCAAAACAACTGTTCAATTTACCTGCCATTTTCTTATTTTCCATTATTATTTCCCAAACTCACTCTGTAGAGGACCAACATTCACTTTACTTACTCTTTTCCTTTTTTAAATACCTCTAGAAATTCTTACTATCTTTTTATATTTCTAGCTAGCTTTTTCTCGTACTCTAGTTTTTCCCTTTTTTTAGGCATTCTTTGCATTTTTTTATGTTCTGTCCAATCTTCTAACCTGCCACTAATCTTGGTAGAATTGTACACTCTTTTCTTTCAATTTGATACAATTTTTAGATTCCTTGGTTAGCCACGGATGGTATGTCCTTCCCCTAGAGCCTTTCTTTATTGCTGGAATGTATCTGTGCTGGGTGTTATGAAATATCTCCTTAAATGTCTGCCACTACATCTCCACTGTCTTAACCCTTAACCCAATTTTCCAGTTCACTATAGCCAACTCTCTTTTCATACTCTCATAATTGCCCTTTTTTAAGTTCAAAACATTAGTCTTGGGCCCATTCAAACTGAATGTGTAATTCAATCATGTTATAATCACTACCATCTAGGGGTGCCTTTACCATGAGGTTGTTAATTAACCCGTCTCATTGCACATTATCAGATCTAAAATAGCCTGCTCTCTGACTGGCTGTAGCATGTGCTGCTCTAAAACTGTCCCCCCAAAAATATGAACTCATCTTTGGCAAATCTATATGTTGAATAAAATCACCCATGATTATCACCGTACCTTTCCCACAAGCTTCCAGTATTCCTCCCTGTGTACTCCGTCCTGCAATGTATTTATTTTTAGGGGGCTCATAAACTACTCCCACAAGTGACTTCCTAACTTCTCTTTCTTATCTCTGCCCAAACTGATTCTATATATTTATATTTAGAACTAAGATCATCTCTCTATTGCACTAATGCCATCCTTAATTAACAGGGCTACCCTTCCACCTTTTCCTAGCTTCATGTCCTTCCAAAATGTCATGTACCCTTAGATATTCAAGTCCCAGCCTTTGTCATCTTTCAGCCATATCTTTGTAATGGCTATCAGTTTATACATATTTATTTCTATTTGAGCTGTCAGTTCATGTGTTTTGTTATGAATGCTATGTGGATTCAAAAACAGAGCTTTTAACTCTGTCATTTTACAATTTTTGAAATCTCTGGCCTATCTGTTGGTGCACTCTAAAGTTTGTAAACTCTGTCCCTTCCTGCCATGCTCTGATCATCATTTCTCTTTGCTACCTTGCTCTCATGCCTTGTCTTCTCTAATTGATCACATCTTCCCCCACTATTTAGTTTAAAGCCCTCACTACTGCCCTAGTTATATGACTTGGCAGAACACTGGTCCCAATACAGTTCAGGTGAAGACCATCTCAACGGTACAGCTCCCACTTTCCCCAGTACTGGTGCCAGTGCCCATGAATTGAAACCTATTTCTCTCACACCAATCTTTGAGCCACGCATTCAACTCCAAAGATTATTGCCCTTTGAGATTCTTTTTAATCTAGCCCCTAGCTGCTCATACTCCCTAAGGAGAACCTCTTCCCTAGTCCTACCTATATCATTGGTAACCATTTGGACGATGACAACTGGATTCTCCCTCTCCCACTGCAAGTTTCTCTCCAGCTAGAACATATGTCCTGAACCCTGGCACTAGTCAGGCAACACAGCCTTCTGGATTGTCACTGCAGAGAACTTTGTCTATCCCCCTGACAATACTGTCCCATAGTACCACTATATTCTGATTTTCAGCCCTCGCTCGAATGGCTTCCTGTACAATGGTGTCATGGGCAGTTTCCTCATCCACCCTGCAGCTCCCACTTTCACTCATATTGGTTGCAAGCACATCGTACTTGTTGGACAATTGCAAAGGCTGGGATTCCTCCACTTCTACCATTTGGGTCCCCATACTTGCCTCACTCACAGTCACACCCTCCAGTCCCTGACCGCCTTCCAAATCAGAAAACCCTATCCTAAGGGGTGTGACTGCCTCCTGGTACAGAGCGTCCAGGAAACTTTCCCCCTCCCTGATGTGTCACAGTTTCTGCAGCTTGGCCTCCAGCTCAATGACTCTGAGCCAAAGCCCCTCAAGCCATAGATACTTACTACAGATGTGTTTACCCTGAATCACACCAGCATCCAGGAGTTCCCACATTCTGCAGTCGCAACACATTACCTGCCCTGCCATCTTATAGTGTTAATTAATTTATTTTTAATTAATTTGTAATTAATAAACACTGCTATTCCCAATAACCTTTACTACTGCTTGTAAACCTTATAATTACTAATAAATTGCATGAGTTTTGAAGGTAAACAAAATATTCACCCACCAATTACCTACCTGTTTTCTGTGACGTCACACTTTGATTTCTCTCAGAATGCGGCTGCTCCACTCTGGAGCTACAGACTAGACTGGATTGGATAGCTCTTCTCGATGCTGCTGACTGCCTCTGGGTCCTCTTTTCACCCACTCTTTAACAAAATGCTTTGATATTTGGGCAAAATTGATTAAAATTAATGACATTTTTTGATTGCATTATTAAAACCGTGTTAAGAAATCTGAACTCTTCTGTCTCCCTGGGATGTTTTCTGGATGGAAGCCGAGGACTACTAGGCCTGGCATGCCCTGGGAGTTCAGGCGCAAGCGTAGAATGGGACAGGCTGCGCACGGACAGCCCAGTGTTCTGGGTTCTTTGGGGCCGTGCAGAGGCCTGTGTGGTGATGGTGGCATGGAAACCCCGTCATGGGACCCATGGAGGTGGGAAAAGGTAACACCACGTGACTGGGTGTTTTGGGAGGCAGAAGAAAAGGCTCCAGGCAGCAAAAGTGCTGTTGCTGGTAGGCTGCAGGTAGTGAGGGCTCAGGAAAAGTCCTGGGGAGCCACTTATAGTTGGGTGCAATCAGGAGACTGGAGTTTGGAGAAACCCAGGGGCCGTGCGAGCTGAGTGAAGCTGACAGTCTGCTAAAGAGCTGAAATTGTGGCAGTAATTAGATACTGGAGTGCAGCTTTGTGAATCCTATGGAAGGTACTCTCAGGAAAAGAGATTGAACCACTGCAAGGTGTGCAGTCATTGAGGCAGTCTAAGGCAGAGTAGTTTTTGAGGGAATTCAGAGACCAGATCTTTGAAAGTGGAGACTTGCAGTACCTTGTGAGGGAGATGGAATTTTCATGAGATTGTGTAACTCACCATGGACACTGACATCTGTGTGGGTTGCTGAGAAATCTATGGGATATGTCTTGGGCACATCTGTCACTAATGTGCAGTTTGGTATGTTCGACCACAGTTTTCTTGTTAATATATGTTTATCTCATGTCAATTTTGAATGTTAGAGTTTAAGATTAACATTGTAAATTGTTTTACTTTTCTGACTTTGTGTAGCAAACATTCTTCTGTTGTCTAAAAACATGGAATTTTGTGGCTTTATTCTCTCAGTAAGTACCTGAGATTTCTAACTTTAAACTTGTCCACTTTAAACAAAAATTTACTGGTCCCTAACTAGATAGTAACAACTGTGATATAGCTGATGCATGTGATAATGATAAAGCAGGGGTGAGGAACCTTTTTCTTGTCAAAAGCCACTCACACATAAGACGAAATCAGTCACAGGCCACACACACACATGTAAAAACCAACTTAATTTATTTTTTCATTGAGTACAGCAACATTCAACTCACCCACCCATCGTTTATCCATTTATCATTAAAGACGCGACACTCCGCATCCACTTTTCTTTTGTTGGCAGTAGCCATGTTTTATTTGAAAATAAACTGTGTGAATACCACGTGCAACAAAACCCCAAGCTTGTGTATTGTGTGGAAACAGGATTCTGGATAAAATGTCAGGACAAAATAGCTGAGAGGAAGCAGTGGGACACTTAAGAAATTCCACCTGTAATGAGGATTGCGCAGTATTCCTGGCAGACTACTCTCAGGCTCCCCGAGGGATTTGCACCAACCTCGATTCTGCCGACTTTTGCTCCATCAAAGGGGGAGTACTGCTAGTTACCTGCCTTTCACAATATTGCAGAAATCTCCTAACGTTCCAATTGTGCTGTTCGAGAGAAGCACAGCCAGAAAATGTACTCAGTCCCCACGAGGCTGAGCTTCAGTGTGTCTGGCAATTGGGAGCTGCTTCTCAGATGGCACAAATGGTGTGTGCGGAATGGAGAAAGCCCTCACCAACTGGGGATGGTCGCTCTATTACCTTCAACCTGCTCAAAGGCTGGAGCACAAGCTCCTTGATTTCCAAGACTTGAAGTAGCTGGGCTGGATTTCGAAAGCTCTCGGGAGATGGGCCGGGAATTGCGAGGCCTAAAATGGCGGAGACGTATGCGTTATATGCACGTGGTTTTTAAAAAAAAATCTCACCGCAGGTCAGATTGGCCCTTGGGCTGGGGGCTTCCCACCTCTATGATAAAAGATGCACTGAATGAGAGTATAATCCATTACTTTTTAGAAAATATGAATAAAGCGACAAAACTCCATGTTTTGGGTGCTCCATAGCAGCTACTTCTGATTGAAAATCATTTTTTAAGCCTGGGGATGAAAATAGATCTACAGAGTTATCTATTGTGCACTGCCCAACTGTGACCCTGTTATAAACCAGGGAACATATATTTGTAGGCAATACATTTATTATTATGATCAAATTGAAAATTCAATATCTAAGAAATGGTGTCTTTAAGAATATTATAGCAGAGATAGTATTTCAAGCCCTTAGCAGAATGTCGTATGCTTTCTTTTTTCCTCTCTCTCTTTTCAAAAAAAAACCATTCTTAGCAGCCAGGGACTGAGGCAAAACAAAAGATGTGGACATCCCTGAACTGATAGCAGGGAGTTTTCTGGCACCTTGTGTACCCTCTTACCTGTACAAGATTCCAGCAAGGGCTAACGAATGGCCCTTGGCATGATGCAACTTAAAAGATGGCCTTGAATTAAAGTGATGGACAGGAGGTGGTAATACCTTGGGTACCTGTCCTGTGGTCATCGGCCAGAGCTATTTGAACAGATGATTGACACAGGGTAAAACAACCAGCTAATAGATATAAAGAATATTGACAGGTGCTTGGAGGCAGTGGGCAATCCTTATCAGGCAGCTGCCTTCTTTAGATAGAGGAAAACCAGGCAAGATGGAGGAAGAACGAGGGAAGAGTTTCCTGACACTTCGGCTACAGAGCAGAATGCTGCTGGCAACAGGCTCCAGAGATCAACATATTTTGCGCCATCCGTCCATTCTTCCTCCAGGATTAGTAAACCGCTTTCACCTGTCATTGGTCATATTCTTTTCCCATCTATTTAGCTAATGCATCATATCTAAACTATTGCTGCTTAATTACCTACCTTAAATCACTTCTGAATTCTCCACCACCTATCTTGGGTAATCTGTGGCTCCCAAACCCTAAAACTTACAAACTGGTGCCAGGAGTGGAATTCACAGTGATTGGGGTATCATTGACTTGAAATTTGAGAAGCAACAGTCTTAGTTTGTGGTTAAACATGTGTGGAGTAGTTCTTAAGTGAAGTCAGGAGCCACATTGGATTTGGCATATGCTAGGGAAAGACTGATAGAAGATTTGACTGAATAAACAGATACACTGGGAATGAGAGAGATCCTGGGAACTGTAGAAGAGGGCGTCGGAGATTAACAGTGTATTCTTAATAGGCTTTCTAAACAGGTTCAGAAAGGCAGGATTAAGTTATAGCAAGTACAAAATAAATTGACTTACGGTGCATGTGTGTGCCTTACAGTAGAATAAAAAGTACAAGCAGTTGAGGGAAAGGGTAGATAAGTTGAAAAGTGATGGGTGGCAGGAGAACACTGTGCGGACCAGCAGTTATGCTGTGAACAGAAAGTTCCATGATGGAGTGTGTTATACAAGGAAAAAAACTAGACCAAACATTGGAACAAAATATTGATTTACAGACAGAAAATACCAGGCAAAGTGAGGAGTTAGAAGATGCGAGGGGGGATTTGAAGGAGTTAATTTGGCAACAAAGTTTTGCCTTCCCTGTAGCATACTACTCCCCGTGTTTGGCTCAAATCAAACCGCTTCAGGCACAAATCAGCCAACAGTGAGCATTTGTGGCTGCTGTCTCCAAAACCAGGGCAGGACCTCCACCTTTGATGGAACAATATAGTTGAAAGCACTTCCTCCTCTGCTCCACCTAAGGGAGTGTCAGTATGTATAGTCACGCAAACTAGGGGCACTGGACAGGCCAAGACCGAGGCAGAAGGAGGTGCCAGGAACGGTGAAGAAATCTAGCCAGAAATCTGGACCATCCAGGAACTTGATGCCAAGAAGGGAAGACCCAATGTGCTGGTTTAATTGCAACTGCGTGGGCCACTATGCCTGTGACAGCCACAATCGATGAACTGCAGAGGCTGACAGTAACAGTGACCCTGCCTCTCTCCTCCTCCTGTACAGATGAGTCCTGACTCTTTTGAGCAGCAGCTAGAGAGAACGGAGGCTGCAATAGAGGCCAAGTGAATTAATAACACAGTTTGAACTGTTGCTGTGGTGTATCGGGTACCTGGGAAAGTAACTCCAGACGCCCAGTGGCTCCAGCAGGCTGTTGGAGAAATCTCTGACACAGTGGCGGTGGGAGACCAGTATACTGCACTATTGATAATAGAGGCCATCAGCAATTAATGTTAGTCGAATCTGACTCCTCCACCACCGTCCTCCACAATTCTTACCCCGATTCTATGAAGGTTGTGCCCCATATTTTATCAGGCTTTGCAGGAGGGTGCACGAACCAGCCATCTCTGGTGATCCCGAGGTACAGGCAATTCTTGAGTCTGCGCCAGGTGTACGAGCAACCTGTCTATTTGATTGTGGAAACATGTCCAAACTCTAAGATATTAGCAGACCAGTACATGCCCCCACCAAGCAATACACTGACCCTGCTGTGAGTTAACCATGCATTCGAAACACTGTCAAGTTATTGTCAAAGCATTGTAAGCATCAGAAATTCAAATAAAATTGGGTTGAGGGAGAAGCTAAAAAGTTTGGAAATAATTGGTTTTTAATCTAAAATGTTGCAAGCTTTGGTGCTGAGAAAAATCAGATGTTACAGTTCCTAAATTACTAAAATATGCCTTATGTATGAACTAAAATGTACTTGTACAGCTGTGAAAAGACTCTACAGTTTCCCAAAATATAAGTTTGAAGCCTTGAAAATGTTGGGGCAGACAGGAAAGTGGAGTTGAGGCCACAATCGGATCAGCCATGATCTTACCCAAACGGCAGAGCAGGCTGGAAGGGCTGAATGGCCTCTTCCTGTTCCTAAATCCTATGTTCCTAAATGACTGGCAGAAATCCACTTTGAATTTTTCAAAAACAATTTGCTTGAGATTTTTAAAAATGCCATTGTTTTATAAGGTGTAAATTAAGGATCTGTGGCCTTACGGACAGTTTTTCCAAATGAGGTTAAGTAGCAAATGCCAGAAATTGAAAATTGATTCAAGGGAGACAAGGGATAAATGCAAGGTTGAAAGTTTCGTTTGACTGTGAAAGCTTACATTTTTTTTAGTCCAAGTTGAAGAAAACATACCAAAAAATTTGGAAAAAGTTTAAAATGGAGTTTGGTTTTATATTGATCAGGGAGGTTTGTTAAATAAACAAATATGTAAAAAAAAAAGTGATGCAGTTGCATGCAACGCTTTCCCCACGACCACCGCCACCCCCATTACCCCACTTTGGGGGTGGAAATAAAGGCTAAGTTAACCTTTTCTGCTGACTGCTGCTTTTTTTTCATTGACCACAACTTGAGCATTAGTAAATTTTAAGTTTCTAAAATTGCAGAAATGACTGGGCATATTCACCCATTGGGCTCTTGTCCAGAGCCATGTGGACTATTTGTGTGTGTTTTTTTTTAAATAGGTGAAAATAGTTTCCAGGTCCACGTGAATACTGATGGTGCAGCAAGAAATCCAGAGGCTTTGAGGATTAAAGTGCAGCATGGTGACAATTAAAGATGAGGCCATTCAAATCATTTTTTTATCTTCCAAAGTGCTTGACAACGGGAGATGTGGAAGTTGTACATCTAAACTGATTGCAAGTGCTTCTGAAGCACTATTTAAAACTATCAAGCCTGGGCAAAATTGTTTCTGAAATTGGAACTGATAAAATAAATTGATATAAGTTGTTATTTCAAACATTCAAAGGGAAATTTACCAAAGGATTATGAGGATAAATACATTTTAATTTTCAAAAAAGCTAATGAAAAACAGTCTAGGTGGTTTCTGGGTATCAAAAAACAAGTTTGTTTTGGGAAGAACTAAATTGAAATTGAAGTTTGAAATGCAAAACAAAAAGCCAGGCACAACTTAGTTTAGTGGGGTTGCTTTTGATAAAATAAAATGTTGTTTAAAATAAAGAACAGAATAGTTACCCAGGATAAGTTAGAACAACTTCAAACTCCTGAGTAACTATGGTAGTGACCCCCCCTCCAACACCACCCCATACTCGAACCCTGACTACCCACCACTGCCCTACCACACCCAACCACTCCCCTTCCCCAACTACACCCCCCAACCACCACCCCCAATGCCCTACCGCCGACTAATCCCCTGCCCCCGACTACCCCCTCAGCCTCCATCCTGACTACATCCCTGACCAACTGACAGCCCTCTGATGCCCCGCCCCTAAATACCCGACATCCCCAACTACCCCCTACACTCAACTACCCTCCTAAATGACCGACTAGCCCCCACACCCCCACTACCACCCAACCCCCCCACCCCCACTGACCATCTGACTGAACCCCCCACCCCCACGGACAACCCGATTACCCCATCCCTTGACTACCCCCTACTCCACTACAAATCCTACAAATATTGTAATGTCTGGAATCAAGTGTGAATGTTTGATTTCTGTTTTAAAGATATTAGCCCAGAACTTCCACGGAGTGGCACTCACAGTCAGATAGCCACACCGCTCCTTTTCACTTACCCAAGTCGTGTGTTGTACATTTCTCACTCACTGTTCCGACCTGGGCCTGTGAGAATTGTGCAGTGCAGCAGCTCCAGACTCCTCTCACTGCAGGGTAGCAGCATTGGGGAAGTGAAGCCACAGCCCATTTTACAGCACTAGCTGTTGTAAAGCGGTAAGTTTAAAGGTCCTAGTCACTTTGACAGGAGAAAAGATGTGTGTAAGATAAGTGGGTGAAAAGGTAGAGTGGGTTCAGGGTGGGGCGGGTGTGTGGTCAGGGGGGCGGAAAGGGGGGTGGGGGTAATGGATATTGGGAAGGTAGACAGAGGGGCTGAGGGGAATTGTAGGAGGGCGCTGGGTGGTCAGGGGGTTGGATGGTCAGGGGTGGAGGGTAGTCAGGGGCTGGGGTAGTCAGGTGGTCGGGGCGGAAGATGATCAGAGTGAGTCGGGATGTTGTCGAGGGCTGTGGGTGGTCGAGGCGAGGGGTTGGGGGATAGTCGAGGGGTTGGGAGGCTAGTCTGGGGTTGAGGGGTAGTTGGTAGGAGGGGTGGGGGTCATGGAGTGTCGTGTAGTCGGGGTGAGGGGCAGGGGGCAGGCAGGGATTAATCAGGTGGTTGGAGGGTAGTTGGATAGTCAATGTGGCGTGGGATGTTGGGTGGTAGCCAGGGCTGGTGGGGTGGTTAAGGGGTTGGGAAGGGTAGTTGGGTGGGGTAGTCAGGATGGGGGGAGTAGTTGATGCATGGGGGCGGAGGGGGGGGGAGTTGGATGGTCAGTTGGGGGGTGGAGGGGGTCGGGAATGTTGGGTGGTCGGAGTAGGGGGTAGTCAAGGGATGGGGTAATGGGGTTGTCAGTGGGGGTGGGGGGTTTAGTCAGGTGGTCAGTGGGGGTGGGGGGGTTGGGTGGTAGTGGAGGTGTGGGGGCTAGTCGGTCATTTAGGAGGGTAGTCGGGTGTAGGGGGTAGTTGGGGATGTTGGGTATTTAGGGGCGGGGCATCAGAGGGCTGTCAGTTGGTCAGGGATGTAGTCAGGATGGAGGCTGAGGGGGTAGTCGGGGGCAGGGGATTAGTCGGCGGTAGGGGGTTGGGGTGGTGGTCGGGGGGTGTAGTTGGGGAAGGGGAGTGGTTGGGTGTGGTAGGGCAGTAGTGGGTAGTCAGAGTTCGAGTAGGGGTGGTGTTGGAGGGGGGGGGTCACTACCATAGTTACTCAGGAGTTCGAAGTTGTTCTAACTTATCCTGGGTAACTATTCTGCTAAGAGAGTCGGAACCATCTGAAGTCTCCAATTTAAGTCAGAGTTTCGGTTGGTTCCAGGTGCAGGGTAATTCCCAACGGAAGTTTAAACTTTCCAGGCAATTCCCATGTAGTACTTGCATGGGGACTTCCACGCAATACCCCCAGCGCATCTTCTGATATACCTCAGGGATGTGACCCTCCAGGGAATGGAAGTTCTTGGCCATTATGAGAACATATTGTCGGACTGTAATGTTCTCCAGGGTTCCTGAGTGAAAATGGTAATTAATGGAATGACCCACTTAGAGTAAAAGATAGAGACAGGAAAATTATGCCACTTAAATGGAAATTGGAATAACTCACTTTGGGTGTAGTTCAATGGAATATATCAATCTAGTATTGATGCACATTCTAGTGAAAGGAAAGTGTAGATGAAACTAATAAATTGATGGCTTTCTCTTGGAGGTGTCTGTGTCCTTGCCTATGAACCTTTTAAGAGAACTGAATTAGATAAACTGGTCACTACTCGAGACATCAGGACCATGCAGGGGGAGATAAGCAAAGATCTTCTGACAGCACCTCCCTTGACCTTTTGATAAGATTAAGGAAGGCCTGGTATTAGATGGAGCATGTGTGGCATGATATTGGGATAGTGGGTGGGTGTGCAGTTGTGGTGGACTGTGTGTCCATTTGTTACATGCGAAGTAACTAACATGTGGCAGTACATGGTGAGAATGCACTGAAGAACATGTCCCTGACGTGCTCAGCTACTTGACAAACAGTGTGACATGAAATGGTTAATGTGGCCTGTAGAGTAAGAAAATATTTTTAATCCATTAAGGCACCAAGACATACTCCATAGAGAAACCGAGTTTTAATGTCTGAATTTTTCATTCGGCATGCAGAAGCGGGTGTAAACTCTGCCGACACTGCAACCGACAGCAATCATGCACAGGCTGGCCAATAAACAGCCAGCCAATGTGAAAGTTGCTCGATGAGAGGGCCAGCACTGTCGGGATGGAACAGGACAGGGTCCTCCATGAAGGCAGCTGTATGCAGGGGGTTTAAAAGGCCAGGAAAGACACTGTGAAGACCCTGAACAATTTTGGGAGTTTTTGCAGTGGTAGAAGACAGTCAATTCTTGCTATCCAGAACCAAAGGCAGGACCAACTTGTCAAAGGATTTGTCATGTTGTCCAGAGGACCAACACAAGCAAGCAGCAATGGTAATGGTCGCAAGTACACAGCTTCTCGTTTCTCCAAATACTGATGCAGACTCTCCTGCAGGCAGTCAGTGAGTGATGGGAGATACTACTTGCTAGGCAATGGCAAGAGTAAGCCTCCACATGTTAGCAAGAAATTCTGGACAGAGATGCCAGCGTTAGTGAGAATCCATGGGGTCGTTCATAGGACCTTAGTGCGGTGTCAAAAGAGGATGAATGACCTTCTCCGCTCTGCAAGGGTGAGTAAGGAAGCCCTTGGCATCTTAAATGAAAGTATATGTGTGAGCATGCATTTTGTGGGGCTGGAAGGTGGTACGTGATCAGGTGCAATGGGGACCTGTGCCCAACAAGGCTGTCTAGACAGGATGGCAGGCATGCCGAGAAGGAGGAAGTCCTGCAATGTGTTGGGTACATGGACCAGTGATGGTGGGGAGGAGCATGTAAACCTCAGCCATATAGAATAGAGACTCATGAATCAGCTGTTGCCTTCACAGGAGAAGGGGGAGCACAATGCGATGGTGGTACAGGTGGTGGTGTCTCAAACCTGGCCCAGCTGCCGCCGATGGAGGAGGACATTTTAGATTTGGCTTGCAAGCAGGGGGCAAGATCAACTGGTCAAGCTTGCCCACTGAAATATCGCAATGTGGTGTGAAGATGTCAGCAACCCCTCCCGATGTCATCACGCTCTATTTCACGGCACATCAAGAGTGCCGTACGCCTGCTCTCGCGCTGTAAAATTCAGTCCTTTTTTAAAATATTTGTTCATGGGATGTGGGCTTCACTGGCTAGGCCAGCATTTATTGCCCATCCCTAATTGCCCTTGAAAAGGTGGTGGTGAGCTGCCTTCTTGAACCGCAGTCCATGTGGTGTAGGTACACCCACAGTACTGTTAGAAAGTGAGTTCCAGGATTTTAACCCAGCGACAGTGAAGGAATGGCGATATATTTCCAAGTCAGGGTGGTGAGTGACTTGGTGGGGAACTTGCTTAAGACAAGCAAGATGCTAATGGTCAGAGGGAGTAAAAATAAAGTAAAAGAGATTTTGGGCTGAGTTAATTGTAGGTGAGGGAGAAATAATACTAAATATGAATTATCCACAAGATGGATACAGGTGAAGGGCGAGCTGGATGTTAATTCCAGTAATCATGTTGAGGAAAGAATGAGTGTGAAGCCAGCCTGTACATTAAGACAGATTTATTTCCTAGCCTACAGAATAAAGACACAAACTCTCCCAATTCCCCCCACAACAACCAGTGTGAACACCTTTTTATACTCTTGTAATGAAGCCCTAATACTTCCCCAACTGGGGACAGCTGCTCTTGGTTACCAACTTAAAGCATGTACTCTATTGCAGCACAATTCCGACGTTAACATTGGAGAATCTTTTAAATCCGTGCATAATCTATTGCTTTAATTGTATGTACTTATATGCTAGCAGCCTAGAAATTAACAGTGCTCCTGCAAAAGAATAAGGGATGTCATTGAGTGAGGTGATCTGCAGGTGGGGATCCAAGTCGATTGTAGCCGGATATTCTAACAGCTATAGTATGTTATCTACAATATGCAATCAAAAAATTAGGGAAACGAGTTTGTACTTTAGAAATAACTAGATTAGCTAAAATTAGTTGTGAAAAGTCAATAAGAATATTTCCTTCTCAAAGTGGGGAACTGTAAGAAACAATGTATTTAAGAATATTATAGAATTAGCAGGCTTATTATTGTGAACCCTCATTAGAAATTTGTATGTTTTCTTTTTCTTTCTGTCTTCAGAAAAAGCATTCTTAGCAGCCAGGGACTGAGACAAAACAAAGATGTAGACATTCCTGAACTGATAGCAGGGAGACCTCTGGCACCTTGTGTACCCTCTTACCTACAGAAGTGTAACACAGGAAAGAGACATGGAACACACAAAGGCTCCAGCTCAGTGATTCTTTATCCCACTGGTACCAAATATATAAGTACATTCATGAAAAGCTTATACTAAAGAAACAAACTTCTTACAGTGGACGACCATTGTTTAACATTACAAAACTCAGAAAAACCATTGAGAGCTCAGCCCTTGCCTTGAATGAACAGTGTTGCAGACTTGTTTGTTAAACAATGGTAACCAGAATGCCTTGAGTTCATCAGGAGTGCCGGGTCTTGATCCCAAATTGTTTCCTTTTACCCCCATCCCAACTTTTTGCAAAATGAGCTTGGGCTTAAAACTGGACTTGAAGTGCAGCAGAGAAACAAAATTGAGATCTGGCACATTTGTGACACTTCTTTTGTTAGTTCTGCTTGACCATGTGAGCCAGATTACCTTGGCATACAGATCACGAACGCTATCTCCAGCTTCTCGGGGCTCCTCAGACCCAGGGGGATTCTGTTCTGCCCAGGCCATCCTCCTAAATCCCTAGTAGGTGGATGCCCACTCCAGTTCCTCTCACCAGGTCTTCAGGCCCCGATATAGACCTCAGGTGATCTCTCCGGCTCCTACTCCTGCAAACCTGCCCATACTCCAGCCCACTGCTTGTGGCCTCTCAGCCTCTCCCTGAGGCTCCTTCACCTCCAGCCCATTCCAAGACTCACTGCGCCCATGGCTCTTTAACAGTATCTTGTCACTCCCAGAGGCTCCTTCCACCATCCCACGCTTCAGCTCCTACTTGTGGCCTCCGGCTCCATCCCTGTGAGCACACCAGAGATGCCGCTCCCTCCCCTGAAGGTACCCGTAGGAGATGAAAAATTCCCCCTACCAGGTGCTCTTCTCCACCATTGCCACCTGCTGGTACTAAGTGCTAATAACCATTGACCTAATAAAAATGAGAACATTATGGTTATATATAGCTCTTCAACACTCACAAAACAGGATTTAGTGGACACTGAAACTCAGGAAAGATATAAAAAAAACAAAAATAGCTGGAAAAACTCAGCAGGTGTGATAGCATCTGCAGAGTGGAATACGGTTAACGTTTCGAGTCCGTATGACTCTTCATCGGATGAAGAGTCATATGGACTTGAAATGTTAACTGTGTTCCTCTCCGCAGATGTTGTCAGACCTGCTGAGTTTTTACAGCTATTTTTGTTTTTGTTTCAGATTTCCAGCATCCGCAGTAATTTGCTTTTATCTCAGGAAAGATATATTGGCCTTGGAATGTGTGCAGAGGTATTCATCAGAATAATATCAGGTCTTAGAGTTAAATTATGATGGTTGGTTCTATTAACCTGCCTTGTATTCCCTCAAACTTAGACGGTTAGGGGGATGATCTAACCAAAGTGTTTAAAATAATTAAGATATTTGATGGGGTAGGTGCAGAGAGACTATTTTGTCAGGTTGTGGGATGTGGGGGGATCCAAAGCAAATGAGCATAACCTCAAAATTAGAGCTAAGCCAATCAGGAAGCAGTTTTTCCTGTAAAGGGAGGTAAAAATCCAAAGTGGTTATGAATGATGGGGCAATTTTCAACCCTGAGAGAGATTTGTGTTGGATATGGAGCAAAGGCGAGTAAATGGAGTTGAGGTACAGATCAGCTTTGATTTGATTGAATGGCAGAACAAGCTTGAGGTGCTGACTGATGTATTCCTATTCCTATATTCCAAAACTGCACCTGGAACTTAGACCCTCAAACATCCACAATATCAGTGGCAATAGAAGAAGGAGCTGTTCCTATGCAATGTCCATGACGTGCAAAAATTGCAGGAACAGCTCCTGAACTGTGCTGGGACAGTGTTGTAATGAGCCACATAACTAGGGAAGTAAAATAGGTTTTAACCTAAATAGTGGAGGCAAGGGATCAAATTTGGAAAGATGTGGTAAACCAAAGAGTGGAGACAAGGTAAGAGAGAAAGGTACTAATATGGAAATGATAAACAGACCATGACAGGGAAAGACAGAGAGTACAAATCTAAGATGAAGTCAAAATTATGGAACTCCCTCCCTAACAGCACTGTGGATGTACCTACACCACAGGGACGGGAGCGGTTCAAGGAGGTAGCTCACCACCACCTTCTCAAGGGCAATTAGGGATAGGCAATAAATGCTGGCCTAGCCAGCAATGCCCACATTCTGTCAATTAATAAAAAAGATAAGGCTTGACATTACAAAAATAATAAAAAGACAAAGCTAAAGGCTCTGTATCTGAATGCATGTAGCGTTCGAAACAAAACAGATGAACTGATAATGCAAATAGAAATAAATAAGTATGATCTGATAGCCATTACAGAGACATGGTGACAGGATGGCATAGATTGGGACCTGAATATTGAAGGGTATGTGACATTTAGGAAGGACAGGAAGCTAGGAAAAGGTGGAGGGGTGGCTTTGTTAATTAATTATGGTATTAACATATTAGAGAGGGATGACCTAAGTTCAGGAAACCAGGATTTGGTTTGGGTTGAGCTGAGAAATGATAAAGGCAAGAAGTCACTTGTGGAAGTGATGTACAGGCCCCCTAATTGTAACTACACAGTAGGACAGAGTACAAAGGAAGAGATAATGAGAGCTTGTCAGAAAGATATGGCGATAATCATGGCGAATTTTAATCTACATATAAACTGGAAAGATTACATGAGCAAAGGTAACATAGATGAGGAGCGCTCATAGAATGTTTTTGGGATAGTTTCTTAGCATGTTCTGGAGCCAGCCAGAGAGCAGGCTATACTAGACCTGGTATTGTGCAACAAGATAGGATCAATAACTTCTTTGTGAAGGCACCCCTAGGTGACAGCGATCATAATATGATTGAATTTTATATTCAGTTTGAGGGAGAAAAGATTGGGGCTAAAACACTAATATTTTAAACTTAAATAAGGGCAAATATGAGGGTATGAAAGCAGAGCTAGTTAAAGTGAACTGGCAAATAAGGTTAAGGGACAGGTCAATAGTAATGCAGTGGCAGACATTTAAAGGGATTTTTCAGAGTACACATAATGGATACATTCCAATGAAAGAGAAAAATTCCAAGGGGAGGACCCACCATCCATGGTTAACTAAAAATGTTAAACACAATATTAAACTTAAAGGAAAAACATATAATTGCACAAAGACAGGTGGCAGGTCAGAAGATTGGGCAACATATAAAGAACAGCAAAGAGTGACAAAAGATTGAGGAAAAAATTAGAGTACAAGAGAAAGCTAGCTAGAAATATAAAGACATAGTAAGAGTTTCTATAGATATTTAAATAAGAAAAGAGTTAACAAAGTGAGTGTGGGTCCTATAGAAAGTTAAGTCTGGGGAAAATAATGGAAAATAAGGAGATGGCAGATGGATTGAACAGGTATTTTACTTCAGTCTTCACTATATAGGATACAAGTAACATCCCAGAAATAGCTGTAAATCAGGAAATGGGAGGGAGGGAGCAACTCAGGAAAATTACAAACGCCAGGGAACTGTACTTAGCAAATTGTTGGAGCTGTGGGCTGACAGATCCCTGGGTTCTGATGGACTTCATCCTAGGGTCTTAAAAGAAGTGGCTAATGAGATAGTTGAGGCATTGGCTTTAATATGCTAAAATTCCCTAGATTTGGGGAAGGTGCCATTAGGTTGGAAAATAGCAAATATAACTCTTTTAGTCAGAAAGGGAAACAGACAGAAAGCAGGAAACTACAGGCCAGTTAGCTTAACATCTGTCATTGGGAAAACATTGTAAGTTATTATTAAAAATGTTATGCAAATCAGGCAGAGTCAGCATGGTTTTGTAAAAGGGAAAACATGTTGAACCGATTTATTGGAGTTCTTTGAAAGAGTCACATGTGCAATGGATAAAGGGGAATCGGTGGATGTAATGTACTTAGATTTCCAGAAGGCATTTGATAAAGTGCCACATCAAAGATTATTGCAGAAAATAAAAGCTTATGGTGTAGGGGATAACATATTGGCATGGATAGAAGATTGGCTAGTTAACAGGAAACAGAGTAGGCATAAATGGGTCTTTTTGTGGTTGGCAGGATGTGATGAGTGGTGTGCCAGAGGGATCAGTGCTGGGCCCTCAGCTTTTTACAATTTATATAAATGACTTGGATGAAGGGACTGAAGGTATGGTTGCTAATCCTGCCAATCAGAAAAATCTTCTATCCATGCCAATATGTTACCCCCTACATTAGAAACAGTTGAGAGAAGGTTTACTAGACTAATACCAGGGAAATAGCTGATCTGAATGTAACCTCAACCCCACATTCCTGCCTACCCCTGATAATCTTTTACCCCCTTGTTAATCAAGAATCCATCTAGCTTTGCTTTAAAAATATTCAAAGACTCTGCTTCCACTGCCTTTTGAGGAAGCGAGTTCCAAAGACACTCAACACTCAGAGAAAAAAATTCTCCTTGTCTCTGTCTTAAATGAGTGACGCCTTATTTTTAAACTTTGATCCCTGGTTCTAGAATCTCCCACAAGAGGAAACATCCTCTCCACATCCACCCTGTCAAGACCCCCTCAGGATCTTAGAGGTTTCAATTAAGTTGCCTCTTACTCTTCTAAACTCCAGTGGATACAAGCCTAATCTATCCAGCCTTTCCTCATAAGACAACCCGCCCCTTCCTGGTATTAGTCTAGTAAACCTCCTCTGAACTGCTTCTAATGCATTTACATCTTTCTTTTAGTAAGGAGACTAGTACTGTACACAATACTCCAGATGTGGTCTCAGCAATGCCCTGTACAACTGAAGCATAACCTCCCTACTTTTGTAACCAATTCCCCTCACAATAAGTGATAACATTCTATTAACTTTTCTAATTACTTGCTATATCTACATACTAACCTTTTGTGATTCATGCACTAGGACACCGAGATCCCTCTGAATCTCAGATCTCTGCAATCCCTCACCATTTAAATAATAAGCTTCTTTTTTATTCTTCCTGCCAAAATGAACGATTTCACATTTGCCCACATTACACTCCATTTGCCAGATCTTTGTTAACTCACTTAACCTATCTATGTCACTTTGCAGCCTCCTTACATCCTCTTCACAATTTACTTTCCTACCTATCTTTGTGTCGTCAGGAAATTTAGCAACCGTTCCTTATAAATTGTAAAATGTTGAAGCCCGAGCACTGATCCCTGTGGCACTCAACTCATCAAATCCTGCCAACAAGAAAAAGACCCATTTATGCCTATCCTCTGCTTCCTGTTAGCTAGCCAATCTTCTATCCATGCCAATATGTTCCCCACTACACCATAAGCTTTTATTTTTTGCAATAACCTTTGATTTGGCACTTTATCAAATAAATTGGTTAAATATGATTTCCTTTACACAAAACCATGCTGATTCTGCCTGATTGCCTTGAATCTTTCTAAATGCCCTGCTATAACATCTTTAAAAATAGCTTCTAACATTTTCTCTATGATAGATGTTAGGCTTCATTGAAACCTTTTAGACACTGAGGGTTCTTGACAGGGTGGATGTGGAGAGGATGTTTCCTCCTGTAGGAGAATCTAGAACTGGGGGGGTCACTGTTTAAAAATAAGGGGTCGCTCATTTAAGACAGAGATTAGGAGAAATTTTCTAGAACCATAGAACCATAGAAAAGTTACAGCACAGAAGGAGGCCATTCGGCCCATCTTGTCCATGCTAGCCCGAGGACACCCCCAGGTGTCCTTTCTAATCCCACTTTCCTGCACCTGGCCCATAGCCCTGCAGCTTACAGCACATAAGGTGCAGATCCAGGTACTTTTTAAAAGAATTTAGAGTTTCTGCCTCTACCACCAATTTGGGCAGCGAATTCCAGACACCCATTACCCTCTGTGTAAAAAAGTTCTTCCTCATGTCTCCCCTACACCTTCTGCCACTTATCTTGAATCTATGTCCCTGGTTCTAGAATTCTCCACCAAGGGAAACAATTTTATCCTGTCCACTCTATCTATTCCCCTCATAATTTTGTACACCTCAATCAAGTCACCTCTCAGCCTTCTTTGTTCTAAGGAAAATAACCCCAACCTTTTCAATCTCTCCTCGTAGCTACACTTTTCTAACCCTGGCAACATTCTTGTAAACCTCCTCTGAACTCTCTCCAGAGTCAATACGTCCTTGCTGTAATGTGGTGACTAGAACTGCACACAATACTCCAGTTGTGGCCTCACCAGTGTTTTATACAATTCCAACATTATATCCTTACTTTTATATTCTATACCTCTGACAATGAAGGAGAGCATTCCATATGCCTTTTTTACAACCTTGTCTACCTGAACTGCTGCCTTCAGGGACCTGTGTACTTATACACCAAGATCTCTCACTTCATCTACCCCTCTTAGTATATTCCCATTTATTGTGTAATCCCTGTAACTGTTTGACCTCCCTAAATGTATGACCTCACACTTCTCTATGTTAAAATCCACTTTACCACCCACTCCACCAACCCTTCTATATCGTTTTGGAGATTTTGGCTATCCCCTACACTATCCACTACTCAGCCAATCTTTGGGTCATCTGCAAATTTCCCAATCATGTCCCCCACATTCACGTCCAAATCGTTAATATATAACACAAACAGCAAGGTTCCCAACACTGAGCCCTGTGGAACACCACTTGAGCCAACTTTCCATTCGCAAGGGTATCCATCGACCATTACCCTTTGTTTCCTGTTACAAAGCCAACCTTTTATCCAGTTTGGCACATTACCCTGAATCCCATGAGCTTTTACTTTCCTGACCAATCTGCCATGTGGGACCTTGTCAAATGCCTTGCTAAAATCCATGTACACAGCATCCACTGCACTACCATCATCAACCCTTCTTGTCACTCCCTCAAAGAATTCAATCAAATTTCTGAGGCAAGACCTTCCTTTAATAAATCCATGCTGACCATCCCTGACTAGTCCATGCCTTTCCACATGACATTTAATCCTATCTCTCAGGATTGATTCTACTAATTTGCTCACCACCGATGTAAGACTAACTGGCCTATAATTAGATGTAAAACTAACTGGCCTTTTTTCTGAGGTTCATGAGTCTTTGGAACTCTCTTCCTCAAAAGGCAGTGGAAACAGCGTCTTTAAATGTTTTTAAGGCAGAGGTAGGTAGATTCTTGATAATCCCAGGGGTGAAAGGTTATCATGGGGCAGGCGGGAGGTTACAATCAGATCAGCCATGATCTTATTGAATGGTGGAGCGGGCTCGAGGGGCCGAGTGGCCTACTCATTCTCCTAATTCATATGTTTGTAGATTTCTTAGATATATCCAATCAAGAGTTAAGTAAGCTAAGGGCATCATTTTGGAGTTTCATCATATGGTTTATAATTCAAAGGGACCTAATTTTTAAAAAATTCTTTCACAGGCTGTGGACATCACTGGCTAGGCTGGTATTTATTGCCCATCCCTATTTACCCTTGAGAAGGTGGTGGTGAGGTGCCTTCTTGAACTGCTGCAGCCCATGTGGGGCAGGTACACCCACAGTGCTGTTAGGGAGGGAGAGCAAGGATTTTGACCCAGCAACAATGAAGGAATGGCGATGTAGTTCCAAGTCAGGATAGTGTGTGGCCTGGAGGGGAACTTGCAGTTGGTGGTGTTCCCATGCATCTGCTGCCCTTGTCCTTCTAAGTGGTAAAGGTCGCAGGTTTGCAAAGTGCTGTTGAAGGAGCCTTGGTGAGTTGGTGCTGTGCATCATGTAGATGGTAGACACTGTTATCACTGATCAGAACGCATAATTTTATTAAAAATGTATTATCAGAATGTGGACAATGCTGGCAAGACTGCATTTATTGTCCATTTCTAGTTGCCCTTGGAAGGTGGTAGTATGCCTTCTGCTTAAACCTCTGTCACCCTTATGATGATGAGGATTTCTATGATGTTGGCCCAGTGATGATGAAGGAACAGTTTTGTATGTTTATGTCAGGATAGTATGTGACTTGGAAGGTGATAGTGCTCCTAAAACATTTTTTGTCTTGTCACAGGGGGTCAGAAGTCCTGTTGAAGCAACCCCATGAGCAATAAAGCATGACATCAATGCACATCCTATTTTATTACAACAAAGCCCAAAATGACCATGAGCCAACATATTCATTCCAATCACCGTGCTTCAACTCAGTGGCTATACATGCTTTTCCTTTACCTAGTACCTCGTGTAGACACCGCCAGAGCTTCAGTATCGCGAGAAGTTGTTGACTTCTCTGTTCTATTAAAAAACTATAGGACTGAGGTGATCCTCCTCCTTGGTAGCTTGTTTCTAACAGAGAGCTGCTGGCAGCAGCATCTCTGGAGCTTGTTTCTGGGCAGCCAGGTTTCACTTCCTATGCTTCACTGGCTTCGCGATCTGAAGGGAATGGCCTGGCATGAGCTGCTATTTTGAGAGTTGGCAGAACCTGGCAAGTTAACTCTGGCCATCATCATTCCATTAATCTATGTCCCCACTGATTAGCAGAATGACTTTTCTAATGGTAGCAATCCTGAACCCCTTGAGGAACATCAGCATTCATGGTGGCCCCCATGGTCTAGATCAAACCTGTCAACTGTTGTACATCTTCTAGATTGACAAGCATGCATTTTGATCATTGACCCAAAATGGTAACCTATGTTTCTCTCATCACAGAATCTGCTTGGCCTTCTGACTGTTTCCAGCATTTACAGTTTTTATCGCATTATTTTGGTAAGTTTATGAATTGGAGAATTTGTAGTTGACTATAAAGCTAGAAGATTCTTGGAGAAAATTGCCATGCAGTGAGTTACAGCTCTCTCTCACTGTGGAAAAAGATTATCACCTGCCAATGATCTGGAGAGATATCTACATCAGGTTTTCCCAAATCAGCTTATTTGCACATTCATTGGAATAGTGATTGGTGGAAAATCCATGCAATACAGGTGGGTGTTAACTGCTGGGGTGCATAGAAATTAGAATGCAGCTATTGAAAAGGCAGTTCTGGCTAAAGAATTTACCAGCAGCCTTCCGAGAGCAGTAGTTAAATAAAGAACAGTAGTTGGTTTATTTAGCTAACTTATAGCTAGTTTGACAATACATTTCATGAATCATTTTATGTCACTTTTCAAGAATGTCTATTATAAATGTGGCAGGCACAGACAGTCAAACAAAGCATCAGGACATGACGCAGAGAAATATGGCACTCCTAATTAAACTGAGATCAACAGATACAGACTACTAAGTGGCTGTAGTGGGGAGCCTGTCAAAATTGTCACTCATATTTAGCATTTCATTGAATCATTGAATCATAGAATAAAATGCCACAGTTGAAGCCATTTGGCCCACTGTGCCTACGCTATCTCTTTGGTAGAGTTATCCAATTAGTCGCACTCCCCTGATCTTTCCCGATAATCCTATGAAGTATTTATCCAATTCTCTAACCTATGACTTTTTGTTTCTGCCTACCATTTTATTAATAAATCTAGAATGGAAATTTAGCATATATAAAGTGCCCAAAGAATAGGGGACATGATGGGAGAAGAGGACGGGAAAGGAGGTGCCCAGAATTGCAGGCTGCGTTTTCACTACCCCTGCTATAAGAAACTGGCTTGTAACCCTCAATAGTTTCCTTCTTCCCAAGTCACGGACCTGAAAGGAAGGGGAAAAATAGGCAAGGAGAGGACCAGAGGAAAGGGTGGGAAGCAGAAGAGAAACTAGCAAGAAAACAGCATTCATTATATCATCTGAAGTTAAGTACTTACAGGTGGAGGACATTGATTGGGTGGTTACTTGAGCACATATAAAGAGACACTTACTGACACAAAAGTTGTGTAATCAGGAGATATATACCTGTAATATTTCACTCTGAATAAATTTACCCCAAATAAAGACTGGATTTGGATTCTTCCTTCACCAACTGGCTATCAGGAGAATAACAAACAGCAGCCCAAAAATGACAGAGACAAGACGGAGAGTCCACATTCTATGACTTATCAAGTATAATGACACGGGAGATCATATATTTGTTACAATGTAGAAATCTATCTACTCATTTTTTTGTTACAATGATATTGTAAAAGGTGACTATTGAATGGTTAATTCATTTTTGCTTCTAATGACATGTTTGCAATATTGTAAAAATAATGAAATCACATCTAGCAACTGTTGTGGTCATGTTGCTAAATGCTTGTCTAACTGTTTTATCTTTCTTCATGCTCCCTTGTAATGAAATATACCTGCATCTTTTTGCTTTCAGTAGAGTAGCATGTTATTCAGTAATTGCCGATTGGACATCACTGAGCCTTAGACCTAAAAGATTCATTATAATCACATGAACTTAAGTTCTGCATTCCACATCACATGAGGAATGAAAATGCCAAAATACAGAAGAGTTTGTTTCACTGTCTAATTGAATGATGTCTTGGTGCTTGAATCACGGGATGAAGCCAACAAAGTTTGTTTGATAGTTTTTCAGAATATTTATCTCCAGCTGGGATCAGAAACTGCTATACAGTTTACTTGATTTTAAACAGAACGTCCACACAGCCTGTGATCAGCCATGGTCAGCTAAGTTATTTTGGGAAAGTAACTGTTTTTGTGGAAAATAAACTGAACAGTCTAGTGTTTTAAAGGAACAGATGCTTTTCTGTGTTAAGGTTAATTAACATAACAAGCTTAATGTCCGTACATAGCCCATTGCATAAGAACTACTGCATTATGCCTTACGGTGAACAGAGTCAGACCAATTTACACACTGCATATATCTTCTTAACTGATAGTCAGTACTAACTTATCAATAGGTACACTATGATTTTAAAGATAATATGTGAATGGGCAGCTTGTTGACATAGAGGACTAGATTTCCCTTCACTATCCCACCCAAAGTTTGGTGGTGAGGCCTAGCAACATGTTCCCACTCCGACTTTGATTTCCCTCCCCTCCCTATTAGAATATCACTGGTCACTCCTTCCCCACCTGCAATATTTAAATGCCCGTGGAAAGGAAGGGACCATTTCCCTGTTTACCAATATGGTGTCCTCCAACCCCAGAGAAAGAGGGCTGTACTCTTTGGAGCCACAGCAGTAAGTGCCCTAATTCAAGGCATGGAGGTAGAGTTCTTAGTTGTGTTCTCTGCTTTCTTCATATGAGCTCAAAAAAACCCCTTTTTATGCCTCAATCTACGTAGGAGTTCACCCTACTGATCCCACATTCAAACCATGCGGGAAACTGCTGGCTATTACTCCCAGGACAGCCCCCATCCTAACCTTTGTGCTCCCTGATCTTAGCCTGTGGTGTCACAGATGCTGGGTGGAATTTTCCATGCCCACTGGCGTTGGGTGTGTTTGGTGGTGTGGGCGGACAGTATGATGAGAAGGCCAAAAATCAGCTTCACGACGTCATGAAACCAATTTGCGGTCATCAGCTCAGCCTGTCGATGACGGGCCACGTTTCCCACCATCGGACATTGGGAACCTCATTGTAATACATCTGCATATCATTATAAGGCCAGCCTCCCGAAATCATCCCCCCACGCTGGATCGTTCGCCCACATTGGCAGGAAAACACGCTGGTGCAGAACACGTCTTGGCAAGTGTGACATGCAGAAGTCGAGACTTACCGACCAGGGCCTTGCTCACATCACCGACATCCGAGGAGCAGAGGGTACTGGAGCCCAACAGCAACGGGATCCTGGAGGAATGTCCATAGCATGCTGGGTGGATTCTCATAGACATGGTTCCACCGTGAAGTAGCTCATGGAAGTTGGAAAGTCACCGTTGAGCGTCTGCTTACAATGGATGATAATCGAGGAGGTGGAGAAGAAGGTCCAGTGGCCACTCCACCCCCAGTCTGGGCCCTTTCCCTGCTGATGTGAGCCAGCTTTCCAGCATGAAAACAGATGGAGAGAGTGTGAGCAGGATGGGTGGCATGCGTGGAATGTTTGTGTGGTGAGCGGAGCCATGGATGGGGTGAGGACACGAGTTCGAGAGGATATGAGCCTGATGGAGATGTGAGAGTGTGTGTGAGAGTTAGTGGTGTTGTCCCTTGAGGTGTGAGATCCCTATAGACGTGTGATGGGTTTGAGAGTGTGAGAGTTGAGAGTGATGAGAAGGGTGATTTACCCTGGCAGAACGAAGGAGACCATTCATCCTCTTGCGACACTGGGTGTATGCCCTCTTTTGCAGGGCGTTGGCGCTGACCACCACTGCTACGTCTCCCAAGCCAGATTGGTCATGTTGCTGCCCATCCTGCAGCCAGAGCGGGGGTAGAGAATATCACGATGGGCCTCCACTGCGTCCAATAGGCGCCTCATTGATCCTGAGGGCTGCCGTCTTCTTGCCTTTGTGCAGCAGTGCTGAGCTGGAAGCACGAAGAGGTGTGCTCGCGGCTGCACTTTAAACATAACGCCTGGCGTGATGAAGTGGCGAGGTGACGGCATGTTTCCCGGGAATGTATAATTAATGTGGCGGGATTGGGATGATACAGGGTGAGAAGCCGCCATTGCAGCCGTCGGGTAAAATGTCGTTTCTCCCACCTGCTACCTTGCTTAGTGCAAATCTGGGATGATTCCACCTGCTGTCCTTCAGATGTGATATTAAACCAAGGTTCTCTGTCTGCTAAGGTGAGTATAAATGATCCAATGACATGCTTTTAAGAACAGAAGGGGAAGTATGCTGGCCATTTATCCCTCCACCAACATCTCCAAAACATATGATCTGGTTAGTTATCTCATTTGCTGTTTGTTAGATCTTGCTGTGTGCTGAGGTATTTACCCACATAATAGCAATGACTACACTTCAAAAAGTATTTCATTAGCTATGAATTGCTTTGCATCTATGTGCAATATAAATGCATGTTCTTTCTTTATTCCAGCTGGCCTTAAGTTGTTCAAAGTATAATTCTTACTCTTTTAACCAGAAGGTACCACCTGTGCCCTGTGGGATCTTCAAAACACTCGGTATGTCTTATGTGACCACATATATAGGAAGTGTCTCCAGCTCAAACTCAGGATTTCCAAGCTTTAGGGAAGCTGGAGTAATAACAGAACATCAGGGAGGATGAAAGTTTCCTGGATTGTATGATCTAGGAGATGGTCATCCCACTGACAGTGAGAGGTCAAGATATTAGGTGGGTGGCCATCTGGGAGAGTAGGAAGAGGAAGATAATACAGTACAGGAGTCTTCAGGGTGGATGCCACTCTCAAACAGGTATTCAGTATTACAGACTGCTGTGAATGATGATACCCTGAAGGAGTGCAGCCCAGGCCATGGCACCAATGGGCAAGGAACTGTACAGGAGGGAACAGAAAAGTGCAGAAATGCAGCTGTTATAGGAGATTCCATAGTTAGGGAGACAGACAGGAATTGTTGTAACCATCATTGTGAGTCCCGCGTGCCGTGTTGCCTCCCTGGTGCAAGGGTTAAGGACATAAGGGGAAGTGAGTGAGTCAGAAGCTGTGGTACACATTGGTACCAATGACACAGAGTGCAGATATTGAAGTCCTAAGGTCAGATTTTAATGAGCTAGGGAAGAAGTTAAAAAGTAAGACCTTGAGTGTAGTAATCTCTGAATTACTCCTAGTGCCACATGCTAGCCAGAGGAGAAATAGGAAGATAGGGAGGATCAAAGCGTGCTTGAAACATGGTGCAGTGGGGAGGGCTTCAAATTCTTGGAGCATTGGGACCAGTTGTGGGACAGAAGGCACCTATTTAAGGGACGCGTTGCACTTCAACAGAACTGGGACAAATGTCCTTGCGGGGAGATTCACTAGTGTGGTTGGGGAGGGTTTAAACTAAATTGACAGGGATGGGTACCTGCATATAGAAATAGAAAAGAGGAGTAAGGTGCATGAAGTGAGAATGTTGGACAGTACAAGAGAAGGAAGTAGTGCCATATTAGATAGGACTATGCGAAGGTAGGATTACAATGCAAGATGGCAGCAAGTCATGGTAGATGATTGTTTTTTGGACTCAAGGGTGGTAGACAGTGATGTTGCACAAGGGTCTGTGCTAGGACCACTGATTTTTTTGCTATATATAAATGACTTGGTTCTTGTAATACAGAGTAAAATATCAAAATTTGCCAATGATACCAAAGTTGAAGGAGTGGCAAACAGTGAGGAAGATAAATATTACCTGCAACAGGACATAGGTAGGCTAGTCAAATAGGCAGACTAGTAGCAGATGAAATTTAATACAGAGAAGTGTGAGGTGATGCATTTTGGAAAAAAGAGAAAGGCAAGGACAGTATAGACTTAATGGCATAATCCTAAAGTGTGTGTAAGAACCGAGGAACTTGGGGGTGCATGTGCATCAATCTTTGATGGTGGCAGAACATATTGAAGGATTGGCTAGCAAAGCATATGGAACCTTGGGCTTCATAAATGGAGGCATTGAATACAAAAACAGAGAAGTCATGCTCAATCTTTATAAAGCTCTGGTTAGGCCCCAACTAGAACATTGAATCCAGTTCTGGTAACCACATTTTAGGAAAGATGTGAAGGGGGTGCAGAGGAGATTCATCAGAATGTTTCCAGGAATGAGGGATTTTATCTAGAAGGTTAGGTTGGAAAGGCTGGGGTTGTTCTCCTTGGAGCAAAGGAGATTGAGGGGATAGTTGATGAAGTCTACAAACTTATGACAGGTTTAGAAAAGGTAGACAAAGAAAAGTTATTCTTATTAGCTGATGGTACAAGGACTAGGAGACACAGGTTTTGGGCAAGAGGTGCAGGGGGAATGTGAGGAAGTACTTTTTTATGCAGCAGGTGGGAATGACCTGGAACTCAGTGCCTATGAGTGTGGTGGAAGTGGAAACAATCAATGATTTCAAAAGGAATTTGGATGGGTAATTGAAGGAAATAAATTTGCAGGTCAATGGGGGAGAGGGTGGGGCAGTGAGACTGACTGGATTGTTCAGCGGGGAGCTGGCATGGACCCGATGAGCCAAATTGCCTCCTTCTGTGCCATAAATGACTCTGGCTGGCATTTCAGCGGAACCTGCCGCAGGTAATGCAGTGGAGCAGCCAAAAGTGACTTTAGCGGGACTGGACGATCCTGGCGTTGGGCAGGGCTGGAAAATCCTACCCTATACACTCTATGACTTCACATTAACTGATATCAATTTTTATCTGTCACCTTTTTACACATTCCACCTTCTTATCAAAATGCCCTTGGCCTGTCTCCTACTTTAGCACCGTCTGCAAATTTGAGCAGTAAACAGAAGCAGTTCCAGACAGAAATCTGAGGGAAACAGCTATCCGCTTCCAACTGCTCTGCGAAAATAGCGTAACCCATATACTCCTCCCTTCTGATCAGTTTTGAATCCAATTTCCTGCTCTCTCCTAATCCTTCAATAGTCATCTGCATAGTAACTTTACTATTTTCTATCAACATTGCTGCTATAGCCTGACCCTGCTTGTTATGTCTGATCTGTGGATAGACAACAGCCTACCACATGTACCACTAAAAGTCTTGCTCCAAAAACTTCTTTGTCTCTTTAATGTGTAAATTTGAGCTGACTCCAGTTCTGAGATATTGAGCTCAAGAACTTTCAACTGGAGATGTCCAGGTTAACATCTGCTCGTTGAATTATACATCATTGTCCTGTGCTGCCATTTCTACTATAAATGTTGACTAAGTTATAATTATGTTGTAGTTTATATTTTTCACCTAATTCACTTTCAATTAAACTATTTTTCTCCTCCTGTCTCCACATCCCTTCCCTCTTCCCCTTGCTCTTAATTCTCTGTCTAGCTAAATTTCCATTTTGGGAATGCTGTTCTTAGCCAATACATAGGAAATTTGAACCACTAGGAAATCTGCTCTTAGATGAACCTTGGGGGTGTCAAGATTCCATTTTGAGCACAATCAAGAAATTGCAGTTAAAATGTGCTTGAAATTGTGCTGTGTTTCTGATTGAAGTAACGCTACAAGCTTCTGCCCAAACTAACCTGCATAATCCTGAACATAAAACTTCCCATGAATCAATGCAACAGAGCATTGTTAATGAGTGCAATTGATTAGTGACTGGGAACAGAGCCAATCAGGCCTCACGTTCCTGAGGAGAGTCCGATAAAATACAATGAAAAAATTATCCTTCAGAAGATCAAAAGGTAAAATCACTTTTCTCTCTCCACAAATGTTTTACTGCCATATGTCTTGCCTTTATTGTTTTAAGAGCATTGATCTGATTTATCTAAATTCATTTTACTTGTTGCAATTGAGGTTTATAGGATTGTTATGTTTTGGGACTGTGTCTTTAATTTAAGATAAAATGAAGGAGTCCATGTGACCTGTTCTAAAGTCTGCCTGACAGTAAGCCTGAGGGGTTTGATTATTAGAGATTAAAGGGGGCCCAGGTTATTTTACTGGGAAGAGGGTGAAAGGTGTTTACACTTGGAGACACTGGCAGCAGCCTGTGTGCTACCAGTGGATAGACTGTGAGTCTCCAAAGTCTCAGAAAAGCATTGAGAATGTCATGTTGCAAACAGTTGTGCTTTAAATTGTCCATTTGCTTCCAAGATAAGAGAATTGGGGTCTCAAGGATAGCTACTCAGCACTTCTATCTGGATACAAGACCCGTGTGATTCACATTGACACGGAGATGGGCTTGAAAAGGGAGAGAGTCTAAGATTTCCCTGAAAGCTCCCAACAAAGTTAATCTGCCAGGATCTGGGAGAGGGAGAGCAACAAGACGCTATGGTTCATCACGCAGGAATGCAGGAGATAGCTCGCACTTGGATTGAAAAGATCAAATTCATGAGGAGTTAAAATGAGGCTGGAAGATTTGCCTGTCTTGTGCTAGAGGGAGAATCTCCAGGGAAAAATCCTCACTGTAAAAGGCAGTTCTTAGATTAAAATTTCCCAGGCTGAGGGGGTGGCAGTGACGTGGTGGTATTGTCACTGGACAAGCATTCCAGAGACCCAGAGTAATGCTCTAGGGACCCAGGCAGATGGTAAAATTTGAATTCAATAAATACCTGGAATTAAAAGTCTGTTGATGACCATGAAACCACTATTGATTGTCATAAAAACCCATCTGGTTCACTAATGTCCTTTAGGGAAGGAAATTTGCCATCCTTACCTGGTCTGGCCTACATGTGACTCCAGATCCACAGCAATGTGGTTGACTCTTAACTGCCCTCTAAAATGGCCTAGCAAGCCACTCAGTTGCATCAAACCACAGAAAGGTTGAAAAGGAATGGAAACAGACAGACCACCCAGCATCGACCTAGGCACCAGAAACGACAACAGCAACCACAACCCTGTCAACCCTGCAAAGCCCTCCTTACTAACATCTGGGAGCTAGTGCCAAAATTGGGAGAGCTGTCTCACAGACTAGTCAAGCAACAGCCTGACATAGTCATCCTCATGGAGTCATACCTTACAGAAAATGTCTCAGACTCCACCATCACCATCCCTGGGTATGTCCAGTCCCATCAGCAGGACAGAC
Organism: Cetorhinus maximus; assembly: GCF_964194155.1. Lineage (NCBI taxonomy): Eukaryota > Metazoa > Chordata > Chondrichthyes > Lamniformes > Cetorhinidae > Cetorhinus > Cetorhinus maximus. The sequence continues at coordinate 127,056,343 of NC_135884.1, forward strand.
CCAGCAGAGGTGGTGGCACATTGGTATACAGTCGGGAGGGAATTGCCCTAGGAGTCTCCAACATCGTCTCTAGACCCCATGAAGTCTCATGGCATCAGGTCAAAGATGGGTAAGGAAACCTCCTGCCGATTACCACGTACCACCCCCTACTCAGCTGATGAATCAGTGCTCCTCCATGTTAAACACCATTTGGAGGAAGAACTGAGGGTGGCAAGTGCGTGGAATGTACTCAGGGTGGGGAACTTCAATGTCTATTACCAAGAGTGGCTCAGTAGCATCAGTGCAGACTGAGCTGGCCGAGTCCCGAAGGACAGAGCTGCTAGACTGGGGGTGGAATCATGCCAGATTTGAACTGTGTGGTAGCGGGCAGGTAAAATGATATTTTACCCACCGGCCGCAGTGGTGGCTTCTCACACCATATCATCCCAAACCCGCCACATTAATTATGTATTCCCGGGAAACACATTGTTTTGATGGCAGGTGGGCTCTCATACACCAACAAGCCATCACCTCGCCGCTTCATCATGCCGGGCACCATATTTAAAGCACACACCTCTCAGGGCTTCCAGCCCAGGACTGCTGCATGGAAGACATGGCCCTGAAAGGCAAGAAGACTGCAGCCCCCAGGATGCGTCCCTCGAACGTCTTTTGGACACAGTGGAGGCTCGCCATGATGTCCTCTACCCCCGCTCTGGATGGGCAGCAACATCACCAATCCGGCTTGGGAGATGGTGGCAGCAGTGGTCAGTGCCAACGCCCTTCAGAAGATGACAGCCATCCAGTGCCACAAGAGGACGAATTATCTCCTCCTTTCCGCCAGGGTAAGTCACTCTTCTCATCACTCTCAACTCGCACACTCACAAACCCATCACACATCCACAGGGCCCTCACTCACTGCCAGTTCAAGAGGCATCACCATTCACTCTCTCACACACACCTTCATTGTCCTCATCCCGTCCACCACCCACACATGCCAGGCACACTTATCATCTGGACTGGCAATCATCCTGCTTACACCCTCTCCATCTCTATTTATGCAGGACAAACTGGCACACAAGAGGGAGAGGTCGCAGGCCGGTGGGGGAATGCCTGAAATCAAGGTCCTCATGGACTTTGAAAATAGGGTCATCCAGCTGGCCGGTGAGGATCTGGACCGTTCCTGTGCTGACAGTGAGGTCAGTGATGCTCTACCAAATGAGGATCCTGTAGTGCAACATCCATCAAACAACCGTACTATGAGTGATGTGTCCTGTCTTACAGGCCACTGCCGTGCACTATTTACCTCCCCTTGCTTTTGCAGGCACGTCTGCCAAAGAGCTGACGGAGTCAATGACCCAGGGCCTCCAATCAAGCCTCGAAGAAACCTCTGAAAAGGAATCTGAAGGCACCCTCCCTGAAGTCCCATCACAGCGCTCACCCACACCCTCCAGCAGTGCAGAGACACACACCTCGGTGGGACCTAGCTTTAGAGTAGATCGGTGGAGACCCGGGATCACAATCTGGTGAGCACATCACACTTTCTGATCAACAGCAGGTGGAAGCAGGCACTTCCCAGGTGTCCGGCACTCGGGGGACTGCTGGAGGCCATAAATCTGCTGAGTCCGAGTCAGATGACGAGCCTCTGGACTCGGTCATGTCACAGTTGCTGGAGCTGCACAGACAAGCTCGGGAACATCAGGGAGGGATGTCTGCTGCACTCCTCTGATTGCAAGGCACGATGGAGGTGTCCGTCCACTTTCAGTCTGAGGTGATAGCGCCAGCATGCTAATGCGCCGAGGTCAACACTGGTAGGATGGTTGCCATGGAGATCTTGGTCCAGGACATCAGACCTGCGCTGCTGCGCAGGCTCAACTTCATCGCTGATACATAGTTGGCCTCCAACAGTGTGTATGCGAGATGGGTATGGGACAGCTTGATCTCACTCCAGCTACCCCTAATCCTCAAGGAGTCAGCCTGGGGCCCCCAGGCACCCATAGGGAGGAGGATCAGCAGGTGCACCCTCCAGGCCCAGCCATCCAGGTGATGCCGGGAGCATCCAGCCCATCTGACTCCCCTCTTCCTGTGACCTCCACAGCTCCAGCTTCACTGCCACACAACAGGACCCCGAAAGTAGGCCGGGGCCCTCCAGGTCTCCAGATGATGCCCACCAAGGTCATCACAGACAGGGCGTAACAGTCAGCAGGCTGCCTCCACCTCCACTGTGGATGTCCGGGAGCACCAAGATGTAGCAGCAGGGTTAGAAAAGTTATGTCTCCCTGCCTATGGCTCCTTGTTCTGATGAGCAGTGTTTGTGTCACTCAGATGTGAAATCTTTCTGCACAAGATAAAGGCAGGTGTCTCAGTCCAGGGCCTCTTCCCTGTGCTTTGTGCAGCCTTCAGACCAAAGTGATGGTCCAGCCTCACACTCACTAGAAACATTACTGATGCCTGCACCTCGATGGAGCTTGTCATTGCTGCCAGAATGATGTGGACAGGTGTCACAGAGTTCTGTCATTCTCTCTGTGTGCTCTCAGTGCCTTTCAAGGTGGGGCTGGCCCCCATCTATTCAGTATCTGTGACCAGTGACACTGTGCTCCTGAGGGGGTCAGTTGCTGAAGGCTGACAAAGGATCAGGTGCTTTTAAAGTTTCATGGCTGCATCTCCATGATATGACCTTGATCACAGAGCACAAGAGAGCTGCCCTCAGACAAACAGGAGTCAGACATTCACAGAGGCTATGTGAAAATCTATGGAGTGTCCTCACTGCATGTCGTCATCATCCCCCTGCAATCGAGCGAATATTAGGGCCTCCACTGCTTCTCAATGACAGGAGCATTATCACCAAGGTTATGTGCGCTGCCATAAACCAGATTGGATGCAAATGTTCATAGATGCAATGTGAGGATCCATAGTGTCTCCTCACTGCATGTCATCATCATCCTCCACAAATCTAGCAGCTATGAGAGCCTCCCGAGCACACCTGCCTCATCTGGCCAGTGCGAGGGCCTCAGCCCCGTCATCATTGATTTCGAGGACCTCCTCATTGGAGGAGACCTTCAGCTCCTGCATCTCCTCCTCAGCCAGCTCCTCTCCCCATTGCAGTGCCAGGTTGTAATGGGTGCAGCAGGCAATGACAATACATGGCACCCTCTGTGGACTATATTGCAGGGCTCCACCAGACCGGTCCAGGCACCGGAACCTCATTTTCAGCATCCCGATGGTCTGTTCCACCAAGTTGCGAGCTGTAGCATGAGCCTCGCTATAACTTCGCTCTGCTGCAGTCTGAAGCCACCATACGGGTGTCATCAGCCACGTCCTCTGTGAGTAGCCCCTGTGCCCTAGGAGCCAACACTGCAGCCTCTGTGGACTCTGGAAGACGTCAGGGATCTGTAACCAACTGAGAACGTAGGAGTCATGGACACTCCCTAGAAACCATGCACAGATCTGCAGAATGCATTTGTTGGGTCACACACCAGCTGCACATTCAGCAAATGGAAGCCCTTGCAGTTGACATAGTTGACCCCTTGTCGCGACGGAGAACTGAGCACCACGTCGATCGCACCTGAACCTGTGGGAAACCCGAGACCTGGGCAAATCCAATCACTCTTGCATCCTGGCTCTCCTGGTCCCGGGCGAAATGAACAAAGTTGTGTTCCCTAACGGAGATGGCATCTGTGGCCTCATGGATGCACTTGTGGGTGGAGGCTTGTGATATCCCACAAAGGTCACCTGTGGAGCCCTGAAAGGAGCCACTGAAGTAAAAATTGAGCAGCATGGTCACTTTCATGGCCACTGGCAGTGGATGCCCTCCATGTCCCTGTGGCGCCAAATCCTGAAGCAGGTGGCAGATGTGGTTGACCAGTTCCCTAAACATGCGCAGTCTTCGGTGACATTGGTTCTCGCTTATCTGCAGGAATGAAAGGCAACACCTATAGACCCTGGGTCTAGCTAGGCGCTGATGAACGACAGCTCACTGTGGCTCTTCAGCGGCGTGTGCAGGAGTTCCAGCTGCCCCTTCTTCCTGAGGGTGCTGCTCCTCCCTCTGCACAGCCAGCCACTTCTGTCACTCTATTCTCCATCGTCTCCTCTCTCTGTACGCCGCGAGGCACACAATTAGTTCACCAGGCTCCATGCTCCTGATCTACTCCTCCTGCAAGATGAAAGAGAGAAACACATTTGTTACTTTGGGTGAACTAAGAACCTCTCGGTTATGTCTGAAGGCCCCTTAATGCATTGCAGAGAGTGCTGGCCACCACTTGGATGGCCAGAGTTTAGTGTGCTGCATGGCTGCCTGAAACCCCACCCACCTCCGCCCCACTCCACACGACCGATTAGCAGCAGCTTTGCCCACTGGACTGCATGCTGTGCTCTCAGCTTAGGCGCAGGCATTCTCCTAACCCACACTGCAAGGCTACCCTGTTAGCTTGAACCATGGGGGAGACTGGTCCAAACCGGGATGATGACATTGCAAGGGGGCTGTGAGCACCTCCACCAGTGACTGCTCCATGGCCAGCTTTAGCAAGGAGATTGCACAATGTGCACAGTCGTCCAACTGTTTTGTAGTCCACTAAAACGCTCATTGCTTTGCAGTCTGTGCCCAAGGGGTGAAAAGCTCTGGAGCACCTTGGTGGCACTTTCATGCCTCTGCATTGCTTGAGTGGGCAAATAAGCTAGAGACCTGACTCCACATATGTCAATGTGGCTGCATCTGAACTGTTTCAGCTACAGAGGAATGGTCACTTTATATAAGGTTTCCCTAATGCGTGGCCACTTCCCTCCCCCCGCCATCCCGCACGTGTTTGTGCACTACCTTCAACTACAGGGCAGCTCTTGCCCCCTTCTCCAAGTTGCCTCAACCGCAGGGCATCCCTTGCCCCCGCCCAATCCCCACCCCACCAGTGCGCCTCAACCTTCAGGTCCAACAGGCGACCCGGGTGAGCACTGTGCAACATCACTGTGTACTCACCTCCGAGTTCCTCTTAAAGTGCAGCCCACCAAGTGCACGCCTTATATATGCTACTTTGAAACACATTGGCATGAACGATCCAGCGTGGGCAGATGATTCTGGAGGGCTGCCCTTATAATAATATGCAGATGTATTACAGTGAGGATCCCAATGTCCAATGGCTGGAAACACGGGCCGCCATCGACAGGCTGAGCAGACGATCGCAAACTGGTTTCATGAAGTTATGACACCGATTTCTGGCCTTCTCATCATATTTTCCACTCTCACCGCCAAGCACGCCTGACACCAGCGGGCACAGAAAATTCCACCCAGGCGGCAGGTGGTGAGCGAATCAACAAGAGGAAGAGGAAAAAACAGACTTGGCCATCCTCACCAACCTGCCTGCCGCAGATGCATCTGTCCATGACAGTATCGGTAGGATTGACCACCGCACAGTCACTGTGGAGACAAAGTTCTGTCTTCACACTGAGGATACCCTCCATCATGTTGTGTGGCACTACCACTATGCTAAATGGGATAGATTTCGAACAGATCTAGCAACTCAAGACTGGGCAACCATGAGGCGCTGTGGGCCATCAGAAGTAGCAGAATTGTACTCAACCACAATCTGTAATCTCATCAACCGGCATATCCCCCACTCTACCATTACCAACAAGCGAGGGGATCAACCCTGGTTCAATGAAAAGTGCAGGAAAGCATGCCAGGAGCAGCAACAGGCATACCTAAAAGTGAGGTGTCAAGCTGGTGAAGCTATAACACAGGGCTTCTTGCGTGCCAAATGGCATTATCAGCAAGCGATAGACAGAGCTAAGCGATTCCAAAACCAACAGATCAGGTCAATGTTCTGCAGTCCTACCACATCCAGCCGCGAATGGTGCTGGACAATTACAACTCACTGGAGGAGGAGGCTGCACAAATATCCTCATACTCCATGATGGGGGAGCCCAGCACATCAGTGCAAAAGACCAGGTTGAAGCATTCGCAAGAATCTCCAGCCAGAAATGCAGAGTCGACGATCCATCTCGGCCTCCTCCAGAGGTTCTCAGCATCACAGATGCCAGTCTTCAGCCAATTCGATTTACTCCACGCGATATCAAGAAATGGCTGAAGGCACTGGATACTACAAAGGCCCCTGACAATATTCTGGTAATAGTACTGAAAACTTGTGCTCCAGAACTTGCTGTGCCCCTAGCCAAGCTGTTCCAGTACAGCTACAACACTGGCATCTACCCGGCTATATGGAAAATTGCCCAGGTATGTCCTGTACACAAGGAGCAGGACAAATCCAACCCGGCCAATTACTGCCCCATCAGTCTACTCTCCATCATCAGTAAAGTGACGGAAGGGATCATCCACAGTGCTATCAAGCAACACTTGCTTTGTAATAACCTGCTCACTGATGCCCAGTTTGGGTTCTGCCAGGGCCACTCAGCTCCTAACCTCGTTATAGCCTTAGTTCAAACTTGGACAAAACAGCTGAACTTGACATCAAAGCAGCATTTGACCGAGTGTGGCATCAAGGAGCCCTAGCAAAGCTGGAGTCAATGGGAATCAGGGGGAAAGCTCTCCGCTGGTTGGAGTCATGCCTAGCACAAAGGAAGATGGTTGTAGTTGTTGGAGGTCAGTCATCTCAGCTCCAGGACATCACTGCAGGAGTTCCTCAGGTTAGTGTCCAAGGCCCAACCATCTTCAGCTGCTTCATCAATGACCTTCCTTCCATCTTAAGGTCAGAAGTGGGGATGTTCGCTGGTGATTGCTCAATGTTCAGCACCATTCACGACACCTCAGATACTGAAGCAGTCCATGTCCAAATGCAGCAAGACCTGAACAATATCCAGGCTTGGGCTGACAAGTGGCAAGTAACATTCGCACCATACAAGTGCCAGGTAATGGCCACTTCCAACAAGCGAGAATCTAACCATTGCCCCTTGACATTCAATGACATTATAATTGCTGAACCCCCCGCGATCAACATCCTGGTGGTTACCATTGACCAGAAACTGAACTGGACTAGCCGTTTAATTACTGTGGTTACATGAGCAGGTCAGAGGCTGGGAATTCTGTGATGAGTAACTCACCTCCTGACTCTCCAAAGCCTGCCCGCCATCTAAAAGGCACAAGTCAGGAGTGTGATGGATTACTCCCCACTTGCCTGGATGAGTGCAGCTCCAACAACACTCAAGAAGCTTGACACCATTCAGGACAAAGCAGCCCACTTGATTGGCACCCCTTCCACAAATAGTCACACTCCCTCCACCACTGACGCGCAGTAGCAGCAGTGTGTACCATCAACAAGATGAACTACAGGAACTCACCAAGGCTCCTTAGGCAGCACCTTCCAAACCCACGACCACTACCTCCTAGAAGGACAAGGGCAGTAAACACATGGGAACATCACCTGGAAATTCCCCTTCAAGCCACTCACCATCTTGACTTGGAAATATATCGCTGTTCCTTTACTGTCACTGGGTCAAAATTCTGGAACTCCCTCCCTCACAGCACTGTGGGTGTACCTACACCACGTGGACTGCAGCGATTTAAGAAGGCAGCTCACCACCACCTTCTCAAGGGCAATTAGGGATGGGCAATAAAGGCTGGCCCAGCTTGCAACGCCTACATCCTATGAATGAATCTGAAAAAAATAACCTCTCGTGAACAGGTGGCACGAGCAGAAACATGCCATCTGCAAGTTTTTGACCTAGGGCTGTAGTCAATTTTACGAGCAGAGCCTGCTTCAGGTCCAGTGATTTTTTTTTTGGCATTTTTTTGAACCAGGAGCAAGAACGCAAATGTAAGTGGTTTTGGGACATGACCCATGTTTTAAATTCTGTGATTTTTCTTTTTTATTGTGTTGATTTGGCTCAACTCTGCACAGATTGCACTGATTAACTGGTAAAATCACAACCCATCTCTGCTTACCATAACATGAAGACTTAATATCCATTGAGGTGCTTTTATTTTCAATTTTCAACTGTTCTAATGTTAGTCATCCAAGAGAAGTAAACTGTCAAAAGTTATACAGAAATGGTAAGGAGCCAGTTTTAAATTTTCACCTACTTGTTTGAACAATAGGATTCATTGCTTTTATTTATTTTTCTGTAAACATAAATGTAACGAACTCTACACACTCATCACTCTGACATGACATTAGGGATATTCGAGTTTCTGATTATGCCAAATTAGAACTACGAGCATATATTATTTCTATTGTAATGAGCGTCCATTGGGAATCATTGCAGAGGATTGTGTGAGCTGCTTCAAGGTATATCACCTTATATTATTCACATGATGCTGGAGGTTTGAAGAGGACTTTTGAAATGAATCAGGAAACTTCCTAGGACAATTTGTCAAGACTTCACAAACTTTATAAATATTGATTCATTATCTATCAATATCTATTTACCTATGCATTTTGGCTGCTGCTCCGAGCCTGAGCCCATCAATCTATTTCCATTTTTGCTCTGTCTTTTTAACTCCTTTTCTCTTTACCCCTCCTGGATTCTCTTCTGTTGCCATGAATCCTTTCACTTCTCCACTGTCAGGTACTTTGCCCTCCCAATTTGCCATCCCAACTCCAGTATTCCTCAGCCTCCCTGCTCTCTTGCTGCCACCTCAGGGTTGACTCCCTCTTGGTTAATCCTACATCTTCCCTCTGAGCCTCCCTTGGCGTCCTCTGATGGGCTCATTGAGGCACTTGATGCTGGCTCATTATGAGCAACACCCAAATTGCCCCATCCCACTCTCTTGTTGCCATTCCTATCCAATGTGCCCACTGGAGGCTAACCTGGCCAATCTTCTTCCTGTCTAACCCACCCTTCCCACTGCTGATCATGTGGACTCTGCCAGTGGATCAGCTCATACCACTCCTCTATCTATCCCCATCCAGAATGTCTATTCATTTGTGAATAAGGCCCTTGTCATTCATGAAATTATTATGGATGATTTCATCAACATCATAGTCTTAATGGATCACCTTGGCCTGACCCCCTGCTCCTCTGGCATGCTCTTCTCCTTTGTGCATCTCACCTTTTCCATCCCATCGGGATATCTTCACTGCTACTGCCACAGCCCCTGCACCGAGTAACTTGTCATCCTTGGTGATTCAAACTCCATCTCAACTCATCATGTTTTCTCTCCTTTGAGTTTATTCTTATCCTCCCTAAAATCTCTCCCTCCATGTAAACTTCTCAACCTACATTCAAGGCCACCCCTTGATCTTGCCACTTCAAGTGGTCTTGCTAGTCCCATCGCATCAATGACAGAGAAGGCCATCTCTGATTACTTTCTTGTATCACTCACCACTCACATTCTCCTTCCACACCCTAACCCTACCTCCAATATCTATATCGAGAAAAAAAATCGTGCTCGTCCACTAAAGTTGCTCAGTATTGCAGGATCCTGGAATACAAAGATACCCCCAGCTGCTTTTCCCTACTGCAAGCTGTCTTCTTAAACTTCTCTCCCCATCCCCTCCACCCTCACGTCCAACGAGTGCGAGAAGCTTATGGACTTCTTTGTCACTAAAATCGAGACCATCCAATCAGCTGCTTCTGCTGTGTCCCTCCCTTCTACTAGCCCACCAGGCCAATCTTCCTCTAATGATCACCGCTGCCCTAACGTTGAACCTTCTCTAGTTTCTCTCCTATCAACCCTCTCAGCAGAATAATATTGTTTGTTACACCATATATTGTTCTTGCCCTTACAAAAGAGCATAGCATTTGCCCTATTGAATAGTGCCATGCAATATCCACTAACTCAGATGGATAATTGCCAACGGCAATCAGAAACATAAAAAAGAAATTGATCCTATCATATTGTGCAATGAATTGTCCGATTCAAGCCCAGAATGATTGATCTTTCGCCAAATTTCTTTAAATAACATTTTTCCAGTGTTGCCTTCAAAGGTTTTCTGTTAGCAGATAATCCCCCATGAATCTGTAAGTGGTCAGATGTAACATCATCCCTGTGATGTTGTTTAAACTATTTACTGTAATAAACTGTCTTTTATATCCAGTTATTTAGGGAAACAATAATGAGATAAATTTGAATTTCAAGATACACAGTAGTTCAATTTAGAGGACCGGTAACTCGTTTTCCACGTAATGATCTGTTATAGAAATAACAGGTAGAACCTTAGAATCGTACAGCACAGAAAGAGGCCATTTTGTTCATTGCCCTGTGCTGATTCTTTGAAAGAACCCTCCAATTTAGTCCCACACCCCCGCTTTTGCCCCATAACTCAGGAAATATGTCTTCTTTGAGCACAAGTCACATTGCCTTTTGAAGCTTCCTATGGAACCTGATTCCACCACTCTTTTATTTAGTGCGTTCATGAACTTTATCCTCTGTATGAAAAATGCTCTTCTCCTTTTCCCTCCAGATCCTTTTCCAATTATTTTAAATCTATGACCATTGGTTACTGTTCCACTTGCCAGAGGAAACCGTACCTCCCTACCTGTTCCATCAAAATCCAGCATAATTTTGAAAATCTCTGTTAGGCCACCCCTTGATCTTCTCTGCTCTAAGGAGAGCAATCCCATCTTCTCCAATCTATCCACATAACTGAACGCTCTTATCCCTGGTAATCGTCCTCTATACCTCTCCAAGACTTTGACACCCTTCCTTAAGGGTTTGTGCCCAGTTTTGTACTCAACTCTCCAGTTGAGACCTAACCAGTGATTTGTAAGGGCTTTGCAAGTCTTCCTTCTTTTTATATTCAATGCCACATTTGCAAAGCCGAGTATCCCACATACTTTCCCAACTACCTCATCAACTTGCCTGTCACTTCAAAGATTTGTGAATATGCATCTCTGAGTCACTCTGCTCACCCACACTCCTGAAAATAGTATAATTTCGATTATACTGCCTCCCCATATTGGTTCTCACAAAATGCATCAATTCACAAATATCCCCTTTATGTTGCTCATTTCACCATTCGTGTCCTCCGGAAGTTGATGACTGAATGAAGGGAAGACTGAATTTGGTGGTTGTCAAGCTAATTACTTTGCCATGACTAAATCATATGCCTGCCTTTTGTTTTCTAGGGCCTTAGTATGTAGAGCTTAAGATGTGAGGATGATTCTTCAGAAGACCTCATTCCTCCTGAGTGTGCACAATCATAGGATATACTGTACACCCATGTATCAGCATAAATACTTGCACTTTGCTGATTCAAAATTGACAAATGAGCACAAGCAGACATCGTTGGCAGGGACAGCTCTGTAAACTCTGAGTCAGGGGTGCAATCCTCTCTGAGCCCTGTCATTGCTTTTCCGTCTGTTCATTCTGTCTCCTACTACAAGACACTTCAGAATGGTCTAAACATCTAAAACATTGTTTAAATTGTCAAATGTGTGCTCTATTATATTACTTCCTCATACTGCACCTTTTTTTTGAGGGCTAACTGAGGTTTTGCATTAGTGTAAGCAGCCAATCTGTGAGTGAGTAGCCCTATTAACCAAGACCATCCAACTTGTTTCCTCTCTCAAATATTTGTAGAAGACATATGCATGGTGAAAATTTCCCAGAAAGCAGGCAGTTACACACCAACACATGAAGTAAGTAAGTAATCCTATCGACAAACAAAAAGGAGGTAATTGTGATAAGGCCCACAGAAAGGCATACAATCAATACCACTGTGCACTTGAGAAATGCAGTACTTCTGAAACAAATGTGTTTGCCTGTCCAACTGCTGCTGCTTACCATTGTTGAATTGCATATTTGGAGACATGTGCTGAATGAAGCACATTACCTTCAATATGTACTGCACTGCATGCTGACTGATTCAGTGAAGCCTCCAACTGGTGAATAAATGGGCCTGGATGTATAGAGATTTAATGCCTCAGGTCAGTCTCTGCATCTCTCTTGCCATATTTTCCTGTTCATGTTTCTTGCCTTCCAACAAATCCATTAATGGACATGATGTTGCACTCATGCTGTTTGTTGTCTCCTTTTTCCAATAGCCCTAAGCTCTTTGTAAGTCTAATGATTATATGATTTTTGCCTGCTCCCATAGATGCTTTTATTGCTGGCGAAAATAAGTCTGATAAAATTATTTGCGAGAAAAGCACCTTTGTTAAGATTTTGTAAGTTTTATCAAACTGATGCTAGGTTAAAATACAAAAGCATCATTGATGTACTATTTTGTCTCAATTACATCATTTATGAGTTACACTATTTTACTCATGGAGTAATTTTTAAAATGTGCTTGAAGGTTAATACAAGGGACATTAACCTAAATTCAGAAATTTATTCCTTAACACATTTAACACATGTATTACCCCAACTTTCAGAATACATTGGACTTCTGCTTTAAGGGTCAGAATCTTCCATTCTGGAGTTTAAGTTAAGAGGAGGGAACGGAAGTGAGTGTGATGTCCACTCGAGGATGGGACAGCTGGCCATGTATACTGGTCAGCTTATTAGATATGCATGCGTGAGGAGCTCAGTGAACCTTGCAGCAGGGCAGGCAGGAAGTCATCGCAAACACCCTTACCTCATCAGCTCAAAGGTCCCGAGTCTATATATAAAGAGAATGTGAACTACCATTCCCTCACTGGAAGTCAGGAGCATCAATCTGGCTGTCATTCTAGAGGGGGGAACCTACTTCAGATACCAGAATGTCGAGAGCACAAGAGTGGTCCATGGTTCAGTGATGCCTCGGTGCAGGTGCTCTTCCAGACTATCTGGGTAAGGCGGGAGGTCCTGTTCCCCACAGATGACAGGAGGACGCCCTCCCATCAGACCATGGCACAGCCTGGATGGAGGTAGTAGCACAGGTCAGCACCACTGGGGCCTACAAAAGAACTTGGGTGCAGTGCTGAAAAAGGGTGAATGATCTACAAACATACAAAAATATGAAATAGCAGCAGAAGTAGGCCATTCAGCCTCTTGACCCTGCTCTGCCATTCAATAAGATCATGACTGATCTGTTTGTGTTTCGAATTCCACATTCTCATCTGCCCCCAATAACCTTTGATTCCTTTGCCTAAGAAGAATCTACCTCTGCCTTAAAAATATTCAATGACTCCACCACCTTCTGAGGCAGAGAGTTCCAAAGTTGCACAACCCTCTGAAGGAAAAAAATTCTCCTTTTCCCTGTCCTAAAAGGGCAACCGCTAATTTTAAAACAGTGCCCCCTAGTTCTGGACTCATTCACAAGAGGAATCCTTTCCACATCCACCTTGTCAATACCGTTCAGGATCTTATATACTTCAATCAAGTCACCCCTCATGCTTCTAAACTCCAGTGGAAACAAGCCCAGTCTGTCTAAGCTTTCCTCATAAGACAACCCACTCATTCCAGGTATCAATCTAGTAAACTTCCTCTGAACCGCCTCCAATGCATCTACATCCTTCCTTAAATAAGGAGACCAAAACTGCACACTATATTCAAGATGTGGTCTCGCCAATGCTCTGTATAACTGAAGAATAACATCCTTACTTTTATGTTCAATTCCTCTCAGAATAAAGGATAGCATTTCCATGAGCCTTCTTAATTACTTGCTGCACTTGCATACTAACTTTTTGTGACTCACGCACTAGAACATGTAGATCCTTCTGCACCTTGGAATTCTGCAGCCATTCTCCATTTAAGTAATATTCTGCTTTTATATTATTCCTGCCAAAATGAACTACTTCACATTTCCCTACATTATACTCCATGTTGCCAGATTTTTGCCCACTCACTCAACATATGTACATCTGTCTGCAACCTCCCTATATCCTTTTCACAATATACTTTCTTACCTATCTTTGTGTCATCTGCAAATTTAGCCACCATGCCTTCACTCCCCTCATCTAAGTTATTGATATAAATTGCAAAAAATTGAGGCCCCAGGACAGACCCCTGCGGGACTCCACTCGTCACATCCTGCCAATCAGAAAAAGACCCATTTATGCATACTCTCCGTTTTCTGCCAGCCAGCTAATCTTCTATCCATGCTAATATATCCCCTACCCCTTGAGCTTTTATCTTCTGCAATAACCTTTGAATAACCTTTGAATAGAGAGGTTATATTTGCTACTTTCCAGTCTGATGGAACCTTCCAGAATCTAGCGAATTTTGGAAAATTAACACCCAACACATCTACTACCACAGTAGCCACCTCTTTTAAGACCCTAAGATGAAGTCCATCTGAACCTAGAGACCTGTTAGTCCACAGTTCCATCAGTTTGCTCAGCATTGCTTCCCTAGTGATTGTAATTTCCCCAAGTTCCCCTCTCCCTTCCACCTCCTGATTTACAGCTATTACTGGAATTTCAAAAAATATCCTCTATATATGCTGCACTCCGCATGAGTACGTGGCACCGTCTAGTCACTGCAAAGTGACATTCATAAGGGCATCAGGCAGTGTAACTACAAGTGCAGAGGAATATCAAATAGGAGGATCACGTGCAGGACTCAGCAGCAGATCGAATATGTGGACGGAATGTGGGGCAGCTACTTCATGTTGCCAATGTTGTACCAATTGCAGAACAGTGCACTTGTTAATCACTTACTAAAGAGGGCTCAGGAGTTGGTATAGGTATGCATGCTCCTAAACTTCTCATGTACCCATTGGGATGATACTTAATCCTTCTGCCTGTCTGCAGGAAAAATACACACACAACAAGAGGGCGTGATCCTAGACTAGCATCGGGTGCCAGATATTCAGATCCTAACCCTATTCGAGGAGGATGCTGCAGATATAGCTAGGAAGGACCAGGACCATGCCTGAATGAATGGAGAGACAGGACTCTCACAAGAAGCTAGTGAGGATGCTCCAGACTGCAGTTGTCTGATGCGCCGACAGAGTGAGACATTGTTTAGATAAGGGAGTGTGCATAACCATCAGCTAATCCTTTCTCTTCTCCGGTCCATGTACCAGCAAGCAGGCCAAGCAGAAGAGAAGCCAGCCCATCTCCACCTCCACCCCCAGCTCCACCTCCACCACCACCTCTGAAGATGATGATTCTCAATCCTCAGAGGATAGACCGTCACAGCATTAACCTGCACCCTCCATCAGTGCAAATACATTCACTTCGGTGGGTGCATGTTCCAGACTAGGCTTGGGGTCACAATCTGGTGAGCACATCATAGACACTGGTCCACAGCTGGCAGAGGAAGTGACAGCTGATGTCTCTGACACTGGGAGGACTGCTAGTGACCAGGCCCCTGCTGAACTCCATGCAGATGATGAGCCCCTGGAATTGGCCATAAGAGACATGTTGAAGGTGCAGAGGCAGGCAGGGGAACATTGAGCAGGGTTGCCAGAGGCCATGTGCAGACTGAACCGAAGGCTGGAGGAGTTCTTTGACGTTTTGTTTGCTGTCATGGCTCCAGCATACGAGTGCTTGGCTGCCTCCATGGAAAGGGTAGCGGATGCCTTGGAGACCCAGGTCCAGCAGAACACACAGTAGCTGGATATGTGCTCTTATCTGCACTGCATTGCTCTAGCCATGGCAAGGCGAGAGGGGACAAACTGTCTCAACCTCCCTCTAGGTGCCTCTTCTCCTCAAGAGAGGTGCCATCTGCACCCACAGGGAGGAGGAGCACCAGCAAGACACCTTTGGGGCTTCATCCCAGGATACGTCAAGGGTGCCCTGCAGCTTCACCTCCCCTCTGCCAGTGACCCCATCGCTTCCACAGGTCAGGCCGAAGAGGGCGTACTCACACCTGTGCAGGAGACCCTTAGCAGGCCGGAACCCTCTAGGCTTCAGACCACCAGAGGACACCTGCCAATGTCATCACAGTCAACAGGACAGCAGGCTGCCTCCACTTCAGCTGCGGATGTCAGGGCTGCACTTAGACGTAGCAATAGATAAAGAAATCGTAGCAATAGATAAAGACATTTTGAAGGCACATAGGTGGCACAGGTGTCCAATCATTGTATGTGTGACTTACAATTCTAATTATATGTTTAATTGCACTGTGTTTAGGTTTGCTGTATTTTCATTATGCTGCTAGTTGCCGCCATGGTCACTGCAAATTAAGGACATTGCACTTTGTTCCCAATCAGATTCCAATGATGGTTCTAAAGTTACACCATTTATTGTTTCACACCATCAGTAGAGTCATTACTGAATATCCTGACATGAGTACGTTTCAGCCTTGGCATGCATGTGCAGCCGAGGCATGCATCAGGCAACCCAGCAGGTATTGCTCGCCCTGTTTTCAGCCCCCTGAGTATGCTGTCTACATAGCAGTTGCAGCCACGTCATTGCCTGTCCTGCTGGTGTCCTGCTGTGAGATTTGAGGAGGATGAAAAGAGGCCTCAAGGAGAGTCCGACAGGCTAAATTAGTGGCCAGGAACATGGCAGATGGACTAAGAGGGCCAAAAACGTGAGGCTGAGGAATAGAAAACCAGGGTCTTTCCTAGACATTGAGATAATGAGAGGTGTGGGCGGCCAAACGGACCTGGCTGCCCTTGTTCAAAAGTAACTGTAAATTAACATGCAGGTGCAGCCAGAAGTAAGGAGGCAATTGGCAAGTTGCTCTTGATTGCAGGAGGGATTGTGTCAGATTAAAGAGGCCTGGTTGCAGTTGACTACAGCCTTGGTGAGAGCTCACCTGGAGTATTGTGTGATCTGTTCATCTCTTTACCTAGGGAAGGATAGCCCTCCCATCAGGTGATTGCAACCAAGGTTCACCAGGCTGATTCCAGGGACTGTGGGATTGTCTTATGAGGTGAGAATGAGGAGAATGGGCCTGAATTCTCAAGAGTGCAGAGGACTGAGAGGCTATTTACGTGAAGCATAAAGAACTTTTACAGGGCTCTGCATGGTGGATGCAGAAAGGATGTTTCTCACGGCTGCGGTGTCCAAAACAAGGGCTACAGTCTCAAGGTAAGAGGTAGGGCATCAAGGACTGAGATGTGTAGGAATTTCAACACTCAGGGAGTAGTGAGTGTCTCCACCCCATACAGCAGTGGAGGCTTTATCATTGAGTGTGCGCAATCAGTAGATCAATGTATTTGTAGCGAACAAAGATGACAAGGGATATGGGGATATTGAGGGAAATCAGTGATCAGCTATAAGAACAGCCCTGATCAAGGTGAATGGTGGAGCATTCTCAAGGTGCCAAATGGCGTACTCATGCTACTCTTTCCTATGTTCCTATGTCTCTGGGTCTGCCTGACAGAATTCTCTGCAACGTATTGTTCCCATTTGGAGCAGGTGTCAGCACAACATGAGTGCATCCCTGTCGAGATAAGGCTGCATGTTGTTTCTAATGTGGCATGCGTATCGGCTTGCTGCAGCTAAGGGACAGGTTTATTTTTCCTTCCAGGTGTCCGAGGTCGCAGGGGTACGCAGTGTTGTGCAGGTACTGTTGCACACATTTAGCACAAGGGGAATGTCTGTCCATCCAGATGGGCGCATGCAAAGGATCAGTCTACCAGCAGAGCTAACGTGAAATAGTGCTTTTTATTTCAGCCAAGATAAAACAAGGTCAATGAAAGTAGACCATAATGTTCGCCTCAAATAGGGAGCTGCAGCCTCTCAGCCAGCAGAGGATCAAAAACCAAAGTGTAAAAGGTATGTATAGGTAGCTCACTCGGCTGGAAATTTGTTAGCTATTAGATTGTCACGGGTCTGTGTGCCTTGCAGCAACATTGCCCCAGCTTCTGCCTGTCCATCTGCAATATCCTTGCCCCTGTCCTCACCATCGCCTTCCTCATCACTGGAGGAGACATCTCGGTCCTCCACCTCTCCCTCTGCAAGGACATCCCCCCTTTGTTGCATGGGGTTGTGCAAGGTGCAGCATACCACAATGATCCAGGACACTCTCTGGGGAATATTGGAGTGCTCTGTCTGAATGGTCCAAGTATCTGAATCTCATTTTCAGCAAGCTTATCGTCTTCACTGGTGGCCCTTGTGGAGGCACGTGTGGCATTGAACCTCTACTCAGTGGCACTTTTCAGATTCTGAACAGGTATCATCAGCCAGGTTTTCTTTTCTTGGGGTATCCCTTGTCTCCAGTGAGCCAGCCCTACAATCAACGCAGTGCATCTAGACTTGTGGCACTTGCAAGTGGTTGAGAATGTCAGCATTGTGAGAACTCCCTGGGTAGCGTGCACAAACCTGGAGGATTTGCTTGCTGTGATCACGTATCAGCTGAACATTAAAAGAATGAAAACCTTTTCTGCTGATGAATACAATGGCTGCGCCCAGGGAGCTCTCAACGTCACATGTGTGCAGTCTATAGCCCCTTGCATTTGCAGGAATCCTGTGATTGCTGCAAAACCCAATGCTCTGGTCGCCTGGCTCTTGGGATCCGAATGGAATTTCACAAATTCACGTGCTATACTGAAGAGGACGTCTGTCACCTCCCGGGTGCACTTGTGCGTCACAGACTGGGGTCTCCGCAGAAGTCCCCAATAGACCCTTGGAAGGAGCCACTGGCAAAGAAGCTTAGGGCCCTTCAGCTTTAATGTCACCGGCATGGGATTGCCTCCCAGTCCTTGTGGATGCAGACCCTCATTGAGCAGCTGGCGTATGTGATTAACCACATCCCAGCATACCCTAAGGCACCTCCGGCATTGCCTGTCACTCATCTGGAGTAGCAACACCACCTGCGATATATCTGCTTTTGGGCTTATACTCGCCATCACACTGGCCCCTGGTTGCCAGCATCCTGTGCTTCTTGAGGATCTGCCGCTGCTGCTTCATGCTGCTCTGGCTGTTGCTGCTTCTGGCCCTGGGCCATCCTTCACCAGTTCCACCTCAGCTGGACTATGGCCAGTAGAAGGGCAGGGTAGCCCCCTGTACCTAGGAGATCCTAGCAAGCTTGGAGAACATGGTTCTCCTCCAGTTGACTCATAATTATTAGGGTGTACCTTTAGTTGACCAATTGTCTCATCATTAACTCCACCCAACCAAAACGATCCTCCTCCCACTTCAGAGGATCGGACTTTCAGAACGACTGTGTTTCAAAGAACTCATTTAAAAAATGGTGCACATCACATTTCAGACCCACTTTGCCACCTTCCACCCTTCCCCTGTCACCCACCAACATCTCTCCCATCACCCTTGACCCACCCAATTCCTCTCCCTTCTGTTACCCTTGAACTTCCCCCCATTACCCTTGAGCCTATGTCACCTTCCACATGCCTTCCCTCCCCCCTGAGCCATGTTACCATCCCCCATGCCCACCCTGACCCTGACCCCTTCCATTATCCATACCTCCTGTTTTGTCTATTTCCTTTATCCACCCCCCTCGCCATGAGACCATTTGCTACTCAGCTATGACCTCAAACCTGCCATTCTACTGCATCCCACTCCCCCCTCTCACTGTGACTGTTCCAACTCTCTCCTTGCCCTGGACAGTCTGCCTTCCCCCCTGGCTCCCTCGCTGCCCTGGTCAGCCTGCCTGCCTTCCTTGCTCCCTTCCTGCCCTGGACAGTCCATCTCCACCCCCCCCCACCCCCCACCACCCCGGAAACCCTCCCACCCTGCCCCACTGACCCTTGCGCCTTTGCTCGGGCCTAGTTCCACCCTTCCCCTCTGACCCTGCATCTCTTGTCCAGCCTCCTTGACTCTTGCCCAGTAGTTTTTATCCTCCTTCCCTTGGTCGCCCTTCATGTACCTTGGAGAGCCAGAAGAACACTGCAGAAAGAGGGCAAGGTAGTGGCTACTCACTCCAAAGCACAGGAGGATGACTACCACGCCTGGTGCAAGCCACTTACATGCAGTTATGCATCTGAGGGCACGATTTTCTTGCTCGGGGATAACTTAATTTGGAGGGGGAGCTTAATTCTGGTGAGCTGGTCTTTTAACGAGATTGCATGAAATGCAGATTCCTGCAAAAGGGCTTTCTGAAGCTTGCCTTCAGGAATTTCAACCTGTCTTTAAAGTTCTGAGAACTTAATTGCAAAAGTTCATCCTGCCGTCGGGATTCTGAATTTTAGCCTCCAGTGGCATTAAGTTCCCCTGCCTGCCTTTCTTCCCACTCCCAGCAGCAGCAGAAGAACACACCCAAAGAATTTGATTCTTTATTTCCCACCCACCACACAATCAAAGAATCCTTCGGCAAATAGGCAAAGGCTATTCAGCCTCAGTCAGTAAAGAGCTGGCCCCCCAGCTTCAACAAACTATTAAAATTGTTAAGTTTCTGCCAGGTGTAAAATTGAACCCACCCCAAAAAGAAAACAAAAGGAAGCATACTGTGATATTTGCACTTATCGTCTATGATTTTTTTTTGTAAAAGGGCATTTTAGTTAAAAAGCAGTGTTATATAAAAAACCTGGCAGTTTAGTCCCAGATGTAATGCCCTCTGGTGTAGAATAAGGAATAAATGAAACTTCTGTTTTTTACACAGGAAGTTGGGGTTCAGAAGCAGATAGCTGTGTGTATGTGTGTTTGTGTGTGTGTGTATTCTTAATTGTTAAGAAGTGACAAAACACTTCACATACCTTGCTACATCTGTAAATTAATTAGTAAAAGGTTTTGATGAATCATGTTTGTTCATTTTTTGTACCGAAATCACTGAACCGATAATGTTGGTTTATATATTAACCCTGCAAACCTCAGCTGTAATTATTGAGGGATAGCCCAAAACTCTATAGCTGCTCTTGAGATCTAGAGATAAATACAAATCTATTACCACAAGGTTCATGTTCTGCCAAATGATTAAATCAAATAGATGATGGGCAATCTCCTTGAGAATTAGAAAAGCTAATTGTGGAACAAAGGGTACTATATATGGAAGTTAATCAGCTAAAAAGTAACAGTAGCAATAATATGCAACAGCCTACAGCTATGAAAAGTGTTATTCAGTAAAACACAACATGATATTTTTGGCCTGGACTGTACCAGCTGCAGCTCAGATAGAAAACTCTTTCTGTTGTTGTATAAAAGCTTTAAATTCTTTTGAAAAGAGAATGAGCTTTCCATGGCAAAGGACAAAACACGCTGGGCAGAATTGTCCCAGATTTGCACCAAGTGTGGTAGCGGGCGGGGAAAAAGTCGCTTTACCCGCCGGCCACAATGGCGTCTTATCATCCCGTTCCCACCTCATTAATTATGCAGCCATAGGAAACACATTGTCTTGCTGGCTTCAGCTTCTGATTTGTCCGCCATGCCTTTACCTCACCGCTTCCTCACGCAGGGTGCCATATTTAAACTGCAGCCGCACACACACTTCTCAATGCTTGCACCCCGGGACTGCTCTGGTGAAGACATGGCCCCAAATGCCAAGAAGTGTGCAGGCCTCCAATTCAGTGACACATCCCTGGAATGCCTTCTGTACACCCACAGTGATGCCCTCTACCCCCACTCTGGCTGCAGGAGGCCCAGCAGTCTCAGCACTCTGGCTTAGGAGATGGTGGCAGAAGTGGTCAGTGCCAAAGCTGCACACAAGAGGTCAGCCATCCAGTGCTGAAAATGGATGAATAATCTCATCTGTACCACCAGGGTACGGCAACCATCTTATCACTCTAAACTCACGCACTCAAAAGGCCATCACACATTCACTGGCATCTCACTCACTGCCAGCTCAAAGGTCATCAGCACGCACTCGCTCACACAAACCCTCCCATCTCCATCTGGCCACATCTCCTCTGGAAACAGCCTCCTCAGCCCTCACCATCTTGACGCCACTTGCACAGATCTACATGTTCCCCTACACCCACCCTGGGATACCCCTTTCCCAGGACAGCCCTCACCCTGCAGCCTCTCTCCTTGCCTGAGGCTAATTCTCCCCTTTCCCCAGGCAAGCACTAGTCATGCAACGGTTGAAAAGCCACCCCTGCCTGATGGCTGGTCTGGTAGGTAGAGACCTGCCCGTGAGCTCCCTTAAAAGCTTTGTGGTGTTTGCGAAGCCTGGAGCTGATATCTGCCAGTATTGCCCGAAGAAAGGTAGGCAAACAAATCTCGAAATCCCGAGCAAAGCGTAGCTCACCGGGTGCATGTCGCTTATGTACAGTTGTGAAACACATCAGCATGGTGCCCGGATGATCCAGCATGGGGGGTTGATTCCAGCAAGCAGGGCTTATAATGAGATTCTAAAGTATTGAAATTAGGTTCCCGACCCGTGGCAGCGGGAAACGCGGGCCGCCATTGACGGCTGGAGCGAACGATCACTAACTGGTTTCATGAAGGCAGGAAACCGATTTTTGACCTTCTCACCATATTGCTCCCCCACCCGCCATGACCTCCGACAGCAAAGGGGCTGGAAAATTCTGGCCACCATAAAAAGGTGGTGCAACTTCCGACATATTCCCACTCATATTCTATCCATATAAGCGTAATACCTTTAAAAATGTCAATGTGAATTCCGAGACAAGTTTTATTCTATAGTGCATTCAAGATCTTAGATTTAATAGTATGGGATGAATCATTGGAAGTATTAGCAATGTTTTCAGTCTATTTCTTTGATAACTTTGTAAAACATTAGAAGGGTCGCAGCAAAAGAGCTCGATTGGAAATAAAACATTACGAAAGAATTATGATTGACGTTATTATGTTTATGTTTTTCTAATCAATTTTTGTTGATCTTTCTTTGAAATTTTAAAGAGAAAGTGTTGATGCCATCACTAGGATGCTGGTTTGAAAAACTTATTGAAACTGACAAGGAACTGAATTATTATCAGTTGAGATACAATCAAAAATTTATGATGATTCTCATTTGACTGTGTATGTTAATTCGGCTCAATGCCACTATTGTGCTCAGTAACCCTTCTAAAGCAATACACAGTACTTATCTGTTATGACTGAATAAACACTTGAATTGTTGTAGTAAAAGCTAGATATTCAATCACATGCCTAGCAGCAGTCTCCATCTCAAATGCTATTTCAAGAGCTCTAGCAAACATGAGTCTATTTTCTGCCAAGTTTCTTCTGTACAGAATTTTCCTTCAAACCACAAAGTGCTCTCATTGAATCATCAAGATGTTTTTGTTCAAATAAACGCTTGAATTGGTGTACTACTAACTACCTACTTTTATATTCCATCAAAGAATAGCAAAATAATACAAAGACTAAACATCTTCTTCTTTCAGCTTCTCCAATATACTTGGGGTCACCACAATGCTGGTTGATTAGCCTTCTCCACCTCCTCCTGTCAGTCACCATTCCTCTTTCAATCTCACTGCCTTTAAGTCTCTCGCCGCCGCATCTTTCCATCTGGTCTTAGACCTTCCCCTTCTCCTTCTTCCTGGCAGTCCCATCTCCACCACTCCCCTCGCCACACACCCACTTGAACACATAACCAGACTTCTCAATCTCTTCTTGGCTACTTTCATTGATGCTTGCACAATCTTCACAAAGCCCCTGAAATTCTGGTCCCTGATATTGTCCTTTCTTGTCACTCCACACATCCATCTCAGCATCCACATCTCAATAGTATCCAGCTGTTGGTCACCCCTTTTTGATATTGCCCAAGTTTCTGCACTATAAAACAAAGAAAATCTCACAGCTGTCTTGTAGATTCTTCCGTTTAGTTTCAGAGGTACTTCTATATCACCCAACACTCCACAGCACTTCTTCCAAGTACTCAGCTAATCCATTGCTTAATTTCCATTCCCACACTTGCATCTTCAAAACAAAGACCAAATATTGTAGTTTATTATTAAGATGTGCTTGCTGCCATCACGGAGCCACCTAGTATTCAGTTAACAATATACAAGCACATACATACCATCATTCATTAAACAAAAGTGCTTAGAAAATTGATGGACGTTGATAAAACAACACCAACTTGATTTATATAGCATCCTTAAAGTAGTAAAACATCCCAAGGTGTGAAACAGAAGCAATTATCAAACAAAGTGTGACACTGAGCCACATAACAAAACATTAGGGCAGGTAATCAGAAGCCCTGGTGAAGAAGTGGGTTTTAAGGAGCATCTTAAAGGAGGAGAAAAGTTAAAGAGATTGAGAGGTTTAGGGATGGAATTCCAGAACTTAGGGCCAAGGCTGCTGAAGGCACAGTAACTGGATCAAACAAAATCAGGGATGCGCAAGAGGCCAGAATTGGCAGATAGTTCTCAGAGAGAATTTTAAAATCGAGGCTTTACCAGTCTGGGAGCCAATATACATCAGCAAGCACAGGGGTGATGGGTGCTGTGGGTTGGGATACTGGCAGTTGAGTTTTGGTTAAGCTCAAGCTTCTGGAGAAGGTTGGAGTCAGGCCAGGAGAACATTAGAATAGTGAATCTACAGGTAACAAATGCATGGATGATGGTTTCAGAAGCAAATGAGGTGAGGCAGAGCAGTGATGGATGAAGCTGTGATGGTGGAAGTAGGCAGTCAAGGTGATGGAGTGGATATGGGTTTAGAGGTTCAGCTCAGGATCAAATAGGATGCCAAGGTTGTGAACCATCTGCTTCAGTCTCAAACAATGACCAGGGAAAGGGATAGAGTCTGTGGTTAGGGAATGGAGCTATGGTGGGGACTGAGGACAATAGCTTCAGCCTTCCCAATATATAATTGGAGCAAATTTCTGCTCAAGTAATATTGGATGTTGGACAAGCAGCATGACAATAGAGACAGTGGAGGGGTTGAGAGAGGTATTGATAAGGTTGAGCTTGGAGTTGTTAGCATATGTGTAGGACCCCTAATAGGCAGCATGCAGATGGGAAATAGGAGGGGCCAAGGATAGACCCTTGGGGGAGTACAGAGGTATCAGTGAGTGAACAGAAAGACAAGTCTATCATATTTTAAATCACTGATAAATTGTTAGCGCTAAAGAGGAAAATTTTCATCATCCAAAAACATGGGTTCAGGTCCTATATGAATGCTGATGTCACACAGGTCTACCTCTCCATCGGCTTTCTCTATTCCTCTATTGCTTCCGAGTTGTCAGACTGATTGGCCAATATCCATTTTGAATGAGGCAGAATTTCTTCCATTAAACAACACATAAGACATCATCTTTGGCCCCCACCACAAACTTTATAACTTGACATAGTGGACACTACCCAAACAAATTAACCCCCTTTAAATTTTACATTTTAACATCTTCAGCAACTATTTAAACTTGAAGGAATGAGACTTCACGTTTGAGATTTCACATTTGTAACAGTTCATTTTCAGTGTTACAAAGGTTGTTTGGTAGTAATTAACTCTTATCACATTGTTAAAAGGGTACTTAGACTAGAATGGAAAAGACATAACTTGTCTGTATTTACCATGCAAATATAGCATCTTGATGCCCCTCAATGGAATTCACTGATAAGGCAGATTCTATTCTTACAAAACTAGTGATGGAGTGGCACAACTCAGACATCAAATTTTGGACATTTTAGTTTAACCACTCATTTGTCTCTTGCCTGAAGTTGTTGTAGCATTTTCACATAGAAAACGTGCTTGCACCATTAGCCTCACATCTATACTGAGGACAAAATCTGGACCATTGTTTCCTAATGAAATCATGGCCTGAGTCTTGACTGGGGTTGGATTTGTGAGCAGGGCTAAGGATGGAGGAGTTTTGTTTGGGTAACCCGAACTCCACAGTGGGCAACTGATTTTTCAAGCTATTTCCCTACTGGGCCTGGTTAACAGGCGTGGCTCTCTGTGGGACAGGGGACACTCCAGAGGAGGCTGCAGGCCAGGATCAGGTAGGGAGAGTACAGTTGGTTAGTAGGGGCATGGGGGAGTGGGGATGGGGGGGTAGGTGATCTGTATATTTGGGAAGGTGATCACCAAATCCTGGGGTGCAGTCTGATTCCTGATCATGGAATGCACGATACAAGAGTAGGGGGTGTGATGCCCACTCAGTGGAAGGGGCCCGATCTTCCATCGCGGTAGGTCTAATTGTGAAGAGGTTCTTTGGATCATTGGGGTGTCTCATAGTGAACAGGGAAGTAGGTAAGCTTGGTGACTGGGAGGAAACACTCCTGCCTCTCTTGACCCACAAACAGTACCATAATATAAAGGCACTTATCTTTTCCATGAAGCACTTCTCACCTCCCTTTAGCTGCCATGTTTCCTGAGACCCAGGATACCTGGTCAGCCAGGGTTAAGCCTGGAGGACAGGTTACCTATGAGACACACAGCCTCATTACAATATTTAAATGGTTGGTTGTCAGTCACCGTCCCACCATTAAAACCAGAAGCGGGTGGGTTGGGGGTCGTGTTTTAGATTCTTAAAATTTCAGCATCCCGCCCAACTCCAACCCACCTATTCTTTATGGACAAAATTACCCCTTTGTTTCTGTTATTCCACAGCCATCATACCCTTGCAAGTTTGAAGATGGGTCACCAACAAGCAAATCACACTTATTTTAGTTTATTAATGATCTTATCTGATTTTTGAGTCAAAACAACAAGTATACTATCATCAAAGCAAAATACTGCAGATGCTGGAAATCTGAAACAAAAACAAAAATTGCTGGAAAAACTCAGCAGATCTGACAGCATCTGTGAAGAGAAAGACAGAGTTAACGTTTCTAGTCCAGATAACTCTTTTAAGAGTCAGACCTGCTGAGTTTTTCCAGCAATTTTTGTTTTTGTTGAAGTATACTATCATCTCCTGGATTGGCATGTCAGGGCTAATTTCTAAAATCTATTTACTTTCTAAGTAAAGGACTGCTCAAATGTAACCTATTGCCAGAAAATACTCCTTGATCTCAATGACCTTAAAATAAATCTACCTCTGAAGTAAGTCACACCCGCATGATTCGGAAATGGTCCATTTTCAATAGTCTGCAGATCCTCATGTGTTACCACTCCAGTGTAAGTACTGCATCCACTTTTACTGCCTACTTCATTCACTAATCTGCTCGCCAAATTGTTCTCCCTTTACCTCTCACTATTTTCACTTCCATAATAACTGGAGAAAACTAAAGTTGCCTGCACATGTTTACATTCACAATGCCTGACACAAGTGGAAAGCAAGTGGGGCCAGATAGTAATTTTCACCTCACCCACTGGTTCCTGTGTCCTTCTATAGACAGAACACATCAATAAAAAAACAGGAGAAGTAAAATGAGCTGCCAAGTCACAATCATCAATTTGACTCTTTTGCACAAAGTCAAAATCTACCCCTTAAATCTGTGCAATGACTGAAGATGGGATCGTTCTAACATTGGACATAGTATAAAATGGGCAATATCTGAATAGCCATCCATTAAACATCTCTTTCGATTTTTGTTTCCTTTGAAGAGATGTACAACTGATGGCTAATCCAATGTTGCCAATGTCATCCAAAGTTAAAATTACCCCCTGAGCTGCTGAGGGATGGGTGGGGAGACAGATGGGGACCCTGGAAATTCAACATCACATCAGGAATGTCTTCAAAAGAGAGCTGTTAAAGAAATGCACATACAAAGGATATTTTAACCTGCTTCTGAGCTGATGCCATTTTTGTCGTTTTCCAAGCACTGTATTCCCTTGGTTGTATGAATACCTTGGCTGTTTCACACTGCTACTGTGCATTCCATTTGCATGTATATCTCTCTGTTAATTATAGCCCATATGAAACTAGTTTTATAGTGTGGTATCTTCTGCCTTTTGGAGGACCCAGGTGCTCATAGTGAGCATCCAGGTAATGTCCAGTAGTTAGCAATCTTAATAAGTGAATAAACTTGGACACACTTTTCCCCTCATAGTACATATAAAGGTTTCATTTGTCCATGCGATGCTCCGTGTGCTTAAACAAACTGCTTGTTTTTTTACAGTGAGCACAAAACTAAATTATCAGGAGAGATGCCCAAAACATAGCAATGGCATTTTAAAATTAGTAGGAAATCAGCAGTAACATTGCCAACAGTCATAAAGTGAGGCCCAAAACGTTTGCTTGTTCTGTAATGTTACTTTTTGCCAGCATGGGCATACATGTACCATGTAAAATAATTTGAAAGTAATGATTTTACAACATCCTCTACTGGTAGAAAAATAAAACTGCAGGGTCACAAGTAGTTGCAGTTTTAAAGAGAAATCCAAGAGTCGCGCTCCAGTGCTGTTCCTTTAAGGGGAGTGAAAATGAGGACCATTCTCAGCAGATGTTCTCGTCACCATTAGTGAATTTTACCCAATATCCAAGATATGGATTTAGGGTTATTTTGATTCACGTAGATGCTAAAACCGAGTAAATCTGGCAAATCTACACATAGAATTCTGTCACAGCATCTTGAGCAGGCTTGTCCAACACCCGGTCCGCGGACCACTACCCAGCCCTGAAGCCTCTGTATCCAGGCCGCAGACTCACTGTTCAAACTACGGGTAGGTTGAATGAAAGATCTGCAAGGAGCTGCTCCTCCAATCACAGGCTGTTTCCCTCCCACATTTGCTGCTGATAGGCTCGGAGAATCAGAATCTGATTGGAGGACCGGCGAGCATTGTGAAAGTGTGTGGCTGCTCCTCTGTTTTCAAAGTGCGCACTCTCTCTCTCGCCCTCCTGTGCAGGTGCCAGCCCTTGAAGGAGCACAGGGCCAAGATGGTGGAGTGGGCATGGGGGCCAGGAAAAGCAGAGTTGCTTTCTTTTTAAAAAACTGAACTAAAATATCAAAATCTACAAATACACACTGGCTGAGAACATGAGATGAAATCTGGTTCTGGTGAAGTCATACGGACTCGAAACATTAACTGTATTCCTCTCCGCAGAAGCTGACAGACCTGCTGAGATTTTCCAGGTGTTTTTGTTTCGTATTTCCAGCATCTGCAGTTTTTTGCTTTTATCTTATGAGATCAAATCATGCTGCTTCCTAATAGTGCTGATTGACTGATTGCTCTACGGGCAATTCCAAGCAAGGGCTCGGGAAAGGAGCGGTGAGAAGGGTGACAAGCAGGAAGCAACAAGTGTTCGGCAATCAGGTGGAGGTTGGGAAGGCCCACAGAGTGGGAAGCAGCGGCATGGTCTGCGGGACCGGTGGAGGCTGGGAAGGCCCACCAAATGGGAGGAGCCACCTCCTGATTGATTCCTCCCGAGGTAAAGTGTCCAAACTTCATGGGCCATGGTGGGGAGTGAATCTGTGTGAGTGAGTCTGTGCCAGTGAGCGGGTCTGTGTGCCCGAGTGAGCGAGTGTGCCTGCGCGGGAACCTTGAGACTGGGAGTGATCCGGACACACAATCACCCTGCCTTCTTCCTCCTCCCTCCCCAAAAGCCTATCCACAAAGCAGGCTGGGAGAGGAGGAAAACCCAGGCTGAAAGGCAACCTGTCTCCAACCCCGGCTTTGGTATAAATTCTGCCAAGGCCAGTGAGGAATGTGCACCACCAGAGGTGAATGCAAAGCCTGCGTTAGTTAAACCCAACTCCCTAGCTCAGGCCCAGTCCCCACCCCTTCCGAGACCAGGACTTGGGCCTAGTCTGTCGCTTTCTAGCTTTGCTTCTTAAGTGAAAAGGGAAAAAAAATGTTTAACTGGTGAACTATGCTGCTTGGCACTTTTTAATGGGCCTTTTAATTAATTACCATTGTTTGAAATTATCAATTTGTTGCTTTGATATTGATTTTTAAAAAAAATTCATGTTCAGTGTTGTGTGAAACCTTATCTTACAGAAATTTGATCTTCGGCTCATGGAGTGAGAAAACGATTGAAATGTGGCCTCCCACGCGGAAAGGCTGGACAAATCTGATCTAGAGTCTGTGGGCTCAATTTTAACTTAGAGGACTTACACACCCCCTTGCCGAATGTATCTGACAGATTGCAATTTTAAATTGCAGACAGCGAGGACACCCACCCTAAGCAAGCTGATCTGCCATTTTAACCTAGGAACTGGGCAGGGGAGCTGTGTTGGATTCCCCACCAGGCAACCTCCCTGAACAGGAGCCAGTGTTGGGAAAAATATACTAAGAAATGTTATTGTTACTTGAAAAATCTGTGAACAATGGAACTAAACTGCTTAGCTGCTCTGTTTAATTCCTTCATGAACAATTCAAAGCGACTGTCTCAATTCTTTAATAATTTTTTGGTGTTATTCAAACTGAAAAGCTATGAACAGAAGGTGGGTTAGGGGGCAGGGGGCCATTAGATTGGGCAGAAGGGTGCAGGTCAGGGACCCAGCTGCCCCCCTGCCTCTCCCCATTTAAATCTGGGACAGGAAGGCTCATGGACAGCCTTCCCTCCCAGATGCTAATTGAGGCCCTTAACCGGGCAATTAATGCACATATATGGACCTCATGCTGCCGCTAGCAGTATTCAACCGGCAGCAGGCAAGGGGCTTGCCATGCTGGGAGACTGACAAGCAAACCCTAGTGGGTGGGGGATCCTTCATTCAAAGGCACTCACTACCTGATAGAGGTACTAGGTGTCAGAGGGAGAGGGCCCCGCAGAAAACCAACCCCACCCCCACCCCCGCCCTTTCCTCCAACCTCCCCTCACCAGCAAACCCATCCCTGTGATCTCCATCCCGCCCTCACTTACCTTCCTCCAGGGATTCAGCGATGATCCCTGGTGAAAGCCCAAACGTATAACCTCTAGCAGCCATCATTCCTGCTGGCACTGCCGGTAATGGAGAGCTGCTGGCCTCTGATTGGCTGGCAACTCTCAGGGGTGGGATTCCCCCTTGACTGGGGAATGTTCTGGAATTAAATGTCCCCCATGGATCTCTGCGAGCCCCGGTGACAGGGTTCCCAATGTCAATTAAGGACTTAGTTCTCTCAGAGCTCCTGGAGATTGGGTCGGTAGGGATGCCGCCAGTTTTGGTGGCCGACGTCCGGCCCCCCCACCGGTCTCATTAAATTCCACCCCACCTTTGAATAAACCTGCTTGTCAATACTGTCTGATAGGTAAGGGGCTAGTATGAGTAATGTTAAACATGGCGCTTATTGAGGTCTTCTGTATATACCCAGAAACAATTAATGGGTTTATTCATTACGCCAGATTTTGTTGCAGCAGGGGATCTAATGGCATCTGCCATTAGTTAGACTTGCCCTTGCATGCAGAGGGTTTTAATGTTTTGTTTGGAATGTTGCTGAAAGTGTGAGCTGATAACGTTGCAGTGAGGGATGCCAGGCATCTGGGACCTGAGTGAACATAGCAACCAACTGTGTATCTACTTAACCTATCAGATTGAAGGATGTTGGAATAAACAGTGCAACTGAGAAGGATGTGTAAGTTCAAGTGGGTAAGGTAGAGTGATCAGTAGCATGTCGGAGAAATAAAAAGAGAGAGAAGGATAGGATTAAGAGAGAGAAAGAGATGGAAAGGAAGAGGCAAAAGAAAAATTAAAATTTTAAATTTGGCATTTTAAAAATCTCCAACAACAATTAATACCTGAAAGAATAAGACTCCACACTTGCATTAGTTAATTTTCAGTGCCAGAGAAATTGATCACAGTAAATAACAGTTATCACATTGTTAAAAGGGTACTTGTGCTTTTAATGACAAGACTTAATTTTCTGTGGCAAGTTTAGTTTGTATCTGCTGCACAAATACAACAACTACCTGTATTTTTATAGCAACTTTAAGGTAATAAAATATCCCAAGGTAAGAAGATGCATAATAAAACAAAAATTTGATACAAATCTGAGTCACATAAAGAGGTATTAAGGAGCGACCAAAAAATTGGTTGAAGGGGTAGGTTTTAAGAAAGGTAGGGAGGCAGAGAGTTTTACAGAGGAAATTCCAGAGCTTAGGGCATTGGAGTAGTCAAGTCTGGAGTTAACAAAGGTAGCGATGAGAGTTTTAGGATCAAAGGAACTGAAGTAGGACTGGAATTGGGTAACGTTTTCGAGGTGAAAATAAGCAGTCTTAGTGATGACACAGATATGTGGTCAGAAGCTCAACTAGGAATCAGTCAAACAAGATATCAAGGTTGCAAAGGTTCTGATCCACCATCAGACAGTTCTCAGGGAGATGGGTGCAGTCAGTGGTTAGGTAATGAAGTTTATGATGGGGACAGAAGACCAGGATTTTTAGGATGGTGGAGTTTCCCTTCTCACTATCCAAGGAGTCAGTGGCAAACGCATTGCTGCTGATGCTAGCTGCTCCACAGCCACTTAATGCTCCTCTCAGCTGTGAGGAAGTCCCTTTGGAGAGCTGATCGGCTGGCAGCTCTCTAGCCCCAGCAGTGCCAGAAGCTGCAGTGGACAGAACTGGGACTGCAAGTAGTCCCCAGAGTCTTAAGTCCCAGGAGTCCAGGACTGGGTAAGTGTGGGGATCTTGGGATTGGCATGGCAGGTGAGGCCTGGGGAGGTTGGGCAGGGTGGGGGTGGGGGAATTGGTGGGTAGGCCAGGGAGGGAGAACCCCCAGGGGTGTTCTTGCTGAGGTGGGGGGGAGGGGGGGGTAATAGGAGTAGGAGGAGCCCGATGTTGAAAGGAGGTTCTTTGTCTTCCCAACAGAAGTCTGAGTAGGGTCACTTTTCAGGCTTCTCCCCTGCCAGACTGGTAATTCCTCCCGCCGGACTGGTAATTGAGGCTGGGCAGGAAACGGACCTTAAGTGGTCATTAATTGGCCACTTAAGGGCCTCAATTGGGGCAAGGGTGGATGGGCTGACCTTAGCCTCAGCCTCCCCCACCCCACCATAAAATTGTGGAGAGGCTGGTGCAGGCGGGAGCCTGATGTGAAGGCCATCTGAAGAATTTTTCGGCCCGCCCCCACCTACAAACCCACCAGCTGGGCAACGTAAACTTCTGCCAAATGAGTTCAACATTCCCAGTATTTAGCTGGAGGAAATTTATGTTCATCCAGGATCAGCTGCCAGAAAAACCATCTGACAATTTGGAGATAGCGGAAGGACCAGCTGAGGTGGTGTTAAGGTAGAGCTGGGAGTTTGTCAGCATAAATAATGAAGCCAATGTTGTGCTTTTGAATGATGTCGCTGAGGAGCAGCGTGGAGATGAGAAATAGGAAGGGGTCAGGATTAGTTCCTTGGTGGACAGCAGAGGTAATGGAGCAGGGGTGGGAAGAGAACCCATTGCAGATGATTCTCTGGCTATGACGAGATAGTTAAGAATGGAACCACTTGAGTGCCGT
The DNA here is from genome assembly GCF_964194155.1 of Cetorhinus maximus. Taxonomy (NCBI): domain Eukaryota; kingdom Metazoa; phylum Chordata; class Chondrichthyes; order Lamniformes; family Cetorhinidae; genus Cetorhinus; species Cetorhinus maximus. Next base: position 127,089,123 of record NC_135884.1, read on the forward strand.
CCTCCCCAGATGGACAATGGTAGAGAGGCTTTGAAGGACGATGGTATAATCTGACCATGTCAAAAGCTATAGAAAGATTGAGAAGGATGAGGACGGATAATTTATCTTTGTCACAGTCACTTAGGATGTAATTTGTGACTTTTATAAGAGCCCTTTTGGCAGGGTGACAGGGGTAGAAACTGATTGGAGGTTTTCAAACATGGGCCAGGATTTTAAGGCCCCTCCTGTCTGGCGGGATATTACGGTCCCGCCAAATTGAATGGAGGTTTACATGGTTCGCAGCATCCGCCTGGGGGAGACAGGCTGCAGCGGGGCCATAAAATCCTGGCCCTGGGGTTCTGGAAAAGATGGGCAAGGATTTGGGAGGTGGCTACAAGTTCATGGGCTTTGAAGAGGGAAGGGACATTAGAGATGTGGAAGTGGTTTCCAAGGACCGAAGGGTCAATGGTTTTCTTTGAGGTGGGGGGAATGTAGCAACTTCATTCAATGCATTTCAACGGTGAGGCAGATAGTGAAATGTTGTTTTTGCAAAGCTAATGGTAGAGTGGTGCAACCTGGACAGCAACTTTTATATAGAGTTAAGAAATATTAAAAGATTTAAGTCTGCAGAGTGAGTTGTGGTAGATTGTATAAATGGAGAGATTAGACAAGGATGTAGCAAAGGTAGATAGGTTTGAAATGGGGGATTCTAAATCCCACATCGGCTAGGATATACAGACTATGTTTGGGATAGCTTTCTGCAACTGTGGCCCTGATCTTCCATTCCCTTGGCGGCCGTACCCCAGAGGTGCCCCAGAAAATCTGCTGGGGGACCCCCACGAAGTTCCCATACAAGGATTGCATGGGAATTGCCCAGCAAGTTCAAACTTCTGATGGGCAATTACCCTGCACCTGGAACCATCCGAACCTCCGACTTAAATCAGAGACTTCGGAAGGTCCTGACTTTCTTAGCAGAATAATTATCCAGGAGAAAGTTAAAAGGATTAAAACCACTTCGAACTCCTGGGTGACTATACTACTGAAACCACCCCCAACCCCCAACTGGACCCCCCGACTAACCCCCACGCTCCCGACTATCCCCCACCCCACGACCACTCCCTCAACCCCTGAACCCCCTCAACTTCCGCCCCCAACTCCAGACTAACCCCCAACCCCCTGACTGCACCCCCACCCCGACCACTCCCCCAACTCCCGACTACTTCCTGACCCCGCCACTGACTACCCATCCGATTTCCCGACTACACCCCCCCACCCACCTCCACCCCCTGGCTACCACCCGGCCCCCCAACCTTCCTGACCAACCCCCGACTATCACCCCCACCATTGGACTACCCCTCCCCAGCCGGCGACTTTAGTTAATTTAGGTAATGGTGCCTGATAATTTATCGAACAGTGGTCATGATCATGTTCAATGTAGTGTTTGAAAGGGAGAAGCACAAAACAGCTACTGAGATTCTAGATTTTGGAAAGAGTAATTTCAATACAATGAAACAGAGACTGTTCACAATAAACTGGGCAAACCTGTTAATGGACAAACAACACAGTGTTCAAAAAAGATTTTAATTTGACACAGAACCAATTTAAACTCCTTAGCTTTACTTGCCAAAAAAAAAGCCATGGATGGCTAAATTATTGAGCACTTCGTGGCCGTTTCCTGCTCAGCCTCAATTCTCAGGCTGACAGGAAGAGTTCAGGGGCAGGGAGGGGGCCCAAAAATGAACAGTGTTCAGCTCTCGGGGTGGGAAGTTGCGGGGAGGGGACTGGGGGGGTTGCCTCCATCAGCAGCCTCCTTTTAACATCGGGTGCCCCCTCCAAAAGTTCTGACCTTGCAGGGGCTCCCTCCTCCAACCCAGCCTCTCTGCTGACAGCCCAAGCTCCCCCCTCCACCCCCGTTCACTTGCCCCCCTCACCAGGCCTCACCTACCGTCCCCACCCTGAGACCCCCAAAACTTATCTGGTCCTGGACTCCCTGGACTTAGCCTCTGGGGACTGCTTACAGTCCCATTCTCAACCACTGCAGTTTCTGGCGCTGCAGGGACCAGAGATCAGCCAGCCAATCAGGTTGGCCGGCAGCTCTCTGATACGGGACTTCCTCCCGACTGAGGGGCAGAAGTCCAGGTTCCAGCCAATCAACATTCATGGAGCGTGAAATGGCTGCGGGGCAGCCGGTGTGGGTGTGGATGTGTCTGCCACCGACTCCTCGGATGTCGGGAAGGGAAACTCCGCCATTCGAGACATCCTGGCCAATGAAATTAAGCATGTTAGGGATACCAAAACCAACACAAAGAAAGTTTACAAGTATATTAGGAAAAAGAGGGCAGTCAGGAGCAATGTGGGCACCTGGAAAATGGATGATAACAATATTGTTAATGAAAACAGGAAGTGGCAGATATGATGAATAATTACTTTCAAAATATTTACAGTAGAGGAAAAGGTTAATCTGTTGAAAATCCCAAGGAACTAAATTTGTATCAGGGAAAGGATCTTACCAAGATTAATGGCCCAGATCTTCTCGTCTCTCGATAGGTGGAGACTGGATGTACCCCCTAGGATGCACTACAGGACTCCTTGGATGTCCCAATGCATTGACTGTGGGAATTGCCCGGGAAGTTTGAACTTCCAAAGAGCAATTCCTCTGCTCCAAGGGACCCTCTGAAAAAAAGTCTCCAACTCTGAGTTAGAGTCGGAGACTCCGGACAGTTCTAACTTACTTACCTGGATAATTATCCAGGAAATGTTAGACAGAAAAATCCTAGTCCAACCCCTGGGTGACTATACAACTGACACGCCCAAGCATTCACACTGATACCCCCCGACTCCCGCCTCGAATCACCGACTCCTTCCCTGACAGCACCCCCCAACTCCACCCTCAACCACGACAGCCCCCCGAACCCTTGATTCACCCTGACCCGACCTGACCTGACCCCACCATCTGAATCCCCCCAGCCCCCGTCTCCCCCCGACCTCACCACCCAGCTCCTCCCTGAGTCCCCAACTCGCTCCCTCGATGCCCTGACTTCTGCTCGACCCGAACTCACCACCCAACTCCCCTTCTGACTCCCCGAGTCCCACCCCGTGACCAGACCTCACCTGACCTCACCACCCAACTCTACTCGCAAACCCCTCCTCCCCCCCACTTGGCTCTCTGACTTCTCCCCTGACCCAACCTGACAACCCCACCACCTGACTCCCCCCTGATGTCCCAACTCCCCCCTCAAACACCTGCCTCCCCCTTGACACCCGCATCACCCCTACCTCCCCCAACCCCACCTGACCTAGCCTCAACACCCAACTCCTCTTTGATACCCCGACTCACCCCTGACCCCCTGACTTCCCTTGACCCGACCTGACCACCCTGCCCAGCTGCCACCCTACCCCCCACCCACCCTACACCCTTACCCATTTACCTTAACCACCCTGTGCCCTTAGGCACCCTACCCACTTACCTACTTACCTTACTCATCCTACTCCTTTACCCCTTACCCACCCCACCTCCTTATTCACTTACCTTATCCGCCCAACACCTTACCCCCTTTACCATCCTACCCCCTTCCCTATTTACTCCACCAACCTATCCAGCTGCCACCCTACCCACCCTACCCCCTTACCCACCTTAACCTCCTCACCTCACCCACCTTACCGGCTTACCCACCCTAACCCCCTTACCTCACACACCTTTCCCCCTTACCAACCCTAGCCCCCTTACCCCCTTACCTCACCCACCTTACCCACCCTTCCCCCAACCTCATCCACCCTACCCCCTTACCTCATCCACCTTATCCCCTTACCACCTCACCTGCTTATCACCTTACCTTACCCACACTACCCCCTTTCCCCCTTACCTCACCCACCTTATCCCCTTACCCACATACCTTCTGTCTGTAGCTTTTGAAATAAGCTTTGGGACATTTAAACTCTTTACTTACCAGAATACAGCACTTGTGCCTTAAAAAGAGGGCGAGGCTTGTCTTCTCCCAACAAGCCAGTGCTATGAGGAAGCAGTTCCATTTCTGGTACACTCTGCATTTCTGGAGAAAACAGAATTGGATGTCCTGGCCAGAAATATGGAGGTCTGACGGGTGCAGAAAAGTAATAACAGAGTGACGATCTAACAGTGATTGCTGCTCCTTGTAAGATTCAGGCCAATGTAAGCAAAATAAGAGGAAAGAAGAAAATAATGGCTCTAAAGAGAGACAAATCTCCAGAGCCAGATAGTTTCAATCCTAGAGTTATAAAGGAAGTAAATGAGACAATATAGATGACCTAATTATAATCTTCCAAAATTCCTTTAATTTTGCAATTATTCCTTTAGATTGGAAAGTTGTGCATGTTGCTATTTAAGAAAGGTGAGAGAGAGAGAGAGAAAAAAAGAAAATGAAAGACCATTTAAGCTAAAATCATGGTGCTTTCTTCAGCTGTTTCAAGTTACGAAGGTTTACGGAGAGAAGTGTGACAGGTGCTAAAGGAGATTTTGCTGCTTCTACACAAAACAGTTACTCACAGATGTGGGTGTACTAGTAGTCATTCCCCTTGCAATACTGCATGGCTTGAACAATGAACAGAGATCACGCAGAATAGGACAAACTGCTGGAAAAAGGTGAAGGAAGGGGGTGGAAACCACAAGACCATGCCTGACCAGGGCGTTCAAGGAGTAATTCTCAATGAGGAAAAATGTGTGCACTGTCTGCACTTCAGTACAACATCCACAATGAAATTTGCCACCTGCTCCAGCCACAACTGTAATCTCAGAGCAGAGCAAGCACTGTGTCACCAATGGTTGTCAAGGTGAGTATGGCAATGGACCTTTTGGCTCCTTCCAGGTTGGAGCTGGAGATTTCTGCAACATCTCACAGCTCGGCAGCCACAGTTGCATAAGGGAGGCCACTGATACCCTCTATTGGTGGACAACTAATTACATTCATTATCTCTTCCCAGACAGTCAGAAACAAGCACACAGCTTCACTAGGATTGCAGTATTCCCCATAGTGTAGGGTGACACTGGCTGCAGAGATTGCTTTGTGTGCATTGCATGTCAATTCTGCCGTATACTGGACAGAAAGGGATTCGACCCCCTCATATTATTTATTGGTGATCCATTGACAGAGAATCATGCAGGTCAGTGACTGGTATGCTGGCAGCAGTCATGATGCATGCCTGCATTCTGTGGCACTCGGCTGAATTTGAGCCACCATGGCAAACCAATGGGCGGTTATTGTATGACAAGGGCTATCACTTGGCTAATGACTCCAGTGTGCACCCCACATGCATGTGAACAGCCTGCGTACAATGAAAGCCATGCTGCCTCACAAAATGTATAGTGTAGAGCATTGGCATGCTGAAACAATGCTTCTGCTGCCTGGATCATTTTAAAGAAGTCGTGCACTACATGACAGGATGAGTGTCAAGATTTGTCATTCTCTGATGCTCACTACATAGCTTCAGTATCATGATAGCCAACTATACAGCAAGCAGCTCAGGAGCAAGAGCACCTTGAGGAGGAGGAGGCAACCTAGACAACCCCTTCCTGCCCACGCTGCCCATGAAGAACTCATCTGTGTGCTGTACTAGGAACCAGAATCCTAATTCCCCACTTATCAACTGTCCCACACCTTACCTTCCCTCTGTCACTGACCATCACAGCATCCAATTGACCACAATGCGAAAATAAAGTCAACACAAAACAAACATTCCAAACCAAATTTTAAAATCAAATCATTCCACCACGTACACAACTGTTAACTAATCACCTTTGTGTATTCCCTTAGTGCCTGTCTTCAATGTGCCTTTGCCTGTCCTAGTGTTCCTATGCAGCACTACCCCAGCATGGTTGGTGGAAGAGTGCTGACGTTCAGTCTGGGAGATGGCAGGTGGGCTTGTAGGATGGCATCGAGCAGCTCTTGGCCTAGAAGGCCCAGCTTTGGACTGCACCATCTCGACATGCGGAGCAGCAGTCTGGGCTGGCTAGCTGACCAGTAATAGCAAAGGCACTGGCAGACCGGCAGTGGTAGGAGGATCACTGCGGTCATTCTGGGAGAGGCCAGCAGGTTCGTTCTGCACGGAGTCACTGCCACTCCCCCCGGGTAGACACTGAGAGGTTGTTCCCCCTGCCTGGGAAATCTAGAGTAAGGGAGCAAAGTCTCAGGATGAGGGGCTGATCATTTAGGGCTGAGATGAGGAGAAATTGCCTCACTCAAACAGTTGTGAATCTTTGGATTTCTCTACCCCAGAGGATCGTGGATATTCCATTATTGAATATACTTAAGGCAGAGATTTATAGGTTCTTGGTCACTCAGGGAATCAAGACATATGGTGAGTAGGTGGGAAAGTGGAGCTGAAGTTGAAGATCAGCCATGATCATATTGAATAGCAGAGAAGTCTCAATGGGTCATATGGTCTACTCCTGCTCCTATTTCTTTTGTTCTTATGTTCTTGTGTTTTTATGAGCAGAGCCTCAGCAATCCTAGTAACCTTTTGGAGGACAGGTTGCTGAACTGCTGTGACACTCTGAAAGCCCCTTTACACTTGTAACCAACAGCCACGAAGGCAGCACTACGAGCTTGCATGGCAGTATGGTGCCTTTAGTCACTACAACACTCAGACTTCTGGTGAAAGCTGCTTGTGCTGCAATGGAAGCTGCAACATTGGCCATCAAAAGCTGCATCATGGTTGGGTCCACAAGTGTGCTGATGGAGCTCCCACTACTTCTATACTGGAAAGGACGGGCTCCAAAATCTGCACAAAAGCCTGTGCCAAGTTAGTGTTGGATTCCTCCATGCTCCTTGAGAATGATTGCAGGCTTTCTGGCAGGATTCCCAATGCACCAAACATTTTGTTATGCATGCCTATCAGTTTTCTTTGTAACCTGCCCCTTTAAAGTGCTCATCTGAGTCTTTTGCAGCAAAACCCCTGTGTGACTTTGCCCTTTGGTGAGCTGTGCCTGTGCTATCCTTGCCTCCTTTGTCTTCATCATCACTACCTTCCTGCACTGCCCAGCAAGGATGCAGTTCTTGGGCATCTGAAGGCACAAGAGTAAGGTTGTGGACGTGGTGAGGAGTTGGGGAATAAGAGGTACATGTTTACGCCATCTGCAGCTTGTAAATCAGAGTAGAGTGTGCCATGAAGGAAAGTGGGATGTGAGAAGGAGGATTAGGTATAAGAATATCAGTATCTTCAATCATTTTGACACATTAACTGGCCATGAACTTAGCACTGTCACCCCAATAATGGCCAGCACTGTCTCCTCCATGGGGACTAGGACCTGCAGGTGCTCCTGTCTCTCTCTCCTGTTAACATCTGCTGCCTCCAACTGTGCAACACCCTGTGCTGCAAGAAGGGAAGTGTGCCAGTAAATGTCATGTGAACTGTTGAGAGATATGTCATCGTTGAATAGCTGGCAGCAAATACAAGCTTTGAGGCGTGGGTGTGAGGGTTGCAGCAATGCTAAGTCTGTGCATCTGTATTGGAGAAAATGAATGTTAAGTATGAGTTGCAGCTGATTGAGTATGCTGATAGCTAAATGATGGCAGAGTGGTGCATTGAGCAGCTGCTGAGGTTTGTGGTGCAGTTGTTAGGATATGGCATTTGAAGATGCATTTACTAACTTTGACTACTTGTTTGAGCTCATTGAACTTCTCACTGCACTTCATCCAGGTCTGCAGGGCCTGACTTCTGGCATTGACTTCCATGGATATCTGCTCCCACTATTTCCTGTCTGAAGGATCTCCTGGCTCCTTACAGATAGAGCACATATCTCCTGCTGTACACCTCCTTGACAATGCCTCCAGTGTGGCATCAGATTAACTTGGAACCTCCTCTCTCCCATGTTGTACCATTTGTCAATGTTTCACAGGCCAGATTCACTTCCTGCATGACTGGCTGCAACTGCTCCTGCAAGAATACATCTAAGAGGTACAGGTTAGTTTGAAGCAGCACAAGCTAGTGTGGTTCTAGTCACTCATGGCATTGTCTCCTTTATTAGGCTAGTACTGGTCGGACACTGAAATCATTTAAAATGCCATGTAGCATACTGTCTGCATTGGAATCAGTGAATATGGGTTCATCCCACATCATGATCCCTGTTTTCGGTGCCTAACAAATTTAACCTCGTACAAGCCTGATCAGCATGAACAGGAATTTGTGGAAGAAACAGTTTGTATTAATTGCTCACTACTTAATGTAATAATGTAAATTATAAAACCAATACAGTGATTACTCAATGTTGTTTGAATCCACTCAGGCTGAATCATGTGGACATTATTGTTGCAAGTCTAACAAGCCTTTGTTGCGACTGTTACCAAGGGAAATCCACATATAATGAGCAATCACTGAGTACCCTGGAAGGGGGAAATCAATTTCTTTGCCAACATCGGTAGGATATGGATCTGGATTAAACAGTTTATAATGAGTTGTGTGCTACTGGACTTGGACACCTGGAAGATCAAAGTGGTTGGCATATTGCCAGCTGTTCTGTACAGGCCCTTCTTTCAAGCTGAAGACACATTTCCATTATATAGCACATGAGATTTGGAAGGACCACTGCTAGCAGATCCGGTATGAGAATTTGTACTCATATGTCCAGCACCCAGTGCTAAGCATAATTGGTTTGCAGAGAATGAAGTAGTTGGTCCTGAAACCTCACACATCCCTCAAGTGGAACCACTATTAAATTGGACATATTTTCATCAACAGGATCAGTGGTGACATATTCATACATTTTATTCAGTTTTGCTGGTCACCACGTGGTTTACAATGAGCTATCAGTAAGCCTAGTAATGGGTAAAAGCAGCCATTTTAAAAGTTCATTCATGGAATATGGGTATCATGGCAAGGCCAGTATTTGTTGCCCTTTCAAATTGTCCTTGAAAATGAAGTGGTGTGCCACCTTCTTGAATCACCACAGTCCGTGTGGTGTAAGTACACCCACCAAGCCATTTGAGAGGGATTCCAGGATTTTGATCCAGTGACAGTGAAGGAAGTCTGGTGTGTCACTTAGAGGGAATTTGGAGGTAGCAGTGTTCCCGTGCATGTGTTGCCCTTGTCTTCCTAGGCAGGTAGATATCATGGGTTTGGAAGGTGCTGTCAAAGTAACCTTGAGTTGCTGCAATGCATCTTGTAGATGGTACACACTGCTGCCACTGTGTGCTGGGGGTGGAGGGAGTGAATGTTGAAGGTGATGGATGGTATGCAAATCAAGTGGGCTTCTTTGTTCTGGATGGTGTCAAGCTTCTTGTGTGTAGTTAGAGCTGCATTCAACCAGGCAAGTGGAGAGTATTATATCACACTCCTGACTTGTGCCTTGTAGCTGGTGGACAGACTTTGGGCAATCAGGAGGTGAGTTAATCTCAACAGAATTCCCAGCCTCTACCTGCTCTTGTAGCAACAGTGTTTATGTGACTGGCCCAGTTCAGTTTCTGATGAATAGTAACTCTCAGGATGTTGAAGGTGGAGGATTTGGAGATAGTAATGCCATTGAATATCAAGTGGAGATGGTTAGATTCTGTCTTGTTGGAGATGGTCATTGCCCAGCACTTGTGTGGCATGAATGTTACTTGCCACTTATCAGTCCAAACCTGAACATTGTCCAGGTCTTGCTGCATTTGGGCATGGACTACGTCATTATCTGAGCAGTTGCGAATGGAGCTAAACACTGTGGAATCATCAGCAAACATCTTCACTTCTGACCTTATGATGATGAGAAGGTCATTGATGAACAGCTGAAGATAGTTGGGGTGAGGACACAACCCTGAGGAACTGCTGCAGTGAATTATCTGATGATTATTAGTTGAATGATGACTGCACTCATATGGGAGGAGATAACTGGGATCTCTTTGGACTTGGAGTAGCTCCTGCCATTGAATGGTTCTAACCAAGATGATCCACAATGATAGACCAAGTACTCTGACACTTAAGCCAGACAGGATTAATCAAGGACAGTCAGCATGGTTTTGTTAAGGGGAGGTCATGTCTGACCAATTTGATTGAATTTTTCAAAGAGGTGACCAGGTGTGTAGATGAGGGCAATTCATTTGATGTAGTCTACTTGGACTTCAGCAAGGCTTTTGATAAGGTCCCGCATGGGAGACTGATAATGAAGGTAAGAACCCATGGGATCCAAGGCAATTTGGCAAATTGGATCCAAAATTGGCTGAGTGGCAGGAAGCAAAGGGTGATGGTTGAGGGGTGTTTTTGTGACTGGATGCCTGTGTCCAGTGGGGTTCCACAGGTATCGGTGTTGGGTTCCTTGCTGTTTGTGGTATACATAAACAATTTAGACTTGAATGTAGGAGGGTTGATCAGTAAGTTCACGGATGACACGAAAATTGGTGGGGTGGTAAATAGTGAAGAGGATAGCCTTAGATTACAGGAGGATATAGATAGGCTGGTCAAATGGGCTGATCAGTGGCAAATGGAATTTAATCCAGATAAGTGTGAGGTGATGCACTTGGGCAGGATAAACAAGTCAGGGAATACATGATGAATGGAAGGACCCTGGGAAGTACCGAGGATCAGAAGGACCTTGGTGTGCATGTCCACCGGTCCCTTAAGGTAGTGGGACAGGTAGATAAGGTGGTTAAGAAGGCATATAGGATACTTGCCTGTATTAGCCAAGGCATAGAATATAAGAGCTGGGAGGTTATACTCAAATTGTATAAAGCACTGGTTAGGCCACAGCCAGAGTATTGCGTGCAGTTCTGGAATCCACATTATAGGAAGGATGTGATTGCACTAGAGAGAGTGCAAAGGAGATTTACCAGGATGTTGCCTGGGCTGGAGAGTTTTAGTTATGAAGAGAGATTGGATAGACTGGGGTTATTTTCCCTGGAGCAGAGGAGATTGAGGGGGCACATGATTGAGTTGTATAAAATTATGAAGGGCATAGATAGGGTAAACAGGAAGGAACGTTTCCCCTTAGTGGAGGCATCAATAACCAGGCGACATAGATTTAAGGTAAGGGGCAGGAGGTTTAGAGGGGATGTGAGGAAGAAATTTTTCACCCAGAGGGTGGTTGGAATCTGGAACTCACTGCCTGAAAGGGTGGTAGAGGCAGATACCTTCATAATGTTTAAGAAGTATTTGGATGTGCACTTCTGATGTCATGGCATGCAAGGCTATGGGCCTAGTGCTGGAAAATGGGATTAGGATAGTTAGGTACTTGTTTGACTGGCGCAGACTCGATGGGCCGAAGGGCCTTTATCTGTGCTGTAGACTTCAATGACTCTATGACTCTATGAGGTTTAATGTATTCCAGGGTACTGCTAATGGTTGACTCTCAGCTTGGCTCATTATCGAAATCTAAAGAAATATACCTGCCTTTGGGACTGAAATTCTTCCAGATAACCCAGCAGGCCAAAATCCTAATGGGAGTTCCTAAGCATTGGGCCAGGCAAGTTATTTTGAAGCCACCTTGACCCAGAGACACTCCACTTACCTTCTTACCAAAAGATCATTGGTTGGTCATTAGACAATAGAGATACACAGGTTTGAGTCCTCGTGAGATTAACAAGTAGTACCAGCAACGTTTTCAGTCTATGAAGTATATGTAAATATTCTTGTTTACTTCTAGATATTTATCAAATATTGTTCATAGGTTAAATATTCCTTCTCTTGTTCCCACTCCAGGTTTAAACCCAGATTGCGTTTTGCCAATTTCTGCTTCAAATGTGTTATTATTTCTTTCCATTAACAAGGAAAAAATCTCATAAAATGCAACATTCTATCCACTTTCATGTATGCCTCAGAAACCCGGACAATAAATAGATTTGTGGAAGAAAGTAGAGGCCTTTGAATTGTGGATGCTAAGACATATGCTAAAATTTCCAAAATCAGATCATAAAACTGAAGAGATGTTTAAAATCGCAAGAGCAAAATGAATGATAAAAAGTGACTTCCAACTGAAAAACTACAGAGATCTCTTCTACAGGGAAAAATTAGGAGAGCTATCCCATAAACCAGTCAAGAAACTGTCCAGTGAGTCATACTCACAAAATCATACCTTTCAGTCAATGTTGCAGACATTTGCATCACCATCCTTGCTTATGTCCTGTCCCACCATCAGGGCTGATCCACCTTGTATACAGTCAGGAGGGAATGCCCTAGGAGCCGTTAACATTGACTCTGGACCCCAGGAAGTCTCATGGCATTAGGGCATCATGGGCAAGGAAACATCCTGCTGATTACGACCTACAGCCCTTCCTCAGCTGATGAATCAATACTCCTCCATGTTGCATACTACTTGTAAGAAACACTAAGGGTAACAAAGGCACTGAATATAATCTGGGTGGGAGGCTTCATAAGTGGGTTGGCACCACCATTATTGGCCAAGCTGGTTGAGTCCTGAAGGACATAATTCCTAGACTGAGCTTGCTGCAGGTGGTGAGAGAGGCAGCAAGAGGGAAAAACCTTCTTGACCTCATCTTCACCAAGCTACCCCATTATACATGCATCTGTTCATGACAGCATTGGTAAGAGTGACCACCGCACAGTCTTTGTGGATACAAACTCCTATCCACACACTGAGAAAATCTTCCTTTGTGTTGTGTGGCACTACCAACCAACATGCTAAATGGGTAGAACAGATTTAGCAGCTCAAAACTGGGCATCCATGAAGCACTGGGGCAATCAGGAGCAGCAGAATTGTATTCCACCACAATCTCATGGCCCTGCACTCTACCATAACAATCAAGGAAGGCGACCAACCCTAGTTCAATGAGGAGTGCAGAAGAACATGCCAGGAGCAGCGCCAGGTGTACCTGAAGGTGCCAACCTGGTGAAGCTACAACACATGCATGCAAGTTAACATGCATGTTAAACAGCAGAAGCACCATGCTATAGAAGGCAGAGCTAAGCAATCCAACCAACCAATGGATCATATCAGAGCTCTGCAGTCCTGCTGCACCCAAGTCTTGATTGGTGGTAGACAATTAAGCAATTAATGGGCAGAAGAGGCTCCATCAACACCCCATCCTCAACAATGGCAGAACCTAGAATATGAGTGCAATAAACAATGCTGAAGCATTTGCATCCAGAAGTGCCAAGTGGAGGATCCACCTCAGCCTTCACCCGATGTCACTACCATCACAGATGCCAGTCTATAGTCAATGTGATACACATAATATTAAATATAATATTAAAAAGCATAATATTAAAAAACAAGGCTATGGGCCTGACCAAATCCCAGCTGTAATGTTGATGATTTGTGCTCCAGAATTAGCCACAATCCCAGCCACACTGTTCCAATGTAGCTACAACATTGGCATCCACCTGACAATGTGGAAAATTGTCCAAGGATGTCCATTCTACAAAAAGCAGCACAAATCCAAACAAGCCAGTTCCTGTCCTATCAGCTTACTCTCCATCATCAGCAAAGTGATGGAAGATGCCGTCAACAGTGCTAAGCAGCACTTACGCACCATATAACTTGCCCATTGGTGCACAGTCTGAGTTCTGCCAGAGTCACTTGCCTCCTCACCTCATCCTTACCCAAACATGGACAAAAGAACTGAATTCCAGAGGTGAGGTAAGACAACTGCCCATGACGTCAAGGTAACATTTGACTGAATGTGGCTTCAAGGAGCCTTAGCAAATCTGAAGTCAATGGGAATCAGGAGTAAAACTCTCCACTAGTTAGAGTCATACCTGTACAAAAGGAAACATCTGTGCTTGTTGGAGACTAGTCACATCAACTCCAGGACATTGTTGCAGGAGTTCCTCAGGTCAGTGTCCTAAGCTCAACCATCTTCAACTGCTTCATCAATTACCTTCCCGCCATTAGAAGATTAGAAGTGGGGATATTCGCTAATAATTGCATAATGTTCAGTTCTGTCAGCTCCTCAGATAATGAAGCAGTCTGTGCCCACAGCAAGACCTGAATGACATCAAGGATTGTGCCAATAAGTAGAAAGTATAATTGTGCTTCTTAAGTGGGAGGTAATGGCCATCTCTAGCAAGAATAAGTCTTACCATCTTCCGTTGATGTTCAATAGCATTACCATCATTACATTCCCCACCATCAGCATCCTGGAGGTTACCATTGACCAGAAATTTAATGGCAGCAGCCACATAAATATAATGGCTACAAGAGCAGGTCAGAGGCTAGGAACTCTGTGGTGATTGACTTCTCCTGATTCATCAAAGACTTTCCACAATCAACAATGTGAAAATCATGAGTTTGATTAAGTTACCTCCACCTGTCTGGTAAGTGCAGCTCCAACAACACTGAAGTAGGTTGTTACCAACCAGAACAAAGAAATCCGCTTGATTAGCACCCCATGCACCACCTCAGACATTCACTCTCTTCACCACTCTCCACAATAGCTGTATTTTGTACCATCTGCAAGATGCACTGCAGCAACTCGCCAAGGCTTCATCAACAGCAGCTCCCAAAGCCACAACATGTATCTGCACAGAACAAAAAGAGCAACAGGTGCATAGGAACTTTACCACTTCCAAATTTCCTTCAAATCACACTTGACTTCGAACTACAGTATATTGCTCCTCCTTTATCATCGCTGGATCAAAATTCTGGAACTCCCTACTAACAGCACTGTGGGAATACCTTCACCACATGGATTACAGCGATTCAAGAAGGTGTTCAGCACCACCTTCTCAAGGACAATTGCTATGGGCAGGAAGTGCTGGCCCTGCCAGCGATGCACACATCCTGTGAATGATTTTTTTTTTTTGTAAATGACGGGCTGACTGGTTTTCTGTTGAAAATTGATTGAAAATGAATGTGTCTTTCTTTCTGTCGGTGAATGTTAAATATAACATGGCTCCTATTAAATCATGGCATGATAAATCACAGATTTGGAGTAATTCAGGGAGTGTTACTCCACACTTTAGATGATTATTGGGGTGCTCTTGGTTTCTCCAGTGACAAAACGGACCACTTGTAAACCTTTAGGTTGTAATGGTCACAAGCCACAGAATTGCATCAAAAGGACTATACATAAAAAAATTCAAGGTCATTTCTTCATAATGCTCCGTTACAACTGTTAAGGAAATATTTAGAGTATTATGTGGGACGACCAGCTAACTCTACAAAAGTCTGAACATTGAAAGTACCAATGCAGTTTTAGCTTCTAACCAGATATTTGGTGAAAAACCTGGAAAAGGCCTGGAAACAGGGGATTGCAATGCATGAGTAACCTGCAACCATGTGTTCCGAAGCAGGCAGCATGCAAATTTTGTGCTGCCGGTTCCTTTCCATGATTGCAGTGTGCAACTAGCACTAAGCATGTTGCTGAGTGGCTGCACGTCTGAGCAGGGATTATGAGGGAATAGCATAAATTCCAGCTAGCCTGAGCTACATAATCTAAGCTACACCACCTAAAGAGGAATAAAAACAGGAAATGCTGGAAGAACTGAGCAGGTCTGGCAGCATCCGTGGGGAGAGAAACAGAATTAATGGAATTTCGAGTCCGTATAACTCTTCTTCAGAGCCTAAGGGGATGATGCATTTTGGCTACAAAGATGCTGGAATTCATTACACAAGTGGCTTTGACCTGGTAGAGACACACAAATGAAACAACATAGCAAACAGAGAGCTCCAAAGTTCTTTGATGGAACACTGGAAGCCTTGGTGCAGGAGATCGACAGAAGAGGTCTTCTGTCCACAATGGGTAAGGAAGCCAGGCAAACTTTGAGAAGGCAATGGGGACAGATAGCCATGCAGGTCAATGCAAGTAATGTATCCTCAATGACCTAGAAGCAGTGCTGGAAAAAGTTCAATGATTTCACATGTGTGTTCAAAGTTAGTGAATGCATCTTCAAATGCCACATTCCCCCAAATTCCCCATTAGCCTCGTACACTGCTCAATGCACTACAACTCCATCTCTCACAAATCAATAATAGCCATCAATCATGACTGATACCTATCATTCATAGCTTCACCTCACCCTCACTCATTAATCCCTGCTAAAATCCTCACATCCATATCACACACATAGCATAGACTGCCAGTTATTCAACCATAACAGCCACATCACCCAAATACATTGTACCACACTCACTGACACACTTACCTCCCTCTTGCAGGACAAGGTGGTGCATAACCAAAAGCAGCAGTAGTTAACCAGCGGAGGACAGGCTTGGCTGAATGACCTTCTCCTGATAGAGGAAGCACTGTTCACCATCATTTAAGCATCCATGACTAAGACTGTTGTTATCAGTGGGACTGAAAGGACCGAAGATGATGATATGCTTCCACATAAATCTTCCTATCAAATCCCACTTCCCCCTTGTCGTGTATTATCTTTTTATTCCCAGTCCTCAGAGATTGCGGCTTTGCCTACAACAGGTGGCAGATTTCAGTGAGTACCTCCAATGGAGACATTGTGCACACTGATCCTTGCTAAGGTTGAGTGAGGAAAATTGTTTCCCAGACATTCGGTGGATTTCACCTCGTGTTGAGTACACTTTTCCATCTCTTCCTCTTCCCTCTTTGAGCAGCTTGTCCATCTCTGTATTACCTCTGCTCAATCTCCCTGTCTTGCTGTGCACCAAGAGAAATGGTAACTACAGCACTGGGAAAATGTGGCCTGAACAGAAGCTTTGAAATGAGAACCAGCACCCTCACCAAAATGGCATCCAGCACAGCCTGCAACAGAAATATGCATGCGCGAAGCAGATGCCATTTTGCAGGCAATATGGCATCCATAGGGCCGGAAAAATGGGTGCTACGGAGTCATACTTTGCAATCTTCTACTTTATGTGATCTAGATTTTGACCATTTTTGAACCATTAAAAAAATCTAGCACTTCTCCAATTTTGGCTGGAATAGGTTCAAACTTAGACTTTACGAAGCTTGGGAGTGTTGTGCGAGGAGGACAGTGTGGAACTTCAAGAGGACATAGACAAGTTGGTGGAGTGGGCAGATAGGTGGCAGATGAAGTTCAATGTGGAGAAGTGTAAGGTGCACTTTGTTAGGAAGAACATGGACAGACAATGTAAAATAGGGGGTGAAATTTTGAAGGGGTTGCAGGAGCAGAAAGACCTGGGTGTATGTGTGCATAGATCATTGAAGGTGGTAGGACAGGTGGAGAGAGCAGTTAATAAAGTATATAGTATCCTGGGCTTTATTAATAGGGGTATAGAGCACAGCAGCAGGGAGGTTATGCTAAATTTATATAAGATACTGATTAGACCTCAGCTGGAGTATTTTGTACAGTTCTGGGCACCACATTATAGGAAGGATGTGAACACATTGGAGAGAGTGCGGAAGGCGTTTACAAGAATGTTTCCAGGAATGAGAAACTTCAGCTATGTGGATAGATTGGAGAGTTTGGGACTGTTCTCCTTGGAGAGAAGAAGGCTAAGAGGAGATTTGATAGAGATGTTCAAAATCATGAGGAGGCTGGACAGAGTAGATAGGGAGGAGCTGTTCCCGCTCGTAAAAGAGTCAAGAACGAGAAGGCATAAGGATTTAAAGTGATTTGCAAAAGAAGCAAATGTGACGTGAGAAAAAACTTTTTCACACAATGAGCGGTTTGGGTCTGGGATGCACTGCCTGGGAATGTGGTGGAGATGGGTTCAATCGAGGTATTCAAGAGGGCATTAGATGATTATTTAAATAGAAACAATGTGCAGGGGTATGGGGAAAAGGCAGGGCAATGGCACTAGGTCATAATGCTCATTTGGAGAGCCGGTGCAGACACGATGGGCCGAATGGCCTCTTTCTGTGCCGTTAAAATTCTGTGATTCTGTGAAAATAAAGCAGGGATGGCATAAATGGCAAACAGTTTCATGAATGACACAATTTCTGTGTTCTGCTATTACAGTGAAAATGGAGAAGGACAAAACAGCTCACCTCATTCCTTCTCATCATATTTCTTACTTCCTCTCCTCGTAAACACATTGGTCAGGATTTTAGGGGTGCACTGGCTGGAGACTTGAGGCCATTTCTGGGAGCCCTCCAACAGGATTTTACACCCAGCAGGAAATTAACTGCTTACTATCAGGGCTCCTGTCCCCTGAAGGGATAAGGTCATGCCCCAAAGAACAGCTGGCCAATCGAAGTCAAAGAGGCCCTGGCGAGGCAGGGCTGGGTTATTGTTGAGAAGCAGGAAGGGGCCATCCTGAGGGGCAGCCTTTGATCCTGTGGGGTCCTCTGTGGGCCACAACGTACCCAATCAGGATGGCACCCCTGTCCCGGGTCTGACTGGAGATCACCAGAGTACACCTGGTGGTCTCCCCATGTGCCTAAGGGCTCACCCACCATTCAATTGGCCACTTAATGGCCTCAGGCCGGGTGGGTCATAAAATGCCAGTGGCAGCGGTAAGGCAACAGGCACATTGCACCCCCACCCGCCCCATCTGCCATTCCCCCGCTACCCCCTCAACTGCCTCCCAGCATGTTCCCTGAGGTCCTGTAAAACCTGGTCATTAAATGGCTTATTTAACCCATACACGAAATGCGAACGGTACTTCACTTTCTTCAAAAGCTTCCCTTGGTTATTTATTCCATTTGCTGTTATTCTTTGTGCGAAACAATTATACCTAAACTCTCAATTCGCTTCCAATTTCTTTTAGTTTTATTCATTCATGGGATGTGGAGATCGCTGGATGGGGCAATATTTATTGCCCATTCCTAATTCCCCTTGAGAAGGTGGTGGTGAGCCGCTGCAGTCCATGTGGTGTAGGTACACCCACAGTACTGTTAGGCAAGGAGTTCCAGGATTTTGACCCATCGACAGTGAAGGAACGGAGATATATTTCAAAGTCAGGATGGTGAGTGGCTTGGAGGGGAACTTCCAGGTGGTGGTGTTCCCATCTATTTGCTGCCCTCGTCCTTCTAGAAGGTAGCAGTCGTGGGTTAGGAAGGTGCTGTCTAAGCAGCCTTGGTGAGTTTCTGCAGTGCACCTTGTAGATGGTACACACTGCTGCCACTGTGTCTTGGTGGTGGAGGGAGTAAATGTTTGTGGATGTGGTGCCAGTCAAGCAGGCTGCTTTGTCCTGGATGGTGCCAAGCTTCTTGAGTCTTGTTGGAGCTGCACTTATCCAGGCAATTGGAGAGTATTCCATCACACTCCTGACTTATGCATTGTAGATGGTGGACAGGCTTTTGGGAGTCAGGAGGTGAGTTACTCGCTGCAGGATCCCTAGCCTCTCATCTGCTCTTGTAGCCACAGTATTTATATGGCTAGTCCAGTTCAGTTTCTGGTCAATGGTAAACTCCAGGATGTTGAGAGTGGGGGATTCAGTGATGACAATGCCATTGAATGTCATGGGGCAATGTTTAGATTCTCTCTTGTTGGAGATGGTCATTGCCTGGCATTTGTGTGGCGTGAATGTTACTTGCCATTTGTCAGTCTAAGCCTGGATATTGTCCAAGTCTTGCTGCATTTGGACATGGACAGCTTTAGCATCTGAGGAGTCATGAATAGTGCTGAATATTGTGCAATCATCAGCGAAAATCCCCACTTCTAACCTTATCTTGGAAGGAAGGTCATTGATGAAGCAGCTGAAGATGGTTGGGCCTAGGACGTTATCCTGAGGAACTCCTGCAGTGATGTCCTGGAACTGAGATGATTGACCTCCAACAACCACAACCATCTTCTTTTGTGCTAGGTATGACTCCAGCCAGTGGAGAGTTTTACCCTAATTCCTGATGACTCCAGTTTTGATAGGACTCCTTGATGTCACAATTGGTCAAATACTGCCTTGATGCTCTCCCATCTCACCTCTGGAATTCAGCTCTATTTTCCTTGTTTGAACCAAGGCTGTAATGAGGTCAGGAGCTGAGTGACCCTGCCAGAACCCAAAAGATTATTGCTAAGCAAGTGCCACTTGATGGCACTGTTGATGACCACTTCCATCAATTTACTGATGATTGAGAGTAGACTGATCGGACGGTAGTTGGCCAGAGTGGATTTGTCCTGCTTTTTGTATATAGGACATACCTGGGCAATTTTCCACAATGCTGGATAGGTGTCAGTGTTGCAGCTGAACAGGAACAGAATGACTAAGGGCATGGCAACTTCTGGAGCGCAAGTCTTTAGTACTATTGCCAGAATATTGTCAGGGCCCATAGCCTTTTCAGTATCTAGTGCCTTCAGCCATTTCTTGATATCATGTGGAGTGAATCGAATTGGCTGAAGACTGACATCTGTGATGCTGGGGACCTCCGGAGGCAGCTGAGATGGATCATCCATTCGGCACTTCTGGCTGAAGATTGTTGCCAATGCTTCAGACTTACCTTTTGCACTGATGTGCTGGGCTCCCCCATCATTGAGGATGGGGATAATTGTGGAGCCTCCTCTTCCAGTGAGTTGTTTAATTGTGCACCACCATTCGCAACTGGATGTAGCAGGACTGCAGGGCTTAGATCTGATCCAATGGTTGTGGAATCGCTTAGCTCTACGAACATATGAATTAGGAGCAGGGATAGGCTCTATCGCTTGCTGCTTATGCTGTTTGGCATGCAAGTAATCCTGTATCGTAGTTCACCAGGTTGACACCTCATTTTTAGGTATGCCTGGTGCTGATCCTGGCATGCCCTCCTGCAACCTTCATTGAACCAGGGTTGATCCCATGGCTTGATGGTAATGGTATAGTGGGGGATATGCTGGGCCATGAGGTTACAGATTTTGATTGAGTACAATTCTGCTGCTGCTGCTGATGGCCCACAGCGCCTCATGGTTGCCCAGTCTTGAGTTGCTAGATCTGTTTGAAATCTATCCTGTATAGCACAGTGATAGTGCCACACAACATGATGGAGGGTATCCTCAGTGTGCAGGTGGGGCTTCGTCTCCAAAAGGACTGTGCAGTGGTCACTCCTACCGATACTGTCATGGACAGATGCATCTGCAGCAGACAGGTTGGTGAGAATAAGGTCAAGTATGTTTTTCCCTCTTGTTGGTTCCCTCACCACCTAACACAGACCCAGTCTAGCAGATATATCCTTTAGGACTCAGCCAGCTCAGTCAGTAGTGGTGTTACTGAGCCACACTTGGTGACGGACATTGAAATCCCTCACCCAGAGTATATTCTGTGCTTTTGCCACCCTCAGTGCTTCTTCCAAGTGATGTTCAACATGGAGGAGCACTGATTCATCAGCTGAGGGTGGGGGGGGTGGTGGTATGTGGTAATCAGCAGGAGGTTTCCTTGCCCATGTTTGACTTGATGCCATGAGATTTCATGGGGTCTAAAATATTTTCCTCAGTTTTGACCCCTGTATCAGTATTTGCATAGAGCAACCTTCTTCGTCAGCTTCATAATTTTGAATCTATTTATCTGTTGATTATAATGGGGGGATACACTTGTTTTTTGTGGCGATGTCTACAGAACAATCAATCTGGGATGGTCATTTGATCTTTATGTTGTACTGGCAAGTAAATATTCCTCCACCCTTCAAGGTTGATGGGTGAGGGTTGCATTCGTTCATTGGTTCCCTCGTCTTCCACATAATTTGCCTGGTTCAGATTTCAGTTTCACGTTGTGCACACAGAATTTCACAAGCTCAGCTCTTCCAAGCATAGCGTTATCATCTCCATATAAACTTGATTCTCTGAATAGTAGTAGGACGTACATCTCAGCTTACATCAGTCTTCCCACTGCCCTTTGTTTCTCAGTCAAATAAATGGTTTCACTTGCATTCACTTCTCCCTACTAAAATCCCTACATTTAACCATTAATAGTGTCAACAAAATTAGAATTGTCTTCCACAAGGTCAAGTTAACCTTTTAATGTTTATTGGTTGCAGTTCTTCACTGAGAAGCAGAAATCAATGGGCAATATCATTTACATAGATCACATCTGTGCAGCTGCACATTTGGGCCAACCAAATGCTGCACATCCAAATAAATTCAGGAATGATAGTGGATAGCTATGACCAGCTGATTATGGAATTTCAAAGTCTGAATAAGTAGGGCACTTTGAAAGGTAGACAAAGATAATAGAACATATAAGATCCTGAGGGGACTTGACAGGGTGGATGTGAAGAGATGTTTCCTCCTGTGCAAGAATCTAAAACTAGAGGTCACTGTTTAAAAATAAGGGTTCGCCCATTTAAGACAGAGATGAGGATTTTTTTTCTCTCTCAGATGGTTGTGAGACTTTGGAATTCTGTTCCTCAAAAGACAGTTGAGGCAGAGTCTTTGAATACTTTTAAGGCAAAGTAGATAAATTTTTGCGAACTAAGGGGATGAAAGCTCTTTATTCATTGACAGCTAACAACATTTCATTCTCCCTTTCTCGAGTCAAGCAGGTTAAGCAAGTACATGGCTTTGTTAAGATTGCAGGCTTCCCCATGATGGATGGTGCTATTGACTGCATACATATTGCTTTGCAGACACAGCATGTCAAATCCATAACAGAAATGAAAGTTCTTCCACTTCCTCAAAATCCAACTGTTGTGTAACCATAGGCAATGAATCAAGCAAGTCAATGCTTTAGTATCCTGGCAGCTGCCATAATGTCTTCATTCTGTACCAGCTGTATTTGAACAACCGCAGCAAACCAAAGGGTGGCAATTAAGGTAAAAGACTATCCATTAACATCACGGTTGATGATCCCAGTGTACAGCCCATTTACATGTGCACAGCAGGTATACAATTAAAACCATGCTGCCACATGAAATATGATAGAACAGATCAATAGCATACTGAAAACAATGCTTCCATTGCGTAGACTGCTCTGGAGAAGCCCTACTGTTCTCGACAGAGCGGGACTCAGGATTCATGGTGGTCTGTTGTATGTTGTACAACCTTGTGAACATGAGAAGAGGGCCACCAACTATATGGAGAGCAGCTCAGGAAATGGAGCATGAACACGAGGAAGAGAGGAGGCAACCCAAACACCTCCTCAATGGCTAGGTTGTCCATGAAGAAATCAACAGAGTCTGATACCAGTAACTGCAGTCCCAGCTCCCCATTCACCAACAGCCCCATACCTTACCTTCCCTCTATCACTGACCATCACAGCCTCCACTTGGCCACACTGCAAAAATTAAAACCAGCACAAAATAAACATTTCAAATCAAATCATTCCATATTGCATTCTAAGCCTTGGAGGGCAACCTCTAGCCACTCAGGCCCTAAAAGGTCCACTCTGCACCATCTCAGCATGGGCAGCAACAGAGAGATGGGCTCCAAAGCTCTGTGCAAAGCCTTGTGCCAAGTTGGTGTTGGGTTCTTCCATGCTTCTTCACATTGACCACAGGCTTTCTAGCAGCCTTTGTAACAGACCCAGCACTTTGTTATGCAGGCCCATCAGCCATCTTCTGCATGCTGCACTATCGAAGTGCTCATCCGTGTCCACTTATCATCTAGCAAGCTGGCATCTACATGATCTTTGTACCCTGCCGTGCTGTGGCTGCAGCCCACTTGTGCCCATTGTCCTACCACATGCCGATCCCAGCTCCATGCAGTGTCAGTATCTAAACTGGTGGCTGTGAATATGAAATCAATGACAGTGCCATGTCTTCATCATAGAATCATAGGATGTGCAGCACAGAAGGAGGCCAGTCGACTCATTGTGCCTGTGCTGGTTTTTGAAAGCATGATCCAATTACTCCTATTTCCCTGCCCTTTCCCCATATCCCTCCAAAGTTTTCCTCTTCAAGTATTTATCAAGTCCCTTTTGAAAATTATAATTTAATCTGCTTCGCCACATTTTCAAGCAATGCATTCCAGATCACTGTCTTCGCTGTTCCTGCGCTGCCTGACCAGTTAGCATTTCTTGGGTATCTGAATGGAGAAAAGCACAAGGACAAGGCTATTGGGGGAATGGGGGGTAGGTGGGGGGGTGGGGGGGTGGGGGTGTGGGTGCTGGGGCGGGGCTATGGAAAAGCAAGTGGTGCTTGCATCATCTGCAGCTTGTAAATCAGAACAGAGTGTGGGATGAACTTGTATATCGGTGGTGAGAAGGAGAATTAGGTATGCAGATACCATCATTCTTGATGCCTTTAATGTCTCCACTGGCCATGGCCTCACCAATGGGCTTCCCAATAATGGCCAGCATGAGCATCAGAAAATACAGGTGCATCCAACTCCCTCCAGTTAGCCCCTGCTGCTTCTAGTTGTCCACCGGCCTGTTCTTCAAGAGAGAAGGAAAGCGTATAAGTGAGTCTTCTGCCATTTGTTTGGATGATGTGGTTGTCTTGATGTGTGCAGCCTGTGAAGTTTAGATATGGGGCTTGCAGTAGGGTGAAATTTGTGATGGTGCAATGTAACATATAATAGTCATAACCACAGAGTCATAGAGGTCTACAGCACAGAAAAAGGCCCTTTGGCCCATCGAGTCTGCGCCCGTCAAACATGTACCTAACTATTCTAATCCCATTTTATATGCCTTGTATGCTATGGCATTGCAAGTGCACATCCAAATACTTCTCAAGTGTTATGAGGGCTTCTGCCTCTACCACCCTTTCAGGCAGTGAGTTCCAGATTCCCACCACCCTCTGGATGAAAAAATTCTTCCTCACATCCCCTCTAAACGTCCTGCCTCTTACCTTAAACCTATGCCCCCTGGTTCTTGATCCCTCCACCAAGGGGAAAAGTTCCTTTTTGTCTCTCTGCCTCTCATAATTTTATACACCTCAATCATGTCCCCCATCAATCTCCTCTGCTCCAAGGAACATAGCCCCAGTCTATCTAATCTCTCCTCATAACTAAAACTTTCCAGCCCAGGCAACATCCTGGTAAATCTCCTTTGCACTCTTCTAGTGCAATCACATCCTTCCTATAATGTGGATTCCAGAACTGCACGCAATACTCTAGCTGTGGCCTAACCAGCGTTTTATACAGTTCCAGCATAACATCCCTGTCCTTGTATTCTATGCCTCAGCTAATAAAGGCAAGTATCTCATATGCCTTCTTAACCACCCTATCTACCTGTCCTGCTACCTAAAGGGACCGGTGGACATGCACACCAAGGTCTGTCTGATCCTCAGTACTTCCCAGGGTCCTACCATTCATCATGTGTTCCCCTGCCATGTTTGTCCTGCCCAAGTGCATCACTTCACACTTATCTGGATTAAATTCCATTTGCCACTGATCAGCCCATCTATATCCTCCTGTAATCTAAGGCTATCCTCCTCACTATTTACCACCCCACCAATTTTTGTGTCATCCACGAACTTGCTGATCAAGCCTCCTACATTCAAGTCTAAATCATTTATATATACCACAAACAGCAAGGAACCCAACACTGATCCCTGTGGAAACCCATTGGACACAGGCATCCAGTCACAAAAACACCCCTTGACCATCATCCTCTGCTTCCTGCCACTCAGCCAATTCTGGATCCAATTTGCCAAATTGCCTTGGATCCCATGGGCTCTTACCTTCCTTATCAGTCTCCCATGCGGGACTTTATCAAAAGCCTTGCTGAAGTCCAAGTAGACCACGTCAAATGCATTGCCCTCATCTACACACCTGGTCACCTCTTCAAAAAATTCAATCAAATTGGTCAGACATGACCTCCCCTTAACAAAGCCATGCTAACTGTCCTTGATTAATCCCTGCCTCTCCAAGTGTAGATTAATTCTGTCCCTCAGAATTGCTTCCAATAGTTTCCCCATCTCTGAGGTTTGACTGACTGGCCTGTAGTTCCCTGATTTATCCCGTCCTCCCTTCTTGAATAATGGTACCACATTAGCTGTCCTCCAGTCCTCTGGCATCTATCCTGTGGCCAGAGAGGTATTGAAAATTATTGCCACTGCCCCTGCTATCTCCTCCCTTGCCTCACTCAACAGCCTGTGATACATTTCATCCTGGAGGTTTATCTATGTTTTAAGCATGCCAGGCCACTTAGAACCTCCTCCCTTTCTATGCTAATTTCTTTAATTATATCACAGTCCTTCTGCCTGATTTCCATACCCACATTGTCCCTCTCACTTGTGAACACTGACACAAAGTATTCATTTAGAACCCTACCTACGACTTCCGGCTCCACACACAAATTACCACTACGGTCCTTAATGGGCCCTACTCTTTCCCTAGTTATCCTCTTGCTCTTAATGTACTTGTAAAATAACTTTGGATTTTCCTTTATTATTCCCCCCCACCCCAGCCCCTGCCCCCCACAACCCCCCCCCCACCCACCCACCCACCCAACACCCCCCCACCCACCCACCCCCCCAACCCCCCGCTTTGACCCTTGATTATTTAGTATTTCTGGAATGCTATTAGTGTCTTCTACCGTGAAGACTGATGCAAGACTGATTATTATTTCCCCAGCCTCAACTCTAAGGGGCCTATGTTCACTTTGGCCTCTCTCTTCCTTTTTATATATTTAAAGAAACTCTCACTGTCCGTTTTCACATTACTTGCTAGTTTACCCTCAAAGTTTATTTTCTCCCTCTTAATTTTTTTTTTGGTCATCTTTTGTTAGTTTATAAAAATATCCCAATCCTCTGGCTTACCACTAATCTTTGCCACATTGTATGTTTTTTCTTTCAACTTGATACTATCCTTAACTTCCTTGGTTAACCATAGTTGATTTATCCCCTTCCTAGAATCCTTCTTCCTCACTGGGATATATCTTTGTTGTGAGTCATGAACTATTTTCTTAAATGCCTGCCATTGTTCATCAACCGCCTTTTCTGCTAATCTCCTTTCCCAGTCCACTCCAGCCAACTCTGCCCTCATTCCTTTGTAATTACCCTTATTTAAGTTTAGCACAGTTGCTTCCAACCAAAGTTTCTCACTCTCAAACTGAATGCCAAATTCTACCCCTGTTTCCAGGGGATCTTTCACTCTGATCATTTATTAAGCCTGCCTCATTACTCATTACCAGATCCAAAATAGCCTGATCCCTGGCTGGATCCACAATATATTGCTCTAGAAATCTGTCCCAAATATACTCTATGAAATCTTGCTGCAGGGTGACCAAGGCTGGGAACTGTTCAAGGGTATTCAACATTTAGGAAGGACAGGCAAAAAGGAAAAGGAGATGGGGTAGTGCTGTTAATAGGGGATGAGATAAGTACATTAGTGAGAGAGGATCTTAAATCAGAAGATTAAAATGTAGAATCAGTTTGGCTGGAGCTAAGAAACAACAAGGTGCAGCAAACACTGGTAGGAGTTATTTGTTGACCACCAAACAGTAGTAAGACACGGTATAAATCAGGAAATTAGAGGTGCATATAACAAGGGTAATATAGTAATCATTGGGGACTTCAATCTACATATAGACAGGATAAACCTAATTAGCACTAATGCTGTGGAAGATGAATTCTTGGAAGGTATACAAGATGGTTTTCTAGA
Organism: Cetorhinus maximus; assembly: GCF_964194155.1. Classification (NCBI taxonomy): domain Eukaryota; kingdom Metazoa; phylum Chordata; class Chondrichthyes; order Lamniformes; family Cetorhinidae; genus Cetorhinus; species Cetorhinus maximus. The sequence goes on from NC_135884.1 coordinate 127,116,330, forward strand.
ACAGTATGTTGAGGAATCAACTAGAGAACAGGCTAGTATTGTGCACTGAGAAAGGGCTAATTAACAATTTTGTTGTAAAGGAGCTTTCAGGAAAGAGGGACCATACATAATATGATATAATTTTACATTCAGTTGAAAATGATGTAGTTCAATCCAAAACCAGAGTCTTAAATCTAAACAAAGGAAATTACGAAGGGGTGTGGTAGACCAGGGAACTACATTTATAGGTATGACAGTAGACAGGCAATTTAAAGAATTAATACATAGTTTACAATAAATTTACACTCCTTTAAGGCACAAAATTCCAGCAGGAAAAGTGATCCAACCATGGCTAACGAGGGAAGTTAAAGATTGTATTAGATTAAAGGAAGAGGCTTATAAAGTTGTCAAAAAAGTAGTAAACCTGAGGACTGGGAGCATTTTAGAATTCAGCAAAGGAGAACCAAGAAACTGACAAAGAGAAAATCAAACATGATAGTAAACTGGCGAGAAACAAAAATGAACTGTAAAAGCTTCTCTTGGTATGTGAAAAGGAAAAGATTAGCAAAGACAAATGTGGGCCCACAGCAAGCTGAGACAGGAGAATTTATAATGGGGAATAAGGAAAGGGCACAGAAACTAAACAAATACTTTGTGTCTGTTTTCATGGAGGAAGATACAAAAAAACCTCCCCGAAATACGAGAACACTAAAGGACTGGCAAGGTTGAGGACTGAAAGAAATTAGTATGAGTAAAAAAGTAGCACTGGAGAAATTAGTTGGACTGAAAGTTGATAAATCCCCTGGACCTGATGATTTACATCCCAGAGTATTGAAAGAGGTGGCTGTAGACAAAGTGGATGCATTGGTGGTCATCTTCCAAATTTCTATAGATTCTGGAACAGTTCCTTCAAATTGGAAGGTAGCAAATGTATCCCCACTATTTAAGAAAGGAGAGAAAACAGGGCATTACAGACCTGTTAGCCTGACATCAGTAGGGAAAATACAAGAATCTATTATAAAGGATGTGATAACTAGACACTTGGAAAATAATGGTAGAATTGGGCAGAGCCAACATAGATTTATGAAAGGGAAGTCATGTTTGATGAACATGTTGACAGTTTTTTGAGGATGAACCAATGGATGTGGTGTATTTGGGTTTTCAGAAGGCTTTCCATGCAAGAGATGAGTAAGCAAAATTAGAGCACACAAGAGTGGGGGTGATATGCCGGCATGGATTGAGGGCTGGCTAGTGGGCAGAAAACAGAGATAGGAACAAACAGATCATTCTCAGGTTGGCAGGCAGTGATTAGTAGGACAGTGCAATGGTCAGTGCCTGGGCCCCAGCCATTCACAACCTACATCAATGATCCAAATGTAGGGACCAAATGTAATATTTCCAGGCTTGTTGATGACACAAAACTAGATGGGGTTGTGAGGAGGATGCAAAAAAAGACTTCAAGGGGATTTAGACAGGCTAAGTGAGCAGGCAAGAACATGTCAGATGGAATATAACGTGGAAAAACGTGAAGCCATCCACCCTGGCAGGAAAAACAGGCAGCGTACCTCTTAAATGGAGAGAGATTGGGAAGTGTTGATGTCCAAAGGAACTTGAACGCCCCTGTCCATAAGTCACTGAAAGCCAACACGCAGGCACAGCAAGCAATCAAGGAGGCAGACGGTATGCCGGCCTCTATATCAGGTGTTATGACCGGGATGGGAGGAGTGTGCTATTAATTCTAGCCCCACTACTCCACAGGTTGCAGCAATAATGTAAATGTTTAATTCACTCACCCAAAATGACCAATTGTTTACCTTTGCTACTGCTATACCTAACATAAAAGAGACTTTAACCAGGCTTCTTTCAATAAACACAGAATAATTGATTTATAATGAAACAAAACTTCTTTTAAAACAAGTTGCAAAACTGGTTAACTTACAATTTGTAATCTGAAACTGTAATGATTTACCGCTTTTTAAAACCCCAACACACGTACACACGCACAAAAACACAAAAAACACAAAACAAAGAACAAAACAAATAAGCTCTCTGCAGAGGTTGGTGTAAGAGAACACTTTGAAAAGGATGAAGTTGAAAAAGATCTTGGCGCCGTTGATCTGACAGAGTTCTGGTCACAGTCAGGTGAGTCTTTGGTGAAACATTATTGGTGATAACACTCACTTGTCAAAGCATCACAGGCTTTCAAAATACAGATGAGTTATTCCGAGATGAGAATTTTCTGGCTGTGTTAACTCACTCTGGACAGCAGGCATTGCAGGGGGAGGGAGAGAGAGAGAGAGAAAAACAGTCTTCCTTCACAGTCTCCTTCCAAGGCACAACTGAGCTCAAAATAAAATGTCCAGAGAGAACTTCCCCCAGGCCAGGTGTTTTCAACCAATCAGCATGAGATTACAGGCTGGCAACAGCAGTTTTTTTCTTTACCTCAAATAAACAAAATAATTCTTCTCTGATCAGGTGTCCTGCTGGTCATCTAGCTGAAAACATGTGATTTCTTGGAAAAGAAAGCAGCTTGCACACAGGCCAAAGTAAACTTGTAGACTTAAAAAAAAAACCTCAGGAGGGAGAGTGTCCAAAATTCAACGCCCTTCCAATTATTTTTCTTAAAAAGCATATTCCTCACACAATTATGAGGCCTGATTGATAGAGATTGTTGGTAGGTGAGTGATGGGGGTGTGGTGCATTGACCAATGTGTGAGGTTAGTCGTGCAGTTGGTGGGATATGGCATTTGAAGATGCATTCACTGACCTTGACCATTCCTATAAGACTATTGAACTTAGGAACATAGGAGCAGGAGTAGGGAATTTGGCTCTTTGAGCCTGTCCCACCACTCAATAAAATCATGGCTGATCTGTTTGTGTTCTCAGCTCCACTTTCCTGTCTGCCCCCCCATAACCCTTGACTCCATTGCCTAACAAAAATCTGTCTAACTCTGCCTTAAATAAATTCTAAGACTCAGCCTCTCCTACTTTCTGCAGAAGAGAATTCCACATACCAACAACCCTTTGGGGAAGAAGATTTCTCCTCATTTGTCTTAAAAGGAAGACTTCTTATTTTTTGTCCTCTAGTTTTAGTCTCCCCCACAAGAGGAAACATCCTCCGGATTCCACCTTATTAAGTCCCGTCAGGATGTTATATGTTTCAATAAGATCATCCCTGATTCTTCTAAACTCCAATGGGTGTAGGCCAAACCTCTTAATAAGACAACCCCTTCATCCCAGGGATGAGTCCAGTGAACCTTCTCTGAACTGCTCCTAAAGCAATTTTATCTCTTTTTTAAATAAGGAGACAAAAAATGACACAGTACTCCAGATGTGGTCTCACCAAGGCCCTGTAGTAAAACATCCCTACATTTATATTCCATTCTTCTTGCAATAAAACCAACATTCCATTTGCCTTCCTAATCACTTGCTGTACCTGCATACTAACTTTATGTGATTCATGTACCAGGACACCTAGATCCCTCTGTCCCACCATGTTCTGCATTCTTTCTCCATTTAAATAGTATACTGCTTTCCTATTCTTCCTGCCAAAGTGAACAAGTTCACAATTCCCCACATTATACTCCAGCTGCCAAATTTTTGCCCACTCGCTTAACTTGTCTATATCCCTTTGCACACTCTCTACCTCCTCATGACAACTTACTTTTCTACCTATCTTGGTGTCATCAGCAAATTTAGCTATCATACATCCACTCCCTTCATCCAAGTTATTCATATAGATTGTAAATAGTTGAGGCCCCAGCACTGATCCCTGTGGCACTCCACTATTTACAACTTGCCAACCTGAACATGACCTATTTATCCCTACTCTCTACTTCCTGTTAGCCAACTAATCCTTTATCTATGCTAATATGTAACCCCCTACACCATGTGCTCTTATCTTCTGTAGCAACCTTTGATATGGCATCTTATCAAATGCCTTTTGGAAATTCAAGTACACCACATCTACTGGTTCCCCTTTATCCACCTTGAATGTTACTTAGTCAAAAAACTCTAACAGATCAGTTAAACATGATTTCCCTTTCACAGATCTATGTTGGGTCTGCCTGATCAAATTGTGATTATCTAAGTATTCTGCTATAACCTCCTTAATAATGGATTCTAGCACTTACCCTATGACAAATGTTAGGCTAACTGGCCGATAGTTTCCTGCTTTCTGCCTCCGTTCTTAAATAAAGGTGTTACATTTGCTATTTTCAATCCACTTTCCAGAATCTAAGGAATTTTGGAAGATCTTAACCAATGCATCTGTTATCCATAACTTCTTGCAGAACCACGTGAAGGTCCTCAGGGCTGGACTGCTTGCACAGGCTGTCAAACTCTTTTGAGTTATCAACAGTCACAGATTGCAACTCTTTCGAGTACAATCACAGTTCTTAGTTTTCCGGGAGTGGGACATGAACCCACAACCCTCTGATTCAAAGGCGAGGGTGCTATGAACTGAGCCACAGCTGACACCTCCGCACAGGCTGTCAATGTATATGTAATCACACTGCATGGCAATTACCTTGTTAAGGACAATTGCTAGTTAAACAGGTGATGGACATTGATTAACCCATCTAAACAGAATAAAAAGATACAGCTGGGACACTTTGTGTGGAAGTTACTGGGAAGTCAGTAGTTTCTTGAAAATAAACTGGCTTGAACCAAAAGACCAGTCTGAATTAATTTTTCCACTACAGCCATTTTATTATGAGTAACATAGTAGCAGAGGATGAGCTTTAAGCTTGGTGATTGATTGCTGTATATGAAGCTTTTTGTCTTAATCCTTTAAGGGAAAAGAAGTGTACTGTTGCTGATAATTTAAGTTATGGAATGGTGGAAGGAGTGTGCAAAATTGCAAGCTTTGATTATCCACCAATTGTTTTTCTGACTCTGAACCTTATCAGCAATGGAAGGCTGAAGTTGAGTTATGGACCTGGGTTACTTCCATACTCCAGAAGAAACAAGGTATTGCATTGGTGTTATCATTACCAGCATCAAGGAGTAAGGTTTATACAGAGTGGAAAGTAGATGATTTGGATCATGAAGAGGGATTGGACCTTCTGTTACAATTTTTGGCTATGAAGCTTGGACAATCTTTGACAGATTTAGGAAATCAGATGATCAATCCATGGAAGAATATATCATGGATTTTGATAAATGGTACAGGAGACTACAGATTTGAACTTGAAATTCTGGAGTCAGTATTGCTGTTTAAATTACGGGACTGTGCCCGCATTTCGCACGTTGATGACTTTTAATACTAACAGGGGTACAATTCTGGGGGAAAGAATCTCTTAGATCCAATGGCTGCTGCCCTAAATTTCTGGGGAAACAGTTGTTCCCAGCCACTTTCTTAGCAAATGCTAACAACTTTGCATGAAACAAAGGATAGAGGATTGCATGGTGGCCAAGTTTTGAGGTTGACCAAATACTAGGCGAAGATTCCAATACAAAGATGGAGTTAATGACAGGAGGTCGGAAAACAGTCATAGCCCTAGCCAGTTTGAGAGTAAGGACAAAAAGCGTCCCTGGGATGGTTAATTGGTGTTTTTAGTGTGATTCCCAGTATCATTATGCGCTGAACTGCCCACAGTTAAGGATTTGCATTTTTGAAGTGACCCATGAACTGGATTCATCTGAGACTGAAAATGATAGTCTCAGATGGCATGATAGAATTGTATTGGTCACTGAAAGTTTGAACCCAGTGAAGAATATCTTGGATGGTAGATTCCTTCAACTGTGCGGTTCTGGACAGTGGTTGCACTTCTACGGTGTGTGGCATGGACTGTCTTGACTGCTATCTGGAGTCTCTCGATGAGGCAGACTGGCGGAAGGTCAAAGAGTATGAAAGCTCTACCTGCTTCATGTTTAGAGATGACAATACATTAACATCCTCAATTGGTGGTCCTCCCTTGTAAGATAGCAGGGATCAGTGTGTTTATCAGTACTGATGTGGTTTCTAGTAAGATACTGCTATTAAGTCTAATCTGTAATGAAGAAGACTCAGGTGACGTTAGATATGAAGAATGATAGAGCAGTCGTGTTCAGGGAAAAAAATGTAGATCTGCATTTTACTCAGTCAGGCCATTACTGCCTGCCACTAAGGAAGCCAGAGATTTCTCATCAAAAAGTTCATTGAGTTTTGTTAACTGCTGGGAATAAGAATTTGGTGGACAAAAAAAATCTATTTGGAAATTACATACAGTTTGCACATCCGGCGCCACAGAAACTGAAGACTCTACTTCGAGATGCGGGAGTGGTTGATAAAGGATACGATCACCTTAATGAACAAATAACTGCTCAGTGTGAGATTTGTCTCAAATATTGCAAGATGCCACTGCATCCTATTGAGAGCTTGCCACTAGCCAGGGAATTTAACAATGCAGTAGCAATAGACTTGACAGGTTGGGATAGGGATAGTGGTATTTTTTTTTTACTACACTTCATAGATATGGCAACTAGATTTAGCCTATCCATTGTCTTGCATAATAAAGACAAAAGGACCATGGTCATGGAGAAATGGGTAGGAACAGGATTAGGGACACTAATGAAGTTCCTGACAGATAAGGGTGGGGAATTCACCAATGAGGAATTTTGATGTATGAAAATTTAAACATCATAGCTATGCACACTGCCACTGAGAGCCCATTTAGTAATGATCTTTGCAAAAGAAACCATGCAGTAATAGACGATGTTGCATAAAATATTGGCTGATAACAGGATTGTAAATTGCAAATGGCGCTAGCACGGGCAGTGCACTAGAAGAACTCTCTGCAAATGGTTGGGCAGTACAGTCCGTACCAGTTGGCGTACAGAAGAAATCCGAAGTTGCCTTCGGTGTTATCAGATGCTCCTCTTGCTCTAAAAGTGAGTAGCATTTGCTGCACTTTTCTGCTGATCTGAATGCTTTGCAAGCGGGCAGAAAAGCTTTCATTAAAGCTGAGGTTTTGGAGAAAATTCAGCAAGCCCTGTGGCACCGCATAAGACCATCAGGAATACAGTTTAGACAAGGAGACATGGTACATTACAAAAGGGAAGGCTGTAAAGGACCTGGCAATGTAATAAGGAGTGATGGGAAAGTAATGATTGTGCAACACAGCAATCAAACTGTTAGGGTACATTCTTCGCAGTTAATTGGTACTGTCTATACCTTTACAGGTTCTGAACAGGACATAGAAAGCGTGGAGGCACCATGCACATGCATACACACACATGGCAGTTATGAGGAGCAGAGTACGGCAAATACAGGGTTGACTGATGAACAAAGTAACACTGAGGTACAGGATAATGCTATTCATCCAAAAGGGCAACTACCCAAAGTAGAAACAAAGGTAACATACATGCCAGAAGGGACCAGTGTGTGGAGGGATGCCACCATCATAGGGAGAGCAGGAAAGGCCACTGGTAAATACGAACATTGGCTAAATGTGCAGGATGAAGGACAGGAGACAAGATCTATGGATTGGCAAACTGAGGTAAAGATGTGGAAACCCAGAAAGTGTAGAATTAATTCTGACAGTGAACCAGAGAGTGGTCATGACTCCAGAAGAAAATCATGGACTTGCGAACGGGGTTCTGCTCGCATGGGAGAAAGATCATGTAGTAGTTCGGAAAGAGAGGAATGTGAGTAAAGGCCATAGCTTAACAAGGGCTAGAGAGCAAGCTAGGGATCTCAATAGAAGTAGAAGTTCTTTATGACTGAGAGATTTTAGTAGCTGCTAATAAAGTGGAAAATAAGCTGATAAAGAAAGTCAAACAGAGTTAGAAAGTTGGAAGGCATTTGGGGTATATTCTGAAATACCTGACAGGACAACCAGCTTTATCTCACAGATGGATCTGTACCGAAAAGGTACTCCCAGATGGTACGTATAAGGCCAAAGCAAGATTAGCCCGAAGCTTTGAAGAGAGATTCGGGGATCAGGATGTCAGGGTGGACTCGCCTACTGTGGAGAAAGTGAGTTTGAAGATATTTTTAGCAATTTTGGCATCATATTCCTGAGAGTGCAAATCAATTGATATAGGCTGCATTTTTACAGGGGAGAAGTTTCAAAGGGAAGTTTTTTTTTAAAACACCCAAAGAAGCCGGTGATGTAGAAGGAAAGCTGTGGAAATTGAACAAATGTGTTTATGGGTTGAATGATGAGGCAAGAGTATGGTATTTTTCAGTGAGGTCTGTCCAGTTGAAAACAGGTTTCATTCAGTTAAAGGTAAAACCTGTGATGCTCTACTGGTACCATAAGGAGATTTCCTGTGGGGAAACTCTGTAGAATTTGAGCAATAGGTAATTGAAGATGAAGAAGGAGTGCAAGGTAGGAAGACAGGCTTCAGGAGCCTTGAAATACATAGGTTTAGATATTAAGCAGAGCAAGTCAGGAGTGACACTGAATCAACAATCTTATCTAGAAAATGTTAATCATATCCCAATAAGTTGGGTTAGAACCTTGCAAAGAGGATCCTGCTACCAAGGAAGAAACGGAACAGTTGAGAAGTTTGATTGGGCAGTTGAACTGGTTGTGCACTCAGACTAGACCTAATGCTAGTTATCATGTGTTGGAGCTGAGTACTATGATGAAACATGCAATAGTGAGCAAGTTCTGAGGGCAAATAAAACACTAAAAAAGATTAAATTCAGAGAGATGCGTACTCAAGTTTCCAGCCTTGGGTGAACCAGGAGGTATGAGGTTGGTCATTTTTAGCTATGCTTCCTTCACATGCCAATCTTCCAGATGGGTATTCTAGCACAGCAGGGTTTATCATATTCTTGGTGGGAAAGAATGATAAATGTTTTCCACTGACTTGCGAGGCCAAGAAAATAAAGGCAGTAAGAAGCACCTTAACTGCTGAAACACTGGAATTAGTAGAAGCATTAGATATGAGGGTTTGCTTATCCAGTATACTGACAGAAATATTATATAAGGGGCAATGTGAGAAGTTTGCCCATAGAATGTTATGTTGATAACCGGTCTCTTTGGAATAATGTTCATTCGACATATTGTTGCTGGAAAAGGCTAATAGACCTAGCCACCTTAAAAGAAATAAAAGAGAGATCCCCAAATAACAATGGGTTGACACAAGTCACCAATTAACAGACTGTTTGTTTTTATGAAAAGTAAGTTCCTGCTCCAAGCAATTACTAAATATATTGGAAGAGGGGTGTCTTGTGTTATAATGACGAAATGAAGAAAAACGTATATATTTTGTGTGTGTACATATATATAATTAAAGGGGAATCTGTCAATGTATAAGTAATCACACTGCATGGCAATCACTTTGTTGAAGACAATTGCTAGTTAAACAGGTGATGGGCATTGATCACCCCATCTAAAGAGGATAAAAAGATACAGCTGGGACATTTTGCTTGGAAGCTACTAGGAAATCAGTAGCACTGAGGAGCTGTCTTCAAAATAAACCAGATTGAATTAAAAGACCAACCTGGATTAATTCTTCCATTATAACCATTTACTGTGAGTAACACAGGCCTCAATGACTATCTGCTCCCACTGTCTTCTGAGTGTTCTGAAGAGCCTCCTGGCCCCCTGTGGATAAAGGACATCTCTCTTCCTCTGCACCTTTTCTGCCAAGGCCTCCATTGCAGCATCTCAAAAACTTGGAGCCCACTCTCTTTCACCTTGTACCATTCTTCTGTCTGCTCCAGGTTAGATTCAGCTCACAAACAACTCCCATCACCCTCTTCAGTCTCTATGAACCTCCCCTTTAAGAGGTGCTATCTAGCTTTAAGCAGTGCAGGCCAGTGCATGATGTTGGCTCCCTTCTCAGGCATCACAGCCAATCAACACTGATTATCACTATCAGGGCACTATTATGATGCTGATAACTATATCAGTGCCATTTCCTGTTCTCACCCTGCACTGGAAAATTTAATCAACATTTGTTCCAATTTCTGCCCTTCTCTCACCTTTCACATGGTTTATCTCTGACTTATCCCTTCTCACCCTTGACTATTGTCCCCCTTTCTGGGGATAGGCTATCAACCAATGGGATGTGGGTGTCACTGGCTAGGCCAGAATTTATTGCCCATTCCTAATTGCTCTTGGGAAAGTGGTGGTGAGCTGCCTTCTTGAACAGCTACAGTTCATGTAGTGTAGGTACACACACAGTGCTGTTAGAGAGGGAGTTCCAGGGCTTTGACTCAGCGACAGTGAAGGAACAGTGATATAGTTCCAAGTCAGGATGTTGAGTGACTTGCAGGGTAACTTCCAGGTGGTGGTGTTCCCATCTATCTGCTGCCCTTGTCCTTCTAGATGGTAGTGGTCATGGGTTTGGAAGGTGCTGACAAAGGAGCATTGGTGAATTTTTGCAGTGCATCTTGTAGATGGTACACACTGCTGCCACTGTGTGTCGGTGGTGGAGGGAGTGAATGTTTGTGGATGTGGTGCCAATCAAGCAGGTTGCTTTGTCCTGGATGGTGTCCAGCTTCTTAAGTGTTGTTGGAGCTACACTCATCCAGGCAACTTTCCACATTGCCGGGTAGATGCCAGTGTTGTAGCTTTACTGGAAGAGCTTGGTTAGGGGCACAGGTTCTGGAGCATACACCTTCAGTACTACTGCTGAAATATTGTCAGGGCCCATAGCCTTTGCAGTATCCAGTGCCTTCAGCCATTCCTGATTTATCACGTGGAGTGAATCAAATTGGCTGAAGACTGGCATCTGTGATGCTGGGAACCTCCGGAGAAGGCTGAGATGGGTTGTTCACTCAGGACTTCTGGCTGAAGGTTTTTGCAAATGCTTCAGCTTTATCTTTTGCACTGATGTGTTGGGCTGCCCCACCATTGAGGATGGGGTTATTTTTAGAGCCTCCTCCACCACCATTCGCGACTGGATGTGGCAGGACTGCAGAGCTTCGATCTGATCCGCTGGTTGGGGAATCTCTTAGCTCTGTCTATCACTTGCTGCTTATGCTGTTTGGCAGGCAAGTAGCTTCACCAGGTTGACACCTCATTTTAGGTATGCCTGGTGCTGCTCCTGGCATGCCCTCCTGCACCCATCTTTGAACCACAGTTGATCCCCTGGCTTGGTGGTAATGGTAGAGTGGGGTATATGGCAGGCTGAGGTCACAGATTGTGGTCAAGTACAATTTTGCTGCTGCTGATGGCCCACAGCACCTCATGGTTACCCAGTCTTGAGTTGCTAGATCTTCAATTTATCCCAGTTAGCATAGTGGTAGTACCACACAACACAATGGAGAGTATCCTCAATGTGAGGATAGGACTCCGTCTCCACAAGGACTGTGTGGTGGTCACTCCTACCGATACTATCATGGACAGATGCATCTGCAGCAGGCAGGTTGGTGAGGATGAGATCAAGTATGTTTTCCCCTCTTGTTGATTCCCTCACCACCTGCTTCAGACCAAGTCTAGCAGCTATGTCCTTTAGGATTCTGCCAGCTTGGTCTATACTGGTGCTACCGAGCCACTCTTGATGATGGACATTGAAGTCTCCCACCCATTGCACATTCTGCACCCATTTCACCCTCAATGCTTCCTCCAAGTGGTGTTCAACATATAGTACTGACTCATCAGCTGAGGGGTGGGGGAATGGTGGTATGAAGTGATCAGGAGGTTTCCTTGCCTGTGTTTGACTTGAGACTTCATGGGGTCCAGAGTCTATGTTGAGGACCCCCAGGGAAACTTCCTCCTGACTGTATACCACTCTGCCACTTTTGCTGGATGGTGATGGTGGTTTCTGGGGCATTATCTGTAAGGTATGATTCTGTGATTATGACTACGTTGGGCTGTTGCTTGACTAGTCTGAGGCAGCTCTCCCAATTTTGGCACTAGCCACCAGATGTTAGTAAGGAGGACTTTGCAAGGTTGACAGGGCTGAGTTTGCCACTGTTGTTTCCGATGCCTCGGCATGTTGATGCCGGGTGGTCCATCCAGTTTCATTCCTTAGACTTTTTTGTGGTATGATACACCTGAGTGACTTGCTTGGCCATTTAAGAGTCAACCACATTACTATGGATCTGGAGTCACATGTAGACCAGACCTGGTAAGGACAGCAGATTTCCTTCCCTATAGGACGTGAGTGGGAATTTATAACAATCAACAATGGGTTATTATGGTCACCATCAGACTCCTAATTGCAGATTTTTGATAAATTCAAATTTCACCATCTGCATGGTGGGATTTGAACCCAGGTCTGCTGAGTATTCAGGGGAGTTGGTAGTGTAGTGGTATTGTCACTGGACTAATAATCCAGAGACACAGGGTAATGCTCTGGGGACCCAGGTTTGAATCCTATGACAGATGGTGAAAGTTGAATTCAATAATTAAAAAAATCTGTAATTAAAAGTCTAATGATGACCATGAAACCATTGTCAATTGTCACAAAAACCCACCTGGTTCATGAATGTCTTTGGGGAAGGAAATCTGCTGTCCTTACCTGTCTAGTTTACATGTTACTCCAGGCCCACAGCAATGTGGTTAAGTGGCCCTTAAATGCCCTCTGAAATGGCCAAGCAAGCCACACAGTTGTATCAAACCACAAAAGTCTAAAAGGAATGGAACCAGATGGACCACCTGGCGTTGACCTAGGCACCGGAAATGACAAGGACTCTGAAATGGCCTAGCAAGCCACTCAGTTCTCCAGAGTAATTGGGGATGGGCAATAAATGCTGGCCTAGCAAGTGACACCCCATCATGTGAACAAATTTTTTTTTAAAAACACCCTGGGACACTGCATTACTCATTCAGTGGCAATACCACTGCTCCACTGCCTCCCCCATATTTACTATAAGTTCACCGACTCCCATAGTTACCTTACATTTCCTCACACCCTGCTTCCTTAAGGACTGCATTCCATTCTCAGTTTCTGTTTCTGTCACATCTGTTTCAATGATGCAACCTTCCATCTGATATGTCTTCCTTTCTCCTCAACCACAGATTCCCCACCTCTGTGATTGACAGGGCACTCGACCCTGTCTGTTCTATTTCACACACTTCTAATCCCCTCCCCCCCAGAAACACAATAGGGTTCCCTTTGTCTTCACCTTTTATCCCAGCGGCTGCTGTAATCAAGTGATCATCCACCACCATTTCCATCACCTGCTGCATTATGCCATCACCAAACATATCTTCATCTCCCTTCTCCTTGCAGCATTTAGAAGGGACCATTTCCTCCACAATACCTGGTTTCACTCCTCAATCACCCCTTCCCACAGTACCTTTTCCATGAAAATGCAAGAGATACAACACTTGCCCTTTTACCACCTCCCTCCTCACCATCCAAGGCCCTAAATGCTCCTTCCGAGTGAAACAGCAATTTACCAGTACTTCTCTCAATTTAGTATACTGTATTCACTACTCACAATGTGGTCTCCTCTTAGTCGGAGACAAGATGATGAACTGGGTGGCTGCTTTGCAGAACACTTCTGTTCAGTCTGCAGGAGTGGCCCCAATAAGCTTCCAGTTGACTGTTATTTCAATTCTCCACCTTGTTCTCTCTCTCTGATCTTTCTGCCCCTGATTTGCTAAAATGTTCCAATTAAGTTCAACATAAGCTTGAGAACCAGCACCTCAACTCCTGACTGGGCACTTTTCAGCCTTCTGGACTCAGCAATTTGAGATCATTTCCTCTGCCTTAATTTTGTTTCATTCTCGTTTTTCTCTTATTCCTTTCCAACATAGTTATCCTGCCATTCACACGTCCTCTTGACATACATTTTGCTTCTTCACTTGCCCATTGCCCCTCCCTTTGGCCTTGCATCATGAAACCTTTTGTCATTCTCCTACCCTCCGCCTTATCACCCAGTTCTGAGAAGGTCACAGACCAGAAACGTTAATTCGGTTTCTCTCTCCACAGATGTTTCCATACCTGCTGAGTATTTCCAGCCTCTTCTGTCTTTATTTCAGATTTCCACAATTTGCTTTGGTATTTGTATTTTCACTTCTTTTTTACGGAAACAGTTTCCTGTACTGCATTATAGGCATCTTTTTAAAACAAAAATCTAATGGGTACCAGAGTTTTGCAACACTACAGCGTTTCTGACAGAGTGATTTATTTTTCATAAAGGCCTGCTTATCCAGTACTCCGAACGATTTAATCGGATGGTAAATTCGCAGTTCAGCATCATTCTTTTGTTTGCCCCTTTTTTGCTTCTAACATGGCGAACACAATCGAATAGCCAGTATTTGCAGCAGTGGCGATGCGTTTCGTGGGAGGCGATTCTGGTGTTGCAGGGATGTTGCAGTGTCCCCTGGATCCTTATTGGCTGCTGAGTCTTGTCTCCCAGGAGACTGACGTAATCCTCGTCTGGAATCAACCTGCTTGTGGCACGGATCAGCTGGTGCAGTGAAATGGTATAAAAGAGCAGACAGCACCATCCCACCGCCTTCTCCAACCAGGATCGGTAGCTGAGATCTCTGACCGACCCACAGCAAGAGGCAGAACAGCGAGAGAATGAGAGAGATTGTCCATATCCAGGCTGGCCAATGTGGCAACCAGATCGGTGCCAAGGTAAATTTTAGTTGATATGGAAGCATTTATGTGATTATGGTAAATGGTGCTGAGTGGATTATGCCTGGACAGAAAAAAAGAGTATAAATGGACTTAAATGTTTATAACTGCATTATTTTGTGAAATAAAACCCACCATATAAGGAGGTAGTGTGCAATACTGTCTTGTTTGCGATAAATAAACGTCATTCTTCTATTTATAAGCTTCTTTGTTCAATGTTAAATAGAATTATTTCTGTTTTTCCATTTGTTTCTACTTTTCATGGCTCAGCCTGTAAATCGAGATGATTTGTAATTGCATTTTCAGTTTGGCATTGTCTTAGTTAGGACCTCGCCGTTGTGTTGTTACACTGTGGAAGGGTTGTTCTGGAATCTGCGCCTGTGGGCTGCTTTCGATAGAGACGTGGGCTCTGCAGACAGCCACGCCCGAGACTGCAGATACCAGGGGAGAAGGGGATTAGCTCAGCTCTGCCGCACTGTCCGAGGACGGCACCATCGCAAGTAAAGCCTGGATCTGCACGAAATCAGCATCCTCGGGCTGGAGCCCTGATTTCAAAAGCCTTTCCTCAGAGTTGGCATCGAAGTTAAAACAGTCCGATCTCTAAGATGAATAACCTTGGCGTGGGTCATTGTCCTCTCCGCCTCCATTCGCGTAGAGAACATATTAAAATATAATTAAAAATAACTTGCAAGCAAATGCTTAACGATGGCATTCGGTAAAAGTGCAATAGCAGGGACAATCTACAAAATTGTTTCAATTCATGTATTGTTATGGCACGCAACCGCTTTGTGCATTTTAAAGTGTGACTGCCAGGCAGGGTAACTAATCTATTGTAAGGGGAATCCCTCCTGTTAATCAGAATAAAACACGGAATCAGAATAAACATTAGAGAGGAGCTGAAAATCTCAATAGAGGCTAACTCATGCGCTCAGAAAAATCACGATCCATTGATGGTCACGTTTAGGTGGGGGGGGTGGGGGCGCGGTCTTTGTTCTAATGTAGAATAATTATTAGAAGGGTTGTTTAAATATGGTGCAGGGATTATTACCAATATATCGCACGTGGCTAGACGTCAAAGCATCCAAGACAGAGATAGGTGACATGAAAATATCGGAACAGTCTTAAATGTAGCATCTGTCGAGTGGTCCAAGCCGCAGGGGCTGGGATAAGGTTTAGCTGTATTGAAATCCATTTCTGGGTATCTACCGAGTGAGAGGCTCTGACGATTACGTGAGTGGGATCACAATACCCGGGGCTTTGATGGTTGCTTGCAGGTGGCCTCTTCGCCATTGAGAAGAATTGGGCGTTAAATATGGGCGTGGTTGGCTTTGATGCAACCAAGGAAACTGTCTTCGTTAAATCGGGGCATCGCCACACAAAAGAGTTATTTTCCATTTTTTGCAGCCAAGCACAAGTGAAATCTTTCGGATGAACGTCTTAACATTTTGAGCGAGAAAAATTAGATCATTCCCAACCCAAAGTGGTTCAAACAAAGCCAGGGAACATTCTTTCTTAACCTCTCGTGGGATTGGATGGACAAATTGATACGTTGGCTGACAAAATCAATGAAAATGGGTCGTTACTTCTTCCTACACCTCCCTCTCCACCATTTCCAATTTTAAAAAATACCTATAACACCTGCCATATCAATGGTGGCTGCTGTTCTATACTATGATGCCTAGCATATTAAACTGCAGAATGGCACAAGGTATCAGTAAAAATCGCACTTTTTTCATGTCTTCACAGAATAGACAAATAAGCAGTAAAATGTTAATGCAGAAATAAAAAGAAAATTTGCAGAATTGAAAATCTGAAATAACAACCAAAAATGCAAAATGGACAACCCAGATCTAAAACAACAAAACAAATAGGTTAACGTTCAGGGTTGTAATTCTGTTCCGATCTTGATGGACTTGTCTTGAATTTCCACCTATAAAATGTTCTTTTTTTTGTGATCATGCAATGCATCAGATACTCCCATGTTAGTTACAGTTTTGTAAACTAAACTGCCTATAATTTTGGACTGACAATGTACTTAATCTCTCCAGAATGGTTGTCCTTGGTACCTGAGTGTGATTTTTCACTTCAGAAATCAGACATACTAATAAGCTCTGGGAATCTGGTCCAATTTGGATCGTGTTGCAGGAAGCTGTTCATGGTGGGCTTGGGCCTACTAGGAACTGTATTCATATCGACTTTACAGACAGCAGAAAGAGGAGACTTTTATCTCCTCAGTTAAGACTGTATATCAGGATTAAATCTATGTGCTTTTCACTATATCATTACCATATTCTCCTTTTAAAAGCATGTAATATATGCTAGTTGGTAAAGTATCAGAATTTTAGTAAAAGTCATTTTAAAGTTGCATTATGTTTTGGAAAGATTAAATATGAATCTATTAAATATTGAGGCATATGGGTCTGAGGTGAATAATAGAATTGGGAGGAGTCAAAATGTTAGAGTGCATCCAATTTATTCTCTGGAGGGTGCAAATGAAGAAATTAAATCGGTGCCGTATCTGCCAGCTGGTGTTGAAAAGTAGGTGAGCTTGAGATGAATGAGACAAAGTGGGAAATTCAGATTTATTGGACAGCTGAGGGCTCCTACTCAATTAACTATACCCCCAGGAGATGCAGAATAACATTAAAGCTACTTTGTGCACTCAAGCAACCAAATCAATCTCTCAAAATTAGCTGGGGTTAAAATATACCATTAGATAATGCTTGCACTTTCAGTACCATGGTCAGCTGCTGAAGGAAACATTACCTCTTACAGTTCAAATTTAAACATATTGCAATGAATGACCCCTTTTTCAGTAAAAGTGTAAAATAATAATGCAGGTAAAACTGTATACATTGCTGCATTGATGTTCTCCTTTGAAATAAAATGAGCTTCACATGCTGTATTCATGAAAAGCCCAGAAAATATAATTTATTTTGTAAACCAAGCTGTTAATGATAATAGTTAATGTGCCCTCTTTTACTGAGTGGGTATTTACAACTAGTTTGCATGCAGCTTTTAAAATACAATGACGAAGTATCTGTGCTAATGGATACTTAATGGCTTCCTTTAACATGCTGCTTCCTAATCATACGACTGATTCCATTGTTAGAGGAGAAATGTCTTCACTGAAATTGTGGCAGCTTTTTTTTTCAAAAATTGCTTTTTAAAATCATATTTCAAGACTGCCATAAGTTTCCAATACAATTTATTATTAGATATTTTATAGATTTTCTAAGTAAATTATGTTTAGGATATGTATTCAGCTTGCAAAGTAAATAGTAGCTGAAAGGTTCATGTTCCCTCAATGCCTTTAATATATTTTGCAACCTAGTATAATCAGTAAATGCGATTGATGTTAAGAAGAAGTTATCCACTGAAAACGTTCTTTTTATTTTGAGTACAAAGAACATATAAATCATAGTGTAAAGCGAGATGTAATTAGTTTTTACTTGCTGTCCCCACCCCTGCTATTCCTGATGTTATGATAATTACTGCCTGTCAGCCAACGGAGAGTTTGTTCAGGCAATCACCACCACAAGACACCAAGAGCAACTTTGGGCGTTTTTAATCCATGGAGACAATTTTTTGAACCTTTGGGGCGGGGTGGGGGGATATCAGATACCAGCTTTAGTTGGAGGCAGAGAGAAAAAATAGATTTTGATATTCCAATTGAGATCAAATTGAAATGCAGGAATCCTTTTAGATCTTGGCAAAAGCAAAGCAAAAACGTAATTTTTATTAAGCAAAAGACTTGACCACCTTAAAATAGTAATTATTAGGGATATGTAGCCAAATAAAAATGATTAGATCTCACATGTATATCTGCTTAGGTTAAAGCCAGTGCTAATGGTATACTATGCTATTGGTCAATGAAAATAATTGACCTGCATCCATCATTTTGTCACATTAGAATAATTAGCCACACACTGAAATCCATACATGATTGGAGCAGTTATTTTCCATTTCTTCCGTATATATAAACACAGCATCTGGCTTAATGCTAATTAATCTGGCTGGTTATCTTATATTTCTTGATTTTCCTCCTTTTCTTCTCAGTTTTGGGAAGTCATCAGTGATGAACATGGAATCGACCCCAGTGGAAATTATGTAGGTGACTCAGACCTGCAGGTGGAGAGAATTAGTGTCTACTACAATGAAGCGTCTTGTAAGTCATACAGAGCTACATAATGTCAAGGTTCATTGTGAACTGTGTGATGTCGAGGGGAAACTACAAGTTAGAATAGAGTGCCTTAAATAATAAAGCCAAACGGGTTTATGCTGAATTCTGAAAAAGCTACAAATTATGTAGTATTTTGGGATTTCTTAAGTTTGTTGGAGATGCAAACATTTGGTCCAAACATTTAACTGAACTTTAAACAATAAAATGCATGGAATATTAAAACTATGCAAATATCCAAGTACAGAGTTAACATAGATCCTAAATAAAAGTTAACACTTTTTTATATGACAAAATTTGAAAGCATTTGAAGAAGAAGCTTGGCATTGTCTAATCTTTAATTTACTTAAATCTTTCTAATGTCTTATTGACTATTTATCTCAATTTTTTAATAATAAAAATATCTTGAATTTGGCACTAACATTGCAGTTGTACTCAAGGCATCACACACGTGGAATGGAAATATGAATTGTTATTCGCAGGATATCCTCGTGGGACAGCAAAATAGGGAAGGTGCCTGGGCAATGTGTTTGAAAGCTTTCTGATTTGGGAATGCATATGTTTGGAATAATTCCTTGTGCCAAATTTCCCCTTCACACAAGGTAAAACCGATTTACTGACTATTCTGATTTTGTTCTCTTTACAGCTCTTAAATATGTACCCAGAGCCATTTTAGTGGATCTGGAACCAGGCACAATGGACAGTGTCCGATCGGGCCCCTTTGGACATCTTTTCCGACCAGACAATTTTATCTTTGGTACGTAGAAATCAATCACAAAACAGAAAAAATTAGAAATGATAGACTATTTTTTTCTAAAAATGATTGATGGTTGATTAATTTGATTGCACACTTTGTGATAGAAGTCAGCCATTATTGCCCTGCATCCTAAATGGAAAATCAGGGCAAAAATGATCCATTTCTCCAAGGACATCTGAAACATGTTCAACACCACATTGGCTTGGGAGGATTTTCAGGCATCCAGTGGCCTCTCTGAAAGAGAATTAGGCCCCTTGTATTTCCTGATGAGAGGCTTAGCACCAGTTTTAGGTCCCCTCAGATAAATTGAGCTTCCCAGGGAACTGGTATTGGACTTTCTCAGCTCAGGCTTTCAAGGCTAGGATTTCCTCTTGAAAAACTGTTTAATGAAAAAAAAAATGTGGAGCCTGGTAGGGAACAGTGCTTCTCCTGGCTTCACAGCTCCTGACAGTTGTGATTGCAACCACCCCCGGCAATTACCCATGGACTGTTGTTGGTGAGACACGCGGCCTGAAATTCATGTGCTGCAATGGGTAAGTTGCCTTTGGAAATTATTGAATCTAAATTATTGAAAAGAATTTGTAAGGCCCAGTTTCAGGCTAGCCTGGAGCTTTCCTTTTGGGGGAATGCACTGCCTGAATAGTGGTGTAAATGGGTACAAAATTGGGCCTGGACAAATTTCTACCCACTTTTGTACCTACTTTTTTCTCATTATAATTTCCTATGCCCACATATAAATGGAATTCAATTTTGTAAACTTGGCACTCATTGTGCATTGAGGATCTCTCTGTAGCAACTTTTTATTCTATCAATGCCAGCTCAACTGCCATCTTGTTTCTTTTACCTGAGCAAACCCCCACTGACACCCACCATTACCACACCCCACACCCCGTGGTGAGTGAATATTGAACTTAATTTAAAGGATCATTATCTTTGTGTAATTTACATAAATTCTGGAACTCTGCTTCAATTTTTATGTTAAGATTTTGTCTACCAAATGTTACATTCAGGGCTTGCCCATCTCTGGCTCATTCCCAGCTACTGGATCACCAGCGCTATTCAAACTGTTGCTGCTCCCCATGTCACCCATAACATTCTTCCTGCAGAAATAGTCTACATCACACTTGCCTATTCTCAAATTCTCTTGTCTAATTTTTGCACACTTGGGCCTCATACCTTGAGCTTTAACCTCAAATTTTGCCATTTTGTGTCTCAGTTCGAATATTTACAGCCTGTTCAGGCTTCAGCCACTATCTCCCTTTCTCTTTATCTTCCTCACCAATGGCCCATTCAGATGTGACTCCCTAAGTGCAATGACATGGCAAATCGAATGCTAATATATTAAAAATGTTGTGTTTGTGAGCACCCTGTGTTACATATTTCCTTCTATAAATGTAGACGTAGCGATTTATAATGGAAACTGCCTATATTTGTCAATCTGAAATTACATTCTCTCAGTAGGAAAGATGCTGCACCACCATTAGCGGTGAGGTGAAAATACAGCATGGCACATATTTACATAGACAATTTCCCATTATAAATATAGGTGTGGGTATTTATCATGGAGAAAAAAAATAAGGACTTAACCTATGACTTTAAAACCAGAACTCAGTTATATCTGGCCACACTGGACCCCCTTCCTTGCCCTCGAACCATGTATCAGCATGGGAACATGAGTAGGCCAATCAGCCCCTTAAGTCTGTTCTGCCATTCAACAAGCTGATCTGTGATCTAACTCCGTATGCCTTGCCTTTGCTCCATACCGCTTAAGGCCTCTGTATTAAGCTCACCATCACCTTCTCAAGGGCAGTTAGGGATGGGCAATAAATGCAGGCTTAGCCAGCAATGCCCACATCCCATGAATGAATTTTAAAAAAAATCTATAAATCTCAGTTTTAAAATTAACAATTGACTGAGCATTCATTGCCGTTTGCAGAAAATAATTCCAAATTCCTATCTCCCTTTGTGTGTATGTGCTTCCTAATTTCACTCTAATTTTTAGACTATGCTGCCTAGTTTTATTCTCCCCAACCCGTGGAAGTAATTTAATCTCTATCTATGCTATAGTATCTTAATCTTAGATCAAATAACATCTTAACCTTCTAAATTCCAGGGAATTCAACCCTAGTTTGTAACTTTACCCTATAATCTAACCCTTAGAGTCCACGTTTCATTCTGGTAGACATGCACTTTGCTCCCTCCAAGGCCAATAAATCTTCCCAAGTTAGAGTACTTAGAACTGTTCACAGTAGGCCAGGCGTGGTCTAACCAGGGCTTGTATAGCTGAAATATGACTTCTACCCACTTTTATTCTAGTTCTCTAGATATAAAGACTAGAATTTTATTAATCTTTTGGATTATTTTCTGTACCTGTTCATGACAATGTAGTGGTCTATTTACCTGGACCCCTGTGTCTCTTTGGACTTCCACTGTTTCTAGCTTTTCACTATTTAGGAAGTACCCTGTTCTATCCTTTTTAGGTCTAAAGGCTAACTGGCCTAACACCTGTCGTTCAGAAGTTACTAGAGAAAACTACATTTAATTTAACTTCCCATGTGCAACACCACAAGAGATTAGCTATCTTGCAGATCTTACCATATATACTCATGTAAGTCGAATTTCTAAAGACTACATTTTTAGCTAAAAACTAGAGGGTCGACTTTTACACAAATAATAGTTTCGAGGGGTTGAAATCCACCCTCTCCCATCATCTCGCAATCTCAGAGTTGCCAGAGTGGAAACTGTTCCCACCAATCCCACACCCAAAAGTAGGGCAAAAGGAGCCAAAAAGTATTTTTATAATTGAATTTTTATTTATAAATAAATAACCTCTATGCAGACAGACATTCATTTGTGTACACTAAATTCATTCTGCTGTTCCTCCCTGATACCATGTTACCATATTGGAGGGCAGGATTGGCGGGAATGCAACGCACACCAGTGAGTTGGCAGTCTTGACAAGGTGTTGACGTGCGTAGACACTAGGAACTGAACAGCCCCCATCAGTGGTGTGCTATTCTATGATTCTATCAATGAGTAGGTTTGCACCAGGGTGAATTTGACTTCACTGGTGAGTGGGTGGTAAGTACAAAGAGTTTGGATTTTTTGGCTACAAGTCGGGGGTCGACTTTTACATGAGATCGACCATTACTGGAGTATACACAGTAATTATGTTTTGCTGATGAAATTCATCTTTAGTGATAAATGCATTCTTCATATTTGAAGTGTATTTTTGTTTCTACAAAATCACTATGGTCAGATTTGGACAAAAAAGTTGATTGAAGGAATCATATAACACCAGAGCAAAAAGCTAGCTTCGATATTCTCCTCCTTGATGACTGTTAATAGCCACATTTTGTTGTCTATGTGCTGATGCTAAATAGAGCTTCCAATATAACCACCAGAGTGAGAAATCAAAATTCTGTACTAAAATGTTTACCTCAGCAGGGAATCCATTCCAGAATATTCCATAGCAGTGGCTATTTCTACATATATTTACACCTTGCACACTCGCTGTTACTCCTCTTTTAATGTTTATGAATATGTTTGACATCCTTTTAATCACAGGACAAAGTGGAGCTGGAAACAACTGGGCAAAGGGTCACTACACAGAAGGTGCAGAGCTGGTGGACTCAGTCCTTGATGTAGTGAGGAAGGAATGTGAAAATTGTGACTGTTTGCAAGGCTTTCAGCTTACTCACTCCCTGGGCGGAGGTACAGGGTCTGGCATGGGAACCCTGCTTATTAGCAAAGTCCGTGAGGAATACCCTGACAGAATCATGAACACTTTCAGTGTTGTTCCTTCTCCAAAAGTTTCTGACACAGTGGTAGAACCATACAATGCCACCCTCTCCATCCATCAGCTTGTAGAAAACACAGATGAAACCTATTGCATAGATAATGAAGCTCTCTACGATATCTGCTTCAGGACCCTCAAACTTGCAACACCCACCTATGGAGACCTTAACCACTTGGTATCTGCTACCATGAGTGGGGTTACCACTTCCCTGAGGTTTCCTGGGCAGCTTAATGCCGATCTAAGGAAGCTTGCAGTGAATATGGTACCTTTCCCACGCCTCCACTTCTTTATGCCAGGATTTGCTCCACTCACAGCCCGAGGAAGCCAACAATACAGAGCGTTGACTGTCCCAGAACTCACCCAGCAGATGTTTGATGCCAAAAATATGATGGCTGCTTGTGATCCTCGTCATGGTAGGTACCTGACAGTAGCCACTGTCTTCAGAGGCAAGATGTCCATGAAGGAAGTAGATGAGCAAATGTTGGCTATCCAGAGCAAGAACAGCAGCTACTTTGTGGAATGGATCCCCAACAATGTTAAAGTGGCTGTTTGTGATATCCCACCCCGTGGACTTAAGATGTCCTCCACTTTCATTGGAAACAGTACTGCTATCCAGGAGCTTTTCAAACGCATCTCAGAGCAGTTCACAGCTATGTTCCGCAGGAAGGCGTTCTTGCACTGGTACACCGGCGAGGGTATGGATGAGATGGAGTTTACTGAAGCAGAGAGTAACATGAATGATCTGGTGTCTGAATACCAGCAGTACCAAGATGCCACAGCAGAAGAAGAAGGAGAGATGTATGAGGATGATGAGGAAGAATCTGAAGCACAGTGTCCAAAATGAAACCTCAATCACTCATCATCCACTGAGATGATTTGAAAACACAGTTTACCTTAGATCTTCTCTTACCATGCTTTTACTTGTCTTTACTAAGAGTTAGCTCAGTCATAGATTACTTGCTTCTGATAGCCTTACCCTGTTATCCTCTTTACACTCAGTATTGGTCAGCAACCAACTCTTTATAAGTTATGGATATTTAAAACTCCCAATTTTATTTTAATAACATGAATTCCTGATATTTTATTTTTTACTGTTTTGCCAATTTATTTTTTAAATATTTAATAAATTATTGCTGTGAAACATTTTCTGATGTTGGACATTTTATGGAAACCTTGTGGTTTAAGAATTTTCCAAATTATTCTGGATAAAAGAAAACCAACATCATCTATGCGTTAAGGACCGGCCTGAAAACATATGCTGTATCAGTATTGCACTTAAAATCTGTACCCTATAGTCTGCTGCTAAAGAATGACATCACCACATTCATATACAATATTAGACCAACTCAAACCTCCATGGAGCCTAATGCATAGGCTTCACATTAAGGTTTCAACACTTTAACAAAGTTTGAAGCTTTATTGCCTGGTTTCCTGTATTCTCTACCTTTACAAATTCCAACTCCAATTATTTGTTTCTAAATCTTAAATTTTCACCCTTTGCCAAATGTAATCTTCATCTCATGGCTATGGTTATCTACAACCTTTGTTTTTAATTTGACTATTTCTATGGTTCGTGTTATGTAACTGACCTTGTAAACAGTTCTCTGTCCTCAAGAACCGTCCCCTCTTCTTCAAATCTACTGTTGTAACCTCCCTCAAAAAAACCCTTAATTCCTCTATCCCTGCAAACTATCACTCCTCTTCAACCTCTCTTTCTTCTAAAAAGTCATTGAACATGCCATCACCTCTCAAATCTATGCCTATCCTTCCAATTCCATGTTTGAACATCACCAATCAAGTTTCTACCCATGTCTATGTCAGCCTTGGCTTAATAGTATCACTCTCATTTAGGTCTGAAAGATGTGGGTTCAAGCTCCAGTCAGAGACATGAGCAAATAGTCTAGACTGACACTTCAGTGCAGTACTGAAGGAGTACTGCACTATCTTCAGTATGTGACATTAAACCAATGCCCTATCTGCCCTCTCAATTGGATGTAAACTATCCCACGGCATTATTTGAAGAAGCTTGATGTTCTGGCCAATATTTATCCCTCAACTAACACCACAAAAACAGATTATCCGTTCATTATTTCATTTTTGCTTGTGGGACCTTACTGCGTGCGAATTAGCTATCATGTTTCCCATATTACAACAATGAATATGCTTCAAAATTGGCTGCAGAGAACTGTGGGACATACTGAAGTCATGAAACGCACTGTATAAATGCAAGCTCATTTTCCTTTTTTAAAAAATTGCATTGGAGGAAAATAATGCATAACCAATTCAATGCAAAAGAATAATTAAGAAATTAAGTACTTTTTAAACTTTAGAATCTGCCATTTGCTGTAGGATACCATCATTAACCATTTCCCTTAAGCATAAATGCCCATTGATGAAGACTTTTAAAATACCTGTAACAATCACATCCTCACCCTGGCACCACTAAAGAATCAACTGGGTTATCTTTCCATTGGGTGGTTGCTCTCCAGAGCATGACACTGTGCAAACTCTAACAATTAAAAAATTTGCACTTGCATTCTGACTCTAACAGTTGTTGCCCTCCATGGATTTCCTATCACACCCACATATTGAATTCAAAATTTTCATTTACAAATGCCTTTATGTCTTGTCGCACCCTATCTTTGCAGCCTCCTCCAGCATGTATCCTTCACTCTTCTAGCTATGCTCTCCTGCATGACCCCTCTCCACTTCATATTGGTGGCAGAGTCTTTAGTTATTATACCTCTGCACTCTTGAATTTTCTTCCTAAACCCTTATCTCTTGTTACATCCCTCCCAAATGTCCATGCCATGGATGCCATTTATCTTTGCAAACGCTGGAAATGACATTTGCCAGTTTCTGAAAAGCAATCAATCAATCTATCTGTGACCTGTTGCCATTCAGAAACCAGTAATGTACGCCTTTTCGTGCTGAGGTAGATTACACCAAGGGCAAGGGTGGTGCAACTGGTGGAATTTCTGACAGGGGATATCATCCTACCAGATCCACCACCACCTCTGCCGTTTTTTTTATTTGTTCTTTCAACATGGGCATCACTGGCAAGTTCAGTATTTACTGTCCATCCCTAATTGCCTGTTAGCAGGTCATGGTGAGCTGCCTACAACTTGTTAGGCCATTTCAGAGGGCAGTTAAGAGTCAACCACATTGGTATGGGTCTGGATCTCATGTAGGTCAGACCAGATAAGGATGGCAGATTTCGTCCCCTGAAGTACATCAATAAACCAGATGGGTTTTTACGGCAATACTGTAATTGCATGATCATTATTAATGAGACTAGCATTTTATTCCAGATTTATTAATTAATTGAATTTTTCCAGCTGCCGTGGTGGTATTTTAACTCGTCTCCAGAGCATTGCTCCAGTAGATCCCATAAAAGGAGGTGACACAGTTCCACGACCACCTCCTTGGTGAATCTCAGGCACCTCAGGCACTGGCTCAGATGGAGGCAGGAGAAGTGCTCTCTCTAAATTCCATATTAATTGTGTTTAATTGTATGTGGGTCATGAGGATTCACTTGTGCTCCTATAAATAGAAATAGATTGAAATTGTGGTTGTTGGGTTAGGAGATGCATGTTTGTAAAGTGCATCTCTGTAAATAAATGATTATAAAAATGTGTGAAGATTGGCTCAAGTTCTATCCTTCGCCAGCTGGCTTTCTAGAACACTCCAGGAAAACACTTGGTGGGAGGGCCTTCTTCGAAGTCCCCTCCTCCTCCTCCCTTTGCACAAAACATCTCTCTTCAGCCTCTGCACTATTTGCCTGATGTGTTGCAGACCCAGAGGCACTCCAACTACAGTCTTTCAACTGTCTTTACAATTGTCACAGCCTTTGTGTGGACATGTTACAAAACTCTTCTACCCTCCCTCTCAGGATGCTGCAACAGTTCTTGCCAGCAACTCACCAAAACACCTCCAGAAAGACACTGTAGTACTTCCCCAAATTTTGCAGGAGCGTAAGTAATAAGTACCTCAACTGCAAGTTGGATAGCTGGCCCTTTAAATAGCACTAGTGGAGGATCCTCCATGCAGCTGAGTGCATTTTCAGCAGTGAGTGGTTAGCACAGACATTCACTGGACCTGCATGGTCCAAGTTTATAGTTTGTGCATTAAATCAGCTGAAGTGGAAATTCAATATCACAATATGTCCAATGTGAAATCTTCCAGAACATGCAAGAGATGCCTGTGCTTGTACTCTTCCCACTACTGGGGCCACTTAGGCCACACTGAAAGTGACCTAAAGCATTGCTTCACTTTAAGGCTTCCATAGTGCTGGCACCAGTAGTGCCATGGAGCCCAATTTCACTGCCCAGGTGTCATTTAGGATGTAAATAATCATCCATTGTACTACTTGCTATCTCAAGACTGTCTTGCTATCTTGCATCACATTGTAGCCACAAAAATAAACTAACAGGCACAAATCACACATCCTGCCACCCACATCCTACACCTTAGCAGAACTAAAATGGCACAAACAGCTATATAGTACCCTGACACATTAAACCTTAAAACACCTTGAAAACAAATAAATTTAACAATTAAATTATTTATAGCTACAATAAAAATCTACAAATTGTAAACAAAAATAAAACAAAAAAATTAGTTATGAGATTAAACTGCATCTTAAGGTTATGCAGGCAGAGAGGAAATGGGCGACAACCAGACAGTCAAGGAGGACCAGACAGATAGTACTCGCTCTCCAACTTGTGTTCAATTCAGAATATTGGTGAAAGTGATAGTTCCTCTGGGGAGTGCAACCACAGCCAAGTCCATGGCATAGTGGGCAGGAGGAAGACTAGAAAAGTGATAGTGACAGGGGATTCTATTGTTAGGGGAACAGACAACCATTCCTGTGGCCACAGACATGATTCCAAGCTGACATATTACCTCCCTGTGCCAGGGTCAAGGGTGTTACTCAGTGACTGCAGAACCCTGAAGGCAGGGTGAACAGCCAGAGGTCATGGTACATACCAGTGTCAGTAATATTGGTAGGATGAGGGATGAGGTCCTGTAAGCAGGTTTTAGGGAGCTAGGAAGGGTACTAGTAAGCGAGACCTCAGAAGTAGTCATCTCCGGATTGCTCCAGGTTCATACACTAGTGAATATAGAAATAGGAGGATAGAGCAGCTTAATGCTTGGCTGGAGAGATGGTGCAGGAGGGAGGTCAGATTCCTGTGTTCCGAACAATTTTTTTGCCCGTGATCACCTATATTTGTATGTGAGATGTGCCTTTTACTTACCCTTGGGGTGAGTGAGTAGATTTCAAGTAACCCAGCAGCATGCTTTTTTGTCTTTAAACAGGAAAAGGTTTATTTATTTTCACACCCTTGCCCTGGAGGTTACTAAAGAAACTACATGTCATACACACTTTCGCTCACTCTCGCGCACACAACAAAACTAGGTAAAGTGAAGATAAAAACAATACTAAGAAAAATGAAATGGATTCAGTCTTTTTCGATGCAGGCCTTTTATTTCATAGTCGTGTTGTTACGCTGGTGGAAGTAAAGGCTTTGAAATTGCAGAGATGCCTCATCAAAACTGTTCTCAATGGGAATCGGGGGGGAAACTCTCCGCTGGTTGGAGTCATACCTAGCACAAAGGATGATGGTTGTGATTGTTGGAGGTCAATCATCTCAGTTCCAGGGCATCACTGCGAGAGTTCCTCAGGGGAGTGTCCAAGGGCCAACCATCTTCAGCTGCTTCATCAATGACCTTCCTTGCATCATAAGGTCAGAAGTGGGGATATTCGCTGATGATTGCACAATGTTCAGCACCATTCGCAACTCCTCAGATACTGAAGTAGTCTATGTTCAAATGCAGCAAGATGTGAACAATATCCAGGCTTGGGCTGACAAGTGGCAAGTAACATTCACACCACACAGGTGCCAGGCAATGACCATCTCCAACAAGAGAGAATCCATTACCCCTTGACATTCAATAGCATTACCATCACTGAACTCCCCCCCCCACTGTCAAATCCTGGAGGTTACCATTGACCAGAAACTGAACTGGGATAGCCAAATAAATACTGTGGCTACAAAAGCAGGACAGAGGCTAGGAATCCTGCAGCAAGTAACTCACATCCTGACTCCCCAAAGCCTGTCAACCATCTCCAAAGCACAAGTCAGGAGTGTGATGGAATACTCTCCACTTGCCTGGATGAGTGCAGCACCAACAACACTCGAGAAACTTGTCACCATCTAGGACAGAGCAGCCCCTTGATTGGCAGCCCTCCACAAACATTCACTCCCTCCACCACCTACGCACAGTGGCAGCAGTGTGTACCATATACAGGAACTCACTAAGCCTCATTAGACAGCACCTTCCAAACCCACAACCATTACCATCTAGAAGGGCAAGGGCAGCAGACACATGGGAACACCACCATTTGGAAGTTCCCCTCCAAGCCACTCACCATCCTGACTTGGAAATATATTGCCGTTCTATCACTATAGCTGGGTCAAAATCCTGGAACTTCCTCCCTAACAGCACTGTGGGTGTACCTACACCACATGGACTGCATCGGTTTAAGAAGGCAGTTCACCACCACCTTCTCAAGGGCAATTAGGGATGGGCAACAAATGCTGGCCTAGCTAGCAACGTCCACATCCCATAAATGAATTTTAAAAATCAGTTGTGATGGCTCGAGATTGATTGGCCCGAGGTTGGTTTCACAAGTAAGCTTGAAGATGGAACCAGGTTGGGGGGGGTGCAGAAAGGAGGTTCTTTATTTCCCTTTCAAGGAACTGTGGTGTGGTCCTTCTTTAGCTTGGTCGATTACAGCAGTTGAGTGGCTGTGTTGTTGGTCCCTCTCTCCCTGTACGATGAAGTTCTGTGTTGAAGTCCTGTCTGCTTGTAGCTTGTCAGTAAGGGAACATTTAGGAAACAGTGATCATAGTATCATTAGGTTTAGGTTAGCTATGGAAAAGGACAAGTAATTCGGAGTACAAATATTTAATTGGAGGAGGGTCAATTTCAGTGGGGTCTAAATTGATTTGGTCCAGGTAAATCGGAATCAAAGATTGGCAGGCAAAACTGTAATGGAACAATGGACTACTTTTAAAGATGAGATAGTTTGGATATAGTCATGGTACATTTCCATTAAGGGGAAAGGTAGGACAACCAAAGCCAGAGCTCCTAGGCTGATGAAAGAGATAGAGAGTAACATGCAGCAGAAAAAAGGTGTGTATGACAGATGTCAGGTTAATAATACAAGTGAGAACCAGGCTGAATATACAATGGTCAGAAGGGAAGTGAAAAAGGAAATAAGAGAAGCAAAGAGAAAGTATGAGAAGAGACTGGCGGCTAACATAAAAGGAAATCGAAAAGTGTTCCACGGGCATATAAATTGTAAAAGGGTACTAAGTGCAGGGGAGGGGCTGATTAGGTACCAAAAAAGATCTGTGCATGGAGGCAGAGGGCATAGCGGAGGTACTAAATGAGTGCATTTGCCTTTACCAAGGAAGACGGTGCTACAGAAATCATAGCGAAAGAGGAGGTAGTTGAATGGGTTAATAAAGCCCATTGATAAGGAGGAGGTATTAGAAAGGATGGCTCTAAATAAAGTTGATAAATCATAAAGACCAGATGGGATGCATTCGAGGATATTGAGGGGAATAAGGGTGAAAATTGTGGAGGTAGTGTCCATAATCTTTCAATCCTCCTTAGATATAGGGGTGATGCCAGAGAACTGGAGAATTATAAATGTTACATCCTTGTTCAAATAATGGCGTAAAGATAAACCCAACAAATAAGTCAGTTTAACCTTGGTTGTGGGAAAGCTTTTAGGAATGATAATCTGGGACAAGATTAACAGTTACTTGGACAGGTGAAGACTGATTGGGGAAAGCCAAGCATGGATTTGTTAAAGGTAAATTATGTGTCACTAACTTGATTGAGGTTTTTGATGAAGCAACAGAGAAATTTGATGAGGGCAATGCAGTTGATGTGTTGTACATGGACCTCCAAAAGGCATTTGATAAAGTGCCACATAAGAAGCTCACCAGCAAAGTTGAAGCTCATGGAATTAAAGGGACAGTGACAGAATGGATACGACATTGGGTGAGTGACGGGAAACATAGTGGTGAACTGCTGTTTTTCTGGACTGCAAAGAGATATACAGTGTCGTTCCCCAGGCGTCGGAACTAAGACCACTGTTTTGTATATTAATATATATTAATGACCTAGGCTTGGATGTACAAGATACAATTTCAAAATCTGCAGATGACACAGTATTGTAAACTGTGAGGAAGTTAGTGATAGACTCCAAGAGGACACAGACAGGCTGGTGCAATGGTCGGACATGTGGAAGATGAAATTTAGTGCAAAGAAGTGTGAAGTGGTACGTTTTGGTAGGAAGAATGAGAAAATGCAGAGACACCTTGGGGTATGTTGGGAAATCCCTTAAACTCAATTAAATGATTCTTTGTGATTCAGGTTTGAGTCTATTGTCCAAATGCTAGTTTATTACTCAGACACCAATAGCATAATGACTATTACAGTTATACAACAGACTCATACGACCTGGTTTCCTGCAGACCTAAGGTGATCAAATTTGGCCTCTGTAGGTGTTGGGACTTTCAACTGTTCCATAAACTCTGACACAAGAAGGTTGTCTCCTGATCTTTGTATCCCATTTCATTTGAATCATATCACATGATGCCCAGAATGTAAATTGAAACGAAATTTCCTTCTCACCAAACCTCTAAACTTGACATAATAGCCATCTTGATGGTTTAACTGTTAAGCACTTCAACATGACATGTGGCCTTAATATTACAATAGGAACAGGATGACCTAGACAATCCTAAATAGTTAATAGGATACGGCTTGGGTGCTTCCATTGTTCTGGCCAATACCCGATACTTGCCCTCACATGGGATGCAGCCAACATGTCTGCGAGTTGCTACTTCCATTGTTCTGACTAATCTCTAATGTTAACACAAATCCTTCTTTGACAATCACACTGAGATGTGATAGACATTGATGGGACACAAGCAAATTCTAACAGGGTATATGTGCACAAATTGTTGAAGGTAGCAAGGTAGGTTGAGAAAGTGGAAAGCATACAGGATCCAGGGCTTTATAAATAGAGACAGATAGTACAAAAGCAAGGAAGTTATGATGAACCTTTATAGAACACTGCATTGGCCTTAAATGGAGATTTGTAACCAATTCTGGGCACCACACTTGAGAAAGGATATAAAGGCTTCAGAAGGAGTGCAGAAAAGATTTACGGTAATGGTTTCAGGAATGATGGACTTCAGTTAGGTGGATAGATTGAAGAAGCTGGGGTTGTTCTGCTTAGAGAAGGTTGAAAGGAGATTTGATAGAGGTGTTCAAAATCATGAGTGATCTGGACAGAGTAGATAGTGAGAAATTATTTCCATTGATGGAAGGGTCAAGGGCCAATTTAAGGTGAAAAGGCAAAAGCACCAACGGTGACAGAAGGAAAAGCTTATTTATGCAGTGAATGGTTAGGATCTGGAATGCACTGAGAGTGTGGTGGAAGCAAATTCAAACATGGTTTTCAAAAAGAAATTGGATAAGCGCCTGAAAAGGAAATATTTTCAGGACTACAGGGACAGGAGAGAGAAGTGAGACTAGCTGAGTTGCTCTTGCAAAGAGCCAGCATGGACACAATGGACCAAATAACCTCTCTCTATGATGTAATCATTTTATGATTCTATTAAGTCCTAATTCTGTGTATATATGTATTTAAGAATACATTATCTTACATTAGGGAGAGAATTCCAGTGCTTAGGGTTGAGACAATTGAAGGCGCAGCCATCAATGTTGGAACGACGAAAATCAGGGATTCTTAAAAGGCCATAATTGGAGGAGCATAAAATTCTCAGGCTGCAAGAGATTATAGAGATAGGCAGGGGTGAAGATTAGAAGGGTAGAGATTACAGAGATAGAGAGGGATGAAGAATACAGATGGGTGGAGTTTACACAGATAGGGAAGGGTGAAGATTACGGAGAGAAGGAGGGTGAAAATTGCAGAGGGGGTGGAGATTACAGAGCTAGGGAGGGGTGAGGATTACAGAGGGATTGGAAACAAGGGTGGGAATTTAAAAATCAGCATGTACCAGACTGGGAACCAATGCTCATTAGTGAGCACAGGGGCGATGGTTGAACAGGAATTGGTACAAGTTAGGATACGCACAGCAAAATTTTAAATGAGCTCAACTTTACAGAGAGTGAAAGATGAGAGGCCGGCCAGGAGAGCAGAAAGACCGAGAAAGAACATGTAGCTACAAACTCCAATTGTTAAAAACTCCTGTTCCATACTAATCCCCAATTGTCCGCCTCTCTCATCCTCATGGACCTGCATTGGTACATAGAAACGTAGAAAATAGAAGCAAGAGTAGGCCATTCGGCCCTTCGAGCCTGCTCCGCCATTCATTATAATCATGGCTGATCAACCAACTCAAAAGCCTGCTCCCGCTTTCTCCCCATATCCTTTGATCCCTTTCGCCCCAAGAGCTATATCTAACTCCTTCTTGGAAACATACAATGTTTTGGCCTCAACTACTTTCTGTGGTAACGAATTCCATAGGCTCACCACTCCCTGGGTGAAGAAATTTCTCCTGATCTCAGTCCTAAATGGTCTACCCCATATCCTCAGACTGTGACCCTTAGTTCTGGCCTCCCCACTATCGGGAACATCATTTCTGCATCTACCCTGTCTAGTCCTGTTAGAATTTTATAGGTTTCTATGAAATCCCACCCCCATTCTTCTGAACTCCAGCCAAATAATCCTGACCAACTCAATCTCTCCTCATATGTCAGTCCCACCATCCCAGGAATCAGTCTGGTAAACCTTCGCTGCACTCCCTCTATAGCAAGAACATCCTTCCTCAGATAAGGAGACCAAAACTGCACACAATATTCCAAGTGTGGTCTCACCAAGCCCTGTATAATTGCAGCAACACATCCCTACTCCTGTACTTGAATCCTTTCACTATGAAGGCCAACATACCATTTGCCTTCTTTACCTCCTGCTGCACCTGCATGCTTACCTTCAGCAACTGGTGTACAAGGACACCCAGATTTTGTTGCACATTCCCCTCTCTCTCAATTTATAGCCATTCAGATAATAATCTGCCTTCCTGTTTTTGCTATCAAAGTGGATAACCTCACATTTATCCATATTATACTGCATCTGCCATGCATTTGCCCACTCACTCAGCTTGTCCAAATCACACTGAAGCATCTCTGCATCCTCCTCACAGCTCACTCTCCCACCAAGCTTTGTGTCATCTGCAAATTTGGAGATATTACATTTAGTTCCCTCAACTAAATCATTTATATTGTGAATAACTGGGGTCCCAGCACCGATCCCTGCGGTACCCCACTAGTCACTGCCTGCCATTCGGAAAAAGACCCGTTTATTCCTGCTCTTTGTTTCCTGTCTGCCAACCAGTTTTCTATGCATCTCAATACATTACCCCCAATCCCATGCGCTTTAATTTTACATGCTAACCTTTTATGTGGGACTTTGTCGAAAGCCTTCTGAAAGTCCAAATAAACCACGTCCACTGGCTCCCCCTCATCAACTCTACTGGTTACATCCTCGAAAAATTCCAGTAGATTTGTCAAGCATGATTTCCCTTTTCAAAATCCATGCTGACTCTGTCTGATTCTGCCAGTTTTCCAAGTGTTCAGCTATTAGATCTTTTATAATGGACTCTAGAATTTTCCCCACTACGGACGTCAGGCTGACTGGTCTATAATTCCCTGTTTTCTCTCTACCTCCCTTTTTAAATAGTGGGGTTACATTAGCTACCCTCCAATCTGCAGGAACTGTTTCAGAGTCTATAGAATCTCGGAAGATGACCATCAATGCATCCACTATTTCTAGGGCCACTTCCTTGAGTACCCTGGGATGTAGATTATCAGGCCTGGGGATTTATCGGCCTTTAATCCCATCAATTTCCC
Organism: Cetorhinus maximus; assembly: GCF_964194155.1. Classification (NCBI taxonomy): domain Eukaryota; kingdom Metazoa; phylum Chordata; class Chondrichthyes; order Lamniformes; family Cetorhinidae; genus Cetorhinus; species Cetorhinus maximus. Next base: position 127,151,487 of record NC_135884.1, read on the forward strand.
CAACACCATTTCCCTACTAATACTGATTTCTTTCAGTTCCTCCCTCTCACTAAACCATGTGTTCCCCAACATTTCTGGTATGTTATTTGTGTCTTCCTTTGTGAAGACAGAACCAAAGTATGTATTTAGTTGGTCAGCCATTTCTTTGTTCCCCATCATAAATTCCCCTGTTTCTGACTGTAAGGGACCTACATTTGTCTTCACCAATCTTTTTCTCTTCACATACCTATAGAAACGTTTATAGTCAGTTTTTATGTTCCCTGCAAGCTTACTCTCGTACTCTATTTTCCCCTTCTTAATCAATCCCTTGAAATTCCTATGCTGAATTCTATACTGCTCCCAATCCTCAGGTCTGTTGTTTTTTTTGGCCAATCTGTATGCCTCTTCCTTGGATACAATACTATCTCTAATTTCCTTTGTAAGCCATGGTTTGGCCACCTTTCCTGTTTTACTTTTGCACCAGACAGGAATAAACAATTGTTGCAGTTCACCCATGTGCTCTCTGAATATTTGCCATTGCCTATCCACCGTCATCCCTTTAAGTGACGTTTCCCAATCCATCATAGCCAACTTGCGCCTCATACCATTGTAGTTTCCTTTATTAAGATTCAGGACCCTAGTCTCAGAATCAACTACATCACTCTCCATCTTGATGAAGAATTCTATCATATTATGGTCGCTTATCCCCACGGGGCCTCGCACAACTAGATTGCCAGCTATTCCTTTCTCATTACACAATACTCAGTCTAGGATGGTCTGTTTTCTAGTTGGTTCCTCAACGTATTGGTCCAGAAAACCTGTATACACTCCAGGAATTCCTCCTCTACGGTATTGTTACTAATTTGATTTGCCCAATCTATATGCAGATTAAAATCACCCATAATTTCAGATATTCTTTTATTGCATGCGTCTCTAATTTCCTGTTTAATGCCATTCCCAACATCGCCACTGCTCTATATACAACGCCCACTAATGTTTTTTGCTCCTTAGTGTTTCTCAGCTCTCTCCATACAGATTTCACATCGTTGGAGCTAATATCTTTCCTCACTATTGCATTAATTTCCTCTTTAACCAGCAATGCAACTCCACCGCCTTTTCCTTTTTGTCTGTCCTTCCTAAATACTGAATACCCCTGGATGTTCAGTTCCCATCCCTGGTCACCTTGCAGCCATGTCTCCATAATCCCGACTATATCATACCTGTTTACATCTATTTGTGCGGTTAATTCATCCACTTTATTGCAAATGCTCCTCGCGTTAAGGCACAAAGCCTTAAGGCTTGTCATTTTAACATTACTTGTCCCGATCCCACTATTTTTCACTGAGGCCCTGTTTGATTCTGGCCCTTGATTTCTCTGCCTATCATTTTTCTTATTCCCCTTTCTGTCTTTTCTTCGTGTCCTTGATTCCTCCTCCTCTGAATCCTTGCATAGGTTCCCATCCCCCTGCCATTTTAGTTTAAACCCTCCCCAACCACTCTAGCAAATATTGCCCCTAGGGCACCAGTCCCAGTCCTGCCCAGGTGTAACCCGCCCAATTTGTACTGGTCCCATCTCCCCCAGAACCGGTCCCAATGTCCCAGGAATCTGAAACCCTCCCCCTCACACCATCTCTTCAGCCACGTATTCATCCTGCTATTTCTACTCTGACTAACACGTGGCACTGTTAGTAATCCTGAGATCACTACCTTTGAGCTTACTTCCTAACTCCCTATATTCTGCTTTTAGGACCTCATCCCTTTTTCTTACCTATGTCGTTTGTACCAATGTATACCACGACCACTGGCTGTTCACCCTTCCCCTTCAGAATGTCTTGTAGCCGCTCTGAGACATCCTTGACCCTAGCACCAGGGAGGCAACATACCATCCTGGAGTCTCGTTTGCGGCCACAGAAATACCTATCTATTCCCCTTACAATTGAATCCCCTATAACTATTGCATTCCCACACTTTTTACTCCTCCCCTGTGCAGCAGAGCCAACCGTGGTGTAATGAATTTGGCAGTTGCTGCTTTCCCCTAAGAGGCCATTCCCCTCAACAGTATCCAAAGTGGTATATCTGTTTTGCAGGGGAATAGCCACAGGAGATTCCCGCACTGCCTGCCTAGTCCTCTTGCTCTGCCTGCCTGTGGACTCTTGTGACCACCTCTATACATGCTATCCACGATACTCTCCGCCTCGCGGATGCTCCAGTGTCCCCAGCTGCCGCTCCAGCTCCGAAACCCGGGCTTCTAGGAGCTGAAGCTGGAGACACTTCCCACACACATGCTGGCCCCAGGCACTGGAAACGTTCCCGGCTTCCCACATAGAGCAGGAAGAGCACACCATGGCTTTGAGCTCTCCTGCCATGACTTAACCCTTCAAATTAAATTAAATCTTTTGGGAGATACTTAATATCAAATAATGTACAATTACTCTAGGGCCCTTCTTCCCTGCTCCTCGTTGTTACAGAACATAGCCCTTACAAACGATGAACCACAAAATAAGACCTTAAAAACTATAAGCGATAAAAGTAGTAAATACTTACCCGACTGTACTCACAGTACTCAAAGGATCACCTCGTTCCCTTCTCACCGAACTCGCTCAGTCACCAAACTTGAACTTAAGCACTCTACTGCAGCCCAAAGCAGCACTTCAGTACAGACAAAGTCAGCACTGTAAGATGGCCTGTTTTTATACTCTCTGAATCTAACCTCTGAAAACCTGTTTAAGCCAGTTATCTAATTAACTAGTTGTAGCTGCAATCAGACCCTGTGTAAACACTGTTTTAAAGCTGGCCTAAAACTCGCCTTCTTCCAACCCAAACAGCAACTTTTAGTTAATTACTAAATTAAAGAAAGACTTGACTTTAGATAGAAATTAACCCTTAAATTCCCTCAGTCACCAAACTCCAACTTAAGCACTCTACTGCAGCCCAAATCAGCATTCCAGTGCCTTAAACCTTAAACCAATGTACTAAATTTTGGATCCATGATCTTTAAATCCTTCTACAGTCTTGCATACCGCGCCCCACCCAACCCCCAAATATCCCAAACGTGACATTCCCTTCTTCCCCCTACAGTCTTATGGCTCTGTCTTTTGTGCACCCTCCCATCTCTTCAATCCATTATGGGTAGCAGTGTTCAATCACCTTTGTCTTACTATCTGGAAATTTCTCTCCCCAATCTTTGCCAGCTCATTACTTCTCTCTCAACCTTTCAACGTTTTTCATCTTGAACATGCTGAAAGGAGATACAACGGAATCTAAATTTATTTGCACTAGAGATGACAGATGGATGAGTTTATTATTCTTAGGTGTATTGAAATAAAGACTTGAATTTATTTAGTGCCTTCCACAACCCCAGAACTTCCCAAATTGTTTTATTACCAATGAAGTACTTTTAAAAATGTAACAATTGTTGTAGTTGGCAAGCTGAACCCTGAAAAATAATTACCAAGACAGGGCATGGGATGAAACTCAAAAGAGGGAAGGTGAATGAACAGATCAATTTAACTACTTCACATAGAGAGTGATCAATTTTTGGAATGGACTGCCCAGGGAGGCTTATAATATCAAAAACTTTAAAAGGGAGTTGGATAATAATTTGTAGAGAAAACCAATTTCAGTGATAAAGTTAGTGAACGGTGTATTCTAGTTTTGAATTCTGGTGCTGGCCAGAGGGACTGAAATGGTCTTCTCAGATCCTATACATTCCGATGTTCCTAAATAGTTTACCGAACAGAGGTCATCATTGCATTGAAACATGTCATTAGATCCCAGAAACATTGTTTTGTTTCTGATACATAAGTTCACTATAATAATGGCTAATGAGGCAGTCTTATTTCCCATATTATAGACTAGTCTTTGATCAAGTTGTTCAAACGTTTTAAGGTTTAAAAGGCTCCGACAAAAGCCAGAAGAGGCAACTTGCTCGGAATGGATAAATGGTCATTAAGGCTCTTAATGAGTTTATTATCAGCTTCTTAAAGGCTGAGGAGATCGTTTAGCTCGGTTGGGTAGAGTGTGGTGCAGCATAACACCAACAGCGTGAGTTAAATCCCTGTGCTGACTACAGTTGTACATGAAGGCCTGCCTTCTTGCCTTGCCCCACACTCAATGTGGAGCAGTGCCCCTCAAACCATATAACCTATTGTTTCTCTCTAACAGAGAGATGCCTATGGTCCCTTGTGGAATATGGCTAATTAACTTATCTTTTAAGGGCCAGTTTTGAATTCTCTTTATGACACACGGGATCCACCTAGGATCTCAAAGACAGGGAGGAGAAGGCACAAATACAGCGTAGCAGGTCAGAATGGGGGGATAGCAGCAAGCAGCATCATTAAAGGACATAGGTTCAGAAAAGCTACTCATTCACAGGTAAACAGTTGTATAGGATGGAATTTTCTGCCCCACCAGTGGCAGGAATCATGGTGGCCGGGAATGCAAAATTGGGCATGAGGCCTAAAGTCGGATATCCTCTAGTGGGAAGATAAGTTGGAATATTCCCTTCAGGACTCCCATGGTGGCCTAATGGCAGGTCAACCCCATCTGCATGCATCAGCATGTCATGAATATTCATCAAAATCATACCTCGCTGGAATCATGTTATCCCTCCTAATTTCATGCCACTTTAGCAGGTCTGATTTATGGCCGAATAAAAGTGGCGCCCACCTTCACCACTCGCGACTTCGAGGTGTGTAAACACAACGTTCGCCTACCTTGCACTGCGCTGCTGCCATCTCTCGCCGTTGCTCCAACTCCTGACCAAAGGCAAAGCTGTTCTCTCAGGTGAGACCAGGGTGGGTGGGCTGACAGGGCGTCAGTGTAGCTGGCGAGACTGTTGTGGGGCGCAGGCAAGGCTGCACTGTACCTGGAGACACTTGTGAGCGCAGGCAGGGCTGCACTGTGGCCGGAGAGACTGTTATGCAGCGCAGACAGAGTTGCACTGTATCCGGATTAGACCAGACTGGGGAAGGAAGGTGGGGGATAGGCAGAGTCATAGCGGGGTGGGAGAGGAAGTGCGGGTTTCAGATGACCTAGGGAGAGAGTGAGGGGATGGCTGGCAGAGGAATGACTGGGGGTAGGTTGGGTTATGAGGAACAAGGGAGGGCAGGGCTGGCATGCAGGGGAATGACTGGGATTGGGCAAACTGGAGCCTGACATGAAGGGGGTGGATGCAGACTCATGTGGGGGTTAGTTTTGGATGAGAGGGAGGGGGTTCACACAGACTCATGACTGGGGAAGGGATGGTTTGATGGAACCAGAGGGTAAGCGGCAGTCACACATTTAGTCATGTCTCATTGGGCCGCAATGTTGGGGTTAGAAATCAAAGCCAGTCATGGGGCTCTGTGGGCCATGCTACAGGGCTATGCATAGCATGCATGTCGTGGTGCCAGGTCAAATAGGGGGAATGCCTGTCCACGCTGTGGGGTTGGCCATGCCTTACACACCCCACGGGTCCTGGGGATGCGTGGCTCGGTACTGGGCTGCAGCTCGGTACTGGGCTGCAGATGTTATTGTCATGGTTAGGGGAAGCATCTAAATCCTGAAGATGGAGAACAGGTAATACAGGGAGGGGTACTTGAAGCTCTGGTGGGAGTGGTCTCTGTATGTGTTGGTACACACGGCCTCAAGATGGGGAGGGGTGAGGTCTACATGGGGCATAGGGACATCGACAGTGATGGGCTCAGGAGGGAGGGCAGGAATATTCATAATGATTACAGGCTCCAGGGTTACTGGAGAGTGACTGGAGGGAGGTATACCTGCACATTGTGGGGTTCCAGGATGATCGGAGGGACTTCCACGGTGACAGGGCAGGGTTTGAAGCTGGTCTCAAAGTAAAAGTGCAGCACCACCATGTTGACTGCCTGATGGAATGACGCTGTTAAAAAAAGACCCTTAGGAAAAAATGGCCAGCGAAGAGGTCAGAGGCCATGTGGGAAGAGTCGACAGCAGGACTCATTGGCCTATTCAAGGGGCACCCTAATATTTTGCACATGAGAGCACTGAGATCAAGGCTCAACTGAAAATATTAATGAAGAGTTATTGAAAAGATATTGAATCAGGAACTGCAAATCATGGTAATCTTTAATGCGATAACACAGTAGGCCCTGGGGTCACATTTGAGTTGGTCTCATTGAGCCTTTTACCATCAGAGGAAGGTGAGAAGGGAAGAGGGACCACACCATTAGGGGATTGCGGTAGCAGGACATATGCCATATGCAAGATGGTCCATGAGACCCTGCACAAAGCCCTGGGGGCACAAAGCTTCCAAAAATTCCAAAAGTACAAGGCTGGGAAGTCTTCAAATCTAAATGAGGCAGCCTGACAGAACTTTGGATTCTCAAATCATATGGCTGTGCTCAACCCTCTCCAATCCCATTTGCGATTGCGCTATCAAGTTGCTGGGGGAATTAATAGGCACATATGATCCTTGAGTTAGCGCCAAGGATGGAACTGGGAATCTAATGAGCGCAGCCCAAGGGCTTCACACTGGTTATTTGTCTTGAAATGGGAGGTTGATCATTGAAGGGTAAGCTGCATTCATAGGAGTGATCTATGTGTCCCAAGGAAGGAGGGGGAGTGCAGAAAGCTGCCTTCTTGATGGCTGTGTTCCGAATAAGGAGAAGAAGAGCCCGTCACTGTGTGCCAGGGCTTAGAGAAGAGCCTTGGCCTGAGGTGCATGGTCCAGGGGGGACCCAGGAAGATCCAGAGGTTTAGAAGGTGAGACCCATCCCACAGAGGCGACTGGCGCACCCCAGGGTATACCGACACATACTTGGAGATGACTGAAAGAGACTGCCATAGACGCATCTGGCTGTCAAGAGATGTGGTGGCTCTCATTTGCCAGATTCTTAGGGAAGATCTAATGCTGCATGGACTGAGGGGCCATCCCTTGCCAATGGCTGTAAAGGTAACTGCTGCACTCAATATTTTTGCAAGGGCCTTGTAACAGGGTGCCACTGGGGACCTATGCAGCGTATCTCAGTCCTCCACCCTTTACAGTAAGGCACATCATTGCATCCAATTCACATTGGATGAAACCAGCCAGGCTGATAGATTTCTGGGATTTGCGGTGATCTCTGGCTTCCCACGAGTGCGGGCTGAAAACAGCAACGTCACTGTAAGAGCTCCATGGCAGCAGCCACAGACCTTCATCAACAGGAAAGAGTTCCACTCCCTCAACGTGCAACTGGTGTGCGATAATCATCAGAAAAAGATCATGAACGTGCCAGGTTCCCTCACAACTCCCACATCCTGAGCGCCTCGGAGGAGAGATACAACGCGGCACATTCTGTGACAAAGTCCATCATAGAGCAAACCATTGGCATAAGACCATAAGGTGTAGGAGCAGAAGTAGGCCATTTGGCCCATCGTGTCTGCTCCGCCATTCAATGAGATCATGGCTGATCTGATAATCCTCAAATCCACTTTCCTGCCTTTTCCCCATAACCCTTGATTCCCTTACTGATTAAAAATCTGTCTATCTCTGCCTTGAATATACTTAATGACCCAGCCTCTACAGCCCTCTATGGTATAGAATTCCACAGATTAACCGCCCTCTGAGAGAAGAAATTCCTGCTCATCTCTGTTTTAAATGGGCGATTCCTTACTCTGAGATTATGCCCTCCGGCCCTAGACTCTCCCACAAGAGGAAACAACCTCTCAGCATCTACCCTGTCAAGCCCCCCAAGGATCTTATATGTTTCAATAAGGTTGCCTCTCATTCTTCTAAACTCCAATGAGTACAGGCCCAGCCTACTCAACCTCTCCTCATAAGAAAATCCCTCCATACTCGGAATCAACCTAGTGAACCTCCTCTGGACTGCCTCCAATGCCAGTATATCTTTCCTTAGATAAGGGGACCAAAACTGTTCACAGTGTTCTAGGTGTGGTCTAACTAGTGCCTTGTATAGTTTTAGCAAGACTTCCTTTTTTTATACTCCATTCCCTTTGAAATAAAGGCCAACATTCCATTTTGCTCTCCCTATTACCTGTTGAACTTGTATGTTAGCTTTTTGAGATTCATGCACAAGGAATTCCAAATCCCTTTGTGCTGCAGCCTTCTGCAATCTTTTCCATTTAAATAATATTCAGCTCCTGTATTCTTCCTGCCAAAGTGCATAACCTCACAGTTTCCCACATTATATTCCATCTGCCACTTTTTTGCCCGCTCACTTAACCTGTCTATAACCCTCTGTAAACCCATTGTGTCATCCTCACCACTTGCCTTCCCATCTATTTTTGTATCATCTGCAAATCTGGCAATAGTACATTCACTTCCCTCATCTAAGTCATTAATGTATATTGTAAATAATTGAGGCCCCAGCACTGATCCCTGTAGCACTCCACTAGTTACAGGTTGCCATCCTGAAAATGCCCCCTTTATCCCAACTCTCTGTCTTCTATTAGTTAGCTAATCCTCTATCCATACTAATATACTACCCCTAACACCATGGGCTCTTATCTTATTAAATAGCCTTATGTACGGTACCTTGTCGAATGCCTTTTGGAAATCCAAATATATTACATATTACAAAGGTTCCCCTTTATCTATCCTGCTTGTTACCTCCTCAAAGAATTATAATAAATTTGTCAGCCATGATTTCCCTTTCATGAAGCCATGATAACTCTGCTTGATTAGATTATGTAATTCTAAATGCTCTGCTATCTCATCTTTTATAATAGACTCTAACATTTTCCCAATGACAGATGTTAAGCTAATTGGCCTATAGTTACCTGCTTTTTGTCTCCCTCCCTTTTTATTAAGGGTGTTACATTGGCAGTTTTCCAATCCTCTGGGATTTTTCTAGAATCTAAGTGCATCCACTATCTCTGTAGCTACTTCGTTTAATATCCTAGGACGCAACCCATCAGGTCCAGGGGACTTATGGGCCTTTAGCCCCATAAGTTTCCGTAGTGCTTTTTCTCTAGTGACATTTATTGTATTTATTTCCTCCCCCTCTTTTGCCCCTTGATTATTTAGTATTGGAATGCTATTAGTGTCTTCTACTGTGAAGACTGAAGCAAAGTATTTATTCAGTTCCTCTACCATTTCCTGGTTCCCCATTATTAATTCCCACACCTTATTCTGTAAGGGGCCTATCTTCACTTTGGTCTCTCTCTTCCTTTTTATATATCTAAAGAAGCTCTTAACTGTCTGTTTTTATATTGCTTGTTAGTTTACCCTCAAAGTTTATTTTCTCCCTGTTTTATTTTTGGTCATCTTGTGTTGGTTTTAAAAACTTTCCCAATCCTCTGGCTTACCACTAGTCTATGCCATACTGTATGTCTTTTCTTTTAACTTGATACTATCCTTAACTTCCTTGGTTAACCATGGTTGGTTTAGACCCTTCCTTGAATTCTTCTTCCTCACTGGGATATATCTTTGTTGTGAGTCATGAACTATTTTCTTAAACGTCTGCCATTGTTCATCATCAACTGTTTTTTCTGCTAAAATCCTATCCCAGTCCATTCCAGCCAACTCTGCCCTCATTCCTTTGTAATTACCCTTATTTAATTTTAGCACAGTTGTTTCCGACCCAAGTTTCCCATTGTCAAACTGAATGCTAAATTCTACCATATTATGGTCACTGTTTCCTATGGTATCTTTTACTCTGAGATCATTTATTAAATCTACCTCATTACACATTACCAGATCCAAAATACCCTGATCCCTGGTTGGATCCACAACATATTGTTCCAAGGAAACTGTCCCGAATACACCATGAATTCTTGCTCGTGGCTACCTCTGCCAATTTGATTTTCCCAATCTACATGATGATTAAAGTTACCCATGATTAAGGTACTGCCTTTTTTACATGCCCTCATTATCTCCTGATTTATTCTCTGTCCTACAGTATAGCTACTGTTCGGGGGCATATAGACTACTCCCACCAGTGCCTTCTTCCCCTTGTTATTTCTTACCTCCACCCATATGGATTCAGCATCTTCCAGTCCAAGATCCTTTCTTGCTATCGTACTTATTCCATCTCGTACTAACAAAGCTACCCCACCACCCTTTCCTTCCTGCCTGTTCTTTCGAAAAGTCACATTCTGCTGAATATTTCATTCTCAGCTTTGATCTCCTTGTAACCAAGTCTCTGTAATGGCTATATGATAATACCCATTAACCTCTATTTGTGCCATTAATTCATTTATTTTGTTCCGAATACTACATGCATTTAAGTAAAGAGCCATTAATTTTGCCCTTTTATAATTTTTCCCCCTTTGACCCTATTTGCTGCTTTTTTTTATGTTTGTACACTCTGTCCGTTCCTATCAAACTCTGGGTATTATTACCTAAATAGTTGCCCTGCAAGGCTGCCATATCTTTTGCTTGTAAGCCTACGTATCCCCTTTCTAGAACCCTCCCCCCTTCTATTTAGTTTAAAGCCCTCTCTACAGCCCTAATTATTCAGTTCGCAGCACTGATCCCAGCACGGTTCAAGTGAAGACCATCCCATCGGAACAGCTCCCTTTTATCCCAGTACTGATACCAGTGCCCCATTAACTGAAACCCATTCCTCTCACACCAATCTTTGAGCCATGCATTTAACTCCTTGACTTTATTTACTCTATGCCAGTTTGCCCATGGCTCAGGTAGTAACTGGAGGTTCTGCTTTTTAATTTAGATCCTAACTGTTCGAATTCTTTCAGCAGAGCCTCCTTTCTAGTCCTATCAATGTTGTTGGTACCAACGTGGATGACATCAACTGGATCCCTCCCCTCCCACTCTAATTTCCTCTCTAGCCCTGAGGAGATGTCCTTAACCCTGGCACTGAGCAGGCAACACAGCCTTCGGGATTCACACTCATTACTGCAGAGAACACTATTTATCCCCCTAATTATCCCCCTACCACTACTATGTTCCCATTTCCTCCCCCCACTTGAATGGCTCCCTGTACCACGGTGCCGTGGTCAGTTTACTCATTTTCCCTGCAGTCCCCACTCTCATCCACACAGCTTGCAAGAACCTTGTAACTGTTGGACAGTTGCAGGGGTCGAGGCTCCTCAAATGCTAACCCCTGGGCCCCCACACCTGCTTCATCTGCAGTCACACCCTCCTGTCCCTGGTCACAGACCAAATTTGAATGACCTATTCTGAGGCGAGAGACCACCTCCTGGAGCAAAGTGTCCAGGTAACTTTCCCCCTCCCTGATGTGGCACAATGTCTGCAGCTCAGACAACAGCTCCTTAACTCGGATCCGAATTTCCTCAAACTGCAAACATTTGGTACAGATGTGTTCGCTTTGGATCACCTTGGTGTCCAGCAGCTCCCACATGCTGCAGCAGCAACACATCACCCATCCTGCCATCACTATCGTATTTTATTCAATTAATTAATTAATTACTCTAGTATCCCCACTCTTTACACGTTATTATAATTTTTTTTTATACACACCCGTATCGATTTTCTACTTAACAAGCTATCTATGAGAAAAAATAAAAAAAGACTAGAGACCTAAACACAAGCTAAGGACCTTATTTTCACTTTAAAGACTAGAAATACTCACCAATCAGTTGCTCTCTGCACTCTTATCCCTCTCACGCTCTTTAATGGTCTCATTCTTCTCACACCCTCTCACTGTTAAAGGTCACATTCCTTTCACTCTCTCAATGTTAAAGGCCACTCTCCTCTCACCCTCTCACTGTTAAAGGTCACATTCCTTTCACTCTCTCACTGTTAAAGGCCACTCTCCTCTCGCACTCTCTCACTATTAAAGGCCACTCTCCTCTCACCCTCTCACTGTTAAAGGCCACTCTCCTCTCGCACTCTCTCACTGTTAAAAGCCACACTCCTCTCACCGTTAAAGGTCTCGCTGCACCTCTCACTCTCTCACTATTAAAGGCCACTCTGTTTTCGCACGCTCTCACTGTTAAAGGCCACACTCCTATCGCACTCTCTCAATGTTAAAGGCCACACTCCTCTCGCACTCTCTCAATGTTAAAGGCCACACTCCTCTCGCACGCTCTCAATGTTAAAGGCCACACTCCTCTCGCACGCTCTCAATGTTAAAGGCCACACTCCTCTCGCACTCTCTCCCTGTTAAAGGCCCCGCTGCTTCTCTCACTCTCTCACTGTTAAAGGCCACTCTCCTCTCGCACCCTCTCACTGTTAAAGACCACTGTTCTCTCGCTGCTTTTCACAAGCACTCTCCCTGTAAATGGCCCCACTGCTTTTCACAAGCACTCTCCCTGTAAATGGCCCCACTGCTTTTCACAAGCGCTCTCCGTGTAAATGGCCCCACTGCTTTTCACAAGCGCTCTCCCTGTAAATTGCCCCACTGCTTTTCACAAGCACTCTCCCTGTAAATGGCCCCACTGCTTTTCACAAGCACTCTCCCTGTAAATGGCCCCACTGTTTTTCACAAGCACTCTCCCTGTAAATGGCCCCACTGCTTTTCACAAGCACTCTCCCTGTAAATGGCCCCACTGCTTTTCACAAGCACTCTCCCTGTAAATGGCCCCACTGTTTTTCACTAACACTCTGGCTGTAAAATGCATCAGTGCATCCTGAATTTGCACTTCTGATGTTCGGACCGTTTCAGCTGTGCTCCACTGTACTCTCCACAGAGGGTTCCCACATCATTGTGGTCTGCTGTACACTGCACAGCCTGGTGCTTCAAAGGGGGGGAATCACTTGCCAGAGGGAGACATGGAGGAGTCAGAGATTTCCTCGGAAGGGCCGGGACTGAAGAGAGCCAGGATGGAGAGGTTCCACATTAGGATGCCATCGCAATAGCACAACGCGAAAGATGTACCCTGTTACACACTGATTGTCACCAGGTTCCAGGAGGAATGAGGTCCACACAAGGTGACAAGTGCACATTTTTGCCTGTCCCCTTTCCAAATGTGCACATCTCAAGCAAGCTCATCTTTCAGCTGGAACCAGTAGCCCTCAGGATCATTAAGGTATCATGTCGGAAAGGTCTGCATCCAATGCAGCATGTGGGGCCTGTGCAATGTGGAAGGCAGTACACCACCATGCAGCCTGAGTCAACTGCACATTGTGCAGTCTTTGCCACCAGCACATGACACTTTCAGTGGCCATTTAGATTTTGACTTGGTGGCAGCAACACAATACATTCAGGAAATGTGCTTTCACACTCACAAGGAACACAGCTCAGTCCTGATGCCACGACATTATATCTCACCCTCTAAGAGACAACAGCACACGTAATTCAATCGAGTGCTGCAGGACTGTATCTACATGCACTTTTAGGCTCTGGATTGACACACTCCCTTAGATGACGTTAGGCGCAATTGACTAACATGACTTTGCTAAACATTACATGAATCTGAGAGACATGAAGGCAGATTCATTGAGGAGTGGGAGCTTAGGTCACCCTTGAAATAAGATGGCACATATAATTAGATGCATAAGGCATTCACATTCTGAGATGTTGAATCACAAAATCAAATATTTACAGAGCTGCATTATATATACAGCGAATTAGCACCCGTGCCACCAGTATCCAATCATAATTTCTTAACTTTACATACTCTACCATTATGCCTGTATGCAGCCCCGGCATCCGCAGCAGAGATGGAGGCAGCCTGCTGACATCAATGTCCTGTTGTCTGAGATTACTTTGGTGGGCATCCTCTGGAGGCCCGGGTTCCTGCTGTGGGGCAGGTGCACCCTCCTTGGCCTGAGCAGCTGGAACTGATGGGATCACAGGTGGAGGGGATTGGGAGCGGCTGGAAACCTTTGGAGCCTCCTGTATGGATGGCCCCGGGATGTCCAGCAGAGGATCTTCCACTCTTTTGGTGCCCAAGGGACCCTGCCGATTCTCTGAGGAGGGGGGCACCTGGAGGGAGGTCGAGGTGCCCCGTCCTCCTCTTGCCACATCTAGATCCTACCTATGCCTAGAGTGATGGAGAGCAGTGTTATGGCTCAGCGGATGGTAAATACTGAGTTGTTCAAATCCCAGAGGGAAACTTGAGATAACTGCCACAACTACTTTTGCAATTTGTATGTTTCGAGATGCGGGCTTTGAATTCAATAAGGCCACCAAGTCTTATAGGTTTTTATAAAACTAGATTAAACATTTATTAAGAGAAATGATCTTAAGCACATACATATGCCTATAAAATACTACTATAATAACTTTTAAATCCCCTAATTAATCTAAGCCCCAGTTACACCTTTGTTAAGGCAACAGTAAAACACATAGATTTTAAATGACCCAGGCAAAGAAACATGATACACTGAACAATCCAATTCAAAGTGAGTTTCCTTAACTTCAGTTCTTTCTAGACAGCAGCTTGAGGCGTAGATGCTGAAGGCTTTTCACACTTGTTAAATCTTAAAATGCCTGCCTTTACATACAATCTACACTCCTTTATACATATTTTCCCCTTTGAATGCAAATTCCCATTGTTTCACTATGTCTTTGAGCATTACCTCCCTGATCATAAAAAATGACCATAGTACTAATTTTACCAGTAATCTTTGGGAAAAATAAATACACTGTTTCTGAGCTTCACCTGGCTAGGTGACACATTTCACCCCTCCTTTGAAAACAATCTGATCTGGTTTATTTAAAAATGCAAATGTCCTTTTACACCTTACATTCTAAACTTCCCCCATGTTTACATACTTAATATTTCAAACCTAGATTATCTTTTGTTACATCAAAGCCTCCAGACTAGCTGCCTTTAATCTAATTAGGTCTCACACACACACACACAAACAAACACACACACACAGATACCACTATTTTCCAATAAATTCCAGTAACATTAATAAATTTTCCTGACAGTAGGTCCATGTGCAAATCCAACAGAAACGGCTGGACTGTGGTCCTCAATGAAGACTTTGATGCACTTGCATGCCAGAGCCAGGACATCAGAGAGAACACAGACGGACTCCTCCATCCTTCAATCCAGTCTAGCAACTGCTTCTGACAACTACTGTCAGATGTTCCCCTGCCTGTGTTTTCCAGATAGTGGAACTGATCCTAATATAGATCTGGGACCCACCGAGGTGCATGTCTCTGAGCTGGCAGAGGGTGCAGGTGAACGCAGTAACAGCTCGACATCTAGTGGGCGCTCAGCATCTTCATCCATTGTGGATGGGGGCTGGGGCTGAGGGACTGTCTGGGGTTTGTCTCAGTGTGCTCCTGCTGGTGGCTGGAAGAAAGAGGATGGAATCAGTTCCTGAGTAGGCAGAATCCAACATTACATTTAACTCACTGTGAAGGTCATGATGTGTTCAACTAATGGAGTTTTCATCTGTACTCCTTTGCTGGGAGAGACCGAACTCACCTTCACCAGAGGAGCGATCCGTGTTCTCCCCTGCCAACTACGGCTGCCTCCTCCTTGAATGGAGTCAACCCCTGTATTTCGGGAGTTCCCCCACTGGTCTGGGATTCCTGCCTCTTGTTGTGGTTGTGGGCTAGCCTTGGCAGTATGAAGACAGATGAAATGGAAGGTGATGAGAACGGATGGAAGGGAAGTTGGGAAGCTGTGTGTACTGTGCCCTCTCCAGTAAGGGCAGATTTTTTTTTATTCATTCATGGGACATGGATGTCACCTGCTAGGCCAGCATTCATTGCCCGTCCCTAATTGCCCTTGTTTAGAGGGCATTTAAGAGTCAACCACATTGCTGTGGGTCTGGAGTCACATTTAGGCCAGACCAGGTAAGGACAGCAGATTTTCTTCCCTAAAGGGACATTAGTGAACCGGATGGGTTTTTATGACAATCGGCAATTATCTTTGAATTCCAGACTTTTTTACTGAATTCAAATTTTACCATCTGCTGTGGTGGGATTTGAACCCCAGTCCCCAGAGCATTACCCTGGGTCTCTGAAATACTAGATGGTGACTATGCCACCACCTCCCCTACATGAAATGGTGGTGATGTTAAAGTGTGTGTAAGACATTCAGTGTAGATATCCCTTCTGCTAATAGTGTGTGAGATCCCTGTGGACTGTAGCCCTTAGGGCCCCTGATGCCATTATGAAAGTGAGAGTCTAGAGTGAGTACATGGTGGACTTACCCTGGCAAAGCAGATAAGATCATTCATCTTCTTCTTGCACTGCAGGGTCTTTCTTTTCTGTGTGCCACAGGCACAGACCTCCCTGGTGACCTCCTCCCAGACCAGCGAGGTCAGGCTGGTTGCCCTCCTGCTTCCATCCCTCGGGAATAAGACATCTCGGTCGTCGCGGACGGCCTGGAAAGGAGTCACCAGGGAGTAGTGGAAGCACATAGGGCTTGCTTCTCCTAGAGGACATATCGTTCGGCCACAGCACACAGCTGGCCTGCAGAGAGTGAATGTGTGTTTGGGTGCTGGTTAAATATGGCGCCAGGAACAACAACCCCATGGGGTAACAGCAGGTGGACAAATCAGTGCCCACTCCACCAAGTGAATCGGTGAGCAGCTCGCCGATGCATAATTATTAGCTTTCAAACAGATTGGCTGTGAGAACCCACTCCACCAATCAGCGTGAAACTCGCCGACTAACCAGCCTGCCGCCACACTTAGTCAGCAAAAGGGAAAATTCCGCCCATAGTGTCAGGAAAATTATCTGTCATATTGCTTCACTATTAACAAGGGAAGTTTGGCACAGTTTTGGGACAGTAGATGTGTCCTTTTGCTTACAGGCCTCACAAGCTGATGAGGGTTTAGGAAGACTGCATATTCCAATTGAAAGGAAGGAAGGACATAACTAAACAGATCAGCCATGATCTTATGGATGGCTGAGCAGGCTCGAAGGACCAACTGGTCTATTCCTGCTCCTAATTCATATGTTTGTATGTAACAGGAAATGTGATTGAGTTACTCAGAGATAGGATCGCTTGGTGATGGGGAGCAACATCTGCAGGAGCAAAGGCAGATTCATGGACACTAGGGGTGCAGCAGTCAGAAAAGAGGAGCAAGAAGGCAATACAAAAACAGAATTACCTGGAAAAACTCAGCAGGTCTGGCAGCATCGGCGGAGAAGAAAAGAGTTGACGTTTCGAGTCCTCATGACCCTTCAGCAGAACTAAGTAAAGTTAGGAGAGGGGTGAAATATAAGCTGGTTTAAAGTGGGGGGGGGGGGGGGGGGGGGGTGTAGGGACAAGCAAGCAGTGATAGGAGCAGATAATCAAAAGATGTCACAGACAAAGGAACAAAGATGTGTTAAAGGTGGTGATATTATCTAAGAGAATGTGCTAATTAAGAATGGATGGCAGGACACTCAAGGTACAGCTCTAGTGGGGGTGGGGTGGAAAGACTGACAGGGCATTATAGTTATAGAATTAAAAATGGAAATAGGTGGGAAAAGAAAAATCTATATAAATTATTGGAAAAAACAAAAGGGAGGGGGAAGAAACGGAAAGGGGGTCGGGTTAGGGGAGGGAGTTCAAGATCTAAAGTTGTTGAATTCAATATTCAGTCCGGAAGGCTGTGAAGTGCCTAGTCGGAAGATATGGGGCTGTTCCTCCAGTTTGCGTTGGGCTTCACTGGAACAATGCAGCAAGCCAAGGACAGACATGTGGGCAAGAGAACAGGGTGGAGTGTTAAAATGGCAAGCGACAGGGAGGTTTGGGTCTTTCTTGCGGACAGACTGCAGGTGTTCTGCAAAGCGGTCGCCCAGTTTGCGTTTGGTCTCTCCAATGTAGAGGAGACTGCATTAAGGCAATAGCCTGAGTAGAGGGTTTCCTGCCAAAGGGGAAACCAGCTCGACGTCCCTGTCAGGCATCAATGTTGCTTGTGCTTGTTCAGGCACATGGTTGCTGACTTGTGTGCCCTCATTGAGGATCATCCAAGGGTTCACTAGAATCATGCCTTCCAGTGGATCTAAAAATTATAGTGGCCTTGCACTTTTTTGCAATCGGTTCCTACCGAATAGCGGCACTAATTCCAGGCAACAGCACATCATTGCACCGAGGAGGTAACAGTTCTGATAAAAGGACATCTCCATTTGAAATGTTCACTCTATTTTTCTCCACAGATACTGCCTGACCTGCTGAGCATTTCCAGTATTTTTTTGGTTTTTATAACAGATCCTGTGTACCATACGGCAGGGAATTATATTACATTCCAGGTGTGTGGATAGTTCGAAGGGCAGTAGGATTTGCCTCTGTTGCTGGACTCTCTCGGGTACAGGAGAGCTTGGCAAACAATGAGAACCCTCGACCCAAACATTTTACTTACGGTGTTACTGGTGCATCCTTAAGACATTGAGCACAGCTGTTGTATGGGTCAGCCAGTTTCCCGGGGTGCCCTGCGGCCTGAGCTTGTTGATTGGCGGGTTGCAGAAAGTGCAGGTGGTGATTGGTGGGCTGTAGAGGAATCGGTTGGTGATTGGCGAGCTGCAGAGGGTGCGGATCCTGATTGGTGAGTTGTTGAGGGTACGGACCCTGATTGGTGGGTTGTTGAGGGTGCGGACTCTGATTGGCGGGTTGTTGAGGGTGCGTACTCTGATTGGCGGGTTGTTGAGGGTGCGGACCCTGATTGGTGGAGCCTTGTTGGGTGGGTCTGGCGCTGTTGCTGGCTGGGTGTAGCTGATGTGGGGAGATGCAGTGGGGCAAAATGTCGCTGTGGGTAGATCCGGTGCTTCAGGCTGTCTGATTTACCCCTTCTGTCCGGTTTCTCTCCCGTTCACACCGTAACGATGAGGTACCGTGTTCGAGCGCTTTTTGTTGTAGTGATGTATCCATGCAGCAATTGTTAGATCCTCCGCTGAAATGAAGGCGATACAAATTATTCCCTCCCAGCCCGGGGATACAATGATATCTTTCCCTGTCTCTCCTCAACTCCGGCCCTGGGCCCAGCTCTCCTTGGCTACTATCCAGTGTACTGTGCTACTTCTCACTGATCCGCAGCTGTAGTGATTGTGTAATCCTAAATTCATTCACTCGGTCCACTGTTACTTTGTTGCACTAAAATCAAAGTGGGAGGTTCAGAAATGGGATATTCTGCTGTACTTTAAAAATCTTCATTCTGTGGTTATAGCGCAGCGCGTGTGGACATTTCATTGTGTACTAGTTGCTATCCCATTGCGATAGCAATTGTACATTTAGCTGCTTCTACTCCTGCAGTCGCCAATTCCTACTGATAAATTTAAATCTTTTTTTTAGCGAAGCATGTGAATCCATTCATTTTAGTGACGCAAGTTGGAAATTTAGTACTTTAAAACAGAGTTTATAACAAGTGACTTTAACAGTAATTGACTATTTTTATTCAGCATATTTCCTCTTCCCTCAAGGAAAACACGTGTGGAAAATTCAGTTTACCTTGTTTTTGTGTAGTTATAAGGATTTCATTGTCTTAAGACAAAATCTTAATGAGGGGATTGCAGCACACTAAGTTTGAGAGTATCTGCAAGAGACTTGGGACAGAGAACAGAAGACATTTTAGACTTGAGTTTGCGTTAGTATTTATCAGCACAATGTGTTAAATGATCAAACTAACGCAAAAGATTAGGGAAATTTTAAATATGTTACATCAAGTGTAAGCCGAGTTTCTGTTAAAGCTGGTTTAAAAATAATTTTGCCAGAAGCAACCTCTCTCAAAACTGCTCATTTGTTGGTGTTTGAGGAATGTCTTTAAACTGAGTTTGGTTTCTTTGCACAGATTTTCATAGTAAATGAAATACTTTATTATTTAAAATTAAGAAACTGACTAGTGTACACAGTGAAACAGGTAAATTGTTCCGTGCAATTTTTAAGCCATCATTAATGATTTAACAGCAGGTTAACTCAGGTAGAGGACTAGATGCTCCTATTATAAAAATGCACTTTTTTTGTTGTAAGCCAGAAGACCATAAGACATAGGAGCAGAAATTAGGCCATTCGGTCCATTGAGTCTGCTCCACCATTCAATCATGGCTGATAAGTTTCTCAACCCCATTCTCCCACCTTCTCCCTGTAACCTTTGATCCCCTTACCAATCAAGAACCTTATCTATCTCAGTCTTAAATACACTCAATGACCTGGCCTCCTCAGCCTTCTGTGGCAATGAATTCCATAGATTCACCACTCTTTGGCTAAAGAAGTTTCTCCTCATCTCTGTTCTAAAAGGTCTTCCCTTTACTCTGAGGCTGTGCCCTCGGGTCCTAGTCTCTCCTACTAATGGAAACATCTTCCCCACATCCATTCTATCCAGGCCCCTCAGTATAAACCCATTTTCATCTATTAATAAAACTGCACGTAAGTACAGTTAAGTACATCAATTAATATCAATGCAAAGGGGGGAAAAAAACACATTTTCTATTACGTTGACCAACTCTGCTGATTTATGAAAGATTTTGTATGTGATTATGCTATTGCATTTTAGCAGATTCTTGAGCTTTAACTTAAGTGCAATTTTAAGTACAATTTGTACCCAATTCCTTGATTGTGGAAAATTGGAAACTTACCCCTTTTCTTTTACACTGAAGATTGAGAGTCTGTAGCATGCAGGCACCATGTCAATATTTAAGTTTCAGTTGGATAGAGGGTTGAAGGAAAGGGCAAGAATGAGATAAGAGAGCAGGGCAGGCACATGGGTTGAGGATATAGGAACGTAGAACTTATGTCATTCAGCTCTTCAAGCCTGCTCCGCCATTCAATAAGATCATGGCTGATTTGGTTGTGGTCTCAACTCCACTTTGCCGTCTACTCCCCTAAAACCCTTGATTCACTTGCCTATCAAAAATCTGTCCAACTCCACCTTGAATAAATTCAGTGACCCAGCTTCCACTGCTCCCTGGGGAAGAGAATTGCTCATACTAACTATCCTCAGAGAAAAAAAATTCCCCTTACCTCAGTCTTAAACGGTCGCCCTCATTTTCTTAAACTGTGACCCTTTGTTCTAGTCTTTCCCACAAGTGGAAACATCCTCCTAGTAGATCCCCTCAGGATCTTATATGTTTCAATAAGATCACCTCTCATTCTTCTAAACTCCAGTGGGTATAAGCCCCTCATCCTAGGAATGAGTCGCATGAGCTTTCTCTGAACTGCTAACTCAATTATATCTTTTTTCAAATAAGGAGACCAAAACTGTACACAGTATTCCAGATGTGGTCTCACCAAGCCCCTGTACAGCTGCAGTAAAATTTCTCTACTTTTACATTCCATTCTTCTTGCAATAAATGCCAGCATTCCATTTGCCTTCTGGTTGGGCTAGGCTGTTCCTGTGTAATTTTTATGTAATATCTGATATAACAATATATTCAACATTTAAATTTACAGGCCATAGCAACAGTTGCGCTTTTGGTATTAGCCTCAGTCCAGTGGCAGACTTGCCAATGCCACCATTTCAAAAATCAAGAGACTTGGTATAAACATCATGAATTGCTTTCTTTTTCAAGCATAAACAAATATAGACTGACGGTTGGTTTGTATACCTCATTAGCGGCTTATTTAATTTCTAATAGGTCAGAATTCTATATTACCGCATCTGAAAATGTTTTACTAAAAATACTTCTAAAAGTATCCTACCTGCTATCAGCTGTGCATTCAATCTCAGCAGATATCAACCTAGTATCGCTGGTTTTTGGATTTGGTAAATAATGTAGGTTTATGATGATCTATTTTGATTGACAGTTATGTACCCAGAAACTTCCTTAAACTGGGCTTCTCTATAATTTTTCCCCATGCTGTCTGCTTCCCACCCTTTTCCTGCTCCTTGTAAAGTGTTCTGCTCACTAAATAAAATTATTATATTCAGCAATGTAGATATGAATGCTGCAATCATTTGAATGTTAGCCAAATCCCCAAACTGAAAACAAATCACCTCAGTGCACTTTGGGAGAAGTGTCTCCAAGACTGCCTGAACTGGATAGTACATGTGTTTTACTGGAATAGTTGAGTTGCTGCTGGGAGTGGGAGTACAAGGGTGGCTGCTGCCTGGTTACAGTGGTGGTCTCTTGGCGTGTGGTAAGGCTAATGCTGTTTGCTCCAGTTCTTCGTTGGTTTTTCAGTTTTAGCTGCTTCAGGCTCTTTTGGCGTAGTGGAGACCCTCCATTGGTACCTGTTAGTTTTATATGATCCATGGCATAATTCATCCAGGGGAGCAACAGGATAGAGCAGCCTACAAATGGTGCATTTACAAGATTGCCTGTGGAAAATCATGAGATTTGAGGTCTATTGTGAGATCGTAAATGAAGCTTAATTTTTCCCAGAAATCACATTTTGTGATGAATTCATAAGAGTTGACATGTTTGTAGTGCTAGCACACTCATTTTTGAGTCTGAAGGTTGTGGATACAAACCCTACCCTATTCCATGGCCCCTCAAATTTATGTGGTGGAAAAAAAGGTTCTACAGCTTTCTGTCCTAAATTGTTTCTAAATAATCTCCTATCTACACCCCCACATTAAAAACCCTTCAGCCACTGGAAATGATCATTTTCCAGCTACCGTGTCCCATCACTTCAGAATTTTAATCAAATATAACAAATCACACCATAATCTGCTGTTAACAAAAACAAGCCGAATTTTTTCAAGTTTTTCTCCTTATAGGTATTTCTTCAAACCAAGCAGTATCCAAGTGAATCTGCACTGTCATCTCTCTCTTTTCAATATTCTTCCTTTAGTGTGGAGTCAAAAATTGTACACACATCTCCAACTGTGTTCTTTGGAAATTGTCGTTACGTCTCTGATTTTATATTCTATACCTCTTGTCAAATAGCACTGTATTTGTTTTAACCTTCTTGATGGTCTTATCATTTGAGTTACTGCTCCTAATGTCTTATGAATCTGAACGTCCAAACCCTTCAGCTGTCTTCTGTATTACCCAGATTTTCACCATTCAGTGTATAATTATTTTTACTTTTGAATCAATTTGCCACTTTAAATACCCATTCTCCCATCTTATCAATTAGCTTTTGGTCTTCAGAATTATTTACTCTTCTCATATCATCTGAATTATTTGGACATCACTAGCCCTACGTCCAGAATTTCCTCCCACTTCCAGCGGGCTCCATGGATAATCCAGTCAGGTTCTGGCATATTGTCTTCCTTTAGCTTAATTAACTTCTCTAGTGCTTTCCTTTTATTATAATATCACATGTCTTGCTTTTAACCAATTCAGGAGCTGAATCATTCCACATCAATTCTGTCTAACCCATTCATAATTTTAAAGATCTCTATCAGATCACCTTTAAGTCTTTTTTTTTCTAAGACAAAACCCAGACCTGTTCAGCCTTTCAAGAAATGCAAGGTCTCATGAGTTAAGAGTTACACATTAATCAAGTACTGTCTCAAAGCATGGTAACTTTCAGTTTCCATACTGGTTATGTATACACCTTTCATATGTATCTGTTTGTTAATTGTCTTCATGGAAACTCCATAAATGCATAATATAAGAAAGTTAAATGTCATGACCTATGACACAGTTCTTTTTGGAGAACAATAACTATTTGCATGCTAATATTTTCAGATGAGCGCAATGAAGGCAAACGTGCTCTTGCTGAATCTGACCTACTCAGCACCAGCTTTACACCTTTGTTCCTTGCTTACATCTTGTACACTTATCAGGGGAACACTTTGCACAATATAATGCAGAGACAGGAAGTTATAAAGAGCTCTCTGAACTAGGTTTACATTATTAAAATCTTGTTGACTTGCATGTCCCAGAATTAACATTTTTTGCCTACATTGAAAAGTACTTTTGCCTGCTCCAAGTACACATTCTTTAGAGGATTGTTTTTATTTCCTCCCCTTTCCTCTGCCACCCAGCCCCTGTACCCATCGTTTCATTGAGGCAATGATAGGTTCTGGAGTTTCCCCCTTGGACACAACCCAGAGGATGTGCCAGAAACTTCATCCATTTTTGCCAATGTTGATTTATACCCAAATATCCTCCCAATCCCACTAGAATACGCCCGAACTTGAAATGTATATAAATCAGCATATGCAATCTTGGGATCAATGAGATGCTGAACTCTGTATTTCTTTGAGTAATAAGGTTAAAAGCTTTCAACTCATTTCACCATCAAACCTTTCAATTTCCACTTGAAAGAATGCATTGAAAGAAACAGAAAATACATAGCCTCGTTAATGTTAAGTATGAAGAAAAAATTTTTAAAATGCAATTAAACGATTAGAAAAATGGCTTTCTTGTTGGGCCTGAAAATCAGGTTGCAATGTTGGGATATCTTCCAATTCTCTCTCCTGCCCGACCCATTCTTGTCCTCTCCTCTAGCCGTCTCCCCACAAAGATATGGCTGACATTTTAAGCTTGTGGAAATCTTGAACTGTGTGCTACTATTTCCTGGAACAGCAGTGGTCTCCAGTGCACTGTACTTGCAGTAATGCCTGAGTATATTTAAATGTAGCATTAAATATGTAAGAATTCTGTTTCAATGTCAGGAACGTGTGTGTGTGTGTGTGTGTGTGTGTGTGTGTGTGTGTGTGTGTGTTGGAGATTGGGTGGGGCTGCTGTAGCTAGCAGAAATTTAAATGTATATTAAATTTTGTATTGAAGCATACACAGAATTTCGAGCAGTAGTTTATTCTACCCATGCATGGTTGAAATATTTTCAAATCTTGAAGCACCTGTGGTTTTTAGAAGAAACTTTTAGGCCCATTGTTTTTTTGTTGTGGGAAGTTGGCATTGTACATTCGAGCGTATGAATTAGGAGCAGGAGTAGGCTACTCGGCCCTTCTAGCCTGCTCCACGATTCAATAAGAACGTGGCTGATCTGATTGTAACCTCGACCCCACATTCCTGCCTACTCCCGATAACCTCTCACGGCCCTTGTTAATCAAGAATCTGTCTAGCTCTGCCTTCAAAATATTCAAAGACTCTGTTTCCACCACCTTTTGAGAAAGAGTTCCAAAGACTCACGACCCTCAGAAAAAATTCTGCTCATCTGTCTTAAATGAGCAATCCCTTATTTTTAAACAATGACCCCTAGTTCTAGATTCCCTCACAGGAAGAAACATCTTATCCATATTCACCCTGTCAAGACCCCTCAGGATCTTAAAGTTTCAATCAAGTCGCCTCTTACTCTTTTAAACTTCAATGGATGCAAGCCTAACCTGTCCAACCTTTCCTCTTAAGACAACCTGCCCATTCAGGGTATTAGCCTAATAAACCTCTGAACTGCTTCTAACACATCTTTCCTTTAAATAAGGAGGCCAATACAGTGTGTGCAGTACTCCATTTGTGGGCTCACCAGTGCCCTGTACAATTGAAGCATAACCTCTCTACCTTTTGTAATCAATTTCCCTCACAATAAACGATAACATTCTATTAGCTTTCCTAATTACTTGTTATACCTTCATACTTAACCCTTTGTGATTCATGCAGTAGGACATCCAGATCCCTCTGAACCTGAGCTCTGCAATCTCTCAACATTCAGATAAGTTTCTTATTTACTCTTCCTGCCAAAATGGACCATTTCACATTTGCCTACATTATATTCCATTGCTAAATCCTTGTCCACTCACTTAACCTTTCCACGTCCCTTTGTAACCCCCTTATGTCCTCTTCACAATTTACTTTCTTACCTATCATGGTGTGATCAGCAAATTTCACAACCATACCTTTTGGTCCCTTCATTCAAGTCATTTATGTAAATTGTAAAAAGTTGAGGCCCCAGCACTGATCCCTGTGACACACTACTCATTACATTCTGCCAACCAGAAAAAAACCCATTTATGCAAACTTTGTTTCTTGTTAGCTAGCTAATCTTCTATCCATACCAATATGTTACCCCCTACACCATGAACTTTTCTACAAAACCTTTGATATGGCACCTTGTCAAATGCCTTCTGGAAATCTAAGTACAATACATCAACAGTTATCCACAGCACGTGTGACTCCTTCAAAGAACTCCAATAAATTGGTTAAACATGATTTCCCTTTCACAAAACCATGTTGATTTTGCCTGATTGCCTTGAGTTTTTCTAACTGCCCTGCTATAAAATTTTTAATAGCTTCTAATATTTTCCCTATGACAAATGTTAAGCTAACTGGCCTGTAGTTTCCTGCTTTCTGTCTCCCTCCCTTTTTGAATAATAGAGTTACATTTGTTATTTTCCAATCAAATGGATCTTTCCCTGAATCTAGAGAACTTTGGAAAATTAAAACCAATGCATCAGCTATCTCACTGGCCACTTCTTTCAAGACCCTACAATGAAGTCTGTCCAGAGTCGGGGACTTGTCAACCCGCAGCTCCAACAATTTGCTCAATACCACTTGCCTGGTGATTGTAATTTTTCTGAGTTCCTCCCTCTCTTCCATTTCCTAATTTACAGCTATTTCTGGGTTGTTACTTATATCCTCTATACTGAAGACCGATGCAGCACACCTGTTCAATTTATCTGCCATCTCCCTACTTTCCATTACCAATTCCCCAGGCACAGGAGCATCACCCACTTGGTTAACTCTTCTTATTTAACTATCTATAGAAACTCTTACTATCTGTCTTTGTATTTCTAGCTAGCTTTCCCTTGTACTCTAATTTTTCCCGCCTTATTAATCTTTGTCATTCTTTGCTGTTCTTTATATTCTGTCCAATCTTCCGACCTGCCACCCATCTTTGTGCAATTATATGCTTTTTCTTTAAGTTTGATACTATCTTTAACTTTTTTTTAGTTAACCACAGATGGTGGATTCTCTCCTTGGAATTTTTCTTTCTCATTGGAATTTATCTATTCTGTGTATTCTGAAATGTCCCTTAAATGCCTGCCACTGCAACTCTATTGACCTATCCCTTAACCTCATTTGCCAGTTCACTTTAGCTAGCTCTACTTTCATGCCCTCATTATTGCCCTTATTTAAGTTTAAAATACTAGTCATCGACGCATTCTTCTCTCCCTCAAACTGCATGTAAAATTCAATCATCTTAAGATTGCTACCACATAGGGCGCTTTCACTATGAGGTTACCAATTAATCCTATCTCGTTGCAGAATACCAGGTCTAATATAGCCTGCTCTCTGGTTGGCTCCAGAGTGTGCTGTTCTAAGAACTATCCCAAAAACATGCTATGACTTCATCTATACCATATTTGCCCATCTGACTTTTCTAGCCTATCTGTAGATTAAAATCCCCCATGATTATTGCTGTACCTTTCTGATAAGCTCCCATTATCTCTTCCTTTATACTCTGTCCTACCATGTGGTAACAATTAGGGGGCTTGTACATCACTTCCACAAGTGACTTCTTGCCTTTATCATTTCTCACCTCAACCCAAGCTGTTTCTACACCCTGGTTTCCTAAACTTAGGTCATCCCTCTCTAATATGCTAATACAATAATTAATTAACAGAGCCAACCTTCCACCTTTTCCTAATTTCCTGTCCTTCCAAAATGTCTGTCTCCCTTCAATATTCAGGTCCCAATCCTGTAGCCATGTCTATCAGATTATACTTATTTATTTCTATTTGTGCTAACAGTTCATATGTTTTGCTTTGAATGCTATGTACGTCTGGATACAGAGCCCTTAGTTTTGTCCTTTTTACTATTATGGTAGCATCTAGCCTTATCTGTGGATTTACTCTTGGATTTGCACTTTCTGTCCCTTCCTGTCACAGTCTGTTTATCATTTCCCATATTATTACCTTTCTTACTTTGCCTCTACTCTTTGGTTTACCACATCTTCCCAAATTTGATCCCTTGCCCCCACTATTTAGTTTAAAACCTTCTCTACTTCCCTAGTTATGCAGCCCTCTAGAACACCAGCCCCAGCATGGTTCAGGTGTAGAATGTCCCAATGGTACTGATCCCACTTTCCCCAATACTGGTGCCAGTGCCCAAAACTCACCTCTCTCACACCAGTCTTTGATCCACGCATTTATTTTTCCTATACCAATTTGCACATGGTTCAGGTAATAATCCAGAAATTATTACCTTTGAGGCTCAGCTTAATTTGATGCCTAGCTCCTCTTACTGCCTATGCAGAACCACCTCCCTTGTCCTGTCTATGTTGGTGCAAACATCCCAAACCCTGGCACCAGGTAGGCAACATAGCCATCTGGACTCTCACTCTTTGCTACAGAGAACAGTGTTAATCCCCCCTACTACCATTACATTCCTAAGTGCTCTTCCCACTTGAATGGATTCCAGTACCACTGTGCCATGGTCAGTCAGCTCATCCACCCTGCAGCCCCCACTCTCATCCAAACAAGCTGAAAAAGTCTCAAACCTGTTGCACAATTGCAGAGGCTGACACTCCTGCCCTCTGCATCCCCTGACCTTCCTCCGCTGCAGTCACACCCTCCTGTCCCCAACCGCCTTCCAAATCAGAAGACCGTATCCTCAGGGTTGTGACCACCACCTGGTACAAAACATCCAGGTAACTTCCCCCTCCCTGATGTGTCATAGTGTCTGCAGCTCAGCCTCCAGCTCAGTGACTTGAGCTGAAACTCCTGAAGCTGCAGACACTTACTGCAGACATGCTTGCCCTGGATCACACTGGTATCCAGGAGCTCCCATGTGCTGCAGCCATGAGACGTAACTCGTCCTGCCATCCTTCTGTGCTTTAATTAATTACTTAATTATTTTATTCACTTATTTATTTTCTTTTATATATCAATCTTATCACAAATTCCTGTACAATTTTAAACCTTAGGAATAGAATAGATCTTGACCACTTACCGTATACTCACCACTCACCAAACAGCTTGCTTCTTCCTCTTTAGTAGAGCAAGAACCAATTCCTACAGGGTGAAAAAGTTAGTAGAAGTAAAGGAGTGCCTTCCTCCCCACTGAACTTCCTCAGCTCACCAAATTGTCTCACTCCATTGAGATCGATTCCGGCATTGGTCACACTGAGAATATTTGGATTTATATGTTCTGAACAAAAGGACTAGCTGAGCCCAGGTACAGTAAAGACCAGTTCAAGCTAGTTTACTCAATTAACTATTTCAGCTGCTGCCAGTGAATAATTTCTATCTCCCTGCTTAGGGCCCTGGATGAGACTTAGAATTTAAACAGTTAAATGCAAACAACATTAGATTTTTAGAAAGATATTTAAGTTGCCCTCAGCTCACCAAACCCCCTCACTCCATTGAGGTTGCACTCCAGCCAAGCTTATTAATGTGCTAAATATAGTCTTTTAAATATACCAATAAATTGCATTTTTTACTACAAATCCTCTCCATTTCAATGCTTTTAAAAATCCCATGTTTGTATCTGTGTGTTTGACCTCAGGGTTTTTTCAGCCTAAACCTTTTGTCTTAGTGTATGAGGATGGGGTTGATGGTTTGCATATGATGGACTATCATAGAGCATCTGTTAGGTAAATGAACACATGTCCATTAATGGGACCATGTGGCCCATACTAGCTACTGAGGTAAATATATTGTACAGTGTAGTAACCTCTGTGACTTCATCCAAATACTATTTAGTATCATCTGTGGTTCTGTTGGTAGCACTGAGCCCACAACCTTCTAACTCGGAGACTAGAACCCTACTCCAGGACTTAAGCTCAAAATCAAGGCTGATACTGCAGTGCAGAATGGAGAGAGTGCTGCCTTTTGGATGAGATGCTAAGCTGAGACCCCGTTTGCCTGTTCCGGTGGATGTAGAAGATTCCATGGCGCTATTCTGAGGAAGGGCAAGAGGGGCTATCCCTGACCAGTATTCATCCTACAGTTAACATCACATAAACAGATTATCTATCTATTATGTTCAGTTGCTGTTTGTGGGAGTTTGTGCACAAATTGGTTGCCTCATTTCCTATTTTGCAACAGTAAAACACTTCAAAAATTCTTCATGGGTTATAAAGTGCTTTGGGATGTCCTGTGCTCATGAAAGGTACTATATCAATGCAATCTTCCTTTAATCACTGGTTGCTCACATAACTTCTAAAACTTTTATAATCTATAATTGTAGAAGGATTATAGAAGTTCCCAACAGTTCAACCTGTTAAGTCTGTGTAGATTGTTTGCTGGTGTAAGTCAAAACTACTTCCCAGTGCCCTATTACAATAACTTCATAGACCGTCATCTTTCTTTGCTTCTACCCTTAAGAGATTCCGTAGTCTCTGCCTGATCTCTCTTTGGCAAAGCATTTCATGCTCTAAAACTCTCATTCTTTTATTTGGGTCTAGCCTCTAACCATGGACTATAAACTATATGGTCCTAGTGTTTTGTTTATAAGCTAATTTTTGCAAGGGTGCTACTCTAGCTGAGTAAATGATTGCTCTCCAGCCTCCGTCACAAAAGTTGTAACAATGATTTGAGTTGTTCAGAATGTCCTGTGAGCACGATTACAATTTTCTTATCAAATCAACTGTTCTTCCAGCATGCTTCAATTTATAAGGGTCTCATTGTTTTGCTTTCGATGAGAAATAAAGTTGTATGGTCAGAGAATGTAGTAGAGTAGAAAATTATAGTCTTTATCGTTAACCCATATATTCTCATTACTGAGCGACATGTTTAAACCAACTGATTAAACTTTGCGACCAGTTTGATGCATAATAATCCATGACAAACAATCTTGTCTGCGTCAGCAAGCAAGTAGCCTGTGGATAGGTTGGAATCTGGATCAGAATGTATTCTCCCTATTCATTAAGGTGATACTTGTTAGCCTAGAGTATTTAACAAATGTTTACATGTGAGCGTTGGCATAAAACATCTGAATATTAGATTTTTATTTTCAGCTGACCGTGTAATTGCTTTTGAAATTTTCAAATGGAGATGTGCACAACAGTAATTCTTATGCTCTTGATTATAATAGGCTGAAATAACATTTTCTACTGTACAACAGACTTTACATTTTATACTTAGGAGGTAGAACGAATGTTGCAGCACACCATGCCATACATAGAATGAGGAGACATAGATTCATAGCCATGACTCAGTTTCTGATTTTAGGGCCAGCAGAAATCATGTTCTTCTCAATCAGTGATTTAATAGTGGTCAGTTGGTAAAGACATTTGTAGGCTTGGGAACAGCTGTATTGGCTGGGGGATTACCTACTGCATAAGGCTTTTTAAAAAAAATATTGGACTTTTATTCAGAAATTGTAATTTTGTTTTTAGTCCAAAGAATAATCTCAATTTCTATTACTTACTCTTTGTTGAGCTAGAGTTAATGATCAATGAACAAGTCTACATGACAATCCAGCCACAAAGACAATGAGGTCTACAGTTGTGGTTCAGACTGCCAATCTTTTCTTGCTAAGAAGCTCTTGTTTATACCAAACTGCATTTTAATCTTTATTTGGTAATTCTGCTGACAGCCCAAATGCACATGATCACCCCTTGCATAAATTCTGGAATAACACCAAAGTACACAAGTACAATGTTTTAACTTCTCCTATTATTTCTCATTTCTGCTGAAATTGATTCATATTTCACTTGCCACCTTCTCAAGGGCAAT
The DNA here is from genome assembly GCF_964194155.1 of Cetorhinus maximus. Lineage (NCBI taxonomy): Eukaryota > Metazoa > Chordata > Chondrichthyes > Lamniformes > Cetorhinidae > Cetorhinus > Cetorhinus maximus. Next base: position 127,182,715 of record NC_135884.1, read on the forward strand.
TAGGGATGGCAATAAATGCTGACCTAGCCAGCGCCGCCCACATCACAGAATCTCACAGTGCAGAAGAGGCCCTTCGGCCCATCGAGTTTGCACCGACACGTGAGAAACACTTGACCTACCCAGCTAATCCCGTTTACCAGCACTTGGCCCATAGCCTTGAATGTTATGACGTGCCAAGTGCTCATCCAGGTATTTTTTAAAGGATGTGAGGTAACCCGCCTCCACCACCCTCCCAGGCAGTGCATTCCAGACCGTCACCACCCTCTGGGTAAAAAAGTTTTTTCTCACATCCCCCTGCCCCTCACCTTGAACTTATGTCCCCTCGTGACTGACCCTTCAACTAAGGGGAACAGCTGCTCCCTATCCACCCTGTCCATGCCCCCTCATAATCTTGTACACCTCGGTCAGGTCGCCCCTCAGTCTTCTCTGCTCCAATGAAAACAACCCAAGTCTATCCAACCTCTCTTCATAACTTAAATGTTTCATCCCAGGCAACATCCTGGTGAATCTCCAATGCACCCCCTCCAGTGCAATCACATCCTTCCTATAATGTGGCGACCAGACCTGCACACAGTACTCCAGCTGTGGCCTCACCAAGATTCTTTACCACTCCAACATGACCTCCCTACTTTTGTAACCTATGCCTTGATTGATAAAGGCAAGTGTCCCATATGCCTTTTTCACCACCCCACTGACATGCCCCTCTGCCTTCAGAGATCTATGGGCACATGCCAAGGTCCCTTTGTTCCTCAGAACTTCCTAGTGTCATGCCATTCATTGAATACCTCCTTGTCAAATTACTCCTTCCAAAGTGTATCACCTCACACTTTTCAGGTTAAATTCCGTCTGCCACTTACCTGCCCACTTGACCATCCCGTCTATATCTTCCTGTAGCCCAAGACACTCGACCTCACTGTTAACCACCCGGCCAATCTTTGTGTCATCCGCAAACTTACTAATCCTACCCCCGACATAGTCATCTATGTTGTTTATATAAATGACAAATAATAGGGGCCCAAGCACAGATCCCTGTGGTACGCCACTGGACACTGGCTTCCAATCCCATGAATGAATTTTTTAAAAATTGAAATATCGAAAAAAAATTCACTTCAATGGAATATGCAGTATTTTCAAATTATTCTACCTATTCAGGTCAAATTGACATGGAATACGATGAAAGACTGGCACGATTTCGACAAGGTCATCTCAATCCCTTCAATAAAGATCCAGGTGAAAAGGTGGAGAAAGGCGGCGAGGAAGAGGGTGATCTGTCAGTAAAAGGTCAGAACAGTGAACTTCATCAATCTAGACTGTAGTGTCATTGGGAACAGTCTAGTATCCTTTTTTTTTGGTATTTTTCCACCTTGTATGATTCATTAGATTAACTCGAGTGCTGTAAGCACTGATTCTGGTCTATTATTTCCCAAAGGTTGTGGAAGAGATCATTGAGAACTGGAGTCAAGGCAAAAGGTATTCCACATTCCTTTGCTCTGTCACCCCCTAAAGGGCCTGGCTTGCCATGGCCCCATCATTACCCCAGCTGAGATCAACCAATTCCTTTATAGTTTGAAGCTATATAAGTTTGTACAATCTAACTACCACACCGCTTCGGATTTCCTCTGTGTTCTATAAGATAACAGCGTTCATAAAAAACATGTTTTGTTACAAACACCAAATAGAGGAAATTGTTCCCTTTGACGTATTTACCCACTTACTGAATTAGCTCAGAGGAACAGAGTGGTAAGTGCTATATTAAACTTTCAAAATGCAGTACCAAACATTAGGAGATGCCTTCATATTTGATCCTCTGCCAGCCTCTGAGCTCTGACCTACAGGGTGAAAGAGAAAAAAAAAATCAGAAGTTGTCATTGGGCTCCTGCTATGTGTTTTACAGCTGTTGCTCAAAGTAGTATCTGAGAAAAACCTGTCATTTGGTCAACTGGCTGGCATCTTGGTTGCAAGATTTTTTTCTCATTTTCTTTCTGGATATGGTGACACTGGCCAAACTCACATTGGTTCCCCAGAGTAGATGCTGGGCTGCTAACTTGAATGGCTGCAGTCCTTGCAACGTACCCACAATAATAAGTAGAGAATTCCCAGGATCTTAACCCAGCAGTGATAAACGAACACAATACGTGTCCAAGTCAGGATATTTTGTGACTTGGAGGGGAGCTTTTTGTAGGTGATGGTGTATCTATGACATTGCTGCCTCTCTACCTCTTGGTGGTTTGAAGGTAGATAAAAGCAGTTCAGCACATCAAATATTTGATAGTTAGAATTTGGTAATAGATGGCAGAAAAAAACACCCAGAAATTAACCAGCAGCCTGAATGGTCAAATCAGCAACTAACTCTGTGGGAGTTGGGGGTGACCCTTTTAAATAGCACCACTGCAGTGCCATGAATTGCTGAGTAAGTTTATCAGTCTGAATTTTGTTGGGGTGGTGTTTGCACTGCTATTGAGCCAGAAAGCAGGGGCAACCCTCCCTGGCCGTTTGGAGAGCCCCAAGCTGACTCTGCAGCAATCAGGCAATTAACTGCCTAGCATCAGGGGCTCCTGTCCCATTAACAGATGAGTTAATAACAGCTGCCTTTAAATTGGAGGGCCGGCAGCCCTTCAGTCCCACAGTGCCACCGGAAGAAGTGGCCACTAGCGGGTCTGCACCCAGCTGAGAGGAGCAGCATGGAGGCTGCCCTGGGATTAAGGTAAGTAAGGTCGGGGTTGCTGGGGCCAGTCAGGCAGGCCCTGGTGGAGGGGCGGAGGAGGGTATGGTTGGTGAGGGCAGAGTGCTTGTTACCACAGAGGTGGTCCTTGCTGTAAGTGGGAGGGAACCCTTCCTGGGCTGCACTGTGCCCGATCAGGAGGTTTCCCACTTCCCTTGAAGCCACCAGCTTTTGCTGGATGGTCTCCCTACTCGGGGGAGGGCCATCAGCAGCTCGTAAAATGCCAGCGATTGGGGGAAGAGGTCCTTCAGTGGCCTTTAATTGGCCACTTAAGGGCCTCAATTGGCTTCTTGTGGTAGGAAGCAGGTTGTGGTGAGGGAAGGCTGTTCTCCACCTTCTTCAGATGGTAGAATTCCACAGCGTTGGAAAGGTAATGGGCATTGCACACACCACCCCACAATTCCCTCCCAATCTCCCAATTCTCTGGACCAGCACCCCCATCCCCCACCCAAACTTTTATAACCCACTTCTGAGGGCCACATTAAATTCTGTGCATCATGTGACACGTTTGGTGCTGGGGCAGCCAAATTTCACAAAAGTGTTCTACAGCAATCTTAGGATTCTTAATTAAACATAATGAGTCTTTTATATGCTTCTGGTATGAGCTTTGGATTTCCATGCCGGTCCCAAATCCAATATTGAAGGTGGGTTGCGTGGAATGAGCACGTAGGTGTTTCTGCTATGTTGAGCCCTTAAACATCTGTTAAGACCTGCAGCGCGATCCAGTCTCTAGACTAAAGTACAAATATAGGTAGATACTCGTTGTGGAAAAAGAAACCACTTTCGAGTCTGTAAGCTTTGGGTAACCAAAGACTTTTATTTAGTATATGTTGGGAGGACACAGCCTGATTCTAAAGGCCGTCTCTCTGATACAAAGACTACTTAACATACTTATATCTTTTAGTTATCACATTTCACTATACTACCTAGTACAACCTCTGGTTATGTACCCAATGAGCAGAATTATTCAGGCTGCAGATGTCACCATTATCTCACTGAGAGGCTGGGAATGCCTCTGTTCTAACACTTCCCAGTCTGTGCTGTTATCACCCTAACATTTTTTTATCCATCCTGTGAAGGTCATTAAGTTTTATGACTTGTGATTGGTAGTTGGGTTCCCACAGTCCTGGCTATATACCCATCATGCCTGTGTGTTGGCTAGATTTCCCACCATGCGTAGAAAGAGCCCTCATAACTACATTTGTCTATTCTAAAGCTATTAATACATTTTCACCCTAATCAGTTACCCCACTTCAATGATGATCTGATTTTGCAGGATATTTGTGAATGTTTTTTGACACTTCTCATAGGACTGCTAACACCAAAGTAAAAGACCAGGCTGAAGGGTTTGCAACCATCTACAGCCAGAAGTGCTGAGTGGATGATCCATCTCAGCCCCCTGAGACCCTCACAATCACAGAAGCTAGTATTTGGCCAGTTTAATTCACTTCACATGATATCAAAAAATAGCTGAGCACTCCAGATACAACAAAGGTTTTGGGCCCAAACAGCATCCTGGCTTGTGCTCCAGAACTAGCCATGCCTCTAGCCAAACCGTTCCAGTACAGCTACAATGTTGGCATCTATCCAGCAAAGTGAAAAATTGCCTGGGTATGACAATTCCACAGACAGGAGGACAAACCCACTCCAGCTAGTTGCCACCCCAGCAGGGTTCTTTCAGTCGTAAGCAAAGATTTTCAAGGTGACGTTGACAGTGCTATCAAGTGGAACTCACTCACTGGTAACCTGCTCAGGATTCTGCCAGGGCCACTCTGTTGTGAATCTCAGTGGTCTAGGTCCAAACATGGATATAAGGGTTGAATTTCAAAGATGAGGTGCAAGTAATGTTCTTTGCATCGAGACAGCATTTGACAAGTGTGGCACCCAGGAGCCCCAGGCTGGAATTTTCCGGCCCCGTTGATGGCGGGCGGGGGACGATATGGTGAGAAGGCCAAAGATCGCTTTCATGCTGTTGTGAAGGCAATTTGCGATCGTCCACTCCACCCATCAATGGGCAGGCCACGTTTCCTGCCGCCGCGTGTGAGGAACCTAATTTCATTACTTTAACATCTCATTATAAGGCCTGCTTGCCAGAATCATCCCCTCACGCTGGATCATCCAGGCACATTGGTGTGATTGCACGGCAACGTGTTTCACAACTGTACATGCAGCTCGCCAAAAGCAGATTGCTTATTTCATTCGGGATTTTGAGGTTTGTTTACCTACCTTGCTTCAGGCAGCACTCATGGTCATTAGTGCCAGGCTTTGCAGACAGCACCACGTCACTTTTAGGGGAGCTCACAGGCAGGTCTCTATCCACCAGACCAGCCTTGAGGGTGGGGTGTTTTTTCAACGGCTGCAGGGCTAGGGCTTGTTTGGGGAAGGGGTAGAAGTAGCCTCAGGCAAGGGAAGAGGCTGCAGGGTAAGGGCTGTACTGGGGAAGGGATCTATCCCAGGGTGTGTGTGGGGACACATGTTGATCTGCGCAAGTGGCCTCAAGATGGTGAGGGCTGAGGAGTCAGTCCCCAGAGGAGACGAGGCTAGATGGTGATGTGAGGGTGTGAGAGAGAAAGTGAGTGGTGATGTCCCTTGAGCAGCCAATGAATGTGTGATGACCTTGTGATTGTTTCAGTTTAGAGTGATGCAATGATTGCCTTACCCTGACGGTATAGAGGAGATCATTCAACCTCTTTCCGGACAGGATGGCCAACCTCTTCTGTGCATTGTTGGCACTGGCCACCACTGCCACCACCTCCCAAGCCGGAGTGGTGAGATTGTTGGAACTCCTTTGGCCAGATGGAGGGTGGAGGACATCATGACAGGCCTTCAAAAGGCATTCTAGTGATGGGTCACTGACTCCTTCTTGGCTTTCAGGGCCATGTCTTCACAGGAGCAGTCCTAGGCTGCAAATATTGAGAACTGTGTGCGCGGCTACAGTTTAGATATGGCACCCAGAGTGAGGTAACAGCCTGGCGGACGATTTGGAGGTTGCCCGCCAGTGAGACAGCTTGTTTCCTGTGACCGCATAATTTAATGAGGTGGGAAGGGGATGAAACGGCGTGAAAATCCGCCCTTGTGGCCGGCAGGTAAAATGTCTTTTTTTCATGGCCGCTAGAGCACTTAGTGCAAATCTGACACGATTCAGACCCGAGTAACATTGGAACCAATGGGAACTGGGGAGAAAACTCTTCACTGGCTGCATGTATATCTAGCATAAAGGAAGTTGGTTGTGGCTGTTGGATGCCAATCATCTCAGCTCCAGGACATCGATGCTGAAGTTCCTCAGGATCGTGTCCTAGGTCCAAGCATCTACAGTTGCTCCATCAATGACACTTCCTCCATCATAGGACCAGAAGTTTGATTATTTGCTGCTGAAGGTACAGTTTTCAATTCCATTCACAGCACTTTGCATAATGAGGCACTGTGTGCTTGCATGCAGCAAGACCTAGGCAATGTTGAAATTTGGGCTAATAAGAGGCAACTAACATTGATGTCACGCAAGTGCCAGGTAATGACCATCTCCAACAACCTCCCCTTGACATTAAACAACATTGCTATCGCTGAATCCCCCATCATCAACATCTTGGATGGGACAGTGGTCACCATTGACCAGAAACTTAACTGCACCAGCCACATAAGTACTGTGGCTACAAGAGCAGGTCAAAGGTTGGGAATTCTGCAGCGAGTAACTTGCCTCCTGACTCCCCAAAGCCTGTCCAACATTTACAAGGCAGAGTCAGGAGTGTGATGGAATACTCTCCGCTTGCCTGGATGAGTGCAGTTCCCACAACACTCAAGAAGCTTGACACCATCCAGGATTGTCACCCCATCCACCACCTTAAATATTCACTCCCTTCACCACTGACACTCTGTAGCTGCAGTGTGTGCTATCTACAAGACTCAGTGCTAAGGCTTCTTCAACAGCACCTTTAAAATGTGCAACCTCTGCCACTTAGCAGGTGCTTGGAAATGCCACCACACATGAAAATATATCACCGTTTGTTCATTGAAGCTGAGTCAAAAACCTGGAACTTCCTAATGGCACTGTGCATAAAACGACATCATGTTCTGCAGAGGTTTAAGAAAGCACCTTACCATCACCTTCTCGAGGACAATTAGGGATAGGCAATGAATGCTGGTCTTGTCAGCGATGCCTACATCCCATGAATGAATAAAGAAAAAAGGCACTATGGGGTGTTTTAGTATGTTAAAGACACTATGTAAAAACAAATTGTTGTTGTTCAGGGCCCACTATCCGGCTTTCCCTTCGCACCTGACTGCAGATTTGAATTCCTTTCAATACAATACAGTCTAGTTATTGTTACCATCATCTTTGTGAATCAGCAATTTTCACCCACAGTACAATCCACTAACCTTTCTATTCAAGTGACTGATCATCGTCTGTTTGCAGCTCCACTCAAACTTTCCCCCAACTCGATGCTGCTCCACATTTCTTGCTGGGTCATCCAAGCACAGCTTTACCAGAAATACAGAGAGCAGGATCACACCAAGACCTCTGTCGCAGCACTATAGAGTGGGGGGGAGACCAGGACATGCCCGCTTTGTCGGCACTAGCTGCAATATGGTAAGTTTAAAGGTCCAGTATGAATGTTAGTGAATGGGTAGGTTGGCAGGGTGGCTATGTGGATGAGTCAGCTCAGCAGGATAGTTGGATGGTCAGGAGGGACGTAACATTGTTTGGCAGGAAGGGCTAGAGTGGTCGTGGGTAGGGCTAACGTGGTCAGGACGAGATGGTTGAGAATTCAGGGGATTAGTTGGGCCGAGGGGTCGGGGGGGTAGTCAGGTATTCGGAGGGGCTGGAGTGTGGTGGTCAGTAAAAGTGATGGGGATGGTCGGTTGTATAGCTTCTCAGGAGTTAGACTAGGATTTTTCTGTCCCTTTTTCCTGGGTAACTATCCACGTAAGTACATTGGAAATGTCTGAAGTTTCTGCCTTTAGGGCCCTGAGATCAGTAGGGAAGCCCATCAGAAGTTTAAACTTGCTGTTCAATTCCCAGAGATGTCAGTGCATCAGGAACTCTGCAGGGTCCCAAAATACATCTTGGGTCATACATCCGGTTTTTGGCCTGGAAACTGGAAGTTTTGGGTGATGTTTTCTGGTCAAGTTTCATAATTTTTGTGGTGTGCTCTTGAAAATGTACTCCAGTAAGTCAGTCACTGTATTTGAAATGGTCACAGATTATAATGCAAGTTTGCTTGCTGAATTACCAACTAAGTTCGTTGTATGAGTTGGGAGCCATAGTCATTTACAGCACTGAATCAGCCCCACTCCCCCACTTGATCCCCATAGCCCTGGAACTTCATTTCTTTTAAGTGCCTATCCAATTTCCTTTTGAAATCGTTGATTGTTTCTGCTTCCACCTCCCTCATGGGAGCGAGTTCCAGTCATTATCACTCGCTGCAGAAAAAGGTTCTTCCACACATTCCCTCTGCATCACTTTCCTAAAATCTTAAATCTCTGCCCCTAGTCAGCTAGTGGGAAGAGATTTTTCTTGTCTATCTTATCTAAGCCTATTATAATATTGTACACCTGTAATAAATCTATCAAATGGGGCGGGGGTCATGGGTTGAATACCATACAATTTACTTTTGGATCCAAGTTGAGATCCTATTAGTTGCCCACTGCATCTCGTTAATTTGGAATGGCATGTCAGGGAATACTAAAATAGATGGTTTAGTAAGCCAGTGCCCTGCATTGTCCTGTGTGTAATGAACCATAAAGGCAAAAGTCCCAGGTTCAGTCCTTAATCTAAAATTAATTAGTTGATCTCTGGGCCAGCATTGAAGGCCCCACTATTACCTGAGTAGAAAGCAGAAAGTGCATCAGCCAATGTTCCTGCTCCTAATCAGTCTCCAGTGTCCCCTGCTCAAAAGTTTGCAAATGTGCGTATTCTTCATTACTGGAAGTATATATGAACTGCTGTCTCGTGCGGAAGAAGCACTTGTGGCCCTGAACAGTGGTGTGGTAAGTGGTGTTGCATTCACTGCACTTCTATGGGAAGGTGCCAGGGCAAAGGCAGTAGATGGTGGGGTGGCGCATGAGTGTATCTCCGGTGTCATAGAGGGAATAAACTCTGCAAAAGGCTGAGAGCAGAGTGGAAACTGTGTTTGCTGGTGGAATTATGATATTACTGGAAATGGTGAAAGATGATCTGACGAATACAGAGGCTGTTGTTAAAAGTGAAGGCAAAAAAGAGTGATTACAAGGATGGAACACCAGAGTCCTACTGGGGTTTATAATGCGGTAACCCAGTATGAGTCTCTCTTTGCGGGGCTGTGGGTAGGGGAGCAGGTGAAAACTGGAAGAAATAAAAATTGAAATCTCCTCTTAAAATATATAGTTAGATTATGGTCAAATTAACATTAGGTTGTACAAGCTCCATTGCAAAAGCAAAGTGTTTCGTTTTCTACATCAATTCGACCAGTTGTGTACAATGTGAGGAAGAGCCATGTGACTGCTGAAAGAGAAAGCTAAGGCTGAAGCAACCAGTCTTGTGACTCCAAGAAAGATGGGAGGAACAACAGAGAAATTACGTAATGCATATCTGCTAAACGAAAACTGTTGATACAGGAGTCAGCTTCCTTCGTTTGTTTTTAACTTGACGGTTGAGCCTATTGAAGTAAATGAATTTAAAATAGAAGGTATGACTTGAAATTTTCTTTTTAAGCTTTTTTGCTGATATATTTTAAAACCTATAAGGATTTAAAGTTGAATCAGGCATTTCTGCAGTTAATCTTCTGCAGTGAAATTCGTATAAAGCTGGTTCGAGAATATCTCCTAACTAGCTGGGGCTAGCAGTATTTGCACAAAATTCCTAGACATGCTTGCATTTTTCTGGATCACTTTTCCTTTCAGTAGCTCATATTTCCATTAACAAATACAGTTTTTCCTAATCTAGGACTATACACAGACTCTTTGTATAGGGAGGTCAATGCACATACAGACAGAGTGATGGATCTTGGCCTGGCTGAGGATCACTTCTCTAAACCAGTGGCAAGTATTGACTTTCTTTTAATTTAAATGCAGATAAGTAAAACATTTAAATTGTTGAGCATAAACCTTAGAGAAGTATTTAATTCACACGGCCTGTTTTCCTAAGGAATGAAGCTGAAATATCCATTTTAAAAATTATTTTTATGCTCTTCACCCCAAGTCTGATGCCAGTGAAATAATTTTGGTTCCAGTATAGATTCGTCTGCCTAGAATGTTGCTCAGTATCTTCGTATTATAATCTTCTGTGGAATGCTATTTGAATTAGGGTTAAGATTATTTATGTTGTGCTTTCTGATGATTCTATTCTCTAAGCACAAATTCTTTATTCTTCAATGAACATAAATGAGCTGGTTTAAGCACGAGGTAATGACATATTTCCTCCTACCTCCCAAATTGTGGAACAATCCAACAGAAATCTATTTTTACAAACATAGGTTGGGGGGCAGTTGTGCTCTGAACTAGAGTCTAAAAAATGAATTGGATGCCGACTGAAAATGAACATTAATATAATGAATAGCACTACAAATAAACCTACTCCATGGCCTTGTTGGTGTCGGCATCTGAAGAGGGTTCAGTGGTGGTGTGTCCAGAAGAATCTGGTGCTACTGTTTCCACAGTTGCCATGTAGGTGCTTTGTCTTGGGAGAAAAACTATTTCCAGTGAAGGACTTTATTGTTTGTGTTCGTGAATATCAAAGTGTTTTTACTGTTCCAGCACTTGGTATAAGATGTTATTCTTTCACACTTGGTGATCGGGATTGTGTTGGTATTATGCCTTTTTGCAATGTGACTTAATTGGAGGCAGCCAAGAGAAAATAACCACACTGCCTTGATGGTTGCTGACGGCATTTCCCTGGCTATCTTCTGACCCATTAGCACCTGCTTCCCCACCACAGGGTTGGAAACTACTCTCTCTGATCATGCCACCCTGCAACCTGGAATAGAAGGAGAAATCTCAATCAATCCAGAACCACTGCTCAGGTGCTGGTGAGTGCACATCCAGCACACTGCACACTAATTGCCCCCAGACAGCACCAGGAGATGAATTGGCGCCGTATCCTGTATCTGGTTGTATCTAGTCATTGGTCTGAAATTTAAGCTCAAATGTACATGCAAGCAGAGTACACCGGTTTAAAGTGATTGGCAAAAAAAAGCAATGGCAACATGAGGAAAATCTTTTTTTTATGCAGCAAGTGGTTAGGATCTGGATTGTGCTATCTGAGAGTGTGGTGGAGGCACATTCAGTCGTGGATTTCAAAAAGAATTGGATCATTTATCTGAAGAGGAAAAAAAAATTGTAGTGCCACAGGAAAAAAGTGGGGTAGTGGCACTAGGTGAGTTGCTTTTGTAGAGATCCAGAACGGACATGACAAGCTGAATGGCCTATGTCTGTTCTGTAACCATTCCATATGCTAACAGGTTTTGGTGCTGGCTTGTTTCTGGATCACTCTTAATGTAAGCAGTAAAGAATTTCATGTTCTTCACCTTGACCGTTGCCTGTTTTCTGTGTTTTTGTTAATGCAGGGATCATTTGTGGCATTAGACATTGAAAATCTGAAGCGTGCAATTGATGAGGTGAAGCAAGTTATATTAGATTTGCCGGAGCATTCAGAGAAGCAGAAAGATGCCGTTGTTAAACTTATTCATCTCCGGCTTAAACTACAAGAACTGCAGGTTTGAAATGTACAGTGTACAAATTTTTAAAAAATCTACCATAATTGAAGGGAGGGTAAACTGCAAAATGATGCGTACAAGTGGAGTGATCTGATGGACAATAAAGGGATCGGATGTGTTACCATTAAGAGTAGAGAAGGGAGCATCAAAAAGATACTAATAGCCATTTCAATGGTAAGATAAAGTGCTATTAAACTGGTTTTGTCAAGTAACTTTGACAAAGGCTTGGAATGAGCTTTGCCTGCTTGGCCAAGTATATTAGACCATAGCATGCTCAAAATAGAGGAGAAGGAGAAACCTGGTTACCACAGGCCAGCCAACCTGATGCCGATGGCAGGGAAACTTTGAGGCACTGTGTAAGTATAATAACCAATGAGAAGGATAGGAACACATTTCAGGAGGATGTAGACAGGCTGATGGAATGGGGAGACATGTGGCAAATGAAGTTTGATGCAGAAATGTGGGAAATGATTCATTTTTGAGGGAAAAATGAGTAGAATGAACAATTTTCAAAAGCGATACAATTTTTTTTAAGGGGATTGTGGAATAGAGAAACCCAGGATAGATGAATAAGTCTTTAAAGATGGCAGGACAAGTTGAGAAGGCTGTTTAAAAAGGCATGCAGGATCCATAACTTGAGGCATTGAATACAGAAGCAAGGAGGTTGTCTCAATTCTTTAGAAAAACGTGGTTAGGCCCTAGCTGGAGCAGTGTGTCCATTTCTGGGCACCACACTTCTGGAAGGATGTAAAGACCTTGGAGAGAGTCAAGAGGAGACTTTACTAGAATGGCACCAGCAATGAAAGACTTCAGTTGCATGAAATGGTGCCATCAAAACATTGCATTTCCAGCAATCCTTAACAACAGCAATAGCTTGCATTCATGTGATGCCTTCACTGCAGAAAAATGTCCCAAAGTTCTTCACTGAGGCCTAATGGATAAAATGGACACCAAGCCAAAATGGAGATGTTGGGAGAACTGACTAATAGCTTAATCAGTCACGTGGGTTAAACAGGGTTTAAAGGAAGAGAAAGAAATGGGAATGGTTTAGAGAGCAAATTCCTATATATGGAACCTAGGAGGCTCAAGTGGCAACCACCTAATGGAGCAGTGTATGAGGGAGGATTATACATGAGCAGCTAGAGTCAGAAGAACAGTTTATTGCAAAGATTGGCAGGGTGGGTGGATGCAGGAGGGAGATTTGCAGGACTTGAGATGACAGATGAGGGCTCAGGCCATGAGGATTTTAAATACGAAGATGAGAACTTGGGAGACTGGCAGCTAATATAGATCAACAAAGACAGAGGTGATGATTGAGGAGGGCGGTGTAGGATAGTATATGGGCACAAGAGTTTTGGATGAGCTGTTTCTGAGAGAGTGGAGGATCAAAACCTGACCAAGTAAGCATTGGAATAATCTATGGTCTTGATGATGGAATGGATAGAGGGTTGGAAGTTCCACTCAAGGGTGAATAGCATGTTGAAGTTAGAAGCAGTCTGGTTCATCCTTAAATATTGGCTGAGTAAGGGAAGGAGTTGATGTCAAAAATACTGAGTTTGTAGGAGCAGCTGAAGGTGATGGTTTTAGTCGTCAGTGTTTAGCTAGAGGAAATTGTGATTCATCCAAGGCTGGGATTTTCAACAAGCAGCATAATCGCACCGAGGCATTTGCGAGAGGCGATGAAGAGTAGAGCGGGGGGTGATGATCCCCATTTCTTCAGATGATGTTGCCATGATGCATCATGTAAATGAGTTATTAGATCAAAAGTGGAGGCTTGTGGATTGTTTGACATTGAAACGTTGGTACGTTGAGGACTCTGAACCTCCCTAGAAAGATTGGGGTTGTAGGGGAGCAGGGGCTGTGTTTCTAATGTCAGGACCAGAGTTTGGTGAACTTAGTTTGGGAATTGTGGTTGATTGTAGTCACAGGATGTGCTGCCAATGTAAAAAAACTAGGTATAACTTGATTTGAAGCCTATTCATAATCAATAGTTCTCTATGGAAGTTAATTTTGTTTTTGCATATCCAGGGATTGCTCCTATAGACAACTGCTCTTCACCTTGTATGAACCTTTGTTCTCAGGGTTCTCAGAATAAGGGGTAGGCTATTTAAGATTGAGATGAGGAGGAATTTCTTAACTTGGAGGGTAGTGAATCTTTGGAATTCTCTGCCCCAGAGGGCTGTGGAGGCTCAGTTGTAGAGTATGTTGAAGACGGAGATCATGGATTTCTACATATTAGAAACATCAAGGGATGTGGGGATAGTGCAGGAAAATAGTGTAGAAGTAGATCAGCCATGACCTGATTGGTGGAGTGGGCTCGAAGGGATGAATGGCCTACTGCTCCTATCTCTTACATGCTCAACTTCATGCTCCTATCTCTTACATGCTCAACTTCATCTAGTTAGATATGGCAAAATATGAATGCTTGTAATAACTTCAGATGAGATCAGATAATATTGAGGGGACAGGTACAGTATTTATATATCTGAGCCATTCAGCAAGAGTGCTTTACTGACATAATATTTTTTCTCAAAATGAGACACTAAGGTTCATACTGCAGATATTTTAAAACACGCGCGGATAATTCCTCAAATTTCCATTTTCCTTGCATTAGTCATACTGTGCCATTAATTTCTTGTACTCCAATCCCTTAGCTGAGTAAAGGATAAGGAAGCCTTGCTACAGTTCTAAAGGGCTTTGAGTAAACTATAACTAGAGTACTATGTGCAGCTTTGGTCTCCTTATCAAAGGAAGGATTTATTTGCCTTGGAGGTAAGGACTGCCTAGATTCACTAGATTGATCCCTGGGCTGAGTGTTGTCCTCTTATGAGAGGCTGAGTAAATTAGGCCTATACTTTAGAGGAATGAGAGGTGATCTCATTGAAACATGCAGAATTCTGATGGGGCTTTACAGGGTAGAGATTGCTTCCCCTGACTGGGAAGTCTAGTAGGGGAGGCAGTGGCAGAGTGGTAATGTCGTTGGACTAGGAATGCAGAGGCCCAAGCTAATCCTCTGGGGACACAGGTTTGAATCCCACCACAGTAAGATAATAAGGACTCAAAAGTTCATAAAATCATAGAAATGTACAGCACAGAAAAGAGACTGTTTGGTCCATCATGCCTATATGTTAACTCTTTTAAAGAGCAGTTGTGTTTAGTCCTACATCTCTGCTTTTTATTTGTAACTCTTAATTTTCCTCATCCTCAAGTACCTACCCTACCTTCTTTTAAAGCTATTTATGCTTCCACCAACTTTTCAGATAGTCTGTTCCAGGTCTTGACAACTGAGTGAAAACGTTTCTCCTCTTCTCTCATCTAGATCTTTTTGTTAAACTTCTTAGTCAGTTGATGAAGGAGAAGACCAGAAGTTCATCTTTACTCAGTTTTAGATTTATTCACAAAGTGAGACAAGTGTATAGCTCCTAACTCTACAATCCACCACCAGTGTCAATGAGTGTCTCTTTATAAGTGCATAATTATTGAGTGAGGGACCACCACCTGTCTCCCCGCCCCCCCCCCCCCACCCCCACCCAAAACCTGTATGCACTTAACCTTAAAAATTTATAATTTAATATTTTTACCAGTGATTTTAGATATGTGACCTCTGGTTATAGATCCACATGCTAGAGGGAATAGTTTTTCTCAGTTCACCCTATCAAAATCTCTCATCTTGAAAACCTCTATTCAGCCACCTCTTAATCTTCTCTGTTACAAGGAGAATATTCTTAACCTTTCCAGCCTCTTCTCTTTTAACCCTCATCCCTGGTAAGTCTGTTAAACTTCCTCTGGAGTTTTTCTAAGGCTTTTACATCTTTTCTGAAATATTGTGCCCAGAATTGTCCACAATACTGCAACTGAGGCCTAACTAGTGATTTTTAAAGTTCTAGCATAATATTTTCACTTTTATATTTGATTCCTCTATTCATAAACACAAATAACTCATATGTTTTAGGAATGTGAAAAACATTTGAATCTTGAGGGCAATACTGCAGTTTTTAACTGACAATTAAAATTATTTAAGAATGTAACAAAAGACATAGGAACAGGAGGAGACCATAGACCCCCTTGAGCCTCTGCCATTTTTCAATGCAATCATGGCTGATCTTTCTGCCTTAACTTCACTTTCCTGCCATTCCCATTTCCCTGATTTCCTGACAGTCCAATCTGTTTTATATATATTCAATAATGGAACATCTGCCAAGATTCATGATCCTTTGAGTGAAAAAATTTCTCATCTCTGCCCTAAATGATGACTCCCTTATCCTGAGATTGTGCTGCAAATTCCAGATTCCCCAGCCAAGGGAAACAACCTCAGTGTCTGCTCTGCCAAGCCTCTTCAGAATCTCGTATCAGAATCTTTTATGTTGCAACATACAAGAGATCACCTCTCATTCTTTAAACTCCAGAGAATACAGACCCAATTTATTCTGCCCCTTACCGTTGGACAAGCCTTTCTTGTATATCCTTGATTTTCTTTGCTCCACAATTGGCAGTCATTCCTTCAGCTGTCTGGACCCTAAGCTCTCGAATTCCCTCCCCCTTAAACCACTCTGCCTCTCCCTCCTCCTTTAAGATACTCCTTAGAACCTATCTCTTTAACCAAGCTTTTGGTCACCTGTCCTAATGTTTCTTTATGTGGCTTGGGGTCAAATTTTGTTAGTTGCTCTTGTGAAGTGCCTTTGGGTGTTTTGTTGTGTTAATGGTGTTATATAAATACAAATTGTTAGGAAATAGTGAATTTGATAGTGTGGCCTCCACAAGAGAATATGGTCTTCAGTTACAAAGTTAGTCAGGAACTCTGATTACACGCATTGAATAGAAATGCTTCAGTAAACTTAATGTAAAAGTGCCATTGTTAGATAGATGTTTGACCCTTTTCTTTTTTGCTGGCTTTCTTTATAGGACCCTGATGAAGATGAACCAGATATTCAAATTTTGCTTGAACATAGATTTTACAAGGAAAAAAGCAAAAGTGTCAAACAGTTTTGTGACAAGTGCAGCACGATTATATGGGGCTTGCTTCAAACCTGGTATACCTGCACAGGTGAATACTTGATGTTTACCCCAGTTCACGTTTGCTGTGGCCGAGGTCCATTTAGAATAAAATCCTCAAATAAGCAAAAGTAAACATCCCACGATCGAATTTAAAAAAATTCCAATTATCATGTATTTTTGAATGTCCACTTTGGAATAATTCACTTTAATAAAATATAGATATGTATATTAGAACTACTGAAGTGTTTTTTTTGTAAGGAGGCTTGTATGTTCAGCAGGAGGAAATTGCCCAATGAAGTCAGTAATTTTTTTTTTGGCAACGTAATTGTTAGGTTAAATTTTAAAGGGTTACATTTTATAGAATTCGGAGTTTAAATTTTCATCTCGATTAAATCTAGCATTTGAATCTTCATTCAAGTGAGTAATTACAGTTGTTGATCTAAGGAATTTGCAGCTTTGTAATAATGCCTTTTAGGCTTCATTATTAAAGAAGCAAAATTGCAACACACCTGCAGGATCTGTTGCACTAAGGTGTTTAACTTTTAATGCTGTTGAAAGAAGAGACATCATGTCTAAGCTTTTTGTCTTGCACTCATCAGGACACTTGCAAGAATACCAATATAGTGAAGAAAGTGCTGTTGCCATGGAGAATGCACCAGTAATGGTGGCTGACAGTTAACTGCCAAGCATTTTGAAATTTAAACCAGGCAGCTTGACCCTGATTGGTCAAGGCATTTCCCTGAGGAATGAGTTAGCTTATTTTGTTTAGCTGAAACAAGGACAATGTCTTCAAATAACAGGGCCCTGTGTATTAATATATGTAGCTTCCAGCACATGCAAATGTGCCATACTACAAGCCCAACTGACGATCTTAAATTGGCTGTCAGCATAATTCTTAGCACACTGAGGATTACTTAACAGATGTTGTCCAATCGCAGAATCACAACTAATGTTGGACACTGGGTTTTGAGTTTTGCGAGCACGGGCTGGTTGGTACGGTCTGTAGCTTGCCCATTGCAAACAGTGGCTGGGACATGCTGTTTGATACGGTCTGCCAGTCTTTGGAACGTACGGGCTACATACCTAGCATCACAGTGGCAATGAAATTCATATACCACATTACTCATTTATGTGACAGGCAGAACATCTTTTTGGCTTGATGACAGAATCTTGTTGGTGGCGAACACCACTTGTGTTGCTACTGCATAGTAGCTGCGTGAAACAGCTAGCTTCACCTGTTGCTCAAATTTTTGAGCTATCTTGCCCTTCCTAGGTAATCTGAGGTAGAATGGGCACTTTTCAGGGCCAAAAGAGATGGTCTTAGGCCCATTCATGAGTTTGTGATATACAGCACGAAATGATCTGATCAGGGTAGCCATTATCCTGCAGGATGCCTTTGATGCATCCTACTTCAGCATAAAGCTTGCATGGTGAGCAAATGGCTCGTACCCTATTTACAAGATTGTCGATAAGACCAGTGGTAGAGGGCAGTTAAATGAACTCCCCTTCTTTGACGTACTAGTTGAGAAATCTACCAGGGGGTTCTCTACCACTGTCTACCGCAAGCCTACCTTCACTGGTCAATATAGGCGTTGGAATTCTTACAGTTCCACGCGCTATAAGATTGGTCTTATCGGCAACCTTGTAAGTAGGGCCCAAGCCATTTGCTCAGCATGCAAGCTTGATGCTGAAGTAAGGCCATTTAAAGGCACCTTGTGGGATAATGGTTACCCTGATCAGATCATTTTGCACTGCATATCACACAAACTCATGAACGGGCCTAAGACCGTCACCTTCGGCCCTGAAAAGTGCCCATTCTTCCTCAGATTACCCTGGAAGGGCAAGGTGTCTCAAGAATTTGAGTAACAGGTGAAGCTAGCTGTTTCCTGCTGCTACTATGTATAGCAACATGTGTGGTGTTCGCCACAAACAGGATGTGGTATATGAAATTCAGTGACTGAGATGCTAGGTAAGTAGGCCATACATCCCAAAGACTGGCGGATCATATCAAACAGCATGTCCCAGCCGTTGTTTGCAGTTGTCAGGGTAGACCACACCTAACCAACCGGTGCTTACAAGACTTAAAAAAAAAAGCGTCCAACGTTAGATGTGATTCCACAATTGGGCAACATTTGCTAAATAATCCTCAGTGTGCTAAGAATTATGCTGACAACCAACTTAAGATTCAGTCGGGCTTACAGTATGACGCATTTGCATGTACTGGAAGCTGCTCATTAATAATGGGCCCTGTTCTGTGCAGTCAGAAGGAACATGTACACTGTTTCCGCTAAACAAATTGACATCCATTCGCTGACTCAGGGAAGTGTCTTGACCAATCAGGGTCAAGCTGCCTGGTTTAAATTTCAAACGATGCTTGACAGTCAACTGTCAGTCACCATCACTGGTGCATTCTCCATGGCAATGCCACTTGCCAACCAATCAGCACTCTCTTCCCATACAGTATAAATTGTTGTTTTCCCTTATATTGGTACTCTTGCGAAGTGTCCTGATGAGTGCAAGATGAAAAGCTTAGGCATGTCTCTTTTTTCAGTGATACTCAAGTTCCGTACTAAACGACTATTTGTTTAACTTTAATTGGAAATATTTTATGTTCCAAACAATTTCTAATATGACTATATATAATGCATATTAATATACAGCCACTTTTAAGATGCATTGTGGCCAAATACTCTACTACACAGACAGGAAATTGGCAGGCAGGACGATTGGCATGGCCCTAAATGAGTTATTTTATAACAATCCTCCCTCTTGATGCATTGAATAGACTGAGACTGGCTCAGCGGGAGTCCTTGAGATGACACAATGTTAACTATTAGGAGAAAAACCTTATGGCATTCTGTGAAAAGTGCTGCTATTGTGAGTGTCTCTTATCTGGTTCAGTTCAGCATTATTTTATCTTTACTGAAAAATAGCCCATTGTTTGCTAAAAATGCAAAGCTTTTATACTTCCATAGCTAACTTGTATTTGCTGGAGTGTGTAATAGTGGTATTCGGGCACAGATAGAGACTACGGTCTCCCCGTGGTCAACTCCAGGACGGGTAACCTTTGTGGCACTGGCTGTTTGCGCTGTCTGCATTTGAAAACATTAGGGGAAACCTATGGTCCAGGAAGATGTTAATGTCTTCAATGAAAGAAAGAATTTGGTAACTTATTCTACAGAATTGCTTCTAACAGTATACTGTGCAATCCAAAATGTCTTATGTCCAGTTATTGTCACACATTCACCTTGCCTACCAATTTTGTGTCATTGACTCTTTGTTTAAGATGTATTGTTTCTCCCATTGCCCTCAAAACCTTCCTGCTCTTTCTTGTTTTTCTTCACTTGTAGAAAAGTTATAAATGCAACTAAGAGAATTGTTCTCATTGTTGTGTAGCCAGTTTTGTGTGCTCATTCACCATTGTCTAGGCCTGACTGACTGACTGGCTGGCTGGCTCTGGTCACAATGTCTAAGTTTGTAGGGCATGAAAGCACTCCTAAACACCCCCCTCTGCTCTTGACATAAGCATCAGGCAGGCTGCCTTAGCAATACAAAAAGAACCTTATGCCAAAAAGTACCGTTAACTTGGGAATTGCTATTCAATGTCTTGTCTTCAAAAAATTGAATAAAATTAAAATCATATTTTTCCCTTGCCTCCTGCCTTACTATTAGTAAGTTTTCATACAGTATGCTCTAGGTATTGTAGTTTCATGAGAGAGGGATGAAAATACAAGTCTGCCGATGCATCTCTTGCACATTATTTCTCCACAGGAGGTAGAAATCAACTGCCCTTTCCTCCCAGTAATTGGGTTGCCAGGCTTTAGGAAATTCCTAAGACTTCTTGTGACAAACTCCTTGCAGGCATTTCTAGCTTTAACTAATTTTGCATATGAATTGAAGTGACTTTTATTTCCAAAAATTAATTTTTTTAATGTTGTGTTACTTCTAACTAATATCTTGTCTTTTAAGAAGATAAACAGGAAGAAAAAAACTGAAGAAATTATTTGGTCCATTTAGTGACTTTTTTTCTCTGTTTAATGAATGAAGCAATTGATTTGATTACTCAGTTTTCTTCTAATCACTAATCCTCTGGTTACTAAACAAATTTGGCTTGTGCATGTTTCATTGATGGAATATGTCATTTGGTGAAATAAGGACTTAGGTTAATTTTGCCCTACAAACTTGAAACACCTTTGAAGTGTGACACAATAGATTGAATGAAAATGTTTTAATTAGGTAAATATTTAATCATTCATGAAGTGTAGACTAACATTTCCCTGAAAGAAAGCAAAACTGCTCTATTGTTTGTGCTTTGAAAAGTGTTTAAAGACTGGTAGAACAGTAGTCACATTTGATTTACATACTGAATAATGTCAGTACTTTTGACTGCAAACCAAATATAGTAAATGGTATAAGGTTATAAACTGGGTTGAAAGGCATTCTCAGGAGATGATGCTTTAATAAATAATATAATTTGGTTGTTATATAATTTGATACTAACTCATCCTGAGAAGAAATAAAATGTTTTGTTTCGGTACTTTTTTGAAATCCTGCTACACTAATTCAAATGTATGGCACACTTGCAGTCTAGTATAAATTCAATGTACTGACACAGAGCATTCTTACCCAGAAAGGAATGTATTGTCAGGAAGGTAAATACAATAAACTATATGAGAAGCTGTGATTAATCTCTCTACTGCTGCATGTCACCGTTTTTCACTGAGTTCAGTTTCCTTGTTGACAGGCTGTTACTACCGGTGTCACAGTAAGTGTTTGAACCAAATCACCAAATCCTGTGTAAGATCAAAGGTCAGCCACCAGTCTGAATTTGAACTCAATATCTGTCCTGAGGTGGGACTGGACAGGCAAGATTATCGATGTGGAGAGTGTCGTCAGCTAGTTTCTCTACGTGGGTACACTATTGTAATCTGCTTTGAAACTTAAACAATTGTCATGTTAATTTATACTTGAAATAAATAGTATATCTTTTTCTGATAAAGGTGAAGTCTGGGGAAGGTTTACATCAAAATCTGGTTGTTTGTTTCAATAACAGTAATGGAAGACTTTGATATTAATTTGACCTGTATTTAATGAATCTTCTGTATAATTTGGTACTTTCCCATGTATATTGGTAGATGTATATCTTGACAGGATAATTGAATGATCAAGAGAGCTTCACTGAATTTTTGCATGCTAATATTGAGGTGTTAAGACTGGATTGTGGAGACTTATTTTCCTTACTGTCTTCAAAACAAAATGGGGGAACGATCACATCAAGCAGCTGGGAGAACTTAGGATCACACTAGCAGCACACTTGGGAAATCTGCACCAAGCAGGAAGTCTCCAGTGAATGTGACTGGGAGAGGGTAACGTCTTAATTTTTGGCTTGGAGAAGATTGAATAATATACGGGGCAACTCTGACAGACAGGGTTATGTATTTGTTTTGATTAAAATGTATTTTTCTGAATTACTTTTGGTGTCTGGACCAAGCAGATCTGACAAATGTATTTTGCTTTGGAATGGTTGAGTGATCAGAAGATGAGAGCTCCTGTGTATTTGTTTATAGTTTCCTTTTTGAGTTAATGAAAAGCTTTCTAGTTCATTGAGTCAGATATGATATTGATGCTGTCATTGGGTAATTACTAAAGATGAGTGTTTTTAAGGAAAATTTCACTTCAAAGTTGAATGGGCTGCAACATCGAACTATTTTTGAAAAACTACCCATTGCTTTGACCGCTTCGGCTGAGCGTTTCAATTTATCTTGTTCTTTGCAGTTAGTCTGCCAAAAATTATGAACCCAGAATCATCTCTTATTGTCAGGCTGCTTAGTTATTAGTTGCCAATATTTGCAGGTGGGTATTGTTGGTTATTGAAAGGGAGAAAGCGCTCCAGACTTATTACTGAAAACTGGGAAAGATGTAGAAATCCAATGAAATCTGTTGCCCTAAAGGAGGTCAGCCCCTCCCACCCACCCCATAGTTTCAACTCCTTCATTTCAATGATGATTGCACAATTTGTTCATTATAGTTTGCCAACAAAAATATTAAGTTGCCAATTGAGTTTTATTTCACGAATGGCAAATCTTATCTTACAATCTCCTCACGATAAAGATATGACTTCCTTGGCATCACTTCTTAGCACATTAACTGAAATCTACAAATAGCAACAGTTACAGTTACAGCTTACAGTTAGTGTTACAGTTCAGCCTTTCTCCCAACGCTCCCACCTTTTAGAACACAAGTTAATTTCCATAAGCAGAACAACCCTGTTCTGAGGAGAAACTTGCACCCATGTGCATACTGTTAGTGGAGCAGCATGTTACCGGAAAATTACCAGTTTTTAAAAATTCATTCATGGGATGTGGGCACCGTTGGCTGGGACAGCATCTATTACCCATCCCAATTTCACCTTGAGAAGGTGGTGGTGAGCTGCCTCCTTGAACCACTGCAGTCCATTCGGTGTAGGTACACCCACAGTGCTGTCAGGGAGGGAGTTCCAGGATTATGACCCAGCGACAGTGAAGGAACGGTGATATAGTTCCAAGTCAGGATGGTGAGTGACTTGGAGGGAAACTTGCAGGTGGTGGTGCTCCTGTGTGTCTGCTGTCCTTGTGTTTCTAGATGGCAGCAGTTGTGGGTTTGGAAGGTGCTGTCTAAGGAGACTTGGTGAGTTCCTACAGTGCATCTTGTAGATGGTACTGCCACTGAGTGTTGGTGGTGGAGGGAGTGACTGTTTGTGGATGTGGTGCCAATCAAGCAGGCTGCTATGTGCTGGATGGTGCAAGCTTCTTGAGTGTTGTGGGAGCTGCACTCATCCAGACAATTGGAGAGTATTCCATCACACTCCTGATTTGTGCCTTGTGGATGGTGGACAGGCACTGGGGAGTCTCGGTGGGTTACTTGCCGCAGGATTCCTAGCCCCTGGCCTGCTCTAGTAGCCACAGTATTTATGTGGCTAGCCCAATTCAGTTTCTGGTCATTGGTAGCCCCTAGGATGTTGATAGTGGGGGATTCAGCAATGCTAATGCCATTGAATGTCATGGGGCAATGGATAAATTCTCTTTTTGGAGATGGTCATTGCCTGACATTTGTGTAGTGTGAATGTTACTTGCCACCTGTCCGCCCAAGCCTGGATATTGCCCAGGTCTTGCTGCATTTGGACATGGACTGCTTCAGTATCTGAGGAGTCATGAATGGTGCTGAACATTGTGTAATCATCAGCAAACATCCCCACTTCTCACCTTATACTGGAGGGAAGGTCATTGATAAAGCCGTTGAAGACAATTGGGCCAAGGTCACTACCCTGAGGAACTCCTGCAGTGATGTCCTGGAATTCAGAATATTGACCTCGCAACAACCATAACTATCTTCCTTTGTGCTAGGTATGACTCCAGCCAGTGGAGAGTTTTCCCCTTGATTCTTGTTGACTCCAGTTTTGTTAGGGTACCTTGATGCCACATTTGGTCAAACGCTGCCTTGATGTCAAGGGCAGTCACTTTCACTTCACCTCTGGAGCTCAGCTCTTTTGTCCATGTTTGAACCAAGGCTGTAATGAGGTCAGTAGCTGAGTGATCCTGGCGTAACCCAAACTGAGCGTCATTGAGCAGGCTATTGCTAAGCAAGTGCCACTTGATAGCACTGTTGATGACCCCTTCCATCACTTTACTGGTGGCCGCAAGTAAACTGATGGGGCGGTAATTGGCCGTGTTGGATTTGTCCTTTTTTTCTGTACAGGACATACCTGAGCAATTTTCCACATTGCTGGGTAGATGCCAGTGTTGTAGCTGTAGTGGAACAGCTTGGCTAGGGATGCAGCAAGTTCTGAAGCACAAGTCTTCTGTACTATTGCTGGAATATTGTCAGGGTCCATACCCTTTGCTGTATCCAGTGTCTTCAGCTGTTTCTTTGATATCGAGTGGAGTGAATCGAATTGGCTGACTGGCATCTGTAATGCTGGGGACCTCCGTAGGAGGCCAAGATGGATCATCCACTCAATACCTTGGGCTGAAGATTGTTGCAAATGCTTCAGCATTATCATTTGCACTGACGTGCTGGGCTCCCCCATCATTGAGGATGAGGATATTTGTAGAGCCTCCCCCAGTAAGTTGTTTAATTGTCACCACTATTCATGACTGGATGTGGCAGGACTGCAGAACTTAGATCTGATCTGTTGGTTGTAGAATCGCTTAGCTTTGTGTATTGCTTGCTGCTTATGCTGTTTGGCACTCAAGGAATTCTGTGTTGTAGCCTCACCAGGTTGACACCTCATTTTTAGGTATGCCTGGTTCTGCTCCTGGCATGCCCTCCTGCACTCTTCATTGAACCAGTGTTGTTCCCCTGGCTTGGTAGTAATGGTAAAGTGGGGGATATGCCAGGCCATGAGGTTAGATTGTGATTGAGTACACTTCATGGCTGCCCAGTTTGAGTTGCGAGATCTGTTTGAAATCTATTCATTTTATCATGGTGGTAGGGTATCCTCAATGTGAAGACAGTGCTTTGTCTGATACTGTCAAGGATAGATGCATCTGTGGCAGACAGGTTGGTGGTGGTAATTACATTACAATGCATTGGAGAGCACATCAACATCCATCACCTTCTCCTGTCTATTATGAAGAGGGCAAATACCATACTGTCAAACAAAAACTAAAGCGAATCATCAGATTTATTTATAAGTAGCTTTTTAGCAAAAATATACAGTGATCGTACTAATTCTTGGAATACAATAATAAAAATCCATTCATAACGGGTCAAATATCCTGTTCTGGAAAGTATACCCTACACCATTCATTATATGACAAGACTTTTGGTCACCAGTCTAGTGCAGATCCATGAGGACACATTGATTTGATAAAGATTTCTTTGAGAGGTGATGGTAGGAATAGTCACATTTTCTGATTGTGTCCAAAGACCCAGTCATACTGGCAAAAGTTGACCTAAAATGAGTGTTCACCCCACTGAACTGTTGTCTTCTGGATTTCACTATTCTGGCTTCAAATGCTTACACCCTATTTCACATAAAGTTCCACATGCTATCGTCCTAGTCCATTTTGTCCTTTTCTGGGAGAAGCAAGAAGACAGAAGCACTTCAGCTGCTGTAGAAATGGAGAATTTAGTGTTGCTGCAAACAAGTAGCTTAGGTCCTGTGCAACCCTGCCCTTCTCTCTCTCTCCCTCTCTCCCCCCAACACAGCCACTGTGGTCCTGCATCAGAGGCTACTATACTGATAGTTAGTGATGTCAACGTACTCATTATGGCATTTACAAGAGTAATGATGCAAACATAAAACATGTTGCCGTACCAAAGTGAAATTCTGAAACATAAACATGTTCATATAGTCCAGTAATGTAGTGCAAAAATTCTCTTGACTGTGGTGTAACTGACTGAAGATGCATAGGATTTCTCCAGTCAGGAGGGTGGGATGATGTTTCATGACTAGCTTCATTATTGTAAAATCAGATTTTTAAAAAAAAGTCTTCTGCCTTTAAAGCACCACTCGTGTTTGTTTCACCTTGATTTTTGTTTTACACTTCAGGTGGTGTGCCTAGTGAAGCGCGTATGTGTGACTACACAGGGCGATATTACTGCAGCAGCTGCCATTGGAATGATGTAGCAGTCATCCCTGCACGTGTCATACACAATTGGGACTTTGAAACCCATAAAGTGAGTGTCATGGATGGGAAGAAGAGATATCATTCCTGTTTGGGAGGGAGAACAATATGGTAACAGCTATGAGGATGGAAACCGGAAAGTAGTCAAGTGGGTTTCAGAAAATTATATTGGCCCTAACCAGGATTGCTATTCTAAGTCAAAAAAAATATATATATTTCTTGTAACTTGCCCTTTGTGGCACTTGATCCTTAATCCATGTGCATGGTTTCAGGTTTACGCCTTTTACTCACCACGCAACTTGTTGAAATTTTGGGGAAAATATGAAATGAAACAATGAATGATTCAGTATACAAACAGTTTTTTGTTTTTGAAGAGATACACAGTATATCATCAATGAGGTCAAACTATAACAGATGATTAAAATAATTAACATGATGAGTTTGTTTGCAGAGCTTAGCCTGGTTCATGGAAACTTGCAAGCCTTAAATTGCACATAATCACATATCCACAGTTTCTTTACGTATACAAAACAAAGTGAATGCAACTATTGTGTTTTTAACTGGCAGCAGATCACTTTTCATATGAGCCTGAAATTATCATTCAACCACATATCTGCACCATCACTAAGGCTGCCTCTTCCACCTTTTTTGTATTTGTTCAAGGGATGTGGGCCTTGCTGGCTAAGCCAGCATTTATTGCCCATCCCTAATTGTTACTGAAAAGGTGATGGTGAGCTGCCTTCTTGAACCGCTGCAGTCCATGTGTTGTTGGAACACCCACAGCGTTGTTTCAGAGGGTGTTAAGTGTTTTGACCCAGCAACAGTGAAAGAACAGCAATATAGTTCCAAGTCAGGATGGTGGGTGGCTTGAAGGGGAACTTGCAGGTGATGGTGTTCCCATGCACCTGCTGCCCTTGTCCTTCTAGCTGGTAGAGGTCGTGGGTTTGGAAGGTGCTGTCAAAGAAGTCTTGGTGAGTTGCTGCAGTGCATCTTATAGATAGTGACAGCAGTGTGTACTGTGTGTTGGTGGTGGAGTGAGTAAATGTTTATTGTGGTGGTTGGGGTGCCAATCAAGTGGGCTGCTTTGTCCTGGATGGTGCCAAGCTTCTTGAGTGTTGTTGGAGCTGCACCTATCCAGGCAAGTGGAGTGTACTCCATCACACTCCTGACTTGTGCCTTGTGGATGGTGGACAGGCTTTGGGGAGTCAGGAACTGAGTTACTCGGCACAGAATTCCCAGCCTATGACCTGCTCTTTTAGCCACAGTATTTAAAAGTCTGGTCCAGTTCGGTTTCTGATCACTGGTAGCCCACTATGCTACCACCTCCATCCATAACATCTCTGCCTCTGCTTCAGCTCTTCTGTTGATGAAACCATCATCTATGCTTTTGCTGCCTCTAGACTTGACTATTCTAATGCACTCATGGCTGGCTTCCCATGTTCTACCCTATAAACTTGTCATCCAAAACTGTTTCCCATGTCCTAACTATTGCCAAATGCTGTTACTCATCACCCCTATGCTCACTGATTTAACACTAGCTCCTGGTTAAATAGTACCTCAATTCTAAAATTCTCATTGTTTTCAAATCCCACTCCCATGGCCTGCCCCATCCCTATCTCTGTAATCTCCTCCAGCTCTAAGACCCTTTTAAGACATCTGCACTCCTCTAATTCCAGGCTCTTAAGCATCCCCCAATTTTAATCGCTCCGCCATTGATCATGCCTTCAGCAGCCAAGGCCCTAAGCTCTGGTGTTCCCTCCCTACATCGCTCCACCTCTTTACCTTACTTTCCTCCTTTAGAACGCTCCTTAAAACCTACCTCTTTGATCAAGCTTTTGGTCATCTGTCCTAATGTCTCCTGTTGTGGCTTGTTGTCTTATTTTGTTGTATAATGCCTCCGTGACATGTCTTAGGATGCCTTATTATGTTAAAAGTGAAAGGTAAATACAAGTTGTTGTGTTGGCTTCATGTTTGTTTATAGTCTGGTGAAACAAAGGTTCATTGAAGCAACCTTGATAGGCAACAGCTATACTCCCTCTTTGCTTTGAAGTCAGGACTGGAGCAAAGAAAGATACCATAATGGTAACCTTCGCAATTAGAAAAAAGCAGGAAATAAAAGCAGTGATGCAGGGATTTCTAGTCATCAACATGCTTGTGTCTATACAACAACACATTTGATTTAATGAATGATGATCCCTCCATTGCTGGATTAGCAATCGCCAATAATCAGCTGTAGTGCTTGTTTCCTCATCTACCCTGATAAGGCGCAGATGTTTAAAGTGACAAAAACAACTTAGTCACGATGTACATTTCCCTAAAACAAAAGAGCTACTATCTTCAGTATGTAAGGGAGACATTTAGACTTTGCATAATACTACAAGTTCACATATTTCCACAAATAAATATAGGGCTCAATTTTAATTTTCAAGACAGAAATTGGGTCAGACAATTTTCCTGCTTCATGATCCTGGCTGCTGTCTGGACTAGTGTCGTTGTCACTGCCTCTGAAAGCCCCCCGTATCAACCTTCACCACCACCACCCCACCCCCTCCACCGTATCAACATTCAACCCCCCTTACTGCCCCGTATAGACCCCCATCGTATCAGTCCTCTCCCCAGCCTGGCACCTCAGTGCCCATACCCCCCTCTGTTGGCCCACCGCCTTAGCATCACCACCTCTCCCTCCCCCCCAGTATCCACTATGCACACAAATCTTGAACCCTGTAATAACATTAGGAATTCATTGAGATGCTTATAAAATTCTCAAAATAAACATCCTCATTCAAATTTCATTTTTTAAAAATCCTATTAAGGGGTCATAAAGCTGTCAAGACAAATTCTCAGTCCCCCTGACAGCTCTTAACTCTTGCTGAGCTGAATCCATTAATGGAATTTAGAATTCAGTCATGCATTCATGATGAGATTCCATTGCACAACTGTGTCAACAAAACCTCCAGAGCTGAATAGATAAAGATTTTTAAGTCATAGAAAGAGCTCAACTATCTGTTCAGACTTTGAAGCAGGGAAACAGATGTCTGAGCTGTCTTTCCACAAAAAGATTAAATCACAGGGGACAATTGACAGATTGCCAATATTCTTCAATGCATAAGATCACTTTATCCAGTGGATAATGTATTTTGATGCATCTTAAGTTTTTGCCACTTTCACAATACTGGTCAATTTAATGGTCACTTACCTTTTAAAGAACAAATCCCTATCATCAATTGCTGCATTAAAAGCATTTAACTTATCACTTAGCATTTCATTATGACATTTGAAGTTGGCAACATCTTTGTCAAAAGGTTCCCAATTCCGGAACAGGGCTTCCCTCATGGTTTGTAACTCCTCTAAGCTGTGAACCATACTACTTTTAGAAGCTGGTCCACCTCATCAAAATCACAGGTGGCCTGAAATGTCCACCCCACAATGCAGCCAGCAATGCTGGGAGTGCTGTGTGTGGCCTCACAACACGCACCCTAATCCTGCACTGCTAAAGTTGCCAACGACGGGAATGGGGGCAGGAATCCCACAATCGGGTCCCATCCACCGTATCTTTTGCCAGCCCTCCTCCGTTCTGACTTGAACGGAGGGATGAAAATCCAGCCCACCGCCTTTGATTTTAAACTAGACGGATCTTAAATCCATCTTGGTTGGATCAAGACCACAAGGTATCTTAGACTATGTTTTGTAAACTGTCTGAAAATGGTACCAGTGTGGGATGTTTTGATGCATTACTTGGCAGAGGATGTGAATACGTTTAAACTTGAGGCTTCTATAGTTAGGAGACTTAACACTTGCAGATGCTATTTGAGGTTGTGCTACTTGGGTCTTTGTCTGATTTTTTTTTTTCCTTCCTTGTTACTTGACATTAGGTGTGCCGTTATAGTATGAGGTACCTCACACTGATGATTTCCCGGCCGGTACTGAAACTCAGAGCGATTAATCCGCTTCTCTTCAACTATGTGGAGGAATTGGTGGAAATTCGGGTATGCCTAGATCCAGTGTACGCTCTACAACTGAAAATGTACAACAAATAAGCCTGCTTTGTATTGATTAAATGCAGCCAGAAGTGCATGTTACTAAAGGCATTAACTAGAAAATAATGTAAATGTTAGGAAGAACTGTACAGACCCTGTAATTACAAATCAGTGATTTGACACATGATTTAAAACATTACACTTTTATGTCAATATTCAGGGGTCGATATGAGGACCGCTGCATTTTTGATATATAATGACCTGGGCTTGGGTATTGATATATCATTTCAAAGTTTGCAGGTGAAAAAACTCAAATGTAGTAAACAACGAGGAGGATAATAACACATCAGGAGGGCAAAGACAGACTGATGAAATGAGCAGACGCATGGCAAATGAAATTTCACAAGCGTGAAGTGATACATTTTGTTTGGAAGAACGAGGAGAGGCAATTTGTACTAAATGGTACAATTTTAATGGGGTTACAGGAGCAGACCTCAGGTGTATGTATGCAAATCCTTTAAGCGGGCAGGGGAATTTGAGACAGCTGTTTAAAAAATCTTACGGGATCCTCGCCTTTATTAGTAGAGGAATAAAGTATGGAAACAAGGAAGTTATGCTAAGCCTTTTAGAAAACACTGGTTTGGCCTCGGCTGGAATATTATATTCAATATTAATGGTCACTTACCTTCAAGAAACAAAGCCCTATCGTCAAGAAGGTTGTCAATGCCTTGGATAGGGTGCAGAAGAGATTTACTAAAGTAGTATCAGGGCTGAGGGATTTCAGTTATGTGGAGAGGCTGGAGAAGCTGGGGTTGCTCTTAGACCAGAGCGAGTTAAGAGGATATTTGATAGAGTTGTTCAAAATCATGAATGGCTTTGGAGCAAAGGAGAAGCTGTTTCCAGTGGCATAAGGGTCTGTAACCAGAAGACACAGATTTAAGGTTTTTGGCAAAAGAACCAGAGGCACCGTGAGGAATCTTCTTTACACAGCAAGTTTTTGTGATCATGAATGTACTGCCTGAAAGAATAATAGAAGCTGTTTCAAAAATAACATTCAAAAGAAAATTGGATAAATATTGAAAGTGAAAAATTCACAAGGCTATGGGGAAGAACAGCATAGTGGGATTCGTTGGATCGCCCTACCAAAGAACAGATCTGGGCACCATGAATTCAGTGTCCTCCAGCTGTGCTTATATCATTCTACGATTCTAGTTATAAAACAAATAAATAATCTGTAGTTACTGATAAATGAATATTGTCCCTTTTGTTTCAACGCTGTCCTTGAAGACTTTTCACAAAATGTAAAAGTTAATCTTCCTTTGTTATAATTTTCAGAATAGCTGCAGAATCTGACCTGGAGTGTTTTATTTTTAATCCAGAATATATGGCATATCAAAAAAAGCAGCTTCAGCCCTATCCTTTCCCTTGAGCTTTGAAAGATTGAGAATTCTGCCTGTTTGGGCCTTCTGTCCTGGACATTTAGCAGAGTATTTTATTTTATGCTGAAATGTTAAACTGAGTAGAGATTGTTCTTGATGAAATGTTCCAATTTCCTCTAAGTTAGTTTTTCTTTATTTCTATCATGCTGTTCTTGTTTAATCTTCTTCAAAATTTTAGTGACCTGTCCTGAAGGAGGGTAGTGCATGTAAAAATTGTTTGTTTAGTTACATGTATTGCCTTTGGTTTCTGCCTGCAGAAACTCCGACAAGACATCCTGTTAATGAAACCCTATTTCATCACCTGTAAGGAGGCAATGGAGGCAAGGCTGCTGCTACAGGTAAGTTTGTTCTGTCATTAGAGCCATGTCCATAAGTGATGTTGTATGCTGTAATATTGATTCAAATGGAAAAGCAAAATCAACATTTTGGTCCAAATTGGCTATTCTGAAATTGAAATTGTAAGAAGAAAATGCATTATATCCAGCTTTTATGGAAGAAATTTTCAGTGTTTGTCTAAATGTTTGCATTTACAGTTACAGGATCGACAGCACTTTGTGGAAAACGATGACATGTATTCTTTACAGGATTTAATTGACATTGCCACTGGGCGCCTGAGCTGCACTTTAACTGAAATCCACACCACCTTTGCAAAGCATATCAAACTGGACTGTGAGGTACAGTCAGACTTTTACTGTTAAAGAATCCTTTAAGGTAACATCAGTCTTCAAAAGGAGAGATTTTTAGGTTCAGGAAACGCACCCCTCAAGCTTTGACCCCCAATAGAAAAATATTGCATTTTTATTGTATTCTTTAAAGAGAATTACAGTATTGTTTCTCAGAGTGATGTTTTTGTGTCCTATTTTTCAGAAAAAGAAATAGCTAAATCCAAACTGTACCGTTTCCTGTCACCTAATTCACTTAAACGTTAATCGTGTTCCTTAAGAGCAATAAGGTGCATCGGAAATCTCGGACCTTGCATGCCATACTTCAATTTCCGTTCAATAGAACAGTGAAATATTTTGCTTAAATGTTTTACCAATTAGGCACATAAACATAAAGTAATGGAAATACTCAGCAGACTAGACCTAATCATTGGAGAAAGATTTCTAACATCTGACATCTGAAATATCAGTTATATAGCTGGCTTTCTACATTGCACTCTTGGGCTTAATTTTACATTTTCAGCAATGGAGTTAGTTGGGATTTGGCATAGTGGTTACGTTACTGGGCTAGTGATCCAGAGACCTGGACTAATGCTCCGGAGCCACATGTTCAAACCCTATCATGGCGACTGGTGGAACTTAAATTCAATTAATTAATAAATCTGGAATAAAAAGTTAGTCTCGGGAATGGTGATTATGAAGCTGTCAGAATGTCATAAAAACCCATTTCATTCACATGTTCTTAGCCTGTCTGGCCAATGTGTGGCTTCAGACACACAGCTATGTGTTTGACTGTCAACTTTCCTCTGAAATGGCCTAGCAAACCACTCAGTAGTATGAGAGAAAATTTCTCCTCATCTCTGTCTTAAATGCGAGAGCCCTTATTGTTAAACTGTGCCCCCTATACAGCCCAATAATCAGACCAATCATTATCCATTAGTATTGTTTAAATGTTTTCTGCATTGTGTTTGCAACTTTTGAGTTCTTAATTTCCCCCTATATATTTTGTCATAATTTTCTCATCAATTAATACTTTCATGTGCTAAACAAAGTTTATTGACAATGTTCTAGTCAGTGGTATTCCACTTTATGTATCTGTAGCAAACAGTTTTCAATCTCTAATCAAAAACATCAAATGTATAAAATAAAATGTTACAATAATGCTGCAAATTCATTATCCCAATGATTGTATTAAGCTGTATTTTAAAATTATTAATTGGACCAAAATCTACCTTTGATTCTGTGGCTTGCTTTGTAGCGATGTCAAGCTAAAGGTTTTGTCTGCGAGTTGTGCAAAGAGGGAGATGTGCTCTTTCCATTTGACAGCCACACATCAGTGTGCCAGGATTGTTCAGCTGTATTCCACAGGTTAGTATAAAGAACTTAAGCTAATGTTTGCTTCACTTCCTGGTTGGTGTAGATATTCGGGACCAATTACACTGTAGGTATCAATTCCAGACTCTTAAATTTAAACCTTGACTCATGATAAATGAGTGGCTTCCAATATATGCATTAAGGAATTCATATTAGGATGAGTTGTACAGGATGAGTACTTCATTTTCCTTTAAATGAGAAGTGTATTGACGACTGTGTGCTAATGTTGCCAACCTGTGATCTGATTGAAGGCTGCTACCAGTATTACTACCCTCAAGAAAGAAATAAGGAAACAACTAAAACAACTGGATTGGAATAGGTTGCGCAACAAAAGTTCAGTTGAGGACATGAAACTTTCTAAAAAATATACTGCTGAGTTTTGAATCTTATAATGCTTAAAACCATCAAGTTCAAATGAAACCTAAATGGATCCAAGGAGGGGAGGTGATGGAAAATTCCGGCCATTAACACACTTTCTCTACAGAGATGCTGCCTGACCTGCAGAGTATTTCCAGCATTTTTTGTTTTTAATTCCAATTTCCAGCATCTGCAGCATATTGCTTCTGCATTAGAGAAAAATAACATGATGTTTAATGTAGAAAAATAATACTGCGCACACAAGAAATATTGAATACCACACATACTACATGAATGGTGTTGAAATAGCTAAGTATGACGCCAAAAGAGATCACTGAATCTTGGTATTCTCAGTGGTCAACATGTCCAACCAATGTAGGGCAGCAATAATCAAAGTCAATGGCATGTTAAGCTAGTCTTTCAGTAAAATGCAGGATGTTGTGACTGAAGGGTTCTGCTTAGATTGTACCTTCGGTACAGTGTCGAGTTCTGGCTGCTAAGATGAGTGAGATATTCAAGCACTGAAGACAATGCAGAAACGTGTCTCAACGCTGATCCATAGTCAAAGGACTGAGTTATGAGAAAAGACTGAAGGAACTAGGGTGTGTCAGCCTGAAAAGGAGATGTCTTTGAGTGGCGATCTTAGGCATGTAAGAATGTTACAATAATGAAAATGTTAAATCCAAAATATTATTGTGTTAAATAGCAAGAGTAAGTTGAGAGATATGTCTATATTAGTGAAATGGACGTTCAGGGCATGTCAAGAAATTATTCCTTCAGTAATCAACCTGTGAAATAGAGTCCCAAGAAGAGCAGTGGAGGTAAGAATCCTGGAATCTTTAAAGACATACAAAGAATTTGGTATGTTCTAAGATGGATGAATTAAGATTCTGAATTTGTAACTTTCTTGGAGGCGTATTCCGCTGTTATGGAATGTAACTTCTTAATGTAACTATTTCTGTTATCTTCAGAGCCTCAAACTTTCAGGGTTATTCAGATGCATTTTCTTTTTTTAAAGTTTATTCAACCCGTTTTTTAAAACCTGATTGAACTAATGACAGAAGGCAGGAGGACTGATGCATAGCCTGTTCTCAGACTGTCACTACCTCTTCTGTGGCTAGCCATCCAGATGTGCCAGCGTGTGTCATGATTAAATAATCATAGAAGCTCAGTAGGATCCAACTATTCAAAAGAATGGCATTTTTTCTTTTCTCATTTTCTTTTCTTTCTTCATCCTTCTTCACCGATTGTGGCATCAAGGAGCCCTAGCAAACCTGGAGTCACATCTTGCACAAAAAGAAATAGTTGTGGTTGTTAGAGCTCAGTCATCTCAGCTCCAGGACAGCACTGCAGGAGTTCCTCAGGGTACTGCCCAACCATCTTCAGCTGCTTCGTCAATGGCCTTCCCTCCATCATAAGGTCAGAAGGGGATATTTGCTGATGATTGCACAATGTTCAGCAGCATTCGTGACGACTCAGACACTGAAGCAGTCCATGCCCAAATGCAGCAAAACCTGGACAACATCTGGGCTTGGTCTGACAAGTGGCAAGTAACATTCGCACCACACAAGTGCCAGGCAATGACCATCTCCAACAAGAGAGAATCTAATCATTGCTCCTTGACATTCAATGGCATTACTATCGCTGAATCCGCCACTACCAACACCCAGGAGGTTACCATTGACCAGAAACTGAACTGGACTAGTCATATAAATACTGTGGCTACAAGAGCAGGGGTAAGAGGCTAGGAATCCTGAGGTGAGTAACTCACTTCCTGACCCCCAAAGCCTGTCCACAATCTACGAGGCACAAGCCAACAGTGTGACTCTCCCCTTGCCTGGATAAGTGCAGCTCCAACAACACTCAAGAAGCTTGACACCATCCAGGACAAAGCACCCTGCTTGATTGGCACCACATCCACAAACATTCACTCCCTCCACCACTGATGCACAGTAGCAGCAGTGTGTACCATCTACAAGATGCACTTCAGAAACTCACCAAGGCTCCTTAGCACCGTCCAAACCCACAACCACTACCATCTAGAAGGGCAAAGGGCAACAGATACATGGGAACACCACCACCTGGGAGTACCCCTCCAAGCTTCTGACCATCCTGACTTGGAAATGTATCATTGTTCCTTTATTGTCGCTGGGTCAAAATCCTGGAATTCCCTCCCTAACCGCACTGTGGGTCTGCCTACATCACATGAACCACAGTGATTCAAAAAGGCAGCTCACCACTACCTTCTCAAAGGCAATTACGGATGGGCAATAAATAGTGACCTAGCCAGCAATGCCCATATCCTTTGAATGAATTAAATAAAAACCTTTTCTCCTTTTTGGCATAGTGTTTTCTTTGTCTATCTTGTAGAATGCTACACAGATGAGGGACAGAGAAGGGGAAAGCAACTTAAACTAATACAGGCCTATTGTATTAAGGAGCCATCCATTACAACATGCCATTGTGCTTTTAAAGGTAGAGTGGTGAAGGAAAAGGGAGAGAGAGCATGATAACTGGAGCTGATATTACATCTTCAGAAACATGAATAAAAGTGAGTTTCAGTGATAATAGTGCACTGGAGTATATAGTCAGAAGAATAGAACATAATGCAATGTGCAGTAGTATGTGTAAAGCAATATTTCAGTCCTCTTAAGTTTTGTATTATTGGGACACTGATTTTGTGGAGCAGGGCAACAAAATTTGCCAGGGAATTGGGGCTGACGCTATGAGGAGGGAATAAAAAAATTGAGAATGTTTACAGTGGAGCAAAGGAGACTCGTAACAGATTTTCATCAAACTCTTTCAATGGAATCTTGGAAACTGGTAAACTGACAATTTTATATAGCCATGAATTCTGTATCCAGGATATAAGAACTCTACATGAAAAGATGGAATATGAGTTTGGGGTCAACTGCTTGACAGAGAATGGCACATGTGTAGAACAGACTGCCCTGAGAGATTGTAGGAGGGAAACAAATGGTATATTTTGGGCTTTGGGACCAGCCTGACAACCACAATGGCCTTTTCTGTTTCTTTTGCATAATCTATGATCCCATGCAATTTCATGCAAATCAGAGGCCCTGTGTTATCTGTAAGCATTCTATTGAGTTTGATTTGCAATGATGTGCATCTTTCTGTAACTAGTATCTTACAATGCTGTTTGTTTCTTTTTATTTGCAGAGATTGTTATTACGACAATTCCACCACGTGTCCAAGGTGCCCACGGCTGTCGATGAGAAGACAGTCTCATATTGGACCAACTCACCCTGACTGAGCCTAAGCCCAAATGAAGAATTGTCAACTGGGAAATTTGTAACGCTGATCATTTCATTTCCTGCCAGCTAACTAAGTTAAACCTTGTGGGAAGATAATGTAGATGTTAACGATGGAGTTGTTTAGTTCCATTAGTGGACCAAAAAATCTAGAATGAGGCATTGAGATTTGATTTGAATGAACATATTAAAAATTGTCCCTGATGTGGGAAGTCCAAGTACAAACTGTTGATGAAGGGCTAAAATGGCAGCTTCCCCAGTAAATCAAAGCAGCAAATTTTAGAAATTAAAATCTGACCATAATATCAAGAGTAGTGTACTTTTATACACATTCCTTCCTGAGCACTTTCTATTTAGAATGTATTTCCATTTTGTTATATGTTTAGTCCATCTCCATCTGATTGTAGAAACACTAACTAGGTATTTAAATGGATTCTAGGAATAGGATTGTGGCCTTGAGATGATTCATGAAGAGAAAGCTTGCAGCTATATAGTGCTTTGTCTTCATCCCAGGAATGTGTTAAAGCGTTAGTAATGCTGCCCTTTTTTTCTCACTGGCATCTGTCTAAACTTGGCAAAGGAGAAATTTCTACTCTAATAGTCTCCGCTCTGTTAAATCTACCTTCAAGATTAATGGAGCCGATGTTTAAATTAGCAAATAATTATAGATCTGGGCTTGTTACGTTTCAGATTCCATCATTTTCAAATCCTGATTCTTTGGTTCAGAACTAGAAACTGAACTGTGTGACAGGAAGGGGTGGAGAATAAGTGCACAATGGAATTGAACCATTTGGAAACAGAAAAACTGATGCTTTAGGAAGCCAGTGCCCCAGTATACGTGATAAAATGGAGGATCAAAATGCCTTGTAGTGATTGAGCACCAGTTTAAGAAATAATTAATTGTGTGCAGCAGTGGATAAATCAATAGTAGCAAGCTGACAGCAAGTGTCACTTTCACTTGTCATTCCAAAGACTGCTTTTTGTCAGTTATATGTCTTGACATCAAGAAAACCCATTACTGTGCTGTGTTTGAGTCTCCAAACCAAGCTACTAAAAAAATCTACACAACCAGTTGTTTCTGCTGATCTAAGGTATAGGGTTATAGCCCATTTATGTGAGCTTGGAGTTTGGCGGACCCTGATTATGCACAGGGGTGCTTTACGAACTGAAACCACACAGCTACTGGTGCGAAGTGCTGGTAAGCTTTCCATTGTTTGTCCAGCCAGAACCACCTGTAAGGGCATGTTATTTAAACCTGAGTTAGAAGAATCTAGTTTCCAGTGATAGGTCCAGCCCTCCAAGGCCTATTAGTGAGCCAGGGCTGGTTGGTCAATCAATAAGACTATCTTTCAATGCTACAAGTCTGCCTGGCGCAGATATGGATTGACTGAGTTTGGCGGATTGCTATAGTAATTTGATGTGAAATGGACACCTGGATTTTAAGTTCAGTCTTGTTGAAAATAATAAACTAGTAATCGTTTTGTTAAACAGAATACCTTGATGTTGGACCAGTTGCATTTTTAAAGAGAATAAAATAACTAATGTAATACATGCTATATTGTAATTCCCAATGGAATTTGCTAGTCTAGTGAAAAACTGTACCATATTAATCACAGCTGAGCATTCAGAATTCCACTTTAGATCATCTGTTTCTTTTTGGGACGCAGCTTTTTGGAAGTTTGTACTGGCAGTCAACCAGGGACCATGATGATCATCCTAGTATTTACCCCTTTCTTGCATTTTTCACTAGCATTCTTTTGCCCAAGCTAAGGTTCTGGTTATTCAATAGGAAAAAGGAATGTCAAATAATAAGCAATGATTTGGCTTAACATGCCTGATGAAATGTAATAACAATCAGCTCAAAAACGATGACTCTTCCACCATTTACATTGACTTTGACAATCTGATGTGGGATTAGGGGTGAAAATACACTTATTGTTACATTGTGTTAGAGGTTGATAGTTCAGTCTGATGCTTTCTTTTGAATAGTTAATTAGTGGTCTGTAATGCAGTTTGGTTTGTAGATAATTTCTGAGGAATTATGCAGATATCAACACAGGACAAGATCAAAAGGAAAATAGAAATACCTTTTGACTCAGCGTAAAAAGATTGTTATGGTTTGTA
This sequence comes from Cetorhinus maximus, assembly GCF_964194155.1. NCBI lineage: Eukaryota > Metazoa > Chordata > Chondrichthyes > Lamniformes > Cetorhinidae > Cetorhinus > Cetorhinus maximus. Next base: position 127,221,932 of record NC_135884.1, read on the forward strand.
TTCCCTTTTGTGGTCTATTGTGACTTTCTTGATTGTTGTAAGACTATCACAATGGAGGGAAGGGAGAGGAAGTAATAGATGCACTATTAGATCTCTCTTACCTTGATTTGCTGGTTTTTCCCCCCATTCTCGATCAACTCTGAAGTAAAATATAACTAAATACTGTACAGTCGTTTGCATTCTTACCACCAGTACTATACAAAGAATCATGCTGCTAATCAAAATTTTTGTATCAAAAAGCTGAATTTTGTAGCACTAAACATTGTTATGCACTTTTTTTTTGAAAATGTTTAAATTCCTATGCATTACTATTCAATATCCTCCTAAAGTAGTTGTGCATTCACTATTTTATTCATCTCTTTAAAAATCATCTGTCTTTTTAAAATTCAAATATAACTTGTAGTCAACAGAAGCCAATCTGACAACTGGCCTTTGGAAGGTACATGCACCATGTCTATGGCGTTTTGCTCTTCATAAAATCAGACCAAAAGTTGTTCAATTTAACCCTTTTACTAAAGATTATCCATGTGAAAATATTTCCATTAAATAAATGCAGACCAGTGAACATTAATGTAAAACATTGATTCTGGTTCCGTATTGTTCTTCCACTTCGGCATTGAAATGATTGTGGATCAATACAGAAAATGCTGGTATGCACCAGCTGGTTGATCAGCCTTTGAAAGAGAAAACATAGTCTAAGATTTGAAGGTAATTATCAGCAGAAAATATTGTAAATGCTTGCAGGCTAGACAAGATCTGTGGAAAATTCTCAAAGGTTAGGTTTATGTTTTAGATCTATGAATCTTCCTTTGTAGGGTTATGATGAAAAGTCATAGATGTGAAACATTGGGCATGATAAAAGATCAAAGGCCTGAAATGTTGCTCTAACCTTTTTTCTTTCTCCAGAGATGTTGCCTAACCTGTTCAGTGATTCCTGTATTTTCTGTTTTTATTTCAGATTTCTAGCATCTTCAGTACTTTTCATTTTATTCTTGGGTTCATTCTTAGGTTAATATATTGAGTGTAAGGTGATTGAGGCATTTTTTTTTCAAAGGCCGACCAACCTGCTGCATGTATCCGCCACTTGCATAATTTTAAAATAGAAAAACAACAGAGGTACTTGTTTTAAATTTGACCAAAAAAGTGTGATTGGTAATGTACCTACAGTAGTGGTATAAGTACTTTTCATACAATGAATAGTTTATTTCTTTGCACAGGTGCTTTTAAAACATCACCACTTGAAACATATTAGAAACTCAAATTTATTTTTCCCCTTGTTAGAAAATGATGACAGGGAGGTTCTTGGCATAATTGTTAATTACATATTTGTGTGTATATAAACTACCAGGGATTTTATAATGGAATTATATATATAATTATATATATGTGTGTATTATATATAATTATATATAGTTATAATGTAATTTAATTTGCATATGAATAATCAAAAAAGAATACTTGTATACTGTCCACTAAAGTCATCTCTTGACATCTTGTGCTGTTCCTTCTCAAATATGCCTATGGTGCTTAAATTACATTAGTGACCATTTATTGTAATGTGTAGAATAAATATTTAATAAATTATGTTTCAAAGTTTGTTCGTTTCCTTCATTGAACTTCTATTCAAAATTTTGAGCAGTTCTTTATTATCTAATCTAAATGAAAACTGAAATGTTTGACCACAGCATAATTGTGATTGTTTATAACCTCAGTATTAGTGACTGTCTAAATAACTTGGGTGTACTTCCAAACTCTCCTGGGGATATGGTTGGCCTAACATGATTTCTTGGTTAAAGTATCGCAATATGCAGGAATCTGTATTTCTTGATATGAATCATGACAACTTAGAGTAAGCAAGCATGAAGACATCAGCTGGTCATTGAGTGCAGCTAGGCACAGTTGTGAACTTGGGAATTTGGTGAGTGAGGGAATTTGATGCAGTGAGGGAGGGGGTGCTGTTCACATGAAGTAGCCACCTTAACTTTGAGTTTAAAAGTGTGTGGAGAGTGGTGGATTAGTTTAAAAAAGCTAGGGGGCTCAGTCTGTGGATTGGCTGCACTCTGAGAAAGATCAATGTGTAACATCGTAGGGTAACAGGTAAGTCGTTGGTGAGTATTTTGCTCATTTATCTTTCAAAACTCATGTAATTTATTTTAGTATTAAATTTTCTAGCAGTAGTAAAGCTTATTGGGAGTAGTAGGATTTAATTATAAATGAATTAAGAAAATAAATTAATTAACACACAAAAGTTGGCAAGGCTGATGATGTGTTGTGACTGCAGAATATGGGAGGTCAAGGACGCTGTGATCCAGGGCAAACATGTTTGTATTAAGTGTCTGCGTCTTGAGGATCTTTGGCTCAGTCATTGAGCTGGGGGCCAAGCTGCAGACAATGCAATGCCTCAGGGAGGGGGAACGTTACTGGGACACTTTGTTCCAGGAGGCAGTCGCATCCCTCAGGATAGGGTCTTCTGATTTAGTCAATGGCCAGGGACAGGAGGGTGTGACTGAGTGAGGCAGGTAAGGGGATCAAGAAGGTAGAAGTAGAGGAAACTCAGCCCTTGCAATTGTCCAACAGGTTTGAGGTTCTTGCAGCTTGTGGGGATGAAAGCAGGGTTTGTTGGGTGGATGAGCTAACTGACCACAGCACCATGGTACAGGAAACCATTCAAGCAGGAAGGTTTATAGGAATGTAGTGGTAGTAGGGGACAATATAGTCAGGGGATTGACACAGATCTCTGCTGTTGAGAGTGAGAGTCCAGAACGCTGTTGCCTGCCCAATGTCAGGGTTTGGGACATCTGCTTGGGGCTGGAGAGAAACTTTCAGTGGAAGGGGGAGAATCCAGTTGTTGTGGTCCAGGTAGGTACCAGTGACATAGATAAGGACTAGGAGAGATGTTCTGCTTAGGGTGTATGAGCAGTAGGGGCTAAATGAAAAAGCAGAACCTCAAAGGTGGTAATCTCTGGATTATTACCTGAGTCACAAGCAAATTGGCATATCTAAATACGATTTGGGAGTTGAATGTGTGGCTCAAAGATTGGTGTGGGAGAAATAGATTTTGATTCATGGGCACTGGCACCAGTGCTGGGGAAAGTAGAAGCTGTACCATTGGGATGGCCTTCATCTGAATCATTCTGGAATCATTGTTATGGCAAGTCGTGTACTGAGCGTGGTAGAGGGGGCTCTAAACTAATTTGTGGGGTGAGGGAAGATGTGATAAAGAGGAGAGGACAAGACAGAACAGGGTAACAATAAGAAAAATGCTAATCAGAGCATGACAGGAGGGGACAGTGTACAAACTTGTGTGTCAGCAGGTAAGGCTAGAGGTTGCGAAAATAGTGAAAAGACAGAACTAAAGGCTCTATCTGAATGCACATAGCATTCACGACAAAACGGATGAATTGACAGCTCAAATATAAATAAATATGTATGGCCTGATGGTCATTACTGAGACATGGCTGCAAGATGACAAAGGCTGGGACCTGAATATTCGAGGCTATATGACATTTCAGAAGGACAGGAAGCTAGGAAAAGGTGGAGGAGTAGCTCTGTTAATTAAGAATGTGCATTAGAGAGAGATGACCTTAGTTCTAAAGATCAAGATGTGGAATCAGTTTGGATAGAGAAAAACAGTAAAGGTAGAAATTCACTTGTGGGAGTAATTTGTAGGCCCCTTAACAGTAACCACACTGGTAGGACAGGGTATACAGTTAGAAAGGTACAGCAATAATCATGGGTGATTTTAATCTGCATATAGATTGGACAAATCAGATTGGCAAAGATACCAGGGAAGATGAGTTCATAGTGTTTTCGGGACAGTTTCTTCGAGCAGCATGTTCTAGAGCCAACCAGAGAGCAGGTTATTCTAGATCTAGTAATGTGCAACAAGGCAGGATTAACTAATGGCCTCATAGTGAAGGCACTCCTAAGTAGCAGTGATCATAACCTGATTGAATTTTGCATTCTGTTTGAGGGAGAGAAGAGCGGGTCTAAGACTAACGTTTTAAACTTAAATAAGGGCAGCTATGAGGGTATGAAGACCGAGCTGGCTATGGTGAACTGGGAAATCAGATTAAGGGATAGGTCAGTAGAGCTGCAATGGCAGATACTTAAGGTATTTCTTAACATTAAAAGATACATTCCACTGAGAAAATCTCTAGGGATAGAATACAGTCTGTGGCTAACTAAGGCAGTTAACGATAATGTCAAATTAAAAGAAAAAGCACATAATTCTGTGAAAATTAGTGACAGGTCAGAAGGTTAGACAGAATATAAATAAACAGCAAATAATAACTAGAGGGAGAAATTAGAGTACAAGAGCTAGCTAGAAATATAAGAACAGATCGAGATAAAGAGAACCTGAGGAATTAATTGAAAATAAGGAAATGAATTGAGCAGATGTTTTATCTGTCTTCACTGTAGGGGATACATATAACATCCAGAAATAATTGTGAATTAAGAGGTGAAAAGGAGGGAGAAACCTAAAACAGTTCTAATCACCAGGAAAAGGGTACTGATTAAAAAAAAATATATTGAACTAAACGTTGACTACTTCATTCCATGGTCTTAAAAGAAGTGACTGCTGAGATAGTAGATGGCTGGTTATAATTTTCCAAAATTCCTTCATACATTCATGGGATGCGGGTGTCGCTGCCTGGCATTATTGCCTGTCCCTAATTGCCCTTGTTCAGAGGGCGTTAAAGTCAACGACTGCTGTGGGTTTAGAGTCACATGTAGGCCAGACCAGGGAAGGACAGCAGGTTTCCTTCCTTAAAGGACATTAGTGAACTAGATGGGTTTTTTACAACAATCGGCAATGGTTTCATGGTCATCATTAGACTTTTAATTCCAGATTTTTATTGAATTCAAATTTCACCATGGTGGGATTCAAACCCAGCTCCCCTAAGCATTACTCTGGGTCTTTGGAATACTAGTCTGGTGACAATACCGCTAGCTAAATTTGTTGATGACACAAGGATAGGTAGGAAAGCAAGTTGTGAAGAGGACATGAGTCTGTAAAGGGGTATAAATGGGCTAAGTGAGTGGGCAAAACTATGGCAGATGGTGTCTACTGTGGGAAAATGTGAATTTGTCCATTTTGGCAGGAAGAATAGAAAAGCAGTATATTTAAATGGAGAGATTGCAGAACTCTAAGATACAGAGGAATCTGGTGTCCTTGTACATGAATCTCAAAGTTACTAAGCAGGTACAGCAAGTCATTAGGAAAGCAAATGGAATATAGTCATTTATTGCAAGGGGAATGGAATATTTAAAAAAAAGGGATGTTTTGCTACAGTTGTACAGGACATTGGTGAGACCGCATCTCGAGTACTGTGTGTAGTTTTGGTCTCATTTAAGGAAGGGATATGATTGTAAATAGAAGCAGTTCAGAGAAGGTTCACTCAACTGGTATTTGGGGTGGGGTTTTATGTAATGAGGAAAGATTGAACAGGCTGGGGCTATTCACATTAGAATTTAGAAGAGTGAGAGGCGATCTAATTGAAACATCTAAGGTCCTAGGGGGACTTGACAGGGTGGATGCTGAGGGGTTGTTTCCCCTTGTAGAAGGGACTAGCACTAGGGGACACAGTTTAAAAATATGGGGTCTCACATTTAAGATGGAGATGAGGAGAATTTTTTTCTGAGGCTCATGAGTCTGTGGAACTCCCTTCAAGACTGGTGAGGCAGGGCCGTTGAATTTTTTTGAGGAAGAGGTAGGTGGATTTTTGACTAACAAGGGAGTCAAAGGGTATTGAGGATAGGTGGGAAAGAGGAGTTGAGGCCACAATCAGATCGGCCATGATCTTATCAAATGGCGGAGCAGGCTTGAGGGGCCAAACAGCCTACTCTTGCTAATTTGTATGTTTGTACGTTAACTTGCACTTGCGTAGCATCTTTAACAGGGAAAAAGATGGCCAAAGGCACTTCTCAGAAATCTATGGAAATAAACGGACACTAAGCCTATGAAGAAGAAATTAAAGGGTATGTAAGATGGGTATCTTTAAAGGAGAGGGATGTGGGCATTTGAAAGGCAAAAAGGAGGGATTTGTTGCCAATGGCTAATGATACAACAACGATTTAAATTTGTGGTTTGTTTTTAACATGGTAAGAAGCCCACAACGCTTCACAGGAGCGATTATCAAACAAAATTTGACACAAACTTGAAAGAAATATTCGGGCAGGTGACCAGATGTTTGTTCAAAGAGCTAGGTTTTAAGGATCGTCTTAAAGGAGGAGACAGGGTTACAGTGGAAATTCCAAAGGATGGGGCCTTGGCAGCTGAAGGCACGATGATTAATGGTGGAGCAAATTCAGGAATGCTGAAGAGGTCAGGTTTGGAGGAGCACAGCGATCTTTGTGCAGGTTACAGAAACGGTGAAGTTGGGCCATGGAGGGATTTTAAAATCAAGATGTTAGCAAATGAGGAACTTGTGTAGGTCAGCATGCATAGGAGCAGTGGTTAAATGGGACTTGGTGTGAGTTATGGTACAGGCAGCAGAGTTTTGGAGGCTGTGAAATGGAGGGCCGGTCAGGAGTGCATTGGAATAGTCAAGTCTGCAAGTAACAAAGGCATGGATGAGGGTTTTGGCAGCAGGCAAGCTGATGTGGGTGGTGATAGTGAGGTGGAAATAGGTGGTCCTGGTGTTGGAAAGGAATACATCCAGACGCTTGGCTCAGGATCAAATAGAATAACAAGATTGAAAGCAGTCTGGCTCAGCCTCGGAATACCATGGAATGATGTTTGTGGGGGGGGGGGATCAAAGACGGTGGCTTCAGTTTTTCCAATATTTAATTGGAAGAAATTCTGCTCATCCAATACTAGAGGTCAGACAATAGCATGATAAGACCACCAGTGCTGGAGAATGCACGAGAGTGGGAGGGGCGGTTGCAGCATTCGAGGGGAAATCCAAGATAGGGAGGGATGAGACAATGGATGAATTTAAGCACAAGATGAAAATTGTAAATTTTAGTAACTGGAGGATCAGGAGCCAATGTAGATTAGCAAAGGCAGGAGTGATTGGTGGAGTTTTCCTTGGAAAGGAACAGAGGTGACAGTTTTCCCATTTCCACCCCCGGCCTTGAGTGAGCACATGGGATTGGGGTAGTGTTTTGAGATGGATAGAAAACTGGTTGGCAGACAGAAAACAAGAGTAGGGATAAACGGGGCTTTCTCCGAATGGTAGGCAGCGACTAGTGGGGTACTGCAGGGATCCGTGCTGGGACCCCAGCTATTCACAATATATATTAATGATTTCGATGAAGGAACTAAATGTAATATCTCCAAATTTGCAGATGACACAAAGCTGGGTGGGAGGGTGAGCTGTGAGGAGGATGCAGAGATGCTTCAGTGTGATTTGGACAAGCTGAGTGAGTGGGCAAATGCATGGCAGATGCAGCATAATGTGGATAAATGTGAAGTTATCCACTTTGGTAGCAAAAACAGGAAGGCAGATTATTATCTGAATGACTATAAATTGAGAGGGGGGAATGTGCAATGAGGCCTGGGTGTCCTTGTACACCAGTCACTGAAGGTAAGCACGCAGGTGCAGCAGGTGGTAAAAAAGGCAAATGGTATGTTGGCCTTCATAGTGAGAGGATTCGAAACAGGAGCAGGGATGCCTTGCTGCATTTATACAGGGCCTTGATGAGACCACACCTGGAATATTGTGTACAGTTTTGGTCTCCTTATCTAAGGAAGGATGTTCTTGCTATAGAGGGAGTGCCGCGAAGGTTTACCAGACTGATTCCTGGGATGGCGGGACTGACATATGAGGAGAGATTAAGTCGGTTAGGATTATATTTGCTGGAGTTCAGAAGAATGAGAGGGGGGTGGAATCTCATAGAAACCTATAAAATTCTAACAGGACTAGAAAGGGTAGATGCAGGAACGATGCTCCTGATGGTGGGGGAGTCCAGAACCAGGGAGGTCACAGTCTGAGGATACGGGGTAGACCATTTAGGACTGAGATGAGGAGAAATTTCTTCAGAGAGTGGTGAGCCTGTTGAATTCGCTACCACAGAAAGTAGTTGAGGCCAAAACATTGTATGTTTTCAAGAAGGAGTTCGATATAGCTCTTGGGGCGAAAGGGATCAAAAAATATGGGGATAAAGTGGGAGCAGGATATTGAGTTGGATGATCAGCCATGATCAAAGTGAATGGCCTATTCCTATTTTCTATGTTTCTGTGAGTTAGGGACGGGTTACATAGAATATACGGTACTGAAACAGGCCATTCCATCCAGCCAGTCCATGATGGTGTTAGTGTTCCACATGAATATCCTTGCTCATCTCACTCTATTAATATAATCCTCAATTTCCTTCTCATATGCTTATTTAGCCTTCCCTTAAATGTAGTACTTAAATATACTACTTACCTCAACTTCCCTGAGCTCCAAATTCTCACCACTCTTTGGGTAAAAAGTGGAAACACTCCTTGGGCTAGAAATGTGTGTGGCCTGGTTTTTGAGAATGGGGGATTGTGATTTATGAACTGCCTGCACCAGCAAGTCAAACTTGGTGTACCCACCTCATCTGCGTGATTGTGTGGCCGAGCGGGTCCCACTCTGCCAGCTGCTCCTGAACTCAGTCAGGGCGTGTATCAGCTTTGTGCTTTTCTTAAAGGCAGGCTGTCCCCATTAAAGAGAAGCTGCTGAACTGAAGGCTATTGAGGCATCATTTGGAAGAGTGAAGCCGATGGAAAATGGTGCTGTAGGCAAGGGCGAGAACTCCCAGTATTAAGTGTTTGCTGCCTTTTGTCCAGGAGGGAGCCAGATTGCTCTGGGTCCAGAAGATCCTCATACACCAGGCCTCTGAAGGGAGTGGGAGCAAATGGCCACAGTGGTGGATGCCCAGAGTCTGACCCTGAGGATATGGACAGTGCTGAAAAAAAGCTAATGACCTCACAGGTGTTCAAGGTGAGTGGATGCATAGTCACATTACACCTTATACATGCCACAACGCTAACCTCACCGATCAATTCACCACATCCCATCACTCATTGAGCAACGCTCCCTTACACTCGGGACTTAACTAACATTCAGATACTCCATCTCATCCATTCACACGTTTTGGTGATGGCAACACAGACACCTCTTGCCATCTCTACAGACCTGCATCTATGCAGGCACATCACCCACAAACTCCACAGCACAATCGTTGATATTCTGTCCTCTCTCTTGCCCATAATGGTAAGAAGACCCAGAAAACCTGTGGAGATCGCCATGACTTCATCCTCTCAGCCCCCTCAAGGAGATGGTGCTCCAAATCATGGTCTGAAAATAATACAGCCTGTGGCATCTAATGTTACTGAGCCATTTAGGATGATGCATCCTATGCCCCTTCTCAATTCTCTCCTCACCCCCATCCTAAGATGTGGCAGTAGGTGAAAGCTGCAGATGGTGAGTCCATGGAATTCCTGCTTTCCTCTCTCCTCTCCAAACCTCTCCTTTTGCCTTTATTTTTTCAGTTACCCATGAATTGTCACTTGGACAGCCTCAACATTGACTGGAAGAAGAGTAGCCCCATGGCAGTGATGAGGTATCTACGTTTCAACTGACGCTCACTACCACCAGATACTCGCACTGTTTGAATGTGAGGGTTTTCTAGTATCAGGATCTGCGCATGGTAAATCACTAGTCTTGAGTGGGCTGCAACCAGGCCAGAGAAAAGGGGTGGCTCATGTACCAGCTCCTCAGAGGGTGAACTCGTAGACTAGTTCTGCTATGGGGAAATCAGGTGAGGACTTCAATGGAGTGGCTTTCAGGAGAATGCTGATGAACATGCACACCAAGATGTTTAGTGCATTAGAAGTCCTGCCAGGCCGCTTTCTGTCACTGCCGAGGAGAAGGCAACTCCAAAATGTCGTCGGGCATCGTGCAGGTCTTGAAATACATCTTTTCCACCATGGAAGCGGTGGCTAACTCCATGACAGCACTACCAGACCCAACTATGATGGAGCATCTGGTGGCCACTGTTTTAGCTTTTGCTGCAGCATAGGTGGAAGCCAGTCAACATCTCAGTACTGCAGTGAGAGCTCAAATGAAGATAATTAGATCTATGCGTGCTGCCATGCTGGCTCAGACTGCTGCCATCATTGATGCAGATCTCCGAGCTCAAAAGGACATGCAAGGTTTCACAGCAGTCCAATCTATGATTGCTGAGGTGCTGCACAATGGAGGACAAAACTTCTGTCCTCTCGCCACTGCCACTCCACAGTGTCCTTGCTGGTACCGCTCAGCCCAGACTGCTGCTGCCTAGACAAGGTGGTGCTGCCTGAAGCCGGGCCCTCAAGGTCCAGAACTGCTTGAAGTCATCCTGCAAGCCCATCTGCAGTCTTCCCCAGTGAAAGTCAATAGCCTTCCACCAGCTATTCTGTCGGCTCGGGGTTGCACTACATAGCGGCTTAAGACAGATAAGGGCACCTGCAAGACAGGCACGAAAGGATTGCACAAGGGCAAGTTTTTGTTTGTACAGCTGGATGCGTCATTGGACAAAGATGATTTGTGAAGGTTTTTTTTGGTGGCTTTCATTCCTGGATGTTGGTCGGGGTGGGGGGAGTTGTAATAGGAAACCTAAAATAGATGTGATGGTGGGGAATGGTGGATCCATGTTGGAATGGGGAAATTGTTTCAGTGAGATTGGAGCCTTACATGTGAAGAATAGTTCTGGAGAGCTGCATGAGCCTTTCCAGAAGGAGAACTCTAAATTTGACGATGCTGAAAGATATAGAGACCTGATGAGGAAGGAACTTGCACATGTTCATGATGTGCTCGCAAATGTGCTTGCTTTATATTCAGTGTCCTTCATGTAAGTTCCTCTTTTTTGGAGAATCTGCATGAACTCAGATAATAATCTTATTTAGGAACTGAGGGGTAAATGGGGAAAAACTTTTGAATATTGAGATCTATGCTGTGTAATAAACCTGAATGCTCATTCGAGAATTCTTAAAAATGAAGGAGCAAAGATGAGAACTGTAAAGTCATCAATGAATTTTGTGCTTTAACCTTCATCTTGAAATGATAGATCTTTAAAAATCACCTTCAGCAATCCACAGGGTGGTTAATCTGTAATATTAAATGTATCCTACTTGTACAGAGGATTGACTACACTAGCACATGGTGGCCTTTGATTTATATCCACAGATGCTAACCGAAGCTGACCCAGCATCCTCATTAATAAACTGTTAGAAACTTAATAATCTATTAGAAATCAAACCACTTCAGCAAGTCATTCAGGAATAGGAACCTGACCGATACATCATAGCTCAGAGGGTAGGCAGGTTCTCTGGTTTCAGACCATTTGGATGCTACATTACGGACAAGTGTGGAGATCGTGATAGTTACCAAGTAGTGATTTGAATTCCTCAGTGGGGAAAGGAGAATACCAGTATTTCTTCATCCTATCCCTCTGAAGACTCAATCTCCATAAATCAAGACTTCCTGATGGCATTTAGAAAATCAGGCTCTCTATGGCACGTCATACAATTGAATCTATACCTTTTGCTTTTTGATATACATGGTATTGATGCATCAGTTCACTATATTCTAGCTATCTAATCACTTATTTCATAATATAAACATAAACTGATGCTATCTTGTTAACTGCAAATACTTTCCCACCACATCATGAATCTTCAATATCCTTCATATTCATGATTTCTCAAGATTATTCTAATATTTTCCTGCATAACAGTGACTGCACTTAAAAAAGTAACTCAATGTACGTGAAGTACTTTGGGACATTAGGAGAAATTACAATGTAGTATCAAAATGAAGGTTATTTTTGATTATAGTGTTAGGTCTTCTGGATCAATTGTTAAACTAAAACACCGCCTGTCTGTTCAGGGGTATATTAGTCGAAGAAGCAGGGAGTTTTCCCAGTATCTGGGTCAATATTTAATCTTCCAGCATTGCTAAAACAGATTGACTAAATTCTGGTCACAGACTTTTTAAAATTCATTTATGGGATGTAGGCGTCATTGGCTGGGCCAGCATTTATTGCCCATCCCTAATTGCCCTTGAGAAGGTGGTGGTGAGCTGCCCCCTTGAACTGCTGCGGTCCATGTGGTGTAGGAACACCCACGGTGCTGTTAGGGAGGGAGTTCCAGGATTGACCCAGCGTTGATTCTGTTTCTCTCTCTCTCCACAGATGCTGCCCAGACTTGCTGGGTATTTTCAGCATTTCCTGCCTTCATTTCAGATTTTCAGTTTTTTTTGCTTTTGTTTCATTTGAACAAATTTGCAGTTTGTTGGACTTTGCTGTCCGCAGAAGTGATTGATGTTTGCCTTTTCTTCAAAAAAATCTTAACTCCTTGAAATTGCAGCCCCCCAGACGGTCGCAGCAATGAGTGCGGGCGGGTTTCAATGAATGAACAAAAACAGAATTACCTGGAAAAACTCAGCAGGTCTGGCAGCATCGATGGAGAAGAAAAGAGTCGACGTTTCGAGTCCACATGACCCTTCAACAGAACTGAGTATAGTTAGGAGAGTGGTGAAATATAAGCTGGTTTAAGGTGGGGGGCGGGGGGAGTGAAGTTGAGGGTGGGGTGGTTGTAGGGACAAGCAAGCAGTGATAGGAGCAGATAATCAAAAGATGACACAGACAAAAGGATCAAAGAGGTGTTGAAGGTGGTGATATTATCTAAGAAAAGTGCTAATTAAGAATGGATGGCAGGACACTCAAGGTACAGCTCTAGTGGGGGTGGGGTGGAAAGACTGACAAGGTATTAGTTGTAGATTTAAAAATAATGGAAATAGGTGGGAAGAGAAAAATCTATATAAATTATTGAAAAAAACAAAAGGGAGGGGGAAGAAACGGGGTGGGGATGGGGGGGAGGGAGTTTAAGATCTAAAGTTGTTGAATTCAATATTCAGCCCAGAAGGCTGTAAAGTGCCTAGTCGGAAGATGAGGTGCTGTTCCTCCAGTTTGCGTTGGGCTTCACTGGAACAATGCAGCAAGCCAAGGACAGACATGTGGGCAAGAGAGCTGGGTGGAGTGTTAAAATGGCAAGCGACAGGGAGGTTTGGGTCTTTCTTGCGGACAGACCGCAGGTGTTCCGCAAAGCGGTCGCCCAGTTTGCGTTTGGTCTCTCCAATGTAGAGGAGACTGCATTGGGAGCAACGAATGCAGTAGACTAAGTTAGGGGAAATGCAAGTGAAATGCTGCTTTCACTTGAAAGGAGTGTTTGGGCCCTTGGACGGTGAGGAGAGAGGAAGTGAAGGGGCAGGTGTTGCATCTTCTGCGTGGGCATGGGGAGGTGCCATAGGTGGGGGTTGAGGAGTAGGGGGTGATGGAGGAGTGGACCAGGGTGTCCCGGAGGGAACGATCCCTACGGAATGCCTCCAGGGGAGGGGGGTGAAGGGAAGATGTGTTTGGTGGTGGCATCATGCGGAAATGGCGGAGGATGATCCTTTGAATGCGGAGGCTGGTGGGGTGATAAGTGAGGACAAGGGGGACCCTATCATGTTTCTGGGAGGGAGGAGAAGGCGTGAGGGAGGATGCGCGGGATATGGGCTGCTGTCGTCATCGGAACTTCAGTGGCGGAACGCGTAGGCTGACGGGACGTTGTTCCGCCCGGAGCGCATTAATTGGAGGGCTGGGGACATCATTCGGTGTTGCGGTTGTCATTGCGCTTTCCAGTGTTTAAAATATAAGCTTTACAGAGGAGGGGGGAAGTTAAGGATGGGCAGTTTGTCCGTTCACATCTGAGTAAATCGGGTTTATTTTATTGTTGGAGCTGGCGGAGTGTGGATTAAAGCCGTGAGCGGAGAGAGGGGAGACCGGGGCCATGGCGCTCGCCTTCAGGCTGCAGCTGAGCGGCTGCCGGCGACTCTTCACCCGGGCCCGTGGACTGTGGCCGGGGCAGCGCGGCTGCTGCCGCCGGGTGAGATGGGGGGACCACCTGGTGTGATCTCGGAGGGCGAACTTGTCCCAGAGGCGCTTCGCAGAGGAATTATATCACAAACCACATGACCTCGAGCCACATAAGAGAACAGGGCGGACCAACTGTTATGAAATCGAATGAGAGGCAATGGGGGTGGTTTGAAGGAGAAGAAAAATCAGAGTTATGAGAATTTTATATCCGACCTAACGCAGATGTTTGATGGGCCACGGAACTTACTTAATTAGTTCTGCTGGCCGACTCTCAGTGCCCCTCAAATCACTCAACTAGGACCGCCAGGCTCAGTCTCACACAGGTTGTCCTTGAAATACGGAATTTAAGGCACCTGGGACAAACAGTCAAAATAAGGCGAAATCCCTTAAAATGCGGGTCAGTTGGCCCCCTTGTTAAGGAGATAGTAGGGCAGGAGACCAAAACCTTCGCCGAAGAGGCGTGTTTTAAGGGGGAAAGAGAGAGAAGTGGAAAGATTTAGGGAGGAGATTCCAGAGCTTGGGGGTCTAGGTAGCTGAAGCCACGGCTGCCAATGGTGCAGCAAGAGGTCAGAATTAGAGGAGTGGGATTGCAGATATCCAGAGGTTTGTGGGGCTGGAGAAAGTTACAGAGATGGGGGCGGGGGGGGGGGGTGCGAGGCCATTGTGCATTTTGAAAGCAAGGAAGATCGTTTTAAAGTCAAGGCTTTGCTCGACTGGGAGCCACTGTAGATCAGCGAGTACAGGGTTGTTAGGTGAACAAGGTTTTGTGTGAGTTAAGCCACAAGCAGTAGGGTTTTGGATGAGTTGAAGTTGATCGGTGCGAGATATGAGGCCTACCAAGAGAGCATTTGAACAATCTGCAGTTAACAAAGGCATAGATGAGGCAGTGGCAGAGAGGGGCATTGTTACAGAGCAAGGAATCGGTGATCCTAGTGATGGAGAGTATAGGGAGTTGGAAGCTCAGCATCATATGGAGTGACAAGGATGTGAACAGTCTGGTGTAGCCGCAGACAGTGGCTAGGGAACCAGCAGTTTGTAATGGGGAATGAATACTGTGGCTTTAGTCTTCCCAATATTTAATTGAAAGCAATTTCTGCCCATCGAACATAATCTCAGACAAGCAGCATGACAAATCAGAAGCAGTGGAGGAGTCTGGAAAGCTGGTGATGAAGTAGAGCTGGTGTCACAGCCTACATGTGGAACCTGACCTGTTTTCAGATGATGTTGAGGGACAGCACTTAGATATGTAAGAGACCAAGCATAGTTCATTTTGGGAGTCCAGAGACAGTGGTGTGGGAACATGAAGAGAAGCCATTGCAGATGATTCTCTGGCAATGATTGGATGGATAATGGAGCAGGTGAGTGCAGTCACACTGGCTGGACATCAGAGGTATTGGAGGAGGATGGTGTGTCAACCATGTTGAAGTCTGCAGCCAGGTCAAGAAGGGTGAAGAGGGATAGTTTACCATGGTCACAGTCACACGGGGTGTCATTTGTGACTCTGAGGGCTGTTTCAGTGCTGTGGCAGGGGTAGAAACCTGATAGAAGGGGTTCAGAAATGCAGTTGCAGGAAGAGTGGGCACAGATTTGGGAGATGACAAGATGTTCAAGAATTTTATGCAGTGGTAGGTTGTTGGGACAGTGGAGTCATTTTAAGGAGGGGACTGGTGACAATAGATTTGAAGGACAGTGCCTTTGGAGAGTGAGCCATTAACAATATCAGCTAATGTGGGAGCCAGGAAGGCATGTTGGATGATAAGCAATTTGGTGGGTATGGGATCAAAGCAGGAGATGGGTCTCCTGGTCAAGATGAGCTTGGAGAGGGCTTTTGGGGAGATGGTGAAAATTTCAGGATGAACAAGCAGATTATCTTAAACCTGCCCGTTAGCTACTGCTTCTACTGGAAAAGTAGGAGTGCTTAAGTCTTAATAGTTTGGGAAATATAATGATGTAACTACTTTAAAATAATTCCCACATTTTTCCATTTAGAGACTGTTAAATCAAGCAGCTCCTGAGTCAGAAGATTATCAGTTCAAGTCCCACTCCAGAGACTTGAGTGCATAATCTAATTAAACGTTTCTGTGCAGTACTGTTGGATGTTCCTCCTTTGAAAGAGACATCAAATCGAGGTTCTGTCTGCTTTCCCATCGCACCATTTGAAGAAGAGCAGGGGAGTTCTCACTGGTGCCCTGGCCAATGTTCATCCCTCAATGAACATCATATTCTAGTCATGATCTCTTTGCTGATAGTGTGAATTTGCTGTGCACAAATTGGCTGCCAGGTTTCCCACATTACAACAGTGACTACACTATATTGTTGTTCTTAATTTTTAATACCCAATCTACTTTCAACACAAGAAGTTTTCTGTAAATTAGCCCATGAAACTAAAGCTTATTAGATACAACTTGCTGTGGTTTGCAGTGGATTTTGCTGGGAATGATTTAATCCCTGTCTATTCAAATAAATGCTTAGTGCGTCATATTTTTAATATCGTAAATAGTTTCAAATTTTGCTTTAACCAGCCTTGGGACAAGACCCTTTTCCCAAATTAGCTATTTAATAAATCTGTTAGAAAACTATCATATTTTGTTGCTGACAGGGAGGAATCGCTATGCTGAGTATAATTGTTATTTTTTCTGAATCCAGTATATCAGACCATGTATTGACAGAAGTTCAGGATATCAAGAAAATATGTTGACTTTTAGATTGCTCACTTCAAAACAACCAAAAGGTAAGTGTAAACGAATCCATTTTTATTTATATCATAGCCAAGCTAGTGATTTACAATGATTTTTTTTTTAGCCTTGAAATGTGTTTTTTTTTCTCCAGAGTCAAGACAGCTTTGAAGTCTAATGTAGCATGGTATGTGAAGTGTCTGCTGTAAATCTCCATGCAACAATAGAGTTCTGGCAGATTGCCGCTATGTTCCCCACTCTGGGGGATTTTGATCGACCTACAAATGCTAAATATATTCACATGAAATTCACATATATTGGTTAGGACACCAGTTAAAATGGCATCTGAGAACATTGAATGTTCATTGACTGATGTTTTGCACAATGCACTTTCAACATCACGGGGTTCACTTCAATCAAGGACACTTTGTTAATTTCCTTAAAATATTATATGTGGCATATGCTTTAGAAACCAGAAGAAACTTGCCAGGATTATTTCCTTTTGGACTAGGCGTGCAATGTTAATTGCAGCAATGTCACCAACATTGATCTATATCAATGTAATGAAGTGACATCCTATGAAAACCTGTGCTACTGCTCTGAATCCAACATGGTCTTTTTCTCCAGGATGTCATTTATTTTAATTCATCTTGATGGGAGTTTTAAATAATTAATAGGAATTATTTTGTTAATTGTATTATCATAGGTAATGAGGAAAGGGAGTTTTAATTTAATTATTTCTTGTTTCAGGATTTGAGAAGTATTTCCCCAAAAATAAACAGGCAACAGGACCAAAACCTAGTGACATTAAAGGTAAAGCAGTCCCAGGTTTTGACTCTAAAAATGCAACTCCTGATGGAATAGAGCACCCCGTTTTACAGTCTTTATCACCCATTCTGTTCGACGACTGATATTTGTAATGATCAACTTTTTAATTGGACAGCTTTTTATTATTCATTTTTGAGACGTAGATCTCGTTGGCTAGGCTGGTACTCGTCGCCCATCTTAGTTACGCCGAGAAGGTAGCTAAGTTAGGACAGTTAAGAGTCAACTACGTTGGTGTGGGACCTTTACACATATGCGTCAGACCAGATAAGGACCGGAGGTTTCCTTCACTAAAGGGCATGAATACATCTATTAGATTTTTTATGACAAAAAATTAGAGCTTCACAATCACTTTTACTGATACCAGTTCTTTATTTCCAGATTTTTTTTAAGCTACCATGACCTCATGCCCACTAGTTTATTTGAGCAGGCCTCTGGATTACTAGTCCAAAAGCATAACTTACCTTTCCCAACCTATATTACATTAGTTGATATCAGTTTATCCAGTATTGGCCCTCCCCACACCTGCCTCCGCCCCCACCCCCCTTGCATTAGTTACTTCTTGTACCTCTTAACGGATGGTTTTGTGCAGGTAGCTTGCAACCTCTAGAAGGACAAGGGCAGCAGAACATCACCCTTCAAGTCACTCACCATCCTGACCTGGGGATATATTGCTGTTCCTTCACTATGTCAAAATTCTGGCACTCCCGACCTAACAGTATCATGGAAGAACCTTTACCACATGAACTACAGTGGTTCATGAAGGTGGCTTACCAAGACCTTCTCGAGAGCAATTAAGGATGACCAATAAATGGCGGGCTGCCAGTGACACCTGTATTGCATGAATGAATAAAAATAAAGATAAATACTTCTAGGTAAAAGATCAAACATGCTGTTAATACTGTGATACTTTTGTTTGCAGCAAAGCCAAAAGTGTTTGGAGGAGGTACTGGAGGTGGAGCAAGAGGCACTGGTAAAAAAGGTGGGAAGAAAGAGGATTCTGCCTGGTGGAACCGGCTACAGAAGGTTTGTTTTTGGGAAAGTTAGCTCACCTGTTGTTGACTAATAGGCACAGCTAAACTGTACCTTTAGTAAAGTTTGTGAAATATAAAAATCGCTATAATTGAAACAAATACCAACAGTATCTCTCAATATAGAGATGAAATCTACTAACAAGATCTATATACATAGAAAATCAAGTTATTAGTGGAGGGTTTATTTTTGTTGTTTAACATTTCTAAATTAAAGAATTGTTTTAGCTATCAACCCTACAGTTTCGTTACTAACCTGACTTGGATATTTTAAACTTTTGACTTTTAACTTTTTGAGTATGAATTTCTAGTGTTTTAAATACATGAATAATTCTGAGTAGTTCCTTTTTTCAAACAATCAAATATGATAAGTTATGTTACACCACTAACACACAACAGTTGACTCTCAAGTGATTCTCTGAGCACAAACACATGCCATATTATAACTTCATTAGTTGAATAAACTTGCACGTAGCACTGTAATCTGATATTTAACTAGGATTTCAATCTTTATTTTCCATCTTGTAGTTTTAACAATTTATTAGTATTTCGCAACTGAGAAAAGCTTTATACTAGAAAGTTAACTTACCAACAAATCTTGTAGTAATTTGATTGCCAGTAGCTTCTATGCCTAATAATTCCAAGAAACTGAATGGTTGATATAGGTAAACTTCTTTATGTGATGCCTTTGGCATTCTTTTTATTCTAGGGAGACCTTCCATGGGATGATAAGGAATTTCGATATTTGGCTGTGGGAATAGCTGGACTTTTCTCTGGATTCGTGTATTTCTACTACCGAGACCCTGGCAGGGAAATCACTTGGAAAGATTTTGTAAATTATTACCTAGCACGTGGTGTGGTAAGTTATTTTAAAACCTGCTTCCCTCTGGGAGAAGTGTGTGACAGTATGGAAAAATAATGTTGCATGTGTACAGCTTTGACTCCCTCATGGTTAATGATCAGCATACCATGAGATATAGCACTTGCCCATACAAGGGAGGGAGACCCCAAATTCAATCCCTTGTTGCTGACAAGTTGGGCGACCTCACCTCACATGGTTCCTACTTCTGATTTGTGCTGGAAAGTAAAAATTAAGCAAGGCAACAATATAGCTCACTTGTGATGTTCTCAGTTGAACTGACAGCAGACGCATGTGTACAGATTTTTTTGGTTCTTAAGGCTCCACCTAGAGCTATGGTGTGCTTTACATCTGCCAGTTTGCTCACAAGCTGACTTCATGGGACCTTTATGGAAGTCGGCTTCTGACTCACTTTCAAGAATTTAAAATTGATGTGGCAGGACAAAAATCAGCATAGCTTTAATGAAGGCTGAATTGATGCAAGGAATATTTTCAAAGACGTTATAAATCAATGAGACAAAATATATACGGAGGTAGGAAGTTGAGTCTGTAGCAAAGTGTTGGAGCAGTGCAACATCTGAACCCTCTGATGTGTGGCAAAATGGACGTGCTGCTATATAAGGTGGGCCTGAGGACAGCTGCCCTATTTATCACCCCAGGGCACATTCCTCCGTACGCACCACTACAACATGGTGGTTAGGCTCAATACTGTGAACAGTTCCTCACATGAACTGGGAACTGATGCAGAGCAGAGTGGACGTACCTTGAGGCATTTCCAAGGTAAGCCGCTGCCACCACCCCACCTACCTGCACTCTAACAAAAGTAGTAACATTGGCAGCTATGCCAATCCCCTGGTGCTAGTCAGTTGTAGAGGAAATGGAATAGCACTTTATTCTGACCAAGCAACAGTCACTGGTTCCACACTTCTGCAGGCACTGTATTGGCTAATACTGCAGATAATCCGTGTGCTAGACTGGATGGAGGTGGAAACAAAAGATTTAAGTGTGCTGGTAATCTTGCCTGCCACTGATGGTGCTATCCCTATAGTGCAGGTTGGGTGCCAGCGTCCTTGCAGCAGATGGAACAGATCTGCAAGCAGATCTGATGCGGAGCCCGCAGAGTCAATTTACTGCAGTAATTGACAGGTAGGTGTGCCAGGCCTGCAGATATCAGTGAATCATCAAATTTTACAGGACAGAAGGAGGCCATTCAATCTGTTGCACCTGTGCTATCTTTGAACAAACTATCTAATGCCCCATTCCCCTCCCCTTCTACATGCCCTTTTAAATTGAGTCATGGACCTTTTATTTTGGATGGTGGCATCATAGTGGTATTACAGACGGGAGAGAGAGAAACTGAACTCCTTTATCCTCTCCCCGCCTGTCCGTAAGTAGAGGTGTTTTTGAATTATTTTTAAAGTAGGATGTGGCGTGTTTCCCTAAACCCTCAGTTTGTGAGATCCAATTTAATAATAACTTGCAGCAAACTTGCATTATGATTAATTCAGAAGCTTAGTTTATTCACATTCAATCCTGGGTGGAGGGGGGTGTGCTGGACAGACACGTGCATGCGTGTGCACGCGCGCACACACACACCGGCGTGATAAGAAAGAGGGCGATTTACATCTACGGGCAACAACAGTAAAAGAACCACAGAAATGAATATTAGTTGACGTGATGTACAGAGTCCGAGAAGTCAAAGCCCAGAAGGTGTTTCCTTCCTCGTGGGGTTCAGCCCAGATGAGTTTCTGTTTGGAGACAGCAACACGAAAATCCTTGAAATGAGTGTCAATGTAGCATCATGGGGTTTTTGCGCTGAGACCACTTAACAGGCGATGATTGGAGACTTTTAAAATCACCAGGCTTCAAGGAGTTGAGAGATGGTGGATGGCTGCTTGGTCAGCGCGGAGCTGCTGGAGTTCTTTCTGGTTAATAGTAAATCAGCTCAGACTGCTGTGAGGCGAGTAATGTAATATTAAAACGATCCAAAAAGATAGAAGCATGGGATCATGTGACATAGCCCACTAGTGAGTTAATTGCGGCCTTGCAAGCAGTTTCTGTGCTCCTGACCAAAATGCATCATTTCCCTTAGGAGCAAAATGGTGGCTGTTAGCACTTATTCAGGTATAACGAGTTTTGATGTCTCAGTCTTTCTTATCATTCTGGCTGGGGGAGTCAGTTCGTCTGTCTGTTAGTTGTCGTGTTTCGTGATTATGATGTGGCCTTACAATGCAGTGTGAGATTCCAATTTGATTTATTTTCATGTCTTATTGACTTGACAATGGACACAGCCAGATTTGCCCTGTTACTTCCTGATCTCTTTGGTATGCCTTCTTATATTAAGTGCCACTGGAAACATGATATATTACAATTGGAATGCTTTCAAAGCAACCCTGGCATTAAGGTGAAAATGATTTGCCAAAGGCCAAGGGCATGTGTTCTGAGTATGTTCCAGTTAAATACCGTGGTATACCTTGGGTGAAATGAATGTTGCATTGTGGGTTATGCTTAACAGATCCCATCGCCTTTAAGGAGCACCTTGTTTTGCAGAACTCTTGGAAAGTGTTTTTGTACAGTAAGTTTCCCTGTGATATTGGCAATGATTTTTCTGTTCTGGTTAGATAAACATTTCTCCTGTGATCTGTTTCAGAAAAGCAGGGGAAAATTATATGAAATGTTAACTTGAAAATGTTATGTTCATAATTTCAGACCCTTTGAAATAAAAGTACACCAAAGATTAGCTGAAAAATGCATTTATATAATAACTGTTAGCCCAAAAATGTATAATTAAAATAAATGACAAAAACTTATTTCCTTCTGTTCCTTTAAGTGAGGATATTTACCATCTTTCTTTTAACATCATGCTATAATGGCAAAGGGACTGAGGGTGTGGTCCTGTTCTGTGGATCACTTGTCTAAAGATTGCACTCTTCAGTGGGCTTGCTAAAGGTCTCCATTAACATGCTGAATGCTTCTGTAATTAACCTACTGTTCAGAATGAGTAGGAGAAAAGTTTTTGGCTATGTATCCCCAAACAGAAAGTGGGACAATGCATGAATCTAGCATGGACTGGACCAAAGCATTTGCAGCCCAATTTCTCAGTCCTCAGTCACCTGAAATCTGCCATTACCAACAATATCGTCTGGTGGAAATTCCTCTCTGCTGTTCAGGCTCGCACTTTAAGATTGACCACTTAGACAGGTCTGCCAGCATCTTTGGGCTCTGTACTAGGAGGTGATAAAAGGGAAGAAAATTGGGGCTGACAAAAATGAGTACTCCAAATATTAATTCCTAAAATGTACAGGCCTATACTGTACTAGTTGTTGTAGTACTCAGTTTATATATCCTGGTATGCCAGGTGGATTTAACCTGTGGCACAATGGCTACATACAGCCCCTAATACCTGGTCATCTTAGTCCTATTTGTGCTTACATTTCTTATTTGAAAGTTTGTACTGTTTGAATTTTCTAGCCTGGAGGTTGGGAAAGGACTGTTTTTTCACATCATTGCCTTTTTTGTTGAAACCCAGAATTAAAAACACCTAGATCTGTTAATACCAGCAATTTGATATAAATGCATGCTAATGGGAAAGTGGATTTAATCTTTATATGTGATCTCTGAGGTACCATCATATAGACCTACCACATGAAGACAAAAGCTTGAACACCCCTGCTGTAGGCTATCAATAAACTGTAAATGTTGTAGTAACCTCTTCTGGCTGGGATCTTTTACTACTACAATGTATTTATGATGCTTTCCTTATTGTTTCAAGAATGCTAACGTAAGAGAGGTATACTGAGCAATACTATCTTTGCTGTGGCAAGGGACAAACCAGCCAGCAATTTGGTTTTCTCTGAAACATAGAACGTGGCTGCCCATGTTCAGTCCCCACTTGGGTGAATTGTGTTTTTGTCTCCAAATCCATTGCAGCACTCTGAATTTCCAAAGAAACATGTTGGTCATTTTATGGGCTTTTCTCACTTCATTGCACATGCTTAGAATTACTTTTTGGAGGGTTGCATTTACTTGGTAGGTTTCCCAGTGTGCATTATAACGTGGGTTGGGACTGAGTAACCTATCCAAGTTGGCTAACCATATAAAGTTAAGTAGGAAAGTAAGCTGTGAGGTGGATGCAAAGAGGCTACAGAGGGATGTAGATAGGCTGGGTGAGTGAGCAAGAACATGGCAGATACAAAAATATCCTTTTCCAAAGTAAATAATTTTATGGTGAGAGACTGGGCAATGTTTGCGTTCAGAGGGATCTGAGTGTCGTTGTACATGAATTGCAAAGTTAACGTGTCTGTACATTTGGCAGTTAGGAAGGAAAACGTTAGGTTTTGTTACAAAGATTTGGGTATAAGAGTGAAGAAATCTTCCTGCAGTCATACAGAGCATTGGTCAGGTCACATCTAAACTACTGTGTGCAGTTTTGGCCTCCTTACATAAGAAAGGTTCACTCGACAGATTCCTGGAATGTGAAGATTGTCCTATGAGGAAAGATTGAATAGACTAGATTTATATTCCCTGGGATTTAGAAGAATGAGAGGTAATTGAAACATATAAAATTCTTAAGGGGTTTGACTGGGTAGATTTATTATGATGTTTCAATTCAAGATTCGTTTAACAATACGGAAAAGAAACACAAGCTTTACAAATGCTACAGGGTAACGTTACCTAAATAAGGGACAAATTAGTGTCTTTCAAAGATACCTGTTAATCCCTGCGATTTCTTCTCATTAATTTGGATGATGTCCCTTACCTTTAATGCAGCCTGTCCCTCCTCACTCCTCCCAAAAAGTCAAACTAATTGTTGTTTCAAAAGCAGATTGTTTTGCTAAAATTTAAGCAGAGAGGCTACATCATATGAAGTGAAATATAATGGTGCATAGAAAGTAATTCCTCCTTGTGTTTGGCTGATTCAGCAGATTGTTGCCATTACAAGTGCTGCCACTGGTACTATGTCCCTTTCAATCTGCTATTGAAACCAAAACCAAAATTTCATAGTTACTACGATTAATTATTACCTAACAATTGTTTATTTTGTAATTGACCTATCAATTGTTTATAAACAGCATGTGGGAAATTGATTAAGTAATGTTTTTATGTGATGGAGAAAGTTAACACTGCAACTGGGTTTTGTATTGAAGTAACCATCTGCTTTTATTTTATTTTCTGGATGTGCACATCGCTCGAAATGCCTCCATTTATTATCCACCCCTTGTTGGAATTGAGTGGCTCAGTAGGCCACTTCAGTGAGTTAAGACTCAACGACAATTATTTGAACTTCAGCTTTACAGTTTTAGTGAGAACAGATGAAGGGGAGAGGCTGGTGTCATTGTGCTCCAGCAGTATGATCTCAGTTTTGAGGATAGTTCTGTGCTGAAGGTAAAGACATTTGCTCTGATGGTTCACGCAGGAACTTGTGGAAGTGGTGAATTTTAATTTGAAAGCTATGAAATGGGTTTGTTGTATACTCACTGTACAGATCAGAACTTCAGAAACTGTAACAATTCTTTTGAGTGTTAAAGTATCACCTTTTCATAGCTATTTGTAAAACACATTTCTTACTATTGCTGATAGAGGACTTCTGTGCATTCTGCTTATTTGTCGTTTCAGGTTGATCGCCTAGAAGTTGTCAACAAGCAGTTTGTGCGGGTGATTTTCACTCCAGGGACTACAACTGATACTGTAAGTCTAAACTAACCTACATTTTATCTTGGTCTGGGTATAGTGAAAACTGTACAGTCCTTTTTGATGAACGATTCTGACAAAGGGTTGTAAACCTGAAACATTACCTCTTCCTTCTTTCTTCAACAAATGTTGCTTGACCTGCTGAGTGTTGTCAGCATTTTATATTTTCATTTAACTTTTAAAATGAGACTAGCCAATAGAGGGCACTTGTGTCCAACATTCCATGTATTCAGCATCAATACTGGTGAATACACATTGAAGTTATAATAACCTGAGTTAAAAACTCATGCTTACGACTCTTACCTGCTGTGGAATTTAGTTATTAAGCACTGAAAATATTTGGCAGTCCTTTAGAGGAATACATTAGATGAAGACTCATATGGACTTATAATGTTTTTGAAGCCTCATTAAGTGTGATGTATATATTTTAAAACAGTTAATTAAAAAAAAAATGCACACAAAGTGCCATGACTGTGATGTACTCCGGATCTCCAAGAGAAAGTCCCATTGCTGTCTCCTTTTAGCCCTTTTTTAAAGCCAACTGTTTGCCGCATGTATTCTCTTCACCAAACAAAGGAGCAGAGGAACCATGCTGAATGTTAAAACTGCTTCGCTATTTGATGGGTTGATTAGTTTGAGTCAATCAAGGTGAGGCACACTACTCCAAAGGGACTACTTTGAACACCCAATATCTAGCATCTCCGGTATAGCATCTCCCCATCACATATCTTAAATCCACGCTCATATAAGTTTTTTTTTTCATTTTATAGCTTTTCTGAGATGATCATTTTGTACCCAATTGTACTGCCCTTTCGGAACCACTTTGATGCTATCCAAACACGTTTCACATAAAACAATGCGTTTGAATCTAAGTCTCAGGTCAAAGGACAATATGTAAAATTTCAGTCCATTTGTCTCCCAAAATCCTCTGTATTTAAATGTTGATTTTTTTTTCCTGAAAAAAAATCTCATTGTTGAAGAGTGAAGGTATTTAAATTTATAACT
This sequence comes from Cetorhinus maximus, assembly GCF_964194155.1. Classification (NCBI taxonomy): domain Eukaryota; kingdom Metazoa; phylum Chordata; class Chondrichthyes; order Lamniformes; family Cetorhinidae; genus Cetorhinus; species Cetorhinus maximus. Next base: position 127,247,890 of record NC_135884.1, read on the forward strand.
AAAATACTCAGTTTTACTTGCCAAAAAAAATTGCTGCATTATCTTGAAAGAAGTATCATAGCACCTATATTTACCTGTGCTCCCTTTAGTTATCCCCGTAGAGGAATAATCTATACTGTGTCTCCTGCCAATGTAAGGTGGCCGTGCAAGATGCACTTGTCCGCGCATGCACTGACAACCAATGGTGTAATTTACAGGAGACACATGCAGCCTCTGCCCCCACCCTTACAGTTCAGTCTTAATTGTATTCACTCCATCTGACATTTGAGTCATCTGTCATCTCCCCGCTGTTTCTGGGGATCGAGATGGGGAGGGAGGACAGGCTCCTGATCTACCCAGTGGCTCTGTGGCTTCTTCCTGGTGACAGGGCCGGGTTAAGGGGAAGAGGCTCTGGAGCGGAAGACTCAGAAACTGCGGGGAGGCCACGCACTGACTGCCCGTCCGCTGTGGGGCTCAGAAACTGGGTGAACAGCTTCAGGATCCGAATAAGATCTAACTGGAAGAAACCCCAGAGCTGCAAATGCAGGGTATGGAGGTTGTAATCCGGAAATATGCCCGTCACTGGTGGATCACAAGGTTCCCCATCCCGATCCCTAGCTCCATTTCACCCCACCACCCCACCAACTCCGAAAAGGTGAGGCTTTTTAAATCACTGTCTTCAGTAACTGTTTGATGAGCATCTCTGCTCCTGGCCATTGCCTACTTTGATGCTCGCAATGACGCCACTGAGTAAAACAGTACAACTGCACACGCATGGTATTGGCAGCAAATACGGCCAATAATCTATTTGTTTTAAGGTTCAATTTATGCAAATTTAATTAGTGCTTCAGGGAATTTAGAAAAGATCTCTGGATATAAAGTTAGACATTTAATGTTGTTCAAGTAAAATTTTATTAAATTACCAAATTTGTTATGTGACAACATAGACGTAAAATAGGAATATAGATACTGGATTGCTTATTAATTTTGTGTTCTATCCCCTATCCACTTAGAGCTGCGTATGGTTTAATATAGGAAGTGTAGATACATTTGAGCGCAATTTGGAAAATGTGCAACAGGAGTTAGGAATAGAACCAGCAAATCGTGCAGCTGTGGTGTACAACACTGAGAGTGATGGGTAAGCAGGAAACCAAATGTTGTGTGCTTGTGACCCTTTAAAATAAGGACATGGGCTTATGTTTAAGTGTATGTATAGGAGCATGTATAGTGATTTAATATTGCTGACCTGGGTACTTGCATTCAAGAAATAGGGACAATCTTGACTACTGATCTCACTGGCATCAAACTTTATTTGCTATTGTAAGAGGTGGTTATTAAAGAAGTATACTGCAGTAATAAGGCCACTTCAACTGCATGTAATTTTTTTTTCCCCACTGTCTAGATCAGTAGCTCCAAGCCAGATTCCCTGAAAATGTAATCAGCTATTTCTGTTCAATTTTTAAAAAAATCTCCAGAATAAACTAGTCAAAAACCCGAATGACATTCTGCAAATCTTTGAGGTTTGAGGGGGAGGCTTAATTTTTGAGTAATTTACTACTATGTACAATGTTGTTATTTAATGGTAATTTCTGCTGGGTTGTTTTTTAATAGCAAGAAAGATCATTATATGGAACTGATAAACATGTTGTAAAATCGGAGGCATACAACCCATATCGCACTGATGTATGTTGGATTTCCAGACCCTAAAATTATTTAAAGGGCTTTCAGACATGGTACAAAATAAACATAGACCAGATGTTTCAATAGTGAATTAAAAGATGAAGTATTCTTGCTAAAAAGATACATCAATTCAAGTTAGGGAAGGACATCAAACAGATTAATCTATTGAATCTGTTCTAATGCCACATCTTTCATACCAGACTTCTGAAGTGTTCTTTTTGTCCGCTAAAGATTCCCCTCTGCTGTGGTCAACAAGGTGTTACGATCTCTAAAGAGGCTGATGACTTTTAAAAATAAATTTGAACTGCCAATTAATAGTTGAAAGGATGACTTGACAAGATTTCACATTTCAAGATTTTTACTTAACAAAAGACTAAAATCATCTTTGGCTAAACACTATGTTTGAAGGCAATTTATACTTTAAACCATAAAACAGAACATTGCCCTTTTTCTTTTGGCACAATCGAAAATACACTTCACAGATATACTTTACACTGTCTTTTAAGTAGACATTCAATTCTCCTGGAACCAGTCCAAGGTGATTTTTAGCTCCCAAGATTATACTTCTGTTCTTTTTCTTTATCAGCCTGGGAACTCTAAATCTCAGAACTATCTTTCACAGTGAAGTTTTTTTCCTCGGCAATTCTTCCTCTAACACAAGCTAGGCAAATCTTATAGCCTCATTTCAGCTGCACATAAATTCAGATTTTTCAGTCTGAGCACAAATTTCCAGTGGCATTCCTGTGTGCCGAACCACAGCATCTTGCTGTGATAGCTGCTCCCCCTCCCGGATCTTGGCAGACTATCCTTGTCTGTGAGTTGTCAGGAATATCTTAGATGTTTCCCCTCTGAAAGTCTGTCTCCATGGCAACATGAATCACATAGGCCTTGAATCCAGGTAGAAGTGATGATTAGCTACCCTTGAGACCCTAACTCTCTTTCATCTTGGAAGTAAATGGACAGTTTAAAGCACAGTTATTTAAAACCTGACATTCTCAACACTTTCCTGGGATTTTGGAGTCTCACAGTCCATCCATTGTTAGAGCACAGGTTGCTGCCATTGTAAACACTTTGCACTTCTTTTCTGTAAAACAACCTGGGCCCCCTTTAATCTCTAACAATCAAACCACCCAGGCTTGCTCTCAGGCAAAGTTCAGAGCAGGTCACATTACCTCCTTCATTTTAGCTTAAATTAAAGACACAGTCCCAAAACATCATAATCCTATAAATCTCATAATTTTAACAAAGGTCTTTGATTGTACCTGTCCCACTTCCCATGTTTCTGCCCTAACCTTCTCCTTGCAGTCATGAGAATTTCTCTTCCATGTAACCAGCCTTCACGTTTGCTAGATAAATTTCTACTATTTCTGCCACCAAATACATAGCCTCATCCCATATCTGCTTTCCAGAGGGATTGTTCTCTCTGTGACACCCTGGCTCACCCTTTCACCAATCCTACTCTCAGAGGCAATACTTGCCAGTCCACCTCCTTCCATGCAGATTTCCAGAGTGCCAAACCCTCCTGTGTGATACAACAATTAAGTATACTGAATTAACTTGTTGAGGTGCAATCCCTTCTGTGTAGGTGAAACCAAACGCAAATTAGGTAACAGCTTTGCTGAACATGTCTGTATCGTTCACAAGTGCAACCTCAAGCTACCTGTGGCTTATCATTTTGACTCCTTGTTCCATTACTACCCTGACTTCATACACTGTTCTGACAAAGCTCTTTTTAGACTTCAAGTACATATCTCACCTTTCTCCTAGGAACTCGACAGCCCTCTGATCTTAACAGATCAGATTTTAGTTTTACACTCATTTTTAATTCTGATTTAATTTTATTCTTGACCCCTAGTCTTTACATCTTTCCATCTCCCCCATTTTCTGCATTTCCCCAGGCCTCCCAACTTCCTCAGCTATTTGCACACTTTTTGTTTCTTTAATGATTTAATGCTCATGTTTCCTCTCTGGTTTGTCTTGATGATATTTCCAACCCATCTTCATTTTCTGATTATTGCACCTTTAATGTAAATTTATGTTTTCTTCAGAGATGCTGATTGCCCTGCTGTGTGTTTCCAGCATTTTCTGTTCTTGTTGGTTCATTAGCAGATTTGTACGGTAACATGGGTTGGTGCAGTCATTTTATCTTAAGTCTTTAGTTTGTTCAAATGTTTTATTATCTGCCTGCAGCTCGTTCATGCTAAGCATGTTCCCCACACTGTTACTCATCGGCTTTTTGCTCTATACACTGCGGCGAGGGTCAATGGCAGCGGGCCGTGGGGGGCGAAGTGGTGGACTTTTCAGTGTGGGGGAAACAACAGCAAAAATACTGAAAGATGAGATTGATATCAAATTCAAGGATGTTGCAGGATGTGAAGAAGCCAAATTAGAAATCATGGAGTTTGTCAACTTTCTGAAAAACCCTAAGCAGTATCAGGATTTGGGGGCCAAGATCCCAAAGGTATGGAAAGTATATTTTATACAAAACCACATTGATAATCTAAAGTTTGTTTCGCGTTTGAAGCAACAGAAGAAAGTGTGGCATCTTAATTGCAAGAATTTTCCGATTATAGTGCCTTAGCATGTGGAATATTTCAACTATAATATAAACATGGTGCTAGCAAACCTTTGAAAATATTGTGCAACAAATTTCTTTCCTATTCCACACATTGGTTGAAAGTTGACCTTCAGTTGATAACTGTGCCTTGTAGGATATTGCAAAAGGAGTAGGATAAAAATATCCCAACATTAAAGGTGAACAGTGCAACACTTAAGAAGTACTTCATTGGCTGTGATGCACTTTGTGAGATGTCCCAAGGTCATGAGAAGTATTATATAAAAACACATTTGTTCCTTATTTCCCATTCTTAATTTTGCTTACACTTTCTTTGAAAGGTCATTGCCATGCAGAACGTGAACTCATAAAGAAAAGCAGTTTGATTCATCTTATTAGTTGATGTGTTTTTACTTGTAGGTTATTGAAATAGTGCAGTGCACAAGTGTAAAATGTATAGAGTTTCAAATCATAAGAAAGTTGGGATGTATAGATTGTATGCACATCAGTTTATGTTCCAGCATTTGCAAAGTAACATTAAAAATTGTGTCTTTATTTATAGATGAGCTTATATTAATTCTACATATATTGGAAACGTGTTCTATTGCAGATTCTAAACATAGCCAATACCTGTAGTAAAGATTCCTCATTGGTTACAGGGCGCAGTCCTCTCCGGACCACCAGGAACTGGGAAAACCCTATTGGCTAAAGCGACAGCTGGAGAAGCAAATGTTCCTTTTATAACTGTTAATGGATCTGAGTTCCTGGAGATGTTTGTTGGTGTTGGACCAGCCAGGGTAAGAAAGGGAGCTGCTCTTTGTCACCCCACTCGCTCACTTTTCCAGAAACGCTTCATCCAATTCAGGGTCATGGGAAGTTGGAGCCTATCCCAACAGGCAGTGGGCATTAGGTGGGGTGCACCCAGAATGGGACGCCATCACAGGGGCATCACACTCACACACGGGCACACAGACACATACACTGGGAGACAATTTACCGTAGCCAATCATATGTCACCTCAAATGAGTATTTCTTTTAACACTGTTGTCTTTCTGTTTGGCAACTAATTCTGCACCAAAGGCAGTAGTGAACCGCAAGCGATGAGACAGCCAAGTAACTGTTTAAAACAAGGAGTAATTCTATCCATTTTGAATAACTGGCTTGGTGAAATGGCTGTAGAATCTCATTTCATTCCTACCCATCCACTTTTAGTCGTTTGGTAGTACATAACTTGATTTTGTTGAAAAAAGAGACATGCTTTTCGTCTTGCACTCATCAGGATACTTCACAAGAATACCAATATAAGGAGAAAACAACAGCTGAAACTGTAGGTGAAGAGAGTGCTGATTGATCGGCAAATGGCGTTGCCATGGAGAAGGCACCAGCAATGGTGACTGACAGTTAACTGCCAAGCATTGTTTGAAATTTAAACCAGGCACTTTGACCCTGATTGGTTAAGGCCCTGAGGAATGTGTCAGCAGATGGCTGTCACTTAGTTTGTTTAGCTGAAACAGGTGCAATGTGTGTACATGTTCATTCTGTCTGCAAAAAGCAGGCCCTGTGTACTAATATATGTAGCTTCCAGTACATGCAAATACGCCACACTGCAAGCCGGAATGATGACCTTAAAATGGTTGTCAGCGTAATTCTTAGCACACTGCAGATTATTTAGCAAATGTTGTCCAATCGCAGAATCACATCTAATGTTGGACACTGGGTTTTGAGTTTTGCGAGCACAGGCTGGTTGGTACGGTCTGTACCCTGCCCGTTGCAAACAGTGGCTGGGACATGCTGTTTGATACAATCCGCCAGTCTTTAGGACGTAGGGCCTACATCACACTGGCACTGAAATTCATATACCACATTACTCATTTATGTGATAGGCAGTATGTCTTTTTGGCTTGACGGCAGCACCTTGTAAGTGGCTAATATCACTCATGTTGCTACTGCATAGTAGCAGCGTGAAACAGCTCATAGTTATGAGGTACCTTACCCTTCCAGAGTAATCTGGGATAGACTGGGCACTTTTCAAGGCCAAAAGTGACGGCGTTAGGCACATTCATGAGTTTGCGTGATATACAGCGTGAAATGATTTGATCGGGGCAGCCATTATCCTGCAGGATGCCTTTGATGCGCCCTATTTCAGCATCAAACTTGCATGGTGAGCAAGTGGCTTGGGCCCTAGTTACAAGGTTGCCGATAAGACCAATCTTGTGTGTGTAACTGTAAGAACCCCAAAGCATATATTGACCAGTGAAGGTAGGCTTGTGGTAGAGCACCCCCTGGCAGACTTCTCAACGTCAAGGGGGAGGAGTTCCTTTGACCGCTCCATTTCAAAGCACAAATTTTATTTGTTGCACCCATTATCCGATCATGTGTTCCTGTCTGACTTGTTTTTCTTGTTCCAGTGATCATTTTCAACTGCTCTCAAATCGCAATTGCTATTGTCTATCTTCCATACAGTATCCTTCCCTATATGTGAGATGAGTAGCCTTTGTTCTTTAAGCCGTTTGTTTTAATTGCATTGTAATATCAGACTCATGAGGGAAGAATTCCTGACCTTGTTTAGTCCATTATTTGCAAGCAACACAAAGGAAAAGCTTACCAAAAATTAGGCCTCGATGCCCATGCCTGATCTGCACCTGAACTGCGTTGGCTGCCATATTGATCGGGTGAGTTTAAGTCATCCCAAGGAGTTACCTGAAAAGAGCACAAGCCTAATTAGGATATTTGAATAAAGGTTTAGAACCTATTTTCAGATTCTTTTGAGATCTTCTGTGTGCTGCAGCACCTGATTTGTTCATTCTTCAGCTTACCCAGAAAATCAAAGTGGCAACAGTCAGCAAGCAGGTTGGATTTATGTGTATTTGAAGGGATCCTTGCCTCCACTAACTCTGGCTAGCCTTTATAGATGATCTAGACCTCCTGTACATGCTCTTCTCCTTTGAGAGGGCAGCATGTGCCGCTCCCATGGAGTCAGTGCCACTCATGAGGCTGCACCTCAGCACTCCCAGTGTGCTGTGCAATAATATAGCTTAGGGGGAATGTGATACTCTCCTTCCTGCATGGAAACTGGAGGTGCTGGAGCCCGTAACCAAGATGGCAGATTAAGTTCCTGTTGAAGTTGTCAGAGTTCTCACGGAAGCACCGTCACTGTGGTCTGAATACAGTGTTCACAGAGCTGGTTGCTTGCTTCTTGGTTGACTGCAAGTTTTTGAGGCTGTGTACCAAGACCCCACACAGGTTGTAACTGGTCTACTCCATGCTCCCTTGATGTTGCGCACTTAGAAGTTCCGGGTGTATGGTCATCAGTCATCTTCTATAGGCTGGACCTTGGAGTCTGCACTTGTGCTCCCTGCAGCAGGCCTGGAGTGCTAGCTCACTTTCTGAATTTGCTGGTTCCTTGGGCATCCTATTCCCCTGCCCTTGCTCCTGAGTATTGCAAAGTGAATCTCCCAGTCCACATTCCTCTAATTTACTGATATGTGATGCCATCTCCGAGCTGGTGGATTATGGTTGAATGCCTGTTTATCTTCTGGGGGCTGTCCCTCTCTTCCGGAAATGAGACTCACACAGGTACTCTGCTTCTGATGTGGCCCCTTCCATGTCCTCCACTTCTAGTGGGGGCAGTACATGGATTAACGGTAGCCCTGTCCTCACCTCTCCCCTTATTTTGTGTGCCTTCGTGTCCTGCAGGAACAAAGACAGTGTTAGTTGTATGCTAATGAGATGTATTGAGGACTTACACGTCAGGGTAGAATACTGTGGATGGCGTATGAAAGGTAGCACCAGTGTGGGGAAGTAATCGTGAGAATAGTAGGAGGTGCAAAGTGTGACAGTAGCAGGTGCAGGAAGTGAAGTGTCCTGCAGTAAATGGAAGGGATTGATGGGAAGTCGGGGCAAGGGTTCTGGGTGAAATTATTTAGCAGAAAGTAATGAGAAGTATGAGTAGCTTTTAAAAAATTTTACTTTTAAAAATTTATTCTTTCACAGGATGTAGGTGTCACTGAGATAAAAACAAAAAGCTAAAAGCTACTGCGGATGCTGGAAATCCAAAACAAAAACAGAATTACCTGGAAAAACTCAGCACGTCTGGCAGCATCGGTGGAGAAGAAATCAGTTAACGTTTCAAGTCTTCATGACCCTTCGGCAGAAGGGTCATGAAGACTCGAAACGTTAACTGATTTCTTCTCCACCGATGCTGCCAGACCTGCTGAGTTTTTCCAGGTAATTCTGTTTTTGTGTAGGTGTCACTGGCTAGGCCAGCATTTATTGTCCATCACTAAATTGCCCTTGAGAAGGTGGTAGTGAGTCTTAAACCGCTGCAGTCCATGTGGTGTGGGTACACCCACAATGTTGTTAGAAAGGGAGTTCCAGGATCTTGACTCAGCGACAGTGAAGGAACAATGATAGTTTCAATTCAGGATGGTGTTGCCTTGGAGCTTGAAGCCCTTGTCAGATCATTAAACTTCATTCTTCATCATAGCCAGGTCCTTAGTGCACTGCTTCTTGGATAAATCTACTCTTCTTCTGCTGAGGATCTCTCTCTCCTGACCTCCTCCACCAACACCTCTAGAGCAGCATTGGAAATTTAAGGAGCTCTTCCTGTGTTATCTTGACCTATTTTGTGGACTGTTCCAATGCAATTCGGCTGAATGCAGTCAAAATGCATCTCCCACTTAAGAGGTGCAGTCTGCCTTTAATTGCATCAGAGATTCCTGATTTCTTGCCTCCTGTCCTGTCCCGCAGAATGGGTAAGCTGCCGATAAACAATGTGAGTGGAGCTACCAGCACACCAAGTTTAATCACAAGGCAGGAGTGCAATATGGCTTCTGCCTCTTGCGCATATGATCAGCCACATGGAACAATCACATTACTAATTTCCCAACCACATACTGCCACTCAAAATATTAGGAAATTCCTTGAAAACTTTGGAAGTGTGAAATGTTAGACTTCCAAAGGACAGAACTATAATGTAATGTTCTGATAACTTGATATGGAGAAAGTCTGAGGGTTACACACCACCCCATTGCTATGAAGACCATCTGCTTTAACAGTTGAGTGCTCATTTTGTACCTGATTTGCCCCCACTCTCTTTCAGACACAAGTACTTATGTTTGGGTTTTGAAGCTTAAGGCTACCTATGGATTTCTGCATTCATTTGTAATGCATGTTTTGTTTTTGCCTGAGTAGGTCTGGGATGGGTATTGTTGTAAGGATAGTAAAGCATTAATACTTCTATTTTAATGCGACAAGTTAAAAAACGATGATTTGGAGACTTTGCCAATTGTTGAGTTTCTATTTCAGGTGAGGGACATGTTCGCAATGGCACGGAAAAATGCTCCATGTATTCTCTTCATTGATGAGATTGATGCTGTTGGAAGGAAACGGGGCAGAGGAAATTTTGGTGGACAGAGCGAACAGGAGAACACCCTAAATCAGCTACTGGTTGAAATGGATGGTACGTGACAAGGGTAAATGTTGGCATGATTGGTATTTGGAAAGTACAAAAGTCAGTGCAACATTGGCGTGGAATTTAAAAATATTAAGCATACATATTCTATCTACAACAGGATTTGGTATAGAACACACTGTCTTAGAATTCCTGGAATGCTTTTCTGTACACTTGAATACACTCAAACTCCGTTCTTGGGTACATTGAGGACCTGAAGCCATTCTTTAGTGATGTAAGTTCTTTACTGAATTTGCCCACTGTATTCACAACTAGAATTGACAAATGCAGCATCAAACAAGTAAAACATTGAAAACTGGATATATTGCTAGAATAGGTTGCGGGGTGCGGGCGAGGGGATTCTCAAACCCCATATTACTAAAGCCCAAGACTCCTATGATTATCTGCAATCTCCAGTGCTGCCAGTTGCCTAGTTTCAGTCAACTACATCATGCCTATCTTCTCATATACAAATTAAAATTGTAAGCTCAGTTAAGTACATGGGTAAAGCAATATGTAAAAACAATTTATAGTTTTCACCAGAGAACATAATATCCAAAATAACTGTAAAAATTCTAGAATACTTTCTTTGGCTTTGGCCTCAGATTCAAAAGACTGTGTCCCACTCCAGAAATTTACTCTCATAATGTTGATTGACACTTCAGTACTGAAAGAGTTCTGTACTATCAAGTGATGCTGTCCTAGATTTTCACCCTTGAGGCAGGTAGCGGGAGTTGGAAAAATTCCCAGCTCAGCTCACCCGCCTCAGGAGAAAGTGCCTGCAAGGATGGGATCTTCATTGCTAGGGGACAGGTGCAGGCTGGAGTCAGGTCAGCTGACCCGAGAAACGGTTCAGAGACAGCCACAGGGCTGCCGGGTGCCAAGGGGGACTGTTCAAATGGCCTGCCTTGATGCTGTGGTTCTTTATCCCAGTTAAAATAAAAACAGAGGGGCCCTCACCCCTCACACCCACTCACCCTCCCCACCATTCCCCAGGCCCCATCCATGCCGCCTCATGTCACCACTACCCCTTCATGCCCCTATACCTACCTATAGCACTTCATGCCCATTGACCTATATACTGTATAGGCCCAATTAATCCATTAGTGACAATAGGATTTATAAAATAGTCATTCATTCATAACTTTCCACTAAGTTTAAAAAAGAAGTCATTTTACTACAGGGCAATAAAAGTGTCAATCATCCAGAACCTTTAAAGATTTAATAGTTGAAACTACAAACACTTGAAACCTCTTAAACTTGTGTAAGTAAACCATGCAATTGATGGCATAGGTCAGAAAGCCAGAGCTGTCAATCAAGTAATGTTTCCTCTGAGGCTCAGGGGCAGAATATTACATCCCCTGGCTAAGCACTTGCCCAACCTGATTGGGCATAAAATCGCGCGAGAAGTCATCAGGCGAGTGTCCCGCCGACAATTGAGGGCAATTAAGCCCATTAACGGCGTAATTGACTCCGATTTTTTTGTGACCCATCTAACCTTACGGTTGGCAGATGGGCAAATCGGCCAGGCGGGCTTTGCATTTTTCATCAAACCTCATTTAAGTGCGGGATGAGGTTTCTGTTATTAAATAAAATTAAAATAAAAATCTATGGACGGCATTTTTATCATGTTCAGGTGCCTGATTGTGATGCTTGGACATTTTTTTCCTGATTTTCAAAACTTTATTTCATGGTTTTCGGATCTGCAGCTCCCTGAGGCAGCTTTCTCTCAGTGCTCACCCAAGCCTGCAGAAACATCATTGCCCTCCCTCCTCCAGCCCCCACCCCAGCAGTGCTGAGATTTTCAGCGTGCATTTCACACTGGCTGGCCGTTAATTAGCCAACCAGCTAAAAAATTCGCAGTCGGTGGTCTGTTTTCCAATCGCACCTGGGTACGCTGATTGCTCCTGCCCGCCGAGCTTAAAATTCAGGCCCAGGTGTTTTAGTTCTCTAATGTATGCCTGGACTGGCAGCCAAGTATACATAATGAGGCTTGGCGAGGAGCCCAGAATCTGTTGAAACACCTGAGTCCCAGAGAAAATATTGCTTGATTGTCAGCTCTGATCTCTGAGGTGCCGTGAACCATGACTCATTGAAAACGTGACTCAACTCCATGAAATTGTAGAGGAGCTGTCAGGCTGGGAGTGTAGGGTGTGGGCTTTGGTCACAAACCAGTCCACACCCTTAAAAGGCACTCCCAAAAATCAGAAACCCTGAGAATAGGGTCGGGAATTCTGGAACCGGGTCCTTGCCGCTATTTTTAAAGGGCTCCCGAGTCATCCCAATTCAGTGAAAATCCAGCCCACTGTCTTTCAGATGAGATGTTAAAATGAGACCCCCTTTTACTCTCTCAGGTGAGCGCAAAATAACCCATGGAGTCCACGTCCAAATACAGTGAGAGCTGAACAATATCCAGGTTTGGGCTGACAAGTGACAAGTAATATTTGTGCTACATAAGTACCAGGCAACGACCCATTTCCAACAAGAGGGAATCTAATGATCGCCCCTTGATATTCAGTGGCATTACCACCACTGAATCCCCAGCTATCAACATCCTGGGGGTTACCATTGACCAGAAACTGAACTGGAATAGCCATATAAATACTGTGGCTACAAGAGCAGGTCAGAGGCAAGGAATCCTGTGGCGAGTAACTCACCACCTGGCTCCCTAAAGCCGAGCCACAAGTCAGGAGTGTGATGGAATACTCTCCGCTTGCCTGGATGCAGCTCCAACAATACTCAAGAAGCTTGACACCATCCAGGACAAAGCAACCCACTTGATTGGCATCCTATCCACAAACATTCACTTCCTGCACCATCGGCGCAGTGTATACCACCTACAAGATGCACTACAGCAACTCGCTCAGGATCCTTCGACAGCACCTTCTGAACCCGCAACCACTACCATCTAGAAGGACAACAGCAGCAGACACATGGGAACGTCACCACCTGGAAGTTCCCCTCTGAGCCATCCTGACTTGGAAATATATCACCGTTCCTTCACTGTCGCTGGGTCAAAATCCTCAAACTCACTAATGGCACTGTGGATATACCTATACCACATGAAATGCAGCGGTTCAAGAAGGCAGCACACCCCTCCCAAGGGCAATTAGAGATGGGCAATAAATGATGGTCTAGCCAGCGACACCCAAATCCCATGAATGAATTTTACAAAAGCTATTTGAAGAAGAGCTGGGAAGTTCTTCCAGTGTCCTGGCCAAAGTTTATCCATCAACTAGCACCTAAAAAAAAAAACACCATGATCTGGTAATTTCATTCATTGCTGTTTCTAGGAACTTGTGTGCAAATTGGCTTCTGCATTTCCTACACTACAACAGTTGTTGTAAAATAGCATATCCTCTGACTTACAGTGAGCATTACACAGGGGGAATGCTAGTGTGGTTAAACAAATAATTTCGCTTTTAAGACCCTATGTATAAATAACCCCAATTAAACATTACGTAGCATAATCTCTCTTTTGCTTACCAAACAGTGTGTCCTTGAATTCACTGTTATTTGGTGCCATTTGTGTGTGTGTCTCATACACTTTGTAATTGCTATCGCATCTTTATTTGTAAATTTTCTTTAAAGCACTTTAAAGCTAATGATTTGTAATCTACAGGAATTTTTTCCATCAACAGAAAGTATTTTGTTAGCTCAGGATTCAGAATGTCATTGGCCTCGAGTCGACCTTGGGAATCAGATTTATAAAGAAAATCAGTCAGCCCATAAATAAACCTGTTCAACCACGAGCCATCAGAACTAATTTCAAGAAATATGCACATGCACTTCAGTTATACCAGTGTTCCCCAATACATAGCCATTAACCACATGTAGTGATTTGGGAACTTAGATGTGGTGACTTATATTTCTGACTAGTAAATTAAAACATGAGTAATCGGCATCAATTGGCATCTGATTTCACTACAGTACATACATGTATACATTAACCATTTTGTGCATTTGTTTGTAAAGTGGGGAGAGGAAAAGCAGAGTGTGCTGGTGTATTTGATCAATTTGTGTGCTTTACCTCTATGCTCGCCACATATTGGTTATTGTTAAAATGGTGTCTTAACATTGACATCATGGAAACACCTGCAACATTGTATGGTGAGGAGAGCTGTCATTGTGGTCATCGACCAAACAAATTATTTGCTGTAGACCAGCAAAACAAAGCAAGCCCAACCAATAACAAGCAGTTCCAACAGGATATGGCAAGCAATGTTCAGCCACATCCTGGCTAGAAGGTAGGCTGGGTCCATCTCATGTATGAGAGAAAAAATAAATTGAAGTTTGATTAGGCTTGCAAATGGATGGAATTATTGCAAAGTAATGGGAAACAGCAGAGGTTTCTGTAAATAGTTCTTTTGGAGTTGACTGTGGTAGTGAAGTCTCTGATCAAAAACATTTTGGGATGGGCAAAAGTGGGCTAAGAATTTCATGTTGAATGGGGAAGTTCAGTTTCCCTTCGCGGAAAATGACAAGAAGCCACTTTGCCTCTAGTACACAAAGTCAACTGCTGAGAATTTTGAAGAAACAGTTTGAACATTCTGCAGTCTAGATTTAACAGAAAATTTGCAATCTGATGGCAAAGCTAGGTTGTGTATCTTCTCTGTCAATTGTTACAGACAGGAGAGACAGGTAAACTGAACTTCTTTCCTCTCACCAACTGTCCGTAAGCAGAAGGTATTTTGAATTATTTTTAAAGTATGTGGTGGCGTGTTTTCCCAAACCCTCAGTTTGTATGATCCAATTTGCAACAAACTCGTGTTATGATTAACTTGGAAGGTTAGTTTATTCACATTCAGAACCTGTGGGAGGAGTGTTCACAGAGTCCCACTCCACTACACACGCGCGCACACACACATACACACACAAAGGATAGTAACAATACAAGAACCACAGAAATGAATATTAGTTCATGATCATGGAAGAATCCCAAGTCAGTGTCCAATGAGGAGTTCTTTCACGTAGGAGTTCGAGTTCAGCTGACTGAAGACTGGGAGTGTGGAGTTTTATTTACAGTTGGTGCTGATACCGCGAGATGAGGTTCGTACACAGAGACTGGGTCAGTTTTGTAGACGATGATAGAAAATCTTCCAGCAGAGACAGGTTGTTCAGCCTGGAGTTCTGCCTTTGGCATTCACCAGTTGGATATTAACCAGCAGACAGGCTTTCTCAGTTTTCAAAGGAATATAAAAATTTTTAAATGGTCACATGAGTCATGTGACCTTTTTTCTCCACAATGATTTCAAAAGGGATGTTTATCCAATCTCTGGAACTGGCTTTGATTTCAGGACTGATAATGTCCCAGTTTCTTGCCTCGGAAAGCCATTGTGTAGGCAGAGCCTCTGACTCCACTAGAGGCGTAAGTTTATCAAGGTGCAAATTATGTTCATTGTTCCCTCAATGGTGCCCTTTTGAAATGGATCTTGGCAGTCCCACGTGTGAGATGAGGCTGTTAACAGCTCTGCAGGAATAACGAGTTTTGACCTGCAAAACCCCTGGTTTCGTGATTATAATATCCTTACAATTAGGTGTTGGGTTCCATGGTGATGAGAGGAGGATTCTTTTGTTCTTGTAACCCCTGTGGGTAGCTTCCAGAACAAAGGGCCAATCCTGTGGTCATGTAATTTGTAGCCATTTTTTTTGGTTCATCAGAAAGTCAATTTTTGAAGATAGCAAAACGAATAAAGTTTTGACACACAGTTTTGGCTTTCTTTCCACGCTATAACGACACAACACAATATTAGTACGTGTTTATATTTGCAACTACCTGGTCAGACTGTTACTTCACATTTTAATTTTTCTTTTTCTTTTAGGATTTAATACAAGCACCAATGTTGTTGTTCTGGCAGGAACAAATCGACCTGATATTCTTGACCCAGCACTGATGAGACCTGGGCGATTTGATAGGCAAATTTATATTGGTAAGTTGACAGCTAATGAGTTACGCACTCAATAAAGTTCATGGCTCACTGTGTGAGTTACCAGAAGGTGGATATAGATCAAGTTATTGGCTTTTTTCTGCAGTAGTGCTGAGTAAGATTGAAATTCCTAACATGGCATGATTTAAACTATGTCAGAACCATCATAATAGTGTTAGGAAAGTACTCTGCTGCTTTGCCACAGGCCACTTACTGTTTGTACATGTTAAATTTCTGAATCTCAAATAGGGTGGTGTTTCTGCTGGTTTTGCAACCAGATTCCAGCGCAATCGGCCAAACCTGTGCAAAAGAATTTTAAACATGAGTTATGTCCAAAAACAACATTGCATTTGGCCTTTCTGTGATCTTTTATGTTGGTTCAAGATTCAGTTTGCCTGAATCTTGCCATGCCTACAAATTAGCCATGTCCAGGTCGACATTGTGAGAATCTGCTGTTTCCAGAAGGCTCTTCAAATTGCACTAATTTTCTTAGGTGCACAGGCCCATTTTGAAAGTTTTTTCATGCCAAAGAAATATTAATTTCCTACGAAATTGACTAGTGTACACTGATGCAGCAGGTTGTGTAGTTTTCCCAGTCATTTTCAATGATTTTTAAATCTGGTTGCTCAGAAGTGGACCCTTATTAAAAATTCTTATTTTTAGTTTAACCCATTTTTAGCTGTATTAATAAAACTGCACAAGATTACCATTAAATATATCAAGGAATACTTTGGAGGAAAAAAAGAAACAATTGCATTCTATTACACTGCCTTGTTGCGTTTGTTCAGGGAAGATGTTGTTTATGATTATTCAAGCACATTTTGTGAACCCTTTCTCAATTATGCTTATGACAGAAACTCTACCCCACAAAGTTCAATACCCTTCATTTGATTTTTTTTAAAGATGTATTTAATGTATGATATAAATTGACTTGATGGGTGTCATTTAAGAGCCATTTATTAATGGGTGATTCCTGCTATTAACCTTGAAGATACAAGAGAGTAATTAGGAAACCAAAAAAGTGAACTGTAAATACCTATCCCAAAATTTTATACAGCACCAAGAGTTTTTTTTTTCATAAAGATTACTTATGTTGTTTCTTATAATAGAATTACTTGCAAACATATACCCCAAGAATATTAAAACGAAAAGTCCTGTTTTAAGTTGCTCAGTCTTGCCTTTGGAGTTAAACCAGGTATCAGATAGTTTAAGGAACCATCTTAGGTTCTGTTTTCTCACATTAAGATTTTTAAAAATCCCTCATTGTTGTCAAATGGACAGTAATTGTCCAATTTTGCGAATTGCTTCACAGCTGCTTTAATGTAAAGGGGATGAGGGCATGTGATGATTGAAAAGCTTCTACAGATGAAGTGGATAACATTTATTCCACAAATAGATTCATTTAAATTTGTGCCACAGATGGGATCCTTCCCACAGATTTGTTTCAAATTAAACAATTGACATTACTTAAACTAAAATAGAAACATAGAATATGTAATGCATATTTTTGTGCAATCAGAAGAAAACAGTGCATAATGTTTTACAGGACCTAATTGATGTTTGAATATGTATCATTCATACACTGTGAAATCAGCCAGGTTTGTTATAATTTATCTAAACTTTGGCTTGATTTGTTTTGACTTGGAAGGCCCTCCTGATATCAAAGGACGAGCATCAATTTTCAAAGTTCATCTCAGCCCGTTGAAGATGAATCCTAGTATCAATAAAGAAACATTGGCACGTAAGCTGGCTGCACTCACTCCTGGGTTCACAGGTGAGTCCCAGAAAAAGATAGAGAAATAATTATATACTGCTGACCTTATGTGGTGTAGAGCTTGTTACCAAATTTATAACCAAAGCCTTTTATATGTAATCCCCAGGTACCCATAAGACAGAGAAAAGTTGAATGGGTATTGTAGTTTAGACCAGTACAACAGTTTGAAAAAATACGTTGTCACAGTAAAGTTAAGGGTATATGGCAGGCATTGACTCATAACCATTATTTAGATAGTCTTGGTGATTGGTGGGTTTGCACACTATAATGCACTTCCTAATATTGGTTTTAAAGCCGTCAGAAAGATGATACGTAAATCTCCCAGTTGGATAGCCATCTGAAACAAATGTAGGTAGCCTGAATCGAGTTCTTAGTAACACTGAGTCTGATGATCTGCTACTAAATTGTCATGTCTCTATCAGAGTTCTGCAAGGAGAGATCTCACGTTAAGATTGGGCCAGTGCAGAAGTAGTTTTATCTCACATCTGATTCTTGATCTACTTGCCCTTGGAGAACTTACTGCTGACAGTTTGTAGAAAAAAAGGCAATTCCCTAATACTGAAGCTCCCATCATCTCAGAGAATGAAGACTCTTATCATTTGTATTAGAGACTGATGCAGCACATTGTCCTTTTCAGGTGCTGACATTGCCAATGTATGTAATGAAGCTGCTCTCATTGCTGCTCGCCATTTAAATGAATCGATCCATGTGAAGCACTTTGAACAGGCAATAGAACGTGTGATTGGAGGTGAGGTTGACTTGAAGTGTGCTTGTTGCGTGTTTAGCATCCTAGTTTTGGATCTGCTTATTTCTATTTTCTATGATTTCTCCACCTTGAAAATGCAGGATGCTGATGGCCCCTAGTGATGGTGAGATCTATGGCTCCTTCACTGGTTTCAGGTGCAAGCAAGTTATGATTTTGAAAGACTGTTGGTGAAAACATTGTGTTTATTCCTTGCTTGTATAACCTCTGATAAAACTGCAAATACAGTAGATCTTTTAAATTCTGGATTTTCTGCTGCTCCCAGCTCTTTTGGTGCTTGTGAAAAATCAACCCAACTTAGATCTATGTGAAATTAATAATCGTGCTTTCACCCAGAGGAGAAATGTGGGCATGAAGGCAAAATTTGATTTTGAACAATAAGCTGCATACAGATAGTAATGATCTAGGCAAGTCAGTCCTGTGTTTCTTTGTATCTGTGTCACTCACACAAAGGTTGCTGACCAGACAGCATTTCCCTCACTTAGGCATGCAAAATGCATTACCACTTAACAGATACCGATGAAGCTTTCATAGATGGATTGTTCAATTCCCTGTCCTAGGTTTTCCATATAGCAGGTCGAGTAAATTAAGGGATAATTTCATGTTAGTAGGAAGCCCGATGCATGTATGTCACCATGATAAATAGCCCTCTATTTTTACATAGAATGTACAGCACAGAAATTGACCATTTGGTCGAACTAGTCTGTAGGTGTTTACTCTCCAAACGAGTTCCTCCCACTCCATCTACCTCATCTCAGCCTTTTAGCATATCCATTGTAGTATGTTCACTTAAATTGATCTTTTTCAATATATGTACATGCATTTTAATAAATTGACACGTTCCTGTTTAATATCGATCAATTGAAAAATTTATCTTCGTAGAGTCTATTACAGTCAAGTTGCTTTCTTTCTTTCAAAATGTAGTAGCTTTAGGTTGTCAGCTGATAGGATTTAGAGAGATAAATGCACATGCACATGAACAGGTTGCTATCTTTAATGCCAGTAACACTTGACTTCAATTCTGTAGAAAAGGCTTCCTATAAAGATGCTGTGTAATAGCATGTTTTTCTTTTGAAGCAGATTATAAATTAAAGTTACTGGTTTCTGAGGTTCCATTTGGCGCCTATCTGTATGATAAATGCTGCTTCCTTAGGATTGTAGTGTCTCTTTTCTGAATAATGTTAATTTGACTGCAAAATCAGATATAGAAAGCAATTATGAGTTACCAATGTGAGAGCTTATAATGCAGTACATTAGATTCTAACAGCAGCTACAAGGGCCATGTATCTGTCTATAACCTCAAAACGGGACAGAACTAAACTGGCAACTACCATGTCTGGGCTTCAGAGTACCTGTAAACAGTAACATGGGATGCGGGTGCTGGGAATAGAGTTATTTGTAACTGTACAAATTCCAATGATTACTTCCATTTTTATGCTGCTTATTAACCACTTTCTTGAGGCCTAATTAGGGATTTACTCGCAGTAGTCTTTGCAATGTCACACTATTTCTTGTATTTAAATAGCAGGTGTGTTGTATGCAGCAGTATGTCCCAATAATCCCTTATTGTCTGAGGAGAAAATGGAACATTGACCATCAGCCAGCAGAGGTTGATTCAGGGGCCCAGGGAGGTGTATGGTGACCTCAGTTGTTAGCACATGATGGCTGAGGAGCAGGAAGCATTGGGAATAAACCCAAAGACTAAGGGTAGTGAAGTGCAGGAAACCAGGGGAGGATGAAAGGTAAATCCATATGCTCAGTACAGGTTGGTCTGAGGAACAACTGTAGGGAGGTAAGGACCGATCAAGATCTGAAGTCGTGAGAACTTGAACCAGTCCAGCATAGGATGGCTAAGCAATTCTGTAGAATAACATCCATTACATGTAAGTGGAAAGCAGCGAAGCAGCAGAATACACAACATGATGGGAACCAGTAGGAACAGATCGAACTATGTTAAGCATAGTGAAAAATCCCTAGCAGAGAACAGAAGACAGCCTAAAGAAGCAGACCGTGTACTGGAATAGATCTAGTTCAACAGAATAATGTCTTGGTGGAAAGCAATAGGGAAGGTTGAAGTTGCAATGTACCCAACGTACAAATGAACCTCAACTCGAGAGAAGGCACATTTCTGTCCAAGTCCCAAGGTGGCAGCAGAGTAAAGTTTAGAAGCCAGTAGTGCACAGAAACCTTGAAGCTTAGCAGGTAACAGGAGCAGTAAGAGGGGAGATGGCAACTGTAGGCTGGAGCAGATTACTTTAAAATTGAGGCAGTGAATGGCAAAGTAAAGTCATAACAACCAGGGCATTTAATGGAGTCCAGTGTGCAGTGCAGTCCTGATGACAGAGGAGTCCAGTGGCTGGAAAACTAAGTGTGGGTAGATTTGCATCTATGGAAAAGAGCATATTAAAAACAAAACAAGCTGGGTCAGAGGATGGACAGTGTGCTCTGTATAGGTAGCTTTCAACTTTTGGCTGGAACTTGCAGACTGATCCAAAACTATTACAAGAATACAAGAAATAGGAGCAGGAGTGGACCATATGGCCCATCAAGACTGCTCTGCCATTCAACATGATCCTGGCTGATCTTGGGCTTCAACTCCATTTCCCACCCAATCCCCCTACCTCTTGATTCCCTGAGAGAACAAAAATCTGTCTATTCCAGTCTTAAATGTATTCAGCGATAAAGCATCTACAACCTTGGGCAGAGAATTCCAAAGATTCATAACCCTTTGAGTGAAGTAATTGCTCCTCATCTCAGTCCTAAATGATTGGCCCCTTATCCTGAGAATGTGCCCCTGTGTTTTAGATGCTCTTACCAGCGGAAACAATCTCTCAGAATCTACCCTATCAAGCCCCTTCAGAACCTTGTGAGTTTCACTGAGATTGCCTCTCATTCTTCTAAACTCTAGAGAAAAAAGACCCAATTTACTCAGCCTGTCATCGTAGGAAAACCCCCTTATCCCAGGGACCAATTTAGTGAACCTTTACTGTATCACCTCCAATGCAAGTATGTCTTAAATATGGAGACTAATACTGCACACATTACTCCAGATGTGGTCTCATCAAAACCCTGTACAATTGTAGCAAGACTTATTTATTCCTATATTCCAATCCCCTTGCAATAAAGGTCAACATGCCATTTGGCTTCCTAATTGCTTGCTGTACCTCAATGCTAATTTTTTGCGTTTCTTGTACAGGCACACCCAAGTCTCTTTAAACATCAACACTTACAAGTTTCTCACCTTTTAAAAAAAATATTCAGCTTTTCTATTTTTTCAACCAAAGTGAATAACTTCACACTTCCCTACATTGTAATCCATTTACCATCTTGTTTCCCTCTCATTTAACTTGTCTATATCTCTTTGTGGCCTCGCTGTGTCCTCCCCACTGCTTACCTTTCCACCTAGCTTTACATCATCAGCAATTTTAGAAAAATTGCTCTCTGTCTCTTCATCTAAGTCATTAATTTAGATTGAAATAGCTCAGACCCCAGCACTGATCATTGTGGTACTCCACTATTCACCACCTGCCAACTTGAAAATATCCCATTTATGCCCACTCTCTGCCTTCAATGTTAACCAATCCTCTACCCATGCCACATAAATTACCCCCAACGCATGAGCCCTTATCTTCCCTATTAACCCCTTGTGTGGCACCTTATTAAATGTATTTTGGAAATTTAGGTATACTACATCTACTGGTGTTCCCCTTTTTCTACCTTACTAGTTACACCCTCAAAAAGTTCAATAAATTTTTTAAGCAGGGTTTCCTTTTAATAAAACCATGTTGATTTGTTCTAATCATACTATACTATTCTTAGTGCATTCTTAACACTTTCTTAATAATAGATTCCAGCATTTTCCCAACAACTGATGTTGGGCTAACTGGCATTTTCTCTCTCCCCCTTTTCAAAAACGGAGCAATATTTGCCAACCTCCAACCTGATGGGACCATTCCTGAATCTAAGGAATTTTGGAAAATCATAACCAGTGCACCCACTATTTCTGCAGTTATCTCTTTCAGAATCTTAGGCCATCAGTCGGATTTTAGTCCCTCAAGTTTTTCCAATACTTTTTCTCTGTTGATATTTATTTTCCTAGTTTCGTCACTCTTTTTAGCTCCTAGTTTACTGTCTATTTCTGGAATGAAACTTGTATCTTCTACTATGAAAACAGACACAATATTTGTTCAATGCCTCTGCCATTTCCTCATTCCCCATGATAATTGCTCCTGACTCTGCTTCTAAGGGTCCAAAGTTTACTTTAGCTGCTCTCTTCCTTTTTATATACTTATGAAAGCTCTTACAATCTGTTTTCATATTAATGGCTAGTTTACTCTAATCTTATTTTTTCCTTTTTTATCAACTTTTGGTTGTCCTTTGCTGGTCTCTAAAACTCCCAATCCTCAGTTTTTTGCAATATTGTAAGCCTCTTCTTTTAATCTAATATGTCCCCTAACTTCCTGAGTGAGCCACGAAGGGGCCTTTCTCACTGAGTTTTTGTTTTTTAATGGAATATATTTTTGTTGGACATTTTGAATTGTTTCTTTCAATATTTCCCACTGTTCAATTACAGCCCTACCTTTTAGTCTATTTACCCAATTTACCTCTTTGCCAGTTCTCCACTCATACCTATGCAATTGGCTTTGTTTAAGTGTAAGATTCTTGTTAGTGAATTGAGGCTGCCACTTTCAAATGTAATGTGGAATTCAGTGGTATTATGATCACTATTTCCAAGTGGACCTTTTACTATGACATTACTAATTAACTCTGCTTCATTACATATAGTAGATCTAAGATAGCTTCATCCCTAATTGGTTCCACAACTTATTACTCCAAGAAACTGTCACGAAGTATTCCACAAACTCATCTTCTAGACCACTCTTGCCAATTTGATTGTCCCAGTTTATATGAAGATTAAAGTCTTCCACAACTATTGCATTGCCTTTTTTACAAGCTCCAGTAATTTCTTGTTAGTGCTTTGTCCAATGGTATTACCACTGTTAGGGGGCCTGCAAACTACTCCCATCAGTGTTTTCTGACTCTTGTTATTTCTAATTTCTATCATACTGATTCTATTTCATGATCATCTGAGGCTAGATCCTTTCTCGCTAATGTCCTTATGTCACCCTTTACTGCCAGGGCCACCTCTCCTCCTTTGCCATTCTGTCTATCTTTCCAAAATATTGTGTACCCTGGAATATTTGTTTCCCTATCTTGCTCACCTTGTAACCATGGCTTTGTAATGGCTATTAGATCTAAATCATTTACCTCTATTTGTGCCACTAGTTCATCTATCGTATTGCAGATGCTTTGTGCACTTAGATAAAGAACTTTTAATTTCATTTTTACTTCTATTCCCTACAATGACCTTATTAGTTGATGTACAATTTTTGTTGAATTCTCTGTCCTGCCCCATTCTGTTTTACTTTACCCACGTTGCTATACTGTTCTGATGCCTCAACCTTTCTCTTTGGATTTCAAAATCTCCCTTCATCGGAAACCAGCTCCGTTCCCCCCCACCAACCCCTTTGTTAGTTTAAAGTCCAGTCCACAGCCCTGGTTATATGATTGGCCAGGACACTGGTCCCAGCCCTGTTCAAGTGTAGCCCGTCCCAACAAAATAGTTCACTCTTCCCCGAGTACTGATGCCAGTGCCTCATGAATCAAAACCCCTACTCCCCACACCAGTCTTTGAGCCACACGTTTAATTCTCTAATCTGCCTGACCCTATTCCAATTGGCGCATGGCTTAGGTAGCAATCCAGAGATTATTATCTTTGATGTTCTGTGTTTTAATTTGGACCCTGACTCCTCAAATCCTCTTCGTGGAACATCATCCCTATTAGGACAATGGATTGTGGAGGAGAAGAAACTGGGCAGGGTGAGGACAGGTGTTGATGGATGCAAATAGATAGAATTACAAAGGACAGGACCTTGCTAGCCTGGGAGCCGTCTTAGATAGTAACATCATCATTTTATAATTCCTATATTTGTTGTCCCTTTTGTAATTAAACTTTTTTCTGAAATTTATGTTTTGTATCTGTAAATACATCTTTGTATGTGATAAATATATTGCCCTTAATTGAGCAATTTTTACCTGTACATTATCAACAACTTGCATTTATATAATTTAACTTTGTTACCATGCATACTTTTTTAATCCAGTTGTCTCTACAGCCAAGGCCATCCTCTGAGCACTTCATTGTACACCTCAGCACTCACATTATCATGCTTGAAATAGATTTGCCTTTTCTCAAATCTCATAGCTTTGAAACTTATATAACCTAAAATTGTTTCATACTGAGATTACTTAAGCCTTTAACTTGCTGACCATTATACTAGTTGAAGTTTTGATTTGGTAAATACAGTAGAGGGGGAGGGGAGAGGGGATATATTGAACATCTAAGCCAAGATATCACTGCTCAATCCATCCATTTAAATATTCATCTTGTGCTAATAATTTTTTACTCATGTTTCCTTTTAGGATTGGAGAAAAAAACACAGGTCTTGCAACCCAATGAGAAAAAGACTGTTGCCTATCATGAGGCTGGACATGCAGTTGTTGGCTGGTTCCTGGAGCATGCAGACCCTCTGCTCAAAGTAACAAATTAACTGTTATCTCTATATGTTTGGAAGAGAAGTAGTGTGCGTGCTAAATATGCATTAAATATTTTGACATTGGTTAGGATGAGAACTCGGTAGCACAGTGCATTGGAGTAATAATATGTGCGAAGGAGTAGCAGTTTGCTGGTTTTGCACTCTGATTTATCCAGGCCAAAAGTTGATATTCCCAGACTATTTGCTTAGGAACATAGGGTATGGGAGCCGGAATAGGCCATTCAGCCTTTCGAGCCTGCTTTGGCATTTGATAAGATCATGGCTGATCTGATTGTGGTCTCAACTCCACTTAATGGAAATACGAAATGGGACAGGTTGGTCCTTTCAAAGGGGTGAAAAAATTTGCAAAACAACCTAATAGAGGAGAACTGAAACAAAGTACTATAACAGCAAGTGAGGAACTGAGAGGGAATTTAATAACACTTTTTTTTGCAATAAATCTCTTGAATGAGTTTATAATAATTTGTTCAGCATAAGCTAAATGGCCCTTTTAATACCACAACAATCTAGAAAGAAGTTAAAGGGCTAATTTTACAACTTTCCACTTGTGGGAAGGAGCTTCACCATTAATTTTAATGGCAAAAAAAATGTATAGCTTCATAAAATTATGCCAAGGAGTGTTGATGGACAATGCATAACACCAGTTCTTTAGGAAACATTAAACAGCTTCATTCCTGAATTATAAACTCTTTTCATTTTGTTCAATTCAGACTGTGATTGCACCAAACCTATTTCTAACTACCAAGTTAGAAAAATACAATTCTTTTTCCTTGTATTTATTTTTGATCTATTTTTCATCGCCAAGAAAGCTTTCAAAGAAATATATTTCTGTTTACGTGTGCTGCTAATATTTTATGGTGAAGCTCCTTTGATTGTCTCAGGATAAAAAACTACAAAACTTTTTGTACTGCAAAAAACTTTTTCCCTGAGGCAATCAAATAAATGATATATAGAAGAATCTTAAATGGAAAGCATTGTTTAGGTAGATTTTCTCCTTTTAGGCATATTGAAGGTTTTTTGACACACTTCAACTGTTGAGCTAGGTATAGCATAAATTTTAGCTCAGATTTTATGAAGTAATATTGTATACTAAAATTTATAAATACCTAAATGTGTAATGTGTATCTCCCTCTGCAGGTGTCTATTATACCTCGTGGGAAAGGTCTTGGCTATGCACAGTACTTGCCCAAAGAGCAGTATCTTTACACAAAAGAGCAGCTTTTCGACCGCATGTGCATGATGCTTGGTGGCCGAGTTGCCGAACAGATATTTTTTGATCGCATCACAACTGGTGCTCAGGACGACTTGAAAAAAATCACGCAGAGTGCTTATGCCCAGGTTAATCCTCATTCGTATCTAATTATCATCTCAATTGTTTTGTTGGTCTTGGGAGTGTGTTAGCTGCAACACTTGAGGATACCCATCCAAAAAGTAGAATTTGAATCTCAGTTTGACCTGCGATTCACGCTGAAGCTTCTCGAGTAAAGTTTCTCCGGTTTCAAATGAGTCACTTGCAGAAGGAGGGACTCCCCTGTTCCACGACAAAAAACTTTTTCCTCGGACGATCAAAGAAGTGTGTTGTGAATTTATATAACATTCTTTCCTCCTGGTGGGATAGAGCCAGTGGAACCATTTTTAGGAGTTGTGTTGCATTCATCTTTTTTGATTTATGGTAGAGGCATTTTTGCAAAATTCTTCTCGTCACTGAATGCAGCGATGGTTACAGGAAGGGCAGCAATGGTGGGGTGCCTAATAATTGAGATGCCATTTATATTTTTAACTAACCTTAATAGTTTGAATTGGACATGACTTTTTCTGGGTCAATATATTTTAAGTTTATATATGTGCTATTTAAGAGAAAAATATGTTCAATGCAGTAGGAAATGCAACCTGCCTGACCTTGCTAAGTGCTTGCATCATTATCATTTGTGATGTGCACTATATGTATTCCATTCTGCTCTGATTTAATGGCCATTTTGGTTTTTTTAAACCTCTGTCTCTCTATGTACACTTTCTGACCCAAATTCGCAGCCATTGCTCTAACCTTGCCATCTCCAATGGCGTTGATCACCAACTTGTTATCTCCAATCAGTTCTTACCACACACATTGCCTTACTATCCTTCTACTCCATCCCTGGAAAAAATACTCTGCTCCGGATTGCTTCCAGCTCCTTACTGTCTGCTCTTTGGCTCTTCATTCACCATTAACATCCATCTCAACAAACTCCTCTTCTTTGCCCACTCCAAGTTCACTTCCAGGAACAAATTCATTGAGCTCGTAGCTTTCTTTATCTCCAAGAAAGAGACCAGGCAGCCATCTGCCTCTGCTTCCCCTTGTCCCCTAAGCTAAACCTTCTCGTCTTCCGTTCTGTACCATTTTTAAGTCTGAACCTTTGTCTTTTCTCTTCTTCCTCTCTCCCTCTTTTGTTCTCTTTCTCTCTTGTGTGCATTTTTGTGTATCCCTCATGCCCCCATCCACTCCACCTTCTCAAAGCCCATTTCATACATGAGACATACTCTTGCTCTACTGATCCCATTCCCACTGATTTCCTGATTACCCAACCTCCCTTCCTAAGTCCCATTTTTGCTAATTATTGTAAGAGATCCCCACTCTTTAGGCACTACCCCACATGTTTAAAAATAATTATCACCATCCCAGAGATCCTGGTCTTTACTAACAACTCTCCCATCTCCAGTCATCTTAAAATGTGTTTTTATCTCTTAGATCCATTCTTGTCTCTCCCATAACTCCTCTGGTTTAATCATTCTAATTATGTTATGGTCCCTACCAAATCACTGACTTGGCCCTGGAGAAAGGCACAGCATTCTGTGTGACTTTGACCATTTGTCCAAGACTTCAGCTTTTGACACAATCCTCCTCCAAAATCTCCCCTTTGTTATCAGCTCACTGAGACTGCTCTTGTTTGGGTTCCAATCATAGCTATAGTATTTTTAGCAATAGTTTCTCTGGCCATGCCAGCATCATCATCTCAAGAATCCTCCAAGGGAACTCTTGCCTATCGAGCTGTAGCTAGAGATAGTAAAAACTTCAATTATGGCACCCAAACTCTTACCTCTTGGTGATCTTACCTGTATGCATGGGGCCAGATTCCACATTTGAGCTGATGACCCCAGCAATGCCTCTTGGCAAATTGGTTGCCCAATGTCCAGCCTTGGATTGCCTCTAATATTGGGAAGACCAAAACCATATCTTCAGCTCCCATTGTGCACTCCATACCTTCAAACTTTTGCTCCATCCCCTCCCTTCCTAAAGCTGGTATCATCATGCAATAGTCTGAAATTGCTTATTGGTATGGATGCATTTGCATTGGTATGGGTGTCTCAATAAAGTACTTTTGGAGGAGTAATAGGAATTATGAGTGTTCTAGTATCTCAGCATGGAGGAGTTTTCTGACTAATGAGGCCATCGCAAGGCGATCAATGTTGACTCGTGTATAATGATATAAAAAAAACTGATAAAGTCTCTTCTCATGTGCATACACTTCGTTTTACTCAGTTATGCTATTAATTATTTAGAGAAACAGCACAGTAGTAAATAACTTGCTACACAATCCTGTAAGTGGTAGACTTGATCTATGGGATGTTTCTCTCTGATTATAGATTATTATCAAGTCTCATGAAGCTGATGCAAGAGCTCTGCATCTAATCAGCTAACTCAGCAGAAACTGGAAATTGAGCTTTGCCACTTCTACTCCTCATGGCTTAGCTATTCATTTGGTGTCCTCACTATCTGGGAGTTCTGATCTGTTTTTATTAATCCTCTATTTTCTTCTTCCATTTGTCAGATTGTTCAATTTGGTATGAGTGAAAAACTTGGGCAAGTGTCCTTTGACCTTCCACGACAGGGTGATACAATTATTGAAAAGCCATACAGTGAGACCACAGCGCAGATTATTGACGAAGAGGTTCGGGCTCTTATTGGCACAGCAAACCAGAGAACCTTGACGTTATTGAAAGAGAAGCGATTGGAAGTTGAAAAAGTAAGTGATTGTATTGTTATTGGAGCATCATTTCTACAAAACCTGATTTCCTCCCTTCACATTACTATACTGCAGTACTATGCATTTCAGTTCCCATTGCTTGCCAGCTAGTAAACTATTCTGTTTTCTTTGGAAAAACTATTAAACCCCAAAGGACATTTTAGAAATGGCATCCTGTCATTCCTTGCTTCTTGCACTAATGACTGCTCAATCAACATCCACTCAATGAGTAACCTGTAAAATCTTCAATGTTGGTTTTATTATCCTTTTAAGTTTTCCGATGCCTTCATTACGACCTACATTGCTAGAAGTTATATTTTCATATTTCAGTTCTAATTAACACAAATATGAAAACATCATCTTAGCTGATATATATTTAAGATAGGAACCAGTGAAAGATTACAAAATATCATGCTGGCAGTGGATGCTGAGCAACGCCCTCTGTTACTGAGACCATTTTAATGGATTAAGGCACTAACTGACTAGATTTCATTCTAATTTTTTCCCTCCAATTTGTAAACACCTTTGGATTGGCAAGTGAACAAGAAGAAAGTGAGATTAATAATCAAAAGAATTCCTTTTGGCCTTTTCTGTCTTCAATTTGTAGCCTGCATTGCGGACTTCAAAATGGGTAAATTTATCACCCCCTGTTGAACATAAGACCTTGCAGGTGTGAAACTTGTAAACGTCGATGTTCAAAGAGACTTAGCTGTACTTGTACAAGGAACACAAAGTTAGCATGCAGTTACAGCAAGCAATTAGGAAGGCAAATGGCATGTTGGCCTTTATCGCAAGCAGGTTAGAGTACAAGAATAAAGAAGTCCTGCTACAATTGTACAGAGTTTTGTTGAGACCATATCTGGAATACTGTGTGCATTTTTGATCTCCATATTTCCTTCCAAAGAAGGAAATATTAGCATTGGAGGCAGTATAGTGAAGGTTTACTAAATTGGTCCCTGGGATGAGGAAGTTGAGAGAGGCTGAGTAAATAGGGCCTAGATTCTCTGGAGTTTAGAAGAATGAGAGGCAATTGAAGCATACAAGATTCTGAAGGGGTTTGATAGAGTAGACGTTGAGAGGTTGTTGCTGCTGGCCGGAGAATCTAAAACACGGCACAGTTTCAGGATAAGGGGTTGGGATGAGGACAAATTATTTCTTTCAAAAGGTTGTGAATTTTTAACCCAGAGGATTGTTAATGCACCATCGTTGAATACATTTAAGGCAGGAATAAACAGGTTTTTAGTGTCTCGGGGAATAAAGGGATAAGGAGAGAGGGTAGGAAAGTGGAGTTGAAGCCCAAGATCAGTCATGATCGTATTGAATGGTGGAGCAGGTTCAACGGGCTATATGGTCTTCTCCTGCTTCTATTTATTTTTTACTTGCAGGCATTGACTTTTAAATCATCCGTTTGTTGTTTCCCTCTACCTGCTTCCAAATAAGCCATATGACAAAAGGTGGGGAGGACAACAGCACTGAACATAGTTTCTGACACCATATGTTAAAGACTATCCGCATTCTCCAGAAAGTTCTGAAGCAACAAAGCAATGTTTTATCCAAATTGCCTAAAATAATGGCCTTTCTTGACAATACCAGCCTATTTCCTAATACACGTGGCACCAAAACAGCAGCTTTGGAATCAGAAGCACCAAGTTTTTCTGCAAGATTTTGTACTTTCCAAGTGTGGAACATTCCTTTTGATCCTACTGAATTGAGAGCCATAATTTTTTTGTTTGTTTCTTTTGTCAGGTAGCCGAAAGATTACTAGAGAAGGAAGTACTTGATAAAAGTGACATGATTGATCTTTTGGGACCACGGCCATTTTCAGAAAAATCCACATATGAAGAGTTTGTTGAAGGTACTGGCAGCTTTGAAGAGGACACCACCTTACCTGAGGGTCTGAAGGACTGGAACCAGGAGAGGGAGGAGAGTAAAGAGGATCTGCCACAAAAACAGTTAGCATGAAATATATTAAGCATCCTTTCAATTTTCTGTCAACTGGAGAGCTTAGCGCTGTCCGAATTGAAAGGTTTACTTTGCTAAGATAAAATGAGAACAACAGCACTGTAATTTGGAACAATTCTCATATAAGATGATCCTTGGTAATGAGATGTTGTATGATGCAGCCATATCTTGCAAGACTGTGTTTCACGACTGAATTGGAAGCAGTTTGGACTGAGTCTGCAGAATTCCTGAAACTGGGCTGAATCTGATAAAGCCATTCTCTCCCTGCCTGTCTGGAAGGAACACGCAATCTATTTATCGGCACATGACAGAACAAGAGTGAACCTAAAGGAGTGTTCAAAAGTTCCATCAGTAAATAGACCAAATTTCAATGGTTGTAAGCTGAGAATTTCAAAAAGATTTGATGTTTATGCAAGTATGTGAGAATGTTCGCCTCTGAATGCAGAAATTCTTCACTTGCACTACAATTGTCAATCTTCTTTTGGTTTTCCTAATTATTCTCACTATATACAGAAATGAATTTAGCAACTTGAATTGTTAAGCCTCCACCCCCGAATCCATTTCATTTTTAATTGTGTGTGCAAGCCAAAGCTGCTGTAGGTGTCAATATATTTGAAAGAATTCACAACCCAAAATGTATTTCAATGCCTCTAAAATGCATTTGAAACCTCCATCATTTATTGCTGTCTTCCATATAATAGCCTAAACAAATACAACCCGATATTTAAGCACTCAAGTAAGAATCTTGCCATCTATGTTGAGTAGTTAATTTTTTCAAACTGATCATGTTTCAAGGATGATTGATTTCCTGTTGTTATGGACACTGCGATGTGTTTAGCATTTAGCTTAGATATTCTCTTGGGTGCATTGTAGCTGGTCACTCCCATAAGCAATTTAACTTAATGATACTGTTACTCAGGGACATAACAATTAGACCCCTTTGTGACCTGAACTGGATATTGTGCTTTCACGCTTGACTGGTGTGTTTCTTGATTCTTTTCAACGATGAGTTGAGAAACACTTACCGAAACAAGGCCATCAATGAATCGTTATATTGTTTTATTTAAAAGGCAGCAAGTGAACATAGAGAATGTCAGTCAGGTTCCACTTATTAACTCAAACCCACATCTCTCTGCATGAAGTGGGCACAATAATAAACCCTGCTGCTTGACTGGCTTGTTTTCTTCTGCCATTTCTTTTCGTTCTGGGCAACTTCTACTGCAAACAACCCTGATCTTTTGCATTTTATTTTTGCAGCAGCTAGCCCTAGACCTACAGCTTGCAGCCTCTTGTCTGCTTTATAACCTGACTAGCCAAATATTCCTTTCTGTCTCTGCAGGGGTGTTTGAGGGGGAGAGAAGGTGTGCAGCTGATTTTCATCGCCATGGTAGGCCTGTCAGTAAAAGTAACTACTAATTTCCCCTTGTGGCTTGAGTCTGCTTTCCTCAAGAAGAATAAGGCTATTTTGACTAATTGACTTGGGATCAGACAATTGGCTCTTGCTGTTGTGAATTTCACACACTGGGCCCATCTAGTTCAATGCACGTATTCAGTGCCTGCAGCATGTGACATTTTTTTAAACCCATATAAATTATTTTGTTTCAGAAATCAACCCTTAAGCTAACTCATTCCCAAAGTCCTTTCCGTGAAGAAAAAGTGGTCGAAAATCCTGAAAAAGATATCTTGTTACTTGGCTGATCTCTGATACAGAATGAATGAGTCAGATTTAAATTATTGTGTGTTATACTTCTAGCTCCATTGTTGCCACTTAAGTGTAGTTAATTTTATATGTGATTAAAAAATTAACCTTTTTCTCCATTTAGTAGCCTGTTTGCCTCAGATAAAACCTTCACTTCCATTGCTTTCTGTATTCTTTGAATTTTTCCTTCATTAAAGTCAGGTATAGGCACCGATTGTATAGTGATAACATGTATTCATTCTTGAGATAAGTTTAATTGTCCTTGATCTGCATTATTTTCTTAACCTGCATCAATCCTTCTAAAGAGGCTAATGGCTTCATTTTAAACATCACAAACATGAGTGCTAGTAGCGGTGTTTAGTTGATCGTAACAGAAAATTTCAACTTATGCCACTTGCACTGGTTGAGGACTGTGTTTGCCTCAAATGTAGGATAATTAGTTATAATGGATCTTACCACAGCCTGTGTTGCTTTAATTTGGCGTGGAAGATAATCAAGGTGCGAAGTAAACAATATGTGGGAAAAATTAGCTTTTGGGTTTTGGTGTAGATACAATCTTGCAAAATTGAAGTCAAGCTGGAAGATCACCAGACTCAAATTTCAATCTGGGGTGACCTGTCTTTCACTTGCTCAGTCCATAAGCCGTAAACCATTCATCTTGTGTTGCTTTTACGGCCACCCCCAATTGGTTTTTAAGTCTTGTGGGGATCAAACTTGGTTCAAGCTACCTATCAGTTAAAGCTTGAATATTGCTGTTTATTGGAGACATTCCTGACACAAGATGATTATTAGTATTCTGTATATTTTAGCATCTTTTATTGTTTGAATTAATTGTCAGACTCTAATTGGTTTGGTGAGATTGAATCCTATGATTACAATTACTGTATGTTGTCTTTTGACAGCATTTGTATAGTGAATATTGTTGCATGCTACTAGATATATCGCTGCATCAAATAACTTATTACCCATATATCTTATATATAGAGAGGATTTGCTTTGAACAGATGTTTTGAATTCTGTATGTTCATATGACCTTTATACAAAAAAAGTTTAATATTTTTTCTGCTTGCATTACAGAGCTGTATTTAATTACTCCACTATGGGTTTTGTAATCATTGTGCCTTATCAAATGTTACATTGGCCACAATATTTCACATTTTTGGCAATGGAAAATTAGTGGCCACTGAATTTCAGAATTTATGTTGTAATTTATCTGTAGTATTGCATAAATTCTTATAAGGCTGAGATTTTAAGATGGGAAAATCAGCAGCAATAAGATATTAAAAAGTAAAACTCTGAAGCATAGTCCAGAGAAATGGATGCCTTATTACACTACAGTCTTGCAATCTTAAAAGTTAATGCAGTTTTGTGAAGAAGGAAAATTCTATACAAGACGATTTATATTTCTGTAACCTGAACAGGTCACAACTGATTATCAGCTTATTGCCCTTGAAGGAAGATTGTGTAGTATTAGTAACAAACACAATTTTTTTTAATGCTGGGTGCCAGAACATGCTGGTGTTATCAGTATTCAGCGTTGCTATTGCACTAATATTGCAAAAGGAAATATATGGCATCACTCCATCATTAATCTCTACTTTGAATATACATGTCCATATTTCTGTATTGAATATGTGCCATCACTTGCAGCAGAAAATTCCAGAAATACAAAACCCAGCCAGTATGACTTTTAATTCCTTTTTTATTTAACCAAGGGGCATTCCAGTAACTCAATGTCAGTAGTGTGACTGGGTCAGAAAAGTGAACTTAAGAATGATGGATCAATGTGTTTACTTTCACCCACCCTGGGGCTCTTTGTGATTATTTGCAAGCTGCTGTATTGGTATGGTTGGAATGAGTGACAAATGGGGATGATAAAGGGAATAAGGTCTGAAGTATAAGCAATAAAATATTTTGGAACATTATTGATTCCTGAAGCTCCAAACAACTACTTGCATTTTTATAGCACTAATGTTAAATGTTTCACAGGAATATTATCAAACACACTGCTTACATTGAGGCATATGGGAAAGATTGGTCACATAGGTGGTTGTTAAAGAGTGTCATAAAGGAGGATAAAGATGCAAGAGAGGGTTGGGGAGAGAATTCCAAGACTTAGGGCCAGGCAGCTGAAGGCACAGCCACCGTGGAATAATTGAAATCAGGAATGAGCAAGACAAAATTGGAGAAGTGAAGAAATGTCCAGGGGTGGAGGTGGTGGGTTGGAGACCTCAGTGAAGGGGGGGAACAAGGCCTAGAAGGAATTGGAAAACAATGGTGAGAATTTTAAAATTGGGATGTTGCCAGACCAGGAGTCAGTGTAGATTGGTGAGTACATTTGATGAGCAAACAGAATTTGGGGAGAGTTAAAATATGGGCAGCAAAGTTTTGCATGAACTCAAGTTTATAGAGATGAAAGAAGGAAAGCCGGTTAGCATTAGAGTAGTCTAGAGGTAACAAAGGCTTGCTAGGATGAGCGTTTCTGTAGCAGATAAGTTGATGTGTGGTGGAGACGGGCACTGTTACAAAGGTGGAAGTAGGCAGTCTTGGTGATGGTGTGGGTATGAGGTTGGAATCTTGTTTCTGGGTCAAATATGACAGTATGGTTCAGCATCAGACAGTAGCAAGGTAGCGGGCTAGGGTCAGTGGCTAGGGAATGCAGGGGTTGGAAAAAGTAACTTTGGTCTGAAGAGCATCAGGCTGTCCTGATTTTGAGAGTTTTTGTACAACATCATTTTGTACCTTTTGTGAAATCCAGGTGATGCACGTCTCAACCTTTTCACTGGATTAAACGTGATTTGGGTACCATTTTTAATGAAATCATAACATCTTTTAGTTTGTAAATTTAAGGTCAATTTTAAAACTTGGGAAAAATTAGGTATTACAGAAAGATCTGAAGACTGACAGTTGCAGCCAAACTATAGCCTCACAAGTTTTTAACACTAGTCAATATATAGTGAGAGTTACAAATAAACTTTGGGGGATGCAAAGTTGATTTTGCAAGAAACTAAATTACATCTAATACACTAAAAATCTTGTGTGTACTTCTTGCCTACGTTTTCATTGTAAGTTCCTATGCCCATGTTTACAATTCAAGCTATCTGTGTAAACTTGTTAAGCTCTAATTGTACTTTCTTCAAATAATGGGGCTGCTGTGTCACTACTAGCTGGGTTTGTGCATAATTAAAAGCTTATCTAGGCAATTTCCATTATAGATGTGGGCGAGAAAATGTATACTGCAAACAAAGAAGTTAGATTTTAAAATGAGGACTGAACTACAGAACTTGTCCTTTGCCCAATGATCATCAGCCTTTAAACCCTGCTCACCCTGAAGACTACACTTGACAACCCATGCACAGAGTGATGGGCGATCAACTACAGCAGGAAATTACTCATGGTAAAAAAAACCCATGATATTATGAAAGTTCAGGATTTAAACATCAGCCGAATAGAAAAGTGCTAAATTAAGCTCGGAATGGGTAATTGTAATTGGTAAGTGTCTGGCTTATTCTGCCTGTAAATCACTGCAATTCCATTATTTGCTTTGTGGAAAGCAGCCCTAAATTACATGCACACATTAATCAACGTTGTAAATTATGAAAGTGCTTGGGTTAATCCCTTGATAAAAATTGAGCTGGTCACATGTGTGCATGTGTATCATATTAGGTAGCATTTTTTAAAAATGCCATTGTTCTTCCCTTGTGGCTAGCTCAGTACAAGACAGCCACCACAATATTGGAGAGATGTCATTTGGAATCTTCCTTAACCTGTGCTGATGCCCTGTGTTTGAATGCCAGGGGATTTGATATATTTTTATTTCCCTAAAGATTGACTAATTTTCTACGTTGTAAGGTATCTAAGTGCCCTGTCACCAGATCCAAATTTCCCAATGGAGGTTGGCAGATTTAATGGCTGCCCTGGGAATGTAGCTTCTCTCTTCTGTTTGGGAAATATGTGTTCTAATGATCTCACTAATGGCCCATGTGTATCCATGTGGTTCAATTATTTTTATGGTGAAGACCTTAATTAGCAATAAAATAAAACTGAGGATTTCTGAGGACTAAGCATCCTAGTTATCAGTATGTTCTATCTATTAATGTTGCATTTCTCATTGAGAATCAGGACTCACTGCACCATAATTAAGTCAGTCTTTCCTCAAATTACAAAGCTATAAAACATTGCCTCATTCCGTCTTTTCTTTGGTTTTTAAAAATATGAACATGGCAATACTGATAATTACCTCTTAATCTATTACAGCTTTTCAGCACTATCTTCTCCATGTATCTTGGTCCTTACTCATTAGTTTCTTGATAAACAAAAGAAAAGTTAACAGATGAATTTTAGCTGACATTGGTATTTGAACTTTGTTTCATTTTCTAATTATTTTGCATTCTAGGTATTGTCAGGTGGGAGAAGGGGCATTGAACAAAGCATATATGGAGAACAGATGCTCTAACTCTACATGTATTAACTTTACATGTATTAAATATCATGTTTATAACCAGATATAAATTTTTGCACTTAACTGTGTGAAAATGTAGGGACAATGTAACATGAATAATGAGATTACACATTTTAAACAAGAAGTCTTCAATTTTATTTTTCTACATTCAGTTATTGTATGATAAATGGCTTAAACTGATTTGCTACCAAAGTAGTATAGTACAACTTTAAGGAACCAATATACAAGATGACTAGAATTTGAGGGTTATTTGTGAGTCTGAAAAAGTTAATTTAAAATTGCAAATAAAAACATTATAAAGGAGTTTCCTGAACCAAGGCAGCTCACCAGACAGCAAATCACCGCGTATCGGTTCATAACATATTTCATTGAATGCTATCATATGCTTTAAAGTAAAATAATCTACTTCATTTGATACAACACCTAGTTCCAACTACAACATTCAAATTATACCTTCAGTGTCAAGGGGTTGGAGGGGGGCGGAATCTGGTACCCTTTTTGAGAGAACATAAGAGCTGCTTTCTGGCCTCAAAGATAAATCTTAATTTAACAGGATAACTTAGTGTTGGCATCAGACTTATATCGTTCAATTTAATTGTTAGTTTTCAGGCAGTGCAATATTTTGGTTTAGAGGTAATGACTTTTGTACAACAGGAATTAAAACTGAACTCAGTTTCTTTGTCCATGTGTGTATATCATATGGAATCAGAGTTAGTGTTTTGGCTCAGACCCTTTTCTCACTGAAAAGGATAAACATATCTGGAAAGAAAATGCTACCTCCTTATAAATTCAGTTTGGAGACTGAAAAAGAAAACTAGTGATTTTATTTATGATGCTTTTATTCCATGCATTATTGATCATTTCAGTGCTAATAAAAATCTCCTATCACATTTCTAGGAATCTATGTTTGGTGTACAAATTCTGCTTAGAGATGTTGCCTGAGAAACATACAATATCTTTTTTATCTTGGTGTTTCACTCCAGAAAACAGCATAGACACTTATTAGTATTCATCTCTCCTTCCAGTGGAAGATTTCCTCCAACATCGTCATAGGTGAGATATTCCGTATTTACCTCCATTTGTATTGGTTTTAATTTTTCTGTTACGCATTCAATACCTGCACGTTCTCCCACTGGTTTTGCTGTGAAGAGCATGTTGCAGACTTACAGATTTTAGCCTGATGTGAGGTGAAATGGACAATTTGTCAGATTTTTCCACGAGAGCAGCTGATTTAGAACAAGTATTCCTAGTTGGACAGGGATTGACTGCAATTGCCTGGAAATCTCTAAAACCACATATGTGTTCAGCCATGATCTTATTGAATGGCAGGGCAGGCTTGAGGGGCTGAATGGCCTACTCCTATTTCTTATGTTCTGTTATTGTTTCAAGAGGGAGCTTTCTAAAAAGTGATAGTCACCTGACTGAGTTACTCAAGGCAATAAAAAGTTCCAGTTCTTCAGATATTTTCATATAATGTCCTAAGGTCATAGCACAGGCCCATCCACAGCACCAAAAGCATATGAATGGACTAAGATTGATGGTTGATTTTTATAGCTTTCATGACCTAGGGTAAAAATCCCTTCGCTGAAAGCATAAACATTATGTAATTCACTGCAGGGACAGTTGGTGAAAATCTACTTAATTTAATTACATGAATGAAGAATGAGGGAGAAGAACAATTATGAATGACGCGGCAGAACTATTCAGCGCTGCACGTTTTATTGAAGCAAGGTCCAATCTTGTCCTAAGGTTTTTTGTGTGTTTCAACTGTATGAAAATGATCTGACATTTCCAATGGAACATCTGGATCACTTGGGTGCTTCCTCTCCCTGCTCTGTTCATTCTTGGCTCTTGTCCATGAAGGGGACTTTAAATGTGTTCCACGTGAGATGATTGGATACATCAATGGTTGGTTCAATTCTGTAAAGTAAAAAGTAACAATTAGCTGTATGATGAATCTTAGAAACTTCATCCCCAAGATGTAAGATATATCTTGATACTTTGGTACGATGAGGATGTTTTAGTTATTGATTTTTATACTTTAAAAAAATATATATACACTTGAGAGATTTTTTTTGGATGTTTTAGTAAAGTTCACCTCAACTACAAGGGACCCATCCTTTGTAAGGTAAATGCAATAATATGTCATGTGATCAGGTGTTACATGTCATCTGATGAAATAGGATCAGGATGTCATCCAAACACCCTAGGAATGCCAACAATCAGATGTGGTAAACCCTATAAGTCAGACCTTCAAGTACTTTTCCCATCATCTTGTCCTTGGCTCCCTGTCTTAAAGCACTTTGTGCATATTTGTGTTTGCTGATTTATGGGCTGAATTTTCCCAAGTAGCAGGTTATCCCAATTAAGAGGCTGCTGCTGGGACCACCATTCAATTGGAGACAGCGGCCTGCCTCTCAGAGCTGCCAGCCCAATCAGAGGGCCGCCAGCTCGGCAGCACCACCAAGAGAAGTGGCTGCTATTGAAGCTGCAGGAAGGAGGAGGAGGCGCCTTCGTGTTGAGGCACCCTTGAAGGTCAGGTACATTTTTTTCACTGTGCTGGGACCAGGTAGGCAGGCCCCAGCATTCAGCGAGATGAATGCTCCAGCAGTAGCATCGGAACCATGGGGGCTGGCATTGCTGCCAAGGGGCCAAGGAGTGGTTGTAAAGGGTGCCTCACTCCACCCCCCCCAGGAACCCACTGGGAGAGCCATGGTTTACCTGGCAGCCTTCCCAAGCAGCAGGGGCCTGCCCCAACACTGGTAAAATGATGGTGCAGGCAGGAAGTGGTTGTTAATTCGTCAATTAATTGGTTTAATTAGCCACCCGCCAAGAAGAGGCAGGTGGCTATGCTGCTACCATTCCTGCCATTGAGAATATCCCATGGCAGAGGGAAGACAATGGCCTCCAATTCCAATCCCTACCACTGCCATCAACAGATCAGAACTAAGCTCTGCAGTCCTGCCACATCCAGTCATGAATGATGGTGGACAATTAAACAACTCACTGGAGGTGGAGGCTCCACAAATATCCCCATCCTCAATGATGGGGGAGCCCAGCACATCAATGCAAAAGACAAGGTTGAATCATTTGCAACAAATTTCAGTCAGGAGTGCCGAGTGGATGATCCATCTCGGCCTCCTCCAGAGATCCTCAGCATCACAGATGCCAGTGCTCAGCCAATTCGATTTATTCCACGTGATATGAGGGAGTGGCTGAAGGCACTGGATACTAAAAAGGCTATGGGCCCTGACAACATTCCAGCAATAGTACTAAAGATTTATTCTCCAGAACTTGCCGTGCCCCTAGCCAAGCTGTTCCAGTACAGCTACAACACTGGCATCTACCCAACAATGGGGAAAATTGCCCTGTACACACAAAACAGGACAAATCCAACCCGGCCAATTACCACCCCATCAGTCTACTCTTGATCATCAGCAAAGTGATGGAAAGTGTCATTGACAGTGCTAGCAAGCAGCATTTACTCAGCAATAACCTGCTCACTGATATTCAGTTTGGGTTCGCCAGAGACACTTGGCTCCTGACCTCATTACAGCTTTGGTCCAAACAAAGAGCTGAACTCTAGAGGTAAGGTGAGAATGACTGCTCTTGGCATCAAGGCAGCATTTGATCAAGTGTGGCATCAAGGAGCCCTAGCAAAACTGAAGTCAGTTGGAACTAGGGAGAAAACCCCCTACTGGATGGAGTCATACCTAGCACAAAGGAAGGTGGTTGTGGTTGTTGGAGGTCAATCATTTCAGACCAGAGACATCACTGCAGGAGTTCCTCAGGGTAGTGTCCTTGGCCCAACCATCTTCAGCTGCTTCATGAATCGTAAGGTCAGAAATGAGGATGATTGTTGATGATTGCACAATGTTCAACATCATTCGCGACTCCTCAGATACTGAAGCAGTCCGTGTCCATCTACAGCAAGACCTGGACAATATTCAGGTTTGGGCTCATAAGTGGCAAGTAACATTCACACCACACAAGTGCCAGGCAATGACTATCTCCAACAAGAGAGAATCTAAGCATCTCCCCTCGACGTTCAATGGCATTAGTACCACTATCCCCCACTATCAACATCCTGGGGGTTACTATTGACCAGATACTGAACTGGACCAGCCACAGAAATACTGTGGCTATAAGAGGAGGTCAGAGGCTAGGAATTCTGTGGAGAATAACTCACCTCTTGACTCCCCAAAGCCTGTCCACCATCTACAAGGCACAAGTCAGGAGCACGATGGAATTCTCTCCACTTGTCTGGATGAGTGGAGCTCCAACAGCACTCAAGAAATTTGACACCATCCAGGACAAAGCCCACTTAACTGCCATCCCATCTACCACCTTCAACATTCACTCCCTCCACCACTGACAGATTGGCAGCAATGTGTACCATCTACTAGATGCACTGCAGCAATTCACCAAGGCTCTTTCGACATTACCTTCCAAACCCATGACCTCTCCCACCTAGAAGGACAAGGGTCACAGATGCATGGAACACCACCACCTGCAAGTTCCCCTCCAGGTAACACACTATCTTGACTTGGAACTATGTCGTCTTTCCTTCACTGCTGCTGGGTCAAAATCCTGGAACTCCCTTCCTAACAGCACTATGGGTGTATCTACACCACATGGACTGCAGCAGTTCAAGAAGGCAGCTCACCACCGCCTTCTCGAGGGCAATTAAGAATGGACAACAAATACTGGCCTAGCCAGTGAGGCCCACATCCCATGAAAGAATGAAAAAGTTTTGTGAGGCTTCCCATCTTCAGAGAGCTAGTAAAATCCAGCCCATGTTGTCTTTAATAAACATAAGTTTCCATAAAAAAAACAATAATGTCCTCGTAATGTAGTCAGATATTCACCATTTACACAGCTTCTAAGTTTTGATACAAAAAAATACATTTCAGGCTCAAAAATGGGTTGCTGTCTTAGAAATTAGCATTGTTTTAACTGAATTTTAGACAAATGAAGAGGGAAAGGGCTTGTTGTTATTGGAATGGGCAGTAGCCAATCAGGATGAACCAAATAATTCAAATTCCTCTTTCAGCTACATTTAAATCACTTGGATAAACAAAATGAAATTCTATTCACCATTTGTCTACAGGTCTCCTTTAGGAGCTTACTGCCAACAGTTGTAAATAAGTGTTTACTGCATTCTATTTTCAGCTGGGAATGGTTTTCAAAATAAAATGGGTGAAATCTTATTTTAAAACTTTTCTTTATCTGCTATTTAGGTTAGCTTAACCTAGATTTCCAAATCAACACCTTAACCACAATCAATGCAGTGTTCATAAAAACTGAGTATTATATCCCCCCGCCATCGACCATAAGGCTTCATGGTCTAGGTGGCATTCAGCTATGATAAAAGCAAAATACTGCGGATGCTGGAAATCTGAAATAAAAACAGAAAATGCTGGGAAAACTCAGCAGATCTGGCAGCAACTATAGAGAGGGAAACAGTCAACGTTCCGAGTCTGTTTGACTCTTCAGACTCTGAAGACGAGTTATACGGACTTGAAACATTAACTCTGTTTCTCTCTCCACAGATGCTGCCAGACCTCCTGAGTTTTTCCAGCATTTTCTGTTTCTATTTTGGCATTCAACTATGACTGCTATGCTCCAGTACAAAGGAAGAGAAATCACAGAAACTTTGTATGTGATTCACAGTCAAGAATGTTCACTGTTAAGTCAAAAAGCTTGCACAGATCTACAACTCAGCTATAAAGTTGATGAATTGGAAAACCTTGAAGAAACCAGAATCAGGATTTCCCTGGAACAGCAGGTGAAGGAACCAGACAAATATGACCAAACATAACCATGGCAAACTGCAAACAACAGTAGATGCATTGTCATGCATTCCTTTTGGGAAGTCTGAATAGGAGGGTATAAATCTTGTTGATGATGTAAAGTCATACAGTTCACTGACTACAAAATTCCTACCAGCAATCTCACAGAGGCTGAACGAAATATGAGGAGCACAAAAAGCAGACGAAAATTGTGTTAAAAATAGAGAATACTGCAAAAATGAATCGCCAAAATATGTTTCAAACAATCTCATCCTGAAGCAATACTTCAAGCAACACTGACATCTCAGTATTGTCAACGACTAATTAACTTATGATGAGGTCCTTCAAAGAATACATAAGGGACACCTAAGCATTACCAAGTGTCGTGTTAGAGTGCAAAATTCAGTCTGGTGGCCAGGATTCTCAATCACTAGAGGAAATGATTTCAAGCTGCATCACTTGTGCAATCTATCGCCGACAGCAGAGAGAACCACTGATGGTGTCTCATGCCCATCCAAAGCGTGGGAATGTCTTGGAATGGAGCTTTCTGAGCTCAATGGTATTATTGCTGACTATTGCTCCAGATGGATTGAGGTTAAACGTCTTTATGGTCCAACCTCAGAAGCAGTCTTTAATTCACAAAAATAAATTTTTTGCCACACGTGCATTCCAGACCTTGTCATTTCCAACAATGGTCCACAATTTGCAAATTAAGGGTTCAAGAAATTTACAGACTATGGATTTGTCCACACAACCAGTTCACATAGGTACCCACAAGCAAATGGGAGAGGCCAAGAGAAGAGTAAGAACATTAAAAGCTTTGTTGAAAAAGAATGATACCATATCACTTCATAATGGGCTGGCTCTATCAGCACTTCTGATGGGAAGAAGACTACGGACTCAACTTCCTGTTCTTCCATATAGACTCTTGCCATGTCTAAAAACAACTGATATCAATAGAGTAAAGGAGAAAGAGAAGGAGTATCATGCAAATCAGACCAGAAACTACAACCAATACCATAGCGTGCATGATTTACCAGAACTCCAACCAAGTGAGTCAGTCTGGATTAGAGACCAAAATAGAGAAGGCTAAGTGTTGGAAAATACACAAAGTCTGAGATCGTATCATGTAGAGACTAGAGAATAGGATAGTTAGAAGAAACAGAAGCGCACTCATACCTACAAGAAGACCACCATCAATGGAATGGACTAACTACCCATATGATCAGGAAGATAACCTGAACAGAGAACCAATAGATAAAAACAAAAAGCTAAAAGCTACTGCGGATGCTGGAAATCCAAAACAAAATAAAAACAGAATTACCTGGAAAAACTCAGCAAGTCTGGCAGCATCGGCGGAGAAGAAATCAGTCAACGTTTCGAGCCCTCATGGCCCTTCGGCAGAACTGAAGCATAGTTTCAACAAGGGAGAAATATAAATTGGTTTAAGGTGGGTGGGGGGGGAAGAGACACATTGAGGGTGTGGTGTGAGCAGATAATCAAAAGATGTCAGAGACAAAAGGGTCAAAGAGGTGTTGAAGGTGGTGGTCTTTGTCTGAGAAAAGTGCTAATTAAGAATGGAAGACAGGATATT
The DNA here is from genome assembly GCF_964194155.1 of Cetorhinus maximus. Lineage (NCBI taxonomy): Eukaryota > Metazoa > Chordata > Chondrichthyes > Lamniformes > Cetorhinidae > Cetorhinus > Cetorhinus maximus. Next base: position 127,292,146 of record NC_135884.1, read on the forward strand.
CAAAGTACAGCTCTAGTGGGGGTGGGGTGGAAAGACTAAAGGTTTTAGTTTTAGATTTAAAAATAATGGAAATAGGTGGGGAAAGAAGAATCTATATAAATTATTGAAAAAAAAGGCGGGTGGGGGGGGAAAAGAAACTGGGTGGGGATGGGGGGAGGGGGAGTTTAAGATCTAAAGTCGTTGAATTCAATATTCAGCCCAGAAGGCTGTAAAGTGCCTAGTCGGAAGATGAGGTGCTGTTCCTCCAGTTTGCGTTGGGCTTCACTGGAACAATGCAGCAAGCCAAGGACAGACATGTGGGCAAGAGAACAGGGTGGAGTGTTAAAATGGCAAGCGACAGGGAGGTTTGGGTCTTTCTTGCGGACAGACCGCAGGTGTTCCGCAAAACGGTCGCCCAGTTTGCGTTTGGTCTCTCCAATGTAGAGGAGACCGCATTGGGAGCAACGAATGCAGTAGACTAAGTTAGGGGAAATGCAAGTGAAATGCTGCTTCACTTGAAAGGAGTGTTTGGGCCCTTGGACGGTGAGGAGAGAGGAAGTGAAGGGGCAGGTGTTGCATCTTCTGCGTGGGCATGGGGAGGTGCCATAAGTGGGGGTTGAGGAGTAGGGGGTGATGGAGGAGTGGACCAGGGTGTCCCGGAGGGAACGATCCCTACGGAATGCCGTCAAGGGGGGTGAAGGGAAGATGTGTTTGGTGGTGGCATCATGCTGGAGTTGGCGGAAATGGCGGAGGATGATCCTTTGAATGCGGAGGCTGGTGGGGTGATAAGTGAGGACAAGGGGGACCCTATCATGTTTCTGGGAAGGAGGAGAAGGCGTGAGGGAGGATGCGCGGGATATGGGCCGGACACGGTTGAGGGCCCTGTCAACGACCGTGGATGGAAAACCTCGGTTAAGGAAGAAGGAGGACATGTCAGAGGAGCTGTTTTTGAAGGTAGCGTCATCAGAACAGATGCAACGGAGGCGAAGGAACTGAGAATGGGATGGAGTCCTTACAGGAAGCGGGGTGTGAGGAGCTGTAGTCGAGGTAGCTGTGGGAGTCGGTAGGCTTGTAATGGATATTGGTGGACAGTCTATCATCAGAAATTGAGACAGAGAGGTCAAGGAAGGGAAGAGAAGTGTCAGAGATGGACCATGTGAAGATGATGGAGGGGTGGAGATTGGAAGCAAAATTAATAAATTTTTCCAGGTCCCGACGAGAGCATGAAGCAGCACCGAAGTAATCATCGATGTACCGGAGAAAGAGTTGTGGGAGGGGGCTGGAGTAGGACTGGAACAAGGAATGTTCCACATACCCCATAAAGAGACAGGCATAGCTGGGGCCCATGCGGGTACCCATAGCCACACCTTTTATTTGGAGGAAGTGAGAGGAGTTAAAGGAGAAATTGTTCAGTGTGAGAACAAGTTCAGCCAGACGGAGGAGAGTAGTGGTGGATGGGGATTGTTGGGGCCTCTGTTCAAGGAAGAAGCTAAGGGCCCTCAGACCATCCTGGTGGGGGATGGAGGTGTAGAGGGATTGGACATCCATGGTGAAGAGGAAGCGGTTGGGGCCAGGGAACTGGAAATTGTTGATGTGACGTAAGGTGTCAGAGGAATCACGGATGTAGGTGGGAAGGGACTGGACACCAATAGTCTATTAAGGTTCACATGCTACACTACTGAGTTCCAGAGAGAATATGGAGAACTTGAATCCTATGCAACCTCAGAGAGAGATCAGAACAAGATCAGGGAGATTAATGAAACCACCACGGCGCTTATTTCTGTGAGCCTGAGATGAAGGGAGTGACTTTGGCGGGGTGGAAGGGGGGAATGTAGGATAATGTAAATAGTATTTATTAGAGGCACAGATTTGGGGGGAGATGTAGTATGAACATACAAATATGCGAACAAGGAGCAGGAGTAGGCCATTCAATCCTTCAAGCCTACTCTGCTAGTTAATAAGATCATGGTGGATCTGATAGTAACCTCAAATCTGCATCCTGCCTACACCCAATAACCTATCACCCCCATGCTTACCAAGAATATATCCACCTCTGCCTTAAAAATATTCAAAGACCCTGCTTCCAGCACCTTTCCAGGAAGAGAATGCCAAAGGCTCACGATCCTCAGAGAGAAAAAATTTCGCCTCATCTCTGTTTTAAATGGGTGATCCCTTACTTTTAAACAGTGACCCCTAGTTCTAGATTCTCCCACAGGAGGAAACATCCCCTCCACATCCACCCTGTCAAGACCCCTCAGGACCTTGTATGTTTCAATCAAGTTGCCTCTCACTCTTCTAAACTCCAGCGGATACAAGCCCAGCGTGTCCAGCCTTTCCTCATAAGATGACCCACCCACTGCAGGTATTGGTCTGGTAAACCTTCTCTCAACTGCTTCCAATGCATTTACATCCTTAAATAAGGTGACCAATATTGTACACAGTACTCCAAATGTGGTTTCACTGGTGCCCTGTATAACTGAAGCATAACCCCCCTACTTCTGTATTCAATTCCCCTTGCAATAAATGATAAAATTCTATTAGCTTTCCTAATTATTTGCTGTTACCTGCAAACTAGCCTTTTGTGGATTCATGCACTAAGACATCCAGACCCCTCTGCACCTCAGAGCTCTGCAATCTCTCACCATTTAGGTAATATGTTTCTTTTTTATTATTCTTGCCAAAATGGACGATTTCACATTTTCCCACATTATACTCAATTTGCCAGATCTTTGCCCACTCACTTAACCCATCTATATCTTTTTGTAGCCTCCTTATGTCCTCTTCACAACTTTCCTGCCTATCTTTGTCTCATGAGCAAATTTGGCAACTGTCCCCCCATTATTCAAATCATTTATATAAGTTGTAAACAGTTGAGATCCCAACACTAATCCCTGTGGCACACCACTTGTTACATCTTGCCAACCTGAAAAAGATCCATTTATGCCTACTCTCTGCCAGCCAATCTTCTATCCATGCCAATATGTTACCCCGTATACCATGAGCTTTTATTTTCCGCAGCACCTTTGATGTGGCACTTTATCAAATGCCTTCTGGAAATCTAAGCACAGTACATCTGGTTCCCCTTTATCCATAGCATGTTACTTCCTCAAAGAACTCCAATAAGTTGGTTAAACATGATTTCCCTTTCACAAAATCATGTTGACGCTGCCTGATTACCTAGAACTTTTCCAAGTGCCCTGCTATAGCTTCTTTAATAATAGCTTCTAACATTTCCCAATGACAGATGTTAAGTTAACTGGCCTGTAATTTCCCACATTCTGTCTCTCTCCCTTTTTGCATAATGGAGTTACATTTGCTATCTTCCAATCTAATGGGATTTTCTCAAATCCAGGGAGTTTCGGAAAATTAAAACCAATGCATCAACTATCTCACTAGCGACTTCTTTTAAGAGCCTAGGATGAAGTCCATCAGAACCCGAGCACTTGTCCGCACGCAGCTCCAACAATTTACTCTGTACCACTTCTCTGGTGGTAATTTTCCTGAGCTCCCCACTCCCTGCCATTTCCTGATTTATAGCTGCTTCTGGGATGTTACTTGTATCCTCTATAGTGAAGACTGATGCAAAGTACCTCTTCAATTCATCTGCCATGTCCTTGTTTTCCATTATCAATTCTCCAGGCTCACTTTCTATAGGACCAACACTCACTTTGTTAACTTGTTTATTTTTAAAATGTTTATAGAAACTCTTACTATCTGTTTTTATATTTCTGGCTAGCTTTCTCTCGCACTCTAATTCTTCCCTCCTTATTAATCTTTTAGTCATCCTTTGCTGTTCCTTATATTCTGTCCAATCTTCTGGCCTTCCACCTATCTTTGCACAATTATATACTTTATCTTTAAATTTGATGCTATCTTTAACCTTTCTAGTTTACCAGGGATGGTGTGTCCATCCCCTGGACTTTTTCTTACTCGTATAAAAGGTTAATGTTAAATATGTAAATATATAGTCTACATCATCAGTGACGTAAGATTGCATAAGACAAGAGCATGGAGAACCTCATGCTGAGTCCTTATTGTACATAGCTAGTATAATATTCAATAAAAGCTAGAGTTTACCAACAGCCTTTCCTCCAGCATTATTTATAAGTCCAGACCCATGACTGTCACACCTTAAGACCCACAACAATAATAACAGAGCATGCGATACAATCTAAAAACGCTGGTTAGTCGTTGAAATTGACAGGAACACTCTAATCTGTAAAGTTCTTTAATTAAACTGAGTGACATCTGACTGTGTCTAGAATTGGGAGCAGGGGATGGGGGAGGAGTGTGTGACATGTTTCTGCTAACTTTTAGGCTATTTTTAAATATGCTATGTTTACAAATAAAATGAAATACATGATCAGTTTAAGTGTTGAGGAGCATATAATTTCCCTTCCTCCCCCTCCCAACTATAAGAAGGGTAGAAGTGAACAACAAGCTTGTGGTACTAAGTGCTGCAATTTTACCTTAATATTTAGCATCGTGAAACCATGTAAAAAAGCTGTAGCTGTTTCCTCTGTAGATAAAGCAGTTCCCACATACCATTTAAGCCCAAATTTTCTCGATGTTGCAAAGTGGAATTTTACAGTATTAGTTATACATAGAAGTGCACACAAATTGCCCCACAGAAAAATGCTGTTTGACCCATTTTGGTGTTTATTTCCTAAATGAGCAGTCATCCTAACTCTACTGCATTTCTGTTCTCAAGTCCTTTTATCCAACTTTCCTTTAACCACCAATCTTTATGTTCTATTCATAAAAGTTGTCCTGATTTGTGCTTCAATCCATAAATCTGGCAGTTATTTCTACAGGCTTAAATCCTCTGTGTAAAACAAATTTTCCTTGCAGTGCCATAAATTATTTACATGTTTAGTTTATACACCATAGAGTTTATTTTACTCTTGTGTAAAATTAAAGAAAAATGGTTTATCTAAAGTGATACTTTTTACCAAGTGCTCAAAGTGAAATACATCCAATCCAAATTGGATTGAATCACATTTATACGGATCTTTAAAATCTTATTGTATTAAAATGAATAAATGACATAATCATGAAGCGACGTTGTAAATGATTACAAGAAAGAATTAACCACGCAGTGAGCTACTTTATAAGCAATTTTTTAGCTAAATCCTCACTTAAAAATCCATAATATGTATAACTCTGAACAACAAATCCCAATGAGCTTCACAGGAGTGTATTTGGAGAAAAAAATATATTGAGCCTAAAAAGGAGATATTAGAACTTAAGGAGTGTCTTAGAGGAGGAGAGGCAAAGTAATTTAGAGAGGGAAATGTAGAACATGGGGCCTAAATAGCTGATGCAAGTCCACCAATGCCGGGGTGAAAGGAATGGGATGCACAAAAGGCCAGAGTTGGAGAAATACAGAATTCATAGAAGAAAAGCCTAGAGGAGGTCAGAGATGCAGAGACTGAAAGGGAATGTAGGTCAGCAGCCTGACAGTGAAAAGCTAGCAAAGCCCCTGGAGCAGATGAAACCCCTGCTGAAATTCTGAAACTCAGTGGAGATATACTCCTGGCACAGCTGCACAATCTCATTTCCCTCACCTGGGAAGAAGAGGGAATCTCAGGGTCAGTGTGATCATGACTATATTCAAGGAGGGAGACAAGTCCGATTGTGGTAACTACAGAGGGGTTTCCCCGCTGTCTGCCACAGGGAAGATCATTGCAAGGATCTTCCTCAACCGCCTCCTCCCAGTAGCCAAGGAACTTCTTCCAAAGTCACAGTGCAGCTTTCGCCCATCGAAAGGCACCACAGACATGATTTTCATTGTGTGGCAAACTTCTGAAAAGTGAAAGGAACAGCACCAACTGCTGTACGTGACCTTTTTTGGCCTCACAAAGCCTTTGACTCAACTGTGGAGGCTTATGGAGTATCCTCCTCAAAATTGGCTGCCCTCAGAAATTTGTCACCATTCTCCACCTACTCCACTATGATATGCAAGCCCCAATCCTCACCAACAGACCCACCACAAACCCCATCTCAGTGCAAACTAGGGTCAATCATGCTGTGTCATTGCACCAACTCTTTTACATTTTCCTCGCTACAATACTGCACCTCATCTCCAGCAAATTGACCACAGGCGTGGAGATAATCTATAGAACGGACGGGGATGTGTTCAATCTATGCTGTAGTAGAGGTGGAACCGAGAACATTTATATTCTGGCTATATATCTTGCTGTTCTTTATTTTTCTTTCATTTCAAAGTTCACTTCTCAAGCAACTGAAAAAATATTGAGAAATAAACTGTTGCTTAAATAATGATTAAGATTTGTACAAGGAAGAAGGAGAAGAGATTATTGGAGTGGGAATAGGTTAGGTTAAGCACTAGTAGAGACCAGCTGGGCCAACTTGTCTATTTCAAAACTCTTGACTCTGTGGAATACTTTCTCCAAACATTTTAATTTTCAACATCTGTTTTGAAAGATACAGATCACTAGCTATGTTGTTTAAATCCTACAAATAAGTATAATTTTGATCTAATTTATTTATCTCAAATCTTTTCCCTTGAGTTTTAGTCTTCATATAAATTTAGTTCTAATTTTAATTCAGTCATCAAATATGCAATCATTATGTTTCACGTCTATTTCCTCTTCATTTTCAGAATGGAATAGCACTGAGCAGGGCTAGAGAGCTCGTCTTCATCTCAGCATGTGCTCACTGACACTGACCTGTAGATGAATCGTACGGTGGATTCTCATCATCAGAATCAGCAAAAACCTCTGCAAGTTCTTGGTCGGACATGTCTGTGAGTTCAGTCAGATCCATGAGGTCAAAGTGTACCTCAAGAGATGAGACACTGCTGAGAGGCTCTGTGAATGCAAACACATAAAAGAAAATTCTTGGTATGCTAGGAGGACCTTAGCAGTCAAGCTCAAAAGTTACTGGTATCTATAAAATATTTTTACATAAAATGCAGATTTTAGTGGGTGTAGCATTGCTCAGAGTTGAATTCTGTGCAGAATGTTGAGTGACACCATGCCATAGAAGCATGATTTCCAACAGAATTTGCTTATTTTTGGAATTATCTTGTCTATTTCACCCACCTGTTTGTGGGTTGTGCTGCACTTCACTGTGATGGGAGACAGGGGATAGGAAATCTATCTCCTTGTAGCTAAGTTGTGCTAGCCTGCATGTCAGGGGGCAGAGATGTGTTCTTCAGTGGTTAGTCACAGGTCTGCAGGAGAATTGCAGCATCTCAGACTGCTGCCCAAAATGGTTCATAGAAGAAGTGTGTGTACATCTGTGTACCCTTCTGACTTCAGCTCCTCTAATGGTCATTCATTGTGAGGCGCTTTGGGGTGCAGTAAGCCAAGTGTATGAAAGTGAACTGACCCCTCACACGCTCTGCTGCATGACAGTTGTGAGGTTCTGCCCCTTTTAGCATTCTTTCCACTTCTCCTCTATCTTGTCACCCTATCTCTTGTTCCCAGCCCCTTTCAGACTTTATACACTGCCTTTTGATTTGAAGGCAGACATAGTGCAAAAAGAGGAGATGTATTTGTGGGATTTTGTTAGTGAAGGTGCAACTCCAGAGAAGGCTGGATAAATCAGTGTTTCGGCAGTGTTGATAAATGCTAGACAAAGGGTTTAATTTGAAGGTGGTAGTAACTATCATGCTGAGTGATGTATAATTTGCCTGTCAGCTCTTGGAAGAGGATAATATGACCCTTATGGAGGAATTGGCCAGCATGCTGATGCCTTTCCTGTGCCATTATCAGAATCTACTTAACGTGAATGCACGTTGAGTTCTGGTTCTATCATATTGAAAAGGGGATCAACAACTCCCCACAGGCTAGAATACTTACCGAAGAGATTTACCAGAGTAGTTCCAAGCATGAGGAATTTTAGCTGCAAGAGTAGGTTGGAGAAGCTTGGGTTTCTCTCCTTGCAGCAAAGGAGATTGAGGGGAGATTTTATAGTGTTGTGCAAGATTATGACAGGTTTAGATAAGCTAGACAAAGAAAAGCTGTTTCCATTAGCTGATGGTACAAGGACTAGGGGGACACAGATTTAAGGTTTTGTGCATGGGATGCAGGTCGGATGTGAGGAAGAATATTTTTCCAGAATGAGTGTTAATGACCTGGAACTCACTGACTAGGACTGTGGTGGAGGTGAAGACGTTCAATGATTTCAAATGGAAACTGGAAGGGAAATAAACTTGCAGGGCTACGAAGATAAAGCTGGGGAATGGGACTGACTGGATTGCTCTGCAGAGAGCCAGTATGGACTGGAGGATTCTAAATGTCAGTTAATTTTTTTTTGCTTTCAATTGAGAAAGGAGAAGGACAGGAGTTGAAAGTTCAGAAATCAATGCCAAAATAAAATGTGTGACCTGAGCATTATTAATTTATATAATAAATTTTTTATATATATATATAAAATATTATGGAATAAAAGCAACAGTATAAGCATGGATAGAAAATTGGCTGAGTGATAGTAAGCAGAGGAGTTGTGAATGGTTGTTTTTCGAACTAGTACAAGGTACATAGTGGGGTTCCCCAGCGGTCTGTGTTAGGATCCCTGCTTTTCTTGATATATATATTAATGATCTAAACTGGGGTGTGTGATCTCAAAATTTGCAAATGACACAAAACTTTGAGGTTTTGTGAATTGTGAGAAGGATAATGATAGACTTCAAGACAGGATGGTGAAACGGAAGGACAAGCGGCAGATGAAATTTAATGCAGAGAACTGCAAGGTGATTCATTTTTGTAGGATGAATGAGAAGAGGCAATTTAAAATAAAGGGTACAATTCTAAAGCGGGTGCAGGAACAGAGGGGCCTGGTGCTATGTGCACAAATTATCAAAGATGTCAGGGCAGGTTGAGAAAGCAGTTAATAAAGCAAATGGGATCCTGGGCTTTATAAGCAGGGACATGGAATACAAAAGCAGGAAGTTAGGATAAACCTGTATTAAACACTGGTTCAGCCTCAATTGGAGTATTGTGTTCAGTTCTGGGAACCACACTTTAGGAAGGATGTGAGGGCATTAGAGAGGGTGCAGAAAAGCTTCACAAGAATGGTTCCAGGGATAAGGAACTTCGGTTACATGGCTAGATTGGAGAAGCTGGGACTGTTCTCCTAGGAGAAGAGGAGGCCAAGAGGAGATTTGATGGAGGTGTTCAAAATCATGAGGGGTATGGACAGAGTAGATAGGAAGAAACTGTTCCCATTGGTGGAAGGATCGAGAACCAGAAGACATTGATTTAAGGTGATTGGTGAAAGAAGTAACAGTGACATCAGGAAAAACTTTTATTACGCAGCGAATGGCTAGGATCTGGAATATATTAGCTGAGAGTGTGGTAGAGGCAGATTCAATCGAGGTATTCAAGAGGAAATTGGATAATTATCTGAAGAGAAAGAAAATTTGCAGGGTTACGGGGAAGAGGCAAGGGAGTGGGACGAAGTGAGTTGTGCTTGCGGAGAGTCAACATGGACACGACGGGCCGAGTGGCCTCTTTCGGTACTGTAATTTCATTTTATAAATCATGTGTTGCAGAATAATATAATTCTTCTTGATGAGTTCTCCAATTCATGTCCATGACCTCCAATATAAGGGCAAGGAAGGAGGTCCCAAATCCACCCCAGCCAGAATGGGGATCAAACTCTGTGCTGTTGGCACCAATCTGATCTGCACCAGCTGTCCAGCCAACTGAGCCTGCTGGTCCCCAAAGAGTTTGAGTTGCTGTGTTGTAGTCCTGGAGCTATGGGTAGTGATGGCTCCAATTTTCTTTCCATCGTACAGCTGACCAGGAATCTCTCCCACTCTTATCACCCGCCTTGGGGGTATGTTGGAAGGATTTACATGTTGAAGCATATTTTGCCACATTACGGACATACCTTCCTTGGCCATCAACTCCTGGAGTAGGACTTGAACCTAGAACCTCTGGCTCAGAGGCGAGGATGCCACCCACTGCGCCACAAGACCTCCTCATTATAATTATCCAAAAATTAATTTATATGAACTACAAAAATACTAAAGAATTTAGCCTGAATAGTTTACCTCTAAAAATATTAATTAGACCTCAGCTGAAATATTGGGATGTAACTTCCTGGGAATGGCAATCAGCGTCGGATTAGCACTTTATGCCCACTTACCTACACCAAATTTCTTCCGTGCCTATCTCACCCGACCTTCCAGCTCCGGCCAGGTGAGATCCAGGCAGCACAGCATCGAAGTCCAGCACTGTTGAACTGAAGCACTACCTGCTGTAAAGCAGGTAAGTTTAAGCATCCTATTGAAAGTGACAGGCCAGGGAGAATGTAAGTGCCTAAGGTAAGTGAAAAGGATTTGTGGGGAGGGGTGTTCGGAAGTCAGGTGGGGGTGCTGGGGGGGCCGGACATCCGGAGGGCTGGGGGGACGGTCAGACATCCGGAGGGCTTGGGGAAGGGGGGAACATCCAGAGGGGTAGGACATCCAGAGGGGTTGAGGGAGGGGGGAACATCTGGAGGGGCAGGACATCCAGAGGGGTCGGATAGCCAGGGTGGGGGCTGCGGGGGTCGGACTTCGGGAGGGGGGTGGAGCGGGCCAGACATTCGGGGGCTGGGGAGGGGGGTCAGACATTCGGGGAGTGTGGGTCGAGCATGGGGTTTGGGGGGGGGTGTGTCAGGTGAGGAATGCTGTGGGGGGTCTGTGGTTAGTCAGGGGTGGGGGAGTCCCCTGGGGTGTCGGGGCTGTGTTGGGGGTGGGGGGGGGGGGAGTCCTGTGGAGGAATCAGGGCTGTGGGGGGAGTCCCATGGGGTTGGTCTGGGTCTTTACAAAAGTTACCCAGAAGTTAGAAGAGGTTTTAATTCTTCTAACTTTTTCTGAGTAACTGTTGGTATAACCCCAGCGGAGCCAACTGAAGTTTGCGATTTAAACTGCATTTTCGGATGGTTCTCAGCGCAGCGCAATTGTCCAGTGGAAGTGTGCACTTCTGGGCAATTGCTGTGCAAACCCTTACCTGGGAACTTCCCAGAGGGATTCCCCTGCACACCTTTGGGGTACCCCCCAAATCTGCACTGGGAAGCTCGGAGGTTACAGCCCAGTGTGTTCAATTCTAGGCACCACACTTTAGGAAGGATGTCAGGGCTTTAGAGAGGGTGCAGAGGGTATTTACTCGAATAATGTCAGGACTTCAGATATGTGGATGGATTGGAAAAAGTGGGATTGTTCTCCTCAGACCAGAGAAGGCTAAGGAGCGTTTGATAGAGGAGTTCACAATTGTCAATAGTTTTGATAGAGTAAATAAAGAGAAACTGTTTCTAGTGGGAGAAGGGTTGAAAACCAGAGGACACTGATTTCAAGTGATTAACAAAAGAACCAAAAGTAACATAAGGAAATTCTTTTCACACCGTGTGTTGCTGTGATTTGGAATGCACTATCTGAAAGGACGGTGAAAACAGGTTCAATGATGACTTTAAAAATGAATTGAATTAACACTTGAAGGGAAAAATATTTGTAGGGCTATGGGAAAGGAACGGGGGAGTAGGACTAGTTGGATAGCTCTTTAAAGAACCGACAAAGGCATGAGAGGCTGAATGACCTCCTTCTCTGATGTATCATTCTAAGATTCTATAATCGAACAAGATATAAAACGTTTCCCTCTTTTTATGTTTCCCAAACATAAAACCAATGGGCAAGCAGATAAACTATTCCCAAACATTTGCCAAAATGGCTTTCAATCTGAGGTTGGACTGGATTAATATACCTGCAAATTTTCCCTTATTTCTTGTTTGCTAACACAGCTTTTCCAAATGGTGAATAAGATTATAAACCGACTGTTTGGAAAACTGGGAGTAAAAATCTGCATTGCACCAACTCATGGCACAATGTACAAAAGCATTAATGCATATATTATGCACTGGAACATTACTGAAAATGTTTATAAACCAGAAGGACTTTGTTCATTTTACAGTTAATTATATAATCAGATTCAGAATGTTATGGATGCATTTCAGGTAGTAAAAAAGCAAGTTAATATATTAGGGCAGTTAATACATACGCCTTCTCTCCACCACCTGCAACAGTCCTGATGTGGAAATTGGGATTCCGTCCTCGTCATCTGCAGGGGCAATCCGAGATTCTGAATTCGCTGACTCTTCTTGACCCTTTGGTTTCTTTGGACTCTGTTTGCTTTTATCAAACTCTCCTAGATCAGGGGAATGTGAGAGAAAGGAAAATACGTTACTTTAAAAATGCATAAAGCTTTTTACCCACCACTCCCATCCTCATTGCCCTAAACTGGTTCTTGATTCTCCGAACCATCATTTAAAATTCCTCTTCCGTGTCAATAATCCCTCTGTGGTCACACCAAATGTGAAAAAATTACAGTATGTGTCTCTATCTATGTAAAGATATGTAAGGTGCATGCAGTATATATAATTGTGTATGTGTGCATTTAGTGGAATGTGGGCATATTTGCTTGTGGAGTGTCTGAAAGTGAGCAAGAACACAGGCATATTTGATTATGTCTGGCTTTGTCTGTGGAGAGAATTCTATAAATCATAGTGTGGTTCTTGGTAGCATGTAGACTGAATTTATATGTGTGCACACGTAGAGGGTAAATGCAGTTATACTGTGTGTGTGTGTGTGTGTTAAATATATGCATGTATTGAGCTATGTATGCATTTAAATATTTGAGCTTGTAAGGAGGGGGTAAAGTATGTCTTATCTATTTTCGAAAGTGAATGCTTGTATTTATGTATATACTTTTATTTATGCCGAAAGAATATGTACGTGTGTGTTAATATAGTGTGTCCAAATGGAGAGATTTCACTGTACAAATCATTTGTGTAAAGCAATTGCTGTTTGACTTGCCTCCATCTGGTAAGGGTGGTAACTAATTAATTTCTCAGCTCATACCTCATTAAATATTGACAGCTGCTTTGGCAGCAAGAGCACAATGGTATGTTGCCAATAAATAACTATACAACATGGCATGAAGGAAAAGACCAAATAGAATCCGCTCACATTTCAGAGATGGTGCATTCTAAAAAACAATTCACAGTAAAGAATATTCAATTATGTTAAAGTCAAAAAGAAAAACAAACAAAACCACACTGAGTAGATGATAAAAGCAGCAGTATACAGGGCCAAAAAAACCTCTCTTTCTTCTGTACTGTTTTTAATGTTACTAAAAACAAAAAATAATCAGATATTATTAAAGTTCCACTGCCTCAGGCAGTAATTACTAAAAACATAAAAAACAATCTCTCTTTTATCATAATGTTAAGTTCTACCAGAGATAGAACTTCAAATGTGCTTCAGAGTTTAACAAACCTATTATCACTGAAGTAAAATCGTAATCCTTTAAGAGCACCTCAGCTAAAATATGTAAAAAGTATGTCAGTGTATTCATAGTAAAAGAAAAGAATGATTATGCTAAAATTGTGAAATACTGGACAAACACTTAAGATTTGACAGCATCCTTAAAGAGAAAATACAGGTGTAGGTCCTTGGTATCTTTTTTCCTTTGTTAACAGGTAACTGAAAGAAAACCAGCACCACACTTATAGCCCCAAACCAAGCTACTGAGAAATGTGCATAGGTAGAATTGTGTTTACCTAATATAGAATGATCACAAAGGACATAGCTTAGTTATTTACTTAAACCCAACTGTTAGCAAGTTGGAGTATTCTAACTGTGGGAAGATTCTTCACCCCCAGTAATTAGATTTGTCTCTCCAGATCACATTAAGGAGCTGCGTTGGCTGGTCAATCATCAACAGCATCCTGGAGTACTGCAATTCACCTGATCCAGGCGCCAGATTATCAAGCTTACCAGTGAGGGTTGACATGCTTCTATACTCCCATCCCTAGTCTGTTAATTTGGAACCTTCTTGACCACAAATAGAGCCTCCTTAAGTCCTGTTCCCAAGAAGGACTTTGTTAGTTGGTCATTAAATAATTTGGAAACATGGGTTTGACCCCTGACTAGTTGATAGGCAGATAGCAGGAACACTACGAGTGCATGGTGAGCAGTACAACTTGCCATAAAATGTGAGGAATTTGTTATCACCCTCAGGCCACAGCACGGGTGTGCAATATGTCCCCTTGTACTGTGAAGTTCCAGCAGCAGCTGTCTGCTTCTCTGAAATCCATAGTGGTAATCATGATCTCTAGTGCTGACAAATGGGTCTAAACCCAAAATGTTGGCTCATAGAAACAGACCCAAGTTACAACATGGAAACAGGCCATTCAGCCCACCCAGTGTGTGTGTCAGCAATTATCTTCCACACCAACAAGTAGTCCTAATCACATTTACCTTTCCTGTTCCCATATCCATTCATCCAGCCATCCAATTTAATCTTGAATGTTGACCTGGTTTCTGCCTCAACCGTTAATGCTGGACTTGAATTTCACAGCCTCACAACTCCTTGGGCAGGATTTTTACCTTGTCGGACGGGCCCAGGGGCAGGCGTGGTGGGCTGGCCCAGGAGTAGCCGTGAAACCGACCGCCACCCGCAATCGGGCCCTGCCCGCGATTTCACGCTGGCTGGCCAATTAACGGCCAGCCAGAGTGAAATGCGCACTGGGAGCCTCAGCACTGCCAGAGTGGGGGAATGGTGGGGAGGAGGCTGAGTGCAGAAGTCAGCGCATATGCAGGGGATAGTGCAGTGAAAGCTCCACGAAGGCAGTGAGCTGCCTCAGGGAGCTGAAGATTTCTAACATTCAAAATAAAGATTTTAAAATTAAGGTAAACATGTCCCCTCACGTGACTCTGTAACATGAGCAGGGACATGTTAAAAATTAGATTTTAACATTTTTATTTTATTTTTAATTAACATCGGAAACCTCATTCCGCCATGGATGAGTTTCCTCAAAAATCCAAAGGCCACTTGGCCTTTTTGCCCGCACGCCAACCGTAAAGTTTGGACAGGCAGGGAAAAGTTCAGTTTAATTAATTTATTAATGGGCTTCCCTCCCTAACAGCACTGTGGGTGTACCTACACCACATGGACTGCAGCGGCTCAAGAAGGCAGCTCATCACCACCTTCTCGGGCAAATAGGGATGGGCAATAAATGCTGGCCCAGCCAGTGAAGCCCACATCCCGTGGATGAATTAAAAATAATTAACAGCCCTCTTAATTGTTGGCGGGTGCGCTGCCAACTCCCACACGCACCCGCCAACCGAAATATCGCACGAGTGCGCGACAATGTTGGGACGATCGCCTGATGTCATCGAGTGCTATTTCACGCTCGTGTGTGTGTCAGGCACGCGCCCGCACACCCAGCTGAAAATCCAGCCCTCTATGTAAAGTGACTTATCTTGCTCTCGGTCCTAAATCTTTTACATTTAATCTTATATCCATGGCCCTTAGCTCCAGACTACTCAATTACTGGAAATAGCACTGAGCCTACTTCCATTCATCATATAATGTTTGCTCTTGTTTCTTTCACCAAAATTTATCATCTCACACCTATTGATACTGAATTCTATCTGTCAATTCCTTCCTCGTCTTGTCAATATCTCTTTATAGCTTCCTTTGGTCTACAAAAGAACTAAGCTTTATATATTTGTAGCTCTGTAAATTTTGATACCACTTCCCTTAGGCTTGTATCCACGTTGATATTCACAGATATATACAGTGAACAGAAGTGACCCCAAACTGAATCCTGTGGGATATCAATATCTAAACTCAACCACTGTGGGAAAACTGGCCTAGCGGAAACTGGGCAGATGGGCAGTTAAAATCACCCAGGTGACCTACCCACCGTTGAGCCTTCTGTATCCCATGATTGTTAACAGGTTTCTGGATGGGCAGCTATGCTGCGTGCCCAAAGGCAGCAAATCCATTTTTAAATTTGCAGATTATGATTCAATTACATCAATAGGTCCTTACTGCAATTTTAACTCCAACCTGAGTATGGAAGCTCCTGCAGTTTTCCCACCTGGCTGAGCCAGATCAAAAGAGGATTGGGACATGACGAGGTCTAGGAAAGTATACTTTTCACTTTTCCTTGCAGAGCCACTGGAGCCCCACAAGGGAAGTTTAGGCCTCTCTTTCCGTCCTTCTTGCCAGGAGTTAAAGTCTGGGCCTTACCCCCCGTTTTCTCCCTTCTCACTAATTTTTAATCCAGTTTGCTATTCAATCTCTCACTCCATAGCCTTTACTATTCTTTAGTGCTTCTCCATGTGAGGCCTTGTCAAAGGTTTTTCTGAAGATCAGGTACAATACATCCGCTACATTTCCCCCATCTAATGTATCTATTACCACAAACAAAGAATTGTATGAGGCTTGTCATGTGTGATTGCCCATTTTGACAACTGCTCTAGCTACTTATTTTCTCTTTACACATGCTGATGGACTACTATGACTTCCCAACATTTAATGGTTTTATCTTGCTGTGATAGTGAACTGTCGATCCTGTGTTTCACAATTATTGTGCATTTATTTTGCATATAATTTTTGCTGACACTTTGTAGCATCCTTCTAATGTCCTTCAGGGAAAGAACTCTGCCATCTTTACCTGGTCTGGCCTACATGTGACTCCAGATCCTCAACAATGTTGTTGACTCTTAACTGCCCTCCGAAGTAGCCTAGCAAGCCTGTCAGTTCAAGGGCAATTAGGGATGGGCGACAAATGCTGGCCTTGCCAGCGATGTCCACATCCCATGAAAGGATTTTTTTAAAAATTAAAATTGGGGAAACAGTCCTTTGACCTGCATCAAATAAGGAAATCAATATTTTCTTAAATTGCATCATGGAACTTATAATTTGTATGAAAGAATATTTTAATATTTAATTTATTACCCAGTTGATTCCCATTTTGTGTCAGCTGTGACTCAGTTGATAGCATTTCTGCCTCTGAACTACAAGGTTCTGGGTTCAAGTCCCACTCCAGAGTTTGAGCACATAAAATCAAGGCTGACAGTTCAGTGCAGTACCAAGGGAGCACTGCACAGTTGGAGGTGCTATCTTTCAGATGAGATGTTAATCTGAGGTCCCATCTGCCTGCATAGGTGGATGTAAAAGATCCCATAGCATAATTTCGAAGAAGAGCAGGGGAGTTATCCCTGGTGTCCTGGCCAATACCTGGTCATTATCACATTGTTAACCACATTCATAAATGTTAGCAAGTACAGATCTTAGTGATGCTGACAGAACTAAAGCAGAATTTTGTTGCTCTATACTTGAAAAGGACAGTGAGAGCCACAGTCTTCTCAACAGCTACTGCTAATGCTCTTTGATAATTATCAGATAGGAGACAGGGGGATATCTTTTTTTTGTTGGGTAGATTAATTGACTATTCTAACCCCTACCCTACTCTGCTACAAGCCAGAATGCATCACGTCTGTGAAGGACTTATTTAGTCACTAGTGGAGAACCCCTTAATATACCAAATGTTGTGAACTCTTTAGTACACCCATTTACTTAGCCTTTGCTAGTGAACTGCCCCTTTTCTGCTCCAAGATGATTATGCATTTATATTTCTCGCATATAACTTTGCTGATTCTGTGATGTACCTATCAGCTGAGGATTAACCTTCTGTAATGATTCCGTAGCACAATAGTTGTAGAGGAGAGAAGGAACAGTTCAGAACTTGGTCTCTGTTAATTTAACCCTAGATAATTCCATACACATATTCACACCCAGCCGCCAAATTCGGTAACTCCTCAAAAAAGGGCCCGGGGATTGCAACACACGATTTGACCATGTCTGTTGCTTCTGATGCAGGCAGCACACAAACTTCATGCTGCCTGTTTATTTAAATATTTGTAGCACGCAGCGAGTGCTAAGCACGTTGTTGAACGGAAGCACGCCGTGGCAGGGAGCACAAAACATTGAAAGGACTAACGCAAATTCAAGCCAGCCCGCACTACTTGAAGCTAGCCTACACTTCTTAAAGGGGTGGTGCACTCTGGCTGGAGCAGGTGCCGGTACATTTAAAAGCTAGCTTAGAAAATAGAATAGAAAACATTACTGCAAGATAAGGTTTTATTTAGTTGAACTGTAGTGTAGTGAATAAGGCAGACTTGAAAGTTTTCCAGGAAGAAGCCTTTGGCTGCAAAAGTTTGAAAGATAGAAGAGTTTTTAAAGATGTAGTGCTGCTTTGCAATTTTCAAATAGAGAGCAGACAGATAGGAAGTTGAGAACACACAAATAAGAGGAAAGAATATGTGCAGAATAACCTGGGCTTTGGTCAGGAATGGAAATTACTGAAGGGAAAGGTTAAGTGGTAAAGGGAGCCAGTCAAGGGGAAGAAGATAGATACAAGCCTGCTAAAGAAAGAAGAATGGTAGAAACAGAGGCACCTTGTGCTTTGAAAATCAGTACAGCAAGAGCACACATGCTTACACGTGTTATACTCAATCTGTTAAACCTGCTTTGCTTGTAAATTACTTTATTTCCTGAAGGAAGAAATAAAGGTATTAGACTTCTCAGCATTCACTCTTGCTGCACTACCCAGGTAAAAAGAAAGCATCCATCTTTTTACTAACGTGGCCAGGAGGCCCTCCAGACAAGCCCTGCAAAGGCACTAGAACCATATCGCCGTGGCAGTACTGTAGCCCTCAGGACCTGGATGCAGTGTCACAGAAGTTCGATGTGTAGTCAACTTCAGTGAATGAGCCTTCAAATGCCATATCCCACTAATTGCACCAATAGCCTCACACATTGCTTAATGCACCACACCTTTATCATTCCTTCTTTCAGCAGCTTGCGCAGCTGTGTTGCCGCTGTTCATTCTCCCTGTAGTCCAAGGGAGACGGAAATTATTGTACCCATGGCTGCAAGTGGCTTGTGCAGAAATCTTGAAGCAAGGACAAAGTTCTTCACGTGTCATGCCAGTCCCTGTAGACTTCAGCAACTTTAGACAAATCTGCAAACCACAAAACACTTCTACAATCACAGCAATAGCCAGCTCTTGTGTGTTCAGCTGTGCAAAGTTTAGAGAGCTGAATAGCTGAACTCTAAAACAGAAGTGCTGGCATCAAATCAGTTTTACACGCTGATCGACATTACAATCTGCATACTTCCGATGGACGCTTCCTGTGCTCTCACCAAAATGGCTTCTGTTGCTGCTAGCACCAGAAATGTGTGCATGTTTTGGATGCAAAATAGTACTCGGGGCACTGAAAAACTGGGTTTTCTGCAGCCATGTTTCATGGTCAATAACTCCTAAGAGCTGTAGTTCAAGTCTCAGTGTAATAAACATCTGCCTTCAGCATGTTTAAAGGACCTGCATAGAACAGCTTTTAACTTACCAGCCACTTCAATATTCCAGGTGTCCAAGTTATCATGACAGTGGATCACAACCCAAATTACTTACCGGCATATTGAACTTTTTGAGGAAGACATGTGTTTTTTTAAAAAAGGCATACAAGCAAAAGCTGGCTGAGACTGTAAAGTAACCACTTGCTAGAAAATTCCTATGTGGATTAGGCTTGATCAACTAGTCCAAAGAATGGAATATCACACTTAAAGAGGTGTAAAGGCCTACTTCAGACAAAAACACTTCAAAGGAAGAGATGTAATGCAAAAGACTGAACTCTAATCCCCTGTGGTTGTGGAGACAATGGAGATCAGCTCAGCAGAAACCATCTCCTGTTGTGTTATATCCCAGAATGTGGAACTGATCTGAGTTGAAAGAAAGCAGATTTTGGGCGAAACACATGGTTATTTTCCCTTCCAGGAATACACAAGAAAAGGGGTTAAAAAGCCAGCTGCAAATCCGATCTGTGCATGCTAGTTCTGATGTTATAGTTCTGCTGTGCTAGTGTGTGCTGTGATGGTCACAGCTGAAGAACATCAGCTAGGCATCTCTGCAGCTTGCTGGAGGCATTTCACAAGTCAACAAGCCACAGTCAAAAAGGAAAAAGGAAAAATCCTTCAGCCAACCTGCAGAACCAAGTATCTCCAAACCAACTGCTCAGCTGCAAAAGTCAGATCTACCGGCATCACCCAACTTGACGGTTGCAACGTTTCATCTCCTCACTCCTACTCCTCACGGACAAGCCAAAGACTGATTTGTATTTTTAAAAAACTTTTATTTTTGCACTCAACTTCTCACTTCTAATCTGTGTATATGTGAGTTGCGTTTCTATTATTTTTTCTCGGGTTTTTGGTAACTAATAACTTCTCACTTTCTTTGACTCAAAGTCTGGTTAAATTGGCTCTTTCTAAAACATAAATACATTTGGACTAGGAAAAGGTATCCACGAGGGAAGAGATCCTTTTTAAATTAACTTTGTTGCGACCAAACAGGAGGATTGAATAAAGGGAGCCAGTTCATCCCTCCTCATCCGGGAGCATAACAATTTGGGGTATTTCATCTGGGACCATAACAAATTGGGGGACCTCGTCCAGGGACCAGTAATAACAAACTCCAACATCTTGTACCAGACATACTCATCTCCAACTGCTTAATCCCTGATGTGAGAGGTTTTGGCAAAAAGACACACCTCTTGTGAATGAAAGAAAATATTGCGGATGCTGGAAATAAAAACAGAAAATTCTGGAAGCATATGTGGAGAAAGAAACAGAGTTAACATTTTGAGTCCATATGACTCTTCTTCAGAGCTGAAGAGAGGTAGAAGTGTGATGGGTTTTATACTGTTAAAGCGAGGCAGTGGAGCAAAGTAAGTCAGGGATAGTTGGGAGCTCAGGAGAGATTTGACAAAGATGTCTTGCACACAAAACAAAGGGAGTGGTGATGATAGTGTTAAAGACTGAGGCAGGTGCTAATAGTGGCACAAAGGTCAGATAGCAGAATGTGTTAATAGCAGAACAAGGGTCAGCACTCTCTGAAAGCAAAACATAAGAACACGTTACAGACTGACCCTGTTGTGTTGGGGGGCGGTGGCTGGGAAAAAAATCAATGGAGGACAGAGTTCATGTTCTGAAGTTGTTGAACTCAATGTTAAGTGCAGAAAACTGTAACGTACCTAATCAGAAGCTGAGGTGCTGTTCCTCCAGTTTGCGTTGGTCTTCACTGGAACACTGTAGCAGGTGTTAGGAAGTAGAGACAGTTTAAGTAAGTTATGTTGGTACTTGCAGGTGTTAGGAATGAGTTTAGCTTTAAAGTTTAAGTTTGATTTTTATTTCTGTATCTATGGCCAGAATTTTACCTTCAGCGTGCGGGCGCGCACCTGATATGCCGGAGCGAAATATGACACGATGACGTCGGGCGTGCATCCTGACATCACCGTGCACTTGTGCGATATTTCGTCCGGTGGGCCCACACTGGAGTCCAGTGCACATCCGCTGATAATTTAAAGGCCTATTAAGGCCATTAAGGACCTAATTAACTTGAAATTTACGCTGCTTGTCCAACCTAACAGTTGGCAGGCAGGCAAAAAGGCCAAGCGGCCTTTACATTTTTTTTAGGAAACCTCATCCATGAGCGGCATGAGGTTTCCTAAAGCTAATACTAATTAAATAAAATCTTTATTTTGACATTAAACATGTGTACCAACTCATGTGACACAGTCACGAGGGGACATGTTTCATTCAATTTTTACTGTATTTATTAATTTTTTTAAAAAGCGCTTCAATCTTCCTGAGGCATCTCCGCTCGCGATCCACGCAGAGCAGGCCTTAATTGGCCCACCCGCATAAAATGGCAGTGTGGAGCCGATCGCGGGCAGCAGTCGGCTTCCCAACCACCCCCGCCCGCTCCTGCTGAGCCCGCACGCCAACTGTAAAACTCTGGCCTATGTGTTAAGAAAGGTCAAATTGAGTTTTAGTTTCACCAAATGATAGTTTTACGACTGTAAGCTAAATTAAACAAACAAAAATAGAAAAAAAAAGTGCTGTTGCCTAGCAACAGGGGGCCAGGGAGGCAGGTCCCTCCCACAGACACACATGGAAAGAACTAGAAAAGCAGTTTCGAGTTCAGTTTTGAAGTCAGCTGCCAAGCAGGAGCCACCTAGAAGGTTCCGATAGTCAGTCCCAAGCTAAAAGAAAAGTCCCCAAAATCCAGGGGAGTGGAACAGGGGAAAGTCCCAAGCAGACCATCTAGTCAAAGGAAGAACAGGAATCTGGAAAAGGTCCTATTTAGTGAAGTTAAGAGTGAGGGGCGGAGAGAAAGGCTCAAAACATCATATTTAAAGAGAAAAGCTGCAGAAAGCAGATTTAAAATGAGAACAGCTTGTAAGAGGCAAGGAGGTCCAAAGAGACAATTGGAGGTCAGTAACTCTTTGCTATGGGCATGCGAAATAGCGTGTACCGTTGATAGCTGAGCCAGTGAGAGAGAGAGAGTGCATGGAAGACAGCTTGAATGCATGTGGTGATCCAGGGAAGAGGAACATCAGAAGGTGAGTTTGAAACCCTGGAGGTGAACCCTTGCGGAAGGCGTCTGAGAAGAAGTGTCGGTTTGAGAGAAGATTCCAAAGTGAGTTCTTGGAGACTGAAGGTTGGAAACCCTCGTGTGAACAACAAGTTCAGTGACGCCGGTTGGCTCATGTGTGACAAGCATCTGGGGGCAATTGATGAGAGATCCATAACATTTGGTTGAGGTGGCATCTGTCACTTGGTTTCAGAGTGTGGTATGTCTGACCACAGGGTGCCTATTGGTACATGGACTGTGTACTTACTGTGGACATTAAAGTATAAGATAGCTTTTGTAACTTGTGTTATCCTTACAAATATGTTTATATCTGTAAAGGTATAGTTGTGGGTGAAGGGGTATTGTAATATAGTTCATCTCTTGTTTAATAAAGGTTTTATGCCTTTGTTAAAAGTTAATTAGCTGACTCTGGTGAATCTGTTCAGTAGCTACTCTCCATGTCTTTAAACAAACAAATAAAAGTTAGAAACAAAAACAGAATTACCTGGAAAAACTCAGCAGGTCTGGCAGCATCGGCGGAGAAGAAAAAAGTTGACCTTTCGAGTCCTCATGACCCTTCAACAGAACTGAGTAATATTAGGAGAGGGGTAAAATATAAGCTGGTTTAAGGTGGGGCGGGGGGGGGTGGGGGGCGGGGGTGGTGTGGTTGTAGGGACAAGAAAGCAGTGATAGGAGCAGATAATCAAAAGATGTCACAGACAAAAGAACAAAGAGGTGTTGAAGGTGGTGATATTATCTAAACGAATGTGCTAATTAAGAATGGATGGCAGGACACACAAGGTACAGCTCTAGTGGGGGTGGGGTGGAAAGACTAATGGCATAAAAGGTATAAATTTTAAAATAATGGAAATAGGTGGGAAAAGAAAAATCTATATAAATTATTGGAAAAAACAAAAGGAAGGGGGAAGAAACAGCAAGGGGGTGGGGATGGAGGAGGGAGTTCAAGATCTAAAGTTGTTGAATTCAATATTCAGTCCGGAAGGCTGTAAAGTGCCTAGTCGGAAGATGAGGTGCTGTTCCTCCAGTTTGCGTTGGGCTTCACTGGAACAATGCAGCAAGCCAAGGACAGACATGTGGGCAAGAGAGCAGGGTGGAGTGTTAAAATGGCAAGCGACAGGGAGGTTTGGGTCTTTCTTGCGGTCTGTCCGCAATATGACCACCTTCAACACCTCTTTGTTCTTTTGTCTGTGACATCTTTTGATTATCTGCTCCTATCACTGCTTTCTTGTCCCTACAACCACCCCCCCCCCACCCCCCCCACACCTCCCCACCTTATGTTTCACCCCTCTCCTAATATCACTCAGTTCTGTTGAAGGGTCATGAGGACTCGAAACCTCAACATTTTTCTTCTCCGCCGATGCTGCCAGACCTTCTGAGTTTTTAACAGTTAATTCTGTTTTTGTTTTGGATTTCCAGCATCCGCAGTTTTTTGTTTTTAAATAAAAGTTAGAACCTATCAAGCTGGGTTCCACCCTTGGATCAGGCTTGTCCAGGGGTAATCTCAGCTGGGATCATAACACAGGCCAAGGACAGAAATGTGAGCATGAGAGCAAGATGGTGAATTAAAATTGCAAGCAACAGGAAGGTTAGGGTCATGCTTGCGGACTGAGCAAAGGTGTTCCGCATAGCGGTCATTCAGTCTGTGTTTAGTCTCCCCAGTGTAGAGGAGACCGCATCGTGAGCAGCAAATGCAGTAGATTAAATTGAATAAGAAGTGCCTCTTGTGAGGCTGGCTTTTCTTCAGGGCGCCCACTGAAAGGTTGGGGTGTACTGGAGACCTCCATATGCACAACTGTGTTGCCTTTTTGCCTGAAATCTAGGATTGGATTTAGATTGGGTATAAATCCTGCACATTTAGTCAGGACTTTGTTTTCAATTTCGTTATTTCTGTAGTATATTTTCCAGAGTTTGACATCTACTCTTCAATTAAGTTTCATCATTAAAACAGTCAAGCACCAAAGCTTGTTCCTCCCTTATTGTTGTACCTCAGTCAACTGCATTCTGAACACCTTAAATTATTTTTATTAATTTAAATTCGTCCTCTTACTAGCCTGGCTTACTTTGAAGTGATTTGCTGACTTTAGCTTATATATGCTCAATAAATATAGCAGATATCTTATAATATTTTGTATAGTTTGAAAAAGTCAACTTATTTAAAGTGAAATGTTCATAAATTATACAGATCAATCCCAGTGACCATTATATATGAAGCTAGCGGTGTCTTGCCAATGGCTAATTTGATTGAACATGTGTTGATTTCTTTGCTGTGATCAACTTTTGAACTGAACTGTAATCCAACACTTTGCCTATCAGGCCTGTAACTCTTGATAATTTTTTTAAGAAAGAATTTATTTGCATTTATATAGCATCTTTCACAATCTCAGGTCCCAAAACACTTCACAGCCACTGAAGTGGTGAGCAGAAGTGGCAATTGTTAAAATTCATATACGGGATGTGGGCTTCGCTGGCTAGGCCAGCATTTATTACCCATCCCTAATTGCCCTTGAGAAGCTGGTGGTGAGCTGCTTTCTTGAGCCACTGCAGGCCCTGTGGTGTAGGTACACCCAGAGTGCTGTTAGGCAAGGAGCTCCAGGGTTTGGAAGGTATTAGAGAAGGGATTAAAGGAAGAGCGAGATGAAGGAATTTGGGGTAATTCCAGAGCATAGGGGCAATATACAATAGCTCAAAACACAGCCACCAATAGTGGGGCAAATGAAGGAATGCATGACAAACCTGTGAGTTTGGGGTATTTACAGAGACAGGGAAGAGTGATGTATGGAGGGATTTAAACAAGGAAAGAAAATTTAAAATTTGAGGCATTGGAAGACCAAAAGCATAAGTCCATCAGCTAAAATGAGGGTTATTGATGGCAAGACTTGGCGCAGGATAGAATGTCACCAACAAAGATTTGATGATCTGAAGTTTAGAGGATGGAGGATAGGTGGCTGATGAGATTTTTTTCTTTGTTCTTGGGATGTGAGCATTGCTGATAAGGCCAGCATTTATTACCAATCCCTAATTGCCTTTGAGAGGGTGTTGTGGTGAGCCGCCTTCTTGAACCACTGCAGTTCACCCAAAGTGCTGTTAGGAAGAAGTTCAGGTGTTTGTCCCAGCAATAGTAAAGGAACAGCGATATAGTTCCAAGTCAGGATGGTGTGTGGCTTGGAGAAGAATTTGCAGGTGGTGGTGTTTCCATGCATCTGCTACCCTTGTTCTTCTAGATGATGTAGATTGTGGATTTGGAAGGTACTGTCAAAGGAGCCCTGATGAGTTTCTGCAGTGTATCTTGTAGATGGTACGCAGTGCTGCTACTGTGCACCAATGGTGGAGGAAATGGATGTTTAAGTTTATGGACGGGGCGCCAATCAAGTGGGCTGCTTTGGTCCTGGATGGTTTCAAACTTTCAAAGTGTTGTTGGAGCTGCACTCATTCAGGCAAGTGAAGAGTGTTCCAGCACACTCCTGACTTGTGCCTTGTAGATGGTCAACAGGGTCTGGGGAGTGACGAGGTCAGATTTTCACTGCAGAATTCCCAGCCTCTGACCTGCTCTTGTAACTACAGCATTTAAATGGCTAATCAAGTTCAGTTTCTGGTCAATAGCAATCCCCAGGATGTTGATGGTGGGGGATTCAGCGATGGTAATGCTGTTGCATCTCAAGGGGAGATAATTAGATTTTCTCCTTTTGAAGATGGTCATTACCTGATGCTTGTGTGATGTGAATATTACTTGCCACTTATAAGCCCAGCCTGAATATGTCCAGGTCTTGTTGAAGTGGGCACAAACTGCTTCAGTATCTGAGGAGTTTCGAATGGTGCTGAACATTGTGCAATCATCAGCAAACATCCCCATTTCTGACCTCATGATGGAAGGAAGGTCATTGGTGAAGCAGTTGAAGATGATTGGGTCTTGGACACTACCCTGAGGAACTCCTGCAGTGATATCCTGGAGTGATAAAAGTATGGGTGAGGCTTTCAATGGCAGATGGGCAGAGGTAGGGGTGGAGGCAGGTGATGTTACAGAGTTTTTGTAATGGGAAAGCCATGGGGAAACTCAGCTCAGGGTCAAACTGGAATTGCAAATATTCTGATTCAATCTGATACAGTGGCCAAAGAGGGGGAGTGGAGTTGATGTGAACATATGGAATTTGTGCAGTGGGCCAAAGCCAATGCTTTTGGTCTTCCTAATGTTTAGCTGAAGGAACCACAATTTGTTGAATGCTGCCTGGCGACACCACTAGCAGGAGAGGACAATGTATGGCCCACAGCTGTGTACAAGCATGAACTCAGGGCAGAGGGGGAAGTAAGGCTGTGAAAAGGGAAAAGGCCATTGTTTCTCCCTGCATTTGCTTACACAAGCAGAGATCAATGCTTGCAATACAGTTATGAAGAATTCAATCCATGTGTAGGGCTTTGTCTTATGCACAGCTTGATCTATATGTTATTCTTTAGTAATAGAATGCAGTAGATACCATTTGTGTAAGACTCTGTTAAAGCACTGTATAAATCGCTGTTATATTCCCTTGTCTCACCTAATTCCACCCCCCCCCCCCCCTCCAACCAAAGCTGGCAGTCCTGGGGTACAGTTCCATAGACACCAAATGCAGCCAGTGAGGCAGCCAAGAAGGTGAGTATCAACAGATTACTCCTCCTTGTGATGAGGTAGGTGGATGGATGGAGGGGTGTGCAGCCCTGGTTAAACCCAGTCTGGTAATTCCACCTCCCACTTCCACACATGGATCTTCCAGCAGGGGTCACAGGACAGTCATTGGAAACACAGACCAGAACTAATTTTCCTCCTACCTAATGTAGAGACAGTGGATAGTAATGATGCCTAATAATCCTCTGATCATAGACTGGCTCAGCAAGTTTTGTCAATGAGTACCTGAACCACACTGAAAAGGAACCCTAGAATTGATCTGAGCTTAATTAGTTAAGCTTGAATGGTTCCAATCTGTCTCAGTAGTCCTGGGTTAGAGAAGGAAATCAGCCAACATTTCTCTTGAGTCTTGAAGTATACCTGCCTGGAAATGGGGTGAGGATGGAATTTGGTTCAGCTGTGGAGCCCCATGTGGCTAAATTGTTTGCCACTACCCTTAGTCAAAGTTCAGACAAATAAGTGATGAGTACTGGAGGCTACTAGTGGTGCCTATAGAATCATACATCAGCAAGAAATCAATGTTTTATTGATCCGGATAAGACGTCCCCCGTCTCCGCCTCTCCCACCCACCCAACCGCACATACACACACACACACACCCCGCGCCCAGCATGGTTTTCTAATTCATTTGTTCTAACGGTCCGTATACTGTAGTCAACATGTGTTTTAAAAAATCACACGTTGAATGAAACAGAATTTTAAAAAAGTGAACGCCGCAAATACTCAGGAGTAGTTATAGGTGCAGTGATGCCGTACAATATTCCTCAGTAGATGTATCATTTGCAAATTGTTAGAAATCAGTGATGCACTGGGTTAACTGTCGCATATGAACAGTTTTTTTGGATTAAATCTGTGGAAGGCAATTCTTATTGTTTGAAATTGTAAAAAAACATGAAATATGAATAAGATTTAAATATTTAAACAAGCAATTCAACGTTAAATATTAAGCTCAATGTTAGACTAGGAATTCATTAGGAATAAGTTTACGGAGTAGTTGTTTTGTAATAAGTGAACATTAAAAGATACAAATCTGTCACTGGTTAGGTGCACAATACTCCCTCATTTTGGTCGTGCGCGAAACAGACAAGATAAATTAAAATATTCTTGATTTAGTTCCAGTCAATGCAAAAATTGCATTTAATCACATAATGTATACAACATGTTCATCTCTGCAGGTTACAAAGAACTTCCAGTAAAGGGTTAACTCTTTTTTGTGTAAGATGCTTCTTACCCTGAGCTACTGCCCCTCCTTGTTTCTCCATCCAGACAGTCTGACTCGATCCCACCTTCTTGCAAGCACCATTAAGAGAGGAAGAGAAAAGATAGAAAAAGGCGAGCCCGTAAGAACACAGTTGTAGTGCCAAAGATCAACACCACCCGGATCTCAAAGGCAGCATCTCATTTCAAAACCTGAGCATTGCACCAGCACGAAAAACAATGCAATGCAAGCATATCAGATTGCAAATTGGGAGATTACAGTGCGAAGTAAGCATTGCATTGCAAATGAGGATGAGAGACTGCAGACGGTCTCTGGCAGTCAGCCCAGAGAAACTGTGGCTGGGGCGTACCATTCAACACGCTATCTCACTCAATGAATCACATAATTCCTCACTAGAATTGCCAACAAAAACGGAATGAATTTAGTTGCACATCGCGGTGTCGTGCAGAAAGAGGGAAAAATATTTGCTGATTTTCAACATAAAAGAAAACTATCTCAATAATTCATATGGACTACACCATCTTTTGTTGCATTGTCCCACAGGGATTTTTTTTAAACATCGCCTCTTCAGCTTTTTCTGACAGTTTTCTCTGGTAAAAATGTTACGTGTGTTAAGCAGAGCCTGGGATCAGAGGTCATCTCATTTCGCAATTACAGCTGAAAGTCACATGCATTGTATTTTTAGCTGCCAGTAATACATTTTACCTAAAATGCTTAATATTTTTCCGGGCCAGTGCTCTAATATATAAAAGTGGTGCCTGGATGGAATAGGCAACGCAATTCTACAAATAGCATTTTGGATAGATTGTATGTGAACTCTGAGTTACCCAGTGAACAGATTGTTCCAATTTATTATCTATGGTCTGGCTGAGGAAGAAGGTTTGGAAAAGATTTTTCTCTACCAAAAAAAAAAGCGTCTGCAAGAGTGAAAGACTTGAAAGAATAAAGGTCAATAACTTAAATAAAAACATTTAAGGCTACGGTTCCCTAAATCTCGATTCTAACTTAATCAAAATCTGTGCGTCTAAACTAGTATTTCCATAATGCAACACCCATACAATCTAATGAAGGTACTTTGACGTTACATGTTTCAAGACACTTTATGTTCTAGCTCCCCTCCGTTTTATCCTTTCTCCTACAAAAGAATGTAAAGATTGTTCACTGCTGCAGAAACTACCAGTGCAGCAATGTAAAAGGACAATCAGATAAATACTACCAACACCCAAAGTGTCAATAAGATGCTAAGATAAAAGCAAAATACTGCGGATGCTGGAAATCTGAAACAAACACAGAAAATGCTGAAGAAGGGTCATACAGATCCGAAACGTCAACTCTTGTTTTTCTCTCTCCACAGATGCTGTCAGGCCTGCTGAGTTTTTCCAGCATTCTCTGTGTTTGTGTCAATAAAATGCTGTTGTATTTATTCCTTCATGGCATCTCAGATGGATTTTATTTATTTTATTGTTGTCTGATCAAAGTGTTTTTACGTGTAAGGTTAATGTGTTTTCTTACCCTCAGAGTGGCTTGTCCCAATTTAAATAATTCCAGCAGCAAACTTTTTGTGAATTTGAAAGTAAAGAAGATTATTTATTAGTGCACACTTGCCCCCAAAGGTTTAATGTGTCGTCTCACATATACACATACATTAGAGACAAATGAAGGAAAAAATATGATTACAAGTAGTAATTATTTCAGTCTCTTTCGTAGCAGGCCTGTAGTTTCTTAGATGAATCAATGCTTTGGCTAAAGCGGAGGACTTCTGTAGAGCAGAGGATCTTCAGTAAGCCCTCAAGGCTTCTTGTAGTTGAATTGCCAGGAGGTTGGCTCTCAGGTGAACTTGAAGATGGAATAGGTTGGAGGAAAGTCCTTATCCCACTTTCAAGGTTTACTTTGGCTGCCTGGTTGTTTTGCAATTGGTTTGATGGCTTTTCAGATGGTGTTTCTGATCTGAACAGCTTCTGTTATTTTTTCAAAGAACAGGGGACAAATATAGCTGCCTTAATCATGTGACCAATTATGAGTTCAAAGTTCTTCTTCCAAAAAAGGTGGTGGCTTTTTTTTTGCATCCTGTGTTTTAGCCTTTCACATGTTGCGAACTTTTGAGACAGCCATAGTTTTTGTAATTGAATGACCCCATTTAATTTAAATTACCCTTTTGTATATCTTTCAGAAAATATATTGAGGTTTGATGTCTTTATGGCTGAGGATGAAGTAGAAAGGCAAATCAGCTGGTGTGTGATAGTCTCATTCTGTTGATCGTTCATTCTTAACAAAGGGATTTGTGAATTTCATAGGTGGCTGTGATTGCCCATATTTTAATTGGGTATTTGCTTAAGTTTTAGGTTTGTTTGGAGCCAGTATTGCCAAAGTCACACGATATGTTGCCAGCCATCTTAAAAGCTGTTGTGCCCATTTTAAAAATATAGTTTTAAAATTTGTAATATTTTCATGCCTGTACTGGGCATTACAATGGGGTGTGGACATCGCTGGCAAGACCGGGGCAGAATTTTCTCGTCAACATGCAGGAGTGGGCCCCACACGCCAATGCATAAAATGACATGCAGTGACATCGGACGCACATGCACGAAAGAACCAGAATCACACAATCAAAGAGTGCAGAAGAGGCCCTTCGGCCCATCGAGTCTGCACCAACACGTGAGAAACACCTGACCTACCTACCTAATCCCATTTACCAGCACTTGACCCATAGCCTTGAATGTTATGATGTGCCAAGTGCTCATCCAGGTACTTTTTAAAGGATGTGAGGCAACCCACCTCCACCACCCTCTCAGGCTGCGCATTCCAGACCATCACCACCCTCTGGGTAAAAGAGTTTTTCCTCACATCCCCCCTAAACCTGCTGCCCCTCACCTTGAATTAGTGTCCCCTCGTGACTGACCCTTCAACTAAGGGGAACAGCTGCTACCTATCCACCCTGTCCATGCCCCTCATAATCTTGTACATCTCGATCAGTTCAGCCCTTAGTCTTCTCTGCTCCAACGAAAACAACCCAAGTCTATCCAACCTCTCTTCATAATTTAAATGTTTCATCCCAGGCAACATCCTGGTGAATCTATTCTGCACCCCCTCCAGTACAATCACATTCTTCCTATAATGTGGCGACCAGAACTGCACACTGCTCTAGCTGTGGCCTCACCAAGGTTCTATACAACTCCAACATGACCTCCCTACTTTTGTAATCTATGCCTCGAATGATAACGGCAAATGTCCCATATGCCTTTTTCACCACCCCACTAACATGCCCCTCTGCCTTCAGAGATTTATGGACACACACGCTAAGGTCCCTTTGTTCCTCAGAACTTCCTAGTGTCATGCCATTCATTGAATACTTCCTTGTCAAATTACTCCTTCCAAAATGTATCACCTCACACTTTCCAGGGTTAAATTCCATCTGCCACTTAACTGCTCATTCGACCATCCCGTCTATATCTTCCTGTAGCCCAAGACACTCAACCTCACTGTTAACCACCCGACCAATCTTTGTGTCATCCGTAAACTTACTAATCCTGCCCCCTACATAGTCATCCATGTCTTTTACATAAATGACGAATAATAGAGGACACAACACAGATCCCTGTGGTACGCCACTGGCTTCCAGTCACTAAAGCAGCCTTCTGTCATCACACTCTGTCTCCTACAGCTAAGCCAATTTTGAATCTACCTTATCAAATTACCCTGTATCCCATGTGCATTTGCCTTCTTTATAAGTCTCCCGTGTGGGACCTTGTCAAAGGCTTTGCTGAAATCCATATTAACTACGTCAACTGCACTACCCTCATCTACACACCTGGACACCTCCTCAAACAATTCAATCAAATTTGTTAGGCATGACCTCCCTCTGACAAAGCCATACTGACTATCCCTGATCAAACCTTGCCTCTCCAAGTGAAGATAGATTCTCTCCTTCAGAATTTTCTCCAATAGTTTCCCTACCACTGACGTGAGACTCACTGGTCTGTAGTTCCCTGGCTTATCTCTACAACCCTTCTTAAATAGTGGAACCACATTAGCTGTTCTCCAGTCCTCTGGCACCTTCCCCGTGGCCAGAGAGGAATTAAAAATTTGGGTCAGAGCCCCTGCGATCTCCTCCCTTACCTCCCTCAGCAGTCTGGGACACAAATCATCCGGACTTGGAGATTTGTCCACTTTTAAGTCTGCCAACACCTCCAAAACCTTGTCGCTGCCCATATCAATTTGCTCAAGAACCTCGCAGTCTCTCTCCCCGAGTTCCACACCTTCATTCTCATTCTCTTGGGTGAAGATGGATGTGAAGTATTCGTTCAGCACTCTACCGATGTCCTCCGGCTCCACCCATAGATTGTCCCCTTGGTCCCTAATGGGTCCTACTCTTTCCCTGGTTATCCTCTTCCCATTTATATACTTATAGAATATCTTGGGATTTTCCCTACTTTTACCAGCCACAGCTTTCTCATATCCCCTCTTAGCTCTCCTAATTGCTTTCTTAAGCTCCACCCTGCACTTTCTGTACTCCACTAATGCCTCCGCTTGTACCTGCTAAAAACCTCTCTTTTCCTTCTCATCGTATCCTGAATATCTCTGGTCATCCATGGTTCTCTGAGCTTGTTACTCCTTCCTATTACTCTAGAGGGAACATGTTGAGCCTGTACCCTCCCTATTTCCTTTTTGAACACCCCCCACTGCTCCTCTGTAGATTTCCCCACAAGTAGCTGTTCCCAGTCTACCTTGGCCAGATCCTGCCTTATTTTACTAAAATCCGCTCTCCCCCAATCCAAAACATTTTTTTGCAACTTGTCTATTTCCTTGTCCATAACAAGCTTAAATTGTACCATAACAAAAACAGAATTACCTGGAAAAACTCAGCAGGTCTGGCAGCATCGGTGGAGAAGAAATCAGTTGACGTTTTGAGTCCTCACGACCCTTCGGCAGAACTGAAGTATAGTTAGGGGAGAGGTGAATTCATAGCTTGGCTAGAGGTGCGGCAAGTCCTGGAGCACAAGTCTTTAGCACTTCAGCTGGAATGTTGTTGAGTCCAGTGCCTTTGCCATATCCATTGTGCTCAGCCACTTCTCGGCATCACATGGAATGAATGAAATTGGTTGAAGATGGTTTCCTGTGAGGATGAGGCCCTCAGGATGAAGCTGAGATGGATCATCCACACAGCACTTACGGCTGAAGATGGTTGCAAATGCTTCAGCCTTGTCTTTTGCAGTGACATGCTGGGCTCTGCCATCATTGTGGATGGGAATGTGCATAGAGTCTCCTCCTCCCATTAGTTGTTTAATTATCCACCACCATTTACAATTGGATGTGGCAGGACTGCAGAGCTTTTATTTGCTCCACTGGTTGTGGGATTGCTTAACTTCACCAGAGTGGTACCTTATTTTTAGGGTATGCCTGGTGCTGCTCTTTGCTTGCTGTTCCACACTCTTTGCTGAACCAGGATTTGTCGCCTGGCTTGATGGTAATGGTAGACCGAGGGATATGCCGGACCATGAAGTTACAGATTGTGGTAGAATACATTTCTACTGCTGCTCATGGCCAACAGTGCCTCATGGATGCCCAGTTTTTAGCTGCTAGACCTGTTCTGAATCTATCCCATTTAGCACAGTAGTGTCACACATCATGATGGGGGGCATTCTCAATGTGAGTATTGGGATTTTGTCTCCATCATGAGTTTTATCAGTACTGGCATGGATAGATGCATCAGCAACAAATGGATTGTTGAGGACAAGGCCAAATAGGTTTTACCCTGGTGTTGGTTCTCTCACCAACTGCTGCAGGGTGAATCAGGCAGATATGACTTTCAAAACTCAACCAGCTCAGTATGTACTGGTGCTACCAAGCCTGTCTTGGTGATGGATATCAAAGTCTCCCACCCAGAGTACATTCCATCTTCTCGGTATCCTCAGTGCTGGTTCCAAGCGGTGTTCAACACAGGAGTACTGATTCATCAGCTGAGGGTGGGTGGTAGGTGGTGATCAGCGGTAGGGTTCCTTGCCCATATTTGTCCTGAAGCTATGAAACTTCATTAAGTTCAGAATCAATGTTGAGGACTTCTAAAGCCACTCACAGCTAACTGTACACCACTGTTCCGCCACCTCTGGTGGATTTGTCCTGGTGATGGAGGGGTATCAGAGAATCGTAGAAATTTACAGTAGAGAAGGGGACCATTCAACCCATCACATCTGTGCCAGCTAAAAAAGAGACATACAGCCTAATCCCACTTTCCAACTCATGGTCTGTAACCCAATTCAGTAGTATGTCCAAGTATTTTTAAATGCAGTGAGGTTTTCTGCCTCTACCACTCTTTCAGGCAGAGTTCCAGATCTCCACCATCCTCTGGATAAAAACATTTCCCCTGAACTCCTCTCTAATCCTTCTAACAGTTACTTTACACCTATGCCCTCCGGCAATTGGCTTCTCTGCTAAGGAAAGTAGGTCCTTCCTATCTACTGTATCTAGGCCCCTCATACTTTATACATGTGAATTAAATATCCCCTTAGCCTCCTGTGTTACAAAAAGAATATATTGCTAAAATTTTCCAGTCCTGGCAACATCCTCATAAATGTCCTCTGTACCTTCTCTCGTTCAATCAAATACTTCTTGTCATGCAGTGACCAGAATATATTCAGTGGCCTAACTAAATTGTTTTTGTACAGTTCTAACATAATCTACTTGCTCTTATATTCTATACGTCAGTTAATAAAGGAGATTATCTTAGGTTTTCTTATCTCCCTGTCCTGCTACCTTTAGGGATCTATGGACATGCTCTCCAAGGTCCCTCTGTTCTCTACACTTCTCAGTTTCCTACCATATATTGTGTATTCCTTTGCCTTGTTTGTCCACCCTAAAGGCATTACCTCACTGTTCTCTGGATTGAATTGCATTTGCTACTTTTCTGCCCACCTGACCAGTGCACTGATATCTTCTTACAGTCTACAGCTTTCTTTCTCACTGTCAAACATATGGTCAATTTTTGTATCATCTGCAAACTTCTTAATCATGCCCCCTACATTTAAGTCTACATCATTGCTGTATACAATGAAAAGCATGGGACCTAGTGCTGAGCTCTGCAGAACCACACAGAGAATAATCTGGGTTGATGGCTGGAAGGTATGGTTCTGTGAGTACGATTATGTCAGATTGTTGCTGATGGGAATATTAAAGATGTTCCCTTCAATACTTTTTTTTAGGAAATGTGAGGACATGAATTCATGGTTAGAAAAATCATTCTTTTGAAGCACCAATGTATACTGACGAAGTGTTATTTCTTATGCCATGAGTTTGTACTTCAGTTCCCAAATTTTTTTGTAGCTTGCATCACTTGCTGGTAATTTATTTTTGTGCTGCCCTACATTGTTTCTAGCTTTGAATATTTGGACAGAAGCATATTTCTCACCTAACTATTTCCAAACATAAGGTGGTATTCTCACCACATTGCAGAGAGATGGATGAATCATTATAGCAACAAATTAGAACAGACTAAGCTGTTACCAATAGTAACAATGTGGCAGACTGCAAATCTGTTGGAGTCAAGAACACTATTTGTGAAGAATTCGCCTAGTGGGGTTACTGTTGTCAGACTTTGTGTGAGGATTTAAATACTTCAAAAATAAAAATGTCTGTGAGAAGATGGTGAAGAGTTATTTTTTGCTATCAGTTAGTCACAGGCGAAGGATGTGACTAAGCCCTAAGGCAGTGTTTGATTTTTCAATTTTTCAAATTGTACAATAGCTCTGGAGTTCAATTTAAAGTGAGACTGAGGAAGTAAAAAAAGGACAAAATCATTTACCAGAGCAGGAAAGTGAAAACTTAAAATAAAAATGTATCCAAAGTTAGGTGGTGTAAAATTGTATTTAGGCAACATTGTGCATCCAGTACCATGAGGTAGGAAGACATCTAACTGTTGCCATGATTTTCCACCTGTTTGACAAATACCCGTGTGATGGGCAAAAAATAAGAGGGACAAGAACAGTAGCTCACCACACCAGAGGTGTAACAGCAGCCTTACTATTGTGTTGATGACTGATTATCTCTATGGTAACAATAGATTAGGGAGACATTTAGATTTACTCAAAAAATTAATCTGCGATCAGCAGATTTTATTTTTAAAATAATGCCGTACCCTTCCCTTTTTTGGTTTATAAAAGCCAACAGCAAGAACAATAATATATACCTCAGAACCCAAGCAATATTCACACTTTTTTATTTTCTATCGGCTTAATATTCATGATTAGTGAAACCCTCATTAATCTATCTGCCAAATTATCCAATATAATGTTTTCAGAACCAGCAGCACACAGTTCTTGGTGATAATTCAACTGGCATTGAGATTGATTAACTCAAATCACACATATTGTAATTGGTAAGCAAAATGCAGCTGCTCCTTTGAGGTCAGGGCCCACATCATTTTCCAATCATTAGTTTTCAATGTGGGCCCTGAGTTTGCTGTGTTGACTGCCAAGCCCATATCCCGGATTTGCAACCCATCCGCACTAAACCTGTGCTAGTTGCACTAACCAGTCAAATTAAAATCTGTGATGTGAAGGTACCCACAGTTTAGCCTTAAGAATACAGCACCTCGCATGCCCAGCCTTTTTATCTGTGGCAAATAAAATTGGAAGACGGTCTGTGTGTTTCTTTGGCTGTGTCATAGATTTGCTTGTTTTGTATTTTGTGATCTGGAGATATACTTTAATCCAGAACCAATCAATAATTGTATCACAATTGGGTTAACTAATTAGATTGGATGTGCAAATGATAACAATCTAATTAAAGTTAAAAATGCTGTTCTCCAGATACTGTGAATCAAAGGGTGGCTTTCTGCTGCAGATTAAGGTATCATGGATGTGCATGTGTGGGTTTATGTATACACGTATTTATTTCTTACATAAATGTTTGATACAAATACAAAATGCACTAAACTCCTATTGCTACAGCTAAAATGCTTAATGGTTTAGACATCAATGCAATACATTCAGAATAACTCAGCCATTATCATTGAACACAAAGCCTCTTTTGTAAGTAAAAGACCTACATCATTTGAGTTTAGTATGGGAGTCAGACTTGACTCAATGGTACCACTCTTGTCTCAGTCAGAAGGTTCAAGCCCCCATTCAAGACTTAAGTGCGTAATCTAGTTGGCACTTCAGTGCAATAGTAAGGGTGTGGTGCTTATCAAATGGAATGTTAACCCTCTAATATCTGCCCCCTCAGGTCGATCTAATTCGATAGCTCTTTCAAAGAGCCAGCACAGACATAATGGGCCAAATAGCCTCCTTCTGTGCTGTATGATTCTATGATAATAAAATGGCTACATGTTTAAAAAGTTCTTCACGATAATGAAGTGATTTGGGCTATTCTAAGGGTATGAATAATGCCCTATAAATGCATTTTTTCCTTGTAGAGGACATTAAATTATAAGCAAAAAATGATAGTTCAAATCAAAACTGAAGTTACATTTAATGAAGACCGTGATACCTACATGTACCATGCCAGTCTTAAAATAAATGGGTTAACACTGACTGAAATACCTAGGCTTGAGAGTTGATTGTGATTACATCAGGGGAGAGTAATATCAGATTATTTACATGATGGCATAATCTTTTTGCATCTGTAAAAAATATCACTCAGGCCCATCACATATTAGACTAAATTAGAAAGGCTTGTGTTGATCCTCCTGTTCTTAATTGAACCTTTTTTCAAACAGCTGTCCCTTTCTCAATCTGAGTGATGGACAGACATATTTAATAGCACACATATTATAATGTAATAATGAGTTCATATACATTATAAAAAATATTTTAGATTCTTAAATTAACTCATGAATGCTTGTAAAGATTATATATGATTAAAAGAGTCTATAAATTATAACAGGGTTTGTTATTGGCTTTAATTAGAAACCTTGTTTAATTGAAACCTTTGTTGCCTCCACATGGGATACATATTCCAGCTGCTCTAGAATCGGAATTGCACACTGACAATTAAGCTGTCTGCTGGCACTGGCAGCTGATGTCCCAAATCTGCTCACAAACGAAAAGAAACATTGCACAGTTTCCTCTGTTCCCACAGTGTACATCCTTAAAGAGGTGGAGTTTTGTCATTTCTCCAGCTCCCTAATCTTAGCTAAATCATCAGAAGACAGAGTAAAATGACTATCTAAATGCTTCTGCAGAGAAAATCAGAGGGCAGATCACCTCAAGTTGCTCTGGATAGTCACTGACAGGCACAGTCATCTGGGTATCCATCCAATGAAGAAATAATGCATGACTCAGGGAAATCTAAGTATGAAATGGAAACAGAAGGAATCAAATATATTAAAAGGCTACATTCTGCACCAACTGCCTCACAAATCTATCAGTTATACTGATGCTGTTCTTTACAGTTTTGAAGACAGGTTTTTTTGCAGTAGAGATTAATAGCAGTAATGTGTAGTTTTATACTTACAGGACTGATTTTACATTCTTGCCCAAGGGTCTGTCTCTGTGATTGGCATGAGTGCATAAATTATTATTATTACTGCTGGTGTATTAATGAAGAGTGGGAGAAGATGTTTTGTAACAATTCCCAAATCTTCCTGCTTCCTCTATACATCACCTCCAAGAGCTGGTGATTTTTTTCTACCAAGTCTTCTGGCTCAAGTTCACTGAAAAGGCTTTCTTTTTATATAAAAAAGGTAAAATGGATGAAAAAACAAACAGGCCAGAAGTGAGCAGCTGTGAAAACATTCAGCAGGGAGAAGCTACCTGTGGGTACTAGTGATGCTAGTGCAAAACCCAACTAAAAATTTGGAAGGGGCATTAATTGGTTTAATAGATTAGCACCCCCTAACTGGATATAATCAATTGGTAAATTGGCCATAATGAGTAGGGAACTTGTTTTTCTATTAATTTCTTTACCCGGCAAGTGATTAGAAAGTGGAACTTGCTACCATGTGGAATAGTTGGCCTGAGTAGAGTAGATATATTTAAGGATAAACTAGATGAGGTAGAAAGAAATAGAAGGGTTTGTTAGTCTGTGGAATTCTCATCCCCAGAGAGCAGCAGAGGCAGGGTCATTGAATATTTTCAATGCTGAATTAGATAGATTCTTGATTGACAAGGGAGTCAAAGGTTATAGGACCAGACAGGAAAGTAGAGTTGAGGCCACAATCCGATTAGCCACAATCTCATCAAATAGTGGAGCAAGTTTGAGGGGCTGGATAGCCTATTCTTGCTCCTAATTTTTATGTTCTTGTGATAGCACTTTTTGGCATTAGCTGCTAATACAGCTGTGAATTGCAGATCATCATAAGATGCAGTCCCTTCTAGCAGATTGAAAGGCTTCTATGGTGTAGACATTGAGGGCTGCGGTGACTTTGAGGGTCACTGGCATGACATTGCACCCCTGACCCCCTCAACCCCCTCTGACATCACCACCACCACTACCACTGCCAGGCCCAGAGAGAGCCTGTAAATTGCCATGGTGTAAATTATAGATGGTTGTGATTCTTTTTTGGATAAGAGGCTTTGGGACTCTATTTTTCCACCTCCTCAGACTAATGTTCTCCACATACACAACCTGTAGTGTGAGAGGCACTGAGGTGATTTCATCTGAATTATGGACAAGTGAGTTGCATGGGATCATCTTCCTGCTGGTTTTATTTTCTCAGTGTGGAAGTGACTGCTCAAAGATTGTAAACATCCAGTGGTCTTTCTAGCTGTAGACTGTTAATCTACTAAACTCAGGTCCATGGTGCTGCAGCTCCAACAGGCCTTGGGCTACAGTCACCCTGCTTTACTTTCTTTTTAAATGTATGCTGGCAGCTTTGGTGGAAATGGTCGCAGAAACAACGATTTTCATTAAAAATGTTACCTTACAGTAAAAAAATACTTTAATTATGATAGATCTGAGGCACCATCTCCCATTAGCATTCAGAGCCCCATGTTGGTAAATATTGTACTAATCTTTCCCTTCCTCTGTCTGAAAGGAAATAGACCAATGATCCCTATTAAATAAATCCACATGATCTAACCAATTACCATAAGGATGGCTATAAATTGGTATTGCTGCAATTTCTCTTTTGCAAATGTGCAGCTACCCACAAATATTACTTCATGCGATGTAAATCCTGGATATTTGTCCTAATGCTTTAGGAGACTATTTTCCTACTGACATGCTGAGGAGTTTGTGCTTGTCCCGAGCTCTAACTGGGGTTTGCACTGGCCTTTTCCATTGCCGGCCTCCAGTACCAGGAACCTACTAAACATTATGATGGTAACTCTTGATTATTTAGAAATAGAGGCTTATTTTTAAATGTCCAATGTTGTCATTTGAAACTCTATGGTCACTTTACAAGATTTTAATAAGTTGTTTTCATGGTTGCCATCTCGCCAGGGGGTTATTTACGCGTTGCTTAGGTAACGGCGCACGGCTCTCGCGATGCTTTGACTGAAATCTCGGGCGGGCGGGGTTCCTGCTCGTCGTGCGTGTCCCAAGATAAAGGCGTGAACCTCCCAACCCCACAACCTCTCCCCTCCCCTCCCCACCCTCAACCCCTCCCCCTCCCCCACCCTCAACCCCTCCCCCTCCCTCCCCCACCCTCAACCCCTCCCCTCCCCCTCCCCCCTCCCCCACCCGCACCTCAACCCCTCCCCCTCTCCCTCCCCCACCCGCACCTCAACCCCACCCCGTTCACAAAGTCTCGCGGGATTTAGCCGCCCTGCCTGGAGCGGGGTTTCCATGGTGCTGTCGGTAAATAGACGGTTCTGGCCTAACCGCTTGGAGCAGCAGCGCCAAGATGGTGAGTGTCAGTGTGGAGCTCTTTCAAACAGAAAGACGAGCTGGAGTTTGCCTAGGGTTCAGGGAAGACCGGCTCTGCCCTCTCGGCCTGTGAAGCGAGAAGGGCAACTGCTTCACATCCCTTCTCATTCCCACACCCCTAACCCCCACCTCCCTACTCTCTCCCCCCTACACCCCTAACCCCCCCCTACACCCCTAACCCCCCCAAAACCCCTAACCCCCCACCCTCTTCCCCCCTAAACCCCCCCACCCTCTTCCCCCCTAAACCCCCCACCCTCTTCCCCCCTAAACCCCCCCACCCTCTTCCCCCCTAAACCCCCCCACCCTCTTCCCCCCTAAACCCCCCCACCCTCTTCCCCCCTAAACCCCCCCACC
Organism: Cetorhinus maximus; assembly: GCF_964194155.1. Classification (NCBI taxonomy): domain Eukaryota; kingdom Metazoa; phylum Chordata; class Chondrichthyes; order Lamniformes; family Cetorhinidae; genus Cetorhinus; species Cetorhinus maximus. The sequence goes on from NC_135884.1 coordinate 127,333,454, forward strand.
CTCTTCCCCCCTAAACCCCCCCACCCTCTTCCCCCTAAACCCCCCCACCCTCTTCCCCCCTAAACCCCCCCACCCTCTTCCCCCTAAACCCCCCCACCCTCTTCCCCCCTAAACCCCCCACCCTCTTCCCACTAAACCCCCCCACCCTCTTCCCCCCTAAACCCCCCACCCTCTTCCCCCCTAAACCCCCCCACCCTCTTCCCCCTAAACCCCCCCACCCTCTTCCCCCCTAAACCCCCCCACCCTCTTCCCCCCTAACCCCCCCACCCTCTTCCCCCTAAACCCCCCCAACCCTCTTCCCCCCAACCCTCTTCCCCCCAACCCTCTTCCCCCCAACCCTCTTCCCCCCAACCCTCTTCCCCCCAACCCTCTTCCCCCCAACCCTCTTCCCCCCAACCCTCTTCCCCCCAACCCTCTTCCCCCAACCCTCTTCCCCCCAACCCTCTTCCCCCAACCCTCTTCCCCCCCAACCCTCTTCCCCCCCACCCCTCTTCCCCCCACCCCTAACCCCCCCACCCTCTTCACCCCCTAACCCCCCCACCCTCTTCACCCCCTAACCCCCCACCCTCTTCACCCCCTAACCCCCCCATCCTCTTCACCCCCTAACCCCCCCACCCTCTTCACC